>NW_025333583.1:12772500-17572500 GCF_019186645.2 Phyllostomus hastatus | reverse complement strand
GTACTATATATATGTACCTCACATAGATTATAATCTTTAATCCTAAAAACACGCCATCTTGATAGATTCTATCTTTTCTTTATTTTACAAATGAGAAGAAATGAAGGTCAATGGTGTTAAGTGATTTTCCTGAGACTATCCCAAGAACAGGGGCCAGGGTGGAGTTTGAAACCCCACCCAGCTGACGCCCAGCTGGTACTTCTCGCACTGCACCGCACTGCCCCCTACTGGCTCCATCCCCTGGCCATCTGCGGTGAGAGCTGAAACCGGAGAGCCAGACACAAGCACAGGTCTGACGGGCCACTCCAAATTATTCACCGCCATGCGCATGTCCGCAAGCATTCATTTTGGTGTTACAAAGAAATTTTAGGGAGTAAGTGAATTAAATATGGGATCCACTAATAATGATCAACTGTATATAATTGACAGGAGTTGTATTTGGATAGAATTAAGTGACCTATTCTTCCCCATTTCTCTATTCTTCTAAAATTCCTTTAATAAGTATATGTTACTTTTATAAGGAAAAAATGTGAAAACAAACTAAAAATCTTTTCCATGGCATCCCTCTATCTATAGCCCTGCTTCTTCTCCAAGCGTGACCTTGACAAACTTACATCAGAATCAGTTTAAGTGATAATCGGAAAGATATGTTCCTGTTTTACCCCTTCCAAAACTACTAAAAAAGGGTCCCTAAGGAACCCAAAAATGTGCAATTGACAAATTTCCCCAGATTGTTCTTATGCACGCTAAGTGCATAAAAATTTTTGAAAAAACATTTGCTCTTGCAGTCTCTAAAGAATTAAGATGAAATAAAGGTATTTCAGATAAAGTGGCTGAAAGAACTTACCACTCATAAACCATTGCTGAAAAAACTACAGAAGGATCTATTTCACTGTAAGGAATTAAACCTAGAAGAAACCACTGGGATACAAGATGCAATGGTGAGCAAAACAATTAGTAAGCATATGGTAAATCTGCTCACTAATTGCCTATAGTAAACAAAACAAAGGGAAAGGAAGTTAAAATAAAGTGGAATTAAATTAACATAAAGGACAACCATAGCGTGGAGAAAGATGTGTGATTAGTGCTGAAGCATTCTGAAATCTTTGTAGAGTTTGGGAGAAGAAAGGAGATTGTGGTTAAACTTTCAGGGAGAGGACATGAGCATGACTTAAGGATAGCTACTAAGTGAATAAAAATATAAAGTATAATTTTGAAATCAGTAAGAAAAAGGGAATTGAACCTGAGATAACCATAAAAGAAAGAAAAAGAGAAGAAACAAACAAAAATAGGAAGAAAAAATAGATCAAGCAAAGTGAAAATGGGGGCCATAGGACAGAAGTGGAAAAGAAGCTCCATTGTCAGCTCTGAAGTCTGAGTTTACTCTACTTACATGCTAATAACTTAGTCTGTTATGGTTTCATGGCTGTTGGCAGAAGACACAAGATTCCTATGTAAGACACAAAGGACTGTAATACTCACAGCCTGGTAAGTAGCATAAATATCAATCAGCCTATTTGTATCAGTTTCCTTGTTTTCTGAAACCCATGACAGTGACACAAAGAGTTGAGATGGATGTTTGCAACTGCAGTGAGTTGTGTTACAGGAAAGGAACACTAGCTTGGGAAGTGTTGCTTTATAGCAAGCACTAAGCAAGCCTTCAGTTTGTCCCAATGAGAGAGAAATTGCCTTTTTTCCCAACAGTTGCTTGCTGAAGACATAACTCTAAGAAATAGTCTCAGTAAATATCAGTCAGGGCCTTGCATTCTTGGCACATCCAGCACTATATGTAGGAGCACAGGAGACTGTCGGAGGAGTATCTCCCAAAACACATCAGTGAGAGTCTGTGAGTGCATTGGTTTGGGGAGGAGGAAAGGGAGTAGGGAAGGAGCAGGGAGAAGTAATTTAAAGCCCCATTGCTAAGGACCTTGTATGGCTATTGGGGATGTTATAACTACATTACAATAGATTGAGTGGCTGAAACATTTATTTCTCACAGTTCTGAAGGCTGGGAAGTCCAAGATAAAGATGCCAGCAGGGTTTATATAACATCTTAATAAAGAACAATATATTTTTAGAGAAGGGACAAGACAAAGGAAAGGGACTTTGAACTTCTAGGTGGTGGCAAATTGTGAAAATGTAAATATATGGGGAAACTAATGGAACATAAAGGTGGTTTCAGCAAGGTTTGTTATGCAGGTTTCTCTGGTGCCATTTCTGGGCTGGGAAGAATCTCGAGTTGTCCCCAGTGATTAAGAATCACCCTGCCCTTTTTGGTAGAGAGATAGAGGGTAGAGAGTCTTTCTTGTGTCTGTTTCTTCTCAGTTGTTTTCAGTTCAAATAATCCTTATGCTGGAGTGGTGCATTTTTGGGTGCCATACTCTGAACCCCTTCAACCACTATATCCATTTATTAGATTCATTTTAAAACATACATGAGAATGACTTAAGAAGAATGAGATAAACTATATAAATATATATTCAATATTAATTCTATATTTTCTTACTTTTTTCCTATATTGCACAAAAATTTTTAATGGACCCCTGGTGCATAGAACTCAATTGGAAGACCATTGGGATTTAGCACTGATATCCCTGGAAGTGTATTCATGACATCATAATTTATTTTCTCTGATCTACTTACCAAACTGAAATGTTCCAGTGAACATCCTTGGGCAGATATCCTTGCTGAATTGTTTGACTATGTTTGTGGTAGTGATGTTGAGTCAAACTGTATGTGCATTTCACATTTTGGTGAATATTCTCAAACTGCCTTACAAAAAGAGCTGCACCAATTCCCATTTCAAATGATAGTCTATAAAAGTCTCTTTCACCAAACTTCCTGCAAAACTAGATATCAGTCTTTAAAATTTTGTCCAAGCTAATGGTGAGAAATAATATATTGTAGTATCAGAGAGCATTTCTTTAATTATAATTGAGGTCAAACATTGTAAATTAGATTTAAGCCTCTGAATTGCTTAAATCCAATTTATATCCCATACCAATTTTTCCTGCTTTTTGGGGACATATATCTAAAAGTTTTGTGTCAATTAAGAAAATTAGCCTTTATCAAATATTCTTGGGTTGCCCTTTGTTTGTTGAATTGTTTGTGGCCATTCAGTATTAACTTTAAAAAAGTATAATTGAATTATATGAAGTGGAGAAAGCTAAGATGGTGGCCTAGGCAAACATGGCTTGCCTCCTCACACAACCACATCAAAATTACATCTAAACTACAGAACAACCATTATTCAGAACCACCAGAAATCAAGCTGAATGGAAGGGTTACAACTATGGAATTAAAGAAGAAACCACATCAAAACTGGTAGGATGGGCAGGGAGGTAGAGGAGGCCTGTCCCTCACCCATGTGTGGTGGATAAAAATTGGGAGGGATATCTTGGGAGAAAGGGGTCCCAGCTACACAACACATTCGCCACCCCAGGGATCCAGTGCAGGAAGATTAAGTCCCCATAATTCTTGGCTGTAAAAACCAGCAGGGGTTGAGGCTGTGGAAGATGGAAACTGATGGATTCCCAGGAAGTTTCCCTTAAAGGGCCCACAGACTTACTCAGACTCAC
Organism: Phyllostomus hastatus; assembly: GCF_019186645.2. Classification (NCBI taxonomy): domain Eukaryota; kingdom Metazoa; phylum Chordata; class Mammalia; order Chiroptera; family Phyllostomidae; genus Phyllostomus; species Phyllostomus hastatus. The sequence continues at coordinate 17,568,922 of NW_025333583.1, read as the reverse complement.
TTTCTCTCAGCTACAGCACTGGGGCAACAGTTTGAAGGGCACCAGATGCATACAAGGAGAAACTGAAGTGTCTGGCATCAGGGCAAGAGCAGGGGACAGCTTTTTTCCAGACAGAAGTTCTGGCAGAGGCCATTGTTTCTTTTCTGAACCCATCCCAAAAGAACTGGCAGGCAGGTGCAATATCTGAGACTCCACTAACCTGGCTTACACTGTTTGCCCCACCCTGGTGATTCTCCGAGGCCATGTCCCACACAATTTTCAGGCCCACCCAAGCTTTTCCTAGTCAGTTTTCCAAACAAATGGCTTGTCTTGGCTCATGCTTCAGATTTTCCATCTCAAACAAGCAGCATCTAGCCTCAGTAAGCCTCCTACCTCTTGCTAAGTGGCCCCAGGCCCACAAGCAGTAGCTGGCCTTGGTCCACAGCTTGGACTCACTTGGGCACTTACAAGCCCAGCCCAAGTAGCAGCCCAAGAAGATTGCTTATGCCAGATGGCCTCAAACAGACTACAGGCAGTGGCTGACCTGGGCTGTACCTTCTGGGAAGCTCCAGAGCCTATATACCAAGTGGACAGCTACAGACCATGTCAGAGCACCACTACCCAACCACCTCCACAGGAGACACACCCAAGGGGCAAACTCAGTGGGCACCAGAGTCTTGCTGAAGTAAGTTCTGCTCTATGGAGTGGGCTCCTGCATAGCTGATCCTCCACAGAGATTGGAGGTTGGTGGGCAGAGACCACAGCCAGTTCTTGAAGCTGATCAGCCTGGGAAAATCCTTCCCATTGACCTGTTAAGAGCAATCAAGGCTCAACTACAAGAGGAAGGTATATATAGCTCATATCATGGGCACACCTTGAGTACCCAGCTTAGGTGACAGGGGATGCTATGTCACTGGACCAAAAGGATACCTACTATGTTAGGCCACTTTACCAAGTCTGGGAGACATAGCAGCTCTACCTGGGAGACATAGAAACAAACATAAGGAGGCTACCAAAATGAGGAAACAAACAAACATGGCCCAAATGAAAGAACAGAAAAAACTCCAGAAAAAGAACTAAGCAAAATGGAGATAAGCAGTCTACTAGATTCAGAGTTCAAAACACTGCTTATAGGAATGTTCAATGAACTTATGGGAAGAGCAGATAAACTCAGAGAGAATTTCAACAGCATTAAAAAGGACATGGAAACCATAAAAAGGAACTAGTCAGAAATGAAGGATACACTAACTGAAATGAAGAACACTTTACAAGGAATCAATGACAGAGTGAATGAAGCTGAGAATCAAATCAGCAATTTGGAACATAAGGAAGCAAAGGACACCCAATGAAAACTACAAAAAGAAAAAAGAGTCTGAAAAATGAGGATAGTGTAAGGAGCCTCTGGGACAACATCAAGCATACCAACATTATCATCATGGGGGTACAAGAAAAGAGAAGAGAGAAAGAGAGAGAGCAAGAAATTGGAAACAGGTTTGAAAAAATAATGACAGAAAACTTCCCTACCTTGGTGAAGGAAATAGACATACAAGTCCAGGAAGCACAGAAAGTCCCAAATAAGGTGAACCCAAAGAGGCCCATTCCAAGGCACATCATATTTAAAATGCCAAAGGCTAAAGACAAAGTGAGAATCTTAAAAGCATCAACAGAAAAGCAGTTAGGTACCTACAAGGGAACTCCCATAAGACTGTTAGCTGATTTCTCAAAAGAAACTTTGCAGGCTAGAAGAGATTGGCAAGAAATATTCAAAGTGGTAAAAAGCAGGGAACTATAGACAAGACTACTCTACCCAGCAAAGGTATCATTTAGAATCAAAGGGCAGATAAAGAGCTTCCCAGATAAGAAAAAACTAAAGGAGGTCATCGTCACCAAATTATTAATATATGAAATGTTAAAGGGGCTTATTTAAGAAAAAGAAGATAAAAATATGAACAATAAAATGGCAATAAATATGTATATATCAATCATTGAATCTAAAAAACAAAATAAGCAAACAAGCAGAACAGAAACAGACTCATAGATACAGGGGACATTCTGATGGTTGCCAGAATGGAGAGGGGTGAGTGGGATGGATGAAAAAGGTGAAGGGATAAGGAAGTACCCATGAGTACCCATGAGTACACATGGGTACTTCCAGTCATGGGGATGTAAAGTACAGCATAGGAAATAGAGTAGCCAAAGAACGTATGTACATCATCCATGGACATGGACAATGGACAATGGATAATGGACATTCTCCATGGACATGGACAATGGTGTGGGGATTGCCTGAGGAATTAGGGGGGCAAAAGGGGGAAAATTGGGACAACTGTAATAGCATAATCAGTAAGAGATAATTTAATAAAAATAAAAAGTATAGTCAAATCCATTGCTTTTCTGTAGGTACTTATACCTGGAGCAGAATGAGGAAGGTAGTAGCCTCTGCACCCACTTCTTTGAATGACAGATGACAAGCTAAAGTGCGGAGAGGAGATTTTAGGGTTTATGATGTGAAAGACTAGGATATGGAAAAGACTAGCAGGGGGAGGCAAGTTAGGAAACTCTTAGGATAGCCAGATGGTTAGGTCACACAGGAAATATGAATAAGGGCTCTGGAATCAGGCTTTGAGAGTTCAAGTCCCAGGATTAATATTTGGGGGCAGAAAACAGAACATTTTGTGCCTCAGTTTCTTCATGTAGAAATTATCAATATTTTATCTGAGGTTTAAATGAGATAAGGTACTGGAATGGTGCCTGGTATAGAGTCAGCGCTTCCTAGAAAAGAAATAAAGAGAACTTGTTTCAGGTTGTAGGAAAAAAGGAAAGGAATGAAGAGACTACAGACATCAAGAGACTTGTAGAATGAAGGCAAACAAGATTGGGAGGAATGAATGGCTCCTTTCTGTAGATTTAAATCATGAGTATGTTAATGAAAATAACAAACACTGATGTGGCATGGATAGTCAACCAGGAGACTCTAGAACTACACTTGCTCCAAATTCCAGCTCTACTCCCTAACTAATCAATCACTCAACACCTGTCTGCCTTGGTTTCTTCAACTGAAAGTGTGCAATAATAATTCTGCTTATTTTATAGATGAGGAAAAGAAGAGTGAGCCAATGTATGTAAAGCATTTGGAACATTACCTGGCACAGAATATGTACCTAAAAATATTAGCTATTATTGTTCATCTTTTTTGCACCATACCAGGTGAATTTTTTTTTCTTTCTATAATCTCATTTGCATTTTCTAAGATCCTTTTCCTTTCAGTATGCATCCACCAATTGCTGAGATGCTTTTCCTGATTTCACCAGGTTCTAAAATTTGGGGCTTATTTAAGTCTGCCCTTCCATATTCTGGATCTTTCTTATTCCCTGCTAAACTAATCATATTATATGTTATTAATAGGCATTGATAACTTCATGTCATCCTTCTCAGATGACATTTGCATTTTAACAAGAATTTTCAAGGCCTTGACTCAAAGGAGTGAGTAATGTGGTTATTTTAGGTATCCTGGCAAAGAAACGGTCCTTGAGCTGGGAGAGCTCTCCTAAACTCTAAATTTATATCAAGCCAGCAGCTGCCTACACTGCTCACTCAGAATATGGTGTGGAGGTTGTATTGGTGATCAGGGAGTGATTTAAATCAATTAACCAATATTCTTGTCACTTGTTACATGCCAGGAACTATATTAGGTAATGTGGGCAAGAATAGAAAGATGAAATTTATAATCTAGTTGAAGAGATCAAGATGTAGAAAAATGAAAAAGAGAGTTATTCTCATTGCTAAGGTCAAACTAGACCTGAGAATGTTGCCTACTGGTCAATATATGAGGTCTTCAGGGTTAGGTCCTAGGTAAACCAGGAGGAAGATTACCTAGAAAGTTGCTCTTAAGATCATTTTACCATAGAGTCAAAGCATGAGCTACTGCTTGTCAATGAAGCTGGCTCTGCAGTGAGAACCACTGAAGGGGAAGATACTGCACTGAGTTATGCATCAACTGGAGAGTCTGGATGAAGCATTAACAGAGACAGAGAGCCTGGGGCAAGGACTGGGGCACAGGGCAAGTGAAGGTGTGGGAATCATGTAACCTAGTGGAGGACTTCTCTCACATGAGTTCTGGCATGCCTTGCTGAGACAGAAATGGGTCTTAAAGGAAACAAACTGATAATGAAGAACTAATAATGTTTCCTCATTTATAATGTGAGGAAGGTTGCAACACAAGCATTGAAGTCTTTCTCAGCTCTGGTGGTCTATAAGTCCACCATTCTACGACCAGACAAGAGGCAGTAATAGGTAGTACTCAAATATGCCATATAGACTCGTGTTTCCACTCAGAGTTCTTTCATTCATTTGCAGTGAAATCATCCAGTTCTCTTACCTTATCACCTGAATGTGTCAAGCCGATGTAGATTCCTTAGTTCTTCAAAACTGAAGTGGTCTCCTTTATAAATTCCTACAAGGTAGGAGAAAGAAGAACAAACAAATTTAGCCCAATTTTATGATTTAAGTAGTCTTTCTGATCATTAACTCTTTAGCTTTTATCCCTGGTCAATCAGTTATCAGAGCACAGATCCCCAATATTTGGTGTAGGGGGTCCTTTTTACTCATCCTGGTTCCCAAGTCCTGCATGCAAGTACAGTTTCCTGCCATGGGGGATGGGTGGCTGCTACTGTACCAAGGGATGAAATTGACTGAAACTGACCACAATTTACTGTCCAAGTTTTCCCCTGGAAGTTGTAAACCTTTACTAGACTCCAGAGTTCCAAAAATATTACATCAGACAGGTCTGGCCAGTGTGATTGTTGTCTAGGTGAGGAAACTGATTCCTGATGCTTCTTGCTCTGTCATATTCCCAGAATCCTCTGCCCTCTTAAGAGTTACTCAAACTTGGGGCTCACAAAAGGAGATGATTGGAATGGCATCACATGTGGAAGGACTGATCCTTAAGAGTGCATCATCAATGTTTACTTCAGTTGGCAATGGCTTTCTATTGCTATGTTCATTCATTTAATAAATATTTATTAAGATACATGAAACATTACCATTATGTTTTTTTTTTGTTAGATTTTTTTCTTGTATCATCATATTGATTCGTCTTCTCAAATTCTTTTTCCACTGGAAATTAAAAATAAATGGAGTAAATGGGCTGCCATAAAAGATGTTTGGGATGCACCAGTACAGCTCATGAATCAATGGTTGAATTGGTTTGGAAAAGATCTATGGTTATTTAGGGTAGAAAATGGTGTAGAGACTTAAGCTGCTATTTGATTCATTCACCACTCAGGAGAACTGGCCAGGGCTTTGGCCCATAAGGCTGAGAGACGGAGTGGAGACTCCCAACTTAAATCTGTGATGAGTTTATAGGCAGAGATGTAAATAAAGCTGGAAACAGTAGTGCCACTCTGAGATTTGAGGGGTCATAAGGCAGGATCTGGGGACAGCCACAGCTGAAAAGAGCTGGGGGCATGACTTCTGCGATTTCACTTCTTCTAGGTAGCAGTCAAAATCTTTGACTAAGCTGGGTGTTGTGAGTATATTAAGAGTAGAATTAGACAGTATCACCCAGTTAATCTCCTTCAAAACCATTTGAGCTATCACATTCTTTTGCTCTGTCTTCATGCCTCTGCTCAATTGTATTTAGAAAGCCAAGTTGTGCAATCAGGCTAGCCATACAAAGGACAGGTAGAGCACCTGGTGTATCCTTTACCAACTTCACTACCTGACAGTTTGCTGTCTGACTCCACATTTTCTGGACTGCTGAACTATCTCCACTGGGTAATCAGAAATCCTGAAGTATTCCTATAGAGAAAGACCTTCGATAACAGTTGGTCAACTTCCAGGAAAAGCAAGACTCAAGAAAGACCACTCCCTTGACCCTGTGTATCCACAGGTAACCATAGTTAACCTAGCAAACCTGGGAGTCTGCTAGTTTTTGCCTGGAAACACAGCTGCAGTCCCTGAACCCTTGATTCTTAATATTGTGCTGAGAGTAAGGCCACCTGTCCCTATATTTGAATTTTTTTTTTCTCAAAGAGCTGAGTGATTGCCTAGAACAGCTGTGGGTATTTGTGTTTTATTTTTATAAGCCCTAAGCAACTGAGTGAAAAGCAAAGCCAATTATGTCATTGAGTTCTTCAGTATGTATGAACAAAATAGCAGAAAACTAAGTTAGCTATGGCAAATACAAGGTTTACATAGAAGAAAAAACACTGAATTTTACTGGGGAATCAGCGAACAAAAGAGGCAAAACATTTGATTTTGGGGGCAAAAGACTATTTTTACTTTGCTTATGTTCATTTAGATAAATTATCTTTAGACAAGATCTCTTTAAATCTTACAAATACTGACTTTATCAATATAAGGTGGCAGAGGAAGCGTAGTGGAGGACATGCTACATATAAGTCTAGCAAAGAGAGTCAGGTTTTTATGGGCAGCAACCCCTACAGCTTTGATTGTTCTTTGGGCTGTTTAAAATAACTTTACCTTTTAAAAAATTCTATGGAGTTTAAATATTACCATAAAGTTCAGTATCCACTCTGAAAAGTTAGTTGTAGCATCACAGCATTAAGTCAAGAATTTGGACAGCCAGTGCCAGAGCGTCTTCAGGTCAGTGTAAACGAGAAGGCAGCCTTATTCAGTATGTGCAGCATCGTATTTGGAGCTACAAGGCTCTTGGATCCACCACTACATTTTTAGTGATGGTGATGGTGGTGACATTCTGGGATGTCAGTTGAGACTTCTAATCTTAATATGAAAACTCATAGAATTCTTCTACCTAAAAAAATTGTCACACATTTGGGTCATTTTTGCTCTCTCTTTCTCTTTTTAAAGATTTTATTTATTTATTTTTAGAGAGAGTAGAAGGGAGGCAAAAACAGAGGGAGAGAAATAGCAATGTGTGGTTGCCTCTGAGGTGGCCCCCACTGGGGATCTGGCCCACAACCCAGGCATGTGCCCTGACTGGGAATTGAACCGGCGACCCCCTGATTTGCAGCCTGCACTCAATCCACTGAGCCACACCAGCCAGGGCTCATTTTTGCTCTCTTTTTGTCTCTTATTTTCCTTCTTATTTTAAGGTGAATCCAGTTGGTTTCACTTGTGATTTTTTCTTTATTATGAAAATGCTACTTAATTATTGTTTTTAAAACTTTGGAAAATACAGAAAATAAGAAAAATCCTATTCTGAAGGGCAAGCATTGCTAGTATCTCTATGAGTCCTGGCCCAGGTCAGTGTGTGTGTTTGGTTTTGTAAACTCGACCATATTGTATGCATAGTTTTGTATTCTTAAAAAAAATTAAGTCACAAGCCTTCTTCAATGTTAGTAAAAATTCTGTGAGCAATTCTACCTCTTTCTCTTTTACTCCTTCTCTTTCTTTCCATTCTCTTCTTTAAAAAGTATTTGATGTTACTTTTTTTCTTTTTTCTTTCTTTTCAAAAGGCCATTAAGGAGAAGTTTGTTTTTGGACAAGACAGAACAGGGACTGGACTTTCCCGATAGCCTATGAGGAGATGACATCCCAGGAGGCTCTGCAGTGGGGGTTCATGGAGAGATGGAGGCATGCTGGTTAAAGGGTGTAAACTTCCAGTTACAAGATAAAAAAGATGTGGGGATACAACATTCAGCATGGTGGCTATTGTTAATACCGTAGTATATACCTGAAAGTTGCTAAGATAGTAGATCTTAAGTGTTCTTAACCACCCACATACACAAAAAGTTGTAATTATGTGAGGTGATGAAGGTGTTAACTAATCTTATTGTGGTAATAATTTCATAATATGTATATGGATCAAGTCATCACTTTGCATATCCTAAATCTGTATCGTTATATGTCAATTAAATCCCAGTAAAGTTGAAAAAATATGTAATAAATAAATAAATAAGAAAACTAGAGAAGTCTTCCTTAGAGTAGAACGTCAGTTATTAAATGTAGAACTGATGATGTTAGAAAAATCTCCATTTGGCAAAAATCAGAGTAATAATTAGCATTAATGGGTGTCACAGCTAGTGGGTAAAAGCGAGGTGAAGAATGAGATTGTACACAGTGAAATGATCTTTCCACAAAATGTTTACTGATTACAGAAGGGGCAAAAACTTACTTTACACTTTTAGTGACCTGGCAAGCATGGTCTTAACCATGTCAAGTTAGTCCCGCTGGTAACAGGACTTTTCAAGTGATGAGATGGATCACCTATGAAAGTTGGTTCAGGCGCTGAGACTGATGATCACACACACAAAGAGGACAGGAAAAGGTTCATTACTCACAGTTTGGGGTCGAGTAGGGCAGGCTCACAAGCATGGCTTGGGAGTGCAGGGAGAATGACTGGTTTGGGTTTCTATTTTGTTCAGGGGCTGGGGCCTCTGGCGATGGCTCGCAGGCCAAGGCCAGGGCTCGTGAGTTTTGAACTTCTCACCTGCACCAAAGGAGTGACCATCTGGGCTTTCTTATTAGCTTGCCCAGATGTGGGGCAGGAGAAGAGAGAGAAATGACTTGAAAGTTGTCAGCAGTCAAACATCAAAATGGAATCTCATTCTTTATTCCACTGCCAATTGATGCCGTGTTCTATACCATAAGTGCAGAGAGAAGTATGTGTCTGTGATATTCAAGCCCAAAATACATTGCCTGGGCCTAACCATTAGAAACATGACTTAAATCTACTGCATAGAAAAGAGTTAGCATAGCAGGCCTCAGGGGGAAAAAAAAAGACCTGTCCTTAGAAAGCCCTGTTTGCAAGACTGGCCCTGGTCGGCATCTGGAAACTTGGATTTTGTTGGGTTTTGGAGAGTTCCCACTACTCGAACTGATAAGAGAGGTTCACTGTGCCTAAACTCTTTGTACCGGGATGTGGTTCATGCTGAATCCCTGCTTTTCTTCTTGGATTCTAAAATTTTGATCCCTGCTAGGCGAAGTTGCTCTCTGTGACCAACCTCTAATGAAAGCTTTGAGTCTGTAATAAGCTTCCCTGGCAGACGCGACTTCACGTGTGTTATGGACTCATATATCCATAGTTGGCCAAACTCAGATGGGGCTTCTGCGTGATGGGTCTTAAAGGAGTTCTTTGTGTCAACCTTATCACTTTTTGTGAAGTTTAGAACTGTTTCGAAATAAAATATTATTAAAAAAATTCTGAAAACATATTTGTATTGGCTGCATGATATTCAAATTAATGAGTCTTCCATAGTTTCCTTAGCTAGTGGTTCTCAATCAGTAATATGAGAATCACTTGGAGTTTAAAAAACATATACATGCCCAGATCCCACTCCCAGAGGTTTTGTCTCAGCAATTCTAAATGAGGCCAAGACATCATTATTATAAAAATGAAATTCCCGAGTGATTCTAATATAGAATCAGGAATGAGAAACAGTTGGCTAAGAAATCTGTGGCAGTAAACAGTCCCTTAATATTGACGATTTAAGTTGTTTCTACCCATAATATTTTAATAAGAATTTTGTACATAAAACTTTCCCCTTATTTTGTAGCATGCTCTTAGCATCAGTCACAGAAGTCAAAGGATATGAGTATTTTTAAGGTTCCTACTAATATTTTTTCAAATTGTTTTCAAAAGCAAATTGTCCAGTGTCTCTTTGACTGTATGCAAACACACCCTTTTAACCTTTTACACATCTTTGTTAACATGATATATAAAAGATGTGACCTTGCTTTGATTTTTATTTCTTTGATTTTTAGAGGCTTGATTTTTATTTCTTTGATTTTTAGAACTATTGCCAATTTTTGTTGCCCATTAGTGTTTCCTCTTTGGAAAACAATCTTTATATCCTTAGCTACTGGAGTGACAGTCTTTCCCCGGTAGTTTTATATAAGTGCTTTATCATTTTAGTTGCAGTATTTCCCCAGCTTGTGGTTTGCCTTTCAATTTTGGTCATTTTACTCTTTTAAGAGAAAGAACATTTTCTCAGGAGTCAGAAAATATGCTGTTGCAGCAAGAATAATTGCCAAATTCAAGGCTTGCTCTATATCTGGGAGGAGTTCCTAAGACAGAAGAGGAAGAAAATACTGCAAGCTTGAACTAAGGGGCCCTGTGTTTTGTGTTCTTGAGGTTATTTTGGGGGCGAGGAGCGTGTATCAAACCCCAGTCTGGTTTACTTTGTTCTTAATCATGGGACTGGATTAGCCCTGTTTTGAGGACTATAGTAGAGTAAATGACACAGGCTAGAGCTATTTTTCTCCTCGGTCATAGAATAGTTGAAAAACAAGATACTAAATTGTAACATGGTCCTGAAAATAAAAAACTTACTCAAAAAGCGAATTCGCATAAGAAGTGCCGTGTGGGTTGGCAAAAACACAGGAATAAGCAGATTGTACTGTCTGTTATTGAGAAGGATATGCTGGGCTAGCTCCAGTCGTAATGGCCACAGTGTTGGGTGTCTCAGGACAAGAACCCACCAAATAACAGTATTTCAGAAAATGCTATGGAAACACACACGAAGAAGATCAGGATTGCTCACAGACCTGAAAAATCTGGGCTAGCCTGCAGAAACCTGTTCGCCCCATCCAGGTCAGTAGGAGACTTCAGCCACGTGGGGGAGCTCAAATCTCACTTCCCTTAGCTGTTACTCCACCCCCAAGGGGGTTAGCCACAGACCTTGGGATTGGTCAAGTTCAAGAACACAGTTTAGGGCACCGTGCTAGGGCCTGGAACTTTTTCTGTGTTGAAGGAAAGGTTAAACCTGGAGGCAAAATTTATTTTTGGCTCACCATTTTGTAGGGGTTTTTCTTTAGGAACATTGGTTTCCCATATAGTTGGACTGACAAAAAGGCTTCTGCTGAGATGGAGGTGCCTGCCGCCCCCCAGGTCTTGCTGCCACCCCCCAGAAGGTCTTGCCCCTCAGAAGGGAGGCGATGGATGGTTTGTAGAAACTGAGAAAAGCTTTTCTTTCCTTCCTTGCTTTAACTACAATTTGATTGGAATTGTCTCTTCTCTCCATCAGAGCCAAACAATGAGGATAACTGCAGGCCAGGCAACATCCTCTGGGTAATGAGACAGAACTGATTGTAATGGGTTAGGAATTAGTTCCAAGGGCAAAGAAAGGCTCATCTCAAAACAGAGCATCTCCGTTGAGAATTTTGGACTGGTGTTGCCAGCATTTGTGGACTGGAGAGTATATTCACAATCCAAGGGATTTGTTTTTCTCTTTTGCTCCTGTTTCTCCACCTGGCGGAGATCAATTCTGATAATGGTATGGATTTTGGAGCAGAAGTGTCCAGTACACCAGAGCTGTCAAATCCATCACTATATAGATGAAGAAGGGTGGAAGTCCTCTCTTCTTGTTACCTCCCTCTCTCTCTTCCTTCCTTCCTTCAAGCTAGAAAATGCATGGGAGAAGACTCCCTTCCTTCCTCCCTCCCTCCTTCTTCCCTCTGTTCCTTTTTTCCTTCCATTGTTCTGTCCTTCCTTCCCTCCTTTTATTCATTCATTCTTCTTTTTCTTTGGAGGTGGTTCCTTGTAGGATATACCAATAACTGCTTTTCTATTTTAAATTAATTTTTAACTATGAAAGTGATCCCTGAATACATTCTTCTGCCAAAACACCGGACACTTACAGCTAAAGCTGCCATCAAGTCCTCTCCGGGCATTGTCCCACTACCCCCAACCCCAGTGCCATATTCCAGGCATCGTCACAGGGCAATTAAAGGAGGAGCTGCAGCCAGATTGCCTAGGCTCAAATTTAAGTCTACCACTTAACTGCCTGTGCAACTTTAGGTAAGTTACTTAACCTGTCTGTACCTAAATGTCCGTATCTGGAAAATGAAAATGTTATTAATACCCACCTCAAAGGGCAGCTTTAAGGATTAAATGTAATGATATATGTAAAACACTTAAAATTAGATCACACTTGAGTGAGTATTGGATGAATATTAGCTGTTGGGTTGGCCAAAAAGTCCATTTAGTTTTTTCCGTAAAATAAAAAGACACATTTTTCATTTTCACCAATAATTTTATTGACTTGGGTATTCTGAGTATGTCAGCTATCTCCTGCTATTGGCTTCTAGTGGGTAGAGGCCAGGGGTGCTGCTAAACATCTTCCAGTGCATAAGACAGCCCCACAGTAAAGAATTACTTGGCCAAAATCTCAATAATACCAAGAAACTTTGCAAACCCCTTCTGACACATTCGATCAATCACAGAACCTTCTTCATACATGGCAAAATCTTTTTTTTTTTACATTTCAGTTGAGTGTTTACCTTTCTTGACATAATAAAGCGTAACATGCCAAAAATATTGCGTATTTTCTTCCATCTTCAATATGTAAATGGCTGTACAAAAATTCACCAATTTTGATAAGCTTTTTTAAAAAAAATGCACACTAATATGACAGCTGTCACAATACAATCTAACAAAATTGTTGTGAATGACACTAATGAGAACTGAGCATTACCACAGGGATCTCATGAAAAAAAACCAACTGAACTTTTTGGCCAACACAATCCTATTATTCCACCTCTCACTTCTCATGTGTACTTCTCCCCAATTCCCAGAGCTAACCACTATTGTGAGTTTTCAGAATGTCATTTTAGTATTGTTTGTGTGTAAGTTTGGGCATGTGTCTGACAAAATGCTGTAATGTTATGCATACTATTCTTCATCTTGCCAATTTTAATTAGCGATGATGTTTTGAGATTTACCCGTGTGGACATGAATGGATCTAACATATTCCTTTTAACTGCTATAAAATACACAATGGGTATCTGTAATTTCTTTAGCTACTTCCTTACTGATGGACAGGTAAAATGTTACTAATTTTTGTCTGCTGTGAACAGCGCTGCACGGAACCTCCCCATTTGTGTCTGTGCCACAGTGTGCACACGTACCAGGGCTTCACATGAATCTGTACACGCAGCTGCTGGGTGGTAGGGGATGTGCACGTTGCTGGAGCCAACTCACACTTCCACCCACAATGTCTGAGAGGACTCACTTTCTCAAAACCTCGCAAAAGCTCATTAATAAAATTAAACAGTTTTTTCAGTCAAATGGAGAGAAATATTATGTCATGATTGTTTAATTTGAATTGCCATGGTTTCTCGTGAGACTGAGTATCTTTTCATATGTTTATTAGCTATTTGCATTTTCTCTTCTGGAAATCATCTGTTCATAGCCTCTGTTTCCATTTTGATTATACTGTTAGTCATTTTCTTACAACTCTGTAAAATAATCTTTTGTCAAATATGTGGCAAATAATTTCTCTTTATCAGTTTTGCTTCTCTTTTTGCTTTGTCCCTGGAGTCTTGGATAACACGGGCCTAAGTTTGAATGTAGCCCAAACTCAGTTGACCAACATTTTTCCATGCTTTTTGTTTGTTTGCCATTTTGCTTTTAGCATCTTTTTTAAGAAAGCCTCTTCCCCACCAGTTGTTAACCTATCCATAAATGTAAGGATGCACATGTACATACATCTATATCTATAACTATTTTTTCCTAGTGGACCCTTTTTATACAGGGGTGTGTCGTCTTCTTGGCAAATATAAAGGTCTATGGTGCCAGAACACTCAGATTCTAGATTCCATGTTGTGTTGAGAAGCTGGAGCTGGTGTGTTGAATTAAGAACATGCAGATTATGAACTGTGGAGGCAGGGGGCACAAGGCACCTACACAGGGCTGGCAGGTAGCTCCTTCAGCTCCTCAGAGCTCCTGCTTTGGGGCACTGAAACTATGGGTCATTTTGATTGAAGGCACAGTTTCAATCTACCCCACAAAGGAGATAGTCATAAGATTTGTTACTTATAGACTTTTAGAAACAGGGTGCCCCAACCCTGTGCAGTGAGCTGGGAAGGGCGGTCCTCTATCCTAGGGGAGAGATAGCAGGGGCCAGCAGCTCTTACCTACACAGTGGTCAGGGTGGTGGTCGCTAAGTTCTCAGGGCCTTCACTCTAAGTGGTTGTTTCAGAAAGTGCCTGAGAAGAAACAAAGCAGGGACTTATGGCGGGAATCCTCAACTCAAGTCTTTATCTAGATGCCCAGTCTCTGAGTATGAGCAGGGCTATCACACTGTAAAACGCCTAGCAGCAACTCAGAAAACAAAAGTTGTTTTTCTCATCACACTTGTTTGCTGAGGGGCAGAGGAAAACTGTAAGAAGAAGAGGCATTCAAAATCCTTTATAGGATCGGAAAAGTATTGCTTGGGCTTTGAAAGTGGCAAGTCTGGAACATGGAGAGGAACAGGGCTAGCTTTCAAATCACTTTTTGTCTGGAGATCAAGTGGACAGCGAGCATACTGGGAGGGATGGCACCAGTCCGACAACCAGTGTGAGCCTACATATTGTAGAGGAGGAATGGAACTAGCTTAGGAGCAGGTGGAAGTTTGGAGAGAAACATCTGACTCTTCCTGCAAGAAATGGGGATGCTTTAGGGCGACATGGAAATTGAACACAGCAGTCAGGCATTAGGTTGTGATGTTGCAGAAAAAGAGGTAGAGAGAGCAGTGTTTCTGTCGGCCTAAAGAAAGCTAAAAAACACATGGGAGAAGACATTGATTTAACTTCTTCCGAATTTGAGGTCATGGGGGTTGATGGGATGGATGGGCTCTGTAAAACCATCTGGATTTTTCTGGCAATGTTTTTTTCCTCCTTTCCTTCTTCCTCTTTAGAATATGGCTGTGTGTCTTACAGTAAATATGCATGTGAGCATTATTCATTTCTCAGCCGATACTCCTGCTGCCGTTGGTTAGATAATTTCTGTGTCTTTGGAAGCAAGGCCATGCTTCAGTCAAACTCTAATGTCCTTCAGCTTCTGACTCCTGATCTACAGACTCATCTGTAGTCACACTCTATTTTCTTTCCAGACTTCCCCATCCAATGGTACTGTGAGTGTACCCTTTGAAATTTTCCCTCTGCTCCAAACTTAAAAGACAGTTAGAGGAAAAAAAATCCCCTAACAAATAATAGCTAAACATTTTTATGGGCCAGAAATGGAAACATTCAGCAGTAAGCTGGGACCGCAGCATAGGCCTGCTGGGCTAAAGGTACAGAAATAGGCAGAGTTAAGAGTGCGACTCCTTCAAGGGAATGACACCCACATGCGGTGGGGCAGCAGGGCCAGCCTCACACTGTAAGACCAAAGGCTAGGTGGGCCTGCCCTGACCATGAAACAAGTGGAAACAGCTCTGATCTTTGCTTGAAGCCATGACTTTATACAGCTGAGTCCCTGCAAGGACTGGAAGAAGTAGAGCAAGCCCAGCAACAGGGCCTGTTAGGCTCAGTAACTACATCTAAAATAGGCCCATCACTCTGTGCCTGGAGCTCTCCCTGCATGGTAGGACTAAGTTATGGTCTTGGGTAGTGGGTCTCCCTCGAGGCTCAGTGGAGACAACTGCAAAACTTAGACACAGAGAAGAGTGATGACAGGGAAAGAAAACAAGCTAAGATAAAACAACAAAGGCTAATGCCACCCAAGATGAGTCTATCAACCCAAATATAAACTTACAATTAAGGAAACTACCCATAGCCCTGGCTGGTATGGCTCAGTGGATTGAATGCAGGCCTATGAACTGAAGGGTCATTGGTTTGATTCCTGGTCAGGGCACATGGCTGGGTTGCAGGCCAGGTCCCTAATGGGGGGTGTGCAATAGTCAACTACACATTGATGTTTCTCCCCATCTCTTTTTCTCTCCCTTCCCCTCTTTCTAAAAATAAATAAAATCTTTAAAAAAATAACTATGCTAAAAAAATTAAACTACCCCTAAAAATTTATCAATCAGATGGGTTCATGCATAATGAAATGCAAAAAAATAGAAACATATCAAGTGATTTTAAAATGTTATGTTCCAGATCTTCAAAGAGATAGAGAACCAAAAGTTACAAAATAGAAATAGGCAGAAATGATAGGCTATGAAAAAAAAGACATCATGAGAATTTAAATAAAGTAAATGAAATAAAAAACTTCATAGCATAAATACTATATTGGACCCAATAAAAACCACTAGTGAACTGCAACTAAATAGCATTACATTTTTCCTCTTCTTCTGGCGGTCTTGAACATGAAGGTGTTCTTTAGACCAATCCCTGTTTCTCACCTCTTTCCCTTTGTTACTCTGTGTTCTTCCTATACAACTTGATTTTTATGCTTCAGCTTCTTCCTATAGACTAAGGCATGAAAATATTAGTCACAAGAATAATTGTGCAATTATATATAATGGCACCACGGTAGATGGTACATTGGCCACAATAGCTTTTATTATTGGATAGTTTGCTAGAATAGTAAAGCTGTTTTCCACCAATACAGTGCATTACACTTGGTAAAAATTGGCTTCCAAAGTCTCTCCTGACTTTCTGCAACAACCACTGGATAAGCTGAAGAGGCCCCAGATGTTTGTATGACATAAATTGTACTTACAGAATTATTCTGACAAACTCATTTCTTTTTACCAATGTATTCCCTTAATAAAATTGATTGTGAATTTTGAAAATTGCTTACAAAACTCTGACTTTAACTCACACATACCTACTTTGATGACACTTCATCCTTGGAGTTTAGTTAAGAAGACAGACCCAACTTCAAAGAGTTAAAGTTGTTGAATGACTCAGAAAACAACATCAAGTGCCAGTAGAACAGGCCGTAACAATTCACTGGACCACGTATTCGCTTGGAGCTGATCAATAAGGAGAAATTTGGTTATCAAGTAGAGTTTCATATCGAATGAATAGCTGTTTCCTGGACTGTACCCAAGTCTGATGACTAGAACTGGGAATCTGTGGAAGGTGCTTCTGGCATCTTTCCAATAATTCTACTCCCTCCCCCTTTTCCAACAGAACCCTGATTTTGTTCAGGGTGACTATGTGCTCAGTCTTAAGCAAGAAGGATTCCCAAGTCAGACCCATGACCTAAGAAGCCAATGGTGACAATCCCATTCTCTGCTTTCCCAGCTTCCCTTGCTCTTCCTTAGGGATGACTATGTAACACAGTTGTAGTGAATAGCATGTAAACAGAAGTCTGCTAAGAAAAGGACAGATGTGGTTAGTGCTGATCCTAACTATTTCCTCTTGCCTTGGATTTGACGTTTAAAAATGTGGCAGCCATCTTGCAACCATGTGGCAAGACCAAGAGAATCATAGAAATACCAGCCCCGACATCACTGAGCTGGGCAAATGCCGGCACAAGCTTACCACTTGCCACCTTGCTAAGCGAGAAAAACAGGCTTTTATCAACATACTGTTAACTGTACACAGTTCTAACTGATACAGTATGGAAATAAAATAGTTGGCTTTTTAATCTGTATTTTGAAAGATTAAAGTGACTAGATCGGTTGGAGGCTGGAATGAAAGAAGCCCATGGTAACTGATCCTCACTGGAGAATGACATATGCTCACAGGAAAGAGAGCAGGAGGCAGTCCCCCTGGGACTGTTGCTAGAAGAGTTTTGCAGTCTTGGTCCTTGGTAACCAACTGAGGTTTCTCTCTCACATCAATATTTCTCTCCCTCTCTTCCTCCTTCCCTTGCCCTCTCTCTAAAAATAAATATTTTAAAAAAGAATGAAACATTTAAGAATTAATGGAGTGTACCCAATATGTTGCAGCAGAATTAGCAAGAAAACATTTTTACTAGGCCAGATGAAGTATCTTTCATTTATTAATACAGAACCACCAGGCATAGTTACACATCTGAGGCCCAATTATCTAAGAAGAGTTCCTAGGGAAACAAAAAAATTTTCCATTTCTTTCTGTTACTGCTCCTTAACGACAGAGAGTGTTCTTTCTTTCTTGGCATTCTCTCTTTTCTCTCTACCTCAGGACATACGTACAGATGCATTGGCTGCTTTACAGACATGCTACGATTTCTTGCTGTGGTCGATCAAAGTTGGAATGCCTGAGGAAATTACTCAACTTAGACAGCCTGGAATTGTAGCTAGCCAAATAGTTACAGTGCTCTACTTTTCACATGTGTTAAAGTAATATTTTAGCTATCTTGGATGTACGTTGAGAGAACATTTGTCTGCATCACATTGTGTGAACCCTTGAGTCAAATATAGTATGTTGAATGCCCAGCTTTAGTACCTGTGACAGTTCATTTTTTAACGGTTCCATCACACAGAAGACAACATATTTTATGTTAAAAAAAAAACCTCTCACACACAACAGCATATGTATTAGGAACTAAGACTTTTATGATCTTCTCGAATCATCCAAGCTGTTCTGGAAATGTCAGAATAAATGCTGCAAATGTTGATATTTGTTCAGAAGAGCATTTGTTGATCTGGTGTGCAGTAGTCTGTCAACAAATGGAACCTATTTTTTCTAATTTATTATTAAAATTTTTCAATAAAAAAGCACTGCACATCTGTCCTTTCCTTTTTTCGATTAATCTTCCTAATTTGCAAATAAACATATAAAGAGTTAAGCAGAAAAATAATGTCATAGTAGTTTGTTTTCATGTTTTTTAAATTAGAAGGCACAGAATCGCAGCACAAAGACTTACATAAATCTCTAAAATAAAATATTGGCTTCAGTAGACTTGCACATATGAAATAGTTTAAAACTTTGTTTTAGTTGGATTCTTTATAATTTCCAGGAAGAGGTTAGCACACACAGTACCTGAAACTGTCCTTTCCACATGAACTGCAGTCAAGAAGACAGATGCAGCTGCTCCTCCAGTAAAGCCCAGTTTGGTGTCCACTTACACTTCCCTTCCACCTACGTAATTACATCTTCCAACCATGTCAGCAATAATATAGAAACATCACTCAAAAGAACCCACCCCTAACAGACCATGCACTTCCAATAACTTCAACCATCCGTTTATCAAATGTGAGGTGACGACATGATCATAAATGGGGAGGAGAGGGGAGGAATACTAACTTATAAGTAGTAACTTATAATTCTCTTAAGCCAGAAGGGGCAGGATCGAGGGTGGGAGGTGGGGATGGCTGGGGTGGAGGGAATGGTGGAGGGAAAATGGAGACAACTGTACTTGAACAACAGTAAAAATAAAATAAAATGACAGGATTTAACAATGAAAAACAAGAGTTCCAACACAATTCATCTTTTTCTACTTTATTTTTTGTTGTTTATTCTATTACAATTGTCCCCAATTTTTTCTCTTTTGACTCCCTCCACCTAGCCCACCCCCACTCCCACAGTCAGTCCCTTCTCCATTGCCCACGCCATGGGTCATGCACACATGTTCTTTGACTAGTCCCTTCGCCTTCCTTCCACCATTTCCCCCACCCCTTGCCCTTCTACAACTATCAGTCTGTTCCATGTTTCCATATCTCTGTTTCTATTTTTCTCATTAGTTTATTTTGTTCATTAGATTTCAGTTATAAGTGATGTCATATGCTTATTTTGCTTAGCATAATAGTCTCCAGTTCCATCTATGCTATTGGAAAAGGTATGAGTTCTTTATTTCTGCTGTGTAGTATTCCATTATGTAAATGTATCACAATTTTTTAATCCACTCATTGACTGATGGGCACTTGGGCTGTTTCCAAAACTTGGCTATTATAAATTGTGCTACTCTGAACACAGAGGTGCTAAGTTCTTTTGGATTGGTGTTTCAGGATTCTTAGGGTATATTCCCAGCAGTGGAATCACTGGGTCATAAGGCAGTTCCATGTTTAATTTTTTGAGGAAATTCCATACTGTTTCTCACAGTGACTGCACCAGTCTGCATTCCCACCAAGAATGTGCTAAGGTTCCTTTTTCTCTATTTCCTTGTCAGCACTTGTTGTTTGTTGATTTGGTTATGATGGCTGTTCTGACTGGTGTGAGGTGGTATTTCATTGGGGTTTTAATTTGCATCTCTCTGATGGCTAGTGATGTTGAGCAATTTTTCATAGGTCTATGGACCATCTATATGTCTATTTAGGTCCTTTGCCCATTTTTTAATTGGGTTGTTTGTCTTCCTGGAGAGGCGTCATGTGAGTTCTTTATATATTTTGGAGATGAAACCCTTGTCTGATGTATCATCGGCAAATATGCTGTCCCATACAGTCAGTTCCCTCTTCGTTTTAATGATGGATTCTTCAGCCATGCAGAGCTTCTTAATTTGATGTAGGCCCTTTTGTTTATTTTTTGTATTACCCTTGCCCTGGAGATGTATCAGCAAAAATATTGCTACATGGGATGTCTGAAATTTTATTGCCTATGTTTTCTGCTAGGCCTTTTATGGTATCACAACTTATTTTTAATTCCTTTATCCATTTTGAATTTATTCTGGTGTAAGTCGGTGGTCTAGTTTCATTTTTTTGCACGTACCAGTCCAGTTCTTGCAACATCACTTATTGAAGAGACTGTTTTTACTCCAGCATATGCTCGTGCCCCCTTTGTTGAATATTAACTGACCACAGAGGCATGGGTTTAGTTCTGGGCTCTCCAGTCTGTTCCATTGGTCCATGTGCCTGTTCTCATGCCAGAGCCAGGCTGTCTTGATTACAGCGGCCTCGTAGTATAGTTTGATATCAGGTATTGTGATCCCTCCAACTTTGTTCTTCTTTGTCAGGATTGCTGAGGCTATTTGGGGTCTTTTTTGGTTCCATGTACATTTTTGGAATATTTGTTCTAGATCTGTGAAACCAATCCATTTTAAAATGTTCACATCTGCATGTACTCCAAAAAAGGAAAATATAAGTAAGTTCCTCACTCTGAGCTTTCTGAGAAACCTAATAAGCATCGAGACGCCAATGCCCTGTGTCGCAGACATGCAGGTTGGGCACAGTCAGGAAGTGTGTGCACCACGCAGGAGTCTGGACCAGCGAGAAGGACTGCCAGTAAAAGTTCCCTGGCACTGGGAATGGCCAAAGAACTCTTGTCACATGGGATGACTAGGATCCAATCTGAAGCTGTTTGCTCTGTTATAGTGATATGCAATCCTTCATTATTCTAACACTTAGTAGGTAAAGCCTGATACCCACATACAAATGAGGTGGTAGAGAGAATGAATGAGAAACACGAAGTCACGTTTTGTTCCGTTTTGAAACAGGGTTTACGGTATGATCTTGATGGGATTCGTAAAAATTATGTGACTTAATTTTCTTTCTCACTTCTTTCCAGTTTCTGAATGAAGGCCTGGGTATGAGAGATGGACAAAAACTTAAAACCAAAGGCAATCTTTTAGATTGACCTTGAAAATATCAGCCTATCATTTTCCTGAACACAGGAAAATCTTAACCTAGCTCCTCTGTTACAAAAAGCAAACAAAGAAACAAACAAACAAATAAAACCCAGTAGACATTAGATTATAAAATTGATGCCCCAAATTATATAGACACACACACACACACACACACACACACACACACTCACTTAATGGTCACAACACTATAAATCCAAGGGCTAATAAATCTAGTATCTCTATTAAAACAGGAAAAGAAGACATTTTACACTCAATCCAAAAGCCTAGGTTTGTCCCACGTAGCCAAAATATAGGATTACCATCAAATTTACCAAGTGACCAAATGTAGCTTTAAGTAGCTCAAAACTGAATTCCAAAATGAAATACGTTCTCAGACAGTAACAACTCCTAGAGCTAAATGCAGGCTCATATGCAAAACTACATGCTCCTCAAGAAGTGCTACGTCTGGACTTGGACCCTCTACAGGATTCGGGCATGGCGAGCACATCATCTGATCAGGTCCACACAGGTCACTGAGGAATGGCTCAAGAAGGGTGAAAAGTTTTTCCTGTTGTCATCATTACACAGTAAACTGGAACATGCACTGTATTTAGGTGTTTTGACTTCGTCAAAAACTAATACAGAGCAGTTTTAATGCAGTGTAAAGTTAATGTAGAATTCAGTCATTGATTCAGCTTTCTCATCATTGTAAAAAAATTAAAAGGAAAAAAAATCACTGCTTTTCCATTGAGCAGGTACTTTGTGCTAGGGAGCAAGTTTAATCTCTAGGGTCTTAGACAAAGAACAGTGTACCTTTAGTACCAAAGACGAGACGCAGTATCAGTATTCAAAAATGTGCTTTAAAAGAGAGTGTGACTTCTGCTGTCCCAGGCTAACTGGGCTCTGTCTGGTGTTTCTTTGTTCGCACAGGACAGCCCACAGCCTGTCTTCTAATTAAGTTAATGTTCTAGCAGCAGAACAGACAAACAAGTTGCATCCAATCTGCATCCAACTCGTCAAGACACATTTCCCTTGGTCAGAGGTAGAAATCTAGGGAGAGGTGATTTTCCCTGCATCCTCACCAGAACATGATTACTTGGCTGGATGCAGCTCCATGAAGTGTAACTATGGGTGTACGCCTCAATAAAACAAAACAAACAAACAAAAACAACAAAAAAAGAAATGCAGAGAAACATATAGACTCTATAAACAGTTAGAATACACAGAAATCCTACTAAAATCTTTGACTAAAATAATCAATCATATCAGTTTGAAAAAAAGGTAAAACAAAAAAGGTAAGTACTACTAAGGAAAAAAGATAAAGCTCCTTGCTTTACACACAGAAAAACTGGACCTCTCCCTATTACAGAGAATAAAAGGTATTATCAATGAAAGAGACAATGGGCTTTTCAAAGGTAGTAGGTCTAAATTTAGACTCATTAGCCACGTGTGGTTAATGGCACTTGCGTGTGGCTAAATGCATCAAGCTGTCTTTCAAATGTGTTCAGCCCCATGGGGAAGGGGAGGGGAGGAGGGAGCAAAGAACCACTGAAATACTCAGCTACCCTCTGCTTATGAAAAGATGGTTTCTGCAAAACAAAAACCGTGCAGAAGAATGAAATGCTCATTTATTTAAATAACTTTTCACTCTTCCAAATAAACAGAAATGACTGTAGAGCAGATGTTTCTACTTTTTTTGCAGTAAAAAGCAAACACTGAAGTGAAGTAGGGAGCAGGGGGTAATTAAGCATCTCCTTACAAAGAAAGCCCCTAAGGGAACTTGTTACAGGTTTGGTGAGAGAAAGGGCGTTAGTTGTATCAGCCCTTCCTAGTGTGTCTTTCCATCTTAGATGTGCCCATATCCCAGCAGCAAGCCTCACCATTTCTGTGACCACTATTAGCTAATTTTTTTTTGGTACTTACCTTCGCATACCTAAATAACATGCCTATATTACTACTTCTTTTTAGTGGGTGTTACATGTAGTCTATTGATTCCCTGCTGTGGTACTTAGATGAGACCACACCCATGTATATAGCCAACCTCCCAATGTAGTCATATCATAATTTTGATTAGATTCATATTTGTGGTTTATTATCACTGTAAAATACTATTGGTAGCTGATATTATATGATGACTTTTCCTTTCTTGCCTGTTGCTTTTCTAGGACTTAATAATAATCTCACTCTTCATGTTTGCTAATTCAAGGCTAAATTCCTCCAGCTAAGTCTCTTTTTAGTATATTCAGACATATTAGGTCTTTTTATCCATTCATCTTCTGGACAAAAATCTGCCCCCACCAGCCCTCTGGCCTTCTGCAATCTGGGTCCGTTACCTCCCTCTATCTGGGCACCATGGTCATTCAGGCATCTCTTGATCTTAATAAAACAAAGAGATAAAAAAGACAACAAAGAGACACTGTATCTTTATTGTCCTTATGTCTGTTCAACAGTATCTCGTTTCTAGAAACGCTTTAAACAAAGAAATGGCCCTAGCTGGAGTTGTTTGGGATGGAGAGAGAAGTCACTATCTGTGGCAGCACAGAAAATGTCAGAGTTGAACTGCTGTTTCCAAGTCTCGCAGTGACTGCAGACTCAATTATGAAAATGGGGTTGGACGAAGTCTTCACGCTTACAATGGGTCTGTTTTAGTCTCACTGATGTTTTTGCAAAAGATTTTGTTCCTTGCATGCCTGTTAGATCTTCTTCCAACTTAACGTTACTTAGTCTTCTACTTGGAGAAATTTCTACCAAGCACTGTTTAATGTTTGAATTTAGAATAAAAAGTCAGGAATTTTTTTGTTGGTATCCATATAAAATTAGTATATTTTTATTGTGTGAAACTGAAAAATGAAGAAAACTAGAAAGGAGAACGATGATTTGCCCAATCTAATTACCCAGAAACAACCACCTCTACTATTTTGAAGCTTTCGTTTCTAAAAATATACCTTTTACAATAATATACTTTTTACAGAAGTTAAATAGTTATAATTATACTATGCATCTTGATTTTTTTACTTACTACTACAAACACTTTACATCTCACTATAGATTCTAAAAACATAATTTTAGTAAAATAGCTTATAAAAATACATCAGTATCACTGTAACAAATTTAGAAAGTATGGCATGACAAAGAGAAGAAAACAAAAATTCCCCAAAATCTCATCCCCAGTGGTCATTTGGTCATTTCTTGGTAGGTCTTGTGTGTATATATGACATACACATTTTGATTGAATACATAAATGGTTGAAATTGTAATCCTTATGTCATTTTGTATTTTGTTTCTATTGCCTAGTACTGCGATATAAGCATTTTACTGTGTCATCAAAACTCTTTGTAAATGAAATTTTAAAAGCTTTATAAAACCCTATCATACGGTAATGGTACTTAACCAAGGCCCTGTGTTGTGCAAAACAATACTATGCAAATATCTTTGTGTATAAATGTTGTCTGTATTTTTGAAATTTTAATTAGGAGAGATTCCTAAAAGTCCAAGGGTTTGAAAATGTTAAGGCATATTGTTTGCATTTCCAGAATGGTGGCACCTGCTGGTATTTGTACCAGCAATGAAGTTGTGTTTGCTTCACACAGCTGGTTGCATTTTTATATTACATGTATTTAAAACCTGTGTAAGTGGTAGATGAGGACAACGCTCAGGACCCTCTGATGACACTGATTCCCAACGGTTGGTCCAGTATCTGGGACTTCGGCCGTTTGAATCCTGCACACCCCATTCCCCGGGGTCAGAAGGAAACTGCACATTCACGTCTGTCACTCAGTAACGTTTGGGAGGGCTGCAGCCCTCTGCTAGATTCTCAGAATGTAGAGATAAATAATCCATTTTCTGAATCCATATTTTCTGAACTGAAGGCAGGATTTTCCAGCTGGTATCCCCAGGCATATCATGCACTAAGATACTGAGCCTCCTGGTCTTTGGGGTACCAAGATGGCATCTGAGGTGACCGAAACCATGGGGATTGTCCCCTCTGGCTGATGAAAGACCTCTCCGTTTGCCCCAGTGTGTCAAACAGGTGTTATTAAACACTGTCCTTTTTGTTTTAGGCCCTGATGTGACCAAGGGTGGGGAATGCTGCCTTCGGGTCATCTTGATGTTCCTCTCGGTCTCCGTCTTCCTCAGAAGTAGCCTTGTGGGAAAAGAACAAATATGTCGTGGGTCAAGCAGTCTCCCTGCATTACTCCCATCAGACCCACACTGCATGCTGCGCTGCTGGGGGCTGGCACACTCCCATTCTCTGTGATCTAGCACATAACTGGGCAAAACATTATTTCCTATTGCAGGCCAAAGCAAGCTCTTTGCAAGGCTGCAGGACTACCTCGGACAAACAAAATCTCTTTCCTCAAAGGTTAAGAAGTGTTCAAGCAAGACACTGCATTACAATGGAGAAAATCACCCTTTCAGAGATAAAAACTCTTTTTTAATTACACGTTGTTCTGACAAAGGAGTGCAGTAGCACTAACTACGTTCGAATAAATCACTACAACTTGTAGACAAAGAAAGCATCTGGGCAGAAGCAGCTTCATAGTCCTCAGGTGCTCTTGAGTTTAACAGGAACAGGACAGCACAAGGAAGCAAACAGTTGTCCTCAAGGTATATGCAGTTTAGGGGGCCTCTGGAAGGGGGAGGTGGCGCTGGGGGCCTCCTCCCGCAGCTCCCTGTGCTTGGGCATGGCACCAGCTGAACTGGAGGGTCCCAGTCTCTGCCCCGTCCCAGGGCCCTCCAGCTGCTAAGGGAGGTGGTGGCAGGGGCAGCTCCTGGCCCACAGCAGGATCAAAACTCTGAACCTATGGGATTCTGCACTTTATCCAGCCTCAGTGGGCGGGCTTCCAAGTGGAGAGGACCCGCTTATAGGCCGAATGTGCCGAGTTGCAGGCTGAAGAGCATCTCAAGGCAGGTGCGGTGGATCAAGATGTTAGAATATGCGTCACAGCAGGAGAGGGCCAAATATCATATATTGAAGTTTGGGACAGACTCAAACCAGAGGGAGAAGAGACCAGAACTGTCAGAACAGGTCTCCAATAGCCCTATGGAGTCGGTCACCTTGAAGAAGAGCCCACTGGTGTGGAAGGAGGGGCAGTAGCTCCTCCGACAGTACCTGGAAGAGGTGGGCTACATGGACACCACCCAGGATGTGCAGTCCAAAGGCATGCAGTCCCTACTGGGATGCTCATTGGGGTTCAATGGGGCCACGAAGCCCAGCAAAGGAAACCCCAGAGGCACAGTGGGCCCAGGAGAGGGGGTGGGCTCAGTGGTGGGGAGTCGGTAGCAGTGAAATAGATGGAGGAGCAGATCAAGAGGAATGCAGCAGGCCGAGAGGGCAGAGGGTGCTGCAGCAGATCTGCCTCCTGCAGAACCGAGGACCAAGACAGCGGCGAGGATGGCGACGAGGAGAGCCAGCTGGACAGGACGGCGTGCCGCACGAGAAGCAGTATGTGAGGCTGCCAGCCAAAGCTCGGTGACCAAAATGGAGGGTGAGAACCAGGAGGGTGACTCAGAGGATGCCATCCGTGAGTTCGACTTCCTGGGCTGGGGAGAGGACAGGGAGGGGTCTCCAGACCCTCAGGTCCTTGGTGATGCTCTGAAGAAGGGACTCACCATGAGCTGGAAAGCCGGGAGGTGTGAGGGCATCAGACAACAGGGAATTTTAGCTGACCTACGGGATGTGGATGGGCTGATCCCCAAAGTGACTGTCACACCTCTTGGCACATTCCAACCCTTGCCCCACAAGGGTTTCTTTGGCTTCTCCTCCTATGTTTTCATCATGGACACTACTGGGGGCAGGGTGGTGAGCCTGGAGACCTTGATAGATCTGACCATCACCAGTGACAACGACCTCAGCTGTGACCTGTCTGATGGCAAAGATGCCTTTGGGAAGATGTGGAACCCCAAATTCATTTTCTACTCATGCTAGGATGGCTTTTGCTCCCTGGCTTTCTACTACAGCCATTCGGTTTTGCTCACCGCTTCTGGTGGCCCATGCATGCTCTGGAACCTCAGAAGGCTGTCACAGACAAGAATGCTGTGCTACACGGGGAACCTACCCACGTCTTCCAGACTCACAGGGGCCCGTATTGGCAGCAGCCATGGGCATGGACAGTGAATGCTGTTACAGTGATGGGGGCAGATGCTTGCATCCACAGCTGGAAGATTCCACACCTCAACATGGACCCCCAACATGGTTATGACTGAGCAGGCTGAGCCACTTCCTGGAGAGCTGGGGGCCTGTCCTTCAGTCCCACCTCCCGGCTCCTGGCCTCTTTTGGAATCTGGGACCCCAGTAGGAGCAGCCAGACCTGCCTCTGTACCTTCTCCACAGCCAGCAATCATGATATCTCCACCTCAACAGCCTTCACCAGCACCAAGCCTGCCCACATTGTGGCCTCCTTCCACTCTGGGGACACCTTCTGTAGGACCTGGAGGTTGGCAGTGTGCCCCTCACTTTGGAGTCCCAGGGGAGCAGTGGCCTAACCCAGATGAACCAGGTGGTGAGTCATCCAAACCAACCCCTCACCATCACCACCCATGATGGCAGAGGCATTCACTTCCTGGGCAACCAGACAGGGAAATGCATTGCTCACCTGGACATGGCCACCTGCCTGGCCATAAACTCCAATGGTGTATTCCTGATGTTGGAGAACCACCACAGCTCCTTGCGTCTGTGGAGCCTGGACAACAAAATGTGAGTGCAGGAGATCACGACCCACTGTGAGAAGCACCAGGAGGCCATCCATGCTGTTGCCTGCCACCCCAGTAAGGCCCTCATTGCCAGTGCCAGGGCCAAAGCCTTGGCCAAGGTCTTTGTATGATGCCCACTTGGCCCTGCTTTGGTGGGGGAGCAGAGCTGGGCAGCTTGGACAGAGATGACTCAGCCTCAGTCTGGAGGCCAGAGGCCCTGTATCTTTCTGCCAGCCTCAGCCTGGTGGTGCTAAAGGCTCTCGCCCCAGGAGGCCCTCCCCCGTGGCCTGTCCTTCCCCCAGCATCCAGCCTGGGGAGTTGCCTCCTTCAGTACTCACCCTCCGAGATGGCCTCTGGTAGTTTCAGCTCTGCCCTGACACCCACTCCGGGCCTTCTAACTGTCTTCTGGGGCAGCACAACCCGGGCTGGGTGCTCCTGGGGCTCAGCTTTTCCAAGACACCAGAAGGTACCAGGTTTTTTCTTTGAACCCTTATTTCTCCTCTCCATCCTTTCAGATGGGGGTGGGAGCTGTGCTGGGAGGAATCCCAGACGCCCCTTCTCTGGGTACCCCCGGAGCCATGGAGCCAGCTGGAGCTAGGATGTCCTCAGTGGGAATGCTGGGCCTCGACCACCCAGAAGCACACTCAGTCCACCATCCTCCCCTCTGATTCCCTCAACACAGCCTTCCAGGCACTACCCAGTGCCTCCAGGGCCGGTAACTGCCTGGGGAGCAGGCGATGTCCTCTGGGGTTGTGCCCACCCCTACCTCCCCCAACACTCCTCCAAGGGCAGCCCCCCACCCACCACAGCATCAACCATGGGGAAAGATGGCCTTCTCTTGCCCCTCCCTGGGGCGTGGAAGGTGGCATGGGGTCCCCAGGGTCCTCCATAACTCCCTGTATATCTTTATAAATAAATGGGATTTTAATGGAGGGCCCCCCACCCCCACAATGTCGTTATCCCTACATGATAGCCTGTCAGTCTCTTCTCCTGGTCCTCTGCTCCTTCCCTCTATTTATTTCTCTTTTGGGTTCCACCCTGAGTCCTTGTGCTTCCTTCCAGAGACTTGTTTATACGCCCTATCCTCTGTCCTGGACTTGTATGTGTAACTTGTCTCAATATCCTTCAGAGAAAAAAAATATGTACAGTTTCGTTTTGAGGCTTCAACATTGCAAAAGTCAATGGGAAGTTCTCAGTCCTCATTTCCCTTTTCCTATTGTGCTCTGGCTCAGTGGATCACTCCTTCCTTCGTCTTTTTTTAATCTTTCTTTTTTTTTTTTTAATTGTGGTTCAGTTACAGTTGTCTCCATTCCCCCCTTCCCATTACTTTCCCCACTAATTTACTGATGGGCACTTAGGCTGTTTCCAGCACTTGGCTATTGTAAATTGTGCTGCTATGAACATTGGGGTGCATAGGTTCTTTTGAATTGGTGTTTCAGGATTCTTAGGATATAATCCCAGCAGTGGAATTGCCGGGTCAAAAGGCAGTTTCATTTTTAGTTTTCCGAGGGAATTCCATACTGTTTTCCATAGTAGAAGCCTTCACCAGCCTGCATTCCCACCAACAGTGTACACTGGGGTTCCCTTTTCTCCAGAACCTCATCAGCACTTGTTTGTTGATTTGTTTATGATAGCCACTCTGGCCGATTCGAAGTGTATCTCATTGTGGTTCTAATTTGCATCTCTCCCATAGCTAGTGATGCTGAGCATCCTTTCCTATGTATCTGGGCCCTCTGTATGTCCTCCTTGGAGAAGTGTCTGTTCAGGTCCTTTGCCCATTTTTTAATTGGATTGTTTGTCTTCCTGGTGTGGAGCGATCCTTCTTTCTTGAAATACATCCTTTTCTTTGCTTCTAGGCACCGCACTGCTCTGGGTTCTCTTGTATCTCGCAGGTTGATCCTTTTCAGTGCCTTTGCCCATCTCCCTCCTGTTACAGTTGGTGCGCCCAAGGGGTCAGTCCTCAGTTCCTCTATGTCTATTCATTTCCTCTATGTATGAAAGATGGTACTTTCGTACAGTAAGGCAGTTTCATGGCTTTGAGCATCACCTACACTATGGCCCCCAGTCTTATCTTTCTTGTTGAACTCCATTCTCATGTGTTCAGCTGTGGCCTGTTATGGTGGGAAAGGCTAAGTGGAAGTCACTAGAACTGCTTTACATAGGAACATTGTAAACCAGAAGCAATATTCCATTTCTGAAGGGAATTAGTGACACCAGCAAGGACTAAAAAGATGCAAGTGTGTTGGTTTCCACCACATTTCCATTCAACTCTTCTTTTTGGTTTCTGTAGAAGGAGTAGCATTTATGTTAGCAACCTCCAAAGAATAATTAGGTATAAATGTGACAAAATATATATCTAATCTATATGAAGAAAACTATAAAACTCTGGATAAAATAAAAAGAAGGATATTCTGTGTTCATGGATAGGAAGACTCAATATTGTCAAGATGTCAGTTCTTTCCAACTTGATCTATGGGTATAATGCTATCCCTATCAAAACTTTAGTGAGCTATTTTGTTAATGTCAATAAACTGACTCATATATAGAGAGGCAACACAATATTGAAGAAGATGAACAAAGTTGGAGGCCAGATACTACTTGACTTTAAGACTTACTATAAAGCTGTATATAAAGCAAGACGGTGTGGTATTAATGAATGGACAGACAGAGAGATCAACGGAACAAAACAGAAAGCCCAGAAAAAGACCCACATAAATATAATCGACTGATTTTTGGCAATGGAGAAAAGGCAATAGTCTTTTCAACGAAGAGTGGTGGAAAACCTGGACATTGACATTCAAAAAAGTGAATCTAGACACAGGCCTAACACTCTTCACAGAAATTAACTCAAAATAAATCACAGACCTGATTGTGAAGTGCAAAATTACACAACTCCTAGAAGATAACACAGGAGAAAACCTAGGCGGCCTGCTGTTTGGAGGTGACTTTTTAGATACAAAAACAAATGTATAGTTCATGAGAGAAATAATTGATAAGCCGGACTGTATTACAATAAAATTATAAACTGATTCTCTGCAAAAGACAATGTCAAGAGAATGAAAAGACAAGTACAGATTTGGAGAAAATGTGTGTAAAAGGTACATCTGAGAAAGGACTGTGGCCCAAAATACACAAAGAACCCTCAAAACTCAACCATAAGAAAACAAAAAGTGCAATTGAAAGATGGGGCAAAAAACCTAACTAAGCACTCACCGAAGAAGATATATAGCTGACAAATAAGCATGTGAAAAGATGCTCCCCGTCGTATGTCATCAGAAAAGTGCAAATTCAAACAGCAAGGAGACAGCACAGCGCTCCTGGTAGAACCGTCAGACCCGCAGCGCAGACGCCGGCGAGGGTGTGGAGCGACAAGAGCTCTAATGCATTGCATTGCTCGTGGGAACGCTGGGTGGAACTGCCGCTGCGGAAGACAGTGGGATGGTTTCTTGCAAAGCTAAATATCCAGTAGTTGTGCTCCTTGGTATTTACCCAAACGTGTGAAAAACTTATGTTCACACAAAACCTGCAAACAGACGTTTATGGCAGCTTTCTTCATAAGTGCCACAACTTGGAAATAACCAAAATGTCTTTTCATAGGTGAATGAATAAATAGGCTGTGGCACTGCCAGACGGCGGTCTAGTGTACGACACGCAAAGGAAATGAGCTATCAAGCCGTAAGAAAACATGAAGGGACCGTGGAATGCACATCACTAAGTGAGAGAAGCCCATCCGATAAGGATACATAGTACATGACTCCAACTATATGACGTTCCGGAAGAGGCAGAACTGTGAAGGCAGTAAAGAGTTCAGTGGCTGCCAAACGCTGGGGAAGGCGGCGCACGGGTGGCGCACAGACTTCTAGGATGAATACTCTGTAAAATACTATAATGCTGGGTATGTGTCATCATCCGTTTGTCCAAACCCCTAGAATGCATAACACCAAGAGTGATTGTTATGTAAACTATGCACTTTGGGTGATTATGTGTCAATATGGGTTTCTTCAGTTGTAACAAACAGTGCCCCTCCGGTGGGGGAATTGATCATGGGGGAGGCTGCGCATGTGTGGGAGTGGGGTGCAGGGAAAAGCTCTGCACCTTCCCCTCAATTTTGATGTGAACCTTAGACTTCTCTAAAAAATTGTCTTCAGAAACAGTCTCTAGTAGAGACTTGATCGACCACGCTGAGCCTTCCGGGGGAGGAAGACTGTGAAGTACAGACGTAGTCTCGAGGACCTCTGGCTCAGAATGTTTTCAAAAGCTGAGAAATCTCTGAGCAGGGATGTTTCCCCAAGAAGGGTCTACTACAAATGAATGTAACACGATACGTGGTGTTACTTGTTATCTGCCCAAGATGCATCTCTCAAATTTCAGATGCTACTACTTCATTAAAATACTTTAGGATTTGGATGATTATGTTCATCTTATCTACACTGTTCATGATTTTAAAGTCTTAGAAAATACCCCTCTTGCATCTTAACAGCTGGCATTGTGCTTTATCTTTTTAGGTTGTTCTCATTGGGCAGCTGCTTGGTCATTTAAAAGACAGTTTTCCTGGGCCACTTCTGATTCCTTTATAGGGCTTGTAGATTTTAGTTTGGTTGTAATTTTGGTCATACATGTTGTTTTGTTGGCATTTTTAGACGAGGTTGTTCAAGGAACAGTCCAACTCCATAGTCTGTTCCCCGTATTGGTGTGGAAGGACTGTGTGTGTGATTGCCAGCTGTAATTTGGATGATAATCTATGTGTACAGTGATGTTTGAAGGTGGCAGGATGTATAGCTATTTCTGTATATAAACAGTTTAGATTGCTTCTGCCAAAACTTACTTTTGACATTGAAATTCTTTTATTAGTTTTCAGGCCATGTCATATAGCTCCCCCCACCAAATTTGTTTATAGTTTATCTCAGTTGACCCAAACATTTTATTACATGCAGAACTTAATGTTTTCTGCAAGACAGTGCATTTCAGCATGCAGTTTATCCCTGAGATAATTTATCAGAATAGCAAATAAACCTTAGAACTGGACTCCATAGAATCCTAGAGTTTATCTTTTCCTTCTGGAGAGGTGATTGTCTGTTGCTATTATTTGTTTTCTATCTCTAAGCGGTGTCTATGTCCATGACATGTAGAGCCTGGTCCCTTGACAACCTAACAGAAATGATGCAGCTAGTTCAGCTTTAACTTACTTGATTCGATATGTAGAGGAAATGATAAAAGGTGTGCAAAAGCATGTCACACGATCCAAGGGACTATATAAATGCCAACTCTTCTTTTTGCCGTAGGACAAGAGAATAAAAAAAATTCATGATCAAGGTTTAAGCTTTCATAGTTATATCTTTAGAAATCTGAACGTGTCAATATGGGGCAAAAGCTAATATTACAGTATTTGATGGGGTAGATTAATAAATGTTAATCACAATCACAATGAAAGTAAATTTAATGGGTGGCTATGTTGGTTAATTTAACATTTAGAAAAAATTCAATTATCTGGTAAGTAGGGACCTTGGCCCCTCCTGTGGAGTAGACTTCAATGAAAAGAATGAATGCCTGGATGGTAATTAGGTTTTGTTTTGGAAATTATAAAATAATTGTATAAAATCTCTAATGCGGAGTTGGAAACATATTTCAGAACAGTCCTGTGTGTGGATTGATGTGTCAGTGGTTTTAAACAGACAAAAATGGACTGCAAAATTGTATTTGTAGCTGAGTACCGGACACCAGAGTATTACAGGCCCTCTGAAGAGACTGTATCGGATGAGTTGCTTTGGGACAGTGGTCAAATAGATTATATGGCATCAGTGATTTTCGTCTCTGGTTATAAAGAAAATTAATTGCTATTTAAATGTGGAATGGGCAGAGGATTAAATTTCAGAAAATTTTTTGGTGAGGTTTATTATTACACTTGCTAGGTTAATGGTGTTTGTGAGTCATCACGGTGTGGTTGGGAGTTTATACTACGAAGTCAGGCAGACACGGCTCCTGGTCCAGCCCTGCTTCCAGACCTTACACAAGTCATTTAACTTCTCCAAGCCTCTGTTCCCTCGAGATGGGCATAGTGACAGAATTATTACTTTCACAGAGTTGTGTGAGGATTAAATGAGATCATGCAGATAATGTGTCGAACACAGTATATGGTACAAAGTAAGTGCTGCATAAATAATTCCTCTTCCCCCTCCTTGTCATTATTGCTACTATTATTTCTTAAAAGCTTTTTTTTTAAAAAAAGATTTTATTTATTTTTAGACAGAAGGGAAGGGAGGGAAAAAGAGAGGGAAAGAAACATTAGTGTGTGGTTGCCTCTTGCATGCCTCCAACTGGGGGCCTGGCCCACAACCCAGACGTGTACACTGACTGGGAATTGAACCAGCGACCTTTCAGTGCATAAGCTGGCACTCAATTCATTGAGCCACACCACCCAGGGCTACCCTTCTTTATCTTTACGAGTCAATGTCATATGTGAGACCAGAAATGGAATTGTAGACTAAACAGAATTTTTGCAAGTCAATTAAAAAAAAAACCAGACCATATGCAAAGAACAATGGAAAGTACTGGAAAGCTGGAAAAGAGAAACCTGAATCCAGTCCAAGTTCTGTCACAGTTTCCTGTGACCTTGGGCAACAAGCTGAAGTGCTGCATCTTCGTTTCTACACTTGTACAACAATGGGCTTTGGCGCAGATGATCTCAAAGGTACGTAACTTCTGGCTCAAATGTTTTCTGATTCTGTATTTTCTTAGATCCCAAAACAATTATACTAAACTAATTTTTAATTCTTTCCTAGGTCAAGGTTGACTTGTTATGAGAACAGAAATAAAGAAGAAAACCTTGGGGACAGCCTTGGACTCGAATTTAGGGTTCCAATTCAAGTTCTGATGCTGAGCAGCTGTGTGATCTTGGAAGCTTCCTTTACCCGACGTATCTTAACCCTGGCCGCACATTTCAATTAATCTGGAGGATTTTTAAAACACTGGTGTTGGATCCCATTCTCGAAGATTCTAAATACATCAGTGGGTTGCTAATGTTCTCCAGGTGACTTGAATGTGCAGCCAGGAATGTACAAGCACCAGTGAGGCCCTGGCCAGGTCGTTCAGTTGGTTAGAGCATTGTCCCAATACGCCAAGGCTGTAGGTTTGATACTGGGTCAGGACACATACGAGGATCAAATAGTGAATACATAAATAAGTGGAACAACAACTTGAGGTTTCTTTCTCAAAAAAAAAAAATCAATAAATAGCCACAGTCAGGTGGTTTAGTTGGTTGGAGTATCGTCCCATACAACAAAGTGTTGCGGGGTTCGGGCCTGGTCAAGGCACGTGTCTAGGTTGTGGGTTCAATCCCCAGTCGAGGTGCATATGGGAGACAATGGATCAGTGTTTCTTTCTCACATCAATGGTGGGTGTTTTTTTTTCTCTTTTCCCTTCATCAATGAACATATCCTTGGGTCAAGGTTAAAAAAATATCAATAAATAAAACCAAAACCAAAACCAGTGAGCTTTAGTGTCCTTGCATCCAGGAGGTAGCCCCTAAAAGAACAGTAATAACTGCCCTCTTTATGTCACTGAATTGAGGATTAAACAAAAGAAAATAGGTACAATTACTCTACAGTCTGTAAAATGCACAGTAATTTTTAAAGTAAACATTCCTGAAGGGCTTAGCTATTGTTATCCTAAAAATGGTAGGGATTAACATTAGTATATTAATTCTGTTGCTGGAGCCCTAACCTTTTCAGATGAAATTCACTTGCCGTCTTGAAAAGCAGTTGAGGCACTGAGGTAATCCCCCCTCAGTTAGTACATGGTCACTTACTTCTGCGGAAACTCCTGGTGCTGCTCTGTGACCTAGTGAGGGCTTAATCATAGCATGTTGACTCAGTGATTATTCTTAATAAACACAGTCCTTTCAAGTTTTTTGTAGCACATATCATCACCACAAATCATCATGACATACCTGTTTATCCCTTGTGCCACAGCTTGTAAACGCATCAAACTGTGGGATAAACTACCCTAAAGTTTACTTAGTGGGGGAAAAAATCAACTGCTTCTCAGATTTATCCTGTTCCACCAGGAATTCCTAGTTAACCTTCATCTAATGTAATATCTTTTAAGAACGTAATTTATCTTTCTCTGTCTGACTTATTTCACTTAGCATAATACCCGCTAGGTCCATCCATATTGTCACGAATGGTAAGAGTTCATTCTTTCTTTTGGCTGGGTAATATTCCATTGTATACATGTACCTCATTTTCTTTATCCAATCTTCTACCAATGGACACTTAGGTTGTTTCCACATCTTAGCTATTGTAAATAATGATGCAATGGACATGAGGTTGCATATATCTTTTTGAAGTAGTGTTTTGGATTTCTTTGGATAAATACCCAGAAGTGAGATTCGTGGGTCATATGGTTTTACTTATATGTAGAATCTAAAAAATAAATAAATGAATAAACAAAACAGAAACAGACTCATAGATACAGAGAAAAATCTGATGGTTGCCAGATGGGAGGTGGGTTGGGGCTGGGTGAAAAAGGTGGAAGGATTAAGAAGTACAAATTGCGGTTCCAAAATAGTCATGGGTTGTGAAGTACAATACAGAGAATATAGTCAATAATATTATAATAACTGCATGGTTTCAGGTAGGTACTAGACTTATATGGAAGATGACTTTGTAAGTTACATAAATGTCTAACCACTATGCTGTACACATGAAACTAATACAATATTGAATATCAACTGTAACTTAAAAATAAAAAAAAGTTAAAAAAGAACTTAAGTTTACCTTCCTCCAGTGGTTATCTTTCTTTAGATATTTTCACAATTTGACACTTTGATACATTTTTATTTGTTCAGCTATTCCACTGGAAATGTCTGTGACCATTGCAGTTTGGGTAATAAATACTTATTTATTTTCCTAGTAGGGATGGAATGAGTCACATCTTGACTGCTGAAACTGACCCACTGTGGTCTATCCTTCAGAATGAGCAGGTGCATTTAACATAGACGTGCAGACTTATTTTTTGTGAGCTTGAATCAGGTTGCCTGAGACATCTCTGTGTCTGGAGAGGGAACTTGCTGCCTCGAAGCTGCTCTCCCGTGTTGAGTTAGAGGACCACGGGCGGATCACGGATGCTGACCGGCTCCAGAAAGGGCTGTCACTGCGGGTGCTACTCCATCCTCTGAGCTCTCGTGCCTGTAGCATCCA
This sequence comes from Phyllostomus hastatus, assembly GCF_019186645.2. Taxonomy (NCBI): domain Eukaryota; kingdom Metazoa; phylum Chordata; class Mammalia; order Chiroptera; family Phyllostomidae; genus Phyllostomus; species Phyllostomus hastatus. The sequence goes on along the minus strand of NW_025333583.1, from coordinate 17,531,992 downwards.
TTCAGCATCCCCAAACTCACTAGAAAACACATCTTAGCAAAAGAAGACTCCGGGATCTTTTCAGTATCTGTATTTTTTTTTTTGGCAAATGATATCTGACATTTCTCTCCATTGTCAAAGTCTGGGAATGATCTCCAAATGAAAAACTGCTTCTTTCCTGAGAAACCCCTTCAGGCGATGAACATCTATGAAGAATTAAGCAACTACTTATTCATTACCCAAACAGTTAAATGTCAATGAAGAGCCAGTTGTTTTGGAATCAGGCTGTTGCACATGCTTTTCTGCTCACGAGCACAGGAGATAGTGCAGCTGATGAAAGATTTTAAAAATATTTATACACATAACACGTATATAGTCACATTTATATGCACATATGCTGTTAAAATGCTAAGTTCACAAATGAGAGCCTGATTTTAACATTTTTTTAAAAGCTGAAAAAAGAATGTGTGTCAGAGACCATAGGGCACACAAGGCCGAAAATATCTACCATCGGGCCCTTTGTGGAAAATGTCTGCTGACCCCTGAACAGTGCGGAAAGTCCCTGTAATAGATCTCACTCAGTTTTTACTTTCACCAAGAACAGTGCGTTGTCTTCTTTCCTTGGAGGTATTAATCCTCTACTTGTAAAATCAGTCTTCCCAGCCACTCTAAAAAGAAACCAACCAACCAACCAGCAAACAAACCCCTGCAAAGAGCTGCAAAGAGCTGAACCTGCAACAGCAGGTTCCTCTGCTCTCAGCCAGGTCTGCTGTAGCTGCTCTGGAATCAGAGCTGCAGCCCTTGGCCTCTGCCGGTGCTGTGGCTCTCACTCTCCCAGACCACTCCCCCGCATCATGGCCAGCCACCAGTTTGCTGCACCCCTTCTTTGATCTGAGCTTTCAGGCCAAATGATGATTCCATTCCAGTTGCCCTTGTGAACCTCCTTTGCTACCTCGCCCTAATTTTCACTTGCTTTCTCCTTTTAGGGCCTCTTCTGCGTTCCTTCCTCTGCCTCCTCTCCCAGAATCTCAGCTCTGTTGAAGCAGATCCTTCTAAATCTAATATTCCCACCCTTACCCTTCACTTGCTCCTGTCTAGGCCCAGTTTTCTTGTTGGTTTCAAGTGAGTCCACTTCTGTCCCCTGCAACAGATTACAGCAAAGAAGGATTTCCGGTGGCCTCCCTCACCAGACCAATTGAAGTATTCTTGTAAGCAGTATAGACACTTGGGTCACTGCTTGCACACACCCTTTGTTTTATTTAGTTTTATTTTAAAGTTTTCAAATTACAGTTTACATTCATTCTTATTTTGTATTAGTTTCAGGTGTACAACACGGTGGTTAGACAATCATATACTTTACAAAGTGCTCCCCGATACTTCCAGTTCCTGTCTGACACCATTCGTGGTTGTTACAATATTATTGACTGTATTTCCATGCTGTACTCGACACCCCCGTGACTATTTTGTGACTGTCAATCTGTATCTCTCGATCCCTTCACCTTTTTCACCCAGTCCTCAACCCCCCTCCCCGCTGGCAACCATCGGTCTGTTCTCTGTGTCTATGATTCTGGTTCAGTTTTGTTTTTTCATTTCTACTGTTCTTTAGAGTCCACGTATAAGTGAAACTATATGGTATTTGTGTTTCTGTGACTGACTTATTCCACTTAGCATAATACCCTCTAGGTACATCCATGCTGTTGCAAATAGTAAGATTTCATTCTTTTTTATGACCCAGTCATTTCACTTGTGTATATGAACCACAGCTTTTTTATCCACTATTGATGGACACTTGGGGTTGCTTCCATTAGCTTGGTATTGTAAACAATGCTGCAATAAACACAGGTGTGCATACATTCTTCCAAATTAGTGTTTTGGGTTTCTTCAGATATATACCCAGAAGTGGAATTGTTGGGTCATGAAACACACATCCTTTATTGTGTTTACTTAGTGTCCAGTCACTTGGTGTAGTGTCCTTTCCATGAACCTTCTGGCCTCTGGCCTTCATCTGTTGCTACAGAAGTTTTCCACGTCCACCACTCTGGCCAGGCCACACCAGAGGTCCCCAATGCCCTTTGGGTCCGGCACACGTATTTAACCAGAGCTAGATAGCACTCTGACTTCTGGTACCTTTCCTTTTTTCATTCCAATCCAGCTTGCCGAGTCGCTCCTCTTGCCTGCGAGTGTTCCCCCTACTCAGCACACACTCAACCCAATGGTGAGTCCATTCCAAACGACTTAATGAGAATATCACTAAATCTAACAAATATACCACTTAATGGATATTTAATTCTGCTTTTAACCTTCCAGTAAATATATGGTGTGAGGACCAGACTTCTGGTAAATTTTTCCGAGTGATTACTCCTTTTCTGACTCATATCTCATTTACTGACACATTATCTTGCTTTCAACCATTAAAATCCTGTAAATAAATGCAGTCTTTTTACTATAATGCAGAAGACAACATCCTTCTTTGTAAACGCTCCTGCATAGGAACTGTAGCTTATAACTGGTGAGGGGGTCAGCTGGTCCAGGCTGACCCATAGCTTTAATTTTTGGAACTGGCTTTGAGAGGTTGTCTCTCAACTGCAATAGATGCCCTTCAAACAACTTTGTGTCTGGGCATCTTCTGCCTTTCATTTCCCTCTCCCTTCTCACTCCCCAAACACCTTTCCCCCAAGCCCCTTTTCAAAATGATATCACTGTGTCACGTATCCATTAGGAAAACCCAAGCGGGACACACTTGCCCTGAGGCAGGCACCCGGTGAACACCGACCTACGAGAAGGAGCTCCAGGGAGGTGGAGGGCTCACCAGCCTGGCCCACCGCGACTCTGCCACGGGCACCACTAGTTTACTCATTCAGGACATTCTTAGCGACGCCCTTCTCTGTGCCGCAAACACCGTGCTCGGTCCTAGGGAAACAACAGTGCGCCAAAAGGAAATCGTTGCTGCCTTCACTGGGGGGAGGGAGCATCAATTACAAGTTTACATGAACAAGTGTGTAATAAAGGAACATCCTAGCTCTGGTACAGAAGAGAAGAGCTGATATTAGTTTCTAACTCCCTGGCAGCTCCGTGATCCCTGATCCCTGTCTGGCCGTGTTTCTCTCCCGGTCTCCTCCCTCCGGCTCCCCCCTCTTTGTTAAGGGGGGGGGGGTGGTGGTGATGGAGAACACGGCTAACGACGCCACGCCGGAGTCCTGTCGTTGCTATAGTGCTCTGTATCCACATTCTTTTTCTTCATTGTGAGATTCTTGATCCCTCAAAGTAGACGTTATTATCTCCATTTTAAATACCAATAACGGAGTACGACAACACTGTTGTTACTCACGCTGTCATCGGAAGGCGGAATAAACGAATGCTGGCACTGTGGGAGTTGGGGGTCCCAGTCCCTAATTTGAAGCCATCAGATTTAATGGTCGCTAACCTACCTAAATCAGGGACTCTGGATTTCTTTCTTTTTTTTTTTTAAAGCATCGAGAGAAAAATCTCTTTTCAGAAGTCAAGACTGGATCTCAGAATTGGAAATGCGTCCTCCCCCATGCACGCCCACGTGGTTAAAAAACGATGCATTTCCTAAGAGAGGTGCTACACACTCGGTTTCTAATCTCCGTCTTGTCTTTCTTCCCCGCCAGAATTTCTAAATCTTTCCCGAGTACGCCCAGCCACACTTTTTGAACTTCTGAGTAAACGTCTTCGGCTTCTGTTTTCCGTAAAGCCCCCAGGCACAGGCCCAGGAACAGAGAGGCCCGCGCCGAGCGCCCCCGCGCCGGGGATCCCCGCGAGCGGGTCTGGTTGGCTGCGAGGCGGCTCAGCGTCTGCGCCCGCCAGCCTGCGGCGCGAGAACGTGCTTCCCAGCCCTGGTTCCACCCGCTGCCCACGAGCTAAATGAGGAGCCGCGCTATTTTTACCTCCCCCGCAGCTATACTTTACATATTTATTTGCAGGAAGGAAATAAAGTATTAAGAAGAAAACGCCTGGCCTCAATTTTTTCCCCCGAACGAGGAGAGGGTTGGGATAGAAAAGGCCATGTGAGGTATGGGGTAGTGGAGAGGGCAGGTCGATTTCTCTGTGCGCACATCATCCTTGGCCTGGAAGCCCCAGCACGCCTTCCCTTCAGGCTAATCCCTCTGACAGCTTCCCCTTCCCCCAGCTCTGGAGGTGCCACCATCACCTCTAAAGCTGCCTGGGTTGCTGCATCACTCTGAGGCTTTTTTTCCCTCTCCCCGCCCCACCACCAACCCCAATAAAGCATGCGCAGTGCGTCCCATGCCAGGGAGCAGCATCAGCATCCCCATCAGCATCAGCATCAGCTTCAGGACCCGAAGCCGCGCTCAGGCGCGCTCTCGAGGGCAGGGAGCATACCCGCGCCGCGCGCCCCTGCGCCGCTCGCTCCCGCGCGCCGGCTCAGCATCCTTAGTCCCAGCAGCAGCCCCCGCAGTCGTTGGAGCGGCCGCGCCCGCCGCAGGGAGGGAGGAGCATCTGGGGAGGTTCCAAGTTGGCGGAGCGACTGGGACCCCCGGACTCTCAACATCCGCCCCCGGAGGGCCTGAGACGCAAGCAGGGGAGGGGGCACCGCCCAGTCCCTAGTTCCGAGTCCTGACCCCCTGCCCGCGGCAGCACCATGCGCGCCGAGCCGGCGTGACCGGCTCCGCCCGCAGCCTCCCCGCAGCCTAGTCCAGCGCTCTCCCCGGCCACACCGAGCGGCGCTCGGGAGCTATGAGCCATGAAGCCGCCAGGCAGCAGCTCCCGGCGGCCGCCCGTGGCGGGTTGCAGCCATCCGCGAGCCTTCAGCGACCCCCGCGGCGGCCCCGCCGGCCCGGCGCCTGCCCGCACCCTGGCCCGCGCGCCTCCCTGCCGCCTGCTCCTCGTCCTTCTCCTGCTGCCTCCTCTCTCCGCCTCGTCCTGGCCCCGCGCCCGGGGGGCTGCTGCACCCAGCGGTGGGTATGGCCCCGGTGCTCTTTGCATTGCCTTGCCTGCTGGGCCCTGCAAAGGAAAACGAAGGGCACGCGGGTCCGTGCGCTCCGGACACGTCCCGAGCTCGGCCTTTCCGCGCCTCCCTGCCTGCCTCTCCACCTTGCTCATTCCCAAACCCCCATTTATTCCAGTTCACTTTTTTGAAGTCCATTTCTGTTGCATTCACTAAGAAACCATTCTAATTACTGTCGGTTCCACTGGAAGGTATTTAGTGGATGCGGGGTCCCTCTGTGCAACTTGGCTGAGGGGAACCCGGTGGACGGGAAATGCAGCGAGGGAGCAAGTTGCTTCTTGGGTGGTGGAGCCTGAATGTGAATGCGGAAGGATGTAATGATAATAGTGGTAATGTGTTGTTTCCTCAAATTACCTTCAGGGTTTATTCCCTGCTGTTGGAATTAAAGTGGGGAAGAGAAACTTCCGGGATATAAACCTTTGGTTTGTAATTTCTCAAAATGCCTGTCATTATAATGAACAATTCATATAATATAATGTTCAATACCATTGGAAATCGACGAACACAGAGAGCTGGCTTGGGCAGGAACACAGAAAGGGATTGGAAAGCTGCCAGCATCTGCATCCCTCTATGGCAAAGGAGTTTTGCTCATCTCAAAGTTAGACGAAAAGGGAATTGTCCATTTTGTTAAAAGGATTAGTTAATCTGAACTCAGCACTGAAGTTATGGTAGGAGCATTCTGAGCTCTCCAATGGGGTACTAGCCTCTTTGGACTCAGATGAGGGTCACGACCCCTGAGCATGTTCATTTAATGACTCTTCCTTCAAGTCCATTCTGCCCCAACCCATACTTAGAAGTATAGATTTGAGACTGGTTGGAAATGTACATACAAAACATAAGTCAAAATTCACAGTACATTATTGTATAAGCCTTATTGGGTGTTAACTTATCCAGGCCATTTCATTGTTGCAGTAACTTGCTTCCCTGTGTGTGCACTTCTTACCTGCTTACAAATAAGAAACTTGTTTTTGCCATTCATGGAAAAGATGCATTTTGGTACTTACGTATTTATGGGGTGTATATATATGTGTGTGTTTGTATATGTTTCTGCCCCCTGCCCTTTTCTCCCCAACCAGCTCCGCATTGGAATGAAACTGCAGAAAAAAAATTGGGAGTCCTGGCAGAAGAAGACAACACATTGCAACAGAATAGCAGCAGTAATACCAGTTACAGCAATGCGATGCAGAAAGAAATCACACTGCCTTCAAGACTCGTATATTACATCAACCAAGACTCTGAAAGCTCTTACCATGTTCTTGACACAAAGGCAAGGCACCAGCAAAAACATAACAAGGTAGGCAGGGGGCGGGATATGCAAAAGTAGCTGCCACACAGAGTTACTTTTGATTTGATTTTCTGCCAGAATCTGATTTCACAAATTTGACTGCAACGTTTTATTAGGAAATCAATATCATGATCCGGGAGAAACTGGAGGGAATCAACCTGGGAATAGGATTGCTCTTTCTCTTCTCTGACTTTAAACTGAAGTTGGAATTTTCTTTACTGGCTTTATAAGTTTGACAGCTGCAATCTGGTCCCTGTATCTTCCAGGCCATTGGACACTGAACAATAGTTAAGTGACTATGTCTACCGTCCTGGCTGATACCTATGAGGCTTTATGTAAGGGTGCAGTATTCCCCCTGCCATGATGAAAACTGCTTTCAGTCTGGACACAGAGAATTGTTAGTGAGGCGGTTCGGCTGCAGATTCCCCCATCACTTTTCACTTAGAAATTGAATGTTTCAATTTAAACAACTTTCTTTCTTTAATTGATCAATGGAAAAAAAATACTTTCTGTTACATTTTCAGTAGGTAAACAATTTGACATTTTAAAAGATTACGGTGAATATTTGCAAGTTGCAAACCATTTATATAATATGGAGACCAATTTTGGTCAGCATAAGGCTTCAGACTGTCTGCATTCATTGTAAGTGGCTACTTTACTTTTAGGCTGGTTCAGAAAGAGGCGCTGATTTTGAAAAGGCATTCAGTGGCGGGTGAAGGTGCTTAATATCCAAAAAGTTTATGGGGTCTTTTTTTTCTTGCTTACTATTCTTTTTTTTTAAGATTTTATTTATTTATCTTTTAGAAAGGGAAGGGAGGGAGAAAGAGAGAGAGAGAAAGAGAAACATCAATGTGCAGTTGCTGGGGGTCATGGCCTGCAACCCAGGCATGTACCCTGACTGGGAATCGAACCTGCGACATTTTGGTTCGCAGCCCACGCTCAATCCACTGAGCTACGCCAGCCAGGGCTTGCTTACTATTCTTTAGTGGAGTTAATAATACTTTGGACCCAAGCAGATTAACACAGATTAACACTAAAATATGTCAAATATTTTACTTGGGACTATCTTTGTTTAATTGAGAAGAACAGTAACTGTCTAAACATCTGGAACTTTAGAAAAGTACCTGTGGTTTACGTTACTGTTTTCTTAGTTTTCTAAAATAAAGGTAAGTGGTAACTATATATTTCCATTTTACAAATATGGAGTTAGAAAGTTAAGGCTTTTAGGGAACTTTAAAACAACTAATTGTGAAACAGCTATTATAACATTCAAAAGACCTGAATATTAATTTTTACTATTTTTTATACGAGGCAGGCTTCTGAGAACATGCTTCCTTTGTACTGATTATTATTATTGGGGAAGTTGGTTCGGTTTCATAGTGTTATGAAGTGGTGGCTCCCCACCTTGGCTGAGATGAGTGGGTCTCCGTTTTTGCAGCCCTTTTCCCATCTGCTCCTGTGTAACATAACAGGTTGACTCCTGGATCACGTCTACTCCTTTGTCTTGGTAGGAGGAGTCAGTGGTGTTTTTAAGGAAGAAGAGTCCAAGCCCCTCTCATGGATGCTTTGAGGCCCATTTTATGACTTTCTTAACTAATGAGACTGTCTGTGGTTAAGTGGCAAGTTCTCAAACTCCAGTGCCTTTGCATAAGGTACTGGAGGAAGAAATAAAAACTGCCTCAAAGTCTGTATTAAAGAATGTTCAAGCCCTCCTGAGCTGAGAGTGGAAAGGAATTTCAGTGGAACTCCTTTGTAGCTCGGGTATTGGAGGCTAGGACTAACACCGGTAGTATGGTTTAACCACGTATGGTTGCTTTGTTGCTGGGACACGGTGTGACTACAACATCGCTGAGTTGCTATGATAACAGGTTTGTTAAAACCTCATTCCCCTCTCACGCAGAGGAACAGAGTACTCTCTATGGAACTCATACCTGCTGTTGGAATGATTCTGCCTCTCCACTTCTCACTCCCTAGGGGGGTGGGGCTTCTTTTATCTTAAAAAAATATTTACGAAGTAATTATATTTGAAGGCACTTTTCTTCTTTTCTTATTAAATCCAACACACATTTGTTGCACATTTCTATGTGCAAAGTAGTGTGCTCCAGATTCAGACAAGAGATAAAGGGTACCGGGAGGAACAAGGCATGTCTGTTTTCCAGGAGACACAAACATGGCATAACCAAGATTCTAAAAAGTGCTACCATGCAGGTATAAACGGTGTTCTTCCTAAATGGTGTGTCCCCGGAAATTTCCCTTCGTGTTCTGGGATTTCACTTTTACTTCTGTTGTTAAGCACCTCTTGAACTAGTTGACAAAAAGAGTTCCCAGTGGTTTCTGCTTGTATCTTCGGATGACTTGCCTAATAATGGTGATGAGAGATACTTGTGAGTTGAGCTGCTTTATAAATACTTCAGTAAGAGAGGCAGTGTAGAATGCCCTGATTTTTGCCTTATGACTTCTGATTCTGATGTCTGTAGTAGGTATCTTCTTTTCTCCCTGATTTCACTGCTCCCAAGCACATTTTCATGAATGCCTGAGAAATGCTGAATCACTGTGCTGCTCTCCTGGATTCTCCAAGTTGTGGGTAGATGTGGAGAGGGAAAGTCCCAGATATGGATTGCAAGGCAGATTTTTGTATTTATTTCATAAGGTATTCAGTGTTGATCAGGACTTACTACTTTACAGACATGAAAGTTAAAATGTTTTTAACTCTTTCAAATTTGGTGCATTCAAGAGCAAGTGGTACAAAGCACCTCTATAATAGCAGTGTTGAAAACCTTAAAGTTTTTCTTGTGGAATTGTTAATTGTTAATGTTAGAGTTAGACCTCGGTTCTTGAATTGGCTAAGAAAGCACTCAGTACCAAGAAATCTAATGCAAGAGAAAGTTGACTTAGAAAGTCACAGAGGTTGAGGAAGTGAGCCAGCTGGGCCGTGTGGGCTCAGAAAACAAGTTACAGAGGCAAAAGTAGGGCCCTTGGAGCTTAGGAGAAAGAAAGCAAAGGTACGCGCCTGAGAAAGAAAGCATGGGTGTGCTCGAGAGAGGGGGAGGAGGGAGGGAAAGAGAGAGAGAGATATCACGCACCGTCTGGGCCCATTGTCTTAAGGTTTTTTATCTGTTTTCCAAAGGTGGGGATTTTAGGGTAGGATTCATTAGAATATGCATCAGCTTTTCAGGTTTGTTTTTTAAGGGTTGTGGTCTCTACTGATTGGTCAGCGCACCCCCCCCACCCCCCCGCCATGGGGTGTTTAGTTATCACAGCTGGTCCTGGTGCCAGCCTTGGTTCATCTGGTTTTGCTGCTCTTCTGGGCCTGGAGCTGAAACACAGTTGAAACCTAGGTGTTATCTCTTTTGACCAAAAATCTGTCACTGTGGTCTCTAGGCCCGAGGTTTTGTTCTTAAGATTATCTGATTTTGATTAGTACCTCATTGTCCTGAGGGTTTAGGCTTAAGGGAGTGGTCATGCAGGGACTCGCATAGTAATTGTATGAGGTTATTCTCTGGTCCCTTAGTCCCTGGTTCCTCCTCTAAGGGGGTCTAAACGGCAGGACTGTTGATATGCTAGGGGAGGAGTGGTCACCTGCGGAGCCAAAGTTCTGGCCTGTAATAGTGGTTTGCTCTGGTTCTGCCCATTGATAGTCATCTAGGACTTCCTGACCCTGAGACAGTCTGTACCTGGCCTGTTGTTCCTGCTCTGCTCACGTCTGTCAGAATCTTTTTATCTCCATATAGGGTGATGGACAAGTATTGCCCAAACTCTGCCATCGTTTAAGAGTGAAAGAGGGCACACTTAATAGTTTTGTGCTGAGACAATACTCATAAACCAAGATGGTTCAGAGCAGATGAGGAATATGGTCACCTCAGTCTAAACAGTTATTAGCTTATTCGAATTTGGGTTTCTTCATAGTTTCTTTTCTTTAAAAAAAATTACTTTATTGTTGTTCAATTACTGTTGTCTGCAGTTTCTCCCCCTAACCCAACCCACCTCCCTCCCTTGCTTCCACCCTCGACCTTGGTTTTGTCCATGTGTCCTTTATAGTAGTTTCTGGAAACCCTTCTCTCCACTGTCCCCTACCCTCGCCCCTCTGGCTATTGTTAGATTGTTCTTCATTTCAGTGTCTCTGGTTATTTTTTGTTTGCTCTTTTCTTTTGTTGATTATGTTCCAGTTAAAGGTCAGATCATATGGTATTTGTCCCTCACTGCCTGGCTTATTTCATTTAGCATAATGCTCTCCAGTTCCATTCATACTGATAAAAAGGGTAGGATCTTCTTCTTTCTCTCTGCTGTGTAGAATTCCATTGTGTAAATGTACCATAGTGTTTTGATCCATTCATTTACTGATGGGCCCTTAGGTTGCTTCCAGCATTTGGCTATTGTACATTGTGCTGCTATGAACATTGGGGTGCATAGATTCTTTTGGATTGGTGTTTCAGGTTATTTTTTTCTGATGACTTATTATAAGTTTTTTACTAGCTAGAATATCAGTTTGCCATCATGTAGAAATATTAGAGTCTGAAACGGAAAAATTTAGTTTTGCTTTGCTACCAAGACATATCTTCTTCATTTGTAGATACTTTTACAAGCATAAATGGAATTTTATGATTACTAAACATAAGCATTTTATTAACCAGTAATGCATTATATGAATAAAGTGGACCATACATTTAAAAAGAGGGAGAAACTATTTAGATTCATTCATTCATTCAATCAATCTGAGATAATTTTTTGAGGTCTGTTCCTAAGAAAGTTAATGAATCTGTGGGTGAGAAAAAAATAACTTTTTCTCTCTCCTACTAGGTTCTTGGCTGAGACACACTCTGTGTTAAAAAACAGGTAAATAGGAGAAAAACCAACATAAATTTAATGACATGTAGACCTCCTGTGTACATAAGAGAGGCCCAAGAAAACTGAGTGACTCTTCAAAACGGTCCATGCCATCGCCTTCCATAACATCTTCTGCTAAAGACACAAGATGCTGGCGGTGGCGCGCCGGTTCTGGGAGGGTGCGGGGAGAGCGTGGTAAACAAGATGGAGGCTGTTATGCGGACTTACGTTTCTGCCTTCTCCTTTGATAAAAGTTTCTAGAAATTTTAGTCCTTTTCCCCTTTTGAGATACCCTTACCAATGGAGATTTCTTAGAAATGTAAATGCCTCTTACAAAAGGGTAACTTCTACTTGGTTTTTCCAAGCTTCTCTTGTGTTTGCTGGTTCTTAAGAATAATTGGCCAAAAATAATCATCATGCCAAAGAGGCAAGGTTTGGGGTACTATAGTCTGTTCCCGTTCAGACCTTTTCCTGAAACTTCCCTTTAGTCAAAAATTACTTTCTCTGTATCCTACTGCCTTAGGGTTCTTTGCTTTTCCAGGTGAGAAGAGACAGAGGAGGCACACTGTGCATAGCACAGCGTCTGGGGAAGGTGGAAGTCATCTCCTTGACTTTAGTCAGCCTGCTTACGCTCAGCCTTGTGTCACCTGTCAGAGGTGGAGCAGGCGTTTTGAGTTAAGATTATGCAGACCGTGCCCAACTGAATGAGGGGGCACAAGCCATCCATTGGTAGGCAGGTAGTTCCCTCAGCATCTGCACTCCCACTTTGGGGAAGAGACTTTTTGGTTATAAACCTTCAGTTTTAGTGCACTCACACAAAGGAAGTAGTGGAAGAGTGGAAGATGTATTACAGATCCCCAAAGTGGGGGTAGGGGAAGGGCAGTCCTCCGTCCCCAGTCCCCAGCCATCAGAAGGCAGAGGGCAGGGGACCAAGCACCTGTTACTCATAAGGTGGTTGGACCAAGGTCACTAACTGTTCTCAGGCTTAATTCTGCGTGACTCTTTTAAAAGATGTAAAAGCAAAGTGGGAATTTATGGCAGGAATCCTAAACCCAAGTCCTTATCTAAATGTTCAGACCGTGGGTGTGAGCAGGGTTATCACGCTGTAAAATGTCTATGCAACAACTCTGGACAACAAAGTTGTTTTTCTCATCACCCCAAACCCCCAGAGCCCCAGATTGGAGAGAGGGAGAAGAGAGATGTGTGGGTGAATTTAGATCATGACGATTATTATTGCTTCCTGCCCCTCCTCAGGTCAAAGCCAGTTCCACGTTTCCTGAGCATCCCGAGGCCAGCTGCTCCGTTGTTCTTGTTGTTCTCAGTGTGGGAAAGCAGAAAGAGATACAGCATCCTTTCTGAGGATTGGCAGGGTGGCTACTATTAGGTTATGTGACAGGACAGGTGTTTGTATTGGCTTCAATCACCTTACCAAATTTTTTAGGTCTCCTAAGCATTCACTTTAAAATTGCAGTATACAGAATTCGAGCTTGTATTGGTTTTGCTTGTAATGTCTGCCATATATAGGCTATCACTAAGTAGTTGTTGAATGAATCGATGACTAAACACTCATACATTAGAGTGCATCGCTTTCTGTGAAATTTTATGTTATAATCAATTGGCATCCAAAAGAGCTTCAAGTTACTCTTAAACACATTTTGGCACTGTGATCAATCAGTAGGAGATATCATTTTGGTTGAGTTTCTGCACTGCATGTATCACACCTAGTGAAAACACCTTTATTAACAATTTCCTATCACTGGCACTAACCATAAATATGGCTAATCAAGAGATGATCAGGTCGTAGTTTTTGTCATCGCTGTGGGTTAATTCTCAGTGTTAGAGCAAGAGGTGTCCGCTCCCATAGTATCTAGTAAATCAGATTTATATGTTAATTGTTAGGTTCTGTTTGGCTCACTAGACGTTTATGGAATACCTGTTTTGAATCAGGCACTGTGCTGGACTCTGGTAAACCTGATGAAAAGTAACACTCAGCCCCTAGTTTTGCTCATAACCCGATGGGCGTTAGCAATAAGGCAGCTGGCTGCATGCACTTCATGGTGGTGCAGTTGCTAGTTGTAAGTAAAAGCCTGTGGGCACCCAGGGAAGTGGAGGAAAACCTCTTAGAGGAGGAAACAATTGAGCTGGCTCTGATGAGCAATTCGGAGGGAAGTTTTGGGGAGAGGGACCCACAGATCCAGAGGCAAAGGCTCTGGCCTGCAGGGAGGCAGTAGGTAGTTTGGTACGGTGAGTGTGAAAACGAGAAACTCAAGTATGGGAAATTTAAAAGAAATGGGCATTAGTGTTACACTTGTAGTCAATTAAAAAAACTCACTTAATTCCTCCGGAAACCCAATAATGTACATATTTATAGATGTAGCAGTTGAGATTCATAGTTAGTGTCTTCTAAAAGGACATAAGCTGATCAGTGGCAGACAGAGTCAGGATTTGAACCCAGGCCTTATCTTGGCAAAAGCTCATGCTACAGAGAGATGGGGTGTGTTGAGAGTGGTGCGTCGTGAATGTGAAGGGCTGTGAAGGCTGTGAAGAGATACGGGGTTGGGGTTTATCCCCTACCCAACGTCCCGGTCCTGTGATGCTGGGAGGTGAGCACGTTGCTGACGGAGCGTTGATGGATTGCCAGTCCTGTGGCTCCTCGGGGAATTTATCTTCTCGTGGGAGGAGACAGACCATAAACAGAACAAGAACAATACCACAAAGATTTGAGGTTTTGACAAGTGCTGAAAGAAGATAAAAGAGCATATATGGTCGAGAGTGGTGGGTGGGATGATTTTTCTTGAAGATGATCTTGGGCAGAAGTAACCCGGCTGTTGTCCCTCCTCTGTAGGTGGAGTGGGCACAAGTGGTTTACTTCAGTCCCCTCCACTCCTTGTTGCCTAGCACTCACCCTTCTTCATTTTTGTTACTTGCCTGGTCCCTGCAGGCATTTGAGTGTGGGTCCTAGTCCTTGATCCTTCTCTCCCTAGAGTCCCGGCCGTTTTTGGCCATCTCACTCTGGACTGATTTGACTGCCATTATGCTTTCCAGCAGTCCCAAGCTGAGCTGTGCTATTCAAAGTTTACCTTCAGCCTTGGCCAGGTGGCTCAGTTGGTTGGAGTGTTGTCCTCTACACCAAAAGATTGTGGGTTCAATCCCTGGTCAGCTCACACTCCTAGGTTGAGGGTTCGATTGGGAGGAAACTGGTTGATGTTTCTGTTTCCCTCTCTCTCTCTTTCTCTCTCTAATATCAATAAAGCATATCCTCAGGTGAAGATTAGAGAAAATGTCTTGCTTCAGTGTATATTCCTTCATAATGTTTACTTTCTGCTCATGGGTCGATTCCTTCCTGCCAATTATATGACTGGTGTCAGTTTGTGTTCACTTATTCTCAGGTTTTGTCAGCAGATTAGGCCACTGTCCTCTCAGCATCCGGTAAAAAAAATAATGACCCAAGAGCATTTACTTGCCTGACGGCGTGGCCCAGGGTGGGTGGTGGCAGTCCTCTGAGGGCAGTCAGGCAGGGAGAGAGCTGTCCCTTCTGCCCTGCTCCTTGTAATTAGTGCACCGTTGTTTCTCTGGCCATCGAAGAGCGAACCTTCAGAGTCTCTTCTCTGACTCTCTTCTCTCCTTCATCTTCTGTCTATAAATAGTCACTTATGAAGTCTCGACGTTTCTCCCTTGAATCCATCCCTCTTTCTCTCTGTATTGTGTTCTTGTCATCGCCTCTTTCCTGTCTCTCTCTGTCAATCCACCAGTCCCGCTGCTGACAGATTCATCTTCACGGAACACTTACTTCTCACGTGACTGCTGCTATCCTCCTGCAACAAGCCTAGTTTCAGCTGGATGGCTTTTATTCGTGGGGTGAAGGAGAGACTGTGAAACGCTGGGGAAGAGCGGCCACTCCCCTCGGTATAACACATTTGCTGTTTTGTTCTCCTTTCAGCATTTTTCCAGGCCTGTTTACCCAAAGGTCAGTCCATGGCAGGAGGTAATTTTGTCTGGGTGATTCCATTCCTTTCTGTCCAAGCTCTGGGACTAGTTATGAAGTCCCTTGTGATCAGTGGTAACAACCTAATCTGTCAGTAATATGTGCTCAGGCTTTTGTTTTAGGTTCAAATACTGGTAAATCCCTGCTTCAGAAGATCCTGTCATCTCCGTCTTTAAGACCTGAGTAATTAATTGCTCCTAATATATGTTTGCTGAATGAAAAGGTTTTATTCCTCTCAAAACTGTACATAATCATAAGGCTTTATTCACAGAAAGTATTCAATTCACAAGTGACGTGGGTACCCTTTAACCTTATGAAAGACTCATTCATTCACATAATTCACTCATTCAGAATCCACCAAGCATGTGATTTTTGCAGTTTTTCAAAGGAGTCTTTGTATTTAGAATTTATATAAATTCAGAATAATTTTAATCAAATCTAATGCTAGGACTTCTATCAGAAAAGAATAGATCCAGTTATCATATTTTACTCAGAATAATGAGATATTAAAGCAATCACGTTCATTCTTAGCAAATTAGAGTGAAGTGTTTGCTTTTTATAGAGGCATGTGAGAGATGCCTTCTCTGTCCCTGGGCCGCCATCTGGGGTGGAGCAAAACCTGTGAACTGGCGTGATGCTCCGAACCAGAATTTGTGATGCAGGGGTCTTCTCTGGCTGAAGAGTAGACAGAGGCTACTTTCTGCATCTGCAAAATTACAAACTAATTAATTAGAGAACTACTTCCAATTATATTATGAGATATATTTGTTTATTAACAAAGTCTGTCTTAATGCCAAGTGCACTCTAAGCTTTCTATTTAGAAATGAAAAGGATGGAAATTAAAATAATCTCCTCTGTTGCTAGACATCCATCACAGAGAGTTAAGTTAAAAAAAACCAGTGAACAGAATTATAAACAGGCCCCCATAATCAGTGACTGTATTGATCTTTAGCTTTGATCTATCATATAGTTGGGGACTTTCACCTTTTTTTTTTTACCTGCATGGCACTGTCCACGTGCGGGAGTCATCCTGGCACATCCCCAAAAATATTTTATTTATTTATTTTTAGAGAGATGGGAAGGGAGGGAGGAAAAGAGGGATGGCAACATCAATGTGAGAGAGAAACATTGATTGGTTGCCTCTTTTACACACCCTTACGACCAGGGACCTGGGTTGCAACCCAGGCATGTTCCCTGACCGGGAATTGAACCTGTGACTTTTACACCCAACAAACTGAACTACATTGGTCAGGACCATCCCAGCACATTTTTAATTCTAGGAAGGAAGTGGGAACAAGATGATCATTTTTCTGCCCTCAGGGGGCCTGGAGATTAATTTTAGTAGTCAAACCTAAACATGCCTAAAAACACATCATAGGAAATATTCCAGAGCCACGAAGAAACTGATTTTTAATTCCAGTAACTGTTCCAGTGCTTCCTTTTCTTTAGTGTTGACATTCAAGAGTTTTCTGTATCTGGTTGTACTCTGGGACACTTAATTGGATGCTTTGTACTGTCTTTTAATTGTAAACAGGCCTGCTAATACCATGTACTGTCAAAGTTAATAGTTGTATTGCAGATGGGCTCCATTAATGATGTGAATGAATCACCACTTAGGAGTGTGCCCACCCTCCTGTCTCCTTGTTCTTGACTTTCAGCGAAGTTGAATGTCTTACATCAACTTGCAACTCACTCTGCAATATGCTGGTAATTACAAATATAATATATTGCTTTTGCAGTGACCCTAAACTGTTTTATCAAGGCATTTTCATATCTATAATCATACAGCATCCTCACAGCGATAAAACAAATTTAATTATTAGATGATTATTATTTATGTTTTCTAGATGAGGCAACTAAGTCCAAAGCGGTCAGGTCCATTGGTCTGGGTCCTGGGAATTACTGGCATGACCAGAATGACCAGACCTCTGGTCTGTAGACTTCCAGTTCCTTGTTCTTTTAACACATCACAGGTAGGGAGGAGAGCTCCCTCGTGGACACCTTTTCTCTCGATGATAAGGGCCTGTGAACTATTACACCAGTGCACATGCCACCCTGGCCTTCCTCTGTACCTTTGGTTTTGTCTTTTTTGTTGTTGTTGTTCCTAAGGGAGTACTCCAGATACAGAATCGAGTTTAAAATGCTGACATTTTTACAATACTTTACTTACCTACTTACCTTATCTTGTTAATCTTCCTTAACTTCCTATTTCCTCTATCAGATTCCCCATCGTCCTTATTTACTGAAGAAGGGAGTTCACACTTGGTTTCCAAATTCTCAGTCAGACCCTTCACTAGTCTAGAAAAGATTTTTTCCCCCTCCCTCCCTCCCTTCCTTCCTTTTGTTTTTGGAAAAATATTTTCTAATATAGGCTTCTGCAGCCTGAAGAAATAGGTCTTCAAAACAAGCTGAATTTAATAAGAAGGAACTGGTTAATTTACCCTCTGTTTTTTACTAACACCCAATTTAAACTTGTTGTCAGCATGCAATAACCAGTGCTCCTATACAGATATGCTATTATTTCAGTGCAAAGGAGGGAAGTTGGCACTTTAATGATGCCGTATAAGCATTCACTTGTGGGATAAATATGATTTATACTACGCTCTTTTGAATGTCAGACATTCTTTGACTTCTCTTACTAACTCCTTTGCCACATAGTGGGGGGAAGTGTGGGAGCAGTTGGATCGGGGGTGTGACCAGCTATTTAGATGTGGGTAAGCTACCGAGCCTTTCTAAGCTCCAGCTTCCTCACTGATAGCGTGGACGGAATAATAGTGCCCAGCCCAGTGGCTGGGGCTGACTGACATGGCCTCTCCCTTGGAAAGTGGTTTGCCTGGTACTTGGCATATAGGAAGTACTCAGGGATATTACCTACTTATTACTGACTCAAAGCCTAGGGAATCCAAGTTGTGGATTGCTCTTTTATGAATAAAAGATCGTTTTATTGAAAAGGAAGGTGTGGGGGGAGAATAAAAGGGAAACTTGTATATAAAAAAGGTGGGTTTAGAAGGAATTGTGAGGATGTTTGTGGGGAGGGGGGACTCTCAGGGGTCTTCCTGGTTTTATGGCTGCAGATGAATTGATCGCCTCACCTCAGATGAGAGTGGAGTAAATGCTTGAGGATGTGGTGAGATGTGTTAGAGGCTGCAGCCCTCCCAGCGGAGTGGAGGCAGTCGTCCGTAAGCCTGCTGTTTGCACTGCAGGGAAGCGCTGGAGTCTTCCCTAAACCTTCGCTGGTGCTAGTACCCGGGGCTCTCCAGGGCAGACTCGGACTGGGCGTTTTGGGGAGTTGTAAGGTGAACTGCTTTCTTCCTGGAGCTGACTGCTAAGGTGGGCACAGTGTGTCACCAAACACTATCAATAGCACATATTCGTATGATAATTTCCCTAAGAAATGTCCCACCACTCTTCCTTTTCCAGGACAATTCCCCCCCTAAAAACAAAACCCAAGACACACTTCCTTCTGCAGTTGATAGTTTTTTGGCTGTAGAATGTAATGTAACAGTTATGAAACCATGACAAGTAGAATAGTATGTAGAACTTCTGATCTGGGAGGGTAAAAATACCAGAAATAAAATTCTGTTTTTATTTATACACTGGGATATTACTGAACGTGCCATGACCAGAAAGGAAAATTTGGGGCATTGCATTTTAACCGCCCTAACCAAGAAGAGTTAATATGTACACTGATTCCCTTCCTCTTGTAAATTATGGCTGAACACAGTTAGTGAACTCTATTAGTGAACACAGTTAGTTCATTACCGTGTTAATTACTGTGGTCTGCCCTGCGAAATGCAGTGAACTTCCATTTCTGCAGAGTGTTAGGACTGTAGTGGAGGCGTTTATCACTGTTGGGCGGCGTGAACTCGATCGCTTGTTCCCTTCGGAACCAGTGGGACACTGGGATGCTGCTGTCCTGCTGCTTTTGGCTTTGCAGTGGTGAGTAAAACATTTTCTTGAAAATGACTATTACTTTCTTCTAATGAACTAGACCCATATTTTTCTTTTATTCTTTTATTTGGGACATTAATCCTTTTAAGACCTACTGACTCGTTTTAGGATTACTACCCAAATAGAAAATTTATAAACTATCCTGGTTACCTGCCAGATTTTAAATTGCTTTTCCATGTCAGCTTCCTAGAGTTCTTGGCTGTGCCTGACCTGTTTTAACACCCTAACGTGTTACAGTTTATGATCTTATTATTTTTAAGGACACTTGTTTGTGATGTAACACTGGAGGATCTCTGTTTCTTCACAGAGAGCATAATCTCTCCCTTGGTACCCAGACTTCATATCCAACTATTTCTCTTGCCTCTCCTCTTGGATAGGTAACAGGCAACCCAAACCTATCACGTCCAACACAGAGCTCTTTTCTCTAACAGCTCTTATCCCGACCTGCCCCTCCCACATTCTCCCCCATCTGAGTACGTAGAAGATCTTCCTCCCAGTCACCCTGGCCGAGAACCTTTACCCTTTGTCTTTTAAGCACCCCTTCAAATCTTGGTGGATTTTGCTTCAGTGCTGTCTGAAATCGGATTGTTTCTCACTGTCTCCATTGCTGTCCAAGCTGGTGTAATCCACCATCACTTCTCCCTGGTATTAGTTAAATATCTTCCTAATTCTTGTCCCTATGTTTGTCCTGCCCCCGTCGCTCTGGCTCCAGTCCTTTTTACACACACCAGGCAGAGTGATCTACTTCTGTACTAGTTTGGATCATGTCACTCCTCAGCTCCACGACCCATACCATGCTCAGTGACCTTTTTCCCCTCTCAATCACCACACGGTCACTGATGAAAGTGAAACTGTGAGTATCACAGTTTTTATTTCCATGAAGAGCAGTGCTTTCTTACTCCTTGGAAGCTGGGCATGTTGCTTGAGGCCGAAGAAGAGAAGCTTCGTAGTGGTGACAGGTGTCTTCACGGGATTTTTAAAAGGGGGCTCTTATGTCAGAGCTGAAGGAAGCAGATTGTGCTGCGCCCATTGGGCCTCACGGGGCAAGGATGATCACAGAAAGCTGGGTGTAACCTGGGGTTCGGAAATGAAAATTGCTCAAAAGGAGTATTTGGAGGTATGTTTTGGAAGCTGAGATTTGCTAATGGTTAGATGAACAAGACAAACAGAATAATGTTAAAGAGAAGAGATGAACAGTTCAATTTTCACATGTTTAAATTTTTCTGTGTTTTTATATATATACGTATCATAAAATTTACCATTTTAACCATTTTACTATACATTTCCGTGGCATTAGGTACCTTCACATTATTGTGTAACCATCGCCACCATCCATCTCCAGAATGTTTTCATCTTCTCCAACTGAAACTGTTCTCATTAAATGCTAATTCCCCAGCCCCCTTCTCTGCAGCCCTGGCAGCTACCATTCGACATTTTGTCTGTGTGAATTTGACGGTCTAGGTACCTCATATCAGTAGACTTCCATAATATTGGCCTTTTGTGACTGACTTATTTTACTGTCTTCATAGTTTAATCTTCATAGGCACAATGTCTTCAAGGTTAATCTATGTTGTAGGATGTGTCAAAATTTTTCTCCTTTTTAAGGCTGAATGATATTCCATGTATGTATGCATCGCACTGTTTACCCAGGCATCCACTGACGGATACTTGGGCTGTCCCACGTTTTGGCTGTTGTCAGTGATGCTGCTATGAACACGAATGTACAAAGGTATCTGTTTGAGGCTCTACTTACAGTTCTTTTTGGTGTATACCCAGAAATGGAATTGCTGGGTCATGTGGTAATTCTATTTTTAATTTTTTGAGGAAGCACCAAAACCTTTTCCATGGGGGTTGCATTATTTTTTACCTTCCCACCAGCAGTCAGTGCACAGAGTTTCCGGTTTCTCTATGTTCAAGTCAACACCGTTTTCTGTTTTTTCTTCCTTTCTTCCTCCCTTTCTCTCTGCCCTTTTTTCTTTTGTTTCACTTTCTTTTCTTTTCTTTTCTTTTCCTTTCTTTTCTTTAATAACAGCCATCCTAATGGATATGAAGTGGTATCTCATTGTGGTTTTGACTTGCCTTTTTCTGATGATTAGTCTTATGGAACATTTTTTTTTTCATTTACTTATTGGCCAATTATATATCTTCTTAGGAGAAATGTCAGTTCAATCCTTTGATCATTTTTAATTGAGTTGTTTGATTTTTTTTTACTGTGCTGAGAGTGCACTTTGCACAAAAGTTTTTAATTTTGATGAAGCCCAACTTATCCATTTTTCTTTTGTTCCTGTGTTTTTGGTGTTATATCCAAGAAGCCATCGAAAAATCTAATGTCATTAAGCTTTTCCCCAAGAGTTTTAGTGTTAGCGCTTATGTTTAGGTCCTTGATTTATTTCAGTTAACTTTTATATGCAGTGTAAGTTAAAGCTTCGGCTTCATTTTTTGCTTGTAGATTTCCAGTTTTCCTATCACCATTTGTTAAGAAGACGGTCCTTTCTCTGCTGAATGGTCTTGGCATTCTCCTCGAAATTCATTGACTCTGTATGTGAAGGTTTATTTCTGAGCCCCTTAGCCCATTGATCTGTATGTCTATTTTTACATCTGTTTTGATTATAGGAACTTGGTAGTAAGTTTTGAAATCAGGAAGTGTGAGACCTTCAGCTTTGTTCTTTTTTAAGATTGTTCTTGCTATTCAGGGTCCTCTTAAGTGGATTTTTTAAATTTCTGGAAAATTAAAATAAAAAAATTAGGATAGACAAATTTCGGCAAAAAAAAATGTCATTGGGATTTTGATAGGGATTACACTGAACCTGTAGATTGCTTTGGGTAGTATTGACGTCTTAACAATACTAAATTTTCCAGTCCATGAGCACAGGATGTCTTTCCACTTATTTGTGTTTGATTTAACTTCTTTCATCTGTGTTTTATAGTTTTCAGTGTCCAAGTGTTTCACCTCCCTGGCTGAGTTTATTCCTAAGTATATTCCATTTCGATGCTTTTGTAAATGGAATTGTTTTCCTTATTTCTTTTTTAGGATTTGTCATTGTTAGTGTATAAAAATGTTACTGAGTTTTGTGTGTTGATTTTGTATCCTGCAACTTTGATAACTTCATTTATTCTAATAGGTTTTTTTCTTTTGGTGGAATCTTTTGGGTTTCTGTGTATATGATTATGTCATCTATAAACAGTAATAATTTATGTCTTTCTTTCCAGTTTGCATGCTTTTTCTTTTCTTGTCTAGGACTTCCAGCACTGTGTCCACTAGAAGTAGCAAAATTGGGCATATTTGTCTTCTTCCTGATCTTATAGAAAAAGCTTTCTGTTTTTTTTTCATTGAGCATGTTAGATGTGGGTTTTTATATATGGTCTTTATTATGTTGACACAATTCCCTTCTAATACTTTTTGCATGTTTTACCACACAAGTTTCTTTAAAAGGGATACTGGAAATATATACAAGCAGGAGAATTAATTGGCTGTATTAATATTGGTGTATTAATATGGTGGGCAACTTTTGGTAAATCACTTACCTCTCTAGATTTGACGTTTCCTCATTTTAAAAGTAAAGACATTGGGTTTGATTTGGGTAATCTCACATTTTTGTGTGCACTGGAACCACCTTGGGAGGTTGTCGAAACCTACACAGTTTGAGTGTGTACATCTGTATGAGGTCTGGTGGTTTGCATTTTTATCTCAGACAACTTTGATGTGGGTGAGTTTGTCCTCTAGAATTCCTTATGGCCTTAAAATCCTGTGAAATATCCTCCAATAAGAGTTGATGGGTGTTCCTCAGAGGCAAAGAAATGCAGATATACGTGGTTGGATTAGGGGTTGTTCATTATTCCATGTGATGGCTATACCTGTGGAGTAGCTACTTCCCTGAGATTCTGTCAAGTGGGAAGAAGAGAAATTATAAAGTGTAGATCTTGTTATTTACAAATGAGAAGAGTAGCGGTTTCCAAAACAGCTGTTTGGTGTGAGGTGATTTAGGGAAAAAGAGTTTTTGAAAAATAGAGACACAGAGGGGCCTAAGGAACACTTTTCCACAGAGAAGCTGCTGGTGGGAATAGAGTGCCCTTTACTCCCGAAAAATCCTTGGCTGGACAGTTTCTGGAGGGGGAATTCCAAAGAGCAGTGTTGAGAATCAGAGGGAAGCAATGTTACAATAGTTGAAAAAAACAGATGAGTAATTTGTTTTATACTACTAATTGTATAGAATTAGTAGTTACTTTACTGTATTTACATGGTCTAAGCATTCAGAGTTCATAAAGGAATCAAATGAAAAGTAAAAGGCTCTCTCTCTCATCACTCCCAAAACTCTGTTACATTTTTATTTTTAGTTCTTTCAACATTAAATATTTTATCTCTACCTCATTTTTAGATCCATCAACCTAAGATATTATCTTGTCTGCCTGCAAAGAATTACAAAGTACATATCACACTATGTGGTGTTCTTTCCTTTTTTGCCCCACCTCCTGATTTTTTTCTTGAACATTTAAACATTTCTGGTAGTTTCAGTAAGAATTTTGCACTCAAAATGGACTTAAAATTATGTGGTAAGTAGCTGTCTTCTGCCTTGGGAGAGAGAAGTAAAACTGGAGACTCGGGAAGGGCGGCTGAAACATAAGTGCCTCCCTTGGACAAGTAGCTAAGAGCTCCCGCTCAGTGTGCAAGACCTTGGAGGGCTGGTGAGGAGGGATGGAGAGAAATTCTGTGGAGGAAGACATTGCGAGTGTCCTTCTCCATTATTTTTTAAAGGTAGGAAGGGGCCAGAGGACGAAGGGCCTATTAGGATTTTGTTCTTCTAATGGGAAGTCACTCATGGGTTTTAAAGGAAGAAATAGCATGACTTGATGTACATTTCATGAAGATCAGAGTTCTGGCAGCTGTGCAGACCACGGGCTGCAGAGGGGCAGGAGTGGCAGCAAGGAGACTGGTTAGGAGGCACTCCCAGGTGTCCAGCTGAGTCTGCATGGCCTTAGTGGGGTGGTGGCAGAGAAATTACAGGGAAGTTGTTGATTTGGGATATATTTCAGAGGTAGAGCCTCCAAATTGTGGATGATTTGAGGGGGTGGGTAGGCTAGCAAAGGTTTGGAGTTATGGTTGACAGACTAATGCCCCTCCCACAGGTGTTCACATCCTAATACTCAAAACCTATGAGTATGTTACCTTATGTGGTAAAAGGTGGTTCTCATGACCAAATATTATTGTGTTGAGGGGGTTCCCCGCACCAATAAGCAATTCTTGGGACACTAGCAGGGTGTCCAAAATTTAGCTCAATTCTGACACTATTTACCTAGAGGTAGTGTCAGAACCCACAGATTAAGGGGTCAGTCCTACAAGACCACCCACCCCACCCTTCAGAAGCTGGTTGCAGGTCCAGTTTTTTACCTGTACATGTGACTGACCGGCTGTAAATAAGAGGGTCCCTGGACCCACTCCTCATGTTTGACTCATTTGCCAAAATGGTTCACAGAACTCAGAGGAACATTTATGTACTAATTTACAGGTTTATTGTATAATGATATATAACGCAGGAACAACCAGATAGAAAAGATGAATAGGTCAAGGAGTGGGGAAAGGACCCGGAGCTGTGATGCCCTACTCAGATGCATCTCTCTCCACACCTCTCCACGTGCTCACCAACCCGGAAGCTCTCTGAGCCTCCTCCTTTTGCATTTTTGTGGAGGCTTCATCACATCGGCATGGTTGGTAAAATCACTGGCCATTGGTAGTTGATTGAACCTTGGGCCTCTCTCTTCTCCAGAGAGGCCAGGGGGTGGGACTGAACATTCCAACCTCTTATTCACTGTTGGTTCTTCTGGCAACCAGCTTCCATCCCTAAGTGCTTTCCGAAAGTCATCTTGTTAGCATAGACCCAGCTGTGGTGGGAAGGGGCTTCTTATGAATAATAAGATACCCAAGGAACCAAATATGACAAAAGATGCTCTTATTGCTCAGAACCTTCCAAAGATTTTGGTTGCTGTAAGCCAGGAATCTTGGATAAAGACCAAATATATATAAGACATATACTTTGGTCATCTGAATGAACAAATAGAAATATTTCTTATAAATCACAATATTACACATGGCAGAAGAGACTTGGGAGATGTGATTAAGTTAAGTATCTCAAGATGGGGAGGCTATGCTGGAATATCTGGGTGGGCCCTGCATAATCACAAGAGTCCAAGGAAGAGGCAGGGTCAGAGAAGGAGATACGATGGAAGCAGAGGTCGCAGTCGTGCGAGGAAGGACCCACAGGCCACACAATGCAGGCAGCCTCTGGGAGCTGGAAAAGATAAGACGACTTATTTCCCCCGGAGCATCTAGGAGAAATGGCCTTCCTGACACCTTAATATTAGCCATTAGATTTCAATGTTGGGCTTTTGAACTCCAGACATGTCAGATAATTATTCATGTTGTTTTAAGTCACAAAATTATTGAAATTTGTTAACAGTAGTAATGGGAAATTAACACAGAAGTCAAGAATGACTATAAGGCTTTTTCCTGGGCAGTGGTGCTACTGTCTCCCAGCGTGAGGAAGGCTGGGAGGGGGGTTCAGAAGAAGGCTGGGAGAAGACAGGACTGTGCTCTTCAGGCAGACAGTTGCTCATCTGCGTGGATACGGTGACAAGCGACTTGGATGTGGTCACAGGGGCAGGCTGGATGGAATGAGATGGAAGTGGGGGAGCCACCTGCATGTAAACAGTATGTAGAGACTCGGTGCTTAGACCCACAGAGAAATCATGTTACATTCATCACGGAAGGACAGCTTATTAACTTCCAAACTGAGGCCACATGCAGTTACTCACCCTCATTTCTTGCTGTTTAAATTACAGTTATTCTCTTTTGAGTCACCAAATGACATTTCAAAAGGTAAGAAGCTGCCACTATGGGGAGTGAAAAAAAAGGCAACATTAGCACCCTTAAAAAAACACAAATTTCTGGATTGTGTAGATAGGTGCAACATTTCTTTATTAGTTTTTGAAGAATACATGTGAGTCAATGGATTTAACCTGATAGTCTAATTTGGGGAGATTTCTATGGGTATACATTTTTAAGAATTTGCTTTTTAAACAGGTAAAAACATTTAACTTTTGAAAGAACCAAACTCCCTTTTCTGTGAGTGTCAGGGACTTCCTGCTGTTTTGTTTCAAGGGCTTTGGCAACACCTGAAAGTGAGCTGTGAAATGAAGGTTAAATTTTTTGTAAAGGCAACACATCTAGAGGCATCTGTAGGAATTTATGTATCTCCCAAACATGTAGGTCAAGGGTTCTAAAGCAGGGGTGGTTTTGCCCTCCCCAGGGGACATTCGACAATGTCTGGAGATATTTTTGGTTGTCACGCTGGAGACTGGATGCTCCTGGCATCTAGTGGGTAGAGGCCGGGGATGCTGCCACCATCCCCCAGTGCGCATGACTGCCTCTGCCACTCGGGGTGAATGCAGCCTGAAATGTGAGCAGTGCTGAGGGTGAGGAAGCCTGTTAATAAAGCTTATAAACCTAGAGGTCAGGAAAATGGGAACTATTATCTTTCTGTCCTGTAACATGTACTCTATCTCCCACCTAAACCTGACTGAGCACGGAGCCAGCGGACTTGGTCTTTTGTGGCCCTGACTTAAATACTACAGTTTGCTGGCAGATTCCGCACATTTTATTTTGCGATGCACTGGCTAATTTACTGTTAACTGGAATGGAGGGCAGAGAGAATTTGCTGAGGTCTTAATTTAAATGGCTTTTTCTTTATGGGGGCTAAGATAAAACAATGTTAAATGTATTATAGTTGTATATTTTGGGGGCTAATTTTATATTCCATAGGCAGTTTTTATTTTGGATTATTTATCAAGTGTTACTAACATCATGCCCTCTCTAGTCATGACTAAAATTCTTACTTTTTGGCACTGTTGCAATAGCATTGTGATTTAAAAAAATAATTGAAGAGAAGTCTCCTTTCTTGTCATTTGCTGGTTGCAGTAGGAGCCCAGGGAACAACTGTAGGAATGAAGGGATTTGTAGAATTCTCCCAAATATTTTCATTCATAGATTTCACATTATAAACTTTAATTGCTATATTGGTTAGAGATTTTGAGAAATCCACACTCTTTAATTGCATGTGAGATATGCCTTAGTTTCCGTGTCTTGAAATCAGGCCTCTAAGATGATAGATGATTAGTAAATTAAAATCAGTAAGTGTATACTTTTAAAGATTCCTAAAATGAGGTATACGATAATGTATGCCTAAAAGCAGTGACAAGTTTGAAATATTAAAAGCAGTTAAGATGGTATGACTTCCAGAATATGGATATAGACTTTAGGGAAATCAAAGACAATATTGCATTGTGCTGTGTGTGTGTATATCTCCATGCATATTTCCTACGTGGTTTGTTGGAGAACTGACATCTTCATTTACTGCGCATTCCTTTGTAATTTTAACACATACACAAGACATGTGAAAATGATGCTTTTGGACTTGAATTCTCTGGGGGGAATTTGTAGTGCATAATATACCTCTTTGGTTCCAAAGCGACAGTTTTAATTGAAAATGTTATTTTAGAACCCAGTGAGTGGGTTATTTTATACTGACTTTACAGTTTTGCCTCCCCAATTATCTTTGTTTTCTCTTTTAAGCTATAGCTATTTCAGACAGTAAGTTGTCTGCCGAATTTGAATTATATTCTCCTCTTCTTTTACTAGAATTTTTTTGTATCTTCAATAGTCATTCATTTATTCACTCATTCATTCATATACTTAATCAATCACTTACTTGTTCATTATTTGTTAATTCACTTACTCAGTAAATGTTAATTAAAAGATATATGTATATATGTTTTGTGTCTAGCTGCCTGTTCTGCATCTCCAGTTGGATATGTAATGTGCATATCAAGCTTAATAGATTGCAAATAGGAGTCCTGTGTTCCTACCACCACCTTGTCGACCTCCAGTGTTCCTCATCCCATTGCTTGCATCTTCTGGTTAATTCAGGCCCCACATTCTGGACTTTTCCTTGTCTCCTCTGTTTTATTCATCATCCATATCTGATCTGTGAGTAACTCCTGTTGACTCGGCTGTTGTTATCTGCCCAGAATCTGACCACTTCTCATCAGCTCCACTGTTGTAACCAAAGTCCAGCCCACCAACTCCTACCTGGATGACTGCAGCAGCATCTTAACGGGACGCTGTGTTTTCTCTATTGGCCACCCCCGACCTTTACTCTGTTTCAACACAATAGCCTGAGTGAACTTTGATAAATGGAAGGCAGATCACATCACTTCTTGGCTCAAAGTCCTCAGCAACTTTTTATCTCTTTAAGAGTAACAAGGATTAACATTTCTTTACAGGGGCCTACAAGGGTCCTACACAACTGACCCCTCATTGCTTCTCTAACTCCCTTGCCTTGGACACTCCCGGGAGTCACTCACTTGATCCAAACTGGCCTTAGCTACTATTCTTTAGCATACAAGTATGCTTCTGCTTCAGGGGTTTTGCACAAGCTGTTCCTTTTGCCTAGAGTTCTCTTCCTCTGGATATCCACGTGGCTTATTCCTTAGCCTCCTGATCTTTGCTCAAATGTCACCTTTTCAGAGTTTTTCTCTGTCTACTCTATTTGGTACTGTCATTTCTCTATACAATACTCCCTGCCTACCTTTGCCTCTTACCTACTTTATTCTTTTCCACCGATAGCATTTATCACCATCTAACTGGCTTTAAATTTACTTGTTGATTGTGTTACTCCCCTCTGCTGCTTGAAACATGGTAGAGAGAAGAATAATTTGTTGACTGAATAAATGATTTCATATCTGATATAGCAAACAATGAGGTAGCATATAAAATAGATGTATTCTGAAGTACTGTATTGATTTTTATATGCCTTCAATGTTCCATGCAATTTTGGGTTCTCATTTGTAGATAAAAATGGAGTTCTAATGAGCCTTAAACATTCTGTGGACATGGAGAGTCCATCATTTGCTTACCAAAATAGGCAGGATATTCTATGTAATGGTCAATATTCTAAATGTTAGTTTTAAAATTGGTGACTATAGGCTGAATGGTTGGCATTTTGCAGAATTCTGTGGAAGATGAATGTTGGAGAAAATGAGGTCACATCAGTATTATCTCTTCCACATCTAGCTTTGAGTACAGCATGTACCGCACACGTGATATTTGTTTTGAGTGAAATTATGGTACACGACAACTGTGAACCTCTATGTCCAGGGGCCGGCTTAACAGCATTCCTTAGGATGTCTATCAGCTACTGCGTGTGTGTACAGTGGGGAAATCCATTTTTGTCTTGGCCCCCAATTTGAAAGTTACTTTTTCCATCGAAAAAGGCAGAATGCAACCCATCCATGGTCATAGCTAAGGTAAGAATTCAGAGCAAAGGACCGATCCAGACACAGCTGAGAACCAGAATACCCAGAAGTCTCTACCCCATCGCTGCAGACGAGCCGGGTCTCTGTAGACAAAAGGAAGCTCCACTGCAGTGACACGCACCTTGTGGCACACAGCTTGCGAAGGGTAATTAAGGGAAGCAGAGACCTCTTAGGATTACCGTTGTCGAATGGCTGTGTTTTGGCTAGGGACAGATAAGCAGAGCCTGAAAATTTTCTTCAAATGGAAATAACAGCACTGCTATAGAGATCCCAACACAAACCAGTTCTGGACAAGAGTAGTGTAAGGTCCACCCTCAGGATGAGTAGTATCAAGATGTCTCAAGAAGATTGCGGTGCATAGGTTCTTTTGGATTGGTGTTTCAGGGTTCTTAGGATATAATCCTAGCAGTGGAATTGCTGGGTCAAAAGGCAGATCCATTCTTGGTTTTTTGAGGAAATTCCACACTGTTTTCCAACAAGCAGAATATAACCAAAGACACTGAAATTGAGAACAGGCTGAGTGACCAGAGGGGAGAGGGGAGGGAATTTCAGGGGGAAAGGGGAAGGGTTTGCAGGAACAAGTATAAGGGACACATGGACAAAAACTAGGGGGGTGGAAATGGGAGGGAGGTGGGGAGGGCTGTAGGGGGTGGGCTGGGATGGGGTAAAAGGCAGAAAACTGTACTCGAACAACAATTAAAATAAATAAATAAGATTAAAATGAAAAAAAGATGTCTCAAGAGAAGAGCAATCTGGCATAAACAGGTCTGCTTAGCTTCCCTTGGTTGTCCATTTTAAATAGTTTCTCAGTGAGGGAGAACTGGAAATTAATATCAGAATGGACTCTATCGCATATACGGTTTGCTGGATATAACAAGGCTTGACTGACTGGTGTAATTTCTGCATCATAAATCTCAGTTCGTCTTTCAGACTCATTCCTTCTCGACTACTCCTTATGTGGCCATCGTAAAGATCCAAGGGAAAGAACCTTCTTTTGCCCTAGATAGACAGACATTTGAGTTGTATCCACTGGGCTGTGGTGGCTGGCATTCCAGAGACCGGAGCGCGCAGCCCAGGAAAGCCTGCGGGAGCGCTGCCTTACCGACGCTTTCTGCTTCCCAGCTAGTACTACCATTATATAAGCACGTTAGAAAAAACGGTCTTGTAATGAGTCACAGACATTATGCATGGAGCCGGGTGTCTTGCGCGTTCTAAAACATATACCCTATTTCTCTGACTTAAATTATTTAGTGGACCTTCAATAATTCTGGCTGCAAAGAAAAACCGGTTCTTGCTTTATGACACAAGTGTCAGTGGAGAGAGAGGCACTGCTTGCAGTTGTGCAGTTTGGCGATGTGGGAATTGATGAGGAAAAGGAACAAAGTGAATCACACCTCAGCCACTAGATTAATGCATCAAATTAAATGTTACTATTCAGAAAGGCAGCAGAAAGGAACCGCTTCCATGGTAACTGTTGTCATAGTTGTATTTTTATTCGTCCTTCGGAAAATATAGGAAAGCGAAATAATAGAGCTGTAGTGATACTTGTAGTACTTTGCCCGTTTTCAAATGGCAGGAGCTCTGAAGGCTTATGATTTCAGCTCTCTTTGGAGGCGGCACAGTCAGTTTAATATCCAGCAACCACTAATCACCAGGGGGAAATTCATAGAAGATGGCTCATGCCAGTGTCTGAAGGTGCTTTGTCAGTGGAAGCGTCGTGTTGCCGAGTTCTCCTGGGTTGCAGTGATCACTCCGGAAGGTATTAATGTGACCCTCTAGGGCTCAGAAGACCTCCCCCTATAATATTAGACACAGCTTCTCTCCTTTGGCTGACGACGAGGAATTTAAAAAACGAATTTTTAGTATATCGAACTTATGATTTATTCATTGGAATGTCTGCTTGGATGATCAGTGTCATTGTTTTGTCCCCGCGGAGTCCATCTTTTGTCTGTATCAAACTTTGAGAGCACCTCAAACTGAGGGTAGTGAAGAAAAAAGAGGAAGATGAAACTGGTTTCTCTTTTAAACTGTCTTTTTATTTTTTTTATTTTTTATTTTTTAGAAAAGAGCTCCTGTAAAAGATTTGGTCAGAAGCTAAAATTCAACATGCTGTCCTTTTTTTCTGTGTCATCAGATTAGATATTTGAATGCTGGCCAGATTTCTTTCAGAGTAGACGTTCTGCCTTCTTGGGCTAGGTTGGCTCAGAGAACAAGGTCGAACAGCGACCTGCTTCGTCCACGGAGATGCTGAGCTGTCCGGGTTGGGAAAAGAGCGTGCTCCGCTGATGTTTTGGTGTCGTGTCTGTAATACCCATCAAGGCGACAATTTCAGCTTCCTGGTGTAAGGCTAAAAAATGGATTGACAAAGTACATTAGTATTTGGGGGGCTTTTATTTACAGGACTCCTTGATCTGGTGAAATGCTTCACTTTATAATTTAAACTGCCATGTGTTAATTCTCACCACAATCCGAAACATAGTTAATGGTCCAGAATTGAAGGCATCCGGTGTTTTACTTTAAAAGCAAGTTTCTTAAGTCTGTATTTATTAGCAAACACTTAGAAACATTTTGAAATTTCATCTTGTTCGGTTCTGGAGCTATCTGAATTTTCTCCTTAAATGCTAAGACTTCTCCAGTAAGCTTTCCCTTGCTCTCTCCAGCCCTCAGCATTCTTGCTCCTCTAATTTAAATGCACTTGTTACCCAGACCATGCACTTGCTAACATTGAATAATTAATTGTGCTTAAGTTGTATGTGGCATCTTTACAAATACTGTTTATTATTTTATTTTATATTTTATTTTTTTAATCTTCATTGGAGGACATGCTCATTGATTTTAGGGAAAGGGGAAGGGAGGAAGAGAGAGGGAGAAAAACATTGATGTGAGAGAAATGTCGGTCAGTTGCCTCTGACACGCACTGCGACTGGGGACCGAACATGCAACCCAGGCATGTGCCCAGACCAGGAATGGAACTCATGACCTTTTGGTTTACAGGATGATGCTCAAGCCACCGAGTGACATTGACCAGGGCACAAATAATATTTGTTATTATTATTAAATTGAGGTATTGTATTTCCTACTCTCTGTCATTTCTCATCTCCTTTCCCTAACCAGATTATACACTTTTTGATATCAATACTTATTCTTCTGTCTCTTCCCATTTGCCCCCAAATTTCACACAGGTTAGGGATTCAGTGCCAGTTTGTTACTGGGTTAACCAATAATCCTGTCATGCCAGAAGGAAATGGTGATGATGGCATTGTCTCCCACAAACTACCTATTTAAATACATCTTGGGAAGAATGTTCAGCAAATTACCTTAATTTGCAAAATCGCCTTCATCTAACACGTTCAGCAAATTACCTTAATTTGCAAAATCGCCTTCATCTAACATTTGCAGCTGTTCCACTTCTCAGGAAAATGATTCATATTATTTTAAAGACATGATGACTTGAACAAGGTCAAAGCATAATACCTGATGGTAATTAGCAATAAAAATATAAAATTTGCAAATTTTACAGAGGATAAATGCACATTGGATTTTCTAGAAGGTGATCAGCTATATTGGAAAAGAATTTTTGAGGTGGAGCTGGCCAATAACCTTTCCAAACATTAACAGAGTTTTTTTTCTTTTTTCCCTTTTTGCTTCTACTTTACCCCCAACCCCCTCCTAAATTATTGAGCTCTTTCTATGGGGCCAACATTTTCCAGAACTTCCTGTTTCATTATTCTATAATTTAATCCTCACACGTATCCTGTTGGTAAGCTGCTATTATATATATTCAATGACCAGGAAACATTGAGGTTTTAGGATTTCTGGCATGAACTTGACATTCTTTTCTCACTGAACTGAAGCAAACACCTCATCTTTCTTCCTTTGATGTGTGACCTTGGACAAAAACATCATTTAACCTCTCTGAGCCCTGGAAAAATTCTTTTAAAAGTCAAAGGGGAATAACAGTGTTTATCCAACTTACCTTCATGGGGTGATATATTATTCTGGATAACTGAGATAGTTAAAACACAAGAAATATAGCACATTATGATTTTTATCATATGGGAATCTTGATCGCATTGGTGATTACCAACGTGCAAATTTAGAATAAGGGATTACAACCAGATTGTAATGAAAAATAGTCTATCGATGTTTTCTTTTGGACTTTAAAACTCCTAAGATATATTTGCGTATTTGAGGTTTGCATTATACAGAAAAAAGACTCACAGGTTGAACTTTGATGTTTTTCCAGCTCATTGGGATAGACCCAAATTCATCATTTACAGAAAAGTCTATGTGATCTAAAGAAAGTGCATATGTTCCACAAACTTACTTCAGTTTAAACTCGACAGCATGTTTCCTGTTGGAATGGGACTACTTGGGTCACCGGGTTCTATGTCTCCTGTTTTCGTATGAAGAGGAAAACATACTGTGCCACCAAAGGGACGCGGGCCTCTCCGATCAGGCTTCTTTCTTCCGCAGCCCTCCCTTGGAAACAAGGCAGGTTCCTCCTGGTGTCTGATTAGCTGGTTCTCTTCCTTCTTAGTCACTGGATTTCCAAACCTGTCTTCTCTGAAACACCATAACATGTCCTGAATCTCAAAAGAAGGTGATGTTTGAGATTCTAGAAACTTTCCCCACTGTGTTTGGAGAAACAGGAGTAGAAACTCTTGAAACATCTACTGAAAAATCATGAAGAGTAGGAGAAAAAAACATAAAGAAACAGGAAAAGGGAGGGAGAAATACTTCCTGAGAATGTTATGGTATATATACACATACACACGTGCACACACAATCACAACATATGTATTTGATATATTTTTAATTACACTTTATTGTTGATGCTATTACAGTCATCCTGATTTTCCCTATTTGCCCCCCTCCACTCACTCCACTCCCTCAGGCAATCCCCACACTGTTGTCCATGTCCAGGGGTCATGCATATATATTCTTTGGTTAATCCCTTTACCTTTTTTCATCCCTTCTCCCCATCCTCCTCCCCCGGCAGCTGTCCGTATGTTCCATGTTTCTATGTCTCTGATTCTGTTTTTCTCAGTAGTTTATTTTGCTCATTAGATTCAATATATATAAGTGAGTCATATGGTATTTGCCTTTTCTGACTGGCTTATTTCATTTAGCGCAATAGTCGTCAGGTCCATCCATGCTGTTGCAAAAGGTAAGAGTTCCTTTTTTACCACTGCATAGTATTCCATTGTGTAAACATACCACAGGGTTTTTATCCACTCATCTACTGATGAGCACTTATGCCATTTACAATAGCCACGATCTATATGTTTGATACTTACCTGAACATAGAATAAGCAATATTATTAAAGCAATAAGGGAATTAAAAACAGAAAAAATCACCTATACTCTCACTCTAGTAATCAGCTATTTAGTGTCTTGCTTTTTCCACGATTTTTTTTAGTGGGGGAGACAGTGTTATTAATCCTGGCTTCTAACCTTGCAGCATGTTTGCTGTCTGTAGCACCTCCCTTCCTAGAAGTCCACAGGCCTCTTCCTTAGGAAGCCGAGCTTGCAGCTTCCCACTGGTGTCTGCGCAGGCCTGCTTGGTAGCCTCCAGGGCTTCTGCCTCCACTTGAAAGCATTTTCTCTTCTTACTCATATGCCACTCTGGATACATTTCCTTTGTTACTTCATTAGTTTCTCCTGAAGAGCAGGGAAACTCCTTCCACATTTTCCTCTGGTTCCCACACCATGTACATTACAGAGCATACTAAACTAAAATATGTGCTCAGAGGATGTTGTGATTGAGAATAAGGACACCTCAAGTCCGGTTGCTCACTTTCTGCTGAATTATGAAATTCAGTCTCGCCCTGGCTGGTGTAGCTCAGTGGATTGAGTGTGGGCTTGTGAACCAAAGGGTCAAGGTTCGATTCCCAGTCAGGGCACATGCCTGGGTTGCAGGCCAGGTCCCCAGCAGGGGGCATGTGAGAAGCAACCATACATTGATGTTTCTCTCCCTCTCCTTCCCTTCCCCTCTCTCTAAAACTAAATAAATAAACTTAAAAAAAAAAGAAATTCAATCTCATAACATTTTCTGAAATCTGGGAAGGTAAACTTTTCATCTCCCATGTTTAGTTCCAGTTGTATGCCCACTTCACAGAACTAACAAACCCTTGCCAAGTAGTAAAGAAGACTGATTGAGCACTCGTTATGTGCGAAACGTTTTTGCATGAAAATGTATATACCCTGGAAGTGCCTGCTTTTTATTTTTATATGTAGTCATGTTTTTCTCCTGTTTTCATCACTATATTAGTGTTAACTATTCTAGAATGTAAGTCTCAAGAAAACATAACTGTGTCTGTTCAGCTTATATAATGTATCTTACGCAAAGCCGAGCACAATGATTGCTTCATATTGTAGCATTGGTTCGTAAAATGCAAAACCAGTCTTAGCTGAGGATCCTGTCTCTTAAACTTGTTTAATAAGATACCATTAGGTGCCTTCTATTCGAAGGAAAATACAGTAACAAAAGCACATTGTTAAGATGTGTAAATTGTTCTTCCAGGGAAGGAGGTTTGTGTATATAATTGAGTTTAGTTGTTTTTGTTTATAGAGCTCCTGTAATTTCCCTGTGCCAGATTCTGAGTCAAAGGAAAAATATCAGAGTGCTTAGGCAACAGCTGTTCTCAGTCCTTCGGGGTGGTAATTCGGAGCCCAGGGCTGTGCTTATTCTTACCGTGAAATGACTCTTTGACGATAAAACTCTGCATTCTCCCCCAGTGCTGTTCCAGTGACTGTCCTTGTAGAAGCGAGTGTTAGTCATCAAGGGTGCCTAACAGGTATCTCGAAAGAGAAAATAACTCATTATGACCTTATGTGTGTTCATGAACTCATCTCTCAAGTATTCCTATGGTCTGACCTTGTATTACTGAGCACACTTCCAAACCTTGATGCAGAGTTCCTTCTTTGTAAAAGAAAAGCAAGACTCAAGGTGGGCTTTGTATTTTGTTGAGTATCAGTGATGCTGGTCATTGAGTCAACTCTGCGATATTTAACGAACCGTAAATGTTGTGGCTGTGTGTTACACAATTTCCTGCTCTTTGTGGCCATCCTTCTAATTTTTCTATCATTTGGAAGCAGTGGGTTAATAAGAAGTAAAAACGAATAATATCCAGAAATGTAATTTGTAAAACAACAGTGATGAGGACTCATTTTACCTGATTTGGAAACATATTTAAAAGTGACAGTGACCAAAACTGTATAATATTTTGTTAAAGAAAAAGTGGTCAATTGATGTGGAATAATCGAGATTCGAGAAGTTAAAAGCTATTTCAGGATGTGACAGAGTTGACAGCACAGAATAACAAGGAAAAGTCACATTTGTCAGGTCTTTATTTTGGTATAGAGAGGAATCCGTACTCTGCATACAAATGCAGAACATACGGCAATGGAAAGAGAAACAGAATGTAGGGAAAATAACCTAAACCACTGTACTGAAATTACTTAAAATGGGTACAAATATGTTAGATGAATATATTCATTCCATTTGATGTTCTTGCAAGGCAAATGAATGCTTGAGGAAATATGAAGTCACTTTATAGGGAAATGTGCTGCCTCTTAGCATTAAATTAAAAAGTCACTACATTCGTACTGATACATGTGATAAAATCAGATTTTTTTCCCTCGTGGAGAAACCAAAAGGTGGTAGATAAGGTAATTGTTCCAGTTGTGGGGAGTAATCTGTCAGTAGCTTTGAGTCATAATGTTGTTGTCATGGATGGTGATGGTGGCAGTGATGATAATGGCATGTGCCCGGCACTGTGCTGAGGACCTGGGGGGACATGTAGAGGAAAGCTTGCCACCCTGGCCACAGGCATGTATCTGTGAGCAGCCCTGTCACTGAGCATGTCACACAGAGCCCCGCGGTCTCCAGCCCACCTTTTTCAGATTCATCGCTTCACATTACCTCCAAAAGCCATTTCCCTACAGGCTATATGCTATTTTTAAACATTAAAAGTTTTCTTCTATATTTATTTTTTACTCAGTTTTTGTGAATGTTCCTCCTACCCCCACCGTGCCCTGGATGTCTTTTCTTCTCCTGGCAGGCGGGTTCTTATGCATCTTTTGGAATTTTGTTCAAATCGCATCTTTCAGTGACCCTTAGTCCCTGTGACCGCTTAGACACACAACTCTGAGGCTGGCAGCGTCCCCAGCTTTCCTGGAGCCTGACGCTTCCTTGAGCAAGAGGCCACGTCCTAACCATCTTTACATGAAGAGTGGGACTTAACCTGTGTGTGGCATGAGTGACTGAAAAACACAAAGGAAAATCCCAGTGTTCATATTATTTTCTTGCTCCTCCATGAATTCTGTCAAAGTGAACCTTGTCACATTGACTCCGTATAAACTTACTCAATGGTGACCAAACTGTCCAACTCTCTGCAATCCTACGGAGTGGGATAAGCAGTCAATACTGGGTCGTTTCATTTTGCAACAGGGTTTTGTTGGGGTGTGCACTTGTCTCATTGCGTATTTACTGTAAAATGAGACTTGCTGGGTCACTGTCTGGCTGTTCTTAGTATTTGTAAAGATGCTCAAGGAGGTACATTTGTCAGCACTTTTAGGCTGGGCTCTTATTAATGAACTCTTCTATATTATTTAATATTCCTAACAGAAAATATGTCTGTGGACCTGTTTTATTCTCAGGAAGTCAGGTTTATGGTTTTTTTAAAGCTTTTGGGACCCAGAGCTGAAAAATTTCCCCTTGTACAAATAATTCATCAATATAAAAATACTCATGCAAAAATTAGTGTTTCAAGACACAGAATCAATTCAGATTAAAGACTGTGTGTGGCACCTGTATTAGAAAGAGGGAGGTTCTTCTGCAGATGGTGGAGACCACACTTGACAAGACAGAAACGTCTTCCCCATGTAGCTTTCTGGGTGTGGGACACCCGGGTCAAGAACGATGGCCCTGTTCGACGTGGCTGTTTGAGGTTTGGCGTGCTGTCACCTGGTGTTAGGGATTGCGGTACCCGGTCATTGCTTTGTGTTTAAAATTCAGAATTTCTTTAAGAGTAATACAAATTAATTTTATTTATTGACTATTATGGCGTAACTCTCACCAGCACTTGTGCTTGACAAGAAGTCATGGTTATAGTATGTTATAGGTTTGGCACGACAGAAGTCCTGACACTAAGTATTTGCTTAATTAATTGGAAGTTCATATGTTTTGGGGTTTACAATTACTTGCCAGATGCTTGTGATGTGACCTGTGGAGCTCACTGTCCACCGTGTATGGGAAGCATTCCTGCCGGTGGAGGGAGGAGCCAATAAAGTTTGCCCCAAGCCCTGAGGATGAAGAGTTCATTTTCATTTAAGCTTGTGAAGGAGAGTTTCCTTGAAGTAATGCCGTGGGCTTGCCCTTGAAGGATGAGTAGGGTTTCAGTTGGGGAGAAGGTGGGAGTGGAAAGAGCCTGCTTGCTATGCGCATGTGTGATTTCCCCAATGGTTGTGACACCTGCTGTGCGTTAGGAAGGAAGCCTGGAGGAAGGATATTTGTGAGCAAGGGAGGGGGAGAAGGGTGTGAATGTTGCATTTATCCTGCCCCGCCCCCCCATAGGAGAACAAAGGAGAGTTTTGTATAGGATATTACTCGGACAGAACTTCACTGATTTGCCCTGGATGGTTGCCGGTTGGTTGGAGTGTTGCCCATGAACCTGGAGGTCACAGAGGTGATTCCCGGGCAGGGCACATTGGTGCTGCTCTCTCACATTGATATTTCTCTCTCTCTCCACCTCCTTTCCCCTCCCTCTAGAATCAATAAACATGACCTTGGGTGATGATTTTAAAAATCTATTGATTTGTTAATTTACATTATTCAAAATGATTCTGTGAACTATACTAATCTTTAATGTGTACACATAATACTAACGTGTAACGCCTAGTACACGTGGTTTGTGTGTGGATGAGATCATCTTTGTATTTTGAATTAAGGCACAATAATGATAATGTTTGTAAATGTGTGACTTTTACACACATTTTACCTGATCTTAGCCAAAAGGCTGAGAAGCAGTGGGATGTAAATGGGTGTCTTTTAAAGGGGGACATAAACTCTCAGTTGCCACAAAGGTTCTGGTTCTACGTGCTCCTGAAGTGAAAAGGTTGTGCTATCCCATTTTACTGTAATGTTCTGCTGATACATCATTTAAGGAAAGTTCCAATTCCTGATGAAGAGCAGAGAGCTGACATGATTTTTCACTTAGGTGTGCAGAAAGAATTGGTTAGCTTTGTCCACAAAATAAGCTGAAGCCGAGCTTTAATTAGTCAGACTTTTGCACAGTTCATCATGGTCACTTTGTAAGTCCAGCTGAATATACTCTTGATTTCCATCACGATGTGTTCATTTTAAAGGACTCTCTATGAGTTTCTTGCTGCACAGATATTCAGGTCTTCCAAGTTCAACTGTGACAATGCACCAGACTTCTTTTAAAGAAGAGTGAGCCCTGGCTGGTGTGGCTCAGTGGAATGAGCGCCGGCTTGTGAACCAAAGGGTCGCCAGTTTGATTCCCAGTCAGGGCACATGCCTGGGTTGCAGGCCAGGTCCCCAGTAGGGGCGTGTGAGAGA
This sequence comes from Phyllostomus hastatus, assembly GCF_019186645.2. Lineage (NCBI taxonomy): Eukaryota > Metazoa > Chordata > Mammalia > Chiroptera > Phyllostomidae > Phyllostomus > Phyllostomus hastatus. Next base: position 17,492,031 of record NW_025333583.1, on the reverse strand, counting down.
CAACCACACACTGATGTTCCTCTCCCTCCCTTTCTCCCTCCTTTCCCCTCTGTCTAAAAGTAAATGTATAAAGTCTTTAATAAAAACAAACAGAAGAATGAATTGTTGCATAAGGGTCAGTAAAGAAGTAAATCAATCCATAAAAAAGTTCTTACTACATATTATTCTTGATATTGATACATCAGCTTTGAAGACAGGAAAGTAAGCTAAGGACTTGTTCTGTCTTTTTGGATCCCTAGGCTGTCCATCTGGCCCAGGCAAGCTTCCAGATTGAAGCTTTTGGCTCCAGATTTATTCTTGACCTCACACTGAACAAGTAAGTATTTAGTCATAATCCCGTTAAGCACGTGTAATAAAACTTCACTTCATGAAAAGGATTTAGTCAAAATAATGTCTGTTGTTGAGGTTGATTTTGTGCTGTATAGCACCTAAAGAAGAACATGCAAGTCTGAAGTTAACTGTTTTTTTCCTTTTCTGGAAAGAAAAAACAAATATTTAGCTTGTGAAATATCTCAAATACAGTACTTAGATATTATGATTTAAGTGAAATAAATGTTTTAAGTAATATTTATAGTTACTTAAATGTTAACTATAAAATCATTACTATCTTGTATATAGGAGGCAGGATCAATTACCAGCTCCAGTATGATGAGACTTCAGTCTCAGAATTTCTTCCTTTTTACCTTGCTTTAGGTGGTTCTCACACTGTGTCGCAATTCTAAATGAAGAAAGAAAATGATGGCCTGTAAATATTTTGAAAAGGTTCCTTGCTGTGCTGTCATACAGGTCTTTTAGAAATTTTGGCCCTGATATAAGTCTACCTGATTTTTCTCGGAGCGTGTGTTTATGCGGATATTCAAATGCAGTTTTCTAAGTTGGAACCCATTGTGCAGATGTCTCTGCACAAAGCGTGGGTGAGAGCTGCTGATGAAAGCCGCGCTCACCAACCTCTAACGGAGTTAGCAGGGAGCTTTATTTGGTGAAAGGGTTTCCTGTGTGGTTTTCTTTAGTTCAAGGGGCTCCTGTCAGCATTTTAAACTCTCATCAGCATTTTGACCAGGACTTCATCTTTGCCAGAAAAGTACCAGGTAATGCCATCAGACACCATAATGTAGATGGACTACAATCAATAATCTGAGAAATCGCGAAGGATTCTAAAGAAGAACTATTAAATTTCCTGTATGCCAAATTCTGTGAACTCTGCAGGAAAAAAATGCAGAGTCAGCTTGGGTGCTCCTTACTCAAGTGTTACTGCAGCTTCAAGTCGGCATGAATCAGCAGAACTCAGAACTTCCTTTGTCAGAGGTGCTGCAGGTTTTTCTCCCCGAGTCTGCTGAGCGTTGGTTGAATTCCTTTGCGCCAGGCTGTGTCAGCACTGTGCCCATCTAAGAGATTTGTCTTGCCAAATCTTAGACTATGTTGAGAAGTTAGCTATGGCTAAATTGAGTGTTTAGGTCCTCTGTTCCTTTAACTCTTACTGCAGTAGAGACTGTCATTCCAGACTGTAGTGTGACAGCAATCAACATGGCTATGTGTTGGTTGAGGCTGATGGCCACAGCAGAGCCTCCCAACCAAATGACCCTGAAAAAGGGTCATGTGGGGTGTCCAGGGTAGTCAGAGGTCTGAAAACACATCAGAAAGTTATTCACCGCTGATATTCAATGCGAAAAGGAATCAACTTAAGCACCTGCTGTGAGCAGTCTTTGCCTTTAGGAGCTTATAGTTTAGTCAGGAGAGGCCAGATCAGATCAATATGTAGTTTTTAATGAGTGAAATTTGTTGTGTTAGAGATAAACATGCACCAAATAGAGGCAGCTCTCCAGGCTGGACGAGTATGAAAAGGCATCTTGGAAAGGTGATGCTTGAGCTCAGTCTTAGAGGACAAGTGTCAGTGAGGAAGGGAAGTCTTGGGACTGGGTGAGGGGGGAGCAGAGAAAGAGAGGGAGTGAGGATGGATGAATATGGAGAATTATGTTCTCGAGGAGATAGTGTGTGCCAAGGAGACAGGGCCAGGCAGCAGTGTGGCTGCTAAGGGAGCATGTGACTTTTGCTGAACATCATGGTAAATTACAGGGTTGAGGCAGAGGGAGATGAGTCAGGAGAGGTAGGCCCAGAGACAGCTTGAGTCATGGAAGATCTTGTATGTCATGCTCAAGTGCTTGCCTATTATTTCCTAGACCGTGAAAAGTGAAGTAAGGGGAATAAACAGAAGTTCAATTCTCAGGAAGTGTAGAGAGGCACAGAGAGGGCATGCTTTCAAGACATCTTCAGGTGATAAAAATCATCAAGATTACCTGGATGTGGATGACGAGGCAGAAGGAAGAGTTCAAGTTTTAGAGGCTTTGGTTGGATAGCTGGGTGGAAGGTGGGATCCAGCTGAAATGGGTAGCATAGGGCACAGACAGGTTAAATGGTGAAAAGAAAAGAATGTGAAATCAGGACATAATTGATTTGAGGGGTTTGGGGACACCCGTGTCTAGGAGGTGGCTGGCTATAACAGTCTGGAACTCAAGAAGACCTGGAGCTGGAGAGAACAGCTGAGAGTCATTTCCATGTAAGTGTTAATGGCAAACATGGATGCGAGAGAGTGTCCAGGGAGGGTGGGTAGGATAAGGAGAACATAAGCTGGGAAGATAGTTATGAACTGAGGAGAGGAAGAGGAGCCCACGAAGGGACAGAGGATGAGTGGGATCTACAGCATCACCTGCAGTAGAATAATCCAGGGAGACAAGGAGTGAAGACTTCCCTTTGGTTTTGCCAATTGAGCAACCACTGCTGGTCTGAAGGCAGCAGCTTCAGTGACGCTCTGGGGGCAGAAGCCAGGTGACAGTGGGCTGGGAGTGAATGAGAGAAGGTGAGGTGCAGGCAGCAAGTGCTGATCGGGGAGGTTGGAGAGGAAGAGAGAGCCAGAGCAGTGGCTAGAAGAAGGACCTGGGGTTGAGGGAGGGGTCTTTTACGGATGTAATGGCACAAGACGATGGGCTGAGAGATGGAGCTGAAAAGAGTGAGAGGTGAAGGTACAGAGAGAGAGGAGATCATTGAGGGAGCAAGGTGTGGATGAAGACAGAAGGGAGTGAGATCAGGCAGAATTTATTGATAGTTTTGAGCCAGAAGAGACAGGTCATTCTCAGCTTGTGAGAAGCTATTATTGCGTGTGCAGGTAAAGATTGCTTTGCAGGTGAAGGGATGGAGTTCAGGAAATGCATCTCAGAAGATTTCCTTCTGCTTGGAAATGGCATTATCTGCCATAGGGATTGGGATGGAGAGGGAGGGTGTGTTGGGGCTTGAGGGAAGTCATGAAAGTCTAGGTTAATTGCTGAGAGGAATGGGTGGGGAAGCTCGCCAGGGTCATGCTAAATTTATGAGCAGCCTTCATTAGGAGTCACGTGGTATGCATTAGTCTGGCATCATTATTCCCAATGGAGGATTTTTAAAATGTATTTATTATTATTTATTACTGCGGTGTATGAGGGAAGGGGGGAAATTATAGTATAGATCAGGGTTCAGTGGAAAACAGTGGAAGCAGACCTCTCTGAATCCTGGTGAATAACTTGGGTAGATAAGCACCAGGATGCAGTCTGGGTAAGAAAGGAAATGGTCAAGAGGAGGCTGATGGGCTGGGAGAAAGTGGAGGTTTGCAGGGGAGAGTGCATGCAATGGGAGGGAGGCCGTGGGAGCTCTAATCGTGCGGTGTCTCCCCGAACCATCTGCAGACGACGTGAGTGTGCGGTGATGGCCTGGAGCCAGGGGAATTATACTTTGTAAGCATACGTGACATGAGTTGGCCAGCGTGGGTCTCTAGTTTAAATAACTCTCAATGGCTGGGATTAACAGAAAAGTCTGATCCACGTTAGAATAAACTTAATGAGTCAAGAGAATTTCTAAATCAGTCGCAGAGGAACCGAAAGGGCTTCTGAGGAAAGAGAAACCTCATTCCCATTATAGGGTGGTCATTGCCACACTATTTACAACAATTTAAAATTGTTAGAGGAGGGAAAAGGCAAAAGGTATATAATAGGTATATGGGCTCAGTGGAGGAGTGAAAGCATCAAGATGTTAACATAAACTAATTGAAGGGGTGGCCGTAGAATCTAGATGGTTAATGACCCTACCAGGCCTGGGCTGCCAGCTTGTGAAGATGACTCTGATGCGAGTTCCCTCGAGAAGAGCCTTTTGGAATCTGTGCTGTCCTAGATCGAACAAGTGAGCCCTTGGCTCGCTGAAGCATCTCATGGCAGAGGTTGTGTTTCATTTATTTGTTCAGCAAATGTCGAGCGAACATCTGCTATATGCCAATGACTGTTGATGCTGCTGGGAATACGATAGGCAGGTCTCTGCCTCCCCAATGGAGCTTCATTCCCGGGGAGGAGGCAGACGGTGAGCCACTAAATAAAGACGAGTGCATTGAAGGACACATAACTCAGCTGTGTGATGGAGGGGGACTGCAGGTGGGGGTGGCCAGTGTTGTTGAGATGTCACAGAAGCCAGAAGGTCTGTCTGTGGAGGGACGTTGAGCTGAGACATGATTTTCAAAGATGAGCCACCCCAGGAGGCTGGGAGGCTGAGGATATATCACAGCTAGGGCAGTAAGACAGCTGGTGTTGAGGAGAGCCTGGAATGTTCAAGAAGGACAGAGGCAGGTGTGACTGCAGTGCAGTGGGGAGCTGGGGGTGGCGGGAGACTGAGGAGGCGAGATCGGAGAGGAACAGCGCAGCCGGAGCGTTGCCCACAGCGAGGCGTTGGGGTGGGGAGACACGGGAGGGCAGGGAGCACAGGCGCTCACCAGCAGATTTACATTTAATTTGGCTCAGAACATCCTAATTGTGGCCGCAGAGGACCTTTACTCATATTCCTTTCAGGGTACCCTCCTTTTACATTTTGTTTTGTTTTTCCTCTAGAACAACCATTGTTCCAAGTTACAGAAGGTTAAAAAGGATTAGTAGATTAATAATTCTTAATGTGTATTGATCCTTTGAAGTGCCTGGTGGGTGGGGGGTGGGGCTCTGAGGATTTTCTTCCCCACGTGTGTGATTGGAATTATGCCAAAGCCTGTAATTAAATTTGTTTGTGTGTCTCAGCAGATGTTTATTGGGAATAACCGTGATCAGAGCTATGTAATAGTTGAAAGCTCAGGTTCTGGAGTCAGACCTAAGTTTGAACCTGGGGCTGCCATTTACTAATTGTGTGAACTTGGGCAGTTTCTCAACTTCTTTCTTAATAACAGCATGAGATATAATTCACATGCCCTAAAATTCCTATCGTCTACGCATTATGTGTGGGTATAATGATTACATACCATGAGGTATAATAATCATGTGTAGTATGCACAAAAACCGTGGGTGCACATTATACACGGCCAAATACAGTAATTCCAGAACATTTTTGTTGCCCCAGAAAGAAAACTCGTCCCTATCCGTAGCAGTCACTGCCCATTCTCCTCTCCCCCATGCCTCTGGCAACCACTCATCTACTTTTTTTGTCTCTAAGCATTTGTCTATTCCAGACATTTTGTCTAAATGGATTTGTACAACTTGTGTTCTTTTGTGACTGACTTCTTTTATTAGCGTAACGTTTTCAAGGTTCGCCTATGTTGTGGCTGAATAGTATGCCATTGTATGGATATACAGGGTGGGACAAAAGTAGGTTTACCGTTGTTCATATGGAAAATAATACAATAATTAATAAATAATAATAAGAATAAACTCTGTATTTCGTGTACTCACAGCTGTAAACCTACTTTTACCCCACACTGCATTCTTCTTCAACTTTACTTTCCTTCCTAAGCTGGAGGTGTTGTAAGGATTAAATGAGATAATATGTTGTGTTTATGCGTCTTCTCATTGGAAGGGCATGTTCAATGCTGTGGACTGAATGTGCCCTAAAATTCCTATGTTGAAACCTTAACCCCCAACATAACTGTATTTGGAGATAAAGCCAACAAGGAGACAATGAAGATTCAGTGAGGTCACAGGGCAGAGCCATGATCTGATAGGATTCGTGTTATTAGAAGAGGCACGGTGGGCTTGGTGCTCCCTTGCTGCACCCTGTGTGAGAACGCAGCAGGAAGGCAGGCGCCTGCAAGCCGGGAGGAAGGTCCTCACCCGGGATTGAATCGGCCAGCATCTTGTTCTTGCAACCAGCCTCCAGCAGTGTGAGAAATACATTTCTGTTGTTCAAGCCACACAGCCTATGATATTTTGTTAGGGCAGCTGGAGCTGGTGAATACATTCAACAAATATTGGTATTTATGATTCATTATTATTACCATCGCAAGGCCCCCACTGGGCTGGATGTTGGGGTTCTTGGCATTGGGGAGTCTCTCACCTCATGGAGCTCACGATCTAAGAAAAGCCGCATAGCGATTCTGTTTTGGTTTCAGTCAGTATTTTTTTCTGTTTTTTTTTTTTTCTTTTTGTAAATGAGAAGAAGGTAGTGTGCTATGTGATCTTCCCCCTACTGAAAGTGGACTGAAGAAAAAATCAGAGACGGTTTGACAGGCCCGTGGCGCAAGTGCATGAGCACTAAGAGTTTAGACAAATATACTGTTGAGTTAAAGACACACAACACATTTGTAATACTTCTGGTACTCCTCCACTTGTCCTACGAGCTCTGTACTAGACATCCATTAAAGAAGTCATTGAATATTTGGCTCTTCAACTTTGCGGGCCTTCTGGCCGTATCTGATGTGATTGTTCAGGCCCTCCGCATGCTCTCCTGTTTATTGTGAAATGAATCCCTGTAATTCCTCTGACCTCTGCCCGGTGCGGAGTGGGGAGCAGACCGAGGATGCATCCGATGTAAAGCCTGGGCTAATAACGCGGCAGCATGCTCCTGAGAGAGCAGCACTCTAGTGAGAGGATGCGGGGTCTTACCATCGTCTCCTGGGCATTTGTCTTGAACAGTGTACAGGAGAGCCCTGGCAGGGTGAAATCAGGGCAAGACGTCAGTAGTGGAGGGCGATAGACTAAAACTGAGGACTGGACGTGAAACCTGGAGAGCAAGGGCTGTGCTTCATCGAGGACTGAGTGGAGAGAAGCAATTCTGACATTGGACGAGGGGCTGGAGGAAATGCTAAAAGTTGTTTCATTATTATCATCAGGCCTGTGCCAAGCTGAAATAATCGTGCATGTGTAGTTATCAAGTGTATATGGTCTGCATGCCACAGTGTGAGCAGGGGTTCTGTCGTGAATGGGCTGCTCTGGGGGAAATGCAGAGAAGGTTTTGGGTGAACAAGGGTGTCTTTGGAGGATGCTCTTCTCTGTCCATTTCCCTGAGAGGGTAATGGCTGAGGAATAATGCCCAAGCAACGCTTTGGATACGGGGGCACCCCTGGTGATGTGTGACCATATCATGGAGATACTCTCTGCCCCTCTCCCTGCATTCTCATCTCACCACCCCGGAGAAGAGGACCCCTGGGAACCTTTCTGTTTTCTTAGGAAAGTTCTAGTGAAGGACTCCCCCCCTTTTCTATACCACTGCTTGTTCCTCCAAAGGGGGAGGAATTGAAAGGCTTACTTTATATCTAAAATGATGGAATTAGGCTTTGGTAGCTTCTCACACTACAACATCTGCTCCTGGGTGAGGTGGGAATCCCTTGGTGCCCCTAGAGTCTCCTCGGCAATCTGAACAAATACTCAGGTACTCCCTGCCGTCATTCTAGCTCTTCTGCTGGCTACTGGGTAGCGCGGCTGACTGCGTCCGCCTTCGAGGGCTCCCCGGAAAGCCTCCTTAGTCCAAGGTGCCAGCCGCCTTCTCCAGTCTCACTTGCTGGGAAAGTTGTACTGGGGGGCTAACCCTTGTCCTACTCAGCACCATCATTTTGTGTCCATGCTCTTCTGGCTAGAACAGAGAGGGATGACTGGCATCCCGACAAATATTACACCTTCCGTGACCTCTGACAGACCCTGTCGGGGGAGACTAGATTTGGCTTCGGTGCACATATGTAGCTGGTGGGGACTGAATGGTGGGCTGCCAGGAATCTCAGAAAAAGAAAATTGATGGAGCATCCTTAGTTCAGGGAAGTACACAGACCTCAAGTACAAAGCTCTTGTATGCAGACATGTGTATGCTGACCTGCAGTGATGTTTCCCTTCCCCCAGGGATGGTGTTCGAGGTGTGTCCTGTGGAGTGTGTGCAGGAAAAGGTGGGGTCGTGCGGGATTCAGGTGATTCAACAGCTTCACCGGGGAAGGATGGCCTTGAAGAAGTGTTAAGTAAGAAGAGAGGCAGGATGAAAAGGCGTGTAGTGATGCATCCAGTAAGGTAGTTCCAGACTTCGAAAAGGACCTTTGTTCTGATTTTTTGGGAATCAGGGGTGTTTGATTTAAGATGAATACTAATCAAGAAAATGCTGATTTAAAGAAATACACTCACAGTAATCTGCTCATTAAAAGCAGTTCATGCGGTGCTTTGGAAGGAAGACAAGAGCTACACTGATGTAGTTTTGGTTAGGTTAAACAGAGAAGCTGATTTTCGGTGCTGATTAGCATGATTGATTCATTCTTTACTCAGTCCACAAGCGTTTACCGAGTGTCCAGTGGGTGTGAGATACTGTGCTGAGCAACCCAGGGACTTTGGAGCTGCGTGAAAGGATCCCTCCCTCCAGGAGCCCTCAGTAGACCAATGGGATGAAAACATATGCAAACAGAATTCAAACGTGGTAGCAAGTGACTTGGGAGGCCTTGGGTCCGAGGGAAGCTTTCATGGGTGAGGTGGGATTTGAAGTTCCTTTTCAAGGATGCTGTAGCGGTTTTGATATCCCTGGTAGCAAATCCTGCAGTGCCGAGTCTAGGAAATACCTGTAGGGAGTGGGGAAGTGAGATGTGGAAGAGGAGGGAACTGAAAAGGCATGAGTTCCCATGTGCCCATCTTGGGCCTCAGCCCACTGAGGACCTCTGGGAGTCTGTGGGTTCATTCTCTAGAACATGCCAGAATGTTTTTCAGCTGGGGGGCCAAAAGGATGGAAGTTTGTCCACCAACTGCCAGTCGGTTGTTGGTGGAGGGCTGCTTCTCAGAGCAATAATTCTTCCGTGCCTCCCCCGTGCTGCCCCCTGGGTAGAACAGAGGCCCTGAGGCCAGCAGCTTGGGGTCACTGCAGTCTGCTGCCTTCCGTGTATTGCGGTGAGTGCTGAGGGCATGTGGGCAGGGCATGCCAGAGTTTGCCTCTGATGCCGTCCGTTTGGGAAGATATGGGAGGGAGAGAGGAAGTGGCAGAGTGGAGAAGAGGGGGCAGGAGGTGACCGCTTCACTCAAATCAGCTCGAACATTCAAGCAGCAACTGGAAGGCAAAACTGCCTGTTCGGTGTTGCACCAGATTTGAAGAGGGAATTTCAGTCTCACTCAGTGGAATGTTATTTCAGGTCTTAGAAATTTAGAGATTTAAACGTAAATTTGGTCTGGAAGAAGGAACACGTGGAGAAGAAACAGCCCTGCTGCCTTTTGTGAGTGACTAGGGCCAGGAGTTAGGAGCTGTGGCTGGACATGAGTGAGAAGCATGGACCTGCCCTCCGGCCCGACGCTGTGGCATCGCTGTCTTCCGTCTTGGCTCCTGAGTTTGCGTGACCCCTGAACCAAGACTCGCTGCCCGTGCGTGTCACTGCTGCCCCCACGCTTCTCCCTTACTATCTGCTGCCTATCAGTTCTGCTGCGGAAATTCCTCTTACACACCCGGGCCAGGGAAGCAGGGAAGGTGCCGTCCTTTCCGGGCCCAGGTTTCACTCTCCGTCTTGCTGCTGCAGCAGCCAGCAAAGGCACGCTCTCTGGGTTTTAGTATAAAGGAGTTGGGGATGATGTGTGACATTGCTCTCCCTTGCAGGATCCTGTGTCTTTAAGATGCTGCTAATTCACAGCCTAAATGCTTTATTTCCTAATTTCAGGGATCTGTGTAAGGAAGGCTGTCTAGTACAATAATAATGAGGGTGATAGGCCATGTGCTAAGTAAGCCCTTTACCCGTGTTCTCCAATTTGAGTTCCTTTAATACCCCATGAGGAGGACGGGATAATCTCTGTTCACAGCTGAGTAACCTAGGGCCTGGGGAGAGTCGGTCACGTGCTGGGCCCCAGCACGGGCTGTCCATCTGGAGTCTTCTTATGTGGCTGCTTTGATCACAGCTCTGGACTAGCAATTTACAAGTGAGCTGGGCATAATTCTAATGATTGCTTATCTGCTCAGATGAAGGGAGAAAAGAAGAATTGAACAATTTTAGCCCATTTTGAACAGTGTAAAGAAAATAAGGCCCCAACAGGATTTTGAAAAATCCTGTTTTTTGAGCAGACCATCTGTTACATGTTGTGTTCCCCCCAACCCCGCCAAATTCCTGTGTCGAGGTCCTAACACCCAGTACCTCAGAGAGTAGCTGTATTTGGAAATAAGGACTTTGAAGAGGTCATTCAGTTAAAATGAAGTCTTTGGGGTGTGCCCTAATCCAATATGACTAGTGACCATACAAGAGTAGGAAATTTGGACACAGATGAGTGTGCACGGAGGAAATGCCACAGGACAACAAGGGGAAGGTGGCCAACCGCGGGCGGAAGAGAGAGGCCTGGGGAGGAAACCGGCCCCGCCCACACCTTGGTCTGGGATTTCTAGCCCCTGCAACTGTGAGGAAGTGAGTTTCTGTCATCTAAGCCACCAGCGGCACTTCGTAAAGGCAGCCCTAGCAAATTTACACACATCCCAATTTTCATTTATTTGCTTACTTATTGCCATGAGACATTTAGCATTAAGCTGCTCCTTGGTAATGGGTAAATCTGTTTGTCTCCCGTAATTAACACTAGTGCATTTTGAGAGATTATGGTCTTTTTTATCTTTATGCACATTAGGAAGAGTGAAACTGTCTTCATAGTTTTGGTATTATCTGTGGTAACAAGGAGTCTTAAGAGGTAAAGACCCCCCAAATTGCCATAAATACTGATTGCCACTGTGACATGCAATATGATGTGTATGAACATTGCTTTTTATTTCTCCTGCAGGTCCAGTAGTTAGTGGTCTATGGTTTCCTGTGCTCTCAGGGATGAGTTGCTGTGGGGTTTTCACCTCTTAAGGCATCCTTTCCTGTCTAATTCTAAACGTTCGGTTGCTTTTTCTCTGATCCAATGTGTACCTATCAGGTCCCCCTTGGACATTTCTGGTTAAAGAGTTAACCTTCTATCAACTGCTTTGGGTGTTGTCATTATCATTTGCTTTTGATGACGGCCCATCTTATTCTGGGTAGATCAGGTTGAGAAACTCTTGAAAAAATTTATAACAAATTAAGCATTTCCTAAGTAGGTTCTAGTTCTATTTTTTAAAGCATGGCGTATCTGACCTACTTTCGAAGTGTTTTGCAAGTGACCTTCATAATTCTAAAACAAAAAACAATTATGTGTAATTATATAATTATAAAACAATAATAGCAGAAGCAGTAAAAATAAAATCATATTTAAACCATTGGTATTTATGCATTGAGTCTTGGTTTCCATAGGTGGACAAGACCTAATATAACTCTTGGGTGGTGAAGGGCAGTGGGTGTTATCTCAGTCTGCAGTAAGTGACTTCCTTACCCCTATGCCCTCTTGCCTGTTGATAATCATTGTTGTGGGTGAATAGGACCCAGAGAGATTAAACACCAGGCCTGAGAAATCAGGAGGGCCCTAAGACCTGGGTTTAGACTCTCTAAGTTTCAAGAGATGAGGATACTGTGATTGCCCAGAAAGGGTGAATCTGTGGCTATAGCCTCTATCACCAAGGAGAAAAAAATACAGCATCTAAGAATTTCTAGTGAAGTCAAAGCTTTCTAATTGTCAATGGGATCACATTGCACTGTTTATTTAATTTAGGATATAAAAAATAGTCTAATTCACATATCTAGTGGATTAAAAGACTATTTCTTGGCTGGTGGGTTAAATGAAGACCCTTTGCAGAATGTAGGCAAACAAAACTTGAACTTGATTCATTCTTCAAAACTCTTGGTCTTTTGACGACAAATTAATGTATAAAAATTGCAGCAGAAGTTTATCATGACATAGGATTTGGTGTTACTAGGCATCTAGTACTTACTAAACTTACAGTAGTTAACTGAATTTAGATTTTATTTTTCTGATAGTTAAGTGAGAAAAGCCACATATAATTCCCATTACCTAATAAAAGTTTATCTGTCTGCTTTGAGATGTAAATGTTTTCCTGTCCAGGAGAAATTTATCTCTTTAGTTTGATGTAGCAGGGCATTCAGTAGCATGGTTAATGTCTGCAACCATGGTTTTGTGAATGACCCAGAAATGTTGCTTAAATGGACTTCTCATATTGACCTTCTGTGAAAGCCAAATGCATAAAGTTCTTTCTAACCTCAGCGGATTGATCGATAGATTTCCATTGATTGAAGCCTTTAATGAACCATTCCAAGCACTTTTTTATTTCAGAGATGTTTATTGAGACCTGCTAAGTGCCAGACACTCTTGAAGCTGCCAGAGAGAAACGCTTCCCTCATGAAGCTTACAGAACAAGGGAGGAGAAAGGCCTATAGGCATTTAAATCATAGTGTGAGAAGTGTGCGGTGGGCTCTTATCCTTCACGGGAAGGTGGGAGTGGATAGGGAACTAAATGTTTATGGGGAGCTAAATGTCTGAGCTCGGACCTAAAGCTTAAGATTTGGCCAAAGGTTGGAGCGTTAGAGATTGTGAAGGACTGAAGGTAAGCAAGATAGGTGAGGCATGGAGTGACAGAAAATGAGAGCTTGGAGAAATGAATATGATTGCACAGCTAGTAAGTGACAGAGCTGGGATCAGAACTCAGGATTGCTCACCGTTAAAGCCTTTGCAAGTTGAGGTGTTTTTCAGTGATAAAGTAATTCCACTGAACTTATGTTTGGAACGCTCTACGAAGATGGATCTTAGAGAAATAAATTTTATATCATTTGCTTTTTTATATTTTGCTAAACTTTCAGTACTCCTATTCCTTGCATAAATCTAGCCCAAACAATAATGCATTAAATTCTGCTGCCAATAGGAACTGTGCTATTTCTAGAATCATTTTTTGATGATTTATAGATAAGATTCATAGAGTCATTTCCCCTAATTTTACAAATTAATTATAATGTTAGAATCTTAACTATTTTTTACTGTGATGTATTTTCAAAAGTCCTCTCTTTAAGGAATTAGTTCTAATTTATCTTCCATGATATCCATGTGCTTTAGTGTTTCACTTGTGTTTAAAAAACAAAACAGTTCACACAGGCTGTTCTATAAGACCATTGCTGCCAAAAGTTTCAGTTCCTCATTGCAATTAAAGTAATTTTAAAATTAAAAATATATTTATCTTTCTTACAGGAATATTTTTTCAAATAAGAGGCTAAAAGTCTCTAACACAATGCAGAATGTACACTTCATTGCTTCTGCCTTTATTTTTTGCCTAAATGACTTCATGTATGTAATAAATAACAGATTAAACTATGGGACAAGAAGGATCTCACAGCATACGGACAAGACTATGTCTCTTATAAATCCCTAGAATTTCTTAGACACTTAGTTACATCTGAGGCTCTTATTACTGGTAGCATTTATTCATTAAGCACTGATGAACTGGTACTTGACCCCAAGGAGATGATTTACTCTTTAAAGCTATTCAGACAATGGTAAAGGGTTTCTTTATGTGACTAGTGGCACTTGCCCATCCTCCCTTCCTTCATCCTCTACACTATACTCAATTATTGGGAAACAAAGAAGAATGAGATGTAGTCTCTCTCTTTTTTAAAAAAAAATATTTATTTTCAGAGAGAAGGAAAGGGAGGGAAAAAAAGAGGGAGGAAGAAACATCCATGTGGGAGAGAAACAAATTAGTTACCTCTCACATGTCCCCAGCTGGGGACCTGTCCTGCAACCCAGGCGTGTGCCCTGACTAAAATTGAACCAGGGACCTTTTGGTTCCAGGCTGGTGCTCAATCCACTTAGTCACACCAGCCAGGGTGAGGTGTAGTCAGTCTCTTTAAGGAGCCCACAATTTAGTGTGGGATCAGGGAAAGCTACACAGAGGAGGGGATGGTTGAGCTGCATTTTGAAGGATGAATAATTTTAGGATGAATTACTTTTAATACTTTTAGATGGGGTGGGGGGAACAATAACTCTTGAGCACTCATTTATTTTTACTGATGAGTCAATATCTCATACAGAATATTCACTGGGTATATATGAGTGATGGTTGAAGCAGGATAGTTATTTTGCATTGGGTTTCTCACTGATAACTAATAACTAGGAGTCATTTTATGAACTGAAAAAATGCAGTGCTGATTTTCCTCAGGTTAAAAATGAATATGTGCCCTTTTTCCTTTGGAAGGTCTAGTTAATTCTACTTCTATGAAATCATTAGTGTACTCGCCACGGAATGTGTTAACATCGAGTGGCAGCGGTGAGTGCTTTCAGAAGTCAATAATACGTCTACCTTTCCATCCAGCTTTGAATACCTCGGTTCTTTTGTGCTTTTGATTTGGTGAACTATAGAAAAATGAGCAAACTGAAAGACACTATTCAATATCCTTTTTCATAAGAGCAGTTCGAGGCAAGGTTTCCAAGTCTGTAGATTCAGAGAACAGTAAAGCTATTCCTGTTCCCAGTCCCATCAACAAAACACCCATTCCTGCATTTTCTTATTTTGACTTCACAGTGCTCCTCAAGATAGGCTATTTGGAGATACTTTCGATAATTAAAATATTACGTGACTTGTTTGGAAAATTATGTTTTTCTGTGATAGATGAAAGGAATTCTTCCTTCTCCTTGTAAAAGCCAGTGTATAAGACTTGCTCGGTACCTTGATCAGATTCTAATGTCAGTGTAGAGTGGTCTCGTAGCACCATCCTCACTGCCCTGTAGCAAAGCTGTATCAGAAGCCAAAAGAAAACCAGTCTCTTTGGCTCTTCCTCTGAAGCCCACTTCCTGCTAAGTAATCATTAAATTTCATGGCACTCAACGGACAAAACCCACAAATCCTTCGGCGGAACTCAGCATGTGTGTGGCACAGGTGTGTGGGTGGTTATCCATGACAGTCGATGATATTACCACATTTGTGAAAAATGGGCTTGAAGAAGGAAATAAAACCTTTAATGTGACTGACTTCTCTTGCCACAGCAGTGGATGATAGAGACTCTGGAATCAAATCAGAATGTTTTTCTCGGTCTAGTTTGATGAACAAACGGCCCTGTAGCAGTGCTTTTGTCAGAGCAGCACAGATGTCCCTGTGCTGTCCTTTGGGCGAAATCCAGAGGGTCCATCTTGTTTTTTGTCTCCTCTTGGCATCAGGGGAAGTCCGAGAGCCTGAGAGAGGGTGGGCCTGCGCCAGGTCTGCTGTCACGGCCTGCGCCTCCACCTGTGAGGGGAGTTCATGACTAGCTGGGGGACACATTCCTGGCACACTTTTCCTTCCACCTGAGCCCCTCTGTCATCTTCCGTGGTTGATTTAGGGCTTTGAATGTAGCAACTTTGCACTTTTTAATTTTTTTTTTGACTAAAGGATGTTTTCTTACTATTTGAAGAAAGCGTGATCCAAATCATCTTTGAGAGTTGGATGCAATCACAGTTACTCTGGTGCTTTTCTGAGTTACAAGTCAAGGTATCAATTTCTTTCATAAAGCACTTGATTCTTGTATTGAAAGTCACTGTGTTAGGTGTGCTTCCCACCTTTCTTAACTTGGTTAAACTATGTAACTTTTGAACCTCCACTTTGAATTTGGAAGAGTTTATAAAGGCTGCTGATTTGATTAAGAGAGCTTTAATTTTTAAAAAAAGAGCTTTAATTTTGACACCGGAATGAAAACTGTTACATTTATGTTTGTGTATTTGTTTTCTGTCTCCAAGAACAACTTGCAGCGTCTTTCAGGAGCTTCCTTTGAATCAGGAGAGGTGGGGCTGGGTAAATTCTTCAACACCACGCAGTGCAACTTCCTAGCTGACTCTTAACTCTCTCCTTATCCCCACTGAGTGGTTTTCTTCTGTGTTTCAGAGCACCTTCAGGCCGAGGCGACTGCTTCTGAGACTGAACTGACTTATCAACTGCCTTTTTTCTCTCTTTCTGTAATTTTTTTTGTACCTCCCAGTGCCAGTTTTGTACTTAAAAGTCACTCACTTTTGGAGACTGAATATTAGTCTGCTTCATTCAGTTATCAGCACTTCCTATCCTGAGATTGCTGTTGTCCCCCCCCCACCCCCGCCTTAAATAGCCAAGGTTCTGTTCATACATGTTCACCTACAATACAAAATCAGATTATTGATTATTTTCTAAGTAGAAAAGACTGGAAAGGTACAAAAAGAATTTTTTTAGTACTTGAAAAGTACTATTTTTTAAGCACATAAGAAGTTATTTATAGTTTTCTCTGTCAGTGTTCAGTAGTATTAAACAGTAGGAGGTTTTTGCAGTCTAAAAAATGGTGTTTTGAAGTCTGTAAGAACTGTTTGTGAGGTGAGAGCAATCTCAGGTTGAATTCTGCCAGATTTTTGCTGTCTCGTGTTTTATAGATGGCCTTACACGGTCTTATAATATACATCTTTATAGATGAACTGAATACAGTCTATTAAGACAACAGTTAATAACAATTAAGAGATGTAAAACCAATGTGTTAAATATAATTTAGTTTTATTTCTAAAACTGCATTGAAATATAAAAAATGTTTTAACATTTTGGCTTGATATGCAGTAACTTAAATATGTTCTCATTGTCTTCTTTGGAGAAAACATTAAACTATTTAAAAATGAAAATTGATGTCAAAAATTAATCTCTATCTGATCTGATGATTTTGAGAAGAATTGTAGAAAAGCACACACTAACTTTCCTTAATTTGGAGAGGGATGGTGGTATATAGAAAAATAATCTAGCCCTGGCTGGTGTAGCTCAATGGATTGAGCTCAGGCTGCGAACCCAAGCATCACAGGTTCGATTCCCAGTCAGGGCACATGCCTGGGTTGCAGGCCACAGCCCCCAGCAACTGCACACTGTTTCTTTCTTTCTTTCTCTCTTTCTCCCTCTCTTCCCTCTCTAAAAATAAATAAATAAAATCTTAAAAAAAGAAAAATAATCTAAAAACCATCCGCATTAAATACCATGCCTTTTTATTTATTATTTATTATTTATTATATTTATTATTTTTAACATGTCGGCCATTTAAATCCAGTTGAAAATTCTCTTTTTTGTGTACACACAGCAGGCACCTGTGCGTAAGGCTGCGCCCTTTAAGCTAGCTAAGTTGTTTGGCCATTGTCTTTGTTCAAAATGGGCCACCGTCTGATGAGTTTATTTAAAACCATTTCATGAATAGCTGTAGGTATTTTCTTCTGTATTACCTATGAGCCAGCAAAAATATTTCCTCTGTGTTTTCCAGATTTAAAATTTTTAAAAAAAGGAACACATATATTTTTCTCAATAACATGTTATTTACTGAATCACTACTATGTAAAACAAATATGGTAAAAATCAGTATTTTCCATTGACTTTGAAGAATAGTAGGAAAGAAGTCAAGCATTTGTAAATATATTGTATTTTGGCGATGATGATGGATATCGCTTTAATTTTTCCATGCACTTCAGGAGGTTGCTGTAACATAAACATCCAGGCCATTAATCATCTTCCTCATTCATGGCACGCGATATCACTGGTCTGGATGGAGCCCCAATATTGTGCATTCCCCTTATTATTTTCCCCACCCCTGCCTAATTGAGGCAACAGTCCCAAGGGTCTTACATGATCTTTTATTTGTATGTGTTCTTATAAATACATATATATTATAGTTTGGGGCATATACTTTTAATTTTGGTAATAAGTCTTATGCTACAAATCTCTACTCAACACAACATTTAAAGTTCTTTGCCTTCAACTGTATACATCTAGTCCACTATCTAACTGTGGAGAGGACCCGGTGGAGTGTATCTAGCCCTCTTCTCTTTCCCCAGGGAGAGAAATCTAGATTCCTTTCAGCTCTTTGCAACCACAGTCCATACTATGGTGGACCTGTGGACCTGTTGCCCATGAGCCTGTGTAAGAAATTCTCTGGGGCATGTCTTCAGGAGCGGCGTCCAGGACACAAGGCAGAAAGGTGCATGGAGTCTGTGAAATCAGTTTTAAAGGCAGGACATCTCTCACATTTGGCTAGAGAAGACTTTGAGTCTTTTGAATAGATTACTAAATGCTGATTTATATAGAATGCTATTAATTTTGGTTATTTCTCTTTTCTGGCTGTAACATTAAAAAGCAGCAGATTAGTAAGAGCTGGCTGGTAGGACAGATGTGTGCTTGACTTGAAGCACTGCAGGCTTGCCCCGCGGAAAGGCTGCCCTCATCTCCTTTTGAACAAAGCACGATGCTCAGTAGAGGGTTCAGAGCCCATTCATTTGTGGGGTGGACTAAGTGACTATTTTTCCTCCAGGCATACTTATTCTCTGTATGTTGGGAAGCTAATTGCTTATTTTTATTGGATAATGGCTTCAGAAATATAAGAGTAAACCTTATGAGGTGAAGCAGTATAAATTAGTTCCCTGGAGATTGCATTAATTTGGCCAAGCCACTGTGATCCTCGGGGAAATGGAGTTTGACTTTTCCAGTGCGTTGTGTTGTCTGATGTGGTCATGGTGCTAATTTGAACAGTTAACGTAATTAAAAAGGAGAAGCGCATTCACTTTGCAGAATTGTATTTATATTTATTTTAAGCCAGGGGGTCATACCATATCCAAGAGAGAGACTGATGCCTGTGGGATAAGAAGAAAAGTTTCCATGGATGCTTTCTCATAGTAGAAGAGATAAAAAGGCATTGTCTGAAGGTTGGTTGAGAGGAGACACGGGTGGGAAAAGGATGAGAAATGAAGGAATACATGACCCATCAGCACCCAGAACCGTGCCTGATGCTAGGTAGAGGGGAGTCATTATTTGTGCAGGGAATAATTACTCTTGGGGTGTGGTGGAAATGTGACTTAGGTTTGTAGCATTCCAATTCCACCACTGGGGGAAATGCTGGAACTACTCTGAGCCTCAGTTTATTAAACTGTGGACTGAGATGGATGGGAGGCCTAACCAGGGTGCAGTATGTGAAAGAGACTGGTGTGTATCATAGACACTTAACAGGTGTTTAGTTCCTGCAGCAGAGTGCACTTTCTCTCTCCTGCCTGTTAATTATCTTTTGCAAATATCTTGTCACGAATCGGTTCTGGCCGCAGTCTTACCGATGGCGAGGGTATCGGTGTCTGAGCAGGCTCATTTTCTGTTTTTCTGTTCATGGCAGCACTTGATTGAAACTATAGTAAGGTTTCTATTTAAAAACCACTGGAAATAATCACAACTCCACTTACACATTTATGTTTGCTGAAACTATGTAAATTTTGGCCTATTTTCCCCCATCACCTAAAACCTATAAGGGCTATTTTTAAAGGTTTTACATCGTGAATCTTCATTTATATAAGGTTGCTGGGGAATGGACTGTTTTATGTTAAGTGAGTTTTCCAGATAACTAAAGCTTACTCCTTGGTGTAGTAAACTTAAAAGAGTCATTTTTGAAAGAATTGTTCTAAAATGGGTTAAATATTTTCCTGTTTCTTTGATAGAATATATATTAGATATAATTTAACTTTTTAAAAATATGCAAACTGTATATATTATACAGCTGGTTAACCAGCTGTATAATATATATCACACCTGTTTTCTTGCTGTAGGCTATAATTTTACTATCGGTGAACCTGTTCTTTCAGCCCAGCTCTTACTAATTTGTTGCTTCTTAATGTTACAGCCGGAAAAATAGATAAGCAAAATCATTAGCATTTTATGCAAATCAAGATTTAGTGACCTTGAAATAAAGGTCTTCTCTAGCCAAGTGTAAAAGATGTCCTACCTTTAAAGTATTGATTTGCTTTGTGTCCTTGGTGCTGGCCATGATCCAGGTGGTTAAGAGTCTCAGGAATCTGAGGCCTGGGGAAAAAGAGGTATTATTTTACTTTATAACAGAATAACTTCAGAAAGGTAGCTATCAATTTGATACATGCTTTGTAATTTGTAGAGCCTTTTGAGTTTTCACCAAATTCCACACTGACAGATGAAGACCCTAAAATTGAGTCATAGATTCTTTTGCCCAAGGTGGCCTGGTTTACACTGAATCCTGGGCCCCAGGATTTAGAATTTCCAGTCTACTGCCATTGTCATTCTCTTTCCCAGTGTGGGGCATATTGCCTATTGGGCTTTTATGTATGTGACTGTAGATTATATACATGGGATTATTAAGCTGTGCATTTTGTATCCAAATATTTCAGATTATTTAGATAGTAAAGAGTAAGTAGAAAGAAGAATGAGTATATCAGAAATTTGATGAGTATTCTGAGACTGAGAATGTAGGTTTTGAGGAATTAAATACCAAATCTGACTTTTTGAAAACATTTTATTTATTCTTGTTTAGAGAGAGAGGAAGGGAAGGAGAAAGAGAGGGAGAGAAACATCAATGTGTGGTTGCCTCTTGTGCACCCCCAAATGGGGACCTGGCCTGCAACCCAGGCATGTGCCCTGACTGGGAATCGAACCAGTGACCCTCTGGTTTGCAAGTCCGCACTCAATCCATTGAGCCACACCAGCCAGGGCCAAATCTGATTTCTTTAAGGCTTCATTTCCAGGCATTGGTAGAGCTGAGGCGCTTGCAGTGGAAGAAGGGACTATCAAACTTTCCAGTTACCTAATTTGCAAGTGGTGTATATGTGCAAACCAAGGCTTCTAACAGTGATGGTTTAGATCTGATTTTCACTTGCAGAATTATCAGCAAAAGGATACAAATATTGACTCAAAATTAGCAGGACTTGGAATCCAGGCAAAAAAACCGATAGTAATAAGTGACTTATCGATCACTTCTGGTGTGTGCTGCAGTGCACAGTGCCTTTTGTGAACTGACTCATTGAATCCTCACAACAATGCCTGCGTATTGGACCCACTCTTTAGAGAGGATGCAGCCGAGACACAGAGAAGTCAGGTCTTGCACATGAAGATTGCACTTCTATTTAGCAGTAGTCCTGGGATTTAAATCAGCATTCTGGCCCTAGAGTCCCATTGCTTCTCTGAAGAGGCAGCCTCACACAGCGGTGAGTGTACAGAGAATCCAGGCTTGAGAGAGTTGGGTGGCCTTTGGGACAACTCTGATTCACATGCATTCATGGGAATGCCTGGCCTCGATACAGTTGTATGTTGACATTTTATAAAACGGATCATCCTGTTAAGAAGGGTTAGATTTAAAACTCAGAGTTCTCTTACAACCCAGCATTGTTTCTTTCCCATAAATTAATATAGGCCTCACAGACCACCAAGAAGTTCCTTGGAATTTCTTCCCAAGACTCTGGACACGCCAAGCGTTCTATTTCACCACTCCAGTCTCCCCAGACTGAAGGCAGTCTTTATCTGGATGGTCATTCTTTGACCTATTTGAGCAAATGTTGCCAGAGAAAGGGCTTATGGGAGGGGTTGGTTACCATATATATGCTGGCCCTGGAGAAGGAGTAAACAGGGAGCAGGGTGGGGACACAAACAGTAGTGACTTCAGCTGAAAGGTGAAATGGGAAGCCTCTGTTCCCAGGTTCACCATGCGGTCGGTGTGTTTGCTAGGCAGAGGAGAACCTCAGTCGGAGTCTTTCCCCCGGGCCACTCGACCTCCTGACCATATAAGCTATCAAGCACCTCCATGTTCATATGCGCCCCCTCTCTGGCCTTTACTCGTTCAAACTTTTTCTCAGTTACAGCTTGAAGTCTCTGTTTTCATGTTGAGGTGAACAGGCTACCTTCACCGAATTTTACTTTTTGCTGCTGCAGATCTAGTCTTTTTGTTTTCATGGCTGTTTGCTCCCTGAAGGATAAGGGCTCCCATGCTTTATATCAATTAGAAAAATTGTTTTTCATTTCTCTGTTGCTGACAAAGCAGTCTAACTCCTTAACAGCTGTGTAGTTAGGCTCCTTAGCCTTGTCTGAGAGGAAAGAGAAAAGTTTTGTTTTCTAGTTAACTGTACTTGTGTTTTCACACTGAACAGTAGGTATTTGTTAACATTAATGATGGTCTAAACCTAGAAGTATAAGTGGAAGAGGATGGGATGGCTAAATTTTTTTAAATGTAAGGTGTTCAGAGGCTCAGAAAGACATTATGGGATGGTACGCTACCTTGCAGTAAGAGGAGGTTCTTTTCAACATTGACATAGTTAGAAATACATGCAGGCCTTTTGTTTTTTCTCAAGAAGAAAGGAGAGTTCAGGCTTTGACAGTTGACAAAGCCGTGGCATTCCAGACAACAGGTTGCAATCAGAGCCTTGCCTAGGAGCGGTTACTGAATAGAGTTTTCCCAGGTGGTTCCTTGGAGAGTTTACTGTTCTTTTTTTCCCCTTTTTAATTGAATTTATTGGGGTGACATTGGTTAATAAAATTAACAGGTTTCAGGTGTACAGTTCTTTTTTTTAAGAGTTTATTTATTTATTTTTAGAGAGGGAAGGGAGGGAGATAGAGAGAGAGAGAGAAATATCAATGTGTGGTTGCTGGGGGTCATGGCCTGCAACCCAGGCACGTACCCTGACTGGGAATTGAACCTGCAACACTTTGGTTCGCAGCCCGCGCTCAATCCACTGAGCTACGCCAGCCAGGGCTAAGCGTACAGTTCTATAATACATCATCTGTATATTGTATTATGTGTTTGCCACCCTAAATCAAGTCCCTTTTCACTAGCATTTATTCCCCCTGTACCCTCTCCTACCTCCCCACCCTCTTTTTTTGGCTTACTGTTAATGAGATTTTTGCCTGAATGTTCAGTGTCACGTATTTTTAAGTCATAGTTTTATACTTGTGTTTAGTATCACTGGCATAAAAATATGCAAACATGTTTTTTAGTGTGTCAGTGTCTTTCAGCTTTGTAGGAGGGTCCTTTCTTCCTAGTAGACTTTATGCCAGTCCATATATTTATAAGCTAGGAACCGACAGATCTACAGGGCAGTGAGCACCGTGCAGCCTGCTTGGATTTCCTTTAGTTCTAGGTCTGTTTTCCAGGGGAGGTAAGGGGAAGAAGGGAATGGGGAAGAAGAGACATGAAGGGAGCTTTTCTCCTTTTTTTAAATTGCCTAGTTCACTTTACATTTCCTTCCCAATGGGAAAGTCCTTAGGAAAGTAAAGGACTTAGTAAAGCCCTCTGCTTTTCAGATATCGCTTCGTTAAAGTAGATGTTAGCATGCACTGACCCAGCCTGACCTAGGTCTCCGTGCTGAAATGGGCATTTTGTGTTGGAGTGATGAAGACTTGGTGTTGTTTTTGAGAAGTCAGCAACAACCTAAGACTTGTAACAAGAGCACCTTAGTAGCTATGGACAATTCTCTCACCTTTTCTCTCCGAGAACGCTGGTAAACATCAGTTGTATTGATTTCCATCCAGAAGCAGGATTTCATTACAATGGCAGCTTGCCAGGACAAAGTAATGGAGTTCCCGAGTTACGTCATCCTCAGCACCCGTGCTGCAGACCTGTTGTTACTGGACCGTTTTATAAAAAGTAGCAAATGGTGGATGTTTAGATGAGTGTCCTTTTCATTGTCAGAACTCTTGGAGCTTCTGACACAGAAGAGATAAATCAAAAGCAGTTTTCCCAAAGAAATATTTGTTTTTATGAAAATGATAGTGCATTCATTTCATTATGAAATTCAAAGTCAATTCCAACAAAAGTGGAAAGAAAAAGTTAACTACAGTTCAGAAGTAACCATTACTATTATTTATAAAAATTAGTTCAGAGAGCTCTGTGCATACAGATGAAAGGTATGATAGCTGGTTTACAAAAATAGGAGTAATCTGCAATCATATTTTAAGTATAAATGATTAAATTGAACAAATACTAAATTTAACAAAAGAAAGAATCAAGTGAAATTAAAGGAATTGATGAAGGTCAGATGAATGTTTCTTCATAACAAGAGATATTACTTGCTAAAAAAGTCCCAATAAAGTGGAGAACATTGCTCGGAATAATTAACTGAGGTTGTATATTGGAGTGAAGAAAAATGAACACACTTGCACTTCTTCCACCTTCTCCCTCACCTGTATTACAACACTCTTTTTACTTTGTCAAGGTTTATATAGCATCTGCATTTTTTGTTCAGTAACCACAAATCTCACAGTGAATATGAGTTCCGTACTTAAGGGATTAGGCACCCACCCTTAGCCCTTTTACCATGGCCTCTTCCTTCTTCCTGGATTATTTCTATTTTGCTTGACTGGAACTAATTGAAAAGTATATTGTTCAAGATAGGTTTTAGGGTATTGTATGTAATTTTTGAATGCTTGAAAAAGTGTGTTTATTACTCATACTCGGAGAGTATGTCGTTGGCTGGATATGACATTTTTGAGTCTTACTTTGCCCAGGACTTCATGGCGACGCTCCCCATCTCTGCGCGTGGGGAACTGCTGTGAATGACTCTGAGGCAATCTAGTTTTCCCTCTTTAGTTCTCTTTTTTCCCCCTTTTTAGTTCTCTTTTTTTCTCCTTACATGATTATCTGATTTTTCCTTATCAGTAACTTCCCCAGGGTTAGTAACACTATTTAGTGCTAATGGTGCTTTATAAAGTTTTCCAGGAATGTGGTTTGTCCTTTTGAGCTGCAAATTCAGGCTTTTTAAATTTCATTTTAGAAAATTTATGTTCTGTTTGTGCCTGTTCTCTTCCGTGTGTTCCATTCTGTTCTTCAGGAATATCAGCGTTGTGTATGTGCTGTCCTCTGTGTCTGTCGTCTCTGTCCCTTTATCATTGCTTCCTGTTTTTCACCTTGTTTCCAACTGTATTTGGATCCTTGTAATGTTTATTTTTTCCTTTTCCTCTGGAGCTCTGCCAGCTTCCTTTTCATCTTATTCTGTTCTATTTTGATATTACTTTGAGCTCCTTTTTAAAAAAGAGGTCATTCTATAAATTTTTTAAGGCCACCGAGAAGTATTTATCTGAACATTTCCTCTGTTCCTTGTGATGTGATATATATATATCCTCCATCTCCCTGGCTTTGGTACTTCCTTCTTTCCCTCCTCAGTGTCTGTGATCAAGTCCCTGTTCGTTTCTTTTTAGTTACGATGGCTGCATGCCAGGGGATAGCTGTGTGCCGAAGCACAGTGTGGGGAGAAGAGGGCACGGCGTGTGGGGAAGATCGCAGAGCCTCCTTCGGCCTCTGTGTGGTGAGCAGGTGTCGGCACTTGCACCTTCCTCCTTCCTCTCCGCCACATCACCTCGGAAAGGTCCTCTGTCCTGGTCACATCCTGGGGAGATAGGTGTTGGCGCAGATCTCCCAGTCTTCAGCTTCGTAGTCTTCAGTAGCTTGAAATTGGGACCATTTCTTTTCATAGGGAATGTGTAGTAGTTTTGTTTATTAATCAACTTTTTGTCCTCCTGTTGTTATGTTTGAGGAATTTATAATCTGAGCATGAAAAACTCAGTGATGGTCAAAGATGGAAAATGAGAGGGAGGCAGACATTTCCAGTTACTGGAAATATTTTGACCATTATGCATGATTTTTCCTAGGGATGCTGTAGTGATGGTCACCTTGGACTTATAAAAGAGACGACTTGGTAATAATGAGGGGGAACTGAGAACTTTCACTGAGCTATCCAGCACGAGGTAGAGGGTGCAGGGATTTGGGGTATTTAGATCGTTCTTTCAGTGACACCGGTGATGAAATTTAGGCAACTCTGGAGAATGAAGCAGTGCCTAGAATCCAGATGAAAGAGCCAAAGCGAGCTGATATCCACATGCTTGTTTTCTAAGGTTACAGGATAAAAAGTTAGAATTATCTTTCAGTTTTTTAAAACAGCCTGTTCAGTATTCTTTAAAAGGCTAAACTAATTAAAATTCACTTATACTTAAGAATTGTAAGAATGCTCGGGCATGAGGCACAGTCTCATTGTGCCGTTACTTGACTCAGTCCTTTCCGACTTCAGATTGCAGTTTAGTGTGGATATTTAAATTATTAGTCATCTCAAAATTACCCGCCAGTTTTAGATATTATTAGTCATCCGACTAGGCCATTAAGTGCCATTCCATGGCCCTAGGATTTCAAAAATTGTGTATAGAGATAGAGCAATTTACAATACGGATCTGATGCACTGAGCACGCATGTGAAAGCACACCTAGGACAATTTCTTTTCAGAATTATTGGATGTTCTAAATATCTAACAATGTAATACATTGTCTTTGATGAAAAATGGGAACTCTGAAAAGGTTTTATCTTGCTGAATATAAAACGTCTAGAAGTGGCTTGTGTTGTCTACTATGAGTATCCCTCAGTATAGTTGTGACACAGTCTTACTTGTCCTTAAACCCACTGTTGGTGGTGTCATCCACGAATTCCACCTTCCCCTGTGCAAATGCATCTTTTAAACAATGGGAGAATGGGGGAGGGAGACAGGGAAGACATTTGTGTGGAGCATGAATTCGTCAGTGTTTGCAAGTGACGATCAAAACCACTGGGACAGATATTTCCTAGTCATGGCAGTTTTGGTTGTTGAAAACCAGGATTTCTTTAAAATAATGAAATTGAAGTTTGTAGACCCTTCCAACGATGAGTATGGGATGTATCACCTGCCACAGCCGTGCTCTCTGTGTGGGTTAGGTAACCTTGCACCACATGTGTTCTTCCTGTTTTCACAGAATTCCTTGGAAAATCTGTGTCAAAGGATTTTGTCTCACCCCTGGAATCTTTTGACCGTTAGCTCTCTAGTTTGGAAGTTAAATATTTGGATAATAAAATCACATATAGTTCAACTCCTGTCAGGTCTATTACATTTTGTTGCATTTCTGTACTTTCTTTTTCATACTTTGGTATCTTCCAAGAACTTTTCCCTTTCTAAGTTTTATTCTTTTAATAGAAACGGACTCCTGCATGAACACTGTAGTCTAAAAATGGCCTAATAAGCCTGCTATTTTTAGAGGAGGAGAAAGTTCTTCTTCGCCTTTTGTTCTCTCTGTGCCTTTCACCTCCCACGGATCCTTCGGAGATTCGCCCCCTCCGGTTAGTAGTGTTAGCTTTCGCATCCTAGATGCTTTTTCCTCTGTCCATTTCTGGCTCAATTTGTGTCAAAATTTTTAATGTCAGAATTGTACTGGGCCCTTCTGTTTCTGTTACTTCCAGATATTTTGTATTCCTTTTCCTCTAGTAAAATGATGAAATATACACATAAAGGAGTTGGAAAGATATCTTTGTAGTTTAAAGAATATTAAATGGGCGTTCATACATACCCACCATGCAGTGTGAGAACTAGGGCATTACCGTTGTCTCGGGTGCTCTCCACGTGTCCTCCACAGACATATTCCCCCCCCCCCCGCCGGTAACAACTCATCCTAAACTTTGTGTGGGAAGGAGATTGAGGATTTTTTCAAAAATAAAAATAAAAATGGAAAGAACAAAGAAAAATAGTAATACCAAATAATAAAATAATTATCAGAAGAAAATATAGATGTGGAAGCATGTTTATTCCTTGCATTCTATAGAAGAAAAGTTTGTTTAGGGTTGTAAGTGGAATCAACCGTCCATGAAAGGGTTCTGCTGTTCGTGCTGTCTTACTGGGGTCAGAATTAGGGTGAGATGAAATGTTCAAACACATATAATGAAAGCATTAAGTGCACTGTCACCCAGTCTACCCTTGTCGATGTTATAAGGAGCAATTAGAAATGTCCTGTTTTGGTCTGCCACTTTGAGAGCACACAGTTTCTCTTTGCCTCATTGACCCCTGGTCCTTGAGGATATAGACCAGCAGCATTTCCATGTCTTAGTGTTTGTTATAAGTAGTATAAGGCATTACACACATGCGCGCACACACACTCCTATCTTAAAGTTCTAGGTAGGTATTGAAATTATAACGAGGCCTGCCCTTAGAGTGGTCTCCATCCTTCATCCATCATTCTTCTTTCAGCCCCACATTCCCACTGTCCACAGGCTGACTTTTTGGGATTGGCTTTTGCCTTCATGGATACTTATCTGTAAGACAGAGACAGAAAGGGGTCTGAGTCTCAAAGATTTCTTCCCACCTCTGCCACGCCCTGTCTCAGGCCCCGCCTTACTCATCTAGGGGCTAAGCTCCGCTTGTGGGACATTCAGCTTCCTGTGGATTCCCCGCACTGGAGTGTGACGTGCCATTGTGTCTTGTCTTTTGTTTCTCCTGACTTGCCTGGATTGTTGAGTCATCATCAACAAGACTGTATTAGAATGCCCCTTCTGTGTAGGCAACAATATCGAGAACTGTGGATACAACATAGTACCTGCCCTTTCTGTGTGATGTTAGTGTGCAGAATCTCATTTGCGTATGGGATGTTCACATGCTGGTGTGATCTCTAGCCTCCTTATGTATTTCAACTCCTGATAATGCTCTTGATCTAGAGTTTTAACTCTACCAGACTACTAGGTTCTGGCTTTTTCTCTGAATATAATCCACTCCATTTTCTACCTTTGTTGCAAGTTACCAACCTTGGTATATATGACTTTCTTGGATATGAAGTAATTCACATATGAAGGGTCATTCTCCTTCTCCATCATCTCCAGTCCTACCCACTTTACTATCAATACTCAGTGAATTTGCCGGAATGGATCACATGTAGTTGTTAGACTTTCCACCTGGGTTCCAAAAATGTCTGGTTTTAAGATTGAACTAAAAATAGTTTCTCTGAAAGGACCTAAATAGAATAGTTTCTCCTTTTTTTTCTGTGTCAGTCTCCCTGGGATTTGGCTGCTTCTAGAATCTTAGAAAAGTTTTGCTTTTGGTCCAAACATTGAGAGGCATTTTAGTGGTGAGTGGGTAAGATTGTCTACATGGACTTAAAATTTTAAATCAATTAAATGAAAGTGGTCTGGCTGGAGGAAAAACCCATTATAGAAATTGTCTTAAAACTCTGATTTATAGATCTGTTTTTCTTCTTTTTTCGGCCACCACTGATTTGATTTTATTACTGGCACATTATGTACGTTCAAATAGAAGGAAGGTAGCTGCCTATAAATTACTTTAAGTGACTTTTGAGATATATTTAGAAATCAAGTGCAAAAGCTTAATGATCTGATTAGCTTTTAAAAGATATAAATTCAGTTGTTGTATTAACGCAAAATGTCCAGATTGTATCATTAGACTAGAATAGATTAAATTGATCACCTATAATCAATATGCATTTTTCAAAGTGATACCAAATTTCATGAAATTTGCTTATCATACGTTACTTATTATTGGTTTTTAGTATCTTCATGAAAAAGCATGTTAGTATGACTTTAATTTTTTGATATATTTTTAGTTACAATCTAGTGGTTTTGTACCTGTGTTGTCTGATTTTCAACACACCACTTAAATGGGTCAGTGTTAGCACAAAGGTGGCTTTAGCAGACCTAGATCGTTAGCTCTCAGATCAGTTTCTGTGACAAAGATTGCTGTTCATTATGAATCTCATGGGTAGAAAGAGTTTACCACTTTACACCTCAGAAACTTGAGGTGTTATTTTTTGAGGTTGAGGTACAGAGAAACATGTAGAATTAGAAAAAAATTATAAACAGCTCTTTACAGTATATAAGGAGCTCAGATGGAACTGTTCTTTCAGCACCATTCTGGAAATCCCAGTGTCCTGGCCCAGTGTGCGGACAGTTAATTGTCTGGCAAAGCATGTACCAAGAGGATCAGATGTGTGCATTAACACACCCCAAGTTCCACCTTACCACAGGTGTATTTTTAGGGTAGGAGATGAGGGCAGTCATATGCACATTCACTATTTTAGAGTTGGAAATTTCTTTAGAGATCCTATAATTCGACATTCTTATTTTTGTAAGGGAGAACTCTTGCTCCGCAATATTGAGGACTTCTCCAGGATCTCAGAGATGATGTGTCAGAGTCAGGCTAGGAATAGGATCTCTGATTCTTGTTTGCCTACTTATGTATTAATTTATGTTAATTCATTCAACAAACAGATAGCTCTGGGTGCCTGTTTAGTCCAGGTATTCTTCCATGACTGAGGCTGTAACAGTGAGCAAAACAAAATGTTTATCAGTTAGCGCT
The DNA here is from genome assembly GCF_019186645.2 of Phyllostomus hastatus. Taxonomy (NCBI): domain Eukaryota; kingdom Metazoa; phylum Chordata; class Mammalia; order Chiroptera; family Phyllostomidae; genus Phyllostomus; species Phyllostomus hastatus. The sequence continues at coordinate 17,462,044 of NW_025333583.1, read as the reverse complement.
CTGATAAACTACATTGAGTCTGAAAAGTGCACATGAGTTGGGAGAAATCCCCCTTCTAGAGAAGCTACAAGCAAATGGTAATTTCTCCAATAAATTCTATAATATTCAGAAGTCTGTTATCTTGTTATTATTTTGAAATAGTACATAATTTGGAAGAATGAAGAATTCTCTTCAGTTGAGAGGTTAGTTGGCCATTAGGCAAATTTTGACTTTTGATCAGAAAATCAAAGGCTCAGTGAGTAATTTTCTGATGCTATGAAATGTGCTCAGAAGGTGAGAAAAGTTTGAAGATCATTTTTCTAAATGGTAATTAAAAAGTGGGTGCTATTTTTATATTATAATCATTTTGTACTTGCTTGAAGGAATCATTTAAAAGTTCTCCTTTTTCTTCCTCCTCCTTTTCTTTTTTTTGGTATGTTGTGCTCTTAGCTGCCATCTTGGTTTGATATTACTGCAGTACCATGTTTCTAATCGCTACACTGGGATAATTTCTTAAACATCTAACACTGAGGAAGGACTGTGGTTATCATCTCTAAAAGTCCCTGTGTTATATGTATGAAGGATGCCATAATTGCAGAGTGTTGTTTTTGCTTGGTACAGAGAACTCTAGGGTGACAACTTCAAACGCCTCTTCTTTTATAGGGCTGTGCAGGCTTGCCTCTAGTCTGTCTGGGGGGACTTGCTCTGCAGAAGATTTGGGTCTAAGGTCAGCCAGCAGATACCACGCGTGCTCAGATTGTAGCAGCACAGGAGAAAGAAGGGGTTAGGTACTTTGGCATGGCAAAAAGCAGGGAAAGAGCACACACAGTCAGTTGTGGTTGATTTATAAAAGTCTTACTCTTTATTATAACAGCATACAGTTGCAAAGTTCGTACTAGCATTTGCATAGCAAGTTTTACAACAAATATCTCTAGTTTACAACAAAAATATCTAAAGAAATGGAAACACTGAAGTCAAAACTAAGCAATCTTTAATCTTTTCTTTGACCTTCATCTGCTTCATTTTTTTCTCTCATTCAGTCTTCAGCCATTAATGGAATGAGTGAAGGAAGGTTAAAGCTACAGGTTTTTACATGTGGAGAGACCTTTTCTTAGTGTCTTTGGTCTCTTGCCATTCTCTCCTGCTGCTAGCATTAATTACTTTGCAGATGGCTCTAATAGACCCACTAAAGGAAGCTTGTCTGTGTTCAGCCCTTCCCAGGCCTAAAGTCTCTGTAGTTTCTGAGGACAGAAATGCAGTACTTGCTCTGAGCCCTTATAAAGAGAAGAGCTGTGTCTGGCCTTCCAAGTTCTGAGCCCTGGTCCTAGAGGGCACTTGGCTTTCAAAGTTCCAACTCCTTGCTCAAACCTGTGTATTGACCGGTCCAAAAGTGCCTCTTTAATACCATCACCCCTGCGACTGATGCTGTAGTCTAAATTCAAGACGTTCATTGTGCCTTGAATATGGCTCCACCTTTTCCTGTCTCATGTGTTTACACAGCCTGGTCCCTGTCTGTGTGGCCTGCTCTTTCCTGCCTGTATTTTCTGGTCTGTATTTTGTCATGAATTTGCCCTGGTCCTGCTTTTCTTTTTGACAAATTCCTAATCACCTTAGTGGAAATTACCTTCCCCTTTGGAGCAGCTTGATGCTTTGTTATGATAGTAGGGTATATGCTGCCTTGTCTTTTTTTCCCCACATTTTTTTATTTTTGTTCAAGTACGGTTGTCTCCATTTTCCTTCCAGAGTGCTTCCATCCTCACCCTTCGTTTTGTCCATGTGTCCTTTATAATTGTTCCTGAAAACTGTTCCCCCTTTTCCCTCCATTATCCCCTCCCACCTTCCTTCTGGTTACCATCAGTTTGTTCTTAACTTCAATGTCTCTGATTGTATTTTGCTTGGTTATTTGTTTTGTTGATTAGGTTGCACTTATAGGTGAGATCATATGGTATTTGTCTTTCACTGCCTGGCTTATTTCACTTAGCATAATGCTCTCCAGATCCATCCATGCTGTTGTGAATGGTAGGAGCTCCTTTCTGTCTGCTGTGTAGCATTCCACCGTGTAAATGTACTGTAGTTTTTTGATCCGTTCGTTTACTGATGGGCACTTAGGTTGCTTCTAGCACTTGGCCTTGTCTTATTTTAATTATGAGATTATAATCACCTTGAGGCTAAGGACTCTTTTTCTGTTTCCGTTTCTGTCCTCACCCCAACCTCCTTTGGGTATGCAGGGAGTGTTGGTCGCATTGAGTTGCAGGGAGAGGCAGCGGGGCTGCCACTGCTCCCTGTGTGGTTGGTGGTGGGATTGTCAATATCTGTGGCTCCTTTCCTTTCCTGGGCCTGAAATTAATCATGAATCCATTCCCTTCCTAAAGGAGCTAGGTTTCTCTTCCTTTAAAAAGCATACCTTGTATTATACAGTAGTTTCTTATTTTAATAGGTGCTATATATTCATTGTAAACATTTTAGTAATTATGGGTAAACAAAAAAAGTAAAAACCATGGAAAGTATTACAGGAAGCAATAGCCCACTATTATATTTGTGTGTGTATCTCTGCAGATGTTTTTCTATGTGTGAATATAAACATATAAACATATTTTTCAAAAGTTAACAAAGTATCATAACATTTTCTTATTTTTCTCACTGAATGATGTGAACTTCTTTCCCGTCTTTCTAAGTGTCTGTAAAAACAGATAAACCTACTCACGAAAGCTACTATATCATTTGTAGAGAATAGCCATGTGTGTGCATATATTTACTCTTGTCTAATTATTTCCTTAGGAAACCTTTATGGGTAGCACTTATAAGAAGATAAAAACTTATGTATTTAACATGGGAACATGCTTTCAGGGCTTTTGATGGCTATTGCTAAATTGCCCTCCACAAAGACGTATTAACTCCTGCTCCCAATAGTAATGTGCGCAGTGCCAGTTTTCCTCCATTCTTGCCAGCTCTGGCTACTATCATTCATTTTCATTCTCTGAAGTGATGGGGGAAAGTGGTCCCTTGTGGCTATTTGAATGTGCAGGTCTTTTACCGCTAATACAACTGTAGATTCGTAGATGATTGATTACTTTTAGTATTTCTTGTTTTCTTTTTTGGTGAATAGCATTTTGCACATTATATTTTGTGAATTGCCTGCCCATGTCTTTTGCCCGCTTTCTGTTGGGTTATTTGTTTTTGCGTGTTTTTGGCTCCTTATGTGAAAGATAGCAATGCTTTGTTGTTCATATATTTTGTGAATGTTCTGTCTCAGTTTGCCTTGAAATTTTATTTGTGGTATCTTTATAACTTATGAAAATTTAAGAAATTTTTAAAGTCATCTTTAAAAAAAAGTGATTTCTGGATGTTTAAAACAGTGTCTCCTTAACATTCAGCTATATTTTTATAGTAAATTTATAGCTTTATTTTTAAACCTATATATCTTTAATGAGTATATTATTAGTTTGGTATAACATTTGATGTAGGGGTCTAATTTTCCCAAAATGTTTAGTCACTTGTTCCAAACATATTTATTCTTTATTTACTGTATTTTTGAACTATAAAACACACCTCCACACACCAATTTGGGAGGAATAATGGTTGTTAATGCTGCTGTTGAGTTCTGTTTACATTTACATTTACATTGGTGAAATATGCTATTTATGTTATTAAATATTTTACCACATTTTTTGCTTCAAAGTTTTTTTCCCTATTTTCCTCTAAAACCTAGGTGCATCTTATGGTCTGAAAAACATGGTATTTTCTTCTCTACCAATTTAAAGTGCCATTATTTTCACATTTTACATTTTTGACGTGAACTTGAATCTCTTCTCAACTTTCTGTTCTGCCCTTTGAGGTGTCTGTCTCATCAGGCCAGGGCTCGCTGTATTGTCGTTACTATAGTAACATATAGAACATAGTAACATGTTGTTTTTCTTTTTAAAGAAATGTTTGGGTAGTTATAAACATTTATTCTTTAACATGAACTTAGAATAATTTTGTCAAGTTAAAAACCTTCTGAGATTTCATTTGGATTACATTAAAATTGTAGAATATACGTATATCTATACATATGTACATATATGTATAAATATTCACATACATCATAAATATATAAAATTCTTTGCCATTGTTGTCATTGTTAGCAGAGACTTTCCTCCAGATGATTTCAAGGCTGTTTTGCTGTTGCACAGAGAAATGTATTTTATCTTTGCCTATTTATCTCATAACCGGCCACCTTCCTTAACTCTTATTATTTTTGAGAATTTCCCCATTGCTTTCCTTTATATCCTTCTCACCATCTCATGCATGCCTTGGAAGAACAGACACTGTACAAATATGTGCAATCTTTCTATACATGCTGAAAATGAAAGAGGTTGGGAGTTCTTGTTCTGGGAAGTAGCAAGAACTGGATTTGGAGGACAGTCGTTTCTTCTGTATAAGGTTACCTGGGGGCAAGGTTGGTATTAATGGAGACATGTCCATTCCCTACAATTTTACTACATGCCATGCCTGGTTTAGCAATTGTATAAGTAAATGTTGGGCAGATCAGAAAATAATCTGGATTAGCAGTATTTGACAAACTATAATATTCATTATTTGAAAATTGTGCATCAGAGCATTTTAGTTATGTGTGACTGAGTCGAAAAAAATGGGCCATCTTTATTTGGGTGCAGTTTTCTTTCTGTCTAAATTTTTTTTTGTTTCATGACATATGGAGGTAAAACCACAAATGTGAGAGTAACTATAATTCTATCACAGAGGAGTTTCAGAATGACTAGTATGCTTGTAGAGATACTGGCAGCCACTCTAGGATTGTTTCAGTTGCTGCATATGGTCTGGTTTAAAAGTTGGAGAGGAGAAATTAAACAGCTTTCAGTTTTATTTAATTAAAGGTGTTTCTATTGATGCCATTTTCTCTGAAGGGAGGTCATATTTATTTGTGTGTTTACTTATTTATTGACTTTATCGGGGTGGCAGTGGTTAATAAAATTATATAAGTTTCAGGTGTACCATTGCATAACACATCATCTGTATATTGTATTGTGTATTCATCATCCCAAGTCAAGTTCCCCTCTATCACCACTTATCTCCCCTTCACTATCTCCTACCTCTCCCAACCTTCTTTCCCTCTGGTAATCACCATACTGTTGTTTATCTAAGTATTTTTTTCTTAATCCCTTCACCCTTTTCACCCAGCCCCCAGCCCCTCCCCTCTGACAGCTGTCCATCTGTTCTCTGTATCAGAAAGGAACTCCTAACCGGCTCTTCTTGTTGGCTAATCAAGCCAGCTTGAGTGTGGACACTCAGCTTTTATATCACCTCAAGTTTATCCCTTATTTCTCTCCTAACTTTGCCGTTCTCTACTTCTCTATCTGTTCATTTGTGGCCTGCCTATCTTTCCTGTTCTTATTATACTGCAGTGTTCTTAACTGTATTATGGGGCATGGGACCATCACCTATGAGATGCAGGAGTGCCTGCACATTAAAATTTCTGCTGCAACCTCTTAGATGGTTTAGGAACTCATGAAATTCCCATTGTGACCCTTAAAGAAGCTTACACCCCTACATCCTGCTCATGCTAGGAGTGCTCCCCACCTCCTAGGACATATGCCCACATTCCCCAGCCCTTGCCTAGCACGCCATGTTTGCTTGATCTAACACAAAGCCTCAATTCAACCTATAATTGCTTGTACCCACCGAACATATTGTTTCTACACTCTTAAATCTCAACCTCTCAATGTCTACAATATTTTAACACAGCTTAAATTCTTACTGTATTGTTTACATCCAAAGGAGTATATATTTTTGAGTTGAAATAACTTTTGGTATAAAAATGTTTTTAGGTGGGATGAGTCTAACTTTTTCTTTTTTAAATTTTATTTATTTATTTTTAGAGAGGGAAGGGAGGGAGAAAGAGAGAGAGAGAGAGAGAGAGAAACATCAATGGGCGGTTGCTGGGGGCCGTGGCCTGCAATCCAGGCACATGCCCTGACTGGGAATCGAATCTGCGATGCTTTGGTTTGCAGCCCGCTCTCAATCCACTGAACTATGCTAGCCAGGGCCTAACTTTTTCTTTAACCTTGAGAAAAGTGGTGATTGAACATCCTTTTTCTTTTTAAGTCTATTGTTTTCAAAAGGAAAGCAATGTAAGGGCAGAAGGATTATTGTAAGGTTACAGGCTTCTTCTGCGTGTATGAATATACTGAGCTTAAATTCTGTGTCTCTCTTCATTACAACTTAGAGCATTTAATAAAGTAAAAATATTTGTATTAACAAAGGGAAAAAGGAACTTACAGTGTAAAGAGGGAGTGGGCCTGTGGTGCTGCATTGTACAATGCTGGTATGCTGGCTGCCCCGTGAAGCTGAGAGTATCCACAGTGGGCAGCTCTTGTTGTTATTAAATGAATGAGTGTGAGACCTAGTGGGGAGGGTGGCAGGAGACTTCCTGGGTGCATCTGTTAGGGACCATTTGAGACAATCAGGGTTCCCAATATTGAGAAGTTAAACACTGTCAAAAGATAATCACATGCGTGAATTATGAAAATGGATATTAGTGGCCCTCCTTTCTCTCTACACATCATTTTTCAGTCTTTGTTCACATAGATATTGACTTCTGTTCCAATTCCAGTTTGAATACATATGGAAACTATGTGTTTTACCACTGAGAATTGAATTAGGGTATTTGTGGCACTGTTTACTTAAGAACAAAGGCGTTGTGTGGCGAGGGGAATGGCTGGTCTAGACCTGAGAAGACCAAGGTATTAGAGCGATCGTGGACTCACAGCTTCCTCACTTTCAATATTGGGCTGTTGTCTCCTCTGCCAGTGTCTACGTCCTGATATTATGCGCTGAGAGAGAGAACCTAAGGTGCCCACTCACGGTTGTCTTAAAACAGCGGCCATGTAAGCAACGACAGAACCCCAAAACAACTGGTAAAGGAGACATACTCACAGATTGCTTATTTAGTAGCATCTCAGCTTTGGGGTCTTCTTCACCCATGGACTAGCCTGATCTTCCATGTAGAACTTGATGTGAGTACCTTAAATTTGAGCTTTAGGTAGGGTAAACACGTGTCCTACTTTCCCCAGGACAGTCCTTCCTGATTGGTGTCTGTTGTCCTGGCAGAATCATTAATGTGCTCCTTTCATCTCCCATAAATGACCTGATTTGGATGATAAATTATATGGTCACCTAGTTGTTAAACCTTGGTGCTTGCTACTCTTCTAGATTTTTCCCTAGCTCTGCTGGTGAAGGAATGCCCTGTTGGCCTCTAGGTCCCTTCAGAACAGCGTGTTCTGCTTCCAGCGATCCAGTCCGCGTCCGAATCAGAGATACAGCCTGAGGGCTCAACAGTTCATTTCAGAACTGGAAGTTCTGGAGACTGGTATTGCACTATTTTTTACAGGGAAGTAAATGATCTCTCACTTACGTAGAACAGACAGTTTCCTTGTGGTCCAGGGTGTGGCTTTCCTAGCAGTCTTCTTGATGACCCCAGGCCCTGTTCCCTGTGCTGTCTCATTCTGAGCATCATGTTTGGGTATGCCACTTACCACCTTTCACGGCAAGGTTCCGTAGAAGGAGCCTCTGGTTCTTTCTTTAAAGTAGGGGATTCCAGCTATTTTCCAAAACACTAGAAGCCACTCACCCCTCGTGGTGGGGCCTGGCATCCAGTAGATGCTGCTAGGTGTTTGCTCACACAGCAAGTGTTGGCTAGGCTTACTGTACGCTGGGCATCGTGCGAGTGCTCGAGACGCTGCGACGAGTGACAGGAGCAATTTTAAGGGAGGGGTTACTGTGGTCAGCCAGGAGGAAAGGATGGCACCAGTGGGGATGTGTGCTCTTTATAGGAGGTGGGGGGATGTGGTGATGCAGAGAATATGGTGTGATTTTATGTCTCTCAGTGTCTGTCACAGGCTCTGGAAAAGGAGCTGTTTTTCTTCTTTAGTATTCCCCAATGCAGTCGGTTTTAGAAACAGCTATGTAAATTGGGGGGGTGGGGAGTGGCTCTTCAGAAAGGAGAAGTAGGATAATTAAAGTGACCTTTATCAGATCTGGCAATTAATGGTTAGAAAACTATCTGCCTTTGTAATTACAAGCAAAAGTAGTAGACTAAAATAACTTATATTTGCAACTCTTAGACATGCTCCAGTGATTGTGTGGTTGAGAATTTTGAAAGTAATGAATTACCTGTAGAGAGAGGTAATTAGCATGCAGTTAGTGAAGACTCTCTGTCTCTTGGTGTCACGGAAGTGTTCCTCCGAGAAATGTTACTGTCAGCGGCCCCGTTTGTGTATATTCACAGTGCCGGTCGCAGACTTCATTAACTAGGTATGAAGGAAGTTTCTGCACCTTGTCAGGTATTCCCAAGGATACAGAATTAAGAATTGTTGTTATCTTTTGCTATTATTTAGATTCTTCAACAGGGAATGAATATGTACCATAATTTTATTTCGAATATAGAATCATCAGTAGAGGCACATTTGATGATTAACTTCACTATAAACACCTGTCCAAGGCACAGGCACGTGCTTCATTTCTGTGCTGCACAGCTTGGCCTTCGGCTCATCCAGGGAACCAGGCCCTTGCAGGTGCCACTCCCAGGTTCTCTGCTGCCAGGCTCTGGGCCTCCTCCTCCTGCCCTCCTCATCGGCTCATTTTAGAACTCCATCAAGTGCAGCTCTCAAAATGCTGCAGAATCATTGAGTCCTCTGAGATGTCGGTTAAAGAAGTAGTGTCAGGAGTTCCTAACAAGAAAACCTACAATTAGGTAGAATGATAGAAAACAGACTTTCAGAGCAAGAAGGGACCTGAGGAATCATCTGCTCCAGCCCTTCCTCGTGCAGAAGAGGAAATGGAGCCTACATTTAGGGTGCACATCTGGCTCATACTAGAACCTTCTGTTGTCCTTCAGTTACCCTTGTGATTACATGCGTTAATACCCTTATAGTCCTTAGAACAGTGCCTAGGACATAGTAAATGTGAGTTGCTACTTGTTATTATTTCTAGGAGCAGAGTTTAAATGACAATCCAATTACCCTAAAACAGTCCAGTGTTCTTTTGGACACCCATATTTTGTATGCCCCACATTCTGCAGGGAGGAATGTATGTGAAGAAGTTGAGTAAAAATCAAGAGGGACAGCTTCAGTGCCGTCACTGCGCATGCGCTCTGTGCTGAGTTCAGGCTAAGCACTGCGCACGTGTTGTCATTTAATCTTCACACTCTTTCTGGTTTCCATTTGACTCGCAGGAAGGCTGAGTCAGGTGACCTGCCCATGGTCTCACCACTGTTGAGGGGCTGGGTAGGCTCTGAATCCTACTTTGTCTGACACCAAAAGCTACATACTTAACTGATATTTTATTTCAGCAGTTGGCAAATTATCGTCCTTGGGCCAAGTCCCGCCGTACCTGTTTTTGTGTAGTCCTTGAGCTAAGAATGTTGTTTTTTACATTTTTACCTAGCTGAACAAAAACAAAGAAAAATACTCTTGCATGATGTGTGAAATTATGTGAAATTCAAATTTCAGTGGCCATAAGTGAAATCTTCCTGAAACATCGCAGCTCGCTTGTGTTTCTGTGTTGCCTGTGGCTGGTCTGTGACACAACAGTGGGGTCGAGTAGTCGTGCTGGGGGGCTGGCCTTTATTCTGTACTCTTTCTTGGTGATTGTGTTTTATGAGATTCTAATTATTTAGATCATTATAGTGGGATTTTATAGGGCCTATCTCCTCCTGCTAACCTGCCTTTTTTGTTTGTTCTGTGTTAATTGACATATCCATCAAGTGGTGAATAGTGGGCATAAAGACATGCACCCTTCAGTTACCGATGTCTTGTGTTTTTGAACAGACTGAGGCATGAGTTGCTGCTGGATAACATCTAAAACTTGATGAAACTTTCTTTCACTTGGGACTGTAGCTATTTGTGGTGCATATGCCCCTCACACTCATTTATTGAACTGATCATTTTTAAACCTCCAAGTATCTTAGATGCAGAAATCACTCTATTTTCTTTCCTTTGTAGTGATTTGCTGTCTTCGGATTATGTGGAGATTCACTATGAAAACGGGAAGCCACAGTACTCTAAGGTATGGTTGACAGTGTATGGAAATCCTGCAGTATAAATATACTTAACCATAAACTGTTCAGTGTACACTGCATTGTTTTGATGTCTATCTCAATAAAATCACCTATCCTCTTATACAATGGTGCAAAATTTTTGTATTTTTAATTTTAAAATCTATTTAGGAGAACTTTATGAAAATTTTCAATGTTTAAGATAACACTTCAGATTCTGTGTATTTAGGTCAATAAAGAAATGTTTATTGTTTTGTTTTACATGCAGTAACTTATGTAAGTGAATGGGAGAACAAGCTATACAGTTTCATATCAGCATCTTAAATTAGTAGATTACCAGGCTGTGGTCATAGAAAGTGAATAATAAGAGCGGATGGGTTATTAGGATGAGTATTGGATCCGAGTGACTTCTGTGCCCAGGAAGGTGAGGGAAGGAAAATTTAGGGAGTGCCTTCCCTCTCAACCTTCACAACAGTTCTGTGAGGTGGGTGTTATTACTCCTGTCGTGCAAAGGAGGAAATGAAGGCACAGGGAGGGCAACATAAACCTGCCAGCGAGCGTTGGAACATAAAGGTGGTTGGGCACTTGATTTCCTTCAGTTGGAGATTCACTTTTGTCCCCATTGGGGAGGATCTATAAGGAGCAAGTGGGTTTAGGTTGAAGCAAGAAGATTATTTGTCTGTAAGGAACACAGTGGTCTCTACCAGTCAGGGTAAAAGTCCTTGGAATAGCTGCGTGCAGACTCTATAGGAGAAATCCACAGAGTGTGGTGGAGCTGAAGCTGTGACCATGGATATCCCAGGCACGGGAGGGAAGCCAACCACAGTGGGGAACAGCCCGACAGCCTCGTGACAAATATTTCATGGTCAGTACTGCCTGGGGGACATGGGGGACATGGCATCACTCAGGATTTGTAACTGTCCAGTTAACGGTGGGCACAACTGTGATTTGATATGTTCCAAACCTTTGAATTTTCTGCACCAGATTAAGAACTTCCATATATTGTTGTCACTGGTGTCTGTTCTTGCCTTAGGCTGCATGGTGGGGGGTGGGGAGGGGTTTGAATCTCCCTAAAATTTAATGCCGCGGAAAGTGAGCAGAAAAGCTAAATCAAGTATGGGAATGGTGCTTCCTGGCATTGGTACAAGCCACAGCTTCTGTCCCTGTGCCAGTGCCGGGAGCACTGCGGATGCTGAGTCATGAGTCTGGAGGAGAGGAGATTGTGCGAGAACTTTATAGACTCAGCAAACGAGCCACCTTTGCAGGCCGCAGTAACTGGATCCAAACTTCTCACTAAGAAGTGTGTGTATATATATATATATATATACACATATATATAATTTTAGAAGCAGAATAGCTAATTTGCTTCCAGAGGTCATTCGAGGTGCCCAAAGGAGGGCATTAATAACAAGACACATCAAATAACAAGACACATCAAGTCTTGTGTCAGTTGAAACTAAAATTTAAAACAAAAGGTTCAACTCTGGCAAAAGAAATGTCCCTTGCAGTTTGTTGTTGTGTTCATTGCACTTCTCCTATTTATAGCCCATTTTCTCCAAACAGGTCCTGTGCCCAAACTTGCTTTATGTATAAGGAATTAATGGGAACAGTCTGTTTTGTCTGTGTCTGTGTATAACACTATCCAAAGCTGAGATGTTAATGTGGACAGTGTCTTGTAGCAGGATGTTGTAACCTAACAATATTACAAACATTTTAGTGTATTTTAAATAATCTAAACTTTTATTTTAAAAAATATATAATTTTTCCTGTTTATTTGCTATAATTTGTTTGAAGGCTGCATAGCAATAAACAGATTGTTTCCAGTTTTTCACTATAGGAAGAACTCTAGAGAAAGGCTTTCCACATGCATTTGAACACACCTTTGATAATTGCTTAAGGATGAATTCTGGTCACGGGATTTTGTGGGTCAAGAATGGCATATTGTTTTAAGGTTTTTGTTAGACACTGAGTTTTTCTTTCTGAAGGTTTGTGTAAATTCACATCTCCACTGCTATTACATACACATTTTTAACTCCACTACTCCACTACTATAACTACACATTGCATTCCATGTTGTGTTGAGAAAAATCTCTGTACAGAGTACCAGAAATTAATGTCTAAAAATGGCTAGGTTAAAAAAGCCTGCTCTGTGCACACTTTCTTCCAAATATCTCAAACACACACACGCATGCACTAGTGTTCACATGACCAGAGAGGAACAGACTCACTAATAGCCTGTTCGGCATTGATGTTAAATGTGAGTGTGAACATTTAAAATATTCTGGGAATAATTTTCAAACAAAATGTTGAGTCCACACTTTGAAGAAGCTTGTCTAGGTTTTCCTGCTTCATCACTACCTTGCTCCTACCTAGTTCCCACTTCTAGCTGAGAAGAGGCTCTTGTCTTAGGTTTTACTTTTATTGGAAGAAAGTGGGTTACAAGGGCTTCTTCTTTCCTTGTGAAATAAATAAAGGAGCTGGAGAGGGCAACCACTTAAGCAGGTAAATAGCCTGCCTGCTAGGTACTCAGTGCACACATAGGGAAGACCTTTGTTCTGTAGCCGACTGAGAAGTAGCTATTGTTAGAGCTTCTAGCACAAATGCTTTGCATGTGATATGCAGTAACCTCTTTCTTGATTTGCTGATTAACTTTGTTGATGAACCTGTTAAAAATAAGTTAATTTTTAATCTTTCATATCTTATAAAAGAATGAGGCACCTATATGACAGTTTAAAAGTACTTTTCAAATTTAATGTATTTCTATTAAATCCCTTTTAGGTGAACCATTAACTTTAAGTGCTTGCTAATTCTTTGGTTTCTCTTCTGCTTATAAAAAGAACTGCCACCCACACGGCAGTGGAGGGTTGAATAGAGAGATGCAGTGCTCCCAGCCCTGCTTCCCTCTACTTCACTCTTCTTTATCACTTTGGGATAGGGAGTCTGTCCTTTCCTAGCTCTGTTTTCTCACCTGGACTTCTTCCTGTTGCCTTGCTCGCTCCTACCCAGGACAGAAGAGCACCCTAACTGGTGGGAAGGGGGTTGGGCATGTCTGTGTAGTCCTTTCCTCTCTGTATTTTGTGAGATCCACCTCCCTGCAGGAAGAGCACATTCTCTCTACTTTCCCACAGTCTTGGCTGTAAGTGGTAGCCTGTGTGTGCATGGGGTGGTGGGTGAAGGTTGGTCATCTCATGATGTCTTGGTCTGGGTCTGGGTCGGCGAGTCTGGCTAACTCGGGGATGTAGCCTTAGCACGCCTATTGGATCCTCAGTTAATCCTCTCCTCTAGTATAGTGCTATCAAAACTGAAGGTGATATTTTCTGATCACTCTCTCATTTGGTTTTACATTTAAATGGGTCCCACTTCACACCGTCTAGGATGGCTATAATAAAAAAGATGGATAAAACACAGATTGGCAAGAATATGGAGAACTGGAATCCTTGTACACTGCTGGTAGGAACGTGAAACGGTAGAGCCGCTTTAGAAAATAGTTTGGCAGTTCCTGAAAATGTTAAGCATATGACTCAGCAATTCTAAACTTAGATATATATCCAGGTGAATTGGAAATATATGCCCAAGCAAAAACTTGTACATGGATGTATATAACAGAATTATTTATAATAGAACATTGGAAACAGCCTAAATGTTCATTCATTGACAGATAAATAAACTACATGTGGTATATTCACATAAATAAATATTATTCAGCCATAGAAAAGGATGAAGTCCTGATTCGTGCTACACCTTGGATCAATCTTGTAGACATCATGCCATGTGAAAGGAGCCAATCATCAGGGACCACATATTATATAATTGCACTTATTTGAAATGTCCAAAATAGGCAAGTAGAGGCACATCCACAGGGACCAAAAGCAGATCAGTGGGTGCCAGGAGCTTGGGGAGGCTGGTAGAAGGGAGGAATGGGGAATGACTACTGGTACAGGATTTCCTTGTACAGTGATGAAGATATTCTGGAATCAGAATATTCTGGAATTAGTGGTGATGGCTTCACACCTCTCTGAATATACTGAAACCCACTGAATTGTACTCTTTAAAAGAGTGAATTTTATGGTTTGTCAGTTATATCTGAAAGGAAAAAAATTCTCAGGTGAGGAATGAGGTTTATTTACCCACCTTCCCAACAAACAAGGATCCTCTGTTCCTTTAAGGCAGGCCTTGCCACTTAGGCTCCTGACTAAGCCATTGTTGCTCATTGATTAAATAGTATTGATTCTGCTTGCTGTGAGGTAGTCACTGTTCTAAGTGTTGGATATGTATCAGTGAGCCAGATAGATAAAAATCCCTGCCTTTGTTCTTTTCTGTATCGCTGTAATCACATCACCCTCTGCGGTGCCCCCACAGCGTCCGTGTGTGTGTGCTCCTTCCTTATCGAGTCATCTCTGTGGCTCAGCTTAAGCTCCCTTCTTCCAAGAAGACTTCTTGGCAGGGGTTATTGTCAGAGGGAATGCACCTTGGTGGGCGTGGCTCCTGGTCGGAAGTTTAAAAAATCCCCATGAAGTCAAGAGAGCAGACAGTATTTGTTCTCACAAAGCTATTTTAAGTTTTAATAGTATAATTTTATGTGAACTATTAAAAGTTTATATAGTATTGGTGCAGCCAACTTGTTCTAACATCTGCACATTTTCCCCCATTGAGTTTAACAAAGGTAAATAATTAAACTGGTGTTGTTGAGGTCACAAGTTCTCTGATTCTCTAAATTATTTTTAAAATTTCCTTATTCTACAGTATTCAAATTAAGGTATATGTGTCCAGTTACAGACATGTTTTTCTCTTTTGCTACCAGACCATTGATTTATTAAATAAATTGATACTAGTTGATAAGTTTAAGGTATTTAAAGATATGAATAGAGAATAGTGAATACATAGTCATATTTTCCTATACATCCAGGAATATCAAAATACACACAATTGTGAGCTAAGTCCTATGTATTGTAGTTTCTTTTCAAACGTTTATCCACAGGTTCAGGAGTCAGTTGTAAAAATCGGAGGATGGTCGCCGCGAACAGCAAAGTTTATGAGAGTCCCTTAAGTGATGAAGATGATAAGAACCAGGTGATAGAACTTGACGAAAACAGATGAGATCATTGAACAGACACAAGGTGGAGCAACTTTAAAGTAAATTAAAATAATAGGTTCTATTTCCAATGGGTTCTGTTTTCCATTGGGTTGTATTTAAAGTAAGTTGAATCAAAAACCACTGCTGTCGGTTGATCAATAAATACCAGGGAACCAAATCTCTTTTCCCCTCTGCATTGTGATCACTAGGCTCACACCACTGCTATCCCTAGCCACTTCTGATGAGAAAGTGTTTTAACGGATGCACGTGGCTTCAGCGTGTTGTTACCCGCAGGAGTGGGCTGGTGGTTTCCAGTGGGCTTCTTCGCATGGCAGCCGCGTGGAGCCAGGTCGCAGTTACTGGAGCATCCCCTGCCTGTGGGGTGTTCAGCTCTGTGAAAGTGGGAGGCTGAGAAAGTTGGGGAGCATACTCACTAGCATTTATAAGTTCCTTTGTCTAGTCAATAACTTTCACTTATCAGATGCTCCATCATGTTCAATTTAATTAACTGACCGGCAGCTCTGAATCCCGAAGTGCCCCTGGAGGCCCACACAGACCGGTGCTGTGCACCGACCAGATGAGTCCCCATTGGCCCCCCTGCCTGCCATGTGCACAGTCACAGATCCGTGGCCCAGGCCTGGCTGGTGATCTCAAATTCACTGGCCAGCACTCTCGAACTCTCTGGGCCCTTCTGACCGGAGAAACACCAGTTTGAGAGTCTGAAGATGTGAGATTTCATTTCGGCTTTTGCTGTCGTTGGCAGAGCCTTTTAACACTTTGTGACTGTCTCCCCATCTGTACCTGGAGAGAGTAGTCACTGCAAGATAGTGAGTGTTCACAATGGCTGGTTCTGTGTGGATGGCACCCCTGGGGCTGGCTGCGCAGTGTCACTGTTAATGAAGAAGCCTCTTTGCTCTGGTCCACTATTGTTATCCCTTTTACCCAAGAGGGAATGCCTCTTTTCAGTTGGGATTTATTTAATGTGAAACACCTCAGTATGTTACTTCTCAGTGGTGTTTATAAAATGCCGCATAGATCTGGAGAGTTGCTAAATAGTACTTTTCTGGTAATGCTTTCTTAAAAACTTGCTGTAGATTTAATAATTAGTAGCTCAGAAAATCCTCTAATACTACTAATACTAATACTGAATTAGAACCCACCAAATTACTTACAGCGCTTAATATAACTACACAGTTAGAGATGAACACTTTTTAATGATGATAAACATCAAGGATTGGATGCTACCGCAAGTCTCACTTGAGGTCCAGAAAGTCTGGTGCTCTGCATTCGGATGTACGGGGAACCAAAACAGTTCCCTCCGGGTAGTGTCCTGCCTTAATTAACACAGATGGCAACGACCTTTACACTGAGAGAGCGAGCGTCAGCCTTCAGTTTCCAATGCTGGCGAATGAAACTAAATCTAAGAAAGGACTTGGAAATATTTTCTGGGGAAAAACGAATATTTTTAGGAGTACCTGCAAAAGTACAGTTTTTCTTAGAAAGGTCAAGTAAATACGGCAGTGTTTGCTGTGCACTTGCAATAACCACCTGATTGAAGGCAGCCTTTTGGTGTGATACCAAGTCCTACATAACCAGCTTGATGGAATTTGCAGCTGCCTATGACTGCTTTTAGAACCATGTGAAGAGTCTGAAGTCTAATTACATGGCATTGAGTTGGGTCCTCAGATTACTGTGTGATATCATTTGTCCTTATAAGTTCCAGAGTTGATTGTGCAAACAGAACTTGACATATTATATACAACTCAATATTTATATACAAGGTTGTTTTACAAGACCCTAAAAGCAACCCTTTATAAAATATTAACAAGGTTATAATACCGAATTTAGACAACCGACATTGAAAATTTGTATTACACTTACTAAGAGGAAACAAATTGTGTTGGTTGGGAAGTGGTCGTTCGGCATGTGGGTGGACACCATTAGTTACTTTGAATGGCCTCTGAGGCGATTGTGATGCAGTGTAATAATCAGTGATCAGGATGACTGTCAATCATCAATAAGAAGCCAAAGTATGTCCAATACACTCTATTTAAGAAAACAAAATAGGAAGCTTCTGGTTAAACAATGTGGATTCAAGGCTTCTATTCATCTGTTCCCTTCCATAACCCACTCAAATAGTGGTTAAGAAATTAAAAAAAAGGACAAGACAAGGGGAGAAAAGACAACAGAAGGAGAGGTGTCCGTGAAGCTGTAGGTGACAGAGAGCAGATGGATGAGGAGTGACTGAGGTTTGAGCTTTTCCTGCTCTGCTCCGTTCTTCTGGGCAAACCCAGAAGCAGCCAGCCAGCTCACGTCACTTCACCCAGAGAGGCTCAGAAATTGAAGGCACGTGCAAACAGAAAGGTTGATTGGAAGTCTACATGGAGCCCAGTTAAATCCCTGTTCTACTCCAGACCTTATGTAGCCAGGCGACCATATCTTCTGTGCTCTGGTGAAAAAGCTCAGTTTTTAGAGAAAAATGGAAAGGAGGGAATTATCAGAGAAATAATAATAGTTTCCCAGAGCTAGAGTGTATGCATTTTCTTGATTAAAAGGTGTAACAGAGTGCCCAGTGCAATGAATAAGCAAAGACCTACCCACAACAACACGTGTCCTGGGATTTTACAAAAATGGGGATAAACTAAATTTCCTAAAGTCTTCATGAAAGGGAAAAATACATTTAATAGAAAATATCTAACATTAGAATCACATCCAATTCATGACATCAACATTAGAAGCTGTAGGACTATGCAAAATGCTATCAGAATGCCAAGAGAAAATACTTTCCAATCTAGGATTCTCTACCCACCCAAATGATCACTCAGGTGGAAAGATAGGAAAAGTAATGTTCATTTGTGCACATTATCGCCAAATTGATCTCCCATGAACATTTTTTCAAGCAAGTACCAGAGGATGTGTGCCTCCAGAAAAGAGGAGGGAGAGACTGAATGGAGAAGACATGGGTGGGGTCTAGGAATCAAAGTAGAAGGTGGGTGGAGGGAGTTCCCAGGGCGATGCTACAGAGCAGTTTTGGTCGGTGGGTGTGCATCAGGCCTCGTTGGAGGCCGAAGGGAAACCATAAGGGTGTCTCCTGGAAAAAAAAATGGATGTGATAAGTTAGTTATCTGATGCGTTTGGCCGTAGGAGAAGAGTTGTAGATAATATTTTAGATAATGGGGCTATTAAATAAATACATGGGAAAATCAGCAAACAAGAAGATGAAGCAAAACTTCTCAAAACATTAAAATGGAGCAAGAAAGAAAATGTACTCATGGTGGCACAGCTATGCACAATCTTTGCATAGTTGTAATGTAAACATTAAATATTAATGTAAGTCAAATTGATGATGTGTATTGGAATGTATTGGGGGGCAAAAAGGGGTGTGAAGATTCTTTATTAGGAAGATAATTTATAAAGTGCCAGAAATCAGGATGTAAAAGTATGAATATTCCATTCAGAAATACATAGGTAAATGACAGAAGCAGTTAGGAGTTAAAAATGGTTGCTGTGGAGGTGGGAAGAGAGGGAGAAAGGATTTGTTATATTTTAAAACATAGGCTTTGTAGTTATTATTTGACTTTGAAAACTAAGTTGTATATTACTAACAAATTTTTTTTAAGATTTTATTTATTTATTTTTAGAGAGGGAAGGGGGTGGGGGAGAGAGAGAGAGAGAGAAACATCAATGTGCGGTTGCTGGGGGCCGTGGCCTGCAACCCAGGCATGTACCCTGACTGGGAATCGAACCTACAACACTTTGGTTCACAGCCCACACCCAATCCCCTGAACTACGCCAGCCAGGGCTACTAACAAAACTTTTTTAAAAGAAGTAATTTTAAATAATAGGAAAGGAAATAATAAGATTTTATGTAATTTTCTGTAACAAATGATTATAAGCAGCAACATTGTGGTCTCTCCTCATTTAGGCAGAAGAGTGTTTCAAAACAATGTCTGTTAAGTATCTACTCCCTTACGTGCTTAAGAAAGGTGTGTAAGTTGTACCAGTCATGTTGGTGTCTTATTTCCATAAAGCCTCTCATCCTTCATTAAATTTTATACACACATGCTCATTACAGGGAAGTTGAAAAATTGCCTAGTGCTCTTTGGAATTTCATATTAACCAGGAGGAGTTTCTAAGACCATCCTCCCAGTTCTTTCTGCTGCACAGCAGTGTCCCAGTAGTGAATCCTGGTGCATAATTTCTCAAGCCAGCCTTCTTCTGCGTTGTAGGGCGGAGAGCACTGTTACTACCACGGACGCATCCGAGGTGTCAAGGACTCCAGGGTGGCTCTGTCGACCTGCAACGGACTTCAGTACGTGGGCCTCTCGTTGGGAGAATGAACTTGCCTCCCTCCCTCCATCCTTTCCATCTCATCTGTCACAGATCTGTATTGTAGTGACTCTTCCGTGCCAGTCCCATGTTAGGGGCTGGATCTGGAGTGATGAACAGGAAGGGCACAGTCTCTGCTCTCTTAACACCTAGAGATTGCAGGAGATTCTGAGATGAAACAAATGATTACACAGATTAATACTGAATTTGCCTCTTTGGCAGGTACTGTGAAGGGAGAGGACATAGAGTAACCTAACTTAGATCCAGCAAGGTTTCCCAGAGGTGGATGCCAGAGCACTTATCAGTTGGTTTAGACTTAAGGATAACTAGGAGTCAGCCAGGTGAGAGTGGGTGTGAACGAGAGGAGCTTATGCATCGACTTTGAGGCAGGCTTCAAAAACCATCTGCGGGCACCTGCAGACCCAGACCCAGAGCACACCGTGTAAAGATGTATTTGTACTCATGTGGGGAAAAAAGGTCTTGAAAATCTTACCTTTACATGTAATAAAATATCCTGTATCTCTATAAATTAAATGTGATTTCAGCATGGTTATTACTGCTTAATGGAAATTCACAATTTGCAAGCGTAAAGATGCTTCTGTTTGCCTCTTCAGAGTCAGATAATTTTAGATTATTGTTATACATGAAGAACCCATTTTTCTAATAGATGATATTGAATTTGCATAACAAGAGGTTGGGGCTAGTTGTGCATTATTCTGGAATAATAACTCACAATACTGTAACTGCACAAATAGTCCAATCCCAGATTAATCTTCTAATATGCCCATTTAATTTCAAAAATTAATTATATCAGGTATAATTTGTTTGCTCTTAGTGTATACTTAAAAAAAACAGATATTTTAAATTTATTTTTAGAGAGGGGGAAAGGAGGGAGAAAGAGAGGGAGAGGAACATCAATGTGGTTGCCTCTGCATGCCCCCTACTGGGGACCTGGCCTGCAATCCAGGCATGTGCCCTGGCTGGGAATTAAAGCGGTGGTGACCCTGTGGTTTGCAGGCCTGACCTTAATACACTGAGCCACACCAACTGGGGCAGTGTACACTTTTTATACCCTGGGTAGACTATACTCTGTCTGACTACAGTGTGGGGACCACAGCAGGATTCCATACAGACATGTGAATTAGATTTGGGGCAATACAAAGGTATTTATTCATGCATACTCTTTATATTTAAAGACACAATATGAAGCTCACTTGCTATTCCTTGCTGTTTGCTCTGAATATTCATTCTCTCCTTGCGTGATTTCTTGTGTTGCAGTGGAATGTTTGAAGACAATACCTTCATGTACATGATCGAACCAATGGAGCTGGTTCATGATGAGGTAAGTCTGACTGTAACATCAGTTCCCTTACAGTGTTCTATTCTTTCAACATCTTTGCCTTTGAGCAAGGAAGAGAATATAATGTAGATTTCAATGTGCCTTTATGTATTGTACCTATTTCAGACTTAGAATAACACCATGAATTTTGAAGCTTAAATTGAACATCCCAGGCTACGGGTAACGGATGATAAGATGCAGCAGAATGAGGTTTTCTGAAGTGAAAGTTCTTTCCAGTCTATAGGAAGAGCAGAGAGGACATTATATTTTGTACAGACCAACTTCTTTTTCTTTCAGCTAGCTTTTATTGTCACCACTTCTTTAGATAATTGTACAACTGTAAGCATGTATTAACTTTTATGAGTCTAAGAACCCTCAGTGGGGAAATTGTGGCTGCACTATGCTTATGTAATATTTCAGTTTCTTTAGCGGTAGGGACGAAAGTAATGTTAAGAATCATGTACAGGCCAGCTACCTAGACCAGAAACGATGAGGGCGTTATGCTAAGTGAAGTAAGTCAGATAGACAAAGAAATGCTATATGATCTCACTTATTTGTAGGATCTCAAACAATGTTTAATACATAGAAATAGAAAACAGATTAGCAGTTAGCAGAAGCCAATGGGGGAACTGAAATGGGTGGAGTTGATCAAAAGGTACATTCTTCCAGTTACAAGGTAATGAAATTCTGGGACTGTAATATTGTATTGTCTACTTGAAAGTTGGTAAGAAAGTAGATCTTAAAAGTTCTCATCACAAGAAAAAAATCCGTATCATGTGAGGTGATGGGTATTCACTGAACTCATTGTGGGGATCATTCTGTAACATGCATATATATCAAATCATGTTGCACACAAACATATACTATGCTGTACATCCGTTACATCTCAGTACACTCTGATGGTGTTGCTCACTAATAGAATGTAACCAAATTTGAAATTTGACCAGTGTTCATCGGATACTGACATGAGAGTTCACTACATGCTGGGTACCATTCTAGGTGCTGGGGATGAAAGGGTGAACAAAACAGACATAGAGCCCGAGCCTCATGGATCTCACAGGCTGCAGGGGCCAACAGGAATGCACAGGATGAATGAGTAATTACGTACAGCCAGGTGGAGTTCACCCTTCATATTAACTATCCAGGGAAGGGGCACGATGAGAGAGTAGTTTTGAATGAAGTCCTTCAAGAAATTAGGCAGCTGGAAGAACAATTCAGGAGAAGAGCCAACGCAAAGGCCCTGAGGCAGGAACCTTCCCAGAGCCTTGTAGGAACGTGGAGGAAGCCGGGCTGGAAAAGGGTGGAAGGGGGGATGGATGGTAGGAGGTGAAGGCACCAGGACATAACGTAGGGAAGTTGTGTCAGTGAGGAGAGTGGCTACTGGGAAGATAGTCTGAAAGTGATAGAGTCAGAATATTGCAGTCATTTGATAGGGAGCAAAAAAATGTTTTTTTTTTTTATCTTTAGAGATTTCAAATGTAGGTATAAAATTTTGAAACAGGTAATGGTCATGCAGGCTATTGATAATAACAGTTGAACAAACATTTACTTTATTGTGGCAATATATGCTTGAATATGAGGTCAATTTCAAACTTGAGACAGAAACGTCATTAAATTTTAAATGGTAAATGTTTGAGTAATCCTGTATCATTTTTTAGCTAGTAAATATAAAAATTAACAGGTAATGAGACAACCCCACCTAGATAAAGACATTTTGATTAAGTAAAATGTTTTTCCCGTACTCCAGTGGTAGATATAGAGCAAAAGTATTTGACTCACTCAGCTAAAAATTTACTTTGATTTCTGGCATGAATTAATAGCCCTGTTACCCTAAAGAACAAAATAAAGTAAAATTTAAAGAACAAAATGAAATAAAAAGTAACAGCTCCTTAAGCCTTAGAGTATTTAACTATGTAAAATGAGGTAATTTTTCATTACATCCCTAATAGGGTGATTTTCTAGCTTTAATGAATTAATAAATGTATGTGACTGGGTCTAATAAACTGTTGAAGAGATTTATAAATATAGGCTGCTATTATCCTAGGGTTGAAAGTAGTGGTTTTGCATTGTTATACCCATGATCATATTCTTCCGGAGTGGATTGCTTCATGCTTAATGCCTTTTCTTTTTTATCTTCTTTCTTACTGTCTTCCTTTTATTTTTCAACTTTTATTATTTTTTCAGTTATGGTTGGCATTCAACATTGTATTACTTGCAGGTGCATAGACATTTCTATAACTTAGGATTGGTGCCCTTGATAAGTTCAGTGCCTGCCTGGCACCACATATATAGTCACTGTAATATTATTGACGTTGTTCCCTGTGCTGTACTTCCCGTAACTATTCTGTAACTACCAATTTGTGCTCCTTAATCCCTTCACCTTTTTTACCCATCTTCCCAGCCCCTCTCCAGTCTGGCGATGATCAGTCTCTTCTCCATGTCTATGAGTCTGTTTCTGTTTTGTTTGTTTGTTTATTTTGTATTGTTTTTTTTTTTTTACTTTCCACATCTAAGTGAAATCATGTGGTATTTGTCTTTCTCTGTCTGGTTTATTTCACTTCATTGAACAATTTGTCCTCATCTTTACTGCCAGTAGAGGGAAAGGAACAGGACTTGAAATGTTAAATTAGTCCGAGTTTAAAATTGTGAGTCTCATAACTCTAGATACCTTTCACCTGTTAACAGAATTAAGAGTTTAATGCACTTGAACTTAGATTTTTTTTGATATTTTGTTTATTATTATTATTGTTTTTAGTGTGCTTTACAGTAAGTCAGGTAATAAGGATGAGAAGTTTCTAATGAGAATTCATTACTCTTAAGTAGTACATGAATAGTAAAATTCTTAATTATTGTAAGTCTTTTATGTAACCTATTTTTAAAATTTTTATTTATTGATCTTAGAGAGCAAGAGGTAAGGAAAAAGAAAGAGAGGGAGAGGAACATCAATTTGTTGTTCCACTTATTTATGCATTCATTGGTTGATTCTGGTATGTGCTCTGACCAGCGATCAAACCCTCACCTTGGTACATCCGGATGATGCTCTGACCAACTGAGCTAGGGGGCCAGGGCTACGTAATCTATTAAGAACACTTCTTCTTAAAACTGTTTTTCTGATTATAAAACTGATATATTCTAAGAAATTTGGAAAAGCAAAATAAACATAAACTTAACTAAAGAGTAGTTACACATCATCCCATCCCCCAGAAATAACTTCTCTTCAATTTTCAGTGTGCGTTCTTCCAGTTTTCTGATGATATGTTCCTATATATTTAAAAATAAATTGGATCATTAGTTTGTAATGTAATTTCAGTAATGTATCTCTCTGAGCTCCTATATTTTTATTTGTAAAATGGGGATGAAATATGCACCGTATGGAGTTCTTGTGAGGATTAAGTTGCATAATGTGTTCATTAAGAGTGCCTGGCACATACGATGCAGTCAGTAATGGGAGCTAATAGTAATAATAGTAATGGAAATCAGACATTTCTAGAAGTGTAATTTCTAGGGCAAAGGGTATTGATGTTTTCAGGGCTGTTAATAGAACTGCTAAATTTCTCTTTGAACTATGCTACCAATTTTCTCCTGCCGGCAGTGTATAAGAGTACTTTTCACCTCTTTTTAATTAACTTTGGTTATCAATTTTTAAACCTTTGCCAACTTGAAGGCACAAATTCGTATATTTCCACTTTTTACTTTGAAAGAATATTAAAGTATTCATCATTTTTTAAATATGTATCGACCATTTGTGTTTTTTTCCTGTGAATTCCCTATTTGTGGCTTTGGAGAAAGCTAAGGCTTAAGAGTAGCTAATAAGACTGTTGCTTTTATCTAAATTGAAACAATTGGATGATGCTCTATTTATTTAAAGTTGAAATTTCAATAAAACATGCACTTTTCATTTTTGATAGCTAAAACATTAGCATATAAATGTTCCCATTTTAGGAAAGATATTAGAGAAAGTTCTAACACTGTTCCATAGAGGCATAATTACATCTTGCTTTTCAATTGTCTACAATTGTTTTTTGTTTCAGAAAAGCACAGGTCGACCACATATAATCCAGAAAGCCTTGGCAGGACAATATTCTAAACAAATGAAGAATCTCAGTAAGTTTTAATTCAAATAGCCATTCTATTTTATGTAATAGGAGCTATGATTTGGTGGAACTTGGTAGACATGCAGGCTTGTGGGAAGCAGAATTGACTTGAGATCTGGAGTGAACAGTGTGGATGGGCGGTGGCGTGAACGGCAGCTTTCGCGTGTGATGAGGTATGGATAGTTGTTTCGGATGGAGAGACTGAAATGTGCAGTCAGGAATAAAAAGGTGCGTGAGGAACCAGAGTGTGGGCAGATTTACTGCTCTGCAGCCACCTTGTACTCTCTCTCATATGCTCTGGTCCTGAGACATCTCAAGCATGCTGACTGGCAGAAGCTTTCCTTTGGATATTGCTATATGTGCTGTTACTGCTTTTGTATATCGATGCAAAAAAAGTCTTTAATAATATATGTAAAAGCTTATGGCATACGTTATTTTTAATTCTAAAATGAAGTAAGCATAGTAGAATTCTCTTGAATTTTCAGATATTGAAGGTCAGGTGATTGTAGGTGAAATATACATATTCTGATGAGTCTTGAATGACTCATGTTTTTGATGATGTTTGGAAGAAGATTATATTTGAATTACATTATAATTTATGAATTACAAATTGAATTATATGTGTGACTATGAGAATGTGAAATGTTTAATGATCAGTGTTCATTTTTCACCTTAATTTTGACTTGAGATGAAATATTTTATCCAGAAGATAAAATATTTCTTTACCCAGAAATGTAATATTCCTTCATGTAATATTTGAAAAACATACTCCCATTGAAATGCAGCCGAACATACATTTTGGTATGCCTTCTTCCTCTCCTCAGGTACGGAAAGCAGTCACGAGTGGCCCTTCCTATCTGAGTTACAGTGGTTGAAAAGGAGAAGGAAGAGAGCAGTGAATGTGAGTGTGAACTTGAGCCACAGGTGGGGCCATTTCACTCCGCCGTTAAGTTGTTGCTGGTCATCACACAGTGCCTAAGTGCACCTAAAATTATTAAAATGTGGGCAACTTCTTCTTACACACAAGAACAACAAACCAGAAACCCCTAAAATTTGAGTCTCATAGGCATATTAGTTTTTGCTCAACTTTCCCTATGAGAAACGGATTAAGGTGTTCTCTGAACCCTGATGTCGTAGAAGGAATGTATTGGTTTAGCTCTATTTTCAAAGTGTTTTTTTATGAAAATTGCAGTACATTTTTTTCTATGGAAAATATAGCAGAATTTTGAAAAATATGGCTTGCCCTGGCTGGTGTGGCTCAGTGGGCTGGGTTCTCCCACCACCTGAAAGGGTGCCAGTTCGATCACCAGTTGGGATACACGCCTGGGGTGTGGGTTTGGTCTGCTGTTCTTAGTGTGTGCACGGGGCAACTGATGAGTGTCCCTTTCTCACACAGATGTTTCTCTCTCTCCCTTTCTCCCTTCCTTCCTCTCTATCTAGACTCTATACCAGAAAAAGTTATAAAAGTAAAAATATGTCTTATAGAACATCATATAAAACATTTCTGTTAACAAGAGAAATAGGAGAATTAGGTTTTTAGACATTGACTAATCACACTTTTTTATTTCTTTTTAATGAAAACCTCTGTTATACCAAACTTTGAAGCTGCATGTATTTTTCTGAACAGAATGAATCTATTTGACCGTTAGTATCATAATAGTTACTAAATAAGAATCATATAATTATGTAATCAGCAATTGTCTTTTGGCTCCCATATATTGATAAAAGTATAGGGGCTTTGTAACTGAAATTATGTTGCTAGTCTTTTTCATAATAGATTAGAAAGCCGTGATGACAGGGACTGTCTAATAATTACATGGTGAATACTATGTAACTGAGAATTAATTCCATAGCATATAGATTACATGGTAATTTGCTAGATAACTTAATGAGTAATTATACTGGAAATTGCACATTTTAGATAATGTTTTGGTGAATGTATTTTTCTGAAAAAATTAGACCTCTAGTCATGAAAAACTTAGTTGCAGGTCAAATCTTCCTGCTTTTATGACCCTGTCTTTGTATGACGGTGATAATTGATACACGTTTCTTTTTCTTGTTCTTTTTTAAATTAGAGATCTCTTTTTAGTTCCTCTTGAAAGAGATATCTTTAGTTACTCTTTAGTTCTGTAGTTGGTAATAAGTTGTATCTAAGCTAATGACATTTTACTAAAGCCCACCCCTATGAAATATAAACTGATCTTGCAGTCTTCTAATTACGAAAAAGAAATAGAAGTCCAAATAATGGCTAAGATACTTAGCCCTTGCTCTTACAGATTATCTAATAATAATATAAACTTGGAAGAACTTAGAATATTGTCATTGTTAATGTTTATTCCCGGGAGAAGTCATGTGTTGAAGAATTAGTATACTATTATTAAGATTTCACTCCATTGAGTTAAAATTTCTATTTTACTACAGTTGGTACTTTTTTAGATGTACTCTGCTATTCCTGTTAAATGTGTTTTACATAGGTTTTCCTTGAAGTTTTAAATAGAGATGAATATTTTATCACATCTCAGAGCCAAAGAAAATGAGATTATTTGTTTTAACAGAATTATGCTGTACCTTTTTCACTGGAATATTTTTATATGTAAAAATCATATAAAATCAACATAGGTGGTTCTCTATCTTGATGAGTACTTTAATAACACTTAAATATAGTTCTTTTCTGAATACTTGAATGTTTGTTCACACATTATGGTCTCTTTTTTCTATTTCTCCGAGCAGGTTTCTTCCAGGGTGTTTATTAAACAGGCAGCAAAGAGTTCTTCTGAAATTCAAAGTCCATCTATAATTGACCAGTCCTCATCAGAGATGGTGCCATTCCCTCTGACCATGTATTTTTATTTTCTACAGCCATCTCGTGGTGTGTTTGAAGAAATGAAATATTTGGAACTTATGATTGTTAATGATCACAAAATGGTAAGAGTATAGAATCAATGTGTTGTGGACCCAACAGCTTACTTGAGAAAGAATACACTTCATTTTTTATTTGGTTATCATTTATTACTTATTAAAGCCAAGAAACTTAGATACTTTATTTTTTGGTAGTATTAAATGACTTCATTTATTTTATGGTGTCTTGGAACACTGAATTGTATAGAAATTTCAGGACTCTAAACTTTCCCTCTATTTAATAATGATTGTAATTGGTGGATTTAACATTGTTTTTTAAATGAAATTGTTATTTATTTTTAAAAATATTTTTATTGTGCCCTGGCTGGCACAGCTCAGTGGATTGAGTGCGGGCTGTGAACCAAAGCATCACAGGTTTGATTCCCAGTCAGGACACATGCCTGGGCTGCAGGCCACAGCCCCCAGCAACGACATATTGATGTTTCTCTCTCTCTCTTTCTCCCTCCCTTCCCTCTCTAAAAATAAATACATAAAATCTTTAAAAATATATTTTTATTGTTGTTCAATTACAGTTGTCCCCATTTCCCCCCACCCCGCACTCTCCCCTGCCCTGCCCACCCCCTTTCACGTTAACTTTGTGTGGTCACTTTCACTTGTCTTCGTGTAAAATTCCTACTCTCTGCTTTCCTCCACCTGTGTATTTGGTCACTGCTTTCTAATTTCATTTCATGTCTTTCCTTTGCTAGCATGTTATTTTCCTTACTAATTATTATGATTTGTGGCAGATATAATTATAGGAAATAAGCATATGTATTTTAGTAAAGGTATGGCCAAAGAGACCATCTTTAACTGACGATTAAAATATTGGAAAGATGAATACTCTTTTGTTACTTTTGTCAGAGTAAAATGTGATTCAATGTGTCATTTCAGTAACACTTAAACAATGTATGAAAAATAGTTATTGCCCCCTCCATTGGCTTCTCCTTAAGATAAAGTAAGAAACCTTCTTAACTATGTTCCACTTAACCATTTCTCTTATAAAATATCTTGACTGAAGCCTAGAGCATTCTAAAGAGTTTTGGTTGGTAGGTTATTTGTTAGTATATTCAATACTTTTGGCATGCTGGGAAATGTTTAACTCCTGGCGCTTTGGGGGAAAAAAAGTCTTGATTTAAAAAACTAAACTAGAATAATTTACATCTGTTTTTCAGTATCAAGAGATTTGCCGTTGGGTTTTAAAATAATCATCCTACTTAGAGTATTCATCTTACAATCTTTGTGCTAGATGAGGCAGCATAGTTATTTTGATAACTGTTATCCTTGGATTGAAAATCAAGCTCTAATTTTATCTTATTTTTTTCAGAAAACAAATTTCTTAAAGATTGTATTTGTTTAGGAAGAAAAGGCAAATTTGGCACTTTAAATGTAAATTATTTTCAGTATTCAGAACATGTGAAAGTAAGTTTTATCATAAATGGAGATTGGACATTTTTCTTTGTATACACAATTAGTTCTCATTCAGGCAGGAAATAGAAATGTTTCCCTGCATTTACATTCAAGCTTACCTCTTTAATTCAGAGTAACCTCATATTGGCCTTCTGGAGAAAATGCAGATACCTTATTTTGAACAAGCATCATATCATCAGTGGATTTCATTAGGCACACACACACACAATCCCTTAATTTTGTAGAAAGCATTTTAGTAGCTGGCTGGTGGAGCCTAATTTGTGAGCCAATTATAGCCTTGAAAAGGGTCTGCAAATATTTCTTTGAGCCATTAATCTAAATATAAATATTAAAAACCTTATTCTAATAGAGAAATGATGGAAATGTTTTAAAGTGCATGAAATACAAATGTTTTGCTTACATTTTTGCTGAATTCTTATGTGTAAGTCAGCAAATGAAAATGTAGTAGCTCAAATATTTTTCAATTTAAACCTCATTTGGTTTTTCTTATTTTAAAACCACTGTTATTTATTTTTATTTTTCAATTATAGTTTACATTCAATATTATTCTCTATTAGTTTCAGATGTTCAGCATACTAAAAACCCCTAATTTATAGGTACCTACCAGATTGAGTTCTCTCTCATTAATAATCATGAGTAGGAATATACATAAGCTCTTTTATAAGAATTGTTAACTGAATGAGTTTATCTCCTATCTCAACTCAGAGTGGACATTGAATTCCAACTATTTTTATTTGTCTTCTCTGAGCCTCACTTTCCACATTTATAAAATGGGGATAATAAAACCTACCTCATAGAGTTGTATGGAACAAGTATTTCTTGTAGGGGACTTACCGTAGATCCTAGTGAATCCTAGGTGCTCAATTAAATGGAAGTTCAAGTGAACAAAGCTAGGGGTCTCTGTTCATCCTTATCTTACTCGCCTACTCATTCGGCCACATTGGACACAGTTGATTATTCTCTCCTGTTTGAAACATTTTTTTCGTCCCTCAGCTTCTGTGACACAATAGCTCTCCCACCTCACTGGCCATTTCTTAGTCTTTCACATCTGAATTCCAGAATTTCAGGAGTGCCCTGAAGCCTGGCTTGGGGCTTTCTTTTCTTTCTGTCACTCACCTCCAGAGTGATCCCTTCCAGGCTGAAGCCTTCAAGTAATAACATGGCTTCAGATTCATCACTCTGCCTGCTTCTAGCCCCCTGAGTTCCATAGTTCCATATTCAACCGCTTATTTGACATGCATACTTGCATATTAAATAGGCATCTCCCACTGGACATTTCCAAATCAGAACTCTTGGTTCCTGGGCCCTAAACTTCTTCCCCCCTAGTCCTTCTCATGATTGTATTTTAGATGGCACCACCACTCCTCCAGCGATTCAAGCTCAAAGCCTGGGAGACTTCTTTCATTCTTCTCTTTTCTCACCTTCCACAGCCCATACAGATGTCCAACCTTTGTTATTTTTTACCTGGACTACTGTAGTAATTCCCCAACAGGTCTCTGTTTCCATTTCTGAATCTCTCTAATTCACTCACCTCACAACGGGCAGAGGAATCTTCCTTAAAGAAGATCAGAGACTTGGAAATTACAAACATGAATAAGTGAAAATCTCATCACATTTTGATAGGCTTTCAAAAGACCTCAGTTTTTGAAACTTGCATGTCATATTTTTCCTGCCCATTATACTATAGAAAGAGGTTTCCAAAAAAGGCCAATTAATATTCAGAAGGAAAATCAATTTATTTTAATAGATGTATAACACCACTGCACAAAGAAAGTGTCAACTGGTACCCTTCCTATCTGTTTACACACTATTTGTGATGTGTGCTTCTTAATGTCAAGACTTTTTTTAAGTGTATAAGTCAGTGGTATTTGGTACCTTTACTATGTGGTAAACTATTGTCTCTCCCTAGTTCCAAAACATTTTCATCACCCCAGAGAGACTTTCACATTTACTTTTAAAGATAGGCAACATAAAATGCTGCACTATTTATAGCAACTTCTTTATTCTCAGTTAAAAAAAGACAGTTAAAATGTCCTTCTGTGTCCTCCCATGGTGGAAGAGGCTAGGGATCTCTGTGCAGCCTCTTTTATATGAACAGTAATTCACGAGGGTTCCACCCTCCTTGCCTAAGCACCCCACAAAGGCCTCACCTCCTGATACGAACATTTAGAGGGTTAGGATTTCAACACATGAATTTGGGGGCAGATACAAACGTTTGTACCATAGCAAATGCTATAAGTATAACTAGTTATAATTAGTGAGTGCTACTAATAACACTATTCATTTGTTGGACATTTATCATGGGCTGAGAAAGTGTGCTCAGTATTATCAAAAATAAATATCAGATAAGTAAGCATTAAGATATAGTCTTTGTTTAAAAAACATAGTCAGGGGGTTAGAGAGAGAATGAAATGGGGAGAGTGTGATAAATTTATAGTGTGAAAGTGGAAAGGGAGAAACAAAGAATATCATGATTTTTAATGTAGAGATATTTTGAATCTTTATGAAAGATGCATTGTTTTAATAGTCATAATTGAAGACACATTGTAAAAATGTAAGGTGCAAGTCCGATTTGGCAGTTTGGGAATGTTTTACTTTTTACTCAGTAGCGGGCACAAGCCCTGTGGTAGACTTCGGTTGTCAAATGTCCTCTCAAAGATAGAGTCAGCACCGCGCGCCTAGCTAAAACGGTAGCCCTTCCGCTGTTGCTTCCTAACTATTCCATTGATTTATTTTTCCTTATTTTCTTAAATAATCATGAACTATGGGCACATTTCACTTTTACTTTATGTCTCTTCTTTCTTCTAACTTTGAACAGTCAAAAGCAAAAGTCTTCCTTTGGAGGAGGCATTCTTCTGAAAGAATGTACTGGAATGTATGGCAAATACATTCCATGTCATGGACCGTATTTAACGTGCTGCCTAAGCGATTTTCTTGATGTGTGTGTGGCCTTGAGTTTAAAGTGAGGAAGGTGTCCAGTGGGAACTAAACGTCCTGGTGTCGGCCCTTATAAGCTGGGAAGTTTGTTTCATTGACAGTAAAAGGATTGCATTTATAGACCTGGAGACAGAAATAAACTTACTTCTGTGGAGTGAGGCTCCTCATTACGGATTTCTGTAGGCCCTCTCTGTTACCTGGAATGTTGTGGGTGTTTTAGATTGTCAGCATTTTGCTGCCCAACACAGAAATAATATGAGAACACCACCGTATCCAACATGGCGTACACTAAGTCCTGTATATTTAATCCCCAATTTCTACTGTTGCTATGGGGTTTCTGCTTTTGCCGAATTTTGAGATTTACCATTATGATTTGGCAGTGGCTGATACCTCTTTTTTCCTCCCCAGTACAAGAAGTATCGCTCTTCTCACGCACATACCAACAACTTTGCAAAATCTGTGGTCAACCTCGTGGACTCTGTAAGTATCCAGGTTTCTCAAATCTATTTTCTCAAGATGGAACGGTTTATATTTCTATGTGCTTACTTTAGTTCTTTCCTGGGAAAAAGTAAAAATGCCACCTTTAAACTCATCTGGCTAAGGGATTATGCAGTGGCCTGTGTCACAAAGAGTAGTGTCACCAGAGTGTCGGGGGACTGTCCAGTTATTCACAGAACTCCAAAAACACATTCGAGTTGCTTCTGAGGGATGTCTGACCCTCCAGCGCCCAAGGAGGGCAAAAACACTGGAGAAAATTAGCTACCAAGAAGAGTGTAAATTAAATTGGACAAAGGAGACTTTGTTAAATCAGTTGAACTTATTGGCTTAAATATATGGCAGAAGAACTAATACATTGAGGTAGATTATGTTTGAAGGGTATAGGAAATACAAAAAAAATTTAACCCCAAATTTATCTTCTTACTGTTCTTCTTGGAAGAATGCTTCAGACTTCATTTCCAGGTGACAGAATTAAGTGAGTCCCCAAATAAAACTAATTCAAAGCAGCAAAATGCTTATCTCCTTACAAAGACCTCTAACTCTAAAAATCCTTTCTACTGATAATTTTTGCCTTATTTTGTGATTTACAGGGAATGATGGTTAAGATTTTCTTGATTTTTCCTGTTTTAGGGAGGAAATCCATAGATGTGAATATTATTCATTATGTGCCAATAACTTGTTCATTAGGCTAGTCATAAATTAAATATAGCATTGTACCTTGTCTATTCTAACATAAAGTGCTATTTTGTTCAGCTAAATATATTTTTATCTGATATTTATTGTATGTTTCTTCTTAACTAGTGAATAAAAACCTTTTATAAATTGCTAAATACTTAAATGATACTTATTTTCTCCAAAGAACTGCCTTCTTTTCTGCCTTTCGAGCAGTTCAAAACCTCCAATCATATAAAGACTCATACAATGCTTGGTAGGCACAGCTGGATGGGCATAGAGTGTCGTATGGAGTTAGGATTGAAATTCTGAAAGCCAATTTATACCTGGTTTTCTTTAATTTTAGCTCCTGTCAGTCTTCTGAGAGGAAAATTATAAGTGAATATGGAAATGAGAATATTAAACACACCTTTCCCCCTGCCAAAGCTGTTTACTTGGCAGCATCCCTGTGTTAGTCATTTCAGCATGATTGAACAGAATTACATCTTGAAAAGTGTAATTTTTATTTTGCGTTACCATACAAGGTTCTGAAGCTGAACAATTGATTTTTAAAAGACATTACATTTAACTTGCTTCTTGTAAAAATCATTTTCGCTTCATTGATTTAGGCATGCTGATATTCCCTTTCTTCAGCGTGTTCAAAGGTCATCCATTATTTTCTTAATTAGCTTGAAAAGAGGACAAAATGACAACATTCATTGAAATTGCTTAATTATGTGAATTATTTAGCTACCGGGCCAAAAGTAGAGGAAGAGAGCGGAAAGACACAATTGAAATGCTGTGAGTGATGCCACCCTGTGGTGAAGGTGAACTGGTGATACAAATCTGTTCTTTTCTCTTTTGGCTTCAGACCTGTGGTTCTCTCCTGGTGTTATTTTACTTTCTGTGTAACAAAGCTTCCAAGGGCAAGCCAGCCACGGTGTTGGTGTTTGTCCAAGGACTTAGTGATCCGTTCCAATCCTGCAGGAGTTACTGGCCATAATGCACCACCCAGAGCTGGTATATTTGGCTTCAACTTGTTACCTCCTCTGAGGTTGGAGAGGGTGTCCTTTCTAAAGTCTGTTTTCAGTTTATGTCCAGACTTTAGAATCCTGACGTCCCTACGTTCTCTCCTGAAGTGAGATGCCTGGCCATCACATGTGCTAATTTGAGATTGACATAACCTTGTAGGAGAGGCTGATTGTGGGATTGTTCATTCTGTCTTTATTTTCACTCTTGGAAGTGAGAAAGGAAAAGAAGATTCTCTCTGATGAGCTAATGATGACTTCGTGTTCCCCTCTCACCTCCCCTCCCGTCTCTCCGCTGACTCTGAATCACTGACTGTGCATGTTTGACCCAGCGTTTTCCTCCTGCACCTGTCCTGTTTTACACCCCCAGATTTACAAGGAACAGCTCAATACCAGGGTTGTCCTGGTGGCTGTAGAGACCTGGACTGAGAAGGATCACATCGACATCACCACCAACCCTGTGCAGATGCTTCATGAATTCTCCAAATACCGGCAGCGTATCAAGCAACATGCTGATGCTGTGCATCTCATCTCGTATGTACCTGTAGTCTTTGGCTTCACATTTATCTGTATCCCTTTACTTTATCAGTGAAGTTCTGGGTCAATGCATCGGTTTTGAGCAAGGGTAATGTTGATTCCTCTGTGATGTGAGAAGCATGGAGGTTGGCTGTGTGGTGCTGGGAGGGTGGTTCTGCCGTGGTTAGACCCACTTTTAGAAAACCTCCTACCTTCAGACCTTCCATCCACAAGGTCAGCTCGGGATTCAGGGTGGCTGCTGGTGCTCCAGCCTTCATTACAGGAAGCAGGAATGACAGTCCAGGAGGACGGCAAGGGGGCATGCCTTCCAGCCGAGTTAGAGCCCGAAAGCTTGCACACATCAATTTCACGAAGAAATCATTTGCTAAATCTTACTCATGTGGCCACATTGAGCTGCGAGAGAGGCTAGGAAATATAGACCTTTGAGGTGATTTACTGACTAAAATTGAACTTCTATCACTAAGGAAAAGAGGTACCATGTTTTCTTGTGTGTAATACGTGTTCCCTTCCCCACTGACAGTGAAGCTGTTTTCAGATAGTTCTCTAAGGTTCTTGCTGGACTCAAACCAGTCAAAGGTTCCTCCCTTTCCTCTCACCTGTACTATTTCCTTTCTTTACTTTCAGTCTTCAGTCAACATTGTATAATAATCAGCAATATTTTGTATAACTACCAGATCTTCTCTAGTAGAAAAAAGTCACAAGTTGTGTCCTCAATTCCTGAGCCAATACGTGATGCTTTGTAGGGGCTCAATTAATATTCACCCAGCTGAGATTATTAACATAATGCAAATGTAAAGGTTTTTAGGACAACATAAATTTAAATGTATTTGAAATGCAATTTTTGATTTTTTTGAAGGGGAATGGTTTTGGGTATTCAGTGTAAGGGATTGGACATGTCTTAGGAGACCGTATGTGATGGTCGCTACATTGGTTTCCTAATGCTGATTTTTTTTCCTTAAGGCGCGTGACATTCCACTATAAGAGAAGCAGTCTGAGTTACTTTGGAGGTGTCTGCTCTCGCACAAGGGGAGTTGGTGTGAATGAGGTAAATTTTGTTCATTTTCTTAAAGTAGAGCTTCGTCTTTGCACCTGATCTGATCCCTCCCCCCACCCCCTCCGTGGTCCAGCTTACATCCTTTCTCAGACTTGTTTAGAGTGATAATGACATCAAGAATATAATATGAGTGCTTTATAATAAATGGTAAATAGAACCCAAACTGGTCTCTGTTGTTAGAAAAGAGGTATTGTTTCATTTCATAAGAATAGTTTTCATATGTATCGGGCAAATGGAAGCCAAAGAGAATTCTTTGGCGTCTATGGATAAATTTGTACAAGCTTATTAATCTTTCCCTTATCACATTTTTTGAAAGTTATAATGCTCCTTTGCCCACATTAGGTTTAACTCATTTCTATCAAAGAGTTTGTGATAGTATCTAGTCAGTATCTGTGTTTTCTCCCTATGTAAATTTTTTTACCTTTATGCCTTCTACTTACCTAACTGTAGAATTAATTGAACAATTATTTCCTTAATCTCATTGTTTAGATTTCAATACCTTTGTTTATATAAAGAAAATTCTTAGAACAGTTGGCAACAACACTCAAAAAGCCAAACCCAACTATTTGCAAACCCTGGTCACTACCAGAATGCACCAGGTTATCCCTATAGCCATCCTTCAGTGGAGACCTCTCTTGCCATACTCGTAGTAAGTTGAATGTGTTCCTGGTTTGCTATGAGTTGTGTTGGGGGCACAGCCTTTTAGGACTTGTGTATTATGATTCCATGTGAGAGCATCAGTTCTGAAAGATGCCATACGGTAACAGAGGCTTTCTGCTTCTTGGGCCCCGTTGTAAGGAAGAAATGAGGAAGGAGCATGTACTGCGTTTTGATGCTATGAGGCTCTACTGAGGGAACTGAGATGTGAGGAGGTAATGATTAAGAAATAATAACTAGCTTTGTGCACTCTCTCAAATGTTTCCCACACACTTTCAACTCTGAAAAACAGTATGGTCTTCCAATGGCAGTGGCACAAGTATTATCGCAGAGCCTGGCTCAAAACCTTGGAATCCAATGGGAACCTTCTAGCAGAAAGCCAAGTATGTACACTGACCTTCTTACTCACTTTCACATGCCATTCTGTCTGTGTGATGCATGTCCAGCCAGTGAACACATAGGAGGGGCAGGGGAAAGTGGTGGCGGGAAAATGGAGATGACTGTACTTGAACAACAATAAAAAATTAAAAATAAATACTAAAACATAGTTTTTCATTTCTAAGTCATTGTAGTTTAATTGCAGTATCTCTCTTTCCTCTAAAAAAATTCTAAGATGAGCAACTTAAGGTAACTCTTAGTATGTTTGGGTTGTTCCTTTTTTCAAAATCCCTGACGTCATACTTTCTCAGAGTGTGACCAGCCTTCTCATACTGCACAGTGGTGGGGTGGGAGCACTCACAGTCTGGGTTCCAATCACCCGAGTGTGGACACACGATGCCGGCGAGGCTCTTCCGCAAGTTTAATGAGAGTGCAATTGTATGAGGAGGGAGCTTAGATCTAGAGTCAAAGAGGACATCAAACACAACTTACCCACCTCCCTACCTCCATTAAACTCGTCTGCTAGTCCTGCTAGAAGCACAGAGAAGAAGCCTCCTGGACAGGCAGTCTCCGACCCTGTTCTTGATTGAGCTCTGACTTACAGAAATGAGGAGAGGCACAATAGTATTTCTTGCCAGCTGTTGTCTAAGGAAGCAACCTACACTTCTGCAAAGAATAAAGAAATATTGATTTAAAGGAAGTCGATTTTGTCCAGTGAGACTTCACCCTCTGTAGCTATGACGTGGAATTAGTAATAAGAAATTATTTAAGAGCTGTAATGAAAATGAAAGATGTGACTTCCGTTGTTTCTCTTTTCTTCTGTTGCTTTAATGGTGTCCTTGGACTAGAATGTGACTGCACAGAGTCCTGGGGTGGCTGCATAATGGAAGAAACAGGGTAAGTTTTCGTTATACATGCGTTTGATAAATGTCTTCCACTGAAAGTGCTGCATGTAATTAGCTACACCACCTCTCAGGTACTGGTTTTTTAGGTTGAGCACTTAGTATAAATTCAATAATTAATTATCTGATATTTTAAAAACGAAAGGACTAATTTACTTTATATTTTAATTTTTTATTTAAAGTCGATGGTATGTGTAAAATATAGTAACCGCTTCTACTTCTATGAACCCTTAAAGACAGCACAGTATTAAATGCTTCTAAGTTTATTAGAGGCATTAATTTTTTAGTACACTTAGAGTGAAAGCTGGTTGTCTACCTAAAGCAGTCAGTGAAAATCAATTTTGTCGTCAATTTATTTTTTTAAGGAACTCACAAATAGACATGTTGCTGTAATAAAAATTGTACTATACTGCTTATATAATCAATACACTTTTTTAAGACAGATTTATTGTGTCTAAGTTAGGGAGTCTTCTACTGATAGACATTGAACATTTCCTCACCTCTCCCCTCTCTCCTCTTGCGGATACTTTGGGCACTAGAGAGGCTGCCCTGGAGCTGCCATCGCTTCTATGAACCAAGGCCTGGAAACACCATCCTCTTTGCCCTGGGGAACCACTGCCCCAAGGCTGCCTAAGCCAGAGCCCTCTCCTCGTAGGTGGGAGAAGTTTCTTACCCTTGTGCCTCTCCTAATTCCTTTGCCCATGCCTCACATCTGCTCAACCCATCAGCCTTTGCTAGTGCTAGAGCCCGGGGGGCCAGAAACCCTAACCTGCTGTACAGAGTCCCTCCCTTATTCTTCCACCAGGAGGCCAGCTCACAGGACATCGGGAGTGTGAGCATGAGGGTTTGCAGAGAGTCGACCATGTGGCCTGCTACTTGAGAACACACCATTTTAGAAATGTGGTTTAAATTTGAAACTGTTAGATTCCATGGCCCCCTTGCGTTTGCACCATAGTTCAGTAACACGATGGCTTACAAAGGCTTTTGTGAGAGCTGTTATAGGAAGGTAATGCCATTTTCAACATTGGTTCCATAGAGGGATGTCTTCTAAACTCCTAATTTCTAAGTGAAATTTTTATTAAATGTATTGGGGTGATATTGGTTGATAAGATTATATAGGGTTCAAGTGTAAATTTTTATTACACATGACCTTCATATTGCATTGTACGCCCACCATCTAAAGTCAAATGATTTTCCCTCACCGTATATTTGACCCCCTTTCAATGAGTTTTTGGGCTGACTAAAATCAGGGTATGATAAAATGACTTCAAGTTAATATGTATTTTCTCAAGTATATGTTTCTGTGTAGTTCTCCTGAGAGACAGATCACTGCCAGCAGTGGCAGATTTTGCCTCCTTCCATACACCGCCCTCACATACCAGGATACGTAAATATTAGACCATATCCTAGCGTAAGTGGCCTTGCAAATCTCGGATTAAGTACGATTGCAAATATGCTCAAGGAATCAAGTTCTATGATTTCATTTAACCTTGACTACGCGTATAACATTCCCGCAGGCACTGACTGACATAGAGATAGTAATTTGATTACTTAAATCTTAGAGAGGTTCATGTTGCAGTCCTACTAAATCGTGAATGCCACTCCATAGTAGTATTTGTGGTTGAGAATAAGAAGCTGTTATTCATAGGAGTTTGCCCTAATTCTGTTGCGTGTATACACACTAAAAACATACATGTGTGTGTTCTAACATCTTTTTAGGGTTTCCTCATTAACCCAAATTGTTTTCCTGAAGCTTGTATTATATAATCTTTAATAAATTGACCATTTCAACTCCCTCCTCAAAATAAAATCTAGTGGGTTCCCAAGCTCTTTTTACTCAGGATGGAGGCAAAAAAGTACTTGCCTTTACTGAGACAGAGCAAATGAAAATGACCTCATCTCAAAATACCGCCTAGACGAACAGGTTATGTGATGAGCTTTTCAAAAACTCTTTCAAGCCCAGGCAACAAAGGGCTTGAATGCTGAGCAGGTTGGAACCTTGCTCCCAAATCTGCGATTTTCTTTGAATTTCTGTTTTTATAAACTCTTATCACACTTATTATTTGGCTGTTTGAATGTAAAGTGCCTTGTCAGAGTTTGTGTAAAATCATCTGGGTCCAAAGTGAATATTTTGTTCTAATTTTAGGGTTTTAGTTTTCTTCTTTAGTGACTGTTTTGGGGAAGTTTTTTTTTTTTACATAATTGATCCTTTATTTCCTCAGGGTTTCCCATTCCCGAAAGTTCTCCAAGTGCAGCATTTTGGAGTATAGAGACTTCTTACAGAGAGGGGGTGGAGCCTGTCTTTTCAATAGGCCAACAAAGGTTAGTAACTTAGAATGTCTAATTACTTCTCTATTTTTTTTTTTACAACAGAAGAGTGCCAAATATCAGATACCTGTCTTGGAAAGCAGGTTTGTGGTCAGGCAGATCAATATTTAGTTACCAAAGGCTTTATCATGTTGAAGACTGAGACCTGTTGAAATAAGTGACAAAACTATAGCTTCACGGCTCTGCATCGCTGGTTTTTCGGTGCCAGCTACACCTCCACCGAACCCTCCCCCGACCAAAATAAATAATCTTCTAAAATATCTTTGAAATTTTCATGTTAGGGTTTTCATGCTGCTGCTAAGAAATAGTGGGTTGGGTTAAGATAGATTACTTCAACTTACTTATCTGACAGAAATTCCATTTGCCCTTACCATTCTCTCTAGGAGTATAACTAAGGTGTTAGCCTGCATGTATCTATCTATCTACCTTCCTTCCTCCCCAACCCTCCCCTCCCCTCCCCTCCTTCCCCTCCCCTCCCCTCCCTTCCTTTCCCCTTCCTTCCTCCCTTCTTCTTCCTTTTTCAGTGGTCTATTCTCCCAGAAAGAAAGCATTTCTAATATCAGTGAGCCAGAAAATGGCCTGAAGTGTTTTCGGATCCCATAAGTACATGTATATATTTATACTACACAGTTTCTACTTGGGAAGGTCCACGTTGTCAGTTGACATTTCATTAGAGTTCACATGCACAATGTCACACAGTGCCTTATCCAAGAATCCTTTCATTCAAAAAGCTCTGAAAGTTAGAAGTGTTTTTTATGAGTTTATAGAAGACACATTGGAAATGTG
This sequence comes from Phyllostomus hastatus, assembly GCF_019186645.2. NCBI lineage: Eukaryota > Metazoa > Chordata > Mammalia > Chiroptera > Phyllostomidae > Phyllostomus > Phyllostomus hastatus. Next base: position 17,421,096 of record NW_025333583.1, on the reverse strand, counting down.
TTAATATGTTTGATTGTAGGGCATGCGCCAGTCCACTTGGGGCTATAACATGGAACGCGGTAAATGCATCATACTTCTCTAAAATTCAGATAAGCCAGAATTCTGAAATTCTCCTGCTGTACAGCTTTGGATAAGGGCCTGTGGGCCTATAGTGAGATGTTTGGAGGACATCGCCCAACAGGCAAACAGGCAGGGTCGATGCTAGTTAGCAGATGGTATTGAGATTCTAGCATTGCACATTTCATGTTTCCTTTCAAAATACTACCTCATAAGTCAAAAATAGTTGTCGCTATACAATATGTTTTAATACTCTGCAACTTGAGAGAGCAGTGCAATCATGTTAGCCTTTTTAAAAAATCAGTGACTGATGGGGATAACTGACGGAATAATTTGTTCCCATCCCATAACTGAGTGATTCTACTGTAGTCGGGGGATGGTAGTTTGATGCCTGACATTCGTATAAATTCTCAGTGGGGCTGCAGAAAAACAAACAGGAATTTGAAAGTGAACTTGCATCATTAAACTTGGCTGCCTGCCTTTTATGGCATTCATTTCAATATGACAGAAATCTGAAAACTCCGGAGTATTCAAAGTGGATGAAATGAATAATGATGAATTAATGTCAGCGACTGGTACTTTTGAGTTGCAGTGTACATGGCTAATTGTATCTGCCTTGGAGCTTACCAACTAATTATAAGCATCACATGTAAGGAAACAACACTGAGTTGTTTGCAAAGGTTAAGATTTTGGGTGTGTGAATAAGGGTTCATGATTAGGTTCCTGACATTGCCTGTGTGTGGAAAGAAAATGATTCCAGTAACTCAGAAACTAATGAAAATAACTATACCCCTTCACTTTTAAAAGTTAGTAAATATAAAACTGCATATTAGAATGCTTTTTAAAAAGCCCCTTTGGATTCCAGTGAAAGAATTTATGTGTGTGTAATGAAGAACAGATTTTTTTCGAGTGTTGTTAGTTAGGTTGCAGGTATGCGTGTTTTATGTGTTTTTACATTACTTACGTGCATCTTTTCTGTGCAGTGGGAACCTTCCCAACGACCATGTTTTCCATGTGGGTTGCCTGACATAAAGCCCCGGTCCTGTTCTGGTTTGCCCTTCCCTTTTCCATTTTCTCCTGCCCGCCGATCAAAACACGGGATACAGGACTGTTGGACTTTCCCACAGGGGAGTCCCACCCAACTTTCCTGGAAACCTTCTTTGTTTCTTTTTTTAAATATATTTTATTGATTATGCTATTACATTTGTCCCAGTTTTTCCCTTTTTGCCTCCCTCCACCCAGGACCCTCTTTTCCCTCTGGCAATCCCCTCCACCCTTAGTTCATGTCCATGGGTGGTGCATATAGGTTCTTTAGCTACTCGTTTCCAACTCTGTTCTTAGCATCCCCCTGCCTATTCTGTCCCTAGCAATCTGTACTTCTTAATCCCTGCACCTTTCCCCCCATTCTCCCTCCTCCCCCTCCCAACTGATAACCCTCCAAATGATCTCCATATCTATGATTCTGTTTCTGTTCTGCTTTTTTTGCTTAGTTTGTTTTTTGGATTCAGTTATTGATAGTTGTGAATTTATTGTCATTTTAATGTTCATAGTTTTGACCTTCTTTTTCTTAAATAAGTCCCTTTAACATTTCATATACTAATGGCTTGGTAATGATGAACTGCTTTAGTTCTACCTTGTCTGGGATGCACTTTATCTGCCCTTCCATTCTAAATGATAGCTTTACTGGAGTCATCTAGGCTGTAGGTCCTTGCTTTTCATCACTTTGAATACTTTTTGCCAGTCCCTTGTAGCCTCAAAATTTCTTTTGAAAAACCAGCTAATAGCTTTATGGGAACTCCTTTGTAGGTAACTCTCTGCTTTTCTCTTGCTGCTTTTAAGATTCTCTCTTTATCTTTAACCTTTGGCATTTTAATCATGATGTGTCTTGGTGTGGTCCTCTTTGCATCCATCTTGTTTGGGATTCTCTGTGCTTTCTGGACTTATATGTCTATTTCTTTTACCAAATTAAGGAAGTTTTCTTATTATTTTTTCAACTAAGTTTTCAATTTTTGCTCTTTCTCTTCTCCTTCTGGCATCCCTATGATTCGAATGTTGGCACTTTTGAAGTTGTCCCAGCAGCTCCTCTATCTTTGTTTTTCTGGATCCTTTTTTCTTCTCTCTGTTCTGATTGAGTGTTTTCTGCTTCTTTATGTTCCAAATCATTGATTTGATTCTCAGCTTCATCCCTTCCACTGTTGGTTCTCTGTAAATGTTTCTTTATTTCACTTAGTGTAACTTTCATTTCTACCTGGGGTTTTTTTTTTATGCTGTTGAAGTACCTAATGAATTCCTTGAGCATCCTGATAACCAGTGTTTTGAACTTTGCATCTGATAGGTTGCTTATCTCTATTTTGTTTAGTTCCTTTTCTGGAGTTTTGTTCTGTTCTTTTCACTTGGATCCTATTTCTTTGTCACTTCATTTTGGCAGCCTCCCTGTTTTTGTTTCCATGTATTAGGTAGAGCTGCTTTGACTCCTTGTCTTAGTGGTGTGGCCTGTTGTAGAAAAGCACATCAGTACTGTGGATGGGGTAGACCCTTAGGTAATCGCCATGGCGAGGCAACCCCTGTGAACCAGGTTGGTGGAATCTCCGATATGGTGTCGCCCCGCTGGGGCTCTGTGTGGGGAAGAGCTCGGAATGGAGACAAAGCCTCTGCCTGGTTTCTGGAGTTTTGTCCAATAGGAAGCTGTCTCCCAGCACTTGCCCTGATGCCAGACACTTCAGTTTCTCCCTGTATGCCACTGGTGCTCTTCCAGGTGTTGCCCTGATGCTGGAGTCCAGAGGGAGTGAGTCTGCCTAAGTCCTAAGTCTGCTGCAGGCCATTTAAGAGTAGATGCCTGAGAATCCTTCAGTTTTCTCCACCACCCCAAGCCCCAGTGGTTTTTACTGCCAGAAGTTGTGGGAACTTATCTTTCTGGCACTGGAACCGTAGGTTGGGTGGTCTGATGTGGGGCTTGGATCCCTCCCTCCCGAGGTATCCCTCCTGATTTTTATCCATCACACATGGGTGTGGGACCTCCTGTTCTGCATCTCCACATCTCTATGTCTTCATGTGTTTCTATGAATCTCCACCCCGCCTAACTCCCTGCTCATCGGCATGAATGTGACTTCTTTAATGTCTTGGTTGTTGGACTGCCATACAGCTCGATTTTCTGATGATTCTGGGTGATAGTTGATTTGTTGTTTAATTGTAATCTTTGCTGTGGTTGTGCAAGAAGGTGAGCTGTGTTTACCTATGCCTCTATTTTCCCTTGTTTCTTATAATAGGTCTCCTTCCTGGAAGTGGAAGGAGGGTCAGATCTTTCTCAGGTCCTCAGTGGAACTCACCTCTTCCTTGGGTGTGCGATGTTGCTGGGGAAGGAGTCTCTTGCTCCCTCTCATACTCATGCCTCTAAGACTTTGGGTTGGGATGTGCTATTCCAGTCTTCACCAAGGTGTGTGGTGGACATGCTCAGAGATATCATGCCCCAGGTTAAGGGAAATACGAATGTTTCCCATAAACAATCAGCTGCTTCCACATTTGGTTGAAATAAACTTTATCTGGCAAGCAAATTCATAGGACCCGGGGGTGAATTATTCTAGACATTAGACTCTTCCATTGTTCCAGGAATGACTGAGAGATTTCTATACATTCATGCATATGTCTGCATGTATATTTAATATGCTTCAGGTACTATGGATTCATTTTCAATGACAATGATGGATGTGGATTTCCAGCCACACCTTTTTCTAAGCTTATTTGCATTTACTTGATAGTATATATTACATTTGGCTGTACCTGAAGCATTTTTATCTTTTTGACAATTTTGATGACTTCTCAGCAGCCTTGAGATAAGTCAGCAAATTAGATATGTGAGTCTTATTAGCAATGCATCTTAGCTCCATTAGCAAATATGAGAAGTGATCCATTCTTCTTGACAGCTTATTTTCATAAAAGTAGCAGTAATGGTGGAGGTCATCTCAGGAGCCCACCACCAGAGAGTCTCCAAGAGATATTACCCCATTTAAAACATGGTTTTTAGAATGTTATTAATAAGTGAACAGCACTTCCCACACAGACACATTTATAAGATGCCGTTACAACAGATCACAGAATATCACGTGACAGCTGATTGAAGGGCCCTATTGGTGTGCTGATTTTCTGTGATAAATTAAAATGTTTTCCTTTTCTCTCCCTAATGTCTTCCAGCTATTTGAGCCCACAGAGTGTGGCAATGGATATGTAGAAGCTGGGGAGGAGTGTGACTGTGGTTTCCATGTGGTAGGTATCAGGGTTCGTTTCTACCTGCAGCGCAGCTCCCACCCAGAGCAAAGATGGGTAACATTAGTGAGAAGCCCGCACTGTCGTCCACTGTGGTCTTGTTGCCTTTCTTTCTGATCTTGCTCCTCAGTGCTCCATCCCAGTTCGGGCGCTTTAGAGTTAATCATGTCCTTATGGCCCTATCAGAAAAAAACCTAATAGAGCCTTCTAATCAAATTCCCTACCTCTTAAAAATTCATAGCTCACACTTCTATTTCTGTGTTGTGTGTTTTTTTCTTTATAACACTAGATTGAGCACTAAGAATGTAATAGAGCTGTGCAAAGGTGGGGTACCTACTATGAAATAAGCTGCCTTTTTGGTAGAGAAGCCCTTTCCCAGAAGATCATGCTTTGTTGAGAATATGGCAGGAAGGAAATCTATCATTGTTTAAGTGATTATTTCTTTCCTAAAGTACTTTTTTTACTGTAGTATAATCTCCTTGTCTGAATTATGCATGAGTCAAATGTGGAGAGACTGCTGAGTGACCAGTGGGTAAGCTTCCTCCCTTACTTACGTGAAGTATTTTTTCTAGGAATGCTATGGAGTGTGCTGTAAGAAATGCTCTCTCTCCAATGGGGCCCACTGCAGCGACGGTCCCTGCTGCAACAACACCTCATGTCTGGTGAGTTTCCGGACAGTTTCACCTTTCTTTTCATTGGCACATTAGCCGAATATCCCAGTATACACATTGAGCATGTGTATGGTTTGTCGCAAATTGGTTGGTTGACAGGGTGCGTGGCAATTTTGTAAAATCAATAAATCTACCCAAATTCTGTGGGCAACAACATTTACCCTTACTGTGATTCACTGTCAACCATCCTATCCTCCAATGTCTCCTTCAAAATTATATCCATACTTCTTCCAAAATAGACATTGAGTGTTGCCCTATTAACACAGGTGAAAAGCAGGTTAAGTGGTTGAATAGAAGAGGGACAGTTCCTGTGGTCTTTTCATTTTAGACCCTGAGCATAAAAGCTAGTGCTCACATTTCATACATTTAACTCTTTAAATCCCCTATAAAGGCAAAAAAGCTGCATAAGGAAGCACTGTATGAATGTGTGTTTATGTGTGTATGGGCACATAGTTCCTTCCATGCATGGAGGTCAGTTAATTTTGAAAAGTCATTTTTTAAAATCTTCCCATTTCTCATCTGTAAAAACCTCTAATATTACTTTTACCCATAAAAGTACACAGTGTTGATTATTTTATTCAGTATTAATGGGTATTAAACATTACGGTATTCCAGAAGATTCCAGCTTAGTTTATACTCACCTTATGTCCAGATTATAAGTTGCTTGAAGGTCATGGGCTTTTTCCTGCATCTTTTACTTACTCCCTCTCAGACAAACAAAGTCCCTTGTATACAGAAGGCATTCACTGGTGTTACCAAAGGAAACCACTGAAATTTGATTGTGTTATATTTAGCTAAAGCAAGATTAATATCCAAGATTATTGTTTGTTAGTGGACATTGGGCATGTACACAAATCTTCAGAAAAATCCTAAATGTTTATATCTTAGTATTGTTCTGTCTTACGGCACACCAGTGTTGCATCTTTGCATAATTGCCATCACATTGTGTTTTACAACTGATACTCCGAGACAGTGGGTTGTGAAATCCGAACATTCACTGCCTTGGCTAATGATTCGTATTTCCTACAGTGAGTGGTAACTGGGCCTTGCCTCTGTGCTGCAACCATCTCGCTAATTCATGCTAAGAGTTTGGTGATAGTTGTGAGAGAATATCAAAATTATAGGTGAACCTCAGAATGCTAACTCTATGAAATAGTAATGAGTACTAGTTCCTAACGCTGAATTTTGATTTGCAGTTTCAGCCAAGAGGATATGAATGTCGGGATGCTGTGAATGGGTGTGACATCACCGAGTACTGTACTGGGGACTCCGGCCAGGTACGGCGGTCTGAGTTCTCGGTACCACATGTTATGTGTAAATGCACATCTTAGAGCTTTCCATGTGGATTACATGTGCGAATATGCTTTGGCTGTTTGCTTTGTTTTGCTTTGTTTTCTAGTAATTTCTAGTTCTCCACCCTGCCTTTATTTTAAGAACATTTGTTGTGATTTTTGGATCTAAATCTCTTTTTCTTCCAAGTTTCCTTTTCATAATTAGTTCCCTTTATATGGTTTATACCCAACTAATTGATTTTTCTTTCCTGATCCCCACATCTAAAACACTAATGAAGCACTAATGTACTGTTTCCAAACATTCTTAAGCCACAAAACCCTTTTTAAAAACAAGAGTTTGGATGGAAGCCCAGTGCAGAAGGCAGGAGACAAGCCGCGCTGCTCTGGGTGGAGCGGGGCTGGGAGCGGAGCCTCCTTCCTCAGCTCCTGCTTACGAAGCCCAGCTTCGCGGTTCACAGGCTGTGGTGTGGTCTTCCTCACGTCAAAGTTATTGTAACGTTATAATTCATGTCGACTTCTAACCTTCCTTATTTATGTGCTTTTTATGGCTTTAAAAGTTAATGTCATGTTATTTAAAGTCTTCATTTGTCATTCAGATGAACATTGCTTGAGCACCTACTGTATGTCACGCACTGCTGTAAATATTGGGATGTGGTAGGGATCAAAATGGACAAATCCTTGCTTTTCTGGCTCTTCCATTCTGCTGGGTGGAGGAAAAAAAATGAACACGATATCAGATGGGGCTAAAAGCTAAGCATAGAATGAGGTGATATGAAAACAATGGTGGAGCAGGAGCTTTTGGTGGGGTGGTCAGGTATATCGTTTTGGAGGAGCTGGCATTTAAGTAGAAACACAGATGAGAAGGACCTTGGCAGAAAAGAGCAGGTACGGAAGCTTGACTTCTTCCAGAAATGGAATGAAAGCAGAGCTAGCTGTAGAATAGCAAGAGCAGTTCAGGGGGAAGTCAGGAATCAGGATAGGTCGGAACTTGGCAAGAATTCTGGATTTTATTCTACCTTCCTATTCATTCTGATGTTACTTAAAAAGTATTTCCTATACTATTACCATTTATTACATAAAAATATCATTTTTATGATTGCATGAATTTCTCATATGTATTAGTTGACTTCTGTATCCAGTGATGGATATTTAGATTGTTGGCAACTTTTTTTTATTATAATTAATATGGCAGAGACACCTTTATGGCTTTTTAAGAGTGTTTCTTGTTTAAGGTTAGCTAATTAGGATAGGTTCCTAGGAGTGGAGTTACCTATGGCCAGAGTGTATTGTTTCCAGGGAGCTACCAATAAATAGAGTAGAGATGGAGGCCAGCATATCATTTTTATTCTTGAAAATGTCCAAGTTAAAAGCCATGGCTTAGTGTGAGGGCTAAATGGCCCTCTTTCTAGATCCCAGATTCAGGCTATAGCAACAGGTTATTGACAGAAGTGGTCTGGGCTGACTTCTTTCTGCAACACCTGGCCCTTCACTTGTATGTCATGGAGGAGCTAGAGAGAATGATTTGTGGGACTAAGCAAGAGAGGAGTAGTGGACCAGAGCCGGAATGCCGTTCTTCTTCCCAAGTTTATCAACCAGTCAGCTGCTCTATCTGCCTGGGGAAGGAGTGAGTGAGGGACCTGAGAGGAGCTGGAGTTACACTGAGCTTCCTTCCCTGGAAGGACAAGAGCAGAGGGAAAGAAAGGTTCCAGGTGACCTTTTTGAAAGTTCTCGATAGATATCATCTGGGACTCAGTCCTCACAGGCCCTTGTGAGGATATGGTACAGTTGAAATGTGTTCAGGCTGTTCTTTTGTGATTTTTATGTGTATCTATTTCTTATATTTAAATATGTAAATAGGTTTCTTTGTAAAATGTGTTACAACATAGTGGCAAAGTGTAAGAATCATGTGGATTTTGTGTTTTATGTCAAGTATTCTGACATTCCTGATACACATGTCCCTGAGTTATATTTTTAGTTTTACAGAATAATACTATTTTTGTACCCATCATACATTGTTTTGGTTCTGTCTATTCAGCTCTTTTAGAAGTATAATATTTCCATTTCCACCTTTAACTCCTGAGTTGCCATAGCATTTCCTGGAAACAGGACTTTTATTATGAGAGCTCTGTGTTCAATCAAATATTCTATTGTCTAAATTTTTAAAAATGTTCTTTTTATCTCATATGTCTAAAGTAAAAACCATATTATTAATTTCTCAGAGGCCTATTAGGATAGCATGTTCTCTTAGTGATTTCCTTAAACGACAAGACGGAGCCTGAAACAGGTAATTGGCAGAGAGGGATTGAGGCACCTTCCAGGTCTTTGGCTTTGTGAGGGGCAGTGAACTTTGAACTTAATCCATACTAATAATGATGAAGAAAATGTGATCTTTGAGAATTTCTGCATTGCTGAGAATCAGTATGACTGGCGACATCATGACTTTATCTCTTTTATCTCATGGTATGTTTTTGCTTAATTTTGGTGTTAGCATCAACTAATGGCTTTGAGGTTCTTTGAAACTTCCCAGTTTACAATGGAATCAGCTATACTTGTGCAACCGAGAGAACTCCTTGTCACACAACACTGGGTGACACAGTAAAGATATTTTAGAAAGATGTGGGAAATGTTTTTTTTGTTGGTGCTGTGAAATATGTCCTCTCAATGGGTAGTAGGACATGACTTAAAATCAAGCCCATTTAACTGCTACCGCACTGAAGCCTCCCTCATGGGAACCCTCGTGCACAGCGCGGAAGTGGGGCTGGGGTAGCGTTTGGAGACGGTGTCCTGAGCTGTGCTCACAGGCCTGTTACCACGCAGGCAGAAGGAAGTGCACAGATTGATGGTTCTCCTGTTTTCAGTGTCTCCCAGGACCATAAAACATTCCATAATTTCCCTTGTTAAACGTTCCAGCGATAAGCCACTGGCTTTTATTAGCCTAAACTAAAACTCAATTGATGAGAAATCTTGCATGTAGCTGTGACAGCTTGTAATAAGGTGAAGAAGTTTTTCATTGGTAAGGAATTCTATGAGTTCTTTCTTACTGAACCATCACAAAAGAGCAAATACGACAAATTAATTTTAGACCCTGACGTGCCTATTGTGGTAGCAGCATTTCTTGTTCACTTTTGTTCCATGCGGTTGTATTTGTCTTGGAGTCGGTGAATAATTAATGTTAGTGATTAATAAGATAATGACTGTGTTTTGAGTGGATTTGGATGGATGAAAGAGACCACAGGGATCTCTGTTTTTGTGTAGTTGGCTCGGTATGCCAGGGTTTAGTGCTGATAATTATATCCTTTGAATAGTCACCATCAGGTTGAATGAAAAGCTGTAGTGAATGACGGCTTATAATAGAGTCAGATATTCTGTAGAAAGAGGTAGAACCCAAGCACTTTATCCCAAAGTGTTCCTTAGTAAAGTGTTAGCTTTCTGTGATGTCTAGAAAGAGAGAAATAGAAGATGGTTCCAATTATTTGGGGCCTGGATAATTGAAAGAGTGCAACTGTCCTTTCCTGAGGAGGTGACAGAAAACTAAGGCAGGACCTCAGTGCATATTGCTGTGTTTCTTACTTGCCACATGTGTGTGTGTGTGTGTGTGTGTGTGTTTCCCTTTTCACATTTGCTTTGAACACTGTACCAGAGACTTTGGATTGAACTTTTTTTTTAGCTGACTTAAATGTGGTAAATGAAATGCACAGAGAATAAACACTTTAACTTAATGTATTCAGGATCATTTGGGGCGAAAATGAAGTGTACTTTTAAATAATTATTTGATAAATAGACCTGGCAAAAGAAATATCCATCACATCAGGATTGTTCTAGTAACAGGTCTGTGGTTTGAGAGGTCAGAAATGTAATGGAGATACAGCACTTACATGGACTTGAAGGGAGGATCTTTCTTCCTTCCTTCTTTTCTTTCTCTCTTTTTTTCTTTCTTCCCTTCTTCCTCCCCCTCCCTCCCTCCCTCCTTTCTTTCCTTCTCTCTTTCTTTCTTTCTTTCTTTCTTTCTTTCTTTCTTTCTTTCTCTCTCTCTCTCTCTCTCTCTCTCTCTCTCTCTCTCTCTCCCTTCCTTCCTTCCTTCCTTCCTTCCTTCCTTCTCTTTCTCTCTCTCTCTCTCTCTTTCAATAATATTGCCTATACGCACACGTTGTGGGTGTCAAATATAGATTTGACATCTTTCACAGAGCTGAGCGAGTCTATAAATTAGTTCCTGAATGTGTCTGCTCCTGCATAACAAGCTGATTCATATCTCTTCATTGTCCATTTTAATCCCTCTGCTTTTAACTCTGTAGGCAAGTAAATATAAGTTATTATTCCAGTCTACGTCATGGAAAACAGAGAAACATAAAAAAACACCAACTGTGTGGACCTAATTTATTAATTTTTACCTATAATGGGAGAATTAATTTGTATAATCTACTTAAGGAATTACTCACATTTTTCCTAAACACTTCTAATTATATATTCACAATGCTTGAATTTCTTTGCTTATTTTATATATTGTGCATGTAACCTGAAGGTATTTAACATGATGAACATTAACTAAAAAGATTGTATTTTTCAGTGCCCACCAAACCTTCATAAGCAAGATGGATACGCATGCAATCAAAATCAGGTATGCTGGCATGTTCATTTTAAAAATAATTTTAAATGAATTTGCTTACAAGGGTTTTTTTAAATAAATGTAATTTTTAAAAGGAAATTATAACTCAAACAATAGTAAATTATTCGAGTGGTCTTCTAATACAGAGTTGCTTTGTATCATACCAAATACTAATTGTATTATATTTAACTCTGATGATAAATTGTCCAGATTAAGGGCAAAAATTAGGAATCTAATTTATTGAGTTGTGACTATCTTTCAGTAACTCCAGTCTGTTTATTATGAAAAAATATGACAATCTGTTATAATGTGTTTTTTCTCCCTAAAGCCATGTGATAACCTAACTATTCACAAACAGAAGAAGCTCAGCATCATTTTGGTCTTATCCAAAGAAGTATACCAATTTTTGTTTACCATAAAATTTAAAATTTTAGGTGATCAGGTTAGATTTAAAGAGCTGTACTATGAGGTCCATTCGGAGTTTTAGATTTTAATGGCCTGTTAGGCTTGCGCTTGTCCTAAGATGTTTGTGATTCTCATTTTCACTGTGAAAATTGTGGGGGGAGGAAACAGAACTGGCTCCTTGTGCCTGCTAATGCATGTGTCCCTGTCCCCAGGGCCGCTGCTACAGTGGGGAGTGCAAGACCCGGGACAACCAGTGTCAGTACATCTGGGGAACGAGTAGGTTGCGTTTTCCTGTTGACGGTCACACACAATCTTCTCTTCATATTGTTCTTCTCCACCAGTCTTGCTGAAAGAGATGTGTAGTTTGGAGTGATGTGTTCTTTTTAAAAATCTGCAAAAGGATGAAATAAAGAGAACTGTGAATCTTAGTCACAGAACCACCAATAACAATTGCTGAAGTTGGTGACTGGTCATCAGAACTGAACAGTGTCGGTCAGTGCTTGTGTCTGTCAGAGAAGGGATAGTACATCCACTTGGAAAGACTAGGTTGAGTGCAATGGTCACATTCATTACCCAGCCCTTTGCATAATTTATTTTGTATCCTGGATTTAACAGTTACCTCCAAAAGGTAGTTTTCTGTTATTTTACCCCAGGAAAGTTCTAGCCCTTATTTTTTAAATTCTGCAATCTGTTAGCCTCAGTGTCAAGTGAAGAAATGCAGGTGCTGCCTCAAGTGCAGGCAGACAGAGATTTGGGTGCGTGCCATGATTCTCAGGACGTTCTAGGAATGTTAACGCGCACCATCTTCCTGACATTGGCAGTGCCTCTCCAGTGAACTCCAGTTCACGAGGGCCAGACCAGAAGAAAGAGAAATGGGCGTGCTATGTGGTTGAGGCTGGGTCACCTCCAAAGAAACAGAAAGTACACAAAAGGAGAATGGAGCCCATGCATAAGTGCTTGGCCAGTGCCATTTAACTAAAAGATTTACTCTTGGTGCTTCAGTTTTGACAGACAAAAGACAGTAGAGACATACTTCTTTCAAAAGGTTTAAATATAGACACCCAGGTGCCAACGTAAAATGTCAATTGGCTAAGACTTTATGGTATCTCCTAATATTAATATAAAACAACAATAAGAATGTTTAGTAGTCTTCTATGTGTCACTTTACTAATTTCTGCTGATGATCATTGCTACTTCCTACCCTCAACTCACCAGCAAGCATTGGGAGTGCATTGTCTCTCAAGTTAAAAGCAGTGGTGTGTTGAAGCGATCTTGTATTCGCTTGGGAGAGCCATCTGTTAAAATTTCAGGAATTTTAGAAGCCAGTCAACATCACACTGATACTTTGAAATTCACCATGTATTGCACCATGGAACGTTACGTAATGGTATTTATACCATGGAAAAATTGGTCAGTGCTACAAATTAAGATTTGTTTTTCTGGAGAATCAGTTGTCAAACATTTACTGGCGTGCCACTGGTGTAATAAAGAGAACTACTTTATTTAGAGAACTATAATATAGTTCTCTTTATTTATTTGTTTGTTTATCAATAATGAAGATAGCTAAAGTAAATTTCCTTCTCTCGCTCATCTCCAAAAGAGGCTTCAGGGTCTGACAAGTTCTGTTACGAGAAGCTGAACACAGAAGGCACGGAGAAGGGGAACTGTGGGAAGGACGGAGACCGATGGATCCAGTGCAGCAAACAGTGAGTGACCGGCCTTGGGGCCCGAGCAGTGGGCGGGGAAGCCCCGCTCCCAGTGTGAACTGGACCCAGAGTAAATGTGACTGATTTGTAAGTCAGTGTCAAGTATTTTAAATTTTAAAGTATACATTTAAAAAATATGTGGGGATATGGCCACAGACTACACTGTTTCTATGGCATGGACTCACCATTTCTGTAAAACTCAGGAAATTTCTCACATGCTGTGTTTTACCTGATGCTTGTTTTGAAGAGATGCTTTGCCACAGTATTACAAATTAATATTAGGTTTTAATTGGACACTGTTGCTACAAGATAGGTCCTATGCATGGTCTAGTATATGCAGAGCTCCAAAGCAACACATGTAGACTGTGTACATTTGGGGGGCACTCAAAGTAAAATACCATTTTTGTTCATTTCATGAACATTTGGCTAAGTGTTTTGCTAAAAGTTTTGATAACTTTATATAAAAGGAATCATACTTTCTGTATTATTTTGTATTTTGCTTCTCAAGTTCAGTGTTTTAAATGTTCATTTTTTTTGTCCACTTGTTTCACCTTCATTCACATTTGTTGCCATACACCACAATTTATTTCCCCATTCTGCATTGGTAGACATTTCGATTGTTTCTGTGTTTGGGGTATTAGGAGCCATGCTGCTGTGAGTGTTCTTTACACACAGCTTAGTGCACATACGGACACATTTTTCTAAGGCCTGTGCCCACAAGAAAAATAACTGTGATTATCCATAAAATAGGGATGTATGTTTTCAGTGCCACCAAAGTAATGCCGTACTGTTTTCTTGTTAAAACGGGTGTACTGCAGTAAACCCTACTGGCAGTAATATGTGTATGAGAGTTTGGGGCTGCATTCTCACCAGTGCTTGGTATTACCCGACTTTTTACTTTTCTCTGTTCCGGTGAGTGTGAACTGCTATGTGATTGTGGTTTTAATTTTCACTTCCCTAATTACAGTTGGAATGTAGTACATTTTCATGCATTTTTGGACAGTGGATTTCCTTTTGTGTGTGTGATGTACGACTTTAATCCTTTGCCCATTTTTTAAAAGAAAGTCATGGTTTACTTAAATGGGCTGGAGGTAGGAGCCCTCGTGGTGGATGAGTCATTGAATAATGTCACTAAACACCCAGGTGATTTCTTCTACTTTTCTTTTTTGCCTTTTTGTGGAAATTTTAGTACATTTAAAAATGTTAAGGACATCTTATTTTTTTTACCATTTTTTTTGTTGTTGTTCTATTGCAGGTGTCCCATTTTTCCCCTTGTTGCTCTCCCTGCCCACCTCCTGCCCCGGCTTCCACAGTCACTCCCCACCCTGTTGTCCATGCCCGTGGGTCATTCACACTTTTTCTGTAACCAGGCCCTTCCCCTTCTTTCCTCTCTTAGCACCCAGATCATTTTTGCCCCTTCACTCTGCATGTTGTTGCATACAGAGTTTGTATCTTCATGCTTATGAACTTAACGATTACAGGTTAGATGGAAAGAATTCACGTTCAAAGGCAGGAAGCCAAGGCAGGAACCAAAGATCTTCCTGTCAGGCTCTGAGCTTCTATCTAGAAAGCAAAATTCTCCCAAGCAACTTCTTAGCCAGCTTCTTCTCGTTTCTCAACACCCACAAGCCACTTGTAGCTCTAGATGGATAAGAAGGAAGGATGGCTGCGAAAGAGGATATGGGAATGGAAGGGCGTGACTAGCTCAGGCACCAGTCCTGGTGTCTCTCAGGGCTGAGCCCTTTGCTACCTCCAAACAACAGTGTGACCCTGTCCGCCAGGGAGCAGGGGGGGCATAGCCAACCAGCAGTATCTGACCTGATGTTTTTGTTTGGAAAGAAAGAAAATGTTTTCACATTTTGAATTTTATGGACTGAATAGCTTTGATTTTTTTAGCATAATTCCTCCTGTCTTACTCTTCTTTTTAAAACATGTTTAGTGATGTGTTCTGTGGATTTTTACTCTGCACCAATCTCACACGAGCTCCACGTATTGGCCAACTTCAGGGAGAGATCATCCCCACTTCCTTCTATCATCAGGGCCGGGTCATTGACTGCAGGTAACGTTAAATATTGGGGAACCTAATGAATGAATCATGAGAATCACAGAGTTAGAAAAATCAAAGGAAATTTCCTACTTCTCAGGAGAGGAATGTTGACTGAGGCTTTATCATCACTTTTCATGCTAAGCGTCATCTGCAAGACAAAGTCGTGTCTAGACTTGCAAATTACATTTGTTCAAAAATTGTGCCAGTTATTAGTAATGAGGCATTCTTTGTAATTATACAATCTTAAAAGTACAATTATGCTATCTCTTTAGACCCATGATTAAAGCTTTAAGCATTGGAATATGTCATTGTTTGAACACTGTGTTTTATTATTTATTACCAAAAAAAAAGAGTTTAAGCTTTGTTTCATGGAGATGTGTCTGGTTTAGAAGGTGGTTTAATAAATACTTCATCACATATAGAAACGATTTACTAAAATACTACTTATAGCTGTAGGCAAACATTTGATACCCAATTACCTATGGGTACAAGGCACAGAAAATATGAGGCTTATTTTTTAAGCCAGGGACTCATCTTATATTCCAAGTAGTCATAATTCTAAGACGCTGTGCTTTCAGTCAAATGGTACTGTCGATCCAAACGCTTTTGGCATCCCCCTACAGAATTGCCTTCTGCATCTGCAGACTCTCATCCCGTCTCCTCAGAGTAGCAAGCCTTCATCTTATGGGAGTGAATGTAAGATCTGGAGCCATCCAAAAGTAATTTTGACCAAAATTTAGTGAGTTGACTGGCCAACCAGACTGGATAATGCTGTCTTGGTCAAATGATTGCTGTTTTTCCGTGTTTCACATGGCCCGAAGGCGGTTCTCACAGCGTCTCCGACAGGGAGATCCTCCCTGGAAAACGCTGTTGTCTTCAAGTGCAGTTTGAAGCGCGTAAGCTTCCTGTGAATATGCAGGTTTTCACATGTCTCTAGACACGCTGGCCTTATTAAATCATGTTGTTGTATTCTGAACTGGTGTATTCGTAAACTGGTCAGCAAGGTACTCTGTCAGTAATTGTAGGATATTGACTATTATTCAAATTTAAGTTGTTTCGAACTTTGACATTGTAGGAGTCAGTATCAGTAGAGAAGAACCACTTTATTTTTTCTATCATGAATAATCGAATCATCTAATGATAATTTTCAACATATTTTTATTTGCTCTTTTTGCTCAACATCTGCCTTTTTGTGCCATGACACATCGGAAAGCCATGGAGAGCAAATGATAAGATTGGTTCCTTTATCGTCTTAATGTTGGTCTTGCAAGTGAAGATTTAGAATACACTTGGTACAAGTGACGTTTTTTTCCTGAAGACAGGTGCTATAGTAATGCTAAAGATAGGTAGTTTCTTTTATCATGCCCTTTTATTAAGAGGCGGTGGGGAAAGGGAAAGGGAAGAGTCGAGAAATGCTAGGAGAAGTCCATGTCCAATGGCAGCCTCTTCAGTGTCCTAACAGCAAGGCTCAGTCATGTTGACATTGCATTTGTAAGTGCAGCGCTAATGACTGTGTGAATATCTTTCTCCTTTTAGTGGTGCTCACGTGGTTTTAGATGATGATACAGACGTGGGCTATGTGGAAGACGGAACGCCGTGCGGCCCGTCCATGATGTGTTTAGATCGGAAGTGCCTACAGATTCAGGCCCTAAATATGAGTAGCTGCCCACTCGATTCCAAGGGTAAAGTCTGTTCAGGCCATGGGGTAAGTAGGCATCAGCGTTCCAGTTCAGACCTTTATTATCTGGCATCCTCAGAGTTCACGGTGCTTGGACTTCCAGTTCAGCAGCTCTCCTTCTGTGGCTGTTGCCAGTGTCTGTGCATTGACTATGATTTTCTTTTCTTAGTACCCTTATCTGCTAACGGTAACACACATATGTATTGAGATGCTGTATTTTCATGTTCTCTTTTGTCACTGGCTATTTGTATTCACCACATTTTCTACATACAGCTTGACATCTAAAGAGTTGGAAGAAAATTGATATGATTTTTAAAGGAACTGTGAAAACCCAATGGGATTACTTATACCATTTGAAATAAACTGAACCCTCTCAGTGATTCCCTTTTGGCTACTCAGCATGCATGTGGGGTATCTATGTGTACAAGGTCACACCACACTGAAGGTTGGCTCGCTGATATAATTCACACGTTTAAGGTCCTGTGACTATATCTGTATCATTGCCAGTCAAAGAGATGCTCCCTCTACCCGCGCACATCCTTGATTCTGTGAACAAAGTGTTTGGGCAGACACACCTGGCATACCTAGGCTTAATGTCTAAAAACAAATCTTAATAATTATTTAAACTTGGCTTAGTGAAAGAAAGATGTTTCAAAATTTATACAGACCTCAGAAATGGATAAAAGGAACATGAAGAAACTGAGAACTTTAACAGAAAAGGAAGATGCTGGGATGAAGGTAAAAAGGACCCAAAATATAGAGAGCTAAGCAAGTGCTATTGGATAAACAAGGTGGAAAGACCTAAAAAGCATATGCCCAGCAACTATAGTTTCAGGTTTGGTTGGCTCAGAGGCTCACAAGGGAAGCTGTGTAGCCTAGTGATCAAGAGCATGGATCAAGGGCTAGAAAGAATCCTGAGTTTGAATCCTGACTCTGCTTCTTGCTATCCCAATGACCTTGGGCAAGTCACTTAAGCTCTCTCATTCATCAGGGTGCTAGTGTGAGGATAAATGAGGTGCTGTGCATAAATCACTTAGCGTAGGTACCTGACACATAGTAAATTCTCAATACTTGCTGCATTAAAATAAAAGCAGTGGGCAGAACCTTTCATTACTCAAGTCATTGCTTTGTAAGCATTATAAAACTTAATACATTAAAAGAGCCTTTGACTCTCAACTATACTTCCCACTTTTTCATCTTGTTAAAAAAAAAGGTCAAATTTGATCTCGTTAATCATAATCACAGTGTTATAACATTTCAGATTAAAACACTTCTTATACCAATAGGCTTAAGGTTGATTATGTCAGCTCTGATAGTCTGTTTCTGAATGTTTTTCCCAGGCAGATAAGGGTTTAACCTCCTCTGTCTGTAGTTTGCAGATGGCTATATGTTTCATCTAAATTCCAAGTCCCTTCCAGCTGCTGCTTGGTCCCCAGAGGACTGGAGAGGAGGCAAACACTACTTTAGGAGGGCCTTGGCCCGGACGACTGAGAGAAGAGCTACTCTGGGCAGGCAGGGAAGGTGGGAGGGGTGGTCGTTTGGCTGGACAGGGCCACCCAATGAAATTTGGTGTTGAATGTGGTGAGGTAATACAATGCATTGGTGATTTATGTCTCCTGGTCTTTATCTCTGGCCGTGCCTCTTGAGACCAGTCTCTATTAATTCCTTGAATTAAGTGTATATGTTTCTAAAATATAGTTTCTAAAATATGTTTCTAGCAACTACTTATGAAAAAACTATCAATACATTGTCAGACATATGTGTACTTAGATAATATCAACGTGAATGATTAACATTTAATATAAAATGCCTTCCTTTTCATCTTTTGGGTTGTTGTTAGTTAACTGAAAAACCACCATTCAACTCTCTGACCCACTCATGGTTTCCCCTTGTCTGATATCTAACACTGTGGCAGACTTTAAAAAATTCGAAATGGTTTCTAAAGTGTCTGCCTGGTCCCATGTCTCTTTTATGTTTATCATCAGCATTCTGTCAAGGACAGGAAAATGTTCCATCTCTGGTCTTTCCTTTTTGCAGGTGTGTAGTAACGAAGCCACTTGCATCTGTGATTTCACCTGGGCAGGAACGGACTGCAGTATCCGGGATCCAGTCAGGAACCTTCACCCCTCCAAGGATGAAGGACCCAAGGGTTTGTGTGATTTCAGTTTCATTTCCCAGCATGCTAATAAATTCATTGGTACTCTTCTGATGGTGCCAATAGAACAACTTAATAGATTTGAAAGGAGGCACATAAGAATATCTCTTTAGCCATTAAAGTGTATAGTTCATGCTACTGCAGAATTAAGGATTCTAGTATTGAAAAAATATTTGCATTATCCCTTCTTCTAGAACTGAGATTAGGAAGAAGTAAATATACAGTTTCTTTTCTTCCACTTTCTTTTCTTTCAACTTCATTCTTTTTTCATAACCACAGATGTCAATCATTTCATAGTTTGTCTAAGCTATGTCAGTTTTCTCATAGCTGGGAATCTTTGTGGATAACATTCTTCAATACTTGAAAGGTGAACATGGAGGTTGTCATCTTTTATGCTCTGTGTTAAAGACACTTTTGATTTAAGAAGCAGTTGGAATTTTTCATGGGACTTGAATTCTTCAAAGACAACATGAAAGATCTGAAACTTGTTTTAATCAACCATTAAAAGGAGAGAAATTAGAATTTTAAAATTAAAAGGAGTCTCAGTGGCTAGCTAACTACACCGTCCTCATTCTAGAGATGAGAACCCCCAGGCCCTGAGGTCAGGTGACTTGCTGAGCTCATCCAGGTAGCCCGAGGCAGGGCTGGGACGAGGCCCCAAGTGCCCAATGTCAGGCCCGTTCTCCTCTGTTAACATATTGCTGTATTGTAGCGTGTGTCATCCTGAATAGGGTATTCACTTTGTCATCATTCTCCCTCATGGCAACCCATCATGTGGTTTTCAAAGATCAAGAAAAGTTGTCAGCTGCACTGCACAGACCTGAGAAACCAAGGAGTTACTGGAATGAATGGTGTGTCCCAGTGACATTGTCCATCAGGTTCTCTCTCTCGGTACTGCTGACAGTATCTTATAAATAATCGCCATGTTTTTTCCCTGCAGTTAGGAAAAACATGTATAGAAATAGTGTCATTTTGATCTGCCTAGTTTTGGATAAAAGCTTATTTAAACTCTCTGAAGTTCAGTGTTATTTCATGTGGGAAAATATGATTTCAAAAGCATATGAAAGTCTAAAGCCCTTAATTCCGGAAGAGATTTAGGCTATTCAGGTACGTGAGTAATGTTCAGTAATAGTGGGTGTGTTGAAACACTTTTCATACATTTGCTTAACGTGCCTGTTATATTAAAATTCTATAAGAATCACAATCACACCCTCACAGTCTGTTTCTGTTCTTCTATTACTAAAAAGGAACCAATTCCACTTGTACATGTAGCCCTTTGTTACTTTAAAACTAGAATAAAAAATTTGTGGATTTCACCACAGAAGTTAGAATTAGAGAGTATCTAGACTCTGACAGGACATACAGAGGTTCATTGTTTCCAAATTTTCTTTGCATAGCACGTCTGTGATTCTCTTAAAGACCTAAAAGCTGTTTCCTCCAGGAATGTATACGGATACCTGAATAAATGAACAGAGTTCAGGTGGCTTAGACTCTGCCTTTTTTCCTTAGGTAGGGGGTTATTAATTGCCTGGCTCTGTCTGTTCCTTATTCCTGCACCCACCCAGGCCTAGAAAACTTAATTGGAGGCATAATGCAAACAGCTACATTCTAGAGAAGGCTATATTCACAGCAGTCTTTTTATGGTTTGTTTTGTTTTCTTGCTATTTAATATGGTGCTATTCCACATTACCTGTAAAGATAACCTTTTTGGTCTTTCAAATAACACATGTTTATTAGAGGAAATTTTGAAAATACAGGAAAGATTAAAAAGAAAATCACATTCAAATCTAAATTTTGTCTCTTTGGTATCAAAATTCATTTTGATAATGTTTTTTCCTGTTGAATTAATAATATATGCCCCATGTTGGACATTCAAATAAAATGTGAAAAAATAAAATAAAAAGAAAAGAAAAACCACCCTTTTATTCCACAACTCAGAAGTGGTCAATATAAGTATTCGGTATATTTTGTTCCTGTTGTATTTTTTTCCATTGTCTCTTAATGAAACAGAGGAGCCATTGGGGTAAGAGTAATGTAACCATTGGTTCTCAAATTGTTGAAGTCCTCTTAATTTCTAATAATCTTGGTTAAACTGAAAAAAGCTATTAATTAATATACATGAAGAATAGTTATTATTATAAATTATTAGATTTCCAGAAAAATCAAGTAGTTATAGTTCAACTAAATAATAGTTTTTACCTTTATTTATATCTTTTTTAGCTTCTGTAGAAAAATCGGTTAATATGCTAGTAAAAACGGAATAACAGAGATCAAAACTACAATACTTTGTTGTAGATTTTATGATTTTATTTTTGATATACTGGTTAAGAGAAGATGAGAGAGAAACTATATATTTCTATTTTTATCCAGATAGTAAATATTTATTGACTGTCTACTATTTAAAAGACAGCACATCCTTAGCACATGGTAGGCACTCAATAAATATTATATCCCTTCCCTTTGGGAATATGTAAAGGAGAAGAAATGCTGCATATTAGTGTGCTGATTTTCTTTTTAGCATTATCCATTTGTATTGCCTTCAGGAAGCATAATAGGTAATAAACTCAGGATATTTCAACAAGCAGTACTTTCTTTTTTAAAAAAAATTTTATAAGAATTTATTTTAGCCAAACTGACGACATATGCCAGGGAACAAGTTCTCCAATGATCCCCCCGATCAGTGGGTTCAGCAGCTGTGTGAGGAGCTATGGTTTTCTCCATAGCTGAATGCTGTGTATCCTTTCTCGTGGTGGAGCTGATTTGACTGGCACTGGCCTTCCGGAACCCGGTGTCTGGGCCCTCTGCAGGTGCTCGCCTCACGTAGTGAGCAGCGCCCACAGTCATTGGGCCTGTCATGTCCATTCGATGAAGGTTTTTCTGTATACATACAATGAGAAGGTATTAAAAATACTTAGTTTTATTTAATTTTATTATATTTCCTTGTTATAGAGAAAAAATTCAAGAAGCACAATGAAACTATTGCTTCTTTTTTAAAATCATGAACCGCATGGCATAAAAGATAGATCATACTCCACTACAGCCCTTCGGGTTGAGACCAAGTTAGTAAAAGTAAAGGTGAATCCCGTGACTCTGTTTCCATTGAGTCGAGGATGTCAGAAATGAACTGATGTATTTTGGGTATTTCCCTCATTTTAATTATAAACTTCTGGACGAATTAAAAGTCTCACCTCTTCATCTGGGTGGGGACTGAAAATGTGCGTGAAAGAATTGCCGTTGTAGCCGCTGCACTAGCTGAAGTTGTCCACCTTTGTCCACTGCTTGCACCACGCTAGATTATTAGTTCCAGTTTCTCAAATCAAAAGTATTAAAAAGCAAGCAATAGGATCTTGAAGCAAAAGCAATGTAAGGTTTTGAAAAAAACATTTTCCATTACATATGCTTTATTTTTTCTCATTGTCATTTATTTTATCTCCAAAGACTCTTGTGATCTCTCTTCTCCCAACTCATTTTCACTGAACTCATTGGAAGAAATTACTTTAGTTTGTTTTGTAAGAATAGAGTACATTGAACTTTTTTTTAAAGGACCTAGGATCCACCCCCCCCTACTGTGGGTAGAATCATGTCAAGTACCCATAATTTTTATCAACTTGTAGGCATCTTTGCATTGTGGTGCTTATTGTGGAGTACAAAAGTGGAACTTCTCTCATTGGGTGGTTTACATCACCGTTATAAGAGAGGAGAGAAGATACTGGACCCTAACAAATGTTTTCATTGGTATGGAAGGACATAGAACGTCTCCAGAAAGCTCTGCTCACACCGTTTCATCCTGACCGTAGTCATCAAACCAGACAGAAAGGCCTTAGTGGCAATTTGCATTTTACAAATGCAAAAACCAATTTAATCAACAGGGTTAACGGATAGTTAGGGACAGAGCCAAGAATAAAACATAGATTACCTGATCTGGAGCCCAGGGCTTTTTCTGACATTGCACACTACCTCATTTAAAGCTGAGTATGCATTAAGTTAGAAAAGGTGAAACAATAGTTAGGTAATGATTAAGCTTAGCTGATCCATTGCTTATCGAAGGGAGTATTCTATTTTTAGCATTTAGTATTTTGAAAACAGTAATTTCTAAGTCTTAACACCTTGAGGAGTGTTAGCATTTACCTTTCGCATGTATCTTTGTAAAAGATGGCCCCCTGTGTGAGTGCACACACCTGCGGTGGGTAGGTCAGATATGGTCATGCTCACATATGCTTGCATCTCTGTTACCTTTCTCACTGATCATAGCCTCATCAGTAATGTAAGGATTTACCAAATTTGAAAGTTTTTCAACAACTGTGTGTTTCTTTTGTTTGGGTTCAGAAAAATGCCATGACATTTTTATTGACTGCTAAACTGGCTGAGTTAATATTCTCGTGTAAAATATGTGTTTTTCATTTCTTTAGATAGTTGTCCCTCTGTATCCCCAAGTGAACTTTTTAAAAATTATTATTTCATGGAAAAGAAGGAGGAGATCTGAGTGTGTTTCTGACATGAAGTATGGAGCTACACAGAACATCTGTCATGCCAGTGGGGTAATCTAAAGCATAAGGAGGATATCTAGTATTTATCCTAATCTGAAATTTTAGCAAAAATAATAAATCCCCACAGAAAGAACTTTGGGTCACAGAGTACAAGGGACAGCTTCGGGGCCTCCTGTGTTTGAAGTGTGGGTACTGAGGGGCATGGCCCCACAGCCCGTTTTGGTTCATTGTAATTACATGGGCTGAATCGTGCACCTTAGTGTTTCAGAAACTCTCTGAGAGTCAGAAGGAAAAGAAAAGGGAAAAAACCAACCACTTAGTTTCTGAAATGCAATTTCAAAATGTCTGAAGTATGATGTCTGTAAAAGAATTCTACATATTAAGTAGAAATTCTTTAGAAAAGGAGAAAATTCATAGTTTTCCTCTTGATATTATATACTTTAAAAAAATTCTACCTTTTAGCACATATGAACTGGATAGCAGAGGCTAAGACTAAAAGTAATACTAGTATACCAACAAACAACAGAAATAAGGAAACAAAAATCAAAACATGCTGCCAGGCAATAAATAATTTCCACAATTAAATTAAATCAAGTTACAATGAAAGATAGGCATGCCAAAGAGTTAGGGAGCAAAGTTAAGTTCACAATACAGTGATTGTGTTATTAGCTAGAATCTTTAAGAACTTCATCTTCAGGTTTGGTGGGGTGAAAAAAGAAAAAAAGATATCCCATCACATGCTCAGCATAGTTCCTGGAAGAAAAAGGCATTTAGTAGATAATGAGTGAGTGAGTGAACAAACACAGTTATATAATAAATAAATTAGCACAGAAGTACAACCAGAGCATAGGCCCCCAAAGGTCCAAGGAATGTCTTTTTACTGAGATGATACATTTTTTGTAGCCGTGAAGAACAGCTGAGATCTCCGTTTCCAAGTACGGCCCCTGTCCAAATCCACCCGCCTGTTAATTCACTTCCATCTGAAAACAGATTGAGAAACTACGAACTGAAAGAGATAAGCCTGCTAAGCATCCTGATAAAGAATCAAATGGATTTTACACATATTTTCAGTATGCCAGAATTTAAAGTTACCGCAGGGAGGAAGGAGGGAAGGACGAGGATGAGAGAGGATACTTTTGAAAAAGCTATCTTCCCACTTTTATCTCGCTTTGCTGTTAAGAGTGCCTACTTATCAGCAGAGATTATAGACTATACCTGTTTTTCTTGAATTTGAAGCATCTGTAGAAATGTCTTGTTCCCTCCGGTTGTGCTTCTAACATCTACACTGCAGATTGCCTAATCCTCTTGATTCTGCAGTAATAAATGACATCCTCGGCAACTACAAAAGCCTTGTTAAACAGTTATTTTTATTCATCATTCATACAGTCACTATAATTTTTAACATGTGAACACATTTTCATTCAGCATCACATTTTACAGGAGGGTATTTCCTGTAATTTAGCATATGTGGCTTATATAAAAATTGAAGAGGTACTAGGACTCGTGTGTACTTTGGCTCTAAGAGCCAATGCCTAAAACTTAGGCAAAAAAAAAATATATATATATATATTTAACATGATGTATCCCAGTAAATTTAGTATTCTGAAAGCAAGGATTTCCTAAGGTCTAAAAAATATGAGGCATTATATCTAGCATAGCTTTCATCCCAGTATTTGCCTCTACAGTTCGGAAATCTGAGCTATCGTCTAGGTTTAGTATTATCAGGTATTGTCGTATTTGGAAAACATTACCAACACCTTCTATGTTGCTCTTTTTTCCTTTCCCTTCAGCACTCCCGGGAGCTGCTCTGTTTTCTGTCGTGTGCCATCTTTTTTTTTGTTTTTAGGAACAACTCAGGCCGTGCTTAGTTAATAATGAAACTAGAATCTCACTCCTATGATTTGCCCTGCGGTAAAATAAAGTAATTGTACACTTGCTCACCTGGGTCAGAGATCTAAGGTTCACTCTCCTTTAGGAGAATATTTAGCTAAAGGGGTTAATGATCCCCATATTAAGCCTTAAGACATTGCAGCTTCCCGTTGTGGCTCTGTGTTTTGTTTCACTGTGTCTCACGGCGCAGTCTGTGTGACTGCAGCCTTGTGACAGCTGACTTCCGCTTTCATTGGGAAAGGGACAGGGAGCCAGTACTTTCGATTCACTTGAAATATGGGACAGAGTGCTTATATGTCCACACGTTTGCACGCACACATGTGGATACACAGACACACTCAACCATAAATATTCTGCCTTCCTACTTTAACCCTAAACTTCATCTTGCCGGTGCATCTTGCCTTGGAGACCGGGCTCATTCCGGTCCCATTTGCACCGAAAGCGGTAGGCAGAAGCCGTGGTGCACAGGTATTATTTCCTCAGTAACCTGCCACTCGCTGGTCCAAAGCAATTAATACAGTTTCCCAGAGACCCTTCCTTTTCTCAGGGCAAAGTCCACACACTGAAGACTCTAAACAAAAAACGAAACGTCGAATGCTGTGGCAGAAACACAAACGTTGCAGGGTTATTTGAAATATCCTTTTCCCGGTAAAACAGTTTTCCCAGTTAACGATTCATTTAATTTTAAAGATACTCTTTTTTAAATTTGTAAGATTTTCACGGAATTGAGTAAGTTCTGGATTTTCAAAAGATTTAGCTTCTTAGACATATTTTATAGTTCAAGAATTTGTTTAAAAATATACTAATGGCTTATGACTTTTCTGACTAAAATATAGATTTGCTGTTACACAGTTTAAATTACATTTTAATTTCACCTCACTCCTTATAGGAACTATAACTCCAGTTGGATTATTTATGTGTCCAAGAATATAAGAGATTATGTTTTTAATTAGGGTTTTTGGTGTGTGAAGATAAATTCAAAATTATCCTTGAATATTTTCAGTGTGTATGCAGTTTAATGTCAAGTCACCAAGCAAAGATTTTAATATATAACTGATTTTAATATATAACAAGCATTTCCTGAAGAAGTTATTCGGTATGTGAGTGAAATCAGTGTGTAATTAATTTCCTCTGTTAAAAAACATCTCCGTTTTTCCCTCCACACAGTGAACATGGCCACAAGCAGGCTAATAGGTGCCGTGGCCGGCACCATTCTGGCCCTGGGGGTGATTTTTGGAGGCACAGGGTGGGGAATAGAGTAAGCATCTTTATGCGTTTCCGAGTGTTTCCGTGTGGTTCCCGGTGTGTGAGCTGACCCCTGTGTCGTCTCGTTGATGTGTTTCCCGTGGTCGTGCCACTTGTGGTGTGACTTGGATGTGTTCGTGTCGTGCTGTCTCCTCGTGCAGTGGAGAACCTTCTCCTGTCTGGGACAATGTGGGGCACAAAAAAATATCGGGGTGCTTAGGGTGTTTTCCTAATTGAAGCGATGGTCCCAAAGCTTCCATTGCTCCTCCACTTGTAAAAGCCATTTTAAAATACAGACTTTTTTCCCCTTACTATTTATTGGCAAAAATGCTTTCGTATGAGTGTTTTATTAGGATTCTTATAACAAATTGAATCATCACCAGTCAAATAGGTTCACAAAAACAATGAGGAATTATCAACAATTGTAGCTCTTTTTAAAGACGATCTGAATGACAGACTCTAATATTTTCTCCATTGATTGAGAGTGATATAGCAGTCTTTATCTTAATTTGTTTTTGAAAAGAAGATTTTCAGGATATTGCCCATTTTATTATAAAAAGGGTTAATAATTGAAATTTGAAGTTTACATATATATTTGGGAGCAGGCATTTTAAGAATGAAAAGATACTTAATCCACACCAGCAAAATCTAAAGTTGGAACTACCTGGTGGGTTTGTCTTACAAGTAGCCAGTGTCTGCATCAGTGTCCTGCACGCCACGTGCCCGTCGAGCCCTCACGGAAGTACAGCTCTCCCGGTGCCTTTACTGCGGCTGCTCTGTCCTTGAGCTGTATCCTCCGAAGAGCCATCAGTTCCCGGGGGCACAGCGCTGTCGTGAGATGGCTGCTCTGTAGACTAACAGATGATCACGATTATTTCTAATTTCAGGGATATCATTTACAAGAAAGAAAAATAGTCCTTCCCATGCCGTCTTTTCTACTCACTGTGGTGGTGATAACACTTGACAGCGGCCCAGGGACAAAATTACTAGTCTCTCAAGGAATCACCAGATGTCCTCCAATCAGCCAGCCCAGACCATAGGCATGTTGAGAGCATCACACGTGGTCCTCCTTAGTGTCGCTGATCTGCAGCACACAGATGCTCTCCTGCCGAGCTGGGTCTGGGAGACCCAGGGACCTGAACAGCAGTACGAGGGAGCAGCTCCACGGGCTCCATGTTGTGTGGTCTACCCAAGCCTTCTCTCCTGGGTCAAGGAAGGGCTTTGATTAGACCTGGATTTTCTAAGTCACATCCCATCAGTGTGGACTGTGAGGCTAGTTAACCCCAGGGAAGCTAGAAATACTGGAAAAGAGATTTGGTGTCTCCATACCTGTTAAAAAATAAAGTATATATGAAGTAAAATATGTAGACAAAACAAACTTTGTCCTATAAAATTTCACCTTGGGTCTGTTGACTGGATTACATACAGAAGTAACATTCCTCTTCCAGGGAAAAAATTCTCCACATACATTTATGTGAAAATCCTCCTTAAAAGAAAGGTGGTTTTTAAAAAAATCTTCTCCAACTCCATTTTTATGTAATTTATTGGCTTTACTAATGGAAGGGATGAATTTTAGTAATTCTCCCTTTGGGTCGTAGAGCTGGACCTTTGTTGCAAAGCGTAGTCCTTGTCACCCTCCCCTCCCAGTGTTGCTGGTTTGTGACTCTTCCTGGTCGCGACAGGTAAGTCTGTGTACGTGTATATATTTTTTCTAAAAATAGATATTGTTCTTGGCTTATACAGTGTTTTAGGTATTAGTTTACTGATTTTTTCCTTCAAATTCTAAATTTTGCCATAATTTCTGAAAAAGTAAATACAGTATAAAAAAATAAAATCCACATAGTGCAGTGTAGTTTTAACACTGACTAATTTAACGGGTAGTGTGATGTGTATTTAGTCACTAAGGATTCCATGGACAGGGGTTTTGTTTTGTCTTGCTTTATTTCTACCCCTGTGTTTATAATTGTAAATCAGGAATTGTTTCTCATGGGCTATGTACTGATTCTAATTCCAGCCTGTTTTCTGAGCTAGTAATGTGCAAATCATGTCTAAAACATGATAATATAAATAGTTATTATAAATGTTTGTTTGAAAATGCGATTCCCTGTTAAACTTTGCACAGGAAAATGGAATAATCTTTCATTAACGCAGGGGTTAGTGACATTTCTGTGAAAGGCCTGGTGGCAAATAGTGGTGGCTTTCCAGGTGACAGGGTGTCTCTCACAACCGTGCAGCTCTGCTGTCTTAGCATAAATGCAGCTGTAAGCCCCGTGAGTGAGTGTGGCTGTGTGCCAGTAAAGTCTCTTTGAAAAAATAGGAGGGCCACAGTTGGTCCGTGGGGTGTAATTTGCTGACCCTTGAGGTATACTGTAAGCTTCGGAGCTATACAAATCAGGGTTCAGATCTTGCCTCCATCATGCATTGACTTCTAGAAGCCTCTATTTTTCCCTCTATGAATCAGGGAGAGGCATAGTCCCTGTCTCTTCTGGTATCGTGAGATCAAATGAGATAATGTCAAGTCCTTAGAAGTGCTCTCACTTAGTAAAGATACAGTGTATAGTAGTTACCTGCTTTTACTGCTCTCGTTATTGTTTATTATCACTGGTATCTCTAAAGGCCACTGAGACCTATGTTCTGCAGGACCTCAGTGCTTAGTCTTACGAGTGTGTCCAAACTCAGGAGCCTGAAGGGACTGCATCCCTGAGACTCCCATTTTAAGCATCCTCCTCCACCTTCCCGTCGCGCCCACAAGCACGGGGTAGTCTCTGAGTACAAGCATAACACCGCACACAGTTTTAGTGCTGCTGAAAGTGGCATCCATTTATGTACACAGTCGACGGCACTGATGTGAGCAGAAAAGAGAATTTTTTACACAGCAGCGGATGTGTACACGAACCCAAGGATTTTAGGGGAACTACCAAAATTGGCCTTGTGACTTTGGGAACAGGGACCTACGGTGAGGAAAGAAAGTATTTTGCTGTTAAGGTGCACTGTGCCTGCATATCAGCGTCCTGTAACCTGGGCTATTTCAAATAATTCTTTGACTAGAGTTAATGTTGCTTACATTTAAGAAACATGAGCCAAGGTGTTTTCCATGTGAGTGGAGAGGGTGTACTGGAATATATATATCATCTCCTCCTCAAACAGTTGATAGGAATTCCACTTTCTTTTTTTTATTTCATTCAAATTACCTGAGTTTTATGCTTCCTTCCTCTTGCCTTTGGATCCCCATGTTACTGTTTAAACACTGCCCGAGTCTGTGCCATGAAGAAGTGTATCTTTGAGAACAAGGCTTCAGAGTCAGACCTTTGTTGGTAACCTCCTTCTGACTTCTGAATTTTAACTGTCTCCCAGTGGGGGATAAGAAATTTAGCACTCAGATGACTCTATGTGCTGCTTGAAAGAACATTTCAGTAGAATATTTTTCCTTCTTTTCATGCACTCATTTGCCAGCAGGTTGAGCTGATTCTAACCCAGTCGGGATCTTGATGGGTTCTTTTACTTGTTTGATTCATGACACGGGGGAAGGGGAGGAGGAGAGAGACGTGCAATGACAGTGACTGGGGCATATTTGCTTCAAATTCTGTGAAAGGTGACTTCAATGGGATTTAATTGTTGGTGGTGCAGAAACCTTAGACGACAGGCATTCGAATCCAAGCGGTAGCTCTCCACAGCATCGAGTGAAATGAAGCTGAGTAAATAAAGGTGGTTTGTGTGTCCAGCAGTCTTTTATGCAGGGTGTTGACTTCCTGAAACCGCTCAACTGCCTTTCCCTTGTGGTCATGAAAGTGGTTGGCTCATATGACTTTCTTCCCATGATCCTTTGTCACAGGTCCTAGTGCCACCAATCTCATAATAGGCTCCATCGCTGGTGCCATCCTGGTAGCAGCTATTGTCCTTGGGGGCACAGGATGGGGATTTAAGTAAGCAACGCCGCATGCCTTCTTCTCAGTGGCTCTGGCACTTCTCTTTTCTGCTTACATAACCACGTTTTGAGTTCCTGCTACAAGTCTTAACAGTAAAACTGATTAAAAGAAGTATTTTCTTTATTCCCAAATGAGTCAGAAAAGAAGAAACTTGAAAACTCAAATTTCATCATCTGGCAAGTAGGAAAACAGGAAATGTAGAAGGAATTCCCATGCACTGGATTAAGGAGAAGGAAGTGGAAGCTCTTTAACAGAAGACGTGCCAGCCTTTTGGAGCAACATTCTGAGACACATTTGCTTATACACAGTTAATCGAGGAGACGATGTAGTTGGAAATGGTGGATAGAAACCTCTTGTGTCTGTTTAAAACTGGTTTAGAGTCCATTGACGTTTTGAAATTTTCACAACCTAAGTAACCATTTGTTCATTATTTTTTACCTGTAACATATGTAGCTTTATGATTTGAAAAGCTTCAGTATTTTATAAAACAGATTTTCAAACAGATTTTCCTTAATTCCCTAACCAACTGAATTAGCTTCACGGTGGAATTTAAAATCTGTGGGTGTGTCATACTTAAGTTTCTAATTAGCTGCTAATATCGGCATGACTGGTGGGCCTGGGGTGTTTTCATAGTACCCCTTAGTTTGGATTGTACATTGATCCCTGAGCTAAGTTCGTTTCAACAGACATGCCAGGTAATCACAAATAACCCTCAAGTACGATTAAAATTTTCAAACCTTTATTGAGCTTGGATGTTTCCATACTGCAGATTCATTGGGTAATTGCTTTTTCTTTCTTTCTTTTTTTTAGCTTTTCATGCTTCAATGACTTACGATTTGTACATAAGACCTTCTGTGCCAAATGTTCCTTGTGATAAATTAAATTTCAACCAGATCTATAGAAACAAATTTAAGTAGGAAATAAGACCGTTACCCAAATTCAAAACTCACTTTGCCTTCGTCTGGTTACTCAATAGAGGAAGTTTCTGACCTGAACTGTCTGAACAATTGCCTTAATTAGGAAGTTTAGTTCGTTTTGTATTTGGAATTCTGAATTCAGTATATTTACAGCAGCTAAAGTGTTATTATTAGAAAATGATTATGAAAAAAAACACAAACCAAAAGATGATTTAAATAAATTCAAACCTACAAGTCTTTGAGTGATTTCAACTTGAGAGCTATTATCAAATAGTACCTCTTTTCTACAGAGATATTTATAAACTTGAACTTGTTTGATGGAACAGTAGTTTGGGCATCCACATTTTTTCAAAAGCGCACTCCAAATGGGCAACTCATGTTGGAATGTCTCATCATTGTATTAACAAGACATTGCCCAGATATTGAATCACTCATGTGGCACATAATAAAACAACATATTTTTATTTGAACTGGCCTAATTCAGGCAAAAATGTTCTTCGTGTCTTCCTGCTGTAAACAGGTCACTGTACATTCCAGTTTTTCCATGATCTGTTATTTTATAATGCCCCCTTGAAGTTTTTCATAAATATGCTCCAAGAAAGATAAATTTGGCTTATGCTCAGGCACTGGGAAATCTCAGTTTCAAAGGCCTGGAAAACGTGCTGCTGTGCATCTTTGTGTATCTCTGTCATCCAGCCCTAGGCAACACCAAATTTCCCATTTCAGCATTTGGAGATAAAACCTCTCTTCTGTAGCAGGACCTCAAAACAGCGGCCTGGCCTAGCTCACAGCTTGAATTGCATGTTTCTTTGGGGAAAACTAGAAAAGCCTTTTATCACTGTGTATATAAGTGGATTAAGCCCTGTCCAGATTGTTTATATCAGGAAGAGGTGTCTCAGCCATCAGATGAGCAGCAAAAGGGTGGTGGGGAGGGACCCTCAGCGAGGCATGGGAATGCTGTGCAGGCGCATACTGGCGGGCTAGGTCAGTGCCCCTTCCCACACCCTATGACCCTAATAAAGAAAAAAAATTGCAGAAAGGGCCAGAACAGTGTGAAGTAAAAATTTTTGTGCTCTGAAAGAAAATGAAGAAGTGAAATAACTTCAGGAGTTTAAATGTGGAGGAACTG
Organism: Phyllostomus hastatus; assembly: GCF_019186645.2. NCBI lineage: Eukaryota > Metazoa > Chordata > Mammalia > Chiroptera > Phyllostomidae > Phyllostomus > Phyllostomus hastatus. The sequence continues at coordinate 17,388,628 of NW_025333583.1, read as the reverse complement.
CTGCTTTTTGTGCTATGGGTTGCAACAATGAGGCTCTGAATTTGCTTTCAACTTTCATAGCAGCTACGTGGTTTATGCTCAGCATTAAAGAACTACTTCAACTTTGCAATAAAGGACTTTGGGTGACGAATGATAAAGTTTAGGTTTCCTCACCCCTTGGGCAGTCAGGGAGATGATTAGTTTCAATATGCTTTGGATGTATATTTGCTAGCAGAACGGAAAGCCTTTGAGTTTTTCATTGAGCTCAATGTGGATACAGAAGAGTTCCCTTCAGAATCCAAAGTTCAAAACTAGTTTTGAAGATTGCTCTAAATACCTTTGTGAGAAATCCCTCTTGCCTTCAGGTTTTTATGACTAGGAGAGACATTAACAAAGAAACTTGAGGGGTTTTTGGGCACGTAAATTTTCAGGTTAAAGGGCGATGTAGAAGCACTCGGGGTGAGGCTGAGGGGGTGGGTGTTGCTTTTTCCTCAGGTGTGTTTCCTCAGGTGTGCCACTGTGAGCAGGGGAGATGTGGAAGCAGGGTCACGCCATACCTGACCTGTCCGAGTATAAATGAGAAGTACAGCTGTGCTTCAACCCTGACACTATCTGCCACTCTTCATAGTTTTTCCTCTTCAATCATATTTCCTGTGAAATAGGTGGTAAAAAGCAAGAGTGTATGTGAGTGTGCAAGTGTGTGTGAATGAATGTAGCGTGGGTGTACAAGGTGATAATGATGGTTTGTCCAGATTATTGTGATAAAAAATAATATAAATTTAGGTTCCTTCTTGGCAGAATAGTAGAGTCTTTGCTTAATGAAAACAAGACTCCCACAAGCAAGGCTTTAGAATTCCTGAGGAAATCCTACAGGAAAAAATGCTTTATTTGGTAGGTTATTGTATTTAACATATTCTGATGTATTGAGTAATGTGGTAGATACACCTTAGTAACTTGAGTTAATTTCGTACTCCAAAAGTACGACGTTTCTAAGGGATGATTTAGTCTGTGGATTCCCAGCCTTTAGGGTCTCAGATTTTTTCTCTGAGAAATCCTGTGAAAAAGGCACATAGGGTCTTGGCGCGTCACAGTGTCCAGCATGCCCCCGTATCCACATTCATTCACCCTCACCTCGTGCTCTCTTCCTGTCTGTCACCAACAGACTAGAGCTGTGGCGCAGAGGGGTGCAGCCCTCCATCCTGGGGGACTCGTGGGGACTCATAGCCTCTATCTGATATTGAAAAATAACCTACACGGTTAGATCGTTAGAGTTGCTTGTACTCGACTTTGGAGAAAATCATGTAGATGAGGGGCCATTCTAGTAGTATCTTCTCTAAAACTGAGAAAACAGGACCAAAAAGTGAAAAGAGAATTTCATAACCTCAATTTAAGTGAACAGAATGTCATGACCTTGGCGGTGGCTTTTCATTTGACATTCTCTAAATTCGAATACAAGAAAGTTGACGTGAGTGATCTGGTCGTTCACATGCGCATAAAGTATATGAACATCATCCTAGTTCATGGTAATACGAAAGGGAAATTCTAGGTGACGGTAGGAAAATTACTTGAAGGCAGCAGTGACATAGGCTGTGGGCAATTCAAACCACAAGGTTTTAAGATGAGTATTGCACTCTCCCAACTGTATTGTAGCATCTCGGCCGGTGGAACCCCAGCACCCTGTCCCCTCTCCCACGGCTTGCTCTCCCCATGGGGTTCATGGCCGTGGTGGCCGTAGTGGCCTGGCAGAGCTGCTCCTGACATTAGAAGAGTCAGTGCAATAAGAGTGGCATTACCATATGTAGTTTCTCCTCTGTGAGAAGTTTCTTGGGTTACAGATTCTTACTGAGCCTGAGTTTGTGAGCAGTTCTGTTTGGCCCGTGTTCTGTTCGCTGGCCACGCTACAGAAAAGACTGGTTAGGCACTCACCTCCTGAAGATGTAAAAGACCCTAGCTGCGTTCTCACAAGGAGAGTTAACTGAATTGTTGGGATGTCAAAGTTGGATGAAATTTCAAAGGAAGTTAATATGGGTAAGGATATTTTCTGGAAAGAATCAATATCTTTTTTTAAATTTTGGATTTTAGAGAGTTAGGAAATTGGATCAGTGTTACCTAGTCTTTCCACAAGGGAGGATAACCAGACTGCTGCTTATCAGAACTCCACGACCATATCCCAGTGCATCATTCCCCTGGCGCCTGCCACTCCTGGGTCAGGCACTTGCTCACTCAGATCTAGCAGGTGGTGGGGGGGCCGGTTGGCCAGGAAGACCCAGTTCAGCCCCCTGGCTCAACTTCCCAGGGACGGAGCTCAGTCTAAGGTCGCCTAGAAAGGGTTGGGTGAGGCGTTACTGGTGGCCAGCAAGGACTCACTGTGGAGAGATGAGAAGGTGATAGTGGTGGGTAAATGTACCTTTGAAAGACCTAAAGGCTTTACAATCTGAGATGGTTGTTGTTACCTGAAAAGATTTGTTTTAATTTTGTATAGACATATGTGTGTATAATATATATTGTGGAAGAAAGTCCAGGTTTTTCAGAAGTAGTAAAAGTTAACTGGCTCAATGCAAGGTTTATTTGTTATGATACTATTTTATAATGATGCAGAACTACCATACAGGTTATGATGAGGAAGTAAATTGCGGTCACTACCCTAGTGAGCAGAGTATTCAGACGAAACTGTGGAAGGCAGACAGTAAGCACATACCCATAGTAGTTGTGCTTTCACATTACAATTGAACAAAAAGATTTTGTTCATATAGACAATTCAGGGCAGGCGGTTGTCAACATACAGTGGCCCACAGGGGTCACAGTTTATACGTGAGGGACCCTCACAGTGAGTCTGCCTTACGAGTGTCCCCCTTGTCCTCATCTGGGAAGGAAATGTATTCCAGGATTCCATCCTGGAATCCCCCATTGGCATTCAGATTCCATCGTCTCAGAAATACGTGGTTCTAAAGCATGGTTTGGGCTCTTGGTTAACCCTCGGAACCCAGCCACCCTGTTGAACATTGTTTCTATTTATTTTTTTAAGTGCAGTCTAAGCTTCCAAAACTGGCTCTCAGAAGGAGCACAAACTTGTGGACACTGGAGTTGCCTCGATGCCAGGCTGAAATAGGATTTCATATCTCCATTTAAAAATGAACTGGATTGCAGTTATGACCTTGGACATGGCTATTTACCTGGCACTCCCTGCATTTGAATAAAGGAACTTAGATGTGAGCAATACAGTCACTTATATGCATAGCACTGGCTGGCTTCATGTCTCCTCTACATTCATTTTAATTGAAACATTAGTTTAACATTTCTCTTTAGTTCCAGTAATGCATAGCTAACTAGTAGTAGTGCAGGGTTATTTTACAAGGTCTAGCAGTCCCTGTTTTTCCCCACCTGACTCTCTGGAAGTGTAGTTCATTATATATCAACCTTCACGGGCTGTGAGCACGGATAGAAGACGCTCACCTGTGCTCTAAAGCACTTAGTGACAGATGCATTATGGGAGACTTCCCTTTGGTTTCAGCTCTATCTCTTAGCAGTATCAGCAATGCCTCCTTTCACAAATATTGACTCAAAAGAGGGTTGGGAGTGGTGGGGGGTGGGAAAGAAAAGGAAGTGCACTGTTTTAATAGTGTTCACTGCAGTGAATTACCTGCTAGATCAATGAACCATGTGCTTGGGCCATTAATGAAGATGTTTTAATAAAAACTTTCAAAAAGAAAAAGGAGATTTTCTTTAAAGACTTTTATATTTGATATCTCAAAAGAGAAGCATCAAAGTGGTCATTTTGGGGAAAATCTAAGAACTTTACAGGACGCCTTTATACCTATTTTGAGCTTTGCTATTGTTTTTAGTTTGAATTACCTAGTGGGGAGGAGGAATATACTATAATCTTTTCGGTATGTAGGGCTGGAAGGGCATCCAGCTGGCCCCGAGAGAGTGGGCAGGGGAGTGAGGGCTCCTGGGGACTCCTAGGTCTCCAGTTTTGCATGATGCCTTGGTGGCAGCGGTGTTGCACCCGCCCAGTGCGCAGATTAAATGCATGAGCCCCCTTGCTTGATGCCCCACATGAAACCAGACCAAGGGGAGGTTGCAGCCAACTTTTGTTGTTGCCTTGTACAAGTGTCTTGCTGGTTCTCTTCTCTTTTTAAACATAGGAACCACTTGTCAGGAGACTGGACACTGTGAGCAAGGCTTTACCTTGCTTCCTTCAACTAAGCTAATTTTAACTTGCTTCCTCCAACTAAGCTAATCTGCTGCATTTGCTTAACTAACCTGAGCCTGTGTCCATTCTCCTCTGAGTGTACTGTCTTCCTGTGCACTCTGGTTTTCGACTTTCTAGACGTGCTTGTTCCATGGCGTGGTAATTGCTCACTCAGCCAAGGCAGCAAGATAACTAAGTAGAATGAGGCTTTTTGCCCTCTTGGCAAAGGCTGATGCACTGATCCTGAACTCTCAGGTCCTGGAGGGGATCAGCTGCAAGACCTTCAGAGTTTATCTTAGTTCTCAAGTCTCCTAAGTGAAAGAGCCCTCCATATCATCGTTTTCATCTAGTCACAATTAGTCATGCCAATTACTTCTGAAATAAGAGACACATTGGGCTGCTGAGACTTCCAATGATTTAAAAGGAACAACTTGAAGCTTCTTTTGGTCTTCACAAATGGGTATATTCTAGTGGGGATGTGAAGACATTCAAAAGTGTGAGGTATTCTGTGTTTCCATTGCAAGCTCGTTTCGGAAAATCTGCCTTGGTTTGGGCTGATTACTTTGCTCTGGAACTAGCATTGTCATTATCACCACCCTTCCCTCATCATGATCTGATTAATATTGTGGATTTTTCCCCCCTCTGCTTGCATCTCTGGCGCATTCGGGAAGAAATGTCAAGAAGAGGAGGTTCGATCCTACTCAGCAAGGCCCCATCTGAATCAGCTGTGCTGGGTGAACAACAGTGCCTCGCACTGTTGGATTCTGGGTATGACATACTTTCAATGACATTGCCAGAACTCTTAAGCCTGTAAACAAGAACATTGGGTGGTCATGACTACAGAACTCAAGTTGGGGTGACAAGGATGAGGTAAAAGAAAACTGTCCTTTTTTGGAAATCATTTCAAAGAACTCCTCCCACCACCTGTCAATAAAAGGGAGACAAAAGACAATGTTATAAAAAGAACTATTTGAGGATTTCTTTTCCCAACTAAAGGTCTGAAGAAGGAACAACAAAAATTAAGTGCAATAAAAAGAACCATTAAAAATAACAAATGATTTTTTTTTCCTTCCTCAGCCTGCCGGCACTTAGTATCTTATAAATGATCTGGCATGATTTTTTCTTTTCCTACCAATGACACACTCCAGTGGCATGAAGATCTCATTCTGGAAAGGGTAAAATCTGCATGGCATATCTACAACAAGCAGCTAGCAAGCCAATCCGCAGCAAAACTTGCACCTGAATTCCTAAGGTGGAGATGACAGAGGAACATGAGGAAGTGGCCTGGCCCCCTCCCCCTAGTCTAAACCAGACCGTGAACTCCAGAGACCCCTGCTCTTGTGATTCACCTTCCCATTGTCTTTTCTCCTGGGCTGAGCAGCCTTTGGAAGTGGGAGTCGGAGTTTGAGCGTTGATGCTATTGTATAGTTCTTTTATAAATGTAAATATGGAAAAAGATTTTGACATATCAACGTTCACTTGTCTGTATTGAAATATTTTCCTTGTAAAGGTTCTCTGTAAATTTGAGTCTGTTGTTTGCTCCCCATCTTTTTGGTTCCTTTTCTCTGTATAGACGTCTCTGTCCTTCTCTCTTGTAACATGTTGTACAGTGACTGTTGGGCTCTCTTAAAAAAGACAGGTGTAGTCACCGATGCAGGGAGTTTGGGCACAAACCGGGTGCGATTTAGGAATGAAATGCTCGAATGGCATGAAATGCTTTGAAACCAAAAATAAACAGAAGGTGGGGGGACACAAAACAAACAACCCATATTAAAAACACAAAAATTATGTAAGTGGAAGTATATGTACGGATAAGTCTCTAAAAGTTTTTGATGTCATTATAAACCTATGTATATAATGTAAGAAAGTAGACACCCTCTCAAATTAATCACAAAAGTGCCAAGCTCACAATTTTAGTTTTTGGTTCTGACAATTTTTCCCCCTGTCTTTAATGTGAAAGGAGGATAAACTTAAAGCCTTAAATTTAAAAAAAATTCAATGTTGAAAGCTTGGGAAAAAGTTAAGCTTTCCATCTTATTCATCTCTATTACTGTCAATATTTCTTTCATGCTTCATCATACTGCCTTGAAATACATATGGTAGAAGCCCACTGTCAAACCGGACATGGAGGCAGACAGCACTGACCTTCTGGTGAGTGCCGTTGGAACGCCCACGGGGCGCTGCTGATCTGTGCATCGCTGCGCCGGGTTACAGCGGGGTTCGACCACACACACCTTCCCCTCTTCCTTCCAGGCAGATTTGCAGGTGTAATCTGGGTTCCTGAGTCCCTCTGAGTTTAGGTCACTTTCACTGAGGTTTCTTCTTCCATAAATAGGGTCATCATCGCTTCTAGTCAAGTTAGTAAAGAAATTTGGCCCCGGCTTTGTTTTAAATGTAAAACTTGTCTCTGATCCCTTCAGTGAGTGTCCTTCTAGACATGAGCTCTCCTGAAAGACCCCCAAGCACCCATAGTTCTCTAATGTCCTCTTTTTAAGAACAGGACATCAATTATACTGTTCACTTCGTGACAGCCAAGTCAGATAGCTTTCAATCCCTTTTCAGCAGGATTCATGACACTAGTCTCACCACTTTGGCTTTGACTTCGGAAAGGATTATGGCCTAAAAATGTACTGCTTGAAACAGTGTGGGTTTTTTTCCCCCATGTATTTTCAATTGTGGAAGTATCACAGTTATAGAGCAAGAAACCTTGATTTCTGTATGCTACAATAGACCATAAGCTAACATCTTAATCCTGTTGTTGCTTCCTGAGTACTAGGTGCTACACCAGTATGCAGCCTTTCTCTAGAAATAGCTACATGTTTATATTGCAATAACAGGGTTCTCTGCAAGGTGTACCAGCCTTACTCTTGGCTTCACCAGACACAGGTTGTATGTCCCCCCTCCCTAGTGGCAGTGGCTCTTTCACCTCCGAGGAAACTCAGATTACTCAGCATCTCTTCCCATCACTGCATCGTGTGTGTCTCTCTGTTGCTGGATCCTGCTCACTAGTGGATGCGAAACCACTGCTGAGCGCACCATGTACATTTCACTGCTCTTCCAGATGCACCAGGTGACTTAATAGAAACAAAACCATGGTGGTTACAAAACCAGTTCAATCTTTATTATCAACTTTTGAGCATTTCACAAACAACATTGTAAATGTGCGATGTTATGTTTTAAATCAGACCACAGTGGTCCCCAAATATTATGTACATATGGCAAATGTCAGTGTAACTTTTCGTTACACCGGCAGTTTCATAGGTAACCAAACCTATGCTCCAATGTCCAATTGTTTGTGTGTATATGTAAAATGCACAAGCTTTAAGCTGTGTGTGTATGAATATGAAAGAGTATGCAACCATACCAATCGTGAACAATGGATTATAATTATTTTTGGTGGTATTAGGTTATGTAGTTTCAAACTCTGCTGTGTTTTCTCTTGCCCATGCCATTCATTTGCTGATTTTTGTGGTGTGAATAATTGCTTATTAATTTGAGCTCAAAGCACAAGCATATCACTGTTTAATGTTACCCAACGAGAGTTAGTGTTCAGTAATGACAAGTTCCCATTTCACCCACTACACTCCTGCTGCATTAACCAACGACACACGGACGAGGAGATGCACGCTGACTTCATCGCTCACCTGGGACACTGCATGAGCCCCCTGACCTAGAGCTACTCCTATTAGATAAGTGAGCAGTACACATAGGTGCATGTTCTGAAACACGAATCACATAGAGCCGTGGAGTTCTACCAAGTGGTATGTGTGGTTTTGGTTTTTGTTTTTTGTTTTACTATGCAAAGATGGGAAATGCACAACTTTTCAAAGACTAGTGTCTGGAGAACTTTACAAACAATACTTGAACCCTTTCTTTCAAGTCATCCCATCCTATTTGGTAGCTGTGGCTTCCATGGTTGATTTTCATTTTTTACACGGTTTGTAATTTTTTAAGTGCATCACCTGAAGTTTTGTTTGAATAAATTCATTCATAATCTTGTTGGCTGCCCTTGAATGGAGATTCAGTACTCACTGTATGCATCTTTCAGTCAAGTCTGTATTAAAACCTTGGTTAATGTAAATGCTGTAGCTTTATACTTTGGTCATTTTTCATACCCCCTTTTCTGTGTTTTCTTGTATTGTTGAATAAACAGCCATGTGCCTGATACCATCAAGAGTTTTAGCACAGGTCTCTTAATCGAAGACTCCCTGAAAATTTAAGCAGTCAATGGAGCAAAATAAAATCTCTGATTAATGATAAATATATTCTTCCTGTTTAGGACTCAGTTTCATTGGGTTTAATGGAAATGCTTTGCTTCTCATCAATCAGAGGAAAAAAACCACTATAGAATCATCATGACCAATTTTTATTTGTTTAGTGCCTCTCTTCTGAGTTTAAAGAGGGTGGCTGTTAATGACGTCCACACTTTTGACCTGATACCAAATTGACAGTCAAGCTGTGAAGAAATTAGAAGTGTCGGTTATACAAACTGCATTCCCGGAAACATTGGAAGGAGGGTGTTTCCTCCCGTGCAGTTGTTCATCAGACAGTATTCATGAATGTCTTTTTGCCTGCCTCCTCGCCACCTCCACCGCCATCCCTTGGTTTGGCACCAGGAGCCCCGGTGCCTTGTGGATCTCCTGCCCTGGCACAGACAGAGGCTAATCTGACCACACTGCTCCTCTGAGGAACGTTTGTAGGGGCCTCCCAAGTCCAAACCTAACAATGGGACAAACTTCTGCCTGCTTTTTGGGATGTCGGCCTTCTTTATTTAGCCTTCATTGGCTCTTATTCTCCAATAGGCACCCTACTTAAAGATCCCCTTGAAGAGCCTCTTCCACCCAGGGCTGAATAATCGTACGTAAATTTTATGTCCACTCACCACAGTCCATTTGTCAGTTCATGTAATAAAAATATAGAAATACTTAAAAAAACATGAATATTATACTTTAAATAAGAAAAGTATATTAGAGTGTCGTGTATGTTTGATTTTAAAGAAGAATTACCTGGTTTTTGATAGGTTTTCCTTCCAGTCATTCTGTTTTGGAGGTTGACACTGAAATGAGTTCTACTCCATGACCCCTTGGTGACTGACTGAGAAAAGGGACCCAGAAACCAGAACTCCCTAGAGAATAGAACAAGAGCCCTAGAGTTAAGTCTTTGATGCAAATAATTAAGTAGAAAATCCATATGCTCACCGTGGAATTCCTAGGTAACCTAAAATTTAAGATAGGCATCCGTTAGGTTACTGTGCAGGGATTAGGGACGGCTACTCAATGATTTATTAATTCAACCAATATTTATTAAACCTGTATGCCAGGAACTCCTCCTAGGAATTAAAGGGACAAAAACCAGTTCTTGGCCCAAGGTGCTGACCATTTAGCTGGGAGATAACACCTGACAAATTAAATTGTGATCGAGAGTAAAAACTTCCGAGGTGCAAGTGGGGAAGGATGCAGAAAGGCTTCCTGAAAGAAGTGAGTTTTGAAATGTCTTGAAGGATGACAAGAGATCACCAGTCTAACAAAGCGGGAAACACACCCAAGGCTCAGAAAGCAACATGTGTCAACAGCCAGGAGGAGGAGCTCAGACCCTTGGGGTAAGTAAGGCTGTGCAGCTCATCCATCTGGCCTGTGTTTCCTTCCACCCTCCTTCCTACACTCCCTCCTTTCTTTCCTCCCTGCCTTTCACAAACACTCAGTCTTTAAAACTCCTTCACTGCTCTGCTGGGTCTCAAGGACACAGTGATGAGCTCTCAAATCTTGTAAGCAATATGCAGCATGTCAATACAATGTGATAAGTGCCCACACAAGAAGTATTAGGTGCTTCAGGAGGAGAGAGGAGGGAGACTCTAACCCTGCCCTTGAGCTCAAGGAGGGTTTGGCAGAGGACGGGGAATGTGAGCAGAAAGCTGTGCAATTGGACCCAATACCATGATCACTCATTGTTATGTGTCACCTGGGCTGGAAGGTTGGTGGAAGTCCGTAGGTGCCTTGGGGGAAGAACAACCTGTGATGTTCAGTCTAACTTTCTACTTCAGATATCTGGATTCCTTTCGCTTGTGTGAAGATGATTACCAGGTTGTCCATCAGAGGCTTATATTTCTAGATATTGTGCACTCCTCATGGATCAGTCTTAAATGTCTGGTGCTGTCAGTGATGACAAAGAGGGCCTTTTGACCTGACCTGTGAACTGTGATATTTTCTTAACACAAAGACCCCTGGCTAATTTCAATCTGGAGTGAGGGGGGTGGAGAAGAGCCATAAATGCTTTTAAAGCATCATTTAATAAGTCCTTCAATTAATGAAGGGTCAAAATCATTTTTCCAAGTGTAGCTTCACTTCTAGTCCACTAAAGTTAATGTTTCTCTGTCTAAGGACTTGGAGAGAAGTTTACCTACCTTTCCTCAGTCTTTTCAGAAACCTATCAACAGGTCCAGCCCTTTGACTACAAATTCTAAGCTGCATATATAACCTCCAGAGAGAAGGGAAATGCCATGGTTCCTCATTACCTGAAAATAGTGGTCCTGCTGGGAACCAGTGATGCTCCTTTGCCAGCTGATTGCCTGTGTGTGCTGCACTCATCGTGGTGTGGCTGCAAAGGTTGCACTTGGGACCCCACAGAGTCCACCCTGTGAGAACATTGATTTGATGTGATGAAAGCCAAATAAGCCAAGTGAATCGATTGGGCCTGCAAAAAACAAGGCAAAACAAAGCACAACAAGAAAGTCTTCCTCCTGAATGTAGTGTATCAAGGAGTGTATCAAGAGTTCTTCAGATCTCTTTGGAGCTCGAAATAGCTTCCAGCCTCAGGGGGTAAATGAGCTTGCAGCAGAGTTCCTGGCTGTGTCAGGTCTCAGGGTGAAGACAGAAAAAGGTAACTTGGATGGTAAATGACATCAGGGGCCCTTTGTCCTGCAGCAACAGATACAGCTTTGCAGAGTCATTGTAACTCCTGTAGAAATAGTGAATGGATTGTAGGCAGGAGGTTTAACCTGCTTTTTTTTGTGTAGGCAAAATAGCTATAAAGCTCAATGACAAACCCTAAGGTCTGCAGAAGCCAATTACCAAAATGAGCAGAAGAACCCGGTATAGGGGACAAGACGGGTAAGGGAGACGGAGCTGAGCTGGAGAGCATGTGCCGTCTCCACTCATCTCTGGCCAACTGTCTCCATGTGGAGAACTGGGTCCTTCGTTGCCCCTTCCCTTTATTTTTCTAGAGAAGCCAGAAATCCATATTTGTATATATGTTTTCCATTTTTTTAAATTATGCAGCCAATTCACATTTTGAGGACACTGTGGATCAAGGAGGCGCAGACAGAACCTGTCTTAGCGTAGGATTAAGCCTGTTGGCCCCTGATATGTAATTCCTGCATACATTACTGAGACACCTTCATGTGTGGCCCCTGGAATTGTCCGATAGCTCCAGTGAGTACAGGGACATAGCCCTGCTCCAGTCCAGCTGCAGTGGAAAAGGGCCTTCTTGTGAGTTGCCACTTACAGTGTTGACTTGCTGTTATTTTGCTTGGATGTGGAGCGGGCACTGAAAGCCACAGTATTGAAGGCCGCCTGTGTGAAGATTTTTCCTTTCAGTGGTGTTTTGTGTGCTAAGCTTATTCAGATGTGCTGCACTGTGGGAGAACAAAGCCTGTATTGGCAAGTAGGCTTTGTCTCCATGCACATTCCTCAATGCTCACTGAGGCTTTGTCGCAGTGCTCACTAAGGCAGTTTAGTGGCTGCCTGGACCCCAAGCCATACATGCCATTGGTTAGAAAGGATGCTGAGATTGATTATGGATGTCTGCTACCTAGCAACCACGGTATCTGACTAGATCCACACAAATCTTAACATGGTCGTTCTTTTAGTCTTTGATTCTCGCCAGTTGGATGTAGGGATGAACCAGCCAATCTGGCCAATCCAGAGGTCCCTATGTAATGTTCTGGATCCAGAGAAAAATGGAAGAGATCCTGAAGCAAAGGAATGCAGAAGCTGAAAAGTCAAGCAAGAAGAAAAGTTAAATTTTAATTTTTGTTTTTTTCTGATTAATCATGAAAATCTACATGTTTATTGCAGAGAATTTGGAAAACAAACAAAAACTAAACAATAAAATGACTATAATCCAATCATCAAGATAGAACTTTCATTAATACTTTTTTCATTTCTTGAACCTTTATTTTGTTTCTTCCCGCCACCACCGAATCAGCCCACAAAGGCAGGCAGCGAGCGGGTTTCCCGGGGATCTGTTTTCATCTCCCTGCTTATTTCCATGTGTGCGTCTCCTGTGCACCAGGCTCTATGTTCTCCTGGCTCCAGGAATGTGGAAATGGGGGGCACACTCAAATCCTTAAGGCAAACAAATACTGTCTAGCCTCTCAGTCCTGGCTCAGCCTGTTCCCTCTGCTGGGAAGACGTCTTCTCTCTCCCAGAGCCCCGAATTCCTATGCATCCCTAAATGTCACCTCAGATGTTACCTCCTTCACAGAGTCCTGATCCTTCCACAGCTTTCTAGGTGGGTACAGGGAGAGTGGGAGCTCCATCAGTGGTGGTGCTGGGGTGAAACGCCAGGTGTTTGGGGCTCCAGAGTCCAGGCTGTAATAACCACGGCACTTGATCGCCCCGCTTCTGGTCCCACTTTACAGTTGAGAACAATCAAATTTGAAGAGGTCTGACACCTTCCTTGAGATCACCTTTCTGGTAAGTGCCAGGGCCAGATTCAGGACCCAGCTAGGGCAATTCAGGATCCTTTTCTGAAGCCAGGAGAACATGAAACAGGATATTTGACACGCAAAGATGAGCAGGAGGGTGAAAGCTGTAGCTCCTCGTGGAGAACCACTTGCTTCTCTTTGTGGGCTGCTCCTGCTAGGCCTTGGCCAGCAGCACACGGAGACCGGGGTGGGGAGGTGTCCAGGTTTAGAGGGCCTGCATTATGAAAACTTTACTCCCTGAGTGTACTTCCTAAGCTTTTATTAGAACTAGCTAGAGAGAGGACAGCAAAACTGAAGGAAAAGGCTGAAAACTTATTCCTACAGCACCCCTCCTGTGAGAAAGTATGTTAAGAGTATGTTAACGGATTGGAAATATCTGCAAGACATTAAGTGAGAGAAAAAATGGGATTTTTCTGGTTGCTTTGATGAGTGAAACAGTTTCGTCTTACAAAACTGATGAGCGAAAAATATAGAAATGCCATTTTCAATCCCGTATTACAAAGAACTTGACTGAGTCAACGAGTAATACGAACATCTACTAAATAAAGGTCTTTTATTTAGACATGGTGGGTGATAAAATATGGTGCCTGGATGCTGCTCTGTGGGGTGTTTAGAGTTCAGTTGAGAGACTGAGAAATAGAGAAAGCACGGCCATTTAAGATGAAAGTGTCATATGACAGTTCAGAGGGGTGAGGGAATTTCAGGGGAATTTCAGGGAAAAAGGGGAAGGGTTTACAAGAATAAGTATAAAGGATGCATGGATAAAAACTAAGGGTGGGTGGAAATGGGAGGGAGGAGGGAAGGGGTGGGTGGTTAGGTTAGGATGGGAGTAAAAGAAAATTGTGCAACAATTAAAATAAATTTAAAAATAAAAATAAATTTTAAAAAGATGAGAGTGTCATATTAGGTAAAAAAAAATACAGATAAACTACTATGGAAGAGCAGCAGAGGAAAACACTCTTCCCTGCATTTGGGGTGTAGGAAGGAGATCAACAAAATTCTCTGGATGAGGAGCATTGGAACTGGTGAACTATGGACATATGGGAATGGGAACAGAAGTACTGCAGCTTGAACTGAAATAACAGACCAAAATTCCAGGGGCTTCAACAAAGTCAAAGTTTTTCCCCTCCTGCATGAGCCCTCCGATCCAGTATGGTGGCTTCTCCTATTGCCTTTTGCTGTGCCAACCTTAGCACACAACTCCTGTCTCATGGGACGAATTCTCGGCGCCAGCTTTTAGGAAGCAGGGGTAAAGGAGGAGACGTGGAGGGTCTACCAGTTCCTTTGGATACCAGTCTAGAAATTGCACATATCACTTGCCACAGGTATTCATTAGAATATAGCCACACCTGTTTGCAAAGGGGCCTGGAGGGGCATGTAATTACTAAAGAGAAAAGTTAGATGGGGTATTTAGAGACAGCGATCTGCCACTGACCTTGTATAAAGTGCCCATAGGGGATTGTGAGGGTGGGAGAGGGCAGGACGTACTGCCCAGAGACACTTGGAGGAACACAGGAATTATAAAGGGTTTATTTCTCTCTGTGTGAGTACAGTCAGAGGAGGAGCGTCAGCTGTGGGCCCTGTGGCGGTGGGGGTGGGGGGGGGCGGGGGAGTGCCTCCAGGGAACAGGACTGCCCTGCTTAGAGTAGCCTACACCCTGAGACGGGTCCATGCAGGTTAGAGAGGCCCAGCCCTCTTCCCCGCCCCACCCGACTCACCACCACTCTCTGGACCAGACCAGCTCCAAGCTCTGAAACTCACCTCTTGGAGCCCGCCCTGTCCTGCCTCGGTCCCATCCGTTCCACAGCTGGAGGAAAGCGCTCCCTAATACCCATCCTGCCCATGCACCTCTGGCTCGCAGCTTGCTTCCCCAGAAACCCCAACTGGAGCCACTGTCGAGCAGCTTGTTTTGTCAGAGCTTCGAGTGTACACGGAGGAGAGGAGGGAACTGAGGAACGACCTGTAAAGCCCCGGGTCAAGTTGTAGGGACCCTGAACTGTCGTGGGCGGTCTTGCTTCTGCAGGCGGTTGTGAGCTGGATCCTGAGACTCAGAGGAAGGATCCTCAGAAGCTGTCTGGCAGAGGAGTATACGATGGTTGTAGGTAAAAGAGGCAGGAGGAAGGCAAACCATTTAGGATACAGCGCCATAGCTCGGATCCGGGAAAATGAAGAACTTAAACAGGCCCTGGCCGTGAACAAGGGAGTGGAAGGCACAGATCACACAGGCAGAATCAACAGAACTGGGCAGCTGGTTGAGGAAATCCAGAAAGAAGGGAGGGTAAAAGATAAAGGCCAGGTTTGATATGCAGTGACTGGGACAATGGGGGCAGTCTGGAAGAGACCCTGATTTTGAGGGCACAGATGTATTGCATTTTGGATCTATTGGATTTGAGGGGCTTAGAGAAAATCTAGCTTAAAAACGTCCAGCAGGCTATTGAAATGAAGATGTAAGACTCCTTAGAGATAGAAATATCTACTTGAGAACCATTTATAGGTGTAATAATTTAAGACGTAAAATTAGAGGCAATTTCTCGAGGAATCAGAAGAAAACAAGGAGGGAGAGAAAGGGCTGAAAGTATTGAGAGAAACTGTGGAATGAATGCAATGGATAAAGATTACCTCCATGAAACTGGGACTATATTTGAAAGGTTACCAACAGCAGGAATGAATTCTGTTGGTCCCAAGAACAGAATTTAGCAAGGAAGGGGGAATCTGATCTTCCTGCTGTAGCCAAGATTCCAACTGATACGGAATCAATAACAGCTTTCCATAAGAGGCAACATACAACTCAATGACCAAAAACCCAGGATCTTCACTAGGAAAGCTGAAGAATTTTTTCAGAGAAACGGGGTTTTCCACACCTGAAACTCTTCACAATATTTCTGTGTAGCAGAACAAGAAAAAACAATTTTTTTTAACTTTGCATTTCCATTACTATAACGATAATGGCACTTTCTTTAGTCTGAACCTGAAATTACAAGCATTTGGCATTCCAGGAACAAGCGATGAGGGCGACGCTCCCACACTTATTAGAAGCCACATGTTGATTTATCAGCAGAGTCGTTGTTTATTAATAGCATCATGATAGCCGTTAGCTTTCCATGGATAGATTTTCCATGGAAAAATATTATTCCCGGACCACTATGCTATCAGTGTAGATGACTGGTGTAAGGTAGAACACAAGAAATTTGGTGATGACTCTTGGGTTTCAAAATTACATTCTCAATGCCACACAAAGAAGGGGTAAGAAATGTAAAACATCTTAAGAAATACAAGTTTAACGTAGAAATAAAAGGAACCAATCTAAGTAGAAAGTCATGTTTATAGGTGACTCTGTAGTTCGTACAAATGACTTCGTGTTTCATTAAGTTCTCAGGAAATTGTTAACCACTCCTTTCTTGGCCCAGAGCCACATTTCATTAGCTATGGTTCAAAATGGAGAAATGCATTTTTCTTTATTAAAGTTAAAAAACTCTGAAAATGTTTGTACTCAAATACTTATGAGACCAAACACTCAGATGAAAGGCAGAAAATACAGTCAATGCAGTCAGCTTTTGCTTTGTTCTCAGGATATACCCCAAGGAAATAGCTGTACATATGAAATAAAAGGCCTTTGGCTTTTTACAGATGAATGAATTACAGATTAATGTCTCAGAAAAAGTCCTCTGGCTGTAAAAATTTGTACAAATTCCCAGTTAGTTACCCGGAAAAGCAAACAATTCGTAAAGCAACAAATCACACGTCACTGATATTAGCGTGCTATTAAAAATATCTTAGAGATCACCTCTAAGTCTGACTTTCCTGCAATATCTTGACAGGTAGCTACATAGATTTGCAATTAGTTTGGTTTGGAAAGCTTTGTATATATTTACTTTTATTAGAGTGAAAGATAAATTTTGAATTCCTCACACAAACAATGGTTGTGATCTAAAATTGAACTCCTTGCATAAGCGATTGACAGCCAAAAATTATGCTAGCATCTTGATTTGGCTGGGTTGGGAGAGAAATGGAGACAACTGTATTTGAACACCAATTAAAAAATAGTTTAAAAAGATAAATAAAAAAGAAAAATTAACCCTGGAAGCATCCCCAACAGCATAACTCCAGCCCCTCATCGTAGCCCCCAACACACATGCATTTTACGAGGGCTGGAGGGTGCCTCCACCTTCCTGTCCAGTGTGGGAGAAGCCCTTCTGTAGACTGTGTTGTGGGAACCACTTTAGAGAAAGGGAGGAGTGTGATGTCACAGAGCTACCGGGATCATGGTTCTGGGCAGAGTGTGGCGAAACTGCAGTGACTTAGAAATGATGTGTGTCATAATTGTAAATCCAGCTTTTTATAAATGGTGAGGAAGACAGGGCTTGGGTCTATCAGCAAATGAGCATGGCTTTAACTTTATTGTGTTTGTTGTCTTGATTTCTCCCCTATTCTACAGTGTTCTGTCTGGAACACTTGTGCCTGGGGAAGCTGAGGAAGGGGTTTGACAGTCTGTACACCCAGCGGCTCACCAGTGTCTTATAAGCTGCCAGGCGTGGGATGAAAGGTTTAACATAAGTGCTTCTGGTGGGCAGGTTCTTCCCCGACACCTTTCGGTCTTGAAATAGACCCATACAATGTTTGTATGATAGATCTCCTGGACAATTCTCTCACTTATCCCTGTTGCCTAGTAAGAAAGAGGTGTTGAACAGGAAACTCAAGAAATTTATTCCAAAATAAAACTTCTTTCACAGCTAGGGACGACAAACTATGTGGGAGATTGGCAGATGTCATGTTGCAGGTTAGAGGTGGTCAGCTTTCCAACAGTAACTCTAGATCACATGTACAAGTTGAAAAAAATCACAGAGTTATATATAGAAATTTGTAAATTTTGCACTAAGATTTAATCAGTGCACTGGCTAATGTTACAACTTTGTCAGAGTTTAGAAGTTTTCTGCATGGTTATTAATTCAAAGCCATGTATGAATGGGTGCCCCTAAGAAGTGTGTTAGGTATGAAACCTTATCTGAATATGGGGTCCCAAACGGGATGGATATACACATACACATACACATACATATACACACAAACATACAAACATATATTTGAATATGTAACATGCTCTTCCAAATATGTCCTTATGCAAATTATATATAGATCTACAGGGTCTTTGCTAGGTGAAATTAAGTCAGAGAAAGACAAATAGTATATCATTTCACTTAGGTGTGGATTCTGAAAAACTAAAAATGAACAAACAAAACAAACTGACCCGTGGATACAGAAAAACCGACAATTGCCAGAGAGTTGGGTGGTGGGGGTATAGGTAAAAAAGTTAAAGGGATTAAGAGGTCAAATTTAGGAGCCACAGGGATATAAAGTACAATGTAGGGAATTTTACTAATATCCCAATAACTTTGCGCAGTCACAGGAATAGTGGACTTTTTGTGCTGATCACTTTGTAAGGTATAAAAATGCGAACTCTCACTATGTTCTTACTTGAAACTAATATAATATTGTATGTCAACTGTACTTTAATTCAGAAGAGCTTTACCTTTCAGAATAAAAATTAGATATGAAAAATAAATAAATAAATTCCCTTAAGACACAACCCTCAGACAGGTCAGAAGCATGGAGCCTGTTAAAGGAAATGTACTCTTCTTCAGGAGTTGCTGGTCATTATAAGTCGGGGTGGGGGGGTGACTCCCCTATCTTTCTGAAGGGTTCCAAGGAGGAAGTGGGGGAAGGGTTAAAAAGGAACCTGGTTACAGAGCAGCTGAATGGTGAAGAGGCATGAGCGCTCCACACACTGGTCAGGTTTCAGTAGTCTCAGATGTGTAAGCCTAATGACACTTGAAATTGTCTGGTACGGGTCAACCTGATAAGCATAAGCGGCTGTGAGCTTGTTCTAATGAGCGCTGATGCAATTGCAAAGCTTGCCGGGTTTGAAGGTCTTAAAGAGAGGACTAAAGTCATTTGGCTTTACAGCAATGTTTCTCTTCGCAATCTCCATTATAATACATGATATTTATTTTCTTTATTTCACTTTTGCATTTTTAAATTATTTATTTTTTTGTTTCCTTAAATATCGCTAGTCTTCTTTAGTTGAATGTAAATTCCATAAGAGCAAAGACTGCTTATTTTGTTCATTTATATATATTCCCATATATATATATATCCATCCCCCATGATGGTAACAGTGAGTGTTTGTGTGTGTGCATAATAATGAACAAATAAGTTGCTTCAATTTGGGTATATGTGTCATTATATTTCAATAACTTATCTTTGCTTGTCTCCATCTACTGTGTTCCCCATTAGCTTGTAGATTCATCTGTGGTTTAAAAGACATCTGCATGATCTCTCACTGCACCCAGTAGAGGACCTGTTTTGCAAAGCAAGTATTCGGTCATCTGAACAATCTCCTTTCTGCTCAGGAAGATGCTGTGGGTGGGCCCTCACGCCTCACTGTCCTGACCCCACTCCCTTTGCTTCACTGTCCTGACCCCGCTCCAGAAAGGGAGCACAGGGATGAGACTGGTGGTCAAGGAGAGTCGATAGTGACTGTCATCCCAAGAGGGACTGAAGTTCAGGGCAGGATGTGATACATTTCTGGTCCACTGCCTTGTTTTATTGGCACTAGTTAAATGACTAGGTGCTCTTATAGAAGACATCCCAAATAACCAAGAAGTGCTACTATGTTAAGTGAATGAAGTTTTGCATTATTTGTTTAACATGAAGAATGAAGAACATTAGCTTAAGATCTTTATTTTTAAACACCTTCTTCGATAGATCATATATGAACTTTCAACATTTTATTTTTAATTTTTCAATTACAGTTTACTTTAAGTATTATTTTGTATGGTTTCAGGTGTACAGCATTGTGATTAGACAATCATACAAGCTCCACAAAGTGCTCTCCCTGATGTTTCCAGTACCCACCCGGCACCATAGCTATTGTAATATTTTTAACTAGATTCCCTATGCTGTTGGACTTTTACATTTTTCACTTACAGTTTAAGTAAACAGAATGGGATTAATCATAATCCATCATTCTTGGTATTACTGTATTATCAGACCATTGGCCTTTTGTATGCATGTATGTGTTTATTTACTTACCTACTTATTTAAAATCCTATAATATGTATAAATTTTGTAGCACTGTGATGATTAGAACATTGACAGCAACTGACATTGTCTATGTGAAACCCCTCCACGTGTTGTCTCCTGGGATCCCCCCTCCTAATGTAATTACTACCTGGATTGTTATAATAATCACTTCATTGCCATTTGGAAACATACATAGTTATTTTTTATATATTTCTAATAAATGCATGATTTGGTTTTAGTTGTTTTAACCTTATAAAAATGGCATTGACATTTTGTATATAACTTTTGGGACTCATGTTTTCTTTCTCAATGTTATATTCATAAACCCATCCATGGCATCCCAAAATTTTGACTGCTGTGAAATAGTCTATGTTGTGTTTTATAAGTAAACTTTACCACAGTTTACTTACTTATGTCCTACTCTGTGCATTTGAGTTGTTTCTGGGTATTTGTTATATGTACAGTGTCTCTGTAAGCATTCTTTCCCATATTTATTAGTGTACAAATGCAAGAATTTCTTTGGTGTTTATACAGAGGAGTGCAATTGTTTACTCATGGGCAGACCAATGTTTAAGTCTTTTCTACAGTGATTCAACCACTTGTAATTCTTTATTTCCATAGTTTGCTTAACTCCAGGATTTCTAGACATTCATTTAGTTAATGGATTATTGCCACAAATCACAGAATAATAAATTGTAAAGCAGAAAAGAATTGTGAGATGATCTAGTTGAACCCATTTAATTTGCAGAGAACATTGGTGCACAGGAGAAATAAAATTATTTGCTTGAAGTCCTAGAAACAAGGGGTTTTCAGATGCATCCCCAAGTAATATCTTCTGTTTCTCAAACATGCAGTGTTTGGTGAACGGCAATAAAACTTCCATTGTTAAGATAAAGACATTGACACCTAAGAAAAGTGAAACAAACAAACAAACAAACAAACAAACAACTAGCAGCAAGGCAGTTATCCCAATTTAGGGTTAAAGTTGAATTTATTCAGTGCATATTTTTTTTCTGTCAGTTCACATCGCCCTGTGGGGTTGACTTTTTTTATTGTTTCCCTAAAAACCATTCCCAATTCCTGGACAAAGTACTTTACTGCCTCTCACTTAAACTCTTGTTTCCCAGACTTACTTTCATCTATAAATGACCATGTGATCTACTTGTTGACCTTGCATTTATGCCTAAATCCACTAGTGAGTCTTATAGAAATGATTTTACTTTCTTGATTAAAAAGTAACAGATATGTCTGGGCTGGAACAATCCTCCCATCTATTTCCAGTGTTGAATGTAGATGTGATGTTTGGAACTGTGGCAGCTACCCTGTGAGCCTAAGGCAAGGTTAAGGGAATCATAGAAACATAGGGCTTGATATCATTGGGCCACTGAACTAACATCAGCAGTCACTTGTCTCCAGACCTCTTAGTAGGTTAGAAAAGTAAACTCCTTTTGATTTTTAACAGGTCAGGTTTCCTGTTACTTGCACCTCACTGCATTCCTAACTAGTATATCATTTACAAAAATGATCTCAAACTAGATTTAGAATTTTTTTCTCCAATGACTGAAAATTAGAATTGTGTCATGGAAGGGGAATACTTTTTTCCTCAGAGAAAAATAATTTTATACTTTTATGCTTAGCATTTACTTTTAGATTATAGTCTTTTAACCAAAACTCCATTTCAGATGATGTGCTCATGCTCACATTAAAGTAGTATCTCCATTTAGCAAAAGCATTGTAACAGGGTGCAGCCAGGGGACCCCCAAAGAAAGATTTATAATGGGGCCCATAACTCAGGGTGTCCAGGAAGTATTAAAAATATAGAATGTCCTCACCCCAACAAGTCTGACTTGGGGGATGGCCCACATGGAGCAGGGACATTGAGTTATTTTGCACAGCAACAGTTTTGCAAATAACTTCAGGAATGGTCATTTAACATATCTGTAACTTTTAACTGATATCATAGATATGTTAGATGGCCGTGGCTATGCTTTGAGTCAGGGGTATTTGAGTGACTTTGACCCAGGATGTAACTGGGGAGCAACTCCCCCTGGTTACAGTGCCTGCGTGAGAGCTTGGAGATGATTTGCTCCATGTCCCAGAGCTACTGTGTCAGCCCAGAAAAGCTGGAAAAAATATGGGAAGGCTGGCAGGTATAGCCAATTGTGGGAGGAGTTGGAAATGGGGCTGCAGAGGAAGATTGGCACTGGGATTTAAACCCAGGTACTGCAGTAGCCATGTGAAGGGGGACCCATGCAGCTTTGGTGAGAAGGAGGGTACCACGCAGCTTTGGGGCTCCCTTTGCCACACAGCTTAGGAAGCCAGAAAGCAAGATGTAGCAGAAAGGCAGTGCTCTCTCTCAACAATTTGGAAGAATGCAGGGGAGATGCTTTGGGAAGAAAAGGGGTGAAAGGACTCTTGCTGGTGGTCTATGAGAAGGTGCCACGTGGTTTTGGATTAAGGACTAGAGATCTCAGTGACATAGCTGATACTGCTGGGAACCACTGGAGGCCTGCCAGCCGAGTGCAGATTACTGGGAAGAATCAGAGAATCAGGGGCTACCTGAGCCATGGGCTTCTATTTCTTTTCCTGAGATATGGTACCCCAGACTGGGTAAAGGGGGGAAGGAAGAACTGGTGCATTTGTGGGTGTTTTAAAGGACTTTAGAATTTTCATGAAGACATTAAGTCATTACTCTAAGTCTGTACAAGTTTTTGAATAAATAATCTCTTTCCTTTTCACCAATCTCTGACATTGAGAGCTATAATTCCCTGGTGGCAGGCAAGGTGAACCTAGTACAAGGGGAACCCAGAAGAAGAGGGGTCCATTTGGTAATAGTATATTGTTCCCTGCACACAAGTCCATTCAGTAACAGTATGACAAAAAGTTTGGGCACTGGATGATGAAAAATAAAAACCTAAATTGTCTCACCTACATTTTAATTTTTTTTGTCCAGACATGACAAGAAATTTTATTAATACAAAGTTGATTAATGCACTCACTACTCCATTTCAGGTTTGAAATGAGACTATTCTCATGCATAAATCCAAACAACATTGATTAAGAATTCATTATATATGTGTTGGGCTTTAAAGTCAGAGGTAGTGGTAGTCAGACATGATACCTACTCTGAAGGAGCTGGATGTGAATGTGGTGGGAGTGGGAAGGTGGGGAGAGATGGATTAGCAAGACAGCAATTAGAATACAGTAAGTGCATGATAAGAGAACAAACAAAGTTATATAGGAATCTAGAGAAAAGCAGAGCTAAGTCCTTTAGTCATATGTAAGTCAAGGAAAACTCTCTTCCCAGGAGCTGTGCTTATACTATAAGGTATTTCGTGCCTTTAACACAGAAGCCTATGTCCTTATTTGTTCTTTCACAGGTGTTTTCTTTTTGGCAAAAGTCCATGGTTGTCACTGGACCTCTGATTTTCTGAGCTGTGAATTCCTCTACTCTTTTCATGTGGGTCAAAGTAGAGATTTTATGTTGTTTTTTTGCTACTCCATCATCATTGAAGGCTTAGGAAAAGAAATTTACTGCTGCTGAAACCTTAGACTTTTGTCATTGTTGCTTTGGTTTGTAGACCAAATTGAAAACACATCACTACACTGTATATCCTTTGGAAATTAGTAGCCACCCCCAAACAGGACAATTCTGGAACCCAACAGTTATAATGGTCACTTCTGAAATGTTGGGGTTATTGCAAGAGATAAACTCAACTCCCGACAAAACCATAAAAACTTGTAGGGATTTTGCTACCTACTGGAAAGAATGGCCAAGGATGGATGTATCTTGAGAAGTACCCTGGAAAGGAACCACCACCTACAGTATCTTCAGTTGTACAAGCAGGAAAAATATGAATGAACTATTCTTGTATCCCTGAGTAACTTTCCTTTTTTGAACATTTTGGAGTCAATGCCTAATATCATCTGACTACTTCACTACAACTTGTCCTTATGAATTTAATCACATTTAATGACTCATCCACTTACCCCAATGAGCATTCCAGGAAATTGCCCTTGTTTATTGCCATCTTCAAATGATGGAAAAGCATAATAGAATGAGAGAAAGTAATTATTTTGGCTATCTGATCCTAAATGTTAAAGAAGCACCCTATTCTTAAAGACTGTCCCAACCATTTGCAAATTAATGCACTGCTAAAGATGCAAACTATCTATATAACTGCTCTTAAATTTCATTAAAATTAATCGGAAGTCCTTTTTTAATGTCTTTGAGAATTGCTTCAAGTGGTAAAAATCAGAAAAGCTATTCATGGGGCACATTCAGCTAATTGCAATTTCCTTCTCAACTAGTCATTCTTTCGCCATAGGCTGCAACTGCATAAAACTGAAACAACTCTTTGGATGACGAATGCCAGTCAAACCAGTTACTTAGTATCCTGTAACTTTAAATGACCCATTGGTGTCCTGAATATTTTTTAACAAATCAGAATAATATGATAGACTGATTCCAGATGTAACGTGGTAAAACTATTCTCTCTGTAAGTTGAACCTGACATATGCTCCCTCTGAGATGTTGGGAGGAGCCAGGTGGGGGTATAAGGATAGATTACATAGTGAAGAGAGTAGTGTGTTTGTGTAAGCACACTATTTAGAACAGATATGTGACATGAAGTGAAAATAAGTTCTGGAAACAGAACCATGTTCTAATTCTTACCAGCTAAGTGAAATCCCTTAAGAGCAAAATGGAGGAAAAGGGAGGATAAAATGCATTTCCTTAGGATCACATGAGACCATGTATATGAAAATGATGTTTTGTAAAATGTAGGTGCTGGCCAAATGTTTATCACCATTACAGAGAGTCTAGTCTGTGGAAATAAAACCACAGGATAGGCTATCAAACTAAGGATTCTTATATATTCAGTAGTATGTAAAATATTACATTCAAATAATTTTATAGTAGCTTCCTTTTTATCTAAATGCAAGAATTAGCACGTCACTTTCTTCTTGCGATTACCAAACTGATAGTAATGTCCAGATAAAACACACACAATTCTTCCCAAGAAACTCTCAAATTGTCTTAATAACCAAGGAATCCTAAATATATGTTATAATAGAGTATGTAGTCACTAGGATCTTCCAAATAAAGATATTCAATAAGACGATAGCTTAATTTTCATGTGCAAGTTGGTAAACTGTACTTACATCAAATGTCTACTGAGGGCATTGTTTTCCCGGGTGGCACTACAGAAGTTTTACTGAAGGTCAAAACTTCTAGTCCCAAGGAATTACACTGAAAAAAATGTAAAGCCTTTACTGCCATTGGCAAAAGTTGTTCTAGGCCATCTGGTTGGGAGAGCAGCATCACACACCTTCAGCTTCTATAAAGCAGGGCAAACTCAATTCATTGTCTTCAGACTCAGGGGAAATATAGGGCACAACTGCCATGGCCTTTACCTCCTCTCTACATCAGCAGTGCTCAGAATTCAGAGCTTTTCCAGCTCTGAAATCTGAAACTTAAACATCTGTCTCCCTGACTTGAACCTCTCTGCCTGTGATACCTTCTTTCTTTACTCTTAAATACCTCCCCCCTTTTTTAAAAAGACTTTATTTATTTATCTTTTAGGGAGGGGGAGGAAGGGAGAAAGAGGAGAGAAACATCAATGCATTGTTGCCTCTCATGCTCCTCCCTGGGGACCCGGCTTGCAACCCAGGCATGTGCCCTAGACTGGGAGTCAAATCAGTGACCCTTTGATTTACAGGCTGGCACTCAGCCACTGAGCTACACCAGCCAAGGAGCTTTTTTTCCTTTAATGAGACCTCCAGTTTCCTCCATTTCTTCCCAGTCTTTCATCTCTCTACCACCTCCCCCTCTTCTCTCTTTGTCTAACCTGCACATACCCTTGATTCCTTGCATCCTTCTTCATCAACATTCACCCAACAAAGCTCTGATCATACTGAATCAATGTAATAATGGCCATTCTTTTCTCTTACACTTAGGCAGATGAGCAATTCTGAGAAAAATAACAGCAAGCATTTATCAAGTACCTGTGAAATGCACCACCATTCTAAGTGTTTTCCATGTATATGATCTCATTTTATCCTCACTAGCCCTAAGGAAGGTTTCTGCCATTTATGGACAAGAAAACTGTTTTGTGAGGTTGAGTAACCTGCCCAAAGCATTATATTAAATCAAAGACAAAGCTGATTGTAGACATCCCATTATTTTAACAAAGTAAAAGAAAATGCTGCAATTCTAATTGTAAGGTGCCATCAGTTGATAGATACATTCTGATTTTAGTGACATCAGATGTGAAAACAAAGTGATATATGACAAGTGACAGAGAGATGGTACAAACCCAAGCAGTCTTCATCATTATGCTATTCTGCCTCGTAAAAACCACAGAAGCATGTGAATGGTTTGTTACCAAGTTATGGTCTCAAACTTCGAGTGGGCTTTTAAGACTTTCTTTAGCCTCTCTCTCCTCTCTTATCTCCTTTTTTCTTGCTTGTTTTCTTTAATAATTTTTCCAAAACGTTTTCACTATTCTTAAGTTCCTTACTTAACACCTCTGCCTCATTTGCTTTTTGTGGATGGCTATGCATCTTTGTTCCTTAAGAAAATTGAGACCATTGGTCACCATCTCCCTGAATTCCTGCTCCCCAACCCACCATACTGCTTGCTGACATATCAATATCCAGTGACTGCCTCCTTTCTTTCTTGTTCAGAGAGAAAGTGAGTCCCCTTCTGCTAAATGCTGACCTGTCCTTATTCTCTTATCCCTATTACTTCTGGTTTCATCTGAGATTATTAGTTGTCCTTCTTTCCTGAATTTCAACTCATCTCTCTCTAAGGGTTTCTTTCCCTCAGCCTGTAAATGTGACAAAGACCCAACCACTAACCTGTTCTAAACTCCATAGAAAGTGCTTTACAGTGGCTGTGTGAATTTTCTCACTTTCCATTTCTGCCTCAGTCCACCATATCTCCCCTAACGCTCAGTTGAAATTGATCTTAATAAGCAATTTGGCTTACTTCTATTTTTAAGAAACAATGGGAAAATTTTGTCTTTATTTTATTGACCTCCTTTCCTGAATCTATGTAGTATGGTTAATATCTTGCCTCTTTGTGAAACTATCTTATTGGTTTCCAAGGCACCAAGCTCTCCTGATTCCGTTTAACGCTCTGTTTCTTGATTGTGTAAATGTTGACATTTCTCAGTTTCTACCCTTGGGCTACTGTTGTACCCACTCTACATGCTTTCCATGATGGTTTGAACTATTGCCTACAGGGAAATCTAACCCCCAAATCTAGACTTCATTCCTGTGCACTGTATCCCAAGAGTTTATCTTTAGTTCCCATTTTTTTTCTCTGCCTATACAACGTTTCCATGAGGATGTCAGTCATCTCAAACTTAATTAACATCTTTCAAAAAAACCTGTTGATTTGCCTCTCCCAAAACCCTTCCTCAAAACATGTTTCCTCTCTTAGCTGGTGGTAATTCCAAACTTCCAGTTGCTTAGCCTCCCAAACATGGAGTCATCTCCAATTTCTCTTTTTCTTGAACCTTACATCCAGCCCATCCATAAATCCTGTCCTTCCTACCATAAAAATATACCCAGAATCTGATCACTTTCCCTGACTCCACAGCTAACACCTTTATCTAATTTACCATCATATCTTATCGAGATTGTTGTACCAGCTCCTAACCAGACTCCCCACCTCTGCCCTTGCTCCCCAGTCTGTTCTCGACTGAGCAGCCAGGATGGATTTTTTTTACCACCTTTCTGACCTCACCTCTTACCATTATGAAATGCTTGCTGCATGCTTCCCTCAGCCCTATCTGGAGCATTTTTCACATGTATATGTATGACTCTTCCACTTTAATAGGTCTTTACTCAAATATTGCCTCATCAGGAAAGGCTTCTCATTATTCCATATAAAATAACTCTTCTCCATCATCCTTTTCTAAACCTGCTTTACTTTTTGTTGATGACCCTGTGCTTTTTCTTATTATACCTGCCACATTACACATACATTTTTCTTCGAGTTTCAGAATGACACATATACTTTCATTATTGACTCATGTAGGTCACTATTTACTTATATAATTAGTTAGTTATGTGTTCATTTTTGATGCATAGGTGTAAACTCACTATTCAACATAGAAACTAGAGACACAAATCATTATACATGTATAATTTTAACATTAAAATGTAAATTTTATTTCTCCACCCCCCAGTAGAATATAAGCTCCATGAGTACAGGTACTTAGTTTCATTCCTTCTGTATACACAACATCTAGAATAGTGGCTGGCACAGAGGCACTTAAAAATAAAGTAAGCACTGCATATTTGTATACCCATGTTTTCAAGGACAATGTTAACCATTGACATGCCCCAAACCAGAATTAAATCCCCACATCCTTACCTCCATCCTCCCTTCTCTCTCTACACTCCTTTCTTTTGAGTGCTCCCTCCGTGCCTTTCCCCATACTGAATTCTCTGTCTGGAGGACACCATCTCCTCCCTTTTGGCCTTGGGAGACTTGTGCAACTCCTTCTTCAAGAGGTTTGCTGTGACAGTCACATTCTCAAGGATTGTTTCATTGTCCCCTCCTTTCCCTCTCTCTTTCTTGGGGTTCCCCCATGCCAAACTCTGTCCCTGTGCACATGCACTGTGTTTCTCTAATGACCTTCTTGAAGTTTAGGAAGCAAGTCCAAAACCTCACCCTATGACCTTTTCCCACACCCTTGGTATGTAATCAAATGCAGGACTTAGTATGCCCAAATCACAGATGGAGAAACAGAAGTACATTTCATCCTGTTT
Source organism: Phyllostomus hastatus (assembly GCF_019186645.2). Lineage (NCBI taxonomy): Eukaryota > Metazoa > Chordata > Mammalia > Chiroptera > Phyllostomidae > Phyllostomus > Phyllostomus hastatus. The sequence goes on along the minus strand of NW_025333583.1, from coordinate 17,359,889 downwards.
TAGTTTCAAGGCAGGAGAATAAGCCCAGAACCTTAAGGAATTATCTCCAGAGCTGTCTTCCTATTACTTGAGTAGGGGTGGGGGTCTCCATGCTTTGGTAAACACTGTTAAAAGTCTGATTCCTCCCTGTGCCCCCTCTGGAAGGTAACCATGGATACAATAGAGCTGGCATAAAAGCCTTTAGTTAAATGGATACTGCAAGTGGTTTTCAGGATGCTTAGAAGATTTTGAGGCAAGGGGCAAAACCTGGAAACATTTGCAAAGGTATGACTTTTGCCACAGGTGTCTGGTCTGGGAAAATTTCAGGTAGGGTGAACGCTAATAGTCAGCAGAACCTTGAAGGGGTGACAGGACTCTAGCCAGGAGCTAGGATGTTCACTAGCTGTGAGTTCAGAATCACAGGCAATCCCAACCGGTTCCTCTTCTTGGAAAACAGGGACCCCGCTGTGAATTTGGAGTGGTGGGCTGACTCAAATGACGCCAGCAACAACCCGAGCTCCTGAGGTTATCCAGGCCACAGGTCCTGGAGATAAAGGCATCTCCTGTCCTCAGTCGGGGGGAGCTTCCTACCAGCACGCATCCTTGCCCCAGGGGTGTTTTTTCTCCTTCCAGCCCAAGACCGCAGGCAAGCAGGAGAAATTCACACCAAGGGTGAATCCGGGAAGCACCTTACTGACGGTGGAGCGGGAGCCCACGTGCCTTGCCCTACTTTAATCACGGGTGTTCTCTCGCCTCTCTTTATTCTCAAGCAAGACACGCCTGGAGACTGTGAGTCTGGAGAATCCCCCTTGGCGCGGAGCTGGGTGCCAACTTTCCAGGTCCTGCCTGCAGCGCCACAACTCCCGAGTTAGGACAGAAAAGCCAAACCACACAAAGGCTCATTTCTGTTGAGCTGGGGTGGGGGTGATGCAGGTTACGGTCAATGAGGGTGTGTATGGCTAAGCCTGCTTATTTCCTGAAGTGAGGTTTTCAAGGGAGGGAGGGAAGAGGGTGTGGGAGATGGACGTGGGGGCTAGAGGTGGTGGCAGTTTCCCGGCGCTTTGACGTAGACTTGAAGAGGCGCGGAACACTCCCACTACTTAAGAACAAGCACCTTAGACTTCAGGACGCTGAAGCTGGGGACCTTCACTGGATCCGGGAGCAACCTGAGCGTTTTCTCTCCACACACTTGCGGGAACCCAGGCAGAACTGAGCAGGTAAGCGCAGAGGGTGCCCTTCTGCCACCTGGGAGGGAAGGTGTGGAGTAAGGAGGCGAGTGGGGCACAAAGGACATACAGAGGGTCCCTGGCAGATTTTCTCGGAGGTGGGTGAGGCCATGGAACAGGTGCCATGGAACAGACTCGCCGAACCCAGCGCAGGACTCGTAGCGGGATGTACGGAGGACCCCAGGGCTGAGGAACTTCCAAGCTCGAGGAGGATCCTCCTCATGGAACCTGAAGGAGCCCTAGTGCGCCGCGGTGGCGCAAGCAGGCAGGGAGACCCGGACAACGCCAACTTCAGCACGCTGGACAGCGTCCCGCTCAACCTCTTAAACTTAACACTATCTTGGGCTTGTCCCTTAAGAAAAAGGACCCCTTTGGGCCCCTTGACTCTGATAGTTTAGTTCAGAAGAGGACATATTGAGTATAATTTTGTTCAGGTAGAGACTTGTGTCAGTAATCTGAAACACAGAGTGAGTATTTTTGAATAATCTTGTATCTCAACATACATCTTCAAAAGAGGAACAGACATGTTCTAAGATGGTTTATGAAATATCAGTTTCAGAGTGTCTCAGTATGTTCTTGTGCTGTCCAGAAGAAAAAGATTCCACATCGTAGTATTATTATTAAATATTTCAAAGTAGATATATTCCCATGAGCTGAGCCCAGTTGCCTTCATACTAGCATCTGAAACATTTGGAAATGTAAGATAAAGCTGAAAGTGAGCTGTATAAGTCCTCTTGCTTTTTCCTTTCCATTAGAGTTATAGAATGATATAAATTTCATATAGTCTATGAAGAGCCAGATAATAAATTTTTTTCTTAGAGAGAAACTTAGGTTATTACCATTTTAAGGATGTCATTTCTCATTGCACTTGTCTGAAGTGTAACAATTTCAAGGTGCAATATATATGCCTTGATATTATTGCAACAGGCTTTGATAGCCAGAAAAGTTAAATGAGAGGCAAATTATTTTTATTGAAATTCTTGACACTTATAACAAGAACATAGAAATGAGAAAATATCATCTTTATGAAATTTAGATTAGAATTGGAGAACATTTCTGGTGCTGATAAAAGGTCTATTGAGTCTACTCTAATTGGGTAAATATGTGCCCTTTGGTTCACATGTTTTTTATCACCCTATCTTGTGTTTGTTTTTTATTTAGAACAGTGTGCAAATATTATGCTCTTTTTTAAAAAAATTAAAATCACCTTGAATAGGAAAAGATCCAAAGGTAAGATTATATTAAAATTCTTAATTGCATGGAAGTCCTTGATTAAGATAGATAAGCTAAATTACAGTATTGTAGAATGATGAAAACTGTGCAACAAGATCTTAAATTTTCGCTTTATACTCTTAAACCACATTCTTCTGTGCTAAGGAAAAACACATTCACTCATTCATCTCAGAAGGAACACTTCTTAGGAATACATATTTCATAGGCTATATATCTTGGTTTTATACTATGTAACTGGACAACAAATCATTTAAGATAGAATTGGGCTTGTAATATGAGAGGAAGGATAAGACTTTTCCTAGAGACAGTGGGGTCACCAAGGTTCTTAAAGGCATAATTATTTTCTTTCCTGAGTGTAGCACAAGCAGGGATTCATATGAGATATTTCCATCATGTGCATTTTCAGGGCCATGGCTGATCCTGGAAACAGAGGAGGGATCTACCGCCCCTTGAGCCTCACCTGCTCCCTGCTCATTGTTGGAATGTGCTGTGTGTCTCCTTTCTCCTGCCACAGCCAGATAGACCTGCTGGCTCTTAACCAAGCTGATCCTCAGTGCTGGGAGTCTTCCTCAATTATCCTCCTGGAAATGCGGAAGCCTCGAATTTCCAACACTGTGTCAGGTTTCTGGGATTTCATGATCTACCTGAAGTCATCTGGGAACTTGAAGCATGGGGCACTGTTTTGGGATCTGGCCCAACTCTTCTGGGACATCTATGTGGACTGTGTGCTATCCAGGAACCATGGCTTAGGAAGGAGGCAATTGGCTGGAGAAGAAGAGAAGATCTCAGCAGGGCATCCACAGCACATGAGGGAAAAACAAGGTGGTCAACCCCAGGTCCCAAATCTTGGAAGGGTCAATCAAATATGAATGTGCTGAATTGTGTGGAAGAGGGAAATGTCTTTAGAAAAATCCACTGCCACATATATGCCTCCCAGGGGTGAACCCCAAAAGCACACACTGATAGGAAGATAGATAGTACTTCCTGTTGTATTTCATAGTAGCTTTTTATGTTAATATATTGTTCTCATTCTTGTACTTCATGTGAACAGCAGCCAGGAAAAGTCAAGAAGAAAAGGAAGGGGAAAAGCATGAGTCCCAAAATACAACATGAAGTTATAAAGGGATGCCCCAAAATTAACACTATTTTTTTTTACCATTAGCCTGAATATTAGGGCATAGTCTGTGTTTACTTGCTACTATGGCATTGGGAAGATTCGAACATAAACCTGGGGAACATTCACCATGCATAAACTCTTGCTCTTTTTAAATTAAAAAAAACCAAGTACATTGCTTTCATATTAATGAAAGGGCTCCTTGAGATGTACTTAATTGATGAAGTAAAGGGCAGAACAATTGTCTGGCTTGCAAGTTGACTCATCATTGTTTTTTAAATAAATCTTAAGGAATTAACTTCCAGCAAGCTGAATAATTAAAATGTAATAATTTGGAATTTCCTACAAATTTAGAGGTTTTTACTTAAGTAAAGATTATATTAAAATAAAGTCTTCTCTAGGGACACTAGAAGAAATATCCTTTACAGAATTAGTATGTGGGAGAATTAGCCCATAAGTTGAGAGATCCCTTAGCTCTATACATATTGCTTTTGTTCTTTTTCTGGTGGCATTTCAACTAATAAGTTTCCAATGCTTGCAGCAAGGGCTGTTTCAGTGGTGGTGACTCTGAGAATTATTTATGTGGAAAACTAAAGCATAATTAATTCTTGCACATGCATGTTTTATTGTGAGCATCCTTATATATTTCCATAATCTATTAAAATAGCAATTAACAATACTAGTGTTAGACCAACCCTTTCCCAAGATATTGTAGAGCCTTTATGTACCTAATTTGTTTTAACCTTAGTAACTACAAATCCTCATGGTTTCCTGATCCATAACACCAGATAATCCACTAATATTGTTTATAGATAAATTTATTATTTTAGCAAGTGTTATTGTCACTTAAACCAAGTTTCTTTTTTAGAAGAAATGTTCTTTCGTCAGTTAAGCTACTAAAGTAGAAACACAAATTGAGTGTCTTTAAATGTTGGTAACCAAAATGTACACAATACTGTAAGCAGAGGCTGACAAGACATCAGCATCATTAAGGACTGGATATTTTCTTCCTCTGCACTGTAGAGCCCTTTCTTCCATTCTTACCACATTTAGCTGTTATACTCATTTTTTTTATTTTGCATTCACTTTGAATTATTCAAGTTTCTACAAAATAAATGAAAATAATATTTGTGTTCAGCTGAAGTATTCTTTATCTGAAACAGCTTTCAGTTTGCCTGCTTGCTTGCAACAGAGAGAGTATTTTTCGGAGCATACTTCAACTTGGCATTTCTATCTTCATTTAATTTCAGCTGTGGAAGCCACTTCCCTCACCTTGTACAGAGTCGCTATTGACCCAGCTGTTCTGCAAACTTTAGCTATGCGAGTGGCAAGAGCAAATATTTCACTTTACTGAAATTATTTTAACATTTGACATAAACAATCATTTGCAGACCGAGAAACAAGAATTTCCATTTGGTTGGTATAATTATAGTCAAAGAGGGTCTTGGGTCAAGAAGACACTGTGTCTGAAAGTTCAATCATGGCAGGAACACTGAGATTTCATCTCAAGAGGCTTGATTAAATCTCTAGTGGCTCAACTGGTCCTGGGTGTACTTGCACAAATTCTGCACAAATTTTTCTTTTGTCTTTGGAGGATTAACATGCCACCAGGTTGGGATTGGGTAAAGGTGAAGAAGTGTTAGCCTCTATTGTTCTCAGAGAAATCACATAATCAGAATGGAAGGAAAGAACTACTATATTTTTTGGACTATAAGACACACCCTCCCCCCCACCAAATTTGGGAGGAATAATGGCTGTTAATGCTGCTGTTGAGTTCTGTTTATATTTACATTGGTGAAATATTATGTTATTAAATATTTTACCACATTTTTGCTTCAAAAATTTTTCCCTATTTTCCTCCTCTGAAACCTAATTTACCTCAAAAATACAGTAAATTAAGTGCATCTTATGGTCTGAAAAACACGGTAAATTAAGTGCTTGCATAATGTGCAAAAGTTCTTCTTACTGTGATGGCTTTGAATGAAATAGTTCAAATACAGTTGAGAAATGTTGCTATAAATCATGTTTTTTTAAAAACATAAAGCTCCCATGTAATTTTATATGTTAATATATCACACTTGTTAATATAGCTCAACAAATATAAAAATAGTAACTATCAAATAGCTATGTACCTGGGCAAGTCTATTAATTTATTTATCCCTCAGTTTCTTCATCTGAGAAAGAGGTGTATGGAAAGAATTAGATGACCCATGAAGTCTCTGCAGGTTCTCTGTTCTAATGTTCTGAGTCTATAAAAATAAATGTACAAAAGGCATGTATTTAACTCTGAAGAGAATCTTGAAGAGCTTTACCCCAAGGACACCTTCCCAACCTGGGGGATGGATGACCTGGACACCATGGTTGTTTATGACAACAATAAGCAGGAATAGAGGAGGCTCAAAAATGAAAGGAGAATTCTCAAAAACCTGAGGGCTGGGGATATCACTTGAGAAAAAAACACAACTCCAGTGATCATTGTTATTTAGTCTGGAATGATATGAGCTAATAATTGAATGTTGAAATATCTGGAAGGTGTGAGGATGGTGTACCAAGGCCTAACCACTAAATTATAATGGGTTACATGAAGGCAGGAAAGGAGAGGGAGGTGGGGGCCGGGGCAGGGCGTGGCGGGGAGAGAGAAACAGAGACAGAAATTCAATGAATTGATTTAGGAAAAGAATATCCTGATGATAACTCCCCAGTAGAAAATAACAGAGTTGAGGTTAATTTATGAATTAGTAAACACTTCAATGCAACTGAAGGGACTTTTAAACTATATCCTCATTTGTGTCAAAAATGACAGCATTTTCCTTGAAAAAATCTTGCTCTGCCACTAAGAAGGACAGAAAAACCTGCCTGCCTGGGGAGTTTGTATGTTTTTTAAAAATTGTGAGTCTTTGCTTTCCTCCATGGCAAAAAAATTAAAATTTAGACTTGTAATTGGATGATATTTGCAGTTGGTGTCTGACTAGCTGGCAAATTTTTAAAACACTAAACAGAAGACAAAACAATGCTTCAGAGATATAAATAATTAAGATGCATAAATTATTGATTTTCTACTTCAAGAAATTTCCTAAGAAACCCATTCAGAAATTACTCATTTAGAAATCTATTCTCAGGAGACATTCAGAGATGTAACTAGTGATGAGGTATGAGGCTATTCACCACAGTAGTATTTATAGTAACAGAAAATTTGAAAATAGTTTAAATGTCCATAACAGAGTAATGGTAAACTACATTATGGTATAAAGTGTGTATGCATATAACTATGGTTGTTTCTGGAAGATTCTATTTAGGGTAGTTTCAAGTTTTTTCTTTATATTTTTATATTAAAAATTATATAATGACCATTTCTATTTTTTAATTAGAAAGGTATCTTAATATGTGTTAATAAGAAATGTATTTATTTCAATTTACTTAATTTATATTATATAGCTAAACATCATAGGATACAAAACTTTTCATCAACACAAACTTACATACACATCTCTCAATAAATTTATACAGAATTTTAATAGTAGAAGGGCAGTTATTGCAGGTCTTCCTTTTAAAACCAACACATTGATATTCATTAACCTGAAACAAATTTAGTGACTTAATGATTTGTTCCTTTTTTCTACTAGGTGCATATTCTCAGCAACTCAGAATCCTTTCCCTGAAGAAGAAAAAGGTGATTGAAGATTTGCTAAGTGTGCGCATGCGCAGCAGTGGGGCTACGCTCGCTGGAAAAGCAAGCAGAGGCCCAGAAATAAAGAGAAAATAACTTCAGAGTTAACTCAAATCTTGGAATTTAAAAAGTGTCTATTTTGTCTTGACTATTGATCATTCATTTACTTGGTGGGAATGTCCAGAGATAAATGTTAAGCCGCATTCAGAGTGCTTAGGTTCATTCTCTGAGGCTGCGAGCACGCTCCTTCACAAGTGGCGTTACCGCCAGATCCTCCCACAGCCTGAAAAAGTTCAGAGAGCTCTCAAAGACCAGTGGCGGTTGGGGGATGCTCAGCTGCTTTGCATTCATTTTGACCATGTGCTCTGAGATGCATGTGACGTTGTTGCTGAACTAGAGCGTCATACATTCAACGTGAAGACACTGCATGCCTTCCAGGCCATTACCCGCTAGACAGCTTATGCACGGGCATATAAGCGACTATATTAATTACAAGTTACTGATGACCTGTGATACCCAGATCTTGTTTGAAAGAATATTTTTGAATATTTTGAACTGAATGAAGCGAAAAATAAAAAAACATTGACAAATAAAGAGTTCTAATGGAAACAAAATGAATAAAAAGCTCTGGACCCGAGGTAATATTATTAAAGTTTCTTTATTTCAATATTTAATGTTACCATTAATGATAATCAAAACTTGAATAAAATAGCATTGTGTGTTCCTTCCAAATTAGCATATTTTCTGTCTGATTAACTATTAAAACTCTGTAATTGGTTACACTTTGCATTGAAAAGCAAGCCAAAAGTCAAATGAACAGCTTTATAAGAAAATTACCCATAAATTTTTTTCCCTTAAGATGGCCAGGCCTGAATGAGGTTCATAGCAGAGAAGTCCAGTTAGCAAATGTATTCGGGTTCCAGGCGTATTGCTCTTTTTATCTTATATAGTTACTCTCATCTGTCCAATCATTCCAATAGAATCAATGATTGACCACCAGTTTGAATTTCAGATGTGGTAGCAATTCAGTCTCTTTTTCCAGGTCCAAAGGAAGCCTAGGTAAATGTTTTCACTGAAGGTTTAGGGCCCTCCATAAACTAAAATTATTATCTAAAGGGTTATTATTAGAAGACTCAGCTGCTTCTGAAGATTGGTCAAGCCGTACAATAAAGGAAGCAAGTCTGGGGGAGGAACTGGGGAGGGGCCCAGCCTCAGCTTCCCTTGGTTAGGAGAATGAACACCTCAGAGGCTGCCACTCTTCAGCTACTGTTTCTACGTGGGCTTGTGCTTTTGCTTTCAAGCTGCTTGTTCTGGTGTCTTTTATGATATTCTTTTAAAAAATCACACAAACTCATTATCTCTTATAAATCATCAAAAAAGATGCTACTCTTTTCTACAATGCTTGCACAATGCCGGCCCCTTGCTCCTGTCTCACCTTGGTCCACATGACAAAAAGGCTGCCCAATTTTTTCTGCAAAGGGTCAGATAGTAAATATTCTATGCTTGTGGGCCATCCAGTAATTCTGCCTTTGTAGAATGAAAGATGATGTAGACACTACATAAACATATGAGCGTGACTGTATTCAGATAAAACTTTGTTTACAGACCCTGAAATTTGAATTCATATCATTGTCAAGTGCCACAAAATAATTATTCTTTGAAATTTTTTTGATTATTAGATATATAATAACCACTCTTAGCTCATAGCTTATATATAACCAGCAGTGGGCAAGATGTAGCCCGTGGGCTGCAGCTTGCTGACCGGTGCTCTGGGGCATGCTTATCAAACTTGTAAGGAACAAACTAGGATGACATAAGGAGAGGGAATGCACTGAGCAGCAAAATCAAAATAAAAAATCTGTGATAAATTGGAAAGCAAGTTCAAAATTATTAGGATGAGACTGAACAAAGAAAACCTAGTCCTAATATTACCCAAGTGGACATCATTTCACTTTGGAAATAGTACTAGAAACAGTATATCATATAAATAAAATCTAAAGCCTCTCTAAATATAACATGGACTGCACATTAAGATAATAGGTAAGACAATGGAATCATAACAGTATTTACTGAAAGTGCAGAGCAGTGCTTAGGGCACAGGCAAGGGAGCTGGGTTTGAATCTCGACTTCTTTAAGTGCCAACCAAATGACTTTAGACAAGTTGCTGAGCCTCTTTGTGCTTCAGTTGTCTTATAAAATATCTACCTGTTAGATTTGTTGTGAGGATTAAATGAGTTATTACATACAAGGTGCTTAGAAACAAAGTGCTCTAACCATCAGAAATATTAGCTATTACTGTGCACATTGTAAAGTCAAGCAACTAATTACATATATAGAGAGACCCTAATTACCCACCCTAATTATATACATAGAGAGAAAGGAAGCACACAGGTTCCTTGACCAAACTCATTGGATGTGGGGTCTTAATGAGAAACACTCATGTTTTTAAAAATAAATTTGAGATAATTGTGGATTTGTAGACACTTGTGAGGAACAACACAGAAACATCCTATACTGCAATCAGTCTCCGTCAATGACAACCTCTTGCAGAGCTACAGTATAATAAACAATGAGAAAATTGGTACAATCCACAGTTTATTCAGAGTTCATGAGTTCTGCATGCACTCTATCGTGTGTGTGTGTGTGTGTATGTGTGTGTATTTGTAAGTTTATTCTCTAGCAAGACCAACCAGATAGAAAATTAGGTCATTAATTAAGTCATTTAAATAATACTGAAGAAGGTAGTCGCACAAATTCATATAGATCACACAATTGAGTATTACCTCCATGGTTTCCAAAGTAAGAATGGCTCTCTACTGAAAACTCAGCACATCTGGATTTGATCTGGCTTCTTCTTTCCATTTCCCTCAACCACCCTTCACTCCCAAAGGCTTTCCTCTGAAGAACTGAGACACATGAGTAAGGAGATTGAAAATTAAACTTTTCTTCAGCTTCACACCAGACTATTGAGACAGAGGGTAGAAGGCTTAGTTCTTTCAGTACAGATTTTGAAAATACGTGTTGTCATCACCCCAAGGGGCTGCGACTGGACTCCTTTTCACTTAAAGTTCGCCAAGGTGATTCGATCAATGAGGGCGGAGAAGGCCCTGCCTACTCGCTCGGCTCCACAATACAGGTCCATGTTTACTGAAGACTGTGGGTCTGAAATCGACAAACGGGAGAGTCCTTCAGAGAAGGTAGGTACCTGTAGGTTCTTAAGCTGATCATGATAAAGCTCTAGGGCAGGGGAGAACAGAATCCACCTGTCCTCAGTTCCAGATGACAATGCCCTTTCTCTAAACCAGCTAGCAAATGAGATGGCTTTTGTTTACTAGGATCCAACCAGATCATGAGTTCTTAAAAGGCATTTTCCCATGACTCCAAGCAGAAATCTCAGAAGTCAGAAAGCCCATTCACTCTAGAGCAGTGCTTTCCAAACCCTGGTGTACATGAGTATCACCTGGGCAGTGTTAAAAAAAGACTGCTAGTTCCCACTGAGAGTTCTGATTCAATATACAATGTATACATGTGGCCCAGGATGGCTATAAATGTGGCCCAACACAAAATTGTAAATTTACTTAAAACATTATGAGATTTTTTAGTGATTACATGTCTCAATGTATTTAATGTATGGGCCAAAACAACTCTTTTCCTTCCAGTGTGGCCCAGAGACACCAAAAGATTGGACACCCCTGGTATACATGATGGTCAATTTAATGTGTCAGCTTGATGGCACTAAGGTGCCCAGATATTTGATCAAATGTTACTCCAGGTGTGTCTGTGCAGGTGTTTCTGAATGAGGTTAACAATGAATGAGTAGACTGAATGAAGCAGATTGCCCTCCCTAATGTGGATGGATCTCATCCAGTCAGCTGAAGGCCTGAATAGAACAAAGTCTGAGTGAGAGAGTTTTTTCTGTGTGACTGTCTTCCAGCTGTGACATCGGTTTTCATCTGCCTTCAAACTCAAAATGAAGCACCAGCTTCTCCTAAGTCTTGAGTCTGCCAGCTTTGCCCTGAAACTACTCAGGGCAAAGGCTCTTCTGGGTCTCTAGCTTGCTGCGGCAGGTGTTGAGACTTGTCAGCCTCCATAATCATGTGAGCCACTTCTTTAAAATAAATATCTTTCTCTCTTTCTCTCTCTCTATATGTGTGTGTGTGTGTAGGTATACATATATATATATGCTGATACAATACATTTTAGAAACCAGCAGCTTTCTTAAGCTCAACTGAAGAAACAAAAACTATATCTATCCATCCATCCATCTATACATCTATCTAACAATCTATCTATTATATCCTATAGTATATCAAGAATGGAGCACAAAAAATTGCATTTCTAGTAAGTTCCCAGGTTATCCTGCTGGTCTAGGGACCGCACTTTGAGAACCCTGGCTCTATAATTATTAATTCATAGTTTGAGTGGCCCTTTATAATTTGTTGTAAGGATTGTGCTATAGAAAGATCTACAATTTGGCAGTTACTAACCAAAAGTTTGGTATGCATAATTTTTACCCTGAAATTTTTTCAGACATATTTTTATATTTTCTATAATATTGAATAATGCTAATTGAATCTTTATACATTATTACATTATCTGATTGGGAAACAAACTTTACTTTTTCATGATTTTCCTCTAATAGTAAACCTTGATAAAATCACTTAACATATGCATAAGTCTTTCATCTTTAGGTGTCAAACTGCACACAGTGTTGGAATATTGTCTTTCAAATATGTGTAGGAAACCTCGTCTATTAAGAATCTGAACTGTGCAAGATAGCCAACCACATTTCTGATGGGTAACCCAACACAACAGTTTGGAAATCAGCAGCTTTCATAAGCTCAATTGGAGAAACAAAAACAAAAAATAAAAATGAGATAAAGATATAAAATACTAAATATATTTCTAGAATAAAGCCAAATTTTTATGTGAGGTTTTATTAAAAGGTCAAGTGGATATTGACTTTGCTGTGAATGCTTATCATGATCCCGCTGATGTTTATTTAGATGGAAATACAGTGGGCGGAATCTTGTGTGAGCCTAAGAATCAGGCACAAGGAGTTCCCATCCCATCTTGGCCTCAGGCAGTCTGAGCATGCTTCTGGGATCTTTGTGATCTTGTTTTCTCTAATACAAGGATTTTAACTCCAACTCCCTTCACAGTAGAGATTTTTAGAGTCACCAAATACTGAATTCATTGACTTGGCTCTACCAAGTTCAATGTTCAATTGACATTATGCACGCATTTTACAGTTTACCAACTGTATGGTCTGTATTGTGTCTCCCTCTCCAAATTCATATACTGAAGTCCTAAACCACAGTACCTCAGAATGTGGTTCTATTTGGAGATCGAGTTTTTAAAGAGTTCATTAAAGTAAAATGAAGTTATATGGGCAGGTCCTAACCCAATATGTGTAGTGTTCTTATGAGAAAAGGAAATTTGAGTAGGGACAAGCACCAAGGGAAAATGGCATGAAAACACAAGGAGAGGACAGCCATCTACAAGCTAGAGAGAGACCTCAGAAAACACCAACATTGCTGACACCTTGATCTCAGACTTTAGGCTTCAGGACTCTTAGAAAAAAATTTATTTATGTGTATAATACAGGCCACACAGTCTGTGGTACTTTGTTATGGCAGCCCTAGCAAACAAATATATGAAGTCAGAAATATTTTGAGGCCTCTTTTGGTTCAGGAACACACAAGGACGTTATCCTCTGTTTTATTACCAGTCTCTAGATGATTACGCCAACATAAAAGATCTGAGCCTTTCTCAAACAGAAATAGGGGTAGATATAAATATCAATATATTAAGATAACAAAACACTCTATAAGTAAGACAATGTTATGACAAAACAGAAATAACTATAACTAAAAGGATTAGATAGAGATGCTTCAGAATTTAGCACTGAGTCATAGCTTATGAAGAAGATAATGAGCACTTACTAAATTCGTGGTGAGTGCCAGTGCTATACTAAAATCTCATGGATTTTACACCCACAACAATCCTATGAATTAGGCAATACTGGAAATCAAGTTCAGAGATGCTACTGGTATCCAAAAGATTCACGACTCTGTTGATGAATTGTACTTACTAGATGAATTGTAGCTGCTGAGCTAATGTTATAAAATCAAGTGTTTTAAAAGGCAGCATAAAAGGCCATCACTATTTCCATTGATTGTGTAAATCTTACCTGATGGCATTTCTAGAGTGAAGGCATCCATAAGTTTTGATAACAATTCTTGCAGCTCCTCCTCCTCCAGCTCATCCTTTTCCTCCTGGATGTTAACCATCTCTCTCCTTTCCATGGGTGCCAGAGTAGGACTGTTTATTTCAGCAGAATCAATCTGGAGGGTGTCCTGCAGTGGTCTCTCCTGGGAACTGGGGGAGGGGCTAAAGATTTCCCTGGTGGTCTCTTGTGTTGGGCTTTGTGCCCTGGTGCTTTGCATTGAAGAGGGCTGCAAAATGGCCTGTGGTGGTTCTGACTTCGGTAAAGCATCCTCTACTTTTGTTTCACTTTGTTCACTTCTGTCAGCCACAGTGGGGTTGGGAAGAGGTTCCCATTCCAAACCATCCTCAATGCCATTCTTGATCCGGGAAGAATCTTCTTTCTTCCCAAACTGCTCACCCATTCCATGGTCACCCTTGGAAACCATATTTTGACAAGAAGGAGATGAATGGACTGGCTGTAACATTGCCTGGAGAAAGAAAGTTTTATTTATGGACAAATTAACATTTACCCTATTTTTCATAAATGCATTAAATTTTAGTGTTCCAATAAGACATTTTAATGCAAGATTTTTTTCCTGCTCTCTAAATTCATCACAATTTTATTTTATGCTGTTAATTCAATGTTAACCTAAAACTGTCTACAAAAGTTAAAACAGCTGTGATATTAAAATATCACAGGGATTAATTACAAGAAGTTTGAAAAATTCTAGGTTCTAGAAGCTCAGGTTCTAAAAACATCATAAGGAATGTCCGAAAACATCAGCCTATACTGAATTAATAGATCAAAAAGTCTTGTTAAAAACATGTTCATAATGATATGCTAGGTAGGTATATTGTGGTTTCACGATAATCCACGGGTATAAAATATGGGGGTGTGCTCCCTACAGAGTGTGGTCCACAGATTCCTGGAGGATCCTGAGACCCTTTAAGAGTTCCATGAGATTGAACTTACTTTCACAGTGATACCTAGATGTTACTTGTCTGATCATTGTGTAGATATTTGCATTGAAGGTGCAAAATCAAGAGTAAGTGAAGCTAAAGCTGTGGGTGCCTTGACAGAAATCCAGGCAGCATCGATGAACAGTGCTAGTCATCATGGTATCTGTCATCATGCACTTGCCCTTAAAAAAACCCCCAGCAAGTTCCACTTAAGAATATCCTCGATAGTGTAGGAAAAAATTTTGAATTTTCTTTATAATAAAACATGTCTTTTTAATATTGTCTGTGATGAAATGGGAAGTATGTGTAAAACACTTCTGATGCTTACTGAAACACAAAAACTGGCTCTGTGCAGAAGAATTACTTACATGCTGTGTTATTCAGACTTGGGTATTTGGCAAACAACTCAAAAATAAATGGAATGTGACTGTCACAGTAAGAAAAACAGTTAATAATATGTGTTGTCAATTTTAGCTATTGAGATTTTAGCAAAATTAGAATTTTGGAAAACTTGCATTCACCACCATAAGCTTGCAGACTTTCCAATTCTTAGAGACATTTTTTAAACATATTTATTGATTATTATTATTTTTAAAGACTTTATTTATTTATTTTTTAGAGATGGAAGGAAGGGAAAGAGAGAGAGAGAGAAACATCAATGTGCGGTTGCTGAGGGTCATGGCCTGCAACCCAGGCATGTACCCTGACTGGGAATCAAACCTGCAACACTTTGATTCACAGCCCACGCTCAATCCACTGAGCTATGCCAGCCAGGGCTATTAGAGACATTTCTGATGAAATTAGTGGTGATATTAATGAATGAGGCTTTTTGTTTGTTTGTTTTGTCTAATGAAATAGGTAAACATTAGGAAGTTCAACATAGCTCCGTGAACTTCCAAATGACCAATGCCTAACGTTGCAGAATCTGGCATGGGCAGAAGATTCATTCAAAGGGAACAGAACATTGTGTTTTTAATAAAACAGAGTGTAAAATAGACATATGGTTTCAAATTCAATATTGCAACTATCATTTAAGAAACAATCCTTTATCAGGCTTTGGTGTAGTATCAGAGAAGATCTCCAGTTATCTGAAAATCTATCAAAGTACTCTCTTTTCAACTGCAAATCAGCGTGAGGTTGATTTCTTCTTATATTTCAACCAAAACATCTTGCAACAGATTGAATGCTGAAGCAGTCATGAAAATTCAGCTCTTAAGGCAAATCTTAAACAGATTCCTAAAATTTGTGAAATGATACTCTTCTAAGTTAAAAAAAAATGTAGTCACTGTTTAAAAATGTTACATATATAATAGATTATTATTTTTATTTTTAAATTAGTTAACCCATTTATTTTAAAACCATGCCTCAATTTTAATTTTGATTATAGTGAATAGCAAGAGTTATAACCCACAAAAGCTCCATGGGATTCTCAAATTTTTTAAATAATGTAAAAGGGATACTGGGACCTAAAGTTTTAAGAATGAAAGTTGTGAAGAACCCCTTTGCCCCAGGTCTACTGTTTCTAAATGGTACCAATACCATTTTCTCCCAATGGCACTACCTTCACAAAGTGGGAGGACGTAGTGCGTGGAGAATAAAAGTGGGAGTTGACTGGGGTACACGAAGAGGAGAGGGAAAGGGAACAGGCTGGTCAAGGTGAGATGCGAAGTTTCAGGCTGCAGCCCTCCCTTGGCCAGAGGATTCGAGGTCAGGCTTCCAGAGGGTCCCAAGGATCAGGGTCTCCCACATTTAATACCTGTAAATTCTGCCCCATTTGCTGTAGCTTGGTCCACAGACTGTGCTGGTGGGCTGTGAGTTCGTGAATCTTTGTTTCAAGCCTGCAACTTTTTTCTTCTTGGAAGGCATATATAGCTTGCAACTTGTCTTTGTGTCGGTTTAGTTGTTTTTTAAGGAGCCTGGAAAGAGGACGGGTCTGAGTGAGTTGAACAGACAAGAAGCCAGCAGACAAGAGCAGAGGTGAGCAGACTAAGATGCGTGCATAGAAGATCCACTGTTATCAAACATGGACCAATCCTGCTACTTTAACCTCTTTGTTCACCACGCACAGCTGCCCTTTGTGTCTATTACATACAGGATTCCACGAAGAATTGCACTGGCTTTCAGAAGTTTTAGAGAACACATCATGCATACCTTCACCATATACTCAAATTTGACTATTGCCTTGATTCATTATCCTTTTGTGTAGGAACACTCCATGTAGAGGGTCGGTATACATGTCATGTCCAAACACGCACCAGCTGACCAAGACCTCAGGGAAGAAGCAATGATGCAATTCACGAACTGTGGGTCTGTTTCGGCTCCTCTTCCCAAGTCTAGTTGTTCGTTGGCTTAAGAAGGAACTGAGTAGTCAGGGCAATGCGTAAGGCAGACCATGTCACTCCTCTGCTCAAAACCCTCCAGTGGTTCCCTTACTTATTTAGAATAAGCCACAGACCTTACAGAGGCAGACAAGCTGGTCAAGACCCACTTTCCCTCTTTGACCTCCTCTCTGCTTCCTCCAGCTCACCCACTGCCCTTCAGCCGCACAGAGATCTCGGCCACTCTTTGACCACACTAGGCATGTTCTCCCCTCAGAGGCTATGTTAAACTATGTTGAAAATGTTAACCTTATTTTCATGAATTATCACAGATTTTTTAAAATGTTTTTTACATTTATATTATGAAGCACATCTCATCATGTATATATACACATAATAAGTAATTTATTGGGCATCTACTAAAGACCAAGCATTGTGCCTAAAAAGAAGATTCCCTCAGGGGGATCTTCTTATTGAGGATTAGAAATTCTGCCTTCTTTTTTTTTAAGATTTTATTTATTTATTTTTAGAGAGGGAAGGGAGGGAGAAAGAGAGAGAGAGAGAGAAACATCAATGTGCGGTTGCTGGGGGCCGTGGCCTGCAACCCAGGCATGTGCCCTGACTGGGAATCAAACCCACGATGCTTTGGTTCGCAGCCCACGCTAAATCCACTGAGCTACGCCAGCCAGGGCAAATTCTGCCTTCTTAAAGGAATGACCACAGGAGACAGGACCTGAAGGAGTAGTTAGTCCCTTGAGACACGTTAGGGTGGTAGGCAGTTCCGACAAACCTAATAAATCTGGTAGGAAGTTGGATGCTTTTGGAGAAAGTACACTGGTTTCTTTAGAAGTAGGGAGAACGCACATACAAGACACACACAGGATCAGACTTCACTGAAAATGTTTAACTGATTTTCAAGGAATGCAATCAAAACTCAGAGCTTAATTTAATTAGCCAGATGATTTTTCTTTTGCTTTACTCTTCAAATAGAGACAGTACCTGCATACTGGAATTATAAGATTTCTCAGTTTAAAAAATGTCTTCTAAATTAAAAAAAACATGGTAAAATCTTTGTAGACATTTTTTCCATAAAAGCAGAAAGAAATGCCACTGCTTGGTTTCTGTCGCAGTTGGGAACACACAGGGCTCCCACCTTCTCTCCCTCTGGAGGGCGTTAATGCATTCATGGGTCCTCCACAGCTCGCTCCTAAGGCTGCTGCCAATGATCTAAAGAAGCAAGAAAGAGAGAAAATGAGTTTGGGTTTGAATTTAATCCACACTTAAAAAATTCATCATCAGAATATGATTATGATATTTAAAAAGATACAGCCTGTTTAAAAAAGCGACTAATATTTGGGTCTGTGTCCACATATGCACGATGCATCTAAATGTTCATTCGTATGCTCCAAGTAGAGTCGCATCATCTTATTTTTATGTAACAGTTTTTTTTAGAGATGTTTAAACATAAAAAAGAGCTTTAGATTCTAAAATTAAGTTATAGTAGTCTGTTGTTCAAGTTAAGTTGCTGCCCAGAACATCTCCCTCCCCACAGTCATCTATAAAAGCACTGGGTCACGTTCTTTCTCTTGGCCCAAAATACCTTTCACTGCTACCTTCCATCTTCTTCAACTTTTTTGTTTTTCCAGTGATGCTTACTTAAATGTGTACTTAGAGTCATAAAGTCTCTTTGAACTCATTCACCAAGTCTCTTTGAACTAATAACGGTCCTCTCAGCTCTCATTCAGGATTTCCCCACCAAATCTTGTCTCTCACAGCACACTCTGCAACCCAGGCACAAATCCTGCACTGACCCAGCCTGGCTCCGGCTCCTGGGGCACCAGGTACCAGCCTTGGGCTTCCACACGTCTGGATGGGAGATTGCATTTCATTACTCTAGGCATCTAAGCAACTGTGGCTATACTCCCTGGCCTTCTCCCAATGAAATTTTTTTCAGTAAAGGGATTAGAAATGCTTCTTGGCTTATTTAAACTGTATATCCTACAAATACTTTGTCATATATGCAGGTCTTATTTATATTATTATTGACGTGTGTTTTTAAATCAAAGAAAGAAATGTACCACCTACACGGGATAGTCTGCAGCAACTTTAAAAATGAAAAAGAGATGTGAGGGAGTAAAAGGAAAGTAAAATAAAGGAAGAACGCCAAAACAGCAAAACCTCTTTTGAATTCCTTCCCTCAGAACAAACACACGTTGAAGGGAGAAAACACTCTGTATTGTGAAAACGGCTTTCCTTGAGGCAGGGAATAGAGCAGCTTTTCAGCTGTCCTCCCACGTAATTGCACCTTTCTGCCGAGCGCCTCACTAAGAGGCCGAGGTAGCTGTGCAAGGAGGGGTGTCCGAGCGGCTCCAGTTACAGGAGCTGACGATGGAGGCGTGCACAGACGTGCACAGATGGGAAGAAACACCCCAGGGCTGCGGTCCAGGCTGCAGGTTACCGGGTGGTCCACAGGACTTCCTCTCCACGCCCACGTCTGCCCAGAACAACTGCAATGTGGCAACGCAAGTTTCTCTGGCATAATTGGAAAGCATTACGGACGACCCCATTTTAAAGACCTGCCCGAGGATCGGATTGCATGGATTATCACAGTGATAGAGGGAAAGGCAGGTGTACACAGGAGGACAATAAAACAACGGGTTGAAAACACGACAAAGTATTTGTAGAATGTACACTGACAAAAAAGAAACCAACGACCAAGAAGCATTTCCCATCCCTTCCATGAAAACATTTCTTTGGGATTTTTTGTTTACTTTCTTATTTTTCTTTCACCTTCCTCTCTCATCTCTTCCCTTCTAAAATTCTTCAACATTTTTCTTATATATAGATAAACCAATTTTTGTCCTTTCCCTTACTTTTTAGTAACATCAAATCTTGATGCTATGACACTCAGTTGTCAACTTAAGACCCCATGGACAGAAGAGTGTTTTACCTGAAAGTTCTATTCAGAAGTTTTGGGTAGATCCTTCATATCAGGGTCTATGGACCCTGGAATGATGTGAAAATATCAAAGCTGCGTGCAATTTACCTCTTGGAGATAGACCTGGGAACCATCCCCTCAAAGCTCAACTTCGACCACTAAGGCAGTGAACAATATAGTTCATGGATGCAGATCACAGGTAGCATATGTTGTTGGGGTTCGAATTGCCCACTCATTGGGGGCAACATGTAAGAGAAAATTTATGTTGTTCAGTTACATGTAAATGAGGCCAAGTTAGGTGTCTCCTTAAGGAAGTCACTACTGAGTTTTCTAAAACATGCCTCAAATGAACAGTACAAATTATATTATAATTAATTATGTGTATTACTGTTGCCATTAATTCATAGTTCTTGGCTGAACAGAAGACTTCCAGCAAACTTCACCCTTGCAAACAGCAGGTAAACCTGATCCACCTTACTCTTTAGAAAACACTATGCAATTGATTATACAAAGTTGGCCCAAAATTGACAGGTAGTTACATATTTTGAGAATATTATAGGTTTTCTTAACAGATATTTGGTTTGATTCTTTTGATACAAATGTTACTTTATTCTTTTGGAATAAAAGGTGACCATATTTGAGTTGAATTAAGTAGAAATTTGAAGCTCTAAAATTTTTTTTAAATGAATAAAATAATTTTTACTTTTTAACTTTTTTTACATTTTATTTATTTATTTTTAGAGAAGGAAGGGAAGGAGAAAGAGAGAGAGAAACATCAATGTGCAGTTGCTGGGGGCCATGGCCTGCAACCCAGGCATGTGCCCCTGACTGGGAATCGAACCTGCGATGCTTTGGTTTGCAGCCCAAGCTCAATCCACTGAGCTATGCCAGCCAGGGTTTAACTAATTAAAAAAAATCTTAAAGTAGATAATTTTCTCAAGGAAATGAAATTATCCAAGTCAACAGGAGAAAGTATGAAGAGATTATTAAGCTTGAAAAATAGAAAAAATTATTTAAATATTATAAAGGGTCCAGTGTCCTAGGATTTTACTCTTGAATTCTGGAAATTGTTAAATAAATAGTACTTGTGTAAGATAAATTGTTTTAAGGACAAGAAAGATGAAAAACAACGAGTTGCTTTAATGTAACCACCAAAACTCAAGTGCTCAAAACCGACAAAGATAGTGTTAAGAGAGAGAACAAGACAATTCTGACCTACATGATGCAAACCTAAACAAAAAAATGAGCAAATCAAATTGAAAGTGGACTTAAAGCATAATCTACTACAAACAAGCACAGCTTTTAATCCCAGCAATGCCAAGGAAGTTTATTATCAGGGACTCTATTCATTAATGCAATGCTTCCGACACAGGAAAACATGGGATAATTTCAACTGATGCTAAAAAAGGGATTTAAGATAAATAACTTCAATGACTTCTGATTGAATACCAAAACACTTAAAAATAGGAAAAGAAAATGACTTCTTCCTCATTGAAAAGATCCCAAACCAACAACTAACACCATAACTTTTAATGGAGAAACACCAAGGAAATACCCCCATGAAATATAATCCTATTTAAGATAAAATAAGATGCCCCATCATCTCCTGCATTATTTACCTGGAAGTTCTATTCAGAAGTTTCTGAAAAATCTGGAGTCTTACAGGAATGAAGACGTGAAACAGAAATGAGAGATTTAAGTATTGTAAAGAAAGACACATAAATACCTTTTTTCCCAAGACCACTTATTTGTCTACCTAGAAACAAGAGATTCAAACTAAACCAATATTTAAAATGATTGAGAGAGTTCTGAAAGGTTTCTCTGTAAAAGATAACCTACAATGATCTATAACTTTTTGATATGCCATCACAATAATTAAGAAAAAGCCAAAAATGAGAAGGCCTTTATTCACAATAGCAACAACAAACATGAGATGCCCAGGGAGCTCTAGTGAGAAACGTAGAATGATAGGGAGTGAGCTAATCATGGAATGCTGAAAGGACCCACCACACTCGTGATGCCAGGGGGCCACTGAGAACAAAGACAGCAGTTGGAACTAGCACGAAGATTGAGAATTCATTCAGGAAAACACACACACACCCACATACACACCCACACACACCACAACTCAATGGCAAAAATCCCTAAATAATCTGTCTTAAAAATAAGCAGAAAGTCTGAATAGACAGTTTATCCAAATGGCCAATAGGTACACGAAAAGATGCTCAACATCCCTAATCATCAGGGAAAGGCAATCAAAACCACAGTGAGTTACTACCTCACACTTGCTAGAATGGCCGCGATCAAAAGGGCAGGAAGTAACGAGTGCTGGTGAGGGTGTAGAGGAAAGGGAACCCTTGTGCACTGTTGGTGGGAATGTAAATTGGTGCAGCCACTGTGGCAGTGTGGAGTTTCTTCAAAAAATCAAAAATCAAACTACCATATGATTCAGCAGTCCCACTTCTGGGCATTTATCCAAAGGAAGCAAAAACAGTAACTTGAAAAATATATATTCACCCCTATGTTCATTGTAGCATTGTTACAATAGCCGAGATGTAGAAGCATATTTGCAGTGGACTATTATCCAGCCATGGAAAGGAAGGAACGCTTACCATCTGCAACAACGTGGGTGGACTCTGAGGGCATTTGCTGAATGAAATATTTAAAATAGAGAAAGACAAACACTGTACGATCTCATTATGTGGAATAAAGAGCAAAACCAAATAAAACAAAAAAAAACGAGCTCTCAGATAACAAAGAGCATATCAGTGGTTGCCAGAGATGTGAGGCGGGTGTTTGAGGTGAAACTGGGGAAGGTAGTGAAAAGGTACAAACTTCCGTTTAAAAAATAATTGGGTCCTGGGGATGGTGACTATTGTTCGTGATACTGTACTGTGTATTTGAAAGTTGCTATTAGGGCAAATCTTAAAAAATGAAACTATGGGCAGTAATGGATATTAACTAGAGATATTATGGTGAACATTTTATAATATATACAAATATCAAATCATGTTTCATACCCAAAACTAATATAATGTGATATGTCAATTCTGTCTCAGAAAATAAACAAACAATAAAGGAGACTATCAACATTGTGTTACTTTGTAAATAGTCCCTTATGAGCTACTTGGTGGTATAAAAGATCACATAGAAATGCACTTTGAATAGAAAAATAGAAAAGAGAAAACTTGTTCTGTAACAAGTTAATGGTATCATGAAGCTAGAATAATTAAACTAATATTCATATGTAAGAATAAAAGCAAAAGCAACCGAATAGATAGCTGTAAAACAGGGTTCCCCAAACCCTGGTCCCTGGTACCAAAATGGTGAGCGACCAGTGCAGTAAAAGACATTCTAAAACAATGAACATTTTAGCATATACCAAAGGACCCACTACACAGAACTTTAAAAAGAAACTGATTTACTTAAGCTTAGAGAAAATAGGCTATTTAAGTAAAAAGTAGAAGTAGGGGGAACACCCTGACTTCCTATCAGGCATCAAAACAAAAGGTGGATGTTGGAAACAGTTAAACCACGTGAAAGCAAATACAGCTAAAGAGTCATTTAATTTCTTAATGGCAAACATTTTTCCAAGTGTAAAACTATACAAGACGAGAGGAAAAGACTGATAGTATTTTCATAAGAATTGAAAATGTCTAGATAGAAAGTCACGTCATAAATAAGACTAAAAGAAAAAATTATGAAGACAGGCTTCCCATAGTTAACCTTAAAGTTTTTGAAGTTCAAATATACTAATAAATCAAACAGATGCATCAGTGAGAATTGGCAGAGGACAATGACAGAAGACAAAAAGCAACTGCCTCTAAACTATGTGAGGAAAAGAAGTTTCATCTCACTCTTAATCAGAGAGATGGAAATTGAGGCAAATACAATATATTCTGCTCATAAAATTAACAAAATTAAAAATATGGTAATAATAGTCAATATTAGCAAGGATCAAAGAGATAGTTGCTTAAGTTATCTGGGAGTCTAATTTGGTATATCTTTTCCAAACATTAATTTTGTAGTAAGTAAGGATAGTTTTAAAAATGTCACTCCTCTTATTTAATGATTTCACTTTAAGAAACATTCTAATGAAATAATTCGGCAACTGCATACAATGAATAATGTACAGGAATTTCAACAGTAAATTTAAAATAACAGCAAAAATCAGAAATAATCCAAATATTTAATAATAGAGAAGGGGTTCAGTAATGTTAAGTCCACTTAAATAAAATTTGTACAACCATTAAGATGTTTTTGAAGAATTGTAATGGCAATGGAAATACAATGTAACTTACATTGATAAAGAACTATATAATCAATACCTTTTGCAGGATGATATAAACTATATATATTTAGAAATATTAACAAGGAAGAAAGTATATAAAATATTAACAATGGTTATATTATGGATTGATTATACCTTTAATTTTGGTCTTTGCTCCTTTCTGACTTTTCCAAGTTTTCTAAAATAAACACATAGCAGTTTATGACTGAAGTTAAAAAGTTGCTTTAAAAACATGTCCCTAGATTTTTCCTTGATCACATTAACATCTTGACAACATCCTGCAAACTAAGGAATGAGTCACCAACTCCGACTGCACCATGACAAAATGGCCCAGGTTGTGACAACAATGGTTCCTTTCTCTTTTGGACTCACCTGCGGACGCGGGCTGCTGTCGCGGGTAGGTAGAGCCTGAGGTGTCATTTGCCGTCTTCGTTTGGAGGCCTGCATGGCTGCCGCTTCCCCTGGACCAACTGGACTTACATACATTGGCACTTTAGAGCTATCATATTGGATGGAGAGTTTTATTAGAGATTGTAATAATTTCCCATCATGAGGTAAGACATTGAGTGGAGTCTTAGAAAATGTTAAATCTGTTATTAAAATTAATATCCAAACAATAGCAATAGGATAGGCCAACTTTTTTTCTCTGGGCGCTTTTCCAACTACTCAGCTGATATTAATTGGCCAATAATAGGCATGAAAATTCCATCCCCCCTTTCTGGACAATCTAAAAATGAGAATACAAAGGAAGTCAGGGATGACTACAGGAAACCCCCAGGTCACCACGTCCTGGCCGGAGACTAGGGGTTCTCAGCGCAGCTGTGGGTTGACTGTGCCATATTGGAAAGACCACAGAATAGAGCAGACCAGTTTAAGGTCAGGTATGTTCCATTTTATGTAATTCCATCTAGTTTCATTCCGTTATTCAAAAACTATTTAAAGTCTCGTACCATCTTGAGTTATTGCAGATAAAAAAAAAGATTGTTAAAGAAAGCAGGGAACTCCCTGTTCACAGAGACTTCACATCTAATAACCAGACAAATATAGAATCATGATCTTTTGATATAATTCGATTCTTTCTGCAGAATGCAAGGAGCATATAGGAACGGATGCGATTATTCTATAGTACTTTCAATTATTTTGCTAAGGAGCGGACGTTTTGGGGTAGAAAAGCAGGACAACCTGTAACTTCTTTGTCACACATCTTATGAATGACCCCATCTGAGATCATTTTAGTATCTGGAAGCTATTCAACACCACTTTCTGTACTCATACAAATATACACAAATATCAAAATACCTATTGAATTTGTTTTTGAAACAAAAATGGTATTGTTTTTATACAATATTTGGCCACTTGTGTTTTTTCTCTTAATGTATAATGGTGAATGCCCTGTAGTATAATAAGTAGGTGCTAAAAGTTGTTCTTAAGTAGATTCATTATGTTCTGTTGTATGTCCGTATCATATGTGTTCCATTATTTTTCTACCAGTGGACCAGGAGGTTGTCTCTGGTGTGTTATCCTGCCCTCAAATGTTATAATATTTATCTTTATTTACTATATAGAGTGGCTTTTATTCCTCTAAGACAGAGTTCAAAAAGTAGATTAAGGGCTAAAACTTGTGTATATTTTTATTGAGTAGATACCACTCTTCTACAGTCAATCTTTCCATATGAGTGCTAGATTCTCTCCCTCCTGGCTGCTGAGGGGCTTTGCTCCAACAATTCTCCCCTTTTGCAGCAAATCATCGTTTTCTCTCCAAAAACTCATTCCCTTCAGTGCACTAATGTGCTTTGCTTTTTCCATCACAACAAAACATTCTCTTGAGTCACTCCACCACCTAGATTATCTCTCTGCTTCTTGTACAATAAAAATTTCCAAAAAAGTTTATCGTGCAGTATCTTTAATTCCTGATCTCCCATTCTCTCTTACACTGCCTCTAGTCTGATTTTTCTGTACTACCATTGCCCTGCAATGCTCTTTTTGAGGTCATCAATCATTTTCTTATTGCTCAACCCAAAGGTCAATTTTCACTTGACCCAGCAGCAGCACTTGACGCAGTAGACCACGCACGCCCTCCTCCTTGGGACACTTTCTCCACTTGTCTTCAAGGATTCCTCATTTTCCTGGTTTTCTGCCTGCCTCATTCATCACTCTTTCTCAGTACCCCTTGCTGGCTTTTCTTCTCACCAACTCCATAATGTGAATTATCACAGGGCTCAGTCCTCAACTCTCCTCTTTTCACCTACACTCTCTCTTCGGTGATCTAATTTGATCTCATACCTTACAAAGCCATATGCCAACAACAACCAATTTTGCATCTCCAATAGACTTTCTCCCAAATTCCAGACATGAACAGTCAATTGCCTACTCAACATCTCCATATGGATGTCTAAGAGACATCACAATCTAAACATCTCCCACCCCACACTGTACTCTCCTGCTGCTCTACAGTCTCCCCCATTTCAGATGGTAGCGACTTTGTACTTCTACTTCCTATAGCATCACCGTGACCGTAGTTCAGCATAGATACAAAAAGTGACCCATGGATCTGAGGATGAGAATAGAAATTCTATTAACTGATCCAAGTGTGTGAAAAAACCTAATATGTGACAAAGTTGGTATTTTAACTAAGTGGGAAAAGATAGCATAATTGACTGACTATCTGAAAGAAAGCAAAGCTAGATCCTTGCTAAAACTACATTTCAAATGGACTGAAAATTCAAATTAAAAATAGAAGCTTTAGAGGAAAACTTGGGAAAATATTTACATAACCTTGCATCTACTTTTGCTCCCTTTAGTCTATTTCCAACAACTCTTCCTTCATTCCCTTCAGGGGAACTGGCCTCCTCACCATTCCTGGCACCTGCCAAGCTCACTCCTGCTTCCAGCTGCCGTCTCCTCCCCTCGCAGAGCGGTTTTCCCAGAGAGCAGTGTGGCTCGGTCCCTCAGCTCCCCCCAGGCTTTGCTGACGTACCACCACCCACCGGGGCCCACTATAACCACCCTATTTAAATTTGCTGCCCATTTCCTTCTCAGTCTTGCTCTCTATCACCTGGCTCTTCTTTTTTGCTTTTACTTTAGTACTTATAGCTTCCCATATAGTAAGCGATTCATTTATATGACTATTTTTTATTGTCTGGTTTCTCCACTAGAATGAAAACTCCACGCAGGCAGATAATTCCATTCGTTCATCATGAATCCATTCATTTCATTATTCAGTCAGCCAGCCAGTCATTCAACAAATATTCATTGCTCATTCAACATATTCAGACATTGTTATAGATTCTGGAAACACAACTGAAAACAATAAAAGAGTTTGCCCTACATGGAGCTTTCATTATAGCAAAAAAAAAGTAACATATATAACACAGGTGGCAAACACAAGGCCTGTGGGCCGAATCCAGCCCTCCACCTTGTTTTATCTGGCTTGGCACCTTGTTTCTACCTGGTGACAGCGCCAAGCTCTCGCTTAACTGTTAAGGAGTAGTTACATTTATACAGTCCTAAAGTTATATTCAGCCCTTTGAAGGCAACTGCAAGGCTGATGTGGCCCCCGGTGAAAATGAGTTTGATAACCCTATATTATATAAGACGTCAGATACTGGTGAAATGCTTTACAAAATAATAATAAAGCAAAGCAGGAGGATTGAGAGTGCCCGAGTGGGGACGGGCTGAAATGTTAAGTGGGTGATCAGGAAAGGCCTTAAGGATAAGGTAACATTTGAGCCAAGATCTTTTGTGGGTCTTTAGGAAGTGAGGCGTCAAACCATTCAGAGAGGTGCCTTATGGGTATCAATTCTTTAAAGAACATGTTTAAGTGTTAAGAGCAGGCTAACCTCGGGGGAAGAAGGAGCAGTCAGGGCTGGGGCAGGGGGGATATAGGTGGGGGCTGGGGCACAGGGTGGAACAGGTTATCAGGGGGCTCACATATGCAGGGCGTTTCTGAGTCGTGCTCTGATTTTTACTCTTTAGCTTAAAAACAGTGGAAAGGCACCAGAGGAATTTCAGGCGTGGGAGTTTGGGGGAGATGAGCACGTGAGGAATGTAGTCACATTTGTGTTTCTAAAACCTGAGTCAGGCTTCAGTGGTCAAAAGAAATGGAAAGCAGAACATGGGTCTTTGTGTTCTAACCTTGAGAATGTAGGAATTCAGACAAGATATCAAATATTCAATAAATCTGATAGCTAATTGACATATGTTGTTATTATTCTGCTAGGGAAAGGTGCAGTAAATGGATTGAAGAAGACGGATAAATTAGAACCTGATAGTTTTGCTTTTGTATCAAACACCTGAGTGACCCACAAATTGTATAAGGATATATTGATGTCAACAGGCTAGCAAATGTGACACAGACATAATGAATGCTGTCAAATTGTGAAGCCAATATGCACTTTTTCATTTAAAGAGCTATAAAAATATCTTTAAATTATACCAGATAATAAAGTGACAAAATTACCACTGAAATGAGGCCTGGGATTGAGCTAGAAATATACCGGTGGGATGTCTGAGAAAAGATTAGAGAATTCCAGAAGAAATGAATACAACTTAAACTGATCTTTTACAATGGGAGTAAATAAATAATTCTGGTTTTTTTCCACCCAAAAGTTTAATGATCATAAGAGGTAGGAAATGCTATCTCTTCTCTTTACCTTCTAAAATTTTAGATTATATAGAAAGGGTTACTTCAAAAGTTAAGGTCACAGAGACTTTTTGGAAGTCGTCTTCAGACTGGTGCTCAGGTGTGTGACGGGGTCTCACGCACCACAGGTGCCGTGGGCTTTGGGTCCACCTTCTGGAGCACAGGGTGGCATTCTGAATTTTGAGGGTTAACAAAATTCACAACTTTTGACCCAAGATTTTACCTGAGTAAATTTATCTTAATAACATGTTAAAAATATGGGAAGGTACACGTGTAGGGATATTGAAAACAGAATTTTGGGGGGAACAAAACTTGAAAATAACTAGAATTTTCAATGAGATAAGGGATTGCTTGTGAATTATGGCACCTCCTTATCAGGATGAGAGTGAGGCCATTAAAAGTGACATTTTGGAAGCTAATGCCATGGGAAATGCTCTTCATTTAAATGTAAGTGAAAAGAAGAATAAAAAAATTATATCCAGATGATAAGTCCTTTTTGGACTACTAAAATGTGAGTAGCATTCATCTGTGAGTGGTGGGATACTGAGTGTCTTTTCCTTTTTTACATTAATTCTGAATTAAGCTTTGAAACCAAACCAACTAAAAAGGTAGGGATAGAAAACAAAGTTATTCAATACTCTAATATTAAAAATCTTCTGTGTCTGATGCCTTTAGTTGCAATAACTCTCAATATTTGGATGGACCCCTTGAAGGGATTTTGCCTCTGGTTCTTTTTTTAAATTTTATTTTAATCACTGTTCAAGTACCGTTTTCTCCCTTTTACTCCCAATCCAGCCCACCCACCCAATCCTCCCCTCTTCCCTCCCATTACCACCCTCTCCCTAGTTTTTGTCCAGGTGTCCTTTAAATTTGTTCCTGTAAACCCTTCCCCTTTTCCCCTGAAATTCCCTCTTCTCTCCCCTCTGGTCACTGCCAGTCTGTCCTCTATTTCAGTGTCTTTGGTTATATTTTGCTTGTTTCTTTGTTTTGTTGTTTAGGTTCCTGTTAAAGGTGAGATCATATGGTATTTGTCTTTCACTGCCTGGCTTATTTCACTTAGCATGATGCTTTCCAGCTCCATCCATGCTGTTGCAAAAGGTAGGAGCTCCTTCTTTCTTTCTGCTGCATAGAATTCTATTCTGTAAATGTACCATAGTTTTTTGATCCATTCATTTACTGATGGGCAGCTTGGTTGCTTCCAGCATCTAGCTATTGTAAATTGTGCTGCTATGAACATTGGGATGCATAGGTTCTTTTGGATTGGTGTTTTAGTGTTCTTAGGATAAGTCCCAGCAGTGGAATTGCTGGGTCAAAAGGCAGATCCATTTTTAGTTTTCTGAGGAAGTTCCATACTGTTACCCTCTGGTTCTACTTTAAATGAAAACTCATTTCTAGAAGGGAAAAGCAGGTCTCCTTCTCTCTGGCCTCCTGCCTTCCTCGGGCTCATTAGCATTATGGGAGCAGCTGCTCTGTGCCCAGGCCCCAGGCGGCCACTCTATACAGGACTGTCTGTTGCTCCAAGCACTCACCTGGCCTGTGCGTGGTCCCTCTTGTCCTTTGGATTCGCCCTATCCAGCAGCCACTGCCTTCTCTCAGCTTCCTTCCTCCAAAAGCCCGCCTGGAGCAGGTTGTTTCTGACGGCCCTGAGGAGGAGCTTCGTGTTCTCCTTTGCTGACATCTCCTGCAATGGCCGACATTGCAAAGGGTGTCTGAGCAGCCTCGGCGTGCTCTTCTTCCCTCACTCGGGCAGACTGGCTGCCACGAAAGGTTCCGCAGTTCCTTCCCTGACGTTTATGTCCTCAGAAAAATCACTTTACTTTCTCACTGCCTGGATTTCTTCACGTCCTCTCTGCCTAGGTGTCCACACAGCATACATTTCCAAATGACACACCCCTCAACTTCTACAATAACATTTCTTCCTTAGAGCAACCTAGCAATGTGGAATTTCAAAGCTAGAACAGGGGAAGGAAGGAGGGCAAAGTCCATGGTTGTTAACAATTGGGTTGTGGGTTCCTTTGAGAATGCAGTGATCATCTGTGGGTTTATCTCCAGGAAAATGCTCATATATTTAATTCTTTATAAAATCTCAGTGGATTCCCAGACCACCTAAAGTCCATCCATCAACCCCACATTAAGAACCTTTGCCCCTCATCCCCCGCCAAAAAATCAAAGCAGGAATACAATGAGTTGGTACAGATTTTCAGCACTTGAAATCTAAAGTGTAACAACAAGTGGCCACACGGTGTCAGTCTAACATCGGCAAGCCCTATTTCTCCCCAGGCTTTTAGAAACGGGAAGATCACATGCCAATGAACCTGAGGATTTCAGTTAATAAATACAGTTTAGAAAAGCAATGACCACTGGGAATTACTTGCAAGATGTAGGCACTTGACTTTTGCGGACCATTCTTGTTAAAGGGGAGAATGAAAGAAAACTGTTCTCTGAAAGGCTAGTTCATCAAGACACCCCATTCACTGTTGTGGTCCTTGAGGGTGATGTCATCTGTACAGAGAGACTGATCCACAGAAACTATGTGATGTGAAGAAAGTGTCCTTTCTGAAAAAACTTAAATACTCTTTGTTTAATATTCACTATCCCATTTCTCTTTCTTCTTAGAAAGACCTGAATTCTCTTGTTGAATATTAAAAATATCCTTTGAAAAGTTTTAGTTTTGTACTGTTCCACTCAAGATAGTGATAGTTATCTTTCTCTCTGATTTTTCCTGCAGAAAAAAAATATTTGATGCCTCGGGCTCAGGAAAGTCCTGTTACAAAGGAAAACGCCCCACGGCACTAGCAGATGGAAGCCTGGTTGCCTCACCTTCCCCAGCCAGAGCCTTTCCTCCTAAATCCGCACCCACTGCCACTGCCCCACCCCCGTACCCCTCAGACATCTTCCACCACACAGCCCGAGACCGACGGCTTCCCACTCCACTCCTGTCAGCCTTCTCCTGTCTCCCAAATGTTTAACTAAAATTTACAATGTAAAAAAAATTATACCGAGAGAGATCTAAGGTTTCCTAGCCGCATCCTTCGTCTTAGATATGTATCAAGCATGAAAGCAACAGAATGTGTGGTTTTGCTGGAGGGAAAGGTTTGAAACTGCTACAGCTGGTACTAATGCGACTCGAGAACAGTTTGCGGCATGAAGGGAGGTGTTACCTGGACACGGTGCTCACTCACAGGATGAGGCTCCTGGTGGGACTTGCTGTGCAGACCAGATAAGAAGCACAGCTGGCAGATGTCAAAGTTGAGGCACTTGAGACAGCGGTATCTGCAGATGCAAATGGAAGTGCGGCTGACATTACTACTAGTAGGCGAACAAAGAAAATGACAGTCAGGTGGAAAATGAGCAGAAACACACAGGAGATGTCTGAGCTGCCAGGGGAGTGGGACGTTTCTCCCATATTTTGCAGGGATAGATTCTGAATGGCTCTGATGTGTTTATCTAATCGAGGAAAGCTTTGGATGGTATTTTAAAAATATGGCATTATAGTCATATAGTTTTACCCAACAAACAATAGTACAGATGTTTCATTCATCCCTCTGCCCCAAATATTTACAACTGCAGGGTAATGTGTGCTACAAACTTGACAACAGACCCTCCAGACCACCAGTACCAATGACCTTGAGGTGGAAATGCAAACTCACTGTTTTGGAGGCTACCTGGTCCCTGTGAGGTTTTCAATAACCATTAGTTGAATGAAGTCAAATGAATGACAGTTTCTTCACCAGAAAAGTGGAGCTGGTAAATCCTGCCTTCTCAGCCTTGCAAGGTGTTGACAAAGATTTGAAAATCATTTGACATGCATAAATGGGGAGTCTTTCACTTTTTACATGAAATGTATAACATAATAAAGTATTTTTATAAGGATTATTTGGTAAGCCACCCATACTGGCTGCTTTATCCAGCATTATGTATGGTTGCAGTCAACTCACCTAGGACAGTATGTTGACCCTGACCTTGCATTAGTTCCTCTATGGAACAACCTGCAGATTTATGAGAGGGGGTGTAGTGCGCATAATGAGATTAGTTTGTCATTGATACCTTTACCAGCAGAGAACCAAATTTTTTCCCCAAACTCATCTCAACCTTCAATGGCTATTACAGAGCATAAATGTGACATGTACTGTGAAAATTTAACAGCTGGCTTAGGAACGATCCTTAATTTTTGTACTTTCTCTTACTTTAGAAGGCTAGCACCCTCTTCCTGCTACCTCCAGCTCCTATAACACTTCTCTGAAATGGCTTTGTTAAGCTCACTGAAACAAAAAGCCTGGAGGCTATTGCTGGAGTTCAGCAGAGCCAAAAACACAGGAGCAAGGTCAGGATAGTAATGCATTCAAGCAGATTCTGACGGATGCAGGCTACAGCCACAGGCGGCCGGTGACATCATTTGACCCACCCCTCCTTCTTTTACTTACACAGAAACTGAGGCCCGGAGGGGTTGCAGGCCTTGCCCAGCTCACCCAGCTGTCTCACGTATGAGAACTGAACATGGCCTTGGGTGTCCAGGAGGAAAGATGGCTTCCACGGAAGCCCTTCTGTTCTGAACAGATAGGACGTCATCTAGAACGTAACATGTGGCACTGCTTGCCCTCTCCCTCTGCTGGGTTTTAAGTGACTGGAGCAAATCATTCAAACTCTTTGAAACTCTTTCATAATATAGGAATGATTATATCTGCTATACATTACACATACTGATTTTGAAAAAAATTCAATGTAAAAGCTGTGCTTTACATAATTGCAAAGTGAATTCTGTATCTGGTCCAGTGTGAGACACACAGGAACTGCTTAATTAATACTTGTTCATTGGTTAAATGATTATAATATACATAGAACATAGTTAATAATATGCACGTCCCTCCACTATCCTATATAAAAAGAGATTATTTTTCATTGTAATGTGGAGATTTCTTTGGTTTGGCTGGCTTGCTTTTCAACAGCCGTGTTCATTTATATGTGTTATTGTTTTCAGTTCAGTTATGGGCACAGAGCTGTTCATGAGTGAAGTTTCACTGCGCCAGAATTCTTTTCAAACCCAATTTATTTTCTCAGCGAAATTGAAACCTGATTCCCAGTTTCTTCGTGGGCCCAGCACATTTAAGATTTGGGGCTAGTGAAAATCTGAAAGGGCCGAGAAGAAGAGAAACAGAGGGAACCCTCCTCGACTTGTTCCTGGCTGTGCGGGGCCCTGAATAAGTCTCCCTAGAATGTGCCGATCTGGCATGCAGACTATTTTGAGCTAAAAAAAAAGTGAAAGCTTAAGAAGGGTTTTTGTTTTTTCTTTCCTGTTACCTGCCTAAAGGATTCCAGATAGAAAAACCTCCCTCGAGAAGGGAGCCTGAGCATTGTCGCCTCCGCGTGCGTGGGTTGAGACCGGGAGGACTCCCGCGAGCCCGTGTGTTAGATTCCCCGTATGTCCCACTGTTTCTGGGTGGCCAGGCATTTGCTTTCCACGTGTTTGTTCTTTCTCATCCGCCTGTGAATCGCCCGCTCTCCCCTTGACACCTCAGACCCCTGCCTCCCTCCCCCTGGTCCCGAATGGAACGGCACGTAGGCCGCAACTGCCCAATGTCTTTGGGTCTCGTTTTCTTACGGAATCCCCACAGGTGCCTCTGTAATACATTTGGTTGTTTTCTCCTGTTAATCTGTCTCGTGTTAATTTGAGGATTAGCCCAGCCAGGAAAACTTAGAAAAGTAGAAGAAACATCATTTTTTCTGCTCCCAGAGCTACCTGGTGGCCCCAGCTCTTCTGTCCTTCCACACCTCCCACCCCTGTACCTGTGTTCACTCACGAGGACGATGGCGTCCCTCGCGCCTGGCCTGGGTCTGTTGGTTTCTTTCTTATTAATAACTCTAATTGCACTTCCTTATTGTTTTGTTTATAGGAGACCTAAAACATCCTTTCTCTAAGATGGGATATTTGGCTGTCGTTCTCAAAGATCTGACTCTCCTACCTCCAAACCTAGCTTTCAAATATGCCCTCTCTCTAGGCAGAGAAGAGATGTGGCGTGAGCTGCTCCCACAAAACTTGGTCATTCCTTTGGGGCCAAGGAACATCCTCAGTTGCCTCCACAGGGGGGCAGCAGAGCATCGTGGTTGCAAAGCAAGGATCCCGGATTCAGACTGCCTGCCTCTGCTGCTGGCTAACCCTGTGAACCTAAGCAAGTTATTTAGTTTCTTTGAAGTCAGGGATAACAATACTACCTTTTACAGAGAGTTAGAATAAGAGTAAATTAAATAATCCATGTGAACCATACAACCTAACAGTTACTCAACACTTAATAAAGGCAAACTATTAGTAGTGTTTATATTATGGATGGCTCCAAGGTATTTAAAAGGATTTTGTGTGTGTGTGTGTGTGTGTGATGAAAGAAAATATTTTTTCCCTTAGAAGAATAAAAGTGTCTACTGGTTAGAGGATAAGTCAATGGAAGAACTTAATATTCCATTAATTATAGAGATGAAACAGTTACTATTAACTGGGATCCTTCATGGAGGAAATTAGTGACCCAATAATTTGCCCCCCACATTTACTGAATTTCAGATGTGTGAGAAGGACCACAGGAAGAATCTGGAGAGACGCAGCTACAGCTCTAGACCCATTTGGGAATGACTGTCCCTGTGATACTGGTGAGCGACTGTACCTCTGTCCCGTGATGGGGAAGTTCCTGCATATTCTACACCGGGCAGGATGAGTGGCCATTTCAGTGGCTGACAGTTGGTGGCAGGTCGGGAGCCACAGGAGGATGGGAGGCTCAGACTGTAACCAAGATAGGAATTTCTCTTCTTTGATTGCTGGGCTCAGCACCTGAAACACAATGGCACACTTGGATGTGTTTCGAGGAATGACTGTGGTCTTTGGGATAGGTGGGAAATATATTTTCCTCTTCTGGCTCTGTTTCTGTGAGCTCTGATGAAAAAGTCCATGTCATGAAAAGTCAGAGGCACGACTAGCTTTTCAAGCAGGTTGCCTGGGATGTTGCGTGGAGTACTAGGTCTGTAAATTAAACTGGTCCGCAAATATGTCAGCTTCTACCTCCCAGGGATATTTGCGTGGCACTCACCCCTTGGAAGCAACTGCGGATAGCACTTTCCACGGAGCCCAGAGCACGACTCTCACCCACGACAGCCGGGATCTACAAGAGGCAAGAAATCCCACGTCAGCCGTTAGAAAGTGGAGAAATGTGTGGACACTGATGCCAGCATGCCTGATCGGTGGTGCGCACAGCCACGAGGCCACAAGAATTGGGTGCCTGGGATGGGCTGTGCTGCCTTAGTGCAAGCAAACGAGAATGTGTAGGTTTTGTGCAATGTATGAATAGAACCAATAGATGAGTAGTAGGAAGATGTGGAGCTGGAAGGAGAAAAGAGGGTGAGAAGAAGACAGGGACAGCTTTCATTGTTGCTTATGATCTCAGTCAAATTATTTAATTCTTATTTGCTCTTGTTTGTCTATGCATTACATATAACGATACTGTGTGAAAGTTCGGAGTAGCTTTAAGATAAACCTTTTCAAACACTTTTCACATTGTCTCATATTAACAAGTGCCAATTTCTGGGATAGGGCAGGGATCATTGTCCTTGTTTACAACAAGGGGTAATTGAGATTTGATGTTCTGCTCAAGGTTAAACAGAGAGTCAGAGTCACGGAATTGAGATCTCTCTCCAAGACTCCTCACTCTGGTGAGGGGTTCTCACAAAGCTTTGTCACACTCCAACCTTATGTGTACTCAGATGGCTCAGTGTACACCCGCTCGTGGGTTCCCCCTTTCAATCACATTCCCCATAAGGAAGTTAGCCAAGGGACTAAGAGCCCCTTGTGATTGCCAAGGTGGCCAGGAGCTTGGACCTGACATTATCTATGTGCCCATTTACATTTACCTGTCACCTCCATTTATGCCCATTCCGTTGCAGGTCCTAATCTTGTGTCTGACGTCTTCCACAGCACAGGCTGTCAGCAGGCACTGCCTGTAAACTCAGGAGTAATTTCAAGACCCTCCTGCTGAGTCCATCAACTCGAATAAACATTCGTCTAATCAGGAAAGTGGCACTTAGAACCACTTTGCTGACAATTAGCCAGGCAGAAGTCAACAAACATTTGCGTAATAGTGACAAGATGGCTTGTACTTTAAATTGATAATCACCCCATCACCAGCTGAACGTGAGTAACGACTCCGTATGTTATTTAGCCTTTGTCTGGAAAAAATAGCTCATTACCCAATGCTGGTGAACTAACTGGACCACCTATTTAGACATTGTCCTTGAGCCCTGGGAAAGGGGTTTAACCTAATTTGTGAAATAAGGAATGTGTCCCAGATGGGATGGACCTGCCAGCTCTGTGATTCTGACCCCAGTCAAAAGAAAATCCACTTCCGTAGTGGGTTTTAACCTATATTTTTGGCTCTAAGTGGGAGCACAAAGATTTTGTGGATTAATTGCCCATTTGACTAATTTCTTTCAGGTGTTCTGGGGAAGAATTAAACATGACTAGATGACACATGGGCACAGTCAGAATGCCACTTGAAACGATAATTAGAATTCTTGGGGGAGGGGTTTGAATCACAGAGTGAGACCTGGAATTTTATGTAGGACTCCATCTCTAAGTTCTTAATGGAAGTCAATGGGATCATAATTTGCTATGCAAATTTCTGCCTTCCTAACAGCTTTCTCAGGAGCATAATAATGTGCTGGGGGAAGGCAGTGCTCTGCGGGAGCTGCCACTTCAGCAGCTCGTTGACCTCAGCTGAGCCTGGAACAAGGGCAGATTTTTCGGGCCTGCGGGGTGGGGTGTTAGCCTGAGGCCAGCAGTCAGGAGGCAAGAACAGGATTTCTGCAGAAGGAAAATGCCCCTCAGCCCATCTTCTTTCATCACGTGCATCTACACATGCATGTCTTACAAGCCTGAGTGTGTGAATGAATGGACAGGTTCTCCCACTCTGGCCCTCCCCTGAGATGTGGGACTGTTGGAGTGGTGCCTCTGCTGCAGAAGCTCCTTGAGATGTGCCTGGGAGTCAGCAGAAAACTGATGGTAAGATCCATGTGCTTCCACAACCACCAGAGCAGCTCTGAAATAACGGCACTTGATGTTTTAACTGTATTGATTTACAAAAAGTTATTACACTTTTAAGAAGCATGAATATCTTAAACGTTGTTTGGAATCTTCAGAATAAATTAAACATTAATTCCTGTGATCAATAAGAACATAACATTTTATATTAAGACCAAGGCAAAGCAGAGGTAATTTTGCATAGGTTTGCCAAACCACGCACTCTGTCCTAGAGTTCTGAAAACCTTCCTCAACACTCACTCCCTAACCCCATCACCACTATCCCAGCTCAGATCCCTGGTCCTGCAGGGTACCAGAATATATCACCCTGAAATGTGCCGCTTTGGCATAAGAATTACTTGAGCTAAAGACCTTTGAGGACCAGTAGATGCAGGAAAAACTCTAAAAATAAGGCACAAGTTTTTCTTTTGTAAAGAAAGTGTAATTTTTAAAGGAAATTTCCATGTGCCAAAGGTATGTCCCTCTCCTTACTAGGAAGAGATGAACTCTTAACAATGCTTATTATTGGATAAGAAATAGGTTTAAACCAGAATAACAAACCTTACTAAACAACCCTTGTTCATCATACTTTTCCTGGTCGCCTTCTCATAACTTGCCTCCCCCACGCGGAGGCTCAGAACCTCCTTTCTTTTGTTTAGCATAGGATGGTGTGACAGCCAGAATTCTAACCAGCTCTTTGAGTTACTCATTGCTGGATGCTCCTGTGTGAGGCACCATGTGCATGTGAATAAACTTGTTTGTTTTTCTCTTGTTAATCTGTCTTTTGTCAGTCTGACTTACAGGGTGCAAGCCAGATAACCTAAGATGGATAGAGGAGAAAAGATTATTTTTTCCTCTCCTATAGCCTACACCCAGCAGAAAAATGACAGAAAGTTAGTATGGCTTCACCTGTGCAGAAAGTGTCATGTGGGGATGTTACAGGAACTGCACAAAGAACAGAGACATCCTCTGAATGGGTAAAGGGTAGAGTGGGATGGCCCCCACTTACACACAAGGCAATCCAGAGCCTGCTTAACCTATTTGCAAAAATGCATGTTTGGCTACAATATTGTACATAATTTTAACATTTAAGTACCATATTTGCTTTAAGGAGGTTACATTCCCTTGCCTAACAAAGACAACTATATTAAAATTGCACATCTTAAAGCAAAGGAAATCATGGAAATCTTAGCTATTTGAGTATTTTGCATTGCATTTTATTTATGCTTTCATCAAGCATTTGTTGAAGGCCTTAGCACCAGCACATTTCTAACCAGTGGCTAAATGAATGTGAGTGAGCTATAATCCTTGCCCTTGAGAAGCAGTCTAATGTGGAAAGGATATGTCTAGGTAAAAATCACAACAAAATTTGACAAGGACCGTAACAAAGCTATACACAGGGAGTTAAAGAAGCTTTTAGTGAGGAGATGACTCGTACTTTAATGATCTTGAAAGACGAGCGGTATGTGTCAAGTGAAAGAACAGGCAGTGGCGTTGCAGATCGACAGAACTGCCTGAAGTCAGCCCTGGAGAACGCGGAGTGTGGCGGCACAGCGGGGATTTTGAAATGCAGAAATGGGAAGGGTGGTAGGAGTGTGAGGAGAAATGAAACACTGGCAGAGGCACAAGAAGCCACTAGCAATTTTTTTCATGGGGATCGTCTGAATTTACAGACCTATGTATCATCGTCGTTTGTCTAGGCTATTCTACAACTCTGTAGAGATTCAAGTTAACTTGTAGAAAACGGATCTAAATGCAAAGGATTCCTATCTATAAACATGCAAATACAGTCTGTCATAGGTGAAAACAAACCTCCCCCCTCCCCAAAGCCTGTCTTTTATTGCCTCCAAATTAATTTTAATGTTCATAATCCCTCAGTGTGGCTGTTTTTTGGTTATTTCTTTCAACTAGCTATAATATTTTTTACCAGTGCCTCCTCTTAATTAATAAATTAACTAAATTTTTGGACACATGTTCATTTGATATTTGTATGAGAATCATGATTTTACCTCTTTGTGAAAAGGGAAGGATTGGTTCAAATCATGCAAGTTTGCTTGTGATGCTAAGGATCTAGGCTTTATTCTACACACGTGAATGACCAGTGCAGAATTGTAGGCAGGAGGGTGACATGTGTGTTTTGGAAGAGTCACTGGCTGCAGTGTGGAGGTAGAGCTGGAGAGGGAAGAGCCTTGAGTTGAGAAAACCAATTAGGAAGTGATTGCAATAGATCAGACCAATATTCAGATAATAGCAGTGGCTATGGAGCAGAGGAGTTGCATGAAGAATCATATTAAGGTATAATTGACACTGTGAAAATGAGAGTCTTTATTAACAAATGTGGCTAATAGCTGGAACAAATTAAGAACTCTTAAGTATTAGAGATTTACCTGCTGTAGATCTGTCAGTAGGTTTCTCAAAACCCTTCGAGTCATGCGTGCCCCAGAATCATAACCACCCCTGTTATTTTCCGCATAGAGCTGAAAAAGAGCTGGACACATAAGGGAGAAAAGAAATCCTTAAATTAAATTCTCGCAATGTACCTTTGAAGAGTATATGCTTTGAATTCTAAACAGTGTATTTGTGGGTATGAAGGGAAGAAAACAGAAAGTTCTTCGCTTGAGTCTTTGCTTTCTATTGTGAAGGCTTTCCAAAATAGATAATTTGATAACTACTGAAGACCTAATTCCCATTTCAATCCCTTGATAATTCAGCACACCGATAATGAAGACCAGGAGGTTGGTAAACAGCAATGTAAGGAGAGGCCCAGCCTGCAGAGGAATAATCACCACTGGTGTCTGAACAGTCCTTGCATCAGTGACTATCAGGGATAAACACACTGTGAATAAGAAGAAAGCATAGCTCAACATCTTGAAAAACTCCAAGTTGTGCTGAGTACATGCTGAATAAGAGCTACATGGCCAGGATATAGGACTGAGTGAAGAAGATAATGCAGTAGAGATTTAGAAGCCATTGCATTTCAGACACTCAAAACTCCTGCATCTCTTACCTCTGTATTTTGTAAGAGGGCTGTCCCCTGAGAGAGCAATCAGGGCAGCGGCCGCAGGTGTGAGCTTGAGAAAACCCGTTCCCGTGCTGCATGGCAACCAGGCACAGAAACAGGAATGGGAAAGGCAGGGTTATTCTTGGTGAAATGGCTTATAAAAAACATAACTGTTGATGGACGTTTCTGACATGGTGTTACAAGTTCAAGCTTTTTGTGGTCTGTTTTCCTCCATCTAGAATTTGACAGGACTAATAACTGCATTAAAATATTTCACCACTCATGTATGTGCTCAGCTCATATTTATTGGGCACCTCCTCTCTGCTAAGCACTGTGCTGGGCACTGGGGACAGAGGGGTCCACCCGGGCTTCACAGAGCAGGTGGTCTTGCTTCCTTAGGACTCACACGCCTGAAAACCAAACAACAGAGACAAGGACCAAATGCCATGCAGAAGGAGCAAATGCTTATATATAAAAAAACTCTGCACACTGGCTGTGCAGGTGTCATGCCTACAAAACAATGTACTACAAGCGAGGGCATTTCAGAGGGGCAGGCACTGATATCAGGCATGACCGTCAAAAGCTTGATGTTTAAGGAGGCTAACGTCATCACAAGATAATGTGGGCACATGTTCAAATGTTATTTGTGCAATTAAAAAAACAACAATAAACTAGAAAAGGAAACACTAAGGAATTTGTCAGATAGTTAAACTGTGCTTGCCTCTGTGAGACAGGCTTTTGGATAACATTCCTTCTGTACTCTTTCCTGTACTTTTCCAATGTATTATATTCACTGTGAATTTTTAAAAGTTCGTTCTAAAGGATGAGGCTGGCGGGGTGAAGCCACGTGAGGTAAACAGAATGAAAGGAGACAGAAGAATGGTAAGTCCCAGAGCCTGCAAGACACGGAGAAACACACATGCAGGCATGTGCACGCACACACACACACACACACACACACACACACACCACTGACTCCAGGGCACACACAATCAAGCCTTTGACATGGTTGAAACTGATTTGTAGGTGTGATGAACTGAATGTTTCCCACCCTCCAATTCTTATGTTGCAATCCTAACCCCCAATGTGATGGAATTTGGAGGAGGGACATTGGGCAATGATTAGATCGCAAGGACTGCGTCCTCATGAGTTAGATGAGGGATCTTATCAAAGAAACCTCAGAGCCCCTTTTGCCATTTGAGGACACAGAATTAGGTCCTCTGTGAAACAGGAAGCAGGTCCTCACCAGGCACTGGCCAGCACCTTGGCCTTGGACTTCCCAGCCTCGAAAACTGTGAGAAATAGATGTTTGTTGTTTAAGCCACCTAGTCTACAGTATTTGTGTTGTAATACCTCAAACAAACTAAGACAACAGGTTAGCCATCCACACACAGGTTATTCAAACTTCACATATGAAACAAAACAAAACAAAAGCTAATAACTGGTTACAAAGAAATAAGCAAGGAAATAAGCTGCTAGGGACTGGAGAGAGAAGTATACATTTTCTCAGCGTAGATGTAGAATTGCCATAGCTAAGGGTGTATGTGGTCTCTACAGTGGAAATGAGTTTGTGCAGAAAAGAGCAATGTGAAACTTTCTTCCCCTTTTGTAAACCATGGGTCCTTTATATTAGTGAAGCTACTAAACATGCCTTCTTCATTCCCCTCCTGAATGAATAATGCATTTGTGGAAAACAAAGAAGCCACCTTGGATATCAAACCATCAGCAGTCGTTACACAACACCAAATGGTCAATGACCAGTGGCAACGAAACACTGCCCCTGGGGTCGTAGCGTCACCTCTACGCCCTCACCTGTCGTACATTGTCGTGAGAAGGCTCAGAGTGAGTTCCGAGGCTCTGGGGTGCACCTGTCCTGGCTCTTCCACCCTGACTCCCTGAAACAGCTCCTGGACGGCCTGGAAAAGATGCTTGACGGAGAGGGGGCTCTCCCTTGCTTCCCAGAGGCTCTGACGTAGCAGGACGTGCTGAACCTGAGAGCTGTCAATCAAGTCCACTGTAGAAAGCAAGTGAAGAGTTGAGTCTGGTTTTCTGCTGGGAACAAAAAGCTTCAAATAAAACAAATGTCACCTCGTGTTTAATGAGACTTTTTTCATGGCATCCATTTCCTTTAAAGAAAATTAGATATGACCTCTGTTTGGATACATATCTCTTGTGCATAATTCAGATGCTACTATTCTGACAGCCAATTTGATTCTGGAGAAGTGCATTTGTTAGTAAAGCAGAATTGTAACATTATTTTCAGTGTAACCTCTAGTATGTTGTTTTATAGAATGAAGTTGAAAGGAGAAAAAGTGAAAAACTTGAAAAGTAGCCTTGCAAGGAATTTAAGGCACTCTGGTGAAAGGTTGGGGAAAACATTTTTATATTCTTTAAGTCGATTGAGCAAATTTACTGTTCATGTTCAAATATTGCTTTTCCTGTCTGCAGCCTGGCTACAGAAGCAATACTGTGTGTCAAAATGCAACGGTCTTAGTTAAAAATCCCAGTGATCTCTCTACAAGAGCAGTTACAGAATTTAATATCAGGCTCCTTAGGCCCCACCCTTGCCTCGGCAATATTTCTTTCTTTGATCTTGGTTCCATTAGTATTATTATCTGAGGAAGGTACTAAATAAAATCAAAGTTGCTTACAAAAAATAACGGCTTATTCCCTATATATTTTTTACCACCTCCTAAACATTTTACAAGGCAAGGAATATAAGGAAGAATGAAATAGAGCTAACCCTATGGCTTCTTCCAGGCGGAGGATGACAGACAAAATTAATAAACACCCAATTGTATCGTGTGAACGATGGGATGTCAGCGGCACCCGGAGCTGCTGGCATTTAAAACGCTTCAGCCTGGGCGACGATGAAACCCTGCGCTTTCCTCTACTTCGTAAATCAATCTCGCAGATAAGAAATCTAGCAAGTATAATAAAATTTTTTATTTGTTCTCTGATACTGCTTTTAAGGGGAGGGTCTAAAGAAGGGAGGGGTAGGTTCCGGGATGTGACTTTAATGAAAACCTGGCTGCAGGTGGCGGAGGCTGCCAGGCTTTTTATCGCCCCTCAACCGCAAAATCTATCACCTCAGCCTGGCACGCCGCACACAGGGCACTCGTGACTTCTGCTGAGAGTTCTGTATTACAGCAACACAGATAACGCTGGTACCCATTCATCTCGCCACAAGATTTCTGCAGCGATGCTCACCAGCTCCCGCAGCCCGGGCCTCACAGTATGCTTTACCTCTGCGTATGGGAATTTCTTGGTTTCGAATTTTTATGTGGATACCTTTTCTAGGTAGAACTTTTCAACTACTAGTTTTATGTCTTATTCGTGTTTCCCATGAATATTATTTATAGTCACGCTTTCTGCTGCCAGGGATAATAAAAAATACAAAAAGGTTCATCCTCAGGTGGCACTGTTTGTACCCAGGCTGTAGACAGAGGCTTCTATAAACATTTGCTGCTCGCTTCAGTGGGAGGAATTCTCCAGGAAAAGAGCATAACCGAGGGTATGTAGGTTAGTGCGCCCACTTGGCCTTTTGTTCATCCCTGGAATAACAGTTACAAGTGAGTTACAGTAATAGTTACAAGTGAGTTTATTTGTCTATATCAGTAGTCTTTTGAAGTTTTTTTTTAAGTCAAGAATCCCTGCTTCAGAAGACAAGGCAGCGTGGAAAAGGGAGAAACACGGAGCTGTTCTGGTTGAGGAGAGGGTTTTTGAGGTCTCTGGGCGTGGCTCTTCTGCCTCTGCCACGTTTTGTGCCCCATGTCACACCCACATACACGTCGTGATGCACAGTTTGAAATTCCTTGGTCTATCTCA
The DNA here is from genome assembly GCF_019186645.2 of Phyllostomus hastatus. NCBI lineage: Eukaryota > Metazoa > Chordata > Mammalia > Chiroptera > Phyllostomidae > Phyllostomus > Phyllostomus hastatus. Next base: position 17,315,430 of record NW_025333583.1, on the reverse strand, counting down.
TTGACTAGGCAGAAAGCAAAATGTAAAAGAATTCAACTGGAAGAAAAATGTCATGTGTATATAACACAGGTTTTTTTTTCATGTCTGATATGATAATGTTATAAATCATGTCACATAAGGTGATTTTTAACAGTGTAGTACAGACTTAGTAGAAATCAATAACTGTAGATATGCAGAATGCCTGTTGTTTTCTGCAGCCAGGCCCCAATTTATTTCATGCTGGAAAATTTTTACAGGGGAAATGTTTTTACGGTGTTTGCTTTATTTTGCTTAGATAACAGTATAGGAAAAGAAAACCATAGCTTTCAATTAGATATAAATTTAACACAAAAGAGCAGTTTGCAGAGAATTCTCAACATAGTTTTAAAATTTATGGCCCACGGATTATTCAACTGAACCTGCTTCTGCATGTTCAGAGAGATAAGAAGTACAACTTAAAAATGAAAATCTTGTCTGGTAGAGGAAATTTAAAACCTTTAAACTGAAATCTGCAAGTACAGCTTCTAAACTCACTTATTTTGTAATTTTATTTTGCTTTGTATCCTGAAAAGGAAACTTTTTTTTGCAGAAACCAGATAGGAAAAGCCTTTTAAAAATCTTCATCCAAAAATTATTCCCTATTTCAGTCAATGAAGCTCCCCTTAGGTTGACTGCACATGGCATCTGCCCCCACTCCACCCCACGCCTGTCTTCTGTTACAAATGGAGGAAATGCACAAATCCAGCTCTGGAGTCCCACACTCACTCACTCACGTGAGTTTTTGTTTTCTTTGTGCTTTTCCATAGCACTCAGGATCAGACTATTTCAAGGGTTTCCGAGAGTTCTACTTACATTGACACATGGTTTGCACAGACCGTAACTTGAAGGCTGTTCTATAAACGGAATTCTCGGTACTGTTGAGAGCATCTGCAAAGAACACATGGAGTAAGGGATAAATGACCGTCTCCTTGGATAAATCCCGCGTACTGCAAGGGAGTCCTGGAGATCGCGTAGCTGCACTTGATTTTGCAGTGTGGGAATGAGTGTCTGGACAGAGCTCTCTTTTCTTCCTGGGAACAAATAGTAATGGTCTGAATCAAGGGTGTCTGACCTTCGGCCTGTAGGCGGCATGCCGCCCAGGGTGGCTGTGAATGCGGCCCAACACAAAATCGGAAATTTACTTAAAATATTACGAGTTTTTTTTGTGATTACGAGTCACAACGTTTTTAATGTGTGGCCCAAGACAACCCTTCTTCCTCCAGTGTGGCCTAGAGGTGCCAAAAGGTGGGACACCCCGGGCAGAATCTTAGGTTGCAGGGGACACTAGACACACCCTCGGGGTCCACCAAACTAAGGAGCCCACCAAAAAGTGAGGATTTGCCCACAAATCTGTCCACTTTTTATATAAAAATAAAGCAGCCTTATTGAAAAAACAAAATAAAAAGCTCAGAATATAAACTCAATTTTGTTAATATATGCTAGTCACATATTAACACATATATTTATGTGTATATAAAAAACAACTCAAGAGCTATCCATCTATTCACTCATTTAGCAGATATTTACTGAGCTTTCACAATATGGCCCTGGCATGCTCCCTGGCCCCTGAAACACAGCAGTTAACAGAACAGACAGAGATCCCTGCCACGGGACACCCGACTTCTGGTGGCGTCTGCCGAGCTGGTAGGAGTGGGTGTTCCGAGTGCTTACATTCTCAGTGTTCATAGTGATTTTTTCTGCTTGTTTATATTACCTAAATATTCAGCAAAGAGCATATGTTATTTTTATAATCCAGAAAGAATTATTAATAGATCTCCTTTTGAGGACTTCTACTATCAACATTACTGCAACAATGGCTAACATTTCCAAGCATGCACCAGGCACCGAATGTTTACGTGCCCATTTCACAGCATGAGGAAAAGAGAAAGCTCTGGAGCCACACCCCGTTCATTTTTCTTTTGGGAAGATTAGTTTACTTTTTATGGGTTTCAGAGGGAGAGAGAGAGGAACGTTGATTTGTTGCTCCACTTATTTATGCACTCATTGGTTGATTCTTGCATGTGCTCTGGCTGGGGATTGAACCTACAACCTTGGTGTATCAGGATAATGCTCTAACCAATGGAGCTACCCAGCCAGGGCTTAATTTACTTTTTGATCTTCAGTCTCTTCTTCAGATAAATAGGGGTTATAATACATTCTTCAAGGGTATTTTCATGATTTAAAAAAGAAAATGTAGACAATATACTTACTAAATTATTTCTCTTCCCTGAATTTCCCACAGTTTAAATTTATTTCATTGATCCTCCAAATTTGATTTTAATTTAGTTTAAGAGACTTATAACAATCTCACAAAAGAGTTTTCTATTGCCTAAGATGGAAATGATTAGTCTTCATATCTAGAAAAAGTAAAACTCAAAAGAATGCCATTGACCACGGATCTCACGTGACTTTCATTATCTAGACTTAAAATTCTCAAAACTGTAGGTTTTGGAAATATCTCTTGAGTTTCTACAATGCCAGGCCTTGCTTCTAGAGAGGTTTGTAGTTAAGTCATCATAAAATAGTTTTTCATATGTCTTAATTTATTGAGTAATTACATATGCATACACTCCACCTAAGACTTGAACACACATTAGGTTCCAGGCACTATGCTGGGTCCTAAGGACATGAAGGTAAGTTAGGAGTTTTCAGTGTCAAGGGAGAGACAAGCTCCCTGGGCTAAACATTGAGGGTTGCATGCTGAAGATTTCCCAGGGGAGGTGAAGTAGGTGCTGGCTCTTCAAGGAGAAGCAGGAAACTTTCCAGGGATTGAGTGGAACAAAAGGTTTGGGGAAAGGAGGTCACACGTGCAGGGAAGAGCGTGTGCAAAGGCACAAGGGTACGAGGGTTACAGAGGTCAGTATGCTGGAAGGTGTAGGAGACTCTGGGGAGAGAGGACGGAAGGTAAGTTGATCTGAGTTCACAAAGCAACTTGCCCCAACTTTTGATTATGCATCTGGAGGTAAGGGTCACTCCTGGGGTTGGGATAGAGATTTGGTCATTAGTGTTGGATTTGGGCCAAACAATATCCACCTATTAGATTGTCTAAGTAGAATGCTGCAAGTGAAGAGAAAATTGGGCTAAGTAGCAGAACTCTTAAAGAACGCAATATTTAAGTAACAGAGGAGAAAGAGAAACTTAAGAGAAAGAAGAATAGAAAGCGAAAGAAATGAGATATAAAAATGGTAAAAAGGCCAAGGAAGGTCGAGACAAGCCAATACTTCAGTATCTGAAAGCCACAAGGAAATCAACTATGGGCTAAATATAGTCTCTACTTTTTTATGATTAACTTGTTTATTGAAGGCTTCGCAAAAGCAATTTTAGTGTGGTCATGAAGGTCAAAACCAAACTACACAGGATCAACCAATAAATGTAAGGTGAAGGAAAAACATTGAAGAGGAGACTCAAGATCTTTAATCTGAAGGGCAGACAAGAGAGCCGTAAATAGAACAGCACATAAAATCAAAATTCTTTTTCAAAGAAAGAGAGATTCCAGAATGTATGTATGGGTCAGGGAGGAAGAGCCAGGAGGAAGAGCCAGGAGAAAGAATGAGGCCGAGGATTCAAGAAGTGGAGATCAAGGTAGTATTTGATATAATGAAGTCCTTTTCATTGGGAACCTGTTGCCTTAGCCACCCAGCATCCACTCAACCTTTCTTCTGGTGAACCACCTCTCCCTGACCTTAGTCTGTGGACTTCTAGTAGTGTTAACTCCATCTCTCCAATTTCCATGGGGGATGTGTGGCCCAGGCCTAGCCAATCAATGAGAGCATTATCGCCCTCCCTAGTCATGGGCACAGAACCAAGGTCAGGCAAAGAATACATCGATGAAACTTGAATCAGAGACTCTTTGTTCAGTTATCAGGGGAGAAAACTTATTTTTTTTTCCTGTTGACTTAAACTTGGAACTGTAGATGGGAGCAGCAATTACTGTCTAGCCAGGGTGTGTAGCTTAAGAATGAAAGCAGCATGCAAAGGGGAGCAGAGATAAACTTGGAGATGTAAAGAAACCACACCTCAGTTACATGATTTGGTCCCAGGGCAAGCTAGCCTTCCCTCGGGTAATTAATGATAGGAGATAATAAAGGCCCTTTGAGTTGGTTTTTCTATCACAAGCAACTGAAGAACTGCTAACTGATGCAATCCCTGAGGTAGAGACGATGGATGGGGAAGATGCGCCGGTGAGGGAATTAGCTTTGGCAAGCGGCCCATCCCTCACTGCCTGAGAGAACAAAAGGGTGGGATACTGGGTGTGGGGAAGAGGGCCTGTCTGAGGCCTTCTGTTTTCTCCACGAAGCCGGGGGCAAGTTCACACGGCGCGAGTAGTGAGAAGGTGGCAGAGTAGAATACTCAAGCAACGATGAAGATCTGGAATTGCTACAATAGGAGGTGAGAGAGGATACCAGTCACAAAGTTCTGAAAGGGCTGCCCAGTAACTTTGCATCTCCAGTATATCTTGTGATAGCGAATCTCAATTAGAGTGTATTCGCCTGACGCTCACTAGGAGGCAAGGTTTTACATGTGAGCAAGTTTTAAGCCCAGGACTTAAACTTGTATTTGTTATGCTGCAGGAAAGATGTCTTGGAGGAAATAAAACTACTTTCAAGTTTAATGTCAGCTGATTAGCCATAAAACTCAAAACATCGGGAGTGAGTAGCATGTGTGCTCAAGAAGTGTTTGTGACGAGAAACACAGTCAGCTCTTTAGCCTTTGCTAAGCAGGCCCTGAGAAAAATGAACAACGGACTACCCTGTGGATTTCATTGGTTTAAACATACGCAGTGGGATAATTTATGGCACGTTACTCACGTCCTTGTTCTCGCGGCAGTGGGAGAATTGAAAGAATGGAAAGGCAGTGTTTTGATGCCCATTCCTATGTGTGTTCCAAGGTCTACGCTCCTTTTACTCCCTACAGATATTTAGCAGCTTCTTTGTGTTTGAGGGGCCACCTGTCACCAACCCTACTCAGGCCTCCATATAAAAGGCCCAGCAACTAATTAATGCCACCCGTGGAAATAGGAAGGTTGGAATCAACACTGCTAGAATTTCATGGACTAAATTGAGGGGGAAGTTGCTCTTCTGAAGCAAAATAGGGAGACTGATTCATCAGAAGGAAGGTGAGTCGTGCTGGGAGGCCAGAGGAACAGCTTCCCGCTGAGAGGGTCTGTGGCACCTCAGGTACCACCTGGATCCCCCACTTCCTGAGTCCTCCGCCTCATCGAATCTCCTGGCTCCTCGTTCCTGGCCCGTGTGTACATGCTGGACTCTCTCTTGCCTTTGAAAACTGTCTTGATTTCAGTGTTGTTCCAGCTATGGATCTGCCTGTTTCCTGGAGGCGGAGAGAGGCTGATACCAGGACAGGAAGTTAGGAGAGGCCTGTCTGGAGTTGGGGTGTTGGGGTGTTGGGCTGTTTCCAGGGCTGCCCTTCCTGGCAGTTTCCTGAGTGGAGGGAATGACTGCACGTTGTAACCTTGGAGACCAGACACTAGGCTTGGCAAGGATTTCCATGTCCAGGCTTGACCGGGAGTCCCATGTCTTCAAGTGGCCCCCACAGCCAAAGATACAGAGCCTGGCAAGTGGTGGTCACGATGACATTTTAGGCCAGATGTTCAGGATAAAACCCGTAGAGCTTGTTCCTGTCTGTCTCAAAGGGATGGCTTCTTCACAGACTGGAGTTGTAAATTTCATACCAGCAGTGACGTTATGTGTATTTTTGGTTTGGAAAGGGATGTTTCTTGGCCTTGAATGTTGTGGGGTCAAGTCCTAACCACTGCACACATGAGTACTGAGTGCCAGGCGCTATGCTAACCGCAGGTCGGACTGCAGCGCTGAACCCAGCTGGGCCCCTCCTGGAGGGGTCGGACCCCAGCAGAAGCCTCTCCCTGAACAAGTGTCAATTCCACGACCAATATGTGATTATAAGGCGAAGCCCCCACCTCAAGTGAATCTGGGCTGTGCATACAAATGCCACCAAAACAAGCAACCTTGTTTAAAACCTCCATGTTTTTCTTCTTTGAACAAGTACACCTATACCAAAAACTTACAATTTGTCTTAAATATTTTGTGATTGACTATTTCCTTATTTGTAAAAAAAAAAGATTTCCTTTTCAGATAAGAGTTCAAAGTTAAAATATGGGAGAAGCCATTGACACCTCTGCCCTGTGTCCTGAGCAAAACAAATTGAGAATAAGGATACTGGTCTGGAAATAACTTATCAAAGTATAATGCCCAACCTTTTTTTTTTCTTCTGGAAATCAGCCCATTTTTGTGCCCTGGTTCCTCTCAGATGTACCAAATGAACACAGAGAATCAGCAAACTAGGGATTCAGCAGGTTCCCAGATGCCGCTCGACCATCTGGCCAGTTCCCCTCCTGTCAGATTGTGTTTGCGGCGTTATCCGAGGCAGTTATGTGGCAGCACACGGCAAGCTGTGATGCGGGGCAGCGTGCAAAATGAATGTGCACCCCAGGCGATTCACCCCCAACCCTACTTCCTCAAGGTCCTTTCTTATTTTTCCTGCTGGTGGGAGATAACGCAAGAAAGGAAGAAATCGCTGGATACAACAGGCCCGAAGCTACGAACAAAGTAGCTTTAGATGTGTAAAGAAATAATAACACATGCGACATCTGGTCTTGCTCCTGGAAGCATTTCGACTGGGAAACGTGTTTCTCTTTAAATGACTCTTAATTTTGTTTCAGCCAAATCCATATGCGTCATTTTCTACAGATACGAAGAATGTAATAAAATGTCTTTCAACTGTCCACCATCTAGGGTGATGACCCAGAAATAGATGTTTTAGCCAGTGGTCGTCAGAGTGTGGTCCGAAGGGAAGAGCGTCGGTGTTGGTTGTGAACTTGGTAGAAATGCACATTCTTGGGCCCCAACCTAGGCCAGCAGAGCCACAAACTCTGGAGGGGAAGCCTGGCACTTCAGCAAAGCCTGCAGGCGGTTCTGACTCACAGTAAATTTGAAAACCATACCCTCAGGGAGAGAAAATTGGGCTTTGACTGTGTTATTTAGTGGCTTGTGCTAAGGTTATTAATAGGAGGGTCCAAATTTGGGAAACCCGAAGGTAATATGAATTACTCATAATGTTTTAGATCAATAACTTGAGTTGTTACCAAGTTTTATATAGAACAAGTAAAGTTAACCATCTAGATTTTAGCTAGGGGAATAAGGCTGCAACTAGATCCAGCAATCAAAATGTCACAGACCGGTTCTGGGCCTGAGCTGGTACTCAGATGTGTCAGAGGAAAGGGAAATGGGCCCCCTCATACCCGTCTACCAAATACTCATAGAACAACAGCTGTGAGACCTCTCGCCCAACTTTGGGCCCACGTTTACTGTGAACTTAACCCCTGACATTCAGCTATCCACAGTGATGTCATTTTAACAGTAAATTATGAGAATAATTTAAAAGTAAGCCCCTTCTTATAATTAAAATGTAATTAATATTGAGACCAAGGCTTTTGCTAAATTATTTTGGTGCTTTGGAGATAATGGACCAAATACTCTTACATAAATTTCTGTTTATAAGAAAAATTCTTTTAAATCACCCAGTAGTTTTTTTTCTTCCAGCCAAAAATTTGCCAAATGTCCACTCTGCTTCAATTCAGAAGTCTGAAAATACAACATATATGCCGAAGTTTTTGTTTACAAACTGTGCTCAGAAACCTGATGAAAATACCCACCTTGTTTGTCTGGGTCCATTTCAGGAATTTCTTGGAAGGGTAGGTGGCAAGACGGTCCTCCTGGCAGAAAATGAACCGATCTCTTAGGCAGAAAGTTTTGCAGTAGAAGGATGGGGGGCAAGGAACCAAAAGGCAACTAAGTGTCATTCCACCCATGGGGCGAGAACAAGAGGTGTTTGGGGAGACCCTGCAGTCTCTCGGGAGGGTAAAATGAAAGGGTGTGGGGGTAGAAGCTTTTTACACTTCTGGGACTTTAGATCCGTATCTCCGAAACAGAGAACATCTCCTGAAACTAAAACCGCAACTGCTTGGAACTTTTGAGGCATTATAATTTTAAGAGTGAACTGGATTCTCATTTCAAGAAAATGTAATTTTGCTTGACTTTTGAAAGACAAAATTTGAATCTCTCAATGCTTTAATTTTTTTCAAAGCATAAATTTCTAATACCACTATGCTAAACAATTCTACGTATTAAATTTCTGACAAATACTATCCGTTTAAACACCTCATCACACACAATTCCATGCATAGAATTCAGTTAATATTTATTTTTAAAAGAGTAGTAGATTAGCTACCTGTTGTTTCACATTGCAACTATTGTTCAAATTCAATATATATATACATATATATGTTTGTTTTTAACAAAAACTGGGTTATGCCATAAGAAAACATGACATAGTTCTTAGAAAAACACATTTGTTAACATATGCAGTTGAAAACTGTTTTTAAAAAGTAACATGATAATTAAATTTAAATAGTACTCTCCCCTCTTCTAATAAATAAATTAAGGACAAATTATTGGGCAGATAAGTAATATTTTACAAAAAGGGAAACTAATGCTGAAACTGGTTACATTAGTTCTTTAAAATTACGCTAGTAATAATGGCTGCAGATCTGTCAGCACTAGGAAGGTTTCAAATAAACTGAAGATTTGCTTCGAAAGTCATATTAAGTGAAATCAGGTGAGAACTCCTGTTGGCCTAGAACCGCTCCCCCAGCTCCTCCCGAAGTCCCTGGGCAAGTGCAGAGGGTCCAGCCTCTTGCCCCATCAGCAGTACAGCGGGAGACAGAACCGCGGCCTCCGCCTGGGGCCTTACCTTTCTTGGTTTCCTTGGAGAAGCATTTAGTCAAACCTCCTGCATAAGTGACGCAGCAGTTTGGGAAGAGGGAAGAGCTGAGAAGCAACAGATTTCCAGATGTGGCATTCCTAAGGAGCGTGGGTATCTTGTCTGACTGCCCAGCAACTGCATGCGAAGCCGCACTGCTTTTAAGGGCTCACAGAGTGCATTCATTAGTAACAAAGATCTTGAATAATTTATGGCCACTCCAACCTCTCTGTTGCAAGGGGCTATTTCCGTATTAATTTCACCCGTAGGAGAGGCGAGTAGAAGGTCTCCTGGGAACTCTGGAGAGCAGCAGTGAGCACAGAGGTGAGCGAACAGTAAGAGGGGCACTGCATGCCAGTAGCAGCCGCCTTCCTGACCACCCCAGGTAAGAGTGCCCTAGGACTGGCGTCGAATTTATTTGATTAATTCTTTTGCAAATACAGAGGTACGGCCACATAGTTTTAAAAGCACCAAATCTAATGCAAAATTATTATCCTTCAAGAGGATAATAATAATTTTCTACAAAGGCACACTTCCTCTTAAATTTTAAGTATCATTTGATAATATGTTTTAAAGAAACTTGGATTAAAAAATAAACACATTCTAATCCTAATAGGGTTAAAATATAAAAACTTGTCACATGAACCAACTGTATCAGAACTCTAACAATAATGTGTTTAGGCTGCCAAGGAGGTAGGGAATAGATTTTGCTAGAAGTTAGAGCCCAAAGCCCAGGTGTGTGTCTCAGTGAGCAGTGCCCGGACAGCTGGGATGTCTGGGAGGCTGTGGTCCCAGTGGAGGCAGGAACACAGTCGTTGCGAATGGTCACTGGTCCACTCCAGAACGTCCTGTAACAGAAACCTGCTTTGAAGAGTGAGTACGATATCCAAGCACGGGCCATTTGTTCCTCGTTTTTAAAGAGTATGAGGATCACAGTATTGGTGTCTTAGAAACTGAAACTTGGGACTTTAGAAAAAATAAAAATTGATTAGTAATGGGGCAAAAATGGGGTTAAGTGGACGGGGCAAAACAATCAATTGTTTTTCTCTCTATAAATCTATTGATTTTCTGGGAGCGGATAAGGCCATGTAGGAAGAGAGCAAGACTATCTCACATGAGATGTACGCCCCAGTGCTGCAGCTCAAAATTGAAACCGTGTTTAGAAGTTCTATGTTCCGTCACATCCGCATCAGACGGAGCGGAGGCACTGGCAACAGAGGGCGGTCAGAATGTTGTCCTGAATGCTGCCGTGTGCAGAGGTGAGTGTATTTCAGGCATTGGTTAATGATTTGGATCAAGAATCTCGATACTGCCCTGGCTGGCGTAGCTCAGTGGATTGAGCGTGGGCTGGGAGCCAAAGTGTCCCAGGTTCCATTCCCAGCCAGGGTACATTCCTGGGTTGCAGGCCATAACCCCCAGCAACCGCACATTGATGTTTCTCTCTCTCTCTCTCTCTCTCTCTCTCTCTCTCTCTCTCCCCCTCCCTTCCCTCCCTAGAAATAAATAAAATCTTAAAAAAATTAAAAAAAAAAAGAATCTCGATACTAAAAATAATAGAACAATTCTAATAATAGTTGTGTGCATGTGGTCTCTTTCTCTCTCTCTCTGTCCCCCCCGCCAAAAACCTTATTGTACTGTACTCTTTACTCATTTTTTTACTTAAAGGAAGTACTGTACAGCTTCTCTGTGGCCCATCCGCATCACTACTCCTGCAATAATTCGGGCCATTGGTAAGTAAAATGAGGGTTACTTAAACACAAGCACTGTGACACCCCCACAGTTGATCTGATAAACAAGAATCTGCTAAGTGACCAAGGGCGGGTGGGGGAGGGGGACGGCGTGCATACAGGGTGAAGACCATGGAAAACCGAATAATTCATGTCCTCAGGGGACAGAGCAGGGCGGTTTGAGATTTCATCACACTTCTCAGAACAGCATGCAATTTAAAACTCAGGGATGGTGTATTTCTGGAGTTTTTTCCTTTAACATTTTCAGACTGCGTGGACTACGGGTGGCTGAACCTTTGGGAAACGAAACTGCGGATGAGGGGGACGACTGCCCTGTCCCCCACCCCCGGGTGTGATTCTGTGTTTTATACTAACCTGGAACAAATGTGTGCTAGTAGGTATAGTGATTAAATCAGTTTGCGCTGTTCTCCAACGGGGAGTGTCTGCTACAGCAACCTGATCATCCAATAGAGGTTCAAAGACACAGCAGTTTATGTGCATCCAGGAAAGCACAGCCCGCTGGAGATGGGCTCAACGTCCCCTACAGTCCCTGCAGAGGAGAAACTCTGCCCGTGTCTCTCTTCCTGGATGTTCGCCTATTACAGAAGCAGCTGCTGACCTGATTGGTCAGAGTTTGACATCTGTGCGAAGAGTATCTCTAAGCAGGGAGTCACTGCCTGGAAAGGTGATGTGAGTTCAGGCTGTGTTCTCTGTCCCAGCTTTCCCACCTGGGTCCTGCTGACAAGTGATTGGCACACCTGATTCACGGGGAACGGAACAGGGGGCTCTGCTGCGATTTCTCCGTCCGAGTCACGTTTTCCCGTCTAGCTCAATGTCACAACACCCCCAAGAAGCCCTGCCGATTGAGGGGCAACCACCACATGCCCAGCTGCGCGCAGAGCACCAGGTGTCTTTCTGCCCTGTCCTTGTGGTCACACTCCTTTGGTTGAGGTCCCCGCAGGGCGAGGCAGGGGAAATAGTAGGATTAGGGCCTAAAACCTCACCCAAAGCTCTCAACACAGACAGTCATGTAGATTTCTTCACAATAACATCAAATGAAAAGAAGCAAAAGTTAGTCATGGTTTTGAGTCATGGTAGTCAGAAGCAATGTAGCAGCGTTTGAAATTTCACTGAATTTTCAGAAAGTAAGTTGTGTCTTAAGAGCTATTTAAAACTACGGGGAAAGCACAGATATCAGCAGTTTTTCACGTAACTCCAGGGCTTTCAAAAGTTCCTAATTGGCATTTGTAAAGTGTCCCATTAGCTTGAAAATATTGAACATATTGGGTTGACTACTCCTGCTTTAATAAAAGACTGTACTTTTCCCTTAAACCATGTAATGGTATGGTAAAAATAGTAGGCTTTTCTTTTAAAATTCAGGCCACATCTGGTGACACGAAACAGAAACCTACTCAGCCTAAGCTAAAGTGAAACTGTGACTTATTGTAAAGATAACTAAACCAGGCAAACCCAAGGGAAGACGATGCCCCCCGGGCCCTTACGGAGGTGGTGAACCGGACCAGCTCCGAGGGCCGCACAGGCCAAACGCTGGCCTTCTCCAGTTCACATCACCATCACTCACACTCCAGCTTACCCATTTTTCTCAGTTTTTTTAAGAGAGCAAGAGAAAATCTGATTGGTTCTCCTTGAGTGAGGTGTGTCTATTTGGGCCCAATCAGTTGAGGCGAAGATGGTAAGAAAATCTGAGCAAAGGTGGCCACCTAGGCCTGGCCTGTGTCTTGGGTCCAGCCTGCAGGAGAAAGCAGTTCTCGCTGAAGGACGTACAGGCAAGGGCTCAACGAGTGACAAATTATTTTATTGTAGTTCAGAAAACAATGGACACCAAACTATTTGTGAGAAATTAATAGTAAACCTATGAGTGGATTGGCAGAATAATTGAACTCTGACCTTTCTGCGTGTGTGCTGTCAAACTGTGATTTAATTGTCGAGCATAATATTATCTAAGACTGAAGTAGATCTTCCAAACTATTCTTCCCTAAGTACAGACATCACGGGTCTTTCTGTATTTATGACGACACCAAATGCTTTCATAGTTGGTCTAGTTTGATCTGTTACTGTTTCACAGTTCTGTCTTCATAGTCTGAAAAAGGAAGAAAAAAGGAAAAGATGTAACAATTTAATAAATACACTAGTAACATTTGTTTTTATAACCTTTTCTGTGCTCCCCTTTCCTTCTGTTTTCCGGATTTCCGTATTCAATCTGAGTCAACAGCTGAGGGTGTGTGTGTGTGTGCGGGGGACCCTAAGAGGGAATCAAACCCTAAGACCATCACTAGATATTTGCATCTAACAAAATTAAATGCTGCCCTCTTTGCCGACCTCAATCTATTTCCGTTATGTTCAGCCTTTCTCGGCTCCTGCGCCTCTCTTTCTGGATTTTGTTCACAGTTACCCAGTCAGTTTCGCTTCCTCTCTCCGTCCTGCTTCTCCTCCGTGCATGAATTCTAACTCCCCACGGCGAGCCCCCCTCCAAAGCCCTTTATACTGTTCATTTTCCGAACGAAAGGGGCTCTAGATTAGTTCATTTTATTTGATATTCAAATAAAAATCAGATGTAAGTGAATATCCTGATTAGTTGACCACAAAGAAACCTACATCAACCTTACTTTCCTTAAGTATGGAGACAGCTCAGTTAACTACTTTGAAACTCTGGACTCACAAATGTTTCTCTGTTCATTTCCTTACTCATTCGCTCTAAGGGAAGGATGGGGTTGTCACTTTCGTAGTCTTGGTTATAAAAGCGGGAAGCTGGGTTCCAGGAGAGCTGGGTTCAGCAAGGCTGACCCCGGGCATGTGGGAGGCGGGAGGGTTTGGAAAGAACTCTGTCACGGGGACCTGGTCTCTTCTAAACAGTTCCATTTATGGGATAAGAAAAGACTATTGAATGTTTTGTCTACTACCTACCATTTACGGGAACTTGAGTGAAGGGTTTTCAGAGTTGATTTTAGGAATCAGCTCTGAAAAATCCACTGTGGTAAATAAAGAATTAAAAGAACAGAGTTTGTAGTATTTAAAGCACATTGATTTTTTGCCATTATTCCCAGTTTTCCTGATGTTGTTCCTTCCCGTCCAAGTTCCTCTGAATGCCTGGCTCTCTTTGGGAGTTGCAAGCAGCCAGGTCACTTTGATGTGGAGTCTCAACCCACGACAGTGACTCATCCAAGGTGACGGATTGATGTTTCTCTCTCACATCCATGTTTCCCTCCCTCTTTCTCCCTCCCTTCCCTTCTCTCTAGAACCAATAAAAGAAAAATATTTTAAACCAGTTAAACTGAAAAAATTGTTGATATTTTTATCAATCCTTCAAAGTGTTTGAGAAGTGTAAGAAAAGAAATGAATTTATTACAAAATTCCTTCAGTCACTCAACTATGTTCTTCTGACCACGACATCATTCTCTAAGACTGAGCCGCTTGAGGCGTGACTCTGAGCACTACAGAGACGGCTTCTGACCCGATGGACTTACCATGCAGCATAACGAAAACTCTTTCATCCTCTTGGGTTAGATCAGAATGCGTGCTAGTTCTGTGTTCTAACCAAAACAAGATAAAACATGTTGGGTTTGAATATAATCAACAACCTGGGAGATGTTTTAAGTCAGTATTTTCAAACTTTGTTGACCATGACTCACAGTAAAAAATGCATTTTACATGTCCGTAGTCTACTACGTGCACTTGGATGCATAGAATAAAACAAAAACCTATGTGACACAAGATTTTCCCTTTTCCAATTTCTCACCCTTTTCTTATATTCTCCACTTACCTTTTTCTATTTAATTCTAACTCATTGGGAAAACGTTCTGGTCTTCTTATCATTTTATTATCAATTTTATTCTAGTTCAAAACAAATGCTAGCTATTTAACTTATTTCATGACCCACTTAAGTTTCTTCACAACCCACTTAACCCACAGTATGGGAAGTATAATGCTATCTTTGATTCTCATGCTCATCAACCAATAGCCCCCAAACAAACTGAAACCAACCCCATCATCTCCACTTTATCACCACTAAATTTCTTTCATCTGCATAAGATGATCATTTATCAGAGGGTCTAAGAACCCAAAATGTTAATTAATGACTTAAATTGTCCCCATGCAGAGACTAGGGAACATATATTCTACAATTTGGTTGTCCCCCTGTGTCCTGGGAAGCTGCCAGTCGCCCTCTTCCTGACAGACCTTACAGTGCTCTTGGATCTCCCACCAGAGCCTTAGTGCCCTCCGTCCTGCCCCTGAGGATGCACCCGTCTACTGAGTAGAACACCAGTGAGGCCAGCCGGCACAACAGAGCTGCCACCCTGATGCCTAGAGATGCCGTCTATCTGAGTGGGCTCTTCAGATCGCTAGTCTGTCTGAGACCGAGTTCACCACACCCCTCTGGACAGTGGTTTGGGCTGCATGAGCATGCTCTGGAGGGCTAGTGATAAAGCAGGTTAGTCCTCTAAGCCTGATCCCCCTCTATTTTATGCTTTGTCCTGCCACCCACCCACCATATTGCTGAGCTCCCAACCAGCCACACAACCCAACAGCAGATGCCCCCTACCAGCTGCACTCATCCTGTTTGGATCCTCTGCTCTTGCTCAGCTACCCAGCTCACTGTCTTCTGAATACAATTTTACACCGTCTCGGGTTCATATATCTGGCCTGGCCTTGATCACCTGAAAGGTCTCCTTTGCCCATGTTTTCTCCTCTGGTGGGATAACTTTCACAGCCTCTTCCGGAGCCAACCCTCCACTTGCATACTTCCTTTTCACTAAATTACATGAGGAATCCCTACTCATTCTTCCAGTCTCAGCTCCCCTTTCACTTCTTCCTGGCAGCCTTCCACCCTGCTCCCAGTCCACACCGGGAGGCCCCCCCTGTGACCCCCTCACACACGGGGCCTCTCTGTATCGTGACACTGCTCGGAAAGGTGGTTTGCTATTTCCCACGTTAGATGGTGAGCACTTGGAGGATAAGAGCGATGTTTGATTTATGTTTGTGTCCCTGGCACCTAGCACAGTTTTGTTTTGTTTTGTTTCTATTGTGGTAAAAACATGTATCATGAATTCTACCTGTTAACAAAATTTTAAGTGTACAATGTAGTATTTTTAACTATATGCACATTGTGGTACAGTAGGTCTCTAGAAGTTTTTCATCTCGTGTGAATTAACTAGTACGGTTTCTGAATAAAAGCCCCTTTGACTGTTTTTAGCCATCTCAAGTCACAACTATATTTCAAGACATTATTAAATCTCCTCCTTCACACAGCAGAAGAATCTTTCCTTTCCTTATAAGTTTCTAGATGACTTATTATAGATGTTCTTTTATTTTGACCTGTCTTGACCTTAGGTTCATTGAACTTTTTAATTCATTGCATATCTTAGCATTTACCTTTTCATGTTCTCATGGCTCCTGTCCCCCAGATGTCATTGTGTGGCCACCACCCCCTGACTGTGTCCCCCACTGTCTCTCACAGTGACTAGCACATAGGAGGTGCTCAGTGAATGTCTAGCAATTTCCTCCAAAGACTTTAATAAATTTCAAATACGATTCCAGTTGATATACCTACCATCTGAGATTTGCTGATTTTCCTCGTTGTCTTTCTTGTCATCGAAGGTGGTCTTTTCAGGTTCTGAAAGTCAGAATATTAAGTATTAACTTAATTGAAAAGATTAAACAATTCTCCTGAATGAATCATCTCATTGACATGTTAATAAGCAGAGTTGCCCCAACTCTGCAAAGTTCTGATTATTTTCAGAGCTCTAACCTTGGAATCTCTGGAACCATGTTTTGGGCAAAGTCCAATGGTGACTGAGTCGAGATCAATCAACTCCATAGACACCTTAACCTTTGTTAATAAAAATAGCATAAAATTAGGTCATTCTCTTTCACAAAACCCTCTGTAATGCAAGCATGATGGGAAATTTAGGACTAACTACCAGTCAATGGAGTCAAATTTAGAATGACTGCTTTATAGCCCATTATCATGAAAGGAAATTACAGCTTTAGAAGTCAGCCTAATGAAGGAAGCCACACAGAGGACCTCTAAATTCTGAGAATAAAAGCTTTGGCCTTAAAATCAACTGCTCATCAGACTTTCATGTCTGCACCCTCGGCCTCTGTACTGCCTCTGGGCTTTGTTTGGTTCAGCCCACTCCTGGTGGCCTGGCCACCAGCCAGGCTGAGACTGAGTCCTCGAAGCCCACCCTCTGCCATAACCTCTCTTCCCTGCAGTCTCTCTGCCCTTCCTCCCACTTCCAGTACTCTGACCACTGGCCTCCCTGAACTCTCTGTGGTCCGGACCCGGGGCAGCAGTTGTCCTGTCCCTTGCCAGTATTTTTTCTAACCTGTTAATCCATTCTGAAAGGGAGTAACTGTTTTAATTGGTTGAAATCTATATCATACAGGTTGTTAAATATTTTCAATACCACCCCCACCTGGGGCTTTTAATTTTATTTCTGTTTATTACTTCCTTCTTATCCAGTATAGACCCCTATAGTTCATCATTTCATGGCTCTCTTGCAATTATCCTGAACTTCTTTGACTCACCTCCTTCCTTCCAAAATGGTAAGTAAAATATCAAAACTGCCAATTTTCCATTTCTATATCCAATGCCAATGACCACATTAGCTTAGCACCCATTTAGTGCCAAATGGGTGCCCATTTTGGCACCCATTTGGTGCCAAAAAACCAAAACAAAACAAGAGAAAGTTGAGATAAATGTATGAGAAAAATAAAAACTTTTGTGAAATGATTTGATATTCCAAATAGAGGCATCATGGAAACATTCAGAATTTTGTTGGGATACAGTATAGTGCTCTTTTCATTTTAATTGCATTATTCTGATTGCAGGGGCAGCAGCACACTCTAATAATTCAGATCTTACTGCAAATCCTGCATCTGGGTTTCCACACCTGCATCCAGGTAGATGAGCATCTTAGTAGGAAATCACACAGCCCTACACTAGAGTTACTACAAATCCATGGTTTCTAACTTCTACTGAGCTCTCAGCTCAAAAACCAATCTGTGTTTTTCCATTGTCCTCTTTTCCTTTCCTTTGAACAGTTATTTCAAACCTTCACCTCTTCCCTTCTAATGCTAGCCTTCCCCCTAGTCTTGGGGACCTAATCTTGGTTGCTCGGTTGGATTGGGCGAGGGGGTGTTGGATTGGAGGAACACCCCCTCGCCCAATCCAACATACTTTCCTGCGTGCACAGCCACCACCTCTTCCCTTTGCTTGGGCCTTCACAGTGAGGCACTTGCTGTTTGAAGCTGATCTCCTGTCCTGGAGCTTGTTGTCTAATGCTGTGCTAAGGATCTTTCTCCTCACCCACTCTGGCTTCACCCTCTCCCTCTCCAAAGGTTGTTGAACATTCACCAGGGGCATGTGCCCATCACCCACCAGATATTTGTCACTCACCAGACGTTTTCTCTTAGATGCCTCTTGAATATCTGCTCCTTCTATATTCCTTATCTTAATCACAGCTTTCTAATCTTTTTCATGACTTGGCATGCATGGCTAATGACAAGGACAATAGAGACAACCAACCTGGGCACTCCAGCTGCCCCAGACTCAGACTCTGGGGCCCAGGAGATGAATGGCTCCACACGCCCCACCCATCGGTGGCTGACAGCTTGGGAAGATCCGTCTCAGGGAATGACACCACCATGTGTCCAGATGACGGAAACATCAGGGCATTCCTGCCCCCCTGGAGCTCACACATCCTCTTCAGATTCTTACAATATTACTGCTTTTAAATCCGGCCCCTCCTTTACGTTCCCATGGCTGCTTCTTGGTTAAGTAAGGCCCTTATTATTTCTCTCCCTGCAAAAGAACTGCCCTTAACTGCTTTTGGTTTCTCCCCTCCAGTTCGTTCTTGCCATTATGAACAGAGGGATCATTCTGAAGTTAGAATCTGCCCTTGTCCCTTCACTGCCTAAAATGTTGCATTGGTTTCACCAAGGCAAGTGACCTCTCTGGCTCCTGACATTTCTACACTCAATTTATTTTCCAGATAAAATAAATGGACAGTTTGTAAAAAGTTCTTATTTCTCTGCCTTTGTACGTGTTGCTCCCTCGGAATGGAATCCCCTCCCATTTAGCTTAGCCAATGCCTCCTTTCCTCCTGTGACTGGGTTCAGATGTCGTCTCCTCCACAAAGTCCATGCCACTGGCCTTCCCCGTGTTCTCAGCACCCAGCACACCCCTCTGGCCCACAGCACTGAGTGCATCAGCTCCACAGCCAGACTGTGGCCCCTGAGGCTAGGGCCCTCCCCTCCCACTGTGGTCTCATCTCTACCCTCTCCATTCCCACAGTTGATCTCCTCAAAGTCACACGTGACCTCTGTGCCATGTATCCACGGGCTAATTTTCAGGCCTGACAGTATAGACTGATCCTTGTTGCTGAAACACTCTCTGCCCCTAGGTCTCCTAAGACATCAGATTCCGGGGGATTGTCCTTTCTCTGTGACCACCCCTTTCTCCCAGTCCACCTTTCTACTTGGTCACTAAAGACTAAGTCCCTCCAGGCCTTCCCCTCACACACTCTCTCTAGACAACATCCACCATGCTCACGGCTTCGTTTCCATTCACAAGGTAACAACTCTCAGTTTGACACGAGCAGTCCAGAGCTTTCTGAGCTGCAGAAAGTATGCCATTCTCTACCATGTATTTCCATTTTAGATATCCCAAGGATGATTCAGAATCATAATGTAAGAAATTAAATGCATTCTCCCTGTACTCTGACACTGTGTCCTCCTCTGCCACCCAATACACACATATATTCTCTCTTTCTCAAATAACGTTCTATTGCTATCCCCCGCCCCCACCCCCACATCAGCAAATCCATCCATCGCTCAGCCAGAAGAAGCCTGAGTGCTCTGTTCATCCCCAGAGTCAATCTGCCATCAAGTCTGGATGATTCCACCTCCCAACTACCTCTCCAACTTCTACGGCCTCTAGCCTCGGCTGCCATCGTCTCTTCCTGGTGTCCCTCCACAGCCGCCTCCTCCTGGCCTTCCTGCAAACAGTCTAGCCTCATTGCAACCTGTTTCCCAAACTGATCGCAGACCTGACCACGTCACTCTCCATGCAGCAGCCTCTGTCACTCCTGAATCTGCTCTTCGAGGCTCTGTCTCTCAGCTTCATGTCCTCAGGCTTTGGCCACACAAGCTTTACCTTAGTTTTTCGAATAAGTTGATAGATGCTTTCCCACCTCAAGTTCTCTCCTTATGTTCTCAGGCATAAGCTCTCACAACACAGCACCCTGTACTTCTCATGCCTAAAACTCACGACATGTGCGGTCACTGTATAATTTGTATTTTTTTAAACTTTTGTTTTTTTATCTTGTTTTTATTTTAGATTTTTATTTATTTATTTTTAGAGAGGAAAGGGAGGGAGATAGAGAGAGAGAGAAATATCAATGTGCAGTTGCCGGGGGTTATGGCCTGCAACCCAGGCATGTACCCTGACTGAGAATCGAACCTGCGACACTTTGGTTCACAGCCCGCGCTCAATCCACTGACCTACACCAGCCAGGGCTTGGTCACTGTATAATTTGTGATGCTTGATGGACTGTGGGCTCCAAAAGGGCAGGCAGGGGTTTACCTTACTCACCCCATGTCCGTAGCACCTGGAACTGGCTTGTCGTTGTCATATCATAAATGTTAGTAGAAGGAAAGAATGCTGGGCTTTCAAATGCATTTAATTAAAGCTCTTTGCATAAATTAATTTATTTTTATGTTCCTATTTCCATATTTAAGGTAATATGTTCCTTAAGGCAAAGAAAGAAAGCTAATAGCATTTCCTTGTGAGTTTATAGTTAGAGAAAATCCAAGTAAGAAAAATAAGCCCATTGCAATTATTTTTCTTTTTAAAAGCTCTCCACAATAAAAGTAGTGTTGTGGGGTTCAATTGTGTTCCTCAAAAGATATGTTAAAGTCCTAATCCCTGGTACTTGTGAATGTGATCTTCTTTGGACACAGGGTTTAAGCAGATACAATCAAGTTAAGATGGGGTCATGCTGGGTTAGGGTGGGCCCTATATGCTATGACTGGCGTCCTTGAATTTGGAAACACAGACACACACAGGGGAAGACAGACATGCAAAAACAGAGGCTGAAGTTTGAGTGATGCAGCCACGAGCCAGGGACGCCAAGCACGGCCACTGGATGCTGGAAGAGGAAAGGAAGGCGTCTCCCCTAGAGCCTTCAGAGGAAGCACACCCCTGGCCACACCTCGATTTAGGTCTTTCAGTCTCTAGGGGCATGAGCGATAAATGTCTGCTGTTTTAAGCCATCCAGTCAGTTGTAATTTGCTATAGCAGCCCTAGGAAACTAATATGTATCGTATGCACAAAATTTATACGGTCATAGTGTTTTCAAGATATGATTTCTATAGCATTCTTACCAGATGTTTTATTTCAAAGGACACAATAAACTTGGCAGTTTTATCAATAATCTGGTTTAAAGATAAGATATGGATTATGTTTATCTATATTAAAGTGACTCAGTTTCAACAAATATTTTAATACTCTTTTAAGAGCAGCCCAATAAAACATCACGTCTAAAAAATTACCTGGTCGACATGGCTGAAAAGATCTCAAGTCTCCAAATGCAATGAGTATCTCCTGTTGAAAAATTTGATGATCAGAGAAGTAAATGACCATAATTATAAACTTAATCATTTTTAATAGAAAAACACTTTGATTCTTGATTTTTAAATAACCAACAAATGTTTTTAATACAGTAGAAATTATGTTACCAAATGAGTAGTGTATGTCTGCTGATTTTTTTCAAATTTGGGTTGGTTCCTTATTGTTTTTAGGAATAAGAGTCAAACTGAACCCCCCCCCCCCAAAAAAAAAAACACAAATGTCTGCCTGGGCACAAGGGAATGAATGGGTTTAAGATGATCATCCAAGTCAGTTGCCTTGTCCCTGTTCTGATATTACCTGAATCAGGTCACTTGTTATTCTGGTCAGCATTTGTTTTTCTAGTTCAATGTCTTCGAGGTCTGTGAGAACCACCCACGTTCCATTCTCACACTTGGTGGGCATGGAGAAGACGACCCCTTCAGCAATACCAAACTGGCCTGCAGCGCAAACACAAAGCAAAGCAAAACAAAAACACTTAGGGAAAGAGTCACGCGTGCCTAGTGAGCATTGTGGAGCAGACTCAGTGTGTGATTTGTAGTGATAACAGTGGAAATAAACTTCTGGTGACTCCTCCCCAGGAAGAACTGAAACATTCTAGAAGCACTGACTGGGCATCTGTCCAAGCTGACAGTCCCCCTTCTGTGTTGCCCTCGGGAGGGAGCACCACTGTTCCCTCTTCTTCATCCCCTTTTCCCGGGGTTCAGACTCCCCACTTCTGCCTGGAGGGCTGCTGCGTTCTTTCTCCTCCTCCGTCTTGTTTGATTTCTTTTGTCTACTGTCCAAGGCTTTTCCTCGTGCCCCTATGTAGCCCATGAGCCCCAGACCTTTGTCCAATCTGTCCTTCTGCTCTTCCGGGGACTACGGCAGTCATCGAGCTAAAGTATGAGGACTGGGAAGGGGAAGAGAGGGAGCAGGAAAGTTGGCGATTTCTTCCCAGCTCCCAGTCCCCAGTTTGGGTGTGCTCCAGATAAAAACATTGGCAACATTTGTTACCGACTGAGCAACGTTCAGACAAAATTGCCCCCTTTTGTGTCTCTATCAAATAAGAAAATTATGCTTGTCGTGCTAGCCATCCAAATGTTGCCACCAGGGCACTCTCGCACACACAGTGCAGGTTGTCAGAAACTAGGATCTAAAAACTTGTCCTCAGAGGGGATCCCAGGCCCCCTATTTGTTCACTTTCTATGTATTTCCTCTGTAAGGAGCCCGCGTCACCGGTGGACAACACGTGAGAATTTACCCAGAGCAGCTTCAGGGAGACAAGGAGCACTGCCTCCTTTTCCCCAATAGTGCGTTGTTTATTGATGAATTCCTAAAGAGATTAGTTAAGTTTTTTACAAATAAAGATCAGGTTTCAAATGCCTGTTTCACTAAAAGGGTAGCATGCTGATTTGAATTCACACAAGATTCTCTGTGCATCTGCCCGGGGAGGAGCCTCGAGAAGAGCCAGGCAAAGCCCTGCCCTCGGGGTGTACGAGCCCTTACGTACGTACGGAGGGAACACCCGCCACTAACCACACCCTAGAAGAGGAAGGCAGGCTTTGCTGTGCTTTCTGACGGACGGAGGGGGGCACTGCTGTCGGGGTGCGGAGGACAGGCAGCAATGAATCTGGCTTGGGGGAACTGGGGAGACTTCCTTGATCTGGGGAGGATGGTGGTTCCACTACTAAACAAGAAATACAAGGAACACGATTATGAAATTGGGAAAATCCAGACAACTTACAGGTCGTGTTAAGAGATAACAGGTGGGGACACAGAAGTAGGAGTGCAAGGCACGCACGCAGGTTTTTCCCTGTTACAAGGTGTGAAAGACCGGGTTTACCTCCACTCATCACTCCTAGCGACACGATCTCCCCGGGCGGTGAGCCGTGGTACCAGTATTTCAGCGTAGTGGCTATGCTGTGTGCAGCTAAGATGCGTCGAAACTGTTTTCCTGTGGCGACCCACTCATTAAGAGCTGCCACAAATTCTCTGTTCACCCACTCGCTATAAGGAGAGAAGGAAAAAAATTTTCAACGGAGGGAGCAATGGAAATGAAAAAAGACTGTTTTCTGGGTCAGGGAATCTGAGCACAAGAAATCAGAGTAGAGATGTGACTTCCTGTGTCCTTTCTTCAAGCTTCTTCAATCCCATGAAAAGTCGATTGAGAAGTGATACCACAGAGCAGAAAGAAATCCTCAAGTTTCAAACTGAAAACATGACGATACACACGCAGAACCCAGCGCAGTGGTCAAAGGCTGCCAGAGGGAATGCCTCCCTTACAGAGTATGTGTGCTATGTAGGTACTGTCTTGGAACCAGTGGTATATATACTTCATCACTAAAATAACATTATAAAACATTGAGTTATCCATAGTGAGATGCTGGGAAATGATGTTTTTGTAATCAGAAGTGCAGAGTCAGGGACGTGTCCAGCTGGACTAGAGTGAGCTCTGGACGGCAAGCCCTGTGCAGCCATCCTGACACAGCTCCACTGGGTGCCACGCCTACCCAGGCGGCTGGTGCAGGGGAGCCATGCTCGGAGGGCGTACACCTGGAGACGTGTGCTTTGTAGGGATGGACCTAGTTCCGAAGGTCTGAGGGAGGGAAGGGAGGGGCATTGGAAAGGGAGGTGCTGCCAAGTTTGGAAAGCGCTTCAGAGGCTCCCCTGCCCCTTTCTCTCCTTGCCCTGCGCACAGGGGTAGTGTGGACAGTGGTGGGGTGGGCACCGTTCTCAGTGCTCGGCCTGTAACATTAATGCATTTAGCCTTCCCAGGGGCCCTAGAAGGGCCCTACTCTGTTACCATCCCCACTTTGTAGGTGAAAACACGGAGCAATAGAGAGGGGAAGTATGGTGTTTTGAGTCGCATTGGCTCGGTGAGAATTTCAGCTCAGGAGGCTTGGTTCTCAGGCTGCGCGGCTCCCACTTCTCCATTCCGCCTCTCCTGGGACAGAGCACCCCGCGAGGCTCGCTCTCGCTCCTCGTTCTTGAAAATGTTCGACTAATTTCAGCCGGGATACACATCTCTCTCTTTAAGTGAGTAAGAGTCACTTTACGTACGCTTGCTTTAGCGATATCTTTAATGGAATATGGGAGCCACTTTAAGGATAATCTGAAACGTAAAAATTCATCTCAAAAGCAAATAAACTGGGGGTGGGGACGGACTAGTTGAAATCCTGTGGAAACTTCTATGTTTGTTCAGCAGAGAGCATGAACAAATGTGAGTGTGAACAATGTCAAGTTATTTTTTCTCAAAGACTTCCCAGATCATTTAAAAGATTATGACTATTAAATGTTTATTCAATGTCATTAGTATACTTCACTTAGAAACACACAGTACCTATCAAAAATCAAACTTAAAACGGGGCGAGAGAAGTAAGGAGGTCCCCAAATGGCACTGTCGTGTCTGTAAACCTTGGCTTTTCTCAGATCGACGTAGCCACATCCACTAATGTTACCCCAAACTATCACATCTCTGATGCCTGTGAAGAGAAGAAGTAAAAATTAACATAATAATGAGTGTTAATATAAAAACATAGCTGCAGCCTATGTTTTGTTTCTGTGTTAGTTTTAGGATTGGTCCTTTTGCTGTAAAACAGATTGAAGTGTACGCTGCCTGACAGTGTGCACAGGATGCGGACCGATCATCTCCTTAATCAGGGGCTGGCAATCCTTCGTGCTGGACGAATGGTGTGGGCGTACAGTTGATATCAAGGAACACTGAATGCTCCCTGAAGAAACGGCTACTGAAAATACCACTGGCATTGCTCCTAATTTCCTCACTCTGCTTTAACAGAACTTGCTCTAACAGAACTTTTGATCTGCTTTGATTCTGACAAAAAAGTCCTTGATTCTAGACTGGAATAAAAATCTGGGCAAATCACTTAACTCTCTGGGTGGGTTTTGTTTGCTGTAGAATGAGGGTGTTATAATAAGAGGACCCTGAGGAACATTTTAATCAATGCACAGTTAGCGAATTGGCTTCTGTGTGTGAGGCACTTCTAGGTGGTAGGCTCAGAGGAAAGTCCATCAGCCCAGATCCCTGCAGCGTTCTCGGGGTGGAAGGGAATGGGCATGAAAGCAACTGCTGTACAAAGTGGTGCAGACTTTAAAGAAAAATAAGAGGATGGAGTTAGAGAGAAATAAGGATTGGTATTATGATTCTATAATTGTAAATTTTCTAGGACTACTGTATCCAAAGTGAAAATAAGTACTTTTACTGATTATTAACTTGTATATTTTGCTTAAAAATTCAATTCTCTTATAAGGCCACACCATTTCCTATACTAAAGTTGAGATTCTTTCCTATTCTTCTGCATGAGGTAAGATTGCTGTTTGCTTTAAGTAACAGGATATCTTGCTGACTTGGCTTAAGTAAAAAAGATTTTCTTTTCTCAGATAATAAAATGTCAAGATAGGCAGTGACACTAGTGCTTGTTCAGCACCTCACAGCCGCTATTCTCTTGGCCTTCCCCTCATGGTGCTAAAATGGCTGCAGCAGCTCAAGTGTCACACTCTCACAGTTGTGTTCAGAGGCAGGCAACTGGGGAGAGGACAAGATAGAGGCTCCCTCTTTTGCCTTCTCAGGGAGTGAAATATCCTATCCAAGTGACTTTAAGTAGACTACATCACTTGACCACTCCCAAATGCAAGAGAAGCTGAAAAAATGAATGTCTTTTTGAAACTTTATAGCAAGAGACAGGGCAGGGAGAGAAGAGGGGGAGAAATGGATCTTGTCTACCAGGCTCCTCTGAGATTCTCTCATCAAAATGACTCACAAAGTAAGAATAGTTTGTTTCTAGAGTCTAAAAAAACCTTTAAATCTCAATGGGTATTGTTTTTCTTATCAGCTCGTAGGCCCTTTATAACTCTGGTGCCCTAAATCATACTAGACATCTGCTTTTTTTCCTCCCAGCTTCTCTTCTTACTTTTTTCCTTTAAATAATCCTGGTTTTTCTTTAAATAATCACTGTTCCCCAATTCCAGTCCACGTTGTTTGAGTGATGCTGTCCCCACCTCTTAGGTCTATCAATAAGCATGAAACCAAAATTCCAGATTCTTCCTCACAATGACTGATCTCAAAGATGGTGGGCCTGTGGTCCAGCCTTGGCCCATGCGGTATTATCCTGCTACTTCAAAGAATCGAGAGAGAGTGAGAGAGCGCCGTGTTCCCACTGGGGCAGCTAAGCTGTAAACTTGTGAGAGCAGGGATGCCAGGGACCGCTCTGCTGCTCCTTAGAGAGCCTGCCTGTGAGTCAGGCCAATGCTGAGGAAAGCAGAGCTGAGTGATAGGCCAGGAGACAGCACAAGCCAGTCCTGACACCATCATTTGAGCCACAGCATCCAGCTGTGCCTGAAATCAGAACTGCCTCCTGCATTTTTCAGTTAGGTGAAATAGTTCTCTGTCTGACTTTAGTCACCTTGGGTGGACGTTCTGTTACCTGTAACAGAAAGAGTCCCAATTAAGCAAAAGCACATAGTCTGAGAGACCAAATTCTGTGTGAAGTGACCTCAGGGGATATCCTGAAAAGGTCTGTTATCCTCTTGGCATCCGTGGTTTTCCCTGAACGATTCTCCTTGACGGTTTTTGTGTTTCAAGTCATTTTGATCAACGCCATCTCTGTCATTGCTGAGCTTCTCCTTGCTGTGCTGCTCCACTGACAATTCTACTTGGACTACTGGCCCTTTCATGTCTCTCTTTCTTCTTCCCAGCTTGTGTTTGTTTTTCTCTTTTATACTTCTCGCATGCTTGTCTTTGAGTCCAGCAGAGCTTAGAACATGGCACCAGCAGACACACAAGACAGCAGCCTTCTGACTGAAAGACCCTGCAATCGCACACTTCACCTCGTTTTACATTTTGTGTCACTGCCTTTTCTTGACATTTTCATCAGCGGATCATAGATCTTTTCTGATAAATCACTATCTGCATGTATGCATGCAAGGTGGGTTGGCAAGAGAGATAAAATGACTAGAAAATGCTTTCCTCTCCTACTGACTAATTCTAGTATCAATTTGGCTGAGGTGAGCACTGACCCTGGGGGTAAGACACTAAAGATCTGTGTTTGTGCAAGAATACCAGAAGTTACAGTTCCAGGGCTTCATTGTAAAGAAATGGACAATTCAGCTCTCGCTACAATGCATTAGGGACTCACTGAAGTCTGTTATAGCCCATTCAGAGCACTCCGGGCTCATATCTCAGTAACTTCCCAATTGCTGGAGGGAACGCCTTGTACTTCCTCGAATTCTCAAAGGACTCTGCTGTGCCTGCTCCATCTAAGGCCACAGATAGCTAAGACTTGTCAAGTATGACAAATATTTTTTTAAATATAACAACCTCCTTTTAGATACAACAATGCATTTTCTGTTCCAGTCTCATCCTCATATGATTCTGATGTCTATTAGTTCAAAGGTTAACAGGAGCAGAAACTGATCAGGTATCATAACCCCATGGGCAAGTGTAATGCCCTCGCATATGTTTACCACATGCCAGGTGTTCTTCTAAAACTTTAGAAATATTATCGCATTGAATCCTCACATCAGTTCTAGGTGCTACTAACATTCTCACCTTACAGGTGAGGAAACTGAGGCACAGCCAGGTTAACTAATTGCCCAAAGTCACACAATTAGGAAGTGGAGCACAGCCACTTTAATATAGGGCTTCATTGTAAATATTTTTTAATTATTTTTTTCCTCTCACAACAATACCAGCTGGTACACTGATCTCAATTATTTTTTAAAAAACACTGATTACCTTAGTTAACTATTATCATGGAGAAAATGGAAATTAGGCTTCAAATTATTACTGGAAAAGTATAAAGGAATCTTATATGATATTTGCTTATTAATTTTTATAATGATGGACAAAACCAGGTAGTCATGAAAGTCAGTTAAAAAATGCTTGCACAGTAGTCAAATCACACAGTAAGTTCTTTGTATCTGCCTCGGGCTTTCTAATCCAGATTCCAGAAGGATCCCACAAGGGACAGTGTTCTTCCTAGCTGACTTGAAATCATGTTGTTCAGAAACAAAATCAGACACAGGAGTTCACTCACACGAGGTCGTCGTTTTCAGTTTTCGGGCCACCGCGGCTTTGGCTTGCCCTTCCACCCCCAGCGCCACAGCGATAATATTGGGCGCCACCTTCGGGGCGTATTTAATCAGCAAAACCGTTTTAAGGTTGATGAAAGTTTTCCCTCCTACGATCACTCGGACAGATTCGTGAGCGTTCTTCTCGATCAGGTGCCCGAAGAGCCTGCACAGCGGCACCCTGCTGCGGGTGTACTCCTCCTGCGTGCGCACCTCCTTGTCCTCGGGGTCGTCCAGGATGATGACCACGTGGGCCTGGTGGAAGGCCTCCTCTGCCCTTGTGCAGACAGCCACGCTCCGCAGTAAGGGCGACGCCATGTGCCGCGACTCTTCTGCAAGGATTTGGAGAGTTTCTTCTGCTTGCTTACTGTCAAATAGAGTTATGCTAATTGGCATGTGCATTCCAAACACTTCACCGCTGGTCAGGATGGGTATGAGGTGGCAGCAGGCAGAGGTAGACGCACTACAAACAATGCAAAGCCTGATTAGGAATGGTTACATCTTTTGTCCCTTTAAGCCTTTATCCATAATGGATATTTCTGCAGATGCGTTAATAGGGTAATTTAAAATTTTAAATAGGCATACACAGCTGTATGAACATTTCTCCATATTTTGTACACGCTACTGCTTCTTTTTAAAAAATTATCATTATTGAGGTATAATTGACAAATAAAATTGTAAGGTATTTAAAGTGTATAATTTTGTATATGTATATATTGTGAAAGGATTCTTCCCATCATTCTTCCCTTCCCATCAGGTTAATGAACATGTTCATTACCTCACATATTCACACACCCCCGTTTTCTGATGAGAACACTCAAATTTGAAGGCTAAAATTCAAAAGCAGCACAACAAATTCTCACTACCAACCCCTTGTCCTGACCGTCTGAAAACAATACCCAAATAAGAAATGTATCTGTTCATAAGGCTTTTCAAATTAAAATAGGATATGCAGAAAGTAAAATTTCAGAGAGCTGAGTCACACTACTCTAACTACATGTTTACATTTTCTCTTAGAGAGATAAAGAACTAACAAGTTTCTTTTAACCATAGCTCTTTGGTCTGGCATACCCTTATCTACAAAGCAATGGCGATTTTGGGAAAGGATGACTCTTTTCTAAAGCCTCACAAAGAAGCCTGGGATTTACACAGTCTCGGTCCCAGGATCTGTGCCTGTAACTCAGGAAATATTCTGGCACTCTCTCTCTCTGTGGTTTGCCAGCCACTGAGAGCCGTGATGACTCTAGAGGGGAGTTTGGAAATGCATCTGGGCGTTTTTGGTTTTCATAGCGGGTTTGAGGAGGGGTACAATGGGGTTTCGAGAGTAGCTGTACCATTTCAATCCTTTAAAAAAATCCTAAGGCAGATATAGTATTTGTGAAATCTAGGTGCTAGGTTCCTGAGGGTTCAGTACATCATTCTCAATTCTTTCCTGTATTTGAAATATTTCCTAACAACCTAATTTTTTAAATGAATGTCTCCATCAGGGTAGAGGCACATGCGGTCAGAAGGACAGTGTGAGGCAGAGATTGAGGGGGTGGAGAGAGGAAACTGGAAGGGAGAGACAGACCACGATGGACAGCCAGAGAGACAGAGACAGGGAGACAGGGTGCAGAGATATAGGGCGGAAGAAGCAACGACAAAGGCTACCAGTGCCCAAGACTGGGAACAACGAGGAGCAAAGGTGAGAAGGAGAAAAAGAAAGGGGGAGCAAGAGGGAGGGGTCGAGGACACAGAGGATGAGTGTATAATGAAAGTGGGGACGGCTCTGACAGGTGGGAAGGTGGAGGGCAAGAGTCAGTGAGATGGGGAGCAGGTAGGGGGGAAAGTAAGCAGGAGAGAGGAAGGAAAGACACCAAGGCCAAGGGCAAGATAAGAGCAAGAATGAGCAGGAGACAGCAAGAGAGACACAGAATGAGGGGATAAGAGCTGGAGACAGTGTTATCAGAATAAATACCTTTGCTATAAAGTTGCTCTTAGATTTAATATGTGTGTATACATATTGAATATGTATGTATACATATTCAATACATATATCATCTAAAGATCATACATGGGCTATATTGGGAGATACACATGCATATATATATGCAAATCTCAAACTTGACATTCAGATATTCCTCTATCATGTAATTCCATATCGTTCTCCTTTCTAAATATAACAAGCCTATCTCACAAATCCTGGGGTTGGACTGTCCCACCTGGTGATCCAGACCTGCAAGGGTTCAATGAGGTCTTTCTGCGGTTCTTTCTCCAGCTCTTCTTTTATATGTGCCTCCAGGTTCTCTTGAGCAATTACCTTCATCATCTCAGTCGTCATGCTAGAGGTGACACCGTAGTAAAGCTAAACATTGCAGAAGAAAAAGTCAACAGCAGAGAAAAGACAATCAGCTGACAATGCCTATCATGGAAAGTCCTTGTTTAAAGCCAGAATGGACAGCTGAGAGAATACTTTAGAAAGCAAGACATTGGAAAAAGAAAACAATGTGAGAGAGTGATAATGTTTTGAATTATTGATATACCTGGGCATGCTCCAGAAACTCATTATATCCTCCCAACAGCAAACCCTTTCCTCCACGATCCAACAGCTCTCTCCAGATAATGGGGGAATTTTTGTGGTCCCATTTATTCTTTTCACACAGATCTTTCAGCCACTCCTATTGAACGATATTCCAAGTGAAGTCACACAGTAAATCTGCCTCAATATTCAATATTTTAGAATTCACATACTAAAATACTAGGTTGGCTTTTACTTTTACTATTTGTGCATAAAATTTAGATATATTAAACTGTAAAAATGTAAGTATAGAAAATGGTGATGAGTTAAGTGACAAATTAATCAAATAAGAAAAAATATCCTTCAAATTCACCGACCAAATAAAAGTACAGAAAGTTGCTCTCTTTGCTGAGAAGACCTGGAGAGTTCATGTTAAAGAGGAGCCAACTGTTCCAACTAAACTGATTGCAAAAAAAAATTCAACGGATTTCTCCCTTGTTCGTCTATATGAGCTATTTCCAGTCTTAGGGCCATATAAATTAGATATTGCTTTCCAAATCTTTGAGTATAGTTTATATTATTCAAATTAAATTAACGAGCTAAAAGTTACCTGGGAATTTCTGATAATGTTTATTAGAAAAATCTTAAATCATCATCTGGTTTGCGTAGATCAGACCTTCCAAACACAAGAGCTGAGTGGCGATAGACAGCAACATTCTTAGGGGTGACGCACACGGTAGCAGGCTGGTCCTTGGAGTCATGGGTAATGAGGCTACCTTTCTAATAATATCTTAGGAACGAATTTCCCTTCTGATGTTGACATCTCTCTGCCTTTATCCCACCTTAAAGCAAACAGTGCTGCTGTGAAGATTCCACCGTCATCCCTCTATTCACAACACAGCCTGACCAGTGACATGCTGAGTCTAGCGAAGAAAGGGACTTGACCTCAAAGTACCTTCAGCATCAAGGGCATGTTGATATCCTGGCAGAGCCGCGAGAGTATGTCTAGGATCGGCCCCTGGGGTGCTGAATCAAAAGTGAGACACAGAGTTGGACAAGGGAGAAGGTATCAATATGAATCACTCCTCTTCAATTCAAGAGGGCACACCCTGGTTTTCCTAAGCTCGGAGAAGGTGGTGGCTCATGTGAAATGAAATAAAAATGCCAGAACTACCTTGCAAGACAGTGAAAGGAGGGATCAAAAAGCTTAGAAAAAAATGTACTCTGGAGGGGCTATGGGTTACTGTATTCACCAAAGTGATACGGAATGCATGGCAAAGGGGGTCTCAGTACTGCTGAGAAGCCCTGTGTGGCTGTTCATTCCAGGCCAGGGCGGCTCTGTTAAAGGGCATGCTTTTACAGAACTGGACTCCAGGCCGTTGGGATGATAGACTCTTGAAAAGGAGACCAGGGGGCAGTGCCCACCAGAGCATATCTGTTGTGGAAGAAGCACTAAATGAGCCAGCAGGAAGCTAACTTAAACAGCTGAAGGCACAGTGGGCTCATGAAGACAGAGTGGTTATGCAGTGACCCTGGAGACCAAGCTGCCACTCACCAAAGCTCATGTAGGTCCTGCTGCTACTAAATGTCCAATGTGTGGCAGCTGAGACCAATGCTGACCCCCTCATAATGGCATTATCCCTCAAAGACATGAACCAGCCCTTTGGTAGAAAGTTGATTATATTGGACCCCTTCCACCTTGGACATGACAGCAATTCATCTGGATTTGAATCAACACATATTCTGGGTAGAGAATTGTCTTTCCTGCTTGTAGGGCTTTGCCCAGTGCCCTGTTCAAGAGCTCACACAATACTTTACCTACCAAACATGGGATCCTGTATAACATCACTTCGAACTAAGGGGCCCACGTCAGTGTAAAAGATGTGTGGTGCTGGCCACACAACCAAGGTGTCCACTAGCCCTGTTACACATCACCCCACCTAGCCACCTGACAGAGGGATGGAACCGCCCACTGAAGGGACAGGCACCAGCTTAGAGACTGATGCCTTGCAAGGATGGGGCACGATCTTTCAGTATGCAATAATATAAAGTTTTGCCCCAAAAGGTAGAATGTGTGAATCTAGGAACCAAAGGGTGAAGTTACGAGTGACCCTACTTACCATCACTTCCAGTCACCCACGTGGGGTATTTGTGTTTCTGAAACTGCACTTCCCCTGGACTTTGGGTCAGCAGGTTCTAAATCTCGAGGTAGGGGATGCTTCTATTAGGGAACTTTAAGCTATGGCTGCCACTTGGTCACCTTGAGCACCTGTGCCAATGAGACCAGCAGGCCAGGAACGGAGTCAGCATCCCAGAAGAGATAACTGGCCCTGGAGACTGGGAGCATGGAGGGCAGCTATTACCCAATGCAGGCAGGAAAGAATATTTGTTATCTAGATGATTTATAGGGGCATCTTTGTCACTATCTTGCTCAATTCTTAGAGCAAACGGACACATGCAGCAGTCCCATGTGAAAAGGGAATGGAGACTAAGGCTGGGGGCCCTTAGGGATACAGGTATAGGTCATCACAGATAATAAGGCACCACGACACTCAGAGACCATTAGAGGGTGAGGGGAATCTGTAATGGAGAGTAGGGAAGAAAGGTGACGAGTGCTGGTTACAGCCCTGAGGATGTGCAGTGGAGGCTACAGTTCACTTGACTAACTTCCTTATAAAGTTTCCCTGGGGAGAGCGGCCAGCCAGAATCCTCAAAGGGCTGTTCGCAGCGGGTTATGAGAACCTATGACACAGAGCACATGGATCCCAAAGGCCTGACTGGTGAAGTGCACCAGGTCCTGTCCTTGCAGCCCAGATTTCCCCTTCGTGATCAAGACACTGAATGCCTCAGCTGAGTCTCCCTCCAGGAACTGATCTTAGCCCAAGGAAGGTCCCTTGCCTTAAGTGAAATCCCTTCCCCAGGCAACCAGCATCCACTGACTGCTAGCTGGGGGAGTACAAAGGCCCAGCCCTCTCGCCTGTTTGGGGGATATCTCTGAAGGGCCAGCCCAGACTCAGATTCCCCTGTATGGCAGGCTGAGCCCTCTGTTGCTGTTGGATGGCAATTCAATGCCCCCTATTACTTGCTGCTGCCGCCACCCTTATTCCTTCCCAGGATGTTGTTCCCAAGAGCGCCCCCCCACCAACCAGTAAAGGAAATTCCTTCACCTACATCTCCATCTCAGTCTGTTTCTGAGGAAACCCAGTCCCAAAGAAGGGTATTTCAAATAACAAACACCTCATCACATGAGAAACTAATATGAATACAGATGAAATGTTTAAAAGTGCAAATATAAGTTATCTGGATTCTTGGGGAGAAAATAGCCAAACTTATTCTACTTATTGGTTAGGGCCTTGTTTGTTCTACTAGATGTTAGGGGGAAAATAATGTGTTGAGACTGATAAGTGAAGATTTATATTTTTAGTAGTAAAACATCAGTAGTCCATGTGCATTAGTTACTGGAAGCCTATCTGATACATTAGCTAATATAAATCACATTGGAACACATTTATGTGTGTGAGAGAGACAATTTAACAAATTATAAAGGCTTCTTACCTCCCAAACATTAGGATGCTGTGTAATTTTATATATCCGAAAATCAGGAAGATTCTTCTGTAAATAGTCTGCCAGAAGTTCTGCTTTAGCATAATATGGGCAATCCGCTCTACCTGGAAGAGTTCAAATTAGGAATGCTTTCTTCTATCATACAAAAATAACCATGTGATTATAAATATATGCTATGTCATTACAGAGTTAATCATATAGTTATATTTTATAACAGAGTTATAGTGTAAGTTGCCACCACATAAACTTTTGATTTTTATGGTATTGGCAAAAAAGGAGGTCAGAATCTTAAGTAATAAAATGTGGAAAGAAAAAAAAAGACTATTAAATATTCACTCTCCTCCAGTACTGTTAGAATTCGCTTCCTCTCAGGGGCTTCCATGCTACTAATTAAGCGTGAACTGCCAACTGTGAACTATTCATTGATAGCCATGAATAGGCAAAGTGTGAGGTGAGGAGTGGTAGGATCACATGTGGATTTGATGTACGTGGCAGGGAGTACATGTACTCCCTGGGGGAAAGAGAAGCCGAGGGAGAGAGAAGAGTCTGGAATAACTTCTACTTTCTGGCTTGTGTGGATGACCTGGGGCTCGGTAGAGAGAAACCACAGGTGAGATTAATTATAGACACATGCAGTTGGAGGTATCTGTAGTGTATCTTCGTGGATGTGCCCAGCATGTAGCTGCATGTATAAGGGTGAAGTGCAAGTCCCATGTAAGAGCTTAAGATGTAGATTTTTGCAGCCATCAAGACACAGGAAATTAAAGCTACCAATGTGCGTGGAAGTGGGTGTCTAATAGGCAGGAGCCAAGTGCAGAAGTCTCTCCATAGCACTCTTCCCCAGTGACCAGTCCTTCAACCTCACAGGGAATTCTCAGTCATCAACCCCTCTCAACGTCCTCTGGTCTAGTAGCCTCCCTGTCTAGTTCAAATCCATGGTTCACAAATCCAAACCACTCTCTGGCTAGTGTCTTAAATTATCTTGTGCCACTCCGCTCTGACAAACCAGCCTGACTAGGAGCCCTTCACCTGCTTTTCCTGTGCTGAGGTCCGCTAGGCACCCTGGAGGAATGTGGCAGAACCGAGCAGAGAGGTGCCATTAAATTCATGGTCACCAACCTCAACTGACCCTCAAATCTGCCTAGAGACCAACTTCCCTTAGCAACACTCTCTTCTCTTCTCCACAATTGCTGTTCCACTTTGTCCACTTCCTTCAAAACTCGTCCTTCTCTCCAAGAGACAACCTTGCCCTCTACTTTACAAAAATAAAGGCAACTCATTGAAGAAGGCATCAGCTGGGAAATCCCCCAACCTCCGGCCATCACATGTACGAGCCTGTCTGCGTTTGGACTCATCCTTTCCTTCTTTCTCCTCTTCAATGGGAGAGGAATCCTGCCTCCTTGGTCCAGGTCCAGTCTTACCACTTCTGCTCTGAATACCACCCTCTTCTGCCTTCAGAGTTTCCACTGATTCTGCTCAGTTGGTTATACCTTCTTTCTGGCATCTTATCTCTGTTTCTAATGACTGTTTTCCTTTGTGTTTAAATATACTAATTATATTGAAGTTTCTTTTCTGCTAAAAAACAAAAAGCCCATGCCCCCCTGTAGCTATTCTGTTGTCCCCCATCTGACCTTTTCTATTAAAATTTACTTGACTTTTCTATTAACTTTTCTTTTTTTATTTAAAAATTGGAAGAGTTTTGTAACTTGCCATCCTCAGTTCTTAACTTCCATTTATTCCTCATCCTGCAGCAACCTGGCTTTTCCCATAATTCTCTAGAAGGTCACCAAGGACCTCCATGTCACTAAATCTAATGGATACTTTCTTTTCTTCTTTTCTAATCCTCACCTGAGGGTTATTTTTCATTGGAGAGAGAGAGAGAGAGAGAGAGAGAGAGAGAGAGAGAGAGAGAGAGAGAGAGAGAGGGACATTGACTGATTGCCTTGCCTTCTGGTATGTGCCGAGGTAGGAATCAAACCTGCAACTGGGATATGTGTCCTGACAGGGGATCAAACCCATGACCTTTTGGTCTATGGGATGACGCTCTAACCAACTGAGCCACACCAGCCAGAGCTCCAATGGATACTTAAAGAAAAAAAAAGATTTCTACTTATTTTAGAAAGAGGGTAAAGGAGGGAGAAAGAGAGGGAGAGAAACATCAATGTGTGGATGCCTCTCGCATGCCCACTACTGGGAGACCTGACCTGGTCTGCAACCCAGGCATGTGCCCTGACTGGGAATCCAACTGGCAACCCTTTGGTCAACAGACCCACACCCACACACCAATCCACTGAGCCATACCAGCCAGGGCCAATGGGTACTTTTTGATCCTTATTGACCTGTGGCAGAATTTGGCCCCCTCCTACACATTTGAAGCACCCATTATACTTGGGCGTTCTCCAGGATTTCTTTCTACATCTCTGGCCACACCTCACTACACTTTGTAGGTTCTTATTCCTTTATCAATCCACTAAAAGGTAAGCATTTGGCAAGGCTTCTTATCTTATCTTCATACCCTACCCGTTCTCGCTGGTCAATCTCCTCCACTCTCCTGGTCTCAAGCAGCAATCTGTATTTCCAATTCAGACCTATCTCCTTATCCCATCTATACCTTCCTGTATCTGTTCTTCTCCTTCTGAATGTCCCATAGACATTCAGCATATCTATGACAAATTTTGCCACCACTTCCCCACTAAATCTGCTCTTTCTCTTAAGTGCTTTCTGTCCATTTACCCAGTTATCTAAGAGTATTAAGAGTATCTGAAATATTAAATGTGCTCATCTACTTTTTGCAATAAGCTCTCAACTACCCAGTTATCCAAACCACTGCTTGGGAATAATTTTAACTCTTTCTTTTCCCTTACCTGCCTTCCTCCACCCAATTAGACAACTAGTTCTATGGAATCTACCTTCCTAACACCTTTTCAATCCACTCCCTTCTTTCCATTTCTATTGTCTACCAGCCTGGGTTGGGCCACCATTATCCCCTCACTGCACTATAGCACCTACCTGGACTCTTGGCATCCAGTCTTTCTCTTCCCACACTGCAGAGATAACACTCAGATAAAATACAAATTTGATTATATCTCCCCTTCCAAAAACCTTCCATGTACTTTGGATAAAATTTAAAGTAATGAACATGGCTCACAAGAATCTACATTACCTAACTCTGGCCTCAGGCTATGATACTCTTTTCCTTGTACTCTTTGCTCCAATCCTACTAAATCTATTTCAATTTCCTACGGCTCATATACTCTATTATCATCAAACTTTCTTCCTTCCAATCTCACTTCCGGCTACCCATGCCTAAATTACTCTCATACTTCTTACCTCCTCTCTGCTAAGTAACTCTTTCTCATCTTTCAGGTCTTTGCTTAAAACATCACTCCCTCTAGGAAGCCCCCTGATGAAATAAGGCCCTCCGCCAGGCCGCTATCAAACCCTGCCTAGATGCTGCCACACATGCTGCAGTCCGTGCATGCTTTCCACAGTCTGCCCAGCATACAGTCAGTCGGTGTTCAGAAATACTCCTCTGAATGAACAAAGAAGGAAACAAAATAGATTTTCAGGGAGATGCCAACTGTGTTACTTCATCAAAGAGGTCAAATAAGACAAGGACAGGACAGCTTCTCTAAAGTCATTGGTGACTTTCGTGAGGATTAGTTTGGAAAGGAGGCAGATGTGCAAGCCAGATTGAGTGCAAGAAGGACCTGGAGATAGATGAACAGTCTACTCTCTTAAGAAACTTGCTGAGAAGGGAAGGAGGCAGGTACGATAGAACTGTAGTAAAAGCCTCTTCAGTGCTTTTCTTGATGCCAGTCATCATTTCCAATCCTTTCCCTGCATTGCTGACAAGGAAATTCTCCTGTTTAAAATTTTTCGACAGCTCCTCATTGCGTTCATGATACAGTTCAAACACATTTGCTTAAGGCACTTGGAGATCCTGCTGCAGCTCCCGTTCTAGCCCCAGGTCCACTCACTTCCTCCATATCCATATCATCTATTAGGGCATGAGATTTGCAGCCTCTGAGTCTTTATCTGGCATGGACACCCTGTTCTAAACTTTGACAAATTGATTCCTGTCACGCCCCTACCCCCAAGTCCTGTGTACCTCTCCCTCACTGCATTAATCACACTGTACCAAAATTACTTGTTCACATGCTTCTGTATCCCATTAGACCGAAAGCCCCACGAGGCAGGGACATATGTTTCCCAACTCTATCTCCAGTGTCCGGTAGTGCTTGACACAGGGTCACCGCCCAATAAACATCTTTAAATGCATGCATGAGAAAGCCTGAAGTGGTCCATGTAGAGGCTGAAGTTGCTACAACAGAAGCCAGTTAAGAAGATCACTGCCAAGCGGCCAGAGGAGGCGAGCAGTTTTCGCTATTTTGAGCGATCTGCCGGCTCACGCAGCGATCACTCACCCGCAAGCACGAATTTGGCCATGTTGAGGCTGTGTGATTCCCAGGCAGGAACCGCGTCTTCGCGGTTTCCTGGCAACCACACCGCCAAGGGCAAGGCGCAGGCGCACTCTGTAGCTGAGCGCGGGATCTGGTGCCCCAGCAGGAAAAGTTAAACTTTGGGGTACACGATCATACATTGCCTTTAAAACCTCTGCGGGCTCCCCCCGTCCTAACTCCGTAGGTAAGAAAACTAGTCATTCTCTTCGGTAGGCTTTCGTATCACTAAGTGAATCTGCAGATCGCTGCGAACGAGCAATTTTGGACCTACGAAGGATCCTTCACATCTCGCGATACGAGCAGCTCGCCGAGACGCTGTCCCGGCGGTATCAGAATGTTGTAACCACGGGGTCCAGATCTAAGGTCAGTGGGGGACGTTCGTAGCCTGGAGCCCTTGGCGGTGCTACATTTCAGACTTAACTGCTTTTCGGAGACAGTCTCAGGAATGAGCCGGGCATTAGATTTAGGGAGGTGGGGTAGTACTGGATGGCCTAGTTCCGAGAGGACGGACTCCTGTCACTTTCTGAAACCTGGTGAGACTGGTTGTGTCTCCCTCCCAAAGGCAGGCCACATGGAAACATCATTTTGGTTTGCCGCTTCCTCCCGAGTCGGTTTACTTTGTTCATATTCTTCTTGACTGTCCAGCATCTGTCGTTGCTAAATCCTCATGTTAAAAAGTATCCATCAACGTTAAACCCTTAACTTTCTTTGAAGACACGTCCGAAGGCAATGGTAACATAAAACCCTTCCGTGCAGAGGAAGCTTTGTGGGGTACTTTTTCCACCAGAAATCCACTTCTTCTTAAAAAAGAAAAAAAAAGTTAAGCTCGTATATACAACGACTACTTACCAAGTAACCCGGCCCCTTAGAGAATGTGCACATACATTGTGGTAGAAGTGGGGGAAGCCCATAGTAGTAGAAGAGTTTCACCATTTTAGTGAAATCTTTCATGTCTCCATAGGTTCCCACTTAGTCTCTTGAATGCATTTCATTTGTTTAGGTAAAAGTTTTGCTTCAATTTTTATTCTTTTCATAACCCCTCCTTCTACAGGGGGAAAAAAAAAAAACCCCAGCGGCATGTGTTCTCATCCACTGATGGAAGCGACGTTTGTATCATATTGACAACTTTAAAGCCATCGGAACGGGTTTCAGTGGATAGCAAAATGAATAACCGAGCGGGTTCCTTTATATGGAACCTCAGGCAATTCAGTGCTTTAGCTCCAACAAGCAGAACTGTGAGGCTGTATCCTTTGGAATTGTGCAGACCAAAAATTGTTTATTCAAACGGGAGCCCAAGAAACCTCTTAAATCACTTTGATGATCAAATGCAGTCATCTATTAGAAGTCTCTTTCAGGATGCCCTGTTCTTTAAGTCAGGAAATGACTCTCAAACAAAGGGTGTAGGTGCTGTAACAGCCCTTAGACTCAGCAGGCTGCTTTGTCCTAGAAGACTATCCTTTGACTCAAAACAGTCTCCTGTCTGTGATGATGGACTGAAGAAAATAAACTTTCATCATGAGGCCTCCAATGAAGTTGTTCCCACCAAGGAAACAAAACCCACCCCTGTCAGCTGGAGGAAACTGTCTCAGGAGTGCAATTCCCTGAGTGATGTGTTAGATACATTTTCAGAAGCACCAACATTTCCTAGTAGTAACTATTTCTCAGCAATGTGGACAATTGCCAAAAGGATGTCCGAAGACCAGAAACGCTTTGAGAAACAATTGATG
Organism: Phyllostomus hastatus; assembly: GCF_019186645.2. Classification (NCBI taxonomy): domain Eukaryota; kingdom Metazoa; phylum Chordata; class Mammalia; order Chiroptera; family Phyllostomidae; genus Phyllostomus; species Phyllostomus hastatus. The sequence goes on along the minus strand of NW_025333583.1, from coordinate 17,274,919 downwards.
TTTAACCACCCTGCGTTTACCCAGCTGTGTGAACACATGATGAGGGAAGCCAAGATCATGTACTATGACCACGTGCTGTTCGGTCTTCATGCCATAGTGAAGCTTGGTATTCCCCAGAACACGCTGTTGGTGCAGACTTTGCTGAGGGTAGTCCAGGTAAGGTCAGAAGGAGACTTAAATATCCTTTTACTTGGTTTGCATATCTTGAAAGAAGGGAGGGAAATAGAAATGTAGTCTTGGCATATGTTGAAATAATGAGGGGAAATAGAGACTGTCAGGGGAATGGTGGTTTCCTTTATATTTGTTTCTCTGTATATGATTTAGAGTCCTTCAATGAGCTCTGTCTTCCTTCCCTTTTGCTATGGAAATTTATGAAAGCTTGTCCCATTTTTCTTTTCCAGAGTTGAGTAATAGTGAGTAATAAGCTAAAATGAGAAGAGATACAAAGTATGTAGGGAAGGTTGTTCAGTTGACGGAAGGAAAAAAAGGAAGGGAAGTAATATTTACTGAGTTATTATGCCTTTTACTTATATAATTGTATTTAACCCTTTCACCAGCTTTGCAAAGTTGATGTTACCTAAGTTTTGCAGGTGGGAAAACAGACTTGGTGATGTTAAGCAAATTTGCTAACATCATAAAACTAGTGGATTTATTCATGCCGTAAACACTTGTAGGGTGTCAACTATATGTCAGTTACTTACTGTACTTGCCTCTAAGGGGTAGGAAGATAGAGAAGACATGATTCTTGCCCTTATAATCTAGAGGGAATATGGATGTTTTGTAGGCAATTACAAAAAATAACCAACATTCATTTGAGTCATATATTAACCATGTTATAGGCATTGTACTGAGCATGAGGGATTATGGTTGTGAACAAAGTCATGGCCACATAGACCTTTTGGCGCAATGCAACGAAAACATGGAGTCTTACGAGAGTGTAGAATGGGCTTCCAGTCTAGTCAGGGGAGACCTTCAGGACGGCAAGAGGGGAGAAGGATACAGGACTAATGTTTGAGGCAGAGATGTGTTTGAAAACAGAATTGCCTCATGTAATCCTCAGTGTAGCCTTTTAAAGTAGGTGCTGTTACTCTCATCTTACCAATGAGTAAGGAAACAGAGGCTTAGAGAGGTTAAAAAACTTGCCCAAGGTCACATATTTGTTAATGCCGCTGTTCATAGGTACTTGATAAGCGTATCCTGAACGAGTGAACAAACACCTAGTCCACTGTAGAACTAGGATGCTAGTCCAGTAGGGGGATGATGCCTAAGCCGAATCCCAGGAACGCACTGCAGTTTGTGAGAGGTTGGGAGTGAATGGGATGGTTTTTCAAGCAGAGGAGACTGCATGTTCATCCCAGAACAAAAGCTTGGCAAGTTTGGGGAGCGGAAAGTAGCTCAGTGTAGCCAAAGCACAGAATGTTGGGGTTGTGTGTTTGAGGGGATGGGGGGAAATTGTGAATGTGGTGGTCATGGAGGAGGGGGTGGGGGGAGGAGGCAAGATATGAGGCTAGAAAAAGGGGGAGAATCAAAGAGCCTTTCATGTTTCGCTAAGGAGTTTGGATTTATCCTATAGGCAATGAGGATCCATTGAAGTATTTTAAGCAAAGGGTTGGGATGCTCATATTCGTGTTGTAGATCACTGTATGAAGGGAGAGTGGATCGGGAGGAGGGTAAAATTGGTGGGGAGCCACTTTTTGCTTTAAACAAGGGAGTCAGTGTCCTGTTTGATGTCACCGAGACTACACGAGGTGTGATGAGGGAGGGGTCGCTTATGAAAGTGATCATTTACCTTTTGAGAGTGAGCATCTCAGACTTCTAAACTCAATGATAATAAGTAAATAGTTTATTTTTAAGCACTTGTCTTCATGATGACCTGGAGTCCTAAGAAGAGATAAAAAATAATGTTTGATGAAAGTTATTTCAGAAGCAGAGGAATATAATCAATATCAAATGGATTTTCAGTGATGATGGTGAATGTAAAGAGTTTTGATGTGTAAAAGAGTATGTATTAATTATTTGGAAAATTCACTCTGTCTGACGTTTTATTTTCCAAAGATGCTATTTATTGAGGACTGACTCTGTATGAATTATTGGTTTCATATTTGACCCCTTAATGGAAAGCGTCAGTTTGGTGGTTTTGCGTGGGGACAATAGTCTACTGTGGGTTCATCATCAGTAGTGTTTCTGTAATTGTATCTCCATAGGAACGTATCAATGAGTGTGATGAGAAATGTCTTTCAGTTTTGTCAACTGTTTTAGAGGCAATGGAGCCGTGCAAGAATGTGGATGTTATCCGAGCAGGACTGCGGTGAGGACTCCCTCGTGCTTTCTTCGTGTGGCAATCTCTGTGTCTCTAAGTTCTCAAACAAACCCAGCTGCAAGTGAACTGCTTTTTTTTTTTTTTGGTTTGGGGGAAACTTTGATGGTAGTTACATTCTTTAAAACCTTATTAAACTTAAAATTCCAACTCTGGACTAGGTAAAAGTGGGAATAGTGCTGCTTTTAGGGTCCACCATAAGAAAGAAAGGTATGGGTAACATCTAAGTTTAAGATAGGGTACTGGTGTGAGCTGGGAGAGAGTTGATACATATTCAGTTCTTAATGGTTATGTGGGCACTGTGTGGGGGTCCATGACACTGGCCTGGCTCAGAAAGCAGCTTGAGTTTTAGAATTTATAAAATTGATGCAACTGATATAACATCACAGGCCAGCGAGAATAATACTTAATTCCCTTTTTCATTGACTGCATTGGGATATCTTACTATAATCTGATGAGATTTGTTCATTCATCATGATAGCGGAAGGGGAAATAGTGCTAGTGGATCTTTCACTAACTACTTACTGTCTTGAGCAGGTACATCATGTCTGTGGGCTTCATATTTTGTGCTAGAAGTAGGAGCTAGACCAAATGACTTTAGAGATTTCTCTTCTGGTTTTAAGATTCTAGGTCTGTGATGGTTACTTTGATTACAGGATACTAGTTGATCAACAAGTTTGGAAAATAGAACGTGTCTTCACATTACAAACTGTGATGAGAAGTATTGGAAAAGATGCACCAATTTCTCTTAAAAGGAAACTGGAGGTAAAGACCTGAATTTTCTCTAGTGGATGCAATTTGAAAAAAATATTTCTTGTGATCTGCCTTTACTTCCTACTGTCAGTTTTTAGGACATTGTTATACTTTTGTATAACTTTGTTAAAGTGAAATAATAAAAGTAGATTTACATTTATCTGTGTATATAAATATATATTTAATCTGTATATCTATTTGAGTCATTTTTCTTGAACTTTATGTTTTTTATTTAAATATAAAAGTTTAAGTTCTTTTACCACAAATGATCAATTTAATCTTGTTTTTCTTCAGATGAAAGCTGTGAGGGAATTAGACAGATTTTCTGTGTTGAATAGCCAGCACATGTTTGAGGTGCTGGCCGCGATGGATCACCGTTCCGTTGCCCTTCTGAATGAGTGCAGTAAGTCGGTCGTAGGTAAGGGGACCTCCTCTCTCGCGAGTTTTTGCATCTCACCTGCTGCTCTGGACTAGATTTATTTTGCTTGTTTCAGAAACTTTGCTATTACATGTGAAAAATACCTGATGATATGGTTCAATCTACATTTTATTTTTTCCTGTAGTTTTCTTCTTTTCTACTACTGTGCTATTTAAAAAAAAAAAAAATGAAACACAAGTATTGAGTGTTGAGTATCTGGGATCTTGCATTACAAACTGCCTGGTATTTTTGTTTATTTATTTAACTCATTCTTAAAGGTAATATCCATGGGTGTCCTATTAAAGTTTTGATCAACATCGTGCAGTCTTGCAGAGACCTCCGATACCATAATTTGGATCTTTTCAATGGGATAGCAGATTATGTGGCTGCAGCTTTTGACATCTGCAAGTTGAAACATGTAAGTATGTTAGTAGGTTAGAATAAGCCTCAGAAATGAATTCAAAAAGCATGTCTATTTATTTAACATTCTAGGTATTTCTCTATCAGCTTTATAGCAGTTAAGATACCAGAATATTCCATTGCCAAGTTGACTTTTGAAAAATTAGCTCCTTATCATTTTGGAGAGTTACTCATTAATGTACCACTCAATCTTTTGACTCTTTCTGTCTGAAATAAAAATTATATTGTTTAATGTTTGCTCTTCTCTTTGTTCTTTAAAAGGTTGTATTGCACTTTGCATAATTAGAATTAGTTCTTTCTTTCTCCTTATTTATTTATTTGTTTATTTTTTGCTAGATTTAGAATAATAAATCTGGGAGATGAATAATAAATCTGGGTGCTGTGACAGACTTACGCTTTTTGAAGCATAAAATGCCATTACTCAATGGTCATGTCCATTTTTAATTTGTGGAACGTTTGCTTATGTCCTCTAGAGGGAGGGCCTTTAAATTCAGGTGCTGTGTTAGTAACAAACATGAATGGAGCAGCTGGTAAAAACTTCTTTTTGCAATTAAGCCATGGTAACCGTTAGGTCAGTAGGTTTAGTTTACTGTGGAGGGTAAGAAACATACTGAGTTTGCCATAGACAATGATTTTGGAAAGAGAAGTACTAATCATGAGCAGGGCCAAGAGGGAAATGAGAAGTGAACTGGAAATTTCAATTTAATCATACTATTTCATCTCTGTTCTCAATTATAGAAATTCATATTGAATACAGAAAATTTTCAGCTGCCACTTAGACGTTAGAACCTAGGAAGTGTCTAGGTTTGGAAGGAGGAGCAGTTCACAACTGAGCTGCTCACTTTGAAAAACTTCAGAAAAGGTGTATTTAAAGTAGTCTTCGGGTGTATTATATGAAAAGCCTGTAGGATAGGATCTATTTTTAATGAAATGGAAACACAGAAGCCATTGTATCCTCTGGTTTTCTGCTTATAGAAAGAAGTTGCTTATTAACTTAACACCCCACTCAAAAATGACTGAAACAGATTTTGTGAGAAAAAGATGTATGTTCCTTTTTTAGGGAATATTCTCTTAACCAGAACAATTCTATTGCTGGTTAAATTTTTTGAGATCTGAATAAATTACTACTACCATACTGTAATTATTAAAAAGTTGTTCCTCAATTCCCTTTTTTTTAAGGTTCTTTTTCTCCTCGTTTTATTTGAAAACCTTGCCTTTCGACATGCTGCTTTGATGGACTTATTTATGAAGAAAGTAGTGGACGAGCCTGGCTTTCTGAACATGAAGAGCCTCATCTCTGTTCTTCACGTGTACTCCTCTCTGAATCACCTCTGCGGGCCCCACACCCAAGAGTATGTACTGCTCTCCTTTAACTTTTTTGTTGCCACATAACATGTTTGTGGAAAAGATTACAAATCATCACAAGGTCAGTGAGTCATTACAGTAAATACATCCACGGCCATCACCCATGTCATGGAAGAGAACATAGTATTTTTTATTTATGAAGTTACACAGAGTTTTATTTTATTTTTGTTCTTTCTCTTGCCTATTCCTTTGTTCTTTCTGATACATTTATGATATAATGAAATAGGAGTCATCATTTCAAACTTTCCCTGCTTATTCCCTCAGTTCCTGAGTTCATAGTTCAGTTTTGAACTTAACTGTTCATTCAGTGCCAAACGATTGCTTTCTATTTTCATATTGACCCACAGCCATGCATTTCTACTATTAAATGCAGCAGTTCCTCAAACACACCGCCCAGTACATCTTTCCTTCCTCCCTGGGTCAGTTAGGGTTTGTTAAAAATGAGAAACGCGTATGAAATGTCATTTGTTAGAAGATTGGTGACATTTTGCTTAGCTCTGCCGTTCTTGAGCTACTTCACTTTTGGCAAGTTATGTCTGTCTCGGTTTCTTCATCTGTTTGGTGGGGATAAGAAATGAGAGTTGTTTCTGATCACATTGGGTTGTTGCAAGGATTAAATGAGCTACCCTGTGTCAGGTTCTTAAAACAACTCCTGGCACACGGTAATTGTTAGATGTAAAGAAAAATAAAGAGGGTAGGCCGCAGAGGCCTGGGCGGGGCCAGCGGTGGCAGTCCTGAAAGTCTCCAGGGCCAGAGCCCCACAGCGGCCTTCTCTTTGACCTCACGTGACTTGGCTTCGGCTATTTCCTGTCCCCATGGTTTTCCCTCAAGAGTCAGATTTCCCAAATAGAAAATCTGACTGAGTTTGGGTCCCAGGCCTGTCCCTGTGCAGCAGGTCAACTCTCTCCATGGGACTGAGAGACTCAGTTCATACTGCATTTCCTGTGCCCCCCAAATGTCTCATGAGAGCCCCTGGGCTCGTCACACCCAAGGCTCCAGTGAAGCCTTGGCCTCTAGCTGTAATCCTTTGTCAACAAGTCTGCCTCCACTCCTCAGCTGGAAGACTATAGAGGCAGACCCAGGTTCTGTTCTTCTGGACTTCGCATGGAGTCTGGCACAGGATAGGTGGGTACAGTAGTACAGATGGACAAGAGTCCCCAAATTTGACCTGCCTCTGCTCCCTAGCTTGGTTCTTACGGGGCCCTCCCATGTTCCTCTGATACTTTCTTGACTAATACCGTCAACCTGAGTGGTAATTAACCCGTTATTCTTTATTTTTAAGTTGAACTTATTGGGGTGACAGTGATTTATGAAACCATATAGGTTTTAAGTGTGCAACTCAATAAAACAATATTCGCACATGGTATCATGCACTCATCGTCCCAAAGTCTTTTTCTGTCCCCATTTGTCCCTCTTTTGTCCCCCTCCACCTATTCCCCATCCCCTTTTCCTGATCACACTATGTTGTCTGTGTCTTTGTGAGATATATATATATATATATGGTTTGTTTGCTTTGTTCCTTCACACTCTTTCATCCAGTCCCCCAAGCCCCCTCCCTCTGATAAAAACTTCAGAAACAGACCCACAGACTCCATGGATTAGAACTAACACTAGGTGGTCAGGGAGTTTTTCAGCTGACTATAGACATCTCAAGAAATAGCCTTGTCCAGTAAAATTGTTATACTGGAAATAGAGGGGGACTGACAAAGGTAACTCTAAGCTGTCCCATAAAGGTTGGGAAGTACAATAAAACACATCAGGAGCAGATCATAGAGAGGGAGAACATGAACATTGTACTTCTATTTGTCTTCTCTGCTTTTATTTAACCCACTGGTTTTCAGTGGGGGGGGGGTGTATTTTTGCCTCCCAGGGGGCATTTTTTGCTATCTGGGGACGTTAGTTTTCATGTTGGGGAAGGTGGGTAGAGGGGAGGGTGCTGCTGTTCTCTAGTGGGGAGAGGCACGGGGATGCTGCTAATGTCCCACTACAGACAGTATTGCCCCGCTCAAAGAATTCTCCAGACCAAATGTCCATGGTGCTGAGGTTGAGAAACCCTCTTCTTTGGAGAAATGAGGGCAATGAGAGTTGTGGCTGACAGGTCAGGATTAATCAGTCCGAATTTTCCGAATGCCCATGAACATGCAGTCGCTTGAATCTGGTATTCTGGGAACTTGGAAGAGAGGAAGTTTGTGTCTCTCTGCATCCAGTCCAGTTAAGGAGGCAAGGGTTGCACATCCCGAGGAAGGCGGGAAATGGCAGGCGGCATGCCCGATGCCTTGTGGAGGAGGGAGGAGGGAGGATGGCACCTCAGGCTGGAAGGGCAAAGGGTTTAGAGGCAGGTGATTCAGAGCATTCGGGGAGTGAGTTGTCTAGCTGGAATGCAGTAGATAGAAGGTTGGTAGAAAATTCGGCGGAACACATTGTATATCCACATGTTGTGCATGAGTCATTTAGTTATGTGATGGCCTCGGGGAAGGAAGGCGTGTTAAATCCGGAGTATCTTCCGGGTTTGAAACCTAAGGGAGAAAGCCTTTAACATTTCAACTCCGTTATGTCAGTCCTTTGGTTTCCCTCGATCGGTGCTTATCTCCAGTTGTTCGTGTGTTACCAGACCCGCACCCCTGTGGGTTGCAGTGGGCTCCGGGCCCCACAGGTGTCTCGTGGTCGGTGACCCTGGAAGTCAGCTCCTTCTTTTTGTTTCTTGGTCAGTTATTTACTGTTTACTAACCACCATGCAACGTGAGTTTTTAAAACCACTTTATTGAGGTATTATTAATATGTGAAAAGCTGTACTTATTTAATGTGTACAACTTGGTGAGTTTTTAGATCATTATTTTTGACTCATTCTCCTCCTATCCTCATCTCAGTTTATTTGTTCATTTAGTCAGACAGCGTGTGCCAAGCACTCAGGTACAAAGACGAGTAAGACGTAACCTTCTCGCCCGAGGATCCTGTGTAACTGGAAGTGCAGACACGTGAATTGGAGTGGTAGGGTTTCCTACCGGACATGGGGACACAGAGGGGGGATGTGCCCAGAAGCTAGCGTGGTAAAGTGGAGGGTCCAGGTGGATGCCGAGTAGTGCTGCCTGGAGGAGAAGGTACCTGAGCAGATCCTGGAAGATAAGCAGAAAAGAACTTCTAAGTAGAAGGATCCATGTTCAAGTCAGGGGGGAAAGAGACAGCAGAGCATGTGCGGGGAACAGCACGTGGTTTGTTGTTGCTGAGGCATCAGGAGCAGGACGAGAGGGTCCTGGAGAGGTGGTCACCACGGGGGCTCCAGACGTAGCCACCTGCAGCCTTTCTCGCGTGAATTCAGTCGTCCTCAGTTGGTAGGTGCTGCCTCTCTGATGTCTCCAGAGCGATCACATTGTTCCCATCCCATTGTAACCCCGCAGTCCTGCTTAGCCCACCTCTGCCCCTGCCCCTTCCCTCACCCATTGCTCCCACCCACGGACCTGCCAGTTGACCTCAGACACCGTCCTGTACAGCCTCCCTGTCAGTAAGGGCTGCCTGCAGGGCCCACTTGGCCCTGCCGTCGAGTCACTTGTCTGCGCGTCAGCCTAGCTGTTTCCTTACCGCAGGACAGACAGTGTGCACTCTCAGCTCTCCGTTTCTCTGCTTCCTTTCAAATGATTTTCCCTTTCCTCGTCTTTGCCACTTACTGAAATCCTCCTTATCCCAAAGCTAGCTGTTCGCTTCCTGCCCTTGCACGGTCTCAGCACTTGGCGTGTGCTCAGGTTTCTCTTCCCCGAGGACACGCGGCTTCTGCCCTGAGAGTCAGACGGGCCTGGTTTCCAGGGGGATTGGTGCCGTTTATGAGCAGTGGTCACCGGATGAGTAACCTTCCCTGATTTTGCTCTTCTATGCGTACGGCTTCGTCACACTGGGTGATGGGATTAGACTTAGGGTGTTTGAAGATCAGAATATTGATAGCTGGAGGATATGAACTGGTTATAAAACCGCAGTGGTGGTCCAGGCCTTGTGGACGTGCTCATGATAAAAGTCTAGCGTAATGGTTAGAGAGAGGCTCTGGAGCCTGACAACCTGGGTCCTAATCTGTCCCCGCTACTTCCTGGCTGTGTTTTCTCAGAGAAGTTACACAACCTCTCTGAGCCTGTATTCTCATCTTTATTAGGAGGGTGATGATAATATATACCCTGTAGAGTTTTAATAGGAATTGAATGAGTAAAACATTTGTCCTGTGCAAGACAATGGTAGCTAACTTTTATTGAGACACATATATTACGAGATAGCCACCTGACCTGACAAATGTGTGAATAGTTATTTCAAGCCTGGTTTTGAATCTTTTTTCTTTGGACTCCTTAAAGCCATTGGTGCTGTGGCACCTCACCAGCTCTACCATGACCTTGTCTCCTCTTTATACTTGAAAGCTGACTTCTCTTTGTTGCCCCGAAGGTTTCTCAACGTCATGGCCAGCACTCTGACTGGCTATCTCCACCACATCTCTTCGGAAAACCTGTTGGATGCTGTGTGTTCATTTTGCTTGATGAACCATTTTCCCTTGGCTCCGATCCATCAGCTTCTCCAACAGGACCTCATCGATGAGCTGTTGAGGTCAGGTAGGGTGTGCATGCCCGGCGGCGATCTCCCGTGGACCCTGCACGGGGCTGAGTTGGCCCAGTGTTAGAACACACAGAACAGAGTCTGCTGAGGGAAGGAGCCGTGGTGGTGCAGAGGCTGTGCAGAAGCAGCTGCAAGAAACACATCATCATCCCTCCTTTCCTGATACCTTTGACACCTGATGCCTTGAGCCGAGGTGTTTGACTTCCTCACCCTTGGGTGCCGCCTCTGAAGCCAAACTAAGGCAACTCCCACAATTGTAATTATGTTGTTTCTCACGGCCTGTAATGAAGGCACAGCCTGTTAGATCAGTTAACCAACTAGTTACCAAAGTAGCAAATTATTTACTGCAGGAACCAAATTGTTGATTTTGAACAAGGAAAAGCACTAACAAGCATGGAGTACAAAATTCTATGTGTCTGAGAATAAAGTAGTTTAAGTTCTTCTAAAAACAATGTATGAAATTATAAAGTTGAATTGAGCAGAAGGAACACCACATTTAGATTTTTCAGGTTATCAAGTTAGGGGAGCCCCAGCGTGGAACCCAGGAGACCTGGATTCTGGTATGGACTTTGCCTTTAGTTGATCATGAGCTGTCTTAACCTTCCTGGGCCTTTCTTCATCTCCTCGGTGAAGGGCTTAGACCGAATCTCCTCGAAAGATTCGTTACACCTTAAACCATGACCAATACAGGGTACTGATCTGATACTGATCCGGGAGAACTAGGGGAGCACAGGGCGATCCCTCCTGGTAAACAGGTCACCAGAAACGCAGGTGCATTGATGCCGTTTCCTAATCGTGGCATCGCTGTTTTTTCTAAAGTACACGTCTTCTTTCTTGTAGATAACAAGGAGAGAAACATTCGCAAGCTTCATATTTTGGCCGCCTGTCTGAAACTCGATGACGTTCCTTACCAGAAGGCCGTGGACTTAGCACTGCCATCGTTGCCGTCCCCACTGCTGTACCCAAATGCAAAGGTTGCTGAGGTGCTGAGTAGCCTCCTGGGAGAGGGGTACTTCTCAGAAAATGTACAGTTGCCACATAACTATCATATTGGTATGGGACTTGATATGATTTCCATCTGTTTCGTTTTGTTTGTTTTCCTCTCTTTCTGACAAAAGACAGCTGTTCGTGGCGTTTCAGTGTGGTGCAGGCGGGCTCTGGAGCTGGACTGCTGGGGTTTGGGTGCTCACACTGCTTGTGCTGTGGCTTCAGCCACTTCCCAGCCTCCCTTTGCTGGTGTGTGAAATGGCACTAACGTTAGTACTCACCTCCGGGGGTTCCTGTGAGCAGTACATGAGATGGTACATGTAAAATCCAGGCCCGGGTCTGGCGCTTGGTGAGCTCAGTCTACTTTAGCGGCTGCCATTTTCGGTATTGGTAGTAGGAGGGTTTTTTGAAACAGAAAATCACTTGGAGCAGTGTTTGAAAAATTAATATCAATTGTTTTCTTTCAGATTTTGAAATCAGAATGGATTCTAACAGGAGCCAGGTGCTTCCACTTTCTGATGTGACTGTGGTAACTCCTGCTACAGATATGCAAAGGTTGCGTACATCTATTCATTTGCTGAGCTTTCTTATTTTGAATCTTAATTCTCAAAGACTTCCTATGAAATAGCCGTAACAATGCTAAGACTTTATATTTCTGTGGAGCTTGTAACGCACCAAGAGACCTCTCAACCACTGATCCGCTCCGTGGGTGTTAGGTGTGGGCACGGTGGCTGGAGACAGCGGTCTGGAGTTGGGCCACTTAATGGAATAGGCAAGTTTTATAAATTCAGTTTCAAAGCCAAACAGTTCAAAAAAAGTGTTCACACAATTGGAACTATCAGTGCAGTGTAAACTTTTGACAAGATAATGCAATGGTGATTATAAAGAATTCAGGCATCTACAAAAATCAAGTGCCCAGTAAATATTTTTCTCTGCCGTGAAGACTTTTGTAAAGATAGAGAAGCTTCAGCTTTTTTGTTGGGCTATATCGTACACGGGTCAAGCCACGTCGAAGTCGGTCCTCAGTCGTGTCCTCGACCCACACACTACAGACAGGGTGTCTCTGGGGGAAACGGGGAGAATTCTTTGAAGCAGGTGCACCCGCTCGTGTTGCGCATGGCCGGTGTTCAGCAGCCTCTGTGGAAAGGTTCCGCTGGGCCCCATGGGACATGCGTGGGTCAACAAATGTGGGTCAGACGTGGGCCCTGACCCCAGCACACTTATGTCCTGTCTGGCTTTGTGGGACATGCTCTTGAACCCGGCAGGGAGAGGCACAGAGGAAATCCAGAAGGATTCACACTCTCCTCTGCCCGCCCCTCTCCGCTCACACGCAGCTCTGTAGCTCTCCTCTCTCTCTGCGCCCACCCGGCGTGCTCCGTCTCGCACACCCACCCCCCTCCCGTGCGTGGTGCCCGTCTCCCCGCACACAGAGGCTTTCTCTCTGATGCCGCGGGAAGGACATTTTTCTCTTTCGGATTCTCCACTGCTTTGGCATAATAACATAACGTAGTACTTTCAGCCTAAGGTACTGAGAAGTGAGGAATCTGAGCATCCCTTTAAAAATATAATTTTTTTCTCTTATCTGTGATCTCAGATAACAGCCAGAGTATAACAGAAGGCAGTGGGGATACAAATGTCTTGTCTGTTCCCCAAAGGCCAAGAACAATGAAGACATCACATTACATATTCCACATTTTTGTTACACATGCAGATTATATCTCTTTCAGGCTTGTCTTTTAGTGTTTTCTTTTGTGTATTTGGTCTCCCTATTCCATTTTTTAAGTGCTGTCTCTCTGGGAGACAGTCTGTGCAAGAAGGGCATTTACCATTTGGTATTATCTACATCAGTACTTCTGCTAGTGGCATAAACAATTATGTTTACTCAGAGATTAGCAAAGCCTTAAAACGCATGCTTTCATACTGGAAATTTTTCCTTATTAGGACCGTAGACACCCTTAAAGATGATTGAGGGATAGGTGTGTGAAGCATTTTTATAAGCTTTTGATTACCAGGGTAGCCTTCATATACTGGAGTATCTACAGAAGCCCAGTGGCAAGGGAGTGAAGGACTCAGACAGTGGGGAATGGTGAGGACAGCGGTCAGTGGGGAGCGAAACTCTGAAATCTCTGAAGAACAGCAAAACGGCAAGATCATACATGGTAATCTCGTTAATGGTAATCTCGTTAGTAACTATTCGCCTGTTGTGTATTTTCATTTTCAGATTAGCTATACTCTGTGTTCCTAGATCTACTTACTGTTTGGATTTAACCCACCCCAGAGGATTCCTCGCTATGAAAATGCGTCATTTGAAAGCAATGGGCTTTCATGTGATCTTGGTAAGAAAAAAATGCAAAGGACAGATTCTTCAGTGACTGACATGCATCCTGCCCCGGATGTTGTAGTTGAAGTTGGTTACCAGGATCACAGAGGAATTGTCAGTAGTATCGAAATACGTGTTTTAATTATTATTTCCTGGTACATGATTGGCCTTTACTTAAATGATTACTGTCATTTACTAAGGTTTATAAATGCTACGCTTGGTCACTGTAGTCCTTTTTGTTAAAGTTTTGTTTTCGTGGGCCAGTGTGAGGCTGCCCTAGGGTGTTTAGCACCAGAAGAAGCTGGGCGGGTATAAGAGGGTGGGTCTCCCCCTTCCCTGAGTGCTTCATTTTGATTCCGAGCATCATGGCTTTTCTCTTTCTTTTCTTCTTGACTTAATCTTTATTGTATTTTTTTACCATTACCATTTAGTCTCCTTATATCCCCTGTCCTCCCAACAATCCCCACGCTGTTTTCTGTGTCCGTGAGTCCTCCCTTTTTGCTTTTCTTGAACAGCCTCCAGGTATATGGAGCAAGAACTTTACAAGTAAATTTATATTTATGTTAATGTTGGGATCTGTCCAAAGGCCATCTGGTCCTGTACATAATGTGAAGTGTAAACATTCTAATCTTCATTATGGTACCTAAGTATGCAGAAAGGGAGCACACGTACATCCTGAGGTTAAGATTGCCCCTTTCTCTTATTGGGTGATTATTTAAGACCTTTTTTTCATATTGACTGTTAATATGTATTCTAGGGATAATTATCCCAAGAAAGGATTTTTTGTACCCTTTAGAGGACCTTTCAAGTTTTTATAATTTTCAGCGTTAGAGCCTTCTTCTACCCTAGTACAATTAACTGAACCTTTAAGATGTGAGTAATTATAACATTTGCTTTAAAAAAGCAGTCAGCTTGATGTTGCTTTAATATGTTTGGATCTAGAAACTAGCTTTTATGTGTCATCATTTTCTTGCAAACTGATTATTTCCCTCTTTCTTTGGTAAGGTCAACAACTGGGAGATGGAAAAACTAGAGATGAAGGACGCCGTAACATTTTTGAAGTCTGAAATCTATTCAACTGAAGCCCCGTCTACTGCTGACGTTAATTTTCAAAGTAGCTGTTAAAGTAACAAACAATGTTTTCATGGTAGGAGGCAGACATAAGTTGTAAAAATAATTTTAATAAAGACTACAGCTCAACTGTAAATGGGGTTTACTTGACTGCTCACCATAACAAAAAGTGTTAGTTCACTATTAAAATTAATTTTAAGAATGGAAGAAATGTTATCATGGGCATTTTAGAAAATGCTGAGAAAATTCCAGAATGGGTCCCCAACCTTTCTGGCACCAGGGACCAGTTTCCATGGCGCGGGATGGGGGGTAGGGGGCTGTGGTGTGGTTCAGGAGGCCAAGCTCTGGTGGGGGTGAGGGGATCAGGAGGCTGTTCCTAACAGACCACAGACCCATACAGGTCACACCCAGGGGTCAGGGACCCCTGTTTTAAATTATATATATAGCTCTGGCTGGTGGGGCTCAGTGGATTGAGTGCAGCCTGCAAACCAAGGGGTCACTGATTCGATTTCCAGTCAGGGCACACGCCTGGGCTGTGGGCCAGGTCCCCAGTAGGGAGCACGTGGGAGGCAACCACACATTGATGTTTCTCCCTCCTTTCCCTTCTCTCTAAAAATAAATAAAAATTAAAAAAATACATATATAGCTGAACTGTGTTGTGTGTCAGACTTGAGGACTCTGAATTATGTTTGTTCACTCACTCGTGGAAATATTTGTCTGAGTTTGTTGTACAACTGTCTAACTTGTGTTTGACTCACTGGGGATACAGCGAGTTTCACCTGTGAAACCTGGGCACCATGAAGTCAGTATTATTTTATCCCTGTGCAAAAAAAAAAGAAGACGGAGTATTTACACTCCCCCAGAATTCATATGTTAAAACCTAACCCCCGGTGTGATGGTATTTGGAGGGAGAGCTTTGGGAGAAGGTTAGGTCATGCGGTGGAGCCCTCACGCATTGGATTAAAAGAAGTCAGGGAGTTCCTCTTGTTTCTGCTGTGTGAGGACAGAGTGAGAAGGTGACCACCTATGAATCAGAAAGGGGACACCAAATACCAAATCCAGACACCAAACACCGTCACCAGACACCAAATCTTCCAGAACCTTGACCTTGGACTTTCTAACTTCCATAGCTGTAGAAATAAATTTCTGTTGTGTATAAACCACCCAATCTTACAGTATTCTGTTAATATCAGCCTAGATGGACTAAAATGCCCCAAACATGCAGACATGCAGTTATTGGATAACTGCAATCACTGGACTGCTAAGTAGTCACATGTATTTTCTCTTTTCATGATCTTAATGGATTCTCATTTAGATGCAGCTGCTCTTATGATTCTCTTAGGTCCCTCATTCCCTTATCTCTAATATGTGGATAAATTCTTTGCCAATGCTACACAGATAGTTGGGCAGGGCTAACGTTTGACCCTGAGTTGACGTGGGCTTATGAGAGAGAAAAGTGGCTGAGGATCCCCACTAAAAACTCTCCAGCAATGTGACTGTGCCTGTCAGAGGTCTTAGTGGTGTATCCAGCCTGCATTTAGCAAAGGTTAGTGCTGAAAGGAAACAGCAGTCATTCAGTGCCCCTCCCTCACTTCGTGGATGCAGAAGTTGAAATTCAAATTTCACTTCCCCAGAACCCAGCCATGCCGCTCATGGCCACTTCACTTCCCCCTCTGCTGCTCTTTGGCTCGTGTCTCAGGAAGCCTGGATTCTGGTTGCAGGCTGGACATCATCTAGACTGGCCAAGTGATTTAACCCTTACACCCTTCAGAACAAGAGCTGAAAATATTCTGTGAATAAACTAAGATTCATTCTTTAAATTATAACTGTTTCTTCTAATGGCTAATTATGACTCATATTTTAAGGATGGGACCAATTTATGAATACTCGTAACTACCTTTTGTGGGAGTAGTTTTCCTGAATTTGTACCAACTGGAATGGCAGACAAGGCATTCCTCTTGCACTGGCATTACTAGTATTAGCATTCTCCATCGCTCTGCGGTCTGAGAACATCCCGGGAGACTCCAGGTGCAGGGTCAGGAGCACAGTTCAGGTAACAATGCATGTCTTCTTGGGATTACTAATGTAAGTAAGGATTTACTCCTCACTTCAGGAGAACAGGTAAATATTCTCCTTTTCTGGTATTTATTCAATTGACTAAAAAAAAATCCCAAACCACACAAACCCAGTTTGATTTTATGGGTTCATTTCTCACACAAGGAGACAATAAGTAAGCAAAAAGTGGGAGTTTAGAAATCCAAGTTCTGACTGCTCTTGTTGAAATTACAAAATATTTTGTATCTTAGTACTGTCTCCGTTTCCAAAAGGGTGAATCCTTTTTGTTTTACTATGTTAAACAACCAAAAGACTGACTATGAAAGATATTAATTGATTATGTATATGCTTGTTTGTAGTTTTGCACTGTCATCACCTTGTGAAAGAAATTAGGTGACTGGAGAAGAATTACATTTTTTTGGTGTAATTCTATCTTTTTATTTTAATAAGTTTTTTTTGTTTACACACATTTAGAGCAGTGTTGAATTTTTTGAATTCTTGACCTTGTTGAAAATGTCAATTTATATTATAATTACATCAAGTACACACAAAGGTAAATGTCAAGGGAGGAACAAGTGATACATTCATGACATGTCTAAATAAAGAGCTCCTATAATCAATAAGAAACACATTGCAAAAGGTAAATGAGCAAAGAGCTGATCAACATGAAAAAACTTCCAGTCTATTAGTAATCAAAGACATGCACATTCAAACATGAGATTATTTTGCCTTTCAAATTAGCAGGGTTTTTTTTTTCTTTAAAAACGGCAGTGCCACCTGAGTTGGGATGCGGCAGGCACCCCCACATGCCGCTGGCGGGACGTGAATTAGCACGGCCCTGCTGGGGTGCCCTCGGTGGCTTTTGTCCTCTTTTCAAAAAACAGCTTTATTGAAATATAGTCATCAACTGCATGTATTTAAAGTATACAGTTTGATAAGTTTTTACCAATTTTATATATAGATAGATAGATGGTGTGGCACAAATAACACCCCTCTTTATTACAAAATCATAAGCATGTAATTCTGTAACATAACAATATTACATTCATGTACACTATATGACATGTTAGGTGAAATGTTCAAATTAAAACTGTAAATTATTACACCCATATTATTACCCTACCAACCACACTCAAGCAGTGTGTGTGTGTGTGTGTGTGTGTGTGTGTGTGTGTATGGAGAGATCACCACAGTCAAGACAATAATCAAATACACCATTCCTAAAATTTCCTCCCTCTTTGCCTTTTGCTGCCCGGAAACCACCGATCTACCTTCTCTCCCTATGGAATGTCCTTTGTCTGTGTGCATCCAGTGTCTTGAAAATATTGGTATCTATTGACATTGACCAGTAATGAGATTTTTAGTCATCTTTGTGCCTGTTTGCATGCATAGTATAACCTGATAAATATTTGTATTATTACTACATTCTGTGTAAGGGTTCTTACTACTCCATTGATGGCATTTCACCATGTAAGAGCCAAACACTGAAAACCATTTAACTGTTCATCACTAATGGCATGTGTCTGTCTTCTAAGCCCGCGCTGCAGAGTGTAGTCCACAGACCAGCAGTATGTGTCTCGTCCTGGACAGACACTAGCAATGCAGAATCTTGGGACTCATGTCAGACCTGCTGATCCTGAACCTGTATTTTAATAATATCCCAGGTGATTTGTATGCTCATTAAAATTTGAGAAGTAGTGTTCTAAGAAATAATTTTAATATTTGTAAAACATAATCTGGATGTGCCATGATTTACTTAATGACACAGGAAAACTTTGCAGTCATATCAAATGGAGAAGCAAACACTAACTACTAGGATTCACAGTTTGTTTGTAGAAAGTGCAGTTTAAAGAGTGCATAGAGGTGCATAAAAAGGAAAGGATGAAAATGTAGAGAGTGGGATTTCCGAAAAAGGAATTGCAAGTGATTTTAACTTTCTTTACATTTTATTTTTCATATTTTCAAGAATGACTACTATATATTACACTTAAAATTGGAAAACAAATCATTTCTAATATTTGATCCCCTGAACAGCATTTTAGCAATTAGGGGAAACCTCTAAGAGGTTAATGAGCAGGCACAACTGCGGGGCGGGGTGGGGGGCGGGTGTAAAGAAGTTAAGCCAGAGAGCCTCTCCGGTTGCTTACAAGATGAGATGTCATTATTGTGTGTCAGAAGGCAGCCTGATGTGTGCCCAGGCCCAAAGCAGAAGATCAGAGGAGTTCAGCGAAAGCAGGGCTGTGGGGTTGGGTTTTTGGAGCTGTGCAGAGAAGGACAGACACGATTTGGCGACATGCAAAGGGAGAACATGTGTGATCTGAAAATTACTTCGGGTTTTTTATGAGCTGGAACAATAGTGGTGGTGGATGGTGCATGTAATTAAATTCTGATAATTTTAATTTTTTTAAGATTTTATTTATTTTTAGAGAGGGGAAGGAAGGGAGAAAGAGAGGGAGAAAAACATCTGTGTGTGGTTACCTCTCCTGCACCCCCAGCTGGACACCTGGCTAGCAACCCAGGCATGTGCCCTGACTGGGAATTGAACTGGAGATCCTTTGGTTTGCAGGCCAGCACTCAATCCACTGAACCATAGCAGCCAGGGCTGACAACCTAATTTTAAAAGGAAAGGAGCCAAGAGCCTTATCCTCTGCTTAGAATATTAATGGACAAGTAGAGATGTAAATAATTTGCTTAGATTTACTATGAAATCTTGTTTTGTATGTGATTCTGTGTTATGTCTTGCAACTTGGTCCACTCCTCTGCACCCAAGCTCTACTTCTTATGTGTCGTGGTGCCCACAGAAAATGATGGTGTTTTCATGGCACCAAGCTGGAGAGTATTTTAAATATTAATTTGGAGCTTAGTAGAACAACACATTATATTTTCTTTATATGATATGATAGCTAAAATTAGCTAAATACAAAGTGTAAGAGAATATCTTAAATATTAATTTTGCATAAAATTCCCAAATACATTAAAAAATTCCTTAATGAGAAGCTTGATCTTGCTTTCTAGACATAAGTATTAAATATCAAGGGATACGCTCGAAATGGCTAATTCTTGATCAAGACAGTTTAATGATGAGTTCTCCAAATTATTTTTTTTAGTTTTTTAAAAAGATTTTATTTGTTTATTTTCAGAGAGAGGAGTATGGAGGGAGAAAGAGAGAAACATCAGTGTGTGAGAGAGACACACCGATTGGTTACCTCTTGCCTGGGCCTCAGCTGGAGACTGGCCCCAACCCAGACACGTGTCCTGAACAGGAATCAAACCAGCGACCTTGCACTTTGCAGGACGATGCTCGACCAACTGAGCCGCACTGGTCAGGGCTCATATTCTTGCTAGTCACCATTGACAGGTAGCTGACACATTAGTAGCTGATAAAACAATTTTATGCTACTTTTAAAACCATTCAAAAATTGAACATTGCATTTAGAGCCCTGCAACCTTTCTTGTTTTGTTGTTGACAAATGTGATGTTGATATTGTTTGTGATAACGCAAGTGGTTTCTCAAAGGCAAATGAAATTTTTCATATCAAGGAAATATTTTCAAATAATGATGAAGTTCTAATTTATAGTGTGTGTGTGTGTGTGTGTGTGTGTGTGTGTGTTGTGTTGTAAGAGCGTGGCTGTCTCGGAGTAAACAGACACAAGCAAACATAAGACAGAGATCTGGGCTGCTACCTGGAGCTCCACGTGTGAGGAGCTGGCCTTCCCCAAGCCCCAGCTGACCACACCTCATCATGAAATTATTCAGCAGCCAGACTGTCCCTGTTCCTGAAGGTCAGGGACTCGCTCAGTAGCAGGCTTCTTAAGTAGCTGCCCAGCTGACTGGGTACCTTCTTGGCTTCACATAACACATCACGGCAGAGCAGCAAAGGTCAGATGCCTCCCATAGTCCTTCTCAGTAGGAGCTGAGGGGTAAACCATCAGATCCCACTCTGGGTTGCTTTCTGGGGACTGCTAGGTGAGGAGGTTACTGGCTAAGAGGGCTGTGGCTGCCCAGCCCGTTGTGGCTACCCAGAAGGCTGAGGAGATAGGTATCTCTTGACACACTCACAACCCATTTGTGGCACATGATTGTGCTTTGGCTCAATGGTGGGCTGGGAAATTGAAGCCTCTACATTTCCCGAGCCCCCTTACAGCTTGAATTCCAGATGTGACCTAGCTTCCTCCAAGCAGATGTGTGCGCTTGAGATTGAGAAGGCCAGTTGAGATGGAGACCATATTTTTGTATTCTGCCATCTATCATGGGGCATTTGGTTTTTCTGGAAGAGCAATAACAGAAGTCCCTTGGTGTGGTGTGGCAGGACATGGGGCACTTGTTTTTCAAGTGGCGATTCTGGCTAAGGCAATGTGGCTCTGGAACCAGCCGCCAGGCAGCATGGTCATGACTTTCCAGTTTCCAGGGTATTAGCAGACATAGCTGCTCTGCTGGACAGCCAGTTCTGCGCTGGTGGTCTGAGAGTCGTCTCTGGACGCCAGACTACAGGCTGCTTCTGCAGTCCTTCCAAAGGCCGGGAGAGCAGGCGCTTCTGTGGATGCCCAGAAGTTAACGCCCCAGCACATTGTGTTTAAACCACAGGGTTTCTGTTGTCTGACCACTGATTGTTGAAGATAACCTACATTTGTCTACCTATCTTCTTATCTATCTATCTATCTATCTATCATCTATCTATCTATCATCTACCCGTGTTGTGAGGCCAAAAAATAGGATCACTTTCTCTAAAACTTTCTGAATTTATCTCAAAAGAGTTGCGCTCAAGGCTAGAAACTCACATCATGTTACTAAGAACCGTGAGGCACAGCCACGCACGCCATCAGCTGGTTTTACACGAACATCACCCTGGAAGTTTCTCCAGGCGGCAGTAAAGCCTTTCTGGCAGGTAAAGAACAAAGCCAGCCCACCTGCCTTTATTTTCTACCTGATCTCCTTGCACCCAATTTTCACTGCACTTCCCCATTTTGCAACTCTGCCAGTTCTAACTCACGTAATTTCTTTACACCAAGACCCACATCGTCCTGAAGAGAGAAAGGAGAATAGCATCAAACCTTTGCCCAATTGTCTCAGAAAATCTATTCTGATTTTTACTAGGAAAAAAATGCAGCGAGTGGAGAAATACATGGAATTTATTAAATATACAAAGACTTCCATTTTATCATAACTTTTAAGTTGGACGAAAAGCCAATGCTTTCCTATTTTGGAAACTTTGAAGTGCTTCGATGTGGCTTACACTCATCGGAAAATATTTCACTACACTTATCAAATGCCAGCCTCCAAGAAAGTCAGTGGAAGGGAGTGGAAACGGAGGGGCGATGCCCTCTACACCAGGTGGAGGCTCAAGGAAAGCTGCACGTGCGGCTGTTGCCCCGCCCCCGTGGGCCGTTGTTGAGACGGGGTCCCACCGAGTCCCATCCACAGGCAGTGCCTTCGATGCCACCGTCCACCCAGCTGCCCAGTGCCGGACTCTGCACGGGGCGCAGTGTTTTGAGGGTGCGCGGGCCTCTCCCTCCGTGTTTCCTGAGGGCGCTCCGTGTCGCAGCCCGTTTTCCCCACGCGCTGCCCCAGGCCAGGCGAGTTCAAGCAGAACGGGGTTCCAGTACCGCCCCGCCGCCCCGCTTTTGTCCAGTATTTTTGGGGTGATCTTCAGGAAACACATAGCTTTGAAGAAAAGCAGAGGCGACCGAGGCAGTGCTGGTCACATTTGGGGGAAGGTGGTTGGAAAATGCTTCTGAATTTACTTGCTCATTTCTGAAAGGGGCGGACTGCACAGATTTCTAAGCCGCGGGCTCTCCCATGGCTCTCTGTCCTCCGAGCACAAACCCAGTGGGACATCTCTCAAACTCACCTTTACCTGTGATTTTGATATCAGTGGGAGTTCTTTATTTAGAAATTACAGGGCGTGACAAAAATACACATAAAATTCACCGTCTTCAGTTCAGGGTATGGAGCACACTCACGTTGTCGCACGGACAACGCCAGCGCCCACTCCCAGAGCTCTGTTCATCTTACAAACCCGAAATCGCAGGCATTAAACAGCCGCTCCCTGTCCGCTCCCGCCAGCGCCGGCAACCACCACCGACTTTCCGTCTCCGCGAATTTCACTGCTCTAGGGGCCTCGCGTCGGCGGGATCACACAGTACCGTCCTTTCGTGTGATGACTTATCTCACTTAGCATAATGACCCCCCAGGTTCATCCATGTCGTAGTGCATGACAGGAGTTCCTCCTTTTTGAAAGCTGAATAATATCCTGTTCAATGCGTGTACCACATTTTTCTATTCATTCATTCATTCATTCATCCACAGGCATTTGGGTTGCTTCCACCTTTTCTGTCAATGTGCTGGGTGTTTTTTCTCCCAAGAAACTTGTTATTCTCTTAAGTGTCAAACTGTTTTAAATATTAGTTTCTCATTTCTGGAGCATTTTTCTATCCTAAAGATTATCTCTGTATCTAACTATTTATCTGTTATCTATCTTCTCTTCTCCTAAGAATCTCTAGTTGTTTATTTTTAAAATAAGTACATGTTACTGTAGTATATTTACATGTCCTCAGGTCCTTTCATCATGTATTTAATTTTTGGAAATAGCAAAAACCAGCAGAGGGCAAACCTGATGAACTGAGGGAGCAATGAAGTAACAATAGTAATGATCATTTATTACTATGTGCCAGGCACTGTACTAGCATTTCACACCCATAATCTCATCCAGTCCCCACCACAACAGTTTTGTGGTTATTAATAAATATTAATGTCCATTTTATAGAGGAGGAAACATATTCAGAGGCATTAAATGCCTTTGCTAGGGAGGCACAATCAGAAAAAAAAAAGACAGAGCTGGATAGGAAGCCTAAGTCCTTCTGACCCTCTCGCTCACATGTGTATGATGACACCAGTGTTTCTGAAACTTTCCTGTGATTAGAGCCACTTGCATGCTCAAAACTACAAATTCCTGGCCCAGTCCCAGGTATTCTGAATCAAAATCTGCAGAGAAGGAGCCTGAGGAAATCACACTGCTTGACACTGTGGCCTCTCCACCACGTTCCTGTTGAACACGCCATGTGCACCTGAAGTACAGGGCAGTGTTGTGGAGCTCACGGCTCAGCAGGAAGTGCCCACAACCAACACTCAGAACTGTTATGAGCCTTAGTCCTTGGAAAGCCAGTATAGACTTCAAAGTGGCTTCTTCGAAAGACAATACTTATTTGAATCTTCTGACTTACTGTCATTAAAATGAGTAGCCTCATTTCTATAGAGGCACAACCTAGGGTAGAGAGAGAGCATTCTGCAGTGGAAAAATTAAGACAACCCTCTTCTGAAATCTTGGGTAAGTCGCAACGTCCCAGAGCCTTGGTTTCTTCGTCTGTAAAATCTGGGTGCTACTATCCCATTTAAATGACTATTGCATATGTTAGAAATGCGTATTTATGCCTTGTTGTGTAGTAGGTGCTTAGTAATTGGTAGTTCTTATAATAGTAAAGCAAGATTTCCGGGATGGTTGTACATGTGAACCACAATGTCCGCTTGGCAGCGGACACTGTGTAATAAGCTAATCAGCCAGGGTTTTCAGTCTGGAGCGGAATCTTGAAAAGGGTGTGGAGAGATGCTTCTATAACTTTCTCAGGTTGATACAGGGAGGTGGTGGTTTGGGGGGGTGGGACACTGCAACATTTTAAAAGGTATTTTATAGCAGGAATAGTGAGAAATGAATAAAAATGTCCCCTAGGTGGCGCTGCATCATCGTAAAAATACAGGTAGGAACCGGTATTTTTAGAGGTGACTTCCCTCTGGTTTGAATTTCAAATAAGAGCAGGACAGCTCCCTGGGACGTCTGGGAAAAAGTGACCAGGAAGAAAGAGCCTTTTGAATACGACTGAGTATACAATACTCTTGCCCGTGAGGCCCCATTGGGTATTGGGTTTGCTGTAGTTGGAAACAGGAAGCAGGTTCGGGCCAACTTTTATTCCTTCGCTGTTGGAGCCATGACTGATTTTGACAGATCGAATACCATTTATAACACCGCTGTGGGGGACAGTTTAGCCTGGGATATTAGTGCTAGCCCCTCCAGGGACTGAGAATGGGATTGGAGGGATGTAAGGGCGCCTGGAATAGTCAAATATATATGCTAATGAGTTTAACAAGAATAGTCCTTTATTGTTTTGCGTGTCACTGTGCATTTCTCAGCTATACTCGTCCTTTCCAACCTCCATTTCTGGGCAACCTATTTTTCTTTCGGCATCAGAAGCGATAGCATCTGGGAAGTGAATCTGATGAATTCTGTCTGGCAACCGACATCCTTCAGATGGCCAGATCCTCCTGCGGGAGGAAACTGAGATGCTCAGGAGTTGGTGCAGGGCCAGGTATACCTGTCTTTGAGGTCCTAGTGATGGGGGCAGGAGGCTGGCCAAACACGGAACTTCTGAAACTCCATGTCCTGAGTTCATTTCCATTTTGGCAAAAGTGTGGCTTTGGTTTCCAAGGGAAAGAGTTCACATGTATTAAAATGTCTCAGTTGCTGAAGTTGCTTTGTGTCCTCCACTAAAGCCTTCTGCCATCAATCCGCATCTCCCAACACATTTTCAAATGTGGTGTCTTTGGAAGGTAACCATAGCAACTAAGCTTATTCAGAAATGACTGAATCTAGGCAATAAAGGGAGAGGTAACCCCATGGTACTTTCCCCTGGAAACTCACAGGACACTGTTGACTCTCATAATTGTATAGTCTGAGTACCGTTGTCTGTGCACTAGGCAGTGTCCTACTTTAAGACATTTGATTCTCACAGCCACCCTATGAAGTCATGATCATTTGTAGCACAGAGATTTTTGTGACTGGTCCACGATTGTGCAGCTGGTTAGGTCTGCTGCTTAAAATCAAATGACCTCCTCTTTGCCCCGCATACACTGCCTTCCAAGGAAACTTGGAGAAAAGTCCTTCAATGTCCATTTTGCAGGTAGTATATGGGAGTCACAGAAATGTGGGAATTGTTCAGGGCAGCAGCGCCTCTGCTCCCACCCCACTAACACCTCTCTGCTAAGGGTAGCAGGTAGTGATAGAGTTCCAAGATGATCTCATCTGATGCTCACAGCAGGTCTCAGGGATTATTAGATCTGTTTACAGATGAGGAAATTGAGATACAGAGAGGTTAAACGGCATTTTTCAAGGTCACAAGTATTACACTGAAGAACAAGAAACCAAATCCGTCTCTAATTCCATGCCCCCTTCCTAGATTTGGTGCTTTAAAAATATCTCATCCCGCCTGGCTGGCGTAGCTCAGTGGATTGAGCACGGGCTGCAAACCAAAGCATCGCATGTTCGATTCCCAGTCAGGGCACATGCCTGGGTTGCAGCCCACAGCCCCCAGCAACCATACATTGATGTTTCTCTCTCTCTCTCTTTCTCCCTCTCTTCCCTCTCTAAAAATAAATAAATAAAATCTTTAAAAAAAGATATATTAAAAAAATTAAAATAAAATAAAAAATAAAAATATCTCATCCCTCCATCTATCCATCCATCCACCCACTCATTCATTTCATAAGAATTTGTGAATGTATTCGGTACCATACACTATGCATGGTTGATAAAGTTTTTAGGACTATATTGAACTCATCAGAGAAGAATTTTGCTGTATATATAGGAACCATCTTTGACTTGAGTATTGTGGAAATACTGTTTATGAGTATAAACTTGTACATGTGAGAATTATATATTTAAATTAACCTTAAAATCCATACTGAATGTGCTATAGATATGAAATCATAAATTTATCTCCACAGATTGCCTAAAATGATGACAGAGAAGGATGCTATGCTTGAAATTTTTAGTTGAGTCAAAGGCTGATATAGTCTCAAGATAAACATGATCTGTATGTAATTCTAGCTAGAGCCACCTGCCATGCAGGGCAGCCAGTGTATGGAGGAAGGGTAGGGGGTAGCCCCATCCCTGGGGGGAGGGGGAGGGGAGGGTGGTCTGCTGGATTGGAGTCATCGTTCACTCAGAGATATAGAACCACGATTCACGGAGCAAAGACACTCAGAAACCTCAACTCAAAAGTGTTTAAGAGCTTGATGTGAACTGTTTGAACGTTTGGGGCCTGGAGACAGGATCCTGACTCTTGCGTGGAACAGCCCAAAGGCAGGTGGCCTCCTAGAGCTGCTTCTGACCGCGGAGCAAAAGTAGAGGGCAGAGCAAGAGGGCTCCAGGCTGCCGGGCTTTGCCAGGGAGGCAGAGGACACGGACGCCCAAGGTCTCTCATGGATTAAGCGGATGCCGAAGCAGGTGGCAAGTCTGAGCCATCCTGAAAGGCACCGCCCTGGAGGACTGGCTCCTACCAAACCTGCAAAAAGAGGCCATGTGGGGTCTGCTCAGGCAGCCTGAGAGTGCGTTGTGTGGGGTTGGGGGGGGTGGAGGGGGGACTGTGGAGGGCCGGGGCGGAGACACTGTGGTGTCAGAGCTGCAGCTAGTGGGAGGGGGGTGAGTAGGCGGGGGTCTCTTATGAACCCCCATAGGTCCTTCATGGGAGAAGGAGCCAGTATTTGAACATCTCATACACAAAAGGCATCTTCACAGAAGACAAGGTCACCGGTGAACAGGCCTGGCCCCTTTACCCCTTGCCCCGCGCCCCCATCCTGGCCCCACAGCACCAGGCCGCAGCACAGGGAATGAGTGATAAGAAGGACAAGGTAGACCAACAGCCGAGGAAGAAGTGACCCTTAAACTGGGTGAGAGATGACTATTTCAGGAATATATCAGTAGATAGACTTTTTAATACCCTGATACAAGGCTATTCTCATAGCCCAGTGGGGCCAAAACATGCTCCAGTATATGCCTGGGGGATCCTGGCTGCGTGAGGGATGGTGGGCAGGCAGGGAACAGAATCCAGCTGCGTCCAGCCTGCTGCACTTCCCCTGTGAAAAGCCTTCCACGAGCAGGCTACGTTGTCGTTGTCGGAGGAGCCCCGGGATTTCTTTTCCTCGCTCCTTTGCCCCCAGCAGCTGGTAAAGAGACACCCCTGCCCTCTTCTGCTTGGTTTCTCATTTTCACTTTAGGGTTATGACTGCCAGCTAGAGCTGCCAGCTCCCTCTAGGTGACTTTGTTGGGCCTTCAGGATGAGGTTGGAGCCTGAAGGGACTAAGCATGACAATTAGAAAAATTATCTCTTGCAATAAAACATCCTCCAGTACTGCTTATAAGAGCGTATAACGTTACATGGTGAGGGGCCCAAACAAGGTGCATTCATCTGCAATTATTCATGCTCACCAGGGAAAGGAGGCTTTTTGTTTGTCATTTATTGTTTTATTCGTGATTAACCAGCATTGTAATGATGGCGTTATAATGATAACAACGCAAAGAGGGAACACATTTGAGGTGCACATTGTTTGAGGCAAGATGCTAACCCTACTTTGAAAATTTGGGGGGCAGGGAGGCTACTGTGTGTGTGTGTGTGTGTGTGTGTGTGTGTGTGTGTGTGTGGCTTAGGGGGAAGGGGACGGGATGGGGGGGTAAGTTAATTCTCATTTCGTGTGAGGGTGGGAATAGCCCAGGCTCCTCCTGTATTTTCCGCAGGCTGCTTTGCTTTCAAGGGCACACACGCTCAGGGCTCTCACAAGCCTTCTCCCTCCAGCCCTCACGCCGAGTGAGAATCAAACATCACCGGCACTACAGTGGTCTTTTCTGCCCGTGAGAATCCATGTGTAATTTCTTCCAAGAGGCAGTATTTCTCTTTCAAAAGTTCCAGAAAATTCTAGGCTCCCAAGGGCTGACCTTCCGTCATCAACACCCCTGTTTTCTGTCTTCTCAACTCTGGACCCGAGTTCCGGTCTGTAACTTAGGACTTTCCCTAGGTTTCTGGGCCTGCCCCAGTAAGTAGGAAAGGTGTCCCCTCACCCCACCCCCACTAGAGGAAGCAAATTCTTTTAAATATCCTCAGTCATGGCAACACTTGGGCTTTTGTCTTTATTTTCAAACATGGACAAAGGTGCTCCATAGCTAACCGTGGTGAGATGGATAACACTCAGTTACACCACTTCTGGACAAAATAGAGGCATAAAGGGATAATTTTCTCCTAAAATGCAAAACCCAGTTCTGAAGGCAGTTCCAAAAGAAAAATGCGCTACATATTTTGAACAATGACATCATCATGGGAAACAATACATGGTGAGTCTCCCAGGGAATCTATTTTTAATAGATTCCAAATCCAAATATCTAAAATATGATAATAGCCACTGTCTTTTAAGCATTTCTCTCAACGGTTAATTAAATAAAACACTCAACTTTGAGTTATATATTATTATGCCCATTTTACAGATGAAGGAACCTCGATTTACCCTTACCAGCCAAGTGACTTTGAACAAATTGTTTAATCTTCCAGATCTGACTCCAGAGCCATGTGTGATATACTACATAACTTTATGCTAAGCAAACAGAAGGCAAATAATTTTCAAGCAAATGTCATAGATTTTTCTCTCATTTTTGTGCTAGGAGATAAAGGTGCCAATACATTATACATGGGTAATTTTTTTCACATTTGAAGGAATTTCATCATGTCTGAGAAAGGCCCCTTCCTCTTTTTTTCTTTTCTATTTTTTTGTATTTTGAACTTCAGGGAGAAAGGGGAAAGAGAAGAAAGGTCATAGGACTGAACACCAGGAGACCCAGTTCCCAGCCTCTCATTTAACTCCCTGGGTCTCGGTTTCCTCATCTGCAGAACAGGGTGGTCAGCTAGACCTTCTCTAAGACGTGAGGCCTTTTACAGATGATTAGCATAAGCCCAGATTTCCAATTCCAGCTTCTGGTCAAAGGTCCTCCTTATTGGCCCAAACCATGTTTTATGCTCACGGAGGAACAGTCTGTCATCCCACGACTAAAAATATGCGATGCTTTGTAAATCAAGTTCAACGTTAAATTGTGTTGCAAACATAAAGTTTTACACAGTTGAGATGTTGGTGTATGGGATTTAATGAACTCCATATGCCTGACCTCTGGAAAGAAATGATCCTGGGGGCTGAAGCTGTGGAAGAGTACAAGGGCCTCAGCATCTGGTGTGAGTTACTCGGAGTGAAGGGAATCGACCACATTTTTGTATGATGGCCAAGCTGGGGAAGGTAGGAATACTGTGTAATCTGTGCGCTCACCTTCTGAGGTAATGCTGATCGTTTTCCAGCTTCTCCTCACTCTTCAGGGAGTTGTGGAGTCGGGTGGATTCTGCCTTCCTCTTGCAGGTGTCCCGTGCCCTTGAAGCCACAGGGTTTCAGGTCCACTGTGTTGGACGTGTCAGTGACTTTGACCACTTGCACTTGTTTTGGTCAACTCCACTACTCTTTAAGGGGCCTGCCTAAAACCCAGATCCTCTCCCTTATTTAAAATGTTCAGGTCTCCTCATTGCTTATACACACACAGCATCTTGGTGAGTTGAACCCTGAACCCATTTTTCAAGGTTCTTTGGCCATTAGTTCCCATTTTTGGCATGCTCTGCTCATTCGGAGCCCATTGCCGACATTCCAGTCTCACCATTCGGAGCCTTTCCTTGTGCTCTCTACTCTGCACAATCCCTGCCACCTCGTCTCCATCTGGAGATCTCCTAATCGGTGCAGCTCCAACCACACGTTCCCTGGGACGTTGCTGCCCCATTTGTGGTTAGTCTTTGCCATTTCTGTGTTCCCATAGCCCTTAGATGCAGTCAGGACTAGAAGGGAGGGGCGTGTAATCTCCCTCCAGTAAATCAGAGAGCTCTTCATGAGTGAAAACATGTCTGATGCTTTCCTTTATTTTTCTGAGCACAGTAGAGTTGGCTTTCAGTAAATGTTTGCTGAGTGCACCAATAAAGGAATAAATGAATAAACAGAAAGGACTTGGAAACAAAGCAGGGTTTCAGTCTTTCGGAGCTTCTCCACCGTACTTCTCTGATTACTCTGCATGTGATAATTTTATGTCTCTCGGGCTTCCTGCCATGCTTGCATCTTTGTTGAGGCTACTGTCCAAGGACAGAAAAACAACTATTGATCTCCTGACCTCAGGAATTTGCTATGAAACAGCACAGAAAGGAGCAAACCAGGAGACTCTCTTGTCTTCTCAAAATGCCCTTGCTCCCTGAGCTCGTTAAGCACACACGGGTGGACACCGGCCTTAGAGATGCGCCTTGCATGCGGTCGTTTGCTGTGCAGTTTTGCAAGTATATAGGTCTCCCCAACTAGAAACTGAGAAGAGGCAATAGTTTAGGTCTTCCTTCATAAAATAAGGATTCAATTCTACTCTGTTCCTGTCTTTATTTCAATTTATTTTCTAAACCCCGAGACACACCAACCATGAATCAGCACCTGTCTTCTTGGTACCAAATCCCGAAAATAAAGAATATTCATATTTTGGAGATTCATAGTATTGATAATCTGAAGGAAATTTTCAGAAGACTCGATAGGACTATGTTAATAGGACAAAGTAACTTTGCCAATGCATTGTCTCATGTGACCCTTGCAACAGACTTGTGAAATGGATGGGCAATAATAAAGATCCCTGTGTTATAGATGAGAAAGTTGAAGCCCGTGGAGCATAAGTGACATATCCAAAGTCACCTAGCTAGGAAATGGCCATGCTAGCCCCTGAACCAGTTGTGGTTATTAGGGTAAACCCACCTCTCTTTACAAGCACTTGTAAATTAAAAGGCACTCACATGGTCGTAGGATAGTTTGGGCCACCATGCAAGTTCCTGGCCTCCCAACGCATACCATCTGTGCTGGGGAAACTGGTTAGCAGGGACCTTCTCTGGCTCATTGTCATGTGATCATGAGAGAAGATGGGATTGAGAAAGGAAAACACTGAAAATCGACCCTTCATTCGACTAAAGGCTTAATGAAAATGCAGTGGAAGTCACTTGGAGAAAACATCACCTGGTGGGATTGAGGGGTTTTGTCTGGTTTTCATTTTAACCTGGGGCTACTCCCTTTGACCATTCTCAGAGAGATTCAGACAATGATGAAGAAAACAGTGATTTCATTTATTTGTCTCACTGGCTCCTCTTCGGAAAAGGTGCAGGTGGTAAATGTGTTAAGAACTCACTTTAAAACAATGGACAATTTAAAATTCAGTAAATCGGGTGTTCTCTGTTTAGCCTGATCTTGTTAGAATAATGGAATTTGAGAGTTTAAAACATGGCTTGTTTCAGAATGATGCATGAGTTCTCAAAAACCTTGTTTAACATATTGCTGGAATAATGCATATGAGATGGTTAAAAATGGAAGTAGGAAAAAAATCCCCAACACCCTTAGAGGAATTTGCAATTCATAAAGTTACTGACAATTTTGCATTATAGTTGCCATGGTAACCATGCTAGGCTTCTGCTAAAGTGTTTCTCAAAAAGGGAAGGAATAGTATATAATAAGCTCTTCAGTGTAAATTTTTTTGTTGTAGTTGAATTAGTGTGTAATTCTTATGTGAGTATTTTAGTAATCCATGAACGCACACTCCAGTTATGGTTCTGATTTCTTATCTCCGTGTGTTTAAGCAATGTATGAAAAGTTGCTGGCTACTAGCAACATTTGGTAATTAATTATGAAAATAACAAGAAAAAGCATTATCCACAGTAATTAATGATAAAAGTAAAAACAAAGAGCATTTCCAACTCAACCATAGCAAGCCAGACCAGAGCACTAGCTTGCTCATTGATTCACAGTGCTTTCCGTCAGGCTTTTAGGCCCCATTCACAAGTCACCCTTTGGCCCCTCTACACGTCTGTCCGAAGAATCCTATGTAGTGAATAGATGGGGACCAATTAGACTAAAATAATACTTTAATTTGGCCATTTGGACAGGGAGCTATTTTTAAATGGTAATTGACTGTGTGTGTATTGCTCTCTTTCCGTGGAGCCAGTCTCACAGCCGAGTCTGAGCTTATCTGGACACGGAGCTGAGGTTGTTCGGGGTTTGATGTCACGTGGTCAGTCCTGACTAGAGAAGAGATAGGGGTTTGGGAGCCAAGCGGACCTGGACTGCATTTCAGCCCCTCACTTTACTAACTGACACCTTAGCAAGTCCCTTACCATCTAGAACCTCAGTTTCTCCCTTTATATAAATGGGGTGATTATGCTTTTCTTGCATTGTTTGTCAGAATTAGAGATAATTGGACATAAAACACTTTGCCCAAGGTTTGGCACAGTGTACTAGTTCCCCAGTGTTGCTGTAACACATTGCCACAAACTTAATGTCTTAGAACATATACTTATTAACTTATGGTGCTAGAAGTCAGAAGTCCAGGTAGGTCTCAAGATAAAAATCAAGGCGTTGGCAAGCTGCCTTCCTTTCTGCCTTTTCCGGCTTGTGGAGGCGCCTGCATTCCTCGGCTCCGGGACCCCGTCCCTCCATCTTCAAAGCCTGCAATGGCTGGTTGTGTTTTTTTCACATCTCATCACTCTGATGAGGACTTTTCTGCCTCCTGCTACTGCTTTTAAGGACCTTTGTGGTTATGTTGTGCCCAAGCAGAAAATCCAGGATAATCTTCCTATTTTAAAGTCAGTTGATTAGAAACCTTAATTCTGTCTGCAGCCTTAATTCTCGAGTGCCATTGTAACAAAGCAATGGTTTCCGAACATTTATGGTTTCCGAGGATTAGGACATCTTTGGAAGTGGGACTGGGGATCATTCTTTCACCTGGCATACACAGCAAGCACAAATAAATGGTAACTACATGCTTTCCTATCATTCTTGTTATTTGTAGAGTTAGTAATCGTAGTACTTACCCCATCTAAAAGAGGGCTAAACAGGAGTTGCTAGAACAGAGAGAACTGTAGAAATCCAGAGCGTCTGGATCAAATGTCGGCCTGCGTGAAGTTCTGTGTCGACTTTCTGTTTTCTGACAGTCACACTCTAACCGATTTGCGTGGGTCCTTCGAGTTGGAGCCCCTACCTGGCAGCCACCACTGGGACTGGGTTTTACTTCCCAAGGGTCTTGCTTTAATGTGCTCTTAATTATAGGAAACCTTATTTCATTAGTATTGATTTTTTTAAAAAATATCTTATCAAAATGCACTAATTCCTGAAGCCCAAGAATTGCCTCTCAGGAGGTAAGGCTTCAAGGATCCAGAGAGGACAGTGGGAGCTCCTGGTGATATCCTCCTTAGAGATGGGATCTCCACACTCTAAAGCAGTGCCAGTGCCTGTCTGCCCTGCACAAAAGCGAGGTGGCCAGGGGCTCACCTTAAAACTTGCTGTGGCCGATGAGCTGTTGGGAAGCGTGATGTAACCACAGGCTTGAAAGCACTTTCGCCATTGGGCTTATTCTCATTCTTACCCTCTTCATTCCACGAGAGTGTCTGTCCTAGCCTGATGGGAGGTTAGAGACACTTGGGACAGAGGTGAATTAGCCCGGTCATTGCAGCCAAGGACATTCTATGTCAGCTGAATGCCAGCTGACCACCCCCATCCATCAATATGCCTCTTTCTATATGCGAGACTGTGCAACTGAGAGCAAGAGAACTCCCCTGTCAAGCCCAGCCAAAATCAGCAGAGTTGCCTAATCACCCATCCCAGAGACATGAGCCAAGGCTGCTTATTGTTGCATTCCGTTGAAGTATTGTGATTGGGAGTCAGGACTGTTGTGGGAACAGTCAATGGGATCGCTTTAAAGACTTCACCCTCATATTTTTTCTTCTTAGCAACCACACTTTCATTTTCCCTAAGACGTGGTGTATGTCTGCCCACTTGATGTTCCTGCATATTCTACAACAATTTCTGTGGAAGAATGCAATAACTGAGTTATTTGCTTCTTGTGGGTTCATGCTTCTGAAAGATTTAGGTCAAAACTGCAAGCATCTGATGGGCGTCTGTGAAATGGAGGAGGAGAGTCATGTATTTATCTGCCATTCATTGGGTGCTTGAGTGTTGGCTCTGTATCAGACATGGTGCTGGACTTGGGGGAAGGGAAGGGAACAAAGGTAAAAAACCCTATTTGTGCAGACCTTATGGCATACTGGGGGATACTCTAAATGGGTAAACAGAAAAAAAACAGTCAAATGTGGAAAGTACTGATGCAGAGGGATGAGCACAGTTCTGTTTATTTTCAAATGTAGGGTGACACACATTTTGATGAAAATACCTAAATTAAAGAAATGATTACGAACTATTAGATTGTTCACTCATTTATTAAATACATGTTGAATGCCTAATATAGACAAAATAGTAAACTATAGGCTTGGAAGCCATAAAAATAAGTCCTGAAAGGGTTTATAATCCAGAATGGGACACCAGCAAACAGAATGAGTAAAAATCAAAAGGACTCATTCTCATTAGGAAAATCATGAAGTGCCTTAAGGGTGCCATGGAGTTTAAGCTGGACTTTGAAACCAGGCATAAACCTCTGATTTATATCCACCCACTAAAATAGATCTATGCAACAGGGGCCTCTGGCTGTAAGATTTGGGGGAGAGAAGGCTGGAGGACGCTGCAGAAGCAGAGAACCTAGAAATGATAAGCGCTGGAGGTTGCCTCTCTCCAGGGCAGTAGCACAGCGCCCGGGGTGTGTGACTCTCACCCATTTACTTAGCATGGTTTTCTCTCCTCGAAATGAGGAAAGTGATTCTAGATGATCTGTCCAGACCCTTCTAGCTTAATGACCCTGAGTAAACTAATTACATTCCTCATCATGCGCTTAAATGCTTAAACACATAAAATGCCTGATATATTCCATTAAGGATAAACCAGCATGGGCTCAGTTATTGGGTGTCATATTTAAACTGATACCATTTGAATATTTCACACATTTCAGTTATTCGCACACATACGCTTCAATCTTAATGTTGCAAACACAGTAAGAGGGAAATTCTGTTCTTGGGCCGAATCATTAGTCCGAGTGAAGGGGGAGGCTTGTGCAGAAGTTGTAACACAGCTCAGGGCATCCGACAGACCTGGGCACCCATGCCGGTGCTGGCACTGACAGGCAATGCCACTGAATTCTTATGTGCCCCCGTGTTTTAATCCACAAAGTGGGAATGATCATCCTGCTTCAAAAAGTGAGGTGCAAACAAGGTAATATATTTAATGTTGCTCATTCATAGTTCGTTATGGATACCATATGAGTGAATAAGTGGGTTTTCTGCATGAGGGTATTGCTTCCTCTGCACCAGAGATGTGCGCCTGAAAGATTGTATGCGATTTGAATTTTTTATGCCTCTTTCATACTTGAAGTGTGCTGCTTTAAAAGTTCCTGCTGTGATTCTTTTTGCCAAACAATTACTATTTAGATTACATGAAATTTGAATTTATAAAGCATAACAATTATTTCCTTAAAGAATGGATTATAAAACTACTCTGAATGTGGAATAAACTGCTAGCTTATTTAAACCCACTATTTGCTTTTCTCCTCTTTCTAAATGAGATGTTCTCGGAGGCGCCAGTGTGCACAACTTAAAGACTCCTTTTGGCAATGCGTTTTGTGCGTGTGTAGAGGGGTCACCCTGTGCTATAAGCTGAAGGCAAGGTAAGGAATCAGGGAGAGTGCCCCTTGACTCCCTCACTTTCACCTCTCTCTCATTTGGAATGCAGGTGGGATGTCTAGAGACACAGAAATATTTTGCAGCTTTGAGAATGGAAGTCATGAACTGAAGATGGTGGAGGAACCAAACAGAAATTTGCTGCGATACCAGCCCAGGACTGACTGTCTTTTGACTTTTCTTTCTGTGAGAAAGCAATAACTATCTATTTTTAAAGCCTTTGTTATTTCTGTCGTCTGATAGGAGCAGCGTATTGCAGTTCCTAATAGAGGCACTTAGCAATATTGGTGACTGTCAGGTTCAGTGGGCTTGGGGTATGTGTGTCAGAATCAGAAATCAGAGTAATAATTGTGCCTGATAACCCACTCCCCCCAAATGTATCATCTGTGCAGGATCCCATCAGACTAACCAGTTAATATCACCAATGTTGCTGATTGTCAGTAAAGTTTATCAAAATTCACTCAGGTGCTGGGGACACATATAAGAAAGGTTCTAGTTTTGTCTTGAAGGACCAGGAGAATCTTCATGAGGAAGGTTGCATGAAGGACAGCAGTAGTTAGCTTCTTAGTTTGGGATAGAGTGGGACTGGGAGAGCAGAGGGAAGGGCGTTCTAGCAAAGGAACAATGTTTGCAAGGAAATAGAGGTAGACGTGCACTTGGTTTGTTTGAGGGCGCTGCCCGTCGTTAGCATGTATGTGGAACTCAGTGTTCAGAGGTAATGAACAAAGCGTGGAGGGAGGCAGCAACTGAGGTAGGAAACCAAGCAAGGGAGCCATCAAGCAGAATGTAAAACCACATTTAGACATTTTGTTCTATCCTACACGGAATGAGCTTCTATTTTGAAAGACCGTTGTGATGGCGAGGATGAAGAAGGATGGGGCAGGCAGGACTCAGTTGTTTTGGCGGACCAGGTACGAGATGAGAGGGCTGAACTGTGGGGTGGCACTGGACAGAGGACGAGCAGACACGCTCAGGTAATAATATGGGTTAGAACCAATAGGGCTTAATGAATGATTGGGTTAGTGCCGGGGAAGACGCCTTGGCTTCTGGCTCGGGATCTGTGTTAGTGCTAATTTGAGACTCTCGTGGCATATTTGCTGCTTCTTATAAGAACCTTAAATGTCTGCTTCCTATTTAGAAATAAGCTTGGTTAGAATTGGCTTCGTGAAAATTAAATTTTATTGATAAGAAGAGTAAGCCATCTGGCAATTCTCTGACTGGTTGATATCTATTTCCCTGGGTATAATAAAGATGTAACCTCTGCTACAGGAAGCTATTACCTGATATTATTTATTTCCTGATAAAAAGGAGCAAATCATGCCTGGACATCTGCAGAAAATGAGTTTCTAATAAAGCTAAGGTAGTTAATGTCTAAATGGGAGTTTCTCTTGCGATGATAAATGTCTACTCTGTTGAAATAGTTTCCATAAAACTCAGCAGGTAAGAGAGAGGAGATATTGTATAACTGTCAATGAGGCAACAGAAGGATGTTTGTTTATTGGGTTTATAATCCATGACGAACCCCAACTCATACAAAATGAAAATGCTCGGGTGTATCAATTTAGCGACAGAAGCTTTGTTTCAGAAAAAATTATATTTCAATATGCACTTAGTATAATATTCAGTGGATAATAGCAAAGAATGTGGAGGATGCCACTGGGAAAAATAACAAGCTGTGGCCATGTGTGGGAGTGCAATGCTAATAACTCTTAGAACAAATAATAGCGCATTGCTGACCGTTCCGTGTACACAGAGGGCTTTTCCCCCGTAATTGTTCTGTGTAATTTTTGCTTACAAAATCCTTCACTACTGGACTTCTGTCTGTACTGATGGGTTCCTGGAATGTGGCAGCAATAGGCAAAGTACCCCTTTACCTGGTCCTTTTTCTCCCTTAAACACCTCGATGAAAATCATTAACTGCTTCTCTGGCATTGAATGTAACAGGAACTCAGAAGACTAGTATGCTGTAGGTGAGTGAGTCACACTCAGTTGCTGGCCTTGTCTCAGGTGCTTTCTCTAGACTCAGATTGGGCATTGGCGATCCTCTAGAAGTTCTCGTAGTCACTGGGTTCTTCCACCCTGTGACTGTGCCTTTCCTTGGACTGTTGTCCTGAGCTGCAGGGCCAAAGCCAGGCCAGAGGCATCAGATCCTCTTTCCAGCACCAGGGAACAGGGAAAGAGGGAATTCAGGGCAATCAGCTTCCCTTTAAGAAACTTCCCAGAAGTTTCTCATCCTATTGGCCAGAGCATCATCACATAACCACACCTGTTTTCCAGGGAATCTGGAAAATAAAGTCTCTGTTTGAGTGGCTGAATGCCCAGCTAAAACTCAATGAGTTTTCTAGCACTAAAAAATGGATGAGGAAAATAGTGATATTGGAAGTGATAATCTCTGCCACACAGTCCCTTTGACCTGTTTTAGTGACTGATCTCACTCTCTAGAGTGAGTTTCATTCTGTGGGGTGTTTGGGGAGGGGTCCTTGTATCTTACAGATGATGGCCAGGTGGTGACTCTTCATTGCTGAGAGAGAAACCATTGGAAACGACATATATCAAATGTTAAGTCTCAACGGATATGAATTGAATATTTCATACATTTCAGTTATTCATACATGAATGCACATTAATCCCACTATGCTGGTAATTAAATTGTCTATCACATTTACCAAGGGAAGCCTGAATATATGTTGAGGATTTTCCTGTATTGTTCCCCAATCTCGTTCCTGGCACATGGCAATTAAGATCTGCTACCAAGAAATAAATAACAACACTTGAAATTGAATAGGGTGCTTTGTCTATTTAACACTTAAAGAAAATAGACTGAATGCATTTGTATTTCAAAATAGAAAGTTTTTTTCCATTAAGTCAAATGTACCTCGAAAATGGGGGGGGGTTTGTTTTCTTCTACAATGTTATGTGGTGTTTCTCTGCAGGGCTACCACGAGGTTACTTGACAGGTTGGGAGTGGTGAATTGAGAAGGCCTAGGTTTTGGAAGTTTAGGAGACACCAGGATTTCCTATCTGAGAGCCTGAAAGAGCCACTTGGGGCCATTCAGGACTCTCTTCATGCTGCTACCACAGCACTAGCAATATTATTTATTTTATAGTAAATAATAAAATACCTATCTTTCTCAACATCAGGCTCTGAACTTCCTGGGGGGAGGACTATGCCTCCAACCTTGTGTCTCACGTGCATATGCGGCACAAAGTAGGGGCTGCTCGGAATATTAAGTGAACGGATGAGGGGAAGGCAAGTGGGGCAATAGCCCTCAGTGGTAGTTGGAAAACCTTTCAGCCTGTGGGGATGAACGGAAGAAAACGTGGGTGTGGATACAGAAAGCCCAGGGAGCTCTGGTCTGATAGCTCCGTTTTCTTGATGAAGTATGGGGAACCACCTTTTTTGATAGTGAGGCGGGGCAGGGAGGTCAGGAATTTTGGGAGAGGAGAACAGTTTGAAAGGGCTACTTGGAACACATGAGAGAGAGTTGACGGGGCAAATATAGGGAGTTGCCCGGCAGCATTCAGGATCTTGTTCACTTCCAGTGCCATGTTCTGTTTGTTACCCTCTTTCCCCATATTGTCTCCTTCCCTTCCCTTTTATTTATTTATAAAAGATTTTATTTATTTATTTTTAAAGAAGGGGGAAGGCAGGGAGAGAGGGGAAGGGAGGGAGGGAGAGACAGAGGGAAACATTGATTCCTTGCTTCTCGTACGCACCCCGCCCAGGGACCAAGCCTGCAAGCCAGGCACGTGCCCTGATGGGTATTCAAACTTCAACCTTTCGCTTTGTGGGAAGATGCCCAACCAACTGAGCCACACCACTCAGAGCCTTTCCTTCACTTTTAAGGATACTCACATGCTTGCATTTGAACATTTAAAACCCTTCCACAGTTTCAGATCTCTCTCCAACAATTGTCTTCTCCCTCCTCTCCTTCAAGGACAAACTCCTAAGAGATGCAGACTTCGCTTCCCCACTTTTCTCCCCCCATCCTTTCTATTTCCTTGTTGAAATTATTCTCAGCAAGTCCTAGTGATGTGCTCGTTGCTAAATGCCACTCAAGCCTGAGGTCCTTATCTCACTTAATCTCAGAGCAGCTTTTGACTGCTTTGATTTTTCTTGAAATAGTCCCCATTTTTGTCTACTAAAACATTCTGTGTCTCCCATTTCTCAAGACGATCTTTCCAATATTCTTGGCAGGTGCTTCTTCTCCTGCCAGTCCTCCAGTGTTGGCGTTCCTCTGCTCGGGGTTTTGCCCTGGGCCTTTCTTATTCTTCTCACCCTACATTAACTTGCTGCATAATCTGCCTTGCTCACACATCTTCAGTTACATCTTGCTTAACCCACATCTTTAGCTCACAGATTTCTCCTTAGCCCCAGACCCATATCTGGAGGCTTCCTGGACCTCTACATCTGCATGTGCAGTAGCAGGACATGATGTAAAGTTTCATGATGAGAAACCTAAACTCATCGTGTCCACGACTCAGTTCTTCACCATTCCCTTGACGCCTGTTCCTTCCCCGTGTTCCCTAGTTTATACTCAATGGCATCTCCACCCACCAGGCACACCAGCCAGGACATCATCCTTGCCTGCGAGCTCTTCATCACCATTAACTTACCTCTCAAAAGTCCCTCTCAAAATACTGCGACACGACATTGCTACCCTAAGCTAGCCACCAAGATCTCTTGACTAGTTTACTTTAATACATTCCAAACTGGTCTCTCTATTCCCAGTCTACCACCTCTCCAACCCAAACCTCCATATTGTAGCCAGAGTGTCCTTTTTGGATGTAAACTTTATCTTTTTCTCCCCCACTTAAATTTTTTAAAAGATGTGCCCTTTTATTCTCCATTAAGTTTACACTTTTATTAGACTTGTAATTGTTCACGATCTGTCCACTCTTAGTTTATGTTTAGCCATCCCCTCCCTGGCTCTTTAGGTCACATGCACACTGTTATTTTATTTCATAGTTTTTTTTTTAGTTTCTTTAACTTACCATGTTACTTTTTATGTCTTGAACTTTCTTCTTTCTTACTTTGTATGGCTAACATTCATTCATTCATTCATTCATTCACTTAAGAAATATTTTGTTAATGTATTGTAGTGTTGGTGAGGTATTGTACAGGGCATTAAGGATATGATAGTGAATAAAATAGAACAGTCTGGGTTCACTAACATCTGGACTATGCTGTTCCAAGAAAGTTTTTGTGTTATCTGTCAGGACAAGCATCCATTTAGAATTCATTTGTGAATTCTTCAGGGGCCCCCAAGGGAAATTTTTCACTGTGCCCTTCCCTAGGGAGATACACTGGGTGGCCAGTGATTTGATTACCAAATCAAAGGGAAAGCTAAATGATGATTTGGAGGAAGGATACCCAACAAAGCTATAGAATCTCGGGGCTAGGAACCCTTGGGTTGGCGCCTTCTGGTGATAACATTGTTGTGACTCATCTCCAACTAGCTTCATAAAATAAGGAATGGTAGAGAGTGACTTCTATGTGTCCTGGTTAAGATTTAAATTCCTGAGGGAGGGAATCTGATTGACCTAGCTATGGTCAAGTGTTTACACTGGATACTGTGTGTGGCAACCAGAGGAACTGTATCTTCTGCTACAGCATTCCATAGAGGAGATGATGGCAACTTGGATTAGGGTAGCAGTGGAGATGGAGAAAAACAGATAAATCAAGCTATGTTGATAGGCAGAGACTGAAGATATTTGCAGACTTGAGCTGTTAACATGTTTGAGAGAAAAAGAGTCATGGATGATGAATAGACTTTGGGTTTAAGCAACTAATGGAAAGTGGTGCCATTTGCTGGGAGGCTGGGGGAAGAAGGAGATTTGGGTTGGCGGGGTTTGGAGACAGAGAGGAAATTATGCATGTAATTTGGTCAAGATAAGTTTGAGATATGTAATTGGCCATTGGATACTAAACTGGAACTCAGTGGAGCAGTCGGATATGCAGGTATAAATGTAAGTGTAGCTGCCATTTAAAGTCACTAGACTGGATGAGATTACCTATGGACAGATGGGAGGGAGAGACAAGTACAGGCCCTGGGACTGATCCCTGGGGTACAGCTGGGCTTAGAGGTTGTCGTAGAAGAGGAAAAGCCAGCACAGAGGCTGAGAAGGGAAACCAGCAAGATAAATGGAAAAATGGAATTTTCCACCATTGTCACAGAAGCCAGATCTTATTATTAGTAACAGATCTTCTGTATTGATGTCTGTTCAATCTTGAAATGCATAATCTTCTTTAGTCATCCCCCAGTTGGATTCATTCCTGCCCAATCAGGTACATATCCTCATATACCTGATTTAATCCATCACCACTACATATTTTATGGAAAGATCATCCAAACCAGATGGTCTGCGTAGCGTCACTAACAGCCTAGACCACATGCTGTCTCTCTTTACCATGGAGCTTATTTTCCATTACAGTTTCCTGTCCAGTTGACACTGCTCTTCTGTGTTTATGGAAGAATTCCCTACATCTTGTGTGTGTTGGGGTCATTGCTTCCCACTGTTGCCTGCTCCAGGTCCGTGCTTTGGTTAGGGCTTTTTATTCACCAGTTGAGAATTTGGACTATGTGGATGCTAAGCAGCCTTATGATACCAACCCCTTACGTTTAAAATGAAGAAGCTGAGGCCTAGAAGTGCTCATCCTGTCCAAAAGGATGTGATGGTGATGTTTTCTCAGCTCTGTTAGGCAGACCAATGAATATCTTTTGTATATCTTAAATATAAATTCATAAACAGCAGAGACCAGGAGGCTTTAAATGTCTGGGAGTGAGGCAAGGTAAGGTTTGAATAAAGAAAATCACAACACTGGTTCTGTCCCTTTTATAGTTTTATCGTTAGACTGCATGAATAGCACTGTAGAAGTTCATGATAAACAGTAAAACATCATGCAAAAGCGAGATTGTACTTCTCTTTCCAGATAAGCCAGGTGAATGTTGGCCAATTTTCTCAAAAGTGAGTTGTACTTAAGGAAGGACCTTATTTCTTGCCCGAATACCCTCCCGGATTCAGATTTTTTCAACTCTCATAAGTATTTATAGAGTTCCAACACCAGACTATGGTGGCATTTATATAAAGTCAAGCACCTTTATGGGTAGAATCAAGATCTTTGAAGTTTATCTCACATTTTGGTATGGACCAAGGGGCCCTTACTTGCTTCTCTCTTTAAGGAAGATGTCTCTAAATGACCAGGGGGCAGGAAGCCCCCTGAGGGTAGGAAGCCAGGTTGGACGACAAGCTTAGTCCAGGAACAAGTGCTGGAATGTGACAGGGCCACTGTAAGCACCTAGGAGGCACAAGAATATTAGGCAACACCAGTCAGTGACTGATAGAACACACCATTAAATAAAGAGAGGCAAAAAATGCATGTTCTTGAAATGAAGACAAATGCATTTTAGCTTGATTTTATTTTCTCATTTTTCCTTAGGGGGCCAAGTGGCCCAGAAGTCCCTCAAGTGGAATTGCTATTAATCATGATCATCTACCCTCCAGAGGAGAAAAATGAAGTTCAACGAGTGTACGCTGTAGTTCTAAAATTCATATACATTCGGAAACTGCAGTTCTGTTCTTCCAGGCAACTGCAGAAGGAGAGAAAAAGCTTATA
The DNA here is from genome assembly GCF_019186645.2 of Phyllostomus hastatus. Lineage (NCBI taxonomy): Eukaryota > Metazoa > Chordata > Mammalia > Chiroptera > Phyllostomidae > Phyllostomus > Phyllostomus hastatus. Next base: position 17,231,541 of record NW_025333583.1, on the reverse strand, counting down.
ATCAGGGACATAATGTCAGATTTGTTGGCACTTTCATTGAGGACATTTATCCAGCCCAGAAGAAAAAATCATTATTAGGTTTCCATTCCGGATTTGTTTTGGAGAAAGCTTTTCACTTCCCCTCCCATGACACAGAATCTTAATATAAAACACAGAGGGGCTACTGGGTAGAAAAAGAACAAAATCAGTTGGGAATTTAACTATCTAAAGTCATAATAAATATCAGTCTACCATTCTGAGGGGCACAGTAAGAATGATTTCTAAACATACCTCTCAGTCCTGCCCTCCGCACCTACTTCACCCGACTGGCTGCCTCACGTGCCCTGGGTCTGAAGGACCAATGCCAAGCGGGGGCCCTGTTAGTGTCTATGGACACACACCGAAAGTTGAACCTTCTGTTGGGGCAGTGGGGCCCGAACAATCATAGCTAAATTCAACCTACCATTCTTCTCACGCTTTCACCTTGGTATGTTTATTGCCAATGAACCTGTCCAATGATAAGGATGAAAAGTACTCGGTGGTGATTTCTCATTCTAAAATAATGGTCTGGATAAAAGCAGCTGGTGATCATCTATATTCTGAGGAATTCAAGCCCTGCCCACTCACTACTGCCTCTACTCCTAGCACCAGCGTAATGCTTTTCGTCTTTTCCCTTTCCATCCTCTCTCTCCCTCTGCATTTAATTAATTCTCCACATTCACCAAAAAAAAAATGCACTTGAGGTGCTTATAGCAATATGTGAAATATAAATATAAGAAGAAATAGATGAGGAAATTGAGGTGAAAGGGAAATTGGATTGCAAAAATAAGAGACAGCCAGGGATGAGGTTAACATTTGGAACCACAGATGACAGAGTCCTCTGGAAAGCCAGAGGCTGGCTGCAAAGCCTGTCCTGAGCTTCTTGGGGAAAGGCGGACATGGGATGAATTGCAGCAGTCACAGTGACTCATAGTCAGAAGTAGACCAGTCACTCCTGAGAACTTTGTACACTAATTCTCCACATTTTATTTAGCTGGTATCAAACCTTTGACCATTTTGCCTTCTCAATTCTGTAATAAGCTGGAACAGGAAGATGGCAAGATATCCATCACAGGCTGGCTTGAGCCTGAGTTCTTGATGTAGCAGCAGGTCTTACATTAGGTCACACATCAGAATCATCCAGAGAGCTTTAAATAATACACATTGCTGGGGTGAATGGTGAAGACTGTAGCTTTGTAGGTATGGGGTGAAAAATGGGAGATACCTATATATTTTTTTCTCCAGGTCTTTCTGGTCTAGCTAGTCCAAAAACACGTATTCCAAAACTGCTGATGTCAGATGTGAGAGGGGGAGTGCTGCCTGTCAGGGCCTGTGAACACAGACTTTGGGGCAGAGATTTGCATGCAGAAAATTTATTGAGGCGTGATCTTGGAATCAGCACCCAAGTGGAAGAGGAAAGATATGGCAGAAGGAAAAGCTGGGCCATGAAACATCTATGAAAAAGGCCTCAGATAATTCCAAGGAGAGCTTTGGATCTACAGTAGCTCTGCATATTTGTCCAAAGTAGGGTGAGGGAGATGGGGCTTTATATTTCTTCCCTGACCAGGCATTGCATGTGGATACTCCCAAGGTGAGGGAAGGCATGTGGGGGTTCCAGCTGGGTGAGATGGCTCTCTCAGCAGGGGACAGTCTCTAGGGAGGGACTCAGTACCAGCTGTCAGTTGCCAACCCTCAGAGTGGCTGGTGGGAGAAGTGCTTCAGTACTGAATAGGGTGACCTAGGTGCCACAATGCAGCACCTACTTCAGTCCACCTCTTGAGACATCTGGATCTCCCAGTTTCATGTATGGCCGAGGAGTGGCTCATTTGAGATTCTAGTGGCCCTCTTTTCCCATGAGCCACTTATAAGTGGAAGTTAAATGGAATAAAGTACAACCCCTACTTCTATCTGTCATCTTGGGGTGACTTATTCTTTAAAGCATCCCTAGAGCTTTCTAAAGGTCAGATCCCCTTTGACTGTCTCTCTTTCCTTGCTGTTCGTTGCAATAATTGCACCCACTTGTCTTCAGGTAACTAAGCACCACTCCCTCCACCTCCTTTGTCATTTTGAGATCCAGTGATCTCCCTTGTTGCCAGGGAGCTCACTACTATAATTACCTCTCCTACTGTCAGGCATGATCCACAGAAGTTGGCCACCACTGAGCATCCCAGCAAGGCTGCTGCCTCTTGTACCAGTGCATTCCTTATTGTTTTGTCAAGTGGTAAATATGCTGTAGCTCCTTTGCCCCATGACTCCTTTCCTCCCTTAGGCTGCCCAGCACTTCCCAGGCCAAATTTTGTTGTGACATAAATCTCGTTACCTGAGTGATGAGAAGGGGAGGTCAGGGCAGATCCTGAGTAGGGTTCATGTTATTTTACAAAGGCAGAGTCCCTCTGTCTTGTCTTCTATCAAAGAGGGACATTAGCCGTTAATAGGAAGGCATGGGTCTTTCTACAGAAGGCTCAGGGGAATCTGCAGACTCAAAGATTATTGTGCAAATCAACCCAGATAACCCCATCTTATGTCTCAAGGTCCCATTTTTTCCTAATCAGGGCCTGGACCTTGGCATAGAAGACCTGACAGGGATTTGAATTACTGGGAGTTGTGCTTCTGTTGTTCTTAGGAGCCTTGCGCTAAGTCTTCAACGGGGGCTGCCCTCCAGTGGCAGGAGACGAGGGCCGCTTGATATGCTGCAAAGCAGGCTTAAACTTTCACACTTAGTCTTTAATTGGAGATGAATTACCCTCATTTCTATTTTCTCCATGTTTCTTAGATACCTCACACACCAGATCTGCTAAATATTCCATGGCACTAGTGTACCATCCCAGTTCCCCATCAGGGAAAACATCACCATGTGTCAGGGCCTACCCATGCTCCACCATCAGGGATAAGGGTTATTGTTATTAACTGGCTTGTGGATGGTCCCGCTCCAAAATCTTATATTTAAATCATTATTTCGGACCATTCCTAACACACCAGCAATCACAGATCAGGTTCCCTGGGAGGCAGTGATCTTCAGCTAGACTCTTGTGGGAAGGAGAAGGAACCAGGGGTTATCAGAGGAAGAAACTGGGCTGTGATGCATTCATGGCCAAGACCCTGCCAGCCCCATGGTTTGCTCTGGAGCTGGAGTGGGTCTGCACTGTCATCCCAAATTGGGGCAGTGGCCTGGTCTTGACATCTCTGACCAGTCACTGGATGTAGCCTGCTCCCAGGAAGAAGATGTGAGCTCAGGTTAGGTGGTCCTCTTTAACAAAGAACAGTCTCTGCATGGCTTAGCATGGTGTCCACTGGAGAAAGGAAAGCAAGTTAGGGCTTTGAACTTTAAGTCACACACATAAAATATGTAAAATCTGAGTTGCTTGCTGCTATATAGACAAATATAATATCATAGAACCGTCTGAGATTGAGACGGAGAACACTAATGTAAAGTGGGAGAGATGAAGGAAAAATCGTTGGATGGCACTCCAATTGTATAAATCTAAAACTCCGTCCTGAGGGTGGTCACCTCTTTAAAATTCCTCTTTCTCTCAGTCTAAGAGAGTCCGAGGCTATTAATGTCAGCTCCCCCAGGTCTCTGTCATGTAAGCACTGTAATCTGTATTCTTAGAGAGTGTAAGAGTCAACAGATGTGCTACCTGTTCTCCAGGTGGGTGGGTGGCAAGGCTATTCCCGGGCTGAGTCCATGGAAAATCCTTGCACTGGTTTAATGAGAGGTGACTAGGGAATGCAGCAGGAAGAGAGAATGGGAAAATAGTAGCACCGCATTGACTATACACATAAGTTATATCAGTTTCCAGAACATTGACACGCACACAATTGTGTGCCTCAGGAAGGGGATAATGCAGTGTGAAGCAGTGGTGAGTGTTATAATACAAGACACAAATTATGGAAAACTCCAGGGAAGGTGAGAATATTCTAGAAATAACAGGAAAAAGCCTCAGGGGAGAGGTAAAATTTGACTAAAGGCTTGAAGAAAAAAATGTGACATAGTACACATGAATGTGAGTTTATGATTACTGACCTTCTAAACCTGTAGATTTATCTATTGTACAGCCTGGTCTCCTCTAGTAGATAAAACCACATCTTACTGTTTCATTCTTTATTTTAGTTGAGTCTCATAGTATATTAAATTTGTGGAGATCTAATTATCAGTCCACTTACATTATATTGTTATTTAACTACTTCAGTGCTATTTGCATATACATCATGCTATGGTGTCAAGAGACCTTACAGCAAAGGAAGCCTACGAAAATATCAGCAGAGCAAATGGTGTTTACTTGTTCTTTGCTGCTTGTTAACATTGGCCAGTTGAGTGCTGTAATCTCCTAGTAACCACACGGACAGAATAATAAATTTGCAGCTAGTATGACATAGTTACTTCAAATTTGTTGCAAAGCAACGGATATAAAGCAATTCCCAGTTCCTATCACATTTCACATCTGTGAGTGGTAGAACTGGATAAGAAGAAAATTATCTGATGAAATCACAACATTTTGGCAAGCCCTAAAACATTTTTGAATTCAAGTGCCTCTTTCTTCTGCTTATAAAATTAATATGGGCTCACTGTAAAGAAGTTAGAAAACAGAGACAAGTGGAAATTGGGATGAATTCTTCACCATATTTCTCAGTAAGGTAGCAGCAGTAATATGTCAATTGAGCATAAGAATAATGCCACCATAAAGTGATTTTTGGACATTATAATGAAAAACCAAGGCTCAGATTCTCTCTCTCTCTTTCTCTCTCTCTCTCTCTCTCTCTCTCTCTCACACACACACACACACACACACACACACACACACACACACACTGCATTCTCTAATTCAAATCTTCTGGGAAATAACAAGACTCTCTTTTTCCTTCTCTCACTTCCCCCTTTCCTATTTGGTCTTTTTCAATAAAGTAACCCCTTGCGAATAGCATGAAAATGCACTTGAACAAGGCTGACAGAACAAGGAGCCAGAAAGGCCCCTTATAGCAGCACATGTGAGGCAGCTTTGAACGTAATAGGAAATTCAAGATGATTTCAAAGCTGGTGTCATGGCACTATCCTGAGAACCAGTGTTCTTCCCTGGAAGAAATGCCAGACATTGGCCGTGACACTTCAGAGTTGCTTTAGAGCAGTGCTCTCAGTTGTCACTATTATAGTGATGAATAATGTGTAATGAGATTTGTTGATTTAGGAAAACCACATCACATATAAAAACATCCATTTGTAACCATTTGACCAGTCTCTTTTTAAAGGGATTTGATTGCATCTACTAAATCTCTCTAAAACTCAATCTCCCTTGCGTTAGTTGTGGGTCTGGTCTGTAAATCTTATAGGAGAGTTAAGATATAAATGATCAGAGAGTAGAGGTGGAACTTTGGGTGACATACCTCTGCCATGAATCCTGACGGTAGGACAGAGAACAAGAGCCATGTCCTGAAAGGGAGCTAGCTATGTTATGAAAGCAGATGGCCAACTGGATATGTCATTCACCATAAGCTGGTCTAAACTAATTACCTAATGCAAGAAACAGATGTCTGGGAGCCTCATGAATGATATATGGGTGACTTTACATTGTAGCCAAAATTATGGCAGCTATTAAAATGCCCTGGATATCCAAAAATAGAAAAGTATGTTAAATAATATTTTACCATTTTTTCCCTCAGAAATTCAAAGCATCCTATCAACGGTAATGTGACGGACACATGCATGTGTGTAACCACAGAACAGGGCTGTTTGTGAGACTGCTTACTCTATGTAGGGTCTGGGGTGCTTTTATTTAAATTATTGCTTCTGTGGGCTTAATTGTATCCCTGTGGCCTTAATTGTATCCCTGTGGCAAACATAAACGCACCTCTGAAGGTTCTCTGTGTCCAGGAGGATTTGTTCTTACCTACATAGTAACGTTTGCTATATCCTCAAGAGGAAGCCAGTGGGAAAAAAAAAGACCTGGTCTAAGAGAGATGAGCTCAAGTTTCCTGCTCCCAATTTAGTTGTGTCTCGGACAGATGAACACAGTGTCCGTGAATTCCTGTGGATACAGTGTCTGTGCATTCATCCTGACTAATTAGGGAGCTCTGACTTGATTAAATAGAAGACATTTTAACAAATCATGTTCTGCTTTATTTTATTTTACCTTATTAAGAAATGTATCTAATATGCCTAAAAGTATAGAGAACAGTGTAATAGAGTTACTAACTACCAAGATTTACTAAAAGCTTTAATACTTATTAAAACAAAACACTACCTGGTAGAATTCAGAAGAACTTTTCCATGCCCATTTTTCTCCCTCCTCAAGGGAAACCCTTATTTTGAAGTTGATGGATGCTCTTCCTTTCCATGATTTCATATTCAATTAGATGTATGTGTATGCATAAACAACATACATAATGCGAGGTCTGTCCTGAAAAAGTCCAACCATTGTTAATGTAGCAGAATGGTTTGCACAACATTGTTGTAACCTGGCAGCCAGGGAGCGTGGACTGGGATGCACATGTGTGAACAATGCTGACTTCACTGTACTAGTCAGTGGGGGCTCCTGAATGAGCTCATGTACTATGTGACTGTCACATTCAAAGTGACTGAGCGAGTAGAGCAATGAATCTGCATCAGATTTTGCACTCAGCTTAAACATTCCTCTGTGGAAACTATTCAAATGATTCAGAAGGTCGCAGCTATGGGCAACTGGTGATTGGCAGCTTCATCTCAGCAATGTTCCTGCTCATGTGTCCCGTCTTGTGCAGAGTTTTCTGGCGAAATAGCGGATCACCCAGGTGACCTTTTCAGCTCCCAAAAGCCCAGACTTGGTGCCCTGTGACTTCTGGCTTTTCCCAAAACTGAAGTCACCTTTGAAAAGGAAGAGATTTTAGACCACTGATGAGATTCAGGAAAATATGTTGGGGCGGCTGATGGCGATTGGAAGAACTGTGTGAGGTCCCAAGGTGCCTACTTTGAAGGGAACTAAGGAGTCATTGTCCCATGTACAATATTTGTTGTACCTTGTATCTTCTTCAATAAAATCTCTATTTTTCATATTACATGGCTGGATACTTCTGGACAGAACTCAGAGATACAGATATCTATTCAAAATATACAGAATAAGTGTCATCATTATTATGCATAGTCTACAACTTGCTTTTTTTTTTAATCTCATGTTTTCTAACTCCTATCTATATTCATGCAAGAGTATCTAGACCTCCATTTTAACTGGCTTAGAATTTCATTTTATGAGCTGTACCATAGTTCACTCATCTATTTCTCTTACCTTGAACATTCTGATTGTTTCTAATTTTTCTCTAATACCAACAATAGACATTTTGTACCCAGAAGTAGAATTGCCCATTCATATGATTCACCATTTTTTGTGTTTTTTTAAATATATATTTTTCTTATTCATTTGAGGGAGTTATTTAAATTTCTTAATACAGTCTATTGTTATATAATGCAAATTTCTTCTTCAAGTCTATGCTTTATTTTTAAACATTGTGTTGTCTTTTGTTCCTGGTCAAATTCACCAACTCTTTCCTTTATAATTCATGCTTGTTGTCTTGTTAAGGAAATCTTTTCTTATTAAACTAAGACAAGTAAAGTACTGTCTAACTAAAGATAGTACCTTCTAATTTCTACCAAAAACACTGGAGTTTTGTTTTTCATATGTAAAAAACCTTTAATCCATTTGGAATGCTTGGGCATAGTATGAGATAGGAATCTAATTTAATATATTTTTCTATATGAAAACCAATTTATCCATTGCCAGCTTTTGCATATTTATTTTTCTTTCTCTCATCTATAATGTCATCTCCCTCATGTGCCAAGTTCAGGATAAGGAAGACATTACAAATGCTCACCATTTATCTGATTATCCCATCCTCCCTGGATACAACAAGACTCTACCTCCCAGCTCGTCTCTAGCTCAGCGGGGCCACATGACTGGTGATGGTCAGTGACCTGTGAGCAGAAGCCATGTGTGTCAGTTCCGGGATGAGACTGAAAAATCCTTGATCAGTCTTTCCTCTCTCCTGAAGAACGTGTGCTGGGATGGCAGAGCCAGAAGACAGAGCTGCCTGGATTGTTAACTCACCCTGCAGTCACCCGTGCTAACAGCAGGCTCTGCGTGAGCAAGAAGTAAACTGTTAAGTGCTGAACCTTGAAGATTTTAGGGCTAGTTTGTTATTGTAGCTTATCCCGATTACTACACCATGATGCTGATGTTGGGCTCTTTATTTTCTTTCTTTGATCCGTTTGTCCACCCAAGCACCAGTGCCACACTGTCTTCATTATTTAGGCTTTATGGGAGCTCTTGGTTTCTAACAGGGCAAATCTCCATCCGCCTTCATTTTCTTATCTTCTTTGACTTTTTATTTTTCCAAATGAATTTTGAAATTATTATTAAGGGTAATAAAATTGCTGCTGGGGCTGTGCCTTGAATTTTATTAAATGTATGCACTAAGTTAGAAAGAAATGGCATCTTCATTATATTGAGTCTCCTATCTAAAGACATGATAAATCTTCTTTGTTTATTAGGTTTAACCATATTAAAATGCCATTTTTTATAGATCAAAAGTGTTCAAAAAACAAAAGTAGGTTTGAGCAACTGGAAAGGCATCTCTTGTTTTACTTAGGATATCTCAACAGAATCAAGATGCTACTTCTCCCTAAGTTAATTTATAAATTTAATACAATTCTAATAAAACACCAATATCAGCAAGCTCTTTTTTGCAATTGGACAGGTTAATTCTAAAATTAATAAAGAAAAGTAAACATATAGAATAGCTAGAAAACACTGAAAAGGAAGAAGTATAAGAAAAAACAATTCTACCAGATATCAAACATGCTCTAAAACCTCTATAATTAAAATAGTAAGGTACTGGTGCATGCATAGACAGAACAATGGGACAGAATGGAAAGTTCATAAATAAACCACCCACATGTAGAAATCTAGTATATGACATGGGTAGTATCTCAAATTATTTGGAGCAAAAATTTTTTTAACCAAATGGTGTTGAGTATACTAGATAGCCACTTGGAAAAAGATAAAATTAGATTCACTCCTCACATTACACACAAGAATAAACTCCAAATTAACTGAAGATGTAAACATGAAATATAAAACTACAAATGATCAGGATACATGGATAAATTCCTTTATAACCTGGATGTAAGAAAAGCCTTTACAACTATCACTCAAAAGCAGATCTAATTTACAAAGTCTGATAAACTGAGAATATTCTGTTAAGTAATTGTCCGGTATTTTTTAAAATGTCAATGTCATGAAAGGCAAAGAAAGAAAAATTTGAGAAGTTTTTACAGATTAAAGGAGACTAAAGCAATATTATAACTAAATGTAATGCATGATCCTAGATTGGATCCTTTACTGAAAAAAGATGCATCATCAAAACACTAGGGTAAGTTGATGATGGATGGAAGATTAAACTAGAAATTGAAAATCAGGTAAAAATGTTGTATCCTTTTAAAATTTTCCTGATGTTATAACTGTGCTATACAGTGGTTACATAATGAGAATATCCTTAATAGGAAATACAAACTAATATATTAAGGGATATCTATCTATCTATCCACCTACCTACCTACCTGTATAGATATAGATATTCATTCAGTGCCATAGTGATCACAGAGGTTGTTTTCAGGTTTTGGTTATTATGAACAACATTGTTAGTACATTCTTGCCCGTGTCTCTAGGTGCACACGTGAATGCCTTCTTTTATGACATCTGCTTAAAATTAAACTGTTGGACTGCAGGGTATATGCATTTTTTACTTTATTGGATATGTGGATCATCTGATGTACGTTCCCATCAGCTGTGTGTAAGTGTTGCTGATGCCCCACATTCGTGCCAACATGTAGGTCTGCGTGACTTCACATGTTCTGGTAATCTGGTAAGTAGAAATGACATATTTTTGTGATTTCAATCTGTATTTCCTTGATTTCTAATGAGGGGACAATGTTTCATATGTTCATTGACTCTTTGTGTTTCCTCTTCAATGAAATTCTTGTTCATGCCTTCACCCATTCGCTCGTTGGTCTTTTTTACTTTTCGGAGTTCTAAATGTCCTGCATACTAATCCTCTGTTCACTGTATAAACTGTAAATGTCTTCTACCAGTGAGTGAATTATTTCCACATGTTAAACAGTGTCCTTAAATGTCAGAAGTTTTTCACTCTGGTGTCGTCAAAAGTGTCAATATTTTTCTTTATGGCTTGCTTGTTTGTTTATGGGTTATGTTGAAGTAAATTCTTCCCTAAGTCTATAAAGAAAAAATTATATTTGAAACTTTAACCTGAATTAAACAGAGTTTTTGGTTATATTGTGAGAGGACTATAGTTCTATCTTTTCATATACTTAGCTAATGTCCAAGCACCAGAAAACCTCTTTTCCTTAATACTATGTAGAGTCCCTTTTATGATATGTCAAGTTTCCACACATGTGTGGGTCAGTTTCTGGTCCCTCTCTTTGTTCTCTCTTTGTTTTTTTGTTTATTTTTTTATCCTACAGCAATACCATATCATGTTATTTTCATAACCAGAGTTTATTATCTGCTACAAGTCGTCCAACCTTTTTTCCTCCTTCTTTTTATGTAGAAGTTTTTTGTTTCCTTCCTTCCTTCTTTCCTTTCTCTCTTCCTTCCTTCACTTTTCTTTTTAAAAAAATGTTATTCTATTACAGTTGTCCCAACTTTTCCCCCTTTGCCCTTCTCTGCCCATCCCCCCAGCACCCATAGTTAATTCCCACACTGGTGTTCATGTCTGTGGGTCATTCACACATGTTCTTTGACTAGTCCCTTCCCCTACTTTCCACCATTATTCCCCTCCCCACTCCTTCTCCCCTCTGGACTCCGTTAGTCTTTTCCATGTTTCTGTGCCTGTGGTTCTATTTTGTTCATTTGTTTATTTTGTTCATTAGATTCCTCTTATAGGTGAGATTATATGGTATGTGTTTTTCACTGCCTGGATTATTTTACTTAGCATAATATTCTCCAGTTCCATCCATGCTGTTGCAAAAAGCAGGACTTCTTTTTTTTTTCCTGCTGTGTAGTATTCTACTGTGTGAATGTACCACAGGGTTTTTGATACACTCATTTACTGATGGGCACTTAGGTTGCTTCCAGCATTTGTCTATAGTATATAGCACTGCTATGAACATTGCGGTGCATAAATTCTTTTGAATTGGTGATTTGGGATTCTTAGGATATATTCCCAGCAGTGGTATCACTGAGTCAAAAGGCAGTTCCATTTTTAATTTTTTGAGGAAATTCCATACTGTTTTCCACAATGGCTGCACCAGTCTGCATTCCCACCAACAGTATACTAGGGTTCCCTTTTCTCCACAATTTTGCCAGCACTTGTTGTTTATTGGTTTATTATTGATGGCCATTCTGACAGGTGTGAGGTGATATCTCATTGTGGTTTTAATTTGCATCTCTCTGATGACTAGTGATGTTGAGCAATTTTTTTATACATCTATGGGCCATCTGTATGTCCTTCCTGGAGACGTGTCTATTCAGGTCCTTTGCCCATTTTTTTAATTGGATGGTTTGTCTTCCTGGTGTTGAGTTGCATGAGTTCCTTATATACTTTGGAGATCTAACCCTTGTCCGATGTATCATTGGCAAATATGTTCTCCCATACAGTTGGTTCCCTTTTCATTTTGCTGATGGTGTTTTTAGTTTTGCCGAAGCTTTTTAATTTGATGTGGTCCCATTTGTTTGTTTTTTCTTTTATTTCCCTTGCCCTAGGAGATATACTTGCAAAAATATTGCTATATGGGATATCTGAAATTTTCCTGCCTATGTTTTCCTCTAGGATTTTAATGGTGTCACAATTTATATTTAAGTCTTTTATCCATTTTGAGTTTATTCTGGTGTATGGTGTAAGCTGGTGATCTAGTTTCATTTTTTTTGCAGGTACTAATATTTCTTTCCTTTTTATTATTGGAAATCTTGGTCTTCAATATAAATTATAGAATGAGTTTTCCAAGACACATAAAAGTCTAGTTGAGATTTTGATTGGAATTACATTGAATCTATATATAGATTTAGAGAAAATTGATATCTTTACAATAGTTTTCCCATGCAGAAATGTAGAATATCTCTCTATTTATTCAGCTTTTCTTATATGTTCTAGCTGTGCATTAAAATTCCTTTTATCCAATGAGTCAATATTAATATTAATCAGGTTTTATTTTAGAATATCAATGTAAACCCTAGTTTACTCTCCTAGATTTTAAAATGACATTAATTCTTTCCTTTCCAATACCCAAATGCTCAGAAACAAGAATTTTTCCTCTCCAAAATTTTATTAAGAAAATTTCAGGCCTGGCTGGTGTGGCACAGTGGATTGAGCGCCTACCTGCAAACCAAAGGGTCGGTGGTTCAATTCCCAGTCAGGGCACATGCTTAGGTTGTGGGATGGATCCCCAGCTGGGGATGCGTGAGAGGCAACCACACATTGATGTTTCTCTCCCTGTCTTTCCCCCTCCCTTTCTCTAAAATAAAGAAATAAAATCTTTACAAAAAAAAGAAAATTTCAAACAGTCATAAATTTTGGTCAAATAGAAACCATATACCTATCACCTGGTTTCTACAATTGTTATTTCCCATATTTAATCTATCTACTCTATCCATCTCTCTACATACCTACCTGCCTATCTACCTGACTATCTACCTTAGTTTGCTAGAAGTGCCATAACGAAATACTACAGTACGGGTGACAAGCAGCAGAAACGCATGTCCGCACAGTTCTGGAGGCTGGTATCCAAGATCAAAGTGCTGTCAGGTGTGTTTCCTCCTGAGGCCGGGCAGCTTGCTTGCACAGTGCTGCCAGCTCGCCGTGTCCTCACGTGGTCTTTTCTCCATGCATGCACACTCCTCCTGCCTCTTCCTCCTGTTATGAGGACACCAGTCCAATTTGATTAAGGCTCCATTCTTGAAACATCATTTAACCCTAATTTCTTCTTTAAAAGCCATCTCTCATTACAGTCACTCTGGTGATTAGGGTTGCAACATATGTATTTGAGGGGAGGATGCAAGTCAGTTCCAAATGTATGTCTCTGTCTGTCTGTATCTATATCATCTGTCTATCTTGTTGAACCTTTTCAGTGTTAATTATAGTCATCAAGACCCTTTAAAATTAAGTACTTTAGCAAACATCTCTCCCAGATAAATGTATTCTCCTGCATGATAAATGCTACTACATCACCTAAAAAATAACCCCAATAATATCCTAAAGCACACTAATACAAACTCCATATTCTAATTTTCCCAGTGGTGAGTTTTCTACTTTTCTTCTCCCTTCTATGCTTATTAGCCAGTGTTCTTCTTCAAAGAAGGGCTTTTGTCATGAACTAGGGATAAACTTTAGTTGCTGCTAAACAGTCAAGTTAAATTGAAGCACACGTTCTTATCCTGGAGCTCTGGGTAAGCAAAGGATACACTTCAAGAGTTTTGTGAGCTTCTTGCAATGGTGTGCATGTGCCTTTTTCTTGGGAGGAGGTCCATAGTGTACTCAGAGTCTCAAGGTGTCTGTTATACTGCAAAGGATTGAGAATGACTTTTCTAAGTTTTCCTGGTCACCCCGTGTCCCGTGGTGTTCTCTGTGTTGACTTAGACATAAAATTTGGACCACCTTAAAAGTAATGATATTTTCTGTTTAAGAACATATATTGTTATTCAAAGGCCAAATAAGAGATGTAATATTTGGAAAAACGAAGGGAAATAAATGCAGCCTTTAGTTTGGATCTCATGTATGATGCTATTGTGAGGGATAATGATTTCTTAGCGTAAATAATATTGAATATCTTGATTATAAGTACCGGGAAGGGAAAATCATGACTGAGCTGGGTCCTTTGTTAGTCTATAAAATGAAAGCGTGCCCTAAAAATGAAAGTGTCCTCTTGTGCAGACAAGCTGTAATGATCTGGAGCTGACAGGTTAGTTTAGTTCAAGCATTTCATAGATGATTAAAGTTAATGAGTAAAGTGTAAGCAGGACTCTACTTAATGAATGTGCTAATTTTTTTTTCTTGCTGCAAATATTAGTGCTGCTTTTAACTGCAATATACAGAAGATTAGGAGCCAATTCATTATACTTTGTTTAATGAGTTATATTTATACAATTTAACGGCATTGTTAAATTCACATAGCACCCTTCTTAATATTCAAAGCACTTTACTAGAGCATACTATTTTAAGCTCAAAGCCATCCTTTGTCAGGAGAAAAGGCAGGAATAATATGCCTATTTTAACCTGGTGGTTATGAGCCCAGACTGAACTCATGCTGTCTGGGTTTGAGTCCTGGCTCCGCCACTTACCAGCTGTCCCATTTCAAAAAAGAGATTGACTTCTCTGTGTCTCAGTTGTCTCATTCACCAAGTGGGGTGAGTGACAGTATTTGTGTACCTCACGAGTGTTACAGGATTTGGTTAAGTATCTGCTTATCGAGGAGGTAAAGCAACCTCATTAGCGTGTTCTTAATATTCTCAGTTACATCTGTACTTTCACACAGCCTCCACAGTGGTCTTTTAAAACTGAGAATCCCTTCATGTCACTGACTGCTTAAAATACTTGGGTGCTGCCCACCGCAAGGGGAATGAAGCCCAGACCGTTCGCCACGGCTACCTGGAGTCAGGCCCAGGCCTCGTTCCCCACACTCACCTTTCTCCCTTCCCCTGTCCCTGGCCCTGGGCTCCAGACACACTGGTCTCCTGCCAGCTCCTCACAGCCCCCAGCTCTTTTCTGCTGCAGGCTCTTTTCTTGGACCACCCTCCCCCAGATCCCCAGAGACTTCCTGATTCACTTCTCAACTCAAGGCAGATTTGGGAACATGGGGCGCCTTCTCTGACTGTCTTATCTCAACTCCACACGGCCACCGCTGCTGTCCTGTTTAATAAATAAAGAAAAAGTGTTTGTGAACCTCGGGGTTCATTGCATCCTTTATAGCACTTATCACATAAACAATGCATAAGTTGGGATATTTATTTATCTGAATCAATTCGTAGTGCTGTGAAAGGCGTTTGGAACCCAGAGTCTCTCTCTTGTACTATAATTCTTCCCATGTGCTCTCTTAGACAGTGGTTCTCGAAGTTCAGTGAGTGTTGTGCCCACCCTGAGTTTCTGATTCAGTTGGTCAGGGAAGATCTCTTTGGGGAGGTGATATTTAAGTTGGGACCTAAAAAATGAGGAGTCCAATCCATGGCAGCTGAAGGCAGAGAGTTCCAGGTAGAGGGAACAGTAGGTGCACATACTCTGAACTGAAGAAAGAGTAGAATGGAGTAACAGAAGTAAGGCTGGGATGGTGGAAGCTTGGTGAGTGAGTGGGAAAAAAATTCCTGGGTGAGGCTGAAGAGGAGGCAGGGGTTGGATCAGGCAGCCCTTGATTGGCCATCAGGAGGAAGGTAGATGTTATTCTGAGCCAATGGGAAAGGTTGGAGAGACTTGAAGCCAGAGAGAAACATAGACCAATTCACATTGTTTTCAGTGCTCAGAGAGCCTTGCAAGGGAACAAAATTGTGGTAATAACATTCATCCCACCCCTTACCCTGAAGCAACCATTGGCTCCATACTGTCCTCCTGCTGCGTATTTTGGACTCTGAAGTTGCCATAGAACTACTTTAGGGTGGACAGTTGCCATTGTAGCAAACAGAATAATATATTGTCTGCCTCAATCTCGGAGTTGAAGGGAATGCTCCAGCTCACAGGCCCTGATTAAGGAACAGTCCAATTAATTTCTCATGTGGAGGAATTTCATATTCTACCTTATCTGTCCTATGGCTTGGGCCCCACTGATTGGACCAGGAGAGACACCACGGTATCCAGAATACAGACTGACCAGCAGTTTGTGACATGGCCCAACACAGGGCTTTGCCCATTGAGGTCAATGACAGTGAGCAATTCCCTCCAAATAGACTCTGCTTTTTGTAACAACAGCAGAGATGGTAGCAGAACTAGGAGGAGCTCATGCACAGAGAAACATCATGAGAGCAGAGTTATGAGGCAGTTAGAAATGAGAAGAACCGATTGGTAAGCATTTCTCTAAAAAGTGCCCACAGCAGAGAGGGTTGTTTGGTTGTGGTAGAAGAGGCAGAAGCCAAGGCAAAAAGATGCTGATCTCCAACCAGTGGAGAGTTGATTAACTTCTGCCTCAGGGAAAGGGGATGAATGGAAACAAAAGGGACCTGGAGTTTACAGGAGTGCTGAGTCCCCCAGGGTGATGGACTGCAGGCACTAGAACAGGTCTGCCTGCATGGCTCTTCCTGGGGTCTCCGTGTTGATGGTCTAATTCCTACATGTGTCCTGAAAATACCTCCCTCACGCCCCACCCCACCCATTACACAGGGTAATAATATCTTCCCGTTACCCAGGCCTTTGCCAGAGTGAAGCCTGATGACCCCACTGCACTTAGGAATGTCTTCTTTCCTGAATTTCCTGTACAGCCTTCAGATGTACAACTCTATCATAATTTAGGCCAGAATAAATAATGTCTTCATTTTAAGTTGAAACTTTACTTTAGATTTAGATTTACCTTCAGAGAGAGAAGTTAATACCCACAGGTCCCAAAATATGAGAGAGCAGTCAAAATGCCTGTTAATTACTGCAGAAGAACAAAGTCCCTTCCGAAAACAAAGTTTCTAATTCACTGAGCTTCAGCTACGATTTATATGTGTATGTAGGAACTCAAACAATTCAATGTAAACATTTAATAACAAAAGAGATGTATCTCATTTGCAAAAGAGATGTATCACTTCTCATGGATGCAAAAGAGATGTATCACTTCTCTTTTTAGAACCATTTATTAGTAATTTATAACCTTTAGGACATAATCCCAAGCCCTTAGAAGTGCAGATGAGGCCATCTCTAAAGATCTGTTTTTTGTCTCCTTTTTCTCCTAAAACATAAAGGTTTTGTGTTGGGAACCACCCTACCTGGTTTCAGAAGCTGTAACCCACCCCCATGGCTAAGGCTGAGTGAGCGACCTTGGGACCAGAAGCCACTAAGGAGACAAAGCTTATATCCCTGGCAGAGGTGCTGCCTCTGCTCCTGTTACTTCACCTTCCCTGGCCCCCAATGCTTGATTAGTTAGCCAATGACAGGTAAGATTCCTCAAGGGAGGAATGACCTAAGACAGGCAAGTCCCTGGGGGAAGAACTTGGGGGGCTATAGCAAAAGGGGGTGATGGGCCCTTGCCCCTCGGCTTTGACGTATCCTGAGTCCTCATTCTGTCTGCGAGAGGTCTCCTAATCTCTTGGCTGCTTTACTTCCCCTGCCTGACTTAAGCCTGAAACAATGACAGAGGGTGGTACCGTCCTGTGCTGGAAAGGGCAGGTCCCTGGGTGATCAGGCCTCAGAAAGAATACATAAAATCCTGTGAAACCTGGTTTGCTAAGAATGCTCTCCATTAAATGATAAGGGTCTGAGCAGAAAATGAGTTTGTTTGCCAAAGTTTTGTAGCCCTTTTGCTAACAGACCCTGACTCAGAATAAGCCCTCGTAGTTCTTTGTATGCTATCTATTGTTTGATCCCTACAGCCTGACAATGATTAATGAGCTTTACCTGTAATCCTGTGCAAATTGAAAGCCAATAAAAACCTGTCAAGGCAAGGGTCGTCACACTCTCCTCTTGAGAGAGCAGCCAGGCCTCTCTGAGGCACTCTTCCCTCGAGAGAGTAGCTGCGTTGTCCCTTTTCCTCCACAGGACTCAGTAGTCAGTGTGAATGTCTTGTCTTATCCATAACGCCATGGACACTGTGGGCCGGTGTCCACGTCAGTTTTGCTCCGCCTGTGTGGAACCATCTACACCATCCCCAAAGACTGTGCTCTCTCATGCCTTGTCCTATTATTACTAAACATGGCTGCCCTGGGGAATCTCCCTCCCACTGCTGTCCCCTCTAGTCTGAGCAAGTCCCCTCTTCTGTGCCTGCATGGTACTTTGTGCTCATTTTCTCCTTCATGTTGTGATATGTTCCACTGGACTCTTCTGTTTTTTGTTTTGTTTCGTTTTGTTTGTCTATTCTGGGCTTGGCTTTGAGCTCCCACAATGCACAGACTCCATCTTCATCATTTTCCAGTATCAGACATACAGACTGTGTGGCCCACAATCAATGTTTGTGAATGAATGACTGAATATACAAAAGTTTTGTGCTGAACAAGACTCATGTCTGAAACAGAGGTCCGACTTGGGGTTGCCTCAGGAACATAGATTCTGTCCTCTCAATATTAATGCTATAGAAAATGGGTAAGAACCTTCTTCACACATAATTCCTAATACTGCTGGGCATGGGCAGCACACTGCATGAAGTTTCAGGATTTTCAACTCTCCCTACCACCACAGGTCCCACGTAGAAAGAGCCAGCGTGTGTGCAAGCTTTTTCTCTATGTGTGGCGTAGATGAGGGGATTGGACACCTCTTCTGCCACAGGGAGCAGTGTCTTTCTGGCCTCACTGGAGTTTGGCTTTGGTTACTTTTTAATCATCTTGGATCCCACCTCCTTTCTATGGCTGATGCCTTTTCAGCCTATGGCTACTAAAGCTTACATGTGACCTCTTTGGAGGTGTTTTCTCTCATGGGTCAGCTTATCCATTCCTTGTGGCACGCAGCACAATTTGTGTTTGCATGTTTGTATCTCTACTACCTCGCTGAGAGGTGGACGCGAGCTCCTCAAGAGCAGAGTTGGTCCCGACACAGTGCAGTTAACACTTCGTCAGCCACAGGCGAGCATCTGGCAGGAGGGGTTAGGATGCATTACCCTCTGACTAAGTACCTATTCCTAACTGGCATGTCAACTTAAAAAGAATCATGTAATTTAATTCTCAAAAAACAAACTGGGGAGTAGGAATTTACATCATTATTTTACCAATAAGGAAATAGCCCCAAAAGAAATTAACTTGGTCAAAATAATAGCCCGTGATGGGAATAAAGACTTGGACCCAAGTTTTCTGATAGGAAGTCAGGTTTTTTTACATCTACAATATCTTCAGAGAAAATCGCAGAAGTGCTGAAATATGGTTGACTGTTCTAAAGATGGCAGTGGAGAGTCCATAACACCCACGGTCAATGCACTCCAAGCAAGAGAAAGAAAATCAACAAGGCAGTAATGAAATGACAGTAGAAATGATCCAAAGGGCCCATTGAGCACACTACTATGTTTTCCTTCAAGCCACTATAACAACTTAATTTATTATGCAACATCAAGATCTCAATCTGCAGTTCACACCAAACGCCCTGTAGTCTACACTGTACATCATCTCGTCTTCAGGAAGCTTTTTGTGAGCTGAGTTGATACGTGTCAACACCAAAGTCTTATCAGTTTGAGTGAAGAAAATTCAAGCATAGAATTCAATTCAGTCAAGACTTTATTTATTGGGTAAAGACCAATCAAAATGAGGCTCTGAGATCATTTTTCTAGTTTTTAGAATTTGCTTTCAGAGTGAACACTAGGAAATATTTCATCTTCAAAACATAATGCGTTGTACATATTAGTGTAAAGCATATGACTCAGAAATTGTAGTTATAATATCTATATATAAAAAGTGCTGTAAGAACACATGGAAATAGTATAAGCTTCTGTGAATTTTGATGAGCAAATAACATTGATTCATGTCTCTGTGAATTAAAAGCTGAGAAATGTCTATGAACCTTCCCCTTTGATGTCATATTGTCTGCTAAACTACAGAAATCACTTCTTGTCTATTCCCATAATAAATGCAGGTGTTTTAATCCAATGTTCCACAAATGATTTTGGCTAGCACCCACAGGGAAAGAAAGAGTCGTTACTCCTGCCTGTGGTGGGAACTGGGGAGGCTGCTCCCGGGGACAGGCATTTGGACTGGGTCTTGGAGAATGAAGAGGACCTCGCTGGGCAGATGAGGACATTCGTGTCTTCCTGGGTGAGGACAGTATGGACAAAGATGTATGGAGCTGAGATACATGTGCAGTGAGTACTGAGAGCTGGTGGAGTTCCTATGAGCGTGGAGGACAAAGAGAGAAAAGAGAAAGGCAAGGATGGGGGAAGAAAATGGGGGAGGTAAGTAGAAACCAAGAAGAGACTTATGACATGTTGAGTCATTTAGTCCTCATCCTGAGAGCATGGGAAGTATTTCATCGTATGAAACAGTGCTTATGAAATTAACGACAGACGTCAAACACAAGATATGAACCGATGTGACCCTTGTAAAGAAGTTAACTGAACATATATCTCTTTATTCATAGAATTCTGTGGAGAAAATTAAGAACAGAGACAGACTTTCTTGCATTCTTAGCATGAAGCAGTGATGGTTCTAGCCTGTGGTCAGCATCTGTAGGTGAGCCGGTACGCTGAGACCCAGGGATGCACTGGTTTAGAATCTCAGGGTATGGAGCTGAAACAACTGAACTCCTTTTCGTTGCTTTCAACTTTGAGGTCCCTAGTCTGACATGACACTTCTCTGGGCCTTGGTTTTTTTCAACTATAAATGAGGGGGTGAAATTAGATCAATGATTTATATCAGTGGTTGGCATTTCCTTTTCTATAAAGGGGTAGATCATAAACATTCAGGATTTGAGAGCTATCACAGCTACTTACCTCTGCCACTGTAGCTAAAAAGCAGCCATTGACAATATATAAATGAATGGACGTGGCTGGGTTCCAATAAAACTTTATGGACAGGGAAACATGGATTTTGTATAGTTTTCATATGTTGAGAAGTAGTATTCTTCTTATAACTTTTTCAGCCATGAGAAACCTGTTTGTAGGCCATAAAAAAACCAGGCGGTGGGCTGGATTTTAGCCCATAGACTATTGTTAGCTAATCTTTATTTCTACATGCCTTACTTACCTATAGAAAAAATGTAATACTTTTCAAAAGCTTGACAATAGTATATTTTCCAGTTTTTTTATATTTGGTAGTTTTTTTAAAATATAATCAATTTGTACTGACAAAAGTGATGCTCATTATAAGGACACTTGCTTTATGATTATAGAGATTTATTGAAGAATATTCCATAAGCCCAAAATAAAATAACTTTTCTTATACCTCCACCATGATCATAGAATAGTTTAAAGAGAAACTACTTCATCATTTCATATTGTCATTCAGAGGGATAAGAGGATATTTTAAACATAGAGCATTAATATTCTTAAGACACTGTTTTAAAAAAAGTGAGGAAGGATCGAACAGATATTAATACACTGATGTTCATAGCAACATTATTCCCAATAGGCAAAAGGTGAAGATAACCCAAATATCCATCAGTGGATAAATAGATAAACATAATGTGATATATACATTCAAAGGAATATTAGTCAGCCTTAAAAAGGAATGAAATTCTCACATGTGATACAACATGGATAAACCTTGAAGACAGTATACTAAGAGAAGTAAGCCACAAAAGGACTAAAATTGTTTGCTTCCACTTATATAAGGTACCTAGAGTAGTCACATTCATGGAGACAGAAAGTAGAGTGGTGGCTGCCAGGGGCTGGGGAGAGGGGGAATGGAGAACTGATGTTTAATGGGCACAGAGTTGGAGTCTGGAAAGAAGAGAAAGTTCAGTAGACCGATGGTGGTGATGGCAGTATAGCAATGTGAATGCACTTCATGCCACCGAACTGTGCACTTAAAAATGGTTAAACTGGTCAATTGTATGCCATGTGTATTTTAGCACAACAATTTAAAGAATGAGGATGAGAACAATGAAATAGGTTAACCTGGTATCACATAAGACACAAGCAGGAATGGAGAACAGCCGGTAGGACTGAAACCTGGTACGGAAATACGGGATTCTCGGCACACAAAATGACCATGACAACTTCAATGTCTGTTTGTCGGACATCCTTTGTATCACCAGTGTCTGTTTTTTGAATACTCTATTTCAGAACACATTATTTCAGAGAATCCTCTCAACTGACATGTTACAAAGGAAAAAAGAGAGAGAGGTTCATTGTCAAAAAAACCAACAGGCAAGTTGCAAACCCATGACCGTGCTTTCAAAGCAAACCCATCATTTTGCATCCAGAGCTTCTGTGCAAAGCCATGGGGGCACACTGTCTCCCTGAAATTCTGAACTGACCCATTTTAGAGTGTTGAAATCCTCTGTTGTAGAATACAGGATTTTCGGGGTCATTCATGGCCCCACTGCTACCTCTGAGGGAGGGAGGTCTCAGGTAACTGCATTTCCTTAGGGTCCGGATCTGCAGCACCGGACCTACATGCTGCTGGTTTACAGAAAGGCCAAAAGGCTGACGCCGTGCTGCTGGCAGACGGTTCTGTGGGCCGGGTTGGTTTCCATCTTCTCTCTCGGCAGCATGACTAGTATAGCCTTTTAGCCGTCAGATTCCCACCTCAAACGTTTACACAACACCACTAAATAATAAATATGTGCATGCCTTACCTCCCCACTTGATTGTAAAGGCAAGAGCTGAGCCTGTTTAATATTTATATCCTCCATAAGATCACCCTGTGCAGTGCTTTGCACCAAGTAGGCACTCAGCAAATATTTGTCGAATGAGTGCATAAATGAATGTTAAATAATCTGCCTCCAGATTTTCCTTTTGTTTCAAATTTTCTCCTCCATCTGACATATGCAAGTGCCTTCCGTGTCCCTTTCGTGGATATTACAGATGCCCTCAACTCTTTTTCGTGTGCTTCTGGCCCGATTTTTCTCATCCCTGCCAAAGCAGACTGGGGGCCAAAAATAGAACCTCCTTGACAATTTTGCAGAGGACTTACAGCCCCGGCTCCTGGGGTGGCCATACTGATTCCGTTCGAGCAGAATGGGAGTTTCATGACTGCCGCATTCTGGACTTTGCCTGCCATTTAAAAGGAATCGAAGTTATCCCTACATAGTGGTTAATACAAATGCCAACCACCCTTGGAAGGTAGGGTTAGGGTCAAATAGAGGACTGTCATCACATAGAGGAATGCCACAGCTTGTCTTAAGGATGCTTAAAGATGCTTCAAAAGGAGACAGAATTCCATCTCTTTCTCTCTCCCTTCCTCCCCCCCTTCTCTCTCCCTCCCACCCCCATTCCTCCCTCCACAGCCACCTTCTTTCTTTTTTTTCTTGCCATTTCTGGTTTATGGCAGGGGCAGTAACTCAAGCGTTTCTAAGCCAGTGCATATTATGAAGACACAAGACAAGAATGTGCATAAACACATATTCTGCTATAATGCTGATTCCTTTAGATTAAACTGGGGAAATCCCAAAGCAACAGACACTGCCATGATCTAGAATTATCTCTAATCCATCAGGAATGCTGTTGGGATTGTAGGAAGATAGGGCAGATACAGAGCTAATACCACAAGGTGAAATGACTAAGTTGTTTTATGTACTATTCAATTTTCTCTCTTCACTCAGTGTAATCTTAGATCTCTGGAACATTTCTCTACCTCACAAAATGCTCAGAAGTGCATTTGGAAATCTTGTAATGGCTACATTTTGTTTGTAATCTGTGCTGTGCCTTTGTTCAAGGTTTCATCATCTCTTGCCTAAACAATTGCTATAACCTCCTTATTGGTTTACTTTGTAACTAAAACTGGAATTGTCTTTCTAGATTATATATAGACAATTATCATTTTCCTGCTTTTCATCATTACCTGATTCCCCCCCCCCCCAAGCCCTGGCTTTCTTTTCCCCCCAGTGACATATAGTGTGGAACCCCAATCCACCCAACATTCAAGAAGCCTGGCTCTTCAGTGGGAGGGGGGTTGGGTACAGACAGAGTGCCTGCTCACTCAGTCTGTCTCACCACATCTTTTGCCCCCTTGACCTTGACCAGTCCCCATCGTCTTAGTGACATCCCCAGCATCCCCTTAGGACCCGAGACTCCCACGCACATGGCCCAGCCTCTCCAGCACCCTCTTCAGTGGGCCCTCCATGCAGCAGCTTCAACTCCCTGTGTTTTGTGCCTTTGCACCATCTGCCTCCTGCTCCCCAGCAGTTCCCTCTCATCCTTCGAGAAGGAGTTCAGGTGTCACCTTCTCTTAGAACCATCCACAACATCCCGGGAGAGAGTTGGTCAGCCTCTGTGTCCATGGCTCTCCCTGCCCATCCCTCCTATGCTGCTTACTGCACGGTTTGGCAATTCTCTCTCTGCAACTGATTCATCCTTCCCTTGGCTACCAGAGAGGCTTTGTCTTATTGTGTTTGTTCTTTCATGTCTGTTCCTATCACCTAGCACAGCACTTGTCCACAGCAGATTGTAAATGGTCATCACTGGTTAAATGGGGAAAAATTGTACAGCGAACCCAAATCAGAATCAAAGAGTATCGAAGTCCATTAGTAGCTTAGTAAATTTGGTGAAAACAAGTGAACATGTTCTTCATTCTTTGTGGAGGAAACTAACGTTGTGCCTTTGTCCTTTAAACTACGTCATCTAGACAAAATAGACTTTTCAGCCCACGTTCTCAGTCAGAGTGTCCATATTGGAACGAAACCATAGAAAATGGTTCCCTAGCATTCCTGGGAAATGATTCTCCTTCTCTCTCAAGGCCCAGCTAACACACTCCCTTGTCCTTGGGAGATTTGCTGGCTCCTCATTCCTATGTTTGTCTCCTTTTATTTAACAACTCTAACAGTGATCGCCACTACTGCACAGTCCACTCCTGAATTTCCTACCTACCATGGACTCATTCAGTCCATGCGTTGAGTTGAAATGTGTTGATTCATGGAAGCAAAAGCTGGGTTTCCTGGCTCTTTGTACTCTGTCTCCTCTGTTAAGCAACAAAGGACTGGACTCTCCAGGGGCCCCCTTATTTTCAAAGCCTTAGCCAAAAAAAATTCAGGGGAAATAAGGCTTGCCGAAACATATGCCATTTATTACATTGAGCATGTGGGTCTTCTTTAGAAGTGTTGTTGGAAAGTAGAGATTGCTATCCAAATAAAAGGAAAATTACTTAGCCGCTTCCACATTTCAAGGATGTGGCAGAATTTAACTATAGGCAAAAGATGTTTTTGCCAGGAGAGTCCAATAATGGTTATCATTAGGTATGCAAAAGAAAGTACCAAGTAAATGAGCTAGATAGTCAATATCAGGAATGCTCATTTTTTTTTCTCTGGTAGACAGGGAGTGAGGGAAATTGGGAAAGAAGGAGAGTTGGAAGATGGGAATATTGCTGGGGACAGTGGGCCCTAGCATTGTAGTGACGGGCTGGGCCTAAGGCAAGGAAGTGCTCTACAGTGTTTCTGGGGGATGGATGAGGAATTACAAGTTCAATATTCTCTTGACACTGGCTTTTGGGTGGTGGTGTACCTGAGAAGAGATGAGGAGAAATGTGGCTGAACAGAGCACGGGAAGCGGGGAACAGTCACAGGAGGAGGGGAAGTTAGAAGGTGTGGAAGAGGAACAGACTTTCCTCTACCCTCCAGGCTCTTCTGGCTGGTCCAGTAATGAAATAGACATGAGACAAAATAACCAAATTTAACACATACATTTGTATGGGAATCCTGCCTATACAAGAGAGTCAGGGACCCCACATGCAGGAGAGGTTCAGAGGGAGAAAGGGGGATTGAGGTATGCAGGGTGGGGCAAAAGTAGGTTACAGTTGTGAGTATGTGAAACATTTGTCAATTGTCTTATTCTCCATAGGAACAACTGTAGACCTACTTTTGTCCCACCCTGTATAAGACACCCTGGGCTAAGGATGAGGTAATGCAGTAACACATCTCGGGGGCTTCAGGGAGCATTGGAAGATGGTAAGAGCAGTTTTTTAGTAAACAGAAGTTTTCCCTGAGTTAAGGATAGGTCAACAGGAGTTATCACTGATCATTTCTTTTTATGGGCAAGGCCCCTGATTCAAGTTCTTGTAGGGAGCTAAAGGGTAGGAAGGTGGTGGGGAGAGGGGGGTGGAGAAAAGTTTCTCTAGAGCCTGAAGCTCAAATTGCCGTTAGCTCAAAGTAATCTGCAGACCGCTGAGGCACACCTTGGGCTGGCTTGTTCTGAGCCTCTCCCCTCCCCTCCCAGGGATCAAGAAGGGCAATAGACCTGGGGAGAATACCATGGATGCCATGCCTCCTCTAGTTCCCGGGCTGGGAACTCAAACCCTTTTATTTGGACATTAAAGGAAAAGATGCCCCTTTTCCTTTTGAGCTACAAAAAGAACGTATAGTGGAAGGCTGTGTGTGCTCTTTTACTAGCAGGGGTTGTGCCTCTCCCATAGCAGGCCTATGGGCGGGCCCCTGTAGGTCCGGGTACCTGTGTTTTAGAGGGCTCATGTCACCTTTGTCCCATTGACTGCAACCGAGAGTTTTGTTGTACAAATGCAAAGCCATCTTTTAATTTTGCTTTTGATATTA
The DNA here is from genome assembly GCF_019186645.2 of Phyllostomus hastatus. Lineage (NCBI taxonomy): Eukaryota > Metazoa > Chordata > Mammalia > Chiroptera > Phyllostomidae > Phyllostomus > Phyllostomus hastatus. Next base: position 17,205,255 of record NW_025333583.1, on the reverse strand, counting down.
TTATATATTTTTGATGTGACTATTAATTTCCATTTTAGAGTTCAGTTATTTTGGGTCCAGTAACTGTTTAGAGATCAGATCTTAAACATTTTCATGAACATTTGTGAAGCTTGTGAGCCCTCAACCTTGTTTAATACAGCTAGTGGATAAACTGTCCACACATGAAAGGAAGCTCTTTCTTCCAGAAGTTAAGCCAATTCCCAAAGAGGCATTATCAGCTTCCCTCGAAAAACTCAGATATTTAACTCATACCCACAAATGCTTGATTTAGGCCCTGATTTTGTCAAAAGAAATTTCAGTAGGTTAATTAAAATAGCACAGGAATAATTTTTCGTGTAGGTCTTTATCTATAAGCCTTTTGGTTATCAGTTGGGGTCTCGTGTGTAATTAAAAAAGAAAGCAGACCAAGGCACATAGTAATTAGTAAATTAAAACCTTCAAAGTAAACCTCAAGGCCTGATAAGCACTCTAATTTTTTTTTCAGTGTTTTTATTTTGAAAGATTATTTAAGGTACAGGTTTTATAGATATTTTCCTCTTGAGTAGAATTCCCTGGGCTAATCAGATGCTGAGCGGCATTGCCTTTAATTTCATCTGGCCAAGCTCCCCTCCATCTGTTTTCCCAGAATGCTCTCATTCTCCCCTCCAGATGTTTGGCACAACATCTCAACTGGATGTCTATTTCTTCTTGTTCTCCTTCACCTCACATGAACCTTCCAAGTCATAATTCTTTGGAAATAGACACCGGGAGCTTTATTTCAAATTACCGTCTTTTACTTAAGGAGTTCCATCTCTCAGGTCAGTACAAGTCAAAAAAAATTTCTCATTTTAGAAGTTCTTGGCTGTGCATATTAGAAAGAAAGAAAGAAAGAAAGAAAGAACAAGATTGTTAGGCAACATCCTCATGTTCACATAAGCCAAGAGACTCAGGAATAGGAATTAAACATCACGAATTTTACTTCTGACTCTTTTTTGACATTTGATTTACTGCAAACTGAAGCTATTCTATCAGTCACTCTCCAGCTTCAACTTTGATCAATGCCTCCATTCAATGGGGGGTCAAATACCTGAAAGGAAGTAAAAGAATCCTCTGGAACATATGGCAGGCGAGGACCGTTGGTGTGTGCATGCTGAAAAGACGGATGGCTCGAGGTCCCTGCCCTCTCGCTGCGGCCGTGTCCTCTGCCGCCGGCTGATCACAGACAATCTCCTGCTCTAGCTAATCTGCTGCTTTTCAAAGTGAACTAAATGGAAATAAAAGTTTAAATATCTGGAAACTACATCATGATTTTTTTTATAAAAAATCTAGTGGCATGAAAAAATTTTCCTGACACAGTGCACAGCATGTTGGGAGAATTCTTTTCTGAGACCACCTGCTGATATTCTATTTTCTAACTGGAGAGAATACTGCCTTATGTCCAAAACTTAGAATTAAAGCCTTTTGACGAGGAGGATTAAAATACCATAAATCTCAATTAGGACTTAGATAGCTTTCACGGTGGGAAAGAATCTGCAAAATAGAAAAGCTCTCCTTCCTGTCATTTGAAGAATAGTTTCTTTTCCCCAATGTCTTATGGTTTACCCTTTGTTCCTCCAGCCTGCTGCCGACATCTGGGTGAGGTCAGACGGGCTCCCGCTGCCCTCCAGCACAGGCCTCCACCGCACCGCTCCCTGCTTCCAGGCCTTCCCGGACCCCATCCACCTATCCCAATAAAACTCTTTCCAAGGAGAACCCTGCTTTTGTTTAGAAGAAATACCTTCAAGGTACTGGGAGAGAAGACAAAGCACCAAGCACCCACCCAAGGGCATGAGTGGAACCGCCCTGAGAGGATCAGAGCAGCTTCTTGCTTGTATCGTAAGGAAAGGGGGTAGAAAAACAAAGCCAGGTGTGAAAAAATAGAAGACATAGACCCTGAGGATAGCAGAAGACATCTCTCTTCTTGATGTAATCTTTCTTTGGGACCCCCCATTCAACTTTAGAATGTTCCCAAGCTCGTACAATGTTTGAAGGTAGTGGATTTTTGCAGAAACCCAGGACAGAGCTTGAGTCCTAGCTAGATAGATGTACACGGTGCAGGAGCGTGAAGATGTTGGCACATGAGGAAATAAACATAAGGAAGCGTGGGAAATGTGCTCAGGGCTTTTCGCAGCCACGGGTTGTGGCAATAGGCTCTAGTCAAAGATCTCAAGGCACGGGTGAGCTGGCTGAGTTTTAGGTTAGAGCGTGAATGATTCTTGTTACCTGTGGAGTTGACTTTAAACTTGTCAGCCTGACATTCTAGCCTTGTGTGATCTGGCTTTGACTGACTACATTCCAACCTCTTTTCCCCAGATCTTTCAGTTTAGCTAAACTGGTCATTTTTTCCATGAATATGAATATTAAATTCCAGTATCACCAGTGACTGCCTGAATGATCTTGAGGAAATGATTTAGCATTTCAGGATCTCAGTCTATTTATCTGGATATTATCTGAGAATAATTTCATAGGATTATTCCAAGAATTAAATGTGATAACGTGTCAAAATAAATCTGAAACCTGATCTCACCCTGTAGACACTCAATGAATCTCTTCTCCTACTCCTCTTTCCCCATTGTCCTTTATGAATTTTTGCTTCTGCTGCTCCTTTTACCTGACTTGGTTTTCCATGCTAAGTACAAAGTCTACCTGTTTTGAAATACTGTCATACTTCATCACATATAGCCTAGCCTTGTACTTATTAACAGCTCTTTCTTCTCCTCTTGTAGATTGTAAACATCCCAAGAACATTCATTTTTATATCTAAAGAGTTTGCAAACAGTATATGTTCCATAAATATTTACTGAATAAATTTTCCATTATTGTTTACCAAAATACTCCACATAACTTTTAAATTCTCAAAAATAAGGCAGAATTTTTCTACTACATATTTTCCATTCTATTTTCAAGGACTGTATTTCAAATATCAAGCCACATTCCCTTGAAGGTGTGTATCGCTGCCTAGGTCAGAACCAGTACAATATTTTGACATAAATCAAGCCACTAATACGAAACTAAATAGAACTTATTTCAAGCTCCACGCTGATGAAGGAAGGAAGAGAAAACCATTTAGAAAAGAGCCGCCAAACACTGGACAGCCTGCTAATGTAAAAAAATGAGATGTTTCTTTTCACCATCCCTGAATTATTGGGATGGCAGGTGTGCCTGCTTTATGTTGTTGCTTATATTTGCAGTTGAGGAGTTGACTTTGCCTAGAGCCAGTTAATCTTCTGAGCCCTTTGGAAAACTTAATTGAGAGGTCATTATCTGCTTGGCTTCCTTCCTCCCCCACGTCTCCACAGCATATCAGCAAGCCCAGTGACGCACCACTCTGCTGGTCATTCATAGGGTATGTTCAAAACCACAGATCATGGCTGTTCGACCAGATGTTTTTAGTCCCTTGCTGCAATTAGATTCCAACATAGCCCAATTTGAAAGAGATCAAGAATCCACAGTTCTAATTAAGAATATTCATGAGTTTGCACCTTGGAAAGCCAGAAATCACATAATGTGCCAGAGTGGACAGGATTCTTTCCTTTGAGAAGGGGAAATAAAATGCCATTTTAAATAAGTCACTGGGTGCACGCTGAGAGTTCCTGAAATGACACAGGAAGAGTGGGGTTGAACGAACTATTTGAACTCTCAGCCAAAACTGTCTTAACAAGAATTTAAAGATTCTTGTCAAATTTAGGAGCTCTAGCAGGAGCTCCTAAAATTGGCTGCACGTTGTTATCTGAAAAGCTTAAAAAGAAAAATCATCCATGCCTGTGTCCACACGCAGGACTAATCTAGATCCAAGAAAAGAAAAAAGAAAGACCACTTGTTTTTCACATTCTAATCTCTAGACACAAGGAGTTGCCTCTAGACTGTTGCTATGGTAACTACAAGTGTTCTTAGACATTACAAATGAGAACCCAAGGCATTTTCAGCTGGACTAGAGGTAGGTGCCGTGCATAGTATGTTCACGTAGCGTCCACCAATCCACCAACCAGCTTGGGCAATGCAGAAGCCTTCTGCTATGCCTGTGGTAAGTTATCAGAGGTTCCCACTGGCACCTTCATAAGAAATATAAGAAATGATCTTCATTATGATACATGCCTGAAGTGGTAAGGTTCACACTGTGAATCATTCTCTGTTGAGTTCACTGGGATTCCTAGAGTTAGAACCCTGGGAAAGGTGTAGAATACAGGATTACCAGTTAAGAGACCAGAGTTCTGCTTCTGTCATTACTAGCTGTGAAGCTTGGGCAAATCCCTGGACCTTTTTTGGTAACAACTTCTTTACATAACAAAGGAAAAGTTTCCAGAGAAAATTTTAGACCTGTAAGGTCTGGAAGAGGCCTTAGAGGCAATGTGTTTCACCCTCTAGTGGATATCTGTTGTCTTGGGTTTTCCAAAATCCACTTTCCCTCTCTCCACTGCTGGCTTAAGAGGAGGGCATTTACCTGGGTCTGGCCAATGAAAACACTGCATTCCCCGTTTACACACTGTGTGGCTTAGGGGTGTGACTGAGGTCAGTCAAATCCATTGAAATTCAAGTCTGAGACTTTTTTAGGCGGGGTTGGCGTGGGAAACTATGGTAAAGGGCGCAATCTTTCCCACTGGGCTTGAAGTATTTAGGAAGTGAACCTGGCGATATGAGGAGCAATCTTAGCATCACAGAGGGAGGACATGCCTGAGGAGGCAGTCAACACAGTAAAAATCAGAACTAATAGATGGAGAGCAATAGTGTTCTTTTTTTTAAGATTTTATTTATTTATTTTTAGAGAGGGAAAGGAGGGAGGGGGAGAGAGAGAGAGAGAGAGAGAAACATCAATGTGCGGTTGCTGGGGGCCATGGCCTGCAACCTAGGCAGGTGTCCTGACTGGGAATGGAACCTGCATTGCCTGGTTTGCAGCCCACACTCAATCCACTGAGCTACACCAGCCAGGGCAATAATAGTGTTCTTGTACATCATTTAAATACCCTAGATCCACCTAGCCCGAAGTTGGTCTACCCATTTCAGTTATCTAAACCAATAAAGTTCCTCCTTTTTAAAAACTGAGCCAGTTCTAATTGGACTTCTTTCACTTACGTACAAAAGAGTTCTGACTAATACAAACCCCCAATTTTATAGGCTTAGGAAACTGACTCCAAGGGCCATGACTCGTCCAGACATAGATCAAGTCAGAGGCAGGACTAACCCCACTTCTGAACTTCTCAGTTAAAAGGCTTTAAAAATACCTCTACATGTTAATTTTTTAAAAATAAGTGTACTGCCCTGGCTGGCATAGCTTAGTGGATTGAGCATGGGCTGTGAACCAAAGTGTCACAGGTTCGATTCCCAGCCAGGGTACATGCCTGGGTTGCAGGCCATGACCCCCAGCAATCACACATTGATGCTTCTCTCTCTCTTTCTCCCTTCCTTCCCTCTCTAAAAAAATAAATAAATAAAATCTTAAAAAAATAAATGTACTGACTCCTTTGAAATTATCATTTAACTGACTCTTCCCTCCATTCCAGTAACATTAGTCTTCCGGTAATTCTTGATAGATTTTCTTGTTGCCTTTTGCTGTCTCTAAATTAATTTATCTTGTAACTAGTGTCCCTACCTATGAGAAACAAACATAACAATTCTCCACTCAAATTGATATTTGAGAGCAGTGTAGATCAAATAAATAATAGGTTATCTGACTGATTTTTAAATAGATTTATTTTTAAAATCTGTTTTTAATAGATTTTCAGTACACTAGAGTATCAGGACCTCAATTTCTCATTTGGGGCAGATTTGCTAAATCTGTCAATCCAGTTTAAGAACTTCATTCTCTGGGAACAGCACACTCCCGTGACCACTGTTTGTCTCTCTATTACAGCACTTATATTGAATGCTTAAATATCTGATCCCCCGTTTGGACCTTGAGCTCCTATATGTCAAGGACTTGTTTAAGTCATCTCCAAGTCTCACAAATACTCCATCATTATGCATTCTGTACATGCGTGGAGGGAGGTTAGAGCATATGGCTGTTCCCAGTTTACCACGTAGAGCACTGAACCAAGGTGCTTCCTCTGACCGTCTCCATGTCTTGGCATCAGGTTTATTTAGCTGTTATTAGTATGTGTGAGAAGAGTTGTAGTGTGTTCAAACGAATTTCAGGTTTTGAAAGCTTCCACATGGGCCATTTTTGATCAAGTAGAATCTCTTGGGATTTCAGACCCTGAAGTGTCATATCTAATGGTTATATTTTCACGTTCATGTCTTCGCTAATCATCAAGATGTGATATTATGAACTGACACTCGGAGGCTGTGTGAACTGTGAGAATCAACTTTCTAAAATCTTGTCAAATCTGACTCTCTAACCTTCCCATTCATCTCACATCATCTGGGGTACAGAATGTGTGAACCTTTTTAGTTTTATATGCCTTGAAGTCTTGAAATGGTTTTATATACCTTAAAGAATTGAAACCAACCCGAGAGAGACTGGAGGAAGGAACGCCACGGAGTTTTATCTCATTATGTGCACATGTAATGTAAAGTTCTCCCCTGTTCCATATAGAAGAGTTGGGAGCACTTTTTTAACAGTTTCAACATTTGTAACATCGTTTCAACTTACCATTTAAATGATGGGAAGTAGAGAAGAAATCAGAGCAGTGTTCATTTTAAAAATTGTGAGAACACATCCAGTTTTTACTGGAGATTTCAATGTTTCTTTTTCATTTAAAAGTGGAATGGTATTTAAGATTTGCCTATTAGTGTAAAAAAGAGAGGCCAGCTCTACATACAGGGTGGGGCAAAAGTAGGTTTACAATTGTTTGTATGGAAAATAATACCATAATTAATAAATAATAATGCAAAAATAAACTGTGTTTTCCATACTCATAACTATAAACCTACCGTTGCCCTACCTGGTATACTACCTCATTTATTCCTCACAATATCCTTATTAAAGTAAATATTATTATCCACATTTTATAAATGAATGACTCGCTTTAGAGGAGTTAATTGCCCATGGCTGTCAACAGCAAGCAGCTGAATTAGATTGGAAGTCAAGTGTGCTTGACTCAGTTTCCGTCCTGACCACTCTGCCATATGGCTTCTCAAAACATGGTCTCGGCAACTTGACAGCACCTTTATGAATGTGTCAGCCACCACACTGTATGCTCTACACCCACTATCTCTGTTAATGCTCGTGATGACCCTGGGACTTCGATATTATTCTCTGCCTCGGTAGTTTACTCAAGGTCAGAGAACTCAAAAGACAGAGTCACGCCACTTGATGTCATTTATTCCATCAGCTCACATTTATTAAACATGCCCTCTGTGTTAGGCCAGGGTGAGAAGAAAACACTTTTTATTCTCAGGTAATTTAAATATTAGTAAAATATTTTTTGAATGAAGGTATTGAATCATGCCAACCACCCCCCATCAAAAACCAGACATTATCAAAGCATTGAAAGCATAAGGGTCTCTGAAATTGAACTTTGGGGTCTCCAAAGGACCCTCACACACTCCAGCGCCTCCTTGGAACACTCTTTGGAATGACAGAACTGACTTTAATCCATTTGCTTTCTAGGAACTAGGAAGAGCCTCTGCTTTCACTCTGGGGCCGGAAGACATCGCTGGCTGCCTTTCCCATGCCCTTCATCCCCGCACCCCCGGGTCTCTCCCACAGGGAAGAGCTTCACTTCACCTGCTGATGCCCACCCACGACCTTCTGTTTGTCCCCTTTCTTCCTCTGCCAGGCACCTCCGATTAGGAGCTTATCTCATCTGCTTCCGTGTCCACACGGCCCAGTCCTTCCTCAAGTCCCTGCAATCTGCCATCGTCCTCGCCCCAAACACTATGAATTTAAAGGTCACCAGCGAGCCCTATTACTAGTCCAGCAATCTTTTCTTAGTCACCTCCACCAGCTTCCAATCACAAGGTCAACTCCAGATCCCTTTGATTGGGTTTTTCTTGTCCTGTGCAATCTGGCTCGAACCGAGGTTCTATTTCCCGCCCCCACTGACCTTCTAATGTAAACAGCTGTGCCCCAGCAAAACTGGTCCAGTGCACATTTCCTGAAGGCATTTTACACATTTCTGCATCAGGCACACATAGCAGTTTTATTCTGCAGGTGAGGCATGGCTTAGAGTACCAGTAAAATTGTGGCTCAAAGAATAGGAGAGAAGTGAAACTTCAATTAAATTATCCAGAGATTTTCTATTAGAAAATCTAGGAGGAAGTTGTTTTCATTTCAGCACACACGGATGATCTGTACCTTAGAGTTCAGGGTGTGTGTGCATTTTTTTAATTACATGAGGGATGAGTCAGAGGGTGTACTCTTCAGTTCTTAGTACCTGAATCTCTTGAATGCCACTAAGTATAGGACCTTGAGAAAGTTTTCTAACACAATGATCTTCAATTACCTCATATATTAAATGGAGGTGATTATAGTACTTGCTTGACAGTATTGATTGCAGAATTAAAAGAAATAATGCACACGAAGTGCTTAGCATAAAGAAGGTGTTCAGGAAGCCCTAGTTATTATGGTGGCTGCCACTGCCACTGCTTACTGCCTGCCTCATTATCATATCAAATGTATTAGATTCCTGTGGCTGCTGTAACAAATTACCACAACCTGGGTGTCTTAAAACAACAGAGATGTATTCTCTTGCAGTCCTTCAGACCAGGAGTCTGAGGTCTAGGTGTGGGCAGGAGCGAACTTCCTCTGGAGACTCTAGGGGAGAATCTGCCCCATGCCCCTTTCAGGTTTTGACGCCTGCTGGAGTTTCATGGTGTTCGTTGTCTTGCAGCCACATCACTTGCACCTCTGTCACTTGCACCTCTGTGTCTCTCTTTCCATTGCCTTCTCTCCATCTAAGTGTGTCAGATCTTGGTCTCCCTCTTATAAGGACACTGGGGATGGCATCTGGGGTCCACCTGGAGAATCCAGGATAATCTACCCATCTCTACTCCTTACCTTAATCACACCTTGGAAGACTCTAGTGTCTAAATAAGGTGAAATAAGATTTGGACGTGCCTTTGGGAGCTGTTATCAGCCCGTCACATTAAATTAGAGCTTTCTTGAAAGGAGTAACCCATCCTTCATCTTTGTACCACTTGACAACATCTAGAACTGTGAATAGAAGATGATGGACTCATGGGTGTTCATAAGTTATTAATAAGTAAGTAAATGCATAGATAAATAAGATACCAAAGGGGTTTGTGCTTGGGACAATGGTGAGAGTATGGGTGCCTAAGGTCTGATATTAACGAATCAAACAGAGACGGTATGCAGCTAATATCCATTGAATGAAAAACCTAATATTAAATATTTTATAACTAGTCAGTAGTTTGATATGACTATTAATGAAATTGTTAGAAAAAGTTAAATTTTCAGTTAAAAACTTAGAATGCATACCAAGCTATGACTTAGGCAGTCTAGACCTGTCCTGGGTGGTTTCACACTCAAAGACACATAGGCCAAAGAGGGATCCCAATGCTCACCCACACTCCTCTCAGACATTTAAAGGTCCAATCACAAGTGCACAGCAACTCATTGAAACCCCCTGTTCTCTTGTAGTCTTTAGTCTACTCTGAAACAATTGAGCCTCTCATTTGATGGACCACAGAGAACACTCCCATGCACGGTGTTCCACTGGGTTGCCCCTTTGCACAGTAAATGCACCTCCATCCTCAGCTTGTCTCACCTCCCTCTCACCCAGGGAGGCTGGGAGGCATGGACACACTATTGGGACAAAGAGGGAGGGGGCACCTTGGAGGACTTGGAATTGATAGCCACTATTTGGCTGAAACAGCTGGCTTTTACTTCTCACCTCCTTACTGTGTTCACCAATCACAGAAATGTATTAGCTCTCCCCTGGAGATATAGACAGTATCTAGAAATCAGATGTTTGGCAAATAGCCCACTGGGGTCCAGTCAAAATGAGATGAATAACTCTTCAACTAGTGTGAGATTGAAACGACAGAGACTATTTGTGTGTGCAAATCCAGTTTCTTTCTTAGAAACTTAGAAATCACAAAACATGCACTGCAGTAGGCCCTGAACTTTTCATTGCCAAGGAGGAAATTCAAAATGAAGGTCCGAGACCGAATGGATTGCTCAGTCAAAGGAGAGCCATGGTGCATTAAATTCAATAAACCACTCAAGCTTCTGATCGAATATATTATGGGAACACTATAGGCTACAGTTTAAAAGATTAGTCCAGGAAGAAACAATATACTACTGTATTGGCTTTCTTGCTGGCAGTCTCAGCTTCAGGCACGAGACGATGCTACCTGATAGTTGCCATGGTAACCATGCAAGTGTTCAGCTGGAGCATTTTCAAATGGAAAAATAGAACATCATACATGAGTTTGCTGTTTAAAGAGAAAGAAGATGGGCAGTAGCTTGGAAAATGGGAGTCTCTGTGTATAAATTCTGCAATGTCAGGTTCACAAGTCTTCTCATTTTTGTGAGGCAGATTGAGGCTGCCATGGCATGCCTGCTTGTGGGGGTCTAGAACTGTGGTATCCTGAGTAACTTTCAGGGGGAAAATGGATAGCAGCTACATCTGAAACACTGTGGAAATTGGAGCGGTCTCTGTCCTCAAGAGACATGGCCTTGCCATCTTGCCCAAACTGTAGCTCTCTAATGTCTTGTTGAATCCACCAGGTCCTTCATTCACAACGAGTTATATACCAACTTGGCTTAACAGTGATCTGCCCTGACCCTGCCTCCATGCCCTGCACACCAGTCCTTTGGTGGCTGTAGCCTTTGAAAGACTGAAAGATTCACTCGATGTTCATTCAATGGTCCTTTTGGCCTAGCTGAACAATGTCCTACAAAATAAGTTTCATGCCTTATCTCTGTCTGCAACTACCTCATCCACAATCACTGCTCAGTCCCCAGGATTTGCTTCCTTTAACCACCTGTGTCCCTCTTTTATGGCATCGATGCTTGTATTCTCTATCAGTTGTCAACATGCTGGGCAGAGGTTACAAAACTGCCCACATGGGCCAGATCTAACCCTTTGTTGGACCTCCATAAACCAACATTCAATCAGGGGATTTTGTGTAACATTCATGCTTCTGGCAACTTTAAACCCACATTTTTGGGATGGCAGCAATTGGAGAGCTGGGCAGTAACCACCCTCATTAGATCAAGGTCATATGCCCGCACCCTCAGCTGAGGCTGTGTTGCTACACTTACTTACCCTCCTGGCTCCTGTAACATCCAATTGAACACCTGCCCTTGAGGATAGGAACAGCATCCTCTTGTTCCTATCTGTGTTCCTAATTTTTATTTGTTTCTCCCAGAGTCTACTTCCTTCACTTGGTAGGTGAGCAGTATAGATTTATTGAAGAAAATCAAAGGCGATATCATTATTTGATGACTACTTACTGTTTACTCAGGCTCTCCTCCTCAGATAAAGTGAGTTTGAGTGACCTGCATGCTTGGTGATAAACACAAACTCATAAGAAAATTCTCACAATAAGAAGGAATTTCTGGTAGTGAGATTCATTAGAGATGTTAGCCCTAATTTGGGAACCTTTCTTTAAAAGGACTGAAGAGAACACTGGGCACATCTGAGGACCATGGCACTCGCTACAGGGCTGCTGGAGAGAACCATTCTTGTGGTCTTCCACCCATCCCTCCATCCACCCATCCATCCCCCATCATGCATCCATCACTCATCCATCCATCCATTTGTCACCCATCCACCTGTCCATCACCCATCCATCCATCCATCACTCATCCATCCATCACTCATCCATTCAGTCAGTCATTCCTTCAATGTCAATGGGAATATTTAGCAACCAGGCATTATGGACAGTGATGACAGTGAGGAAAACAGTCCAAGTCCCTGTCCTCATGGTGCTTATAAAGTCTAAAGGTCTTTATTTTTTTACCCAAAATGCTAAAGCAGCTGCTAAATGAACTTCATAACCAATTTCAGAGATATCAAATTGAAACTGAGATAAGTCCAACAAGAAGAAGGAGGGGAGAAGAAGAGATTAATGGCCAAAACATAGATTAAAACTGTTTAACTTCTCAAATTACAATGCTGGTGACATATCTTTCTAACTACTCACTTTGGCAAAGATTATTTAAAAAACATCCGAAGGCCAGCTGTGGAGAAGGGGTGAGACAACAAGCACCCCTGTTTCTTTTCGTGGGAAAGTAACGTGGCATAGTCTTTTAGGAGGGCAATTTTCAAATAAGTATGAAAAATTGTAAATATTTTTTTGAATTAGTAATGCAATTTCTAAGACTCACTATCAGGACATTATTCAGGATGGGCACAAAAATTTAGCTGAGGAATATTTTTGTGGGAGAATCATTAGTAATAATAACATCCTATATAATGAAATAACAGCTGAAGCAACTAGCACGTGTTCATAAGCACATCGCTGTCGTGTCTCTTCCCGAAGGCACCGAACAGCCCCCGCGAGGGGAGGAGGATTGCTGGCTGAGGAAATGGCTCGGAGACATCGGTAACTACAACTGGGCTGAGCCCGTTTGGTCACCACACCATGTTTCTATGGCTTCTAGTAGTGAAAAACAAGTCAAAAATTTCACATTAGGAAACTGGCTTTAAAAAGTACGGAACCGCCATACTGTGAAACGCCATAGAACACAGCACAGATAAGAGACCCTGGCTGGGTAGCTCAGGCGGTTAGAGCGCCGTCCCCATATGCTGAGGTTGAAGTCGGATCTCTGGTCAGGGCACACACACGAAGCAACCAATGCATGCATAAAAATGTGAAACAACAAAATTGATGTTTTTTCTCTCTCCCTCTCTCTTTAAGGTCAATACATTAAAAAATAGCATAGGTGAAGCTGTATCTGCTTAAAAACGTGTTTGGAAATTGAGTTTTAAGCAGGCTGCCAGGCCGTGTTTGTGGTGTGGGCCGTGTGTGGGAGAGGGTCAATGTGTAAGCACACAGAAGCACAGAAGTGTCCAGAGTAAATACCAACTTTTAATCAGTGATAATCTTTGGGGGATAAGACAATCATTTCATTTTTCATCTATTCATTTGTTTTCTTATATATTTTTTATTTTAAAAATCTGTATTATTAAGCCCTGGCTGGTGTAGCTCAGTGGATTGAGCACGGGCTGGGAACCAAAGTGTCCCAGGTTTGATTCCCAGTCAGGGTACATTCCTGGGCTGCAGGCCATAACCCCCAGCAACCGCACATTGATGTTTCTCTCTCTCTCTCTCTCTCTCTCTCTCTCTCTATCTCCTTCCCTTCCCTCCCTAAAAATAAATAAATAAAATCTTTTAAAAAAAATTTTTTTTAAAAATCTGTATTATTTACGTAAAGACCTTTATATTTTCTTCTTAAAAATACTGTGGCATTATCAACTTGGTATTAGCATTCCAAGTCATTTCACGACACCCTCTTGCTTCCTGAACTAACATTGTTTTCCCCAGGGCATTATAAAAATCCCTCTGGATGGAGAGCAGGCAGACCTGAGTTTTAGGCCAAATTCATCTACTGATGTGTCCAGGACGTGTCCTGGGGCAAGTTCCCTGTTTTCCTGGTCACAGCGCGGTGATGGCAGCGTGAGCTGAACTCTGAGGCCCCGTCCAGCTCTGACCTGCCAGGAGCTCCCACACATTCGCTTTGTCCTTTGGAGACAGCCTGTAACCATTTCCAGTCTACAGGAGAAAGATGGGAGAACGTGAAAGCATTTTCTTCCATAAAAGAGCATGGATAAACACCTGCCTAACCCATTTTAAGAAGTAATAACATGACATTTATAAACCACTTTGCACAGTGCTTATGAATTCCTTCCCTGGAGGCTGTGTGTTTGACTCTACTTATTGTAGTTATTTACATGCCCGCATTTGGGTAAAGCATTTGCAACTGTGAGGTGGCAATGCTTCCTCTTGAGATTATTATGGATACAGCGCTGCCTATTATGCTGCTGGTAACAAGACGGGTTCCTCTGACACAGAAACTACCCCCCAGCCCCCATATAGTGTGCCTGCACATCAGCCTGGTCTTTCTTCCCAGCTGTCCCTGTGGCCAATAGTCCTTCTAAAAGGAGCTGAGCTGGGGGGAAGCAGCATACCTGAGTTGCAGCTTGGCCCCTTGAGGATGGCTTAGAGGGGTCTTTTTTCTCTGAGAATGAAAATTTTTTTGTGGCATTTGATATCTTCTCATTCCTGCAAAATATTTCTAAGGCTGCTGAACTTCAGTTCCCCATTTGGGGGTTTCGTCTCTGAGTGTGCCACAGAAGCTCTAGCTTGGTGTGCTGCACTCGATGGCTGAGCACGTAGAATGATAGACTTCCCGATGCATATACAGTGTTGTTTGCTTACTTCTAGAATATGTAAATTGCTAGGTGGTCTTTCCCATATCACATGAAAAGATGACAACCTGTGACAACATCTGTTATTTAATTTAGAGCATCTGTGCTAAGGAGCTTTACTAATTTTTTATTGCCTTATTCAATGTAATAAACAGGCCCAAAGGAGTGTCTACAGAGGATGTCCAACCCATGGCCTGCGGGCTGCATGCGGCCCAGGATGGCTGTGAATACAGCCTACACAAAATCATACATTTACTTAAAACATTATGGATTTTTCTGTAGGTATATGTTGCAATGTATTTAATGTGTGGCCCAAGACAACTCTTCTTCTTCCAGTGTGGCCCAGAGATGCCAAAAGGTTGGACACGCCTGGTAGGCAATAGCCAAACTTAAAAGAGGCAGATGCTGAGCATCTGGGAGATTACCCAGCAATCTCATCTATAAACTGTGGAAACCGAACAGCCACTCCATTACAACTGCTGCGAAGATTAAATAAGAGGTCTATCAGGGATCTTGCGGGTGCCTGACCCGTAGTAGGAACGCGATAAATGGAAGTCATAAACATTCCTCTGAACAAAACAAGGCATTTAATTCCTTCGATGAGGCATGCACCATATGCAGCGTCATCGGACGTGAAGCGGGATAACAGAAGGGGAGCTGAAGGGAACGGAGTGGGGCGTAGCTAAGCACTGCAGCGAGCACTGCGTGTCTCGCCAGCAGTTCACAATTGTAGAGCGATGGGCAGAATACATTATGAAGTCCACGGGACACTTTTAGAAGACGACCTGAAAAAGGGAAAAGGATATTGTTATACTACATATTTTTTTTTGCTGCTTCTTCGCTTCGATGTTTCAACATTTATTGGTTTGTTTAGCATTCTCCTTTTTCAGCTGAAAACCCTCATTTGGAAAAATCTTATCAGCTGAATTGACTTTGAGTGTAACCTGTCTTGTTTCTTATTCAGTTGTTTATCTATTTCTCTGTGATACTTGATTGAATTACTTAACTTCATTCCTTCATTTAGTTATTCATTCTGAACGCTTGCCCTGCTCTAAACCCTGTGCTAAACATGGGCCCCAGATGCATCTCCTGCCCTCCAGGGGCTGACAGTCAAATACAGGGGGGATGGTAAGTGTTAACGAATTTTTCCTCTCCTCCAGCCTTCTAGGGAGGGTCAGCTGCTGGATTCTACTTTGTCAAACAGGTTCAAAGTAGAGTGAGTCATTACAGGTGCTGTGGTAGAAGATGCTCCTGGTGCAATTGAGGACCCCCTGTGGAAGGAGCCCTCAGTTTTAGGAAGGAAGGCTCAGAAAGAATTTCACTGGGGAAAACGATGTTACAAAGGCTTGCAGCCATGTCATATGTTCCCAATTCTCTGCTCTCTGCCCTCAGAACCTACCAGAGTGTCTTAAACATGTTGTCCATTGGATTTAATTGTGTTTTTCCACGTTTACAAGTCTCTTCATTGATTTCTCTCTAGGAGGTCAAATGAGATGTCACCAGAAGCTGTGGCCCCAAGAAGAAAAAAAAACCTATCAAGATAACTTTTAAGAAGTAACTCCTGAAAAAATGAAATGAAAGTGAGTTTAGAATTAAATAGCCTGGAGCATGGATTCTAAATTCGCCACGTAACAGTGTGTGAACTTGAATGACTGACATAACCTCTTCGATTTTAAGTTTATGTGCCTTGAAAATGAAAGTAGTGATCCCAGTGCCACAGTGAGATAAAGTACACAACGTCGGTCAGCAAAGTTTCTGGAATTGAATTACTTAAGACTTCATTAAATTTTAGTTTCTTTCTATTGCTTTCAGAAACAGTTCAGAATATTTTGATCAATGCTCCTCTCCATCCTTCTACCCAGCCGATTGACAGAAGAAGATCTATTTCTGATGGCATCACTTAGAAATTTAGATATTTAAGGCTTGATTAAATGATCCCTTACTTGGTCATTGTTCAATGCTAATACCTTAGCCCTGAATGCTAATGACTGATAGCTGGGATTTGAATTGACTTTAATTTCAGATCTGAATGACGGCTTTTAGGGTTGCCTTCAGCAAAGTGCACCACTTGCTTATCTAAAAATGGTGGGGGACAAATGCAGACAACTGTAATTGAACAACAATAAAATAATTTTTTAAATGATTAAAAAATAAATAAAAAATGATGCACCTTTTATTTAAGTAGGATAAATAGTCTTAAAGTCTGAAGGCTTAAGTCTAAAACCAAGAGTTAGCTGAAGTCACAGAAAGCTTTAAATTGATACAGCGATTACTTCTCTGTAGCCATGTGGGCTCTGCTGGTGCGTAGGCCAGGGAAGGGAGAAGGATGAAGCGGTGACACAGCGTTCTTCCAGGAGTGCGCCATGAGAGGAAGGAAAGCACGCTTTGAAGGTGAGAAGGGCAGAGGGGGAGAGGTGTCTGCAGAAGCAGCTAAGCCTGCCTTTCACGGAGTCACAGAAGAGAACTCTTGAGTGTATAAACTCACTTGGCTTCTTTGCAGTGAGTCAGCTTGATCACTCTAATGCTATCTACACCTTGAAATTATTATTTGTTCTGTGTTTAAATGGGAGATTGAAGTTTGACAAAGTCATTTGGACTAGTCCAGATCTCATGCAAAGCAATTGGTTCAGAGCTGTTAGCACAGCAGATTTCTTGGTCCATTGAGACTTTGATATAGTGGGGGAATTTCCTTGTGATTCTTTCCATTTTAAGCTCCAGACAAACTGCCCTTTCTGGCTCTTTAGCTTGTTTCTCTGATTACTTTTTAAGTGTCTCTCAGGAAAGTTTTTCCTCAATTTGGTGCTCACTGTTCCAAGCCTTTTGCTTCGATCCCTCTCTCCTTGCTCTCTGACAGTTTTTTTTTATACACCATCTTTGAGAAACCGCATCATCTGGAGATCTCCTGAATTTCCTGTTTTCCACTTTTCACTCTTTCCTTGGCTGTCTACTCAAATTTCTCCCATATATTCTTGCAGTAATATTTCATATATCGGTTCTTTTCTTCTAAATGGTTGCCAAAAGATGCAGCTGCTTCCTCCTGAGTATTGTCAAGATCCACCATCTTATCTACGAGAGGAGGGGGGACAAAACTTCATTTCCAAGTCCTAAATCCCAGGGAACCATATAGGAAATGGATAGGGTCCCTAGACATCTGCTGTTCACTCAACTGTTTCATTACCTTTTGATTTTACAGCCCCCACTTCCCTTGGCTGGGCTAGCAGAGGCTCAGGCAGCTGCCAACATTATTTCCATTACCTGCCCTCCGCTGCTCACTCAGTCGCCTCCTCTGGCGGCGGTAGGGGGCGCAGCTGACAGTGCCCACTGTGTGCCTACAGCCCTATTCTTCTTGTTGCCAGAGTCACTGGGAGGACTCTTCTGGAGGGTGGGGACCTATGGAGGAAACATTCTCTGCCTCGCTCCTTATTCTTCCTGGCCAATAAAAGAGACATTTCCAGTCTGTGTGAGGTAAGAGGAAGAAATGGTTTTATTGTTGTGGCCCCTCCCCACGAAAGGAGGGGTGGTGTTTGTCTGTGTGGTGTGATGACCTGCAGTAGGGTGGACTTACTGTGTGAGAGGGTGTGTGCACCTGTGGCCTCACTCACCTTGTTTCTGTACACAGGGCCTTCTGCATTCAAAAGGGATGAGGCAAGAAGAGGGAATTTAGGAGGGAAGACCCTTCCATGGTTGGGGCCAAGCAGGCAGAACTCAGCTGGGTTTTTATTACAATTCTCTAGAAATAGAGATAAGCTGTCATTAGAAAAGATGAAGACCTTCCAGAAGCCCAAGAAGACTGGAAAGTAGTATGAATTAAGGAGAAAAGAGATAACAACAGCCTTCCCTCTGAGTAAGAAAGTAGCTTTCAAGTTCTCCTTTAGACCTCAAAATGATAAAGTAAGTAGTTTTTTTGCAGAGCGGATCTATTATGATCATCAAGTTCTAAAAATGTCTCTGTGCATATAGAAGGGTTAAAGCATAGCTTGTATTTTAGGAATTATTAAGGAGGTTCTATCACATAGACATGATGCATGATTAAGTCTGTCTCTAGCCCCTCCCCAGAGGATGGGAAGTGGGCCTGAAAGTTCCAGGTTTCTAATCATGGCTTGGTTTTCTGGGTGACCAGTCCTCATTTGGGAGCTCAACGAGAGTTGCTTCATTAGAACAAAAGATGCTCTATAACCCAAGAAATTCTAAGAGATTTAGAGCCCTGTGTACAATGCTCCCATCATCCCCATTACTTAATAAATGACTTAAAAAATTTAGGAGCTCTATGCCAGGAATCAGGGTCAAAGACCAAATGTTGGGACAGAAGATACTCCTAGGACCTCTATAGCTCAGGAGATTACAAGGGCGTTGGGAGCTCTATTTCAGAAACTTAGGTCAAAGACCCAGGATTGGCAGGAACCAGGGGCAGAGACCAATATATTCTCATTTTTTGATACCCATTCTCACTCTTAGAGCTTCGTATAGGTTGTTCCCTCTGCATCAAATGATATTCTCACTCCTGACCTTACACCCCTTTCTCCTGGCTAATTCCTGCTTGTTTTTTTCATAGACCCCTCTCCCCCAGACTGGGTTAGATGCCACAATTCTGTCCTGCTATCCACACATAAATATAGATATGTTTATACATAAAAAATATTGACATGATTACTTTCCACATCTATTTTTCCACCAAAACATAAACTCTGGGAAAGAGATGTGTGTTTTATTTTTATGTGTCTCTAGTACCTGGCACAGTGACTGGCACATAGTAGGCATTCTACAAATGCTTAACGGAGGAACTAACAAAATACTAGGTTTATGGGAGCGGTACTGGTAGCAGTGAATCACACATAGATTTTCTACTTGTCTGTTATGTTTTGTAATCTGTATGTGATTTCAATAGCATTTGCTAAGGGACCACACTTGGAGAAGCAACGCTGAGAAGAAGAGAAGTGAAATGATGCTGAAGAGTCCCCATTGTTCCAGACCTGCCTGTTTTTCTCCCCACCCTTCAGATCCTGGGGTTCTTCTCCCTCCCCTAATCAAAATCCATTTCTTGGAAAGCATTCATACTCCTGGGTTAAATGGCAGAAAAATTAAAATGACCGTGTTATTTGTTCAGTACTGTTTGCATTTTTTTTAACAAGGAACAAAGCCTCTGGTTGTTTTGAACCAAAGGAACAGAACTCTAATTATGCACTGTCAGGTTTAAGGAGCTGGAAAGGAAACTGGGGACCACACACATAGGCGACCTGAGACTTGACTTAGGAAGTGCAGCCCGAGAACTGGGCCCAGCCCAGGGTAACTGTGTAGACGCATTTATTCAGTTGGTAAAGTTAGATCATTCTAGATATCTTTCAGTGAAAAGAAAGTATACAAATTGTGTTGCACAGAAAATATGTGACATTGTGGGCCTTCTAGAATTGTCCATGAGACTCATTAAAGAAACAAAAAACACACACACACATCCTACCTAAAGGATACTTGCTCCCACTCCCTGGGGTGGGGGACAAAACTAAAAATAAAATATTGTTAAAATAGATGTCACTCTGGCTGAAAATATGCACATTTGGTAAATTGTTCACTTTATTATCTAGGCAGACATAAGCATAGAGAACTCCCTTTGAAAGCGCCATCGACTGTTGGAAGCTTGGAATTCAAAGTAAGAAGAATGAACTTCTATGCCTAATTTCTTGCATTCTTCTCCGATTAAGAAAGATTCTATCATTTCAATATGTACAGATGTATAGTCTCTGATTTTTAGAAACTTTTCTTGAAGCTGTTGGTGCTTCTAAAAATGGGTGGTCTGGAGCAGTCTGTGGAGAAGACCCGCATCGCAGAGGGTGAGAGCCGTCACAGCCCTCGTAGAGCACAAAAAGGACAGCGTGCTGTGTTCTTGGGTATTCGTCACTTCAGTGAGGACACTGTCATTCCTTACGGTTAGGTTATCAAGCAGCTCTGATGGATTGGTAAGGCTCATACCATGACTCCAATGTCCCATCAAGGTCAGATATGCTCTACTTGGCTGCCCTTCTGGTGGCTCTGTGTTTGCGTCACTCGTGCCCTGTCTTTCATACAGGCCTCCATGTATGAGACACTGCCTGATATCACTGTTGCCGAGTCTGAGCATGCTTCCAAAGAAGCTCGGATTTGCTCTTACTTTCCCGTCCAAGAAATACGTTGAAGTATTGGGAAAAGAATTCTAGCAGCTCCATCACTAGTTGGCAACTTTCACATTTCTTAAGAATAGTCTTCAACTTAGTTGGAATCATATTTCTTGTGTGGGAATGGATTTAAGACAAAAAAACATACTGAACATTTGGGCATGGGCCTTGATTTTTCAACATACATCTTTCATGTGTTCAGACTGATGAAGCACATCCCCCTCTACCCCTGGGGATCTTCCTTTTCTTAAGCATTAAATTGCCCGCTCAGATGTATAAAGTATCCACTACCTTGAATGGATGTGCTCATTAGTAATGGCAGAATGTATGGACATACAAGGAGAAGAAAAGGAAGAGTAAAATCCTGTTTTATTTAGGTATTTTATGTTTACCAAAAGGAAAAAAATGAAGATCAAGTGACTTTCTTTGTCTAAGCGACAATTTAGGAACGAAAGGCATGCATCCACTAAGTAGAAGGAGAGCAACAGCTGTCTTTTTCATGACTCTCCGGCAAATACTCCACACCAATCGTTCTTAAGCCCTGCCATCCACGGGCTCCTGATTTCAAGCTCCATGGTCAGCCTTTGCCCTTGCGCAGGCCTCTATCCCAGTGCTCCATCCAGCTCTAACCCAGCTCATCTCGTAGGTCAACACCGCCCAACAGTTCTTTACACCGGCCAACTCTAGTAACTGCTTGCTCTTGTGATATTTCCATTCCCTACTCAGTGCTTCTCAAAGCATGATCACCTTGTCAGCGGCAACAGCATCCCCTCTACAGTTGCTAAGAAATCAGGAAGAAGTATGATGAATCATTTTTAAATTATAGTAGTCTTACTAATAACTTCCTTTGGGGATATTCCACCAGGAATAGTACTGTTCTCCATGAAGGGGCGTTTAGAGAAGTGTTTACTGTTGTATTCTTCTGAGTCTTGTATAGTGTCCTCTACTGTTTTTGGTGATAGTATGTGCTCAATACACATCAGTCGAATAAGCATCAACCATATGGCAGTTGTGAGACTTCTTCCGTGGCTTTCAGAAGACAGGGTAGAGAAGGAAAGGAGGTAGATGAAATAAATAGTCCAGAGTGACTTGAAGGTTTGCGGGGTTGGGTGTAGCATGTGGTAAAGATGTTAAGGGCACTGGCAGGAGCCTTATTGACACAATGCCTCGTGAGGGTGGGACTGGGTAGGATTTGAGAGGTGGCTCATGCCACAATGGGGAAACAGTTTGGGGTGAGGCCATGGGAGTGGAGTGTTTGTGGGGAGCATTAGGGTTGAGGCAGAGCTGAGTCGTGACCTTGGCAAGTCCAAATGTGCTTCTTGCCTGAAAGTTCTACTTCTCAGTGCATTCCTCACAATCCGGTGGGGACTACCCATCAACAGGAAGAAGGAAGAAGAGAAAACCTTTGATAACAAATAGATTGTACTTGAAAAACAGATCTCTGCATGTGGAAAGGGAACAGGTATTAAAGCGAGATTTTTTAATGATTATGCTGACATTAAATTCTTACAGTCAGTTTTTCTTTAAACTAGTTGAAATGAGATATGCAGCTGTCATAGTTTTGATACTCTTATCATCTTGGTTTCAAAAGCAGGGACCATACCCAAATTATTTTTGCATACCCTGGGCCTGGGTATTGTCCAGCAGATGGCACGGACCTGAAAACAAGTCTTGCATTCATTTATTTGCTAACAATTAGAACCTAGAACCTATTTCCATTGGCATCCCAATCAGTTAAATTCACGTGCCTGTTTTAATAGGTTCTTTTTTTCTTGAGCGACTCAAGAGTTCTCCTTTCTATTTTGCAGATATTCCATTTAGATAATACCAGGCAGGACAAAAAAGAGGTTTGTATAGTTTTGGAAACTTCACGAACAAGGAACACCCACAGGTTCAAGAGGATGCATTAAGGACTCACGTCTGCTGGGATAATTCACATCACTATAACAAGTAGGGACTGAACATCTCTGTGGAAAACACCGAACAAAAGGAAAATACATATTATTTCTGCTCTCAAAGAGTTTATGTCAGAAAGAGAGTGATCGGAACGACACAAATAGCTAGAAGAGAAAGCAGAGCTGTGGAGGAGCGAGGCAGAAGGTGCGAAGGCAATGGAAATGCAGCAGAGAAGAACTATCTGTGGGGCATAAAGGGCCTCCATTAATTATAATGCTGTAAGTAAACAACTTTTATAAACTTCATATCCTATATATTTTATATTAATTAATGATAAATTTGTAATAAAATATGGTATTAAATTATATAAAGAAAAGATCATCGAATGCCATAGCAATTTCAGAGAATATGGCTAATATTGTTATATGAAATTAATACCTGGAAATCAAGAAGTAATATAACAGTTGAAAAAGAAGTTATTAAGTGATAAAGAATGTCACTATTGGATATTAATGTGGAGAAAAATAATTAAGTCATGCCTCATTCTTAAAATTTCATTAAATTCCAAATGAATTAGTGGGTTAAATGGTGTCAAAATTAAAAGAAAGCCAAAGAGTGCATCCCTTCCACCTGTGAAGAAGAGTTATGTGTCTGTTAAATTACACATCTTACATAATTTAATAGAATAAATCTAAGAAATATGACACATTTCTCTCAGAATGAGAAAATCATAGGATCAACATATAATAGAAACTTACTACTAAAAATAAAGAAACGATATATTCATAAAATCAGTATTCAAAATGTAGTGGCTTAAAGTGATGACCACCCCTTTAGTACACGAGTCCCTGGATTGGGAATTTGCCTGGCTCAGTGGTCCTCCTGCTGTTCTCTGCCAGCTTACCCAGGCGTCTGGGGCCCGTCAGGTGGTCCTGCCTCTGCGGGGCAGCTAGCTGTTGGCTGGAGCACTGGGGGCACCTGCGCTCACCATCTGAAAGTCTCATCGAGGTTGGTTTATGTGTGGCAGGAAAGTTCCAAGTGCAACCGGAGGGCAAACCACCATGTACAGTGCTTTTCTTGTGTCTGCTTGCATCATATTGGCTACTGTTCCATGGCCAAAAGAGTCACATGATCAATCTCAGAGTCCACGTGGAAGGAAGGGCACTATCAAACCTGTGAAATCAGGGGACTGGAGGACTTGTGGCTATTTGTTCCCTGCATCAGTAATTGGCAAAGGAATCTTGTGGCTTAACCACAAAGAATAATTGATCACATGTGGAAACTTTTTATCAGTAGCAGTGATTGGAGAAATGCATGTTAATGTTGGCTTCAAAGATCATGCGGGAGATGACTTCCCAGCCTGCTGACTGAGCAAGGTCTCCAATGCCAAGTCCAGCAGTTAAAGGCAAACCTGGGTTCACTCTACTGTTTCCTTGTGGTGTCTTGTGTAGTATCTCTAAGCCTCAGATTCATCTCTGTAAAATCAGAAAAATAATATCTATTGTACCTCAAAGATTATGAGGATTAGATGAGATCATGTGAAAATATTCTACAAAGGACCTGCTCAGTTTATGCCTCTTCCCTCCCATTTCTAAGATGCGATCTTCTAAACCCAGCAACAGCAACAACAAAAACAAAACAAAACAAAAAAGCTCAAAAAAACAAACCAGCAAATAAACAGATAAAACTCTAGGGGCTACTACTACATTTGTGTATAACTGGTGACTATTCACACAGTTATGAATTCAGCAACTACTGAGCATCCCTCCTGGGCCCAAAGTTGTGCTGGGCACTGGGAATCCAGTGATGAACAGAAAGAGGCAGATCACTGCCTTCGTGGAGCTTATAGTTTAAAGTCAGAGATGGACAATAACCAAATCATCACATCAATGAACATAAAATTGCAGCATTAATTAGTGTTGTATGGGACCCTTGATTGGTGCTAGTAGGAAAGCATATAACAGGAAGATGTAACCCAATTAGGAGTGGGAGGGGCCAGGGGAATCTCCTGGAGAAAGGAATGAGTTGTGGTATGAAGGGGAGAGTGACCCTGATCTACACCGGGGCAGGGTTATATGGGAGGGTCAGACCACACGGCTCCTGTAGGGAATGACAAGGAGATTGTCCTAACCTTTCAACCAATGTGAATTCATGGGAAGACATGACCGACGTTGGGATCTGGGAAGCTTTCTCTGGGATCAGGGTAGGGAACAGATTGAAGGGGAGAAAGAGTGGCTGCAGGTAGATACTTTAGGAGACTGTCACAGAAGTCTCATCATGTACAAATTAGTTCAATTTTCCATAAAGGAATTACTGTATTTTGGGGGCTCTAAGGCACACCTAGGTTTTAGAAAAGGAAAATAGGGGGAAAATTTTGAAGCAAAAAATGTGGTAAAAGAGTGCATCTTATAGTCCAAAAAATACGGTATAGACCTATGAA
The DNA here is from genome assembly GCF_019186645.2 of Phyllostomus hastatus. Lineage (NCBI taxonomy): Eukaryota > Metazoa > Chordata > Mammalia > Chiroptera > Phyllostomidae > Phyllostomus > Phyllostomus hastatus. The sequence goes on along the minus strand of NW_025333583.1, from coordinate 17,180,476 downwards.
TTCTACTTTGGCAAGCTCTGAGGAAATATACCCGCAAATACTTGTATCACTGAAATAAGCCAGGTGGTAAAAGACGAATACCATATGATCTCACCTATAAGTGGAACCTAATTAACAAAACAAACAAGTGAGCAAAATAGAACCAGAAACATGGGAATAAAGAACAAAATGACAGTGACCAGAGGGGAGGGGGAAGGCATAACGTGGGAAAGAAAGGGAAGGGTCACATCAAGGAACAGGTATAAAGGACCCATGGGCAAAGACAATGGGGCGGGGGTGGTGAAAATTGAAAATGGATGGTGGGGGGTGGGTAGTGCAAGGGAGAGTAATGGGGGGAGGAAATGGAGACAACTGTAATTGAACAATTCAAAAAAAATTTTAAGTGACTGGTGACTAACATTAGACTGACACTAATACATTTTAGAATGAACGCTGTTGACTAAATGGGTTTTAGAAAACTAAGTCAGTCTTAACATCCATGTATATCTGTAACAACCAACAGGCCATATTTATTTTGTTATTATCAATTTTGAAAATCCATGTACCCCAGCCAGGTTTCCCCAGTCGAATGCTACATCGCACGAGACTAAGTGAGCTGCGCCATTTCAGCACGATCCCGCACAGCGACTGAGTGCGGCAAGAAAGCGTGGATGCTGTGAAGCAGTCAGTTGTAAAACACGGTGAGTATCAATTATTAGCAGCACCCTCATTGCTGGGGAAAAGTCGTGAACAGAGTTCAGAAGTAAAATTGCAGTTTTCCCTCTGACTTGGGTACTTGGTTTTAAAGACGTAGAAGAAACACCCAAGTTTAACAGCAGTGCTGGGAACCAGGTCCACTTCTTCTCCAGCGAAGGGCTCCCGTCACACGTGCTCCCCAAAGAAGGCTGCGAGGCTGAGCTTCCCGCACCGCGCAACTGTGCTTGATCTGCTAATCAGACTCTTAGAAATAAGGCAACACACAAATCTTCAATCCACGTGCTCAACTCTAGCATCACCACATAACAGGTTTGGGGTACTTGACAATACCTTTTCCTGCACTTGCACAGTGCCTGTGGAAAGTGATTACATTTAGAATAGTTTAGCTTCATAAAAAATGGAACAAGTTAGAGGTAGAGCTGTAAAACATTCAGATATTTCAAAAGCAGTTTATAAAATATTGGTGAAATTGGTGACCAAAATAAAATTTCATGTTGTTGCTGAATCTCCCAGAATAAATCGAAACCTTTCCAGAGTAAAACTACAGCTTCAGAAAGAAGAAAGTTTTGGAGGTTCTTGGATGTAACATAAATTAACTAGCTTAATCTGCAACTTAAACTATGGGAAAGAGGATGGATATTGGTCAAGATGGGTCTGGTTCAAATCCCTTCCCTTGGTTGGGCAAATCCCATTGCCCGTTGGAATTTCAGTTCCTTCATGGCAAAAACAGGGATGAAAGTAACTACCATTCAGCGTCAATGGGAAAGTGACCCCAGGTATTACATAAGCAAGTACCTAAAGAACTTTCTGTTAGAACATGAGTTCCTTCTGTAATGTTTCTCCATCTCTTTCACAGACTTGAATGAGCTCCTTAGTTCACACTTCCTTTCCTTCCCAGCTTGCATGCTTGGTGATGACGACTTTCCAAGCAACATTAGAAGTTTGACCTCCTTATCAGTAAAAATGTGTGCAGATGTCTCAAAAGTCAGAGCTACTGCAGATAAAGCTTGGTTGCAGGCTTCACCTTGGTTACAGTTATTTGAAGGTACCATTAGCTGAATTTATCTTACTCAGATTCCTAACTAAGCGAAGCTTCTTACTTGGCTTTCATCTAGCCCTTCTATCTGTCCCAATAATCAGTAGACCAGAAATATACTGAGCGTTGTCAGAAAAAATTGTGAAGGGCTAAGTAATGGACCACAAACATTACAGGTCATCAGCAATGGGAAGTCTCAACCCTGTCTAGAGCACTACTCAGGGTAACCTCTGTCTTTCGTTGTCTTGGATCTGTTTGACAATTTTGTACATTGTAGAAAATAAGTAATAATCCAAATGACTCTCGTCCATAGAAATACAGATGAATGATGTTCAGTGGAATACAAGTGATGAATTTTGCATGTTTTTATAAATTCGTTTCAACATTCCTTGTCACCTATATATAGGACTTTGAATTCTTGTTTGAACTGGTTGTGACATCTAATTGGATCTCTCATTAATCAGTGCATTAAAAGAAAATCTTTGACTTCAACTCATTTTATATAAAGTCTTGATTTTGTGTTTTTTAAAAATTATCCTTTTCCAGTGTCTGTTGTTGGGAATCCCCAGCACTGGGCTGGAGGTGGGGGAGATAGGCCAACCTAACAGACACGAAATGCTTGCCAACTAAATGTGAAAGGACGGAGCAAGACGTAGGAATTGTAACAGTGACTTCAGATGGAGAGGAGATCAGGGCTGAAGTAGTTTCAGAGAAAAGCTATGACCTCAGAGCTAGTACTTCAGACAACCCAGATGGAATGGAGACAGAACTTGCTTTGAGGGGTAAGACACAACCTGAGGTAAGACATGGTGGGCCTCGGCATGGCCCGTTCAGAGAGATCCGCACTTGGACGCGGCCTGGATTAGAAAAATAACATTCAAGGCTCAATTTTATTTGGCATCCCCAAGATAACAGGCAATGGGTGCTAGAGTTTCAAAAACCTGAGTGCCCGTTTCACTCGACTGTGGCAAGATAAAAATGCTGATGTCCGGGCCTCCTGGTCCAAAGTTGTAATGTAATTGGTGTGGGGAGGCGCAGGAAAAACTCCCCAGGTGAGTCTAGAATGAGACCACGTTAGTGACCTATTGTGCTATGCAATTTACATGTGCTTGTTGACTTATTGTACCCCTCCTAGTAGCCTCATAAGGGAAGTATTTTCATCCTCAGTTTATAGAGGAAGAGGCAAAAGGCTCAGAGAGATGGACTGACTTGCCCGAGGTGCTTCTGTCACTTGCAGCTAGAAGAATGAGGGAAAGTTGTTGATTAGGAATGGGTGGTTTGTGGAGAGTTTCTAATGCCACTCTTACATAGTATAATTATGCATAGAGGCATAGAGTGCTCACTCATTCACCATATACTTACCACATATCTACTATGTGCCAGGCTCTGTTCTAGGGATTGGGAATCAATGCGATCATCAAGACAAAGTTTCTACCATCATTCTGACAAATGGAGAGAAAGCCAGTCCTCTCAGCGAGGAAGGCCCCGGGCTGAGAGGAGGGCAAATGCAGTAGGAACGTGGCGTTCCTCTTGGGTGCTGAGGAAATGCTAATAAAAGCCAATAGGACCACGTTGCTGTACACCTGAAAGTAATAATCCTGTGGAGAACTATAATCTAGTTACAGATCCTTGTTATTAGTGTCAGTGGTAATTACACCATATATTTGTGATGTTTTTTACACTCTTCAGAGGGATTTCACATACATGATTTCACTCAATATGCTCCACAGGTAGGAGGCCAGGCAGGTGTAACTGCTTTTGAAGAAAGACAGGTGAGGATTGCCCCAAATCACATGGCTGGTACATGGTGGGACCAGAATTGGAACCCAAGGCTTCTATTTCTAATTCAGCGCTCTGCACTTGGTCCATTTGATATTGCACCAGGGTTCTGACAATGACTGTAATAATCTACAATGATCTTGCTAAATATAGTACTCAGAAATGAGAAGGTGTAGGGCAAGGAAACTGGGCAAAATCCAGAGAAGGAAGCCTGTTCTAATTGCATTTTCTTTCCTTTACATACTTTTCCAGTTTTATCCAGCTGACATATATATAACTTGCATACGACGTTGTGTAAGGTTATGGTGAACGTGTTGATTTGATACATGTGTATATTGTAAAATGATTGTCACATGGCACCTCTATCATGTCACATAATTGCCTTTTTTATTTTTATTTTTTGGTGTGGTGAAAACACTCCAGATCTATTCTCTTAGCAGCTTTATAAAACACAGTATCATCAACTATAATCCCCATGGTGTACATTAGATCCCCAGAACTTATTCGTTTTTTAACTGGAAGTTTATTCTTTTGACCAACATCTCTCCAATATCCCCACCCCACCCCTTGGTAATCATTCTACTCTCTGTTTCTTGCAGTTTGGTTTATAGATTCCACATATAAGTGAGATCATTCTCTTTATCTCTCTGACTTACTTCATTTAGCATAATACCCTCAAGGTCTATCCACGTTGTGACAAGTGGCAGACTTCCTTCTTGGTTGTGGTTGAATAACATGCATCTACATATCTTCCTTATCCAGTCATCTGTTGACAGGCACTTAGGTTGTTCCTGATCTTTTGCCTTCCCTTGAAATTTCTTTGAGGGATTGACAGAAGCAGAGCCTCAGAATGATAATTCTCTTTACCAAGTTTTCTTATGGTGTTGAATCAGAAGTGTTCTTTTTGAAACCTAGAGGTTATCCAACTAGGAAAGAGAGGGGTAAGTATCCAAAGGGCTAATTCCCAAGTTAATTCCCTTTCCGTGCCTTGGTTCTATGCCTGCCTCCCCACTGCAGGCAGGTCGCTGGGGTTTCTGGAGGAAATCTAAGCTTCTCCCTGGTACCCCTCCAGTCTCCTCCCACCCGCACTCCTGGTGATAGAGAGCATGTATTTCTTCCCCGTTCCTCTTTCATCCTTGATGATCTATTATAAATAGAAGATACTTCTGCACCAAAAAAAATAAATAAAAGGAGCAAAGTTTATCATCTCCACAAAAGGTTGAGGACCCTGACATACTGTGAACATGCTATGCAGGGCAAACAAACAGATAGAAGACACTTTTTTTTTAAAGCCAACTAGCATGGCATGCTATTTAGCTAGTGTGTGATTTTTCTACAGTTTGAAACCCAGCTGCGTTTTGGAAACTGGTAAGTCCTGGACATGTAGGATTACCCCTGTTCTTCCAAAGTAATTTTTGTTTTTTGCATCTAATTATCCACAAAATCCAGAAAGATCCGTCTGACTTGAAGCCAACCATATTCACCCTATTTACTTATTTTCATTGGTTCTGGACTCCAGTTGGTATGTTGGTTGGATCGTCGAGTAGTAGATGCCAAGATGGCTCTGGAAGTGGAAGATACTTATAGGGGGTAGTCCTTGTGAAAGATGAAAGGGAGAGGAAGATAGAGGAGGCAAAGGGGACCTTCAGACCGTGACATGGGGCTTGACACCTGTTAAAGGGAGCGGGGAGAAGAGGACTGGGTAGGAAGAACCTCAGACCATGGTGCAGGTCCAACAAGGTTGCTCAGAGAAGAATCCTGCCGAGGTACAGTGATGAGTCCTTGTGCTCGACCAATTCTGTCCTCAGCCATTAGGGGACGTCTAGGTAGCCCCTAGTCTCAGCTTGAATATTGAGTCAGATTCTGAAGGCACCAACAGCCAGAGAAAGAATGTCATCAGTTTCTTTCCTGAAAGCAGATCTCAGTGGGCGCACTGCCCCAGCTGCCACAGCTCAGCGAAGGGAGCAGATGGTCGCAGGAAGCTAAGCGCCTACCTGTGTATGCGAGAGGCTAGCTCTAGCCAATGGGTTTGTGCCATCTGACAGGAGCAAGACGGAGATTCATGCATCCATCCATGCATCCAGAGATCCACTCGTTTATTGCCTTAGATAGTAGCTGCAATCTCTGGAGCTTCTTTCTGTCAGAACAAAAACCTGTTCTTGGTATTGCCTGAGAAACCAAATCAAGATTTTGACTGTTCTGCTACACAAGCCAGAATCTCTGAGTGACAATCAGCTTATATCTCCACCCAGTCTGCGGCCATCCATGCTTGTGGTCTTAAGTCAACCTGTTATACATCTGAGACCATGTTCTTCACCACACCCGAATTCCTGCTGTCTGACACATCTCTTCCTTGAGTTCTGTTGGCACTTTGCTCCCCTAGAAGGACTGTAATTCATGTCCCAGCTGTTTGACTCGGTGTTCCAGGTATAAAGGTACATGGAAGGTGATGAAGTTTATTGCAATGTCCTTGGGTTCAGGGTCAGTACAAACAGCTAAGGAGTAGCAGGGATGGTGAGCTGGTTTGGCTGTGTGCCTTCCAACTCAGAAGTCCCTGAAACTGTTCAGTTTCAAAATGACCCTGGCCTTTTGGTAATGTTTCACAGCAGCCTCTCTCCAACTAATATGGCAACTGGCCATGAGGAATCATGGGCATCATTTTGAGAGCACATTATTTTGGAGGATAAAGATGGTGGAATTGTCTAGGGCTTGGCAGGTAATTAAAAGAGGTTGATTTTTCAAACAAATATTCCTGCCAATTAGAATTTAATCTTCCTCTAAATCAGCAGTCTCTAAGGCCCATTTATTTCTTTCATCCTATTACCTACTCTAGCAAAAAACATGGGTCTCACCTTAATGGGAACCAATTCCCTTTTTTCCCCCCCTAGAACAATATTTACATGTTGGCAAGCCTTCTCCCATGTGGCTCAAAGAACCACATGTGTTTGTGGCATTCTCTCAAGTAGCTGAGAGAACGTAAAACTTGCAGTAATATTTTGGGGAGTAAATTTTATTGTTATGGCTTTAAAACACAATCAAATAAAAACAAGAATTCCATTAGTAGTTGATTATTGTAGTAATAGGGTTGAGAATAAATTTTACTGCTATAGGAACTATAAAACAGCAATAATAAAAAACACTATTATTGTGAATAAATTGTGTTGAGATGACTAACTAGAAAGCTATAAAACACAATGATAAGGAATAATCTAATCACCAGGAATGATGTGATAATAATTCACCCTTGTTAGTGAGGAGCTCATGGTTCCAGTTCACTGGCCCCGAGTCCTCTGGGTTACTGCTTGCATTCCATAAGGCTGCGGAAAGATAATCTTTGGATGGTGGGCTGGCAGGAGACCACGTATTATAGTGAAATTGGACATGGGGATTGAAGAATATCCAATTATCAGTGACTGTTAGAAAAATCCTGTGTTGTAATGCCAAATGTCCTCACAACATATTTAAAAAATGATTTGCAGCTTTCTACTAACAATTTGTAAGTATTATTTGACTGTGCATTTTCACATATTTATTTTTATTTATGTTCTTTTTCTTCAGAATAGCTACATGGGATTACATATCTGTTGGGAGGGAAGCCTATTGTAGTCTTGCTTTTTATTTAAACTACCCACACTCCCCTTTGCTCTGAGTCTATCTTGGCCCCATTCAGGAGCAGGAGAATGAAAACACCCTCAACTCCTGTGTTCCATTCATCTTCTATGGAGCCCTTGGCTCCATTAAAACCCTTGCTTCAGAGTTAAGAATAGTGAGAGGGACTGCTCTGTCCTGAAACTTGGGTAAAAGGAAGAGTGCCGTGGGTGTTGCATCTTACCCCTGTTCTAAACATCATCATAATGCGAATTCAAGATTTCCAAGTGACAGTATCCCAAGAGGACAAAGGAAGATCATAGTGATGCAGTTCCCTTTGAAATGTCATTAACTCATGCTGACAAAGTCTTCTACCCTCATTGCCTCCACTCTGTCACTTCCCTTTCCCTCATTAACCAGCTCCAGTCAGGCTTCCATCCCTGTCGCATGCCACATGCCACCTGCCACCTGCCACATGCCACATGCATGCTGACTTCAACTGCTGCTTTCAAGGTCTCCAGGGACCTCTGTACTGTGGCCGGTTGAGATCGCTAGTTATCAGTCATCCAACTCAACTTTGGGTCATTTCATCCCGTTAGTAACTCTCACTTTCTTCAAATGCTTTTCTCACTCGGCTTCTGAGGCACAATAGTCTCTCGTCTCCCCACCTACCTCACTGGCTGCTCTTTCTCAGTTTCCATGGTTCATTCCTCTCTTCCGCCAAGACCTCTACACGTTAGAACGACTCAGGGATCAGTCTTTGTTCTTTCCTTCTAAGTGAGCTCACACGCCAGATAAGCTCCATGTGGCTTTGAACACCATCTCTTACGTGCTGAAGTCACACATTTATGCACCTTGCTCCCGCTTCCCTCTGAGAGCCGGCCAGCTGTTGTGGCTGTCCTCGTGACAATCCTCTGGGTGTCTGATAAGCATCTCAACCTTATCAGGGCTCAAGAGAATTCCTGACTTTTCATGCACTTAAGCCTATTTACCCCTCGATTTTCCCCATTTCATAAAATGTCACCACAATTCACTCAACTTCTTAGCCCCCAAATCTAGGAGTTGTTCTCAAGTTTCCTAGTTTCCTCACACTTCATATTCATTCCATAAGCAAATTCAGTATGTCTGCATCTAAAATAAATTCTCAATGTGACCAAGTCTCAACATTTCACCATGACTGGTTGGCCTGAATCTCCATCATCTCTCCCCTGGAATGTTATCTTCCCAGCTGGTCTTTTAAAGAAAAGATTATATTTATTTATTTTTAAACAGAGGGGAAGGGAGGGAAAAGGAGAGGGAAAGAAACATCAATGTGTGGTTGCCTCTCATGTGCATCCCACTGGGGACCTGGCCCACAACCCAGGCATGTACCTTGACTGGGAATCGAACCGGTGACCCTTTAGTTCATAGGCTGGCACTCAATCCACTGAGCCACAACAGCCAACGCCCAGTTGGCTTTTCTGTTTCCATTCTTGTCCTCCTCTTGTCTTCTCTCTATCTAGCATCCAGCATAATCCTTTAAAATACAAATCCAAAACCTTTTCACTGATTTCCTAGAGTAAAATCCAAAATCTAGACTATGACCCATGGCTTCTGTAAGATCTGGCTCTTGTCTCTCTCCCTGGGTTCATCTTTCATCACTCTCTCTCTTGTTCCCACTTCACTCAAACACTGGCTTTCTTCCAGTTCCTTAATCACATTAAGCTCATTTCTTCCCTAGGATTCCTACAGATGCTTTCCCCTTTGCCGACAACTCTTTTTCTACAGCCTTTTGCTTTAATTACATCATTTAGAACTTAAATTAAAAATCATCATAGTCAGGAGAGACCGCTCTATCTCAGTATATTCTGGGCCCACAAACACCCCCTATCACCTTAATTTGATTCCTTCTACTTAAAATTATATTATTTTTTGTATAGTTGTTTATTGTTCTCTCCACTCTACTGTGAGTTTCATCACAGCTGAGATTCTGTTTGCCTCATTCATCTTAGTATGTATTCATCTTCATACAAGTGCCTGGTATAGAGTAAGTACCCATTGCATTTTTGTAGGATGAGTGGATAGATGAATGAATGAATGAATGATTATAGGGCAAAGAATTTAGACTGGACCATCAAATGCCAAGGACTCTGTTCAAATCCTTGCCTTCTCTGCATCAACTTTTGTATTGGTCAATTAGACTTTCAGTAGTAATTCTAACCTGAGCCTTTCCTTTTGCTGGTCACTGTTTGAGATTCAGGGATATCCTGGGTTTTTCCAACTATGTGGTGGGTTGTCTGATAGAGTCTTTCATGTGGGAGGAGTGTGTGGGAAAATCCACATGAGAAAGGATTTTAAAAGTTTTCACTGCACCTATTTGGAGATGCATGGTTTTGTTTGAAAAGCTGGTAATGTGGTCTCTCCGAACAAGAGAAGGCATTTGATCCCAAATAAAGTCTTAGATTCAGAGGGGAATTGAGATCTTGAATAATAATCATATTCACCATGACCAGAGCAGAAGACACATGACCTATTATGTCCAGCGAACTTGTGGAGCGAACAGTGGGAGTGGTCAGCTCCTGAGTACAGGTGATGTGGATTCCTAGAAACAGAGAAGGAACTCGTTTCTGGTGGAGCCAAGGGCTTGTGTAAGTTCGGCTTTATAGGAGAAATGAAAAATCAGATGGTAGAATCCAATGGTAGAAAAGCTGTTTGAGGACATGATGGAGTTAATGAAGCCACTGCTCACGTGTGATTCTGCTGGGACATCCACTGATTGGCTTATCTTATCTTTATTGCGGGAGCCAACCCCTGGGTGCATTCCCAGAGACACTTCATCCATTGACCTGCAGGATAGGCCCAGGACTCCCTGGCCCTGTCTGCAGGAGAATGAAGCCTCTGCTTGGGACCCTTTGCCTCTTGGGGATGCTGGTCCACAGCGGGCTGGGACATCATAGGTGAGTGGGCAGTGGGAAGAGGGGCTGACTGTCATGATTTAGGTTGTCCAAATGGGAAAGTTTTCTCAAGATAAATGCAGGGGAGGGGGTTCCTCTATTCTTATCCCCACACACTACTGTAAGATGAGAACAAGGAAGATCACTGAACTCTTATCATTAAACATTACTCAAATAATCTTTGAATAGATGAGTATCTAATAAACATGTTCTGCCACCATATATGATAAATACCAATAGAAATGTTATATTTTGTGATTGAAAAAGGAAATTACAGTAAAAATTCTGTCCCTCATTTATATTGTTTCTTATTAGTAAATCACATTATTCTAATTATCAGGAAAAAATGCTTAAAGTATCTAAAAACACCAAATAATATCACAAAGAGGCAATTACTGTTAACATTTCTAAATAGCTACCTAGCCAGCTAATTATGTATATAGTACTCTGGCCAAAAATTTCCAGTTAAATTATGTGATAAAACTTTTTCTATGACATTGATAATTCATTTATGACACATTATTGTTACTTGAAGGAGCATTTATTTGATTTCTACTTTGTCATTTTCACAAATAATACCATGATAAGCATCCAGCTACAGTAATATTTTTTGCAAAGTTTTGATTATTTTCTTAATATAAGTGATGAAAATTGTAATTCCTGGGCCAGGAACTGAGAAAATTTTAAGAATCTTGCTGCACATTGCCAAATTGCCCTCTAGAAAAGGCGTGTCCATCTATACTTCCAATGACAGTGTATAAATGTTACGTGTTTGCCAATTTAGTAAGTGAAAAATACCAACAGATGACTTATTTTGCATTTTGCTGATTTCTAATAAGGTTAAACATTTTGTCTTGTTTATTACTCATTTTACTAGTTTATCAGTTGTACATTCATGTCATTTGCCAATTTTTGTGTTCTTCCCGTATTCATAATGAATTATTACTTAAAACTCTGAATATGTGTCTCTCTCTGTGTATAGTGTAGTTACCATATAAAGTATCTCTTCTGTTGTTCATATGTAACTCAATATTTTGCTCATTTGATACATCTCATCAAGCATATGTAGTTACAAAGTATTTCCTCTTTTTCTTCAGGTTAAAAGAATCTTGCAATTAACTGCTCTCACAGAGCAAGATTTTTTGCCCACACCTCTGTGTGACCTGAACATGCCCTTAGCTTCACAGATGGTCTGATGTCAGATACGTAAAGAAAGCCCAGGATTTTTTTGTGATGTCAAAACCTGTTTGAACATCACCTTCTTAGTTTTTCCCATTAGTTTACTTGGTTTTATACAAATACTACATTTATCTTCCCTGATAAAACTATTCATTTATAAACTAGAGACAAAGACTCTTATAGTGTCCAAAAGGCTTTGATTGGAAAAAAATGTCATCCTCTTTAAAAATATCAAGAGTCTTAAAACTTACACATTTTTTGACCTAGTATTCCTGTTTCTGGAAATCTAGACTAAAAACAATAAATAAAATTATGGAAAGAATCTATGCACTGAGATGCAGCCTCACTGATGACATAAATATTATATTAAATATTACAATGTTTGGAAACAACCTAAAATTACCATATTAGGTTGTGTAAATACTGACATATATATTAATGGAATATTATTTATCCTTTAAAATAATGATTATGATAAAATTTTAATAGCATGGGAAAATACATGTTTTGTGCTAAAGGAAAGATGTGGGATACAAAATGTAATGGCACACTTAGAAATGGCACACATACAAGAAAAACTATGTACCAACGTGCTAATTGTTATCTTTGTTGGTGATTTTTTCCTTTCCCTCAACTAACTATTCTTCATTTTGCAAATATTCTACAATGAAGATGCATTGAAACTTTTATTTAAAATAATGACTGCCATGCCCAGGTTAAATTGCAGAAGTGATTCAGCTCAGGCAGTGGAACTCCATGAAGACAGGGTCCATTGGAGAGCCCTGGGACTGCGCCTGAGGAGAACTCTTCCCACCTGCTAGCCCTGATCCTAATTGGCTGTTTTCATTTTATTACCATTTACTGATATACAATAATGTCCATTTTTATATGGCTCTTACCGACTCAAAATGTAAATTAGCTGTCATTTTTATATTGTTTACTCACTAGGAGTTGTGTAACGATAGTGGAGAAAATCAGTTAAAAGAGATCACAAGTTTTGTAATCTTTCTCGTAAAGTGGACTCATATCTATCGCCTACTCCCAATTACAGTGTAATTCTGTAGAATCATTTGGGACTTAGCAGGATGAATCAGATGCCTTGAAAGTGTTCATTCTCTTTAACTTACTAATTCTTCTTCCTGGAATATAACTCAAGGAAATAATCAGAAGTGAGTACAAAGATTTATGCAAAAAATAATTAAGTCCAGAATTATTTAAAATAGCAAAAAAAAAACAAACCCAAAGATGAAAAAGGAAAATAGCTTTAATATCCAGCACAGGTGATAATATTTAAATAAATGATACTATGTAATATATACTTACAATTAAATATTAGTCAGTCATTAAATATAATGTTTATAAAGAGTTTTTATGGCTTTGATGAAATGTCTCTGGTAGAATACAGAATATGAAGGAGTTAATACAAAATTAAATACAGATATAATCTGTACTGTTTAAGAAAAAAAAATATGCACAGACAAAAGACTGACAGGAAACAGGCCAAAATACCAACAATGGTTAACTCAGGAAGGTGAGATTATTGATTATTTCTTTTCTCTTTCCTATTTTCTCCTCTCTGTACTTTTTAAACTTTCTGATATATGCATGTTAATTTTGTAAGCAGGGGAAAAAATTTTGAAAATATTTTGTTGTCATGAAATACTTATGAAACGATTTCTTACTAAGTATGTAAAACACAAATTTTGCCTCAGTATTCATTAGGGTTTTATTTTGCTTCTGCACACATCAAAATTTCATCAATCTTTGATCTTATTTATTAATAATGTACCCTAAAGGATCATTTTCTCTGTTAGACATTTTATGTATTCTTATTCTAAAAGAAAAGCCAAAGTATAATAATCTTTTCATTTGATCAGTGACATGAGACTAGTGATACATTAGCAGACAAGCTACTTTTCCCTCCTTCTCTCCCTGCATTCGGCAGCAGCCGAGAAACTGCACCGAAACAGGGACCTGCCTTCTCTAAGGATATGGTTTAAACATTGCCTGAACTGAGTACCCGGATGTGTGCAGGTTAAGTGTTATGTCTGACTTCATGTGACAGAGATCAGCACTTTTAATGTCAGGAGTTTTCATTCAAATTCCAGACTGTTCACTTTTTTTTTTTGCATGGGACATAGATGCAGTCATTCAACACGGGCTCAGGAGACAACACACTCACACACCTTGCAGCCCTCCAGCCCTGCTCCTCCGTGTACCCATTTCCCACCACCAAGAAGGGAACTGGGATAAGGAGAGGCCCAAGCATTCGCTGACCTAATGAAGGAGGGAACAGGGCTGCTCCAACAGTGACCATGGCTGGTCCCAGCCCTGTTGTGACAGCATCTCCCAGGATCTCACCTCCTGGCAGGGCGTGACAGGCAGGACTCTGGTGCTGGTGCGAGGAATGAGGAAGAAGGGAGGGCGGAAAGGACATCCTTCTCATTGGCTGCCCCCTCTCCTCTCACATTCCAAAGACGCAGTGAAATCATTTCCTAGTGACCTTACAATGTAAATATTCATTTTGCTCTTTGTAGCCCAAATCAGAGAGACAACATTTTTACACATGGACTGATAAATGTTTTATGCCTCTTTTCTGGGTTATAATAAAAGTGTAATTTAGCCTGTGTAACAAAATCTTCAGAAAAAAAAAAAGAAAGAATAACCTGGGAGAAGAGTATTCACCTGAAGGAGATAAATGGCTTTTATCCTCTAGGTGTTGAGCATACGGCTTTCCGCTACCGTCCACATCCACCTTCCCACCCTCCTGACACCCCAGTTTCTTCCCGGCCTTTTGTCTGACTTCCTGCCTTTGCAGATCACCGGTGCAACAGACACAAAAGCTTGTGGACAAGACAGTGACTCCATGGAGGAGCCTGGAGACCTATTCTTATAACAAGTACCACCGCATGGAGGAGGTGAGTGAGAATACATGGTGAGGGGTGGTGGTGGGCACCACTTACTGTAGACCGTGTGGGGACGGTTCACTGTTACTATCCATCCACCCGAGAGGCTCAAAATATGAGGTGGAGATTTGCCTGGTCACTGAGGTCAAGAATTCCCAAACATTACCCTTCCTACCCCTGAGCAGCACCACTGGAGCTACAGATGCTGGTGCTATGAAATAAGAAAATGCAAACCAACAACACAAAGAAGAAAAGAACACTCTAACTAGTCATGCTAGTGTGAACATGGACCAGAATTAACCTTTACTCTTGTTTATCAAGTTCTTAGCCAGTTTAAGCAGGGCACGGCCAGTGTGTACATGGGTGTGTGAGGTGGGGAGGAGAAACCTTCTGACTCAATCACATTTCGCTGAAAACGTGATATTTCTTGTAGGATGCATGCAAGAGACAGCCTCAGCACTTCTCAAGGGAAAAACAATTTTTTTCAAAGAAATATTTGTATTGCTACTAAGATATGTTTGGTGATTTCTAGAACTAATTACAATAAAAAATTAAATTAAGTACTATATATGCAAATAAGTAGGTGTGAGTGGGTGCATGTGTGACATTATGCAAAACTATTTGAAGTGAACATTTTTTAAAATAGAATTGCTGGTTTAAAGAGTATACACATCTAAATTATTTATATAAATGTACACGTTGCCTTCCAAACAGGATTTACCAGTTATTCTCAATATTGGGGAACATGTTAATATTTTCCAGAATTATTTTCAAATAGTACAAGGAAGATTTGAAAGTATGGGAGGCATCCCATCACATCCTGACCGCTATGTGATGTCTTATGTTCATGAACTCCCTCATCCCAGCCACTCTCTCAGAGCCCCACGTTACTGACTTGTAGGCAAAAATGTAAGACCCTGCTTTTCTAAGCCTGGTGTGAGCCTTGCAATTAAATCAGCATCTATTCGGGTCTGCCCGGTTTAATCAAAATGATTGACTGGAGCTTGATTTAAGCGTCTGTTGGCATATTCTATGAAGGGCTTACCCACCTTTCCTCTAAACTTGGAACCACGGACGTTAGCAAAAAAATATTGTTGAGATTCATAAAGATGGAAGGAGATCCCATAAAACAAGCCTTCATTAAATTTCTGGCATGACTGGGTGTCACATGGAAGCTAAGCCTGGTGGCCTTTTGAAGGATGTATTGTGTAATGTTTCTGAAGTGTGATCAGTGGAAATTGTTAATTCTCAGTAACTTCTCTGTAAAGATAGACAAGGTGTCCTAAGACTTATGGCAGAGTCGATCTGTAGAGAAAATGGGAGAGGGGGGGTAATAATTCATTGGTTTCATGTTCTAGCTTGTTTAGCACACAGCTGTTGTAACACAGAGCAAAGAGTACAGAGTTCATTATCTTAATGAAAGAAGCAGTTATCTTAATTAGAGGCGAGCAAACAATCTTCTGATGGATAACTGCGGTCCTCCCTGGCTATTTCAGATCTATCAGTGGATGAGCCAGATAAGCGAGAAGTACCCAGATGTGGTGACACAGCGTTTCCTAGGAATGACCTACGAGACTCGGCCCATGTATTATTTGAAGGTGAGTGAGGAGGCTGAGAGTTGCCTTTCTGGGGAAGAGGGCTTTCTCTCACCCACGGTATTTGTTTGCTATTCAGGGGCTTGAGTAGAAATGTAGACAAAATTAAAAGAGGCGGTGCAAAAATACTAACACACACACAAACAAACAAAAAAACACCCCTGCCTTTTCTACCCCCAAATGGGCTTTTAAAATTCAAAACTTATAAAGGGTTATATGTTAATCATCTGGGTGAAATCAAGGTCTAGAGTAAAGAGAATTTGGAATAGCTGGGCAGGACCATGGAGGTTGGACTTAAAAACAGAAAGGCCTGGAAACAGAAGAGTTTATACCTTTGTTGCCTCCACACTGGGCCTCCCTCCTTCCCGCTGAGACTGAGGAACTTAGAATCATGAATGATGGCGCTGGACAGGACCTTAGACATTTTGACTCAGTGGCTGGCCCTGTGAGGTCTGGGTGCCTCCGCTGTTCACACAGAGATGAGAGAGGACAGACTGTGTCAGGGAAAATCTCCCACTCATGCATCAGTCACAGCCCATTCATTTTTCAGTTCTTTCATGGTGTGGTTAAGGAAACCAAGACCCAGAGAAGTGAAGTAACTTATACAAGGTCACACAGCCAAATAATAGCATAGCTGTGGGGATAACCCAATCTCCAGTTTCCCTTCATGGCTTTTGGTGGGGGCATGGGGAGTCAGCCTGTGGTCCTAAGCACAACAGCTGGGACCACTCATAGGAGAACAAGAGTAGCTGAGGGAGGGTCATATTGGTGTGTATCTCTGCCAGCATCCTTGCCTCATGCTTGAAACCACCCAGTGGAGTAAGGAAGGGACCTCTAGGGAAAGAAAAAGCCTGATAACTTTGCACAGTGGCTTACAATAATAAGTGCGTGCTTGGTAATGGAGCACAGATGTTCCCTCCAGATCAGCCAACCATCCGACAACACCAAGAAGATCATTTGGATGGACTGTGGAATTCACGCCAGGGAATGGATTGCCCCTGCTTTCTGCCAGTGGTTTGTGAAAGAAGTAAGTGTCTTCAGCTTCCTCGTAATGGTTAACCACAAATCACCTGTCACGTCTTGGTCGTGGAGGAAGGCTGCTTCATTGACATGTTGGCATGGCAACTCTCTACTGAGCTACTCCTCCTCCCCAAGGGAAATGGAATTAATAAGTATCTTCACTGAACTGTGAGGTATTCTGATCTCTTCCCAGTGCTTTCAAAATTATTTTTAGTGGAAGACAACCATATCCTAATGTAAAAGAAAATACGTCTTGGAGGTCAGAGATGAGTGAACCCTGGCTCCGCCTCTTTCAAATAGTCTTGAGCAAATTTTCTAACACTAAGAGCCCTAGTATTTCACCTGTAAAAGGAGTAGAAAATGACCACTTCAGAGGTCTGTTGTGTGGATTAAGAGATTACCATATGGAAAATACATAGCACAATGAATTTTTGCAAATGACCTATCTCCTTCCCTTGAGGGAACAAGAAACCTTTAAAAGTAAAATATTTTTGTGTGTCAGTCCTTTCAGAAACCCAAACATAAGGAACTGAACCCACAAAGAGTAGTTCTCAAGTGGTTCCTGGAAGCATCAATGTAACTGGGATCTTGTTAAAAATGCCGGTTGTCAGGCTCCACCTCACCACCTCAGACCTAGTGAATTAGGGGTGGGGGAGTTGGGGGGGTGGGCTGGAGCCAGGCAATCTGTACTACAACAAGTCCTGCAGGAGATTTTGATGCATCCTGAAGTTTGAGAATTGTCACCTTAGCCAAGAGGCACCTGAGGTGGGTTGGAGGGTGGGGGATGGAGGGTGGAGGCTGTGGTCATCCCTTAGGAGGAAATGAAATCATTTAAAAATTAAGGCAAGAAAAGACCTCTTCCCAGGATGATTCCAACTGGTTCTCTCTTAAATGTCCAGATTCTACAAAACTATCGAGACAACTCAAGGATAAGAAGGCTCCTTACGTACCTGGACTTCTATGTGCTTCCGGTTCTTAACATAGATGGCTATATTTATACTTGGACAACTGTGAGTACATTGAACTTGGTTCTGGGATGACGCCATAGACTAGATCTTGACTGCAGTTCATTTTTCCTGACCTCAGTCATAGCAGCTATAAAATGTTTTGTGGTCACGTAAAAAAGAAATCCTATTTGGGATAAAACTCAACCTAACATATTTAAGCCAACAATTTGAGTTCAGTATTGAAGAGGCCTTTTTAGAGTTGAAGTCCAGCACATTTGTGCCTTATTTTGTTTTTGACATGTTCCCAGCTTTCCAGACAAACATGTTTTCTCCAGCTGCATCTCCTTAAAGTTTGTGGGTTGCCTGCCACCTGCTCAGGAATATATATGTGTAAAATTCCTACATCTCCCCGTGTCCACCTCCAGGAGCACGAGGGACCCACATGATGGATACATACAAACCCAGCCTTCGTTTGTCATTGGATCGTTCACATAGGGAGCACACATCTCCTAAAGCTTTTCATTTAGCAAACAATTCCCCCTCGTGAGTGTTTCTAAATCATGTAACCCCACAAATAAGAGCCCGTGTTTCCACAGAGTATTCATTCCTCCCCCTCCCCCAGCACTCCGCCTCACCCAAGGACCTTCATGGGACCCCCTAGCTCTGCAACAGCCTTTTGCCCAGCACACAAATGCAGTCCCTCCCTCTGCGCATGTCTGGCGAAACCTGTCTTTATCCTCATCTCCACGCATCAGTCTTCTGCTTCCAGAGTGGTGCAGAGACTGTCCCTGATGCATCTGGAACAGCCTCGTTCCATCTGCCAAGCTATTTCCCTTTCATCCTGTATCACTTGGACCTAAAAAATGGTTCTCTGAAGCTTTCCCTGATCACATCCACCAGGCACTGCTAATCTGCTCGAGAAAAAAAGCCAGACTACTTCCCCCAATATGAGGGCTTACATTGCTTCTGTGACTGGAGGTTGGTAGACTGTCTGCAAGACTAAAAAGTACATGCACAACCTTCATCGTGTTAAGGGCAAGTTCTTCTAGACAATCCTAAGAATGTTTTTTTATACCTGAGGAGCACCCATCACTCCTAACACTGTGATTTATGAGACCTTAGAATGGCAACACCCCTGTGTTCCCCTGCGCAGGACCGGCTTTGGAGGAAGTCCCGTTCATCCCATGATGATGGTGCATGTTTTGGGACAGATCTCAATCGAAATTTCAACTCATCCTGGTGTAGTAAGTACAAGTTTAGTAGATAAATTGATGGGGGGCGGGGGGGGGGGGGCGGGGGGACATGGAGCTGAAAAGCCAGAAAAGAGGTGAATTACTAGAGATACAACTTTTGAAAATAAACATCTGATTTTGTACAGCTGGCTGGGGTTCCTGGCCTGTGTGTTCCCTCTAAAGGGACGGTATTAAAAAGCAGCAACACGCAAGTGCAGGAGTCTCTTCAAGGGAGGCTGGCTCAGCTAGGGCCAAGAAGGCCTAAGCCAGTGTGAACATGTTTGAAATGCATCAGTTTGTCCTGAAATATATGAATTATCACAAAAAAGAAGAAAAACCAGAGAATTCTCCCTGCACACTATTTCACAGCAGGGGGGCAGAGGTGAACACGGCAAACACAGTCTTTTCCTCAATGTGCGCAGGGAACTGGAAGGAAATGAAGAAGTAGGAATGGCTAAGAGCAGTCTGGTTAAAAACCAGACGGCAAGGGTTAAATTTCAGATGTACAGGCCGTGTGATCTTGGAAAAATTACTTCGCTTCCCCATTTTCATTTTCTTTCATTTAAAACATGGGCCCATAGTGATACCATCTTCCCAGGAGGTTGTTGTGGGGATTCAACAAGATGCCACGTAGGAGGGGCTGACCACAGTGCCCAGTGTGTAACCAGGGGCTCAACTGGTGGGCCCTCTGTTATTGTGAGGAGGACAGGTGACTTCAGTACTTGCAAAAGAGCTGTAAGGAGACTCAAACCAGTAAGACAGCGATAGAGACACTGAGGCCAGGAAGACTTCGTTGGAGTCTGACATTAGGAGCCTGAGAACTGTTTCCCAGCTATTTGTTTCATGGCCCACCACAAGCTCAAGTTAAAGATGACCGAAAATGCCATTCCATTTTACACCTTCCTTCCTGGGCCATGTAAGCCCTGGAATTCATTCCCAAACTTGAACATCAGCCCTTCCGCCTTTCTGAGTTCCCCCTCGAATGACGACCCAAGTTGACTCACGTATCCAGAACTAACTTCAAGACAAGCGAGGTTAAGCCCCAGCCCCACCCCCAGTGGCCTTGAGTGAGGATGACTCCTTCCCCTGTGTCAGTCCCCCACTGAGATCATGGTGCCTTCTCGGCTGCTTCCTGTGTGTTCCAGGTATCGGCGCATCTAAAAACTGCCTCGATGAAACATTCTGCGGGGCCGGCCCTGTGTCGGAACCTGAGACGAAAGCTGTTTCCAGCCTCATAGAGAGCAAGAAAGAGGACATTCTCTGCTTCCTGACCATACACTCTTATGGGCAGCTCATTCTCACGCCTTATGGCTACACAAAAAATAAATCAAGTAACCATGAGGAACTGGTAAGACCAGAGCACCCAAGGCTTTAGGGAAGGCTCAATAGGATCCCAGCTTTCCTTTCCCTGATTTCCATTCCCCAGATTTTTGGCCCCAGCCCTGCTTTTGTTCTCAGTTCTTCTTTTGTATTTCTCCCGCTTTTTGCACCTTGCCAGCCACCTGCTGGGAAGGTTGCAGGTTAAATGCTGCTTTACCTACATTAATTAACTACCTGTTTCATAAAATGTCAAGTTGGGAGACATCTTAGGTATTCATCTATAATATAAATGAGATGATTATGTTAATAATCTGCAGGAACGTGCTCTCATTTTTGTAAATTCTCTTGAAGCTCCGTTCAGCAATTATAGCTTTTGAACCGTGCGTTAAAGAACCTGCCAGCTGTTAGTGGAAATCGGCATATCTAATATAACACGGCTAAATCATATCTGCTCTCTTCTCTGCTAAACACAATGCTTTATTTTCTTCCAAATGCTGCCTTTAGTATTTGCTAGGAGTGTTTGTAAGGGGAAATGCCAGCGAAACCCAAGGCTGGACAGGGAAAGTGACCCTCGTCTCATCCGGGTCCTTCCCTGAAGCTGTGTTTAGCTTGCTCATCGTGGGCAGAGTTGCTGGAAAGGACCAGGCTCCCTGCCCTTGTGTGAACTGAAGAGCAGCAGGCACACATCAAAGGGAGAGTAAATTTAGGGCTGTAATATTTGTATCTTTTTTAAAAAAATACCCTTTCAACTTTTAATTGTAATAAAACATATATAACATAAAATCTACCATCTTAACTACTCTTAAGCAGACTGTTCAGAATATTCACATTATTATGCAACCAATCTCTGAGACTTTTTTATCTTGCATAATGGAAGCTCTGTACCCACTAAACCACAATCCCTGTCCCCCTGCCCCTGGAAATAGCCATTCTGTTTTCTTTTTCTATGAGTTCGGCTGCTCGCGATGCCTCGTGTCAGTGGGACCACACAGCAGCTGTCTTTTCGTGACTGGTTCATCTCACTTAGCATAAGGTTCTCAAGGTTCATTCATGTTGTACTATGTCAGAAGTTCCTTCCATTTTAAGGGTAAATAACGTTACATTGTATGTAGAGAGCACATTTCCTTTGTTATCTATCAATGGGCATTTGACTTGTTCCCACCTTTTGGCCATTTCAAAAAATGCTGCTGTGGACGTAGGTGTACACTATCTCCCGAGATCCCACTTTTAATTCTTATGAGTATATAAGCAAAAGTGGATGCATCATATGGCCATTCTATTTTTAATTTTTCAAGGAACCACCAAACTGCTTTTGAAGGCAGTTGCACCATCTTTTAATTTCCAACAGTGTGCAAGGGTTCCAATTTTTCCACATTCTGACCATCACTTGTTATTTTATGCTTTTATTTTTTAAAAGAAACTCTTCATTATCAACACCTGCTGGGATGGATGAGACTGACTTTACTCTGTTCTTAAGGTCACAGAGGCTGGGGACCCACAGGCTCTCTGGCCCATCCTGCCCCTCTTCCACTGGAGGGGGGCCCATAAAACACACGTCTGGACACAAAACGGAAAAGCACCACAGAGATTTGCTGAAGGTGGTCTTTTCCCAGTAGTCAAAAATATGTAGTGGTACCCTCACTCTCTTGCAAAGTTTTTGGACATGTGTACTACATGATCATTTTGCAAGATATGTGAAATAACTAATATTTGCCTTGGACTTTGTAATTTACAAGAGGATTTTACAGTCATTATGTCATCTGACCCTCGTGACAATACAACAAGCTCCCTTTGGAGATGTAGAAATCGAGACCTTGAGTTTTCTACATCACCAGAGCTCTTGTGGACAGTGAATGGTGGAGCCGGGGTGGAACCGATACCTTCAGACTCCAGGGGTTACATTCATCGGACCACCTCACACTGGCTCAGGGGGTGTTTACACCTTCTGGGAACGGTCATCAGTCTTGATGCTCATTGCACTGTGTCCTAGTTCCCCTCATTTCTTAGCCCTGGAAGTTCCATTTCTTCATTTAAAAAGTCTGCAGAAACAGAGATTTCAGCTGACAGACCCAGAACCCTCCTTATTCTTTGGTTTGTGATATTTGTCACAGATATTTACTTCCTACTTAATGGGATCTGTGACAAACATACATGAACCACCAAAGACAGGCCATTGTAGATCTTTGATTGGACTGGCTCTCCACTAGCAGAAAAAAGAGGCCCAAATATTCCAGTATTTTTCTAGGGAATTTCATTCCCTTCTTGGTTCAGCAACACATATACTATGTGACCATTTTGCAAGATTGAAAGGTTAGAGAGTCTTCTGCTGATAATTGGCCATCTGGGTAGAGGCCGCTGGCCACAGGCCAGAGGGGGCAAGAAGGCAGGAGAGGCCTGGAGCTGTGACATCACCGTTATTGGAAGTTATTGGAAGGTAACTAAGATGGGAATGACAGACAAACTTTTAGTATTATAGGCAGCAATTGGCAAACTGAATTGAGAAAGATTCTTTAATTCGGTGTCTCTTACAGTCTCAGGTACTGAAGAGTTAGCATAAACAGTCATTTCAAGAATTTTCAACACAAAGACGGTAAAAATGATCCCGCCTGGTCTGAACCTAACTGAAGCCAGCTAGCAGTGGTTTTAGTTCTCGGGGGTGAGCTTTGATAGAGCGCACAAAGACACAGTCGAGCGAACTCTGCAAGGAGGTTTCCATTTCTAGTGTTATTTACAACCACTGAGTCTGGTAATTAATCTCTATGTATTTACAAAACCATACATGTGTAGAAATCATGATAAATATTGTGCTGTGTGACAGACAACTTGGCAATCACTGTGCAGGGGAAACATAACTATATATAGCCTTGTTCTAAACAGCTCTGAAATTGGAATAGCTGTAAGAATTCTAATGTTTTAGGGGCTCAGATTCTTTCCATTTGAATTCTTCCCATATCAGCCTCATATCCCATCCCAGGCTCCCTCCTCCTGTACACAGGCCAGGGCTGTAACCCACCACCTTAGAAGGTGACAATAGTCCATTTCAGAGGTGATGAGACTGAAATAGGGTGACAGCCCTGGAACTACAACTTGCTAACTATTTGAAAGAAGAAGAATCAAAGATGATTTTTCATTTTCTGGAGGAACATGATAAGCCAGAAATGTGAAAATCCCACATTTACTGAGTTTGAGTGTGTTGAGTCTGAAGTATCAGCGGGCTACCTTGGTATAGATGTCCAACAGGAAGTGCAAAAGCTGGTCTGGAACTCCTAAGATGGATTTGGACAAAATACCAGTCCCTCTGGATTGCTGGTTTTATTTTTAACACCAGATATCTGTCTCTGCATTTCCCACCTCCAGATCCAAGTTGGACAGAAGGCAGCAAATGCACTGAAAGCAAAGCATGGAACCAATTATAGAGTTGGAGCGAGTGCAGATATTTTATGTAAGTATCTTTTTTTCACCTCTTCAATAGTATCCAAGGCACCAAAGAAGTCAGTGAACTTTGGGGAGGGGGGTGGGCAGGAAAGGGAGAAGAGAGTTCCCGGGATCAACAGGAAGTTTTACAAATCAAAATGGCCGTAGATAAAAGGGAGTCTGTACGAATCCAGAGTTATGCTCTCCAGGGATAAGGTGTGAGCTCAAAGAAAAAATTAGTACACTGGCTAAGATCAGAACTCCCTCTGGCTTCACTTAAAAAGAGCTGGCAGGGAGAAGGCACAAGGGTTAAAGTGAAGGACGTTTTCCAATGAGCTTTGTGGTCTGTTGATTCAGTTCCCAAAGAACCCATCAGGCTCATCAAACAGAGCAGGTGAGGCTTGGAGAAAAGATCTAAAAAAGAAAAGGAAAAGACGTAATTTAGTTGGAAGAAGTGCACACTCCTTTTCCTCAACACCTATCACCATTTCCTCCACCCACCAGATGACCACCTAGATAGTATTTACATGATATTTTTCCCAATGGCCATTTTGTTTCTGTTCCTTTATATGTCAATTTACTCTTGTCTTAAAATACTAGATTTTCCAGGCTTTGATTCAGCTGAGAAACTTTACCTAAACCTCTGCTATGTGCCAGGCATAATCCTAGGTGCTGTGGGGGTAGAGGGGCCTGGCAGAGGGAGACAGAGAGGCCAGACGAGAGCCATTCCCACCCTCCAGGGGCTTCACATCAAGGAGAGGGAGGAGACAGCTAGCCGTGAGACCGTAACGTGAAGGAGTTGTTTATTTCTCTGGATTGAACCTGTACTCCTGGAATGGCTGACAGAACTCTGTGCTTTCACTATACAATTTCTAACTCTGCCTTCATGGTTTCATTGGTAGATGCCCTCTCAGGGTCTTCAAGAGACTGGGCTAAGGACATTGGGATCCCCTTCGCATACACCTTTGAGCTGAGGGACAATGGTACATATCAGTTTGTTCTGCCCGAAGATCAGATTCAGGACACCTGCGAGGAGACCATGGAGGCTGTGCTTTCCATCATGGATGATGTGTATGCCAAATACTGGCACTCAAACAGCACTCGGAGGGTGACGTCTACCACTGTGGTGCTGAGCCTGCTAGTGCCCTTCATGTCTCTTTTCTGAGTCCACCCCACCCAGGCCCGCTCAGCCCCAACGGCATGATGTACTTGCAGAGAAGGTGTTTCTCTGTGGTCATAGAGGAAATAAATAATGTAAATAAAAATACCATTTCAATAAAGATAAATCGTGTTTGAATTGTAATGTTTGTTTTGCTGATAAGTAATTTTTATTACTTTTGAAGAGTATAATATTAGTTATTGCTGCCATAATGCTGCAAACCTAACCTCTCTAAAGTTCAAAGACTCATGCATCCATCAGCCAGTTAGGACCAGCGTGGCTGATCTTGGCTGTGCTCACATCTGCACCCACAGTCAGTTTTAGGGAAGCTGTGCTGGGGTTGGGAGATTTTTTTTCCTATTTAAATTCTTTGAAAATTTTGTTATGCCTTTGAACCAGGTTTGCACTTAATTTTGTGTTACTGAGTTAGTAGCAGCAATCAGAAGATAAGTTGTATAATCTCTATATATCTTGCTGATTTTATTTATTTGCTTATTTGTGCAAATATTTTTTGGACAATCTATTATGTAGATTTTGCTAAGCTCTGGGGTTATAATGCTGAATGAGGCAGACATAGCCCCCGTCCTCTTGGAATTTTTATTCAGGTGAGTTTAGGGAGTGAGACTGGAGGTACTGGCCATAAACAATTGGAATGGACACAGTGTTGCCTATCAGGCAAATCTCAGCTCAGGGGGCCATAGTAATCCGGAACACAGGTAAATAAGCTAAACAGCACAGCTTGTGACAGGTGCTATGAACAGAAATAAGGAGTAATTAGAGAGGTAAGCAAGGGCCAAATTATATGCTTACATGTCTACAGGCATTTAATTGTGCTATCTTGTCTATTAAACTGCAAGTGCTCTTAAAGTAGCATCTATGACTGTCATTTTCTATGTATCTCCATGTGACACCTTGAAATGGTGCTAAGCACTCGTCAGGCTTTGAACAAATGTTGTAGCGCTGATTGAGTGACAGGGCATCCTTGGGTGTTCAGTCACCCATTTCCAAGTTTCCTTGTTGGTCACGGACACAATGCACTTCTTGGTTGTAATCCTTTTATTGCCTTTCTTTGTTCTTTCTATTTCTTTGCATTTTGCCCAAGTGCAGCTGATAAGGGTCAAAAAGGAAAATGTCAGAGGCAATGAGGCTTAATGAATCAGAGAGCAGCTATTTACATAAAAATGCCAACTCCACAACAGTAGCATTGTCAGGAGACAAGGGGCGGGTTTCAGCAATGGCAGGCCTAGGAGGGGAGAACAGGGACATGGCCACCGATGTCATTTTGAAGAAGAAAGCAGAGAGCTGTGCCTATGGAATCAGATTATGAGCCTGCATCTAGCCTGTGTTTTGGTTTCTAAGGCAGTATCCTAACAACTTGGCCTCTGAGTACTATAGGAGTGCTGACTCACAAAACTTAACTCATGTCTAAAGATTGAGCCCATGGCTGAATCAAGTTGGAGGGAACAGATAGGAAGGCAAGTGGTTAGCTTACATGAAACCTCCCACACAGCTTCTTCCAAGAGTCTAAGACACGATCATAACTTTCTCAGGGGGGTTCACATGGCTCAAAGGGTATGGAAGACCATGGACCATGACGTGTTTTTTAAATTTTCTGGGAAAGGAGCTAAGGACAAAGATAGATAGGTGATGAATGGCCACACTGATCTTTTTTTAAGGATGTTTTCCACTTCCTGGTCTTCAATGGCAATAGTTTGGGAAAATTTCACAACAATACAGCTAAAACAATTTGAGATTATTCTATGTTGTAGCTTTTTGCGGTCTGAGATTTGACTTTACCCTACTTTAAAGCTAGGAAGTTAGTTCGTTGCTGTTACCCAGATATTTGAAGACATGTGAACCCTGGGTCAGAGACAAAGGGCATTATTACTCATAGTTCAGTACTCAGCACGAGCATCAGGGTGTTTACATTGAGTCCCCTTGCTCCCAAGTTCCAAGCAGGTGATGCGAGAGCCCAGGTAGTACCTGCAAAAGCAGCAAATTGTGTTCCAGGAGAGAAACACTGGGCTCAAGGGCTTCCCTGCTTTTATAGCAAGCAGTAAGCAAGCCTGGTATAAGGAGACATTTCCTCATCACTCACACTTCCTTCCTGGCTGTGAACGCAACTCTGAGAAATGGGCCGTGTAAAGAGTGGCCAGGAACTTGCTTGTATTTTAGCATTACCAGCAGGAAGTGTGAAAGCAAGAGAGGCCCACAAGAGACTGTCTCCCAACAGGCTTTATGGATTAGGTTGAATCAGATGAAATTGCTATTTTCATAGTTCAAAAATGTCCAAGTATTGGTGATTTTATATGGTTCAACATAATATTATCTCCGTGCGAATAAAGGTGACTCTGTGATGTCATTAATTTTTTTAGAAAGTTTGAATATACTGCATTTTCCATTACTATTTCTTTCCTTCCACCAAACTCTGCTGGTGCTTTTCTTCATAGCTATTCCTATAAAAGATCTAGATCTTCTTGACTTATAGGCAAATTTAGAGTTTAAAATGATGCAAAATGATGAATTCAAATGGTATCCAAGCTTGTAGATCCAACTTTTTTCTACATTAGTGTCAAAATGAGTTATTTTTTTGTTTCCACTATGTATGACCAAGCTCCTACTTCCCTTCCTTTTCTTATGCAGTCTACCAATCTCTTGATGTTCTGGAAATGATGTTCTTCATAGCACCCCAGTGTTATTCTCACCTTCTGCAGATAATTCGAATCAGGCATAAATTTATTATGGCAATAAAAGAAGTCTACTGCCTAACTGTTAAAACTGTGATACTAAACATGAGTTTTAAAAACCCTAAAATTAATCCTTATTAGTTTCCATTACTATAGGTAGTGATCAAAATACTTGTATGTGTATTACCTTGTGTAATACTCCTAAGAACCCTGAATTAGGTACTTTTACTTATTTGGTGAAGAAGCTGAAACAAAGAGAAAGTGAACAGCATGCCCATGTCCATTCTGTTCTTAATCACTATTGCTTGGTCAGAGAAGTTCTTGGGAGAGAAATCCTCTGGTTCTAGGAGGTCAGAGTGCTGTCTGGTGCCCACTGCCTGTGCTTCATCCAATCTTTCAGGCCGCTTCTGTTGCCTCTCTCTGTCCTTGACATGTTTTCAGCCTCCCACAGCTCACACATATGCGACTCTGTCTCTCTAATGACTGCCCTTGGCCGACTGCACGTGCCTTGCCTGCAGCCACCACCAGAAACCCCGGCTGCCGTCTGGTTGGTAACTGATGGGTCCAGGAGTAGGGAAGCCTGGTCCCTTTGCAGTGAGTTGGGAAAAACTCCAAAGTGCAGCTCGTGTTCCAGAGATCCCGTGGGATAAGGTTGAAGTTACCCTCCAAAGCACTGTCGCTGAGGTTGCAGCTGTGTGTGACTTCCCCTTTTCCCTGTCCCAGTGCCCCCACTCCCTCACCAATGTCTCTTGGGAGCACCTCCTGAGTGAACCATTTGTACATGAATCCTTACTTCTGGGTCTACATCTAGGGAACCCAGTGGAAGATAACGTCCTTTGAGAATTATTTTCAAAACACCATATTTAGGAAATTCTTAATATTCTAAAATGATATTTAATACAACTAGTACTGGCTTTACCTTTCAGAATGTGCCTGGGGATCACAATGTCATATGGACAGACATATTCTTCCCTGGAAGATGTTATCATTCCAGAACATCAGGTATCCTATTCCAGATAAGACTTTTACTTTAGGAAAACATATGCATTTCCAGTTTGGTTTCTACTGAAACACGGTAAAAAAGATGAGCCTTTACAGACTTGTAAACGTTAAAGTATTTGGTATTATGAAAAGACCATGAGAAAATAATGGCCACTTATAACAGTTTTCCACTCTGCTGCAATCAAGCATAGTCTTTTCTTAGCTACCCTGAAAAATGAATTTTCTTTCTTTCCCAGGAGTCATTTATTTAAAATAATAATAAATAATAATAATATTAGTAAAGCTCCAAAGAGCTTAAATGGGAAGTGTATTATCTCCTTTCTTACCTGTATATTCCTTTTCCCATGGAGCTCTTAGTAAGTTCTTTTTCTGAGAATTTTTCTTTTCTAAAAATACATTTGTGCAAGCCAGCTCTAAAATAATGGTGCAAATCAAAGGTTAAAAAGGGTCTTTTCTCTTTACAAAGGTGGTGCAGAAGCAAGCACAGAAACACAAAGTAGGCAAAGAGTAATGTCTCTTCATGGGATTGACCCCTGTCCCCCCCCCAAAACAAAGCCCGGTTGACTAGGTGGAGGATCCTAAGAAGCTGAGGAAGAAAGTCAAGCTGGAATCAGGTGGTTAAAAGTCCTGAATGGCAGACAGGAGTTTAGACGTTGTCTCTATAGGTAGTGGGAGAAACCATGTTTTTGCATAGGGAGAGTAAATAAATACGTATTGTGTAAAGATTAGACTGGAAAGATGAGTTAGAATTGGAAAGTTGAAGGGAACAAATCTGAGGCAAACAGTTCAGAAAATATACTTAAGTTGAAGATACAAATTGAATAGACTTGAGTTGGTGGCCATAGAAATGAAAACAAAGGGATAGAAATTACAGGTATTTACAAAGAGTCCACGTGAGGTCTCTTTGAATATGGTGTTTAAAAAGGATGGTTGACATTACTGAGCGGCTGAGTAGGAGAACTGTGGGGTGACTAGGTCATGAGAATGTGTCTGAAGTCACCTTTGTTTCATCTCTACCTGGAAAGGTCTAACAGACCAGTGCTGAAAATGGCCTTTCAGGTCCATGGGGCCCGAAGGGGGCCAGTATGAAAAAAACGAGGAGCCATCTAGTTTCAGACAGGAAGGAGAAAATGCAAAGTTGTCACGTTGAAGAGTCAGTTCCAACTTAGGGTTTGTTTTCTGACTTTAAATCAGGGCTCCGGCCACAACCTTCATTCCAATCTCGTGTTTCAAAATTTCATTCAACATGGAAACTTGGTAAAGCTTCATAGGAGTTAAAAAATATATAATATCCACCAGCTTTTCCCGGCACGTATGCTAATTTACCCTATGACATTTATTTTATAATTAGGTTTGCAAGTCTATCACTTCAAAGGTTGACTGCTTTCTGTAATGCAGTTGCTTCAAAGACTTGTTTTGCAGCAGAATTCTTATTTCAAATAAAAATTGTCCTTCGAGTGTGATATGTGAATCAGATAAACACAGACTTGTGTCTGATCTGGCGGGAGATGTGGGTGGCGGGTCTGGAGGGGCTCCTCTGGCCCTGACCCTGATTTCCCTGTCCTCCTGAGCGCTTCTTATTTTCTCCTCTAGGCCCCGACTGGCCAGTGTTATTCATGGACCAGTAACATCATTCTTATGTGAAAACTTGTTTAAAATTCAAATTCTTGGGCATCAGAGCTTAGGTTTAACAAAATCTCTAGGTAATTTGATGCTCTTGAAAATTTAGGAAGCACAGTAGTCGCCGCCCCCACCTTGCATGTGGTTTTGCTTTCTACTATTTCAGTTACCTGCAGTCAACCGCAGTCCAAAAATATTGAGTGAAAAATTCCAGAAATAAATAATTCACAAGTTTTAAAATTGCACGCCCTTCTGAGTAGCATGATGAAATCTCATACAGCCCCATTCTGTCCTACCCCGGATGTGAATCGCCCTTTCGTTCAGTGCATCCACACCTGGAAAGCATGTTAAAACACAGATAGACGGGCCACATCAACAGACCTGCTGCTCCTTGGAAGGTAAGACCTGGATGTGCAGGGTCCCTGCACCCTCTTCAAGTGACCCTGACCTATCTAAAGTTAGTAGGCACACTACTACAAAGGGGTACATTGCCCAAATTACTACTTGAAAGTGACTTTGAGCCCCCAAACACTGGACACATGCCAATACTGATGCTCAGAAGATAAAGTGGGATATTCTGTTCATGCACTCTGAAATGGTGACCTAAAATATGAGCAAAGTATTCTGTAAACAGTGAACATTGGTTAATCGTGATTTATTGCCACAGTTACTTCTTTCTCTGTCCAATTTCTTCTTCTATCATGTCATCTTACTAATAGTTTCCCTCTCCTATTCTCATTTGTTTGTCTACTAATATTAATCCACCCAGTGTTTGGAGGGACAGCTGAGTTTTTAAGGTAACAAGAGTGGCCCTTTGTTAAGTCTCCATGATAGAATGTACTTAAGAACTTGGGTTTTAAAGCCAGGCTGCCTCTGTTCAAATTCCAGCTCTGCCTCTTACCTAGTTTGGGTTCTAGTTCTTCACCCTTCCTTACATCCACTTTTACACGGTTTCATGCTTGACTTCGGGCTTACCCATGTGACTTGCTTTAGCTAATTTGTATACAGGTAGAAGTGTCCCTGAGCTAGTTCCTAGCCTAAGACTTAAGCAGCCTCCTGTGTTTTACTTTGCTGTTTTCCTCTTTGCCACCACCATGGGAAGAACGTGTGCTACCTAGCCCACTGGTCCAAGAAGGATGGAAGACACACAGAACAGGACTGCCCTAGCTGAATCGGCCAGCCTCCTGCAAGCCCAGGGACACGTGGTCTAAGTGTGCTCATTGTGGTACGGCCCTGAGAGTTTGCGGTTGTTTGTTACACAGCATTATTGCAGCATTAACTAACTGGATCTTCTTTCAACTTGCAAATTTTGTGTCAAATAACCTGAAAAGAAGGAATCATAACTGTACCTTTTTATAGGGTTGTTGAGAGTAAATTAGATAATGTACATGATGTGATACACAAGAACCAATCAGTACTTACCTGTTATTATTACTACTATGTGCCAGGTTTGTGTTCATTATTTTCATCCATGTGTGCTTCAGTGTTCCCATCTGCTAACTGGGAAGAGATGGGGTTTAAACTGATGAAATCCCCCCCAAAAAACCTCTATAAATATGAGTCTCGACCACTTCCATCACTTTCAGAGAAAGAAACAAGCACGAGTCCCCAGGCAGAAGAAAGGCTGGAGGGTGAAAACTTCTTTGGAAGCTCCAATCAGAAACTGCACATGTGGCCGCACAGCCTCTGCCAACAGATTCAGAAGGGAGGACAACAGGCTTCCTTCCAGGAGCTGATGATACAAATGAAAATAAGGGGCCAAAGACTCAAGCATTGGGTTAGATGCCCAAATCCTCAAACTCAATCCTGTATTTTACTATTTTAATGTAGTTTGTGCAATTGATCTCACTTTTGCGCCATGAGGTTTGCACCTTGATTCAGACACTGGAGTGCCCCGGGAGGGTTGCAGGGCTACGCCCGTGACTTGTCAGAAGAGGTGATGTCTGATTTTCGTGCCATGTGGAAGGCTGTGTTTCCAAATCACTTTCATTAGCATCGCTCCCCAGGGGCAAAGACAAAGAATACGTCCGAACAGGTGCGGTGGCAGAACCCTTGACTGAGCTTTGTTTTCCTGGAACCAGGCTAAAGCAAGGTGTTATCAGAGCTGTTCAGATGTGTGCCCCCGTGGATTTGGGATTTTCAATGGATGAACATTTAAACCCACTTGCAATATGAGGCCAGCGAATGGAAGGGAAGGGGAAATACCCTTGGCCATACCTTGTTGGTAAAACCCAAGGATCAGCTCATTTGCAAACATTCCAGTGGGTCCTACGTCTGCCCAAGATAACCAGAGGCCCAAAGCTCTAAACCTAGGCTTATAAAGAAGTCTAGATGCAAAGTCATCTTTAAGTGAGTGTTGTGTAGATCGCTTTGGCTTTGGCAATGGTGGCGATGAAGCCCCACGGACCCTATTAAATCACACCCTACCACCTGTATGCACTCTTTTGGGGAAACAATGTGTCAATTTTTAGATTTTTTTTCAAAATGCCTTCTAAAAGATAAAAACTACTGATTTAGAAGGACACTGGTTGAATTTAAGCAATCCAGTTGATTAACTGAAGCCAGTGAAGTCAGTTAACGAGAATATTTTCTTATGTGTCTGTATGCAGATCATCAATCATGTATCGGGTATTTCAAAGGAAAGCTGTTGGTAGAGAAATCCGATAACCCATTCTTGTCCATGATGATGGGACAGGTATCTTCCTGAATGCATTTTGCTCTAGCCAAAGCCTGACAATGAACCCACCCTAACCAGTAAAGCTGAGCTTTAGAAAAGGCACTGTGCCTCGAAGGCACATTCCAGCTGGAAGTGGCAGGAGAAGGTATCTGGTGCAAAAGACAGGCCTGCCTGGGCTGTGTGTTTAAAGAGAAACTCATAGGGGTTTTCCTGTGGAATCAGTGCTTTCTGAATGTATGTCATTAGTTATCCCAGCTCGCCTATAAGGCGGGATCTCAATAAACAATTGCTACGGAGCAAAGGGGCTGAAGAACTCGGAGCTGTCCCCTCTCTGAGGCTCAGCCTGAACAGGTGACTGCTGCCTCAAGGTCCCCGATACCGTCGTAATGGTGTAAATAAGGCCGCAGCTTCTTCCGAAGATCCCGAGGGCAGGATTTTCCCAGTGCCAGGCTCTCATTTATAGGAAGCAGCGTCTGTTGCCAACCTCGGGAGCAGAAGGCAGGAGACTCAGCACCAGTGGCCTCCCCAACCTAGTTACTTGTTTTTAATTAAGATGCCAATTGCAACACCTTTTCGTTTCCTGCAGGAATTGGCACATTCCAGTTGGGAGGGGCAGGTAAAGATGGCTCTGTGCACGCAGATATTTGGTGCGAAAGACAGGCCGTGCCCAAGGCTTTGTTTTCCACCTGGGGGCCCTGGAGGAGCCATGACAGCAGGCCTCGTGTGTTGAGGGCTTTCCAGGAGATGGCAGTGCGCTCCTAGGCTGCACCGGGCTCTGCCTGCCACCCGCGCCAACCAAAGACTATTGTAATTGAGACATAATATTATAATACATTCCAGACCACACAGCTGCTCGAGTGTCACCTCAAAATGCTTCTTACCGCCCTCAAAGTCACTATAAACAGGGTAAGAGAGGCGGCAGTAGATGGAGGGTTGGAGGAAGTGGGAGGGAGCCCTTCAAGATGCCAGACGGCCCCACTTGGTGTTGCTATCGGTCGAGTTTCAGTGCCTCCGGGCCAGGAGCTATAGTGACAACTGTTCCCGGGGTTCACCTCTGACGATTAATAAAAGGAAATCAAAGGACATGTATTGTCTACACTTTAATTTCCAGGTTAGAAATAAATATTTCATTATTCTAATTCAGGGGGATATAAAACATCTTCCCTTTCTTATAATGAAAGGTGTCCTTGCTCAAGATGAAGAGTATAGCCGAGCAGCCTCTGCCCTGAGATGCGGGGCT
The DNA here is from genome assembly GCF_019186645.2 of Phyllostomus hastatus. Lineage (NCBI taxonomy): Eukaryota > Metazoa > Chordata > Mammalia > Chiroptera > Phyllostomidae > Phyllostomus > Phyllostomus hastatus. The sequence continues at coordinate 17,146,446 of NW_025333583.1, read as the reverse complement.
GTTTCCAAGGCTGGACCTGGATTCCAGGCAGCGAGGGGATGGCCCTTTGGGGGCAGAGGGAGGGGACAGGAGAAAGGAGAATGCTGGTTATGGGCAGAATCACTGTGTGACATGCACACACACACAAACACACAAGAAATGCATTCGTGCTGATTGCACTACTAATAAGGCAGAGAGATACTGTAATTCCCAAGGCCTGACAGTGACGTCTCAGGACAGACCTAGGGACAGAGGAATGAAGAGAAGGTGGGCAGACGCCTTTCCCCTGGACGAGGCTGTTGACTGAGCTGCTGGTTACACAGGCCCATTTACAGCGATGATCAGACCCAGTAAGGTCAGGGCCAGGAGGCCTGCCAGGGCTTTTCAGTAATGTTGCAGAATTTACTGAATGTGTTCATAGCTTGGGAACTGACGCTCTATTCCCAGAGTTCTTATTTATATTTTTGTGTTTATAGCTCTTTGGACTTTGCCAGAGACCCCCATGTGGATGAGGGAGCTGCAAGGTCAGCCAGGTGGATTGCTTGGAAAACCTGCGCAAAGGAAAATGATACTCAAAGAAAGAGAGGCCAGCCTTTAAACGTCTTTGAACTCCTTCAGAGTCTGCAAGTGGCTCCCTTTAATCTTTGTAGAAAACTAGTTGTGATTTTTTTCCTTAACCCTCTTCCACTGGAACTCTGTTCCATTGGAAATCCTCTGCAAATCCTTTCTTCCATAAAACTCTCTCGGTATTCTACCCCCTTGCCTAACTCTAAGTGATTCTCGCTTGGAGCCTGTAAGGAGTAGGCAATAAACGCACACTGTCGTGTTTCTACACTTTGCTAATAGCCCTTGAAATATGCCTGCCTTTGCCACAGCCAAGTGATAACTTTAAAAGTTAGAAAAACAAGCAAACAAAAAAACTCACTGATAAAATTTAGTTCTAAAGGTTAGGATGATGTTCTTCCAAGAGATCAGCCCTTCCGAGCAAAAGCCGGCTGCTTTCTGGGCAAGTGGGAAGAAGTGTCCATCTTGTAGATCGAGAAAGTGTTCAGAGTGTGGAACTAGACGGGCCAGTGTGGGTGGTGACCGCTCAAGGAGCACTATCAATAATCGAGTGACAGAGGCGGGGAGAGAGGCTGGGAGGACCACCAAACGGGTGGGCACGTGCTGTGGAGACTCAGTGCGCAGCAGGAGTGAAAGGAAGACACCTCCGGGCATCACCAGACAGAATGCTCAGCCCACCGCAAAGGGCGGCTTTACAAGAGAAACGCAGTGGTGACCGTAGAGGCTGTGAAAATGATCGGGAAAGCTTCTCAGCAGTTCCACTAAGGCAGCACAGTTCTATACACAAAATAAGTCAACATGGGGAAGATCACAGAGGAAATGCATGTTACCTCTCTGCAGCCTTCCTGCTAACAGGTGTCCTAGACAGAGCACACGAGCGTGGAGTCCTCAGGACCTGGACCAGCCCTGACGAGCGAGACGCCAGTTACCTCCCCTGGGGAGAAGAGCATGTGGTCTGGGCTGAGCTCATTCTTGTTTCATTTTTCTGCACTGGTCACTTCTGTGCACTTCTCTAATGTTGATGAATCCTCAGAAGTAAATTCGTTTCTAAAAGTAGCTTGATGTTTGAGTCTCAGTCAAAGGAATCAAGCATTTGTCTGGTGCTCCCATATCTGAATCCATGTAGTTCCTATTGACCATCTGGCAGGAATGGTATATCATTAACCATATTTATACTTGCAAATACCAGCCAGGAAGATGGAGGAGGCGCTGCCAGAATTGCACAAGTTACTCACCAAAAACGGTGTCTCCCTTGTATAGAAACGGCACAAACGTAAAAAGCACCTCCTTCAAATTCAGCAGGCGCGTGGGACAATGTTCTCTCTCTTCCATCCCAGACAGAAAGTTGGTGAGGTTCACAAGGAAAACCCAGACTGCACAGTTCCAGGCTGTGCCAGCCTGCCGCTGTTGAATCTCTAGAAGTCAGAGATGACTTTCTCAGGCCAGGGCCGGCAGGTTGGTGGGGAAGGTATTGAGGCATCTTTTATGCAAACATATTACTGACCCAGGGTTTTCTGCGGTTCCTGCCGGTGGCAATGTTTGCACTGAGTCAGCTCTCAGATCTACCGTTAAGTGTTTTCTTCTGTTGTTGCTTTTTAAGCTTCAATGCGCAGGACTAAAATAACACCTAAAATTATCTGGTCCAAACTCTAATATTTTAGCCGTGGAACTCTGTAAAAATAACAAACAAACAATCTGTAAAAACCAAACACTGACCCTGTGTAATTAAGCCTACAGCAGTTGCCTCTGCACTGAAGTGTACATACTTTTTCCCCATTGTTCCCTGAATAATACAGTGTAACTATTTATGTAAAATTTACATTGTATTAGGTATTACAGCCAATCTAAGGATGACTTAAAGGATATGGAGGGCAAGTGTAGGTTATATGTACTATACCATTTTACACAAGGAACTTCAACATCTGCAGATTTGGTATCTGAGGAGGATCTTGGAACCAATCCCCACAGATACCAAGGAATGAGTATATTCAATAAATGGTAGCTAGCATTATAATTGACAGCCTTTAGTCTCGGACACATGAAGGGACTGTGAAGGCTTTTGAGAAGAAAACCTATTCCCTCACATAGCACATCCCTAAACATTAGCAGGCTCTTTCCTTTCCAGCACAAACTTGTCTCTGCCTTTCTCCACTCAGCACTTCCTGTCTTCTTTACACTCTTGAATAGAAGAGACAAGACTTATTTCTTCTTCTGTGTGATGACTTACCGAATACCTGAACCCAGCTATCCTGTTACTTCCAGAAATCTTCTCTCCTCTGGTCAGAACATTCTTGGTTCCATTTCTCATAAGATGATATTTCCAGATGACCCACCTAATCTGGGGATGCATTTTAAAATCTGTCTATAGTGTCTAGTAAGTGGTAGGTGCTAAACAAATATGCATTCCTACAACTTTTTGAGTTTGGGTTTCAAAGGCCGCCAAGTACGGACCGTGGAACCAAATGCAGCTCTGACAAGTGCAGAGCGCAGCGGGGTCTGCTTTCTCCCACAGCCCTGGCGCCTGCTCTGCTGTGAGTCAGTTCTGCTAAGTGTGGCCTGAGACGGTGAAACCTTTGTCAGGAGCCAGTCATGCTACAACCAGCTCAGGGTCCACTAGGATTCCTGGATTCTATTTTTTTATTAACCACTGTCAAGTCATGTTTCTCCCATCTTATTATTAACAAAAGAATAAGTCATTAACCTCATTCAAGATTCTTTATTTATCCCCTTACCTATAATCTTATTGTTTGGGGCACTGTTTAAATCTACCAAACTCTGTCAGTATCCCTGTTTCGTCACTTAAGTATTAGCTATTCCTTCCAGCTGGAAGTGTCCCCTAAATTCAATCAGTCCATTGCCTCCATCATTAATAACTGTTGTGATTAGGACAGAGCTAGAAATCATCTTCAGGGTGGTAGAGTTCATGAAATGACACCCTCTGGGCATGCTACTCTCCTTAATGTAGTCAAAACCTGTAATATTCTCTGACCAATGGCCTTTCTTAGAGAAATGTCTCTTCTCTTCCATGTGACCACAAGACAGGCTTCTAGGATGTGTCTGCACAGTGCTACTTCCACCCCAAGCCTTTGTTTCCTGGATACAATTGATTGCTCAGGGCTTATGTGATACAGGTGGGCCAATCAAATTTCTTCTCTTGGAACAAAACAATGGGACACTGGAGTCCAGTCCACACTCCAGGACACAACAGAGAAATGTTCAGAGCTCTGGCATGACTGTGTTTTTCTCCCACGTGACTGGGGAGAGGAGCAGAAAACGATGAAAGAGGTATAGAGATGAAACGGAGCAGAGGAGAGACTCCTCTCGATATGGTGGGTGGCCTTCCACTGAGGCTGGCTGGCAGCCCACAGTAGCACCCCAGTTCTTTGTAACACATCCTCCCTTTTGCAGTTAAGTCACTTCAGGCGTAGGGATGGGGGTGTAATGTAGAAACAGTGAAGTCCTGATTATTTCAAGCACCTTCTAGTTCTTGTAACCCATTAGTTCACCAAACCCACCTTGAACCAAGGCTCTAAATTCCCATGTGTTTGAAAGTTTGTGCTTTGTTTTCTCCTGCTCTGTACCCAGCGGTCCCTGGGTTAAGTCAAATTCTCTAGAACCAGAGCCTGAGTCACAGATTGGGTGGTGTAATTTATCGAGGGGCTGCTCTTCAGGAAGAAGCCAAAGGGAGTGAGCAAATCAGGAGGAGGGGCAGAGCCAAATGAGGAAGCGGTCTCAGCTAATGTCCAACCTTGGCCAGAAGCATAGGGAGCACCACAGCTTTGTCTTAGCTTTAGGAAAGGGGGTGGGACTTTAGTATTTCATTAGTCAGTGATTGGCTGGGTGGGAAGGGAGGGAGTCAGGGCCAACTCCCTGGGCAAAGCTGATCCCATCATCCAACAGCAAATCCCCTGGAGAGTGGGATGAATGGAAGCTGTTAGCAGTCAACACTCACAGCAGCTGGGGAAAGGCCCCAGTGCCTGGTAAGAGGGTGGAGCATCAGCTGTGTCTGGGACAGCCTTGATTCTAATTATTAAATCCTTCCTCCTTGTTGTAGCATGCTGTGTCAAGAACAATTCTGGTCAGACCTCACAGGACACAGAGTCCCCACCTGATGAATACCAGTTGTCCTTTTCTGCCTCTTATTGTTGTATGTATTCTTTCATTATTCTGGAAAATATGTTGAAATTGGCATCAAGAGTAATAACTGTCAGGTGAAAGGGCTCACTTAGGGCAGGGAATGGGCACTGGTGGTCGTCAGGGCTCTGAATATTGTAGTAGATACCTGCGATTTGACTGCCTGTATCCATTTCCTCCTCTTCTGTGATGATAACATCCCAGATTTCCTTTGGGGAAAAGCCCCGCTCCCAGTGGAAATGACCCCACTCTGTTCCAGGGGTGAGCTCTGATAAGTTTCAGCTAATCTGCAAAGGCCATCCACCATTTCCTGGGCACAAGGACAGGCATAGAGACAAGTAAGTGCCCAAATTGGACCAATAAAATACAAGGAGATTTTCCTTAAGATTTCAGGGGCAAATGCTTTCTTGGCTTAATTAGAGACTAGGAAATACGCCTTCTCTTTTTCTGACTGGTGTGGAGAAAGAGAGTGGTGCTCAGAGCTGTGACACCAAGCCTGGAACCCGAGCTTGGGACCCGCCTGAAGGAAAGGTCTGACGCCAAAGGTGGGAAAAGGGCTTTTACGTCAAAGGAACCCCTGCTGCGTCTGCAGCAAACCACACAGAAAGCCACGCACTCCTGCATCCATCAGTATGCGAGCCAACGAATTCCATTATTTGATTAAGTCAGTTTTCAAATGGGTTTTTGTTTTCTGAAACATAAACTATCCTAAGTGATAGACTGCAAGGAGGAGGAGGAGAAGGAATGGATTACAGTCAGGGAAATGTCACCACCCACTCATTTTTGGCAAACTTTCCTGTGTAAACCCACCCCTTGAGTCCCATCATTTGTTCAGACATTTTAAAAATAAATATTCTTTTGATTCAATATAAGGAAATCAAGTATATACTCACCTTGTTCAGATTGTCTATCCCCAGCTAAATTAATTTAGGTAATCTTTACTAAATCAATCTTCCAGCCCACCCCTTTCCCATTCTTTTTACAGGTATTTCTTTTTTTTAATTGAATTTATTGGGGATGACATTGGTTAATAAAATCATATAGGTTTCAGGTCATTTGTTCAGACCTAACAGCAAGAATAAAGGTTAAGCATCTCCAATAACCCTTCATAATAGCATCCTAACCTGGAAGCTGAGTGCCCGCCAGTCACTGCAAGCATCCAATTTTAGGATTTAGTTTCTGCACACTAAATCATTGACATAATATAAGGCGTATATAAAGCTTCCTCTGGGAGACCTCCAATTGTCAGCAGAGTTTTACAAAACATCTGAAATGAGGAAAAAATGACCCCTCCCATAAGGTCTGTTCTAAAGTTTATTAATAAAATGTGGTTGAAACTGTGTGTTAATGTCCTGCTGAAACGACTCTGGAAATAATGAGAGCTCAAGCTGGCTTAGGGGTTACAGGTATCGCTTCACACCGTGGCCCATGCTGTCCTAGAACTTGCTCCAGGTGTGGGCTGGATGCGAGAGTCCACCCGGGGCCACTCAGGGGACCCAGGAGTCCGGGTTTAGTCCACTTCTCTGCACCGCACTCTCCAGCATCTTTCTAGAGCTCTCTAACATGAAGGTTATTGGGGTTTTTTGCCTCATGCCCAGAGGTTGTAGCACCACTGGACAATTTTTTAAAATAATAATCTCAGTTATTATCATGGTTAGACATCTCTTTGTTTCTTTTCTTCAACTGCCATGCCTAGTGCTATCTTTGACCAGATGGAGACTGCAATTAAAATAAATATAATGTAATATAAAAATAAAACAGAACATATTGCTTTTGCTGGGCAATCTGGGCTCAAGCTTTTCTGCAGTGGAAATTACTGACTAAATAAACCTATCTCCTCATTGACACAAAGCTGAGAGGAGGGATTGCTTACAACAACAAAAACAACCAGGAAGGAAGGAAGGAAGGAAGGAAGGAAGGAAGGAAGGGAGGAAGGGAGGAAGGGAGGAAGGAATGAATTTCCTAAATCGAAGCAAGAAAAGTTTAGCTCAAATGGAAAATTAGTAAAGTAGAAAGTTTATCTTTTTTCTTTTTCTTTTTGCATAAACACTATCACCAAATTCAATAACATTACAGTCCAGGTGCTACAAGGGGTGAAAAGATAAATAGGGAGAGTTATCTCCCTAAAGGAGCTTCCGGCTCAGTCGGGAGAATGCACAGACGTGGGAAGGAAAACAGAACTGCGGGGCAGGTGAGCTGGAACAAAGAGACTGTTCTGTGGCTGTCTGCGTCCTGGCAGAGGCCCTGCCCCCTCGGACTGCTGCATGAGAAACTCATCCTTTCTGAATGACACTTCCACTGCAGAGGGGCTGAATAGTAACCTTGACCACTTAATCACCATAGACACTGCTCAATAAAGAGATGTTAAGTACAAATAACGGATTCACATGTGTGAAAACAAGAATTTGTTGGAAGGACCCATGTGCACCTCATAAAACTCAACAACCCTTAGGCTCCGGAGAAAGGCAATAGGGACTGAACAATTCATAGGAACCAAGGGGGGCTATGGCTAATTTTCCTGTGACCGTGGGGTCACTTGCCTCTACTTCTCTTCAAGTGCCTACTTCATATGTTTTGTCTCTTCACACCAGCTTCTTTCACACATGGTGGGACATCCTGGGCCCAGCCCTAGAACCACATCACCTCCTGGCATTAGGCTTCCAGCTAATTGATTACCACCTGAGGCCCAAACTCTTAGGAGAACAATCTCATTGGCCCAGATTGGGTCCACTGTCTGTCTCTGATCCAATCAGCTATAACCAGGAAAAGAAATGTCAGTCAGTATCCATATACAAAGCTACAAAAGGCCTCCCATTTGGGCTGGTGAATAGTTCCTGGAAAGGTGGTGAAATAAAGGCTGGACACACATACCAAAACATCCTCTACTACAAAATCTGGTTACAATTCATTATATTAATTCTTGGCAGTTTACTAAATACTTTCACTTAGGATCATTTCTGTGATCAAGTCCATAAAAGATATTCTTATCTTTAACTAGAGTTTACGATTTATCATTGGCATGCACAACTCAACCTCTTGGAACTGTTTCCCATTTCCAAACCTAAGAGCATGGCTGACATAAGTACATGCCAAAGGCTATAGCCTCGGGAAAAGGAACGATATTATAGTCCCTATTCTTTTCAACTATTCTCTTTAATCCCCATAATATACTATATAGTGGCATATCAGGGTTAGTAGAGGCAAAGTTTTATCTGAAGGATTTAATAGGGAGGCTTGGGGAAGGTTGAAACGCCATATTCTGCCTCACTGCACAGCAATAAGAATGTCTGAAAAATCACAAAAGAGGGGAGCAAATGACGGCACCATGGAGAAGCATGATCCCGGTTAGGTGTTTCTGCCTTGATTACACCTAACCAGTTATAGATCTTTTGCTCTAGTCACTCTTAAATATTTTGAGTGTTGCCAGAGGATATTGAAGAGAGCAGGCTATAAAATCTCTTGAACATTTAGGACATGAAAACTACTTTATATAATCTAAGGGTAACCATGTGATCCTTACATTAGTCTCACGAGGAAGCCATTATTGTTATTTTCTGATGGGAAAATGAAAGCTTAGAAAAGTTGAGTGACTGGCCATAGTTCTGCAGCTATTCAGCCTATATTTGCCTATGGGTACAATGTCCCAGCTGGCCCCTTCTCCAAACTAGCCTCCCATTCCAATGTTTCCCTTAAGTTTAGGTATGTCGGTGATGGCATATCCAACAGAAGGAATGACAGAAAATGCTGAGGTTCTAGGTCCTGCCTCTAAACTTAGTGGGTATGCAGTTAGGGAAATAAGTTCATTTCTCCAAGCCCATTTTCCTTCTTTATAACAGTGGGGTGCTCACTACTCATAAAAGAGTGTCAGGTTGCAAGCACCTGGTCAAAGGACTGAAACAAGAGAGGTGTTACATCAGTGTGTCCTCCTCAGGAGCCTCGCAATTTTAAGGTCTCTGTCTCCTGGCTTTAATCATCAGAGAGTTAACTAATAAAATAAAATGATATCCTCCATTTCCCTTTATTTCCAGTCTCTTGAGACAGTTTGGGAATTTCTGTGCAAGTCAGGGTGATAGAAGGGGAAATGTTAGCTTTATTTTCAATAATTTGGTATTTTGGTGGTTGATTAAATCATCACTGTTTTCCCACCACCAGCTCCTCCGTTGTGATGCATTGCTCTCCCTGAGCTCCTGCAGCCAGAAGATGGAGTGGAGTCACCTTCTGAGCAGACTGTAAGTCCTGCCCCAAGGAAGCACCATGATACTGCACAGAGAGCACTGTGTTGAAGAGCCATGGGGCCTGGGTTCTGGGCTCAACTCTGTCATCACTGACTTAGTAGCTGGGAAGTCAGACCCCATCTCTGGACTTCAGTTGCCCCATTTGTGAAATAAGAGGACTGGACAACATCATCTGCCTGGGCCCTTTCCAGCCTTCACATTTAATGACCCTGAGAGAGAAGAGAGAACGCTCCTGAAGGTTTACCTGGTCTCCTCAGACAAGTCTTTCCAGGCCATTTTGGCACTAAAGGGGCTTTCTTCAAGCCCCCATACTGCCTGCTTTATGAGCCTAAGAGCTGTGAGGCCAATGTGAAGGGAAGAGCTGCTAAGTAAGAGCAGGGCACAGCAGGTGACAGTCACTTCCTATGTGATGTGTACACTTCACTGTGACATGTTGTGGTTCATTCATATGTTTGGATGACTTTTACTCTAAAGAGGCATGCACTTTAAGGGGATGCTTTCATAGTGCATACTTGAGTCAGCAGGCCCACCATGCAGCATAACTCTAGGTATGAAAGACCCCTCTGGACTGTGTGGCCCAAGGACTTGCTAGAGTGGTGGTGGGTGAATCTGTAGCGTGACTCTGACATTCTTGCTCACAACCACCACACTCAGGGAGTTAAAGGGCACCACCTGGATAGTACTAGGTTCAGACAGTTTATTTTCGATTCAGAGATTTCAAATTCTAACTTCATCACTTACTTGCCATTTGGTCTCAGGCAAGCTATTTAACCTCTGTGTGCCTCACTGTCTCATCTGTAAAATGAGGAGAACATTCATTCCAACTTCACAGGATTGTTGTTGAAGATAAAATTTTCACTTTCATATAAAATGCTTAGCAGAGTGCCTAGTACACAGTGAATATCTAAAACATGTTAATTAACATTATCCCTTATAACACACACAAACACATGCACACACACTCAAGAAAAGCAATGCTTTGATTGTAAAACACAAAGATCATTTCCCTATTGCATAACCAAAACAATTATGGTTTTTCATTTCTTGGAGTTTTCAAACAAAACTGTGAGTATAAAACTCAGAGCAGGGCCAAATTGAATTTCCAGGAAAGCAATGTCTGAGAAGCTTTTAAGCAAGAAAGAGGTTTGTTGGCTGAAAGGCATAAACATATCTTAATTGTGGGATCAGAATGGGAGCAGACAGCATGGCTGGCCCCTTCCCACTTACGGATGAACTTCTACCTGATGAAGACCAACGTATACTGGCTAAATTTAACTTCATTCCATATTTCTGTTTCCTCTTTTTTCTTTTCTTTTCTTTTCTTTTCTTTTCTTTCCTATTCATTTCTTATTTTCCTTTCTTTCTTCCTCTCCTCTCCTCTCCTCTCCTCTCCTCTCTTCTCTTCTCTTCTTTTCTCTTCCCTTTCCTTCTCTCTCTCTTCTTCAGATGTTTACATCCCCAGAAGGAGCTTGGGAAAATGAGTATATTCATGGGCTAAGGCCATCATGAAAAATGTGCCATCATGTTACGTATTGTGATTATACTACCTGTGTATAAGATTATCTGCTCACATGCCTAGATCACATACATACATAGCTGCAGGGATCACATGGACAACATGATGGACTGAGATGTACTGGCTCGGGACTGTGCAAGACCAGGAAACACATATCCTCTCTAAAGAAGGCAATCATCACTCTGCTCCTGGCTACTGTTGCCATGCTTGTTGAGTGCTACCAGATCTTCCCATTTTAAAAAATAAATAGAAATTCTGGATTTTAGTGTCAATCTTCTCAAATTGTTAACTGAGGAAAACTCATGAAAAAATCTAAAGCACTACTGAAGTACAAGTCTTGGCCACTTAAGAACACCCAGCTATAGTAGGGCTCAGAGTTTGCAGATGATTGTTGTGTGTGTGTTTTGGGGGAGAGAAGCAGTGAGATAGACTTTAGTTTCTACTGCATTGTTTTCACCAAGCACATTTTGTTAGTCATAAAATCTTTACTAAGGACACAATTTCCAAACTTCTGCTCTAAACCATAAGGGAATAACTGGTACTAGATTTGTCTTCCCATCATAAACAAGAATAAAGATGGTTAAAATACATGAGGTACCAGTTTTAAAGCATTAAATAACAGGCAATGAAGGATTGTAATCACTGAGACAAGAGAAACATACAAGGTGAATATTCATGGCTTTCTGCTTGGGGCTTATGTTTAATCTTTTGCCACAGTATAGAAAATTAGAGTCCAAGTTGCTGATTTGAAAAGGCAGAGATCAGAATTTCAGACCACAGAAGTACTTTGGAATTTTCAGGGCAGGATATTGGAAAAGAAGAAGCTTTGAATGGAGATGTTCCAAAAGTCTGTATGGTGATTCACCCCATGTCCTTTGACTGAAGGCTGGGCTGAGACTTTGCAAGGCAGGACTCAACAAAGTCTAGTAGGAAGCAGCTCCTGGAGGGCTGAGAACTGAATGGGGAAGTAAGAAGTTGTATGGTGCTAGAAAACACTGGAGCTCTGGTGTACCCAGAATGGGGGACCTTGCTGAGCACTGAGGCATCCAGTTGAGAACTCTAAAAGACTGCACTGCAAAAGTAAGGATCATATCTTAGAGTAAGGACCACATCACCAGATTAGTGTTAAAACCAAAAGACTAGTCCTTAAAAAAAAATGGCTAACAGAACCAAAAGACCCTCTAGTTATTCAACTGCTTCCCAGAACAAAACTCCACATTCTTTAAAAGCAGATGACATAATTCAGGTCCCTACAACAAATCAGCTACAAGGCCTATTACACAATACAAAATGAAATATGTTAAGAGGCAGGGAAACGTGACCCATAAGGGAAAAGGGAATAAAAAAGAAATAGATCCCTAGATAGCCTAGACAAGACAGATAGGAAATGAAAGCAGCTATGTTAAAATAACATTATAAAAATGTTTAAATTGTTAAAGGAAAAAGTGGTCATCGATAAAAAATGGGAAATCTCAATAGAGAAATGGAAACTATAAAAGGAATAAATACAATTTTAGATCTGAAAAGTACAAATAGTCAAAAGAAAAATTCACTGAACAGGCTTAACAGTCTATTCAAAACTATAGAAGAAAGAGTTAGTGAATATGAAGATAGATAAAGAGAAATTATCCAACTGAAAAAGAGAGGAAGAAAAATGAACCGAGATTTATTGATTTGTAAGACAATGTTACACAGTCTAGTATATGTGTAATTGGAGGTATAAGAAAGAAGAGAGAATGGGGCAGATAAAGATATGAAGAAATATATGCAGAATTAATGCCAAAAGTTTCCTCAATTTGGAGAAAAATATAAATTTACAAATCCAACAAGCTTGACAAACCCAAGAAAAAAAAATTTTTAAAGATCGTATAGACACATTATAGCAAACTACTGAAAACCAAGGATAAAGAGAAAATCTTAAAAACAGCCAGAAGAAACAAGAGGACATCTTACATTCAAGAGAAGAATGTGAAAATAGATTTCTCTCCATAAATAACTGATGTAAAATGACAACAAACGGATGTCTTTAATGCTGTGAACACAACAACAGTGACAAGTCTCTATGAGAAGTCTGTGGTCAGTGAAAATATCCTTTAAATATGACGGTGAAATGAAGACCTTTTCAGGTCAATGAAAGTTGAGAGAACTCAACCACATGTGCAGCACAAGATGTGCTGCAGGGAGTTTCTCAGTCTTAATGCAATGATATCGGTTTGAAATCTGCATCCACAAAAAGTAATGAAAAGAATCTAGAATGGTAAATATGGGATTAAATATAGAAGATCTATTTTCCCTCAATTTTGCTTTAAAAATTCACTATTCAAACAAAAAAGGAATAAAATTGTATTTTGTTGTTAGGTACATGTAAAATATCACAATAGCACAATACATAGTCATTAAATATAATTTTATCATTGAAATGTTCATACATTTTGTGTTAAGTGATACAATAGTAACTTTAAGTAAATTATGATAAATTAAGGTACATGTTTTAATTCCTAGAAAAGTGGTCCTCAAAGTTTGTCATGCAGACTAATCGTGTCAGCACCAACTAGGAATGAGGAACTCTGGGGAGGAGTTCCACCGATTTCTGTTTTAACAAACAATCTAGGTGATTTGAGAAACTGTCTTAGAGCAACAGAAAGCAAACAAAAAACAAGTTATAAAAGATGCGTTTCTAAGGCAATGGAGAGAAATGCAGGAGCAAATACCCCTCGACCCATTCCATGATGCCTGTGTATCCCCGATGTGAAAATTTGCTGAAGGTACTGCAGGTAAAGACCATTGCAGGCCCACATCTCTCACAAGATGAGCATGGGTGCAAACATCCTCAAGAAAATATTAGTAAATTGAATTCCATAAAATACACAAAGAATAGTGCATCATGGCCAAGTGAGGTTTATCCCAGAAATATGAGGCTGGTTTAGTATTTTTAAAAAATGATTCAGTATAATTCACCACACTAACAGGTAAAAAAAGAGTAACTGTTTAATCATCTTAACAGAGGCAGGAAACTCTTTGACATAATCCAGCACTCATTCGTGATAAAAACTATAAGAGATGCTTAACCTGATCTACATCTACATCTACAAAAAGCCTAAGGCTAACATCATATTCAATGGTGAATCACTGAATCTCTTCTCTCTAATACTGGGTGCATGCAAATTCCATTGCTTCTATTCAAATTGCACTGGAGTTCTTAAAGAAAGACAGAGAAATAAAGGGCATAAAAATTGGAAAGGAAAAAGCAAACCTAAGTTTATTCACATATTTACATGACTACTTGTATAAAATATTTAAATATATTTTTCTAGACTAGCGACAAACAATTGAAAAATAAAATTTTAAAAACTATTTAAAATAGCACCAAAAAACATCAAATGGCTAAAAATGGATGAAGGGTGTCCAGCCTTTTATCATCTTTGGCCCACACTGGGAGAAGAGTTGTCTCGGGCCACACATTAAATACACTGCAATGTGTAATCACAAAAAATTCTCATAATGTTTTAAGTAAATTTATGATTTTGTGTTAAGTTGCGTTCATAAACATCCTGGGCTGATACAGCCTGCGGGCCACAGGTTGGATATCTCTAAGTGAAGATAAATGAAATCTAAAGAAATAGAGAAATATATCATTACTCATGGATTGGAAAAATCACTATATAGTAAGATGGCAATTCTCCTCAAACACATCTAAAAATTCTACTCAATCTTAATCAAAATCTCAACTGGCTTTTCTTTGTGAAAACTGACAAAAATTTTTTTTAAACATATAAGAAAATCCAAAGGACTTAGAATAGCTCAAACAATTTTGAGAACAACAAAGTTGGATTATTTGCACCATCAATTTTAAAACTTCCTGTAAAGCTATTTTAATCAGCAGTGTGGAATTGGTATCAGGATAGTAGAATGTAACAGAGTCCAGAAATAGATATACAAAGTCAGCTGATTTTCAGCAAAGGCACCAAGGCAATTCAGTGGGAAAAGAAAATATTTTCAACAAATGATCCTGGATATCCATTTGGGAAACAAAAAGAAAAACAAAGAAAACTGTGACCTCCCTACCTCTCACCACACTCAAAAAGTTAATTTTACATGGCTATAATTTATAACAAATTTCTAGAAGGACATGGGAGTATCACTGAATCCTGGGGTTGGCAAAGACTAGACAAGACACAAAAAACACTAATCATAAAATTAAAAAATTGATCAGGTGGACTTCATCAACATTCCATTTTTTCTCCTCCTCAAACACTGCAATTAAGTAAGTAAAAATGCAAGCTTAGAAAAATATAGTCATGTTAGTTTTATCTGACAAAATTCTCATCCTTATTATAAAAAACTCCTACAAATCCACAATTACATTCAAATTTAAAAATGGGCAGAAAACATGAACAGACATTTCACAAAAGCAGATAGATCTATGGATGGCCGAAAAGCCTGTGAAAAAATGCTCAATATCATTAATCAGCAGGGAAGGGCATGAAGGAAATTTCTATAAGATGGAAATGTTCTATATCTTCACTGAAGTGCTGTTGACATTGGTCCATATTTTGATAAAACTGATTGAACTTTACACTTAAGATTTATATCTCACTGTGTGTATGAATGTACCTTACCTCAAGGTAAAGGGATTACAAATAGCTTCTATTTTTTTCCTAGCTGATTTGTTGCTATTCTAATATTTGTACTTGAGACAAGACTTGTTTTTTTAATATTTGTTGTTTACCATTCATTCATTCATTCATTTAGCATTTTCCATGTACCAGACTGTGGGTTTTAGAAAAAACAATGTTTCATCAATTTGAGCATCACTGGGGCAGCAGTGTGGCCAAATTGTTTAGGAGATTATAGCATTAACACAGAGGAGAAATCACTGGGGCATGGGCCAAAGAGTTGACATTGCAGAAGGAGAAAAGGGAAGAGGAAGCTGATTTTAGAGAAATTTGGAAAGTATAGCTAATAGGATTGATCAGACGTGGGGGGCAGAATAAGGAGGCACAGCAGAGGGAGAAATTCAAAAGAAAGTATAGATTCCTGTCTTAAGCCGCTAGAGATGAACGATGATATCCAGTGATCAAGAAAGAAATATATTCAATAGAACAGATTAGGGTAGCAAAGGGGTATGGGTAATGGGCTGATTGGAGGTGACGGGCCCAGCTGTGCACAGGCTGGGCTGAGGCACCTCAGGGAGACCCAGAAGGAGAGGTCAAAGTGGCGATTGGCTGTAACATCAGAACACTGAATCCTAACTCCTTTCTGCTTCACCGTAGAAACCTGAGTTGGGCTCTGCATATCCTTTTTCAGTCTCACCTGTAAAATGGACTTCATCCTCCTGATTCCTTTCACTAAAATATTTCAAGGTTAACAGCAAAATTTTGACTTGGTTTGTATTTTAGGGAAAAAAAAATTTCCCCAAACTTTTGATCAAGCTCTGTTAAGAGCTATCATAGCAGGCGTAAAAAGCCTATGCGTTTCGGAATCAGGCTGACCTAGATTCCTTTCCTTGCTCTGCAGTTTCAGAGCCAGGTGGTCTTGAATGAATTTATTCATACCAGCCTCAATTTCTTCCCCAGCAAAAGGGGATTAAGAACCTTACTTAGCGGTGTTGTGATAATGATGAGAGATGCTGTGTGGGAAAGTACCTCTCTCAGAGCCTGGCACACGGTAAATGCTTAATCCATACCAGTAGCCTTCTTGCTGCAAGGATGATATTTCACCCGCAGAACAGCCGTAGGTAAAACTGTGAAGTATGACAGACCCTGGACTGTTTTCTTCCCCACCCCTCTTCCAAAACCAGTCTTCTCTCCCCTCTTTTCATCCTCAAAATCAGCTCTCAGGAGAGGAGGTGACATCAGTCATTTGCCTCTCATTGTTAATGGGCTTACATCATCCCGGGCCTCACCAGGGAGATTTCACATTCCAAGCCTTTTAAGTAACAATAGAAAGAATCGCTTTGTTTCTGGTTAAAGGCTCGGTGCTCTGGTTAATAAGGAGGCTGTGCAGAGCACGGTCCTCCTTCCTGAGCCTCCTGAAATCCTGCCCATGAAAGTAGATCATTCCCTCTTTCCTGTCTCCAGGTTAGTAACTTAAAGCAAAGGAGAACCCGATTTCTCAGTGTCTATGTGTACAGATGTCCCAACTAACCCCCTGCAGTTTCTCTCTCCACCCTCCTCACTGTCTGGTCACCTCGCTGGCTATGTAATTTTATTTTGGATTTCCATTATTATATTACTAGTGGTTATAATTCTCCATAAGAAACAAATAAGGGAAAGGGGAGTATTCGGCTATTATTTATGACTCTTTAAGCTAAATGTCTCCAAGTTAATTTAATTGAAAAACATTCCCCTTGGGAAGGACCAGGTCCCTGGTGGTCCAATAAAGTTATGAAACCATGGTAAGATGGCAAGCGTTATTGTGTGGTGCTCTATTCTCGCCAGCAACGGCATCCAAATACAAATTCGGTCAATCATTGGGCGATTCAGAACAGGTTTTCTGGGAATTTAATTATCAAAATGGTTTGTGTGGGCACGGTGGTTGCTGTGGGGCAAACGAGCTGACTTGTCCAAGGGCCAGTGGGCTCTCGTCCTGACTAAACACATTTACCCAGAGAGTGGCTACTGAACAAAAAATTCTGCTCTGGTTTTATCAGAGAAAGTGTCCACCACAGCAGCAAACTCTGTTAGGGATGTGTATACATACATATTTAAATCACCTCATTTTCTCTCTTTCTCCAACCACCCTGCATTAATTCACTAGTCTTTGTAAGCATCTGAAATTCCTCCAAACAACAGGGCAGACGGTATCAGATCCAGCAACAATGAAATCAATAAAGACCTCAGAAAGGACCAAGAAGAAAGGTACAGGGTAATAGCAATTCCTCTGAATGAAAAGCAATCTAACCCATTTTTAAATTTAATTTGTAGGGCCATTATTTCAGGATTCCAAATGCTCAGACCATATTAATCATGCAGACCCCATGTCTTATTGAGTTGGTGCAGAAAATTAGTCTTTTTTGTGACCCCAAGTTAGCAAGGGCATGCTGGGCAAACAGCCAAGGTGCTATAAGCTCAATAATAATAATAATAATAATCTATACTTAAAATGAGCAGGAAGGCTGTTAGCCACTGTGTCTCCCGATAGGAGGAGTGTCACCTCTTCAGACCCTATAGCTGTTTGACTTAGCACTTCCTTTAGTGAATGAGAAATATCACCAAGTACTGTCTTGCTTGTGTGAGTAGGAAGAAGGCATAAAACACAGGCTATAGAGAAAAGCTATGAAGTAACTAAAAATACAAAGAAGAAGCAGATGGAGGGGTGGGGAGGAATTTTGGGGGAAAAATTTAAAAAGACTGATCTTGAAAAGGAGGGCCAAAATCTCCCTTTCCTAAAGGGTTGTCTTAGGGTGTTAGATGTACCAGAGATTTATTTTGAACCCATCTGCTCTTCACAAATAAAACAAAATAACAAAATAAAATAAAATTGGTGACCTACTTCCTGTAAAAAAACAAATAGATATTAAATCTCAAAGCATTTTATTCTGCATAGTAGACTTGTTCTCTTGTCTAACAGCTATCATGTGTTGAATTGATATTGTATGCAGGGAGTTCACAAGTTCATTGCATACATTAGCCTTATCTCATTTGTACCGCAAACTCTGCACTATACATGTATTTCCCCTACTTTATAGATGAAGAAACTGAAGCTTTAAGAGGAAATATCTAATTTGCCCACAGCTAGCAGGAGGCAGAACTGAAATTTTGGTCTGGAATTCTAAGCCTCCCCCTCCTTATTCTGCATCACCACCTTCCTTCAATGACTTGTAAAGGCGTGTTGTTGTTGTTTGTTTGTTTTAATAAAGAGTCCAAACATGGCCTCCTAAAATATGGTTTTCTTGAACTGAATCGGTATCGAGGCTCTCAGATACATACTGTGATGTCTGAGCACTTATTTTCTCCTTTTCAGAGGGCTCCAAATATTTCAGTTTGATTTTAAAGACACAACTAATTAAAACGGGCTGTAGAAAAGCAGCACGTGATCAGCTAGCAAGACAGCCTCTCCCCAAAGTCTTGAAGTTTGCTGCCAGGGACATGTAGATGGTGAACTGGAGGGCACTTCACGTATCTTTTGCTGGGCCCATTTGTGGTAGAAGGTTCTAGGGATATTCTGAAACTGATTAGAGACTTAGTGATTTTAGGCATTGTCTCATTTTGCAAAATGGTCAAGGATGAATTAAATAATATTAGCAAAATACTAATCATTAGAAAGATATAAACAAGTTCTTTTTTTAAACCACTTCAAAAACATTCATTTCTTCAGTTTAACACCTAGAGAATGAAGACATAAGAGAGTCAATAATTCAAACTCCCCAGTAAAATGGGAAGGTATTCCTGACCCTGAAGAGCATCAAGTTTAATTTATCTGCAAAAATCACCTCCTGCCACGTGCTCTGGGTGGAAATTATGTTAACTTTCAGGAGAAAACAATCACCTCCCACCCTCAATACGCACTCCCCCATTTCTGACTGCCTGGGGTGTGTGTTGGAAGTGGGGCTGGTTCCCTGGAAGCCACATAGGACAGACATTCAAGTAGCCTTGATTAGACCAGAGTTTGTGTGTCCTCGGTGTGTCCACGTGAGAAGCCATAGAGGTCCGGAGAAAGGTTGGCAATACGGATGACAGCTGAGAACACTTTTCAGGCCTGGCAAAATTTTCTTGCAGGCCTATTTGTTTGTTTGTTTGTTTACTTATATTGAATGATTTGCAAGCCTCAGTAAATTGAATCACTCAGGGTTGATCGTTGAGTAGGTCAGTAAGCAAGCCCCGAGGGTCAACTTGTTCACTACTATCTTTGGTCTCCACCTGAAATGATTGTCCAGGGAAATTACTCCCATCTTGAATCCAGTCTACAAAGATTATGGCATTTCCTCAATTTATTCCCAATAATTCCAATAAGAGAACACTAAATTTACATCATGACTTGTTCACATTTGAATTTTAAATTCATGAATGGACTCATTAAGAAGCCTTCTGATTTAAAAGATTCCTTTTAATTGTATTTTGGAATAATACATAGTGGATAATTGTTCTGTTTTTGATTATCCGGAATCTATCCCATTGTCTTTTAGTAATGAAATCCCAGTTCCCTTTAGGGAAAGTATGTGGTCTGGCGGGCACTGTGAATGAAGGCTCCTCACTTTCCCCTGGGTTAGCGATAGAAGCATCACTAGAGCCTGGTCAATTGCAGTCTCCCTCCTAAATACCGTGAGGGTGGCATGGACCCACCCGGGCAGCAGAGGTTGGCTGAGATGGGTGAATAAATCTTGAAACTGGAAACTTGAAGGCAATCTGACTCTTCTTCCTTCTCAGTCCAGTTCCTCAGTTTTCCCTTCAATTCTGTGAGCCTCCCTCAGGGGTCCTCCCACCCTTTATAAATCCCCATTTTGTTAAGTTAGCCAGAACCCGTTCCTTCTGCTTGCAAGCATGCACTTTAACGCACGATCTCAAGGCCTGAACTGGAAGCAATGATGTTATGACCAAGATCTAACTGAGCCAAGGATGTGGATGACTTGTTTTAAATAGTTCTGGCTTGGCTCTCATCTCTCCCTTACGTTGTTTTAGAAACATCTGGAGGAGGAAAAAAGATTACTGTGGAATCTCCTAATTAGCCACCAAATCGCTTGAAGGAGTCAAGACTTAACTTTCTCTAGCGTTTGCCTTTTTGCATTCTGCACCCTGGATGGTAGTCTCATGAGCCAAGCCAATTCTGATATAAAAACAAATAAACAAAATATATCATTCAATAAAAAAGTAAGACCAGGTTAGCTTTCCATCTGACACTTTTCACCAGTGTCCCTTCAAAAGGCAACACTGGGAAATTATAAACAAAATGAGTTTTGAATTCTGTCTCAGACCATGCCAATCCCTTAGCCTTGCAGATTCTAAAACCTGCTCCAAATTAAGTATTTCATTAGCTTTAATGTATCTTATAACCTGATTCCGACTCTAGGATGCATTTTATAATTTGAATTCATTCATAACTTACTCTTTAGGAAATTATTGTATGAATAATAGCTAGAGGAAATCATCCTCCCTGCTCTGTTCTAAAAATAGGTAATATAGGTAATATCTTGAGTTAATAGCAGCAACTTAGCTCAGCTTCCTTGGGTGCTTGGATAATGAACCACTGGGGTGACATAGTGACCAAGGCCACAGGAGGGGGAGGGAGAAAAGGGAATTAATACTCACTGAACACATAGTCTTTGCCCAGCTTTATGTTAGGAATTTCGTATCCCCATTTTCTGAAACAGAAGAAGACTGAGGCTTAGAGATGCTAAGTGTTTTTTTGTTTAATACACATTTACTGAAGCCCGACCATCTGCTGGGGACTGTGCGAGGTCCTGAGGTGCAACGATAACTAAGATGTAGTGTTAAGTGGCAGAGCCGTGAATTAAACCCACGTCCATCTGTCCCCCAAACCCAGGCCATGACCTACGTGCTTCCCGTGCAACATCCCCTAGGTCGGGATCGCTGCTCCAGACATGAACATGAGACCAAGAACCAGAATAGAACCTTTTTTCCTAAGGTTTTAGCATCAAGAGAACAGATTCTTGGGACTTTAAAAACTAGAACCATTTCTAGGTGTCGTAAAATAATTTTATAATTCTCATAAGATTTTAATTTTCCCAAGCTTCCTAAAAAATCGAGAACACTATCACTCTCAGTTTACACATAAAAGAAAAAAGATTTTTAGAGCTTAACGAGATTACTTAATGAAGATCCTAGACTGGAAAAAAACAACGACGACGACAATTTGTGCTGAATGGTCTGAACAAGACCATGAGTTAGCAGAGATTATTGGCTGCCCCAGCATGCCCTCTGCAACTCAGCCTTGGAGATGTGGCAAGAGAGTTCAAGACGCTAAAGGAACACAGACCCTTAATTTACCATTAACTGCAAGTAGCCCTTGGGAAGCCCAAAAGTGGTATGAAGAATAGCCTTGGAATGCAGGTCAGAGGTCAAGGAGAGGGAATTACTGGGGAGCTGCTTTCTCATCCCCACAGGGTCTTGGCAGATTCCTGCTCACCCACTGCTGCCTCAAGGCAGGCCCGTGCCAGCCAGAGGTAGTTAACTATGGGGAAAGTGAAGCATGAACATTCAGTTGGAGAACCGTTAGAGTTCAGAGTATCAAGAACTTAATGGGTAGGTTGAATAGCAGGGTGAATGAACATAGCTGAAGAAAAATGATCAAACAAGGATTTTATATAGGGATTGCTAGTGAAAATCTGTTAATGGAAAAAAATTGGTTGATTTCACATCTAAATTAAAAACTTCCATTTTTCCACAGACAAATCAGCAGAACACTAGGGGAAAGATACTCGCAAAAGTGATGTGGAATTGGTATGTAAAATATATCAAGAACTTTGTAAGTAAGCCAGAAAAAGAGGAAATCCAAAAGAAGAAAAAATGGGCAAGGGGCATGAACTGGCAATTGACAGATGGGGAAATGGAAACAGTTACTAAGTATATGAAAGATATACATCCTCATTAGTAATCAGAGAAATGCAAATTTTTAGAAATGAGATACAATTTTACACCCACCAGATTGGCAAAAATTAGAGTGTGCTGGCAAGGATGTGGGGAAGTTTTACCCTCACTGGTAGTGAAATAATAAATTGGTGCAAACATTCTGTATAGCAATCTGGAAGTGAGATAAAGTAGGAGCATGCCCTCACAACTCAGAAATTCTGGCCCTGGGAATACAGAGAATCTCCTGCTCAGAGGTCCATAAGGAAACATGGTGATAGAGGATTGTTGTAGCATTATTCGTGGTACCAAAAAGTTAGACGCAATCTAAGTATCCACTAGAGAATCTAGGTATCCACTAGGGAGATGAATAGGTAAAATGTACTGCATGCAAGAGTCAGAAATGGCACATGCAGTACTGGAATAATCTGCAGAGCTAAGAGGCAGTGAATTGAATTTAAATAGAGAAAAATGTATGGATGTCAAATGTATGGTGTTAGATGAAAAGTAAGGAAAAGAATGGGACCTATAGCACATTCTTTTAAAAACGTGTGCACGACATCATGCAGTCTTCTAAATAAATAGTAATCAACCAAATAAATACGTGAAAGGTGAGATAGACTAATCTACATAAAACACTCTTGAGAAGTTACTGATGGGAATGCCAGGGGGCATTGAGGATGGGCATCAAGGAGGAAACAAAATGAAATAGGATGAAATAAAATAATAAAATAAAATAAAGGCCTTGTTGGAGTTCCTCTAACAATTCTCTCTACTTTAAAAAGTGTCATGATTAGAACAGGGGTGTCAAAGTCATTCTCTCCAGGGGCTACATCAGCTTTGCAGTTGCCTTCAAAGGGCTCAATGTAGAGCTCCTCGCCCCTAGTTAAGGAGTAGTTACATTTACACAGTCCTAAAATCACATGCGACCCTTTGAAGGCAACTGCGAGGCTGATGTGGCCTCTGGTGAAAAAGAGTTTGACACCCCTGGATTAGAAGGTATATATGAGTTTCATATTTTCAAGTTCTTGCAGAAGTCCAATAGTAGAAAGCAAACTGGAATTGAAGAAAACAATGCCACTTACAGATTTTCTTGGCTAACCATTCATTTATATGCAGCAGTGGAAATGTGCTGATCTGGATGGAGAGAGATGTTACTGGTTTTGAGACAAGTCTGCTGCAGATGAGTAATTGAACAGTGGCCTTTGCGCAAGTTAATTTTGTTCTCAAGAGGAGACAACTATCTGAGGACTCAGTACTCTATCAAATAACATTCTGCTTCTCACCAGAGAGCTGACTGCCAGGAAATACACAGGTGGAAACATTCCTACACAAGCCAGGCCACTCCAAATGTCTCTCAATCTTCTTGTAAAACCAATAGAGACATCAAGAAGGGCATGAACCCCCAGCAAGGAGAAAGTTCAGGTTGAACGTCAAAGGTGGCACCTCAAATCATTTTAGTTAGTCATCATCCTACTCATTATAGGAAACAATCAGCGTACTGGGACGGCACTGCCCTCTTTATTTGGAACCTGTAAATGTGCTGTTTATTAATTAAGATAGAGGGGACCCATGCTGCAGAATAGTGCTACGATGTGGTTCTCTTTCAAGCAGATCTTCAAAGTGAGTGAGAGTCTCTTCAGCTCCTGCCCACGTTCTAATAAAAAGTGAGATAAGACCCTCTTGCATCTGGCTCCGTTCTATTCCGGGCTGCTTCATGTGCCAGCGCCCGCTCTCTGCTACTAGACGTATATTTAGCATTTTGGAAAGAAAACCAAAAGCAAGGATTTCACATGGGAGCTAATCTGATAATTACATGGGTATCCAGAAGCCAGACAGTAAGGGGTAGTGAAAACAATATAATTATATAACTCGAGTGAGGCAGGAAGATGAGAGGAGCTGGATGCTGCAGAATTTTATCAAAGAAGGAAATCGAAAGAGGAATTTGATGCAGGAGCACATTCGCTCCCAGAAGATGGATGGTGGTTAATATCCCAAACCTCCCCCTTGACCCCGTGTTCCCTTTCCAGCAAGAACTCAAATTGTCATTCTAGTGGAAAACAGAACGGTGAGGAAGATGGGGAGGAGTTACATTTCAACAACATTCCAGGCCAATTCTTCCAATTCCTGAGGCCTGGGAATGGAGATCAGCCATGAGAAATGTGGGATCTCTATGAAGGGCACCCTATAAATACCAATTATTTTCTGTTAACGTTGTTGCTGTCCATGTACTGTTTCCATTTGCCCAAGTCTTCCCACCATTTCTGAAGCCGCCCAATTGGTGCCTCCAAGGAGCTGGCTTTCATTGCTTCCAGGTCCCGGATGCCGAGGCTAGGAGGTTAAGTTTTGAGGCATCGGGGACCAATACGAGATTTTCCTCTCAAAGTTTCTGACTCTGCACAACAGCGAATCTTTCCAGGGTAAGAAGTGTCACGAGGCAGCTGTTGTTTATACAGGGAAGGAAAGTATCCTGCACATTGGAGACCTGGGGCAGATAACACCTACCTTTAGGGGTACCCAGCACGCGTTCTCTAAGACTCCTCTTGATCACATGGGGTGTACATCTTGCTTCTTCAGTAGCAAGGACAAGAGGCTTGTCCAAAGAACAAGCACTGAGTAGGCACCAGGCCTTCCCGGTCACTAGCAAGACACAGAGCCATGTCATAAGCAAACACATTGGTTCTTAAAAGGTATCCTGTGTCACTTAAGGAGCCGAGCAAACTGCTTACTCTCCTGAGAAGGAAGCCTCAGGTGGACAGAAAGCAGACCTTGGAATTAGTCTTGATTTGATTCTTATTCTCTGCCACTTACTAGCTGAGTGAACTTGCGCATCATTTTCCTTGTCTGCAAAAGGAGGGGTACCAACTGAATAGGGTTTTATAGGTGTCCCCTCCCAAACTCGTAACCCCCAGAGCCTCAGCATGTGATTTTATTTGCAAAGAGGGTCTTTGCAGATGTAGTCAGGAGAAGATCATTAGGGTGGGCTCCAACCCAATATGACTGGTGTCCTTGCAAAACAGGGACACTTGGAAACAGACACAGGCAGAGGGAAGACACTATGAAGAGACACAGAGAGAACACCATGTGAAGGCGGACCATTGAAGCGATGGATCTATAAGCCAAGGAAGGGTAGGGTTGCCGACAAGCCACTGGGAGCTAGAAGGAAGCAAGGAAGGCTCTTTTCCCACAGGTGTCAGGGGAGCACAGCCTGCCATCATCTTGATTTCAGACCTCCAGCATCCAGGACCATGAGACAACGCATTTCCATTGTTCTAAGCCACCCAGTTTGCAGTATGTTGTTCCAGCAGCCCTGGGAAATAAATTCATTGTAAATATTAAAAGCAGTTCTTAATATAAAGCACACAGTAGACCCTCAATAAAGTCAAGTTCTCTTTTTCAAAGAAAATGATTTATACATTGGAACGCAGCCAGAAACTGCTCACTTTCTCCCTTGAACTCTGGTATGGCTCGACCAGCTGGCAGATGGACCTTTGAGTCCACTAGAGCAGCCTTGAGTTCTACAGATCTGTGCCAGGAGTCGCCCGCTCTCCCGGGGGACCTCTGGGCCAGAAAGGACTGACGCCCAAACCAAAACGTCTAGGTCTGAACTGGAACAGAGGAATCTCTTAACTGGAATATAAACTGCCATTTACTGGGAAGAGCTAGGATTCTTTTCTCCCAGGGGCATAGTGTCAGGCCAAGCCTAACTCCTACACCCTGGGTACCACTCACCCCATTGCTGGGGACTCTCCGTACTCACCTGCAGGTGCAGGCCTGGCCAAAGTCTCGGACCCTATAACCCTTTAAAAAGCAACTCATTTGAGTAGCGATTTGCTTCAGTGATTGAGAATGGATGTCGGAGCTGGGCTGCCTGGGTCCCAATTCTGCTACTTGTATGTTTGGGGGCAAGTTACTGTCTAAGCCTCAGTTTCCTCCTCTGAAAAATGGGCACAATGATAACAGCATCCAACCCATGGGCTTATTGTAAGGATTAGCTAACACAGCTAAAGCAGGTGGATTGGCTGGTGCCGGGTACATGGTCAGCGCTATGTAAGTGGGTGCTGTTATTGCTGCTGTGCTGTCATTAAGATCTAGTCCCTGCCTGCTCTCCAGTACTAGCAGCTGATTCTTAGCCTCAGACCTGAAGCCCTTACCTTGATAGCTTGTCTCGTATTCAGTTTCTCTAGAACTAGGACCGAAAGCAGACTTTCTACAATCTCAACCCATTGTTCTGATAGGGAACCCAGCATCTGTGGCCCTGCTATCTTCCCAAACACATCCTAATCTTGCTCCCCTGCCAGGATGTCCAAATGCTTTGAATTCTTTGCTCCTGGGCTCCACCCTCCCGTGGTGTCATCTGATATCCTCTGCGTTAACCCTCCAGCCCAGGCAAAGGGCTGGGCAGCTACCTGCCACCTGCCAGCCAAAATGGATTTGCTTTGTATCTCAAGGGCTGGGCTATTCCTGAAAAACCTGCCCACAAGCAGGCGGGATGCCCCATGTTTGCTCTCGCTTCCTGTAGTGAATGGAGTCATGTCCACACTGAGACTGGATGTTCCCACGCCCCGCCACGGTGGAGAGTGCTCATGTTGACCACAGAGCTGCTGAAACAGTGGACACATGGGGAGACTACGTGGGTACTTACTTCACTGAGCCATGACAAACCTATCATTCACAAGGCGTTACATTTGATTGTGTCAAATCATAAGACTAAGTGGAATAGGAAAGTCAACGTTTGTAAAACTTTTTAAAAGTTTCCCCCATTTTGCACCAGTCGTTCTCTCTAACCGCCTCGATGGGTGGTGTCTAGAGAAAACATCAACAACACAATACAAAAGTCAAAGGCGAAATCTCTCTCTGCTCCTCACTTCTTCAGGATGGCTCTACCTAAAACGTATTAATTAAATTCTACAAATTGAGATGCAGGGAACTGGAAGGAATGAGGCTTGTTAAACTGACTTTGGCAAGTACTAATTATGTTTCAAACTCTGTGCTAATTACTTCACACAAATAATACAATTGAATCCTCATAATAAACTTGTAAATTAGGTACTGATTCCACGTATGCTCTGTGTGTGTGTTTGGTTTTTTTTACAGATAAGGAAACTGAGGCACAAAAAAAGCAAAATCACTTGACCAAGATTCGAAATCTACTTTAGCGGAGATTGAGCCTACGTCCAAGTTCAGACCCTGGATCCTGAGTCTAAGAAATGAAACTCTTCTACGTTCTTTCGTCCTTTTCCAATTGATTTTAGTGTCCAGCTAGGCCTGCTCCTTCCAAATGTATTCAGTGGCATTTGCTGTGAGAGCCACAGCCAGCAAACACTGCCCTCATTGTCCCCAGCATAATGCCAAGTCACTGTGGTCCTGGGCAGCTGAGGCAGCCGAGTTCCCTTTCAGTTTCACTAACTAACCTTGGGGGAGGCTGGGGTGGAAAACACTGGAACTCCAGTTCTCCCAGCCAGCAGCCGGCCTGGCCCGTGGACAGAGGTGGAGGTGACTGGGCCCTGTCTCAGGTGATGGTTCACCTCTGGATGCGGTGGGCCCTGAAAGGCGATCTTGGGAAATTTCAGAGGTCCTGATGAGTCCAGAAAGGAGGAGGGGGCTTGGTGAAAATTTTGAGTAATGTAGGCAGGGCATCGGTGGCCAGAGCTTCCCCCCAAAATCCGAGAAAGTAAGTAGCTTTAGGAAGTGGGGTCTCTACTCCGTTCCTGTTTTCTTCTCAACAGTGCACCCCGGAATTGTTTTCAGGGGATCGGAGGGGCTGCTTTCTCCTGGCTCTAATGGGAATTCCAGCTACGGGCTAATTAGAATACAGCGGAGCTGCCAGTAAGATGTTTCACTGACTTTATGGGTTTCATAAAACAGGCGGAAAAAATCAGACACAATTCAGAGCCTTGCCAAGATGTGAGTCTCCTTATGAAGTAGACTGACGGCGGCCACGGGGCTTCTGATCGCTCCTGCTTCCTCCTCCGCGCTGCGTTCAGCTCCCGGGCGCCAGCTCGCCGCACACACCTGAGCTGTGTGGTCAGTCCTTCCTTCCCTCGGCCTCTGAGCCGTGGTGGTTGATCGGTGTCCCTGCAGGGTTCACTTTGGTTTTTCTGAGCCTCAGTTTCCTCACTCGTCAGTTGCAGGTGGTACCCCTTTCATACCTCCCTCAGATATAGGTATAATTTAAGATCGGAGAGAGCGGCCTATCACTCAGAGAAGCGAGGAACCGTTTTCATCTCTTTTCCCCTCCCGGGAATCCACTTCTGGGCTGGGTTCCTCTCTGTGTTTCAAGCCGAGGCATGAATTATCCTTGCTCCTATCGACTCCCTATTGGAAGTGCCGCGCGAGTGTATTTGAGAACGCACGTGTCCAGCATGTCTGTTTCCCTGTCAGTCTTTCTTTGTTCCTTCCCAAGGCTTCCCAGAGAGTAGCGAAGGAAACGCGGTGCCTCGGCCAGCCCCTCCCCCTCACCGGCAGGAGGCTGGACACTACTACCTCCCTGTCTTCATCCATCTCTCCTCCCCCATCCTCCTCAGTGCAGTGGAAGACATGAAAGCCCAGGAACAGTGATTCGATTATTTGTCTGACCTTTGCAAGTGCCGGAAAGTGTGTGCGTCCACGTGCTTTCCTCCAATGCCCCTTTGGGGCTTTTCGGAGCGTGTCCCCAAAGGAGCACTCCTGCGGCTCCTTCCAATGAGCCTCCGAGGGCTCGACTAGGTTCAAAACCGAGGTGGATAGACAACCCCCCCCACCAACATATCCCCTCCCTCACAAGCCTGCCTTTATCCCCTTCGTGTTCATTACAAACAACAATTGCTGACAGTAATTAGCTGCTCAGAATAACAAGGACGTTATCTTTGCTCAGCTTTACTGCAAGGGCGCATGAGCAAACCTCATTGTGCTTACACAATAAAGTACTTTTGAAAATCCCCTTTAGAACCCTGGACAGCTTGACCCTGGCCACTTCCTTGTATGAAGAACCAATTTCCCTCTCTGTTAGGTTGGATTTCCCCTTTGGGCAGAGTACAAAAGCTTGGAGGGCAAACGTGTATTTAAAAACTGTCGCTTTGCCCCTAATTTTTGACAACCCTATCACTTGGTTAGTATTTGTTCACCATGCACCCCATCTTTTGTGTCCATTTCC
Organism: Phyllostomus hastatus; assembly: GCF_019186645.2. NCBI lineage: Eukaryota > Metazoa > Chordata > Mammalia > Chiroptera > Phyllostomidae > Phyllostomus > Phyllostomus hastatus. Next base: position 17,117,358 of record NW_025333583.1, on the reverse strand, counting down.
TGCGTTGTAAGCCTTCAGGTGACCTTCAAATTGTTGATATTGAGGCAAAAGCAACAATCAAAAGTGAAGCTAGAGAGGGAAAGGTTGAGAAGTTAAGAATATTTAAACTGCTGGAGAGGTTGGAAAGCCAACTTACCAAAATAGCAGTATTAAAAAAAAATCTGAAAAACAAATTCACCACCAAAGAGTTTCTACTGCTCCATTTATTTCAACTAGTGTGGTATTAATAGAACGCCTAACAGCAGGGAGTTGGAAAATAAATGTATTCTCACTCACAGGGGAATGACTAAATGACTCACAAATGCAAAAATAAATAAATGGCTGCCTCTGAAAATCTGAAACTGTATTACCCTGACTGAAACAACTAAGCTTTTTAACTGTAACCTAACATGTTAAATTCAATCAGTTTTATTTGAGGCCATAGATAGAGCGAGCAATCAATCTCCATTATCCTGGGCTTTTTTTCATCTTCACAGTGCTATTTTTCTTCCTACAAGACATTTCAGTTCATTTCCTTGAGCCTTCTTCAGTTTAATGGCTGATTTTCAGGGAAAAAAAAATTCCCCCTTCCTCTAGAGGAAATGGGAAAAATAGAGCAATGGAAAAAAATGTAAGCAGGCCACGTCTTCGTTCTGTGTAGTAAAGAGTAGGAAGGAGGGCACGGGGTGAGAAAAAGATAACAGGGAGATAAATAATGTGTGTTATAGCTCGTTTCAAATGCTATGTTAAATGTGAACAGGTGCTGCCTCCTGACACTATAAAAAGATCTACTTTTTGTCTCCTTTGTAATTTGTGAACAGGTAGGCCCCAAGGACTTAAATGAGGTCATGCCAATTAATTCGCCGATTCCTGCAATCAGAGTGATAATGACATCCTTAGCAACCATCCCATCACTATGGCACCAGCTTGCAGCTATAAAAACCCTTTTCATCTACACTAGTTCTAGGTTAGGTGGCCAGACCTGTGATCCTGAAATCCGAGGGCTGAGAATTCACGTTAAGCACCCTTCCCCCTTCTCACCCGGGGGCACGAAATCTTTCCTCTCTCAAAAGAGGAGCGCTATGAACAAAATTTTCACTGGCTCCAAAAGCGGAGGATTGGGGCTTTTCCCAAACAATACGAATCATCAGATGGCTGTTTGGAATCATATCCTGTTAAGGGAAGCAAATAAAATTTATCTTTCAATTTTATCCACCAAATTATACTGTACAGGCTAAAACCTAGATACGTGTTACTGCACTGCCTTTATCAATAAAAATGTTATCAGTGACTTTATAGGATGACAGCTGAGACCCCAAACAGAGCGAAAACCATACACATAGCAACATCTCAGGGTTTCTTGCCCAGAGTACTTACACAATTTTGACTTGTCTGGAGATAAACTAGATACCTGTAAGGAACAGAAGGAGGGAGATCAGGAATAGCCACAAAATATATTAGGTGGGCAAATTCATCTCAACAACCTTCTCCAGCCACAAGCATTTCAGTCTGAGCCCCCATTTATTATAGAGTCTCTCCTATGTGGCCCCTGTTACACCGGGCACTTTGGGCAATCCACAGAAATTGAAGACACTTGAGAGTGTCCTCACTTCAAGAAACTTAAACTCTGTGTGGAAAGAGCGAGAGAGGAATCCAAGCAACTGCAACAACACAAATCTATTTGAGAAGACTTAATGGTGTGAGACCTTTGTGGCCCTGAGATTTCCTTAAAAGACCTCTGACAGCATAAATAGTAGACAAATAGTAAAATAAAAAGAGGGATGGGAGGGAGGGAGGAGGAAAGAAGAAGGTGAGGACAAAGGAAAGCAGGACGGACCAGTCTGAGAAGCAATGAGAGACTGAGGAACAACTAAACACACCGGGAGGTGAAGAGAAGGCAGTTGAACACACCTCAGGGCCTTTGGCATCTGTGGATCCCCTAAGTGGAACGCTGTTTTTTCAGATCCTCACTTGGCTCATTCATTTTTATTTTTATTTTTAATACTAAGATATACGATAATGTCTTCCTTTATATACACACACTGGAGCCAGAGATTCATTCCATCCTAAAACACTGCTAGCGCTAGGTAGGTTCTCAATAAATCTGCTGAATGGTGGATGGATGGATAGGAAGAGTTAGTTGCCAGGGAAGGGAGTTGCATGTTAGAGGAGACAGCTGTGTAATAACAGCAGCTGGCTCTTCCTGAAGCAAGATCCGTGTTCTGAGACAGATTCCCTAAGCATCGATGACAGCGTCAGGTAGACCTGTGACTTCAGAGATGATTTGCAGAGCTGACATTATCTGTACTGTCAGCAGTTACCATATATTTCTCATCGGAGGATATCAATTCTCCGTTTTCCTAATTGATTCCAGTAACGGAGATACCCTGAGTGCTGTATACAGCTCACTGATTGCTGGGCAAACATTATTGAAGTGTCAATATTTGCTCTTTTTTTCTAGAGCATCATTTTCAGAAAGACTGCAATTCATTTAGGGACACTTCTCTTATATTTAATGCACAGGAAAGGCCGATACAAATTTTGTCTTCATTTTATTATTCTTTACCCTTTCACTGAGGCCACAGGGATGGCTTGATTTACCAGCCACCATGGCTGTCCTTGGGCAGCTCCAGAGATGTTCCCAGTGGATGTTCCTGCTGGGGACCGCCACACAGTGCTGTTTCCACCTGTTCCGACTAGCCTTGCAGTTTAGGAGCAGAGAATCTAGAGTGGATTGAACCACTAACGTTCAAGGTTCTTGATTGTTCTCATCTGGACTACATTAGGCAGAACAACTGACTCTCCTTTCTTACCTCATGGTCCTCAGCCTCTTGGGCTAGCCTGAGCCACACTTTAGCCAAAAGTTGAGACTTGGAACAACAAGGGATCGTTCTGCTATTGTGTGACTGCATTATTGCTAGGCTAAACCCATGCAACACACTTTGGAACATTTTCTTCCATCCTGGCAAACAAATCCATAGTCCCTCTTTGGCTTGTTTGTTTCACCTCAGAGAGGAGAGACTTGGCCTTGGTAGAGACACTGACATTGAGGCTGGGTCCCTATAACTCATACAAAGGTGATCTTTCCTACACTTATTTCCAGATGCAAATAGAGCCATAATCCAGTACTTTCTGTCTTCTGGGAAATTCCTGCAGCATGCTTTTCCTGGACTGGGCGTCCCCCACATCATTAAATTAGTGTGTACTATTCTAACCATGAGAAATCCCATTTTTCAGGGTTATTTTTTCCTCACTGACCAGGGTGGGAATCCCAGATTTGCAATCACACCAGACCGAATGATGATTGTGTACATGGGAGTTTAGAAACTGTTCTGACTGGGGCCTTTGACCCTGATGTCAGGACCTTTGGGTGCTTCAGTTCCTTGATACCTAAGTTGAAGATTTTAACAACGACTTTATTCCTTCCAGTCATGTTCATGATAACCGAGTGCTTCTGAAAATGAAAACAACCTGCGACGATCCTGAGATATGATCTGGTGCGACGTGCCAGGCAGTAATATTTCTGATTAGTCATCACCGGGCCACCCAGACTTTTCAGTTTACTTATAATTGTGTTTCAGATCACGCTATTCCCAGTTAGGCCGATGATCATTGTAATTTCTGGTAATGAAATGGCTAGGGAGCCCATTCTGTGCTGGGCAGAGAGCCAGAGCCTGGCACTTTATAAGAAACAAGTGCTATGGTCCAGGGCAGAGAGATGCAGCCCAGGTGCTAGCGGAACATTCACAGCATGTGTCAGGTGGAGTCTTTATCTGGCGCGCTCTCTCATATTTAAGACTAATACATTTTCTAAGGGACATCCCTCAGTTGGAAAGCAATCTTGCAGAAAGCAAAGATGCTAACCATTTTTCTTTCCCCTTTGCACTCTTTAATGGGCCAAAGAATCACCGTTGGCTTTTCATGGTGACAAAGTCATTTTTTCACCATGGTAAATAGTGGTTTGATCAACCAGCATTGATAAATAATGATGGAGCTTTTTTGATGGAAGTTATTGAATGATTATGGATAAGAGCTCTCTAGATGGGAAAAAAAGGAAGATAAGAAATTTCAGAAAGCTTCCCAAAAGGTGTGGGATTGTCAGCCCTCCTCCTTTGCCATGTTTCTAGCGTCTTGTGCCTCAGCTATGTTCATGACAAAACAACCACTTGGCTTCAGACTGCCTGATCTTCAGGTGCTCCAGCTAACAGCTGAGACCCAGAATCACAATGGCTTCTTTTCAATATATCAGCCTCATAGATATGAAGAGTTCATCTTCCTCCAAGATCAGAGTCCATCTCTGCTGATTCTGTAGCCGTTAATGCTCTGCAGACTAGTTTCCAGACAGCCTCGACGATAGGCTGCAGGCCGAGATCCGTCAATGCTGGAGGGCAGGAGGAAGGGCAAACCCAGGCAGCTCTCTGCCTCTGCTGCAGCTGACAGTTTACAACAGTGGTCAAACTCCTCTTTGGCGTAAGCCCCTCCCTTCGAGGTCTCAGCCAGCTCTTACCTTAGTCCCTGGCTTCTTGTCTCTGTAATATCACCTTTTCCCTATTCAGTCTTTATTCAGTTCTTAGAGATTTTATTTATTTTTAGAGAGAGGGGACGGGAGAAAGAGAGGAAGAGAAACATCAATGTGTGGTTGCCCCTCGCAAGACCCCCACTGGGGACCTGGTCCACAACCCAGGCATGGCTGGGAATCGAACCTGCAACCCTTTGATTTGCAGGCCCACACTCAATCCACTGAGCCACACCAGCCAAGGTTATTTCTTCCTTCTTAAGCAGCAGCTTCTTGATGTTGTTAATCTCTGGATCGCTTCACTATCTCCTGTTTCACTTCCTGTCCCTCCTGCCATCTACATGATCAGTTCTTGTATCTAATCCCTTGTGTTGAAATCCTTGGAATGGCTTCTGTTTTCCTGACTTCACAGGAAAACAGATATCACAGCCCATTCTTTTTTTTTCTGACATTCTTCATTAGATACTGACACAGAGTACACCTGTATTAAGATTTCAGGTCAACTCGCCAATAATTAAAATCAATGTACAGCCACAACAGTCACACCGGCCTCTCTCACTACTGTTCACCAGCCTGTGCAACGTCCTCACGCACAGCCGCACCAGATTCAGCCGAGCTCGCACTAGCTCGTCTACTGCTTTCAAAGCATTCTGAGGTAAGGATTGTTATCATCCCAGTTTTCTAAATGAGGAGACTGAGGCTAAGGGAGTTTAAGCATCTTGGTCAAGGTCATGCAGACGACAAGTATTAAGCCATTGTTTTGAAAGTCTGTTCATTTCAAGCCCTCTTTTCAAACTCCCCAAGAATGTTGGTGACGACCAGTGCTACATCGGGAAGGCACGGCGATCCAAAGTGTAATTATTTTGGGCTCCCAGCAGCGTCTTTAAATAATTCTGTCCACACCCTGCCTTCACCTTTTGGGGGTTATTCCTTCTGCTTAGAGACATTAAAATGGATATTTTTAATATGTCAAGGACACTGGGGAAAGAACAAGTGCCCAGAGCTGAGGGCGACTATTCATCTCCCTCAGGGTCTTGGAGGGATGAGAAAACCTTCCATTCGGGGAGGGCAGCCTGGGCGCCTGCTGGGTGCCCGCTGGTCTCCGCTGCCGCGGGTGTTCTCTGAGCGCCCGGCAGGTCGCGGCCACCCGGGGAGCGCAGCCTCCAGAGCCAATGCGCTGGCTCTGATCTCTCCTTACCTGAGGGCTAAGAGATAGCTGCAGAGCAAAATTAATGAGGGAAGGAAGACAAGAGTCTGAAGAAAGGAGGGGGGCCTTCTGAAAACAAAGGGGGATTGTCTAGACTCTTCCTTTCTGCTGGCTTCTCCCTTCCCTTCTCTTTTCATTTTTTTTTTCCTGAGCTTTGTTTTCAGACTAATTTGCCTAAGCATTCCTTTCTGTCTTCGCTCTTCCATGTCTAAATATGGGGAGTGGGTGTCGGGAATAAGGACCAAATTAGCCAAACATTTTACTTTTGGGACTGAGTGATAAAAATAACAACCCAGTTTGAGCTCTCTGAATCATTGCAATAGCATTGGAAGCATGTGGAGGATTGCCATGGGGGAGGGGGGTGGTGCTGAGAGGAGAGGGGTTCAGACTCTCAACCTGACTTAGAACTTGATATATTGCATGAATCAAGTTCACACTCCTCTCAGGGTTTGGTTTTGAGCAAAAACAATAATCTGCAAAGTGTGAAGTCCAAAATGGTCACACAGTATATAAACACGCCACCTTTCTCCTTCTGGGCATCAGTGAGGACCTGCACGCCCACCGCTTACTTTGAAGTGTACAAAACATCTTTGGTCCTTCAGTCCAGGGGAGGGCCAATAAATAAAAGCAGTCAACTTTCTACTTTATGGGAGCAGTTTCCCAGTGTGTAATTGATGAAAATTCTTGGTTTTCTTTTCTTTCACTTGCTATTTGCCCTGAACTCCCCTTCCAAAGAGTCAGGCAATGAGAAGATTGGAGATTAGCAGCCCGGTCAGGTCAACTGTTGCTGTTTGCTTTTAAGCAACTTTGGTGTTGCTTACTTAGCCACCCTTTTTTCTTTTCTTTTCTTTTTTGGTGGTTTTTTTTTTTCCCCTAGTGCATGCAAATTGTTTTTCAATATCAAAAAAAAAAAAATCAGGAGATATGTGGGTGACGCTTTCAATAAATTCTGGTTTAGATCTCTGTTATTAGCCACTGTATTTTCAATTTGACTGTGTAAAGAAAAAAACGGGGCGGGGGGCGGTGATATTTTTGTTTACCTTTTTGCACAAACTGGTGAATGGTACGCGTATATATCAGTGCCTGAGCGGACATGTGCTCGCATCTTTTTATACCCAAAGCCAATAAATGCCACAATGATTTAACACTGCATTCATAAGAGCCATTGAAAATATAGTTTTTATGAAAAGGTGGCATTTTAATGTAAATAAAAGCATGGTGTGAAATGAAAAGAGCAAATCATATCCAAAGATAAATCCTACAAAAGAGAAATGCCTGTTATTTTAAAAATTATTAAAAAGAAAAAGAAAAATAGAAGATGAAGATAGCTGAAGAACCGTATGTGTGGACTGGAAGATAAATAGAAGGGTGATAATGATGTTTTAACATTGAGGTGTTTGCCTCAGCAGCAGTGGCCACTGGCTTATTCTGGCCTGACGAGAGGAGACACGAGGTGATATAAACCAGCTTTTTCGATTTTACTTCCTAGTTTGCACATAACTGGTTGCCCAGGTGACAATTGTTCTGGCTGCTCCAAACACTGTCCCTACTCCTTTCTACCCCCCTCGGAGCACAAGCCCTTAAATAATAAAAGCCTCACTAGGTCCTCCCGTGCTTTCTTCTTTGAATTGCAAGTCTGGCCTCTATGGACCTAGGGTTTGGAGGATGGAAATAGGAAGAGAAAGGCTACTTTTAACAGAAACGTTTTCAGACTAAGGCAACCCTCCAACACCAACACGACCTGAAATTAAAACCTATTTCTCTGCTCTGTGAGTGAGCCTTTCAGTAAAAGACCAGACAAAGGGCACAAACTCCCTGGAGCCAATGGGACCTCCTGGGTGTCTGAGAGTCAGCATCTGAACGTGCCTCTGGCAGGAAGGAGCTACTGGCCTCCCGGAAAGTGCTGGTGTGCTGGCTTCCGGTCCCGCAGAGGTACTACCTGTAGGGTACCATCACCCAAACGTCTCTTCCCAAGGGTGTCAGAAATCGCATGCAGATTGATTTGTAGCATTGGGCCATATGTGAACTCTGGAACATCCTGGAAAGATATCATTTCAGAAAGACTTGGAATACATACTTTTTCTTTCCCAAAGAGTTTTCTTTCCCTTTTTTAAAATTTCAGTATCCTAAGGGAAGCTGTCATAATCAGTGACAAACACCCTAGTGTGACTTAGTTTGTTCACATTACATTTCTATAAGCACATTTTTATGAAATAACATAAAAGTCAGTTTTTGAAGATCTTAGCCATCTATTGAGGGGAGGCTGGGGATGAATGAAAAGGTTACTAAGATATAGGACAGGGCATTCCTACCAATTGATTTGGATAAGTAGGAAACATTAGAACGATTCAGAGCAGGGGTAAGTAGTGGAAAGCTAAAAAGAGGAGAAAGCACTTGAGTTGGAAGGGAAGATCAAACAGAAGTGGAGAAATGTAGCCATTGTCCAATTGTTTGCAACCTTTGCCATTTGAAGACTTTTTTGGGAGAATAATATCATTTGAGCTAATACTTTTGAAAAATTAATTTGAAATGTACTGGCACTTTTTGGCTCATGCCACCAGGATCTGTCCCCTGGGCTGTCACAGGTTGTGCTGCCTTTGGTCCTGCCGTCTGTCCTGCCTTCCTCCCATCTAGCCTACAAAGAGCGGCAGAGGGATCTAAAGCTCTGATAGGGTCTTAATGCGTCTCCACTATTTGAAACTCTTCATGGTTTCTCATTGGCTTTAGGAGAAAATCCAAACCCACAAACACAATTTACAAGGCCATGCTCACCCCTCTACCACCAACCCCTCTCTTTCAGATGCTGAATTTCAGCCATGCTTTCTCTCCTTTCCAGCCTAGAATAATGTCTTCCATCCCATCTCCCTCTGAGCATCAGAAAACTGCAGTAACTCCTAAGGACCTTCATGCCTCACCCCAGAGATGATTTCTTCCAGAAACCTAATTGGACCTCCTAGACTAGGTCCCTTTTGACATGTTAGTACTTTTTCTAGACCCTATGGATGCACTGCTGACCAGTTAGTCATGGCCTTTGCTCTTGGTGGAGCTTTCATTCTGGGAGAAGACACAAAAACAGCAAACACACACATAAATATACAGGATCATTTCTGGTGGCATTCAGGATGGTGGGCCAGGGACCAATGAGGGCAATGAGGGGGTCAGTGAGTAGAGTATACTTGTGTTCTCTTAAGTGGGAGTTTGTGGTCCCTCCCACATGTTTCTCTTGTTATCCTGTACTTCCTCACCACAAGTAATAATCCAACGTGGTAAGAGCCATGTATTCATCTATATCCCCCATGAGATTATAAATGCAGGGGCAAAGACTATCAATTTCTTTATTTTTTCCCTAGCCACTTAACATGGGGCCTAGAATATAATTGCTTGAATAAGTGAGAGATTAGAAGGGGAAAGACCTGAGTTAGAAGACTGTGTGGTTGTCCAGTTAGAGCTTACAGGGGCCTGAGCTGAGATGGTGGTACCAAATATAAGCAGTGGTACTGTAGAGGAAACATTAGCAGGACCTGGTGACTAGCTGGAAGATAAAAAGGTAGCAGAAGAAGGAGAAAGAGGGGGAAGGAGGAGGAGGAGAAGAGAGGGGAGGAGGAGAACAGAGAGGAAGGGGAAAAGAAACTGTTGTAAGGATTTGAACACTGGTTACGGGGAGAATAGAAGACAACTAACTACTGAATACAACCCGTCTCCTTCTGGGTACACAGCTAGCTAACAGTAGCCAGTCTTCTTTGCAATTAGGTCATGTGACCAAGTTCTAGCCAATGGAATGAGAACAAAGTGATGCATACCGCTTGCTGATGTGGCTGAATAAGCCTCCACTGGAGTCCCAACGTCCCTTTCTCCTCTTGCCATCTGGATGTCAGTGCCTGAAGCCTCCTTGGAAGTCATGCATTGAAGATGGCAGAACCTCTATTTTCCTGGTCTGAGTGACACAGCAGAGCCCACCCCTCCTCTATCTTCACCCAGATGAAGGGCAGGAGATGCTTCTGCCTTGAGTTGTTGCTAGATCAAGACATGTTTCTAGATCAAGGAATGAATAAAATAGGGAAGTTAAGAGAGAAAAGTAGTTTAGGTCTGAGTGTAGGGAACATTAGTAAGTATGATTTTAGAAACTGGAGGGAGAAATTTCAGAAAAATGTTTGGTTGAAAATGTCTCAAAGGAAGTTGGAAAAAAAACTAACCTGGAGTTTAGGACAAGGTTGGTGACTTGTTTATAATGAATGGGTAAAATAGATAAAGTTGGCTAGAGAGAGGAGATAGAGAACAAACGGGCAGAATCTTTTGAAAATCACTAGTTTTAGAGATTAGGAAGAAGAATTGGCTCTGAAAGGCACTGAGGACGCAGAAACTGAGTGTCCTAAGTCCAGTGGAGTGGCCCCAAATGCAGGACTGAGACAAAGTCAGAGCAGTGGCTGGTGTTTAGGCATGTTGTGGACTGAAGCACAGTGGGAGGAGAAACTGTATTGCACGCTGGTGGCATAACAAGACTGTGCAGTGAGTAGCTGTAGAATCCTCTTTTGTTCCCTCAAAAGAAATGTTGCTGTGAACGGTTGAAAGCTGTGTCAATGGCTAGAGAGAGTCACAGAGGAAAGAGAAGTCTTGAGGGTATGTGAGAGTGGAGAAGAGGACCCCACAGAAGCTGTGGGACAGAGAAGGAAAAAGGAGTGTGAAACGTCTGGAGGAGAATTTGGGGGTGGGGGGGGGGTATGGCATGAGGGACATGGTTACGGATGCAACCCTGGCCTCAGAGGGACTCATTTCCTCTGAGACATCAGCTAAGGAGAAGGGAAGCCATTGCTTAGACTCCAAGGTGGGAAGGAGGAAAGGTGCCACCCAAGGAGCAGGTGGCAGAGCTGTGACCCTTCAGTGTGCATACCTGCAAGCTCTCCCATCAACTTCTCATTCTCATTTCATTTGGAAGTTTCTGTTCACATATCTAGTCTGACCTCACCAGATCAATGTATTTCTAGGTCACCAAATCATAAGACCCTGTCCAATGTCAAGGACCTGGGGTCTGATGGGTGCTTGAGTATCCTAAAGAGTAATGAAAGTTATGTGAAAGCCAACACACTGGCTGAAAGAGTAAAAAAGAACCATATTCCGCACTTGCAATATGTTAGTATGGAGCCTGTTGTGGAAAACAGAAGGCTTCTCTAGAATTGTGGACTCTCTGGGACCTACGTTACTGGGATGGAAAGGAAAATCTATTTACTGCCTGTAGCATAGAGCCTGAAACATAGTAAGAGTTCAGCAGATGTTAGCTGCTCTTATTCATATTATCATTAACAATTCTCCCCTTGGGGGGGAGTAGTCAGCCTAGAGATGGAATGACCAAGGAGTCATTGATCATCACATCTGAACCCAGGACTTTCATGGGAAGGGGAGAGAGTGGAAGGGAGATGAGGAAGAGGAGGCAGGAAGACGAGGGCCTGGCCTTCCCACTAATGAAGAGGGTCAAATTTATACTTTAATCATTTCACCAAATGAGGTACTATCTTCAGTCTCAGAGTTACCATGACAGGACTGAAACTAGCCATTCATCATACAACCTTTAACTTGTGTTCCATTTTTGGATCAGACTGCCCACGGCTCCCCAAGAATTAATATTTCCATAAATCTTTCATTATCTTGTGAGATTCAATTGCACTGCAATCTTATATTAAGAGTTGTTAGGTTAAATATAAACATAAATAATGAAATTAAAATGTATTATTTAAATGATTTAGAACCTCAGTTTTGTTTTTCTTTATTTTTTTGTTACAAAGAAGCCCCAAAACATCAGAAATGAGGCTGGGAGTGACTTGCTAGAAAATACCAAGTTCAGTGATTTTTTTTTTTTAACCAAAGGAGCATATCTGAGTCACTGGTGGAATTTCTTGAAAAAACAATGCCTCACCCACCCGAAGAGTCTGATTCAGGAGGTTCGTGTCCAAACCTGCACGGATTCTGAAATGCTCCCTGGCGTTCTGACCACATTTCTGAGTCATGAAGGTGTCTTTCTTGACTCAGCATCCAGGGCTCCTCCAACAGGTTCACAGCCTGCTTGTCCTTTACCTCCGGAGCCCTGACCTAGAGGGCCCGAGGCAGGTACTTTTGCCCTCTTTCCATATTAGCAAGTGAGTCCTTTGTTTCTTGTCACCCTTATTAAATCAGAGCCCTGAAGTAGGACAGGATATGGTGGCTATTAAAAGCTATAAGTATCTGGCTTCAGAAACAATAAAATAAAATAAAATAAATAATAAATAAAAACATTCTCTCTCTCTCTCTCTCTCTCTCTCTCTCTCTCTCTGTCCCCCCCCCCCACACACACACACACCCTCCGCCCCATTCTCCTCCCTCCCTCTCCCTCTCCCTCTCTCTCTTAATTTGCTTTGGGAGGCATATGTCCCGAATCTTGAATTACTGATTAACTAAGAAGCTTGCTTTATGAACAGGACTTTAGTCCCTATACCACTGGGCATGGAAATATGGTAAATCCCCCCTTTCCCAGTGCAGCAGCCGTGCGTGGGTGAACGGTGAGTCTGTGCTCTCAGGATCCTGGGATCTGTATCTTGCCCCTGGGCGCTCCTCCTGAAGAAGAGCTGGAGTCAAAAGTCCCGGCTCCTCCCCCCCAGAGCTCACAGGACGCTGGGACAGCTGGCTTCTGATGCTCCAGGAAAAGACTGAGCGCTTGTGGATGTGCCTCAGACTCCTGAGGGACGGCACAGGACACAGATGCTGCCTTGAGTAGAATCAACCATGTGTCATCTTTGTGCTTCCGGAGGGCCACGGCACATTAGCATTGGTCTCGGTGCCTCTCAGAGGGACAGAGCATTTTGTCTCCAAATTTCATTCAAATTCTGGACTTAATGTCTGCGCATTTGACACTAAATCATACCCTGTCTCGTGCAATTGATGAGCTTATATTCTGTTGTTCTGTAAGTTTTTATGAGTGTATCTCATCTCCCTGATTAGATTGTAAGTTCCTTGGGCAGGAACTATAAGTTGTTCATCTTTGCGTCTCCAAAGTATAGGTTCACTGATTTCAGATCAAATGAACAAAAGGGTTCAGGAAAGTAGCCCCAATCTAATTTACTGGTGCTTTTCGTATTAAGTCTCAACCAGAGGTGTGATCCTTAGGCCTTGTCCCTAATTTGCAGAAAGATGAAGAGCAGTAACGCAGATCATCGACTACAGCCCTGTGCTAAGGGTGACTGTCCGCAAATAAATGGATCTGGGCTTCGTCCATTATTGAGGAATCCTCTGCTGAAATGGACGTCACCATTTCAAACTACTGAAGTTTCTCGAGTATTGGAAATACCAAGAAGAAAAATAAAAATGATAGTGGGTGGCAAATGAGGTGCATGGCTTTGGATTTTTCTGGTTGAGGTCCAGTTTTTCTTGGCGAGGTTTAAGTAGATGATACAGCAATTGCTGAGGATCTAAAGAAATAAGCCCTCTGAAACAGAACCGGTAAGAGTGTAAACCTGCCATAAACAGGATTAACACATTTAATCCATCAGTTTTACTTCTAGGAATTTAACCTGAGGAAGTCATACAACATGGGCAAAGATGTACATCAAGGAAGTTCACGGACATTTAAAAATATGAGGAACAAGACAAATGTCTACTAATTGGAGATTTGTTGAGTAATTTATGATATGGCTTTACAATGGAACATTATGCAGCTTTCAATAGGTTAAGGAAATTTTTAGTACTGTATTTCATCACTTATAGGATACCTTTTAAGTTTTTTAACATCTCTGAAATAAAGATGTGTTTTATCATCTACAGAGCCTACAGTTTATAATCTGCGGCATTTTTTTCTTCCTGGTACATAATCTTACAATCACAAGTGTCTTTCATTCAGTGAAATATGGCATACTAACATAAAAATATGGCCATTATACCTTCAGTTAAAAAAAGAATCCTACAGAATGCTACATAGATAAGACCCATTTATGTTAATATGTGGGTTGATTTCTGGGAATGTATCAACTTCTTTTTTTTAAGATTTTATTTATTTATGTTTTAGAGATGGAAGGGAGGAAGAAAGAGAGAGAGAGAGAGAGAGAGAGAGAAACATCAATGTGTGGTTGCTAAGGGCTGTGGCCAGCAACCCAGGCATGTGCCCTGACTGGGAATCGGACCTGCGACACTTTGGTTCGCAGCTCGAGCTCAATCCACTGAGCTACGCCAGCCAGGCGAAGTCAACTTCTTAATGATGATTGTTTAGGTAGAGTTATAAGAGCTTTAACTTTACCTGTTTTTTTTTAATAATTTGCAACATTTTTGTATTATTAGGAAAAATAAAGATATTTTCAAATTAATCAGTTGTTTTGTGCTTTTCTTTCTACCCACCATGAAGTGATTACTCCAAGTGCTAATTTCAGGACTGACTCCCCACAAAGTACTCAGGTGAGCAAAACGTTGCCTTTCTCTCCTTCAGCCGCGGTCAACAACATGGTCAGAGCCACAGGTTTATGGTTCTTGGCTCTCAACCCAGACAGCCCTTAGTGAAGTGAACTGGTGTGGCTGAGCTCCTGTACGACCCATATTATGCTTAGTCTAACACGATGGATGCCGAGTTTGCTTATGATGAAGGCAGGGAGATGTTCTCTGGGAGCCCTAGCTGGTGGTGGAAGGAAAAAGAATAGACAAGGTGACTGTTTGAAGAGAGAAGACCAGATACCGTTATCGTGAAACAATAAGAAACAGAAGAGGAAAAGCCAAAGGCATTTAGAAGCTAAGTTTGCCATTTATCTTCTTTTGACCCAAAGCTTTATAGGTTTGGCCTTTGGTTAAAGGTGTGGCCATCAGGAGAAAATTACTCCACTAGGACTATAGGTTTGAACAGTTAACTGCTTGAAAGGAGAATTCAGAACACAAGAGTAATCGTTTACCATAATTAGGGGTTTTTTTTTAAACATTTAATTGTATTACATTATTTAAACAACCATAATTAGATGATAACCGGAGTCATTTTAATTTATTTAATGTGTGATTTTAAAATTTATAAGCATTGTGTTAAGTATAATGTTATCAATTAAATTAGCATTCCTACCACTTTTCCTCTCAATAACTTTTCAGCTGCTATTATCTGCGGTTTTAGTAGCATCTCATCAGTAAAGGTTCGCTATGGCTGGCCCGTCTGTTCCATTAATAATTTCTTAATTAAATGAGATGACAGCTGTCCCTCCTTGTCCTTACTACCTATCATTCTTTCTTTCCAAAGTGATTTTTTCTGGTCTTCCTTACGGCCCCTGTCCCCATCTCACACACACACACACACACACACACACACACACACGCTTAGCTCCCTGGTGTCTTTCACAAATGGATATGGAATTTCTTCTCTGATTCTCACCGCCTACCCCAATCTGTTCCCTCTCTGTCTTTCTTATTTCAGTTCTATATTATTTTTCTCCCCTTCAAAAGCTTTTCTCACTTCTCAATATCTCTCGTCTCTAGTCCTTTTGGTTGTCTTCGGGTGTGTTTGTTTTGGGGGATTTTTTTTTTGGCTGAGCTCTCATTTTTTTCCCTCAAACAATTCAATCACATTACTGTTTTTTTTGTCTATTTCTCTATATATTTCAACTAATGTTCTAAATATCCAATAACAGCATAACAGTCCTTGTGCAAAGAGACAAAATTAGTGCCAGCTTCATCATGGAAACCCTCTATGACCTCACAACTGTCACCGTCATATAAAAAAATTCCCACTGTAGCCATCTGTTTATTTATTAATTCCAAATATTTTTACCTAGTGATTTTTCTTAATGAGAAATGGAAAATGTTCACTTCGAAACAAGTAGTCGACTTGATACCAACATCTAACTCCCAGGAGAAATGTCTCTTCAGTAGTTCACCCTCCGGGACGGCCTTTTACTTAGGACTGTTGTCATTGTTTTGAAGTCTTTTATCTCCTTAATAAATAAAACAGCTATGAACTTTTTAAAAAATCTAGGATTATCTTCAACTCAAGAATAAGGAAAGTGATTCAGCTCTTATTTTATCCAAATTGGCTTATCTATTCCTGAATTGTGTGTTGTAACAGTCTAGAAAAGACCTCATCATTTTATAGGTGAGAACCCTGAAAAAGTAAGGGTTTTTTGACTTACTGTCCAATACAGTAGCCACTAGTCACATATGACTACTTACATTTAAATTAATTAAAATTTAAAAATAGAATGCTGTGTTTCTTTGGCACACGAGTCAGATTTCAAGTGCTCAGTAACCACAATGGCTGGTAGTTACTGTACTGGATAGCATGGACACACATTTCCACTTCAACAGAAAGATCTATTTGACAGCCCTGGTGTGGGTTATATGAGGCAGAGGTTCAAGAATTTGAGACTCAATCTTTCTGTAAGTTGAACACCCCGGAGCCCTATAGTAAAATTTATTTACAATGCTGTCCTACGGGATAGAAACCTAAGAGGTCAGGTACAAAAGGAAACTGAATTAAACATAATTTCATATGGTTGATCGCTCATGAAAAGATGCTTTTCAGCTTACAAGGCATTTTCACATCCATCATTATATGTGAAGCTCACAGCAGCCCTGTGTAGTAGGAAGAACAGGTGTTCACATCTTCATTTCCCAGCGGAGGAAACAGCAACTCAGAGACATTGGGACTTGTCCAAAGTCACACTTCTTTTAAACTAGGACAAAAAAGCCCAGTCTCCTGCTCCAAATCCCTTCATCATGTTGAAAAGCACCAGGGGAATGAGTGTTATTTTTAAAATAAAAATAAAAGAATCACGTGTGCTAAGAACATTCTAGAGGCCAGGTGCTGTAGAACATTCTAGAAGCCAGGTGCTGTGTCCTATGTTTCTGTGCATTATCTCATATAATCCTCAGCCTGGCTTTAGCATTAAATATCTCACTGCCTACTTGCCCTCTCCCCTTGAAAGTCTGATAAGTTTTCCAACATACAATGTCTGAGGTAGTATTGCAATAGCCTAGACAAGAGATAGTAGTTTCGATGAAGGTGGTTTTCATGGAAATGGATAGAAATTACAATGCCTGGGGTATATTTTCAAAAGGGAGTTCACTGGATATATTGATAGGGAGTGAGAGGGAAACTGATGAGCAAAGAAGGACTCAGATTTTTCACCAGAGCAATTAGATGGATGCTAATGCTTTTTCACTGAGCCAAAGTGCTTGTTTGAAAATGTACATCAGGTAAGGGGGACCCCTCTGTTTAAATTCCTCAGTGTATCCCCACTGCTCACAGAGCAAAGCCCCAGTCCCTGACTTGGCCCTACAAGGCACTTTGTGACCTGGCCAGTCTCCAGCCTCTCTCCTATTTCATGCTCTTTGGCTCCGTGTTCCTGTTCCAGGAGGCTCCTTTCTGTCCCTCAGCTCTAGAATTCTGTCCGCTCCCCAGCTTGGCTCTTGCGTCCTCCACACAGAAAGCTCTTCCTTAACTCTACCTGTGGATGCTCACTCTCTTCTCCCCAGGTCTTAGTTCAAATGTCACCTCCTTAGAAAATCCTCTTCTTGCCATTTTGTCTAAAGTAGCCCACATGTCCACGATTGCATCTGCATTACCCTGTCTACTTCCTTCATATCACCACCTCACAATTTTAATGAACTCATTTACTTATTTCCTTGTTTATTGCCTAGGGACCCTGTCACCTGTGTTTTCTGAACCATCTTCCTGAACCTTGAACAGTGCCTGGCACATAGTAGGTGCTCAATAAATCTCTATTCAATAAACAAACAACCTTGGAAATAAGTTCAATTATTATTTTCATTTTACAACCAAGAAGATGGAGGCTTGATCCTAAATGTACACCAAGACCCGCTCTTCTTAATCATAGATCTATGTTGTGCCCTTATTTTTTTTTAATTATTTATTTATTTATTTTTAGAGAGGGAAGGGAGGGAGATAGAGAGAGAGAGAGAAACATCAATGTGCGGTTGCTGGGGGCCGTGGCCTGCAACCCAGGCATGTACCCTGACTGGGAACCAAACCTGCCACACTTTGGTTCGCAGCCCATACTGAATCCACTGAGCTACGCCAGCCAGGGCTGTGTCCTTATTTTTAAAAAATTTCTTGTGTTCACTCATTCATTTGTTCGTTCATTCATCATACATTTATTGAATATTTACAAACTAAGTGTCAGGCACAACAGGCCACATTGGGCAAATTCTGGCTCTTTAAAAAATGGGACACATTCCCTGTCTTTGTCTTAAAAATCTTAACTTAAAATGTAGCTTAAAATATAGCAGGAAATTCTTTTATAAGATGAAAAATCATCACCCATTCATGATACATATTTATATGATTTGCTTAAATCTGCAGGTACTGATCATAATAAATAAATCATAGGAATCTTTGTCTTTCTCCCTTCCCGTTCCATGTGACAAGAATCTCTTCTTTTGGATAATTTTCTGGGATGGAGGCTTTACAAGATATTTTAATAACTGACCAACATAAAATATGCATAACTCTATTTGGGACCATCCCAGTGGTTTGTCACAATAGACTGCATTCTTAGTGACTCAGTTTTGATACCTTAGGTTAAAGGCAGTTAAGGAAAACTCCCAGAAGGGGTTGAAAGAGTACTGAGTTGGGGATTGAAAACCTGGGTTCTACTCTCAGTTCTACCCCTGAATTAACCTTAGTCAGTTCACAGTCCTTTAAAAATACCTTGCCTCGTCCATACAAAGGGACAGGGGGAATGCGTGTCCTATCTCTACCATAGCAACATTGTGTGAGTCCAATGACAGGGTTAATGGAAAAGTTCTCTGAAAAGCCAAATGTGCTATGCAATGTGTCTCCATCACTTCAGGATCTCATCTGCTCCTTCGAGGGTGGAAAAGTGGGTGGGTTATAGGTAGATAGGGACATAGAATGAATGGTAACATTCTTCTTTCCAGCCTCATGTTTTCACTGCTCCACACCATGGTTCCATGCCTCTGAGCCTTTGAACATGCTGTTCCCTCTGCCTGTAAAGCCCTTTCCTCAATGAGAATTTTTTTTTATTTTGTTGTATTTCAAGGCGCAACTTGAACCTTAATTAGTACAAATTTCTGGATTTCTCTTAGGCCTAGTCATTGCTCCTTCTTCTGTTTTTAGAGTGATCTGATATATTTCTGTAACTGAGCTAAAGTAATCAGAGTATTATCTGTTTATGGATCATGAGATTAGGAGCTTCATGAGTATAGAGACTGTCCATCCTTCCCAGGATTCTCTCCACATTGCTTTCCTAGTGGCAGCTCATTTCCAGACAGTCCCTGCCCCTGCCCCCGCCATCTCCCAAAGAACAGAGTCATTGGGTCTAGGGAGAGCTCCTGGTCCAGTTCAGGAACAGGAACTGATAAAAGGAACTTGATCTCTCTTGATTTTCAAGCAATAAATTTTACAGTTACTGGCAGCCTTGTGAACTGACATGAGGGCCAAAGAAGTGGAAATCTTCAGACACAGAAGAACGGAATCAATGAGCTAAGAGGAACAGAGCTGAGACAGAGGCCAGCCAAGCTCTTGAATTCCCATTCTGGTTGTTCTAGAAATCATGTTTCACTTTTACAGTTTCTACAAAGATACTCTGGCATCTTAATGCTTTATACCCTAGTCCTAACAATAAACCCCTCTTTGGGCATAGACTATTTCAAGTTAAATTTCTGTCACCACCAAAAATAAATAAGTTAACACAGATATACAGTTCTACCTCAATAATGAATGTAAATTACCTTGGGCATCTCTGAATCCCCAGTGTTGAACAGTCTTTACCTTATTGTACTCATTAGATAAGTTCATGAATTAATTAATCCTTATCTCAATTCCCATGTCATACACTTTTCACAATACTAAATAAAAAAGCTTGATCTTCTAAATGACCAAATACAATATGTAGTTGTGTTTCAACACTTTAAATATGGACTGGTTACTTTAATAAAAATATAGTAAAATTCAGTTGTTGAACAAACTTCCAGAACACTATAATAATTCAATTATAAACATAAACATCTATTAAGTGAGCCAAATCTTGGGGCGTCTCATCCAGGTAGGGTAGACTTTGCTCCACGAAATGCTCATCAGCACCTGGTAGGTGCGAAACAGAATGAATAGCAGAGGGACGTTTTCACCTCTTTTGCTTAGTCCTTTTGTGACTTTGGGCAAATCACTCACTCTCATTCAAAAGACAAGGAGCAGGTAGCAGTTGGGTTTAGATTATATCTATCCTACTGGAGTTTATTATGACTATTAAACAAGGCACTTTATCAAGGCTATCGACAAGCTATTCAACAATAAAGAAAAGAGGTATATGAGGTCTGTCCGGAAAAAGTACAGCCATTGTTAATGTAACGGGAATGATTTGTGTGGCATCGATGAAACCTGGCAGCCAAGGACAGTAGACTGGAATGCGCATGTGTGAACAATGACCACTTCATTGTACTAGTCAGTGGGGGTGGTAGATGCCATTGAGTGAGTGTGTGTACTGTGTGGCCGTTTCATTCAAAATGAGCCAGTAGAGTAACAAATCTGCTTCAAATTTTGCATTAAGCTGAAACATTCCTCTGTGGAAACTACTGGGATGATTCAGAAGGCTGCAACTGTGGGCAACTGGTGATTGGCAGCTTCATCACAACAATGCTCTAGCTTAGGCATCACATCTTAAGCAGAGATTTTTGGCAAAACATCAAATCACTCAGGTGACTCAGCCCCGCTACAGCCCAGATTTGGCGCCTTTTGACTTCTGGCTTTTGCCAAAACTAAAATCACCTTTGAAAGGGAAGAGAGTTTAGACTGTCAATGAGATTCAGGAAAATATGGCAATGGTGATTGGGAGAACAGTGTGAAGTCCCAACATGCCTACTTTGAAGGAGACCAAGGTGTCATTGTCCTATGTACAGTGTTTCTTGTATCTTGTATCTTCTTCAATAAATGTCTCTATTATAAGGCTGAATACTTTCTGGACAGACTTCGTTCCTTTCACTATTATCCTATTGTATCACTAGTAAGCACCCGGGTAAGTAGTTTTCTCTTCATTTGGTACCTGTGGAGAGCTGTTATTCAAAAAACTAAATAGTTAAATCAAACCCTGCAACCCTATAATAGGTTTACTCTCACAAGTACTCGAACAGTGATTGGTTGGTGAAAACTACTTCACAGGACAGAATCCTTTTACAATAATAATAGTAAGTTAGACTGGCCGGACATTTTATTTTGAAGAAATCCAAATCATTCAACAAGCAAGTATTGTCTTTTTTTAGGGGCTGAGGAAACGGGCCCGTGAGGTGACACACCAGGAAAGCCACACTGCTGGTGACAACCCAAGGGAAAAATGCTGAATCTTCTGCCTGTATCATCTAGGGTCCATTAACAAAGACACTGCTCTCTCTATGCAAAAATAACCGACGCAGCAACACCTCAAGCCGCTTTCCCTGCAGTTGCAGAGGAGCAGGCCGGAAAGAGTGGGCGCTTAATCACTGCTCCCCTCTGTGCCCAGCTTCCTGGCCCTTCTTCCTCCCCATACTCTCCAAGAATTGCAGGAAATCAGACCTCTAATATGGAAAAAATAACACTGAGTGAAGAAAAGGACCAACATTCCTACCAGGGTTTTCTGAGAACACATCAACTAGCTTTTCGGGGTGAAGTCTCTGGGAAAGAGCAGGATGGAACCTGGGAGACATTGTCCCCAGCCTCTCCGGCGATTCCAGAGTTAAGGAGAAGCTGAGCTGGGCAAGGAGTCGGGTGGGGAGCCACACGCTCGGGGTGGCTGCAGGAGAGAAGGGAAATCAGAGAGGCTGTGCAGCGCCAGCGGAGCCTCTCTGTCCATGGTGTTTCCTTCCCTGAGCCCAGAGCAGAGGCCATCCGTCCAAGATGTGGGGAGCGTGTGAACAGCATGTCCTTTTTCTCAAGGACTGTGATTAGACTCAGATCCAGGAAACTCTCCCCTGAAACATTCGAGTTTTTTGTTAGTAACGATAACGAAAACCGGCACCACGGAGCATTGTAACGTGCCCAGGCCCACCTCCCACTACGTCCATGTATTAACTCTTGTAATTCTTAAAGCACTCTTGAAGTTGCTAACAGAGGCTCAGATGGTCGGTCTGGGAGGTAATCCATAATTAATGTCTGATTGCGTTTCATAACGCTTTTGCAATAATCTTTGAATATAAAAGCTTTCGATGGTTTTGGAATGTATTCCAAACCTAACGAGGAAGTCCTGTTAGAAAGACCTGCCTCAGGAGGTGGAAGAGCTGGCCAGTTTCTCTTTCCGTCTGTGTCCCTGGTCTCCGCAGCAGTTCAGGGTCAGGTCCCCAAGCGCCTCACTGAGAGAGCAAAGGCTCCAGTCCCAGGGAGGCAGAGAGAAAGGAGCCATCTCTCATGGAGTTATGCAGAGTTCCGTAGGAGGAAACAGCATGTGCCACGAAAGGAAAGTTTACCTCAGAAATACTGCCATGTAGCCGGTACAGATTTTCCTTCATGTGCTGAACTGTGAGTGTAGAAATCATCTGTGTGTTGCCATTTACATGTACACCCAGAGCCTAGCAAAGAGATTAGCTAGCTTAAAAATTCTCAGCAAATCTCTGTTTAATGAGTAAAAAAAAAAAAATGTATGCAAAGATGAACCATTCTCTGGGGCCATTCTGTATGAGGAGTCCAGGGTGTTCTAATCAAGTACTTCTTGAAATTATATTATCACGGAATTTAAGAATAAGAAGGGACTTAAAGATTCATCTGATCTATTCTCTTTGTATTTCTGGAAAGGAAAAGCAAGGCCCAGAAGGGCTAAGTGGTGTGCGCCAGGCCATACAGTTCCGCAGAGGCACGGTTCGGGCTGGAGGACGTTTCCCGGCTCCTCGCACTGTCCTTCCTGCCCGCGCCCTGCGCTGCCTCCCATGCGTGTTAATGGAAGAAAGCTCACCTTCGTCTTACTATAATAGGGTTCTGTGGTTTCCCCTTCCATGGCTGCAGCTTTTCTCTCAATTCTTCTAGAACAGACATGAAAGGTACTCTGATTTTTTCCCCCTCCTAAATCGTTTGAGAGGAAATGCAGCTGAAGCATGGATGAGGAGGAGTTGGTGGCTCTGCTGCAGTGAGTGGGTTGTTACAAGTGTTGGTATAGATTAAAATGGAACTATGTGCAAGACTGTGTTGGATATTCTGAGATACTTGACCCCAAGATGAAGAGGGGGATCTGGGACACGGCCCTGAGGAAGCATACCAGAGCTGCCCATGTTCTCCTCCTTGCCCACGGCCCACTCTCGGCTCTGGGTGGATGAACACCACGTACATGCCTGGCCCCTGCTACTGCCTTCCCTTGGCAACAGCTGATTTGGCCAGTAATGAGCCCTAGACCCAGGCTTGGCCAATTAAGTTCTTCCTTATGGGAAATTAGAATTGGGAGCTGGAGACTGCCCATGCCTGTGGGTAGCCAAGTGACAGGTCCTGTAGAGGCTAGAACTAAGGGAGTTATTTGCGAGCAGCTAGGCACGGAGGTACACTGGATCATATGCAATGGATGAGGATGGCATTTGTAGAATCTTGTTTGTAGAAAGAAGGGCAGAGCTTTAGGCAAAGAAACTCAGAAATAGAGAGAGGTAGCAGGAGAGAGAAGAGAGAAAGGAGAGAGAGAAAATGAGATAGAAGGCCCAATGACTTTCAAATTCCAGGATCTATTTTCCCCACAAGGGGTTTTCATGAAATACCCCTTCATCTTTATCTTCATCTTTTTTATATCACTATGATTGTAGCAAATTTTTGTTCTTTGCAAAGAGATGTTAACTTCTGAGTTAGAGAAACCAATAGAGCAAAGGATATGTTGCTTTCAGCAGGGCAGGTGGACTGGTGCTGGCAAGGAAATACAACTTGGAGAATGAGGGGAAATAGAAGGGAAGAGAGCCTGCAGAAACGGGAAGGGGACCACAGAAGACCCAAGTGTCAGGAGCGCCAGCGGGAGCGGGCCTGGGGAAGCAGAGGGGAGCTGGGAGACCAGGGCTGCTTTCCAGATACCCCATTGACTCCCTGCCCAGCCAGCCTGCTTTTCCATCCCCAGAAGCCAATCAGCTGCTCCTCCACGCTGCACCAGGAGATCATCAAAGAGATTTAATAACGGTTGGCAAATGTCAAATTATATTGAATCTACACCAAATTCCAGACATTTAGGGCTGTGTAGTCATTAACAATCAATTAGTGAACTTGCTTTTTCAGTCAAAGCATTTTTTATACCCTCTCCTCTCCATGACAAGAAAACATATGCTTTGCTTTTTTCCCCCTGGGCAGCTGAGCAATGTATCACTCCTTGAACTTAGGGAAGAAACAATCTAGTCCCTGTTCTCACGGTGGTTCCAATTCCCCATTTGCTCCCCCAACAGCACTTTCAGGTGTGGAGAAATGGCATTTGTACCTCCCGTCCTGCAAACAGGAGAGGAAGAAAGAGACATCGGTCATTCTTCTCTCTTTCTTGGGACTCATGAAACAGTAAAAGCTAAAGAGGATGGAGAGCATCATCGCAAACCTTTTCTCTAGCTGCAGGCAGGGACTCTGGCCTCCTGCACCTGGAGGAGAGAGGCACACCAATTACTCCAGGAGGCACGAGGTGAACTCATTTCACTTCTAATGGCACATGTTCCGATGCAGCAGGATCACATTCCAGCAACAGAGCCGTAAACATTGACCACAAAACAAGACGTCGCTCTATCGATTGCTGAGTATCTGCTTCATCCTTCCCTTTCCAAATTAGCTCAGATTTATGGCAACTCCCTTCCTGTTCCCTGAGCCTACCCTCTCATCCCTCAGGTGTGAGGGCCAGAGGAAGACCAGCAGGAACCTGTATCTGAACGTCTGTTTTCAGGAAGTACTTTTGCAATCAGTTGAAAATTCCTCTTTTGAGCCTATTTTTTCCTGCTAGGTCTTCCACAGGCCTATTTTTAGAATCACTTTTTCAGACTATAGAAAAGCCCATGTTATCCACTGCCACATGGATTTTACGATAAAATCTGGAAGTAAAATGGAGCTTGGCTCAAAGGGCTTTGTGACAGACAGCACTCATTTGGGGTCCTCTGAGCTCTTGGTCCCAGGTAATTTTCGCATCAAAGGTGAAATGTGGTGGCTTGAATGTGGCAGTGATGAAGGAGGTTTGAAAAAACAAAGAGGACTTGATGCAGAAAGGGGGGCCCTGGTGTTTCATGAGCCAAGGGCAAGGCCCAGAGTGGGTGAGTCCTCCAGGCCCGGTAACAGACTGGCATTCCCACTCCGGGCTTAGGGCCTCTGCCGGAGACCCTCTCAGCATAGGGCATGCACTGCCAAGGCCAAGTGGGAGGGCTGAACGAGCACCAGCAAAGCAGAAACTTGTTGGCCACAAAGAGTCACCACCAGAGCTCTTTTCCGAAGAGAATTCTTGGGATGTTACCTGATCAGCTACTTCCCTGGAGGTCACCCAGTGAACCGGTGACAGGGCAATTGTCCCTGTGACAAGTCCCGGGCAAATGCAGTCTGAGGAACAAAATACTACACTCTGAGCAGATCGTAAGTACATATGAAAATCCATATTTCTACAGAGCAAAAACTAGAGAACACGTATTTGCATTTTGAAATGTTGCTTTGCATTACATATGAGTGCTTCTCAGACTATGAGGTGCTCTGAAAATGCACCTGAGAGAACCTGTTAAAATGCAGATGTCTGGTTCTTATCTCCAAAGAATGAGACTCAGAAAATTGCATTTTTGAAAAGGACTCAATGATTCCGATGCAGGTGGTTGTCGGCCCGCACTGTGAGAAACACCCCGCACAGCTGGCTTCTGCATGCCTTTAAACAGAAGTCAGTTTTCATTTGGGAGATGATCAGGTTGCACGAACCAAAACCCACCTGTACTGCAATGGACAGGACTGTGAGCTAAGGGAGAAAATTTATACAAGAGACTTTACAAGATACTTGGGATTAAGAATCACCAAACAACCATTTTATTATTCTTTTATTAGTGCTCCTGTGTCTTGGTAACAAACATTCCAGTGGGTATGTATGTGGGTGACTCACTTCTATATGACGTGCATGTTCCAGTGACTGACCCACTGCCCGGCACATGACAGTGCTTAACACCTGAGGCTGTATTGGAAGCATCCCTGTCATCGGGCGGTTTTCTGTTTCTAATTGTACCCAAGGAAACCAGGGAAACAACCAAAACTCTCTTAGCAGCACCATTTTAAATTATGCTGAAAACACAGACAGCCCCTGATGGGGAGAGAGTGACTCCAAAGGTGCAGAGGAGGTGGAGTGGAGGAAGAAGCAGCGCCTGGGGCCAGATCACTGAGGCAATACCTCACAGAGAAGCCCGGGACGGGCTTTGGAGCCAGTTCCTCACGGTTTTTTTCAGTTACCAGGGTGCAGAAAGAAGGGAGAAAGAAAAGAGGAAAAGGGCCCTGGCTGGCTCGCTGGATTGAGTGACCGTCTGCAAATGAAAGCGTTGAGGGTTTGATTCCCACTCAGGGCATCTGCCTGGGTTGTGGGCCAGGTGCCCAATAGGGGCATGTCAGCGGCAACCACACACTGATGTTTCTATTCCTCTTTCTCCCTCCCTTCTCCTCTGTCTAAAAATAAATAAATGGAATCTTTAAAAAAAAAGAGGAAAAGGAAGTAAATGGGAAAGAAAATGAAAACAAAAACAAAAAAATCAAGATTGGGAACAGAAAAGTGTTCAAAGTTCCCACATCCAAAGTTAAGATTCATATCTTGACCATTCATTAATATTGTCATCATATCCTATGTACACATTAGAGTGTAAGCAGGTATTTCTAAGCAGGGATGAAAAACGAATGTATAACAAATTTGACACTGAGACAATTCATTTGCGGCTTCAAGTGGCAAATCTTTTGGTCTCTGCCTTCATGAGTTCACCCGAGCATGTAAATAAGATCAGGGTGTTTATTTCTTACTTTTCACAACAGCCTGCAGACTTAATCCCAAGAACACAGCATATTATAAAGCTGCAGAAGACCTATCATTGCTTTGGCTCTGATATTAGACTCCACAAATAAGTTTCTTTAAAAATTCCCCCAGCGACTCAGGTACAGTCCATCTTTATGGAGGAAACTTGGCATTCAGCTCACCAGACCAGGACCCCGGAAGTTGTGGCTTCAAGGAACAGAATTGAGCCCGTAACCAGAGACCCGTTACTATTACCTAACTAGAGGCCACCCATATACCAGTAGCTGTTTCCTGTGATAAGCTCTGCAGACCCAATTTTCTGTAGATGCTCATTTTGATCATGTAGCAGACTTTGCCGGCAACAAAATATTGCTCCAGTGCCTTTATGAAGTCATCTGATATCCTGTGTCTCCACAGTGATGGGCAGAGAACTGCCTGCCTGTCTGCTTACCCCTCCCCAACTCCTGCGTCCCAAAGTGGGCCACCTGCTTCTGTATTTTTTCCCTATTCATAATCCCCATCTCTCTCATCCTCCTTGTACTTAAAGCCATTCCTTATGAAAGGATAGAATCAACTGATTCATAGTACAGTCCCCATGATGAATAAAACATAAAGAGTTACCTCTTCCTGGCTAGTGGTAGTTTTAAAAATAGAGAAGCTTTAATATATGTAAATATCAGGTGCTGGAAGCTGGTTGGGAAAACACCTCGGGAGCTGAGTTATGTGCTTGTATAGGGGGTGACCCAGGGATCTCAGGAAACATCTCATAAATGTGAGCCCATTTTTTGAAGCCATTTGATAGCGTAGGAAATGCATTTTTGTAACATTTGTTTCTAAGCATTGACTGTTGACTGGGGGACGTGAGGAAGGGTGACTTCCTCAATGCAATCCACGCCTAATGGTCAGGGCGCCACGCCCAGAGTAATGGCAGGGCCTGGCCACCAGCCGATCCACGGACAGCGCCTTTCCCCGAGGGAAGATGGGTGTTCCGCAGATGGGAGGGCGCGGCTGGGAATGCATGCTCACTCCACTTAGGGCCGTATTATCTTCTTCCTCCTGAGAGACCTCTGGGTCCTTAAGTAACTTCCCAGTCATCAAATCAGTCTTTATTAAATTTTCACATGCACTTAGTTTGAGATTCAATTTGAAACGTGCTCCAAGGAGCATCATATGGACTAAATAATTAGCTCAAGAGCAATGGTACAGAGTACATTTTAGGGAATGGCGTGGAACAGGGCCTCTCCAGCATCACCACTAGTAATTGAGATTTTTAATGTAACACAAAGGTATTTTTATCTTGAGTTACATTATCTTTCCTTTGTATTTAAAGGAAAAACAGACAAATCAGAGGTTTTAGGAATATTTTTGCTTTGGGTGAAGCTAACATAGGTTAAATTTTAAAAGTGGGTCAATTTAATGAAAAATATTAAAGAAATAATAGTGCAAGGATAGTGCAAGAATCTTGAAGGTTGTACTCAAGTGACTAGAATTTAAGAAATACCACCACAAATAGTAAATCATTACTGCATATCAACAACCCTGGGTTGACTCCTGTTATGACCCTGGGCGTGTTGCAACCTCTGTGAGTCTCAGTTTGGTGGCATTGAAGGAGGTCTCCAAGATCCCCTCCATTTGCGGCATGTGATGTATATTATAGGTTAATGGAGAGGAGATGGACACAGTAAGTCAGAATTGCTTTGAGTTAGCTCCAGGTTGACCTTCCAGAAGCAGTGAGGGGTAGAGGAAGGTGCACTAAATTGAGAGTCAGGGACCTATGGGTCAGTTCTACCACTTACGGTCTCCCCTGGGCCCTCACAAAGCCACATGCCTTCTCTGAACCTCAGTTTCTCTATCCGTGAGGGCAAAGGGCCATGGTGATGGATGATACGTATTACTGTGCAGCGTCGTTGGGCAGCTCAGACACAGTGGTATGAAGTGAAAAATGCTACACAAACATCAGTCTTGTCCTCCCACTCTCTGGTATCTGTCTTTGTATCACTTCATTATTTTTATATTTTTTTATTCAAAAAATTTCTTAAATATATTTTATTGATTGTACTATACAGGTGTCCCATTTTTTTCTCGCCTTTATTCCCCTCCACCCTGTACCTCCCCTCGCACCATTGCTATTTTTAAATAAAGTGTGGTGGTATGTGTAACTAGATTATAATCAGGCAGAATTTTTTAAAAAGTAATAGGTCACATTCAAGCCAGTCAACAGCAATAGTTTGTAAGAGCTCGGACAAAACGCTTAAGGCTGGAGAAGGAGCAGTGAATTGGCTCCTCGTGGAAGACCCAGGAAGCCACCACCTACCAGCCACCTCAAATTCGTGTCTCAGTTAAAAGTTTTAACCACCTCCTCTTCTAAACCTATCATCGCAAGTGGAAGATGAGCTAGCTACACTAAATTATTTATCAATCCCACTGAGCTCTGCTTTTTACGAGATTCCTCTCCATTAGCCCAGAATTCCCAATGGAATAGGCGACCTCAAATTACAGCTGTCACAAAGTTTATACGCTTCACTCCCCTAGAATATCCAGGTTACACTTTCAGATTACTGTCTGTTGAATTCAAATTATAGTTATTTTTGTAGTAACTTACCAAGCTTGATTCTCTGATACGTGCTAGCTGACGAGGAGAAAAATATTGCTAGGTGACAGAAAGAACTTGCAACTTCCAAATAGGAATAGCACAGCAAAGAAAATACAGCCACTCAGTATAAAGTGCGGAGTCGCTTAGGGTGGGGTCAGGCAACCTCAGTTTGGAGTCACCCCAAATGTGTATTATATTGCAAAAATGGATGCTCGAAAATGTTGCAAAGTAGGCAATTTTTAGATATATTTTAAGCAAAAGATATTTCTACATATGAGAGCACTTTTTACCCAGAATACTCACTTAAATAAACCAGCTTGTTTCCTTATTCCAAATAGGTTAGACTTACCACCCTCTCCTCTTAAGGTTTTGGCACAAGGTAGGTTGTGCTCCACCTAAAACATCCAATTCGATATCCTTTTACAAGTCAGGCTTGTTATTACGGGGTAATAAGCTTTGTTTTAAGTAATTCTGCAAAGCTCTCTTATACTTCCTCATGCAAAGAAATTTCTAGGTGAACGACTTTGGTTTTGAGATGGTTAAATCACTCATCTAGTCATGGCTCTACTAGCTGACTGGGGGCCAGGAGGTTGGACCACAGCCTCCGGGCCCCCGTGTTTTACCCACCGGGTCCTGTAGTTTGTTGTCAGTTCGCCTTGGGTTGCCCCGTCGCCCAGCTAGCTC
The DNA here is from genome assembly GCF_019186645.2 of Phyllostomus hastatus. Classification (NCBI taxonomy): domain Eukaryota; kingdom Metazoa; phylum Chordata; class Mammalia; order Chiroptera; family Phyllostomidae; genus Phyllostomus; species Phyllostomus hastatus. The sequence continues at coordinate 17,087,503 of NW_025333583.1, read as the reverse complement.
ACTTGCCTGCTTTCAAAAACATTTTCCTGGCCCCTGCAACATCACCGGTTCTCTTTACGTGAAGTCATATTAGGGTGAGAACAAAATCCCTCAGCTTCCCTGCCAAACCCTCTGCCACACTCCTTACTGCTGCTTTCCCGTTCCGAGGCCTGACTGTACATAGGCGGCAAGTCAGTCACTGTGGCAACAGTCTTGAACGTGAAAATTTACTGAAAAGTTTCTTGTCACATTCATTTGATGGGCGATCAAAGAGATTCACCTTTGTATCCTTTTCCATAAGTCCAAAGTGCGATAAGAAAGCGTGAGTAGTACTTTGTCCCAAGTAAGTGACAGGTGCGTTTATTGTTGTTTCTAGTGAGTGAGACAACTTCTCTTGGGGAATCGCCTTGGAAGGGATGCTGGGATAATGACACCAGTTAAGACTCTCTACCGTCCTCCTTACTTTGATGTTCTTCACTGGGAGTCAGTTATGTGTGAAAGAGAATGTTTCTGTCAGTGGTCCTTTTAGTTCTGAGTTTTCCCCGGGTCTTTCATCTCCCCCCCTCGGTGTTTCAGGCCACTTACATTGCACCTGGCCTTTCGTGCCCCGTAGAGGCCCCCAGAGTCCTCTGCCTCTGGCTAGTCAGCTCTTCCCCGTCTGGTTGCCCGCCTCCTCCTGTAAACTGACTCCTCCCACCTCTCACCTGTGCCCCGCTTCACCCTCCCACCAGTCATCCTTTCCAAAGGTGCTTCCGTTTTAACACCATCCCAGAACAAACTTGACCCCTTGTTCCCCAAGTAAACTGCTTTTTTAGTAAGCCTCCTCTACCCCGCTAAACCAAGAGCATCCCATAACCCTCCTCATTCTAAAATATTGCTTTTCATAACCTCCAACAGTCTGCTCCCTTCCTCCTCCTAGAAGTAATCCGTCGTCAGAGCTCTGTTCCATTTGGGCGCGGAGCCGCCTCATTGAAACCATAAAACACCCCCCGCCCAACCGCCTCCCAAACAAAGAAAAATGGCCTAATACAGTCTTCCGCCTTCCCTTTCTCTCTCTGAGAAAGACATTCTCATGCGGTAGATAAGGACCCATTTGTGTCTCTTCGAGGAGTTTTCTTTCTCAATGAAATAAGCTAAGGAGAAATACAGGAAGGCATTCCAAGGCCAAACACATTCTACTGTTTATTACACATATTACATTCTTAAATAAAAATGCGTCACATAACATTTTTTGCATAGATATCTTACAATATACCAATTTAAAAAAGAATTATGAAACAGACCAGTAACAAAAATAAATTTTTTCTTCATTAATAATTTTGTAACATTAACATACCACCATCATATAATACAAATAATAGTTTTAAATCTTAAGACTTTTGTACAGCAAAAAAACTTGACAAAGTAATATATTTATATATATATATATAAAAAGCTTAAAAAAAATAAAATGTCAAAAAAAGGCATAACCGAGGGCTATAAGACTGGGTACTTCTGTGATATATTATAAATACCAGAGAAGGCCTGAGAGAATGTGACCGGGGAGGCAGGGGGCGGGAGGGGCTGGGAGTAGGTCTCTCCAAACACACTTGTTAGACACATCTGGCAAAAAGAAAATGTATAGTGCAAAAACAAATTTCTTCAAGCCTGTTAAGAAGGATAATAGAGACTGGAAAGCAAAACGGCGGAGGCCGGGAAGATGTGCGGCGGGAACAGGGAGGGATGACGAGAGGGGTTGGGGGAGGTTTACGGAAAGGAAGGGGAGGCTTCAAAACTATTAAACATTTATTTTTGCCTCTGTGTTAGCAAGGAGATCTTGGCCAAACAGGTGTACTTTTCCTCCCTGGAATGAAGCAAAAGTAAAAGATAAGGAAATTAAGTTTGAGTATAGGAAATGCATGCTGGGGAGAAAAGGAAAAGGTTGAGAACCAGCCAATGAGTCCAGAAGCCTCTGAGGACCTAGAGATGCAGAAATTATTCCGTCTCTGGTCCAAAGGCCCAGGATTAAAATGTCCCCTCTCCCCACCCTCAGCCCTTCCCCTTCATGTGGAACTCCCAGTGTGGTTTCAATATACTGGCAATTATAAGCATCCATCCCCCAAAAAAGATATTAGGCACTGGTGGCTACTCCTCTTAAACGTCAGTAGCCTGTTTTCCTTCTGCGAAGGTACAATAGGTACATGTGCACACACCTAGGTGTGTGCAGACATACCACCCTCATTATTCTGACGTGGGGTCCATTTTATGGCAGTAGACAGAAGCTGGAGTCAAAGTAATGTACGATTCCAAAGCTCACAGTTGAAAAAAATTGTATAAACAGTCCCCAACAAAGAACGGATCAACCTTCCCTTGTGGCCGCTTAGAGGGAGCCCTGTTTGAAAAGAGTATTTTGTTTGGGATATTTGTGAAGTGATGACCTAAGATTTCTCTCTCCATTTTTGATACCTGTTTTCCGAGGACTTACATTTAAATGCAAAACACCTGAAGAATACAGTACTAGATCGGAAGGGTGCACACAAGGAAAGTTAATTGCAGCTTAATCATCCCCTTTTCTGGGACCCACTAGAAACCAACAGAGGTTGGAGAGAGAGTGTTAAAAGCAAGAGAAAACCCTGAAGCCTCAGGCAGACGGTCATGGGATCTCACACTGAGAAGCCACTTTTGCTTCCTTGGACACATTTTGTCGTCGTTGTTCCAACGCAAGTATTCCCAATGGCCCTCACTGAGGAAGGGAGGCCATCAAAGAGGCACTGATGTATACTCGGGCCAGCCCCTTTCGTTTTCACACTGAGATATCACCATGTTTACCGAAATTTAATCCAGACCCAGAATGAAAATTCTCTTCTCCTGCCCCCACCCCCCACTTGGCAGGTGCCCACTTCCAGAAGAAGCCAGGGAAAGCTTCCGAAACCAGGTTCGACTTAATGAGTTTTCACTTTGGCAAAGATCTGGGTGCAAAACTGTGGCCAGCCATGCTGGCCCTCATGAGACTTTTAAAAAAGAAACAACGAACCTGATTTTTGTAGTTAAAAGAGTTGCCTCTCTCTGACTTTCCCTAGCTTCTTTCCTCTCTGAAAACCAAGTCATGCAAAAGAGAAGGTGAAAGCACTTTGCACTGTATTTTATATTTTATGAAGTGCCATTTTGAGCCAATAACACTAATCACTGGGTTTTGTTTATTTCTTTTTGGCTTTGCCACAGAATTCAGGAGTGGGGGCTACAGGCAAAATGCTCTGAGTATCCTGGATGAGCCGCCCTGAAAGTACCACTTATTTCCCCTCTGATGCAAACAGACATGGCTAATCTGGGTGTTTATCCCAAACTAAAATCCTTAAAAAATCTTCTCTGGCTTCTAGATTGAAAGAAGATTTTCCAAAAAATAGGAATCAGTTCTGCTAATTATGCGTGAGGTTGGCTGTCTTTTTACCCTGTTAGAATCAGGCAATCAAAGATGTAAAAAGGGCACAAGAGGTGCAGGAGGGGAGGAGACATGGGTATTGGGAGGGCTTTGCAAGGGAAAGCACGTAAAGAGGAGGAGAAGGAAATGGTCAGCGTGGAGTTCATTTGGGGGGTCTTCGATATTTTATAAAATGCAGCTTTGTCATGGAGTCCGATCATCTCTTTCTGGACATAATAGCCATTACCACCAGGCGTTAAGTTGGGCAGATGAACCGTCAGTGGGGCAGGAGGCCAGTAGCTAGGAGCAGCACGTCATTTCAGGTTTCCACGTCTCTGACTTACAGCCAGGTGGTAGGAGAAAGAAGCACAACTTGAAATAAATTGTCAAAACTGTCAATGGCTTAGAAACACTCTCGTTCTGTACATCAAACTCCGAACCCTGGATTAAGTGTGCTTGAGGGGGCGATCACAAGAAACACCATGCCAGGTTTTTCCTTTTAAATTTGGGATCCCCTGGAATGTTAGGAGGTAACAATTTAAATGAAAAAGCGGTTCGATGTGTTTCAAAGGTCCATTAAAGCACTGTTTAAAATAACCGGTCCTTTTGGGAGCAAAATATTTTCAAGTCATTTCTTGGAAAGCCTGTTCGCACCAGCAGGCTCTGCCCAAGCATCTCTGTCATTTCGGAGATGCTGGGCATTTGATCACAAATCTTTTTTCCATAATGATTGGGGCTGTACCCCGACTCCCAAGGGTAGGACTGGTTATCATTCACAGGTGTCAATCGGGTTAGAGAGGAACAGTTTCAAAGCCATACACTTAGCACCCACCAAATTCTCGGCCAATTCTCACAGTCAACAAATGACTCTGAAGCGAGCCAGCCCCACCAGTGCGGTTCGGTGCACCCTGCTCTGAGAAAGGTCGGGAGCAGATTACAAAGGACCTCACTGATACAAAAGAGAGAGGAACTACAGAACAGTTCAGACACTGATGAGGACCAACGGGCTTTTGTTCTGCCACATTCAAATGAGAGCTTTTCAAGACCACAGATGACAACAGGGAGCAAACAAGCAATGATTACTCTTTTGCATTCTGTTTTTAACTTTCTTTTTAATAGAGCCTTGCATTGGTCAGTTCAAAAATTAAATTAAGTATTATAAACCCTTAATAATAGCATTTCAAGAGGCAAGAGCAGCTCCAGCTGGGGAGAGAACATCTGTAAATCATGGTGGCCACGGCCAATGCCGTCTCTGGAGTGTGCGTGCATTCCTGCCGGAGGCTGCTGCAAGAAGGGAAACCAGCGAACCAAGAAAATCGGGGGTGTCTAACGTTTCATCTAGTGCACTGACTGGAGGCGCTACAGTTTAATACAGTTGAGGTTCAAGGTTCCTCACACATCCTTCATCCCGAAAGGATGCACCACACATTCAAATATAATCCCGTGGTACGCCCTGATGGACTGGCCACAAAATGCACTCAAATGCAGTCGAAAACTACGAGATTGTCAGCAAGCAGTGCTCCAGAAATTGTTTCTAAGTCATGTCTACTTTTAAATCTTTGGAATAAAACTGATTTTTTAAAATACCCTCCAACTAACATATACATAATTGCCTCTGGCAAATGGGCAGATTTTGTGTGTGCGTGTGTTTGTGTGTGTGTTTTAGGGTGGTTTTTTATTGTTGTTTTGTTGTGGGTCTTTTTTTGTAATTTTTTTTTGTTTTTGGTCTACATTGAAAAAAGGAAAAAGAGAAAGCAAAGTTTAAGGGCCAGACCTCAGAATGCCCCCAGGGTCCAATTGGCAGCTACGACATTTGTGACAAGGAAGTTCCTTTACCCTCAGAGGAGTAGTTTCAACGTTTCAGTGAAATCAAAGGTTGCAGAAAGCTGAGGAACCAAATGCCAAGGATCTTGAAGGTTGCTGTCATAAATGTATTTGTGTTTCTTACATTATCACTTCCTTCTAAAGACTTCAGTTTTGCATCCCAGATTGGTATGGGGTAGCGTTTTAACAGTCAATGAGTCAAACAGTCAAAGGAGGGTAGGAGGGGAGCCAGCTGGTATGAAGGAGCAGCAACCGTGTGCGGACCAAATGCCATTTTTGTTTTTGAGACGTGTCTTGAAGGGATGGTCCCAGAATATACAAAATATACAATCTGTCCTAATAACCACCCCGCTTGCTTGCATAGGCCATTTAATGGTCCTAAAGGCAGTCTTTGGAGTTGAGGCCAATGCCAGCTAGCTAAGAATGCGAGTAGATAGAGACCGACATCGGGTGTGTGTGTGGGATGAAAAGCAAGGAATGTAACCCCCTTGGAGACAGTTTGCAGAGTAAACGTGAGGCCTCTGTTGATCCTGGGTGCTCTAAGTCACAAGTCATGAGGGCCTAGCCAGAAAAAAATTAGAAATATGCCTCTCCTTTTAGCCAGACCGTGAGAGAAACATCTCAACCCTTTCCTGAAACGTCCACCCTTCATTCCCGCAATGGCATCGTTGCATCGTGTGTTTTAGCGAGTGGAGGAACATGAGCTCAGTGGGGATGAGAGGAAGATAGGGTGATGTTTTTTTGAAGCCACTAGACTTGGGAGGCATCTTCCATTTTCCCAACTCCTGGAAAGAGTGATATTTTTGGCTTTTTGTCAGGTCATAACCCAGAGTTAGGTTCAATATGCAGCTGCCCTTTGAGACTAGCGACATGTAGGCTGGAACTGGGTACAGGGCGGCCATGACACACAGCACAGGGTTGATCGCTAGGAGCTGAGGTCATGATGCCTCCAGGGGATGACAGAACTGTGATGTCCCATCTGATTGGCTGCTTTGAGAGCTGGACATCCACGTGCTGAGGGAGTCCTGGAGAGGTTTAGTCCATGGAGAAAAGATAAAACGTTTAAGCTTCCAAATAAGCTTTTCAAGTTTTCATTAGCAAAAACAGAGAGATTAAAAAGAAAAAATCTAGCACTGGCAATAAGGTGAGGCTCAAGGGAGAGACTGTGATTTATCATCAAGGACTTTATTCTCTTGGCCACTTTGCAGTCATGCTAGAAGTTTCCAGAATCCCTAGTGCATATGGTGTGCAAGAGTCAAAAAGTAAAAAAAAAAGAAAATTCCTCCCTTAAGAGTGAAGTCTAGAGAAATGCAGGCCAGAAAGGTGTAAGGTGTTATTCCAGAGTCTGTCGCCGCTAAGGCCGTTGGTATTGACTCGAAAGATCTCAATGGTACTAAGAAGAACCAAAACCAATCAACAGTTCTTTGAGGAAGTTGGACGCACGGAATAGTAGGATTTTTCACACACAAAGGACAAATAAACCAAGAGTTAATTTTGGCTACCAAACTGCAATTTGGTTTTCTAGGTCATTTTCCCCCAACTATTTAAAAAGGAACATTAGTGCTACACATATGCAACTTTAAGACGCTGTGTTCTCCTATCAAGTTGCACTGAGAAGCGAGTTAAATAAGCCCCTCTTACGGCTGTCCGCCTGCAGAAACGTCACATCCGTTTTCTTTGATTTCCATTGGCAATGGCGGGAAATAATTCCAATAGTGCTGAAGTGAGCAGCCAGTCTGCCTTGCTGAGTTCACCGGGCTTCCTTCTTCTTCGTCTTCTACCATCTGGCTAGGGCAAGGCATAAAGAACAGACGTATATATTTTAAATACAGCGGAGTGCACGACAGTGTGTGTGGTGGGGGGTCTGTGCGTGAGAGCGCATGTGGGTGTGTGTGTCTGTGTGTGTGTACACAGAGGTTTGGAAGGGAGAACTTTCTTCTGCGAGGCAATGGGTCCCCGCCTGAAGTCCAGCCCTCTGCCTCATGGGGTTTCCTTCAGACAACGGCCGGCGTCATGGCCACTATGGCCTTTAGGGTTTTTTAGATATGTCTCTTCATATGGAGGGCAAGATGGTCAGACCTGGAAAAACACCTAGGAAATATAAACAACAATGAGAATATTAGAGAGGTCCAGGTAGAAAACTCAACTTCCATCACCCCTAAGAAAATTATTAACCCTACCTGAAAGAGAGGCAGTACAGGTGTGTTGAGAAATAAGGTAGTGTGTTAGGAAGGTGGGCTCAGGCGTCAGATTGCCTGGGTTCCAACGCCAGCTCTCCCAATAACTGTGTAACTCTGAGCATGCTTATGTCTCTGTGCCTTAATTACTCCTCTGTAAAACAGCACTTACCTCCTAGCTGGGTTGTGAGGATTCAATGAAACTATCTATGTGAAGTGCTTCAACTATTGCCTGGCATACAGGAAGGTCTCGATGGGTGTTAGCTATTATCATCATAGTTGTCATCATTGAAGAAGAAATGAATGTGCAAATGCTTTGGAAACGTGTGTCATACCCATATACTATAGAAACACTACAAATGAGTAGCTTGTATTGTCAAATGGTGGAACTTGAACATTTCAACACCCAAAGTTTGGTCTTAGGCTTTACAGTGAAAGCCCAGAACTGCTGCCTATGCTATGTACAGGTCTACACAGACACTCTCTGTTCATCTCAGGAACAAGCGTGGAGAAGGGAGCTCACATTTACTGAGTACCATATAATAGGCAGGCATGTGCTACGTGTTGCCCCAATGTTATCACCCTGGTAACCTCCTCGGCAACCTTCCACGGTAAGTATCACACCCTTTGGGGTATGTGTGGTGAGCGGAGGCTAGGGTCACATGGCTAGTGAGTGACAGACTTCAGACTTGAGATTAGATCACAGGTGGACCTGTACGCCCACTTTTTTGAACTGCTTCTGGGTACCTAAGGTCCATCACTGGGTGTCTTCCTCAACCTTCTGAGAAGGTACAGTGGTTGTCTTCACCCTTTCTCGTTTCTTCTAACATCACCAACTTGAGTTTCCCTTGGAGAGCAACTAACTCTTCTGCATTCTCAGTCATCCCGGGCTGACCCTCCTCCTAAGTGATCTGCTAAGCAACAGTCACATGACCCATATAGCTCAGTAAGAGCCAGCCCTGGGATAGTTACTGAAACTACAGGAAGAAAGAAGCTCTCTTTCCACTGGGGCTGCTAAGCTGCTAAGATTGAAAGCCCAGGGCTGCCAGGTGGCAGAGAGCCTGTTTGAGAATCAAGTCAAGAGAGACAAATTGGGCCAGTGGATAGAGAAAGTCCTGATGACAATATCGGAGAACTGGATCCAGCCAAGCCTGAAGACAAATCTAATTCTGTTCTCAGTCACCTGAGCTAAGAATACCCTTTCAAGCTAATACAAGTCTGAGTCAGGTGTCTGTATTTAATAACTAACAGAGTGGGCATTTCCATATCTCCACAACCTACAAACTAAGGTTCTAGCGAGAATCCCAGTGAGGTTGGCACATAAGACAGCAGCCGTTCTTAGCTGTGGATTCTTCTCTCAAAACTGGCCACTTAATGTTCACCTGTGAGAATATTTCCCAGCTACCCTGAGGCCCAAGAAAACGGCACAGTCCAAAACTCTTGTTAGGATGTTAGCATGTTGTCCTGTTCAGGCTAGCAATTTTTCCTGTTCAGTACAGGATTTCCCTGTGCTCGTTTATTCTTAAAACAAACAAACAAACAAACAAACCTCACTCTATCCTCTGCCCCAACATTCTCTAGACACCGTGTGTTTATTTCTGAAACAGATACATGTGCAGGATGAACCCCAAGGAAATGAAGTAAAACAGAACAAAGGTAAAATAAAAAACACATAAGAATGGGAAAAGTATAGTAGAAAACACTCTAATCCAGTAACATGTTGAATAATAACAATTCTATTCATGCCAACTTACTTCAGACTCTGATTTAGAATGAGCAAGTTATTCGGAAAATCCCTGAGAGCACCATCAGGGTACCCTCTAAAGGGGATCTGATTTACTGTAAAACACCGATAACATTTTCTTTAAAAACAAGAACTTGGTGCCATTGGCACACAGAAAAGCAACCCAGCCAGCAGGGAATTTAGCATTTCACGTGCACAACCCTGTTCCGCCCTGCAGGTGCACACACGGCAGTGCCCGCTGTTCTCTTTCCTTCCCTCCCTCCCTCCCCGCCTGTTCCCTTTCCTCTCCTTTTCCTGTGTCCCAACAGCCTAGAGAAAGAAGATCTATGTTGAAAAGTTCTCACTGCAGGCATTTCCCTTTTAAAGTTAGCATCCTTACAAGAACCCTCGGAACAGGTACCATTCTTACCCCCACCACCAGATGAGATATTCATCACTAAGATTTGAACGCAAGCAGTCTGACTCCAGAGCCCAGGCGCTGAGCCACACCTGCTTTTCAGACTGAGAAGAAGGGGGCTGAGATGTCCAGTTCAGGGAGTTGTAGCAGGCAAAATAAAGGGTGGTCCCCCCATAATGTCTACACCTAATTCCCAGGACCTGTAAATGTGTTAGGTTACAAGGCAAAGGGGAATTAAGGTTGTGAATGGAATCAATTTGCTAATCAGCTGGCCGCAAAATAGGGAGATTATTCTGCACTATCTGGGTAGAGCCAGTGTCATCACAAGGGTCCTCCCAAATGAGAGAGGAAAGTGTTAAGAGAAGACCAGAGAGACTGGCAGCATGAGAAGGCCTCAACTGCTTGGATGATGGGGGACTGCGGTCAGGAGGCGAGAAATGTGGTCAACCCTTAGATGCCAGAGAAGACACGGGAACGAATTCTCCCTTAGAGCTTCTAGAAAAAAATGCAGCCCTGCTGGTACCTTGATTTTAACCCAGTGAGACCTGTGTTAGACTTGTGACCTACAGAACTACTAGATGATAAATTTGTAAAGATATATAAAAAGGAGGTTAAATCTGTGGCAACTGGTAACGGTGGCAACTAGAAAACTAGCCCATAAGTTCCTCTGGGCAGGCCTGATCAGCAAAGGCCTGGGAGACCGCGACGAAGCAGAGACAGAACATTCTGCCTGTCCTAAAGGGGACACGGGGCCCTGAGGTGGTAAGAAGTGAAGTGAAGGAGAGGTCTTGGCAGTGGACAAAACCTCTTTCCTTCCCTCTCTATGTCCTGGAAACCTAGAGGAAAACAGTATTCTTGACACACAACTTCATTTGAAATGACCATTCAGTAATGTGTGCGCTCTAGGCTTTTACTCTGCCTTTAACCAACTGCCTACTCTGTGCGGGGTGCATAGCAGTATACACACAGGTGTTCAACTTCTTCAGGAAAAAACAAGTGGGGTGGGGGAACCAGATCCTTAACATGATATCAAACATAATACATCCCTCCAGAATCAAGCTAGCATCATTATTTGTTCAAATTCTAAGAAGTATAAGATACTGAACATTAGACTAGGTCTCTCACCATTGAGGTTTTTATTTAAATTCAATATACCAGCAAGACACTTATTCATGATTAATTTATATTTATTAATTTATACTTACTGAGCTCCACATAGGAGCAGTAAAAGGTAAAAGATAAACTCAGCATCCAGAAATGCAGAATCAAATAATTCTAAGGGTAATACACCCCCAGAGGGTATTTATGACTATACCGCAGGCAGATGACCTTAAATAAGAAAGTCCTTAATGATTGAAATTTGTTCATTACAGAGAACCAGTCAAACCCCAATGGTCGTTTCTCTTGCTTATGAAAAAGGCACACTAAAGTCATGTGGGCATTAAGCCAACGGCAACCCTCTAGGGCACCAAAGGGCTAGATACTGGCTGGTATTTCTTACCACCCAGAAGTGGGCTGGCTCAAAGATCAAAATTCTCCTCTCAGCTGCCCAAGATCTTTGAGGGACTACGTTGGCAGCCGCCTCCCTGGATCACAACCATGCTGAGTCGGTAGAACAATGGCCTGTCTACTGTCACCAGTGGAAGCAGCCTCATGCTCTGTGGGCCGAGAAACAATGTGGGTCATTCTCTAGCAGCTGGTCACTCAGTGGGCTGCACGGTTCAGGCCGACTGCCAGGAAATGGCAGAGCTGCCTCAATGTGTACCCCGTCCCCAACCCCAGGCCTGCAGCCAAGGGTCACAAAACCCAGTGTCTTCAGGGGTCAGGCAGGTGAAGTCAATGAGGGCAGTGGGTCAAGTGTAAGAAACACAGCACTCTCTGATTCCACTTTTGAGAAAGCATGGATCCAAATATTGCTCTCCTAGGAGTAGACAAAGGAGCAAGTGTGATAATCCACATCGCCTGACGGTCTGCCTTCACGTCGGGAGACCACAGGGAGTGGTGGGAACAGTGAGAAACTGGTGATCACGTGGCCATCTCCAATGGGTAGTGAGTAATATTCGGCTCCAGGACATTACGGCTACGTGGTAACACAAGCCCACTGTTACAGGGTTGTCTGATTTTTCCAGACAAAGCCAGAAATACAGGCATTTTTTTAGGGCATCTAGCAACTTTAAGTGTTAGCAAAACAAACACTTATGCATTTTTTTCTAGCCTATACACAAAATAAAAATATGCATGGTACATGCTTTAAGGAAAGGGAACCCCCATCCTTGCTTGGCCCCAAAATAGGGTACTTTGCTCAAATGAAAGAGGCCAAAGGTGGGTTTCTCATGCTCACACACATTATGGTACCACAGGATCCAGTGTCTTGTTAAGGGCCACAGATGCCATCTGTTTCTGAAGGAAAATGTCTTCTAAGCAATGCCAAGTCCTCAGTCACTCGATGCTTCCCTCTCATCTGCTCTGGACCACTCCAATTCCCGACGCCACCTCCCAGTCCTGCATTATTCTTAGCGCAATCTTTGCGACTGAAAGGCAGGGTGCTCCCTGTCTTGAGACACTAATGAGTCCAGCTTCTCGTGTCTGACACTGTTGAAAATGCACTGACAATTGGCCAATGCCACAAACCTTGAGCGACTCACAATCTCTCCCAGTTACCACACATGTCGCAGAATTTGTACCATCTGCTTAGAAAATTTCTAGCTCCAGAAACCATAGTATATTTTGATAAAGCAAAAAGACTAACCAAATTGCCCATCTCTGACAAATCCTTCACTGAAATATCTACTTGGTTTGAAATATTTCCCACACAAATTGTACAGTCAGATTCAATCCTAATACATCAATGGCTACACAATTGTACATTTCACGGTAAGTCGGTTGATTTGAAGAAAGAAATACTGACTTTGGCCATTTCCCCTGAAGAACTCTCTGTCCATTTCTAAGGATGAAAGCATCCACAAGATGCAACCTGCAAGGAACGGCCTCACCACCCGCCAGGGGCGGGGGACCTGCGTGTGCCTCCTATTCCACACTCTAACAGCTCACAAGGTGGATATGCTGCTCTCCCCCAGAGGACTGCAGACAAGGCATCCCCATATGTAGCTTCTTTATTAGTTGCCAGGGCTAGAGAGGGATCAACGTGAGGTGGGAGTTGGGGGAAAGCTGCCCAATAAGGAGAAACTTGACTGAAATATAATCTGCAGAGGAGCTGCTGGGACTTCCAGGTAACGGGACAGAAACGAGAAAACAGGTTGCATTCTTGGGGAGCAGAAGAAAGCTCCAAAGGAACGAATGACAATAGCTTCGACAAGTGGACTTCCTCAGCCCTGGGGTGGGAGGTTATCTCTGGGCTGCAGAAGGCGTGGGGGCTTTATTTAGTTCTTCGAGAATGAAGATAAGAGGAAAATAGCCTCTTCAGGAAGAAGAAAAAAAAAAGGAGGAAAAACATGAATGTTCCTTTATAAGCAGCTTAAAGGCGCACCAAGCCAACGGGCCACCAGGAGACTTGGCCACCCCTGACCTGCTCTGCAAACAAACACTGGAGACTCCAACTCCGGGGGAAGGCCTGCTGAGGGGAGGTGCCTGGTGCCTGCCCAGGGACCGGGGAGGCAGGATGCGGAAGAGATCGAATTTCCTTCCAAGGGGAGCCAGGCCTCTATGGGCATCCTGCAGCCCCTCCTGCCATCCCTCGAGCTGCTGGCCAGGCCGGGGAACCCTGAGGCTTTCAGGGCTTTTATCGTATTAGAAGCATTTTTCTCATCATAACTGAGACCTTTAGTATTGCATTAAAAAGATGGTTAATTTTCTTAAGCTTCCTTTTAAACACAGAAATAGGATTAGAAGGATAACACGCTCAGATGCAAGCCCATTATTTGATTATGTCTAAACCTAATCCTGCCTTCACCTTGGCCTGCAGAGTCTCCATTTTGGGGTTTATTGGTTGATAATGCCAAGGCTGTCAGATACTATTACTTGTGTAGTATCTGCTGCTACGTGCTCTTTCTTCCACGATCAAATGCTGAAGGTTTGAAATGGAATTACAGGATAAGTTCTCAAAGCCTTGCCATCTTTGAGACCTTTGTGCCTCTTTTCAAAGGAGAAAGACTGGGGCAGGCCCCCGAAGAATGGGAACTGTCTTCAGCAAATTCATGTCTCATAATCCTTCAGAGGAAAGCCTTATAACTCGCATCCTTCCGTTAAGCAGGCTTTCTACTCTCTCACATGACTGAGGGCGAGGGAAAATGGTGTTGATGTTAATAAAAAGATCAGGAGAAGCAGCTACAGGTAACCACTCTCCGTCCCATTCCTTTTTATCTTATACTAAAGTGATCTGTTTCACCATTTCCTTGAGGGCAGGAATTGTGTCTTACTGACATCCAGTGACTAACACGGTCCCCGGCCCACAGCTGGTGTTCAGCAAATACCTGTGTACCTGAGCCAAGAATTCATACAATCTCTCAGTTACACACATGGAGGCACCCTTATGTCACTGGTTTCTTCGGCGGAGAAGTAAAAGGTGTTCCCAGATCCGGGACTCTGGGAGAGGGGCTTTCGATGAAACCCAGAGCACATGGGCAGCCCATCCGCCGACCCCCACCAACCCCCACCGTCCTCCCTCCCCGTCCCGAAGCTTCTGAGTTTCTTTACCTGTCGCAGTGGTTGCATTTAAAGGGCTTTGCACCTGTGTGTTTCCTGTAGTGCCTCGTGAGCTCATCGCTTCGTGCAAAACGCCACTCACACCCTTCCCACGAGCACTTATAAGGCTTCTCACCTGCGAAGAGATGGAATGACCATGGTCAGTGACAGGGACAAATGGCCACACACCGATCGGAGTCTGCTACCTGCCTGTCAGTCTTGGAAAAGGGACGTATACATCCATCTTGAAAGACTCCATTGCCTAAACTCAGAATGTCAGTTGTTGTTACTGTTACTATTATTACTCTTTTAACCTTCAAAAAGTGGTATCAAAAGATCCTCCAATCTGCAGCTGTCACATCAGTTCCCAAAGTCAGAGCATGTCCTTTGACTGTGGAGGGATCAATTTTTATTTCTTTGCTACTCCCTGGAGCACTTTGACCCCCAAAGTCCAGGCAGAAAGGAAATGTGCTATTTTCATCAGAACCACAAACGCTTCTAGTCTATTTTTCTCCAGAACATACAGTAATTTACCGTCTTAGCCTTTTCAGTCTCCTCCCTCCTCTCCCCGCCTCCCACAACTGTAGCCAGGTAGCTGCCTGGCCAGGCAGACAGCTCAGGTCTCCCAGAACACGGCTCGTTCCAGTAAATGTGTGAGTGGAAGGACAGTCACCAAAAGGGCTACAGCTTGAGAGGAAAGGAAACATCACTTGACGATTCCCGGCATTTCTGTGAAATACAGTCACAAAGTCCTATTTAAGAAGCCCATAACTTAAATGACTCCAAGAGCATCATATTAGAGAGAGATACATATTTATTACACAATATTTTTAAAGTCAATTTGTAGAGCGGGGGTTTCAGCCACAGTGCAGCTGCTTAAAAGCACGAAATTCGAGCTCTTGGACTCAAGTGACCTTTCCGCACAGTACGAACAGATGGAGGGAATTGGAAGAGAAAGTACAAGACTTTTCCTGGGACCATTTTTTTTTAGCCCATCAATGTCGGTCACCAAACATGACACAGATTTACCCTGCCAGCTGTATGGTTCGTCGGTTCTCATCAGGAACCAAGCCCTGGACCTGAGAGGCAGGTTAGTGCAGTGGTCATGAGCCCTGAGGCCAACCTTCCTGAGTTCTGCCCCCAGTTGCCCGAGTTAACGCACCTCTCTTTGCCTCTGTTTTCTGCGATATAATAGTACGTACCTCCCAGGGTCTGGAGAGGATAAACTAATACTATGTGAATCTATATCTATTATCTATTAATTAGAACTGCGCCCGGCACCTGGAAGATTCCCATAACTTGTAATTATTATAAACTGCCAACCCCCAAACTTCAGGATACGCAGGCGCCAGAGGACTGTCTGTGGCTGCCCCATTATTTCTCCACTGTTCACAGGCAGACCTTCGCGAGGCAGCACGTAAGGAGACATTGCCCGAGACTATACTTGACTCACTTTCTTCTTTCCACCTTTTTTCTTCCCTTTAAGCCTGACTACAAAGTGATCACAATGCTTTATTTGTATCACCAAGAATCAAACCAAACATGATTGAAATTTCTATTTCATTAAACCGGTGCCCTAGTGAGCCAGTGCTCGGCAAGACCCGTAGAGAAGAGGAGCGAGAAGCGCGGGCATGTCTTTGAAAGGGAACCAAGAAGACATGAAGGAGAGCTGGGAGCACAGGAGGAAACCCATTCAGCTTTGGGAACCAGTAAAAAATGAATCACGGAGAAGGGTTAAAAGTTCACCTTCTGGATCCTTAAAGCCCAAATTTTAGAAAAGTGCACCTGCTGAACAGCAGGTGAAGAGGGGAGATGTCGAGTCCACTTTGGAGTGAGCACACCTGGGATATTTCTGAGTTCGTTACACACACTGGGCCTCAGTGTCCTGACCTGTCAGATGGGGGCGGGGGGAGCGGGCAGGGTGAGTGTCCCACATTTACTGCGAGGGTTAAGTAGGTAGCCATGCATAAGACGTGTACAGAAGACACGTTTCTTGAGCCCGGCACAGGGAAATGGTCAACTGATTTGAACTCCTTGTCCTCGGCTCACCAGCGTGCCCAGGGGCTACTGAGGAGGCAGGCCTAGCCGGGTGTCAACAACTTCCAAAGCTTAGGCTCCAGACCTGGGTCCGGAGTCCCTCCAGGCAACCTCAATATCAGAAACCAGAGATGTGTTCTTGGTTACAGATGGAGAACGGGTCAGAAAAACTGGGCATGCTTTAGATCTGCTCTGAATGGGCAGGGTGCTCGAGGGGGGAAAAAGCGACCCCAGTGGGAGAGAGAAGTGCCCCTCTCACAGTGGCCTGTCGGCTTCCTTCTTAATGCTATTGATTACTCACAAGGCTTTGTTACTTCAAGGGAATCTAGCATGAACAACAACAAGGAAAAGGGGAAATGAGGCACCAAAGACCTCAGAAGTTCAACATGCCCTCCACCCCCAAAGGCCTTCCAGTACAAATCAAATGGGAGGTTCCTGGAGCCACGAGGACCACACACAGCCCAAATGCAGCAGAGTATCTGGAAATCCTATGATATTCTGCAGCAACGAGCAGAGACATCCAGTCCCCAGAATCAATGCCACAATCGAACTGACCCGTCCATCATAGGCAACCACATTCTAAAGGACACAGGAAGGACAGGGAGAACACGAAAGAGATTAAAGTGGATGTCCTTACTGGGTTTGTTTGTTTGTTTGTTTGTTTAATTTCAAACTGCTTGCTTTTTCCATGGCAGAATTTTAAAAATCGGTTCTGTTTTGTTTTATTTTGACAAACAATATCAAGGATTTGGTTACTTCCCAGGAAATAACGTAGGCTCTTAGTAATTAATTCTGGCACAAACTCACAGTCCCATCCAGTAGCTATTCCAGCATCCCTTTGGCAACTGTGTAGACAGCAACTACAGAGTGCTTGAACCTGACTCTGAATCATATCACTAACACTGCTTCCTGCTTATGGCGAGGAGCTACACAGAACATACTGAGGACACGCCCCTTTGTACCCTGATAGTTTAGCCAAGTCATATTATAGTGATTCATCAAGCTGTTTTCCCAGTGTCTGATTAATTTACCTATAAGTAGCCATTTCTCCAAATACTAACAAGAAATTTAAAATAGCCAAGAAAGAACTCAGGCAAATGAAGGGGCATTGCTTGAAACAAGCAGCGTTAAGAAGTCAGAGAAGCAGAAATAAAACCATAAAGAATTGAAAATACGATGTCATATTTAGGGCTCCGAAATAGTGGGATTAGGCTGACCTCATTCCGGGGTTCTATACCCACTTCCATAAACCAATTTCTATTAGCAAGCAGGTCAGTGACGTTGTGGGAATTTTACAAGGCCAAGACAACCAGCACCCACTGTTTGCTCCTGGTGGTGAAGCCACCTGTATTCACAATGCATTGGTTTTCATCCTGATGGTCCACCTGAACATTTCTGCTCATTTTCTAAAAAGCTTGGGTTTCTTTCTTTGTAAAAGAAGTCTTTTTTTTTTTTCTTTTTCAGAAACAAGGGAAAAAAGGAAGGGAGAGAGGGAAGGTGGGAGGGAGGGAAGGAGGAATGGGGGAAAGAGGGAGGGAGAGAGGGAGGAAGGGAGGAAGGAAGGAAGGAAGGAAGGAAGGAAGGAAGGAAGGAAGGAAGGAAGGAAGGAAGGAAGGAAGGAAGGAAGGAAGGAAGGAAGGAAGGAAGGGAGGGGAAGAAAGAAAAAAAGAAACAAGCAGCTCAGTCATAATTGGAGCAGATTTCATGCCAAATCTGCTCATCTGCCTCACCCTCCCTTCTCTCCGTGCTCCACTCCAGACCCTGCTCCCCGGTATAGGGCAGAAAACGGCACACCCTTGCCCGACACAGCTGCACGGCGCCCGAAGTGATGCCTGCCATTCACCCCACGGCACCTCCACAGTGAGTGAAAATGTGCAAGAACGCTCTGCATGAGACAGGCAGACCGGGGAGAGACGTGAAACGTTAGGACTCCCGTCCCGAAGGCGGGCGCGAACGAAGGCGGGCACGTCGCGGGAGCCTGAAGGGCCCGCGCAGCTCACGGTGCTCGGATGGGAGCACGCTCTTCAGAGCCCCCTGCATTTCCGGAGCAATGTCAATACCTACGTTTCCTATCTGCAGATAAAGCCTAGGCCATTGTTTCCCTGGGGGAGCACAGGTTACCTCCGAGGTGACAGCAAGTCTCATCAGATATAAATAGATTTATAGCCAAATGAGGGCTCTCGAAGAGAATGGAGGGTGCTTGAGAAATGGGGATGACATTCGGCAAGGTTGAATCGTGGCAAGAATTCCTGCTCTTCCACAAAATGGCCTCTGAAATGCAGCGTGGTCTGCACCAGGGCGGCCTCTGTTACCTGTCCTACACCACGGTCATCAAATCTGACGGATCGAAAACACATACTGAATAACTACTTTTTGAACATGTTCCTTCGGCATATGTAGATTTATCATGAATTATATAAATGCACTGAAGTCTTAAGATATTAGGATATTATGAAACATACACTCAATATAGAAATTTAAGAGAAGTGTAGTATTGGGAATACAGTCAATAATACTGAGATAAATACGTGTGGTGCCCGGTGAGTGCTGCAAATATCCAGGGGAACATTTTGTAGAGTGTATGACTGTCTAACCACGACACAGTACACCCGAAACCAATATAAACTAATGCTGAAAGTAATCTGTAGTTCAAAAAGAAAAAAATACACTTTACACTGGAATTTGCCACACACAAGGGAACACATATGTGCATGTATGTGATATACAAATGACACAAAGGTCACACGCAACAAAACCTGCTGCCGTCTTACGGGTTAGTGAGCGCGCTCTGATATTTTCTCTTTGATTCCAGTTCATTTACAAAAAGAGAAAGTGGAGTGATGCACTAGGCTGACTTTTTTTAAAAATTAGGGTGAATTAAATATAAATAGAAGTTACACATTCTTCTTCCTGCACTCAAGAGGCCATGCGGCCAGCGCTGCGCTGGAGATGGCTGCCCTGTGGTGCGAGTGAAAAGCACCCGGCTGCAAGGGCTCCGGTCTCGCTGCGTCCATCCTCGGCCCCGCCAGCCTGCTCCACCTCCGTGCGTCAGAGAAATCCTCTGAAAATGTAAATCAGAGCATGTGTGTCCTTTACAGGGCGCCTTATCCTTTAGATTTCCATATAATTGGTTTCTGTGACATCCTCTGGACTTCATTTTATGCATTTAAAAGTATTATTCTGCAAAGGGTTCCACAGGCTTCACCAGACTGCCGAATAAGTTTAAGACCCGAAAAAGGTGAAGAATTAAAATGCAGGTGCTCCAATGGCTTCCTAGCACTCTCGGAATAAGTCGAAAACATGTAAGGCCCTAAAGCAGAGTCTACAAGATCTGGTCCCAGGCTACCTTTCTAATCACACCTCCTCCTCCCCGTCCCCCCAGACTTACCAGGGCCTATCATCTCACCTGCTCCCCCACCTCAGGGCCTTTGCACCTGCTCCCCCCTCTTCGTGGAGCACTCTGTGTGGCTCCCTCACCTCGTTCACATCACTGCTCTGATGCCTCCTCCCCAGAGAGACCTACCCTCACCATCCCCTGGAAAACAGCAGATTCTGTCGCTTTCTCCATGTCACTTAATCACTTTACAATTAGATTGCACATTGTTTTTCATACTACTGTCTACCTCCCCTACTAGAGCATAAGCTTCACGCAGGCATCTGTTTTGGTCATTGTGATACTAAAAGCGCTATAGCAAGGCCTAGCCCAATGCTGTGGCATACATTATGTGAACAGAGCATCCTGATTTGCAGCAAAGACCCAAGCACTCACAAACAGGCAGGACAGCCTGTGTGATTTCAGTCCCTCTCGTTCTGGGCACTAAACTGGCTGAAGAGCAGAAAATGTTTGCTTGCTTGCCTGCCTGTCTAAACCTGGCCACTCTTCTGAGACAGGGACTAAGATGTGCAACTCTACAATAGGTTTAATATTCCTTCAATCAAAGATCACTTCTACTGCTTTTCTATCTGCCCAGGCCTAATAAAGGAGTATCCTGAAACTCGTCCTGAAACATTCATCTTACACCTGGGACCCCAGTCTCCCGGGCAACATCCCCTCTGGGAGACCAAGTGCGTCATTTTCTGGAACTCATTTGTAAAGGCTCTCAGTGAAGATGTGTTTGGGAGAGCATACGAGATAGGCAAAATGTACTGCAGTCTAAACTTGCCTTTAAGATACAGACTCTAGCTAGCATGAAATATGAACATGTGTCAGACTCTTGCATTCCAGGTTTAAAAGTCCCTTGAAAATAAACATCACTAACGCAAATTTTCCGCATTCATTTCCTGACCTGCAAAATTTCAAGTTCCTAATCCAATTGCTAAGGAGACTTAGGACTTTGGCATGCCCAGTTTTTTGTTAAAACTAATTTTATCTATCTCTTTTTATTTTTTTAAATGTGGTTACTAGATGTCTGTTATCTGGGCATGTCAAGGTCCCAGTCTCTTTAGGACTTGGATTAGGAGCTTGAAATTTTGCAGATCAGGAAATGGAAAAGCAAAATGGAAAGGAGGAAGAATACTTTGTAATGGGTTTATGTTGCCAATGAGTATGTCTAGAGGAAATCAGCAAAGACCCATCAACTGCTTTCACGGAACACTCAGCAGCACTAGAGAATTTCAGCCACCTGGGGAATAAAGACATGGAGAGAGAGAATGTCACCATGCCTTCTTAACACTGGAAAAAGAGTAAGCAGTGAGCATTGCTCCATCAGCTGGCAATCCTTTTTGTGTGTATGTGCTGTAACTAAAAAATACCCTATGTTTTTAACTCTGCTTTGGAAAATTGTCTGAGTTCCTCTTAATTTTCATTTGAATCTTAAATGTTTTCTTTTTTCACAGTGTTTAGATTAGGTGATTGATGGAAAATGAGACCAGGGCTTTATTTCTCAGAATTTCAAAAGTATCTATAACTATAACATAGCATAGAATGTGTACTCATTACTTATGTTCCATGTTGACTTTTTTTTTTTCATTTATCCATTACTGGCTCACCTGAAGGCCTCCTAGGGACCAGAACCTGAGTTGGTGAATTAGCACAAAGCACGTGTCACTTTACAGAGCATACAAATACTTACTCCTATTTTTTTATTTCTAAACAACAAATAAAACAATAACTTGCCTAGGTCAGGTTCACTCCTCACGGCCTGGATCACCACCTTAAAGTGGCTGTTAAGAAGTGTATAAGCTAACATTTAAATCATACCCCCAGTGAAGTGCAGCTCCTACCTCAGAACACGTAGACAGCTGAGAAAGGATTCTGACTTAATCCCACCGCTCCTGACAGCCAGCCACATGCAGCTGGAAGCCCTTGAAGCCTAGCTAAGGTGACAAAAGAACTGAACTTCTAATTTAATTTTAATTAAAATTTAAAAACTGAAGTAACATGAATAATATTTTATACTCCTTTTTTGGGTAAAACTACACTTTAACCATTAAAGGGACTTACATATGCTGTAAATATACAACATGCCCTGGATTTTGAAGACTTAGAACTTTAAAAGTATGTAAGTATATCTCATTAATAATATTTTCTTACTGGTTTTATATTGAAATCATAGTATTCTGGATATATTTTCACCTATTTCTTGTTACTTTTTTAAAAAATGTGGTTCCTAGAAAATGTAAAATTGCATATATGGCTTCCATGTGTTTCTGTTTTGGACAGCATTGGTTTAAAATATATTTTCTATGTGGAAATCCCACTATCAACAGAAGCATAAGCACTTACTTATCCCTCCTATCCTAAACTTTTCCCTATACCCAGCCCAAAAAACTATGTTACCACCTTGCCTTCCAGATTTGTAAGCTATAATATGTATTATCTCCAAAAACACCTCATCTCTGTCCACAGGTGAGCAGGAAAAGTAAAACAGTGAGACTTCCAGTCTAATTCACTGGCGGTGAAAATACAGCCTCTCCAGTGTGTCAAGTTTTGGATTTAACCAACATTAGTTGTTGGTTCTAAGACTCACTGAACAGAGGCCCTGCTGGAGACGGAGGGGACGAAGAAAGGGTCTCTGCAGCAGAGGCGTCCCCAGGTGGGAAAGGCCCACGGACGCTGGGGAGAGGCATCCCCAGGTGGGAAAGGCTCCACGTGCACGGATGTGTGGAGGAGGGAACCCCCAGGCCTCTGTAGGAGCAGACCATTAGGGTAAGCCTCCCTTGATGCCTCCGTGCAGCCTGAATCATTGCTCTGGTGGTTCAAAATGGATTCGTCATCAAAACAAAATAGGTAAATCATCCCAAAACAGATTCTTCTCGTTCTGTCTTTGGCACATAACAGCAATGTGGTTTTGCAGAGTCTAATAACTTCTTTGGGACTTTTTGTTCTTAATCGTGTGGAGAAGGAATTAAAAACAAATCTTCTGCTTCCTTATTGGCAGGAAGGGAGATTCAATGGAATCTAGCACATGAGAGAGAGTGACTGGTCAACTACAAAGTCCCAAATGGATAAAAGGAGTTGGATGATCACGGTGACATCAAAAGGGAGTGTGCAGGCATGGAGGCCAAAGCAAGCTACGGCACAGACCTCCATCACCTCTGGGCAAGGGCAACGGGGCTTCTCCACCAGGCTTAAAGTAGAGCCCACGCATGGCAGTGAGTCACTTCTCACGTACACCTTGCCTTTGAAGCGTACGTAGTCAGGAAATACACAGGATTAAACCAACCTTTGGGGCCGTATTCCATTTTAATGTCTGTTAACATTTCCAAAACGTTCCTTTACAAGTCAACTGTTAGATTCCTGGTGAATTTGTTTAAAATGTTGGGGGAAGACTGGGTTGGTTGGTCCCAAAAACTGGCAACCACCCCAGGTGCTGGAATAAGTGTAGTTGCTGGCATGTGGAGTTTTTTGCAATGCACAACCTGTGACTTCAATACGTGTGTTTTTAGGTACCACAGCATGTTTCCCATAAGCCACGGAGTTTCATAATATTTTCAAAGTCAAATGATTTTCTATTTAAATAAAAATGTATACAGTACTCTAATTTTTCAATGGGCTGAGTGAGGTACAACTAATCCCCTCCCCAACAAAGTAAAACAAAATCCCACCACTCTT
Organism: Phyllostomus hastatus; assembly: GCF_019186645.2. Taxonomy (NCBI): domain Eukaryota; kingdom Metazoa; phylum Chordata; class Mammalia; order Chiroptera; family Phyllostomidae; genus Phyllostomus; species Phyllostomus hastatus. The sequence continues at coordinate 17,064,253 of NW_025333583.1, read as the reverse complement.
AAAAATGCAGTTCTACAAAACTGTAGACTTTACTTAAAACTTCAGACATCAGGATTCACACCTGAAACATCACGTTCTCACGTTGTGAAATCGGTAAGCGTGGCGGTTAGCGGAAACAAGTGTTTCACTGGCATCGTGGTTAATTTGTTTTGAAATTTTCCTTGTTTTGTTTTCATTCTTTTTCCTTGCTCTTGTTGTTGTTGTCCCACATTAATTTCAAACATTATTTTTATTAGCTTCTTAGGGATAATCCCGAAGAGTTTAATGTCCACTTAGAAACTTAAGTATACTAAATTTGAAGGAAAAAGTTGTTAAAACATCTACCTTCTTCCCTGTCAAGACGACAACTGAACCACATGAACTTATGTCAAACGAATCTGTGAGATGTCTCTTCCATTTAGTAGTAAAGATATTACTTCGTGAGCCACATTCCCACAATTCAACTTGATGTATTTAGGGGGAAATTTTATTATTAAAAATATGAACTCTAAACTCATAGCCACATGCAGGAATAGTCTATTGCTAGCACAATGACCAAACCATTAATTTTTGAATCACTTTTAAAAATTTAATTTCAGGAATGAAGAAATGTTGGTTTAGCTTCACACATGTTCCAAGCTAAATTAGTATCAAAAATATCACCTGGCCACTCTGAAAGTGATGATACCTCTAGAACAAAAGTACACCCTTTAGAAATAATCCAGCACAGAATGGGAACCCTTCCCCCAAAGGGGCACTCAGTGGCAGAAGTTGGCAACTCTGGTGTACAACTTCAAGTGGGGACAGCCAGGAATGTATTCTTCGTGCACGTAGTGTGGTAATAAAAATACGAGTAACTGTGGAGCACACGGCTTTGTAGAGCACAGGCCCACCTGACGCTTCCTGGGACGGACCTAGAGCAGCCCAAGGGCACCCGGGAGCCATGGGAAGGAAGGGCATGGAGGCCCAGGACAGGAGGGCAGGCAGGCGAGGCTGAATCAAACCTGCTCTTGATCCAGGGCCACGGCAGTCATCAATTGTCACGTATCACATTAGTGGCTGATGCCAAATTATTATCCTAGGTACATTCATTTTTTTTCTTTTTGCTAACTAAAAATTGGAAAATATAAACTTAAATCATTTACTATTAGGATGCAAAGTTAACTTTCTGCTATGTATCTGACGTACATATAAAAAAGATGGACCCATGGTATTATTACAAAACTCCATAGGAGTGGATAACCCCAGACCACCTCAGATTTAGCTTTGAAGCTTATCAAATGATTGGCTTCAGCATCCTGAATTTGTTATGATTAAGCTAAAGCTAATCTTAATTTTTATTCCCTGGCTATATAAATGCAGATGGTGAAGAAGTAGGCTAAGCATACTAATATTTTATAAGGCAATTTATCCAAAAATTAAAAAGCCAGAAAAGGTAACTATATCAACCTTCCAGAAGTCCAAATTTGACCAGCTACCATTCAGCTTGAAAAGGCAGGGATCCAATTCCCTAGAGATTTTTAGAGGCAAATATTAAATCAGTCAAGATTTAAAACATCAATTTTGTTTCCATCACCCTCTTCCAAGATGATCAAACACTTTTTTTAAAAGGCTGAATTGCCTGATTAGCTAAAGCAATCTAAATGAGTACCTTACCCAGGTATGAAGTATAAAAAAGAGTAACCCAAAAGAAAAATCTGTGTCTTGTGCTGACAAATAGTAACCTAAGACAGATGCTTTTCACACACCATTGCCTACGTACTTAGGAAAATATGACCACAAAACTATCTCACTTATTTTTTTCTCTTACCCACCCCCCACTCCTTGCAAGCACCCCCCTCCACTCCCCAACATCCCCAAGCAGCCCTCCCGGCCTTTCCCACTCTCTAGGATATCCTCTGCTCAGAACGTGTCTGTCTTCTCCCCGTCATGCGGGCCTCAAGTATTTCCTGGTCAGAAAACTACAGCCTTCTCTGAGTTTTTACCCTCTGTTATCTATTATTTCTTGCAGATACTTATCTTTTTATGGGTTAATCCTTTGCCCTGCTTTTCCCCACCCATACTGCATGAAAAACACTTAAAAAATTTTAATCTGGGACATCTTACACCTCCCATTCAAAGTTGGATTGAGAACCCAATGAGTGTCCAGGCCCTCAGCTGGATGGATGCCTTCTCTCCTGCCTCCTTGTCATCACCCACAACGCCTAGCGCAGGCTCAGGCATGTTATATGCACTCAGTAAGACGCTTGCTAATTAAGAGATCGGTGACTAATCAAAAATCAACAGTACAAAAACGTCATTACCACCTTGCCTTCCAGATTCATAAGCCCTAACGTGCATTATCTCCAAACACCTCATTTCTGTCCACAGGTGAGCAGGAAAAGTAAAACAGTGAGACTTCCTGTCCAATTCACGGATAGTGAAAATACAGCCTCCCCAGTGTGATGAGTTGTTGGCTTTAACCAACATTGGTTGTTGGTTCTAAGACGCACTGAGCAGGGGCCCTGCTGGAGATGGAGGGGACGAGGAAAGGGTCTCTGCAGCAGAGGCGTCTCCAGGTGGGAAAGCGTTGGCCCACACTTGCATGCCAACAACACAAGACCCACGGTGTCTGAAAAGGCATGTGCATGGGTGTGTGGAGGACCTAAGATGCTGTAGAACCCTCAGGACAGGTGTCCCAGAGGAGATTGGCCTCACTGACACTTGCAGGATGCTGGGGAAAAAAGTGGTGGACATTTCAGAGAGAAGAAGCAGCACGTGCAAAGGCCCAGAGATGAAAGTCGGTGGTTTGTTACAGCTGCGGTGGATGGTGAGTATATGAGGAGGAGTTTCACGAATGAACTGGAGAGGTGGTGAGAGCCACACCAGCAGGCCTTCAAGGACAGAAGGCCATGTTTAATGACCTTAGTGTCCTCAAGAATGTTAGAGACATGCCAAAAGCCCTCGATCAACTTGATCGGACAAACATACACATACATTACTAGTCCTCTTTCAAACCTTCCTTTAAGCATTGTAACCTAAATCCTCCCACATCCTTGTTCTGCCCCTTTGTAATAAAAATAATTGGGAAGAAAACACAATGATTAAAGCCACCCATAGAATCCACATTAACACACACACACACATGCGTGCCCCCTAATCTGCAAACAATTCAGCACAAACATGTTGACACCCACATATGCAGAAACGCCCTCATGCAGTCTGTCAGCCTCTCTATCCCTAACCTCAAACAGTCCTGCTTTTGTCAGTGCCAAACCCACGGCTACAAAATACTTTCCCTTCATTCTTCTACTGAATCTTCATCTTGCTACAAAGAAGACAATGCAATGACACAAGAAATATTAAGATGTGGTAAACTAGACCCTATATGCTTGCTCTGTCAAGTAACTAATTTCCTAATCACTTCATAGTCTTCCAATAGTGCACTATTGTCACAAAATGCAAAATGTACATTGTTTCTAATCAAAACTTCTGGCATGCCACAGGGACCCAGTTTTCACGCAGTTATTCTGATTTTGCAATGAAGTAGGATTTTTCTCTTACCATGTATACATTAGAATTTCAGATGTCAAAGGCTTCATGTTCAAATGTCTGCATGGCAGGCTAAAAAGAAGCTGTGAAGACGAAGAGTGCAGCAGCACCTGCCACCTCCGCGTGTCCTTCTATATTCATTCCCTGCTTTTGTGTACTAAGAGATCCCCCAATTGTAGCTGGGCTCATTGCCACCTGGAATGAAGACTCTGTCGCAGCTCCTGTGCAGTTGCATGTTAACACAGGACCAAGTTCTAGCTGATGAGATGTGAGTGCAAGTGACAAGTGCAATTTCAAGCTGCATTTTTTTTATAGCTGCACGAAAGCTAGGTTCCTAGAAAGTAGGCCTGGGGATAGCCATCTTGAATTGCATGGATGTGGCAATTTCTTAAGGGTGGAAGCCCTCAGGATGGGCCACCAATGCGATGGAAAGAATCTGGGCTTCTGACAACTTCTGGGAGCACAGCCTTCTGAGAGCCCAGACTTTCATGTGAAAGAGAAAAAAAGAATCTTACATCTTCTTTAAGTTTCTGTTGGCTTGTGTCTCCATCACAAATAGTTTCATTTATGTTCTTATTAATTCAAAGGGTAACAGCCACCAATAAATGAAAATGATATACACCCAAATGGCCAGAACTTGCAATATAAATATTACTTTACATCTCGATCTCACTTCTTTTCTTCAGAAAGGTCACCAGACCTCTGTTAATAGTGTCTCATGTGCACAAGCACAGTTTAGTAGAAAACACAGGCACAACTCACCATCAGGGGGCCGGGGTGCTAGTCTTAGCTTTTCTGATTACTATGTGATCTTAGGAAAGTTACATACTCTTGGGTCTCACTTTTGTCCTTTGCACAATGGGACTATCCCTTCTTTAACACTGGCCTCACAGGACTGCTGTGAAGAGAGATGATGTGTGTGCAAGTGCCGTGTATACTGTAAAGTTCTATAAAGGCCAGGAGATTATTAAAATGCTCCAAACAAAAATCCTTCTTCATTCAACCCACCTTTATTCAACCCACCTTTATTTAAGGTGGCTCTTATCAACACCTAGTGCCCAGATATATCTCCCTGGTGAAGAAAGGGCCAGAAGTCACCTGGTTCTAGCTAAGATGGTTAGAGATCAAGGTTAAAGTGTTAGGAGTGGGCTACCTCCTGGGGCTGGTCTTTAATTTCAGTGATGACACCTCAAGCCTCAACTCCTCAACTAGCAAAATGTCACTGATTAAAACACCAAAGGAATCAGACAAAACACCACAATTAAACACCAAATATAGAAAAATAGCCCAAAGCCTATGCATCACTAAAATATGGTATATACCAGGTCTGTTCAGAAGAAGTCCAACCATTGTTATTATAATGAGAACAGTTTGTGTGACATCACTGTAACCGGGCAGCTAGGGAGGATGGACTGGAATGTGCATGTGTGAACAAGGACAACTTCACTGTACTAGTCAATGGGGGTGGCAGACACCATTGAGTGAGCATGTATACCGTGTAGCCATTGCATTCAAGATGATGGAGCGAGTACAGCAATGAATTTACATCCAATTTTGCATTAAGCCTGAACATTCCTCTGTGGAAACATTTCAGATGATTCAGAAGGCCACAGCTACGGGCAACTGGTGATTGACAGCTTCAGCACGACAATGTGCCTGCTCATGCATCAAATCTGGTGCAGAGTTTTTTGGTGAAACATCAAATCACCCAGGTGTCTCAGCTCCCCCACAGCCCAGATGTGGTACCCTGCAACTTCTGGCTTTTCCCAAAACTAAAATCACCTTTGAAAGGGAAGAGATTTCAGATTGTCAATGAGATTCAGGAAAATATGTGGGGCAGCTGATGGTTATTGGGAGAACTATGAGGTTCCAAGGTGCCTACTTCTAAGGGGACTGAGGTGTCATTGTCTTATGTACAATGTTTCTTGTATCTTCTTCAATAAATGTCTCTATTCTTCATATTACATGACTGGATACCTTCTGGACAGACCTCGTATTTTACCAGGCCTTGTATTCACTGAAATATATTTGGCTTTTCTGTTGGACACATGGGTGGTAGAATCAAGCCCTGATGAGATGTCTATATTTGTCTTCTCACAAAGATATACAAAATGTTGTATAACAACAAATTAGATAGTAAATATACTTTTCCAGAGAATATACCTTGAACAATCATCCTCCACCAAGCCTTATGCTCCAATTCCACCCAACCTTGATTGAGGACAGTGTTTTACAAATCCTTGGGAAATGGGCTATTGACTAATATTTATCACACAGGCGTTATGTGCTGGGCACTATAAAATGTTAAGGGTTTTATCTATATTCTCTCCTTTAATCCTTGCAATAGCCCTATGAGACACATGCTCTTATCTTCTTCCACTGTATAGATGAGGAAACTGAGGGCCAGACAAATCAAGCCACTCACCAAGTTTGCCAACTTGTAAGTGGTACAGTCAAGATTTAAAGCCAGGCAGTCTCACCTTCAGAGTCTACAGGCTTAACCACTACCTCACTCTCCTCTTCTTTAATTAATTACCTACACTCACAACAGAATGAATGTTTACATTTCCTTTGGAAATATTTGCAGATAAAAGAAATCTTTCAACTGGAGAGAGTCTCTGAACTATTTAGAGGCACCCATATAGAAAATAAATAAGTGAAGGAATGTCATCTCCTGAGACTAAAAAAACCAGGGGTGTGACCAACAACTCACTCTTCCTGCCCCGGGTTCCACGCTCTTGTCTTTAGCTTATGCAACAGTGTTATTCGTTACGGGACCTCAGTAGGGGGTAGGCAGTTAATTTTCCTCAGAGGAGACTGATAACCACAAATTCATGTTACCAGCATGTTTCCATTTCATTCCCTTCACTTTCTCAAAAATCACCTGTGTCCCCTGACACAGCCCTAGAGACACAAACCCGAGGTGGAAACCCCTGAGGCCAACTGCAAAGCCAGGACCTCACTCCTCACTCCTCGGAGGCTGCCTGCAGGCCCTGCAGGGCGGAAGGGTGGAGTGAAGAGGGCTCAGCATTCAGCTATGTCCGCAAACTCCTTAGCAGGGGTGAGAGGTTCTTCATCCTCTGCCACGTCGTCACCCACGCCTCACCCAGAAACTGGCAAAGAGGAAGATCTGGGGGGTGTGTCCTAATGGAGAGAGAGACGTGATGGGGCTGAGCAATCAGGCAGGGGCCAGACCGCTTGAGGGCCCGCTCGGTCCAATCTGATTTCACATATGGCTCCTGAGCACTTGAAATGTGAGCCATCCAATCCGGGATGTGCTCCAAGTATCAAACACACGCCAGGTTTCAAAGACTTGGGGAAAAAAAGGATGTAAAATAGTTCATTAATCATTGTTTATATTGATTACAAGTTGAAATGGGAAGTTTGGATATATTGAGTTAAATAAAAGCCTAATATTAAAATGATTGAATTAGCACAACCAATTACTCTTTAAATAAAGCTTCTAGAACATTCAAAATTGCACGCGTGGCTGACAGTATGTGTCTCCACTGCACCGTGTCCTTAGGGGACCACACTTAAGAAGAATGTGGACTTTGTCCGAAGAGCAATGGAAGCCACTGCAAGATTTTAGACAGAGGCATAACATGACTGGACTTAAAGTTGACAGATGTCATTCAGGCTACCAAATGAGGAGTGGGCTGCAGAGGGAAGTGAGCTGATGTGAGGAGACCCTCCAGGAGATTCTACCACAGTCTGGGAGAGACAAGACAGCGGCTGGAGCAGTGGTGGTGCTGCTCCCAGCATCAGGGATGGAGAGGAGTGAGCAGATACAAAACACAGAACGCGGTGCCAACGGGATATGGAAATGGATGGAATAAGGGGGAAATAAAAGGGTATGTATCAGGGGTGCCTCCCAGGGTTCTGTTATGAAGCGTGGGTGGTCATTCAGCCCCACCCTCCCCTTCAGTAATTAGACATCCAGGTAGAACTGGTCCACCAGGTTACCCTGGGTCACGGTGGAGCTCCTCCGGAAGGGGCATAAATCATGGATGCTCTGGGTACTTTGGAACTAGTGCGTGCTGTTCCAAAGTGCTCTCCTTCTGAAGAGCTCCCAGAACAAGTAATTCAAGATTCTGCCAAGACAAGAAACACTTAGGAAAGCTGTCGGAAACGATGAGGGTAATTGCTGCTAAGGCCAGGAAACGGGTGGAAAGCACAGCAGACGGGATGGGCCGTGGTGGAAGCAGGGAGGAAGAAGGTCTCGCTCCTGAGCCCCGTCCTGGCTTCCTTCCTGGGGAATTCCAGCAAAATATCGCAGGAGGCTCCAAACACTCGGGAGTCAGACCCGAACTGATGAGCTGCCTACCCTTGGGCTTTTCTAGGCTTCCGTTTCCTGCTGCCAAGGACAGGGAAAATCACCGCCCGGCCTCCGCCTGGGGAGGGCTCAGGACGATGACACAGGTACGGGACCAGTCTGCCCCAAACTTGGACAGGGACTGCTCTCCCTCTCCCCACCTCTCTCCTTTACTCCAGAAAGGGGCAGCAGGTGTGCATAACCCTGCCACCCTCCAGCTGCCTCACCTCTCTCCGGGAAAAACACGCCCATTGCAAGAAAAGCCAGGCCGGCTGTTTCAGCAGTAACAGCCTCTGCTGCGGGGACACGGGTGGAACGCTCCTTCTAGGACACGCATTATCATGAATAATTAAAGCGAAGCACAGCTTATTAAAATAAACGAACAAAGGGTGCCTCTGACATAGCAGCCACTTTTTAATGTTTTTTTTTCCTGGTTGTTTTAGGAGAACATTTTTTCTCAGTTACAGCTCCTTCCAGTTTGATCATCTTCAGGAGCCTCCCTATCAATTTGGATAAATTAGCAAGCTTCTCCTCCGTATGGAGCCGCAGCCATAAATCACCAATATGAGTGTGTGTAAAATTATATAGCATGGGCCCAGTGTAATAATAAACACATTTATATTTTATAACTGCTGTTTTCTCCACCTTCGAGCCGGCTCACTGCCGGGGCCCCGGGGACCCGCCAGCGCTCCCCACCCGCCGGGGTTCAGCCGGCTTGCTTTGTGGGCGGGTTTTCCTGCCCCCTCTGTTCAGACCACTATCTGCCAAACGCCAGCCGGCTCCTCTTTGTGCTGCGGCGGGCGAGGAATCATTCCCGCTCGGGGCCCTCAGTGCAGCACAGCAGAGACACAAATCAGCAGGTGACCTTTCAAACCGTGGCAAAACGGGCCCTTGACCCAGAGACCTCCAAACTTCAGTGGTTTCACTGTCTAAATCAGCCAACTGAAAAGAACTCTGTTTGCACAATGTGATTGTGTTTACACAAAGATTTAACGCCTCAATAGAGCAAAAGCTGCTCAGTTAATTTTAATTATTGCTTTATTCTTCTCACAACAGATTAAAAAAATGTTTAACAGTGAGCTCGTGGTAATTGATCCCATAAGCTTTGTGCCTATGGTCCTCCCAGCTCACGCGATGACAGCAGTGGGAGAGATGTATGAAAGGTTTCCTTTAGCTGCAAGGATTCTTTCCAGTCCCTGCCTTTGCTTATTAACCATTCTCTATGGAGAAGATGGACGCCAAGGAAAACCACAGAGAAACTTCAAGGTCTGCCTGTGGGAGGGGGCAAAAGACACACAGGTGGGTTGGAAAGCTCTCTAAATGCTTAGTGGCAAATCCTAAGCAAGAGAAAGGAGAATATGAAATGGGAGTGGGGTCCTACCAGTCACAACGGCTTATTACCATCATTCCTTTGGCAGGTAGAATAAATAAAAGGGGGAAGTAAATCTGAAAATACAAAGATGCACAGGAACGCAAGATTGGACAAAGAAACCAATCTGCTGTTGGGAGGCAAACAAGCCTCCGAAAAGCAGAGCCCTTAGCAGTCATGTGTGTTATTCCTTGTACCTTCCAGGAATTTGTCTTTTGGCGTTAACATCTTTCCTGCCCTCGGATCTCTGGAAGAGGATGCAAACGCCCATGGCTGGGAGGTTCCTGTCGATCCCGCAGGCAGAACGTTAGTCAGAGAGCGGCTCCTCGCCACAGGCTCGTGTGAGCACGGAGCAGCGAGGGCTGCACACGGCAGCCGCGTCTTCCCCTGAGTCTGGGGCCTCTGCTCGCACGGGGATTTGTGATTCGGGTTTCAGGCAAGTGTTTTTCTCTGAAGACATTTAGCACATCCATATAAGTGAGACAAAAGGGGGGATAAAACAGGACTCTCTTCAACTACACGTTTATCATATGAATGAAAATAGAATTACAAGTGATTTGTTCCAAGTCCCCTAGAAAAACTCTGATTTGCCTAAGACAACAATGTGCGACTCACACACCAACATCCACCTGCCCACAGCTTCCCCCAACTACTTCTCTAAGGCACCTCCGTGTGGGTTTTCCAGCTGAGTGACAAAAGAGGACTCCAAAGAGAAGTTGCCCTTTATAATTTCTCTCCAAAAACATTCTAAACTATGCAGTTCACTGGTAATGCGATATCATTCTGAGAATCAATACCTTGCATTTGTTTGCATCTTCAAAACTAGCTTGCATTCTTAAAATAGAAAAAAAAATCAACTAAGACCAAGGATTCTTAAGTTCAATCAAAACAGAATATATATATGACAGTCATTCCATTTTCTTAGCTATTCTGAATTTGTTGTCACATTGGACAAGTAATAACTCACACGTTACTTAGCATATGTGTGAAATAAGTAGGATGGCAAATATTAAGCAATTTATTCTGCTGAACCACAAATACAGCTAAGTTCAGTTCTATCCTGTTTTAACTTAGCACTGCCCCCCACCCCTAAAAAACAGCTGATTTCTAAAGGAAATTCTGTTGAATGGGGTAGGCTCTACCGTTTGGCAGAGAAACCTTGGGGGGGAATCATTCTGAGCCTCAGTTTTCTCACCTGTAAAATGGGAATAATGAGAATATTTTTTTTTCCACATAGGTAGGTGGGGGCTAAACGAAATGAGAGACGTGAAAGCAGCTGGTAAGCTATACAGGGCAGTAGAGGTGGTGTTGTCACTGCTTGCTTACTTGCATAAAGCCATCATGTGGAGGCACCCATTCCAGGCCTGATACTCAATTGCTTCTCCTTCCCAAAGCCGATCTGAGTAGGAGTGCCTCAGCCTACCCTTTCTTTAGCACATCTGCTCTGGGGGAGCTGACGAAACAACCTTCGCCACGCCCGGTCATCAAGATCGACATTACTAATTCCCTATAGGACCTCAAACTAAGGTCCGACAACAACTGGGATCCAAAACAGGGCACTTACCATGACCCCAGGAGGCCAGCTCACTAATCGCAACCTTTCCAAGCGGTAGGGGATAAGCTAATCTGTGTGAAAGACACAGATGTCACGTACTCCCTACAGCCACACTGACATGTATGAGAAGAATAATGTCAGCAGTATTATCTCCAAACAGCTAGGACAATGCCCCACAATTATAATAGCATATTGTCCATTGTATCTGGGGATGACATGTCTGACAATGTTATTTTCTATGCATGTGAATGTGGCTGAAAGGGCCAATGCATAATTCACATCTCCTGACAAATGCAAGCATAAAGTACGCGTCCATTAGAGGATGCCATTTAAATCCTTTTACCTGAGAGATTGCCTTTCTCCCTGGAACCAGAATAGTGAATGAAAGGAAGTGCACTGAAGTGCCACATACTTCAATCCAGTTTTCCCAATAAAAGTTCTATTTTCTGCCTGAAAACACTTATCCTCAGTCTTATTTCTGCCCTAAGAGTCAACCTCCTTTCTGATAGGAAACAACTGTTCTTATTCGGGGAGGTTGCTGTCCAGGAGAGGACAGGTAGGAAATGATCGTTAGTGTCTGGTCAGCTGGGCCCATTTCCTGGCTAAAAGCCTCCCTCTCACTTACCAGCCTGGCAGCTCCTGGGATCCAAACCCCTGCCTCAGCAGAATGTCTCAGTGGCACAGGTCAGGAGCCTACGCCGAGGGGGGGGGGGTACATGGGCTGAGGAGGGAGTACATGGGCCGAGGGGGGAGTACATGGGCCAAGGGGGGAGTACATGGGCCGGTGACCAGCCGCACTGTCTTGCATCTAGAAAGCGGAGCCGCTGGCAGAGGTGGGGAGACTGCCCTCTCATCACGGGGGATTCTAAGTCCCGACAGAAGTAATAGATTACGCAATTTTTATATTTAGTCAATTTTGAAAAGATCATAAGAAGGAAGGCAAGACCTGTTCGGGGTTCTTAAAAGAGCGAGGGTGGATTTTGCTGGCGGTGCAGCGTAACCCAAAGAGAAAACGTGGAGGGCAGCCAAGGCTGCGCTGGGCCAGCGTTCCTCCACCTCCGCACCGCTGACATTTGCGGCCGAGGACTGTGGTGGGGGCTGGCCTGCGCGCTGTCGGATGTTAACAGCATCCCAGCCCTCCACTTACCAGATGCCAGTAGCAAACTCCGCCCTCCCCCAAGATGTGACAACCCAAAAATGTCTCCAGACATCGGCAAATGTCTCCAAGGGGCAAAATCGGCCCAGGTTGAGATTTGCTGCATTAGGCAACTAATGATCTCACCTCTGGGGAGATCGGTGGGGCTAAAAGCTTTCCCCTCGCACAGATTGGCCTCTTTAGTCATTGAGAGAAGGCCTCAATACCTGCCTCGACCATTTGTGTGACTTTCATGTTCCTGCCGGAACCTCATCAGCCTCACAAGTTCCGGAAGGGTCAGAAAGGCCCAAGGACGTGGGTCAGCTCCTGGGGCAAGCAGGCAGCCCCATGAGGGGTGAGCGCAGGGCGTCCCACCTAAGGGCTGAGGGGCCGAATCCAAGGCCACTGCTGCCCGCAGAAGAGGCACCTTTGTCTGGTTTGCACAAAGGCATACCTGCTGGGCAGCCAGCAGACACCAGATATCTCTTCCCCAGCTTTGTCAACTGCTCCACCTCATGCAAGAGATGGTTGCTTTGTGTGGAGAGAAGAATTAGCAAAGCAGGTTTCTGCCACAAAGGTGAATCTTAATGTTGAAGCAGCTCGATGAGTATCTCCTTCCCTCAAGCCTCAAAGTGTGCCTGCGCTCCCACTATCTCTCTAAACATGGAGACGTCTAAAGAGCAGAGATATGCCCACCCAGGAACGCAGAAAGAGAGGAAGCTCAGGAGTGGGTACCAGTGTCATTCACCGCTGAGGCTAACCATGACTGCTTCAGCCTTTTCAAAGACCCCTGCCCTGAGTTCCCCAGGTCCTACCGGAGCCAGAATGCAGGCACATAACCACAGCCGAGGGACGGTTGAAAAGTGGTGGGCAACACAGACACCAGGGACTTCTCTGGACTTTTCACCCCAGGTGCTGCTTCAGTCAGCAAGGGACAGTCCGTAATAACACAGGGAAAACTGTTATTCTGACAATCTGCCACTAACAAAGACTAAACACCGAAACAATCAAAACCAGCTCCTCCCAAAGACAATATAAAACTTGTCAAGCAATGAAGGGAATGTTCTGAGTTATGATAGCTCCTCATAACTAAATGGCTAAGTCTTTTAATAAACCAATACTTCTGAGTGATTAACAACGAGTCCTCTCGATAAAAATAGCAGATACAGGACTATATCTGCTCCATAGTTATCCTCTGATAATAAGGTTTCCTTTTGCAATTTGATCGTTACCAGCTAGCTGGTTTCCTTAAGATCTATGGAACACTGCAATATTCTCTCCATCATCCCAGCCTCATCTGAGGCCTTTGATCTGTTTTAAGAATACTTGGAGCAGCAATGATTCCACAGAGGCTGATCTGGTCTTAGAGTGGCAGGGCCTACTGCTCAGAATGGAGGTCCTCCTGCTTCACGTTCCGCCGAGGATGGTAGGTCTCATCAGTAGGGGAAACCGGAACCAGCCATTAGCGTCAAGTAAGAGTTGCCTTTGTGCACCATTGCTGTGCGTAGTCATACAACATGCTCTGAGTTTTCTCAATAAAACAGCTCGTTCCCAGGGGGATGGAGTCGCCTCTTTAAGGAGCCCCAATTTACATACATTTCTCAACTATTTAAAGTGAAACCCTCTTGAAGCATCACTTCACTTCTAAAGAATCTTTCTCCCTACGCTTTCAGTGAAAATGTCAATATTGATGAAATGGAAACCTCTACTTAAATAGGAGATACAACTATATGGAAAGTAATTACGCTTGTTTAAATCACAGAACTGGTTTTAGATGTATTTTGTGCCACATTTGTTTCTATAAGGAAAGAAAATGAGGTGTGCAAAACATGCATTATTTCTACGTAAGTACAATGTATCACCAGAACGTACTTGAGACGTATGCTGTGCGCACGGCTGGAATGAAATCTATAATGCAAATTCATGGGCCTAGGAGCTTCCCCTTGCTCCTTCTAAATGAATACGACATTTGGGAAAATCTCATAATCACTTTCAGTCCATTTTATTTCTTACTTTAAACTTGTCTGATATCAAGAAGAATGGCTACAAAGGAATTTGGACCATTTAAGAGATAAAGTGGCACTATTCTTAATATGTTAAAATGCTGTCTTGTTAATAAGTTAATAATTTTAATGTCTGTACAAATTCTGTCATGCCCATATCAAATTTAGATGTGTAATAATTTTCGAGTTCCTTCTTAAGAAGACCAAATCCACCATTTAAGTAATAAGTCTTCAAATGCCTTGTTTCTTTTGAGCCATATTCAAAAGGTACGCAGAGAAAAGACACTTCCAAGATTCTAATGTGTTTTCATAGCTGAAAGATTTAGTTGAGAAAGCAGGATGAGGGGACGCAGGTGCCAGACATTGTGTAGAATTTGCACTTATGCTCCATTAATTGCCAGCATATCTTTCCTTCCCTTTTCCTTCCCCTCCCCCCCATTAAATCCCTCTGGAAAACAGCAGAGCAGCAGGCCCAGACTGGTACCCAGCAGCAACACCAGAAGCAGAAGTAGCCAATTAGCCTCCAGAACACAAAGGGGAGGGGGAAATGATGCAGTTACCTAGCAACCAGAAAGAGCAGAAACAGCTGTGTAGCAGGCCCAGGCTGGTACCCAGGCAGAAACAGGATAGCCAATTAGCACACTGTATTTAATGCTGATGTGGTTTCCTAGTAACAGGCTGTACAAGTCTGTCTGTTGCATTTCTCCCTCCCTTCCTCACATTTTCCTCAATCATGCACAGTATTACTATTTGCCCTAATTACTGTTTCTCCACTGCTTCAAGCGGCCATTATTTTGTCCCCAGAGAAATTGGAAGAACTCAGAAAAAAAATCTTCTGTAATGACAGTATTTAGTTCCAAATTCAGATTAGTTGTAAGCTTGGAGACACTAAACAACAACAAAGAATGAAAAAAAAAACCCACACAAAAAACAAAAAAGCCGGCAGACTGCTTTCTGCCTAAATTTCTAAGTAGTCTATGGTAACTTTTCTACATGCTAGAATTTACATGTGGGTGAGGCAAAAAAAAATTAATAATGCATACTGTCATTTTGCTGTTCACTGCATTTTCGAATAGGCTGAATCCTGTGTACTTGAATTTATTCATATTGATTTTCTGACACTCCCTGCTGAACACAAGGAACATAAAATGTCTTATTACCAATACCAGAGAAGGAAGATGTACCTTTTGTTGCTCCTTTTAAAACACCAATACTTGTTTCAATAGGCTCATGACCAATTGAGGATTCAATATGAAGAATCATAATTTCCTTTCTACAGCAGGAGTTGAGTACAGGTGATTCAAACATCGTACTAGAAGTTTGTAATCACACTAGTGAATTCCAGTGAGGCAAGATTAAATCACATACACACGCAAAATTAAGACAGACAACTTTAAACAGGACTGCTGCACAGCTATCCTAAAATATTTCCTACTGTATCTTGCCACTCTTGTATATACTAAAATACATACCAGGCTCAACCTTCTTCTTGGGTTCTATTCATCAGGGTACAGATTATATCATTCTACCTGAGACCCCCTAGAACCTGTCTCACCAAACTGGCTTTAGTACTGGAACAATCTCTAGTCCTTCTCACAAAACTGCCTTCTTGCAAAAACAGCAAAGGCTCTAGAGCACCAATTTCAAACTTTTCATCTCATGACATATATAAATTAATTACTAAAATTCTGCAGCATGCCAAAAAAATATATATTTTGCTGATCTGGCAAAAAAACAGGTATGATTTTTATTCATCCATACCAGACAACTATTGTTGTGTTGGCTGTTGTCATTTTTTTAATTTGACAGTCTAAGGGAAAAGAGGTCAGTGCCCCTGACTAAATAGTCAGGTATTGAATGTTTTAATAATTCTTGCAGCACACGGGTTGAAAATCGCTGCTCTAGAGAAAGACATCACACACTGTAACACACCTGACTGGGCGACACTCTACCATGGAGGAAAAGAACTTTCTCAGCAGAGGGTGGCTTCCGGCTTCCTGCTCCCAACAAAAGGACTGACAGCTTTTCATCAACTTTTGCTCACCAAGTGAAGCGGCTGAAACTATGCCATTCCAACAAACTTGGGATTCTTAAAAATTTTACATTGGCTGCCTGAAAATCCTATGTAAAGTACTGTTTTATGTGGCTGAATTCCATAAATTAAATGTCAGTTCTAGTAATGGGAAGAGGATACGCTCTGAAGGTAGAAATGACAACAACAAAAAAACCTCAGTTATATTTTAGGATACCAGATGAGTGGTCTATAATATAAATTTACTTCAAATTTAAAATTCATAACCTTTGAAGGAAAACATGTATAGTCCCAAAAGGAAGGGTGTCAGCCACGTAGGCCTGGTTTGGGACAAAGCTGGCCCTAGGTTCCATAAGGAACTGGCAATGGGGCATCCTGGTCTCTCATTTCTTTTTTTCTTCTTTTTTTAAAGATTTTATTTATTTTTTATTTATTTTTAGAGAGGGAAGGGAGGGAAAAAGAGAGAGAGAGAGAAACATCAATGTGTGGTTGCTAGGGGCTATGGCCTGCAACCCAGGCATGTGCCCTGACTAGGAATCGAACCTGCGGTGCTTTGGTTCGCAGCCCGCGCTCAGTCCACTGAGCTACGCCAGCCAGGGCGGTCTTCCATTTCTAAAAGCGTTAAGAGGTCCAATCCTGGTCAGTCCCCAAGTCAATAAGCACAAAAGATATAGAAGAAGGTAGGGTGAACAGAAACATGTGACAGACCAGGAAAAACGTATCCTGACTACAGGCACTCTTAAATAATTTAAGTAGCTTGACCTCCATTATACACGCTAGTCACGTCTTCACACTGGCGACTGAACACGGGAATGCGGCAGGAATGGGGAACGACGCCATCACCGGTTAGCCAAATAACCAGCACATTCAAAAGTCACTAACTTACGATTGCTGTGAATGGTCTTGCTTCTACTAACATTTAGCCTCACAGCTGCCATGACAATACATCAGTTTTTTAAGTGTTTGACCGAAGGTGCTCTTAAAAAATGTAGAACACCCTGCAGCAGGGGAGGGGAACAGGGCGGGAGTGGAGGTAGGGAATGCTGCTCTAGCTTCCAACACACCCCCAGCTTGTCTCCCTACTTGCTTGCGGATTCCTGAAATTCCATGAACAGTTCCCCACAACTGAACATTAAAAAAATAATAATGAAAGATTTCAGTGTTTTGCAATGGTTGATGGACGTGTACTCTACCAATCCTGTGTATGGCTACCAGATCCCTTCTGATGTAAAGGAGGCAGGAAGTGACTCGGCGCAGAAAAGCACCCGGTGTAAGGTGGGGCACGAGGGAGGAAGACACTGAGATGCCAGAAACAGGTTTGCCCAGAGCAATCCACTTCATCTCTGCTAGGGTGGGGACAGATCGAAACTGCCCGGTTGGAGAGACCCAGTCTCTCTCTGTCGGTACCCGAGTAGCCTGGCAGAGCTTTGAGTCCCATTACGAATGGGCCATGGTGAGTGGGATTCCCAATGAGTTCCATTCGCTTATCAGAACTAACCTCTCTACATGAAAAGTGTGTTTTCTCATGATCCATTTTCAAGGTTTTAGCTGGAATTTCTACTATATTCAAACTGGATGTTTTTTTTTCAAAGAAAAACACACTACTTTACAAATATTTTTTCTCTCCTTATATTTTAACGAATCTTTTAAAGAGAATTGTCCCAGTGTTTAAAAAGAGGTTTGGGGGGTTTTGTTTTTGCTTTTATTTTTACACATGACTTTCTTACACTCTTTTTTTCTCATTCAAACAGAACTACTCAATTACTATTTCAACTTCTGGAGACATAAGGGAAATATTGCCTACCACCGACGAATTTTTATACCATCGTACCTGCACTCTTTACAAAGCTCCATTGAACTTTCCTCACATCTCCCCATATATACAGGATGGCTGTGATCATCCTTGTCATTCACATTCTTATTATAACAGAAACGCGTCTGTACATTACCTACTTACTAAAGGGAACCGTTTTCTTTCAAGTTCATACTTGGTCTTCCCAATGTCATTCCTTCAATTGTCCAGACATCTCACAATCCTCCTCTCTATCAAACAGAGATGGCCCAACCTTTAAATCCTCAAATTTCTACAATTCTATTACTTCCACTGCCTTTTCTGAAATGAGATTTCTCGATTCTCTTCCTTCCTTCCTTCCTCCCACCCTCAATCCATCCTCTATCCTCTTTTGAGATCAGTTTCCAAATGTAATGACTTTATGAAAAATATATTTCAGGCTTTTCCATCAAAAAGCAAGGTCTTCAGAGACGGGGAAGGAACAGTGTCTCGTATGGCAGGTTTTCAATAAATAGTGTATGATGAAATATGTATTCATTTCTTGTTCTTACTTTGTCCTCCATTCTTACTTTAACATGTTTATTTACTGTGTGGCTACTAATTATCCCTTAAAAGGACATCCGGAATAGGCATCTCACAAAGCCCACATTTATTACCATATTATGATAAAATAAATGTGCTCGCTGTGTATATGCTGAGTGTAAGATATTCTGCCCAATATATGTTTGCCTAAATTTATCTTCATAAATGTGAAGAGCCAGCATATTGCTAAATTACCATGTGGTGAAACTTGAAGATTTCCTGAACCATAAAATTCTCCCATCGTTTCCCACCACCTCATTCACACTCCCTTTAACAAACTCTTCCTCTTAAATCTTGAATATGCTAAACCCAAGATATCAAACACTCCTATTAAACTCTCTCCACCTCGTGAACTGAACAGTTAACCCTTATTCTAGTTTCTATCCCATAATCGGGGTTTAATGAGTTTCTGCCTCAACACATGGATAAACATCAGCAGCCTTGTGTCTCAGAATATTAAAGGCCCTTTAATGTCTTAAAATTGCCCTATTTCAGTTGCTATTGTACAAAATCAAAGAATTCTTATCTATGGCACCAAGGAGGTTGAAAGTGGTCGATGGGCCCCCTAGAGTTCTAGACTGAGGTATTCAATTGTGTCCTGCTGATATGCCTGACCTTGAATTAGGGCTTCCATTTATATACATTAGTGTATTATCACATTGGCATCGTTTAAAAACATGCACAGAATCAATAAACACCCTGTCCAGAAAGAGAAAGGGGACTTATCTCGGAACCATCCGTGCTGCTGCTGACCACCGACAGGAGCCCCCACTCGCAGTTAACGAGCCTTAAGTGCCCCCATTCTCTAAGCTGCCTTTCCCCCCTCCTCTGCTGGCCCCCGTGGCACAGTGCCTGACAGCTACGGGCACTTGATACCTGTTTATGGAATGACTGAATGACAAAGTAAATAAGATGCAAGGTGATCTATCAAATAAGATTCAAGCCCAGGGGACAGGAGATATCAGTCGAGTTTTGATTCTGCCCACGGCAGGTTGTATAACCTGGGCTGAGACATTTTCAGATTTTTGATCCTCAGTTTCCTCTACATGTGATAACATTCACCCTTCTTATTTCATAGGTACAGAGTGTTAGCATTTGGCACTCAAATGAGTCCACTGGGACTGTTACAAGAAAGTCTCTCTTTAACACTTAGGTTTAAAAAACGGTTTAATAGTAATGACCACAATAATAGTAGCTATATTAGTAACAATAATGGGCTTGGAAACGGAAGACCATCCCTTTGCAATTTCCTTGTTCTGGGTCTTGGTCACTTGATGAGGCACTTTGCTTTAAAGACCCTCCCACCTTTTATCTATTTAGGAGACACTTAGAGTAGTTCTCATTGTCAATTTGTATTTAAAGTATATGTTTCTCATTTCCTCTTAATAATCGGTTATTAAGAAAAATATCTGTTTGACTTCTTTTCCTCTCATTAGTTAGCATAAAAGAGCTTGGACTGGAGCAACAGTGTTTTGTTCGAGTCCTGGCCCAGCCACTCAGGGACCATGTGAAACTGGACAAGTGGCTTGACCTGTCTGCGCCTCACTGTCCTCATTTATGAAATAGAAGGAGAACCTATGTCATTATATTAACACAAGAGTTAAAAGGATTAGTATTTGTAGAGGACTTCAAAAATGCACAGCAAGTGCTTTATACTATTTGTTGAGTAAGTTAAAGAAATATATTTCAAACTTTGAAGAACTTTCATTACATGTATAAAATAACCACTTTTGTTTGCCTCTGAAACACAACACCCACCTTTTTGTTTGTAATATATTGGGCCACCTTTTCATTTAAAAACAAACCATTTCCATAAACCCTAATTAAACTTAAGAGATTGTGCCCCATCTTGATCGATTATGACCTGCCCCAAAGCAGATATAAAATGCTAATTGCACGCTTAGATTACCTTCCCATCTGAAAATACCCTTTTCATCCTTCATCGCACGATCTATAATGTTCTCACCACCACCCATGGGTGAGAGTGAAGTAACCCCAGTCCCCAGAGAGAACCTTCCAATGAGCACGGGTGAGACCACGGCCTCTTTCCTCCTTCCTCCATGACCAGAGCCACCAACGATTTCACTGCCGCCCTTTGTCCTGACTGTACTAACATGACTCACTCTTATTAGTATAAATGTGAACATGCTTTTATATGAATTTCCATACTAGAAAAGTCTGCTCATTTAACACAAAGCATCATTTCAATCACAGGCGTTTTGCTTTTTATTCATCTGAGATGTGATCAAGAAGAAATGTGAAAAAGAACCTTTTTTTTTTTTGCACAGCATCTACTAACATTTTAACAAATTGATTTTTGCTAAAAAATGAGCATAATACATTGACTTTTAGAAAAATGAAAGTAAAGGTTTCTCCTGCATCAAAATATCAGAATGATTTAGCTGAGTCCAAGAAGATGATCATAATGGTTGAATCACCGAGAAAGAAAAACACATTCTACAGAGAGCAGAAAGAGAGGGGCAGAGAAAGGCCCGCGGCGGACGGCTCAGCTGCTGAAGGACACTTTCCCCTCGTGCCGGCACTAAGGGCTCTTCCCGATGAAGAAACCATATGTCCATTGTTATCTGCCTCCTTTCACTGAGATTCTGCTGCTTCACAATATTCCCTTTGTCCCAGGCCTGGCCTCATCTTTCTTCCACCGCCCCCGCCCCCTGGCTCCCCCATCCACACCTTCACCTCCTTGGGCAAACCAGTATTTGTGCCCTAGCTACCAACTTGAACATCTGCTACCTGGGAAAAAAAAAAAAAACACCTCATTGCCTAACATCCTCCAGAGCAAAAAGTTGAAAGGATTCAGCATCCTCAAAGAACAGCCCAAGGGGGTGGAGTGGGGGGAGCATACCTTTTCCAGCTCAGTAAATTCTAAATCCTGTCTATATAAAGACTGAGTGAAGAACACTTTAAAAACTCCTCCAATCTCACCTTGCCAACAAAGTACTGTCTTTCTTGTGCACAAAGACTTGCACATTGGACTTGACTTCATTTTTGCAACTGTCTCCTTTTCAACATATCAACACACAGAAGAGAGAGCATATATACAACTCTAGAGAACAAAATGCCAATATTTCTCCTGGATGGTTTTCTCATCCTTTTTTTTATTTCTGTCCCCAAACACTTCCTAACTGAAAAATACAGAAGTATTTTCACTGAATTAAAGTGAGCCTTGTGTTAAAATAGCTTGCTTGAGTCCAACCAGAACCCATTTTTTAACATTTTATTTCAGCATTCCTCAGCAGCTCTCCCCGTTCACTCACGTTTATCAGCAGACTCATCTCGAATTCCCATCACCATACACCTTTGCCCTCAAGCTTTTACCAGTCCATTTCCTTGATATGTCTGCACTTAATTTGGTTCCATCTTTCATGCTGCTTTCATTATTCTTAGTTCATCCACACCACATAAATTATCACCTTTGTTTTCAGTTCCCCATGTGCCCCATTCACACCAATTCCAAATAAATACTTCTGATTCTCATCCATTTAATCCAAATTAATTCATATTCCCTCCTTCCATCCTTCATTCCCATCTCTGCGTCCCTCCTGTCTGTTTCTCTTTTTTATAAGCACATACTTTCCCCTCCATGCTTGTCTCTGAGGATGCAAGGCGGCTGCTTCCTGTGTTGTCTGAGAAAAGCTCTGGTCTACATTCGTGTCGGCTTCAAAGGCCAAAGCCTGCATGTCCAGTCTCAGCCTCCACAACTGGTGTCGGTGAGCATCGTCACCCGCACACTGGAAGTGCAGGAGTGAGGACGGAGGGCTTCTTGCTTTTTGCTGGTATTTAACTTCGGCTAAGTGGCTTATTGCTAGTTTATATAGAGCTGGAAGCTGGGGGTGGTTTCCCATGAAAACATCACTGCTCAATATTTACAGCAATAGTAATAACTACAATGAATCCTACTGCTATCTTTTAATAAGTTCTTATAAGTATTTTGCATAGAGTTTCTCATTTAATGTTTGAAACAACCTAGGAGGTAAACACGATTGTCCCTGCTTTACAGATGAGGAAGATGGGGCTGCGTAAGGAGAAACAACTCACGCAGGTCACAAACCCAGGAGGCGGTAGAGCCAAAGCTCGAACCCAAGTCCACCTAACTAACCTAACCACAAAGCCCCGCTCCCAGTCACACCACAGTGCTGCCTTCCCAGCAACGCAGGGGGCCTGAGTGCCTTCCCCTCGGGGAGGAGTCTTTCCGCTTCAGCCCCCCAGATGTAAAGTGCTGAGACGTGCTGGGGAACATAACGAGCTCCACCTTGATAATCACTGAGTACACAAGTCCCCTCAAACAAAGCACCAAATAACACATCACCCCAAAAAGTGATCTTTCTGACATGACACATCTGTTGGGAAGAAGGGATAAGAAAAAGAAGAAAATGCTCTGAACTCCCCTCCCACCCCCCAGAAAGGAATCTCTGCTTCCCCAGA
Organism: Phyllostomus hastatus; assembly: GCF_019186645.2. Taxonomy (NCBI): domain Eukaryota; kingdom Metazoa; phylum Chordata; class Mammalia; order Chiroptera; family Phyllostomidae; genus Phyllostomus; species Phyllostomus hastatus. Next base: position 17,041,517 of record NW_025333583.1, on the reverse strand, counting down.
GCTGTCCAGCCACCATACTAGACAGGACATGGCCTGTCTTGGTGTCAATAATTCCGAAATGTGTCCATCACCATGAATTCTATACCCCTAATGAAACTCAACGTTCTCGCCTCATCCTGCTTTCTCTGCTTTCCTAGGGGGAGCGGGAGGCGAGGCGTGACTGCAGAAAGGAACACTGGAATGTCTTGTCATTACTTGACTTGTGGAATTGAGAAAGAAATGACCTTGAGGACAATACCACAGAAAAATAATGCTGACAATAGGAAACATTAGCCTTGGTGTGTGTGCAGTGGAGAACTTGAAGGCCAACTCTGATGGGAAACCATGAGTGGGACTCTGCACCTGAACCACAGGGCTCGAGAGTTGTCTTAGGAAACCTTCCCATGAACCGAGCAAGAGCCACGAGGGAAATGAAGTTCAGGGTAAGAGAAGCGCGTGCCTGAGTCCCGTGCTGAGAGGAAGCAATGTCAATGCTCACCCTCCCGTGGGAAGAACTTTGTGGCTCAAAACGGTCATTTCTTCTAGTCACATTACAAATCCCTACAGCAGGGAAGTTCTCCTGTCCTGAGCAAAGACACTTCACAGAACCCAGAACAGTAGAGCTGAAAGGGGCTTTAAGAGCCAGATTACATGACAGGTGTGGGCAATGAGGCCCAGTGAGGTAAAGGGGCACACTCAAGGTCACAGAGCTAGTTAGTGGCAGGATGGAAGCTAGAACCCAGGCTTTTCTGCTTTTCCAGCCCGTGAACTCTGCAATGCATGATTCCTTGGTGGCACAGTCCACCAACCGCCAGAGAGCACCAGAAAGATGAGTGGTGAGCCCCCACAGAACTCTTGTCGGACACCTTCTAGCTGAGATTCATCACCCACTTCTCTCCAACAATACTCTTGCTCTGCGGCTTATACTTCTGGAGTTTTCCCTATTCAGCTTGTACAGTGCAAGCAGCAGGAAATATGCTGTCGGGACTTGTTAAAAACCCACCAATGACAGTAATTGCTCCTAGGATGCTAACACCAAGAGGAGATGCCAGTCCTAAAGCTTCCATCTCAACGCAGAAAACAAAGACCAGTTTCAAGGAAAATGCCAATCTCAGCCTTTTCTCGGTAAACCCCACTCTTCCAAATCATCCCATCACTCCAAAGATCGATATGATTCCTGGGAGTCACTGCAGAAGTCCTGAGTAAAATATGCAGTACCCGTCGGTCCCCACCCCACACCTACCACACACATAGCCACGTAATCACTTCAGCAACTTCTCAGTAACAAGCTCATTAAAAAGCCATTCTGCCACCTCTCCATAAAGCATGCGCCAGAGAACAATGCAAAAGAGGAGATGCCAATTAATTATAGAATAATCACATCTAATGAACTTTGAAACCCTCCTGCTGTTGACGGCTTTGATGAAAAATCACGGATGCTGGGAAAAGAGTGAATGGGGACACCCCGGCTACCTTGTTTAACTGAATTCTTTTAGATGGACCTCCTCAGATCCCACTGCTGATCAGAACGGCAGAACTACACTCATGAAACAAGGAAAAGTGTCAGAAAGTGACAAGTGCAAGGATCACATGGGGCTGAGTCACACTACCAGAGCCCCGTTTACGCAACCTCAGAATCATTCGATCCTATGCTGTACAGGGTCAGCATTGCCTCTGAAAGGGTCTCACCAGCCAAACACGAGTTTGACATGAGTGACAAACCCATGTCCTGTGCTCAGGACCTCTGGAGATCCCCACCCAGGCCCTCCTGCCTTCCCATCACCTCCTGGTTGGCAGGGACGCCATGGAATAAAGAGAAGCCCTTCCCACCAGGAGGCTAAGGGAGGAAAAAGAAGAAACCACGTGCGGCCAACTTGTACCACTACCTGTGTGAGTCCTCTGGTGGGCCTTTAAGTGGGAGCTTTTTGTATAAACTTTCCGGCACCCGTTAAACTGACAGCGGTGAACCCTCTTCTTGTTTTCGGGGCATGCCTCAGCCCCCACCCCTCCTTGTTCACTGTCGCTCTGTCCGCTCTTAACTGTCCCGGTTGCCGCCACGGCTGCAGCTGCCGTTGCCACCCCTCCCACCTTTACTGAGCTGAGTGCGGCCTTCTTGGCCACCAGTTTCAACGTCACTGTGCCATCCACGGCTGAGAGAGTCTGTGAGGTTTTGACCAGATGGCGGCTGAGCTCAGGGGATGACGGGGGCGTTAATGAGGTCACTGCGTTGAGCTGGGCCTGGTTGACGGCTGTGTAGCTGTCTAGAGAAGAGCTGGTTGGCTGGAGACTGAGGCAGGTCTCAGATAGCAACTTGTCCCGAGAGAGCAAAATGTCCACTGCCGAGCTCTTCTCGCAGATGGCCGCTTCCACAGGGAGCAGCAGGGGGTCTAAGCGCCGGAAGCTCTCCTCAATGCACGGGGGAGGAGAAGCGTGGAGGAAACAGTCCAAGTCCTCGCCAAAGGTCTCCGAGATCCTCCTGGGCTCCGTCTGTAGGTAGCGTTCCAATTCAAGGCATGTCTGCAGAGGGGAGGGAGGGGGGAGAGAAACAGCTATCAGAGGCAAAGAATACCATGAGGCCACAAGATGACAGGCAGAGGAGGAAGATTCAGAAAGATACAGAGAATGGTTTCACGGCCCGTATCTGAAAGTCTCCTACTGGGAGGTGTGACCTTGTTATTGACTCCTTGAATACTCCTGAAGGGTTCATAAGGTCACATCATATGAGTGAGTTCAACCACTACACTTGATGTGAAACTAGAGGCCCAGGAGGGCTCTCTCGCACTATCCAGGTCCCAGAGAACATTCAAGGTTAAACTGATCTCCTGCCCCACAATCCAATTCAGCAGGTGAGATGCTCCAGGCTTCCCTAAGAGTTCCCACCTAAGCACGAAGCAGCAGAGTCAGACAAGGTCTCCACAGCAAGACAAGACTCCCCCTAGGCCAACTTTATTTCTCAAGTAGATGAGCAAATCACAAAACTAAGCCAATTTCCCAGCTTGCTCTGAAGAACAAACCACATCCCCCCGAACTAAGGGGCGACCTCAGGCACAAGCAGCCCACATCAAGTCCTGCCTGGAGCACGGATCCCTGCCCATCAGGAATGAACGCTGTCCTAAAAGAATACCTGTACAAGCCCCCCTGTTGTTCACAGTAAGTCATTCAAAACACAACTGCTACATATTTTGTGGCAAGGAGCACAAGTCCATTTTAATCAAACACAGCTATCTGACTTGTTAAAGATAAAACCCAATTTAACTTCAACATGAAGTTTTCAACCAGTAAAGAAACAGAGAAAAAGGAACCAGGAGGTCACAATTTCAACAAATCTTCATCCCTGGTGCATCTGAGTCTTTTGTAAGATGGTGGAAGCACTTTTATGGCAAAAGTGGATATTTAAATTTCTGGTTTAAAAGCTTTCCTCACTTAAAAATCCTACTCTTCCAGAACCTGGGAAAAAAACCATGGTGCTTACTTGCACCAGCTCAATTTGTTCTAACTTTTGAGCTTCAACAAAGAAATACTGATGGCAAATTTCAAATGTGACTAGCTCCTAATTCACTGCCTCTGTACAGCTTCTGTGTTTTCAACCAGTGTTCTGATTCTAGGCCTTTATTCTGTTAAGAATATATTTTAATGATAGACCTAGTTGTGTTGCATCTGTCAAGGATTTTATTGTGGTGACATTTCAAAAGATTGGTTTTTAAATCAGCCTTCTGGTAAAACTCTGCATTACTGAATTAGAAAAACAGACTTGTACCTATGAATCACCTTCGGGTCTCACTGTTGGTTTTTAATAGTATAAACTAATGACTAGTTCCAATCTTCATTCAACTCTCATGTCACAAGTGTTCATTCAACTACTGTCTTCACAGCAAGGTGCAGGGCTGCCTGCACATTAGGAGGAGAAGACAGTAAGAGATCCTTGAGATGCAGGGACAGAATAAGCAATTACAAGCTAAAAATGATGTAACTTTATGAAGCAAAGTGACAGCAAGTAACACAATAATAAAGTGTGCTGATAAGCTCTTAGGAGATGAATGGACAATGAATTCTACACTCTATAATGTGGAGGTATTAGCCAAGGAAAGCTTATTTGGAAAAGTAACTTTTAATTCTGCTTCACTTATTAAGTAACAGCTCTTGCTGAGTAGCTTCCCACCACTGCATGTTTGCAACGGGCAACACTACCACCTTCTCAGGTCTAAAAAATTGCACTGCCTATACTTGCCCCTTTTCTGAAGTCTATGCCTCAAAATTTCCCTTTCCTTTTCCCATCTCATTCATTGCTAGAAATTGTAATTTTCTTCTCTGCAGTATTAAAACCCTCAGTCTAAGCTCCAGGTAATTCACTTCTGAATTAAAGGATCTTACTCCTGAAACCTCCCTTAAACTTCTCCTTCTCTTTCTCTTTTTTAAAGATTTTATTTATTTATTTTTAGAGAGGGGAAGGAAGAGGGAAAGCGAGGGAGAGCAACATCAATGTGTGGTTGCCTCTCACATGCCCCCTCCTGGGGACCTGGCCAGCAACCCAGGCATGTGCCCTAGACTGAGAATCGAACTGGCGACCCTTTGGTTCTCAGGCTGAAGTAGGTGGCCCTCAATCCACTGACACACCAGCCAGGGCTCCCCTTCTCTTTTTAAGCTGTCACCTTCCAAGCACAGTGTCTGGCACCCAACAGGTACATAATGTCTATCAAACAAAGATAACATCAACTTTATACCATTACTTTAATCATTCTACTCTACTCCACATGACAAAAGCCAAATGCAGACACCCTATCCTGAACCAGACTGAGGCTGGCAATCCTGGAAATGACCACTAACCCGTGTCTTCTGGAACACAATTGTAGTGCTTCTTTAGTTTTGTCCAAACAGCAGAACCAGACTTTGGGGACACAGATACGGTCCAGGTAAAAACCAGCGGAGTCGTGGGGTATAAGCAGTCCTTGAGGCCGTTCTCCGCCTCACGTGCAAGTACTAGTTTACGCCCCCAGTCACCACTGTCTATAAATAGAGGTTTTACATGTTCTGTCCTTTTATGTGTTTTGTAGCTCAAAGATTTTAAAGTCACTAAAAACTTGCTGTGATTGTTACGAAGCTCTTATTTCCTTATATTCAGAGTTCTGAGGAACTGAAGATATTTAAGCATATTTACATACTCTCCTAGGAGAGTGTAAAAAATGTAAAAAATAACCTAGTCAGGGTGGCTGAGTTAGTTGGAGCATCATCCTGTACACCAAAATGTTGTGGGTTCGATTCCTGGTCAGGGCATATATCTAGGATGTGGGTTTAAGCCCCATCTGAGAGCCTGTAAGTTCAACTGACTGATGTTTCTCTTTCCCTTTCCTCTCTCTCCAAAATCAATAAACATCTTCAGGTGAATATTTAAAAATAATAGTAACAACCTATCCAGTATGCCCTAGTTTGAGTCCCAGGTGCACACGGGTCATACTAATGATCTAAGTATGAAGATACCTCCCATCACTAAAATCTGGGAAAGTCTGGACCGCTTAAGAGAAGCTGTCACTTGCAACCCCGATGAAGGACATTCTTATTCCATCTGAGAATTACAGAAGCATGAGTACCCATTAAGATGTGCTGAATAGCCCTATGAAATCATTGTGGAATAATTTTTGTCTTGAGAAAGCAACTTCTTGTAATACATGCTAGGGATAAAGCTTAGAGAAGATTCTGTCAATCAAAAACTCATCAAGAATGTTGAAGACTGAAATGTTAAGAATGAGGTGGGTTTTAATGTTAGATTATTTCCAAGCCAAAGAGAAAGTTTGTCTCCAATTTTTAAAATGATTACAAGAACTTTATTTTAAAAAAGAAAGAAATGCCTTATGATGTTTAATTAGATTTTGAGGTATCATTAGTTACACATAGATTTTAATACAACCACACAGAGGTATATATAGAAATAAATGTGTATATACATGTATGAGTCTCTCTCTCTCTCTCTCTACACACACACACACACACACACACACACACACACACACACACACAGTATAGCTCTGTCTATGGGAAGAATCTACAAGCAAAGATACTCCAGTAGCAATGAGCACCCCTGCCACAGAGGTCTTGGCTTCTAAATATCATTGTCCAATAAAGGAACCAGGACTCCTTGGAGAAATAGTTGATTCAAAGGCTGGGGCAAAGAATAGAAAAGAACCTAGAATATCTTGTGGTACCAGAAGGTAAGGAAGTGTGCTCATAAAGTGATGGAGGTATGTCAAAAAGACTCAGGTGCCAACTTGAAGGAGCTCTGGATGGCCAAGTCTGGACAATTTAAACAACAAAAATGAATAATGACAATAATGGTGTCTAACCCATGGAATAAAATTAATACCTATGAGTCTGTAGTGATAGAAGTAAATAACTGAACAAACAAATGAAGAAGAGTCAGCTCCTCCTTACAGTAAAATTGCAATTAATAAACACAGAAGGAATGATGGAAACAGAAAATCTCCATTAGGCAAACAACACAATAATAACAACTACAGGCAAGAATCACCAATGGGTGTTAAAATTAGTAGATGGGAGGATAATGAGAAACAAGATACCTGCCTAGTCTCAAAGTGTACCTCCCAACGAAATATTAGTTACAAAGGCAAAACCAGTCATTTCACAGTAGAGAAACCTGGCGTGTACCACCTGAATCACATGATCAAAGGAGGCAGCATCTGTCATAAGACACACTCATGTCACGTACCACTGCCATGACAGGCTGACAGGAGTGCAATGTTATTCTGGGTCACTCCTGCCAGAACCACATAACCTCCACCTGATCAGGAGAAAACACCAGACCCCTCCAAACTGAGGGGCACTCATAAAATGACTAGCTGGTATTTTTTAAAAGTACCGAAGTCATGAAGAACAAAGGAGGGCTGAAAAGCTGCCACAGAGTGAAGGAGGCTAAGGAGATACAAGAAAATGCAATGAACCCTGGCGTGGATACTGGATTTTAAAAAGGACGCTGGTGGGAAAAATTTGCGTTTCAAAGTGCACAGATCAGTTAACGGTATCATATCGATGCTAATTTCCTGGTTCTGATCATTGTACCATGGTTATGTAATAGTAGGGGAAGCTGAGCAAAGTATATACAGGAACTTTAAGTACTAATTTTGCAACTTTTCTGTAAGTCTAAATAATTTCAAAAGAGAGAGGGAGAAAGAGAAGAAAACACCCAACAGCAAACCAGGTGCATCTTCAGACTATACATTTGGATGTAGAGTTCAAGTGTTTGTTTTTCCACCAAAACCCAAAATTTACTCTGTCCCGATGACACTCTAGACAGCAAACTCCAAATCTGAGTTGGTAGATATAAGTTTAATGACAGATTATGTCTGCCTCGTACCTTAACTTGGAAAAATAAGGTTTCCCTCGGCCTCATCTAACAATACAACTCAAGGCTGGAGCCACTGGCTCAACCTCCACCCCCTCGAAAATCCACTAGGGTCAGCAATGGGATGGAAATGGACCTGGTGCAAAGGGGTTTTCTTATTACTCGAGTCACAGCTGAGCTTTTGAAAGGCTCTCTGATATCTCAACTTTGAAATGCATGCTTTCTTCTCCTAGGTGCCTAACAATACCACATGGAATCAGTTTTGAACTGATCACCCTAAAATCTTTTTTAATACCTTCTCCATTCTGTTCATAACCTTACCGCTTGTTGAAACATGCTTATTAAAAGAGATAATCCAAGACCTAGTTTAAAAAAAATTCAAACCTATTATTGCCATGCCTACTACTTCTATGACAGGTTCCACAGTGAGAAGTTGACAGGGAACAGGATGTCCCAAGTCTTGTAGTACAAATTAAGTTTACCAAAATCTCCTAGCTATTGGTGAGGGGTACTTTCACAGGCTCAGGAGATACGTAAGAAATTGGGTCATATAGCCCTGACTGGTGCGGCTCAGTGGGCTGGGCGTTGTCCTGCAGAACAAAAGGTTCAATTCCCCACCAGGGCGCATGCCTGGGTTGCAGGGCAGGTCCCTGACTGGGGGCTTTCGAAAGGCAACCGGTCAGTTTCTCTCACAGATCGATGTTTCTCTCCCTCCCTAACAATAAATAAAATCTTTAAAAACAAACCAAAACTGGGTCATATAGGGGTATGATGATGCCAAGGTTGCCAACATGACTTTTGTTCAACCTGTCCTTATCTCACCATAAATTCCATAAAACCTGTCCGTCAGGATTACACACATATCTGGGCACTTCTGCCATTTGTCCTACAACCCTCCCCGAAGAATCATCCTTCACCTGTTTTCCTCTCTTTACTTCACATTATGCCCATATGCTTGACACATCCTTTCACCTTCCCTCCCACTGATCATTTTCATTCCAAGTTCAACATAAAGTCTCTTTCAGTAAAGTCTGGCCTAGAAAAAAAATGGTGTTGAAAGTAGCTGACTGCCAAGTGTTGAAAGCCACCCCTCCTCAATCCTCAACAATTAAAGAGTATCTCCAAAATGCATCTAAGAGCCCATAAACCGGTGGGTGTGTCTGGTTTATTAAGACCATGATCTCCGTAAAAGCAATGATCATAGTAGTTATACCACATGGGTTCTCAACCAATAAAAACAATCACTTAGAGCTAAACTTCTACCGGTGTCATCTCGGATGGCAGAGGTGTCTCAGTGTCTGAAGCGATGTAGAGTTGTAAGAGGTAGAAGTTTCTGGAAAAGCGAGCCAGAATCACCTCACAACCCTGTCCCATCACCATCGCTCTGGTCACATCTGGGTCCGGGTGGGGCAGACTCTAGCTCAGGTTCCCCAGCGCCACCCCTTTAAAACCAAGGGTTTAGAACACAAAATGCCCTAGTTTTTATTTCTGTGTCTTTTCATTTGAACAGGATACCAAGTCATGGGTCCACTATTTTTGCCACCACTCAATAACTGTGCCATTATGAGAAATTCTTGGACATCTTTGGGTCCATGTATACTTGAGTTGGTGAGTCAAAAATAAATAAATAAAAGAAGTTGCATTTTGCTAATTTTTTTCCTGGAATAATATAGAATCATTGAAATAAAATGCCACCTATGTTTGTAATCAATTATTAGTCATCTGTGGTCCCTTCAGCTAACTGCCAAGTATTAATCCCAAGTATCCCACCTATTTCATTCACCTAAAAGGTTCAAGAATTAAAAGTACAAAGACAGAAAAAAAAATTGTAGAAAGAACACAGATGCAAAATATGCAGAAATATAGCTTTCCACTTCACGGAAATTCGTCAAGTCATGCTTCTTCTGAGATCAGACCTTGATCTGGTGACAACGATAATGCTGCTGATGCTTTTCCAGTGAGCAAGGGGTGGGCGTGACTTCCCGGAAAGAGCGCTCTCCCAGGTAATTGCACACCACAGGTGAACTGCACTTGGCTGCCCGTGGGAGCCCCTTCCTGACATTTACTATGTGTGGTTTTGTCACGTGCTATTAGCCATGGTGCCATAGTCCCCAGAGGGTCTCAGGTACAGCAACAAGGAGACGAATCTCTTACCTTTCTCCTGGGAGTGTCCCAAAGCTTAATTACTTTTTTATGCTTTGAAATCTTCATCTATATTCCAGAGTGAAATTTGCAAGTGACACAAACAAACTACAGATAGGAGGGTAATTTGGGCTTCTTTTTAAAAGCAATCTTCTAAAATACCATCCTTTTCTAGCTCAGTATGAATGCGCCTACACATCACACTTTTTAGCAAAATCTTTATTTTTTTGACCCCTGAAATCAACTTGGAAACCTCTGTAGGATTGCAAAGATTGGTATTTATGGGAATTGTATGATTTATTTCCCTCCCAAGGATGATATGATGTAATAATTCTGACACATTTCTAGTCTTTTAAAATTAGGTCCAAGTTGAAAGATGGGAAAGGAAGCAGTCAGCATGGCCAGAGAGGTCTGGTACCATTTTTGTCAGGGGCTGGTGGAGGGGACAGAAGCACCGTGATGAGCGAGTTCAGTAAGCCCACGGGAGAACCTCTGACACCAAGCACTTCAAGTTTCTTGCCTGTCTTCCTAGACATTTCAAAGCAGGTTTGAGAAGGAGAACCTAACACTGAACCTAACTTGCACAGAAAAGATATATGAACCAGTGACAAGAATCAACCTTCTAAGATCCAGAAAGTGACTCCTATATAAATTTTAAATAAATGTTTACTTTTTCTTGACTTTCATTGCCAGAGAATATTAGGGTAGAAGGTTAGGAGAGAATGAATTTAGTCTAGAAAATGTGGGTAAACAAGTATATAGGATAAGAGAAAATCTCTTACTGCATTTTTTAGCTATTAGGTTAAAAAAAACAACAACAACCATCAACAGCACACCCCAGAGGTACGCCGGTAGTACACATCACTGTCAGAACTGCTGAACTCCACAAAATAACCACCGTACTGGAACCGTGTGAGATCGCATTTCTCTCCGCTGTTTCTCACGTCAACTGGTTGCTGGAGCTGAAGCCAAATTAAATATTTCCCTCTAGTAATTTGTAAATTCTGAGAGACAACGCTGTGAAAATTAACTGAATTCTAAATAAACGTGCAAGTCGGGGAATTTCTACCACAACCTCTTCAGCACTTCTCTGTAAATTGTTCCAACATGAAAGAAAATGTGTGTTGGTATATTTTCCTCGGGGAAGTAGGGAAGGAAGAAGACAAGAATAGAGGCCTGGGGAAGAGGGTGATGTCTTTGAAATAAACGCCTCAAAAACCTCTTTCATCTTCCAAGGATTCCTTAGTTGCTGCATATAAAGAAATGCCCCAAACAACTCAAATCTGAATTAAATGTTAAAGTGAGTTTTAAAGTCACACAACCTGGGCAAAGATGGGGGGCCCAGGTCTTATGTGCCTTGAAAGATGGCACTGGGCTCCCCGATACCTCCACCAACTTGGAAAAGCCCCGTCTTCCTTCATGGCGACTGTGATCCTTAAGTTAATGGTCTCCACGAGGGACCTGATGGCCCATGCACCCGGAGGTATTTGTATCTTGGTCCAGCATTGTTTTCCCAGAGGCCACTTTTCAGAACATGCCAGTGTGAAGTCTATCAGTCTGGCCTCTACCCTCAACGGCTGTTGAAGAAGACTCACTCGTTATCACCTGGCTAGTTACTTAGGCCATAACTAGAGTCAGTCTTCTGAGTGGTCAAGAGACACCACTGCTCATGTACAGCAAGCTGGACCACATACTTGGGTCTGCTATTGTCTTCTGTCCCAACTAAGCCTCCGTGTAGTTGGACACATACTGGAAGAAATCCCATCTGCTACTCTATAGCTTGAAAATAAGTTTCATTAGCTGTCTTTGCTTTGGTCATTACATTTTCATAGACAAAATTAAATTCATGCCTTAAGAGTCCCTAAAAAACCATCCTACACTAGAGCCAAGACTTAGATCTTGGCTGAAAGTGAAGTTTAAGACGGAAAGAAAAATGCATAAGAGACACTCCTAAAGGAAAACCCCATCCCCGTGCAGGAGCGCACTCGTCCTCTTTGCTTGGGAAAGGGGGCACTCTGTCCCAGAAGCTCATGACCTGGGCCAAGGACCTGGGCCAAGGACCTGGGAGAAGCCCCACCCCCGAGAAATGATGGCTTCCCAAGAACAACAACGGCCCCGACAGTTTTTCAGCTTCGCCATTAATTTTCCATAAAAAGCAGTTTTCACCATCAGTGCTTGTGTCAGGCAAGCCTAATGCTTCAGAAACCTGTAATTATTCTTGGCTCCCCACCCCCCACAGCCTCTGCACCTGTGTCAGTTCAAGGCACCAGCTGGCCATGTCTTGCCTCTTGCCTCTTAAGGGGGTGGGGGGGCAGGCAGGGGAGCTTTCATTACAAACCCAAACTCACGTTACTCGCCTCTTCTTCCAAAATGCAGGAACAAAACAAAAAATTTAAATTCACCAATCTCATCCTTTTCCCCAACAGGGCTTGCCAAAGGAAACAAACATTAATTGGCTAGACAGCCTTCATTCAAACCAAAATTACTGACAACACAGTTCCAGGGAAAGGTCTGACAAGGGGTGATTAATCCTGTTTTACAACCTGCTCTTACCCCCACCGGCTCCTGTTCACTTGGTACACACCCTCCCAAACTCCCCCGGCCCCTTTGCACAGAGCGGCCAAGACGGGAACATGCCGAACCCATTACATCACCTCCCCTTCCTCTCCTAAATCACTTGCACAGCCTGACTCAGGCTACTGGGATTTTTTTTTAAAGCAAACTCGTTTCATTGACTTCCTTCTGAAACAATATTATATCCTTCTCAGTTGGGTTAATTAAATACACCATATAAATGTGTGCGTGTGTGTATACACACACACACACATATATGTGTGTATATGTGTGTGTGTGTATATATGTGTATATATATCTACACAATTGCTTCTTTTACCCCAAAGCACAGTTGCACACATATACAAATTTCCCAAAAACAACAGGTTCAAATCCCATTGGGGCCCTGGGTGGCAGATGCAATTTAGTGGCTGGTGATCCCAGAGGATAATTTGTTGAAAACAGAGTTTTCAACTTCCACTGTGGAATGTGGAAGACAATGTGGGGGTGCTGGGAGGGGTGTCTGTCACACTCCTCAGGCTGTGAAAGATGGCAGTCAGAAAGTAATGAAGGCAAGCCCTAAGCCGCTTTTCCTGACCTGGATGGTTGTACATTTACCTAATCTGAGGTATCTGGGGTTTCCCGAAGTATTTACGATGGCTGCGTGGGTGTGCCACTGTGCTGCTAAGGAGACAGACTGGCCCTGCATGTACTCGGAGGCAGAAGAGAGCAAGCAGGTAAGACTACCAGCCCTGGAGCCAGACCACCTGGGTCCAGACTCAGGTTCAAGACTTACCAGTTCCCATCACTACTGGGCAAGTTGCTTAACCTCTCTGTGCCTCAGTTTCTTCACCTGTAAAATGAGATGATAATATACCCTCCCACACGGGAGGGTGTGAGGATGCGATCACTTGATCTGCGTCACGTGCTGGGAGCAGGGCCTGCAACTGTCACTGTGTGTGCTGTGGCTAATTTTCACTCCACCTCCAAGAAGACAATAAATGTAAACAAATGGAAAGGGGAAATAAACGATACCAAATGACTGTCAAAGTAAAGCTGGTGCGCATAAAAGGTTAAGTAAACAAGAAACTCAGGCTGAGACTTTCCTCCTTGGGATCCGTTTTCTCACGCACCAGGTAGACTGGACTTTGAAGGAGCCTACTAGTCTGGAGTTCTGGGATGCTGGGAAATAGGAGGAGAAAAGTCAAGACTGCAAAGTGAGAATGGCTGGGCTGGTTCAGAACAGGGTCAAAGACACTGACAAATGCCTCTGCTGCTCGATTGGGAAGAACCTGGAAGGAGGTGGTAGATGGACCTTCCTCTGCACAGGGGCCTCACTGCCTCGATCACAAAGCCTAAGACACTCACTAATCCAAGTTAATATGATGCTATAAAACCAGTTCTCTGGTTCATCATGGATATCAGCCCCAGCAGCATCTAAATGTAAATTTCACTGGGATGTGGGCTATTCAAACACAACGAGCCCTGATTCACAGCCTGCCTCAAGCATTTGTCATATGGATGGGTGGGTGGATGGATGGTTGGATGGATGGATGGATGGATGGAGCAACTCTCAAAAAGCAATCCAGTTGAAAAGCAACAGTGAGCACAATCCTGGTCAGGCAGGGATCCAAGAGCATGATGAAAACCAAAAATTCTTCCTTCTTCACCCCAAGAGCATCAGAAACAATGTGTATACATTTATTACCAACATTTCAGTATTTAAAGATTTAACTACAGGTGATTTCATCTATTATCTCTTCAATGTTTTTCAATTAAAAAAAAATTTTTGGTGCTTACTCTCTGATACAGATCCGGTATCCCAAACTGAGAGGTCCAAAAAAGGCCACAGGGCAGAAGTGAGACTGTGCACCTGTGTAGGGAGTACAGTGCCTGGAAAAGGCATTCAAGACCTACTAGGTGAATGAATATATGGACCAATTGATTAATCAATCCTGGAATTCCAGAAGGTGTTACCTGGTCTCCCCAGCTCATTTGACCCTACTGTGTCTGCCTCATTAGGTCAAAAGGCTCAATCATAACTTCTCAGCACTCACAGACTCACACTCGTCAGAAAGTAGTGAAATGGAGTCTCTTCTCAAGACGAAGCGGTCAGTCTTGGTCCTCACATCTGCCCGTTTCAAACAGGTGCAAAGAGGGTATTTCTTCTCAGCAGTCCATGTTGCATCATATGCCCTGAGTGTCACAGAGACGAACAAAACCCACCCCTCTTCTGGCCTCCAAACCCGGTGCTTATTAACTGCTGTCCTGAGGGAACGGATTAAAGAAAGGGGCTCAACTCACTTGACGTCATTTATTGCCATTTCTATCACCCAAATGAACCTCCCTGATAAAGGCATCTCTAGCCACTGGTCTCAGAAGCACTTGAGGATCACATCAATTCGGTCCCCAATATTGGCATCCCCACATTCAACGGACCTTAAACGCAAAGCCCATTCAAACCTCGCAGTCATCAGAAACTCGTGTCTTCTATCATCTTGCACAGCCATACACTCTACTTCCACAGATGAGGTCCCTGGAAACTCCTCTTTTGGCCCATTCGGGTGACTTTCCCATAACTTCCTAAACACAGGAGCATTTCTTTCCTCTCCATTCCCTTTAAGAATTTTACATAAAAAAGACATCTCTACGGAGAGGTGCTATTTATTTCAGGATCATTATTTCACAGATACGGAACCCTCAAATACTGAAACTGGAAGTGAGCCAAAATCCAATTAAGAGAGTATGGCGTTTGAACCAGGCAAGAGCTAAGGGTGCGAATACTGAATAGAAGCTTCATGGGTTTCATGTGCACGTGTGTCTGTGAGCATATGTATGTGTGCACACACACGCCCCTGACAATGAAGTGTAGGTTCTTTTTCATGTATTTCAGATGCCTTTTTCTAAACCTGTCATTCTTCCCATGGCCACAAAGCCATTCCCTCTTCTGTTCATTATGCCACGCCAGCGATTTTCAATCGGTGTGTCGCAAGGTTTTTCAAAACATGCACTCCCTGATTGTACAGGGCACTGACCTCTTTTCCCTTAGATGGTCAAAGAAAAAAATGACAACAGCCAACACAACAGCCATCAGTGTGAATGAATCAAAATTATACCTATTTTTTTGTCAGATCGGCAAAAAAATATATTGTTTTGGTGTGCCACAGAATTTTAGTAGTTACTTAAGTGAGCCGTGAGATGAAAAAGGTCGAAAATCGCTATGGTAGGCAAGAGAAATCTGTCACATGCTGGCTGCAAAAGAGGAGGGAGAGAGGAAGAGGTTTTCCATCATGTACAGAAATTGTGCTTGGCCCGTTCCTGACCCACACTACAATGTTGCAGGTTTCAAATTAACGATTCAACCCAACTTGACAGGGAAGAATCAAGTGCCGAGGCCCTTGAAGTTTGGATTCCAGTAGCTCTGGCTACTTAACCTTAGGTGGCTCAGCTGATATGGGATGACACGCACTTTCAGGCGCACCAGACGCTCATTGAAGAAGAGACACTAATTTGAATCATCACTACCATCCCCTCTTCCCTTTGTTCCTGTCGGAACCAATTTCCATACAGTTTCAAAGAAATCATCAGCCCATGCAAAGGGGAAATCCCAGTGGAACAAGAACCACATTAGCAGCATAAGGGGGGAAATCTAATTTCCAATCCAGTTGCTTTGTTGTTTCAACCTCCAAGGAAGCTTGCTACACATGCACAACATAAATTAAGTTTTAAAACACTGCCGTGATTTAGAATGAATAAAAACACTCACGGGGGAAAGGTGGTTCTTGGTACAAATCTCCTCACACAATGGAGGTCAGGTCCACCAGAGCTTGTGGGTGGGCTGGGCCTTTGAGGTCTCAATCACCTCAGCCAACAAAATGTTTTAGAACAGCATATCCTCTTGGAAACCAATGCTCGTGCTACCTGATAGTTTATGGGGAAAGAATTCTCAGTTTCAGGTGGTATCCGTATTAAGAATTTTTGCTTAGTCGGCCCTGTTGACAGACCTCACTCAGATGTATTTTATTGGTCCAAATTAAGGGTTCCTCTTTGGCACAACAGGATATGCCCATTCGATTTCCTAGTGCCCTACTTACTGGAATACAACTCATGGCAAGACACCAGTGTGACTACATCATTAATTAACCCGAACCACATACCGGAACATCGCTGCTAATAAAACTCCCCTATAAAGAAAACATGTTTTCTCTGCCGAGAATCCTGGAATGTGTGCCCCAGCAGAGCCAGTACCTTAATTAAGAAGATATTTTGATGTGTCTAGATTTGCGATTGCCATGAAATTTGGCCATGTTCGGCTTAATCTTAAACAACTTGAGTTCTTGCATGTGCTTTTGGGGAAAAGAAAGTGAAAATGACATTCACGGTCACAGGATTTGCAAACAACTACGTGAACGAAAGGATCACTTTTGCTAAGGAAAAGGGTGCTTTATCTGGGCTGTTGTTAAAAGCACACCCTGAGCTCCCCCCTCACAGTTCACTGAGTCAGAGATCTGTAGAAGCCTTCCCTTCTCTCTAGAAAACAGGCTACCAGAATCAGGACCCAAGTCATAGCTGCAGCAGCCAGGTGAAACCTGGGCTTTTCCCGTCCAAGCCACATGAGATGACATGTACTTGTTTACAGAGAATTCTGTTGCTCAAGCTTCTGAAAATGCTTATCAATATTTATCATGTCATCTTGGAATCCCCCTGTGAGACCATTAGACGGCAAGGATTCAAGTCCTGCTGGTGGGGAATCCTGTCTGGTAAAGGAAATCGGGCTCTCTACAGTTCTGTAGCCGTGCTGTCGATAATTCCAGAGACAGAACAAAAAGTTTCTCGACTACTAAGGAGTAAGCTTTTCCTGGTCCAACTCTGAATCTTCTACCAGAGCCTCAAAACATTCTAAAAAATTCAACAAACTATCATCTCGCAGTAACCTTGAAGGAATTAGGATGCCTGACAAAAGTTCAAGATCTCTTAAAATTGAAAACACAACCACCAATCCCAAATTTCTTTCACAAGCTTTTGCACTAGCATCTCTATGTAATTTCTCCCCGGGAGACTGCACTCGGCTTACGCTGCACCCTTCATTAGGAGATTTCTGAGCTCTCCCTGCCTGTTCCATATCTTGCTGGATTTTAAAAAGTAAACAGGATTTCAGTCATTCCAGCCAGTCAACATCAAGTGGAATCACTGAGACAGAAAGAAATGGATCTAGTATCTTTTCGTAAAGAGAGGAACACGGAAAATTTATAAACAGTTTACTGAGAATTTAATTTCATTTCTTTACTGGATTAATGCCAAATATATGGAAAGCAGAAGTGATATTCTTTTTAAGAGGGGATATTTGAATGTTATAATCATTTTTAAAATGTCCTAATTTTAGTAAATGTCAAAATACAAATTTGATCAAACCAGATCCAACACTCGCCCTCCCCCAGGTCCTTCAGAACAGTTGTGGCTCTTGGTTCGCTGCAATACCACTGTTATCAATCACTCACCCCTTCTGTTCATCTTCAGACAGAAAATGCAGCTAGGAAAGGGGCAAGGGATGAGTGAAAGCAGCAAGAAGAAAAGGAGGGAAGAAGCAGCCCTGGAGAACAGGAGAACTGCAGGCACCCCACGCCTGCGCAAACACTGTGGGTGCCAACAGCCGGCTCTTATTAGGTAACATGCCTCCAGGGAGGGGGATCCATCCAACTTCGGGCACCAGATCAGCTCAAGGGCAAAATGGGCACTTGGCCCTGTTCCCTACATGAAACCTAAACAATGATTTTCAAGTGGTTTCGTCTATAATCATGTGGTAGGAACAACCTAAAAAGGACAATGGCCAGTGGGTGCGAAACAGCACTGTGATTTAGATATGTGTGCTAGTGGAACATCATCATTGCTGAAAATCAGGTTGTTAGGCATCTTATTGGGATAAGTGCCTAATCAATCTTAGATATCCAGATCCTTCAACCTTCGGACTTTTTATAGGTGTAGAAAATCAAGGGCAATACGATGTCATGGAGACCAAACAGACCGAAGTCAGGGGGACTTCTACCAGCTTCTCCTACACAACTAGCTTTGTGGCCTTCCTCAAGTCATTTCCTCCTTGGTCCTGTTTCTCATGACCCAATCTTACTCGCCTAAGGGGAGCGAGGCTCAAGCAGGATGAAGTTTGCTACTCTGACCCCTCTGCTCATAGAATTGCTTGCCTCCAAGTATCTCAGTTGCAGACTCTGGACAGCGGTTTCTGTCTGGTCTCCTAGACGAGGCTTCACCATACAAGGCCACCCAGTTGCACTTGGAGTGCTGTGGCAGACAGGTGTTGTTTCTGAGGATGCTTTCCTCTCGAAGCTGACGATGCCCTTGCTGACAAAACTAGGTGAGGGGATTCACAAACTCAAATTCCCACAGGGACCAGGTGTATACCGTAGTCTGGTGAAACAGTCCAGGAGTACGACAGCGGGGACTGGTGGGGACGGCGATAAACACGTCCCACAGCTGTCCTATGAAATTCCTTGTCTGAGGAGAGGCCCAGCTGGAGGAAATCACGCATGAGCAGCTCTTCATTCATCCTCTGCTCAGCTACTCTTGCCCGGCACCGTTCAGCTTGCATCCCTGCTCGGAAGAAGAACCGCAAACCAGAATGGGAAAGTTGCTGCGATGGCACTTGTGAAAGGTCACGCAGGAGGAAGGCGGTGCTATGACAAGCCTTCAAGAGCCTGGAGGTCTGGCACCAAGTTTTAAACTTTGCTTGGGCTGAGCACCCTGTCGTGACCAGGAACTTCTCCATAAATACTTCCTAAACAGGAGCCACTACTACCCCTCATTGCATGCTCTTCTCTGGGATGCCTGGGTCCGACTGGCTGATTTGTCTGACGGGAGCATGACCAGGGAGAAAGAACTCTGCCAGATAAGCAGGCTGTACCTATTTGAATTTTGTTGGCCTTTCAGGGACAGGGTACTGTATCTGGTGCTTCTTTTAAATTAACATAACAACTTTTGACCAAACTTCTCCTTTGTATCAGACACTGTGCTAGACACTTTCGAGAACCCTGGGACTTGATGTCCGCCCACAAGGGGCCAGGCCATAGTAGGGCCAGAGGGACAGAAACACAGGCAATTAAAAATAGCAGGGTATACGTACGACTAATAACGAGAGGTGAATCAAGCGTTAGGGCAACACAGAGAAGGAACCAATTCACTCCTGGAGAGGCCAGTGAAGGCCATGTGAAGATGTCACATTTGAGCTGGCCTTGAAAACGTGTGAGCTTCTGTCAAGTGGAGAGAGGGAGCAGTGACGCTCTAGAAAGAGCACACGACGTGAGCGGCGGTGTACCGAGCCCTGCTGAGTGTGTGGAAATCAGACATTCGATGCACGGGCTGCATGTTGTAGGGCGGCAAGAAATGCATCCCCGGGGCCTAAAAAACATGCCGATATTTCTGGCTGACAATAATGTTGGTTTGCTCTTGGTTGAGTTTTACAAGTACACTTACTCAACAGAAATTGCTTGTTCTTCTGGATAATAATAATATCAATTTGGGAAAAGATTAAGAGTTTCAAAGATACTAGTGAGGCCCTATGGGCAAATTAATGTTGCCAAGTAATATTCCTGAAACTAAATGTTTTAGAAAATCATCTGAGGTACTTTCCTTTTCACATTTACACTCCTAATTTAAAATGCACATATAACAAACTTTGAAATGAGAACAACGCAGAAATAAATGTTACCCTCCTCCAAAAAAAATCTTAGCTAAAAAAATGCTATTGAATCAAGCATGGAAGTAAACTCAGCCCTGAGTTTCCTGGTAGGCAAAATAAAAAGGTCAATGTATTAAGAAATTCTCATCCTCAAAGAAACATCAGTTCCTCAGAGATCAGTAGATCTGAGCACACCAGGTTTAAAGTGAAAAAGAAGGAGAAAACATGGAAGAGAAGAACAAAAGGAAGAAAGAAAGTGATTGAAAAAATATTATCTCCTTTAAAAAAAAAAGGTGAAATTCCCTCATTAAAAACCATCCAATGTTTTGTTGGTGAAGGAACCAAAGGTTCAGTGCCTGAGTATGTTTTTCTCCTTTGTAGCCGCTCTCTGTTGATGTTTTTCTGGCTTTCTAAGCAAAGAGGAAGCCTCACCCATTCCTGTAGACATGCATTTCTGACCACATTCCCCTGGCCAATAGTCCTCAGTGGCTCCTTGAGGCACTGCTCAAGGGTGGAGCGTCCAGCAATCGGATCTGGGCACAAGGCCGCTGCTGCTACTGCTCAGGTAGAACGCTGGCAAGTTCGGCGAGCACTACTTCATTAAGGACGAGATGTGCGGGCGCATTTGACCTTTGGAAATACAGCCCTTGTCGGAAGCTTCCAGAATCAAAACAAAAGCTCCAGGGCTGGAAAGACAGTTGGAGGAAGCACACCATGAGTGCTGGGCCCAACCCCCACACAGTCCCTGTGCCTGAGAGGCTCACAAAATCAATAGAGCAGCCTTATTAACTCTGCAAAATCATAAGAGAGGGCTTCGCTCTTTGCCTGGGTGGAGAAGGAAGGTAGGGGGGAGGCAGGCTGGCTCCAAGGGAAAGGATGCTTCATTAAAGTCAACTCTGGGCAGGTGACTGCCGCGTACACTTAACAGGCAAACCCGTGGTTGATAGCCTCCGAAAAAGACCTTTCCCTTAGCCGAGGGGTCGTCATACTGGAAGAAAATACAGCTCGACTGAGCACGGTCTGGAAGGCAAAGAGTTGTTGTTTGGTGTAGACTTCCAACAAGTCACGCCAGGGGGCTAACCCAAGACGAAAGTTTTAAATACATCACACAAATGGGACTCTGTCACCTGCAGTCACAAATTTTAGAGACTCCTATTGTTGCTAACTTTTCACTCTGCTTTTCTGAGTCTCCGCCAAGTACCAAAATGAGCCTCTGCGACTGTTTTCCCCAGAAAAAGGTGTTGTGCTATTGCTGTAGCTCCTGGAAATGAAACCGCCAACCCTGAGTCCCTTCTGACTTGCCTAGGATCCCTCTCTGGCCTTCCCTACAGCTGAGTCCGGGCTTCCCTGACCCAGGTCACATGACCCAATCCCTCTACCTCCATCACCAAATCAGCATCACCACCAACTCGCACGTACCCCCAGTGAAGAGGGGTTCACTGGATCCTTCCCTTCTTACGGAGACACGCCTCGGTCTCTCTGGTATGCTGCCACCATCCTTCAGTGGTGCCAGTCATCGCCATTGAGAGGTTGCACACTGGCAGGCACGCAAGGCAAACAAAGTCAGTTTTCAGATACATCTGACTCCCGAAATCTTTTCTCCACTCGCACAAATCAAGCAAAAGTCTTATTTTTATAACATCCTCTTTGAATGCAGTTTCTCTGATTCTGGCGTTTGACTGTAGGTAAAAGGTTAAGCGTGCCTGTTGCAAAGCACACTTACCTCCATTTAATCCATTTGCTATTAAAAAAAGCATCCCTCTTCCCAGAAAGGTTATTCCTTGAGCCACACACCAAGCTTGAATCAGACAAATGTGGCTGATAACTTTATTGATCTCATTCACATCTCTCAAAAGGGGACAATGGCGACTCCCCAGTAAGTCCTGGGGCAGAACTTAAGGGATGGAATGCTTATATATCTATACTTTTAAAAATTGCCCCCACTGATGACCATAAACTACCTGCTGCTTTTACATACACAGACTTTGTCCGGACGCGCGACACAGTAACACCCCAAGGCCCAAGCAGACAGGCTTACTCAGATCTCTTGCCTAACGTGATTTGCTCCGTGACATGGAGAGACCCATTCACTTTTCCTTTTCTTTACTTCCCTCATTATTTTTCCAATGGAAGAAATAATATAAACCTATTCGAAAAGAAGTTGAGGTTAAAAGCAGATCTTTAAACAATAATACATGTACTCAAGGCCAACAATATACAGAGAATATGAAGCGTAACAACGTCTTTGCTTAGCAAGATTAAAACACCATCTACGAATACATCCCACGTGGCTGGGAAGTTATAAACCCGAGAGGAAGCTAGTAACAAGTGAAATACAGGTAAAATACGCGCTTTAAGTGTTCTTGATCTCACACGTCTGTACCATTTTAGGTTCCTTTGGAGCAGTAACGGTAAACTTCCAGGAAAAGATTTTGAGAACACTTTGGGGAAGTATATAAAAGCTATGAGAGGAATAGGAAAATTCCTTGCCTCTTTCAGGGGTGACTGGGAAAGTCACTAAAGATTTATTCTCCCCAGCACCCTGGTTCTCTCCTTTATGTCCCGGTCACAATGCGTATTTCCATAGTTAGTTATCGGTCTTCTGGGTCCGCCTCTGGGCTCTAAGCTCCAAGAGAGCAGGGACCACGTCTGTTTGGGTCACAACCGCATCCTCAGCACTGACCTCAGCACTTGGCATACCAAAAAAGGAGAGGGAAAGGAAGGGAAGGAGAAAGAGAGGGAGGAATGAAATGAGTAAGTTAAAGAAAGAGAACTGGGAGAGTGACACCAAGAAGTTGATATAGGTCATGGTTGATTTCACTTCCTCGAGCAGGAGTAACTAACAGCTAGTCATGGACCAGGCACCACTGAGAAAATCCTCAAGAAAGAGAAGCAAAAAAAGAAATCACCGCAGGGAGATGGAGCACAGTTCCGAAGCGAAGCATTCTCTACTTCCTTCTCAATAATCCCAATGGTTTGTTACGAACAGTGGGTTTATTCCAGTGTTGTCATCCTGTGTTGGCAAGTGGCATGCTCTAATCAGCAAACGCCAGCTGACTTAGGGACAAGGAATGGGTTCTGCTCTCATGTGAAGTGGCCAAGGAGGGGCGAGGGGACAGGTGGAAAGGTAAAGAACACAGCAGTCGCCAACGCAGTGTTCTGGGGGCATGGGAGCCTCTTGTTCTCACTCTCCACCTACACAGTAGCTCCCCCAACACCTGTGGTTCCACTTTCTGCCATTTTAGTTATCCATGGTCAACCATGCTCCAAAAATATTCACTGGGAAATTCCAGAAATAAACAATGCATGAGTTTTAAATCGCATGCCTTCCTGAGTACTATGATGAAATCTCACGCTGTCCTGCTCAGTGCCGCCCCGGACACGAATCACCCCTTTGTCCGGCATATCCATACTACACAGACTCCCTACTCATTCATCACTTCGAGGCCTTCTTGACTATCAGATGGATTATCACAGCACGAGAGAGACAGAGGGGCCCTGCACATAACTTTTATTTCAGTATATTGATATAATTGTTCTATTT
Organism: Phyllostomus hastatus; assembly: GCF_019186645.2. Classification (NCBI taxonomy): domain Eukaryota; kingdom Metazoa; phylum Chordata; class Mammalia; order Chiroptera; family Phyllostomidae; genus Phyllostomus; species Phyllostomus hastatus. The sequence goes on along the minus strand of NW_025333583.1, from coordinate 17,018,261 downwards.
TGTTATTAGTTATTGTTAACTTCTTACTGTCCCTAGTATAAAATTAAATTTTATTGTAGGTATGTATGTACAGGGAAGAACACTGTATATATAAAGTTCAATACGATCTGCGGTTTCAGGAGCCAACTGGGGGCATGGAACATAACCCCCACAGGTAAGGAGGGACGACTGTAGCTCTACTGGAAGAGGGGTACAGTCGTCCCTCCTTACCTGTGGGGGTTATGTTCCATGCCCCCCATGGAACGCATGTGAGGTAAATAGTCCTCACATGCGTTCCCCTTTCACTTGCAGGTGAGGTTGGGGGAATTTGAGACCCACTAGAACCAAACATGCACTGGGTCCCTCCCCTTCCCTGGCTGCTCCCAGTCCCCACCCGGCCCACGATCCTGAAGTCCCAGGGCCCAGGACAGTGTACCGACACCCCCTTCCCCTGAGTGGGAGCACTGCAGAACTGTCGCTGCTGCTTCCGGTCTTCCTCCCTGCACCCGGGGCCCTCCCCTTGCACCTCTGGCTCCTCTGTCCCCTCCTTGGGAATCCCGCAGGGGCACAGTGCTCCCTAGTCCTCGGTCTGTCTTCTGCCCAGGAGAAGCCTTTCCCTTGTCCCATGTTTCCCTGAGTGGCCTCCACTCCCACAAGTAACTATCTCCAAGAATATCCTGGAAGTAAAGCTTCCTTTTACTCCCTTCACTCACTCCTGACCCAGAGAGAAAGGTGACTGGCGATACAGAAAGACAAGACAGAAAAAGAAAAGGAAAAGAAGGGCCACGCCCACTCTTCTCCCATCACCCTGACCCTCTAGGGCTTCACTGTGCCCGCGCCGCGGGGAGGGAGGGAGCACTGGCGCCAGGCAGCCCTGGGGGAACCCCTGCCCGGCTTTCGGGAACCTCTCACCCACAGGGGCATCAGCCAGCAAGTTGGCAGGGGGTGGGGGTGGGGTCCTCAGTGGGAGGCCAGAATGACATGGCACCACCCAGCTGGGTCTAAATCCACAGTTTATCAACAATAAATCTGATTTTTAACCTCTGTCTCTCTTATTCTTGTATGTATTTTCTCTAATGAGGTAGGGAAGGGAGAATGGGGCTAATTTACTGGCCCCACTAAAAGAACAGCCAAATTATTGAGCTTCTCAAGAAGTCTGAAATATTTTTCATGAACATATAAAACTTTTTTTTAGCAAACCATAATGAGGAAAGCATAAATACTCCATTTTTCCATCATTGGATTGTTCTTTTAAAAAAAATAAAAGTAATGAACATACGTAAAGATCCAAAACATTTAAATGGAACAAACAAGGTCTGAAAAGTTCAAATCTCCCTTCCCTCGTCCCAGCAATCTCCCGTCTCTCCTCAACTGTCAACAAGTGCTTACACATTCTTCTAACTTGAAATGTTATGTGGATCAGCGTATATAACAGATATTTTCATTCCTTACTTTTTCTCATTCAAACAAAAGACAATTGACTTCTCACTCTAACAGCTGAGAAGCCTGAGGTCCGCAGAGGCTGGTGCGAGGGAGGCCTGGATTCCTCCTCGCCCCCTCTCTCTCCCCTTCTGCCCCCCAGCGGCGCCGGGTAAGGGCTTCACCCGCCCTTCCAGAGGGTCCCTCTCGCCACACCCACCCCACCTCCACACAGCAAGAGCCTGGAAATGCGCTAAGTCCTCTGGTAGCTATATAAGAGGGCAACCCTGGATGAAGGATACAGGGGACTCTGTGTATTATTTTTGCAACTCACTATAAGTCTATAGTTATTTTAAAATAAAAAGTGATTTTAAAATGAAATAAGTTAGTGCCGGATGGGGGAGGCCATGGAGGAGGGACCCTGCAGTGAGAGGAGGAGGAGTCACGGATGAGGAAGGAGCTCCTGCTGAAGGCCAGCCAGCCCCAGCTCCGGCCTCTGCCACCTCCAAGGTGCCTGCTGGCTGGGGCTGTAGTAGCATCTGCCAGTTCTTGAAATGGTTTAGGACGGGTTAGATTTTCTTTAAAGAACAAAACAATGTTTTCCAGTAAAGCTATTTGTTATGGACTTGGAAATGTTACCGCTTGATTCCAAACATTTCATGGTGGTTGGCCTTTTTAATTGTTCAGTGGGTTTCTATCTTCTTTTTAAAAATCAAAACCGAACCTTCAAAGTACATAAATATTTAATTTTGCAAAGAAAGGTACGGCTCTCCAGATGCGGCGTCCGTCCAATTCATGATCTCAAGCATTTTATGGCCACACTTCCCTGCAAATCACACCTATGGCAAAAACCCAGCTGCATACTCAAGTGTTCTGTCACGTGCCTGACCCCAGAATCAAATTTCTCATGTAAGAGGTTGAGCCAAAGGTATGTCTCAACAAATCGCTGCAGAAGTGGGTCAAACAGCTGACACTGCTGTCCCTCTCCACCTCTACTTCCCCCTTGAAAGTCTGGAGCCGGAGCAAAGTGGAAACTGAGCCTTGGGGCTCCCCATGCCACCCCACCCAGGACGAGAGGGGGACCGAGTCTGTGCTCCGGTGCAGGCAGACACAGCAAGACAGGCCCGTGCCCCTCACACCGCACGGCCGGCTCCCCGGAGCCGTCCCAGATGCCAGCTCTCACTTCGAATGAACGCACAAAGGCAGAGCTACTCAACCCACAAAACAGAGGTGGGCTAAAACCCTGGTGGCCCTCTCAGAGACAGAGGTCCCGGCGTGCCCTCGTTTCTGTCAGCGCTCCAGGTAAGACAGGATGAGAGTGGCCCTTTGGACCTGAAACTCTGGGCTCCCAAATCCTTGTCCATGTGGCACCTGTCTCAGGCAGCATGGAGAGCTGAGCATCCTTAGTTGAAGAGTTCAGGGGGCCTGACCACCACCATCAGGGTGGTCCTCACGTCAGAAAGATCCATCTCCCTTTTACCAAGTTAGCTGTGACCAGGGCTGCCCTGGGATGGGGACAGGGCCCACGTCCCAGAGAGTGCCGCCTGTGTGGGCTTCCCTGGAAGTCAGGCTGACAGGTCCTGGTAAGTCTAGGACTTCCTTCTCCAGGTAAGTCCCCATCTTCTTGTCATCTAACACATGTGACAATCCATTATTAATGAGTCACTTTAGCCACAAAGACTTCCACTTCCAGACGCAAACCGTCCCAGAGTTCTCACTTCTACATAAAACCCAAACTTCCTTTACCCATGGGCACCGACACACATACACACGTACACAATCGTGTCAGCCGTGTGATAAAATATTTCATTTTAAAAAGTGTTATCTAAAAATAATGAAGCCAAATATATTATCTTTAACCAGAAGTTTTAAGAGACTTCATACTACAGACTAATTTTTACTTTCTCAACATTTATTAAAAAGCTAACACATGCACACATACAAAGAAAAATCAGAAAGTTTTATATCCCCACTTTTAGACAACCACTAGGAAAGTTTTTTCAAGTTCCATGAGTAAGGCACAAGTAACAGCTCCTTTTTAACAAATAAGGAGCTGCGGCATTTCTGTTCAGAAAACTGAATAGGAACCAAGAGGAAGAAGGCCAACAAGAAGTCCTGGTTTAAGGCTAGAAACAAAAGCCTCCCCCTCCACCACAGACCAGAAAACAGTAACATTGTGTGGCATGGTAACAGTTTACAAAGCACTTTCACAGCCATATATCATTTGATGAGAACAATGCTATTATTATAATCCCCACACTGCAAATGGGAAAATGCACTTTAGCAGTTTGCCCTGGTTTATACTTACTAAGTCAGGACTAAATTCCAGGTTTTCTCATTACAAACCACTTGAATCTTCTACCACGCCAGTGTCCCCCCAACTTCGTTTTCATCCCACCTTTATTCATTTTACCAAATCAATATTTCATCAGCACAGTCATCTCCCTATTGGTTTTATATTGCAATTGCCTCACTAAGGCACTGTCTATTAAGGCTGCACATTTTTTAAATACTTTTCCTGTAAATGTCCATCAATAACAGACAATCATAAAATAAAAACTACAAAACCAAAATAATAATAACTTTTAGATGATGTTTACCTGTCAAAACTTCTGGGTCTGAGACAGATCTGTTCCCTCTTCATCAGAAAATAAAAGAAAGAAAGAAAAAGAAGATGGAGAAGGAAGAGGCAGAGGAGAAGAAAAGGTTATTAAGCCTTGGGTGTTAAAGACATACTCCCACAAAGGTGGGTCTTTCTCCTTGAATTAATCGGAAGGTTTGAGGGGGGAAAAGACTGAAAAGGGAAAAATACTGCCTCCCACGGGGATTCTGATGTTATTTAACGCAGTGCTCATGAAGAATACAGCGGGGCATCCTTTGGGAAGCATCTCTGTGAGCCACGCTGCATCCTGCACTGTGTCAACATGCAAATGCGCTGAAAATATTGAAAAGCGGCCCCCAGTTCTTGAAGGCCAACACTGGCTTGGACTTAAATGCTGATCTCTAAAGCTCAGGCAGGTTATCTACAAATTAAGGAGGACTGCCATGAGACATCAAGTGGCCCTCAAATTCTAATATTGGTAAAATCCTAGTCTCTGGAAATAAGGAGCATTAAAAAAAAGAGCTCACAGATGTAAAAGTAGGAGAAAAAAGTAGGCAGGTGCATCTCAGGTGGGAAGACAAAAGCTTTGCACTCTGCTTCTCTTTCACAGGGAAAACTATGCAAATGCATTTTAAGTCCACATAGTATCTCTCCCTTTCTTTCTTTCTTTCCTTTTCCTCCCTTCTTTCCTATCTCCTTTGCTTCCTTCCCTCCCTCCTTTCTAGAAGTATTTTTAAGAAATATTTTAATAGTAGCTTGTTCATATAGTAAGATAAAGTTATTAATTTTAAAGATAATTTATATATATACACACACACAAGATAATGACCCTGGACCTTTACTTAACACTCAGAAGTATTTAAGAAGAAAAAAAGTAATTGCAGATTGGAGAAAACAAAAAGGAATACTCAACATCAAGTAATTCAAAGGAATGGCTTTTTTAACAGGAAAAGAATGACCCTGAAAAGCACCATCTGGTCGACCTAAATGATATCCTGAGTAATATAAGGTAGTCAATAAAAAAGAATAAAATTTTTTCAAACACCCCCTAATGTAGAACAGCATCCTGAAAGCATTAGAAAATGAAGGGCAAGTGTCTTGCTGGCAGTATTTGAGGGCCGAGGGTAGGAAAAAAGCAAATTACTTGAGCCTCAGGAAAGTACTTTATTATAATGCCCTGGAGTTCCTCACACAAAAAGCATCATTTCCTCAGTGAAACAAGTCATATAAAATCCAGCTCCACGAAAAAATAAGTAGTGAAAGCAGTTAATGGAATTCTATACAACATGCCCCAACGTCAGACTCAGAAACCTCAGCACTGGTTACAGGTTTTCCTTCCACAAAGAAGAGTTTTTCTCACCACTGACCAGTTGGGTCTCTGAGGGGGACAAAAGAAACCAAGACAATAGCAGTCACTTGTTAGTGAGGGCAGTCTGACCAAAACAACTTTTTGTTTGGTATTGTCCCATTTGTTCTCCCTTAGCCCAAGAAGAGACTGTATGCTCAGGAAACTTCGAGTCAGTTTCCAAGTTGGAAAATGTTGCAAATACCAACCAATAAGGAATAAACATGCTCTGGAGCAACTGCTCAGCCCAGGCGGGTAGGGGGGTAAACCAGATGGTCTTTTCCATCCCAGATTTCGATGATCTACAACAGAACCTGGACGACCAGGAGAAACTGAGCTGCAATTTGAAAGCTGCTTTATAAAATAAAGTCCCAAACAAAGACATTCAACAAGGCACAGAAATCTAAAAAGAACTGAACATGGAGTCTGGGCAAGAGTAGAAAGCAAGCCAGCTTGAGGCTGTGATGGAGAAACACAGGTTGTCCCCAAGTCACAGCATTGTGGGAAGGAAGGGGCCTTAGGGAGCTTCCAGTCTGAGGGTCAAAACCCAAACGCCTGCTCACCAGATCAGGGATCAGAAACGAAGCAAGGTGGAAACAGTGGGGACAAGGTTAACTGAAGAGTGCATGATCTGTCTAAAAGCGTTCAAGTTAAAAAGAAATTTGAAACGTGTATGCTGGCCAAATAAAACACCTCTTCAAGCCAGTTCAACCTAAGCGCTTCCTGTTTGTATCTCCAATCGTTTAACCGCTCCTACCTCTACCCTACAATACACACGTGAGGACCCTGAGGATCAGAGAAGTCGCATCTTTTGATGATAAGCACGAAAGAGTGGGTGCAAGCAGCACAGCGAAAGTGCTAGGGTTACATGACACACCGAGATGACGTTAAATGGAAAAAAAATTAAACAGCAGTAGGGAAAAATCCTCTGCATGCCTTTAGTTCAAATGTACTAAACTCACATGGTTTACTCTTTCAGAGAACAAACTGAACTATCATCTAGTTAAACACAAAGCTACTGAGAACTGGGAGAAGACACACGTAAGGAGAGGCTGTGCAAAAACCAACCAACAAGCAAACAATCTAAGTAGTCATAAAGTCAGATGCCAAGTTTTCAAAAACAATAGTTAAATCCGTAGTTAAACTTGTCCTAATGGCCCTGAGTAAGATTCAGCAAATGGAGCTCCTGATTCCCATTTTACAGACAGGAAAAGTGAGGTACCTAGAGCTATCACCGCTTGTTTTTAAAAATGTGTATTTTTTTTAAGTTACAAGTTGAGGGTTCCTTCTAGGTACTTGTCAATGAGCAAGGTGAAAAAAATCTTTCTATTTCTTGGTATTGGTTAATGCATATTTTTTTAATTGGATAAGTCTAAGACTTTTTTTTAAGTGAAATTTCAGGAAAAAAAAATCCAATTGTGATCAGTTAAGTGGTGTGAAATCTTCCCAGAAAACCCCTGAAGGGGAGAGTAGGTGGCGAACAACCTCCCTGGGGACAGCAGGGAGCCACCAGACCAAGAACTGGAAACATTCTGTCAGGGAACCCCTCCCGCCAGCCACCAGCCAGCGGGGCTCACCTCCCATGGTTTCTATGTATCTAAGAAAATACAAATACACACCTCCTAGGAAGGAGGGAGTGCAGCCTCACACAGGGCTGGCATCTCTGAAATAAATCTCTCCGTAGGTGCTGGGCTAACCCTTCACATGAGGAAATGATCTTTGAGTTTTATGGCAGCATATGCATGACGCTTCCCCTCCCCCATAAAATTCCCCACACGAACAACCACATCAAATTATTGCTTTTCAGAGGCCAATTCAAAAATGCCCTACTTTATCACGGGAAGAATATTCCTTGTGTGTGTGAGTGCTTCCATTATGTCTTATTTGAAGGGGGAAAATGAAATAAAAATCCTATCTGAGATATTTATAGATCTCATAAAACCTCCTTCACTCTCATAAGCTGCTGTAAGCTCAGTCATCAGGTAAGGCAGAAACGGCAGGTGTAGTAACCAGCACTGTACTGTGTTATTTGTGCCTAATTCCGGCTCCTGAAAAAAATAACAGCATACTGGAAAAACTTTAGAGAAGTAAGTCATGAGCAAAACTGGAGGGAAAGAAAAGGGAATGAGTCGGCTATTTGCATGAACAGACCGAGCAAATTCCAAGGATGTCAAGACTAGTGCCAGTTTCTGGGGGTAATGGGTGTTGCTAGTCTTCCTCCAGTTCTCAGTACAAGTGGCTTCATGAGAGCCTCTCCTGTGAGTGCATGGAGGAATGCCATGTCCGATGCTCAGCACACTCCCCTGCCCAGCCGCCCATCATTCGCCTTCTCTTAGACACTCCAGGATCACAGGGATCTTAGAGGGGCAAGGGACAGTATTTAGAAAAAGAGCCCTGAGGGGAGGAAGAACAGCTGAAAACGGGGGAGGAAACAGCGCGTGCTGAGTAGATGCTCTGTTCCGGGCACAGGGCAGCAGAGCTAACACGCAGGCATTATTAACTCCGTTCCACCGGTGACGGACTGAGACTCAAAGATGTTATGTGGCTTTCTCAAGGTTCCAGATCTGCCTTATTGCAAAGCCTCCAAGTAATCTGACTACTAAAAACACTGTGGCTTTAAGGACATTTAGTATAGTTTAGTTTCTCTCCTAGATGAGAAATCCAAGGCCCAAGAAAAAGACCAGAGAGCTGTTCAAACCTCTACAGGTCCATTGGTTGCCAGGCCATGACCTTGGCCTTCTGCCTTGCTGCCTCCTACCTAACTAGGAGAGTGTACGTGGAAAAATTCTGAGTACTGAGCTGACTGCCTCGGTTTGCACCCTGGCTCAACCACTTCCAACTTGTGTGACTTCAGGCCACCCATTTAATACCTCTAACCTCAATGTCTCCATCTGGAAAATGGGGATAAACAGAACGTCTAACACATGGGCAGTCGTAAGGATTGAAGGAAATGTTCAATGTAAGTGCTCAAAAATATTATCTCTAGGGAGTATTTGATATACATATATTGAATATTATGAGGATGCTTATTATGAGAATAAGAAGATTAGCCAAGTGGAAAGAGGAAAGTGTGTTCCAACACTGGTTTTGCAAGTCATTTGCTTTGTAGCCACATTAAGACAACTTGCTAAATCGTCGTCTGCCCCGATTTTCTCACCTCTGAAAGGGAATTTCTGTGACCTGCCTGCTCCTTAGTCACAGAAGGAATGTGCCAATGATGGGATTGTGAGCGAAACACCCTGAGCTCCTGAGAACAAAAGTTCAATACAGATGGTTGTTAGACTTTCACAGCTAAACAAGAGAAGTCATCTCTCAGTCCATATCAAAGAAAGCAAGAACCTTAATAACCTCAATGGAGGGGGGCAAATGCACAGGTGAGGGCCGAACAAACCCCTGGGACACGGGAGTGAAGCAAGCTACTCAAAATGACATTGAACAGCACCCCAGGTAGCTAGCTCACGGGAGGCTCAGCCCCGCATCGGGGCCTGCTCACAGAAGTCATCCTTCACCGTCATGGGCAGGAACTGTGCTCTGTTAACAGGGTCTGACCGTGACCAAATGAACCAGCCACAAAAGCTCAAAAGGAGGAATCTATTTCCACTCCTTTGTACGCCGAGCGAATTTGCTGCCTTTCCAAAAATAAGAGCCGACACTATGACCACGCCATTGGATTCCTGCTCACTGGGCTCTGGAAGGTGAGGGTGAGCGTGGGGTCAGGAGCAGGAGCAGGCAGGCACTCCCTTCCAGAGCAATTGCTGCCCGGCTAATTGCCGTTTTCACAGCTGGACTGAGCTTTCCAAAAGGCATCCTTGCACCCTAAGCTCTGAGCTCCTCTCAGGATGTTCTTTCTTGCCAACCGTACCCCTATCAAAGGCAGTTTATAGATGAAAGGATGTAACTACAGTACATACATTTTGGCAAACATCACAGTTTGAAATAGAGGCATTTCTAAGGCTTCTTTGTGAAGATCACCACATGCCCACGGTCATTACCACAAGCGCTAAGCCTTCTATGGACGGGGAGGTAGCCTCCTTCACTGAATGTCCTCAGCAGCAATTCTTCCCGTTTATTTTTGTTCCTCTTACTAGAAGCATGGGTCCTTTGAAACTCCACATAAATAGAGTCCACTTCCAAACAGTGAGGTCAATAACAAATATGGAGAGCTACTACTTAATGCCTATCTGGCATCGACCAACACATGTTCATGCACGCACCCACCCTTTGAAAACCACAGTGCAGGCTGAGGTAAGTGGAAAATCATGGCCGAGGGCTTTCCGAGAATGAATTACTTGAAGCACAGCATGGCTGGCGTTTAAGGCCCAACAACACAAAGTTACCAGAAACGGAATTTGACCAGGTGAAGCAAACCTCTGGTGGGTCATAGGAAACGTGAGCCAAACGGGACTGCGTTAGACACTTCGGGGGAGGGAAAGCAAAGCAAAAAGGATGGAATAAAGCCTGGGCAGGTGCTGGTAATCAATGAGCTGGAGGAACGACATCCACCAGCACTGGCCTGCTTCGTTATGAACCCCTGTCACACTCAGGTTCGAGTTACACAAGAAATGAACTATTTCCATAAGTGGAGTAGGCACCTACAACTCTGACATACATACATATATATGTGTATACATGTATATGTATATGTATATGTATATACATATATACACACACACACTATTAAACCTGTGAGCCCTGGTGGCATACTGGAATCACCTACAAGCTTTAAAAAACACTGACTGCTATCCATTCTACCCAAATGGATACTCATTTAACTGGCCTGGGGTGCACCCACGGTTGAAAAACCATTGTTACAGACAGGCAAAGCTTAAGTCAAGTCAAATGACAATCCTTAAATATCCACGGAATGCCCAGCACAAGGCTCTCTAAAGACTTGCGGGGTTCTGTACCAAAAGTTTATCATCAAAATTATACCTAAGGCATCAAGTCTGCTCTAAATCACACAACCCAACTGGAAAAACAAGACAACAGGGGAAAAAAAAGAAAATAAAAAGGAAACCTGTACTACAAGACAAAACTGAAAAGCATCACAAGGAAATACAAAGTTCTACACAAGAATGTAGTAACAGCAGCGATTATTATTGGCCAAGGAAGGGGCGGAGGAAGGGACGGGGGAGTTTCCTGGAAGATGTGGCAACCCTGTTAACTGATGGGTAGGATTTGGACAAAGAGCATCAGAGGGGAAGAGGGAGGAGGAAGGAAAAGGCTGACAGAAATGACACAAATAAAGACAGAAGCAGGAAAAGCAGAGTCATCCATTTGGATGGCTTTTGCTACACACAAAAGGACGAGTGTGTACACTATTCTCTAAACCCAGTCTTGGAACCTCTTGACTCGTACAAGTCTGGCCTCATCCTCTGTGTTGCAGGGCACCTCTGACCACTCGAAGCCCTGGTCGTGGAAGTAGAAAGTCAGTCCCGGGGAGGTGACAGGGCCTGCCTTCAGACAATGGCAGAGGAGCAGCACGTGGACAAGCTTGAGATTTGGGAGGAGCCAAATCAATAGGATTTTTCTACTGATTCGATTCCAGGGAAAGGGAGGGGCCGAAGCCAACCGAAGCCTCAAACCTAGATTACAGGAAGAACACCCCTATCAGTACGAGAAATCGGAAAGCCAGGACGGGCAGGAAAAGGTGGAGGAGGAAAACTCTGCAGCGTGATCGCCGGACGAGCCGCGAGGCCTGCTGTGCGGTCCGTCCCACCTCCCAGTTCAGGTGTGTGGGCCTGGAACTCAGGGGCGTGTCTGGAGTTGGAGAAGTAGAGTACAGCTTTGAGGAAATCGAGTAGCCTCCATTTGGGATGGGAATTTCCATTTCAGAGATCTTAGTGGTGAAACAGATTTGTGAAACAACCTCCAACAAAGAATTTTCACCAACACAACCACCAGAGACTGGGTGGAGAGGGCCACACTTCACTGGGCAAAGAAGAGTAGAGCAACCCTGCATTTGCTTTCCAAAAAGGACTTTTTAAAAACCTCACAGAAGCTGACTTTCTTCCCAACTGCTTATCACAACATTGTTTTCTGTTTAAATTTGTAAAACATTACAACCTCACTGTCCATCCAATCCTCTCAATAAATTTAAAAACACTTCAAAAAAGAGTTTCCTGAATCTGCCCATGAGCGTCATTACAGGTCCGTGGAGGCCTGTTGTTGGAGAGGCATCGGAGACAAAGCCATTTCACATCCAACGCTTTCTACACAAAATCCCAGTTCTATCATCTACCCAACTCCCCTCCAAGTTCTCTCAATGCCCCCCCTTAACTCCCCCTCCATTTGATATTATTTAAGTGACAGCATATTTTTTTTAAAGATCACATTTATTTATTTTTAGAGAGAGGGGAAGGGAGGGGGAAAAGAGAGAAAGAGAAACATCAATGTGTAGTTGCCTCTTGAGTGCCCTCTATTGGGGACCTGGCTCACAACGCAGGCATATGCCCTGACTGGGAATCGAACCAGCGACCCTTTGGTTTGAAGGCCGGCACTCAATCCACTGAGCCATGCCAGCTAGAGCTAAGTGACAGTACATGCTTTTATAAGACTCAAGTTGTAACTGAGGGCTTTTGTGGTTTTGTCTTCAAGGCAGTGTACATTTTCCAGGTTACCACACATTATTAAAAGTGGAAAAGGGATTAAGTTGCATATATAAGCCTTCTCCCACACATTCATTTAGGACTCAGACAATTCCAAAATTCCATGTACTAGTACTGTCCAAAGTCAGAGAGATTTTCTTGCCTCCTTTAAGAAGAAAGAGAGACAGAGGGAGGAGAAATGGCTCAAAGTATATTCAGAACAAGGTGATGAAAAGCAAGTGGACTGATTTGGGCGTCCAGAAGAGCCATCAGTGATAACAGCAGAGTGAACCTGGAGGACGAATATCTCACCTGGCTTTAACAATGACTTGCGGCAACCCTCGTGTTTTGCAGTTGAGGAAACCAAGACCCTTTTAGGATATGAAATTCTAAGTCTATGGCCCTAACTATGGCACAAGGCCCGGGGCCTGACTTTCAATATGACCCTCAGGAAATGTCAATAAACCCATATTCAGAAATAGATATTGCATATGGCTCTACATTAATTATTTTAATTACCTCCAGTCATTTCCGAGTGACACAGACATGGATGCTGTTTCCTGGCCATTATGGACAGATGTGTATTCACACTGTATACTCATTTGTCCTAAAAGGGCCACCAGTCCGCCTGCCTGTGCCATTAGCTAAAAGCGCAACAGAACTTAGTAAAATTCAAGCAGGTTTTGTAAACACGGTTACAACAAGGTGGGTAAATATAGACAGGCACAATTAAGTGTTGAAAAACTCAGAGAACTTAAAATTCCTCTTTTTTTGGCAATTGTATTCTAACTTTGTATTGCTTAGTTTTTAACATGTTTACTCTCCTCTACTGAATTGTCAAGCTCACCCAAGGCAGAATCTGGACCCACTTTGCATCACTCATACAGTATTTGCACGTAACTAGAATCAAGAAATGAGGTATTTTCTGTGAAATATTTTTCACACCACAATTTAATATACACAAAGAAAATCCCACAAGGTGTGACTAGGTGCATCCACCAGCTCAATCAGGAATGGCTTCACCAGGCAATCAGAAGTCACTCACATCTCAAGCAGGCTGCTCCTGGGCCCACACTCCAAGGCCACCGCTGCTCCCCTGGAACACGCACACCTCACACACGTGGCGGACAGGGCAGCGGGGAGCTGCCCCAATGGAGACTGCAACAGACACAGTATACTCAGCAGGACCGAGTTCTCAGGGTCCCACCAGAATATCGAGTGAGGAAGACAAAAGAGACTCAAAGCAATACAAATAGTTCTCCAACTCAGCCGCAGAAAATAAAGGCAAAGTAGGGAGAGGAGCAAGAAGGGGTGGTCAATCTTAGGTAAAAGCATGTCCTATTAACAGCAATGCTTTGTTTATTTCAGGGACTCTGACACTAAATTGAATCAAGATGTTTTCTCATGCAGACGTTCTAAGATAACACACGAGGTAACTGGGCAGACGAATGTTTCTTAACTTGTCAGTATTACCTGTGACATTAATGATTAGATACTGTCACTTGTTCAGGGAGTTTAACAGCAGCAATGGTCGTAGAGTTTCTTAATCACTGCACTTGGTAAGACTCGGCAATTTGGGTTAAAATGTTTCCACCTGTTTACGCAAAGCAAGCCTTCGACTGATTTGGGAAAGCAAAGGGATTTACTGCAGAGACAAAATCTCCACCCCTCGCCCTTCGGGTGCCAGGCAGGTTCAGTTGGGGAGCTGTCCTAAAGTTTCAGCAAATCCCAATTCCTGCGCACATGCTTACTGACAGAACTGAGTGAACCAGAATCACAGAGGCGGTTTCTGCATTTGCCCATCCTGGGGTCCAGCAAAGGCGGTAAAAGCCCCTGACACGCTACCACAGACTGCAAAGATAGGGGCCTCTCCTACCGCGTGTGGGCAGCTGCCCTACCAAAATGAGCCAGTCGGGACTGGCCGGAGCAAACTGCATTCTTCTTTCCCCAACAGGCGCAGCATGATTAAAGAAGATTGCAATGCCTTCTGGTACTGAAAATGTAAAATGTGGGAATTCTCTGAAAGGAGAAGGATCTGAAGATTTATAAAAGAATGGCTACTAAAAGCCCCATTAGGACCCTCTCTAAACTCTTCCCATTTAAGTGGAGAGGCAAACAGCCCCCACTGGCATTTATATTTAGAACGGGCTGGGAGGGAGCACGAGCCCACATCTGAAGGCTGCAGGTCTCTGGCATGCCCATATATAAATCATTTCAGGGTGAGCCTGTCACAGTGCATCTTCTGCTCTGCCCTTTAAATGGATTGGACCCCAACATCACATTCTCCTCAGGGTAAGAAGTGGGGGTGGGAGTTTCATGGAGAACAAAGAAGTCACCACTTCCTTTATATCCCCCCACCCACTAAAGACAGACGTAGTAAAAAAAATCTGCATCGTAACATTTAAAATGCCAAACTGCAAACAGGTAGACTGAATGGTGTCTGAGAACACCTACACCTACACAAAGATGTATCTATTAAAAAGAGCATGGACATGAATCCTAACGAAAGGCTAAGTAGGTGATTGATCGCATTCACACGTGCTTTCATCTGTAAAGCTACACTTTATGTAGGGATTGCATCCTTATACAGGAAAATCTGGCTAACAGGGACAGTTCTCATTTTTTTTATCTACCAAGACACTGTTTCAAAAAAAAAAAAATAGACTTATGGTAACTGAAGAGCACACAAATCACATTTGAAAAAAAAAAAAGAAGAAGCACCAGCTATTTTATCCTTTCAGTGTGGTTAGCAAGGCTCCTTTGTGTCTACAAATTTCCCTGGGTGGTGCTGTTGCCAAGAAATTCTAATTCATGACAAGGGTTTCTGCAAATTGGGGAAAGAGGCAAACCTGCGGATGCAGGGACCCTCCAGTTTGCTTTGTCTTTCTGGCTGAGACAGCACCTGGCTGCCCAGGCAGTGTGCGGAGGCAAGATCGCTGTACAGAAGGAGAGGCAAAGTAGCTCCCAGATCCAGCGCCATCCCCTGTACCATGAGGCTGTTCTTGGAAGGCAACCATTTTTGTAGGTTGTCCCCTAGAGATGCCTCATTCCGAAGGCCTGTAAAAGTGTTTCAGGGTGCCTGAAACCAAGATGAAATTGCAGTGTTATGGGGACGTTTGAGTTCTCACAGTAGCCAAATATGCCATTAGTTTAAAACAATGGGGAAATGGGGGAGGAGGGAGGAATGTTCTATGATTTATTTATTTGTTTCCAGTAGCAGTGGAAAATTTTCTCTGAGCAAGAAGGAGGCCTGAAACTGACCCCATCTGCCAATTATGAATCAGCATTAACAACAAGCATAATTCTGTAAGAGTTTTCAAGTAAATACACCATGCCACAAAATGGCATGGAGCAGAGCAAAATACAAACGAGACTGAGAACCTCATCATTTGACCTACACTTACAACACAAGCAGGCGGGGTGTAAAGAATATACCCAAATTCTAAGTCTTTGTAGCTGCCCGAAGAAAAACAACTGAGTATATTTTATCAAATCCTTTTTATTTTTAAAGTCAGCAGCGGGTCCAGAGAAATCATGGTTTCTATTGGCAACAAAACTCATCAATGGCTCTCCCCTTATCCATCCCCAAGTGGTACCCTATGAGCTACTCCAGTTTCTGTCCTCCCTTTGACGTTTTCCTACTTTTGCTCAGAGAGCTCTTGGAAAATTGTCCTGCAAGTTTCCAAAGAGGTTAAGGCTGGTAGCCTTAAGACTTGCACATCAGTTGAATTCTGTAAAATAACAGGCCACATAAGCACAGTGTAATTTACAGCTATATGACAGGCAGAGAGGATGATACTTGGGCTGAGCACTTAAGCATGCAGTCAGAGCCCAGGAACAGAGAGCAGTTAATGTTGGATGTCCATCTGGATTTTAAAATTATACCAGTAATGATTTTCAGAGTTGGAGCTGTATGTGGATAAGGCATCATTGCCTGGAAACTCAATGTCAGACTGTGACCCTGTGACAGAAGGGCCATCATACGGTCACTTGACTATCAAGCAGGACAGTTATCCCAGACCATATGTTTAAAATAAAATCCCCAAATTGTTCATCCGCAATTGTCAAATGCACAGAGGTTCCTGGGTTTATCATCCAAGCCACTCTTTCTGTACAAACAAAATTAAATCAGATTACTGGAATCTCTGTATTTTGCTCATCTCCTCGAGGCCAGGTACACTGTTCACTTTCCAAAGAACATCTAATAATTGCTCCTTATTTGACCTCTAAAATCTCATTACTCCAGAGCATGAAGAAACTTCCTCCTGCCTCGGGTTCTTTGTGGCAACCTTCTTGAGCCTTTTGAGTAAAGGAGTCTCAAAATTTCACCATCTGATGGTTGATTTGGAACCAACAGTTGCATATAACCACCCCCCCTCCTTACACTCAGAAAGGGGAAGGGGGGCAGGGGAGAGGGAGGAAGGAAGAGAGGTTGGAGGTTTTGTCATCAGTATGAACTTAAGAGTCAGTCACCTTAACATACGGCAGTTGTGACTATAGAGTCCGCAGCAGAAAGCTCCTCTGAGTGGTGTTATTTAGGAGCGCTTCCCCACAAGCCATGTTTCAGTATGGACTGTGTGTATGCCTCTGACACAGCTTGGCGAAGGGTTCTAAGATGATGGTCGTTGGCAGTTGGAGAGGGTTAAGGCAAGACATGGGGGTGGGAGGGAGCTGAAAATTCCTTTGCCGGCTGATAGAAACTATGAAAGAGGTTCCTTGAAAGGGGTGGACGGAGTGGGGAGGGAGGAGAGGGGTTAACGAAAAGCTGAGAAGGCTTCTGAGGAAACAATAGATCTAATACATCCCCTAATTATCCAACCAATGATGTTACTTTGCAGATCTAGATTTTCTCCTGCGTGGTCCAAACTGATGTTAAAAAAGCAGGTTTCTCTGGAGAGGCCTTCCCCCAAAGCAGGCTTTACTACTGCGAAAACTTGAACCAAAACAAAGTTGTGTGATTCATCAGGAGGGAACGTTGTAACAAATAAAGCCAACTTTCTTCCCTCCAACACTGCTTAACAGTTAGTCACAAACAAGAGCTGCCTTAGGCATGCTGACTAAATCAACAGATTCCCTTCCTAACCTGTCTAGACAGTTGTTAATACCCAACCATTTGACACCAGTGAGCTGACAGTGTGAAATGACAGCTATTTCAGAAAATGAAACTCGGGTATTTTGGTTCAATTAGCATGTGAAATAAAAGGAGGAAGAAGATGTAGTGAGACCCTTCATAAAATAATCTTGTTAAGGATAGGGAAAGGTTGTATTGAAGTAATGCCTTCTGCTAAAAACGAACTGTGTGTGCATTCAGAGAGACAAAGTCAAGGATACCTGCCAGCATCCTTGGGCAGGAATGCACGCGTGGACACACAGACAACCGATGCCAATACCTGGAGGACAACTGGCAGCCTCCAATCAAGGGACAGTGGCAACTAGCAACAATGGTACAGAGGATCAGCTTTGCCACTCGGCTAGTTGTACCGAAAGCCAAACCTCACTCACTAAAGCAGCAACTGTTACATCCCAGCCTCAAGCTGGCAAATCCCACTTCGGATCCTGGCAGAGGAAAATCAGCCGTTCATTAGCCATAACAAGCTCCTGTCACGGAGCAGGGAAGTTACAAGAGCAACCACACACCATGCCTCTATAGCCCTCCCTCCCCAAGGGCAACTGGATTTCTCTAAGATAGACTGTGCAAGTTCACACTTCCAAAGTGTAAATCCAGACCGTTTTCTTGGACTTTCTTTGGTAAGCACTGTAGAATTTTCAAAGAATACCTACACCACCCCCTCAACCTCCCACACACCATCTTTCCTGCAGAATCCTCAGCAGCTCCTAATTCTTGCTGAGAAAACCACAGTTTCTGCAGCAGACCTCTAGCACTTTTCACTGACCAGCACTTTATTCCACTTCACGAAGCCCAGGGAACTTGTCACCAGCCCCACTTTGCCCTCACTGGGACGCCTAGCCAACTTGGCACTGGTGCCCTTCAGCATCCTAAGGAGTTTCTTAACTAGTCCTCTAGGACAAAGTCAGAGGCATGGAAGCACACCGTGTCCCTTGCCGGAGGTTTTGCTGTCTAACTGGAAAGGGACCCCAAACAAATAAGAGAGAGAAAGAGAGAAACAAGGACACACATAGAGGGTGTTTTCTTTCTGGAGGCATTGCACTGGGGAAAACTACAACGCACGGTCAGCGTTACATCTTCCCGTCCTCCTTCTGACAGCCTTGGGTACCTTTTGTCACTGGGCTTCTCTCGCTGCTGCCCACCTTCTGATCTCAAAATCAAGTTCCTATTCTTTACTGACACTAACCACCACCACCCCCCCCCCCGAACTGACGATTGTCAGTACCAGTTGAAAGAGATGAGCCTGATTCAAGGTATCAGGTAGGTGAGCTCGTGAGCGGCATCCTGTCAGCCACCCCTCGTAAAACCCCAAACCACCTTCCCTCTCCACTCCTCCGAACCCCAGAAGTTAGGCAGGTCTCTGCTGGGGGACAGTGAGCCCGACAACGTGGGCGCAAGGATGTATGTATGTTGGTGACTGAAACGCAGGCAGCTCGACCGGCTGCTCGGCTCGGCACTCTACGGGGTTAGGGGGTGGGTGGAGAGGTAAAGCGCAGATGACTGTCTCCGAAAACATTTTAAACAACAAACAGCCAAAAAGAGGGGGAAAAATAAAACAAAAAAATTCAAACCCAAAGCCCACACCAACGCAGCCCCTGCGTCTCCGCCGCCACCACACGATTTACACAAGTAATTTAAATCATTCACCTGCTGCCAGGTCTCCTCCAGGGATGGCAAAGCTGAGAAGTAGCCGGTGTCGTGGACAAGTTGTAGCTCCTGGAATATACTATAACTAGCCAACACGTCCATGCTGCTGCTGCCGGGCAAAACGGGAGGAGAAACCCTCCCCCGAACTCAGTTGGGTCTGTTTGTTTGTCAGTCTGTCTGGCTCACCCCCCAAGAAGGCAGACATCCAGTGGCCCTTTTGTTTTGTTTTGTTTCAGTCAACTAAAAAGGAAAAAAAAATCAATGCAGGAGAGAGGGCGAGAGAAGGTGAGAGAGAAAAGAGTGGGGTGGATGGAGAGAGGCATCCAGCGTGTACAGTGCAGACGGCTGCCAGGAAAAGGGGACTTCTCCACGGGAGTAACAATTGCCTTCCAGGGCTCTAATCACTCCAGCTCGTGGATCAGGAAGGGGGATGCAAACTCACTGACACGAAGCTGCCATCTATTTCTGCAGCGCTGTTCGCTCCTAATGCAATCTTTGCTCTTTATTTTGGGAGGTTGCATTTTTTTTTCTCGCGATCGCTTCTCTCCCCACCCCCCCTTCCCTTCCCTCCCCACCCCCACCCCATCCTTGCTAGTTTGTAGTCTCTCCCCCCTCTCCTCCTTTTCTCCTCCTCCTGCTCTTCCCCCTCCCCAAACTCCCTCCCACCGCCCAGCTCTCCGCGCAGCCGTGGGATCTCGGAGGAGGGCGTCCATTAGGCCGCGTGTGACCATGTAAGGTAAACAGGAGGCTCATGAAGTCACTGAGGACCAATGGGTAGCGCAAAACGGGGTCCGAGGCGGGGCTTGTCCCTGACGGCGAGCGCGGATTGGTGCACTGAGGATCTCCCTGCTGCCATACAAGGCGGTGCGAGGCGAGCTATTTTTAGAGGGCTATATAAGGGGGCTGAGCCGGCTGCTTGGCGGTCTGGGAGCGCGAGCGCAAGGCACGGGGAGGGTCGGGGAGACACTCGCGCCGGTAGCCCGGACGCCTGGGCGGCCAGACTCGGGCCGACCACCGGCCTCCGATCCTTGCCTTGGTGCCTGCGCCCCTCGAAGGGGATGGGGTCGCGTGTCGCCTTTACGGCCCGAACGCGGCCGGTCTGGAGGTGCAAGTCCAGAATACGGGGTTAGGACGCCTCCTGCAGGAGGAGCAGGGCAGTAGACCCGCGGAGAAGCTGTCGGCGGGGAGGGAATGACACTTGCCACTCCGCCTGGGTCCTAGGCATCGGGGCTTAAAGAACCTCAAGGGAGAGGCCGTGCAAGGGAGATCCTCACTTACTAAAAAGTAAACTGAAAAGAGAAAAAGCCCCTTTACAAATTCCCCCACTGGCTGCCGGGACACAGCACACCAGCGCCTGGAGGGGAAGCGCTACACAATGGCACAGAACAAAGGGGAGCAGACGGGAGAGCGGCCCGGTCCGTCCCCCGCGCGCGCCGCGCGCGGCCCCGCCCCGCGAGCGCTCGGGTTCGCGCGGCCACGGCCACTCGCCCTCCCTTTCCTTCTGACCCCCAGTGGGGGGCCAGGCGGGGAGTCCGGCTCCCAGTTAGAATTGATGGAGGGGGCATTTCGCTCGAGTGTGTTAAAAAGAATGGAGGGACTGTGAGTAGTAGACATGGGGCGCAGGCGAGAGGCGTCAGCTTTCTAGGGGGATTAAACGTTAGCCCGGCTGCCCCCGTGGCTTCGGGAGAGGTTTCTATCTGGAAGTGGCACCGTATTGTATAGTGAAGCTGGCATGTAGAAATGTATAGGGATCCTTCAATCTCAGGTGAAAACCCTGAAGAGCGCTCGTTGTTAGGGTTGACCAGTTCTTTTCTTGACCTTAAATGGTTAGTGTAGTTCAAGCTTCTCCCACATGGACTGTGAGCTGAACTTCCACTTTTGGAATGATTGCTGAATTCGTTATTTATCCAGTTACTTAATTCTACTCCTAGTGGAAAAGACACGTCCACCTTAGTGGCTCATCGCAGTTTTCCCTTCTGACTATGTGGGATTCCGTATCATAATGTTTGAAAGATTGTGCTTTCTAGAACGAACAGATTTGAAATTAAATATTTGCTAGGAGAAATTAACCAGGAATTACTGGGATTGAGGAGAGTATAGTTTGTTTACTTTCTGATATCTGGAATTCTGTTGATCAGATCTACAGCATCCATTGTATAATTGGTGTATTTATTGTAGTAATGCATGGTATGCGCGAGGGTGTTCGTACGTTTAGTATTACGCATACAAACGTAGTACTAGGTGACAAATGATAGAAAAAGATTAAAAGTCATACATGATTAAGATGATACCGTGATAGCACATGAGTGTGTTAGCACCAGTGTGAGAGAGCCCCTGTGCCTCTCTGGAAGACAGGGTAGGCCTTTCCCAGACATAGAAAACCAGTTAGAGCCATCACATCCTGATTAAAGCATTAACTTGATCCTTGTGGTCATTGATGCTGCTGCAACTAATCGCTGTGTGACTTGAAGCAACTTACAGGCTCAGGCCCTCTGCTTACCCATCTCCGACATAGGAACAGTGGTATCTAACTTGCCTAGTTGTTAATGAAGAGTCAAAATAACGTTTGTAACTCATCTAGTACATAGTTCTAGTGCTCTTAGGTGAGTACCAAATGTTAGCCATTGTTATCCCCTGGCTTTAGTTAAGTAAATGAAATAATATCTGAAGGAGTGGGACCCATAGGGGTATATACCAGAGTCTCGGAGAAGGAGGGGAAGTAGAAGGCCCTTGCCAATCTATAACAAGGTCTCCCCTCCTCGCCCTGCCCACCATGCTGTTCCTTTTGTGGGGGGGGATGGGGAGGAGGCCATTGAGAAGCACTGGGGAGGAAGCCAGGTTCATGGGGAAGTAACGGGGGAAGGAGAGGAACTCAGATATAGGAAATTCCAGGGGCAAAAGACCAAAGCCTATAACTTGATGTTTAAGCATCAAATGAACTAAATTTTGTTTTTTGAGTTACACTATTGCCATTTTTTAACAAAGCATGACATACTTGTTAACTTGTGAATTTGAAGATTTTACAAATAATAATATTTATTAAGTACTTTCAATGTGCTGGGCTGTGTGGGCACGTGAACATTTTCTAGGTAATGTCTCACTTCAGTCTCGCAACAACCCTGGGGTAGGTATTTTCGTTATCTCCAACTTTATGGATGAAGATGCCCTAGCTTAGAAACATTATGTTGATCAATCAAGGTCACACAACTAAGAAGCAGTTGAGCCTGGGTTCAAATCCAGAAGCATATGACTTTCAAGACTGTGTTCTACATGGGACTCTCTGTGCGGTAAAAGGCAGTTTCTTGCTTTTAAGTCAAGATTTGTTTATAAAATTTGCTTGCGTGTGGAGAAGGGGGGCTTCCATTGAGGTTTTTTCCCATGTAAATATCAGTCATCTAACTTACAGAAGAAGTCAACCAAAATTTCGCAGTGTAAATCCTGAAAACCTCATTGTGACATTTTTCAAAACTTTACAGAATATTTTAGAATTCATTCCAAGAGATTTACACAACAAGGCACTCTTAAAGGTATATTTTCAATATTAGTCATAGTTAGCTACTTTTAGGTGCACATTGTAAAACACATGCAAAGATTCTGAATGTACAAATTAATCAGCAAATGAAGATCACAAGGGAATTTTGGCAGTCAAACAAACCAAAAATAAACAGCACTGCTCTAACTACTGCATATTGAATGGCTTCTCTGTACATGGCATTGTACGCATGTTTGCATCTGACCTTCACCACGGTCTTGTGAGGGAGCTATTATTGCTCCTTGTTCGCAAATGAAGCTACCAAAGTTCAGAGAGGGCACACAATTTGCTCATTAACATATATGTCTGTTAAATGGCAGGAGCAGATTCAAATGTAAGTCTGACTCCAAGTTCACTCCAAAGTCTGTGTCCTTTAAATGAGTTGCCTTTGGAAACACTAATATTACTTTTATAAAAATTTATTATTGTTTAGTTACAGTTGTCCCCATTCTTCCTGGTTACTCTCCCCTGTGCTACCCACCCCCGCCTCCCACATTCAGTCCGCACCCCCCACCCTTGTCTTTGTCCATGGGTCCTTTATTCATGTTCCTTGACTTGACCCTTCCCCTGCTTTCCCCTGTTATTCCCCCGCCTCTGCTGCCACCCACCTGCCCTCTGGTCACCATCAGTTTGTTCTTTATTCCCATGTCTCTGATTCTATTTTGCTGGCTTGTTTCTTTTGTTGGTCAGGTTCTAAACACTAATATTACTTTTAATAATACCACCCTTGGAAGTGATCCTATAGGAAATTCCTAAGAGTAAATAAGTTACCTCCCCCCCGAAGAATTAAGAAATGAGGATATTTAATGAACAAAAGAGTAAAAGTTTAATTTGCAAATAGACACAATCCAGGCATCAGACAGTTACTACTGGAAAAGTTCTGCTTCATTAGTACAGGAAGTCCTCATTAGCACTGTGTGATTAGCGCTGGTAAAGCCTCCTTAAAGTAAAGCTACTTAAAACAGGAACCAAATTTCAGAGCAATTAGTTGGGGGAAAAGGTTTACTGGGGACTTTTTTAAAAAAACAAAGCAACACTATTAGAATATATTTATTCTATCCTATGTTGATCAAAATTTACATTGTAAGTACAACTATGTCCTAATATAGAATAAATAAGTAATAAGTCAAGGAGATTAGTGTTGGCTTAATTTTTTCTACAAAGTGTGAAGCACCTTATCAAATATGCTTTATTTCATATTTGACTTTTACACCATAATCAAAAAGAGGGTCACTTTGTATAAATATTTGAGGGTGTCATAGTTTTCCCAAGGGTCTCAATTAATTCTTTGATATCCAAAGTATTCCCTCCTTCTTGTGTAAAGCTCATTATTCTCATCATCCCTGTTGACTGTACCTTTATTCACTTGTTTAACTCTATAGATCCTCATTTGCCAGTTGCTTTACCAACTTCACTTTCTTTGACATCATGAAACATTACACCTGTTGCAAGATTTGCAATTTTACTTTGCAATGGAATTGATGTATTTGCATTGTATTGTAAATGCTTACCACCATGGGGAGGGGCGGGTCGAGAGGGGGAGAGGGATCCAGGGGTTTTAAAGAGGTGTTTGAATGGTGGACTAATGTGTAAGTGGCCATGTCATCAATAAATACTTTCATGAAGTAACTTGTTTCCATTCACAATCTTACTGTAGATGAGTATTGGGAACATGGGGAACCTGCTTTGATTGTATCAGAAAACAGGCGTGTCAGAGACGGGGAGGTGGGCAAACAAGTCTGTGAGAGACATGATTTGAGTCTGGAAGAAAATGGAGGTGGCGGTCCATACACTGACATACATGCACACATAAAACCAGAGAGTTGTTTTATGACTGAAGAGGAAGGTGGCAGCGTTATCGGGGCGATCATGTCCCACATAAAACATTCCTCGAGAAGACACATCTCCTTTTGTTTTCGTTGTGTACTCAGCTCATAATTTGGCTTCGCAGTTGGCCTGCCTGCAGGGAAAGAATGTGCTGGTCACAGCCACGGGAGCCTGGTGACCATTGTTATGGTTCTGGTTGTTATTGTCCCTATGAAGATATTTTAGTTGGAACTGTGTTCCTCGGGCGTTTAACTAGTGTGGATCTGACTCCCTGCGTGTGTCACTTTTGAGACTCTGACATGTTGAGATTTCTGGACATATGATGCGGGGGGCAAAAACCCTCTTGGTCTTGGTGATTTAACCAAAAACTCTTGGCAGGTAGCCTGATGATCTCCAGAAAACATCTCAATCTTGCTATTGACTTTTCAGAGTTCTGTGGGTATGTTATAGTTTAGTAAACATTTATTTTTAATAAAATCTTCAATCCAACCCTGAATGTTGAATTTTGCACTGCAGTGTGTCATACCGAAGGGGTTAAGGGAGGGCCTGGGACGCACTGCTGGTGCGCACATTGCTCTCACTCAAGTAGTCCATTGCTTAACATTGTTGACTTCCCACATGATAAGGGGAAGGAATTCAGGAATTCAGCAAAAGTTTATTGTCCAGAATGTCCTGCCCAGACCTTAGCATGTTGGACATTCAATGCCGTTATGACCTGTGGTGTCTAAATCCTGTGAAGATTAGTAACTGAGGTCACCTCTCCAGCGTGAGCTACCAGCACTTAGAAGTGTGACTGTCCTCTAATGTAGGACAAAATTGTTATTTAAATTGAATCGGTCATTCAACAGACATGGTACAAAACATTTCATCATGTAACATATATTATACAAGTGCATAGGGTGAAGATAAAACAGCAAACACAGGTATCTCGCCCATGTCAGACAGCAGTACTATATATAGCTCCGAAGTCAGTGTCCAGTCCAGTGTTCAGAGACCTGCTTTCCTCTGCAGCGTTCCTTCCGGGAGATGCCCAGTCGCTCCACTGATGGGCATCTCCCAGGAGCATGTGTGTTGTGTGTGTTGTGTGTCACTGAATCTGCTTTGACTCCCAGTGACCCTATGAATGAGTGATGTCCACAGTGTTTTGTCCTCCACCGCCCTGCCCAATTCCTGCAGACTCACACCTATGGTTCCTTTTGTGGAGCCGATCCATCTCACATGCGTCTCCTCTTTTCCTGCTTGCTGTGTTTTTCCCACCGTGACTGTCTTTTCCAAAGAACGCTGTCTTCTCTGGATGTGCTCACAGTAAGGCAGCTTCAGTTTTGTGAGTTTGGCCTTCAGTGATGTTCCAGGCTTAGTTTGCTCTAGGACTCAATAAACCACTGTGACCGGGCCAGGCTGGCTGGTTTTCCCCACCTAAGAATAGCATCACAAACTATTCAGGGGTTCTGGACAAAGATTTTGGGAAAGAGACCAGCAGAAAAGGAGAAAATATTTTTAAATAAGAAAAAGAAAACACTCCTTTGGCTATGTAGTGATAGAAATGCCAAGACAGTTGTGAAACCAGTAAGAAATGAAGTGGCTGATGTTTGGGGAATTATTACCCTTCGCTGTATATGAAGCACACTTTGTAGGATTACGTTATGTTTTATCCTGAGCATTTTCATTCTGACATGTCGAATACAGCACAGCATTACTATTAATATATTAAATATCACTGTCAATGTTTTATCAGAATTTCATTTTTCTTTTAAACATGCCATTTCCAAAGGGTTTGGTGCACAGTTAATGGGATTTAACGGCAGAATGCACCTCAGATTTTGTAATGGAAATCAATGGGAGAATAAGATTGATTTGATGGAAAGTCTCTGCACTTCAAACTTTGCTGACAGTGACCATTCCTTTAAGTGAGGGATGCCCATTCCACAAGTGCCCAATGATGGGTTTTTATGCATGTGATAGATCTGGGTAGTTTGGAAGATTAATAATGTCCGCAGCAGTGTTTTGCTGACAGGTTGCTCATTTGGATTTCACTGCATTTTCTTTACCAGAAGGATACTTGGGTGGATGGTTAGAAGAGTCACCTGAGTTATTCATACTGGCTACTGCTCTTCTCAGGAGCGAAGCAAATGCCCTAACCTTCCGTTTATGCAGTCTAGTGGGGGAAAACACTCCCGCGTCCACCTCAGAATGCCAGCTCTTGTCTCTCCCTATTGCTTTGCAAAAGCTTGTCCTAAGCAAATGTGCTCATGTTTTACACAGGGTTATTTCATTTCGGGCCTCTCCCAAGCTGGGTCCCACATATGACATGCTCTTCCGCTTCATTTCAGAGTTGGCCGTTACTCGGGAAGCTAGGGAAATCCCATCTGATAGGGACCAAAGGGCAGTCTCCCTGAGAAGTCTCCCTCCCTCCACCCAGTGTGTCCAGATGTGAAATTCTACGCAGTTCCCTCTATGCCACGCATGAAACCATCCTCTGCTTTTCTGCAGTCTCAAATCTTGATATTTGAGAGATGTCAGTGTTAAACCCCCTCTTGTTTCTTTCCTTTTTTCATGTACATCATTGCCCTTTTGAGATTATAAATTCCTGGGGAACGTGTGTCTGTTCACCTTATATATCATCTAATATCTGTTACGGTACACATAAACGATTTTTTAATTTTTTAATTGATTTGAGAGAGGGGGGACAGAGAGAGAGAAACATTGATTTGGTGTTCCGCTTATTATTTATGCATTCTCTGGTTGACTCCTGTTTACGCCCGAACCAGGAATGGAACTCACAATCTTGGCGTATTGGGACAATGTTCCAATCAACTTAGCTACCACACCAGGACCCATGTAAACTTTAAAACCAACTTAAAAAAGGTTACACAAAATATGTTTAGTAAAATTTAAAAGTAGTAATTACTCTTTGTTCAGTGTTGTTTGGACCTGGTATTGTTTGTGTGGGCTTCTGTTAGTTCGGCCTAAATGGGAAGAAATGGTTTTACCTGAAGTGATGTCAAATGTGGTTGAAAGGAAATAGAAGACCTAAGACTTCTAGTAACAAATCTCTCTAATTAAAATGACCCAATCTTACATAAAGTATATGAAAAACATTGTCAAAGAACCCACTTTACAGAATGATTAAGAGCTATTTTTTTAAAATAAGACACTTCTCAGTCTGTCAGGAAATAGCCACTATTACATTTGTTACATTTAAGAAAGACTATAATCTTAAATATTGTAACATTTCACAAAGTGATATAATAACAGACTTTTCTGGGAACTGGTAACATTAGCAAAAGAAAAGACTAGGAACAAAAATTTATTCAGTTGCAGTTTCTTTCACAGTGTCCTGGGGTAGTGGATGTCTTCATGCTAAATGACCTTTAAAGATCACAGAATAGAAAGAGATCTACTTTAGCAGCTTGAAAGTAAGTATTTGGCAAACTTGAATTTCCCCTTTCTAATTTGTCTTTACCACAGTAATCTTCTGATCTGTAATTTCATCTTCTGAGTGGACTTACTTGTATGAGATTGTTCTTTGTAAATACATAATATCAATTTTTATTTATTTACATACCTGTTTCTTTTTTTCTTCTATTTCCAGAGGAGTATAAATAAAGACAATAAAGTACAAGAATGATAACACAGAAAATTATTAGCATTAAGAACAAGACAGAAGTCAAGTACCAAAAGATAAGGAAAGAAGTAATATAATAGGTATTCATTATCATTGAACTGTGTCTCCCATTAAACATGAGCAAGCTACATTGTTATTTATAAATTACTTTCTTGTAAATTTTCTTCACGTGAACTAATGCCCCTAGGGCACAGAATCTCATCTTTGAAAACTTAATCATTTTTAAACTGGAAAAACTGAGCTTCAAATTTTTCAGTTCTGGTGGACCCACTAAGATGTAGCCAGGCCATCTCATTTAAAGCCATGTAATTTCATTTACTCAGCAATGACTGAGCACCTATTCTGTCCAACAGTAGGCTAGGGTCGGGGCTTTAGGGATGAGTGAGATATGGTGCTTGCCCTTCTGGAACTAACATGCTAATCGAAAATGAATTTAAATAAAAAACTAATTAAAAAGTAATGTGGGTAATATGGCAGACTAGATTGTTGGAATAGATTCCTTCTATGTAAAAACAACCAAAATGCTGGGGCATGAGCCTTGATAAATGGACAAGATAATAAGGAATTACTGGGCTAAAATCAAAGTGAAAATGAGGTTCAACATTGCTTCTGGCAGTGAGCACCGTTAAACTCAATATTCCCAGCATGGGCTGTGTGTTAGAAGGAGCTTTAAAAATATCGTTGGGCGTTGTGTGCTTCCAGCAAAGGTAGACTAGCAGATGTTGGATAAGCCCCACCTCCACCTGGAGAACAACTAGAAAATTTGGATGAAATATAAAAACTACATGATGAAAGTATTGAAGAAGTAGCCATGAAGCGAGGACTAGCCAAACCAAGGTCCTGGAGAGAGAGTAAGCCCAAAGAAATAAGCCGCCCAAATCAGCAGGATCTTATCCCACTGAAGTAATTAACAAAGAAAACGCTTAGAGGCTATGAAAATGATCAGAAAACACAGGTGAAAAGGAAGATGGGCAAAGATGTCAATAATTCAAAAGGGTGAGGATATCAATAATGGGGTCCTCCAAGCAGTTGGCGGGGGAGGAGTTCAGAAATAGACTATCCCTTCCTTACCAGGACTGAAGTCTGACTTTGAGCTACTGTCCTACCTGATTACAAGAAGGTGATCTGCTCCAAGTCAAGCTGCCTTCAGAAGGAAGGAGTGAATCCTTGCTGTAAAAAGATAGGCTAGAATGTCAAACCAACTCTACAATGTCCATCACTCAATTAAAAACAAACACACATGAAAAGGTAAAACAAATCATAGAAGCAAACCCATCTGGATTTCCTAAGATATCCAGATATTGTCATGATCAAACATACACTTTGAAATAACGCTCACAAATATAATCAGGAAATCAAATGACAAGACACAGAACTTCAGCATAGAACTGGAGACTATAATGAAAAATTCCGTAACAAAAAATCAGAATGATTAAAAATAAAAATGTAATGGAAGAGCTGGTGATGGTTAATTTTGTGTCAGCTTGATTGGATCACACGGTGCCCAGATATTAGCTAACCATTATCTCTGCCTGGGTCTGCACGGGTGTTTGAGAATGAAATTAGCATCTGATTCAGTGGCCTCAGTAAAGCACTTTGCCCTCCCCAGTGTGGATTCCAATTCCCATAGAAGAGGCTGAGAAAAGAAGAATTTT
The DNA here is from genome assembly GCF_019186645.2 of Phyllostomus hastatus. Lineage (NCBI taxonomy): Eukaryota > Metazoa > Chordata > Mammalia > Chiroptera > Phyllostomidae > Phyllostomus > Phyllostomus hastatus. The sequence goes on along the minus strand of NW_025333583.1, from coordinate 16,988,915 downwards.
CCCTTCCCACCTAACTGTTTGAGCTGGGACATTCATCTTCTCCTGGCCTCAGCACACCTGATCCTCAGGCCCTCACAGCCTGGAATCTACATCCTTGTCCCCTCGTCTCCCCACCCCCCTCCCCCCGCCCGGTTCTCAGGCCCTCAGACTTGGACTGAGTCATACCTCTGGCTTTCCTGGGTCTCTGCCTCCCAGATGGTTGATTGTGGGACTGTGCAGCCTCCATCACTGCATGAGTCAATTCCTTATAGTCAATATATATATACATATATATTTATATATAAAATCTCCCTATCCTATTGGTTCTGTTTCTCTAGAGAACTCTGACTAATACAGAGTTGAACAATAGATTAGACCTAGATGAACAGAAAATTGGAAGTTGGTTAGAAGAAAATATTCAGGCAAACACATGGGGAAGCAAATGGGGCCAGGTGAAACATTCTCCCATGTGTATAACTGGATTCTATGAAAGGAAAAAGAGTATAGGACAGAAGCAATATGTGAAGGCATAATGACTGAGAATTTTCCAAAACTAAACAAAAATACCAAATCCATGAATTACAAAGAGCTATAGATGGCCAAGATGGATAAATATAACAAAACTATTTCTAAGAAACTCACAAAAAAAAATTGCTGACAGCCAAAGAGGAAATCTGAAAAGCATGTAAGGTAAGATATTTTACTTTCATGAGCACAAAAATAAGACTGAATTTTTTTATTCTCAACAAAAACATTGGAAGCAGAAGACAATGGAATGAAATCTTCAAAGTACTGAAGGAAAATAACTGCCAATTTAGATTTTCACATCCAGTGAAAATGTCCTTCAAAAACTGTTGCCAGATCCACCCTGAAGTAATACGAAGAAGAGTTCATCAGTGAGGATGATAGATCAGATGATGGTACCAGACAAAGCTGTGGAGATAGGGTAGGGGGTAAATATAAATATTGATCTATAAAATAATAATAAGGCCTATGAGATTTTAAGTTATGTGGAATTAAAATAGCACAAAAGAGGGAAGTAAGTGGGCTTGAAATACTCTAAAGCACGTTCATGGTCCCAGGTCTTGGAAAAATTACTATTATACAATTATAATAGTATATTTCATTATACTATTATAAAATTACTATCATCCTGCAGAAGTAGCACCTGCTTGAGTGTGGTTGGTAGTAGGGTAAAAATATGGGTATAATAATTGATAGTTTTCTTTTTAAAAAATATTTTATTTCTTTATTTCTAGAGAGAAGGGAAAGGAGGTAGAAAGAGAGAGAGAGAAAGATCGATGTGTGGTTGCCTCTCATGTGCCCCCTACTCAGGGCCTGGTCTGCTACCCAGACATGTGTTTTAACTGGGAATCAAACCGGTGACCCTGTGGTTTGCATGCTGGCACACAATCCACTGAGTCATACCAGCCAGGGATATAATTTTAATTTGAACATTTCACCTACAATGTCACATGGTGTGCTTCAGTGGGATTTTGTTATGTTACAGAATTAGATGCTTTTGATTTTGTAATAAAATATTTTATAATAATAGGGGTGTTATTTGCACCAGACTCTGTATATTAGACTTTTAAAAATCAAAGAGAAATGTTATAATTACTAAAGCAACCCCTGAAGGAAAAGTTTAAGGATATTAAATAACAAGCTAATAAAGGAGGAGGAATAAAATTATTAACCTAGGAAAGGAGAAAAAGAAATAGAATAAGTAGTACAAATAGAAAACAAATAGTAAGCTGGTGAATTTAAACTTAAATACATCAGTTATTTCAATAATTTCAAAGACTATAATGTTCAGTTAAAAGATGGTGTCAAACTAGATTAAAAACAAAACTCAGGTGTAATAAAATTTCCATTTTTATAAATCAGAAGTGGTCTCATATTAATACTTTACATTATTTAACCTGAAATATATGATGCTTATAACAGATAGTTATTAAATATAAGGAAAAAGAGAGATTGAGGGTAACAGGAAGAAAAAATAAATTATGCAAGTAAAACCAAAATATAGTTGGCTTAGATCTAAGAATATTAAACAGATTAGATTTTAAGTTAATTAACAAACAAACATAAAAAGGATATGTCATAATATAATCATCACCAAAGATATAACACTTCCACATCTATATGTACCTATTATTATAATCCCAAAATGATAAAGTAAACAGGAAGAATTAAGAGCAGGAGAAAAAATCCATAATCATACTGATAGAGTGTAATTTTTCTTGGTAATTGATAGAACATACAGAAATAAATCACTAAAGATATAAAAGATTTGAGCAACAAGATATCTACCCGATTGTCAAGTATAAAATATGCACAGTGCGTATAGAAAACATCTTCAACTGCATGTGGAACATTTACCAAGATAACAAATTAGACTGTGCATAGTAGCACTGACAAGCCCGAGAGCTTGTGAGAGATGCAGACTGGCAAGCCACACCCCAGCCCTGCTGAACTGCGATATGCATCTCAATAAAGTCCCCAGGTAATCTGTGGGCAGGACCCGCTGGAGGAGCATTCTTATAGGCCACAGACTCACAACCTCTCTTTTTCTGAATGTGCTATAAAGCCTAAAGCCAGTTCCATCTGGCCACACCCACCCACCTGATTGCTACTTACTCTGTGATAATGGGGTTGTTTCCTGTGGTGTCACTTCCACTTCATCAATGAATACCTGCTTATTGGTGAAAATTAGATTTAGCGGAATGGGGGTCGACTTTTCACTTCCTCTAATTTCTGAGATATGACTACTTCATTCCAATTTTTCTTCATTCCCAAATCATGAAAGCTGAATTATCTCCTCTTTAATTATCCTTTTACATCTGAATAGACCGTCATATTTTCAAATGCATTTTCATATCTGCTATTTTACTAGGTGTCCTGACAACAATTCTATAACGTAGCTGGTATTAAAATGTTAAGAGCATAGATTAGTATTTCCATTTGTGAGATTAAAAAGTTGAGGCTTAGAGGTTAAAGCAACTTGGCAAAACCATATAGCGAGTAGTGGCAACATCATTGCTAGTATCCAGGCCCCCCATGTTCTTCCCATTGCACAACTTTATGTCCAAAGTATTATTTCAAATCTCTGAGCAGTGTTGGAGGGAGTCCTACCCATCCTGGCACCACCTACCAGGCATAAACACTTTCCCTGCTATGGAAAACACTGTTGGTTATCCACCCAACATTCAATCTTCTTTTTTCATTTCCTACCAGAATCTTAATGCTTTGGTTGGAATATGGCGTCTGTCCAGAAGGTATCCAGTCATGTAATATGAAAAATAGAGACACTTACTGAAGAAGATACAAGTGACAAGAAACATTGTACATGGGACAATGATGCCTCAGTCCCCTTCAAAGTAGGCACCTTGGGACCTCACACAGGTCTCCCAATCACCACCAGTGGCCCCATCGTATTTTCCTGGATCTCATCCATAGTCTGAAATCTCTTCCCTTTCAAAAATGACTTTAGTTTTGGGGAAAGCCAGGAATCACAGGGCACGAAATCTGGGCTGTAGGGGGGCTGAGTCACCTGGGGGATTTGATGTTTTGCCAAAAAATTCTTCATGAGACGTGATTTGTGAGCAGGTACATTGCCATGATGAAGCTGCCAATCACCAGCTACTCATAGCTTCAGCCTTCTGAATCATCCGAATAGTTTCCACAGAAGAATATTCAAGCTTAACACAAAATCTGATGCAGATTCGCTGCTCTACTCACTCAGTCATTCTGAATGTAACAGCCACATGGTACACATGCTCACTCAACAGCATCTACAGTGAAGTCGTCATTGTTCCTGCATATGCGTTCCAGTCCACTCTCCTTGGCTACCAGCTTACATCACTGCCTCGAAAATTGTTTTTGTTATACCAGTAATGGCTGGGCTTTTTCTAGACAGGCCTCATGTGTTCAGCTACATACATACTTGTCCAGCCTCCATTGTGGTTAGGAGTGGCCAGGGGCACAGTTCTAGCCAGTAAACTGGAAACAGAAGTCTTGTGGGATGTATTCATCTGCTGGGGCTGCTGTGCCCAAACAGCAGAGATGCATTGTCTCACAGCTGTGGAGGCTAGAAATCTACAATTAAAATGTTGGCAAGTTTGATCCTTCTGAGGGCCCTGAAGGAAGGCTGTTTCAGGTATCTCTCCTTGGGTTATAGACGGCTGTCTTCCTGTTCGTGTGGTCTTCTCCCTAATGACTCAATTTTAACTGAGTTACCTCTGTCAAGACCCTATCTTCAAACAAGGTCACATTCAGAAGTGCAGGGGTTAGGACTCCAACATATCCTTTTATCGGGGGAGGAGAGACACAGGAGTGGAAGCAGGATGGGTAGATGTAACGTGAGGGGAATGTGGGTTTCTTGGGCAGCCGTTGCTTTCCTCAGAAAAGGGGACCTTCCTGGTGTGCCATCCTGCCACTGTCCCTCCTTTCTGCCTTCTAGACTGCCTCAGTCACTGGAGCCACCCGGCCTTATCCAGATTATGAGTGAACGACAGAGGAAACTAAGTAGTTGAACCCAAATTAGGAACTGCTTGCCTCTTCATATCTTGTTAACATGAGAAAAATTTACTCCTGTGCTAAAAGTCCTATAGTTGGGTTTTCTGTTACTTATAGCCAAACACATTCCTAATATATAACCATTCTAAAACAAACAAACAAACAAAAAAAAACTGGCTTTAAATGATTTCATCCAAGCATCCCAATTAATCCAGAGTAAAAGTGCTAGTTGTCATCAAGCTACATGTACAAACAACTTAGACTGAGAATGGGGTTGAATGAACTAAATAATAGCATTTTGAAGATTATGTCTAGGAAAAATAGGTATTTTGGAGATGTCCACCAACTGCCATCAAACTCTCCTTTGTTGCTAGTTTTGGAAGGCAACTGGTACCTGCCAGCCCCCACTGGTGTTCTTGACAAGCCCATGAAAAGGGTCCTGGTTGCTGTTCTTCACACTTATATCAAGGCCCTGGAGTTAGAGAATGAGGTCACGGCGTCTTATCCTCAACAGTGGAGATTTTAGCAGTCCTTCCGTGTCCCTCTTTGATGCCTGAGCATGAGATCATCTCTGCCATTCAAATTTATAGTCTTAACCGTACCCCTGTTCCCTTTCCCACACCAGCGTCCTGCAACAGTCTTTTCTCGAGTTCTTGTCTCATGGAGAGCTGTTGTGTCTCCAGCTACAGTGAACGTGAAAGCCACATGCAGGTGCCGGTGAGCCATGCAGGGTGTCCTCTGCAGTGGACAGGGACTAGGGGAAGGCAGGGGAGGCATCCTGGGAGCATGACCTCAGGCGGCGCTCCCTCTCAGCTCCGTGTGGTGCAGGGCTCCGCACTGGCAGGGCCCGCGGGGGGTGCGCCTAGGCAACCCTCCTGCCTCTCAATAAAACATGATTTCTGATGGACACTCTCATCCCCTTAAATGTATCTCAGTTGCTACATGTCTGCTTGTTGGTTCTAACTTGTTATGTTTTACAAATTTCAGTTGAATAGCTATACTTTTAACCATAATCCTAATGGGAATGCATTCACAGAAAAAGAGAATTTTCTTTCCTTGATACCCAGGCGTTGAGTTTTCTGCAATAATAACTCTAAATAAGTGAATACCTATGTACTAACACTGGTTAGGTAGTTTACATATACCATGTGTAGCACTCACAAAGAAATTCTGCAGCCTAGGCATCCGTGTCCCAATTTGTGGATGAGACCAAGACAGATGAGACAACCGGCCACCAGCCCCAGAGAACACAGGGCCACCGGGGCCCAACGCACTCCAAGCCCACACTGGCTGCCTGCATCCTGCCCTCTCTGCAGGTCTCAGACGCCCTGCTTTCTAAGATTTTCTTATTTTAATTCCTTCAGTCACCACGAATTACCTCTTTATCTCCTGGTCAGATTTTTTTTTTTACTCACCTAAAAGATTTTATTATTGCTTTGCTTTTGTGGTTTCTTTCTCTTTTCCAGCTTAAGATTTTTCCATTGAGTTCGAGAGTAGATCAGTATGTCAAGCTTTCTCAAAACAACCTTTAAAGCCATTTCTGCCTTAAATGCCTAGAGGGCAGAGCTAAATGGGCCACCAGGTAAGAAAGCAGGCCGGCTCCACACACTCAGAGATGAGGAAGGAGAAAATGGAAAGGAAAAAAATCTTATTAGGTTTTGTAGGTCAGGGAAATCCTTTCTAGCCTGGATTTTTAAACCTTCTGAATTTTAATTGAAAGTGTTTCTCCAAGGCATTTATTTGAACATGACTGTGCACTCTCAAAAAAAAACCCAAAAAACATTCCCTATCCCTACTGGAAAAATATTACAAATTTCAGGAAGACAAAATTGCACTAGAAGGAAGAATTTGGTGAGATGTCCTTTCTGACAGTAACTGTGAAATCGCTGGAAGCCACACAAGCTGCCAGACATCCCTGCTGGGGAAAACCTAACGCTGGTGGGCGTGATGCATGACTGTACGCGCCCACCTGGGCGTCACCGTTAGTTCTCCGAAAAAAAGTGAGCAGTATTTCTTTTGAGATTTATGACCATTCACACCAGAAAATACCCCCAAGTTAGACGGTGCAAGATTGGTTTTAACATATCTGGTGGTTACTGTTAGTTAGAAGGGTATGAAAATTAAGGAGCAAAACTTGAAGTTACGTTGATTTCTAGTTTTGGCTTCAATGCAAAACATTGCTTATTCTTTGTACAGTAAACATACTCCCAAGGGTATGTTTACTCAAAAGGGACAAACTCTCAATCTTTTCCTTACAACAAAGGCAAAATCAATTCATAGCTCAGTGTTGTTACTCTTTTCATAATTCGTGTATATCGTCTTCACCCAAAGTAGAAATTACTCTATTCTCTTCTTTCTGTACATAGATGTATTACTATAACTACATCTGTCATTATGAGTAATAATGTGGAGTATAATAATACACTCGTTTAAATAGTCCTTGTTGTCTTTCTGCCTCAACATTTTTTTTTACATTGTATCTTCTCATCTTCATCATGTTCTTATGAAGGGGGTTACGGATTTTTATGTACAGACCAAAATCAGGGCGCGGGGAAGGAAGGCGACACAACATGAGGCCAAAGACTCGTGAAAGACTGCTCCTTCGACTTACTTCCTGTATTCCAATTATTTAGTTCTCTTCAAAGACCAAAAACAGAGGATACTAATACATGAGCTTTTTCAATGGAAGAAATACTTTATCATTAGAACACATTTCCAAATTAGCAATCTTTCCAAATGCCTGTAAATGTGTCCAGAGTGTTCTGGATGGGTTTAAAGCTGACCCACCTGAGCCAGGACATTTACTGGCCAGTCGGCCTTTTAAGGACTCGAGGAAGGAATTCTTGGGATGCTCTGACTAAGTGATCACGCCTTGACTGCTTTACCCACCTCTTACTCACATTTTCCCAGCACTTGGTTTATGAACAATCACTTCGGCCCCTCCCTGGAAACATGCTTTTCCACAGTATTTCAGTGCCCTTGCTGCAACTCTGCTACAATGTCCCTGCTTGACCCTGTGCTCCCTGCTGTGGGGTTAGAGGGAGGGTTCTCTTCCAGAAGACCCCAAGCTAGCAGGGATATCAGTGCTGACGAAGGATGCACCATTTATCCACTGCTCAGTCTCCCATTTTGATCTGCTGCCTCGGGTGGAGGTGGCCCTTCTCTCCAGGCTGATGCCTGACCCGTAGGAGTCTACTCCATCCCCAACTCTGACTGGGGTTCTGTTCTGCAAGTGTTGGGGATCTTTGCAGTCATGGGGTCTTAGAGATATCAGTGTATGGGCATGGCCATGACCTCCACTGGCAACATTTAGAATATGGAACAATTCAGCCCAGCCACGAAATGAGAAGGCGGATGTACGTGGAGATGGAGGGCATCCACCACCCACGGCCTGGACCTGTGGGATAGCTACCCCACCTGTGAGCAGTGGTACTAATCAATCTAGCACTCAGCCTACCGGGGCTCTCGTTCCAGCTTGGGCGCTTTCTTGGCCTTGATTTTCACATTCAGACCTAACGACTTTTTTCTTGGTGGTAACTATACTTTAGATATATATATTCCCTGCTTCTATATAAGATTTCTATCAGACAGTCATTGATTTGGGGTCTTCTGGCATCCCGAATCGGCTGCTTTGGTAACCCTACTCTGGTTTTCCTCTGAGAACAACCTCTTCTCCAGTCACAGCCCAGGAGCTCCGGGATGAACTTGACTTCTTTTCAGCTCCAGGAGCGAAGCATGGAAACTAAGCCTGGCCCCTTAACATTTCATACGTCCCAGAATTGTGTCGATGATTCATGGGTGGGCGGCCGATCAGAGAGAACCTCGGAACTTTGCTACCTGAAGAGACTTGCTCTACCTCTGAGTATCAGGGTTGTCATGACAGGAGCCTAAAGCCACTGAGCCACAGGCCACAGAGAGCCATCCCATCCATCCCAGAGGAAGCAATGATGCAACCGGGGCGGGGGAATCTTGGCAGCCTCATTGAAGACTGAATTGTGCTGACTTGAAGCCATACCGTCCCTGCACTTTTAGTAATAAAATGCCTTTTTAGCTTAAGCCAGTTTGAATTGGGTCCTCTGTCACAATTTCCATTGAAACATCCACTGATACACTATCTCATTCTTTTCACACTGCTAAAATTTGTGTAATAACTGGTCGAGCTAATACACTTTATTGAGGTGAACAGCAAATAAGATAATATATAACAGGGACATTTCAAGAGTATAAACAGAAATACAAACAACTATTGTTCTACCATAGAGATAACCCCTCCTTACAATTTTCTCTCTTCAATCATGATATTTAAAATCTGAGTCCTGTGATGAAATGGCACAGACTGTGATTTATGAAAGACCTAGCTCATTAAAGTTTACCTGACTGGATTTTCTTTTATTCCTTTTGGAATTGAGCTAAATTAAACACAACAGAAAGTGAACAAGACTCTCCCCTTAAATTCCTGCCATTCCCTGACCCCCACCTTCCAGCACTAAGCTCTAGCAAATACTCCCTTACTGTATGTGTAGTCCATCCCTTTCTTGACACATCTGTGGCCACCATCTTAAACAAGATTGTCACTATTTGTTGTATGAGTCTCTGACATCAGATTGTGGTGTCCACATCCGAGGAAGAACACACGGGAGAATGTTTAGGTTTTGTTGGAGTATTGGTTACATATTTGCTAAATGAGTCCCAGACTTAGTAGCCCAATACACAGTAAACATTTATTATTTCACACAATTTCTGTGGCGCAAGTTTCAGGAGCAACTTAGCTAAATGGCTCTGATTCAGGGTCTGTCAGGAGGTTACAGTGAAAATGTTGGTGGGGGCCACAGTCGGATGAAGCTTGGCGGGGGCTGGAGCTCTGCTTCTAGCTTGGTTCCCTCGCATTCAGGGCGAGTCCATGCTGGTTGTTGGTAAGAGGCATATTGCGTGCCACCCAGTTCTCTCCGAAGGGCTGATGAGCATCCTCGTGATGAGCAGCAGGCTTCTCCTGAGGGCAAATGATCCGAGAGAGAGCATGAAAGAAGCCACAGTATCTTTCATAACTAAGCCTCGGAAAGCACTCCCGTCATGCTGCAGTTTTCTTTCGGTTACACAGGTCAGCCCTATCTAATGTGGGAAAGGGTACCCAAGGGCATAAAATCCAAGAGGAAGGGGATCATGGGAATGTTCTTAAGGGCTAGCTCCACTGCTGGGGACAATGAGCGCTTCAGTCTGGGGTGTTGTTTTGGACACAGAGTACTTGTGCAGTGTCAGGGTTTGGTGTGGGGGTGGGGGGAGGTATGGGTTCAGGAGGCATGTGTGCCCTGGGAGCATCAGCACACAGGCAGCAGCTGAAGATAAAGAGTGAATCGGATAACCCAGGAGGAGTGAGAAGAACATGAAGGACTGAACTGCCGATATCTGAACACGGACAGAGGAGACAGGTGCTACACGGAAGGCTGGGAAAAATCAACTACAGAAGTGGAAGGAAAGCTGAGATACAGCAACGTCATCAAAACCAAGGGAGTGTCAAGGAAGAAAATCTCTAACCTCCCACTGAACTCTTGAAGTCTGTGGTCCCAGTGACAATGGAAATGATCCTGAGTTTTGCTAAGAGACTGGTATAACTGAAATAGAAGGGGAAATATTCCAAATGTCTTTGGAAGTCGATGCCTAACAGATTAGTTAAATTTCTCATTGTTTTTACAGATACAAAAGGAAAAATTGTTTGTTTCATTTTAGGTGGAGGTGATGGATTTTGTTTGTTTTGCTTTACAAGTTCAATATTTTCTTCCCCTATAGATTCCATATATTTTCATATATGTCCATGTTACTAAAATGATACTCTGTGGGGGGAGGGCTCCACCCGCAGGGCCCCCCATGGCTGCCACGGATGAGAATAAGTCTACCAAGACATGATCTGCTTGGGGAGGAAAGGTGGCCAGTTTCTCAAAGGAGAAGGGCCAAGAGCCTTTTCTTCAATGGGCTTTTATTGGGGTTGTTTGCACAAGAATACAGGTAAAGCTCATTAATCATTTTCAGGCAGTAAGAATCAAACAATAGATAACAAAGAACTCTGAGGGCCTATTTTGAGTCAGGGTCAGATAGCTAAAGAACTATAAAACTTTGAGGAACAAGCTCACTTCTTGCTTGAACCCTTATCATTTAATTGAGAGTGTTCTAAACAAAGCAGTTTTCACAGGATTTTACATATTCTTTCTTAGGCCTGATCTCCCGGGGAACCCGCCCTTTCCAGCACAGGGCTGCACCATCCTCTGTCATTATTTCAGTCTTAAATCAGGCAGGGGAAGTAAGGCAGCCAAAATATTAGGAGACTTCTAGCAGACAGGATGAGGACTCAGAGCTGAGGGGCGAGGGCCCATCACCCCCTTTTGCTGTAGCTCCCAAGCCCTTCCTTGGGGGCCTCCCACATGATTGTGCCTGTCTTAGGTCATTCCCCCCTCGGGGGATCTTACCCGTCACTGGCTAAATGACCAAGCATTGGGACCAGGCAGGGTGGAGTAAAGTACTCAGAGGCGGTGCCCCTGCCAGGGAGATAAGCTTTGTCTCCTTAGTGGCTTCTGGTCCCAAGGTGACTCACTCAGCCTTAGCCATGGGGGGGTTATAGATGTTGAAACTAGGCAGGGTGGTTCTCAACAATACTCATTACTATCTGGAATACCAAACTTGGCTTTAAAACTCTTTCATTCTCCTTCTGAACCTGGAGGCAGCAGTCCTTACCTTACATTGAGTTTTCCAGGACTGTGAAGGTCCCAGCATCTCTACCTCTGTGGCCCGTGACATCACGGGATTTCATAGAGTGTAAAAATTCTGTCAGCCTCTCTCAGTTTAGGGTGGGCGGGTGGGTGGGTGGGTTGGCTTGTTGGTGTTTTGTTCATCTGAAGTTGTGAGGATAAAGCTTTAGGGAACATATCTTTAATAGAAATGAACTAGCCATGAGTACATTAAATGTTTTGTTTTGTTTCTTTCTTTTGGCTTTGAAATCCTTCAGGTTGGAGCTACATGCCTTAGAGATTTGTTTTGTTCCGGACTATTTTAGTCAGTCTATGATCTATTTATCCTGCACCTGACCAAATATATTTACTCTGACCCATTTCATAGATAGCTGTTTGGTGTTTATTTTCCAGGGGAAAAAAAGTGCTTAGTCAGCCAAGAAAAATACTGCAAGTATTAGAGAAAAAATCTTATCTGACAACTTAGCAAATGAATTGTATTTTGACCCTCTTTTGTGTATTCTGAAGAGTTCAAGTCCTTTTAAGTGGAATTGAATCAGAAGGAAAAATAAACCAAATTTATGTTACTATATAAATTAAATTCTTTCCATGAAAATGAAACCTACAAACAGGATTAAAAACTTGCACTCTTCCTTACCTTATAATAGTAATTGACAGTATAAATGTCCCCAATTTTCTTTTCTCTCCTTCTCTCATTACAGAAAAGGCACAGCAAACATTTCATTCATTTCTGGAATATAGCCACCTCTGGCATGGAAAGCAACAAACTTCATTTAACAGCCACACAATAAAGTGTTTCACAATAGTGTATAAAGATAGCCCTGGTGGAAGAAAGCTGCTGTCCAGTGTGAATTTAGCTGTAGCTCAGCTGCAATGGTGTTGGGATGACTGTGCAGCCACCTCCTTGAGGAATGTCACTATTTACGGGTTGAATTGTGTTCCCCCAAAATTCATATGTTGAAGGCTTAACTCCCAGTATCTCAGAATGACTGTATTTGGAGATAGGGTCCTTAAAAAGATAAAGTTAAAATGAAGTTACTAGGGTGACCCCTAATCCCATATGACTGGTGTGTCCTCACATATGTCCTTATAAGAAGAGGAGATTAGATCACAGACACACAAAGAGGGAATACTATGTAAAGACACAGGGAGAAGGTCGCCATCTACAAGCCAAGGAGAGAGGCCTCAGGAGAAAGCAACCCTACTGACACCTTGCTGTCCGACCTCCAGCCTCCAGAACTGTGAGAAAATGGATTTCTGGTGTTTGAGCCACCCAGTCTATATGGTCCTTTGTATGGCAGCCTTAGCAAACAGATACAACACAGTAGTAAACATAAATAGCTCTGCAGATTTATTAGGTGAGTCCCAGAAACACAAGATGCATCAGGCAGTGTGGTTCTCTCCACTGTTGTCCCCGTCAGTGATCAGCCCCCTTCCGAGTCTCACCTCAATTCCCTCTCAGATTTAGTGCTTAAGCATGCACAACACATTAAAATCTAACCTAGCCCCAACAATAAGTAGACAGCTGTATTTCCTTCAGCACGCGCACGGACACATGCAAACACACTTCTGCATTAATAACTAATAAATATTGTAGTAAGTGTTCTAATGGCCAACAAGAGGCAAAATCTTTGCAAACTGAGGTACTCTCATATATGAACTTCATGGGAGAGATTTGGAGTCCATTTGTGTTATTCCCCTTAAGTCATATATTAAGACATAGGGATTTAATAGAAATCTCTCATAGAAGTCATCTCTTGAATTTTATTTATTTATTTTTGGCTTAATTCAATTCAGAATATATATCTGGGAGAATGCTCACAAACATGAATTAAACATAGGAAATGGAGCCATTAACATATGAACTAAGTGCAATAAAACCATTTTTTAATCTGAATTAAATTACCCGAGTTAATGCAGAATGTTTATGAAATTTTTGCTCTTTAGGGCAACTGTGTTCTCTGCAGACTTCCGACTTCTCTGGAAAAGAGAGGGCAGAATGACTTCAGTTTGCAGTGGAGGGATGCAGACACTCAGAAAGACTGGATCTGCTCCCACCATTCAGTGCGGGGAGGTCTCTAAGTCTTGACTGGGCCTCTTATGTCTAAGAAAGTTTGGGGCGTGCACCCTGAAAACATACCTTTTGATTCATTTCTTTGTAAATGATATATTGTACTACTGTACTAATATATTCTATACCTTATAAAACATATGTCAAAAATAGAGATTTTGTAAGGATGCATTTAAAATTCATTTTCTTCTCATGGATTGTCTTGTGTTCTCTTTGTTTTGAAAGGATGCACTGAATTATTGAGGGGAGTGTGGGAGTTGGGGACAGATTCTTGGGCTCCCTTCAACACACCAGTTTGATCATCGTGCCTCTCTCCAGTTTTACAAAGCAAGTAATTTGGGGGGGGGCGGTGCAAAAGAGCACATGCCATCTGTGTGCTGCTTATACTCGGGGCCACAGTATCACCTCTCCAGAAACCCCCCGAGGATCACCCATTAAACACAAACAGGTGGGGTCTTTTTTTCCTTTTCTTTCAGCTGGGCTGTACCTGTCCCTATGGCACCATCGGCCCTAACACTCAAGTGTAACTGGAATTACAGGCTAAGGTACAGGCGTATGTTGCACTTAAACATCTCAGTAGAAGAAAATAATAACATGATGCGAATGAGTTGGGCATTGAATTTGTTGGTGTCTAAACCTTCTCGTAAGTGGACATAAATGCGTGGGATAAACTAAGCAAAGGTCTTCTCCCACAACCGATATTTGGAAGCGAACATTTAGTTTGAACTCAATAATTCCTTTTGTTTTAGTTCGGTTTATTTTTATTTGTGTTAGATTTAAATTAAATTAAAATCAATTCTTACCACTTAACATGGTAAGTACAATATGACCCAATATTATAAAAAAATATTTCTATTTCTCTATTCTCTCTTAAAGGAGCTTTACCTGCAATCCATGATCATGATTTCTGGATTGTGAGATTTAGTGTGGTTTTTCTCTGCTTTCTTGTTTTTACTTTCTGCCTTTATGCTTCTGTATTGCCTAAAATATCTTTGCAATATAAAAATATATCTCACATAAAAACTATAATATTCTTTTAAATGAAATAAGTTAAATATTCACATCTAAGTAGATGAGTGCATAAATCTGAAAAATTGGTTGCATCTAAAGTTGTAAGGAGGCTTTGCAGAGTCTGGCAAAGCAGAAGATAATTGTATTTTTCAGAGTTAACTATATACTCTGTCCCAGAAGTAAAAGCATTGTTAGCTTGAGGCCTGCCCCCACCCTCCAATGGAGATGTCTCCATACTCTCTTGCACTGTCTGTGTCATGGTCAATGGTATCCCCATCTCCAAGATAACTTGCTAGACTTGCAAGATTCTTTCTCAGCCCCCAAATCAATTTTTTCTTTACATTCAGGTGAATGATTGATGAAAGCCTCCCATCATCCTAGAAACCTGGAATTTTAAAACTGGATGGCATTTGAGAAATTATCTAATAATGCAATCCCCTATACTTTTCTACCTGAGGAAGTCACAACCCAGAGAAATGCAGCATCTTGCTCAAGGTGACCAGTATTTAGGGACAGAGCCTAGACTTTGACCCTATCCTTCTGACTTCCAGCTCAACAAGAGCCAACTATGTTGACTCCAGGCTCAACACATTTCACGTTGTCATTCCGTTCATCCCGGCTTATTACTTCATTTATGTCTTTATTATTGTTGTGATATTGTTGTTAGCAGTCTTGAACCATTTGTGGCAAGAGGTGGGAAACTAAATATTTACATTTTAAAGTTCAGGACAGTTCTCCTAAACCAATCCAGTGCTGTTTCTAAAGACAGTGGTGTGTCAGAAGCCTGGGGCTCACTTATGTCACGGTCACTCACAGTGTCTACTGTGTCCCAGGGGCCACGAAGACTCGCAGTAGTGAGCAGCACACTGTGCACACTTACGGGCTTCATTCCACACTGGGAATTCCTTGAAAATGATTTCCTCAAATGTTTTTGCAGGTAAAAATAGAGGCAATTCAAGTATCTATTCAATAATTTCTTTCATCACCATGAATAAAATTACCAAAGGTTAGAGTAGAAATCCTTGTTAGAAACCATAATCATTTGAAGCTTTGAAAAAAACACAAAATAAGAATCTACCTGGGGGAGGGGAAATTTGTGTAAAGTAGTTTTATGCTGACTTCTGCACTCAGAGACAACAGCTGAAAAAGAACTATTTGTGAGACGGTCGGGAGCAACATCAGTGTGTGCAGTAGACGGTGCGTAGAAGCGGGGAGAGACTCTTTTCTGGGAAATACACTTGATCTTCCACTTCTGACATCACCTGACTTTCCATGGAAATGTACTGTGATATCAGAAAGACAGGGAGGTGGAAAATCACAAGATCTCTGACTAACTAGAGAATCAAAACAATTTTTTGTAAAATTATTTATCTATACAACACTTGAGTGGTAGAAGAACAGGGAAAAATATGCTGAATGTTTCTGACTCTGAAAACACAACTAATTAGCCACAACACCAAAAGGAACAGTAAATTGAGCTTCCAAATCTGGTAGGATATTAAATTAACAATGACTTGTTAAAATTCAGTTATAATTCACTTGTCTCCTGCTAGATGCCTGCTCACAATTGGTGTTGCTAATCTTTTAGCCAAGTAAAAGCCTAAAGAGAAAAGAAGTTCTTACATCAGTATTTTATATGATTATTTTTATTATTGCTTTCTATTCTTTGTTTGAAATGCTGTAACTCAGATTGTGAGTTGTTTACATTCTATAGACCAGCTATATCCCGCTAGAGCATGGTGGCCGTTCTTAGAACAATCTGCTGTTAACTCACTGCCCTTAAATTAAGGCTGTCAATCATTGTTAGAACAGAACAAGGTAAATTTGATACAGTAAACACACATCTATCAAATGCCAAGTCAAGGAATATGAAATTCCTGTTTTAGGTCAGACTTAAAAGATAACACAAACCCTTTCATGGTCAAACACAAAAATAAGACTCACTCTTAATTGTTCTTCTGAGGGTGGGTAGGTGGGTGGTTACATACCATGGGAAACAGGTGCAAAAAAATATCCAATTCAAAAACAAAATTTTTAGACATAAATATTATATTGAGGAATTGCCTATTATTTTATTTTCCAGATTAAAATAGAGAAGCGTTCATTACCTTGTTAGAGAAAATAAAAACCTAGTATGTAAAAGTATATTGATTTTATCTCAATAACAAGATAAACAGTAAAAATAATAATTTGATAGGCATCACATAATAAAGTTTTTATTTTCTGTTTATGTTTATAATCATAACGACAGAAGCTCAAGGTGTAGCAATGAAGAATTAGCTTATTTTAAAGCAATTATGTGGGAGGCAGCTAATAAAATTACATTGACATTATATACACTTGTCTTTCCACAAGAACCACAGCAATCAAATCAAATTAAATTTAAAAGAATGCACAAAAATACTGACTACTCAAAGGTGATCAACAGATCTTCCTTAAGCATCTAACTGTGATAATTAGGAGAGTTATGTTTGATTTGCCCATAAAACTCATTATTTCTTTTTCTATTTCTGGGACTCATTTATCTCACTTACCTGTGACCTGTTTAGTATGGATCTGGGTCACTTTTAAATTAAAGATGTATGCATTTTGGGGTAATGAGATGTCCATGAAAGGACTATGGGTATAAACAAAATGCGGGCATTCCGTAAGCTACAAATAATCCAACTTATGAATCCACACACACAGAAGCAGAGCCCTGGAGAATGTAAAACACAACCAGCCTTGCCGTCCCCAGTGCCTGCAGGACCCTGCAGATGGCGTAAACGAATACAGCCGCCTTCTAAATGATGGCAGCCACTATCCAGGCCACCGGGCTATCACCATGTGGGGATAAGGAGCAGCAAATCCACATTTTCTATGAAATCTCTGAATGTTTAAAGGTTAGACAAGCCAAAACTTAAAAAAAAAATACTGCGTAGGCCACACAAAAGACTTACCAGCCGTCATGAACCTTCTTCAACGTAAAACTCACGATAGTCCAGAGGAGTCATTCTCTAGACCGTCTTCACTGAAAATGTGTAAATCTAGTCTGTACCACTGCTGGACACCTTCCCAGAATGTAAAATAACTAATCCATGATTGCTTAGTAAGGGAATTATGTTACTAGGACAGAAATGACTGTTTTTTTCTCTAGTTCACACAGTTTTTTATCAGAACTCTTATGTTTTGCGTTAACAACACCTGGATGCCTAGTACGTTAGCCATGAGCGCTGCATGGACACCCCGTTCTGTCTTAGATGCAACCGTTTCCACAGCTGTCTGTGGTCTTCGGTATTTCAGTCTTGTTTCCATCACCAGCAGACTTCCTTTAACATCCCTTTTCTTAAGCTACCTTTGTGTTTTGGACTTTTATATACGAGTATACTCTAATATATATAAGAATTAGCATGATTCTGATTAATACAATACTAGAATTTAATTAAAATTATTGTTTTATTGGTACTCTATTTAAAATGCTGCCTCAGTATTAATTGGTTTGCCTCAATCTTATTTTTCCCAAAAGTGTTGCTATTTTTGGTGTGGGCTTTGGCAGAACACAGTTTTTTTCAGGACTACATTTATCACATTATTGCAGAAATGTTACTCCTCATTGGGATATGGATATAGGATTTCAAGTTAGATCTGTTCATTAATTAATTAATAACATTAAACCACACTTCCAATATATAGCAGTCCTCCTTATCCACAATTCCACTTGTCAGTTTCAGTTACCCAGGATCAACTGTGATCCAAAATATTAGGTGGAGAATTCTAGAAATAAACAATTCATAAGTTTTGAGTTGTGCAGCATTCTGAGTAGCGTCCAGCCCCCTCCCCACCACTAAAAGAAGTCATCCAGGTGCTTTTTGTTGCCCAATGTACCCTTGCCTCACTCTGAACTTGCAGATGTGTAACCATTGCCCTCTGACCTCGGAAGTAGTTGCTGGGATTTGGTCTTTCTGAGGTTGGAACCTCAGCTTTTCCTGTATTTTCTACCTTAAATTGTTCCACTGCTCATGGTTCTCAGCTTCCGGTCTTGCCTGAGGCGTGTTCCCTATTCCTTCTCAACTGTGCAGAACTAATATCTGCATTTGGCCAGTGCTGTCTCCCTCCCTGCACAGCAGGTGTTTGGGTCTTGGGTTCCATCCATGCCAAGTCTGGGGCTCCAGCACAAACTTCCTCAGCTCTCTATGACCCTTCCTTGCCAGGCTGTGGAACCATCATCCCGTGGAAACAAGGTGTCTACATGCCTAGGTAGTTCTTTAAACCATATTCAGTGTATAATCTAAGAAAACCTATGCTTTGAAAGGTGTGACTGGGAAGAAAGAAGTGAAGGGGCTTTTGAGCAGTGGAACACCTAGAAGGACAAAGTTTCCTTAGGAGACAGCAGAGAGCACAACGAAAGGAGAAATGCTGGCCACTGAAGAGAGGGATTGAGAGGGGGGTTTAGTTGCAGTGAGAGGGAGTGTGTGAGGGGCCTTGATGTTAAAGTGCCTTGAGAGCACCTGCTTCTCCTCCAGGAGTCCAGTCCAGGGGTTGGAGGACCACCAAGGGTCTGTATGTACACAAATAGTCTCGGGCTGCTGAAAGGCTGTTGAAGTGCTGAACATAGAGTATGTTGGAATGCAGTTCTGGAAGGCATGGTAAAGAAAGGGTTTACATGTCAGTGACAAATGACACAGGTGTCCTAGCACTGGCTCTTCCTGTGTTGAGCAACATCCACTCAGGAAAGAAATGGAGACCTCATGCTATTTTTTTTCTGCTCTGAGCATGTGGGGTGGGTTGGTTATCACTAAAATCACCTCCACTCATGTCCTTCACTTTCAGCATCTAAACCAAAATTCTATTTATCTAGGAAACTTTCTTGGGTTACTCCCAAACTTGATGTTTTCCCCGGCTCAGGAGTCCATAATATACAACCTGCTTCAAGGAACAGAAAGATTCACAAACTTTAAAATTTTTAATATTGATAAATTAGACTAGAGAAAATTATTAGGCTATAAAATTGACTATAGACACTATTTACCATAAAGGACCCCTGTAAATAGGTATTTTTTCAGTGCTTTGTAAGATTCAGTATGCATTTATCATTTGAAGAATACAGGTAATGTACTATGTATGTGACACAATTGTGCATTAATTTGGAACTTCCTGTTATTTTATAATTATATTCTTTAATAATTTTATGAATGCTTGTAGCTATCCTGTAAATTTCCTATGGGCACAAACTTAGTGTATTAATTTCTTGGTATCATCGTGTGGCACCTACTTTTATCTCTTGGTACGCAGTGGGCATTCAATAAATGCTCTTCCCATTAGATCAAGTTGTTAAGTCAGAAGAGAAGTCAATGGTTTATAGTTAGATCTAAATCTTTTGTGACGGGAGAAGGAAGGAAATGGGCAGGCATTTCAGCTTTAAAATGGCATCAGAAATTTGTTTTTTCTCTGTAGCAACTCAAATAGATGATATTGGATTTACCATATAGAAGGGATCGTGGAAGGGCAACACAAATCCCAGATGACAGCATGAGATGTATTTTGTGTGTATTTACACAAGTCCACAGACTCCATCGGCATCCCTTTGACCGAGTTAATATGAACTCCAGTGGCAGTAACCCAAGGACCTCTAATAGAATTCACCGATGGGAAATAGCAACAGTGCCCATGGAGGCTTTCCCTCCACTGCGGACGGTGATCTACGGCTGACAGCCTCCTAGAAAACACATCGACACAATACGCTGTAATGACTCAGATGGGGCCTTTATGTGATAGCGGGCCAGTGATCCGCAGACAATGTCTCGCTGGGAGGTTTCTCAATTGCTGTCTCCCAAGCTTTCCCTCTTGCTTTCAGGGCCTGCTCAGGTACTTTCTGGAGCTCGGGGACATCTGCTGTGCTCGAAGGCTGTTGAAGCTTGCCTCCAGGCATCGCTATTACGCTAATGAGCCGCTGCAAAGCCGATGAGAAAATGAAGAATAGCTACAGATGGAAGATTTTCTCCAATTTGCAATGGTGTAGGTGTAGATGTGTTTGCTTATAAAGTGTAATTAAGCTTCAACCGTCACATTTGGCCTTTCTTATCAAGCCCTGTTAACCAGTTCACAAGAGGCTTTGTTTACACCTAAAGAGGCCCTGCTACCTGTGGGGCAATGCCTGTCCGTCAACATGTACTTGGTAGATGTACTCACCATCATTCAAGGCATTATTGCTAATGTAGGAGGACCATTGGCTTCTGCCCTAAAGAAGCTTCTGACAGAGTTAGAGGAGGTGAAACTGGCCCGGGTGTAATTATGGCTAAATTGCTAGGTTGGTGTATTCTGCACTCTGGACTGTTTGATGATTACGCATTCAAAGCTGTCTAATAAACACCTGTACTTCACTCATCTTTGCTCTATGCAGTGACACAATGGGCATCTGAGCTGGCCCCGGGCAATAACTGAGGTAGGTAGTGCACCGCAGGGGAAGGCGTGGACTCACCAGCAGCTGCTGAAAAGGCAAGAACCTTATATTCTCAGAGCCAGTCACGGGCATGTGGGAAGGAGGACTGGGGAGGAGGGAGGACATAAGGAACTACTAACATTTACAAATACCAACTATGCCCAGACATTTCACAGGCTGCCTCATTTTCCCTTAACAAAGGCCCTGTGAGGTAGAGATAACATCATCATTCTACATATAAAGAAATAGCAGCTCAGAGAAATTCCCCATCTTGCCCCAGGTCACACAACCAGGAACTGATCCAGCCAAACAAAACTCAAACCCAAATATGTCTGCTCCAAAGTTCACAGTTTCACCAAGCCACCAACATCCCTATCACACCTTGAATCACTTTGACCAAAGCATTTGAATAACCACTGTCTGCCATGTGAACAGTCTTCTTCAAAATGACCTCTGATTCTGGGTTGAGTGGGAAAGGGAGAGATCAAGCACAAGAAGCCAAATGTGAAGAACAGATTCAAGACAAACCTTCTGCCAATCCACACAGCTGAGGCCAGGGCTGGTGTTCTCCCAGGATGCCTCAGTCCAGCATACCGGCCAGCATTTATCCTGCCTGGTCACTGCTAAAGCCATTCAGAACATGACTTATTTTAAAAATATCATAACCCATAATGTCCTTAATGGATCCCTGCAAAATCGAGGACACAGACTGTTGGTTTTTGAGAAGAATAATGTCAACCCTGAATGTAGCTCTAAGGTTAAAAGATGACCATATGAATGGCACTCATTGTTGGGGGAAAATTCATACACAGGGAAAAAATCAGGTTTTTTAGACAAACTACATATATGCATTCACATGTATATTCCTAAAGTAGGAAACAAGCACAAAATTGTATGTAAAACTTTAAATACATATTATAATTGGCTTGTGCTTTGGTCTAAAGTTAGGACATGGAGGACTTAGATTTTTATTTGTTTATAGATACCTAAAACATATAATAACTATTCTTCTAGCTACTCTATTCATTTCCCATTCTTAACTCAAGATAAGCACCTTTAACAATTTAATATGCACTCTAGATTTCATCTACCCATAGAGAAACATGAAATGCATTTGAAATATGTGTTTGTTTTACAAAAATATAGTCATATGTACTACTCTGCAGCTTGTGTTTTGTATCTTCCCTTATCAATACATGAGGCCTATTTTACTGTTCTGTAAGCACATGGTGTTCTGTATACAGGTGTATCAAAACTTTAAGCCTTGTTGACATATATTTAGTGTTTTCAATGTTTTGATATTTTAAGCAATGGCACCCCAAACTTCCCTGTGCATTTTTGCACACTTACATAAATATTGTTAAAATATTTTATTTATTTATTTTGTTTTTAGAGAGAGTGGAAGAGAGGAAGAGAGGGAAGAAAGAGAAACAGCAATGTTCTAGAGATACAATGATCAGTTGCCTCTTGTACACCCCCAACTGGGGAGCTGGCCCACAACTCAGGCATGTGCTCTGACTAGGAATTGAACCAGCAACCTTTTGGTTTATAGACCAGCACGCCATCCACTGAGCCACACCAGCCAGGGCTACATAAATATTTTGATAAGAAAAATGTACCTTTTAAAACAACATAATTCCTTTTAGCAAATTAATGTCAGGTATTAGTCCGTGCCTAGTCTATAGTCATGCATATATTTACTATTACTATGTATAATTTACTGACATTATTATACTGATATGATAAGTTGATATTATTCTTATAGTTCTTGATTAGATACAACCACCAAATATAAGATTGCATTTATAGTTTTATATCAACTTACTTTCAGTCATGGTTCATGGGCACCCATGGCCGTGAAAATCAGGCACTATCCTAACAGGTTTCAAAAGCACTGTCAGAATTCAGAGTAGTAACTCAGTGAGTACTGGAATAATTGGAGAAGGTTTCTTGGGTGGATGAGATGGATCTTCAGCTGTGCCTTGAAACGTAAGGTGGACTTGAATAGCCTAAAAGAAGGGGTAAGACAGACACGTAGGTGAACCTGAGAAGTCAGGATACCGACGGAGCAGAGATGGGTTGATGGAAAAGTGCGCTTTGAGAGAATGTGAGAAAGGGGTAGGAGAAGCAAAGTAAGGCTTTGAAAAACAGGTCAGAAAGTCTAGATTTGATATAGAAATGGTGAATCAGAACCAATAAACATTTTGGGAGAGTTTTTAACAAAGCTGACAGCTCTATGAAGAAAGGCTCAAAGAGGAAAGAAAGTGAGGTGTGAGGCCAGTAGCAGACCTGGGGCCTACCCCGGTGTGGTAACCCAATAAATAAAACGGCAGAGTTCAGCGAGACATTCCATAGGAAGAGCCAACGAGACTCCCAATAAGGCCTCCTACTTACTGAGAGCTGACTTTTTGCCAGGCCCTGTTCTAAATCCTCTCTTAACATCATCTCATTTACCCCTCCTCGCGAGACCCTTGGAATCTGCATGATAACTGACCTCATGAATGAGACATGCCTGCCGAGGCTCAGGGAGGTTAAGTGACTTGCCTAAGGTCACCAAAACTGCAAATTACAGTCGTAATCCCAACCCATGTCCAAGTCCAAAGCCATAAACCAGAGCTGAAATGCAGATTTACATCCCAGTCACTGTGAAGATTCCATTTCGTGTTAGCTCATAGCTTCAAAAAAGGAGATGGTTCTTCTTTGTCCACAGTTTCCCCCCTTCCTTGGAAAACCATAAAAAGGCAGTTTCCTAAAAAGAAAAGAGAGAGAGAAAGAGAGTTCTAATCACCCCTGGAATAGTTCCGTCCAGGCTTATGAAGTCCTTGAGAAGTAAAATAACCAAAATTCTAATACCAGTTTTGTCAACTCACTGAGTTGCCTCACACAAGGTCATCAAACTTTCTGGAACCTCACTTTGTCATTCAGGAGATAGAGTAATGATGTGACAGATGTGTCCTGAATACCACGGCGCTCTCATTTTTTGTAGCGTTGTTACCAAGTGATGCTAACCGTAGAACTGAGTCAACAGTCTAAATCTGTCTGGGCCCTCAGGAGACATGGTTTTTTATAATTCCCTTATGCATTTATTAATGTAATCCTTTGTACAATAAATATTTCTTGAATACCTACTATGTGTCAGACACTTCTCTAAATGCCGTAGACAGAGCAAGGAACAAAATATCGACTCCATCTTTTAATAGAATAATGACAGCTGACTTTTACAGTGTGTCCTCTGTTCTTTTGTGTGATGCAGGTATTAAATCATTTTAATCTTTACATCAGCCTATTTCTTCATAAGCATGAGTCACAGTGAGAGTAAGTAGCTTGTCAGAAGCAGGTCTTACTCAGACGTTTTGCATTGCTGCATTTTGCTTCTCAGAGTCTCCTTGGCGGCCATCCTGACTGAAGTGTTACAGTGACTCCATCCTAAGTCAGCCCACCCTGCTGACCCAGGACTCGGCCCTAAGAACAATGCTCTAGCGAGCCTCCTCCACTCGGAAAAGAAATGCCGACATGGACATGCTTACAAAATGTCCTTTCCCACAGACACTGGCCGCTTTGACAGACATATTTTAGCAGGAAACAAGGTAGCTGGCTTTCCAAAGTGCTTGTTCTCGCATCTCATAACCCAAGGAGAAGAGCAGCATCTTTTTTTTTATTGGCCCATAACCTTTTAGTTCTGTGAGTTTGGCACAAAATGACAGCTGTTAACACAGCAGGCCACCTCCTGGCATTCCAGTGATGGCTATATTAGTGCCACCACAGGCCCAGGCCTGTCATAGCCTTTCGTGAATCAAAGTGCCACTAATTTTCCCCTTACAAAGACCACAAGATGGTGTCCAGGCTGTGCCTTTCAATTTATATTGTTCTGCCATTCAGCAGCAACATCATGAATTTTAAAGGCCTACTGTGATTTGGTCCTATGACTGCACCTCGGGCCCAATGCCATTACTGAGAGAATGGTGCAAAGTAAGGACAATAGTATTTTCACAGTGAAATCTACTTCCAATAAATCCTGAGGACTGAGAAGAAATTCTGTTGAGGATTCTCATTAAATACTAATTCCCCGCCCCCATCTTCCTCTTCCCCTCACCCATCCTTACCCTGCCCTCTTGCACATGATGTAAGCCTTATCTTCCAGGACTCAGCATAGCTCCTAAATAAGCGGGCATGGGCATCTTACTGCCTTCAGTAGATGCTGGTAATAGAGGGGAGAGATAGTAAAGATAAGATAGAGGAGAAAGATAAACGAAAGGAGGAGGCCCATTGATTGGGGCTGCATTAATAATTCCTAATCTGTCTGTCCAAACCAAGGCTTCCTCCTGACTTTCTCAACTGATGCGACCACAACTCTCTGAGGCATCCAGGCTTGCAGCAACAAAACCAGATCTTTGCCTGGTCCTCCCTCAGCCACTCACACTCAGTCACTAGGTCTGGGGATACTTCCTTTACAATCTCTCTCAGCTCCAGCCTTCATTTCCATTCCCACTGCTAGCACGTTAATGGTGGTCATTATAACCTAACAACTCAATTATTGCAACCATTGGCCTATCCTAAAGTAGATATGAATTCCACTTTGGATGCACACAAATCTGGGTTCAAATTCCGGACCAGCCACTCGCTAGCTGTGTGACCTTGAACAACTTACTTGGCACTTCCAAGCCTCCTCTGAAAAGTAGACATAACAGTAAGTAACTACCTCTAGGGTTGTTAAAATAATCAAGAGAATGCGTGCAAAGTGCTTATGTTATTTTTAAACTATTTTGCATAATCAATTTCTTCCTTCTTAATACCTTTTTTCAAGTTCCTCTAACTAAAGTAAAGCAGCAACAAGGACATTTTCTGTTCCAACACCAGAACCCTAGCGTCTAATGCAAAAACCAATACTTTGGCCTCTCATTCAAGGCCTTTTACTATCAGGCCCTAAGCTACCTTCCCATCCTGCCTCCGTTTCACCACTGTTTACCCACCATCTCAGTCTTTTCCATCTAGCCCATCTCCACCATCCAAATGTGCACAAATTCCAACGCCTCTTTTAGATCCAGCATCCTTCAAAAATGTCTTCTTGATATTTCAACCCAAACTAGTTTCCTTCTCCACCAAACCCTGTAATTGACATGTGTTTCCCACGTCATTTATGTTACAAAGTACATATCGCCAAGCTTGAACTCCTTCTTTCGAGTATTTACATTTTATTTGTGTAATTAAATGAGAATGCCCTTTGTTTCCATCCCAAGGGACCACCTTCCGGGTGAAGCTGTCTTGGAATAAATATCTTTTCATTCTTTAGTAACTAATTTATTTGGATGCAGCCCATAACATACACATCTCACTGGAACACCTAGATTGATACATTCTGGAAGATAATGCCTTTAAACAGGGTGAACTTGGACCCAGAAAACACGGAGAAGATTTCAGTGTCCTTGATGCCAAATGGGTAGCAGCTGAGGTAAAGCCAGTGGCGAATATCCGGGCAGAGGCCCGTCCTCAAGGCAGAGGGGGGTCCATAATCCGAAAGTGTTTCTTGGGTTATGGCCATATGTCAAGAGGGAGAGATAGAATCTGCATTTAATGAGGCAGAGACAAAGGAGCCATAGCCCAAAATTCATGTGGAGGGACCAAAAGGAGGGAGCCCTGTCCTAGGTGACACCCACAGGCCTCTCGCAGCATTCTCGTTCCTGATCATAGGAGCACACCACACAGCGTTTTGTTTGAATGGAGCCTTTTTGTGCACAGCGAGTCGTGATGAGAAGGAAATAAATAAGGTACCAGCGCGTGAATGGATTCTGTTTTATAAGGAGATGAATTGTCCTCAGCCTCCATGTTTTTCTTCCATCCTCACTGAGCAAGCCATCTGTTTTTCCCGGCCAAACTGAACAGCAGAGTCTTTGTCCTGATCAAGCTGACAAATAAAAAGTCAAGTTCCTCATTCCCAGAAGCCACTGACGGTTGGCAGGGGGTGAGCCAAATCAAAACCAGGGGTGTGCAGAGCGGTACCAGGAACCAAGAGAGTGGTGGTGGGTTCTCGGAAGCGGTGTCACAGTAGCAGCAAAGGAACAATGTGGGGAGGTCACTGGGAGGTGCATCTATATGCAAAAGTCAAAAACCAAAGTTTATAACCAGAAAAAATAAGCAGGCTAATGGAAGCAAAGCGTTGGGACTATCATCATCTTTCATCACCATCACCCTCTTGGTCCTTCAGATATCTTAGCCCTAGACGTGTTTTGGAACTCAGAATTCTGAGATTTTAAATTTATTAGTCAAACTAATTTTAGTAAATTAATATTTCTGCAGCAAATCATACTACGTGGGATTCAACAGTACAGATAAATAGCCTCATACAAGTTCAGGTCAGGTTTTGCCACCAAATGAGTGTTGACATCAATTTACAAAAAAAAAAAAAACATTTGTTTTTTTAGCATTTGGGACATTTCAGAAATACAAATGTGGCTGTGGACTAAGATAACACGTATGGACTAAGAGAACATATGTAGGAAGTATGACACCGTGAAGTATGTGAGGGCCTCCACACCCCTGGTGGACTGCATCTTGGAGGACGGGCATCACGCAAAATGAGGAAACGGAGGCCTCAGAAGGTTAACAACATTCTCACAGTCATCTCATAACTCACAACTAGAAACCACAGCTAGAGGTAGTCATAGAATTTGGATACAGGGATCTCCCTTTTTTGTTTCCTATATAGAGAGTCCCATGGCAAAGCCACTCATTTGCAGTGAACCCAGATTTATAAGAAAATTTTGACTTGGTGTAGATGTAATGTAACTGTGTTTTGGAATCCGTATTCCCCTCATGTTGCCGCTTCACCAGCGTTGGCACTCTCTCATGTCTCTCGCTGTGGTGGAATTCTTCCTGAATGACTTCGAGTTGTACTGGATACACACAGCCTGTCGTTCTGATGTTGCTCGTTCACACCAGTGACTCCATCTCCTTCTCATGGCCCGTTTCAGGGAATACATCTCCAGTTATATAAGAAGTCATTTGACTCCACAATACCACCAGCAATGACCTGGTGTCATGAGCTCTACAAAAGAGAAGTTTGTTTAAAAAACGGATTTTTTGAAATGGTGGAAGAGAAGGAGATCATGGGGCCCTCCCCATAGTCTGCAGATGATTGGCGCATGACATTTTTATGGAGATGCAATCAGACCATTGCATGTCCACCCTGGCATGCAGCGGACAGCTTTACTGACACACACCACTGTCCCTACACAGTGGCACTTTGCTCTCTCATGGGACACTCACCCTTTCCTGCAGCCACCTGTGTCGGCAAAGTGCAGCTCCAGACCACTCGAAGGGCACCTCTCCCTTGGTCATTTTTTCAGAATGGCAACTCAGCTGAGACCGTGTGGCAAGCAGCAGGAGAGCGGATGGGAGCGGGGAGCGGCAGAAACCATCCATCTCCCCTCCTTTCTCCCCTACTTCCTTCCCTGCCTACATTCTTAAGCTCCTGGGCCCATCAGTGACCTCGCTTCTATAACCAGGCACCATTCAGAACAATTTCAAAAGCCAAGAACTCATCATCCGGAAGCTTTTCCAAGTTTCATGGTGTCCATGCTACCTCCCTCAATTGGACAGTCCCTTTGGGAGAATAAATACCTATTATTTGAGACTAGTTTTCCCCAAGTATTGGTTTTCCATAATATGCATTGTTAAGTAACTTGTTCTATCTGTTTCCCTTTGGACTTGAATACTCTGAGAAGTTGGTTTCTCACCTTTAACCTGCAAAACTATAGTTTGAAGGCAGTGGAGTGCGCAGCTAGGCTGAAGGAAGAAGGGGCAGTCCTCGGGCTGATGTATGTGCAGAGTTTCACTTGGCTACTATTGTACTAATGAGAGTGATCTGCCAGTGTCCCTGTGCGCCGAGATGAAAATATATGCTTTGGTGTAGAGATTTCCTGTTACCCTGTTGATAATTCATCGTACGAAGTGATCAACTTATACTATAATAATGGCACTTATACATCACACTTTGAAGATGCTTTTTATTGACTTAATGTGAATATTATTGCCATCGTTTATTATAGAGAAGTATCTTGTAGTAATTGAAATACAATATGGTGTCATTAATCATCTCGAACACAAAATGTTAACTTTAAACTGGTCACACTGTATTAAATGCTCCTCTAACCATAAAGCAATTTGATTTGCAAGTCTGTAAAAAGCTGGATGTTTAGGATTTAGTGTAACTTGGAATACATTTCTCTATTAGATTTCTCAACAGTTTGCTTTAACTGAAATAAGATTTATTGTTTTGTGTGGGTAGGTCTTCCCTGCCAATGTGCACTTCACTGGATAAAAATGAACGTTTGACGTCATTTTCCTACAACACAAGAACAGGGCTGCTTTCTCATCTATCTGCATTGACCCTGAGACCGAGTTAACGACCTCATCCACATTTTCAAAATCCTATACACCGGGACCTCACATAGAGGAACTGGTACTGTTAGACCAACATAAATAAAGTAATTTAATTAAATTGAAATGAGAAGAGAGGATGATTACAGATGTCTGCCCACACATCATTCTGGTGCGCACTGCTTCAAAAGCCCCGTTTGTTAGCACGTAGAGACTGAAATTTCCTGGGTTAAGTGATTTGGGGGTCTCATGTTTCTTTTCACACTGCTGAGTATGACTAATTACAAAAATTGCTTATAACTTGTCACCCACAGATGTATGTGGAAAATATCTGTCTTTTGTTTGGGCTCAGTGATATACAAAGGGGGAGGTGTTGCTTGGTTTGGGATACAATTTATTTTGTAACTAAGAAATATTTCAGTCCATCTTTAACTTGTCTTTTACACCAGAAAATATTTCTTAGGCATATGACAATTTATCTACATTATTAAATAGTTGTATAATTAATAAAATATATTTTAAAAGAAATAGTTCAACTTTAGAAGCTGCTTCATTCCCTTTCTTTATGAAAACAACTCACTAGGTGATATTTTCATATTTTAAAGGTCTGAACTGTTACTCCATTGTTGTTGAAAGTATTTTTGTGGATTATAGAAATAATACGTGCTCATTATAGATAATCTGCAAAATACAAAGAAAAAAATTAAGTCACCCATAATGCCCCCAGGCAGTATCTTCAAAGGCCTATGTAACCATTTTGAATGGTGCAGAGATGTTTAAAACATTCATTGAAGATTGCGTTCTTTCCTTTTAATTTGGAATTAACGGGTAACCAGTTTAGGGCCTTCTGTGATAGGTAACAGAGTGATTCTATCATGTCATTCGAAATTCAACTTTTGTCCAAACTACAGTATTTTTCTTCATAAAAATATTTATTTTTTTGGCCACTTTGCAAAGAGATTAAAATGAAAATGTATGAAGAGTCCCAGAAGGTAGTCCGCTTTGAAAAGCTGTTTACTTGCCTTAGGCATGATTTGGGAGGGTAAAGGTCAAGGATGAGTCACGAGAAAGCCCCATGGGCTGTCCATTCAGACCTGCTCAATACTCTTTCATCTCTTTCTGTTTTTGTTGACACCAGCTGTGTCTACCTTAATCCTCTCTAAGGGTTTACATCTTTTTTCTTAATAATCTGTAAGCAAAGCATAGAAAAGGGGCATGTGCTGACTAGAAAGTAATGGTTGGGGAGCAGGTGATGGGAAGAAAAGGCAAAGAAAAAGAACTGTAATGGGTAGCAAATTCTTTTTAAATAAAATATCAGAGACACCAACAGCCTATTGGACAAGTCTTGATTTGACTCAGCATTGGTGTGAGCGATGGTTCTTACACACTGTCCATTACCTGAAACCAGGGAATGCTAATATGCTGAATTTCTTATAAAAATCTCAAAGTGCTTCCCACAAGTTATTTTTCTTTGTGAGGTGTAATAGACTGCCAATATGTTTCATGATTTTGAAAGCTTTAATAATCATAAAATGTAAGCACAATTAGCCTTGTAGATTATATATGAGGCTGGTGTTTTGCATGTATATTTTCAATAAATAGCACTACCTAAGTAAGACATTCTGCCTTAATCTCCTCTTCCCTAAAGCATAAAAGTAGGGGTGAAAAGGCATGTTAATGGATTTCTGAACCCTTTAGTGTGTGAAGAGCAGGAAGTAGGTGGTAGAAAGAAAATCAAGGCATCTCAGTCACATCTCTTGGTCAATGGGAGTATGTGAATGCATTGACAGGATAAGGGGTTTGAAGGAGAAAGGAAAGAAAGAACAAAGACAACAAAAGTACTGAAAATACAGTCATGGCCAACTCTCTAAAGAATCCAGTTAAGAAAATATTAACTGCTTGACATCCAGATTGGTACATTCACTGGTGGACGATGCCCACGCATGGCCCCACCTGCCAAAGGCAGTAAGGCGGGAGCCGTGTGTTGAGGTTTACAGAAAAAGCGGTCCTGATGCTGTGATCTACAAGGAAAAACGGAGGGCAACAAACACATCAAAGACAGAGAATACCCTAGGTGGCATCTAGGGAATTTTCAGCATATTATTATTTCATTTCTCTTTTAAAGCAAAAAGAAAATCTTACATGTGAACCACCAAGACGGGGGTGGGGTGGGGAAAGGAAAGAAGGGTCATCTCTCCAGAGAGACAGCAGCCCAGCCTGGAAGTGATGGGTAAGGCTGAGATGCTGCTGAGCGCTCGGCAGTAACCCGTGGCAACAGCCATTCCCAGAACAGCTGTCAAGCAGTGACTTAAATGGATGACCCAAGTGCTGGGTTTGTTTTCATTTGGTTGCTTGTTTTTTTAACCCTGATATCTGGCTTTGAACACCAAGGGAATCTCTTTTTTGGAAGAAATATGCTAACAAATATTTTAGGGGCAGAATGCACCTTTTCCTTAAGTACCCGAGGGAAACAATTTCACTTTCAGGAGCACCAAGGAACTGCTTAATATATTACTCTCAAAAGCCCAAATCCCAAAATTGAGTACATGCCTTGTGCAAGCACTATGCTTCTAATTAACACTTTCTGCCGGTTTTAAGAATATAGTGCTGTGAGCGCCATTTCTCCTCTTCTATCCTAACTTAGCAAAAGCGCACTACCTGGACCCAAGCCCTAACTCCTCTGTCAGTTACTAGGTATGTAATTCAAGGCAACTGCGGGCCTGCTGCACACCTCAGTTTGTAGCTCTACAAAATAAGGGCAATCACAGGACCTACCTCCTAGCAACACTATGAGACTTGAGTTAGTGTAAGTAAAGCTCTTAGCACAGTCCATGCCTCATGATTAATTTCCAGTAAAATATGCTAGCTATCATTATCATATTTTAGCAAATGCGAAGTGCAATCCGTTGCATGATACACCATTATTTTTTGTGCCACTAAGAAAGGAAAATTGATGTCAATAAACTATAACAATGCTTTTTACTTTCAGTTTTCATCTGATACTGTCACAAAAGTTCTTTTAAACTTATCAGATGTGTGTTTTACCATCTATCACTCATGCACACATTAAGAGGGAAGAATAAGTTAAATGCTTCAATGTAGTGCTGAAAGTTTTAGCGTTACAGCCTGACTCTACTGAAATTTTTTTTGAACTATCCAAGTTCTATACCAGACCACTAGAGAAAACTGCTGAGCACATAAAACAGGGTTTATTAAACTTGCTGAGCAAGAGAAGCACCACCGTGGTCGTGTCTCAGCAGTATTTTCAAAAGGGGAGCCAGGGAAGGGTTCAGGGAAGTCTGCGGGTAGTCTTAGGGTGGTTTGGGGCGGAAGATAGGGAGGGCTGGGCAGGGCTAGGTCAGAATTTGCAATATGATGAGTTGCTGGAAGTCAGTGGTCTTATCTTGGAATGAATGAGTCTGAACAAGCTGGTATTAATCCACTTTAAACTTAGTTTGCTGTGAATGGTTTATATAGTTAGTCAGCTTTGCCAATCCTACTCCAGTTTTGCAATCTGTGGTTTCTGTTTTGTGTGTGAATCACTGTCACCAATGCGCACATTCTCCCACCCAACATCGTCCCCTGTGCATCAAGCACGCAGGTGATACAGTGTTTCTCATTGCCTTTGCAGGAGCCGGCCCCACTCTGAAAGTTCTGGTGTCCGTGCATAGTTCTGACGGCCACATCGCAACTGCTGCCAGGGTGATGGTGACTTTGATATGGCGCCTGATTTCAGAATTGACAAAATGTGAAAAAAAAATGTTCACCTTCAAATCCATGAAATACAGTAATAATTTGATAATAATTCCATTTCTCACCTTGGAGATAGAACCAACTATATATACTCCCGTTAGAGAACTAGCCAACTGTTGGAGATGAGTGAAAAAATATATCATAAAATTACAGCAAGAGAACACTCATCTCCATGTACACAGGCCCCACACCCATCTGTGAGCTCGAAGGGGAATTTTTATTCTTTGTTTTGTTCCGATCCTTACAATTAGAGCATTCATTTTGTTTCTTCAACTTAACAATCCACTACATTTTCAAGTCTCTTTCTACCAAAAAGCTTCCTGGTCATGAAAGAAATCACCTAAATCATGTAGACAAGACATGTCCCATGTGTTTTGCCTCTAGAATTGCTGTGCCACAGGATGAAACTAGAAAAAATAGACACTCAAAGGTACGTTTTTAATTGGATTTTTAAAAATTGGATGCACTTGAACTTTGTTCTATTGTAACTTTTCAATGATGAAAACTAAGCACAATGGCAGCTCCCAAGAAGGTTAAGTCCAGGGGCAAACAATCCATCAAGACCCAAGACCCACTGTGACTTTGGACTCACTGTGATTTCCAAGAAATAGTGAGTTTGTGTCTGTGTGTGCCGATTCATCTGCTGGGTAGCAATGCGGAGGAAAAGAACTGAAAATCTGTTCATAGCATCAATATTATATAATAGGGTACCAGTCTCTGCAAGATTACCCATTGTCAGGCACACAGTAGTGACTACATTACCTTAAGACAGGTAAGGGTCAAGGAAGAAGTTTCACATGTTACCAGGATGCATGAAGCCCTTTGAAGGTGCCATACAGCAAAGACACATTGGGGGCTCCAGCCCCTCTCACTCCTGATAGGAACTCAAATTAAAATAATACCAAGTCAGAAACTAAATATAAAGAAATGCAACAATGTTCTGATTTCTTTGCAACTATTTTGGTTCTCTTTTTGAGATATGAAAAAATCTTTTTTTTTCTTTTTTAACAAAAGAAATGTGAGCTGCCCCTGCTTTGCCAATGTCCTGAGCGGATGCTTTGTCTGCCTGCCAGGTGACCTACACGGGGTGGCAACTTGTTTTGTTTCTGGATCTGGGAGTGCTCTCGGCTTTAGGCTCTGTAGAATGGAGACTTTCAAATAAAATTGTGAACTTTTTGGTGTTCATTTGTGAGCCCAAACCCCTCCCCTTTTCAAGCCCAGTGCTAAATGGGTTGTTTCTCCAAGTACGATTCAGATTTTCTTCACTGCAGATTATTTACCCTGTTGGGTTTCTTTATCTGAAATTATCCTGGGGAACCTTTGTGTTTGAAGCACAAAATGATATGAAAAGTCAAGTTAAAAGAAATAAAGGCGAACCTAAAAGCCGAAGGCGGGTGTTGGAAGCTGTAAAATCATTCCTTGAACTCCCCAGGTGTTGATCAAAGAGACAGCCATAAATTGCAACAAAGGCAGAGATCTTCTCTGCTCTGAAAGCCTGCCAGAAACACAGGAAACGTTTCATTATTTATTTCATTAATTCTGTGATAGCAATCTCTACTGACAAGATTTGCAAATCTAATCATTTATTAATGAAACGTGTCTGGTGGATTGCACTCAAGGTCTTCCTCAGGTCCCAGCCCCGGCACGCCGAAGCCCTCTGCT
The DNA here is from genome assembly GCF_019186645.2 of Phyllostomus hastatus. Classification (NCBI taxonomy): domain Eukaryota; kingdom Metazoa; phylum Chordata; class Mammalia; order Chiroptera; family Phyllostomidae; genus Phyllostomus; species Phyllostomus hastatus. Next base: position 16,954,390 of record NW_025333583.1, on the reverse strand, counting down.
AGCTGCCAGTGGGCTCTCTTGCCACATGTGACACTGGGATTTCCAAGCTGCTCGCCAGGGACTCTCCAAGCTCTCACACACATCAAAGATGGCTGCCAAGCACAGCCCTGCTCTGCGCACCAGGCATGGCTGCTTTCCAGTGTGAGCGCAGCTAACATGGTGGCTCTATTCACAGAAGGCATGCTCTGAGAATCCCAGGACTGTGTGTGTGGTGTGAAGTCATGGCGCCGACAGGGATGCATCCTTCAAGCTGTATTTGCATTGTTGCCACTCACCCTGATACAGGGAAGGCTTAACCTGACTCTTGACTAAGACATTGATTTTTCCTGGAAATTTCACCATGGTTTCAGATATTTCCAAAATCTCATCTTGTTTCCTTGGCAACTGTCTAAGCTTTATTCCCTATGAACCAATGTGGCATGATTCATCATTAAACAGCGAAGCAGCAGCCACCCAACTTACAGGCTTCCTAAAGGTTTCCTGGAAAGCAATCCCTGCCCTGAACTGTCTCCCAGGCAGTGTTGTTGATATTTCACAGAGTGCAGCTAAAAAAAATAATAAAAGTCCCATAATCGTGTGCACGGGGAACAACAGCGTTTATGGAGATAATGAAATGCAGAAATGAAAACCCCTCAGCAAAGCCCCTTTAGATGTGCCTAAGCTCTGTTCATTAATCTGTGATAATTAGACTTATTTGCAGAGGTTAACAGCAGTGGCACATGGTAATTAAGCACTCTCTTTCTACCAGAGGGATCGAAAATGCTTCTCATGTGACACATGTCCAGTTTACGGGACATTTTATGTTTGCTTTACAGCTCAGGTTTCCTACAGGAAAAAGGAATTATATTCTATAAAGCCATGACCAGATATTAATTTCTGTTACGAGCAGCAACATTGAATTTTAGTTGTAAGCCCTGGAGCGAGAGTGACCTAGGGTTGCAATCACTGCCTCCACCACTGTCTGTGTCAGCTCGAGCAAGATGTTATATCCTTTTGCCTCAGTTTCCTCATCTGTAAACTGGGAGATAAAAATACCTTCTCCAGAATGTCAATGTGATGATTTAATAATGATGACAATGATAATAGCATTCCTCAGCTGTTCACAACATCCCATGCACTGTTCTAAGCTCATCACCTAAGCCCATTAAAACTCATTTTACAGATGAAGAAATTAAGGCACAGGTGATCAAAGGGCTGGACCAAGACCAAGCTTTGGGAGCAAATGATTTAATTCACCTTGAGGCATCCAAGTCGCTTGTGAGCAAATTCCCCAAAATGGGGGTAGAGTCACTGGTTTTGAAAAATACTTTTTCCTCTCCTCCTCTAGAATAATAATGTCTGTGCACTGAAACAACTTCATCCTTGGCGACAGCCACCACGTGGGCTTACATTAGGTGTAGCGGCACCGTCGCATCCACGAAGGAATCCATCAATAAAGAATGAGTGGGATGCGGAAAGGAAATGTTCCACTGCTCCCCAGTTTTAGTCATTGCACTAAGTGAGGGCATACGTGCAAAGCTCTCAGTGTGGCACTCTGTGTGTACCAAGTGCTCAATGAAAAGTAGCTACTATTATTGTAGGAGTGAACCATACTTTTTGCCTCACAAAGCACATGAGTGTGGACAGAGTCAAGATGGCAGTAATCCCTAAGTTCATGCACAGTGGGGTTTTGATCCATTTTAGTCAGAAGGTGACTAGGTCATTGACGGCGTTGAACAGGACAGAGGAGCACAACTGCACCCCCATCCTATGCCGCACACAGAAATCAATGCCACATGGATCGAAGACTTGGGTGTAAGACCTGAAACCATGAAACTCCTAGAAGAAAAACAGTGATAACCTCCATGACCTTGGTCTTGGTAGTGACTTTTAGGGTTTGAAAACAAAAGCAAAAATAAACATCAAACTAAAAAAACTACTGCACAGCAAAGTAAACCATCAGCACAAGGAAAGGCAACATATGGAATGAGAGAAAATATTTGCAAACCACCTATGTCCAATAGATAAGGAGTTAATGTCCAAAATACAAGGAACTCATTAAAACTCAGTATCAAAAATGTGCCCCCACAAACAACCCAATTTAAAAATGAGCAAAGGACACGAATACACATTTTTCCAAAATATACAAGTGACCAAGAGGCACTTGAATCACTAATTATCAGGCCAATGCAAATCAAAACCACAACGAGCCATCACCTCACACCTGTTACATGTCTATTATCAAGGAGACACAAGATGACACGTGCTGGCCAGGAGAGCGAAGGGAGCCCTGGACACTTCTGGTGGGGATGCAAACTGGTGCGGTCACTCTGGAGAACAGTATGGGGTTCCTCAAAAATTAAACACAGAACTACCAACGATCCAGAAATTCCACTTCTGGGTATATGTCCAAAGGAAACAAAACCAGTCTCCCAAAAGGATATCTGTACTGTCATGTTAATTATAGCAGCATTCATAATAGCCACGATGTGGAAACAACCCAAGCATCAGGCAACATATAAATGGAATAAAGAAAATGTGGTATATATGCAATGAAATATTATTCAGCCTTAAAAAAAAAGGAAACCTTGTCATTTGTGACTTGGATAACACTGGAGGACATTATGCTAAGTGAAATAAACCAGACAGAAAAAAACCCCAAACAAACAAATACTGCATAGTACCACTTATCTGTGGACTTAAAAAAAAAAAGTTGAACTCATAGAAACAGAGAAAGTACAATAGAACGGCGGTTGCCAAGGACTGGTTGCCAGGACGCTGGTGAAAGGGTACAAACTTTCAGTTACATGATGAATAAGGTTTGAAGATCTAATGTGTAACATAATGACTATAGTTGATCATACTGCATTGTAAAGCTAAAATTTGCTAAGAGAATAGAATTTAAGCGTTCTCTCACACGAAAAAGGATAAACATGTGAGGCTATCGATGTGTTAATTAACTCCATGTGGGACTCCTTTCATAATGTATGCATGTATCACAACACAGTGTACACTTTAAATATCAATGCACTGCTATTATGTCATTTGTATACCTCAGTAAAGCTGGAGAAAACAAGAAGGGAGGGGGGTGGCAAGGAGGGGAAGAGGAGAGAACATGGAGGGAGAGGGACAGGAAACACACTTAAAAAGGTGACCCAACTTTCCAGTCCTTAAATCCTGGAAAGCGGAGTTTAAAAGATCTCGGGCCCTAAGGAGAGAGGGGTTTTGCCTGTATTTTGGGTGTTACCAGACCAGGGAGGGATTCTAGTTGCTTCTTTTCCATCTAGTATTCCAGGAGAGCCTCACCTTTGTTCCCCTTGCTTGTTATTCCTGCTGCAGCGGGAAGTGGGAGGTAGGCTCACGTTTCTCCTGGGCAGTCAGTCTAGAGTAAGGACCTCAACGGAGAAGTGGAAGAAAGCCTGAAGCCCCAGCATGGTTGATCTTCCACACACAGCTCGTACATTCATTAGCCGTTCCTGACTCCTCTGCACGAGTGTGCAAGTGGACAGCATGGCACTATTTTTGCAAATCCTCTTTTTTACCTTTTTTTTTTTTGGCTTTTGAAAGGCAAGCTTTGACACTCTCCACGAAGAAAGGAAACCCACTGCGGCACTGAGGAAAGAATTAAAGGAGCTGTAAGGAAGCACCTGGGAAGTTCCACTAGTCCTCGTTCACGTGCAGAATCAGTCCCACACCTTCCTGCAGCTGAGGGGAGCCAAAGGCCCTCTCCAACCGACCCTTGGTGTGCCTACAGCTCACCTTCCTCATCCGACCTGAGTTTCCCCTGAGGGGTCTGCCTTGTTTGGGGACACTGGGCAATGAAAGTCAGGGCAACACCTAAAGCAACACAGCCCCGACTGCTTCAGCTTTGGGGGTGGGGCGGGTACAATTTTCTAAACTGGCAACGCATGGCATCGTTCGGTGGGGTTTCCACACACGGGAGGGAGACCCACAACTGAAGTACGCAACTGTTCAAGAGTAGGCTTTCTCGGGCCATCACTCCGTGGCATTGTATAGACGCAATGTGGTGGAGCTTTCTAAAAAGCACTTGTAAATCTCTCCAGAACGTCAGATTTCCGGCACAGCCAGGGTCCCCATTTTCCTTTCTTTCATTGGACCGGGCCGAACATGAGTCCTGGCTTTCACCTGCTCTCCAACCTGTCTTCCCATTCCATAGCCCCTTTGCTTAAGATTCCTTTTCTCCCCATTTACAATCGTGGATGGTTTGATTCTGCAGAATAAGAGATCTTCATACCCAAGCCTCCCGGAGAAGGTTCTATGTGTGATTGTGAAAGCTGTGTGTCTTGGCTTTGAATTAAGAGAATCTAAGCTGAACGACAAAGATTGGAAGAGGTAGAAAAAGATTCCTCTTGTTAAAGTAAATTAATTAGTTGGATTTATATGAGGAGACAGAAGGGAGGAAGCCAGGCTGTGTCCCATATTAATAACTCACTTGGGAGAAGCCAGATTGGATTGGAAGCAAAAGACAAAGGCGGCTGGGGTGGGGGTGGGGGTGGAGGGGGGACACACACCGGGCCACCTCGTAAGAGAAGTGGTGGTTTTCCTCTCCTTGCACCCCATAACCCTTACAGACACAAACACACATCCTCATTCCTGACATGAAAATGATGTCATCTTTCTTTTTGACTCACTAACTAGACTACATTAACCCCCTGCAGGGTGAGGGCCAGCAGGAGGCTGCTTAAGGGACTTCAGGCCTGTGAATAAGTGATGACCCAGTGGTTAGGGGCGGCAGCCTAGATACATTCAGGATGCATTAAAGCAATTAGCTGGAAGAGGAGGGAGAGCACAATTTCCAATCCCCTGGAAGGACCAGGCCATATTTGGAACATTCTGAGGAGCTCTACAGAGAAGGGCTGGTAAGAGCTACTTAGCAAAATGGCTGCACGCGAAAGGAGTACGCAGTTCACCCCCTTGGCCTCGTTTGATACCAGTGCCATTTCGGGGGGATTTCGGGGTCGGGGAGCAATGAAACTAATTACTTCTGCAAATCAGTGTGCTCAAACCAGCCTCGTCACAGATGGTTTCAAATCATGCTTTGCAAACTCGTTTCTACTGGCTGAATCTGGCCCTTGGATGTTTTTGCTTGGGTCAGACTATTCACTTTGGGCCAATATTTTTAAAAAATGAAAAGACTTCACAAAACGACTGGTACACCCGGAAATGCTGTGCCAGCATTCCTGTATGGCACCGATCTTCTGGAACTGGGTGCCAGCTCCTCCTCTGCCAGTCACGTGTCCTCCAGTTCGCCACAGTCCTCCCCACCGCCTCTCACCTCACTCCCAAGCCACTGCATTCGTTTCCTTGAGTCCTTTACTCTACCCAGGCCCTGCAGGCATCTGAGTGAAGCTGCCACCTCTACAGATGCAGAGACGCAACGCGGGCATACGCACACTCAGCTATTGCAACCTGGTCAGGAATGACGGCCGTGAAGAGGCAATTAGAACTAAGGAGTATTTGAACAGGATTTTAAATTCTGTGACAACTGCAGGTTTGGGCAGTCGTGATGCCCACCAGATTACAGTAAGAAATGTCACGAGCTAAATAAAATGCCAGCCAAAGCAGCCTCAGAGATCCAGAAACTGCTTGGCATATTTTGTGACACTTCACAGTGCAGCTTGACGTGAGAACTAGCCCTAGCCTACGAGACTAGCCAACCAGTCCACAGCTTGGATTTCTGGGAGTAGGCACTAGCCTCTTCCCAAGATGTTCCTGCTTACTTAAGCCAATAAAGCTTTGTCTAGATTTTTATTCTCGTTCGGATGAACTTTCAGTGGGAAATGGCATTTAAAGACAAAAGGAAGAGCTCTGATGATTTGAGGACAGCAGATCGCACGTCTTCTGCGGAACTTCCTCCTCCTTCCCTCCCTCACGGAACCCTCAGATGCTTTTCTCGCTTCTAGCTTTTAATCCCTCTTCTTCTCTTTCCCAACCGGGCGGGCGGCCCAAATGGGAATGAAGTGCTAAGTGGCCGCTGCCTCCCTCCCCTTAGCTGGGCCACGTTTCCATGCTCCCGAAAGGCCCCTTCCAGACTGCTAGTGACCCACGAGCCCTATGGCAGCAATCCCTTTGCTTAAAACTGGAGGACAAGGCATGTTTTTTAAAGGCGGCTGAGGAAGCTGTGTGACTCTACTGCCCCAAAAGAAACTGTAACAGACTGCAGGGAAAACTACCTGGTACAGGGTCAGAAAATAAATAATTCAAACTTCCCTCACAGTCTACATTAACCTTGGCTTATTTCATGCTTTCCAGCTCCCATCACCTGAACTCTGCGTCTCTCCGGCTGGCCAGAGTGGGCTGGAGTCACTCAGGTGTGCGCTTCAATCCCTCTAGGAACTTCTTCTGCTCTATTTGGAGCACAGAAAGTGAGAGCGGTGGGCTGAGCTAGTGCTCACTGCCCTGCGGGCAGGGCTGTCGCATGGCAGCCTGCAGTGACTGGTCCTTGGGGTATCAGCCACGCCTGTGGAAAATGACACCAAGTGTCCTTTCACTAATACTGATAGCCAGAAGCTAACGCAGCTTGACATTTAGAAAATGTCCCTTTTCTAGTTTCACAACACTCATTTTTCTTTAAAGGTTCTTTCCCCTGCAACCTTCTTACTCATCACCACCAACAGCAACAACCTCCTTCACCCCACCCCACCCCCCAGAGAAATCCGTCTCCAGCTCAGCTATTAGAAGGCAGGCAGAAGTGGCGGCTCCTGTCTGCATTAAAGCCACCGCTTCTGTGCCACAGTGCAATTACAGAGTGCGGTGGTGTTCTCTCCTTCATATCCCAGGCACAAAGCCATGCGGGTGGTAAGGTCTGTGAAAGCTTAATTTTCACCTAAGTTGTACTTGTAGGCCTTCCTCCTCCATGAGCTGGGTAGGAAGAGTGGGAGCTGGTCAGGAAACACGTGTGCACATGTGCAGGGCTGAAAGGAGAATGCGAGCATGCTGTGTACAAAGTATGTTTCCTTGGTCATGGTCTGAAATAAACACTGTGTGTCTTAAAGGCAATGTCACTGAAAGAAGACAGTACAGCTCAAGACAAAGGGAAATCTGGGTTCTGCCTTAAGAAACTTGTTCTGCTGTTATGGTAAAGTACTTCATATAGGAATTCTTTTTTAAAAAAATATTTTTATTTATTTTAGACAGAGGTGAAGGGAGGGAGTAAGAGAGGGAGAGAAAAATCAATGTGTGGTTGCCTCTTGCATGCCTCCTCCTGGGGACCTGGCCCTTAACCCAGGCATGTGCCCTGACTGGGAATCAAACCAGCGACCTTTTGGTTCACAGGCTGGTGCTCACCCCACTAAGCCACACCAACCAGGGCAGAATTCTTTCAACACTGTTCAATAGAACTTTCTGTAATGATGGAAATGCTCTGTATCTGCATTGTCCAATATGATAGCCACCTGAGGCCATGGACCCCTGAATTACAGCTAGTGTGGCTGAGGAATTGCATTTTTATTTGATTTGATTTTAATTGATTTTCATTTAAATACCCACAAGTGGCTAGTAGCTACTGTACTGGACATTGTAGGACTGGATGTCAAGACATATCCTATTCTTGGTTCCATTATATTTTTAAAAACCAGTCTTACGTGTATCTACCTCCCATACTTCCTCCAGAAATTCTTTCATTGTTATCGACAAGGAGGAATGAAGGAAACAAACCCTGGATTTGGCTTCCTCTAGGTGTAAGGCCTGAGAAAGGTGCTTACAGATGTGAACCCCACTTATGTTTGGCTAAAACTTTACAACTGTGCTATAAGCGATATTACCCCCATTTCATAGCTGAGGAATCTGAAGGTGATGAGTTTCAGTAAATGGCCTAAAGTTGCTAGATAAATTCCTGGACTGGATAAATAGCAGAACTGGAATCTGAGCCTTGGGATCCTGTCCAATAATCTTTCCATTTTAGATTAGTGTTGTTACTCTCAATGCTATCCCCAGGTCACAGAGAGAGAAAATAAGTCATTCATTGCAAAAGCCCAGAAATGGATGATAGGCATAGAGGTTTGTGGTCTGTAGCTGCAAGTTTCTTCAGATCCAAGTGCGGGTTGAAATTATTCCACGGAGGACCAACCAGTGAACTTGCACTTCTTGGTGCCGATGCTGTGACCGGCAGGTCTGAAATGATGAGTTCAAAGTCACTCTTATTGCGACTGAAAGACTTTTGAGAACTGCAAGGAGGAACAGGTATATATTAGGGAAAAAACAGTGTCCAGAACAAAAAAAAATGCAGATATTCCAAAATGAGATGACAAGAGTTGGGGAGAAAACACCCTGTACCCACTGTAACTCCACTTCTTGACTGCAGGAGAAACGAGGAGAATTATGCATGTTTGGGCAAGTTGAAAGAGTAGTTTTTTTTTCTTCTTCCCAGGCTACAGCTGGAACCTCTGGCTACAGTAGTAACCAGAGGGGTGGTGAGGAGGAAGCTTTTCTCTGCTGGTAGCCATCCACCCAAGAAGTTTCCTAGAAGGTGATGTTGATTGTAATTAGAGCCTCATCTGAGAGGGGGAGTTTGTCTCAATTCCCAGTCCTGCAAATGCAGCTGGTGGCTGGGAAGCTGCCGCCTGGCATTCTCTCCAGAGAGAGTCTCAGCTGCTTTGCCATCCAGAATCATCACTTGCTTCAGTTTCCCAGGGTAGGGGTTGGGAGTGGGGGGCAGGGAGGGTGGCTGTGCCTGGCCCTGCAAGGAGGGAGGCAGTGCCCAGGCGGTGGTGGCTCCTCACAGCATGTGTCCGCCCCCACCCCTGCAGCAGACTCCAGTTATTCCCGGTCCCTTGCTGGCTGTTCACTTTCTACACCAATGGGCTCTGAGGTGACAAGTTCAATTCCCAGTTCTGTCAAACCTGCACTTTCTTCCCTGACCTACTTTTCCCACTCTGCAGTGTTGGAACAATGCCTCGCTCTGTTCCCTGTTTAGACCCATCGTTTGCCTGAGATGGTGCAGAAGCCCAGGCCTTTGCCAGGCTTTTTGCCTTGAATCCCTGACAAGTGTTGATGGGAAAAGAAAAAAAAAAAAGGAAGGAAGGAAAGAAAGAAAGAAAAAAAAATCCTCTCATAAAACAGAGTTCAGCTCTCCCACAGATGCCCAGATTCTGACGGGAAATGAATCAAAAGGTCGAGCTCCTCCATTCACACCTCTCCCCTCCACTCCCACACTCCCCCAACCCCCCAGGCACAGTGAGAAGCAACTGAGGCAATGCCAGCAACACTCCTGAGCCCTGAGCATCAAAGAAATTGCAGCTTCTTTGAGGGGCCCTAACGGAGGCGCCGGCCAAGACTTCTCTCATCCTCAGCCCCAGAGAACTCGCCCTGGTGAACCGTTCCCTGAAAGGAGCACGGGGCAGCCTTGCCAGGGGCCCGGCACCACCAAAAGTTTTCTCAGGCTTATGGCCAGAGGGTGCTTTAAGGAGAGTGGTGTGACCAAGGAGCCAGCGAGGTAGCACATGTGAAGATCCTCTGTGGTCTGAATGCAAGATAATCTGACACAGGAAGAGGAGAGTGGTAGCGAATAACAATGAAATTTTAGCCAGCCTTTGCTGATGCTTGCTATTCGCCAAGATTGCGTGGTGAGCTCTTACATGGACTAAAGGTCTATTTGTCCTAAGGTCTTGTGAGACAGGCACCATTATCACCCCATTTGATAGATGATGAGGTACAGAGAAATGCGTGGCAAGCTGGTCAGCGGTCAGGCTGGGATGTGCACCCACGGGGTCTGCCCAGAGCTGCACTGTTATCCCCAGCTCCGACACTGCACCTCTGCTAACTCCATCCTCCAAGCTCGCTCTCCCCCACCTTCTCCATCTTGCACTGCAAAAACGACTTGGTCTGCTGCGTCCTCTCTAGCACTCCAGCAGCCCTCACCTCCCACACCACCCACGAAACCCCAGCCAAGAGCACTCTGGCCCCTTTCCACATGAGCCTGAAACAACAGCCTCCTCCAGACCACCCGCCCCACTTCAGTTATTCCACAGGGTTTCCTCTCCTAAGGAGATCTGGGCGAGCATGTTGCAGATACCGCCTGGTGTGCAGTGGCTGTGCTGGGCAGAGAGGGCCAAGCCTGAGCTAACACCCTCTGTTCCCCCTGAGTCTAGGGGTACACATCTTGTCAGTTCTGTTCAGGGAGGTAGCAGAGGAAATCTGAGGGGGGATACTGGGGGAAGTCTCTCAGATAACAGGAGGGACCCTCCACAAAGAAAATGTTCTTAGTTGCACCCTCTTTCCTGCGTGGTCTGCTGCTAGGTGAGGACACACAGCTCAGAGCCAGAGTGCGTACCATGCAACCATGAGGCAGTTGGCCTCTGACATACTAAAGATGAAAACGTGGAGAGAAAAGTCTTAGGAACTTGCTGATGCCATTCATCTATTTCACCAATCCTGCAACTGCTAACTTGCAGATTTGTTGTTCCATTAAAAATTTTTAAAAATTTATACCACTAATCAACTGTTGGTTATGTGGGGTTTTTTTGTTACTTGCAGCCAAAAGCACTTGACTAATAGAGGAACCCCAAAGTGGCCTTCCAGAAAGGGTGCTGAATGACTCGTCCTCAGTGTCGGCCACTGCCTGCCTCACCCCGACTTGCCCATCTCCTGCTCTCCACCCCAAGAGACGCCGAGAAACGTAGCCTGGCCACCGTCCTGCCTCGCTTCCTGGCCTTGGTGATCAGTGCTCCTTCTGCAGGAAGAACCTCTCCCCAGGCCTTCACAGGGCTGCTTTCTTTTCTTCACCCAACTCAGAATCACACTGACAGAGAGAATCCCTCCCAATCACTCAGCCTGGAGTAGCCACCCAGTAACTGTCTGTCCTATACACTGTGTATTTCCTTCAGAGAAGGTCTCATTCTTCGCAAGTATTTCAGTGGTTTGTTTAAAAGCTCTCTGCACTTGACAGCTTTCCTGTCTTACTCACCCACAACATCGCCTGGACCATAGCAAGTGTCACTGGTGTGTAATCAATCCTCTGCTCTGTTAAGGTGTCTCAGCAGGTCCTTCTCCTCCTCTTGGTCCTTCTTCCTCATTTTGCCTCCTCTTTTCCTCTCCCTCCTCCTCCTCTTTCTCTTCTTTCTTCTCTTCTTTCTTCTCTTCCTTCTCCTCCTTTAAGTCTGACCGATACCCTTTATGCCTCCATTGATAGGGCAGGAAAGCTCTTTTCCAAATTGATCTCCTTCAATTATTAGAACCGCTGCCTGCATTCAACAACCTGAATCTCAGTTTGATCATTTCCAGTGAGACTTGGCTTCTTGGGTGTCATTATAAATGGGGAGGCTTTGAGGGAACGACAATGTGAGGGTGTTTTTAAGCTGCTTGCATTCATTTCACTATATCATTATGGTGGTTCTCAGTCTTTCAGACATGTTAATCTATGTTTAATTATGCTCATTCCCAGAGGCTCCTTTAAAGAAAATGACACAATTTTTTAAATCAAATAAATAACACACAGGGGGCCTGCTAAGACTTGATAGAGGCCTGGGTGATCAGCTGAGGAGGATAACTGATCAAAGGGCCCGGGAAGCAGAGGTTTTGGAGAGTCATCACCTTCCCCTCCGGCATTCCTAGCCACTCAAGAAAAATCTTCAAAGACTGGGAAGATAGAGTCTTTGCCAACCCTGTCTCCTAGCCTCTCCTCTCAGCTGGGATGGAATCTGCTCAACCTGATTGTTCTCGGTGATCGCTTTATTATGCAAAAGGACGACTGTGCTTCATCTCCTGTCCAAAGGAGACAACATGGAGTCCATCTGGCTGCTCTGGGAAAAGGAGAAAGAGGCTCCATCACACTTCACGCAGCTATCACAACATACCATAGCCTGGGTCACTTACACAACACATGTCTATTTCTCACAGTTCTTAGAGAGTTCAAGGACTCTTCCAAGGCCCTGGGAAGTCCAAGAAGCAGGCTCAGTGTCTGTTGAGAGCCCTCTTCCTGATTTGCAGATGACCATCTTTCTCGTCCTTTCCTCACAGGCCTTTCCTTGTGATGTGTGCACATCAGGGGGGAGAGAAAGATCTAATTTCGGATCCTCATTTTGTAAGTGCATGAATCCCACCACGAGGGCCCTACCCTCAGGACCTAATCTGACCTTAATTACTTCCCAAAGGCTCCCACCTCCACAAATCATCACTCTGGGGATTAGGACTTCAGCATATAAATGGGGGTGGGAGGGGGGACACAAACATTCAGTCCACAGCAGGCTCCCCTGCCGCTTTATAATAATGACAAGAATCAGTGCAAGATTGGGGCACTGGACATCCCTTTCTACGGCCATCTGTGACCTTCCAGGTTGTGATGGGCACCTGCTGATTTAGCCTGTTCAGAAGCTAGTCACCTTTCCTCAGCTACACTTTTCTTCCTTCTATGTTGTAAACAGTGTAAAACCATCCATTAAGGCCCCATACCTTATATAGCCAAAAGGGTGGCATGAGGTCCAAGCTGGAATAAGCAGATTCTCATGAGAATTTTAATCATGAATAGAGTAAGGGCACGAATTGAAGTCAACTCAAAACACTGGTACTTCCCTGCAGAGACTGCCCACTACTTCTTGCTCCCCAAATTCTCTGGTTCTAGTAACTTCTGATACTTGGCCTTCTGTTTTGGCTTTTACTAAATGACTACTACATGTCCTTCAAAGAGTTGCTTTTTTCCCCTTTGTGAGTTGCCAGGTTAATATCTGTAACTTACAATAAAACGACCCTAAATTATAGACGGTTTAAACAATGAAGCCTAGAGCTCTGCAACGCGTTCTACTACTGAGGCTGCAGACTATGTTTATGTTATGCATCCCCTACTAATCCTTGGCAGTCAGTGTGCAAAAGGCCTAAGTAACTGCCAAAACAATCAAGCAAACAAATAAAAACCCTACTTCACTTCCTCTCTGGTCTGCCATGTTGCTCTTCAGGAGAAAACAAAAATGCAGTTGCAGAGACTAACAAAGAAAGAGGCTTTAAAAAGAAGCCTTATCTGTCTTAAAAGCCATGAATGAAATAAAGGAAGCTGTTCATAGCACCTGACTCACATGATCACCGTGGGTCAGCCACCAATATGTAGATAGAAAGAAAATAATTGGCATAAGCTCCTTGAAATTTCTGCCTAGAGCCTCCCCAAGGAGGCCTTGGGGAGATTCAGATCGCATTTGAACAGCCAGGACTTAGTAATGAGAACTGACATTCTAGTGTGTACTACAAAAGACACTTCCCTCCTGGAACCATGAAAAGTACTTTAATCAGCCCAAAAGTTGCTCCTGGAAAAAGAAGGGAGGGGGATAAAATAACCCCCTCATTTATTGTTTCTCCACCATTGCTATGGCCGGCTCCTGCTAACTGTACGAGCTCCTGTGGCATCATCCATGCCTACCTCATTAATGCCATTTGCTTATTGCTCTGCCAGAAAACCCAGCTGATTAACAGGAAGCCCTGAGCTGAAGGTTGCCTGGGTTTCCAGTTGCTTATGCACACAATTCACACTCCATGTGCTAGGAGCTCCCTTCTCTCTCAAACCACTCAGTGAGTCTGGAAAGTGGGAAATTGGCTATGAATTCTCTCTGGCTCCTCAATGACGGATCAAACCTCAGGGTGCCTGTGGAATATCTGATGAGTTGTAAACTCAAAACAACCATCACAAAGAAAGATAAAAGGTTAAAACCACAGGCCAGGCACCCCGGAGTGAATAGCCTGAGAGATTGAAAAAGGTAAGCTAAGATCCCTCTAGTAGAAGCTAAAGATAAAACAAGCCATGCTCATGCCCAAGGCAGAAAATTAAAAATTGAGCAGATTCTATTCAGAGTGGTAAGGTCTCCTCGATTCCCTACCCTCGGGCTCTGCACCCCCACCTCCTTTATCCTCTTGGGACTCAGTCTTACCTCCTGACATGCTGCGTCTTCCTTTGTCCCCTGGCTTCTAGCTGAAGCAAACACCCTGTTAGTAAATAATTGTTTCCCACATACCTTTCTCTGTGTCTTTGCTGCCACCTTCCCTATAATCACCATTTCTAGCTTAGAAAATAAGTCAATGTAACTGCAAAAATGGAAGGGAAGAAACTGACCAAGTGGAAAAAGAAAAACGTTGAATAACATTAGTAGACAGTGAGGGGCAGGGTGAAGTCTTCCAAGATTGTTCAGGTGTAATACCCCAGCTCCTTATCTATATACAGATACAGAATCAGACTCTAGCATCTGAAGATAGCTTCCTCCTTCTTGAAAAAAAGGAAAGCATGAACATCTATTGAATACCAAGACTGTGCCAAGCAAGCATCAGGCACCTTACCCAGAGGGGCCCAGAGGACAGTGGGTGGAGATGGGACTGTACTGTATGTTTTTCTTTCTAGGTAATGCAGATTCTGATTCTCAGGTCACTTAATCTGGAGCTGCTCCACTGATTTGCATTATTTATGAAATCACTATGACTACAGAAGCAAGAATGCAGGAACCAAAAGAAAAATCTATGCATTAAATGTTTGTAACCAAAAGCAATACGGCAATAAGACTAAGAAAACATACACATAAACTGTGAAAACATGGATGAGAGAGTTACTTCTGTCCCCAAAGCTCCTAAGCAAGATTTCATTGGCTAATGCCATCCGCTGCTGGTTTTCTGAGGCCGAGGTCCAAGGGCTGTCCAGGCGCCAAGTGGCGATGGAAGTGGGACAAAAGCAACAAATTCAAAATCAAAACCAAATGGAGCCACTTCCGATAGGACCACCCAAACCTCACGCTGGAAAGTAAATGGACATTTTTTTAAGTAAAAAGATATTCTAGGTTGTTTCTTGTTCACTTGTAGACAAAAGAACTGTGGCCAGCAGTGTTTACAAAATGAGACCAAGTTTGTGTGCCAATTATTACTTCAGAGGTCGAGGATGTTGAGCGGTATCATAGCTTTCATTTCAAATTTCATCTCCAATTTGTCAAATGCCCCTTCACTTCCTAAAGCTATACATTCATTTATGTCACAAATATGTATTGAGCAACTGTTGTGTACGAAGCCCGATTCTAGGTGCTAGAGATGAAGTGGGGAAGGGCCAGTGGAGAACAAGGCAGACAAGCAAGGAGCTCCTGATAAAGGCTTCAAAGGGAAGATGTCTGGCAGCATCTCCTGGTCAAGAATTTAAAATTTATTAATCTCCTTTTGTTACTTTTTTTCATATAACTTAAATCATCTTACCCCTCACATAAGAGTTCTTGAATAAAAAGAACTTGGGCTTTCTTAAAAACCAGTTCCAAAGACTTATGAGTTCTAATATGTACTATTATCACAGTGTTAAAATAATGTGACCAAAGCAGGTCACGGTCATTGCTTGTACCCACCCCATGACCTCTGGACACCAGCCTGCACCACAATCTAACCATGTCTGGAGCCCATCGCTGAAGCACACTGGAAGAGCACTAGGGACAGACTAACAAAGAAGGAAATGAAAAGAGCGCATGAGAACTAATGGAGAAACAGCCAGGAGGGAGAAAGCCTATAAAAAGAGAAAGAGAAGACGGAGTTAGGGAATGAAATAGAGAGTTTTCATGTCTAAGTAATAGGACCAATAGAATGCTGGGCCTAGGTTGAGGCAGTAGAGGCTCCTGGAGCACGAAATTTAAGGAGGTGCTCACTCAAAGGCATGCGAGTGTCCGAACTCCCCTTTCCCCACCTAATCCCAGGTTGGCTCACTCTTAGTAACCATATCAGGGCTACTGGTACCCAACAGTGGCCTCTCACACATAAACTACCATCTTCAGTTTACTCCTACTGGATGTAGAGGAATAAGAACTTCTGGGACTCAGATTCTTTCTACCTTCTGTGCTGTCTCCTTTCTGAAGCCGCTCTCCCATTTCAGGCCACACTGAGATCCCCCTGTTCTCTCTTCAGGGTTGTTGAGTGGTCGAGCACTTAGGGGATGGCTAATGATTTCATGGGTGAAACTTTTGTGTCTCCAACCGGTGTATGAGCAACTTAGGACAGGCACCATGTCTAATAGTCCACAAGGCCAAGGAAAGTGATGAACGTGCAGTAGGTCCTAATTAAATGACTGAATGGATACTGATTGGTTGGTCAGCTGTGATGCTGCTGCTGCTCAGCTTTAGAGTGAGAAACAGGGATAACGACCTTTGGCTCATTATTCACAGGCCACCCAAGTCACTACTGATACCCTGTACTACAAGAGTGGCCCTTCCCCCGTTGGCCCTCAGCAACCACAGTGCTCCGCACAGCAGGTGTTGTGAGAAGAGCAGAGGGTGATATTAAGGAGGTGTCAGAGGGCCCAGCAGACAACAGAAAAAGACAAACAAAATGTATAGCAATTCTCTCTGTGGAAAGGAGAATAAGAGGAGATTTGAGAATACTAGGAAACTATTATATTTAGGTCGATAAGAGAATTCCCCTATTGGCATATACCTCTACTTATGGGGAGGAAGGGCGTGGAGGTGATCGGTGTATGCAGCTGAAATTCAAAAGAACCAAAATTCCATAGAAAATTTACAATTTCCAATTCAGTTAGAATATTGTTCATTGAGATTTTAATCCCAACACCACTAAGGCATCATCGTCATTGGGTCTCTTCATGTTTATAAATAATCTCGAAGCACAAGGAAGAGTTTAACCCTGTATAACGCCTGTCTGTGGTGTGTAATGCCGGCTCTGGTCCTGGTCGCAAGGACAATCTGGCCTGTGCTGTAGTAAACAATTGTAGGTATTTAGGACAGCCACCCTCAAACACAGTTTCCTTGACGTCAACATGTTGTCAAGGCCCGTGAGATTCAGGAGGAGTGGTGGGTGCGAGGGAAGAGGCCAGCCTGGGGCCACTGAGGCCAGGAAAGGGGGGGTCACTCACCTCAGAGCACCAGAGGCCAGAGGACTGATCTGATGTGCAGGCCCACGTAAGCCCCTTTGGGGACTCTGAGGAATGCACATTGGTGAAAGGTACAATAGAGGAAAACAGCAAACTTTTCTGAAGTTAGTGGAAGTGTAAGCACCAAACATACTAGGACCTTTTTCTTGCTCACTTGTTGGTAAAGCTGGGGATCTATTAGTTATATCAGAATGCCAAATATTCTAGACTGTTTTTAAGGGTGTCAGGAGATATCTGGTCTACCCAAATCAGTTCTGCTACCCTGTTTCTGTCCCAGCCATCAGAGGTCAGTAACTCAGGCGCTATCAAGTAGCTGGGCCTCCACTGTTACAGGGAAGTGGGTTTTCCCCACGCAGAGGATCAGGGGGCAGTTTGCGTCCACCATGTCCATATTGGCCTCTTCACCCATCGTGCAAGCCACCTCTGCTATCCAAAGGCTTCCACTGTGGTAGCAAAGATGATAGGAAGCCTTTACTTTTCACATGCCCTGAATGTGAGTCTTGCCATTGAACATAACCAACTGCTGTCTTTAATGCACTCTACCCACCTCCAACCAAATGACAAGCGAACCCTACCACCCATACCACAGTGTTTTTTTCCTGTTTCTAATCACCCCAGACATGCCTCCAGTTTCCTCCCTCGCCCTCCAAGCTCACAGTTTGTTTCCTTCTGTGGTCTTGTTGGGCAAGTACCGCGGCTTGGGGTGAAGAGCTGTGAATCATGAATGGGAGGCTCTGAGAACACCGAGTCTCTGCTGCTTCACCCACATGTCCCAAACTGCCTAGTGCGATCCAACTCCGACCCGGGTGGAGCTCTCTGTCCGTGACTGCTGCTTTCAGGAATGTGTCTGTGGGCAGCAAGAAGCTTTAGATACGGTGGAATGGAGTCATTGCATTTTTTTTCTCTCTATGCTGGATTGCAGGAAGGCTGGAAAGGCTACGCAGGTACATAGGCACAGAGACCCGAGTCCCACTTCTGAGCCACTTCAGTGTTTCAGATCCAACTGGCACAGGGTATGGGAAGGAGCTAGGCTCTCAGTGGAGATATCGTGTCACTATGGCCCTAGAACTATTTTTTTTTTAATATATGAGATTTAGAAAGAGTTGGAATATGCTATGCTGGGAAGGTCAGTTGCAGAGTACAATGGTTGCGGAAAGGAAACATTCACTTCAAGTGATTCTAAAGGACATTCAGCAGATCTAAATATTTGTCAGGCTGAATTGCTACATCCATTCCTACTTGCCTGAAATCAATATACTCGAAGGAAACACAAGTCGTCTGCATCTGAGTGTGGAGAGAGAATGTCTTACACTCGGACAGGCCACTCACTCGGGAGGCACGGGAAGAATTGGACAGGAAGCCAGGACAGGGGACCTCTCTCCCACGGAGGGATCTGGAGCGGGTGTTAACCCCCCAGAGCTAGCTCCTAAATTCAGTGATTCCGTGGCAAGCTGCAGATCATGTAGATGTTGTAACTGTTAAAGACTCAAAACAGTGTGTATATTTTTGGAAAAATAGGACTTCTCTGTTGAGACAAATGCTTTCTCTTTTTGCTTTTTGCCTTGAATTTCCCGAGGGGCAGACATACTTCTCTGCTGGGAAGGCACAGGCAAGGCTGAACACGCTGTTTTCCCCACATTCTAAGGAATTTTCCTAAGATGCCTGTGTCAAGGCTTTTTCACTCTGAGTCATTTGAGTTTTATTTTTGAAAAAAAACACTTTGGCCCTGGCTGGCGTAGCTCAGTGGATTGAGTGTGGGCTGCGAACCAAAGCATCGCAGGTTCGATTCCCAGTCAGGTCACATGCCTGGGTTGCAGGCCACGGCCCCCAGCAACCGCACATTGATGTTTCTCTCTCTCTCTCTCTCTCTCTCTCTCTCTCTCTCTCTCTCTCTCTCTCTCTCCCCTTTCCCTCTCTAAAAATAAATAAATAAATAAAATTTTAAAAAAAGGAAAAAACACTTTGATTTCACATTGTTTTCCACCAGATGGCTACAAGTTGGGAGCAATCTGGAGCTGAAAGTCGCCCTGATGCTTGCTGCCGTCTGAGGTGGGTTCCAGAGGCCGCAGCCCCTTAGCAGGCCCCGCTCTGAATGCAGCACGGCATCGGGTGCTGGACCCAGGAGAGGGCCAGAGAATCAGGGCGAACTGGGGGTGCCATGGATGCCAGTGGCCACAGCTGTGTTTGCACAGTTGTGCCGATGCAGTGTGCCCAGGCAGGGGTCCTGCTACTCCCGGGCACCACAGCTGTGCGACCAAAGACATGCTGGATCTTGTGACCAACTCTGTGTCTATGGACTGAAGGAAAGGCACTTCTGGGCCCCACACCTGTTCCCTACGCCCTCATCCGGGAAGGGGAACGTGGCAATGAGCAGTGCCCAGCTCTGCTGTCATCCTTAATGTGGTAGATAGATTGTGAAAATGCCCTCAGTGCTTCACCTTTTCCTGTAGCCACACCTTTGCAAGGAGACTCAGCATTTCCTCCCATTGATGGGGAAGTTAACTTCCCTACCCTTTACGTTCAGGCTGGCCTTACAACTCACTTCAACCACTGCAACACGATGGAAGTAATGGTGTGCCACTTCCGAGCCTCGGCCTCAAGAGGCGTTGAACACTTCTGCTCTTCCTCTCGAACCCCACCGTCACCGCACAAACAAGCTGGAACTGCTGACAGCCCCACTGTCGTCCTTGCTGACAGCCAGACAGCTGCCAGACCTCTGAGTGAGGCCCTCCTAGAGCAAGCCCTCCCAGCCAGCCTGCCAGCCGACCACAGATACTTGAACGAGTCACGTTGATATCAACAGAACCTGGCCCAAGTCAGCGAACTGCCCAGCTGAACTGTAGACTTGTGAGCAATAATAAATGCTTGTTGTTTTTTAAGTCACTCAGTTTCGGAGTGACTTGTTTTCACAGCAATAGCTAACTGATAGACCTACTCCTTTAAGAGAAAGGGCGCATGCGTGACAGGGTGGTACCACACTCCTCTTCAGACGTTCGCACACTCATTTATTCTGCAGATGTCAGTTGAACCCCTGCCATGTGACCGGCATCATTCCAGGCTCTGGGGCTGCAGCGACTCTGCTTCCTTGCAGTTTGCATCACGGTGGGTGAGGACGAGCCACAGATACATACCTGAGTAAATAAATAATTAGAACATCAGCTAGTAGTAAGCAATGTACAGACCATTTAAAAGGGCATATGGTAAAAGGTAACTGTGTTTGCTTTAGGTTTATGGCCAGGGAAGTCTCACTGAAGGAAGATTTGGACTGAGAGCTGAATGTCAGTGTAGAGGGCGTCATGTGAAGACTGGGGGAACAGCCCTCTAAGCAGAGCAAAGAGCAAGTGTAAAAGCCCTGAGGCTGGAATATGGGATGTCTCAGGGCCAGAAAGAAAACTTAATGTCTAGAGCACAGTGGGAAAGGGCAGGGAGGGAGCGTGGGAGGGGGTGGGAGGGGGTGAGAGGAGGGTGGCTACAAGGGATGGAGCATGTGGTGCTTTTAAAGCAGGAAAAGAATTTGGATTTTATGCTAAATGCACTAAGCAAGCTATCATCACTTTTTTAAAACAAGAGAGTAACAATTTGATTAATGTTTAAATGAATCCCTCTTGCTGATGGGCTCAGAGTGGTTATTAAGGGGCGAAAGTGGAAGGAGAGAATCAGTTAAGAGGCTCCCACAATAATTCAGCCTGGGCCGTAGTTACAGTAATGGAGATTAAGGAAGTATGTTGTAGGGGAAGAAGGGACAGGATTTGGGATGAATTGAATGTGGAAGGTAATGGAGAGAGAGGGATCCAGATCTTTGTTCAGTAACAATTAGCTGGAATGGAAGAGACTAGGGGTGGGGCAGGCCTGAGGTCAGGGTGCGGCTGGCATCTAGGGAGTCTCTCAGGACCAGGAGACACGGAGGGTGTGTGGAGGGCCCCGTGGGCCGGGAGTCCTGGGGAAGGGTCAGCACTGGAACAGCAGGTTGGGGGTCACTAGCATAAAAGTGATATAAGCCTTGGACTGTGTGCGGTCATCTGAGGACAGTGATTAGAAGAGAGGGGCGCCCAGGACAGAGACCTGGGGCACGCCAATTTACGGGCTGAGCAGCCCGGGCTGAGAAGGAACCAGCAAAGGAGACGGAGAAGGAACAGGCAGTAAAGGGAGGGGCTCATGAGGAGGCCCACACAGTATCACCAAAAGCAAGAGGGCAGAATGGGCAAGGGGGGTGTGGTCAACCGTATTGCATGCTCCTGACTGCTATGGAAGATAACAACCCTCCTGCCACCACTGAATCTGGCAAACATTTCAATGCTTTTGTTCCCTTTGGGGTAATAATAAATTCTATAATGTAAAATGGATTGTAAAATTCCCTTTTGGGCTTTCTGTCCTGCAAGTTTCTGTCACCAGATGGCTGAGATTACTCTATACTAACTGCCCGCACCCTTCGTAATCCCATGTTCAGTTACTCCCCAAACTCCACAATTCTCCAAAGCCTCAGAAATATAATGGCCCATCAAGTTAGTCCATACAGAGTCTCTGGAAATTATAAGGTCCATGGAAGCAAAGATGGTGTCTGTCTTGCTCATCTTGAATCCTAGCACCTAAGTATTATGCCACAAATAAATTCTCATAAAAGTTGAGTACTTGAGGAATGTTAAATCCCATTTGACCTCCTATCATCTGTGCTATGCATGGCTTCTCCTAGTAACCAGGCTGCCATCTTAACCCCTAGTGGACAGATTAATGGCCAGTAGAGCCATTTTTTCAACATTCCCCAAACTAAGGTTTCTTGGGGTTGGGGTCCAGTCTGGCTCTCTAGGCTTTATAGGGTAGGATGCTGCTGCTGAGGCCAGTTCAGTGGCACCGCTGCTGACCCTTCTGATGAGCATTTCTCATTGGCTGGTAGGACTTTCTGGTGGCCTTCCCATCGCCATAGCTGGGACAAATCATACCCTTCCAGGGTCTTACCTCCCAGGACATCACCTTTAAGATTTTCTAAGTATTTCTTTTTGTGGAATTTTTCAGGTCTTTTGTATTCAATTCACACATATGCAGGGTCTGTATGGCTGGGTGTTGCGATGAGTCTGTATTAGCTTGACCCAAAATGTTGTCCGTGTCTGAAAGTTAAGGTTATAATACCTGGCGCTGATATTTGGGAATGTCCATGTAACTTTTTGATTCCTAAAAGGGCGTGACTTTTAGCTTGCAGTTCTGATCTTGATGTATTAAATTTTAATACATCAGTATTACATTTTGCTCTTGCAGTAGTTCCTGTGGACCCTCTCTCGAAGCAAGCATTGCAAACGAATCTGGAACGATCAGTACCTGCTAACTGGCGTGCAGTTCTGGTTTTCAGGACAGTCCGGTATCAGGAAGTGGAGCGCCGAAAAGTTAGCCTTGCGTGACCTGAGCAGAGGTCACCCTTTTAAAATAATCCCCCCTTTAATCATTAGGGCTGTTTTTTAAATTTCCAAAGGCTTTAATAATTATTCTTAGCTTAACTCTATAATTATTCTACCATCTTTTACTGTGAGGAACTCATATTTGCTTGGTCTGTGAAAGGAAATTATCATAGAACCAAGATCAGATTTTCGCTGAAGTCAAGACACATATTAAATCTGAGGCTTCGAGGCTGAATACAGCCCCTCCACCTCCACCATGCTTTTCCTGGCCATGCGCAGACACTTAATAAATGCCTTTGCTGAAGGTCCCTCTGTCTTAAAAGGAAATTAGATTGTTCTGACAATATCTCCTCATCGCTAAACTGCTGGTTAGTATCCTGCAGCCTGTGGTCCTCTAGGTGTTTGCAAATTGATTGTCGAATGTCTTGCGTTCCTCCATGTCCACATTTCCAGGGTGAGCAGCCACATTGACAGTTCCCAGTGGCCTTTGGCTATTTCACTGAACACACACAAACACACACAAACACACACAATTTTTGTTTCAGAAGAATTTCCCACGCTCATCCTTCATTCAATTCTTTCTAATTACTGAGTACCAAACAGGTGTGAACTAGCATCAGGGTAACCACTGGATACGCACTGGAGTGCAAAGCAGGGACGAGGCATGTCCTGATGGAGCTTAAAATCTAGTGACTGCAATTTCAGATTGTCGTTAGGACTACGGATGAAAGAAACAGGTTCTATGACGAAGACTAGATGGGAAGGCCTCTCCGAAGGGGAAATTTTCAGCTGAGATGTGAAGAACAAAAGAGGGAGGCCCAGCCTTACCAGGTAGGTCAGAGGAAGTCAGGAATGCAAAGTTCAGGGCTGAGAGAGAGCTTCATTCGGTCTAGAACCTAATGGAAGGCAAATGGGAGTGGATTGGGGAAAGGAGGTGAAATGAGGGTGAGGGGCGGCTGTATTATCAGGAGCCTTACAAGTAGGGAGAACATACATCCCGGTTTGCCAAGAAGAGTCCTAGTTTAGACCTCTGTCCCTGTTTAATTATCTGTAGGGCCTCCTTTCACCCTCAAAGTGGCCTGGTTTGCACCATAAATAATACAGTCACCCCATTTAAAGGGCATGTCAAAGAGTTGGGCTTTTATAATAGGTAAGATGGGAAATCTTTGAAGGGTATTAAGCAGAGGGATGACAGGCCTGAATTTACATTTCTGGAATGTTCCACCTGTAGTCTGAAGGGGGCCAGGCGTAAAAGTGAGAGAGCTATAATAAGGCCATTGTAGTGGCCTTAAAGTAACATAAAATATACGTTAACATAACAGAAAATACCTACGTTAAGCAACATTCTACCGTCTTCCTTCTTTGCAAGCCCTTAGTGCTGGTTTTAGTAGACTAGAACGAAGGTGCCCTGCTTAGAGCGCCCCCCCCAACCCCCACCATCACCTCAGGACTAAGCTATTCATTCTCCTAATGGCCAAAAATGTTAGCTGTGGGTGGGTTATAGCTGAGTCCCTTCCCAGGAATTGCCAAAGGGAGCTGCCTTGCCCTAGAACACGGCCCCTCCCTGGGGTCGGCACACATCTAATCAGTCCATACAGGAATACAAAGGCCTCACCCGTTGCCTCAGTTCGGGCTGTCTCTGCAGGGCCGTCCCAGCTCCAGAGCTCCAGGTGGGACCCAATGAGGTCTCTGTTGCAGCTGTGACGTTATGGTTCAATTTCTCCCCGGTTTCACCCTGCTTCCCTCACCCCAGGCATCTCCAAATCAAGTGGAGAGGCAGAGCTTCCCCTGGGACTTTTCTGCGGCGGGGGGGGTATATAAAGCATCTTTTCTTATTGTCTTTTACATCCTTTGTAAATTGAATTGCCTAGTTTGTTTTGACCTGGATAATTTCATCTGTAAATGGTTGTATTGGTTCACGATACTAGTTCCCTGCGACCTGGCACCCTTCCCGCTTTTTATTGCATTCCAAATGGTTATTGCAGATCTTGTGAAACAACAGCTCTTCTTCTAACACCTTGATTTCCCGATTACCTAAATGCAGTTTCTTCTTTTGGTACTTGAATTATTTCTTTGGGGAATGTAAAGATCTCATAAATTCCTTTTTTATTTCTTTTATTCATGAGATTATTTCTAGTATTCCTACATAGTAATTTGAACTCTATTGAGATAAATTACAACAGGACTCCCTTCTTTATAGCTTGTTATCACCAAGAATACAATATATCATGGATTAAGTCATGCTCTCCCAAAAGGTAACTACAACCTACAAAAGGATGTGGGGTCATTAGAGTCTAATAGGAAAGAGAGCTGGTGATCTTTATATAGTAACACATCAAGTCTTCCCTCCTTCACAGGCAAAAGACGGGTAAATGTGCATGGGTGTGATGGGGGCTGGGGACCAGGAAGGGGGAGGGATGTTCACACGTTTTGAGCACTGGAGCTTGCCTATGCCTTCCTGACTGGTTTCCAGCCACTTAGCCATACGAGGTTTCCCCAGCTCCATGTCTGAGCATAGCAAAGAGCACGTGGGAAGAGGGAAGGTGTGTTTATATAGACTCATACACTGTAACCAATTCTCCTCATTCATTCACTCAACAAATATTCAGGCATAGCACCGTGGTAGGTATAGAGTCTCTTGGAAAACCATTCGTGTCCTCTCCACTTCCCCAACACCACCAATCATGACTTACAATGTGCCTCTTTGTTCTGAGTCCCAAGAGTATAAAAAAATATTCCACTGTTTTTTCCCTTTTAAAAACTTTCTTTTCATTAGAATTCAAAACTTCTATTTCAGATCATCTGCAGTGAGCATGCCTTCCTTCTACTGTGGAAATCTTTAATCCTTCCATTAGTTTTTCCAGCTATAGAAAGATTAGATCAAAAAGAGTATTTCCTTTAGTTGAATCAGAACTAAACATTGCTCTTAATACTTCTTAATGACTTGCTTACATTCTTATTTCTAATACTCGTACTTGGACATGTTCAATACTTGCCACCTCCAGCTTGTGTCATAGTAGAAAGGATGAAGAAACCAGTTCAGAGCTTCAGCTCTATAATTTATAAACTGGTGGGTCAGTGTCCTTATTTAGTCTCCCAAAGCCTTGGTTTCCTCATCTGTCGAATGGGGACAGCACCAAATTTAATGGGTTTTATGAGGATCAAAATAAATTCTGGTGGTAGAGGCTTGAACCATGACTGATGCATCATAGACATTTTAACTTCAGTTTCATTTCACTTTTTTTTTTTTGCCCAGGAACTCTGTTCATTCATTCATCAAATAAGCATCGATGCTTCAATTGTTCAAGGCCCTGCTGTAGGCTCTGAGGATGCAAACGGAATAAGTAGGACAATGTACCTGGTATTTCCTGGCTCCTCTCTCAGTGGGAGGAGCCACACAGTGATTGGATAAAAAGATAGCAGGTAAACCAAAATGTTTGTTTCTCTCCTTTACTAGCTTAGCCTACTCAATTGAAACAGACTTAATTTACTAGAAATTATAAAATGCAAATGTTTCTACCAAGTCTGATTTTAAAAATGCTCAACTTTTGAGAATTTCAGGCAAGTGGAAGATTACATGTGAATATATACCTTCATTTACTATCACTTGACCACACAACATCTTGAACAAATAAAAATAAGATACAAGCTCAAAGAGGGAATTAGAACACCTCTGGAATTGGATTTTCAGTTGGACACTATGAAGCTCAACGGCATCTTTTAAATCATTCTTATTGATGGTTTCAAAATGAAAATATACCTTTATAACTTGTCCTACAACTTTTAGGGTCCTTGCCACTGAAGATTCTTGACTAGAATAAGACATTTCACATAGGATGGAATGACCATAGCCTCATGCCTTGCTCCTCCTAAAACTCCAATTTTATTTTCTGAGAAAAACATTTTAAAAAGATAAGCAGGCTGGGATTACAGTTAACCAGGAAGATGGGATGTGAAATGGGGGAAGGGTTGTCTGCGTTACAGGGGCAGAAAGAGAGGGCCTCTCTTAGGCAGTAAACTTTGAGCGGAGCCCTCAATGACAAGAAAGAGTTAAGCCAACTGAACAGCTGAAAGAAGAACCTCCTGGAAAGAAGGAATGGCCAGTGAAAGCCTTAAGGCAGGAAGGGATTTGGAGGCCTTACACAAGGAGTGGGAGAGCAATGGGCATAGGCGGGCCCTTTGGTCAGAGCAAACAGCTTGCACTTTCTTCCCAGTGCAGTGTGGACCTCTGGAGAATTCATTGCAAAGTGGGGAGTAAGAGCTGGCCTGTGTGACTGTGAATACCATCAGAAAGGATAGGTTTAGGGTAATAAGAAAAGAGGGAGAGAGACCATTTGGGGGGGCCACTGTGGTCATCCAGGTGACAGATGCTGGTGGCCTGGGCCACCATGGGGGCCACAGGTGTAGTGAGAGATAAACAGGTGCCAGAGAGATCCCAGGGTAAGACTCACAGCTGGACTGAATGCAGGAGGGAGCTGAGGAAAGGCATGGGATCGCGGAGGATCCCTACGATTTATACTGAACTTCAGAGCTGTCATTTACTGAGGAAAAAAAAAAACAGGGAAAGGAACACACTTATGGGGGAAAATGAAGACTTCAGTTTTGGACATTAAAAGTTTGAGATGTCTATTAAAAATCCAAGTGAAGATAAGTAGAAAAAATATATAAAAAATGTATGAGTTTGGATTTTAGGGGGAAGATCAGAGCTGAAGACATAAAAATATAAATATGAGTGCTAGTACTCTAATGATAATATTTAAGGCCATGGAACTGGATGAGGTTCCCAAAAGAGAGGACACAGACGGAGAAGACAAGGGGGCAAAGTGCAGGTCCTGGGCCAGACCGACACTCAGAGGTCCAGCAGAGAATTCCAAGGGAGAAAGGACAGGACAGTATGAAATTACAAAAGCCAAGGGAATGTTAAGGATATGACGTAATGACGGTGTGATCCACAATCTTTAAAGTCACTGGGCTTGCTTCACATATACCCCATTAACAGCAAACCAACATTAAGCCCAATTACCAACCCGTCAACCCCAAAGCCATGTGAGAGTTCACTCAAACATGTCAGCGTTATGGGTGAACTGTGTCAACAAAGTAAGTTATGTTGGAGTCCAAACCCTCAGTACCTCAGCATGTTGACCTCATTTGAATATAGGATCTTTACAGAAATAATAAAATTAAAATGAGGCCATTAAGGTGCATCCTAATATAACTGGTACCCTTACAAAAAGAAGACATGAAGATACACACACAGGGAGAACACCGTGTGAAAATGAAGGAAGAGATCAGGGTGACAAAGCAGAAACAAGGAGCACCGAAGACTGGCAGCGAGCCACCAGGAGCTGGGAAAGAGACGCGGCCCAGAGTCCCCTTCAGAGCCCGTGAAGCCCTCAGAGGAGACCAGCATCTCCATGTCTGGCTTCTGGTCCCCAAACTCTGAGACAATGAATGTCTGTCTAAGCTACCCGGCTTGCCATACTGGCAGCCCTAGCAAACTAATACAGTCTGTATGCCAGAAAGGAGACCACAGGTCTTCAATATTCTCCATAGCTGGGTTCTCCTTTCCCCATGTGCAAAGGACAAAATGGATCTCTGGAACAGTGTTAGCCACTGGGGGACACCTCCATGGGCTTTGTTCTCAGTGTCTGAGAGTGGAACCTTGCTCCTCTCTCCTCCTCTCCCTCTACCTTCCCTTTCCATTCTCTTCCCTCCACTTCTCTCGACATTTCTGTTCCCTCTCTTCTATGTGTCCACACTCTTCTCTTTGGCCACTGACTAGCTTATTCTTCTCGTATGCTCTGTGTTCCTTTTCACTACCCAACAGTCCCTACTCGTAGTGTCTGCCCCCTTACACCTGCAGCCTGGACATGGCCCTCTGTGGCTACTCCAGCCTCACATTGTTCACTGCCTTCCTGGGATTTCTGAGTTCACAATCCCAATGGACAAAATCCAATTGAATCAGTCTATTAGGAGCCCCACAATCCTCCACCCTTGCCAGATCCAGTCAGCTGTGGCTCTGTGTCGAGTCATGAGAAACTAAATACGATCAGGCCTAGGGTAACCACTATGAATGATGCCTAGTAAAAAGAGTACCACCTTCCTGTTTGTTGAAAAAAAAAACAAAACTGTCTACTGATCAACTCTGTCACAGATAAGCCTGCCAGTCAAATCCCTACCCCTCTCTGGCCCATGCCTGAGTGTGTGTTGCCCCAGGTGTAATAATGTTCATGCACATGTCTCCGTGCGATGGGGAGAGCTGATTGCGAGGGAATAAATGAGAATCATGTCTGGCTCCTTCGAGAGAAAGCAAATGAGCTGGGCTGTAAGGCATATCTGATCGAAGAGGAATCCAGGCATCAGGAAGAGGCAAAACAGAATCATGGCATTCCACGCTACAACTCAGCTGAGGCCTGCCTCCTCAATAAACTGGAGTCCCCGTCTGTGTTGGGGCTAAAAGCTGAAAACTAGAAAATGGAAGCTGCCTGGTTAAAAAGACAAAAGGAACTCAGGTAAGCTCATGTTTGAACTAGAGAGGGAATCCCAAGGTCCCTGGGAGCAAAGGAAAGAGATGCTCGGCCACCGGAAGCCTGGGATCATGGGGCCAGCCCGAGACGTCTCCCGTAGAACACATGGAATCTTTACATCAGTCCTGCAGTCACTGAATAATGAACTAGGCTCTGCAGTGTATATCTGCACTCGCTGACCTGAATATATAAAGGTGTTTCTTTAAAAATTAGGTCGGCTGACAATTTCTTTTTTTAAGTTAACTCTACCCCAAATAAGGTACTTGAATGATATATTACTATGCTTCTACATAATCTCTTAACAGCTCAGTTATAGTGTTGGACAAGTGGTCTTATCTCGGTTTCCTCAGCCTTAGATCGCTCAGCCATCCTTCTGTCAAGAGACATTTTGCACTCTTCTTGGATGCACTAGATTGACTGGAAACAGGTTTCCCCTATACTTCAAGAACAAAAATTATTTGCACGTCAAAAATAGAATCACAACAGGCACAGAGACAGACATTTAAACAAAGAATACACCACATCTCATATCCTGACAATCCTTTGTTCATTGCTGCCAGAAACACCTAACGAACTGTCCTACCACTGAATCAGAATTTGCGGAGCCGGTATAATGTGTTGATGATTAACCTTGTCAATGTATATTTTAAATAACCCTTTAAATAACCGTTTTTTGCCATGGTAGCAAAGGGTTTCCCTCTCCCATGTGGGAAGTCCAGAGTGAAAGTGGGTTGTTGCCACGGCAACAGAATGCAAGACAGAGAACTCCGGAGAAGGGGGAGGTCTCCAGACCCAAGGCCACAGCCACAAGAAAGTCCCAGGCCCCAGAGTGGTGGCAGCAAAGAGAAGCAACCTGTTAAGACTTCACACTGCCAGATGGCCCGCTGTTGACATAGGGTTCCCCCCCAACTGCTAATTATTTGCCAAACTCTGGACCATTCATTCAAAGGAAAAATAAAGAATTCACTTAAGTATGCATTGATATATGTAGCAGACTTTCTCTAAACACCCAACACAGTGCCTTACACTTAAAAGCTACTTAAAAAGTGTGTATTTAGCTATTGAATAGATTCCTTCTTGAGCCAGGTATTGCTCAAGATACAAGATCAAAAAACAGCACCCCCCCCCCATCAAAGAGCTCACTGTTCAGTGAGTAGACAAACATATATCAAGATCCATATGACCTTATATATCAGCTTAATGCTGTAGCCTCGAACCAGGGGAAAAGAGGTTTGGGGGGCGGGCAGGGGTGGGGGAATTCAGAAGACAGGCACACCCTGGAAAAGAAGGCAAGGAAGGGGAGAAAAGGGACAGGGTCTGTGCCACGTGATCTGAGAGCTGAAGGATAAATAAGGAGCTATGAGTGCTCCTTGTTTGTAGTTTGTGTTTGTCTGATGTCTTTGAGGTACCCCTGGCAGAGAGGACAGCAAGGGCAAAGGCCCACAGGCAAACGGCATGTCCGGGCTGGGAAAGCACTTGCAGTCCGCTGTGGCTGAACAAGAGTCTATAAGGCAGGGGATGGCAGGAGCTGGAGCTAGAGACAAAGGTAGCCAGGGTGTCCGCAGAGCCCGGCCGTGCCCCCCTGGGAGAGCCTGGGCTGTCTTCTGGGCCAGGGAGGCATCCAAATGGCAGAGCCCGCTTTCTGGAAGGACTCTCAGCAGCAGTGTGGGAGATTGCTTAGCAGAAACACTGGAGTCAAGAGGACCAGGTCCAAGGAGGCCTTAGGCATTCAAGCAAGAGACAGCAAGAGACAGCAAGAGACTGAATCACAGTGGGGTGGGTACTAAGGACAGAAAGGGTGAGAGGAGATTCTAGAAACACTTAGGGAGTGAAATCTCATAGCTCCTCAGCAGGACTCCAATATCCATCTATCTTACCATCCTCTCCATACCATCTTAAGCACTAAGAAAAACCTGGGCAAGAAAGGAAAGATTGGCAGCAACTGACGCTTTTTCAATAGCACATAACTTATACATTCATTGAACCACTTAAAATGATCGTAGTCACTTCAAACCCTATTGGCTGAGTTGACAGACAAGCAAAAATGTTTCTTTCTTGGATTTATTCCAGTACACTATGTCCCATCATTATTGGCCATAGGAGGCAAAAAACAAAGGCAATTTTTAGAAAAAATTCTGAACAATGTATCAATGCCAACTCAGAGTGGCAGGCAAAACAAACCTGATAATGCTTGGTATTGAGATAAGGTTATTCCTCTGAGACTCTCCTGGTTTCACAGCACATATTAATTTTTAGAGCATTCCTATAAAGTCGACAAGTGGCAAAGGGGATTGGCGCTATTTCAGTGGGGGGAGGGGGGAGGGAGACACTGATGCCTGAGTTGAACCGACTTATCAGAGGCAGGATGTCTTGGAGGCAAGCCCGAGGGCAGGGTTTGGGCCTCTTGGTTTCTTCTCTTGGTTTTATCACCAAAACAAGCATCCTAATGAGGTTACTGTATTGAACTTCACCTGTCTAGATCTCATCAGAAAAGTGGAAGAAAAGACCCATGTAATTTTCCAGATAATTTCGTTAAAAGAAAAAAGCACCCTCTCTTTCCTCCAAATTGTTTATAATTGATGCAATACAGGAAATCTCACTGCTTTTTAATGAGTTCCCAAACTCAAATTCTGCCATTTATTTTTTTTTTATTTTGAAATCTGCATTTGCCTGAAATATCTCAGTAATTCAAGGGAGGTTTTGCCTGAATCACAAAACTGACCTCAATTTACTTTTCAGTGTAGTTAAGGGAGGAGCGGGCAATCGTGTGGTAGCTGGGCTATAAGAACCGAGCCCTTCCCCTGTGGCCCGGGGTACATGGATTACCTTTGGTGCTGGGGTTGGGGGTGGAGGGGGAACCCCACCCTGGAGTTCGGCACTATCTCCTGTTTTCCATTATAAATTCTGGGTGTTCACCATTGACTCCTTGGCATGGACAAGGACTGCAATAGACACTACCTGCTTTGTTTCACTCATGCACAGGTGACAATATAGGACTGCCACTAACAACTGGAAGAAATGACTCACCTCTTACTAAAGGGTCGCTCTTGGATTCAGTTTATTTTTGTTATATATTTATACGACGGGTAAGTCGAGCTGGCAGTGATAAAGCAAGGAAATGACTATGTTCCTTGCTTCTTTGCCAGAGCACATGTGCCAGTTCTTTGTCTGACTCTAGTCCCTGTATCTGCCACGCTGCTTTTGTCTTTCTCTCATTCAGCCACTCCTCCGTTACTTCATTCTTCCTGGATCTCTTGGGATGGAGTCACACGGCCCTGCATACGGCCCTTAGCTCAGTGAAAACCCCGGATCACAGTGTGGTCCACAAGCAGCCATTTGGGTGAAAAGAAGAAACCCTACCTCTCCTGACGCTATTTTGGAGCAGGCTATGAGCCTATAGGAGGACCCCCAACAGTTTGCCTCTTTATCGGGGCTCACAGACAAAAGCTTCAGATCTTAACAATGAACAGAGGCAGCCCCCTTGGCCTGGCATGTGGGCTGTCCTGCTGCTCTCAGCAGTCAGAAGAGCCAAGAACAAAAGATGCTCTCTAGGCCTTCCTGGTACCCAGGTCCTACACAAGCCGCTCCCCTGTGCCTGCACTGCCCCCACTCTGCCCGGCGCCCTGCACACCACCCATCGTGGAGTTCGCTGTCTTCTGCAGCACACATCTCCCGAAAGGAGGGACCGGATCACTTTAATTTCACATCCTAAACAATTAGATAGGATTTCCCAAAATGTAGGAACAGTCAGCAGACTCTATCCAAATAATTGGCTCGAAGTGGTTAAGGCAGGAGGAGAGAAAGGAGGGAGGAGGGACAGCAGTGGGGGAAGGAAGGCAGACTCTTTGTTTCTCTCCCATCTGGCTGGGAGCCAGAGGGGAAGATCGAAGAGACCTATCTTTTGTCCACTGATCTGACAGTCATCCCGTGTTCCCACTCAGCAGAATCAAAGTGGAATGCGTTCAGATGTTCATGTCCATCGTTCAAAAGGTTACTGAGAAAGCTAAGCCTTCCTGTGCCTTGTAGAAGCAGGATTTTATGCAGCATTTCTGTTTTCAAGGTCACTATAAAATTAATAGTTCCACTTTCTCTGCTACAGTCTGTCATTGTTAGCCCTCTCCTGGTCCTCCCAGGAGACCAAAAGCATGTGTTCTGTGGCTTTAAGGGAAGAGAGGCTCCCTCCCAGGCTCTCTCTATCAAGTCTGGTTAGGTTTTAGCATGTAAAGTTCCTGGCCATAAATAATTCAAAAGGCATGAAGATTTTCTTCATTCTCCATCTATCCTTGCTCACAACAGCACCCCCCCCTTCCTTTCTGGCTTATAACAAATGCTAATTTAATCAACTGGCAGTAAATTGTACTGGTTGCTGACTCATGCCAGACACAGCCCCAATGGACTCCACAGAGCTTTGCCATCTCATTTGGAAATGGACAATGAAGAAGTGAGGTTCTGAGCTGTCCACCATTCTCCTTTTGTCCTCCTTTATTTCCTCCTTTTCTGCCCCTCTCCAAAAAGGATCCTTCACAAATGTATCCTGGCGTGTGTATGACAGTTCACCTCTCTTCCTGCCTGCCTGCCAGGATCCGGGCTCCGTGCAAGTCGTGTGGCCTCTCAGTGTTCCTGATGATGACATGTCCCCAGTGGTCCTGAAGGCTGATCTGTAGATAAAGCTTGTGTGGTGGGGGAGGGGAGCGAGGGGACAGAGAAGAAGGATGGGAAGTGGAGGGAGGCAGAGCCGGCCCTTGTTAGCAAGCTGTGATAGTACGTGCATCCGAAAGCCCCTCGGAAATGCTGGGATGAAAGCTGATGAAAGAATGGAGAAGCGGCTCCCACCAGCAGGCCCTTTGCACCCGGCACGCCAGTGGGAGCAGGGGCTCCTGAACTCCTGGGGACAGCCGTGAAGGGAGACTTAGGGGGAAGAACTGTGCGGAGATAAAGCAGGAGTAGCAAGTGAAGGGCTAGGGGTGGAGAGGATGGGGCAGAAAGAAGTGCCTCCAAAAAGAAAGGGCCAAGAGATAGGAAAATATTTATGGAAAGCCTAGGGTCTATTTCCTTTTCCTTTTGCTTCTTTATATTGGCTATAAATATTTATCTTATAAAGGACAATTCTCCAACCCCCGCCCCCCTGAGGGATTCCTTTAGAAACCCTCCCCATCGCGATCATCCCAATCCTTGCAGAGCACTAATGCACGGGGAGGAAATGGAAGGCTGTTTACCCTCTTGTCTTCAGATGCCTGTAAAGCACTTCCAGGGTTCCAGCATCATGATGCCCGTGAATGTGTTTGCTTTCTCCTCCTGTCCGCCTGGAAAGGAGAGCTGGTAGCATGAGGCCCACTCTACCGACAGGCTGGGTTCTATGCAAGGACCAGTCATAACTGACACGATTTCCACCAGACACTCTGTCCCTGGGGGTTCGAACACGGTAGGTCTAACTGCTTAGACATTAAGCTTATCATTTAGTAGGCAAATGGAATAACAGCACAGCATCAGGGCTTCCAGAAGGGTCTGATTCATCTGGTCACCAAACCCCACCCACAGTGCTGACTCGCCTTAAATCGTCCAGGAGCTGTTTGACGTTTAATCTTACCCCCCCCCCCATCACTGGATTAGAAGCTCCTCCTGGCCAGGGATTTAGTGTGGAGATGTTTTCTGTCCCTCATAAGGTGACTAGAGGGGCCTTCAGAGAGCAAACTCAAATGGGCTGGTTGGTAGCAAGCACCCCTTAAATCTTCCCAGGTGAGAAACCCTGCCACAGCCACCTTGTGTTCAAACACTCCCCTCTGCGGTCAATTTCTTCTGTGGTCATTCCTCCGGAATAGCAGCTTTGTCTCTGTGCCTTTGAGGTTCTTTTTGGGGTGTCTTAGAGTGACCACATTGTTTTGTGCCCCTTTGAGGGTTTTTTTTCTAGAAGGCTCCCTCCTGACAAACAGGACATGCACAATGCCAAAATCGCACTCGCCTTAGAAGTACAAGAATGTACAATCAACTTCCTGCAGGAAGCCCAGAAAGGGGAACAAACAAGGAGCCCTCTTCTCCAGCACCCCCAGCCCCTCCCTGCACAGTATTCCGCACATCTTTCTTCTAATCCACAGCTCCTCAACTCTGGAGTCACTGAGAGCCAGGAAAAAATGGGCCCTGCGTATGGGAGGCTGTTTCACCCAGCACACAGCAATCTAAGGCACACGCCTCACTGCCAGGAATGGAAGGCGTGGTTCACTGTGTCCTTATTTGACCAGAAGGCTCGAGGTGGAATGCTGCACTCAGTGCCTCGGCTGCAAACTCCTGGGGCTGTCGTAAATAAGCGCGGGGCCTGGTATGGCTTCTTGGCTAAACGTTTGCACAGTAACTCAAATGAGGCAGCAGACATGAGTCAGGAGACAGAAATGAGCTGCAAAGGGGGGTATGGGGAGCTTGGGCTTCTCAAGCCTTCGAGATGGCACTTTACCCGGAGACACTCGCCGAGTCTCCAGGGACAGACTGCAAGCCCTCCCCCTATGCCGCACCACCTGCCAGAGCCATTTGCAAAGCAGCTTGTAAGGGCCTCTAAGTGATCAAACCGCTTGTCCGTTCTCCATGCGGCAGGCCAACCGGGGCCTTGCACATTGCTCAAAGGAGCAATACAAGGGCATTAAACGTTTTCTCTATTTTGAACACTCACGATTTGAATTAGGAATACAGACAAGCTGAGAAATTGAAGTTCAGGGCTAACAATGGCTCTGCTAACAATGGATCTGCTGGAAATACGAAAAGATCAGAGTCATTTCATTTTGGTGATCATGGTTAGGAGTTTAGTCATCAGTGGATCACCAGATTTATCCTTGCCTCCTAGAGACCGGGCTCCAGCTGCTGGGGGCCAGAGGTCATTAAGCCTACCTGGTAGGCTTTACTCTCTCAGCCGGGGGCGGAGAAAAGGAGGAGCTTTTCCCAGCTGCTATGTGCCACCAGCTTCCAAGGGTCTGAAATAAAAGTATGGGCTGGATGAGTAAATGGACTCCCTCCTTTATTCATCCATCTTAAAACTCAGGGCTGCCCAGACGTTGGGCTTTGCCATTTAAAGTCTATCTCCTTCCACTCCTTCTTAGCAATTATATTAGCCTGCTCAAGCTGCCACGGTCTGGCGGTTTAAACAACAGAAACTTCTTTTCCACAGTTTTAGAGGCTGGCAGTTCCAGATCAAGATGTTGTCAGGCTTGATTTCTTTTAAGGCCTCTCTCTGGCTTGTGGACACCCGCCTTCTACCTGTGTCTTCACCTGGTCTTCCCTCTGCGTGTCTGTGTCCTTATCTCTTCTTCTTATAAGGAATCCAGTCACACTGGCTACGGCCCACCCACACGACCTCACTTCCTGTTAATTACACTTTTAAAGGCTCTCTTTCCAAATGCATAACATTCTGAGTCCTATCGGTTAGGACTTCAACATGAATTTGGGGAACACATAATTCAGCCCATAACAACAATTATGATTTTTTATGTCGCATGATCTAGTGTGTTCGCTCTGTCTGCTGAACATTCTGGTGAACACAGACCTGTCCCCGACACAGGAAGACTCAGGACCTGTCCCTGCGGTGTCTGCTCACCCACGGGCCCCACCCTCACCTGCCAAGGCCAAACAAAATAATTCCACAGTGTTTCAGACAGTAGTAACAGGAGAGAAGGTATCTTTTGAAAGTATTAATCTTTTAGTGAACTGTTCCACTCCAGAGGTCTATCAACTCCTTGCCCCGTATTCCCCCATTCCTGCAGGCAGACTCCCTCACTCAGGTAGCCTGTCCGTCCCTGGGCACGAAGGTGGCTTCTGCCTGGCTGCCTCTTTATCAACACCACGTCGGAGCGGTCTGTTTTGGGCACGGCATGAGGTTCCATTTGGTTGGAACATAAACTGGGGTTCAGCACTTGATCAACCCCAGTTGCAGGAAAACTCCCCGTGGCAGCGGCACACCTGACTCTCCATTTTGTGTTGTTCTCCTCAGGGACCACAAGAAGACCCTCAGGTCCCATCAGACTCAGGTGCCCCTGTCCCATCCAGAAATCACTTTAAGGAGCTTCTTTTCCTAGTTCCCGGAGCATACATGTGTCCTATTTGAAATGTATCCCTGCACTGGAAAGTCCCACCCCCCACCCATTTCCAGAACAGGGATGTGGAGACCTCCTGGGCAGTGGCTTTCAGCCTCCTAACTAGAGAACAGTTAAATGGATACGAGTCAACAAAAAGCACTCCTGTGAGATTTCTTTAATGCTTCAAAAACTCCCGTTTAAAACTGTTCTGGCCCTAAATGAATGTTTTGTGTGTACGTGTGTTGTTTTTTGAAATCTCCTCTGAGCCTGCATGCTGGAGACATGACATGTATTTCAATCCATATGCCCATTTAGATTCTAGGAATGCATATTGGTTAGGTTTTAAGCGCATCTTCTGGTGAATTAAGTGAAAGTTAGATATTGATGCTGATCTACACTCAAGCAGACAAGAAAAATTAATCATAAGAAAGGGGTGGGAAAATATCTCCCATTTATCTTCTTCCTGTCTCATAATTCAGACCTACATTTCTAGAGGTATTAAAATATCACAATAAGGAAGTCTTAATTGACCAAGATTCCAAGCCAAAGAGTCCAACCCCAGTGAATTAATACTATTTGTTTATCCACCAAGTACAAGGCCCAGACAGTACATTGGGCAATAGACATGAACATCTCTGTCCTCCAGGATTGCAGAGACAGAATAAGGAGACACAGACACATAAACCATAATTAATGACAGAAAGCAGGAAAAGCTGAGAGGTTCCAACTCAGTGGGGCAGACACTCAGTGCTGTCGGGTTTCACGGGCAGAAATGATGGTCACAGTGAAGGGATCTCAGAGGAGGTGATACTTTAGCCCAGGGTTAGAGGCTTGGACCTGGCCTGGAAAGCAGTGAGACTCACTGAAGGTTTCTGAGTGGAAGAATGGCATTATAACAAAGCTGGTGCTGGAGGTGAGTGCCCTGGGCCAAGGGACGGGATGCCCTGGAGCAAGTGCGAAGCAAGGCTGGGAGACCAGCTGGCAAATCCTGGCAGTGGCACAGACACCAGGCAACTCACACCTGAGCTGAGGGCTGGCCATGGTGACAAGAGGAAGGGACAGATGACACAGGTGCTGTGAAGGACCAGCGGAACTTTGGGTCTTACTGGCTATGAGGGACAGGGGACAGGGTACCGATCACTGACCAGCTCCCAGAGGAAGACGGTTATCCAGAGGGAAGGCCTAGGTCCTGGCTGGGCGGCTCTCTCACCACCTTCCCCTTCTCTCCCCTGTAGAAACAGCAGCATTGCCCACATACTCCAGGGGGAGTCCCAGGCCACCCCGAGAAGATAGTCCTTTCTTCTAAATAGACTGGACCGAAGGATTAATCACGTATGGCTAGTTGTCAAAAAGTCCCAGAGCTCCCTCTGGCTTTCATAAACCCTTTAGCTTCAACCCTCAAACCAGACCTCCACCCTGATTGTACTGAAACAAACAATGTCTGGCTATGACCTTCGTCGGTATCAGTTTAAATCATCTACCTCTATCCCTTGTTGGATTCTGCAGTGACTTTTACTGCAGCATCCTCTGTCTTCTTTCCCCGTCTCCAATGGCCCTTGTATCTATTTGAGTCTTACATATGATCGGGGGTTACACGGCCAAGGTGAGACTACCCTTTATTTCAAATATGCTTGAGTTGGACCTGCTAACTCAACTGCCTATGGGGACTAGCCAGTAGCACCAATGATGGAAGGGACTGGGTGTAAACTTAATGCTAAGCTCTTTCTAATGTGATTAAATTTGACATCTGCTAAGTTACCTTGGCTTTTAAAATATTGTGAGGATGAGTTACAAAGTGAAAAAAAAAAACACTTCTTTGGGGTTTATACTGCTGCAGGCTTCTGGGCAGTGGCTACTCTACTAAGGAAGGTGAGCCTTTAAAGGGGAAGTGCCACTCACTATGATGTGGATTGGGCTCATGCCTGTTTGTGTTTTGAAGAGGCCTGCGAATTAGCACTGCCTGTTCACCGTCTCGAGAGGGGATTTATAACCAAGGGCCTGTGGATCATATGGTTACTCCACAGATGAGCAGAAGTCTGTTCTATTTATTTAACATTTCAGGGTATTAAGGGAAATGCGCACTCAGGCTTCTGCCAGCATTTCTTGGTCTGCCACCACCGAGGCTGACTCATCTCTGTCTAGGTCTGGGATCTCCTGAAGGCAGAATCTCAGTCAAGGACTGCATGCAGAGAGATATTTGGGATCCAAGCCCAGGAAACAGCAGTTGGGGAGTGGGGAGACTGAGGCAAGACAGGAGGAAAAGCCAACACGGGTGCATAGTTGAGGTCACTGCTTAGCTATACAGAAAGAGATGGGGCATAGGGCCATTGGCTCTTGTCAATCAGTAACTGAAGGTTAGAGGAAGAAAATTACCTCCTCTGTCTGAGTGTTCCCTATGTGAAGTTCCCACAACAAACCCCAAGGAAGAAAAAGCCCCGAGGAAGAAAAGCAGGGAGTGTGAATGATGGGAACAAACTTGAGGTAGGCATTGTCAATGTGAGCTGAGCTTAGGTTGGGGGGTGTGATGTGGGCACCCAAAGTATCTGCTACCACTACCATCGCTATTGCAAAAAATCAGGACCTATCATTATTGGGTTGCCTCCAATTCTGGTTGCTGTTGATCTTGACCTGGTCTTGGCTTCATGATCCCTCTTTTGCCTGGGCCCTGTTGTTCATTATATCAGCCAACGTCACCTGTCCTAGACTGTGGTTTCCTCCTTGGCTTTTGTATTATTCCCTCTCAAGGCTTCCCACTCACTGATATATGCGGTGAGCCCAGCATGTAGCAGCAACTCAGGGGAACGGAGTTCCCTTTTTTATTTCCTAATGCCCTTTCCTTTTCCTCCTTTTTTTTTCCCTCAAAAAGTGTGGAAGTCTGTCAGGTTTAAGTCCTTTAGACTGTTACCTTCTTTCTCTCAGCCTCCGCCCTCACTAACCGCCCCCTCCCCAGGAATCATTTGGTCCCCAACTTTAGTTCTTACCTCTATGTCACCACTTCTATCAGAATATCTTCATGAAGGGTCTCTCTTTCCAGCTCTGGCCCTGTGTTCATCCTCACCCACCTCAGAATCGCCTGGGTATTTTGATTCTAACTCAATTTTGAGACCCTCCTCTGTTGTGTGGAATCTCCAAAGGTTGAACATTTCTTTCTGGTCCCCATTTACCCCAGTTGCAATATGCCTCAAAATGACCTTGTTTTCTACTGCCACCCCATCCCTTCCTCAGTCTTCCCAATGTCCTCCCTAGGAGGACATTGTTTTCCCCAGAGGAAAACAAAGCACTGACTCTCTATTTCCGTTCATGCTGCTGTCAATGCATGCCTGCACGTCTCCAAAGCTCTGGAGCCATACTTTATTTCTCAGCCCTTTTGGAAGGGGCAGTCCATGTGGCAGTCACAGGCCATAGTGTAGGGTCAGACAGAGATAGTGGCAAGACTGTCTGGGAGGATAGATCAGAAGGTGAATAGTCAAGTTCATTTGGGCTTCAACGGCACAACAGAATGTCAAAGCTAGAAGGGTCATAAGAGATTGGCTTGCATGACCTCTCATGTTACTGATGAAGACACTAAAGCCCAGAGAGGGGCAGAGCATTAACAAAGGTCACTGAGCCAGTTCACACAAGAGCTGGACCTAGAGTGACAGTGCTCTCTGCCTTCCTTCCCAGAGCCCTTTTCACAGTGACACAATCAAACAAGGAGCCTGTGTCAGGAGATTTGTAAGTGCAAGGAGCAGAATACAGAACTCAATCAATAAAGAAAAGTTATTTCATGTAAATGAAAAGTTTAGAGATGACTAGCTTCAGGAGACTTTTGAACCAGGCGCTTAAGTACGTCAACAAGAACAGGTGGATGGAGTGCCCTAATGTTAGTCTCAGTCCGCTCTTCCATTGGGTCCTACAGCTGTGTCCTCTCTGTTGCCTAGCTCTTCACTTCCTGTCTCTGCTCCACCTTGGACTTCTCTGCCAGTTTCCCTATTAATCACCTCCTTGAACCTGCAACAAGTGTCTGTCTTGAATAAAACAGTGCTGCTTTCCCCCGTGAGGGGTGGAGATTCTGAGAAGGTTAGACAGCACTCCTCATTTTCTTATCCCAACTTGGATTGGCTCATTGTGTAATTCCACATTAGGGCTCTCGCAGGTCCCTGACACTGAAGTGTTGAGAAGACCACAGGGGAGTTAGAAAATGAAAGTCAAGGCCAAGTATCTCTATTCCCCAAGTCCATCAGCATTGCCCTATTATGGAGAACCCCTCGGTGGTCCTCTCTCTCCTCATCCATGTCCCATCACATTGCTCACGCCCTGTTCCTCTAGGGCCTTTTCTGTCCAGACTCCGGTGCTGAGTTGTTATTGAGATCTCCTTCTCTTCCTGTTTGAAAACCAACCAATCAACCATCTTTTGATATAGGAGCTTCTTACCATGGTTTGAATTTTTAATTTCTTTTTGTCGTTGTTTTAAAGGAATTCATTGCATCAATATTTTAGTAAATTAAACTGCCTTGATAAATAAAGCCATTTTAATTCTTCATTGAGCCAATATAAGCCTCTTGGAGGTGACCTAGACTTCCCCTTCATGTATCCACAGGGTCGTCTACAGAATTTTCTGAAAGAAAATAGAGCAGGGTGGTATGATTTCGGCATAAGCCAACTGCCAGACTTCAGCCCTAACCTTGATTCGATGCATTGACTCCATTCCCTTTAACTCTCAAAATAACAAACACATCCTTTATCATCTATAAAGGTTGTCGAGGCTTAATGTTAAAACTGAATAAAGTAAAACCTGTGGCCCAACAAGAACTCTTGTTGTTCTCCACCCAGAACTCATTCAAAGTTAGGGATCTGATGCTGCCTTAGGCGAAGAATGGTCTGAGGCCAGACATCTTCCCTTAAAAATGTTGGTGTGGGCAGAAGTTAGAACACAGGGTTGCATGTTTTATGGGTGATATAAAGGTTTTTCAAGGGCAATACTGAGTTTATATGATGCTCATGTTAGGTGTTGATTACAGAACCTAAAAATTTCACCCCTAAGATGAGACTCCTGTTTGCAAAGCTTTCTTCAACACGAGTTCTACCCAAAGACGAGGAATCTATTTGGCTGAAAGTTTTTAGATAGTACTTTTTCCTCTTTGGTCTTACTACCCTTGGAAAGAGAACTCAGTCCCTTAGGCCTAGAATATCCTATTGAAAACCACCCCTGAGCCCCAAGTAACCACAGAGCAGCTTCTCTCTGGTGGACTCTAGGGAGACAGAGATGGGGAATGGGGCCTGGCTTTCTTACTAACCAGCCAGGTGACTCGGGTTTACAAAACTCAATATCATCTTTTCATCTTGGCCTTTGAAAGCGGTGATCTCCCTGGGCCCATCATATATGTCCTGAATTTCTCAGCTTTATTTTGAGCCCTATTTCATGCGTTGCTGCTTATACCTCTGCCCAGGTTCATGGTAAATGGTCTGTTTCTGTCA
Source organism: Phyllostomus hastatus (assembly GCF_019186645.2). Taxonomy (NCBI): domain Eukaryota; kingdom Metazoa; phylum Chordata; class Mammalia; order Chiroptera; family Phyllostomidae; genus Phyllostomus; species Phyllostomus hastatus. Next base: position 16,912,149 of record NW_025333583.1, on the reverse strand, counting down.
ATGACTTTTTCATCTATGTCAGAGAAAGGCCCATTAGACAAATCCGATGGGACAAGTTCAGAGAGTTTGTCAGTTCCTGTCACTTTCAGGTCAGCCTGTGCAGTGGAGCAAAGACGCAAAACGGATTTGTCAAGAAGGGCAGCTTCTTCTCAAGAAGTTTATCTCAATGGGGAGACACAGGGGATGGGTGAGAAACATCAAAACACAGCACTTCAGCCGGGGAGTAGCACAGGGAGCTGAACAGAGCTGTTTGTGAATAAATTTAAATAAGTCGGAGTCTCAATCCCCTATGCAAAGGGGGTGTGGGGGGGATGGGGAGACAGCTGTACATGTCTGAGAGTATTGGGGGTGCTTGCCTAGACCCTGACACAGTGAGGAAGCTGTCATGTCTTATCAATAATTATTTTGAACTTATTAATAATTAATAATTATTGATAAGGGAAGTAAAAAACAATATTTTAGGTCTTATTTCACTAAGTGAGAACAAGAGAACTTCCACATTTCCCCATGCTAAATTATCCCCCAGCACCAAGACTATATTTAGATATGGGACTTTTAAGGAGGTAACTAAGGTTAAATAAGGTCCTAAGGGTGGAATCCTAACCCAATAGGAGGGATGGCCTTATAAAAAGGAATAGAGAAAGATCTCTCTCCCCATTTGCACCTACCAAGGAAAAGCCGTATGAGGACACAGCAAGAAGGTAGCTGTCCGCAAGCCAGGAGGAGAGTGCTCACCAGAACCCAACCATGCCGGCACCCTGACCCCAGACTTCCGGCCTCCAGAGCTATGAGAAAATAAATTTCTGTTGTTCAAGCTGCCCATTTTGTGATATATTGTTATGGCAGCCTGAGCAGGCCAAAACAGTGAGGAATTAAAATCTGTTTGGAAGAGCACTTAACAGACCCATTTTAAGAGTGTTATGTATAAAAAGGCAACAGTGATTCAATATCAAGTAGAGTAGGGAGCAAGGAAGAGAAATTAAGTCAGTGAGATGGACAAAATAAAAAAAAAGCTAGCAATTAATGGAGTAAATAAGGAACAAAGCCTCTTTTCCACTGTAAGAACCAGACTTGGGTCTATCACGGTGTCAAAGAAAGGAATTGATTATGGGAGATCGGGCATCTTGTTTGGAGTGCACCCACTAAATTAGCAAATCGTGGGCAGCGTTTTGAGAGTGTTCAGTGCTAGATAGAAAGATTCCGATTCTAACTCTGAAAAATTTGGAGACACTTTATATTAATTTATTCATTTGCTTGTTTTATAAAGAATGAGGCATGTGTCTAATCACTATGTTGTACACCTGAAACCAATATAATATTATACGTCAACTGTAATTTAAAAAAGAAAGACAAGCAGAAAAAAAAAGAACAAGGCACAATCTGTCGTCTGAGGTTCACTTATTTAAGGCATCATATTATGCGATGAGAGGATTTAAGATTTTGATGATATAGGACTTCCTATTCACAAAAACACACAGTTCTGTAGGAGAGGTGCTCAGAAGAATCTGAGCATGAAGGGCTGGGTTTGAAAAGCCATGGAATAAATAACTATTGTTAGACAGGATAGATGGATGGATGGATGGATGGATGGATGGATGGATAGATGGATGGATGGATAGATGGATGGATGGATGGATAGATGGATGGATGCATGGATGGATGAAGGATGGATGGATGGACAGACAGATGAAATAGTGAGCGTTCAGAGATTCGCAGAAGGGACAGAGTCCCTAAGTGCCAGCCTCTGGCAGTGTTCAGCCTGTTTGACTATAGGCATTGATCGTTCTTGGGCAAATTGATAATACTCTACACATGACCCTTCCACTGTGAACACCTGAGAAACATGGATGATATCAAATTTACTTTTGTTTTCCCAAAAGCCTATCCTTGGGCCCCTGAAATGGGACCTTGAAAATCCCATAGACTATTGCCAACACTCTCTGAGCTGTCTTGTTCCCCTTCTCATTACAAGGGCCTGTATAATGAACTTCATTCATTCATTCATCCATTAAAAAAATATTTATTGTGTTGCTATATGCTGTGCATTGTTTTAAGATCTGCAGATATATTACAAAGCAGATGTGTTTACATTCTGCTGAGAAGAAACAGATAATAAACTGAAAAATAAAATATATAGTACATCAGACAGTGATAAATGCTATGTAGAAAAATAAGGCAGAATGAGGGCCAGAGCAAGCCAGAGTTGGGGGTGCTGCATTTAAGGTGTGGTCGGGGAAGACTCCCCAGAAGGTGACATGTAAGCAAGAGCCTGAAGGAGTTGGAAGATTGGCCCAGGCAACTCTCTGAGGGGAAGGTGCTCCAGCCAGAGGGAAGAGCGAAGCACTGAGGTGGGAGGGTGCCTGGAAGGAAAAGGAAGACAGTAGATAGACCATTGTGTCAGGACAGAGAGAGGAAGAGAGAGAGGAGAAGATGTAATGTCACAGAGACGAGGGGAACCAAGAGGCCCCTATAGAGCCCGGTCGACCATGGGACAGATTTTACTTTGCACCTTTGAGCAGTGATATGGCCTGACTAGGTTTTAATGGGATTCTTCTGGCCACTAGGTTGAGACTGAGAAGTGTGTGTGGCAAAGGCAGACACAGGAAAACCAGGTAGGAGGTATTCTGATATCCACATAAGAAAGAATGGCAGCTCCAACCGGGTATTAGTGGTGAGAATATCGGATTTTAAATATCTCTGGGAAGTATTGCCAGAGGATTCATTGGTGGTTAGGATGTGGGGTTTGAATGAGGAGACACCTGTTCCCAAGCACCCCTGGTATCAATACTGGCACACCTACATTCCATCTTCTGCTGAAGGACCTCAATGAACTGACTGGCCAGCCCACTTTGAATTGAGATCCTTCTAGTGCCACCAGTCCCTCCCCTGCCCCCCAACATTGTGATTTGGATGGGCGGTCACTCCGTCCCTATGCCCTCCACTGACCCATAACCCAAGCCAACCCAGGGTTGGTCCTATAACCCCACATTTCTCCCTCTCCCCACCTGTACTTTGGTTCCCACAAGAATGGAACTACGGGTTTTGAAGGGAGAGAAGTCTAGGTGAAAGCAGGTTGGGTGGGGAGAGTGATTCCAAGCCAGGATAACTATTAAGAAAGCATCAGACCCTGGATGCGAGCACCGAGACCATCAGAACAGCAAGGCCAGACACTGAACATGAGCACCGTTCTAGTTTTCTGCCCGACACCTGCTTCCAGATTTCAAGACAATTTTGGTCAAAATACGTTGTATACAGATGCCATCTCAGAGCAAGAATAGGCGAGATTTCTAAAGAGAGTGACTGTTGCAAACTGTTACTTTTAGTTATGATTGTGTAAGCAAGTGAAAAAGAGACAAGAGAGGTAGAAGGGAAAAGAAAGAGAGAGAGGGGAGAGAGAGAGAGAGAGAGAGAGAGAGAGAGAGAGAGAGAGAGAGAGAGAGAGAGAGAAGAAAGAAAGAAAGAAAGAAAGAAAGAAAGAAAGAAAGAAAGAAAGAAAGAAAGAAAGAAAGAAAGAAAGAGAGAGAGAGAGAGGGAGGGAGGGAGGGAGAGAGAGGGAGGGAGAGAGAGGGAGAAAGAAGAAAGAAAGATTGGGGCTTTATCACTAGCTCTTTTCAAAAAGCAATGGTTTTTACCACATTCCACATGCTCTCTTAACCTAACTTTTAAAAAGAATCCAAGCTATCAACCCACTGCATAGTTTTTTATGATTTAGAGACAGCCCCCTTTTTTTAAAGCAACAATTAAGAAATCTTCTCAGGGAATGAAGCTGAGTAAGCTAAGTCTAACCAAACCATTTCTTTGGTATTAAAACACACACCACATAAATTCTTTGGAATGCAATTGATGCAACAGACCCTGACTTCCTGCTTCCCGAACATTTTAGATTCCTGACCAGGATTTGCAGACACTCAGAAACGCTGGGCAGGGGCTGTGTGTGCGCATGCTGTTGTTTTAAAGGATCCAATCTTATGTAATTCTTGCATGTAGAAATTTTCCACTGACTTCAGTTTTACTAGTACGAACCACCAAATCCTCAAAGGCTGTGCTAGGCCAATTTGGAGGCATACATCCAACCTCCTGGTGGAATAAATTATAAGAGGAGGTGAAGTAGTTATTTTCTAGGGCTTATTGTGTTTTTTATGCCTCCCACAAAACAAAATGCAAGCCATCACAAATTAAATAGATTCCTTAAGGTCCAAAAGAGGCTTCTCATGCTGTTTTTTGTATACTCAGCAGTAGTGTCACAACAGATGTTAAAGGGCCAGACTCAAAAGGAGACTATTTTAGCAATAGCATATGAACTTGAAGGGACACTCGAAGGCCTTACCTTCAAGTGGAGTGACACGGTGGGTGAGCATCAATTTCAGCCTCTTCCTACCTTTGTTCCCTGTCTCCCTTTGAGGTCTACCAGTCGCCTAAAGCAACAGGTTCCACAGGACAATTGCTCCCTGGAACCAAACTCTTTACTCTACCTTAATTATTGAAATAATCTTTCCAAACAGCTACTATGATGACGGGTTATTCTACCAGATGCTACTCTCTGCCTATGTGCCTGATGAGTACCTCTTATCTGTATTTTGGGATTTTTAGTTTTAGTTTTTGTTTTTTCCCTGCAGAGGCTGAAATGGTCAGATTCACTGTCAACTAGAGTAGTTGGCAATGCCCCTGCTATTCTGAATTTATGGGACTGAGATGTGGAGCGTGGAACTCTGAAAGTGCATCTGGACACATCTCCACGCACTGCCCACTTACCTGCAATCAACAGCAGACGCAGAGCCCACTGGAGTCCAATGTGGCCTGTCTCCACGGGCCTCCCTGCTCTAGCCTTCATCCGTAAACAGAAGGTAGCACCCCTGAAGACAAGGCCTCCCTTACATATTGTATACTGTATACAATTGGGAGGCCATAGGACTGGGGTGGCCCCGTGGCATCTAAAATAACTCCAGGCAAATCCCTCCCTCCATCATTTTGCCACCATCTGTTCAGCTCTATTTTCTTTTTTTTTTTTAAGATTTTATTTATTTATTTTTAGAGAGGGAAGGAGGGAGATAGAGAGAGAAAGAGAAACTTCAATGTGTGTTTGCTGGGGGTCATGGCCTGCAACCCAGGCATGTACCCTGACTGGGAATCGAACCTGGGACACTTTGGTTAGCAGCCCACGCTCAATCCACTGAGCTACACCAGCCAGAGCTTTCAGCTCTATTTCTAACCCTCACTTACACAGGCTGATCGGAAAACTAGGGTACATCTGGGGGTGCCCATCAACCCACATGTCTTTTGTAGGATCTGCCCCTGCCTAAGGCCTTATTCTACTGCTACAGGGCTTGTTCTAGATGCCCTGTCACTGCCGAAATGAACACACACATAACAAATAATTTATTCAAAACCAAAAGTCTAGTTAGTGTGGCTACAGAAATTAATAGGCCCTGTATTCTTTAATACACCTCTGGTTAGCTTCCGTTATAACTGAAGCCAGAAGTTACAAGCTTCAGCAAGCAGATTAGTGAGAAAGCTTGAATGTTTGGGAGACAACCAACACAGGTAGTTTGAGAAGACAAACCTTTCAGTTAGAAATTACATCTTGAAAAACAGGAAAATTAGTACCAAATATTTACATATCAGTTACCATAACTTAAATTGCATCAATTCATTGTACCTTATTTTAAAGCTGAGTTTCTAAGCCAGTTTCTTATTACAAAGATATTTCTTACAATATTAAAAAGTTTGTTTTACTAGTTCTAAGAATCGTTATCATGTAGCCATGAAATATAGGTATGTGTTATAAGAAACTATGTATGCTGAAGCGCGTTGTAGAAGTATGTTAATGAAAGTGGTGATTTGTAGAAAACAGTGTGTTCATTTGTTCTAAGCTCTGTTCGTCTCAGGAGGTTGGCATAAAGCACGGATCAGTGATAATGAACTCATATTAGTTCACTGCTCTAGATCTAATCTACTCAACCACTATAAAAGGCCCGTGCTGTATCTCTTAAAATAAGAACGTAGCTAAAGGCATTGCTGTTCATAAAGATTTACTTTACAAGTATAATTAAAGTGGTGATATCAATGGATCTTTTAAACACAATGAGAACACGCTTTGCCACATTAGTAACAAGATTCTAGGGATTCCACCATTTTCAGTTTAGGAAACAATATTTTCAACACACAGTTTTTGATTAAACCAATAGGTTAAGTTGAAAAATGAAAAGAAAGCCAGTCAAAGGGTAACTTCCAGACGAGAACATGGGCATGTGGGACTGTGCACAAGTACCTAGCAATGAAGGCAGCACGTGAGAGGTGCTCTCTGATGCTGCGTCAGATTTGCAACAACTGAAGCTCCTTTATGCTAAAGTTAGTCTGTTGCTGGAGAGAGAAGTAATAGGCAAAAGTCAAGACACAATTGAAGTTTCCGGAATATTATTTAACCCTGTCCCAGGCCTAAAATTCCCTTTGTACCCACAAGAAGAGGTGTGAAAAGAAAGCTTGACATTGGACATGTCCCAAGAAGAGGAGAGAGTTTTCCCTCTGTCGCACAGGCCTCTCTCTCTCTGCTCCTTCCTTCAGCAGCTGCGAGCCTGGTTGAGGATACTTGCACTTTAATACCTTCCTCATCCTGATTCAGAGACAATTGGTCCACAGGTATTCCCTACCCCCCCCAAATTTGCATACCTGTCCTATAGCCCCAGCAATGTGCTACCCAGCTCCCCCTTCAAGGGCAGACTTACAGGAGGAGTGCAGCAGTCGTCCTCCTCCAGCTGTCAGGGGTTTCAGGGTCCACCACAGCTGCAAAGACCCTGGTTGCTGAGGTTACACTCTTCCCCAACAGCCCACACGGGACACGACTCTGAGAGGCAATGTTCTCTTCAGCGCTCCTGCCAGGGTGGCCAAGGCCTTCTCTGGCCTGCATCGCAGTTCAGTTTCTTCCCCGGCCCAGTCCTCTTTCCAGTTCCTCCCCTTCACAGTTGTTGGACCTGGTGAACATACAGAGTCTAACCTGGGACAGCTGCTAAGTATATCAGTCTCCATGCCATCGCTGCCAAATGACCGACCCAGCAAACCAGGTGAAGAGACAGCAATGTCTGTAAGCTCCAGAGATGACATCAGTGGTCCTCAATATTTCAGCCTTTAGAAGTAGAACCCTTTCTTCAAATAAGAGCTTATGCAAAACCATTAAGCAGAATAAAGTTGAAATTTCTGTGTCAGGGCACAGAGTCCTAGACAGATAACAATCAGTGGACCACATAGATCAGTGGTTCTCAACTGGCATCAAGGACCAGAATCCATTGGGAACATTTAAAAAATGCAAATGTCTTTCACCCTTGAAATTCAGTTCTAATGTTGTAACAGTCCTGCAGGTGAATCTAACGAACAGCTTAGGCTGAGAACTCGTGAGCTCCAGGGCACTGCCACCCTCTGTGGGTCTCTGGCTCCATAACACAATGTTGCCCTTTCTCCAACGTAAACATTTAAAACACAGCCTCCATTATCCAAGGCGAGAAAACCAACTCTGGCCTTTACATTAATGGAGGAATTTATTATTTTTAACTCATGGTTTTTATTTATTTATTTATTTGTATTGACTTTATTGGGGTGACATTGGTTAATAAAATTATATAGGTTTCAGGTGTACCTGTGTATATAGGTGTACCATTCTATAATGCATCATTTGTATATTGTATTTTCACCACCTCAAAGTCAAGTCTCCTTCTGTCACCATTTGTCCCCCTTTTACCCTCTTCTACCTCTTCCCAACCCCCCACCCTTCCCCTCTGGTAATGACCATGCTGTTGTCTGTGTCTGTGAGAGTGCTTTCTTTCTTTGCTTGATCTTTTTACCTTTTTCACCAAGCCCTCAGCCCCCCTCCCCTCTGACTGCTCTCAGTTTGTTTTTTTGTATCCAGGAGTCTGTTTCAATTTTGTTTGTTCATTTTGTTCATTAGAGTCCACATACAAGTACAATCATATGGTATTTGTCTTTCTCTGACTGGCTTATTGCACTTAGCATAATACTCTCCAGGTCCATCCATGCTGTTGCAGAGGGTAAGATTTGTATGGCTACTTTTGTATGGCTAACTGGTATTTCATTGTGTAAATGTACCACAGCTTTTTCATACATTCATCTACGGATGGGCACTTGGGCTGCTTCTGAACATAGGGGTACACGTATTTTGAATCGATGTTTTAGGTTTCTTCAGATATATTCCCAGAAATGGTATCTCTGAGTCATAAGGCAGTTCCTTTTTTAATTTTTTTGAGGAAATTCCATACTGTTTTCTACAATGGCTGCACCAATCTGCATTCCCACCAACAGTGCACGAGGGTTCCCTTCTCTCCACATTCTCATGTTAAAAAGCCGTACTGCATAGGTTCTGTTCCACCGTCCAGAAGCTGGGATGCATGTGCAGAGAGCCCTTCATAGTTGGTACTCCTGACTGTCAACTTTTTTAGAGGAAATTTGCATTTTCTATGTCTTATCAATACAGGAAACAGCCTGGATTTAAGCAGTTCTCAAATACCATGCTGGTCCCATGTTTATTTTTTCTAGCTCAAAACTACCTGAAAATTAATATTGAATTTTCTTGAGTTATTTGTAAAAGAACACACACTTTTAAAAGAACTTAATTAGTCCTTTTTATAGATACCTTTTAAAAACTTGATTTTGAATGTTTTTGTTTTGTTTTTGTTTTGGGGGTAAAGTTGACAGCTAGTGTTAAAGGAATATGCACAGTGTTTCAGATTGTTCATGGTCAACTGGTACTCGAGGTCAATTTAAAATTTCAGCTCCATTTAGTGCTAAGAAATAGGAGTTTTTGGATCATGCTTTTTGCTAAGAGTCCTCCTCTTCGGAAACTTAGATATACTCACTGATCTCACCTCCAATTTGATTACAACACTAAGGCCAGAAGAATTATGATAACAGAGTCAAAAGTTAAATGGTTTTATTCTAGAGGGCCAACTAGTGCTGACACCAAATTTCCTCCCCAGAGAAAAAACGCATTTATGTATGTTCATAAAGAATATGTGGTATTATTTTGTGGCTACTATATAAAAGCTATATATGTAGATAGATGTACACACCTATATATATGAGTAATTTGCACCCAGTAATATATGACTGGTTTATATTTAAATGAATATTTATTGAAGTATAATATACAACTACATTAAGAGAAGAGCACAAATCATGCAGCTCAAATAATTTTCATAAGGTGAACATCTCCACAGTAACCAGCACCAAAATTAAGAAATAGAACATTCCCAGCACCAAAGAATCTCCTGCATGTCCTTCCCTGTTTTTAGCACCTAGTTGCGCTAACCTAACCTCTATCATCGTGTATTAGTTCTGCCTGTTTGTGAACTTTGTCAGTGGAATTACAGAGTGTATTCTCTTTTGTGTCTACTTTCTTCCAATATTACCCTGGTAAGATTCAATGATGTTTTGTATGTAGTGGTAATTTGTTCATTTTTATCAACTAAATATAACACAAATTACTTACTCATTCTACTGGACATTTAGGGGGTGCTATTATGGACACATCTGCAATGCACACTCCTGTGTATATCTTTTGGTATATGTATATAAGTATTTCTATTGCATATATGTCTAGGAATGGAGTTGTTAAGTGATTATATATCTATATCTATCTATATCTATCTATCTATCTATCTATCTATCTATCTATTCAGCTTAGTAAAGACTGCCCAACACCCCTCCAAAATGACTGCACCAATTTAGGAATATTCAGAGTGTGTGAGAGTGCCAGTTGCTCCATATCCTGGCTAACACCTGGTATTTTTCAGTTGCTCCACATCCTTGTCAATACCCGGTATTTTTTGTGTCTTTAAAAAATATTATTCTAACCATTCTTGTAGATAAGTAGTGGTACCTCTTTATGGTTTTAATATTATTTTTCCTTATTATTAATAACATTGAACACTTTTTAGTAAGTTTATTGGACATTGGTATATCCTCTTTTAACTCTATTCAAAAGACTGCCATCAGTAAATCAAGACAATTTAGTATTAGCATGACAATACACAAATAGATTAATAGAAAAGATTAGAAATTCTACACATATATGATCACTTGATTTGTGATAAAGCTGAAAGTGAGGAATAGTGGGGCAAAATCATTTTTATAGCAAATCATGCCAGGTCAAAGGATATTCACATGAAAAAGAAATTTAAGCCCTACCTCACACCATACTCAAAAATAAATTTTAGATGTACTATAGATTTCAATGTCAAGTATAAAACAATAAAGTTATTTGGAAGAAAACAAAGAATAATATCTTAATAATCATGGGGAGGAAAAAGAGTCTATAGAATACAAAAGGCATAAGGATAAAGTAAAACAAGTGATTCTAGTACTTTAAATTTGTTTATCAAATGGCATCATTTGGAGAGTAAAAAGGGAAACCACAGAAGGTATTTGCGCCCTGGCTGGTGTAGCTCAGTGGATTGAGTACAGGCTGCGAACCCAAGTGTCACAGGTTCAATTCCCAATCAGGGCACATGCCTGGGTTGCAGGCCATGGCCCCCAGCAACTGCACATTAATATCTCTCTCCCTCTCTCTCTCTCTCTCTCTCTCTCTCTCTCTCTCTCTCCCTCCCTCCCATCCCTCTCTAAAAAAATGAATAAATAAATAAAATCTTAAAAAAAAGATATTTGCAAGACACATATTTAACAAAAGACTCATATCCAGAACAGATGCATATTATTCAATAGTACTATATATCATAGTTTACATTTATCTCCTAGTGGAGATTATTTACTCTGTTTTTGTTTACTATCTAAATCAGTGTGGCAATGAATACATTTGTACATCTGTAAGTGTTTCTCTAATAAATTATCCAGAAGTAGATTGCAGAGTCATGGGATGAAGCAGAGAGTTTCAAACCACAAAGGTCCACGGAGAGAGATTTTTCCCCAAATGGGTTTTCTCCCATCTCGCTTGTCTCACTCTTAAACTAACGGCACTCCCTCTGCCTGGGCCCTGCCCGGGTTTTCTTTTGAAGCCCCTGGGGTAGCTTAAGCGGAGTACACAGGTTTGAGAAAAAGACTTAAGAACTCTGATGAAGGGGAATAGAAAGACATAATAAAATATTTAAACAAGAGTTCTCTCTAATATTCTCTCGAAGATTTTCTTCTTGACCTCTCCGTTTTCTAAAAGAAATTATATTTATGGCGTATTGCCTTGAGCAATATATCTTGCATGTTGATGAGAGACAAGTGCCTTGGGTTCTTTGAAATATGGAGTTTATCAAGAACAAACTTCAATTAACTGATTAAGTTTCGGGTTACTAAGGAGAGATTGGACATCTCTGCATTTTTGACATTATTTATTGAAAGTATTTTTCAAATATATATTAATTTACTTCCCTGCTATGGTAAGTACAGTACCCTGAATATAGCTGATCATTTCTTTACAGGCAGAACATCTTAAGATCGTCAGGGTATTAATTTGAACATTAATCTCTTCATATGTGAGACTGACATAGAAAGTGTCCCTGGTACATCTTTCCTTATATTAGACTATAAATGTTCTAAAGGCAAGGACTACGTTCACACTCTGACGGTACCAGGTATAAGGTTTATGATATTGAAGGAGAGTGTGTGATTCTCCGTGTTCCCGTCTGAAAGCAGGAAGAGATTGCTTAACACTCAGGCTGTTGGAATACAAGTTCCTTGTATATGGGGCATGGCACACAGTAAAATTCAATAAAGCTCCTTTTCCTTGAACTGAAGTAATGCTTTCCTGAAGTACATTTAAATGAATGTAGGAGATAAAAATAAAAAAACCTATTTTCTGACACTAGGGCATAAAAGAAAAAAATTGAGCCTAATAGGATTTTGGGCGGGGGGGCGGGTGGGGGGGGGCTTGTGAATCTCATCTTTCACCTGAAAGTGAGATGACAGAGAATTCCAGCATACTGAGGTTTCTAATTATTTGGTTCTCATGAGTAATTGGGCAAACATTCAGGCAGGCAACTCGGCAACGTGTGTCACGTTTCCTTTGGCCTGGTCATCTCACTCTGCTGATTTACGCTAAGGAAATGATTGAGCATGGACAACGATATTCACAGAAAGGTGTTTACAATATTCAAACATTAGACACAACCTAAATGCTCATCAATAGGAGATTGGTAAAAACACAAACACATTTTGGATACCTAGACAACAAAATATGATGAAGTCTTTAGAAATTATAACACAGCTCCATACTTATAAATTTATAAGATGCCCACAAAATATTAAGTGAATAGAGCAAATTACAAAATAGTCTGTATTAAATACCTCATTCCATTTTTGCCAAAAATGTATCTGTATGCACGTATGCATAGAAAAAAAGTCTTCAAAAATATATACCGACATGCTTTATGCTTATCTCCAAATGACATTGTAGAATTATAGATGATTTCATCTTTCTTTTAATCCCTTTGTGTTTTATCCAAATCATTTTACAATAAGCATGCATTATTTCTATAATTGAAAACAGTGAAGCTACCTTTCCTTTGAAGAACTTTAATTGGCAAAAAACGCCAACGGATCATTTTGTACTAGGAAATCCTAGAAAACTGAACTCTCTGTGGACCTTCTCTCAGTCATTGTCAAACACAGAGGAGAAGTCTAATTGTGGCCGTGGGTAGCAGGGTTTTTCAACCTCAGCACTATTTGGGGCTGGATAATTCTTTGTTGTGGCAGATTGTCATGTGCCTTGTAAGATGTTTAGCAGCATCCCTGGCCCTTGCCCACTGCATGTCGGTAACACACACCACTCCCCCAACCCTACAGAGTTACGACATCCAAAAATGTATCCAGACTTGGCCAGATGTCTCCTGGGGGCTAAATCGCCCCAGTTGAGAACCACTGATGTAAGGAAACTGAAGACCTGGAATTATACCCTGTGTTTGCTCCTCACTAGCTGGGTAATTCAACCTCTCTGAGCGTCCGTTTTTTTCATTAACAGAATGACTATGTCATCTTTAAGATAGCTTTGGTCCCGAAACCTAGATAGAGTTCCATGGGTCTGCAGAAAATCAGTTGGTCCCAAGGGAAAGTGATTGGTCCAGAATAAGGTGGAGAGCTGAAAATACAGGCACAAATGTAGCTAGGTCTTCTGTTTACAGTCATGCATTTGTCCATTCACTTGTGTGACAAATATTTATTGACTGCCTACTGTATCCCAGGCACTGTGATGGGACTGGGAAACAGTCATGAATATGAAAATGAGATCCTCCTGTTCACGGAATTACCTTCTATGGGAAGAAGTAAACCATAATCATGTAGGTTAATTAAGTAGGAGCATTTTAAATAAGTGACATAAAGTAGGTAACGTGGTGATGGGTGGCCACTGGAACGGCACTGGGGAAAGTGAGCAAGATTAGATAAGGTGACCTGGGAAGACCTCTAGAGGAGTTAATATTCGAACTAAGATCTAAATGATAAGGATAGAGCCAGGCAAAAATCAGTGGGAAGAATGTCGGACGCAGAGAATACTTAAGTATAAAACCAGTGAGATAAAGAGTTCAGAGCTGTATTAATGATATAACAGCAATATGTGCATGATAGAATACTACTAAAGAAACAGTGTCAGATTTTATTATTAATAACAGGGAAGTAACTTCTTGGCCTTTTGGGTAAGATCAAGTGTAACAATAGGGGGGAAGGTAAATGGAAAAGTAATCTCTAGTTTTTTCACAGGAGAGTGATTAGGATAGAAATTAAACCCAGGAAAGGGCCTTTACATCAACAATACCACAGAAAAAATGTGTTTTGGAAAATTCTGGAAACACATGCCCCCTGAAGCTCACCAAAGCCTTTCTACCACCATTCAGTGCTAGGAAGGGTGGGGAGGAGGGGGAGGCTGTGCCAAGAAGATGTCTACTGAATCGCTAAAGCAATAAATTGAGGGGATAATCTTTTTCATGGTTGGTATGCTCAGGGGGAATGGGTCCAACAGATAAAATGATAACTAGATTTAGTTGACAATTTGCTTTGAGCAAAATGCCGAGCTTGTAAATAATTTAAAAATAGCCTGTCATTCAATTGTAACGTGTCCTTTAAGAAATTTTAATCGATGCAAAATGCATTTCTCAAACACAAGCTTCTAACCCCTTTGAAACCAGCTACCAGGCTAAACAAAAAGCTCCGACACGGAACAGTGTGTGCAATGGCTACAAAAGAGAGTGGATTGAGCTACAACCCCAGAATCCAATATTATGGCAGTATCCTGCAACCTAGGAATTAGCTATTGCGACAGCATGTCATGTGGAAACACACCACTCGTTCAGTTCTTTTTGTTCAAGGGCGCCGAGAAGCTAAGGTTTCAATGCACTCATCAGAAACAATCAACATGTGTAAGCTCTGCATTTTGGTCACAAATGGCTTGTCTATTTGTTATATTTGCCAAAAGCTTCAGATTAGAGGGAAAGAGAAAGGAAGGGGAAGGTGGAGGGAGAGAGGGAAGACATAATGACTATCTGAAATTAGCATATAGTGTCACCTTGAGAAGATGAACGCAAGCACAAAGAACACAGCACAGATTTGGGGGTGAGGGATCAGACACTAAGCTAAGTTACTCCCCTTTATACCGGGCCATTCATGTCGAAACAGGAACCATTCCAAATATGAGAGGGCAGGTGGTCGCCTTTCCCCGGCTGCCTGCCTTCTCTTGGAGCAGCAGGAAGCAGAGGCGGTGGCTTCTCTTCCTTGGTGCTGCTCCTGGTGCTGCCCCAGCCTATACCGCAGGTCCCACAGCCTGGTGGCCTTCTCTGACTCAGCTATTCTTTTTCTGTAGAACTTCTCATTACAGGAAACCAATCACTGTCCAACCCACAGTGCCAGGAGAGGCAGCAGCAAAACCCCAAGGACAACAGAAGGTTCAATTCCTTTAGGTTGAAATTCCTGGAGATTTTTCACTTTTTTCCTGCTTAAATCTGGAGGTTCATTCTCCATCCTTCTCTTCCTCCCTCCGTCTTCCTTCCTTCCTTCCTTCCTTCCTTCCTTCCTTCCTTCCTTCCTTCCTCCCTTCCTCCCTTCCTCCCTCCCTTCCTCCCTTCCTTCCTTCCTTCCTTCCTTTCTTCCTTCCTTCCTTCCTTCCTTCCTTCCTTCCTTCCTTCCTTCCTTCCTTCCTTCCTTCCTTCCTCTCCCCAACACTGACACAGATTATGAAGACGTCATCCTAAATTGCCAGCATGGTAGCTTCAGTTTGGGAAATAAACCAGAACAATTAGAGAATAAGGATACCATCTGAGTGCCTAACTAATGCCGGCCAGATGTTCATTTTTAGTGAATTGATTATCCTTGATTATCAAAGTATATATGTATTGATTTTTATCCCTTAAATCTTAGATGCTAAATAATCTGAAAAGCTGTTAATCCTGGATGGATTTAAAGATAATAGATAATGATGTATTATTCATAAATGTTGGTACAGCAGGACATCCGTTATACGACTGTTAATCTCTAGAAATATCATTTTCATATTCATCTGTCATTAATTTATTTAAACCAGATTGTCAAAAATTTTTTGGAATGTTGATTTTTAAAAAGCTGCCCTTTTAACAAAACATTAGTTCTTCCTCTCAGTCTAATGCAGCCTCAGAGGCTGCGTGAGTATGTTGCTTCCTTCCCTCCAGGCCCGGCCCAGTTCACACAGAGCCACACGCACAAAGACGTGTACATGCAGCTTGGCTGTGTTATTGACTGTTGAATGGTTTCCAGCCCGTCTTTGTCCCAAGGTCAACCAGAATCAAGCTTCACTTTTCATCTTCATGTAGGAAGATTTCTTCCTTGGTAAGCTTATTTAAATTTCTTCGCAGATATTGAACCGAATCTGCTCAGGCTGTAACCTCCTGGGGCCTTTCATTCAGAGCTAAATATAAATAAATGCTCATACAGGACAGCTTTTGATGAAACATTAAAGATGGCTTTTTAATATGGCTTCTAGATTTTCTATTTTCTCCATGAAAAATCCATGGTGGTAGAGAGACACTTAGCCACGGAAAGGGAATAGATTTGTAAATTGCCGCCTATGGAGCCCCTGGGATTTAACGGCGCGGGGCAAAGAGGCAGCTGATCTTGGCAAAGGAAGCCAGATAAATAAAATTAGCCACTAAATCAGCTCCCCTTAAAAAACCAGCTGTCAACTCCCTCCAACGTTTATGAATCTGGGGGCATGTTGTGTCACATTGCGTCTCGCCCAGGATCAAATGGCGCTGCTCCCTTCAAATGGGAAAGGGTCCCCAGTTCCCCACACAGGAGGGGCTCAAGCAAAGGGTTTGCCTTTTTTCTTTCACCTTCTTGTCCTTGTCATATGCACAAGACAGATCTCCATCCAGGCCCACCAATATGTACTGCTATAATGATTATAATCGTTGTTAATTTTTAAACTATGCTCTCCATTATCCCTTCAAAGAGTGGGTTGCACGTTCTACAGGAGATGCACATGCCTTTTCGACATACTACCACATACTATCTGCTCAAAATAGTGGATCTGCTGATGGAGACGGAGGACGGGGCTGGGTGTGCAGAACTAAGACAAAGACAGGAGTCTTGCAAACTCAGGGTATGGATGCTCTGTGCCTTCCGTGTAGCTTCCCAGTGGGGCCAGTCCTTCTCCGTTTCAGGAGAGAGGCTGGTCCTGCCTGAGGAGGGCACTGAAATTTCAAGTTACAGTTTTTTATCCAAGTAAAAAAAGGGACACATGTAATAATAATTTAAAAAGCTAACCTTAACCAGACACTACATTAATGGCTTTAAACGTTTTATTTCACTGAATGCTCAGAAAACCCTCAAGATGGATAATATTACAGCTCCATTTTAAAAACAAGCCATCAGGACAGTGAAGCGGCTGGCCCACACTCTCGTCTCGCCCTAAGAAGAGACCCCATATAGACTGTAAGCATTCTGAGGCAGCCTGCTCCTGCTGGCTGGCTGTGAGGTGACCAGCAAGCCACAGTCACATCCTGGTGTCAGTCACCTCACCCCAGCAGAAAGCACCTGCTGCCGGCTGCATTCAGGGCCTTCCAGCCTTGTGCAGATTTCTAAGCATTGCTGGGCAGGCCCTCCAGAATCGCTGGGAAAAACACGGGAATCATGTCACGTGGGACTCTAAGGAGAAAACACTGTGACAAGTCCTATGAAGTCCTTCTCCTTGCACCTCACACATACCTTTCTGAAGCCAGAGGGAAGAACCTGAATGGGATCAAAACACTTAATTTTACTCTTATTTTGCACCTAACTATGTCTTTTGGCTGGAGGCCAGGTGGAATTCTTATTACACTGTATAAGAGCAAAACCGTGAAGCTTTTCTCTTATGTTGTCATTGCTTCTAAAAAGGAAAAAGAAACCTTACAAAGCCAAGGCCCTAGTAAACACATAAAGACCATCCACTGGCTCATTAAAGTAGTAAATTTTTTGTTATTGTTCATTTAAAAACACATAAAGCTTTTCCACTGTTCCTGGGGAAGAACTCTGTATAAACTGTAGAAAAACCACGATCTTTACTATTCTAAAACAAGCAAAATATCAGAGTATGAGCAGGCTCAATCCATCCTATATGGACAGAAGAGAGGACCTAAAGTAAGCCAGAAGGGCTGACATGATTCAGGCTGGGAAAAAAATCTACCTTTTAGTCGAACACAATGGAAACTGTAGAAACTATAATGCTTTACTCTTATAAAGAGCTTTCCAATGATATTATCTTGTTTGAGCTGCACAAGGCAATGAAGGGAGTCCTGGTTGTCTGCAATTTTAGACTCAGACCAGCTAGGGGACTTTCCAAGGTCATGGTTAGCAGTGGAAGAAATTCAGGCTGCCCTTGGCCAATTATTTGACTAATCCAAGAAAACAGAAGTGATCAGGATTTTTCTGTTTGAACTTTCAGTACGAAAGCTGGTCATTGACAGAAATCAAAACACACTCATCAGTGGCCTTTTCCTTGACTCCATCTGGGCCCAGGTGAAAGGAAGTTATGGTGAGTATGTCGACGCTCCCCCCTCCCACCCCCTGCCACGTTGTGAGTTTCTTCACAGGAGGTGTGGGTGAAATGGGGGAGGACAGGCTGAACTATAGAGTCTCAGGAAGGGCTGTCTGAAGAGAAGTGGTGGGGGGGGGGCCGGGACAGAACAGGGGGTTTCCTCCCCCTCTGCTCCCCCTCCTCCCTCCCCAGGTGGAAGGGTCTGTTCCCCCTCAAAGGTTGCTCTTCTCCCCACTAAATTGCCATGCTAGGCACGTGGTGACAACACAGAAGGGTTTTCCATAAATTTGAGTTTAAAGGGGATAATACTCAATGTTAAATCATTAAATTAAATCATTCTTTACTAGACATTTTTACAATTCTGAGCCATTTTCCCATCTACAGCTGCATAGTAAATTAATTACTGCATTAGTAGTTCATTGGTGGCTCTGGCAAACACGTTTTTACTCAAAACAAATACACACAACTATTCTCCAAATGTTTGTTCACATATTTTGAATCCATTAAAAAGTACTTGTAATTTTAGGAGAAAACGTGTTTTTGGTAATTTTGTCGCTTGCCTCATTTTCTCCTGGAAAGAGTTATGTTCATTTCCAGTTGGCGTATGGGAAAATTTATTACAGCTACTTAGGTGGTACTGGCTAACACTGAGGATGTTTTAGGAGGTAAGCAGGGTTGGGGAAGGGTAGTTATTAATCTAGTGAAAACAACTTCATTATATACATATATATGAAAAATGAACTATTTTTCATCTTTAATGGCTGAAAATATGAAAGGTAAAAATCTCATGTTGGTAAACATACCACAAAAGTCACATATATTATATCCAGTTGTGCTCTTTTCAAAAATGTTTTGCTTCACTTGTGTAAACAAGTGCTTAATCTTATCAAATAAATTATATGCAACAAAGAGAATATATTTTAGCAAAATGACCCCCAACTAAGGTTGGTAAGAAGTATAATTTGGGTAAAAATGTATCCAATATTAGCCATGTAAAAGTATACCATGCTCAAATACTGTTAAGAGTATCTTAGATTGGTTTTATATACAATTTAGGCTTTTTCTAAATACACACACTTAATGCACAGCCAAAAATCACAAAGCATAAAAAAATCCGTGTATAAGGAGATTTTTTTGTAAGAAATATTTTTTGCATGTCTTATATCTGCAGAAACCATTTTCTCCAAACTTAAACTTGGAATAACTGATTAAATACTCTCAGGTATACTCATGGAACAATGAGTACATCTGAAATCGGAATATTCGAAATCAAACCTGAGCTCTGAAATTGATGCTCTCTGACTGGTATGTCTCTGCAGAGAATGAGGTCACACATATGCAGTCATATTTATGTGATACCCCACGTGCACCCTCCGCACATCAAGAGAGAGAATCCAAAGCTAAAACACCCAAACATCCATGAGTAATGAAATAGATAACTAAATTGTGCTGTATACATACAATGGAATAATAAGCAAAAATTACAGTGCACGAACTATCATTATCCTCGCTACACGAATAAATGCCACACCCATAATGTTGGGCAAAAGAAGGCGGCCATGAGAGGGAGAGTGTATTGTTTAATTTCTGTCAAGTTTTAAAAGAAGCAAAAACAATCAGGATAGTGGTGACCTTGGGGAGGAAGGCAGTGTAAAGGAGGAGCAATGAGGGGTCTTCTGGGGTCCTGAGAGCTTCTATTTCTCCGTCTGTAGGCTGCTTCCACAAGCTGATTTCACTTTGTGAAAACTTATCGAACTACACACTTAGGATTTATATACTTTTCTGTATGTAAGTTATACTTTAATAAAAAGGTTACTTAAAAAAAAATGAAAGGACACTTAAGATAGCTCCCTTCTAAACATAGCTGACCCAAAGTGCTATCCAGGGTTTAAGCGCTCCACGCCCTCCGCACAGGAGCAGAGCCGGCTGTGCTTCCCAGGGACTTGGGAACGAGCACTCACAGCGGTTGGAAGAGCCCTCTTCTTCTCATACTGGTGTGGTAAACAGATCATTGTCACTCTAAAAAAAAGGGGGAAAGCCCAGGGCCTCTGGGAGCCAAACACCCCCTATTGTGTGTTTGTTTATTCAGCATCAAAATAACCCAGTCACAGAGCCAGAGATTCTTCAAAGGGGGTGTAAGTGGTTCCAGTTAGATGGACTATTTGCTACGTATGTGGACAGTCTCACTCCCTGGAAGAGGCTGTGTTGGCTTTTGACAAAACAACCTGGTTGGGAAAGAGCGCATTCTGCAAGCTGCCTCAAGCATCACTCAGATTTAAGAGGATGTTGTAAATGCAATTTTACAGTTTTGCTGCCAGAATTAAGAAGTAGTCTGAACTTCCTTCAAGAAATGCACCAAAGCGAATGCATCCTGGTGCGATTCCACTTGGGGAGCGTGGAGCTCTGCTGCCCATTGCTCTGCCTGGAGCCCAGAACCTTCTCGGTAAACAAGACAGGGAAACTCACAAAGGGGGAGGAGACAAAGCCCAGTGCTGGAATTGGATCTGGGGGGTAAAACAAGGCTAATAGAAAAAGCAATAGATAAACACTCTGTCATCCCACAAGAACAGGTGGGAAAACTGAACATCAATGTCGACCCTGGCTTTGCCATTTCTTTATAGCCTATGTAAATTCTCTTACCTGCCTGGGAAATGGGTCTGCGGTGCTTTCTCCAAAAGGAAATGCCTCTCTCCAGGCAAGCAAGGCTGATGGTCATGAGGGAAGACAGGATTCCCCTGCCTCTCTGGGCATGTGTCCATGCCGCCCCAGTGAGAAACATCTTTATCAAGACTGACATCATTCAGCATGATCGTGACCCTCCCTCTGGTTTTTGGCAAGAACATATTAGATCTGTAATCATTAGTTCTTCTGACCCTATCACTTACTGGCAATGTCATCTTCAGCTTATCATCTGACCTCTCTGGGCTGCAAATATTTTGCCAACTGAAATTGCCCTTATCATTCTTCAACTACTCAGGGGAGAAGCATAAAGGATGCTTGTATATTGCTTTGAGCCTCCATAAACTTAAGTGATTCTGTGAATGTGAAGGCCAGGCTGGCCGGATGTGCCCTCCCTTTGAATCAACATGGATAAGCCCTGCCCAGCTCCACCAAGTAGATGGAGCCCTGCCTTCTGCAAGAGATGGGTCAGGTCGTATAACTTTCCTAAGTTAAGGGGAAGTCGGGTCACTCGCAACATCCTTTTGCTTTTGAATTAGTAGCTTCTAGCTCCTACCCAGGCCCCTGCAAGAGTATTGGACCCTCTGGTAATTTCTCTCTTCTTGACATAAAGAGACTTTAAAAATTCCCCAGTAGATAAACTCAGTTTTTGAGGAAGTGATGATTGCTAAATCATGATAAATTAAAGATAACTTTTAACATGTTTTTTAATCATGTTTTTTGTGCAGGAGGAAGGACAGTTGAGGCCATTGACAATTTGAAAAGAGGAACACAGCTCACAGCTCAAGCATCAGAAGTTAGGGCTCTGGTAGAAGTTTGAAGTTAGAGAAGGTCAGAGTGAAATGAAATGAGAGCATTGCTGAGACTGGGATTTGAGCAAAGGGGAAAGAACAATTCAATTTCACCCCAAAAGGATGACTCGATAGCCACATTTTTAAAATTAGATTTTGGCAAGCATACCAGGCCCTATATTTTTAATTTTTTTAATTGATTGATTTGAGAGAGAGAGAGAGAGAGAAAAAAAAAACATCAACCTGCCCTTCTACCACTTACGCATTCACTGGTTGACTCTTGCATGTACCCTGACCGGGGCTCAAACCCATGACCTCACTGTATCAGCACAATGCTCTGACTGAGCTACCCTTCCAGGGCCATATCCACATTTTTAACGGGATACATCCACGGGTGAAAGTGAGCTACCTGCAGATGACATGCCTCCAGCACTTCCAGCAATGCCAATGCAGTATTGAAAAAACAAATTCTTCTCTTAGTCAAGCACATAATCACATATTTCCAGATGAGAGGCACAAAAAATAATGATTAAAGATTTGGTAAATTGGAGCTATACAGAAAGACTAATAGAACTGGCTTCAAAAATCCTTGAGAAAAACAAAAGGCATTTGAGAAGGGGGCCCTCACCCCTGCCTGGGAAGGAGTACCTGCAGCCAGCGGCCCCACGGCACCGAAGGCAGAGCGAGTCTGGTGAGGAACAACCTGGTGCGTTTCACCTACTGCTGAAGCACATTTTTTTTTAGATTTTATTTATTTATTTTTAGAGAGGGAAGGGAGAAAGAGAGAGAGAAACATCAATGTGCGGTTGCTGGGTGCCGTGGCCTGCAACCCAGGCATGTGTCCTGACTGGGAATTGAACCTGTGATGCTTCGGTTTACAGCCCGCGCTCAATCCACTGAGCTATGCCAGCCAGGGCAAAGTACATTTTTAAATCGTTGAGTTTTTAATCTAGAAGGATACTTGGAACCACTTCTAACTCAAAAGAGGTCTTGGGTCTGCCTGAACCCTTTGGATCAAAGTTACACCCGGCTTCCTTTCTGTTAGTTTGGTTAGCAGCAGAGAAAAGGCCAGAATGACTCTGGGGGGTGGGGGTTCCTCTCAGAACTAGTTTTAGGGCCTTGACTACCACCAAGCTCACCCAGATGGCAGCAGTCTGGTCAGAGCGTAACAGGGACCCTTAGCCCAGCTTCCTCAGCCACCCTCCCAGTGCTGCCCCAGATCCACGTCATTTCCTCGGGCAGCAGGGCCGCCCTGAGCCCATCAGCTCCATGAAATAAGCTCCTTAGCATGACTTCCCTATTTCTGTAAATGATGTCACCTTTTTCTCAGTCATCCCAGCATGGCACCTTGGAGTCATTTTCGACTCATCTGTCTTCCTCCCTCCTCACTGGCGGTCTGTCAGCCAGGCCTAGTGAGTGTCCCTTCTGTCGTCCTCATCCCAAAAGCAGCCCTTCCTTTCGTTCCCAGGGCCCGCATCCTGCTTCAGCTGATGGTGAGGGCACATCAGTAAGAAAATCAATTTAACTCTCCAATGTCTGTCTCCAAAATTCCAAACTTTCCCTTCGTGCGTCTCAAAGGGTAGACCAAAGATTGCCTCCAAGGGCTTCACCAGGGGAGTTTGTTACTAATGCACGTATGGCAGGCCTCGGTCTCCCCTCTTATCACAGCTGAGGTTTGACCCCGGGCACCTAAATTTTTGACAAGCTTCTCTTCATGGGACATCGTATAGGCAAGAGTTCTAGGAGCCCTCTTCTACCAGTGGAATCCACCAGCAATTCATTCATTGCTTTATCCAACAGCATGTGCCAAGAAGAGTCCTTATTTTTATCAAGCCATTCCATACATTAAAAAGTCCTAAGAGTACTCCTTAATTATACATAAAAGGTAGTGCGTTTATACAGAGGGGTACTATATAGCAACAGAAAGAACCGACTACGGCTACATACAACGTGGGTACATCTCAAAGGCAATAATCAGCAAGGGAAACTAGACATCAAACAGCACACACAGTATGATTCCATTTATATGATATTTATAAACAGGCTACTTTACGGTGATAAATATGATAATAGTGGCTGCTTCTGTGGGACAGTATTGCTTGAGCAGAGGCAGAAATGGCTGGAATCGCTCTGCCGTTGAATCCGGGAGGTATTTACATGGGTGTGTAGATGTGCGTATGTGTGTTAAGTAAAACTTTATTGAGGTTTGTGAGCTGTAATATATGTAAATTATTCCTCAATTATTATAACAAAACATCAGTGCAGTTGCAGGCTTCTAAAACAGGGGAAGGGAGGGAGACAGGAAAAAAGAAAAGAAAAAACCTTGAGTGATTCATCATTGCCTGCATAGCAAAGTCCAAACATCTTAGCATGTCTTTTAAAGTCTTTCAGAATATATCTATAACTTAATTTGTCTTTTCTCTTTTCTTTGTTTTTAATTGTTCGGTTACAGTTTATATTCAATATTATTCGGTATTAGTCTCAGAGGCACAGCACAGTGGTGAGAGAATCCTGTACTTGACAGAGTGGTCTCCCCCACCCCTGGTGACTGTACCCACCTGGCCCCATTCATATTTATCACGATATTATTGACTGTATTCCCTGTGCTGCAACCTACATCTCTGTGGCTATTTTGTTACTGCCACTTTGTACTGCTGAATCCCTTCCCCTTTCTCACCCAGCCCCACCCTCTGCTCCCCTCCCCCTGGATAACTGTCAGTCTGTCCTCTGTCCAGACTTGTTACCATGTTTTTTAAAATCTTCCACAAGGTATCTATAACTTAATTTCTCAAACTGAAGTTGCACTGCTTCCCTTACATAAAGATTTTTCTCCAGTTGAGCTGACCAACCTAGGTGTGATTCTACTCAGTAGAACTCATGGTTTCTAACCTCACCTCCCTCTCCCCCTCTTACTTCTTCTTTTGCAGTCACACCTCACCCACCTACACTGTTATTCTTCCTCCACCCAAATCTTAACCACACAAGGAAATCCAATTCTGTTCATGCAGGACCCCTTTCCTGACCACTCGTGGGTTGAATTGTGTTCTCCAAAACATGTGTTGAAGCCCTACGCCCTGGTACCTGTGAATGACCTTACTTGGAAATAGTGCCTCCACAGAGGTAATTAGTGAACATGACAATACTGGACAGGGGGAGGCTCTAAACCCAACAACTAGTGTGTTTATGAAAAGGCCGTGTGAAGATTCAGAAACACACAGGGAGAACACCATGAGAAGATGGACACCAAGACTCGATAGATGCATCCATCAGAAGCTACAAAAGAGACGAGAAAGGATTCTACCCTAGAGCCTTTGGAGAGAACCTGCCATGCCTTAACCCTGGACTTCTAGTTTCCAGAACTGGGAGAGAATAAATTTCTGTTGTTTTAAATCACCTCGTTTGTGATAACTTGTTGTGGCAGCCCAAGGAAACTCATACACCACTCCGACCACGGCCAGCCTCTTCTACTTCTCGATCCTTTGGCTCCTAAACCCTAAGCCACTCTTTTGGCTCCTGAGGTAACCAGCCTCCCACTGGCCCACCACGATGCCCACTTCATAGTGTGGATGTCCTTGTGTAGCCCCCTCCCATATGGATAGGACTGATCTATGTTACTGTTTCGTACTAGTAATTTTTTAAAATTTTTCTTATAGTTAAATTATACTTATAAATTATAAATTAAATTGAAATAAACAGGATATTGTGGAAATGAGTTTCCGAGGCCAGGTCATAATAAAAGACATCACAGCATCTGCGTTGCTCTCTCGGAGAGCATTCCCCGTGGGAGAAGCCAGGTGCCATGTCACTAGAACACTCAGGAATCCCTATGGAGGATACACATGGCAAGGACCTGAGGCCTCCTGCCAACAGCCACCACAAGCTCACCATTTAGCAGAGTGAGTCAACCGGAAAGCAGGTCCTCCAACCCCAATCGAACTTTCAGATGACTGTAGCCCTGGCTGAAATCTTGACTGTGACCTTGTAAGAGTCTGTGAACTAGAATCACCCAGCTTATCCACATGTAGGCTCCAAACTCACAGAAACTATGTGAGGTATTAAATGTCTATTGTTTTAGGACACTTGGTGGTAGGGATAATTTTTTTCTGCAGCAATATATAAATAACACACTTATTATACTACACTATCTCAAATGTCTTAACTGTTCATGAGGAAGATTTTTACTTCTCACCTTTGCAAACTCCTTGAGGGCAGGTATCATTTCTCATGTTTCTCTGCATCCTCACCCATGCGCAATAATTATATATATATATGCTATTATTACATTATGTAGTGCTCGATATGGATACATCACGCACACAATGTGTGGGCTAAACAGGTGCGAATGGTGACTGAATAAATGAGCACAGTGTGTCCCATCAGATAAGCTTTCAGAATACTGGATTGCACCAGCAAGCACATCTCTCATTTAAAGACCAAGTTTATGGAAACGTCTGTCGCAAATAAATCGCTTGAGAAACGCTGCATTTCAAGCCATTTTGAAGCCATTTTTCTTTCTTTCCCACTCATTTCCCTGCCTCTCTGGTTGTTGCTTGTTGGCTTCTGAAATGTAGGTCACCTCCAGTGGCATGACCTAATTAGGAGATGTAATTTAACAGGAAAAAAAAAGAAAAGAAATCCCCTGAGATGGCAGATTTGAAACAAAGAAAAGTGGTTATTTCATTCTATGTTTTTGGCAATAGCTTCCCTACTAAAGTTATCCCCTTTCTACTCCCCCAAGCTACACAATTTGTAAAGCGCAAAGAAGAAAGGTAGAAACGAGTTCAGGAGCAGCTGGAAATGATGAATTTATAATGATCACAGAAGGAGTAAGAGTAAGCGTTCCTTCACTGAAGTGGCTCTGTGGGGCTGCTTCTTGGCAACACAGTGACTGAGACTATGGAGGAGGAAGCACTGATGATGCTGATACGAAGTGCCACCCACTCTGCGGATGGGGAGAGACCTTACAGCTCATCTATCCAGCCCCTCAGGGAATTCCCTGACACCTGTTGTGTTTGTAATGCAATAAAACTCCGTATACAAAGCACCTAAACAACCATTTTTCATCACACACTTGGCATTCTTGTTAAAAACAGAAAAAGGGTAAGTAAACTAGGCAGATTTTAAGCGCTCATTACAAAGTGAACTTCCAGGGGATGTCACTGGGCCAGGCTGGATGCAGTCCATCTCCATGCCTCTTCCTCTCAGAGGCATGAGGCTGGGTTCCTGTAAAACGCTTAAGTGCTTTCTGAATCAGCCCAGAAACACTTAACTACACTGATCATAATTGAATGCATTATTAATTCTTTCTTTGAAAACTGATATTTTGTGTTTGTCATTAGATGATTCCATTTATCTACCTAGCAAAACTTGAAAGCCTACTATGTGTATGACCTGCCTGATGAATAATGTTTCTTAAGGTGAAACTACTATATTATTCCCATTTTACAGGATGCAGAAATGTTAAATAATTTATCTAGGCCAGACAGTGAATAAAAGGTAAAGTCAAAAAACAAACCCAAGCAGTCTGACTATAGGAGCTATGCTCTTTAATTGCCTAAATCAGTTTAAATTAACTATAAAACTATATTCTTCATCTACTTGGGATCAATGAGCATCTACTGCATAGACAGCATATCTATGTCTCTCTGCAAGTACCTTCTAATTTCAGGGAGATCCTCAGTCATTTTTTAGCTTTCTTGAGACATGTCACCCTACCACCGATAGCCATGATTCATGTACCAGTTACTGCCCATGCTACTAAACAGGAGATATTGATGTGCCCTCCTAATGCCCACATCCAACTATAAATCACTGCCCTAGAATTGGGGAGTTTTGCTTTAGGCACGATAGCACAAATAGTTCTCCAGGCCCAGGCCTCCTCAAAACTGGTGGAAGTTCCTTCTAAAATAACGATTTAAAGTCTATGGAAATAGTCTTACTGGTATACAAAAAAATGAAGAAACTTATTCATGAAAATCTGCTAGACCTCAATAAGAGCTATAAGAGTTAGTGGTATATAAACCAAGACTCACATCTTTTCTTCCCTGTCCTGGCTCAGTGAGGTGGATACTCTACCCCAAACTGCTGCAGCCAAGAACACAGGACTCCTTCTCTCTCCAGCTTCCAGGAGGAGGGCTGTTTCCCTGGGAGAAGCAGGGCCTTGGCATTTCTCATCTGTCCCCCAGTTTCCTATTCTTGAAGGTAAGTACCTGGTAAGTACAGTCAAGAGTTGGGGGCTTCCTCCTTCCACTCAGCATCCACTTATAAGATAGCAGCTCTACCTTGGAAATGACACTGTTGACAATATTGGGGCCCCAATCATGCTTGCCCTGGCTTGTACAGAAGGGTTCCCTACCAAGAGAGGCAAGCTAAAGAGACCTGGGGATGCTGCTCTCCCCATCCACCAAGCACTCGGCTTCTAAAGCAGAGGTATCACTCAGAGAGGAGCATACCATTGTCCCTGACTTTAGCACAGATTTTTCCTAGAGGAAGAAGTAGGCCAAAGAACAGAGAGCTCTAAATCCCTCCCCAGTGGAACTGACTTTATTTGCAATAGAGTGTGAGGAAATTCAAGCCTAAGGGTACTCCCAAAACAATGGAAGTATTAGTGAAAGGCAATTGGGGAAAGATTGATAGTTGGAGATATAGACTAAACTTCAGGACAGCTAATTTGCTGTAGAGAAAGGGAAGGGGCATCTTACTCTTCTGGAGTAAGACAAAATTGCAAACACCTGACCTCAGAAGTTTCCCTTTAAAGGATCCTGAATTTGATTGGATTAGTTTATTAAGCAATTTATGCCTCAGGGCTTGGTTTGAAAACAAAAGAGCAATGAACCAACAATTAATTGAATTTAAGAGCAGGGTATGGCCAGGAAAAGACATTCAAGAGGGCCCAGTCAAAACTACTGCCACCCCAGGTTGACTGTGGGCACTGTGCTCCTTAGAAGCAACATCAGAAACTTCACGCAGGGGGAGGGGTGAGATAGTGAGGGCAAAATACACTTCACTAAAATAATCTAGCTGGACAGTAACAAGTAAACACATACATAAAAATAATCCCTGGAGAGAGTAGCACTCAAAATAGCTACAATATATTATCTAAAATACCTACTTTCTAACACAAAATTATGATACATGCAAAGAAACAATAAAGCATAACCTTTAGTGCTTTATAAAAAGCAGGCAACAGAAATTGACTGTGACCAGATGTTGCTTTTAATAAAGACTCCAAAGTCATCATTATAATAATACTGAAAAAACTAAAGGAAACCATGGTTAAAGAAGTAAAAGTAGGCATAATGACAATGTTACATCAAACAGAAAAATATCAATAGAGATAGAAATTATTATTTGTTAAAAGAACCAAATGGAGATTCTGGAGTTGATAAATATAATAACTGATTAAAAAACTTCACTAGAGGAGCTCAACAGTAGATTTGAACTAGAAGAAAAAGGAAGTCACACACTTAAAGATGGATTGATAACATTTATATGATTTAAAGAACAGAGAAAAAATAAATAAAAATGAACAAGGACATGTAAGGAATCATTAAGTGTACCAAAATGTGCATAACAGGAATACAAGAAGGCAAGGAGAATAATGGCTGAAAAACATTAAATCTATATATCCAGAAAGCTCAATGATTCTAAGTAGGATAAACACAAAGAAATCCACAAACAAATAAGAGACTGAAAGCTAAAGACAAAGAGAAAATCTTGAAAGCATAAGAGAAAAATGACACATAACTTTTAAGGGAACTCCAATAAGATTAACAGCTGAGTTCTCAAAAGAAACAATAGAGGCCAGAAGGAAGTGGGATAACATTCAAAGTGTTCAAATATAAATCTTTCCACCAACAATCCTATACCCAGCAAACCTACTTTTTATAAATGAAGGCAAAATAGACATTTCCAAATTAAAAAAAAAAACAGAAAATATGTTGCTAGCAGACTTGCCTTACAAAGGAAATTCTTCTGGATAAAAGCAAGCAATATCAGACAATAATTCAAATCTGCACGAGAAAGTAAAGAGCTAATAAAAGTAATTATGTAATTATAAAAGACACTATAAATGCACAGTTCTTATCCTTTCTTCTCTTAACTGATTTTAAATTTAATTATATAAAACATACACACAGGGTGGGGCAAAAGTAGTTTTACAGTTGTTTATATGAGAAATAATATAATAATTAATAAATAATAATACAAAAATAAACTCTGTGTTTCATGTACTCATAACTGTAAACCACACTGAATATAAAAATAATACACTTGCCAATAATGGCACAAAGGAAGTGGGTGGGAGCAAAGCTGTTTTGGGCTAAGGAAATGATTCCAGATGGTAACTCAAATCCACAGGAAAAAATGCAAGAACTAGAAATAATAAATAAGAAGGTTAATATAGCAAAGATTATACAATATACTTGCTTTCTTTTCTTCTTTTAGCTTTTTAAAAAGAAAATTTAAAATATTTAAGAATAAATATAACAAAAGTAAAACACATGTATCCTTAAAATTACAGAAACTTACTGTAAGAAATCAAAGATCTAAATAAGTGGGAAAATATCTCATATGGATGAATTGGGAGAATTACTATTATTAAGATGGCAATACTCCCAAAATTTATCTACAGTTTAAATGTAATTTTTCACTCTATCAGAATCCCATCTGTCCACGTAGTAATTGACAGCTGAACTTTAGATACATATGGAGCTGGGAGGAACCAGAATAACCAAATAAATCTCAAAAAATAGTAAGGTTTGAGACTCATATTCTCCAATTTCAAAACTTACTACAAAGCAACAGTAATAAAAAAAGTGTGGTACTGGCATATGGATACAAATGAAGACCAACGGAATAGAATTAAGAGTCCAGAAATAAATGCATGTCTCTGGTCTACTAACTTTTGACAAGGGTGTCAAGACCATTCAATGGGGGAAAAGATAGTCTTTTCAACAAATGTTCTGGAACAACTGAATAGTCACATGCAAAAGGATGAAATGGTACTTTATCTGACACCATATATTGATACAAAGACATAAATGGATCAAAGATATAAATGTAAAAACCAAAACTATAAAATTTTAGAAGAAAATATACGAGTAAATCTGCATAACTTCAGATTTGGCAACAGATTCTAAGATGTGACTCCAAAAGCCTGAGCAAGAAAAGGAAAAATATGTAAATTGGACTTCATCAAAATTTAAACAGCAGTCCTTTGCAGGACACTATCAAGAAAGTGAAAAGAAAATTCACAGAATAAATATATATATATTTGTACATTATATATCTAATAAGGAATTTGTGTGTCAAATATATAAAGAACTCTTATAAATCCTTAATAAAATGATAACTAACCCAGTTTTAAAATCAAAGGCAGAGGATTTGAATAGATATTTCTCCAAAGAAGATATACAAATGGTCAATGAGCACATAAAAAGATACTCAACATTAGTCATCAAAGAAATGCAAATCAAAATTATAATGAGATTCCACTTCACACCCACTGTGGTGGCTAGAATCAAAAAGCTAGATAATAGCAAGTGTTAATGAGGACATGGGTACATGGAATCCTCATGCACTGCTAGTGAGAAATTTAAATTGTGCAGCCACCTTGGAAAACAAGTTGGCACTTCCTCAAAGGGGTTAATATAAAGTAACCACATGACCCAACAATTCTACTCTTAAGTATTTTCCTAGAGAAATAAAACATATGTCCACACAAAAAACTTGAACACGAATGTTTACAGTAGCATTATTCATAATAGACAAGAGGCAGAAATGACTCAAATATCCATCAACTGATGAGTGGATAAATAAAATGGGCTATAGCCATGTAATGGAATGTTATTTGGCCATAAAATAGGATAAAGTATTGATACATTCTATAACATGGATGAACCTTGAAAATATTATGCTAAGTGAAAGAAGCTAATCACAGAAGACTATATATTATATGATTCCATTTATATAAAATATCCAAACCAGGAAATCTATAAGAAAAAACAGATTACTGGTTGTTTAGGACTAGGGAAATGGAGACATGGGGGTGGGGAAGGTGACAGCTAAAAGATGTAGGGTTTCTGCTTCAGGTGACAAAAATATGCTAAAACTGACTGTGGTAATGGTTGCACACATCTGTGAAGATACTAACAGATGTATACTTTAATGGGTGAATTCTATGGTTAGCAAAGTATATCATAATAAACCTATTATTTTAGAAAAAAGCACTGAGTAATAATCTACAAAATATCTGACCTGTACTCAAGACTGTCACAGTCATCGCAGATAAGAAAACTCTAAGAAACTGTCACAGACCAGAAGAGGCTAAGGCATGATGACTGAAAGTAATACGGTGTCCCGGGTGGGTCCCTGGAACAGAAATGATGCATGAGAGGAAAGACTGAGGATGTCTACAGAAAGCATGTGATTTAATTAATTGTGATGTGTAATGTACCAATTCTGGGTCTTTATTTGGAACCACCTAATAACAGATGATGTTAAGAGGTAGAACTGGATGGAGAGGGTACGTAGGAAATCTCTACTATCTCCACAACTTTTCAGTAAATCTAAAAATATTTAAAAATTAAACATTTATTTAAATTTAAAAAGAAACACTGCCCTAAATCATTATTTCCAACTTCTCTTAATTCTAGGACTTAGCTTAAGATGACAGGATTTAAAATACCTTCCTCTGTGGAGAGGTCACTGAAAATGATGGTTTTAGGGGGAAGAATGTGGCTGGAAAGGACAGGAGGAATGCTTCACACAGTTGGAGACCATTACAAAGAGAGAGAAGTAGGAAAAAGTGTGGCAGAGGTTGTCACCTCGTCCTGGTGGCCCTGCCTACAAACATTTAGGAGGTCAGAGGAGAGAGACTTGAGAAGAGGGAGGGGACTGCCTGATAGGTAGAGGGGACCGAGCAGGGATGCTGGGTAGCGAGCAGATTCCCTGGAAGCTGTCTGTGCAGGAAAGGCTCAAGGTACAAAGAAAGCACAGGTCCCTCAGCTTCTCCCTCCAGGTCTCAAGTTGTCATTCTCTCCCCAGACAATTCTTTCCAGGTGTCCACTCCTTGCAAAGCACGAGAGGGGGTGCAGATGGCCCTGGGCAGTTTTCCTCCCAGTACTTCCTGCTGGGCCAGTGCCCCGCAGGTCACACATACCTTGGGAGATATTGCAGGACACAGTCTTAAAGGAATATTTTACAAACATAGACCCCACTGCCATATCAGGTAAATGTTCAGGATGTAGGACTCTAACAAAAATAGCAAGACGAAAGTCTGATCAGAATATAGAAAGAAAATCACTTAAAAGACATTATTGGACATCTATTATAAATTACATCCTAAGTCAGGAGCTGGAGATAAGACATAAATGTACTCTCCACCGAATGCTGAAAAACTTACAATCAAGTTACGTGTGTATGTGAGGGCAGGAGGGGAGGGAGGCAGTGGTATGGAAGAGAGAGCTTTAAAAAGAAAGGAAGGCAAGGAAAAAACATGATATCATGCAAAGGGCTAATAATAGAGATGTAAGCCACGTTCTTGCCCCTTCTGCAGCTCAGGTCAAACATTTTAAAAAATAAAGACTGTACCAAATATAAAGGAGACTTGGGCAGCCATAATTCTGGCCAGCGCTCACTGAATGAGAGCTGTGTACCTGTCAGAGCCGCGCTAGGCACTTGACCCTGTACTGTGTCATCTAATCACACAACTCTTCAGGGAGGTGCATTTTAATCCCCATGTTCCAGATTGTGACATTACATCTTAAAGAGGTTAAGTGACTTGCCCAAGGACGCACAGGTGGAAACTGTTGGAACTCAGGAACAGGAACTCAGGAAGTCTCCCCCCAGACCTACGAGCTTAAACTTCACAGGACAGTGCCTAGGAAAAGAGATGAGAGCTCAAATAAACAGATTACGTCCTCATTTTAAAATGAAACTTTGCACAGGGTGAAAGACGGCTATACTAGGGAGAAAGAAAAATAAAATAAAACCTAAGTCCTTCATCCTTAAATCCATCCTTACAAGCAGGGTTGGCCTTGGCTGCTGAAGGAAGACGAGAACAGGAGGAAAAAGAGAAACGGTAAATGCACGAGTTTGCACCACGCTGTAAGGGGACACTATTCTTCTGTAAGAAGAAGGAGGAAGCAGCGTAACTCTGAGTTAGCACTTCCTGTGCCAAATATTGATCCAATGAGACAGTGACACAGCAGAATGAATTGATAAATGAGTCCTCTGGGCTATTGCTGCATCAGAATAACATGCGCCTAGCTATTATGCAGTTTAAGTAGGGAGGAGTGCCTAGAAACAGTTTCCCAGGGGCAGTGAAAGAAGGGGGCAAGTGTTTGCCGGACAGTTACAAGGAGTCGGAGCAGTTGGTTGGTTTGTTAGAGCCGGGAGACCACAACTCCTCCTGCCAGAAGCCCTTTGGCCGCAGCAACTCATGGTTCTTCCAGTTAGGGACATATATGAACACTTACGTACAAGATGTAGAAACAAGCCCACCTAGAGGAATGTGTGGGGTTGTCTTGGCTGTATTTCTGATGCCAGAAAGTGCTGTAGCCAAAGCAGGAGTGAGGGTGGCACCTGAGCCATTCCGAGAGCTATCATTCAGTTTGGTTATTGCCCGAATGCGAGGACGATGGGGCTCTTCCTACCCATCTACTCAACCTCCAGACTCAACTTCCAGTCTCTCCATCTTATTCCATCGTCCCCATTCTAAGGTCAGAACTGGCTCTCCTATTTGTCACTTTAGCCTGTTGCTAACTTGGCTTCCCATAACAGAAATCTGAATATATGAATTTAAAGAAATGATTTATGAGGTGTGAATATCTTTGCATAGATGGAATCCACTTAAAGAATTCTTGCATAAAGTCACATGTGCTGATAAGAACTTCATGGCAGATTTTCTTTCTTAAAGCCCTTCTGTATATCTATTATGTGCTCTGAATCAGAAAGAGTGACTTTTCAGAAGTACACATATTGTGTAAATTGTTAGCTGCATCTTTACTGAGGTGGAATATGACAGAAGTTGTGGGATTGGAGGCTGTTTAGGGAAGGCTTTATCTGGGGCTCTAGTTTACACTGCAGATGGTAATTCATACCAACAGTCCTCAGCTTATACTGGGCTGTTCCCGCACCTCCGCTTGGTAATGCTGAGTACGGTATCAGCGGGGAAAGCATGCAACAGGAGTGCTGGGAAGCAAACCAGAAAACGTTTCACCTGACCCTCTCACGTTACACATGAAGAATCCAAAATCTAAGTGTTCAGTGGCTCATTCAAGGTCATATGATTTTGCGAGTTTGGTAAACACCCCAAGCCTCATAAACATAATTAAACTTGGGCTCAGCTTATATAGCCCAATCCACTGAAGACATAAAGTGGTTATAGTAATTCCCTCTCCATTCCCAGCTACAATGCTGCAGAACACTGACTACCGTCACCCAGAAAAAAAATTAATACCTCAGGTCAGGGGCTGATGCAAATTTTGTGGGACATGAGGTTTATAAAACTTGCAAGATCCTCTAAGAAAAACAATGCTAAATTTCAAATTTAAAACTAGGTACAAAAATTATTTAGAATGGGGAAACAAAACTTATCTAATTTTTTTAAATTAGTGGATAAACACCACATAAACTACAAATACAAAAAAGTATTAATTAACTTCGTTACCTAGTGCTAAAACTCTTTCCTCTACATTTTTGTAGAGGAAACCCTTTCCTCTACATTTTTGGCTACTTGCTCTTTGATGGCTTCTTTGCATGACAACAATTTTTTCATATCTCTCTGATGGAAAAAATAGAAAGAAAATTCAGTCTTTCCTCTAGCATGGTTGGTCAGATTTTGCCTTTTATTCTTGATAGTTTAGAGAAGCTTTTTCAGTTCCTGAACTCATTATTGTTATTGTCATGTAAATAACTGGATGGTGGTCAAGTCTGGGGAAACCTTTGTCAAGTTTCTTTCAAACATGAGATATCAGGATTTGGAAGAATTCTGCAGAGTAGCCTCTGGCTCTGCACGTTTGAAATATTTTTACATCCCAAATTCACAAGTCCTCTCTACCTTAGACACCTTACTGGGATGCTATCCAAACCACCTGAACCCAAGAAAAAGGGGATCTTTACTCACAGGGCTCTCTCTGACCCTCTACATGGGGCAGGGAGCCTCCGCAGCCAAAGCGACTGCTTACTCCAAGCGCATGCCTCCCACACCTTAATTTTGCTCCAGGCACAGGAGACCCTAGCATTTCTTGTTTAAACAGGGCCCACCCAGGTCTGCTTCCAAGGGCAGATGGTACCCCCAGGGTGAATTTTCCTTACCCAACCTCAGAGCCACGGACAAAGCCCAAGCAACCAAGGGACCCCAAAGCTTAAACTTCACTAGTTTTGTGCAAATCTACTTTTACATGGCACCCAGAGTCTCTGTGACAAAGCCTTTTCTCACCTTGACCCCCCCACCCAATCTGGGAGCTATTCCACCCACCGAAGGTACAGTCTATAAAAACTTCCACACAATCTCAGCATGGCAGCCATGCAAAGGAGGCAGGTAGAAGAAGATCAAAGACATGGCTGTGCCTGTCTCTGACACAGTGAAATCTTCCTGAGGGAAAAAAGAACTGGGCGACAGCAGACACCTTGCCTGTGCACCCTTCTGAACCACATGGCTCCCTGTCGGGGTCCCTCAGAGAGCAGCCCCACTGCCAGGCGGTGCCTCTGGTGCTCCCGTTTGGCAGAAGCCGAGAGACTTTCCCTTAAGCCTAACCCTTTCATACTCTCTTCCTCCTGCTTAACCCATTAAGATCAAGTGCAAGTCCCTCCTCCATCCCTCAACAGCCTAGGGCTCTGGCAAGATGACCCACCCTGGTCAGAGCTTATGGATGACCCACTCCCACTCTCTTCACGCATTATGCACTGAAGTAAGGGCGAGAAAGAGCGTGGTACAGCAGTGGCCAAGGAGGAGTTTCCACCACAGGCTCGAGTGAAAAGACTTTTTAAGACAAAGCTGATCTTTGGAGGTTCCCCTGCACCAAGTACCGATTTTCCAAACCCACTAACTCTCTTCCCCTTCTAAGCCTCTGGCCACTTTGCTCAGATTTGCCTAACACCAGCCCACCTGATAAACAGGGTGGCTCCTTCCTATGAAAGGACCCGGGCAATCCTGGACAAACCAGCCGAGGGCTCTTGGGTTCTTGGCCCCTCGGCCCCCTGCCATCCCCTCCTTGCTGGTGCCTTCAGGAACTCCAGCTCTCCCCAACCCTCTGAGACCCAACTTTCAGGCACTATTATTCACATCGGGCTGTATGAGGTTAATTGCATCCCTTGTCTTAAGGCATGTGTCTTTAAACAGACAACAAAGTCTCAAAGAAAAAGAATTGAAGTAAAGCTTTAATACAATGTCTAATACATATTTAAGAAAAACATCTAGGTAACTTAAAATAGGACATTGCATTTAATCTTCACAACCTCCAGTAAGGGGAAGAAATAAAGAAACCAAGAGCTTTGGGGACAGTTAGCCAGGTTTGGGGGGACCTGGGAGGGAGCTGGGTGACTTGTCACAAAGGTCAGAAGAGCAGGGGTGGAGACGAGCTGTCACTGTCATGAATTCTATCTTCCTGGTTGCTCTCTCGGGACACACACACACACACAGCTCAAATGCCTTTGAGGGCTGGGGTGGGGAGCAGTTACCAACATCAAGTCTAAGTCCAAGCCTCTCATTTTGTATTCTCTGCACTGTGAGGGGCAGCCAAGTGTACGCGGGGGATGGGGAGGGGCATCTAGAAGGAGAAGGACACATTTAAAAGGAAAGATTTACGAGGCCATGAAGATGTTTCTCCCAGACTCCTGAGTGCAGGAGTATGACTTATTTATTTTATTTTCATTTGTAACCAAAACCTTCCCCTGACTCCCATTGGCCCCAGCTGAGAGGGGAGAGAGGGCCGGCCTGTCAGGCGTTGATCACCGGGCCAACGGGAGACAGTGTGGCGTGATGCTGACGCAGCCCACTGACACGCCAGCCAGAGGCCCAGGGGAGCAGCTCTGAGCTGAGCAGCCAGAGCCAGGCAGGTAGGGAGCAGACAGCTGGGGAATTGCTAAGAGGTGCTGGGCTGGTGGGGGCAGGCTGCTGAAACAGTGGATTCAAAGAAGGGGCGATTTTGTGATGCACAAACACTATCGTTTACCCTGAGTCTTTGCTTGCTCAGCCCCATCAAGCTCACCATCCTTTAAATTTTCTCTCTCCCATCCTCCCCCTCCCCCACCCACATGATTACCCAGTCAGTCCCCTCATTTTTATTCTTTAATGTTTCTTCTCCCCACTCCTTCTGGGAGAAGGAAAGGCACAGATAAAGACACATTAATAACATCAAAATGTCACTCAGTGGTCAGCTGGAGAGGGCCAGTGTCTGCTTTCCTGCAGGCAGCCTGCTGGACTGGGGTGTGCAGAGCCAGAAGAAAGCACGGGGTGTGGGGGGGGGGTGGTTTACACTTGCACACACTGGTGGTGCAAAGGCACAAGGTGCATGCGCCGTTGCAGGAAGGCGCAGGGACTGCCTAGTCCAGCGCGGACTTCCTGGAGGGAGGTGGCCCAGAGAAAGGGGAGCTTTGTTGTCCCCAGACGGCAGTTCTCTTTTAAGAAAATGAAAGTTGGAAGGGAAAGGGGGAGCAAAGCTTCAAGCTTGTGGGTAAGTCCCGAACCCTCTTCAGAACCGTGACCCCTACGTTTGCACTTACGTCCATTTACAGGGGATCACAGAACCCTTTGCAAAGGCATCCCGTATGGGAAAGTCCATCCTTTCCATGCAAAACCAAACAAAACATCTCTACTAACCAGGTTGCTTTCACCAGCTTACCCTGTCACTTTTCTGGATGCTGTTCAAAATGGTGCGAAACCCCTGCTGACCTCTCCTCTCCCTCGTCGCTGTGCATAACCACACTGTCCTCTTACCCCAGACAAGGCAGTATCACCACTTTCACTTATTAAGCGAACAGGACAGACGCCACCCATGTGACAGGACTCAGGCTGACTTGAACCACTGCTGATTCAACAGCCCAAGGTCACGTGTTCCCCGGTCCTCGAGACCCATGAGTCTCTGTCCCTCCACCCCTCTCTCTGGATGAGGGGTTGTATCATTTCTCATCCATACATGAAATGACAAAGGCCTGCTTCAGAGGACATGACTCCACGACTCTTTCTTATGATCTATTTTAGGGGAAGGGGGTGCGGCTGGAGACATGGTTGCATCTTCTGAGGGCCTCCCACTTTGAGTCACTATTATATTATAACACCCACTTCACTCCACCACAGGAGTGGGAGCGTCAGAGCTTAGCTTCTGGTTCCAGCTCTGACACCTGCTTGGCATAGGAGTGCCTAGGTCCAAGGATCGGAAGACCTGAGTTCCAGACTTAGAATTACCACGTGGTGCTTTTGTTCCTCATATCACTTCAAGTTCTCCTGTGGCTCCCCAATGCCCTCCTAATATAATCATAGCCCCTTACCATGACATTGACCCCGTATGGTCTGGCCTTTGTGCATCTTTCTCACCCCACCTCACACCTCTCCCTCTCCCCACAACCACACCGGCCTTCCTTCTGTTCCTGAAGTCACCCAGCAAGTCACTCGGGTTTGTTCATACTCTGTCTTTGTGCCTGTTGTTCCCTCTGCCTACAATGCCCTAACCATGCCTGGAGTCTGCTAATCGTTTAACAAATGGCTAACAAATGGCAAATGGTCAACAAATGCTGAGTTACTCAGTGGGTAGATTAGCGTAAGTACAGGACAGTAGTAAAGCGATGGCAGCCCCACCCCCCCACTCCCCCAAGCAGGCATCATGGGAAAAATCGGAATTTTCATTTGTTCATTAATCCATTCATTTAGCAGACAGCTCTGGTACTTACGTGCCATCTGTCTCCCACAACTACAATATTAGCTCCATGAAGACAGAAGCTATGTCTGTCCATTACCATCAGCACATAGAAGGTGCTGGAGAAATGGCTGCTAAATGAAATAATTAATGAAGAAAAGAGTGACTGCAATCTCAGGCTAATCTCTTAACCTCTCTGAACTTCAGTTTTCTCCTCTTTAAAATATGACTCACAAAGCATTCCTACCTGCTTCAAAGTATCGATGAGACTCTGAAATAAAATATACATATGAGACCTGTTCCCTGAAATACAGAGCCTGAGGCAAGGATTAAGTACTGGTGCCTCATTGGGAAGGCGCAATCCCAGGGTGCTGAGAGTGAAGGCAGAAGGAAAAGAGACAAAAAGAATGGGAAGACACTTAAAAGTGATGAGTTACCATGTGGACCACGTGTGAAGCCACCAAGGGCACAGCCAGTCACTTGGCGAGAGCATCCACAGGACCACATGGGGCATCTTGTATGAAGAAACCATACCTTGAAGCAATCCACCGAGGAAGGATAGGGCATTGGCCAGTATTTACTCATTGGAGAATTTACTGTCCCCCCGACTTCCTGTCAGGCTTGTCCTGACCCCCCTCCACCCACTTAAAGGCACCTAAGGAGTCTACTCCTATGTCCTTTATGATGACACTTCCTCCAGGCTGTGGCAGGCTGGCCGCAAGCTCCCCAGCAGCAGCTCCCCAGCTTCAGGAGGGGCAGCTGCTTCAGAGCAAGCAGCTGAGAGCAGCCAGGCCAGGGGGGAGGTAAGGATGAAAGAATCCAATGAGGACGAGAGGATACACATGAGACATTTTAAATAAAGTATCCGAAAGTGATGTGGCAACTGTGAAACCCCAAACAATGAAAAGTGATGTTGGTTAATTGGTCTTTTAAAACATAATTCAAGTGCATTTTCATCTCATAACCTCTGCTCTTGCCTACGTTTGATAGGTTTGCAAGTGGACCGTGCAAATGCAAAGATGCCTTCCTTATTTCCACTGTTATTGTTCAAACAGCACCTCTCGGAAATTAGCCACTTCACCCTTTCATAAAAACCCTTCCATCCAAAATAGAAATATAAATGTGTAGTGTTAAAGTGGGGTGTTTCCTGCTATGTTTTGTTTATATTACTGAGACAAAACACAGCAAATATTGGCAATCCACATGGGAAATACTTTTCAAGTAAACCCCTTGCCTCTTGATTCTCCCTGTATCACTCCCTTTTTATAGTACCAGCTGCCTTGAACCCATTCTTACGCTGGCATATTGTCTACACAGCGATCAATTTTAGCAGACCTTTGCCATGCCAGTAAACTTTAGTAGCACAGAGTCTATGTAATGGTCAGAATGGAAGGATTCCTAGACTGAAAGGCCTCTATCAGCAATTACTTGTTGCTCTGTGGCCCTCTAATCAGGTTTTATCTACAAATCCAAGACCCATACCATTTGGGGTCAGCCCTGGATGCCCCCTGCATTTTTGAGTTTGATTGCATTCCAGAGCCCAGTAAAATGAAATGGCAGGCACATAATAGGATATACACGCATATAGCCCCACCCACCCACATACACTTCACTAAACAAGTGACTGACTGAATGGATGTAGTCAGTTTAGAGTAAAAAAATAAAAATTAAAAACATATGCTCTAGAACCAAAATGTCTGGGTTTATTATAAATTATCAATCAGCATTTCATCATAAATCAGCTTTATCCTGAAACAGATAGACTGACATCGGAAAATTTTGCTTAACGGCTTTGTGCCTTGGTTTTCTCACCTGGAAAGTGGGGATAATAGTCACAGCTACCTCACTGGTTCATTGTGACAATTAAATGGTGCATGGAGTCTAAGCCTTGTAGCCCAGGGCCCAGCAGAATAAGGTTAGCTTGGATGGCCGCGTTGAGCAGGCTGTGAGCTCCCCATCTTGCACAGCTGACTCAGGGAGAGGACAGGCCTTTCCTGCCTTGCCACCGGCCTTCACTGGTTCAGCCGGACCCAGGTTTACACATGTTCAAAATCCAGTGTGAAACCTGCCCTTAAAAATCTCTGTAGCCAAAGGAAATCTCCTACTGAGCATAGCATTTATGTCACTTTGTGATATGCTGTGTTTTTAAATGTGGTGTCAATTGATTTAAGTATTTTATTGGACAATTTTACTGTTCTTGTGCTCCGAGGCTTTTGAAAGCAGGGACCAATTTTTTAAATCAAATAGATACATGTAAAGTCGTTGCACTTGATATAACAGCAGCAGGAGCAGCAGGACCAGAATTTCCACTTGAGCTGTTTAATTATTTGCCTCATAGCCTGGAGGTTTTCCTAAAACTTAGCGGAAGAGCGGTGGGAGTCGTGGCTGAAGTCTGCTGCCAACATGCGAAGCCCTTTACCTGGTGTCACCCAGGCCCTGAAATCGGCTTCCCTGACGTTCCTGCCAAAATTGGGCCACGTGGGGATTCGCTCATCCTCCTGGGGAGAAGTAGTCTGACCTCAACTATTTCTCAAGTCCTTTGGCACCCCATGTGTCTCCTCCATCGGTGACAGGATAATAGATAATGAGCCACCATTTTAGACCATTCTGAAAATCATCACCTGTAACTATCCTGCAAATCACCTTAATTTTAGTACAAAATGGTTCTGTTCTGTCGAAAATATAAACCATTTTCTTACGAAAGCACTAAATTAAAGAACTTTAAAAATTAGCCACATTACTAATAAAACATTCTGATACCCTCTGATGTGATGCAGGATGGGGTACATAGCATTACTGTTGAAGAATTCCCGACAAAAGTATTGAACCTGAATTGAAGTTAGCCTTTCAGCTAACTTCCAGTTTAGACGGAATACAGGGGACAGACGAAAAAGGTCAATGAACACCATAATAAAACAATAAGAAATATCCAGAATGTGGGATGTCCTACAAGATAACTGATCTTAAAAAGTGTGATGTTGGTGGGGTTGGGGTGGGGGGCAATGAGGAAGGGGACTCTGTTCCAGATTGGAAGACACTAGAAACACC
This sequence comes from Phyllostomus hastatus, assembly GCF_019186645.2. NCBI lineage: Eukaryota > Metazoa > Chordata > Mammalia > Chiroptera > Phyllostomidae > Phyllostomus > Phyllostomus hastatus. The sequence goes on along the minus strand of NW_025333583.1, from coordinate 16,869,793 downwards.
AAATGCAATGCATGACCTTGAATGAATGAATCCTAGCTTGAGAAATAACAGATATAAAAGATATTTCAGGGGCCACTGGGGAAATTTGAATTTAACTATTAAATGATATTAGATGATATTAGAGAATTACTGTTAATGGTTCTAAATGTGATTCTACTGAAGAATGTTAGAATTTGTTAGGAGATGGCATACTAAGGTATTTACATATAAAATGCAGACAATTAGCAAAATATTAACAATTGCTGAATCTAAGTTGGTATATGGGTAAACAATTGTACTATCTTCCAACTATTTTGTATATTTGAAATGATCATGATAGAAAGAATTTTTTAAATGTGGATTTTCCTACTTCAGGAATTGGGGATGGGTGGGAAGAGGAAGGTCACTTCTTAAAATCTGGCTTCTACGCCCTGTTCAGGGCGCTCAGCAATTTCCCTGCACTCTTGGTGACCACTTCAAAGGAAATACGTGATAATTATTCTTTCCATGTAATCTTTGCTAACAGTTTGATGAGCAAACAGATCAGGTACACACTATTTTATGTATGGAATGTATCTGGTTCATTATTCATCAGACAGAGCCCATACCATTCTCCCTCACCTCCCCGATCAAATATCAGGTTTCAATGCAGACTTCAAAGTCCTAGACCTGTGGAAGCTGGGGTCATCTTCCTGCGTTTCTCATAAGATTAGTTTCTAAATCTAAGACGAAAGAATATCTTGGCACAATAACTGATAAAGAAAATGCACCTTGGAACCAAATGCATAGTTTAATCAGCGTGGTGGAAGGGGCATTCGCCTGATTGATGACATAGAGAGGCACCAGGATTTGTTTAAATTGGCAAAGCCAGCATTATTTCGGGTTTCTGTGTCTTCTGGAGTCATAACCTTCAAAGTTAATATTGCAGTCACAAGCATATGAGGTCGAAAGGGGTGCCGTTCCTCTTACTGTGCCTGTCCCTGTGTGTTAGAACCAAAACAGGGCACAAGTATACACGAAATTATTCAGGCAGGGGTCAGAGGGGAATTAAAACCAGGACCTGAACAACGGAATAGATTTTGAATTGTTCTTGTTTGGAGGATTTACTCCCCTGGAGGACACCTCAGTCTGCATTTTCCTGTAAAGCGCTCTCCGGCAGAATGAATCCCCGCACCACAAAACCTCCACACATAATCTCATCCACGCTCTGCTTCGGAGACCCCCTTACTGAGACAGTGTTTTATTCTTTTCTTTAAATCCTAAAAAGAAAACTCTGGACATTCATTCTGTGCCATGTTTTCAGTCTTTCTTTTAGTCTTTGGATTTATTAAATTCCCACTGGAGGGCAAGCCCCATTCCAAGCACTGGGAAGTGAGTAGAGAACCTGAGAAAATCAAGATCGCTGCCTCCTAGGAGTTCCAGTCTCGAGGGAGAGTGGAGACAAGGTCAATGGTGACTAGAGAACAACGAAGACTGGGAGTGAGGGAGACTTCCTTCAGATATAGTGGTCCAGAAAGGCCTCTCCAAGGAGGTGACCTTGGAGTGGCACCATGACATAGAGAGGCACCAGGAGGTGACCTTGGAGTGGGGACCACTGAACTGAGCAAGGACATGCCAGACAGAGGAACCAGCTACTGCAAGGGTCTAGGGCAAGAGCAAGCCCAGTAGGTTTTGGGCAGCAGAAAAGAAAACCCAAGTGGAGGGAGCATGGGAGCTGGTGAATGACAGAGAGTGAAATGAAATGTAGGCCCTGGTTAGGAGATGGGACTTCATTCTAATTGCACTGGGCAGCTGTTGGAGGGCTTGAAGCAGGAGAGTGCCAGGAAGTGATTTACACTTAAAAAAGACCTCTCAGGCTGACGCTTTCGATCAGGGACTATCTCCTCACATTTAGCCCAAATTCCTCCTGCTGCAATTAAAGTGCATTCTCTCTCTTCACAGTGAACAGATGCTACTGGATGCTGATATTAGTTCAGATGCCCGAGGAAACATCAGATGGCTATATCAGGATCCCCAGAAGGCTGGAATGAATGTTGTAAGAAGACCGGGGCGATGATCATCAACCTGAATTGCAATCAGGGACCACAGATGAATATAAAATCTGTTCCCAGCGCCCCTTCCCCATGGAGTGCCACACCAGTGCTTCTCTCAGTGTGCCGAAAATTCTTACATTCTCACTGATTCTCAAACCCCGTGTCCCCATGAGCAGCCCGCAGCATCAGCAACATTAACGTCGTAGAAGACTGACTGTAGTATAGTCAGTCTTCCGGATAGGGAAAGTACTACTGATGTAAAGTATATTAAAATAAAATGAGTGGGACTCCAGTGGACTGTCCCCAACAAAAGAACTTAAGTGATGAAAATTATGAAAATAAATATAAAATCATGTATAGTCCCTGGCTATCGTCCTGAGGTCCGAGGGCAAAAGGAGAAATACTCGTTCAAGATAACCTGCTACATTTCATAAGAATAGCAAGGGCCTGAGTGTCAGCCCTGACCCGCTCCTTTAATCCCCCACTCCCTGTTCCACCTCGTAGACACTGAGTCCTGGGCGCGAGCCGCTGAGAAGATAGGGCCCTCCTCTCCCAGAAGCACACAGTCTAGGCTCCAGTTTCGTGCTGGAGGACCCACTTCCGGCTGCACTTCTCGTTCTCCTCTTCCCCAGCCTGTGTTGCAGAAGCTCTGTTCCTGGCAGGAACGATCTAGAGGACGGGGCTCCTGCGCCTCGTCCCACAGCAGTTGTAGCCCTCCGAGAACACCGGGGCGCTCCTCACCCTTGCCTCAGCTCCGACATAAGAGAGGCTCCTTGTTGGGAAGAGGAACCTGGGAACGTCAGGGGCAGGCACTGCTCCCCCAACCTGTGTCCACTCATAAAACTGGAGCAAAACTCCTCGCTCCAGTGCAGTGCCCAGGAGCTGGGACAGACCCTAAGAATGAGGAGTTCTGCAGCTCTGCCTGCGGGGGCTGACTGCTTGGAATAGAAAGTAGAAAACTCCACTGTGTTGTTGAAAACAGTGGAGAGCTTGGTAGAGAGTGATCACGTGGAGTACGGAGCTCCGGGTGTGAGCAAAAGAGCAAAGCAGCTAGGAGTTTCATGCAGAGAACCAGGGAAAGAGCAGCCAGGACTCTCCCTCCTGGGATCCCAGGCAGCCCGCGTGGAAGGTTCACTGGCACCAGGGCCTTAAACACAACCTCTGACCACCCAGTGAACAATAAGGTATTCTGAATGAGGGGTGCCTCCCAGGACGCCAGGTTTTATAAACACTTGCCCCCAACTATGTGGAAGTTTATGGGCATGCCCAAGGCGGAGCCCTCTTGGGAGCACTCTGAGAAAGAACCTCCAAGCTAGTAGTCCTTGGCTGAATGTGGGGCAATAAACACAAATTCTCTGAACTGTGATACAGCCTTTAAATTCCACACAGATCAAAAGATAAGGAGCAAACTAGCTAAGAGCTAAGTATAACCTTTAACCAGTAAGTGGCTTATGTACCATATTTTACCACGTAGAATGCACACCTTTTTGCCCACACATTTGAGGAAAAAATAAGGATGCACATTATACATGGGTATAATGATTACGTACCATAGGTGTATAATAATGCATACAAAACTGTGGGTGCACATTATAAATGTCAAAATACAGTACACATTTTTGCACATATTTCAAAACCATATGAAAAGAGTCCAAGAGAATAATAGCAAATACCTTTAATGCATTCAAAATGAGGATTAAGAATTCTTTCGCTATTAACTCCTTAGCTGAGACATTTAATCTTCCCATCTCTGAGAGGGAGGTGCTTATCAGTCCAGCAACTGCTAACACACGGGTGGTGTATCTGAAAAAGAAAGCTCTCCGAAACCTTCGGACCCGTGACTGTTCTGCCTGGAACAACCTGTCAACAATCAAGAGAGCAGACTGTTGGTCACAGCCATTCTCTGGGAATAAAGTCATGTGTGGCTTGGCCCTCAAGGGAACCTCTTTTATTCAGCAAATGGGGACTGTACATTTTCAAGGGTTAGATATTACTACAGGTTTCTAAGGATAAACATTTTCTCATAGAATTTATATTGTGGAGAAAGAGGGGTCATGTTAAATAAGGAAACAAAAGTAAACAGAACGATTTCAGGCCTGAGCACTGTGGGAACAACTGGCACAGGGCAATAAGCTGCAGAAAGACGGAGGGGAGCTGCGACCCTGGGTGATTAAGGAGCCGGCACCTGAGGGACATGGGGTGGGTCACGACAGAGTCCAAGGACAGAGTGTTCCAGGCAGAAGGCAGGTGTAGCTCCTTGATGAGCCCGTAGCCAGTGCTCTGTCCATATATAGACCCTTGAACCATGTGGGGGTTATGTCCATAGACCCCGTCCAGTGGAAAATCTATGGATAAGTTAAGTTGGCGGATTCCCCACTGCAGATTGAAAATAGTTATTTTTTTAATCCTCACCCAATAATATGTTCACTGATTTTTAGAGAGAGAAAGGGAGAGAGAGGGAGATCGATTTGAGAAACATCGATTGGTTGCCTCCTGTATGTTCCCTAACCAGGGAGGAACCCACAACCTAGGTACGTGCCCTGACCTGGAATTGAACCCACGACTGGTTGATGTTCATGTTCGGGACTATGCTCAACCAATGGAACCACCCGACTAGGGCAATAGTACTGTTTTTGATTCACCGTTGGTTTAATCTGCGAATGTGAAACCCAGGGATACAAAGGATGGACTGGATATTTATTGAAAAAAATTCACATATCAGTGGACCCATGTAGTTCAAACCTATGTTGTTCAAGAGTCAACTGTACATCCTAACCCTGTGTCTCATATGATGACTCACAAAATCATTGTTAACCAACATAATTGTCTCTGCCAGTAGCATGGAGTTCTAGAAAAACATAACTTAAAGTCATCAAGCCCTCACCTTTACATGCATATACCACACATATCCCAAGATTCAGTCAGTCCATTCGTGTTCAAAGCAAAAATCTCTACTAGTGCCCAGACATGGGATTATAATTTCTTTTTCATTTTATATATCATTGATACTATGTGACTTCATGTGATTTGATGAGGGAATTTTGCTAATGTTCTGTTCTTTTTTTTTTCTAGAAATAATGTCTTAATTAACTTTGTATTTCAAACTTTGTGGCAAAAGTGTGACTTTTAACAATTTTCCTGCAAGAAAAAAAAACATGACATTAGTCATTCTCTTTTCTGTCTTTAAAAACAAAATTACTCACTTCTGTAGTAGGAGTTATTTTGCAGTTGGTCTGGAAAAACTCAGATTTACCAGAAAGGACAGTGGGCTTTAGGAAGATGCGCACAAGAGTAATAATAATAACAGTTATTATTATTATAATAACTAATATTTATTGAGCACTTGCTCTATGCCAGCATTATGCTAAATGCTTACATGACACTGAAACCTCACAAGACACTATGGGGTAGGCATTATTATTTACATTTGGCAAATGCAGAAACAGAGGCTTAGAGAGGTTTAACTTGTCTATGGCCACATAGTTCTAGAAGCAGAAACTGAACCTAGGCAGTCTAATTTCATATTTGCATTGCCAAAGTCTGACCATCCCATGGCTACTGCTTGGATGGGAGTAGGGAAGAAATTTAAGAGAAAGTCAAGTTAAAAGGAAATTGGTCAGCATTAAGCAAGGAAAGGAGAGGAATTTTAAGAAATTGTTAATAGCATCCCAAGACCCTGAGAGTAGAAGCCTTCTTTTTTCTTCTTTTTTTCTTTAACAGTACAGTATAAAGGTCTTTTATGTTTTTTCACACTCACCATGCCATGAATCCCTAGGGAGTGGACTCCGGCAGCTCAGGACCCTTCCAACTGGCTCTCACACAGGGCGCGTCTCTGGGTGGGGCAGGCTGGCACTTCAGCTGAACCCAGGAACCCTTCTCTTTGGCTTCCTCCTTTTTCTGATCATTTTCTGTCACACATTTCAGAAAGCTGTCTTGGCCCTTAGAGTGTTTAATATGCTCAATACATACATTAATTCTCTTGGCAAGAATTTCATCCTTAACTTGTATATTTATTTTTTAAATAAAAAAGTTGAGTGTGTTTATTTGCTGAGGACAAGAAACCAATAGAAAGAGAATGAATGAAAGCACCAGGAGAGAAAGGAGTGGTTAAGTGAGCCCCCAGAAAAGATGGGGGTGGGCATGACAGCTTCCCAGAGCATGTAGAGGGGCTGGGTGTGAACAACAGGGGTGTCTGGAGGGAAGGAGGGGTGTCGCTGGCACTGTGTCTAAGTGAGAGGAACAAGAAGTTAAGAGAGTTCTTGCCAGACAGGATATGCATTTTCTGTGCATGAGGAGGTATATCATCAGTCAAATGGAAGATTGTTCTGAGTGAGAACAGTGAAAATTTCCCATGCCCTTTTGGAGAAATAAAGCATAGGGTTGTAGGCTGCAAAGGGAACCCAGCAAAAGCTGGAGATCATAAATGTGTAGCTGAACCAGCTCACAGGGTGGTTTGAAACAGACCTACATAACAGTTAACAGCTTGTGCCATAAGATTTCCATCCACAAACACACAGACCTCACCCCCATTTCTTAAAAATTGATATAGCATGCTCTACAAGGCCAAAGCCACAGTTTCAACTATTTAAGAAAGAGTGGTGCCCAAACTTTTTCATTCAAGTTATGCATAGTCTGTAGCAAAGCCTAGTGCTAAATTAGGTTAAGTCAATATTGGATTTATTTCCCTGAAGTCTCCCATGTCTCCTTCCTCTCTTACATGGTTTGTAAGAATATGTCTACTTCTGTTTCCAGTCTTGTCTACTTCAGCATTCAATTTCTCTCATAGTCACAGATATCACACAATTAGGAAATTTTTAAATCTCACCTTATTTTATTTTTTAAATGGAGAGGATAATAGTTAGCTTTACCTAAAACATAAATCTTAAAATTCAACTATTTCATCCTTGAAATTTTTCACGCAGACTTTTAAGATTTCTCCAAATTTTTCTTAAGGAAGAGATTATTAAGTGTAGTTGAAAACTGCCTTATCATGGCAGGAGTTGTATAATTTTTTCCCATTGGGCAGTGTGCTTAGCAACTTGCACATTAAGCCTTCTATTAAAATTATATTAATATTATAAATATGCAAAAGGAAACCACTCTGAAAGTTCAAAATAATAGTAATAACCTTTCCCTCATATAAAACCTTTTATCTCAAGATCTCCATGCACTTTCCCAACAAGTGTGAGTATCCTGCCCAACCACTTTTGCAAGGGCCAATTAAAATACCAACCGCACTGCATTCACTATCTCAAAATGCTAGCAAGGATTGCAAAGCAAACACCCAACATAATCAGGATTTTAATTCTTAATGTCTCCTACAGCAGTCTTTATAATCTTTAAGAGGCCTGGGCCTCTAGTCTGTAAAAGGACTTTAGCCATAGGTCAGGGGTGTGATGGGGGAGGGGTGCGGTTGTAGCCCTGGCAAAGTCTCCCACATGTGACTGGAGAAATGCTCACACCTCGCACACAGAGACATTGATGCAATCATGGCTAGAAATGAATCAAGGCCCCTGAGACATGAGCCCGTGACTAATGTTCTCTGAGGAGCCCATGGGCCACCTGGTAAACTAGCTATATTGGGGCCATTACTGAGCAAAGCACAGGTGAGCAAGCTGCAGAAGGGAGAGGGCAGGGCTGATAGATTTCGTTCCAGGGTTTGGAACATACCATCCTGGGGTCACCGTGGGGTAATCATGGTGTGCCAGAAAGGAAGACAGCTTTGGCCTGAGTCATACATGCAAACTCACTGTGAGAGCCAGGGTGACTCCCTTTACTTATACGGGCCTCAGTTTTCTCATCTCTAAAATTGAAGAAATTATGCAATGACATCAGGAAGACTCCTTCCTCTTCCAACACCCTGTGAAATGCTCGTAGTCATTGCTTCTTGTTCCCTGGAGAGAACTGGTACCATAAAAAGAAGTGGAGGAAATTCTGCTTCAAAAAAAGTATTTCAGATTCTCCAGGAAGTATGACAAGCTCTCTGGCATGTTTCAGCACCACTTCCATCTGAAATGACAAATCAGTGTAAACAGTGGAGAGAAAAGGCGTTTCTCTCTTCTTCCTTGTGTCCTATAAATACCCGTGAACGAGATTTTACCAGCGCACATACACTTCTGTGGACAGAGGGAGCCTTCCCGACAGCCTCCAGGCTCCTAGAAGCGCCTAATGTGGGGCATCTCTCACCACAGTGGCTAATTTTGCTCAGTCAATAATTGGAAACATTATTCTTTAAATCATATCCTAGGAAGGCACTTGTTAAAAAGGTAACAAAAATCCATCAATATGTCAGTCTCATTTTTCACTTGAAAGAGTGGGGGGAAAGGATAACCTTCCCCAGCTTGGATCAAGCTGAATTTAGGACTTTCAAATAACTGGAAGAACATCTAGGGTGGGGGAGGCCAAGGAAGGACCCTTGAGAGAGACCAAGCCCTGGGAGCCCAGATGGCTCAGTGACTCCTTGCAGAACGTCTGTGCACACCACACCTTGTGCCACGTTGCACAGGTTGATGTCACTCTCTCCGAAACATTTGCGTATGTATTTCAATCCCTTTTATGCTGGGCTCCACTTAACGAAGACATTATTAGAGCAGGACATACAAACACTTAAAAATATGTAGTTCCCATATGTTCAGGGTCTCTGTGTATCAAGCTAACTCAGATGTTTTGAAAGCTTTTACTTTAAACAGAGTAAGTGAAATACCCATGGCTAAAAAGATGGGAATTTGTGATAACTTGGTAGTCATGTAAAACTTAAGTGCTTCGTGCCTCTCCAGATGTGGTTATTCTGATAAATGGAGAAGTGAGCCCAATAAAAGTAGTACTTTGTTTTTAAAAAAAAGTGGAGAATCTCACATGGGGGAGTGGCTACAGTGAACAGGAAGGTCCCGGAGCTCTACAGTAGTGCCCCATAGCGCGGTTTTGCTCTGCAGGGTTTCAGTTACCTGCAGTCAACCGTGGTTTGAAACTATTAAATGGAAATTTCCAGAAATAAACAATTCATAAGTTTTAAATTGCCTGCCGTTCTGAGTAGCGTGATGAAATTTTTCACTGTCCTGCTCCATTCTGCCTAGATGTGAATCATTCCTTTGTCCAGTGTACCTTTGTTGCATACGCCCTGCAATCATTAGTCACTAAGTAGCCACCTCCTTATCAGACAGGTTAACAGTGTGAGAGAGAGAGTGTGAGCATATTCACATAACTTTTATTACACTAGATAGTTATAATTGCTCTATTTCATTACTAGTTATTGTTGTTAATCTCTTACTGTGCCTAATTTGTAAATTAAACTTTATCAAAGATATGACAAGGTCTGTCTGGAAAAAGTCCAGCCATTGTTAATATAATCAGAACAGTTTGCGAGACATTGATATAACCTGGCAGCCATGGAGAGTGGACTGGAACGCACATGCAGGAACAAGGATGACTTCACTGTAGATGCTGTGGAGTGAGCATGTGTACCGTGTGGCTGTTACATTCAGAATGACTGAGTGAGTAGAAATGAATTTGCATCAAATTTTGCATGAAGCTTGAACATTCCTCTTCGGAAACTATTTGGATGATTCAGAAGGCCACAGCTACAGGCAACTGGTCACTGGCAGCTTCATCACAACAACGCACCTGCTCACGCATCACCTCTTACGCAGAGTTTTTTCGTGAAACATCAAATCACCCAGGTGACCCAGCCCCCCTATAGCTCAGATTGGCTCCCTGTGACTTCTGACTTTTCCCAAAACTAAAATCACCTTTGAAAGGAAAGAGGTTTCAGATCATCAATGAGATTCTGGAAAATACAATGGGAGAGCTGGTGATGATTGGGAGACCTGTGTCTCCCAAATGCCTACTTTGAAGTGGACTGAGGCGTCATTGTCCTGTGTACAATGTTTCTTGTATCTTCTTTGGCAACTGTCTCTATTTCTCATATTACATGGTTGGATACCTTCTAGACAGACCTCGTACATATAGGGAAAAACATTGTCTATATAGGGCCCAGCACTATCTGAGGTTTCAGGCATCCAGTGGGGTCCTAGAATTTATCTCTTGTGGATAAGGGGAGACTGCTGTATTTTGCTTTTGTGAAAACAGGAGAAGAAAAGTGGTCCCAGATTTTTCCTTATAATTGATGCCACTGAATGCCAAGTTTCTTCAACTGTAGAGGGTGTCTAAGGTCTTAGTGAGTCTCTCTGGATGGAAGAGCAAAGGTCCTATCGAGTCACAGGGGAGAGAGCTGAGCTAAACCGAGCTATAATTTGATCACACTCTAGGGTTTGGTTATAAATGATACCACTTTGGTCACCCCAGACCATGACTGCAGGAGAAACATCCTCCCAGTATCAAGGTTCTACTTTGTTCTGCAACCACTTCCTGGCGTTCTTTGAAAGCGATAAAAATACGGCCCAGACACATCACATCAGAAAGATAAGGCAGTGAAAAAGAAACTTTAAGTTAAGAGGAAGCAGGTGTCTGAACAGGGGAGTTTTTAGATTGGGGTGAAAGAGATAGCCATTGGAGAAAAAGAAGTTCGTTCTTTCTATTTCCAGAGCAAATGAGAAATTCTTTTGTTGAAGATGAAACCCATATCACAACAGAACCAGATGCACTAACTCAGTATTACTCTTGAAGTTTATCGTCCCCCCATGCGTTTTGGCATAGGTATTTTCTACTTTCGTTTAGCATAGTAACTTCATGTCTTACACTGACATTTGCAAAACCTACCAGGTGAGAGGACCTTTTAGGTCTAGAAAAGAACCTCCCTAATGCATGGAAAGTATGATTTACAAAAAGCTATTTTTTCATAGTACCTTCAGGAACACAGTTATTATAAGAAATGAAAACTCCTAGACTCAGGCATTAAAGAAATGGTCCAGCTGTAGAATTTAGTGTTGTTCAAAGAAATTGCACATTCATAGAGAAAACAATGACTTTCTATAAAAAACTTCACTGTTCATGCATTTGGTTTTACCTAAAATCATATTATTTCAATTGTGCTCATCCCACAAAGGTTGACACATAAACTGCTTAGTTCTTTATATACCAGCCTGGCAACAATTCCATGCCTTTGACATGCTGCAGATTAAACAGCCGCTGTGAGAGGTGTGCACGGGATACACACAGTGCACAGCAACCCTTGTGATACAGATTTCAACTGTACCCCCCTATAATCCAGGTTCTTTCCATTGCCAAACAGGTTGCCTTTCTCTTCTAATAATCCATGTGATCTGTAGCAGAAATTTTCCAGACAGTGACCAACCGATGGAATGACCAACCGTCCAGGTTTGCCCAAGACTGAGGGAGTTCCTGGGATGTGAGAAGTTTAGTGTCAGAACTAGGTAGGTCCCAGGAAAACCTGGGTAAGCTGATCTCCCTAAAGAGTTGAAAAAAAGGTAAAATTAGTAAGTTATACTAGTGTAATACTCAGGAAAATCCACGTCACCAGTTTCAGTGTGCAGAGGTTTTTTCCCACACCACCAAGCAATTCTCTGACACGAGCGTGGTGTCCTCCAACTCAGCCCAGCTCTGATACTCTGTACCTGGAGTAACATCCCATCTCACAGGCTGAGGGTTTACACCTACAAGGCTGACCCCACCCTCACCTTAGATACCAATCATAAGTCCACATTGTCACCTGCGCTTCTGACTGACTAGCCGTATTGGAGGTTCCAACAACCCCTTCCTTGGGTTTCATTCATTTGTTAGAGTGGCTCACAGAACTCAGAGAAACTCGTTACTCACTAGATTACTGGTTTATTAGAAAAAGATATAGCCCAGAAACAGCCAGAGGGAAGGGATGAGCAAAACAAGGTGGGGGGGGAGGGTGTGGAGCTTTTATGACCCCTCCAGGCTGCCAGTCTCCCGAATATAGTGTTCACTAACCTTGAAGCTCTCCACACGCATTCTTGTGGGTTTTTATGGAGGCTTTGTTACATAGGCATGATTAGTTAAATCATCGGCCACTGGTGATTGAATTCAATTCCCAGCCCCTCTGTGCTCCCAGAGGTCAGGGAAGGGGGTGCAGTAGAAGGTCGTCAGGAACTGAAAGTTCTAACTCTCTGTTCACACAGTTGGCGCCACTGGCAACCAGCCCCATTCTTAAGTTCAGTCCAAAGGTTACGTCATTAACATAACAAAAGACACCTCTATGGCTCTTATCACACAGGAAATTCTAAGGGTTTTAGGAGCTTTGTGCCAGAAACAGAGATGAAGACCAAATAGATATTTTTGAATTATAAAGAACAACATCCTACTCACACACCCACTCGTCCGCCACACCCACTTCCTTGCCAACCCATCTTGCTGTCAGGGTAGGTCTGTGGCTCCCTGACCAAGAACCACTCTAGTTTCCAGTAGATATGGGTCTACATTCCAGCTTTGCCGTGACTTTTTAAAACTCTTGAACAATTATTTAAACTTCTCCAGTACTGCTTCCTCATTTGGGAAATACCAAAAACTCTCACACTGTGACAATTGATAAAATGCATGGGAAGTACTTAACCACCATGCCTGGCACCTGTCACACTTCACAGGTGTTAAGCCTCATTATCTCACAGATTGCACAGTGTGGATACCTCAGATTTTCAGTGTTCTGGTCTTAGTGAGACTAAATTCAGGCCACAGTATGGGCCAGCTGGGATGAAACCTTCTACCACAGGGCATTTGCATAAGCCAATCAATCCTTGGCGTCATTAGTCTGACGCCAAGATACGGGCAGAGCTGAAGCAATGCTCTATTTACCCAGAGCGTTTAAATTTTTTCTCATCCAGCCTCTTCAATCAAGATCTTTGCATTATTGTTTACATATGCATCACTAACGTTCACTCTCACACACAGACACACACGGAGACACACAGAGGGTTTTATTCTGTTGAGACAGGAGCATCCAAATAAATGCTCACCCCGCCCATTTTTTGACAATGTAGAAGCTGTGAGTGGAACGATGTGGCACTAAAGAAGGACCCAAAAAATTGAAGAGACAGGATTAGGGGGTGCAGAAGAGGAGGAAGCACTGGGGAAAATGTGCAGAAAGGAGATTCTGCACATCTTAGAGTTCTTAGTAAGAGCAATGAGGAAGCCCCCTCACCCAGTGCGTGACCTCTTGGTCATGCCCCTGGGGAGTCCCTGCTCAGAGAACCCCCAGAATCAGGACAGAGGTAAGTTTCCAAACAGAGGGGCCGGTAGGTGATGACCTAAAGACAGGCTGGGACTGGTTTCTAGCGGGTTTCCCCTTCCTGCTCTGGCAGCCGCTGAAGGTGAGCTCAGACAAGAGGAGGGGGTGGGGTGCCCTGGCCAGGGATTGTTCCTGGTGTTTTCCTTTGTCTCTCAGCTTCCTGTATTTGAAATGAAGGAATCTGAGGCTCTCGGTGACCACTCTTGTCTGGGATCCTTTCCTCAAGAGGTGTTCGAGAATGTGTGAGGACTGCCAGGAAAGAGTATGAGTCACGGCTTCTGAGCAGACACCGTTTGGCTCTAGAAATTCCCAGAGATATGACTTGTTTATAGGAAAGGAAACAGAGCTATTCTGAGCTACCAGGGGAAGAGGAAAGCACTGCTCATTTTTTTTAAAAAAATGCTGCGTTGAAAGGTCATACAGGCGACCAGAGCGCCAGCAGGAACCCGGTATAGACACTGATGTGGGCAGTTCATTTGTCTACATTTTAGAGGATATTCTGGTGTTGGCATTTAAAATGCAAGGCCCACGGCATTGACATTCCACACTCAGTGTCAAGCCCAACAGTATAAACCAGCTCCAAATGCAAGCGGGTGAGAGGGGGGATGCAGTTGGGGGGTCCTCGGACCTGGCTGTGGGAGCAGGACCTGCACTTCCGGTTGCAGGGAGAGCTGTGCATACAAGGGCACCTCCTCCCATGACTTTCTGACTTCATACTTCATGAGCAGGCCTGTGATTTTCAATCCCACTGTAAAGGGAGTAAAATTCCTTTCCCACTCCTGCGATCTGCATCTGGGACTGACATAAACCAGATTAACAGGAAAAAAAGTATGCACAAAAAAGTGTACAAAAGTATCTACATATAAGTGGGAGCCCTCACAAGAAACATGGAGACTCGGAGAAGTGACCAGGCCCAAGCACTTACATGCTCAGTCGAACAAAGGAGCAGTTGTGGAAAGCACCTGTAGTATGAGGGGGACTGAAGGAAGAGGAGCTAGTTTGACAATATCTGTTAGCACAAGTTTCTCTCAGCCTTAATCTCTGGCGATAAGAGTCTTTCTTTCTCCCAGTACAGGGAATGTAACCGGAAAAAACACCGGCATTCAGGCTGCCTGTCACTACCAAATCCAATAAGCAATGACAGTGATTGAATCTTTATGGGTGCTTTATTCAGATGGCCAGCTATCCGAGAAGATGGCGGGTTCATACCCTAACAAACCATCTTCCCTTCTCTGTCCTGGCCAAATCTTTTATAAGGGGGCGGGGGAAGACAAACAAGGTGCAGTGAGGGCTTTGAGATTCAGAAGCTGCAACATTCCTGTCCTGGGCAGTTAGCTGATCCCAAGGTGGAGGGGTGGTCATCTGCTCTCCCTGGAACAAAGGTTCAGATGTCCCCAGGTGGTCGGCTGTTTTTCCCAGGAGCTAGGATGGGCCTAATCTGTAGTTTCTGAAACAAAAGCTTTAACATACACATTATTTGCTAGACCCATAACTTTTTACCGTACTCTAAAATTTTCCAAGTCTTGAGTCCCCTATTAGGAAGGCACCTCCACATGGAAATGATGTCTCCTGCTTCTAGAAAGAAAAAGAACATCAGATCGCCCTTCTTGTATCTGCTCTTTTTCAAGTGTCTTTAACTCAAAGCAATCCACATGTCAAAGCAGCACTTTTGAGATGGCATGCCCTGAACCCCTTCACCTTGTTCCATGCTGCGCCCTCTAATGTCTCTTCTTCACAGTGTTAACAACTGTGATGTCAACCATCATTACCTTAGAGAAGTGTTCAACGCTACCAGCTTTGGAGGACATGCCCAGGAGAGAGACCCTGAGGGATTCCCTCCCGCAGCTCTCGCTGCTGCACTGGCTCACTTTCTTGTGTGTTGAGCTGGGCCTCGAGACATTCAAACTCATAACATTACCATTTACACGTTTGCACTTCTAGTACAGTCAGTCAGCTGACCACGGAGATTGGCTCCCAAGGAAAAAATAATCCACTGAGTATTCACTGATTCGACAATAATTAACCTATGTGAAAATTTCATAGATACCACATCTGATAAAATCAACACCTTCTCCCCATTATCAAGTAAACATTTAAACAGAAATAGAAGGATGCCCCTTCAATGTGATAAAGGTGCTCTTGGCTTAAAATAAATGAAGACTAAGTTTAATGGGTAAACACTGGAAATAGTCAAAATCAGAAACAAACACAAAGAATGCCATTTAGTATCATTATCACTTTAGATTCTCTGGCTAAGGCAGTAAGTTATAAACCAAAGGAATCAATTTTCAGTACAACGATACTAAAATACTTGAAAATCATATAAGTATATATCTGGAAAAACCCAATGAATTAGCTAAAAGCTTTCTTAATTAACAACAAGTCATAAAGTGTCTTGGAATGAGATAAATACCTAAACAGCAATAGTATTCCCGTATACTGGTAATAACCATGGAGACAATATAATGGAAACAAAATGCCATTCAAAGAGCAACAAATATAAAATACCCATAAAATCAATGAGAAATGTATTAAAACTTTTAAAACCTTGATTGAGAGATACAAGTTCAATAATTAATAGAAAAAGTTACATTTTTTATTACATGGAAAATTTCAACATAAGGATGTCAGGGCTTCTCAAATTTATTAAAATAATTCTACTTAAATAGATAACCAGACTTTTCCTGGAAGTCATTAGAAGCAGCATTGACTGCTGAGCTGGGTGCTTATCTTATAACAAGGACTCAAGACTCTAAGCAGGGATAACTACCAGAAAATATTCTTAAGGGTCAATCTTATCAGATATCAGAATGTATTGTAGAACATGAATAATAAAAACCATAAGCTTGATATAAATGTAAAAAATATAAACCAAAGGAAAGTAATTAAACACCCTGTTCATATATAAAATGGCTTTACAGTTTACAAAGCTTTCTACCTGCACTATCTTTTATGTCGCAAACTATGCAATGAAACAAGTATTACTATTATCTCTATATTTTTATGAAGCAACTGATACTCAGAAAAGAAGTGACTTGCCCAGTATAATTAAACTAAGATGAACTCAACTTAAACCCAAATTTTCTGACTTCCCAAAGTAGGCTTTTTTCTCCGTACTGGTCTCATGAAGCAATGGAGAATGGATTTTTTTTTTTTAGTGATGTTGAAATTTGAGGGAAAAAAATGGAGACTTGGCTCTTACACACTCTATTCCCCTGCTAAAAGCAAACATACAAAAACCTGTAGTTGTTCAAAGATTTAAATACTAAAAATCAAGTTATAGAAACCTTGGCAAAAAAAGTAGATACACTACCAAGACACTTGACACTGAACTAGTGTCCAAGCGGCTCCTCACCGAGCCCGCTCATGAAGTAGGGAGCGATATAATGCTTCCTACTTACTCTCGCCCCCAGACCCCACCACCCCCAGCCACTCCGGATGAATTCCCCATTATTAGGAAGATGTAGAAGTCCCAAAGTAAAGTCAAAACTCTCCAGAAAATAACTGAACAGAGAGTGTCATCATTCCATTTCCAAGGACAGATAAGATGATCAGAGAGTGACCAATTAGGAACACATAGTTAAGAATAAGAACCAACACAAAAAAACAAACAGGAGTAAGCAAGTAATACATAGCGCATCCCTATATGTGTGGCAACTACTCAGCTCTGACCTTGTAGCAAAAAAGCAGCCGTAGACAGTAAACAAACAATAGCCATACATGAATGGGCAGGAATGAGCTCCAATAAAACTTCATTTCCATAGGTACACAGCGGGCAGACTGTACTTTGACAACTACTGTGTTAGACCGCTGAACATTAATTAGTCCATTAAATTATCCTAAATATCTTTCAGATAGGAAATCAGAAACCAAAAGAGGTTAATCAACCTCACTTCTTGACAGGAGACAGGCACAGGTGCAGTAAGTGGGTAGGGCTGAAAGGAGAGCACAGAAGAGCCAGGAAGTTCATCATCTCCTCACTGGATGGCCTCCAAGACTTAGGGGCATTTCGTTGGTTTTTGTAGAGGTGACATCTCAGGAGGTGGCAGAGAATCTCCGAGAGGTCGATTTGAATGAAACAAGCACTTGTTTCACTGAACCAGGAAGGGATTATGTGTATGATTTGTGTTGCAATCGTTTTCGGAGGTGGGAAGCTATGGCCTTTCTCATTCACCCCATACACCCCCTCTCCCATGGCAGATGTCCAGTTTGCTCCTCTGAATAGCTAGAGCCATGTGGAGCTGTAGTGTGCCCGTAAGGGTGCGAGGGGTGCGGGCAGGTGGGTGATTGTTTACGGAAACCAGGAAATCCCACACACTACAGTGAAGTAGAGCATTTTATTCGACATCTTTGTGCCCAGGCTTCCCTTTGTGTAGGATGGAAATGTCTTTCCTCGTTCTTTTTTTTCCCCAGGATGTCAGAATAATAAAACAGAAAAAACTCTGTGTAAAGTTCACCGGTTCCTCAGGGATACGTGTCAGAAAATGACACAGTCTTATTGTCACCTGCTATCTCGTGACTTCAGCTGGCTCTAGTTCTTTGCATTTCCCTTTCAGCAGGGGACTTTGCCATCTTTGCATTTAACACATCTCTGTTGAGGGACCAGCAATATTAAGCTGGTGCTTTGACAACCACATCGACAAGGGACCAAAATATATGACATGGAAAGGTGAAAGGACAGTGACTAAGGGGAGCAAATGAGCTTTTAAACAAGCCTGACACCATCCAGCTAGTTTTCCTATTACCTCCTGTGAAAAAGCTTGACATATTGGTACATTGCCATGAGTGATTTCTTCGTATAACTGGGTAGAGAGGCCTGACATTATCTGATCTTGTGGAGTGTTACCTGGGACTACAAACTTATTTTAAGCTCAATGACATTTCGTCAACAGTTAACACAGAGTAAGTAGCTCAAACTCACTTCAGTACAGCACATGAGGTCCCCAGGATTTTGCTGCCTTATTTTTTGGTTGAATAGATAGCTCTCTGACTTTCTCTACTTTTGAAAGTTTCTGTTTTTACCCAGCCTTGTGGCTGCTAAGCCATGTTTCTTAGTCCATTATTAATTTCACAAGACTTATTTGTTATCTGTAATAATGAAAACTAATCCACTTCATTTGCCCATGCGTGCTACACCTAAAAAGGGAAGACATTTCTCTCCTGGTCATGCTTGCAGGGGTGGGGTGCAAAGGAGATGGAGACAGCTGCTGGGGAATCTCTGGGTGATTCCACCCCGGCAACCTCCGCTCTGGACTAGAAGAGCAGGGCTCAGACCTCGGCAGGGGTCACATTGAGCCCACCTCGAATTTTCTCAGTTTGAGACCAGGACCCTCAGGGTGCCTGGAATTGTATCATGCTTCCTGGAAACTCAGAAACTATCAGTCCTGATCTCTCAGTTCACACATGGACTCTCTGTTTTTTTCTACCTAAAGCTGTGAAAGTGTTTAATTTCTAGTTGGAGTTTAATTTTGTTTTAGGTTCTCTTGCTTGATGGCTGCCCAGTCAGTAAGATGGGTCATACATTTAATCTGCTTCTGTCATGGAGACAGCAGAAAAGTCCACTGGTGTTTCAATCTGCTGTGAATACGGTCAGCCTGTGTGGAAGTCAGCCCACTTTTCACCAGCTCTGCGACAGCTTTCTCATCTGTAACGTGAGAAAATACCTGGCTAGGTCGCAGAGTCACTGGAAGAGTTACATAATAAGCAAGACTGCACTGTCTTTGGTGACTGATAACACGCATTTTCTTAATAAAACGAAAGCAACATGTGCCTCCAAAAAGATAAACAGTAGATTTGCGGGTGCTCTGTGTGGTGCTGCCCTTTGCCGATTCTTGATGAGAATCCGTCAGTCACAGCGACCTGTTAACAAGAAGAAGCACCGCCTTTCGCAGTTCTGTACTGTAATTTAACCCTCCCCTTAAAAAAAACTTCTTATGCAAATATAACATGCACATGGAAGAGGGGGGTGAATGTGACAGTACAATGAATTTTCACAAAACGAACACACCTGCGTAACCCACACTCAGATGAAGAAACAGTATCTCCAGCATCTGCATGTACCCCTGTGTGCTCCATTCCAGGAACTGAAAAACCCAAAGAGAACCACTTTCTTGCCTTCTAATGCTCTAGGTTAGTTTCACCTGTTTTATAGTGTTTCACACGTGGAATTATACAGTATTGTACAGGCCTTTTCGTAGCTTGCTTAAGCTTATCACACAAAGAAGGTCTGAGCCCTGAGTCAGTCTATCTTTTCTAGTTGACTTATGGAGAAAGAGCCAGAAGAGGAAAGTGAGAAATAGAGGAAGCACATAATTTGTCATCCAAACTGGAACACCTTTGAAAGTGAAAGGAAGTGCTATTCATAAAGGTGCTGGGACAAAAGACATCAACAGTGACTGTCCCCAACAAACCAGGACATGAGGTCACTCTGGTGAGAAGGGATGATATAAGGCAGCGGGGATACACTGGCTGGCAAACTCTCTCTGAAAGGCCACAGAGCAGGACCCGCTCACGGTGCCTGAGACATATGCGAGAGTAGGGTCTGGATGCACGTTCCCCATAAAGTGTGGTCACTGGGAAAACTCAGGCTAACAAGTATTTACTGAGTTCCTACTATGTGCAGCGTACCACGATATCACAAAAAGAGCTTAGGCACTGCCCCTGCCCACGAGAAGCTCATACCCTAATCTTGGCAATAAGACAAGTTCACAAATGGACAAACCAAAAGGTAGCTGCCAGTGGAAATATACAAAGTGCTATACAGGTTTCGAGGACATGTATAAAGTGTTATATGGATTCCAAGGAGAGAGAGGCCATTCCCATTGGGAGGCAGGGAGAGAGCATCACGGGGGGAGGTTGCAGTCCCGATGAATTTAGATTGTACTCCAGTGGTTCGCAACCTTGGCTGCACATTAGAATCATCTGGGGAGATTTTCAAACACTTGATATCCAGACAGTATTCCCAGACCAATTAAATCAGAACCTCTGGGCATGGGACCCGGGCATGAGTATTTTAAAAGCTCTCTCAGGTAATTCCAGGGAAGAGTCAAGTTTGAGAACCACTATTGCAGAAAGATGAGTAGGTACTCACTGGCAGGAAAAGGTGGGGAAGAGAGGAGACCATGGAGAGAACAGCTGTTAGTATAGTCCATCTTCGGTAGGCACACAAGGAGGAATCATCCACGGGGAATTAAATATGGAGGAAAAGCAGCAGGGCAAAAATAATCCAACCCCCTTCAGGAAAAAAATTAATTAATTATGAAACCATTTGCTAAGGCCAACAACAGGGATGGATGGGGAGAGGATGCGCTGAACATCAAGGGAACTCAGAGTGGTAATAAATCCATCATAAATCGTACAAGCCATCTGATAACTTCTGTTCCTCACATTAGCATCCCATTAAGCCGCTATTAGTGAGAGCAGGGAAACTGAATGAAAAGGCTTTCTGGGTGAGCACTGGCAGCCGGGAGAGAGTTAACAAGCTGCAGCCTTTCCGTGGCGCTTTAAGAACCTGAGCTCCATTTGTAAAGGATGCTCAGAGGCCCCAAACCTTGACCTATCACGCTCATGCTGTGGGAGTTTGGTTGGGTGGGCTAGAATTAATCACAGCAGGGACACAATTTACTGATCAATACCAGCCAATTAGAAGGCTCCCTGCCGCGGAGAGTTCCTTTGGAATGCCAGATGACCTTTGCCCTTGACTTTTTGTGGGGCAGATGTTGCTTCATTGCAGCTACTGATAAGGATGGTGTTCAGGGGTGCGTAGCTCATTTCACATCATGCCAACCCCGCCAAGGCCTCAGGAGGCTGAACATTTTTAGGACTTGTGCATGAGCCACCTGCCAGTGGAGGCTAAAGGAAGACAGGAAGGGAAATTACACCAGAAATCAATTCACAGCCAATGTGCTGCTTTTTCTACGAACTCGGTGGTGACCTTGGCGGTGGCCTTCAAGAAGCCATTGACAACAACAGAAAGTAGGGAACTCAATCTTTTTGGTGAATTCTCTATGGTGTCGCTTCCTCTGCTATCTGTTGGGAGACAGGCGATGCTGAGGCCTGGAACACAGCCAGAGAAGAGCAGGTTTTTCTCCCATCAATTTCCCCTGTGGATTGTGTAGAACTATCTAGAGGAAACATCCTAATCGTAATCATTGTGTCCTATGATCCGCTCGGGGACTCAAGATAGAGCTTGGGCAGCCCAAGGACCTCCCATCCTTCCCGCCCATCCTTCCCATGCTTGTGTGATCGAGTTTTGCCACTGTTGTTCACAGGGTGGGCATATATAATCAATTTTCTGAGCTCTTTGCCACAGAGGTAATATGCCCCGAGACACAAAACTTTAGAGGAGGAAAAAGAACTAGGTAATTCTGGAAAGTATTCTGAAGTTTATCATTTACTTTTCGATCACTTACTTTTTTAGTTTTATTTTAAGGAGAACTGTCTATTATTTAGAGTCCTTCCTGGAGACTCCAGGACATTGGGCATTTGGGGCCCGTTCTATTATCTGTTTCATCTGTTCTTGAAAGATTTCAATCATGGTTCCTTCAGATACTTGTTTAAGGAACACTTCTCAACCCTTCCACTCCTAAGCATTTCTCTACCCATCCACCCACCCCGCTGCTGCCAGAAAATCATGGTTTTAAAAGTGAAAAGTAAAACAAAGTTTTGAGCTGACATCAGTAAGTACAAAGCCTGGGCAAATCATGCTATGATTTCCTCCTTTCTCTTCCCCCAATCCACAAATCTTTTATTGAAGTCAAACTTGATATAAGTTACTATCAAAAAGATTCTTGAAACAAATTTTTGAAAGGTCATCCTAGGAATTGTGAGTAGATACGATAGGGACAGCATCGTAGATTTTGTCCTGGAGACATAGAAGGAGAGGAAAGTTTCATGAATTACTGATATGTGTGCATAAAGTTCAAGGGTATTAAAATATTTAAATGCAGCCCTGGCTGGCATAGTTCAGTGGATTGAGCGCGGGCTGCAAACCAAAGTGTTGCAGGTTTGATTCCCAGTCAGGGTACATGCCTGGGTTGCAGGCCATGACCCCCAGCAACCGCACATTGATGTTTCTCTCTCTCTCTCTCTCTCTCTCTCTCTCTCTCTCTATCTATCTATCTATCTATCTCCCTCCTTTCCCTCTTTAGAAATAAATAAAAACAAAAAAATAAAGAAAGAAAGAACCTACCTTAAAAAATATTTAAATGCACCACTTCATATAAGACCATCTTTCTGTCTCTCCCTTCTCATACACTAAGTTCCTAAAATGACCAATTCTCTAAGCCCCTCTCCACAGGTGCCACTGCCACCCCACGCCACTTGGCCTGAGGGATGACTCTCCCCACCTGCCCTGATTCTATGAGGAGGCAAATATCCACCTTCCTGTCTCATTTAAAAGGTTTTTGACCTCCACTGTGTTACAGTCTCGCAATGATGTTGAGCTTGAATCTTATCACGTGGGAACAACTCAGACAAATCCAAATCAGTGGGCATAGAGGTGTGTGCATGCAGCAACGTAGCAAAGTGTTAAAACCATCACTGAGTCTAGTAAACAGTAACAGGATTATATTAGGTTTTCAATTTCTCTGTAGGTTCAACCTTTTTCAAAATAAAAGGTTGGGAATAAAAACAAAAAAAAAAAGGAAGCTATGAGAAGAAGCTGACCTTTCCAAAGCGTTCTGAAGTTTCGACTGGAAACAGGAAATAACATCATAAACTATTGTCCATGTCCAACCTGCACTTGGGTGTCCACGCCCCAGACCCTGCCTTCTTTTGGGTCCACAGAGCAGCAGCTTTCATGTTTGTGCCCCAAGAAAACTGCTGACCAGCTTATAATTTCTGTAAGAAGGTTTTTTTATGTTTCAACAAAAATAATGGGCATATTTAATGAAAATTTTATAATCTAATGTAAATGCAAGACAATATAGACTGTGTCATTATAAACCTCCATTTTTAATTAAAATTTTCTTTCTTATTTGTTACCTTTCAAAAATTCATCTTGGATTTTCCAAACAGGTTAGGACACACACCACCGTCACGAGAGAAAACCCAGGGTGCACCCTTACTGACTTGGTGCTCAGTCTGCTGCGTTCAGCGGTCCATGGGCTACGATACTCAAGAAACTTCTTCACCCTGATTATTTGACACTGGAAGTGGGACAGACTATTAAACTAGTTTTTAACAAGTTTGGAGGTTCTTTTTGAAAAACTAAATTCTGTTTATCAGGAAACTGTCCCTCAAAAAAAAATCATATCATGTCCAAAAGACCGACTTCCTCATGAAGAGAATTTAGAGAAAGTTCTCCCTTGCATGGCAATAAATCCTGTTTGAATCCCCTCATCAGAAGGGGAAGCATTCTCACAATTTACCGGATCAAAGCACTCTGACACATCAGCCAGTGTTCAGGAGCAAGCCGAGGCTCTAGACAGACAGATAACTCTATTGTATTAACTACATTGACTGGTGTGTACATTTTCTCCAATGTGAATGACATCAAAATAGATAATCAACTTACTTTTGTCTAAGAAATTTTGGGCTAATTATATTTTAAATTTCTTGATTTCAGGTGGTGATTTAAGTTATATATATGTACACACACACACACACATATGGTAAGATACCTGGCACACTTTCAAATCCAGATCATTAGCTTTATTTACCACATTGTTGGCCACTTTTGCGACCCAAAGAAAAATACTAATCGACTTATAATTTCTGAAAAGAAGAATTTTGGGGGGGGTAAACAAAAGTAATAAACATGTCTGATGGGATTTTATGTTTTAATAAAGGGGTGTCCAAACTTTTGGTGTCTCTGGGCCACACTGGAAGAAGAGTTGTCTTGGACCACACATTAAATACATTGCAACACATAATCACACAAAAAAATCTCATAAGGTTTTAAGAAAGTTTATAATTTTGTGTTGGGCCATATTCATAACCATCCTGGACAAGTATACATAGGCAATTATATATATTATTTGAATATTATATGTTATATATTTTATATACTTACTTATCTTATTAGACAAAATTGCCTAATGATCCACATGTTAAGAGAGCTGTGAAAAGTATATGAAGAAAAAGATAAGCAAAGGGTAAGATCATCACAACTGTGTATCTATAAAAGGAGAATACTCAGCACCATTGTGTATTTCCAACATGATTAACAAAGCTAATGATCTGCATTCAGAAGCATGGAGTCCATGCAGCATGCATTAAACACAGGCTCTTGGACTGATGATCAAAATAACAATTATGAGTAACTTTCCCTGAATGCTTACCAAGTGCCAGGCCCTACCTTAAGTGCTTGGCAATTATTATGTGTCTCATTTAATCCTCATTTTGCCAAGGAAGCCCCTGAGACTCGGAGAAGTTAAATGATTTGCCCAGTGTCACACATTTGACAAGTGCTCAAGCTGACGTTCAAATCCAGGTGTCTATTTCCAGACCCCACATCTATGATCATCAGGCACTTCCTTCAAGTTCTATTTACAAGTGGCAACAAGTGGCCCGGGATGTGATGGTGAGTGAGGATGTTCATGGCCACATCATGACATAACAAAAGCAGAACAGCTTTTGCATTCCCCATTTGTTTTTCAGACGGAAAGCTCAAATACAGCACAACCGGGCTCAAATGTAAGACAGAAAGTGCACAGTGCTATCTGCAGGTGGGTGGCACTGTTTGGGGAGTTAGTCATGTGACTCAGGTCAGCCACCCTACCACCGCATCGCAGGATTCTAACACTCAGGCTCTGTTAACTTGACCGTGAGTGAGCCATCACCTTGGCCAAACAGAAAAGCCCTGCTAATAGGGAAAAGGATCAAGCAGGACCCTCAATGGTAAAGAAATTTTGCCACAGATCAGAAATGTGGCTTATGTTGTTGGTTTTACCTGACTTGTGAGGTTGAAGGATAATGAAGAATGAATGTAAAGCACCATGTGTGCTTGACACACGGGAAACACGCCACAAATGGCTACCGTGGCCACACAGCATTTATGCCCATGCGCTCTGTGACAAGGTTGAGTGAGATATCTTTCAAAGTCTCTGTGTGGATTCTAGTGCTGGGGAGAAGGGAAGGTTACCGCTAATGCAGTCAGAGAGTGGCAGACAGATGGAACCTGGGGACCCACATTTTGCTGAGGGGGGCCCCATTTTTTCTGCCCTGAAAGTTTTGGCACACAGGAAAAAGGTGAAACCATTCACTGGAAAACTTGATTAGAACATGCAACTTGTACAGTTGAGGTCTTTGCCATCTTAGCCTGTATAAATCAGGTGGTGTACAATCCATTATTTCAGAAAATTTTAATTTTTACCAAGTTTCCTCAAGCTACACATTTCCCTCACCCACATTATCATCAGTTTGACATTATAAGTATGAAAAGAGCCATTTTTTAAGAAAAACATTTTAAGCTGATACATGATTTTCAACATATCCTATATGCAGACTTCCTGTGTTTCAGACATTATTTGGATAATTTTAATCTGTTAAAATATAAAGCTAACATAATACGTTTGAAGACACCCAACTCTTTCTTCTTTGCTTCAATGATGTTCTTTTCTACCATTAGTTGTATCCCAGATCAAAAGCTGAATTTTAAATTCTGTAAGTAGAAATTGGAACCACTTGTGGATTTTGCCAGAAACTTGTTAGTTCCTCAGGATATTTCTTATTCTATATTTTTAAATGTACATTTTTAAAGGTAATAATAAAGTGAACTTTGACCTTTAAAATCTACAAACAAACCAATTAGCATGAGATAATCCTAGGTAACGAACAAAATGTAAAAAATGCAAACAAGAACAGGAAGTCACGGAGAAGCCCTAAGGCGGTGTGGGTGCCTTGCTGTTTCTGTCACGTGTTCACGTGTTTTAGGCAATCAAATGTCGAGAAACAAACACAAGAAAATGGGAAAATGTGGTAAGTTGCTTTTGAAGTCCTTTCATAGGCAAAGATTTGGAAAAAAAAAAAAGAAAGAAAAGGACAAAGTAATTGTGAAAATTAGCCCAGGGACCTGGGCACCTGTTTAGACCCGTGGGCACCACGCCTCCCCCACATTGTCATCCGGATTCTCTGTGCTTGTTGCCAAGATGGAGATGTTTTCTCTGCGTCTCTTCTTTCTCCTTTATTTTTCCTCCTCCTCAACTTCCTTTCTCCTTATTCTCCTTCCTTTGCTTTTAAACTCAGCAATCAGTGAATTAAAATCCCTGCTGCTACCAACATTTCTTCCCTGTTGTATAACACTGAAATCCACAATGGAGACCCTGAAGCTGTTTTCCTCTTACAGTGAACATAAGCGCCAAGACAAAACCAGAGAAAGATGAGTTTAATTGCCACAAATATTAGAGGCTAAGAGGAAATTATTTCTGTAAGAAGTAACATGTTGGCTTAAATTCATTCTGAAATATAAATGACTAATGTCCCATCTTTTGCTGAAGCAGAAATTGATGCAGGGGAGGGCAGAGATAGGAGAGGATGTGGAGCCCTTCAGGAAGGGAGCTGTCAGCAGAACTCGGAGAAATGTGCAGAGAAAGGAGGGAGGCTGGAGCATGGAAGGTCAGCTGGGTCTGCATTTCCACTCTGTCTGGAACCCACTCTACCCTTCAATTCATGATGTGTGGAAGTGTCCAGTTATATTCACTTAAAATCAGGCAGAAAATAAATACCTAGAAACATGGGAAGCATCCACAGAATGCCAGGCAGTCATGGCCTAATTGAGTCTCAGTTTCGGGCCAGCCGGCAGCAGTGAACCCCAACTCAGCTCCCGAAACCCCCACTTACTCCCATCTCCCACCTCACCTAATGGTTGGGCAGAGCTAGAATTTCCCAGTCCATCACAAGTCTCCTGTTTCCCGAGCTAATGGGCATTCTTGTGGTTGTTTCGTTGTCTAATGAATCTTCCGTATTCTCAGAAATCTAATAGCCTTAATTTGGACAAATCCTGTCTAATCCAGAATTCCATGGCGAAAGCCACGTGTCATTTGCTGAGCACTAATTTGAATGTTGCACTTTCTAGGTGGAAAACTGATTTGTGAAACTAGAATATCTCACTGAGGTTTAGTTGCCCCTTCCTCTCAAAAGTATTAATAATAACTTATAGGAATCAAAGGAAATGTTGCTTCCAAAGCTATGTTATATCATTATTCCCAAATTTAGGGGTTAGCAAAGGTCTCCTAACATATGTTTTCACCATGAATGTCAATATGCTACATATATATATATATACTCATACACATATATATAAATAATAATTGCTCCATTTATTAAATGTCTACTATGGATCAGGCACTTTACATATATCACTGATTTATGGTCAAAATAATCCTATAGCAGAACATACTATTCTTATTTCACAATGATAGCATTGTGATTCAGTGTGCTTGATCTACTAACTGGGGGAGATGATAGGATATGAACCCACACAATCTGACCTCAGAAGCCTGTGAACTTAACCACTACACTCCAGTGCCACTGCATATGACTCTAACTACTACATAATGTCTCTACACAAATATTTTACAATAGACCAGAAGCTCCTCACATGCAAACTGTGTCCAGACCTACTTGACTTCAGATACTTAGTGCCAAGGCCAGATCTATAGGAAGGTGGTCAACATATTTGGAAGAAACGGATGAAGGAGCCTCCATGGTTGGTAGGGGGAATATTCTCTGTACTTTCCAACTATGCATCTGGAGTCATGGCTGTCTATTATGCCATAGAAGAGATACAGTGACCAAAGCTTTGTAACATGATTTGAAATAGATAAATATTCCTTTCTTCACATGTGGACCTCATGCTGATTTGAGGAACATTCTGTGGCATTTACACGGAGCTAGCATGCCTATTCCACTGACTTTTAACTAGAAAGATTCTCTCTCTCTCTCTCTCTCTCTCTCTCTCTCTCTCTCTCTCTCACACACACACACACACACACACACTCACACTCCATCTGCTTCCCTCTTGATTAAAATTAGACTATAAGATGCATAGTTCCTGAACTTCCCAAACAGAGTTGCCTTTTCCCCAAGCCTGCATTCTTACTTCTTAAAGAAAACCAAGCTTGGAGAAGGGATGAGAACTCTTCCTCCTCACCTCTGCACATCCCTAGACTCACAGGCTGCTCTGGATTCAGACATGAGCATTGCTCCGTCTGGCCATTTCTGAAGCCTAGGTGAGTTTTACCCTCAGGGGACACAATAGTGTTACCCCATCTATATCAGCAACACAATCTTGATTGCTATTCAGTTGGATACTCCTGGTGATGATGCTCTTAGACGTGACTAGAACCTCTGTAGAAAATTGCAAATGTATTGGGAACAGAACAACAGAATACATTTTGTAAAATTATGTATAACAAAGCCATTTCCCCACCAGCTATTTCAGTGGGCCAGAGTCTGCTTATTTCAGAAGCCCCGGGATGCCTTAAGAATATGTCTCATTATCCCCATTATTTTCCCCTTCAGGGAAATGTCCCTAATAAACTTTGCTATGTCTCTTCTCCTGGATAGTTTTAATATGAGCCAAGGGAAAGATTTCAGAAAAGCACAAGTTCTTTTCCGCCTGGGCTTGCAAATTGTCTTTTGCTGCAGATGCATCTGTTAGTGAGGACTGAGACGATCTGTGCAGCATGAGACAACTTGTTGAGAGATGACTAAAAAGATCCTCTGCCAAGGAGTTTAACCTCTTAATACCTTGTCACCACAGCACGGTCTTGAATTCAGCGGTTGCTGGAGACGAGACGATACCGTCTCACCAGCATGGTCGTCTTAGAGCAATGCTAGCACCTTGAAACCAAGAGGACCTGAGAATTGACCTGAAAGAATACTTCAAGTTCAAGTACCATTTCAAGTTCTCACCCTCTCTGATGAGGCCCAAGATCACTGAGTTTGACAAAGATCCTCTCTGGGAGGACTAAAATCCTTGGCATTTTTTCCAAGTCCAAGGAGATCTCAAATCTAAAGCCAAATTCTCAAGAGGCTGAGAACATCAGAAAACTCCTAAATTAGTTCTCTAACCCCCTTTTCCTCTTAACTTCTTTTTGCCTCATTTCAAGGCTAAAATCAGTATGGTTCTAGCTACAGAGTTAGGATAGCCTGGATATGAATACCAGGCCCAGAGGGCTCACGACACAGCCAGAATCATCTTTGGGTGCCCCACTTCCCTTGTAACTTTATTTGCCAACGTTCTAGCTGGTACATAAGGTCACCCGATTCAAACCAGGGGTAACAGACTCTTGAAGAGAATATGGCAACATGCCAGGTGAATAAGAAACCACAGGATAAACACAATACATTTTCCTGCAGTGCCAATAACAGGGGGAATGCCATTATTTTGGAGCACGACAAACTAGAGTACAATGCAAACTTGGAGTCAAAGGCAAAATTCGTGGGCTTTTAAAATAAGTCTACAACTTTAAATACATGTTGAGCTCAAGGCAAGTTTTCAGCTCCCTCCCCAGATCTCAGGGGGCCCAAATGTTTATTTGCTTCCTTCGTTAGGGGCACCTTAATGGGTATTTGAGAAGAAAAACTCTTAATGCACCTCCCCTAGAGCCACTGGCATTTTTAAAAAAATCATCTTAATGGGGAAAAAATCTGCTACAAAAGCAAAGAGACAACAAATCACAGAAAAGAAGAAAAGAAGGAAGCATTTGCGGGAGTCATCAGGCTTCTGGCACTGGTCCTCATTCGATGGAGGCGCAGTCTGAGGCCCAGGAGGGTCAGTCGCTCAGTGTCGCTTCGCTCTAAGTGGCAGAGCCAAGGTGGGCGATGAGTGGAAATAGTGAGGTGAGGAGAGCCTTTCCTTCCCAGAGCCCCCACGTCACTGCCCACAGTCGACCGTCCACTCTGCCTGCTTGGAAGAGCCTCCAGGTTTCCCCCGGTGGGCGTGCAGCCCCAGCATTGCCAGCCCGCTCTCTGCAGGACCCTCTCTATGTCCCTAACAGCCATCAGTGCCCTGCCACACCGAGGGAGGGAGAGTAAGCTTAGGTTTATTCACTCAGGAGACATTTCTCTGTTTTTCTAGCTTTACTGAGATATAATGACATATAACGTTGTATTAGATTTAAGTGTATGCCATGATGATTTGACATGTGTATATATTGCAGAATGAGTATCACAGTAATTTTAGTTAACATCCATCGCCTCACATAGTCATAATGTGTGTGTGTGTGTATTGAGGACTTTTAACATTTACTCTGTTAGCCACTTTCAAATATACAGAGTTGGGCAGAAGTAATACCTGCTTGAGTATGGTTGGTAGAATAATATGGATGTAGTAATTTATACTCGTAATTTGAACATTTTACCTAAATGTCATATGGTAGGCTTGAGTGTGATATTGTTATGCTACAGAATTACATGCTTATGATTTTGTAATAAAATAAGTGTGTTATTAGTGCTGGACCCTGTATAATAAATATAGTCTCGTTAACACTAATCACCATGTTATACGTTACATCCCCAGAATTTATTTATATAACTGGAAATTTGTACTTTTAGACCTCCCTCCCCTATTTTCCGCACCCTACCCCCCACCTCTGGCAACCACCAATATATTCTCTGTTTCTATGAGTTCAATTTTTTTATATTTCACATATAAGTGAAATGATATAGTATTTGTCTTCCTCTGTCTGACTTATTTCACTAGCATAATGCCTTCTAGGTTCATCCATGTTGTCATAAATGACAGAATAGCCTTCCTTTTATAGTTGAATAATATTCATATATATCTATATAGATCTATATATCTATGTATATGTATATCTATATATGTCTCAAATTTCCTTCGTCCATTCATCCATGTCTTGGCTACTGTAAACCGTGGGGTTTATATCCAAGATACCATATTCCTGCTGACCCCTGTTTATCCCTCCCCTCAGGCTGGGATAGTTGTGATGGGACAGGCCTGCTGCTCTTGGCCGGTGGAAATGAGGCCTTTGAAGGGACCACGTGGAAGTTAGAAATGAGCAACCCGAGGATACCTGACCGTCCTGGCCCTCTGCCTCTGCTCTCCTCTGTGCATCTCTCTCTGGGCCTCTGAGTCCCCCATCCGCCCCACTGTTCCTTCCTCAGGCTCTAGTTCTCTCTGTCTCTGCTGCTTTCTTCCTTCCCATGGATTCTCTACGCCTTCCTCTTCTACCGGTTTTCTCTTTATTTGACTTGAAAAACTGTATCATCTGCTAACAAACTTGAGGACACAAATATCACAATATGTAATTAAAACATGTAAAGCAAGTGACAGCCCTAGTATATTGCTTGGAGTTTTGTGGCATATTTATTCATTAATTTATTAATTGTAATTTAATTGGAACTCTTTCAGCCTAGGCTGTGAGACACTCTGCATATGCTGCTAGCTTAAGCTCCACTCGAGGGAAATCCATGCGCACTTAGCATATATGGAAGGACTGCTCTGGAAGGAACTACTACAAATGCTCTGTCTTCTGTGTCTCAGTCAGCACTCAGGCTTTTCCTAATTAGCACAGTGAATTTTAAAAATATTTAAAGTGGCTATTTATTAAATAAATTAATGGCTTCTTAGTATATCACAGAAGTTTCCACATATTTATACTACTCCTCAAATACCTTAGCTTACAGATGTAGAATCTGAGGTTCTTTTTGAAATGGCCTTTACTGGTGAAATCATATTCAAGATGTATAGATTGGCTAAGATATTTAAGACACTCTCCTATCCCTTGCTTAAACAGGGTATCAGAGTCTACCTGGACCTGTAGCCTAACTCTTTGCTGGAATACCCAGGGCTTGATCATTTGCCAGGATTTCCAGTTGCCTGGACTGTCGGGGAACAGAATCCTGCTTCTGGACTATCATCATATCTGCCTCACGTGGACCTTTCATGCAAGCAGGAGTGGACACAAACCAAACGACAGAGGCTTACATGTCACCATCTCTGCAGAACAGGCTGTGTGAGCTATTTTGTGCCTGCCTCCTTGTATGACTATCTAATGCTCACATGTGGGGCAGAATTTGTCTTGAGACCTGCTTTCATTATTACCTGCTAAAAAGGTTGTGAGGGAGTAACTCACCTTCACCCACCTCAGACTTCAGCAAGAGTCCTGTTATCTACAAAAAAGGACTTAAGAGTTGTGCATGAAAGACCGGTTTAGGTCAGTTCATCGCAAAAACACGCGAAAACACAGGCAAAGGCGGCTTTGTTTCCTGTTTCTGCTGCCTCCAAAGGGCCCTGGGAAGGAAGCTCTGAGAAGAGCTGGTGTGGCCATGGCCCTGCAGTACACGGCTGAGATGGGGATCTGGGCTCCCCAGATAAGCCTCTAACAGCATATGCAGAGGACCTCACAGCCTAGGCCGAAAGAGTTCCAATTAAATTACAATTAATAAATTAATGAATAAATATGCCACAAAACTCCAAGCAATATACTAGGGCTGTCACTTGCTTTACATGTTTTAATTACATATTGTGATGTTTGTGTCCTCAGGTTTGTTAGCAGATAATGCAGTTTTTCAAATCAGATACAGAGAAAACTACTACCACTTCTCTGTGTGACTTTGGGCAAGTCATTTAACCCTCAGAGTCTCAGCTGTCGCATCGGAAAGACAGGAATAATTGCTTTCTTAACCCGAGTGTCTCCAGCGTTATAGGCTGTCATTCAAAGACACTGCAGCTTTGGTTTTGGAGAAGGGTCGTACTCCACAACTTCAAAATGCTCCAACTCTTGTTTTTTTTTAATTATTGGAGATTCTCATTTTGTGAGTGGGACTTTTACTGAAATATAGTTTACATGCCACACAGTTCAGACATTTAAAGTGCACAACTCAATTTTTTATATATTAATAGTTATGTAAGCATCACCACAATCCATTTTAGAACATTTTATCACCCCAAAAGAAACCCCAAGTCCTGTGGCTAACACTCTCCAATCTCCCCATCCATCTTCCCCCAGCTTTAGGCAAAAAACTAATCTACTTTCTGTCTCTACTTTCTGCCTATCTTGGACATTTCACATAAATGAAATCACACCATATGTAGACTTTTGTGACCAACTTCTTTCACTTCGCATGATGTTTTTAAAGTTCATCCATACCGTGACTTGTACCAGTGCTTCATACCTTTGTACAATCAGGTATATTTCACTGTGGATCTAAAACATTTTGTTCATCCGTTCATCAGTTGATTGACACTTCTGCCTGTTAGTTATTACAGATCATGCTGCTATGAAAACTTCACGTACAAGTTTTTGTGTGGACATATGCTTTCACTTCCCTTGAGAGTATACCTGACAGGGAACTGCTGGGTTCTACTCCATATGGCAACTCTACATTTATCCGTTGAGGAGCCACTTAACTAGTTTCCAAAATGATGGCAACATTATACATTCCTAACAGCAATGTATGAGGATGCCAACTTCTCTCCAACCTGATGACATTTGTTACTTTTTTAAAAAAATATATGTAACAGGTGTGAAGTGGTATCTAACTGTGGCTTTGACTTGCATTTCCCTGATAGCTAATGTTGTTTGGCATCTTTTCTTATGCTTTCTGGTCTTTTGGAAAGATATGTACTCAAGTCCTTTGCCCATTTTTATATCTGATATCTGTTATTGAGCTCTAAGAATTCTTTATATAGTCTAAATATTGCTCTCTTATCAGGTATATGATTTGGAAATATTTCTACCATTATTCAGGTTGTTGTTTCACTTTCTTGATAGTGCACTTTGAAGAATTAAAGTTTTTAACGGTAGAGAAGTCTAATTTATTTATTTTTATTTCCTTTTGTCCCTTGTACTTTTGGCTCATACCAATTGCCAAGTCCAAGGTCACAAATATTCACCTCTATGTTTCCTTCTAAAGGTTATATATAGTTTTAACTTCTACATCTAGATATTTTATCTATTTTAAGTTAATTTGTGGATATGGTATAAGATAGAAACCCAGCTGTATTCTTTTGCATGCAGATAAACTAGCACCTATGTTGAAAAGAATATTCTTTCTCCATTGAATGATCTTGGCACTTTTATAAAAAATCAATTGACCATAGATATATAGGTTTACTTCTGGACTTTCATTTATATTCCATTGATAAATGCATCTAACACTATTTCAGTGCCACACTGTCTTGATTATTGTTACTATGAAGTAAAGTTTGAAATAGAAGTATGAGTCCTCCAACTTTATTCTTTCTTTTTCAAGACTGTTATGATTGTTCTGAGTCCTCTGAATTTCAATATGAAATTTTAACTCCTTTTTAAAATTTCAAAAAGGAAAACTGTTCTAATATTGGTACACTATAACATCTGTAAATTGGTCTTAATTTTTGCCTCCTGGGGATTTAATAGCAGAGAAATCCAAAATTCGTATAATTCTGTGGCTTCAATATAGCAGGAATTCCCCCCAAAACAAGTTCACCCAAATGACTGTTCTTTAAATTTCCTCCTGCACCACTTACCCTCTCCTCTCCCTAATGAGAGGTCCTCTAAAACTGTTCATTGTGAGGAGCTTTGCCTGCTGAGAACGGTCTCAGACACTTGGCCATAGCTTCCTGAATCCCCAGCTTCTGGATGTTGTCAGAGAAGCAGAGGCAACAAAAAAGAATTAGCCCAGTATCAGTTTAACACCCTGAGGGGAAAAAAGGTCAAGAAATGTTCTCTGAAACCACTGTCACACAAATTGTCAATCCAGGCGTCACCTAATACAAAGCCGCACATTCTTGCCCCCTTCCTTTGCCCCCACTCGGTAATGAAATGGTCTGAAGAATCCATGTAAAACCTCCTCTCAAATGAGCCCGTGGAGAAGTGAGGAAAATGGCACTGAAAGCAGTGGAGGCCTGCAGAGAGAGAGGATGGGATAGAGAGCAAGATAAGGGCAGGAACCAGTAGGAGCAGAGAGGGAAGAGAATAAAGAGGGAGAGGGAAAGGGGAGCTCCGAAAGGGAGAGAGAAGCATATGGCAGGTATCAATTATTTACCATTTATGTACAATAAAAAAAATGCACTTTAACTACAGGAAGAGCACCAAATTCACTCAATAACCATTTAAAAGCATATGGAAATAAAACACAGCGATTTAAAGGGCTGCAATAAATGTGCAATGCTCTTTGTAATGCCCCTGAAAGAATACAAGTGTTAAGCCTTAGTAAATTACACTTAAAAGTAAGTGTAACATAAAAACAAAATTAGGCATACAAATAACCTCACACTTAGGCTTTTTTTAAAAAAAAAAAAATCTCTTTCAAACAGTTAATTAGAAAAACCTCTGAGGAGCATAACTTTTCTTCTCTCATATTCTCCTCCCTTAACAATAGAGCCAAGCCAAAGGCAGGAGGAAACAAACCCAGGTCCAGGATGTATGGAAGGTCAGCGTTAAGCCATCTGCCCTGCACAAAGGCTGGTGGGGGTGGGGGCAGGGAGGGGGACCCTGGAGCGGAATAGAAGGCACTGTCATCATCGTTCCCTTCACTTATTGTAGCACTGAACGACGCCCTTTAAACAAGGGTCACAAAAATATTGTAGATGGCATCATAGGCTCTGTTTCCCAATTGCACATTTTAATAGCTTCAATGTTCTCTTCAAAATGCAATCAGCCCATCAGAAAGCACTATTAACTTCATGTGCCCATTCTTCATTAACATCTGCTGTCGAATATGGTCCCGTTTCCAGTAAACCAGGCCCAGCACGCTCCAGCCTTAATAGGATGTAGGGGAGGAAAACTCTTCCCTCCTTCCCCTCTAGGTTCTTTGGCTGGTCTAATTGACATAAAACAGACTAACGGGAGAAAAATTTAATTTCATATGTACGGGAGCTCAGAGAAATATTAGATTCAAAGAAGTAACTAAAGTAGGCAGCTTTTACACCTTTTAGAGAAAGAACGAATACATTTGTGAAATATCTTCAAGACAAAGGTGTTTGGACTTAGGGTGAGTAAAAAAGTATCAAGGCCTGTTCATACAGCCTTCTCTTCCCTAAATTCCCCATGTCTGGTGATAACCATACCTCCACCCCCCCACCCCCTCCCCGGTACAGGGAGGGCACCTTTCACGTGGGAGATTTATTTCCTGCCTCAGGGGACAAAGGCAGGTCAGAGTGTCCTTCTTGCTGTTTTGTAAGTAACTTTAATTCAAAATAATCAATATGTCAACGTGGCATATATCCGGGTGGCATATTCTGCTCCTCTTCAGGGAAGAGAATGAAAAAGAGTTTTGTTCCAAGGGGCCTGCAGCCATTAGATGCCAGATTAAAGTGGGGGTGTTGGAGAGAGGGCGTGGCTGCTGGCTGGGTTTGCTGTGTTCCAGCCTGCACATTCCACACAAAACTCCAAATCACAAACAAGAGCTCTCTCATCAATCAACCATAGCACATGTCCTTCCCAGCGTGTCCGGCCGGCCAGCATAGGATATGACACCCACGCACTTTCATGAATGTTGCGGCTTGGGGTGCGCCAGGACTCTGGGACAGGGCTTAGCATGCAGGGCATTTTTAGTAAGTGCTTTCGGTATCTAATATCTGCAGGACGGAGGCAGGAAGCAAGCAAAACAGGGCAGTTTCAATGGACACTGCAGTAGACTCGGTGCGGCTTCTGAAGACAGACTGGCCTCTCAACACTGCTCCAAGTGGATGCAAAGGCCAGACCTCTCCACCCTTTCCTCAGTCAGTCATTGGCTGTAGCTGCCGCAGGAAGGGGGCGTGCGCCGGTCGAGGCCGCTGTCCTCATCTGAGACAGCCTGGAAGAGGCTGACGGACAGCTGACAGCCCGCCACCTGCAGCATCCCAGCGGCAGGGGCGTCATACCTTTAGTCCTGAAAGAGGACGTGAACGGCACATCTCCACGTCAACCAGAGCAACCAAACAGAACAGGCCTTTTCGGGTTCATCCATTCACTGAGAAAACCTCTGTTGCGTCGTGTTAATGGGTACGGCACTGACCCATGGTGAATGTCTTCAGGCACAGAACACGAGAGTTTCATGCTCACTGCCTCTCCCAAATTCTCTGTGAAACAGTACTAGATCAAGAACTCACCTGCCCGTTTTACACCTAGGAAAACTGACAATGGAGAAAAGCAATCAGCCCGAGTCTTTTATAGGCAAGCACTCCAGTGTTTAAAGAAAGAAAAAAAAAAAAAAAGACGCATCTTGAGAAG
Source organism: Phyllostomus hastatus (assembly GCF_019186645.2). Lineage (NCBI taxonomy): Eukaryota > Metazoa > Chordata > Mammalia > Chiroptera > Phyllostomidae > Phyllostomus > Phyllostomus hastatus. The sequence goes on along the minus strand of NW_025333583.1, from coordinate 16,832,507 downwards.
ATGACAGCAAACCTCGCCTAGAAATGTAAGCAATCCACGGACATGGGGTTACAGACAGACATGAGAACGAGAGACCTGGCTAATGAGAGTATTTTCTGGAGCTTTGGATTCTTCCCCTTGCCCTGTTTTTTGTTTTTCTTCTGTCTTTGCAGGTGCTAGCAAACAAGGTTCAGTCCATAAATTATACTCTGACCCCCTTTTCTAAATTTCATTAAAAACATTTTTTCGCCTTTATCTGAAAATTCCTCTTTCGGCTCTGACAAAGACACTCCTGGGCCTGCCTTATTGCCCAATAAGTAACCGGCTACTGCTCGCACCGACTGTAATCAAGCCTGCCCGCTGTCGCGACGATACACCCGAGTGTGCCGCAGGCTGCCAGCGGGCACCCGAGTGTGTCATTTCGCTTAATTAATAAGCGGAACAAAGATTTTAGAAAAGGAAGAAATTTGATTACGGGGCATTGTAATGGCACTCAAGTCTCCTGTAAAGACGGAGTGGGGTCCATCCCCTTAAAACTCTCCATTAGCTCCCCCATTGCACCACGGAAATGTCAGCTCAGCCCTCCGCCCGCCACGCCCACCCGCACAGCCCCCCACCCCCGAGGCGACCTTTAGCTGCATCTCTCAGTAATACTAAATCATCAGTCATGCCTGGGTCAGTGATGTGTCAATAACAGAATAATTATTGAAGAAAGCCTTAAGAGGAAGGACAGCAGCCTCAATTCAGAATTAGCTCGACCCAAACCGGCACCACGGCTTGTTGAATAAATGAATGGATGTCGAATAAATGGCCCCTTTACATCTGGAGACCTTAAGACTGTTGATTCCATTAATCCAGCGGGTTATTTGTAGCTGCTAAACGCCTTTTTAGACCAATAAGTGGTGTGGCTTTTACTCCTGCTGACTGCAACCCACTCTTCTGTAGTAGAATGAATTTACTGTACTTAATGGTTCTGGCGTTTAAAAAGGGAATCAGTCAGCAGGGCTGTTCGGAGTACCTGTCGCTTCTGTGGGGCCCTGGATGCAGAGACGACCCTCTCCGCACTCTCAGGGGAGGCGACGTTGAGATCCTGACACTGGAGAGGCCTCCAAACTCTGTGCCGGACCTCTGGGAGAAACCAAACAGCCAGGGGCCAATAAGAGACATGAGGGACAAGGAGAGAGGCAGCGAGGCCCAACAGCTACCACCAGGAACGCCGGAGACAGAGGCGCACACAGGGAGAACCACGTGAAGGCGGGAGGGTGCTGCCACAAGCCAAGCAACCACCAAAGCCTCGAAGAGAGGCCTGGAACACAGCCCTCCCTGGCGCCTCAGCGGGAGGTGGCTCTGCTGACAGCTTGCTCTTGGCCTTCTAGCCTCCAGGCCTGCGAGACAAACAACGACCATTATTTAAGCCACTTGGTTCATGGTTGTTTGTCAGAGCAGCCCTAACAAACCAACACACTGGGATCATAACTTGCAACCAGCAGGCCTTATAGGAGTTATGTCAACTTGGGCAAATTATTTAAACTCCTTGCCTTTCTATGTCCTAGAACACCAAGACAATAATGCATGGTTTACCTACCCTTCACATTTATTGTGGAAACCAAATATTGGCAATCCAAACTTGGTGTTCATCTTTTAAAGAGTATTAGAGAAAATTAAATGTATGATTCACAAAACACTTAAAATCCCTTTCCTCTTTTCTCCAGATATTATACAACCTAAAATTCCACCAGAGTCTCTCACTCTCTCAAACCCCCCCCATCCCCCCCCCGCACACACACACACATGCGCACACGCACAGCCTGGTACCCAGGGGCCACGGCTGTTCTGTCTAGAGTCCTCTCTTGCTGATACAATACTGTCTCCACTGTCGCCTTTCTCCACCGCCATTTCCTCCCCAAATGTGTCACCACCAAGTCCTCTGCTCCAGCCAGCCTGTCACAAGCCCTCTAGAGACCCAGATGCCCCAGCAGTACCATGTGCCTGCTGCTCATGGAAAAAGCATGAGGCATCCCCTGCCCCCTGTGGGTCTTTTCCAGGTCTGTCAGATTTTCACATAAGCAATTCCAGTAGAGAATTCATAATAAATAAAATTCTTTACCTCAGCATTCGATAAATATTTTGAAAGTCCAAAGACAGATATATCATTAATTTCATTCTCTTATTACCTAAATGTATAAACTAGTTTTCAGTTTAAAAGAAAATTGACAGATCAGGAGACCATATGAAGTCTGTCCAGAAGGTACCCAGCCACGTAGTATGAAAAATGGAGACATTTATTGAAGAAGATACAAGATACAAGAAACATTGTACATAGGACAATGACGCCTCCAAAATAGGCACCTTGGGACCTCACGCAGTTCTCCCAATCACCATCAGCTGCCCTGTCATATTTCCCTGAATCTCACCAATGTTCTGAAATTTCTTCCCTTTCAAAGGTGATTTTAGTTTCAGGAAAAGCCAAAAGTCGCAGGGCACCAAATCTATGCTGTAGGGGGGCTGACTCACCTGGGTGATTTGATGTTTCACCAAAAAACTCTGCACAAAATGTGACTGATGCATGAGCAGGTGTATTGCCATGATGAAGCTGCCAATCACCAGTTGCCCACTGCTGCAGCCTTCTGAATCATCTGAATAGTTTCTACAGAGCAATGTTCAAGCTTAATGCAAAATTGGAAGCAGATCTGTTGCTCTACTCAGTCATTTTGAATGCGATGGCCACACAGTACACATGCTTACTCAACGGCATCTACCACCCCCACTGACTAGTACAGTGAAGTTGTCATTCACGTATGCACATTCCAGTCCACTCTCCTTGGCTGGCAGGTTACTTCGATGTTGTGCAAACCGTTCTGGTTATATTAACAATGGCTAGGCTTTTCCAGAAAGATCTCATATACAAAACTGGCACTATTTTGATAAGACTCAGAATCAAGCAAAACTAAGGATTATATTGCTTAGACATACCTGGATATGTGATAGAACCATTTTTTTAAGACTCAAGGGAAATAATTTAAAGAAGCAAGGAGTAATAACAACAAAATTCAGGATAGTGTTTATCTCCTGAGGAAGGGGTAATGTTTTACCTTGAAAGAGTATTATACTTTAAAACGTTGTAAGTATTATACTTATAACTAATGTATACTTTAAACACATTCTTTGGTATGTATCAAATAAAACTATATATTTTTAAAAGAGAGTAAGAACCCTAAGTGGCACTGTATCAGTCAGATTCTTGCAGGCAGGGAAACTAACTTTGGCTTATTTAAAGAGAAAAAGAACTTATATTAATGAGACATGAGGAGGCTCACAGAATAACCAGGCGAATCTGACATCTAAGCCGGGGAGTGAGCCAAGAACTTAGGCAGCAGAGCTAGCCTGGGAAGCATCACTGGTCACAGACACTACAGCTGACATCTCCAAAGCCACCAACATGGGACACTGACCAGAGAGAGCCCTTGACATGCCACCTCTCAGAACTGGAAGGGGACAGCTCTTGCCTCCAGGTGTCCTCGTGGTTCTTGCTTATTGGCACTTCCTAGCTCTAGTTTCCAGCTCTGGGTGGATGAGTCTGATTGGTGGAGTTGAGGTCACGTTCCTCTGTCCTACGTGCAAGAGATGCTGGGAAAGTGCTCAGCTTCTGCTGGGGGCAGCAGGCTCAGTCACCTCCATCCACCCACCAAGACTCATAAGGTAGCAAATCTCCTGCACAGAGATAGAGACTTCAGATGTTCATTGTCAAAGCACTTCACGAATGTCTACTTTTTAAGCTATTCAATATCAACCCACATCCTTCTATCCAGGCATCTGCTTTAAAAAAACAAACAAAAAAAAAACAGAGTTTAACACAATGTAACTATCCCTCATACAATCATTCAGTGTCTGCCTTATGCCCAAAGTAGCGGGGAGACCCAAAGACCCACGGTCTCATCCGTTCCTGCACCAGCTCCAGGTGCAAGACACCTGCATGTCTCTTCTCACACTGGTTCCTTCACGACCTTCTCCTGATATTCTGTAGCCTCTAAACCAAAGTGTTAAGCTAACTCCCACCAATTCACCCTATAAACATAATGGAGGAAACAGGAAAAAAAGTAAAAGAAGGGGAAAATGTATACAAATATATCAGCAAGGCCAGCTGATTCAGTAGGTGGTATTTACAAGTCTTCCTACCTACTCTAAGGTTCCTGTGCCTTGACCCAGAACCTCAGCTAGGAATTCTTATATTTATTTTATTTTCAGTTATAGTTTACATACAGTAGTATTTTGTATTAGTTTCAGGTGTATAGCATAGTAGTTAGATAATCATATACTTAACAAATGATCTCCCCAGTATTTCCAGTACCCACCTGGCACCGTACATAGTTATTATAATATAAGTGATTATATTCCCCATGCTGAAATTACATTCCCATGACTATTGTATAACTACCAGTTTGTACTTCTTCATCTCAATTAGGAATTCTTGACCTCGAGGAGTAACCCAGAGTTTTACTCCCGAGGGCTCTGGGCCGTTGGAGGTTCTATTTGTACAAGTGACTGAGTTTTCCTTTAACTGTTACCACTGGGTGTCCACCCTCCACCTTGTCTCCCTCTGTAGCAGTGGTCCCATTTCCCTTTTAGTGTCAGAATCAGTGAACCCCGCAACACCATAGCCCCTTTTGGCGTTGAACCCAGTTGGCATGAGCTCATAATTAGAGTCTCCAGAGTCGTTTTGTGAGGATATAAGTTTTCTGGGGCTGCTGGAACAAATTGGAACAAATTTGGTGACTTAAAACAACAGAATTTTATTTTCTCACAGTTCCAGAGATTGTGGGGGCCTTTTCTGGAGATTTCTGAAATCAAGATGTCAGCAGAGACATGTCCTGTCCAAAGGTTCCTTGACTCCTCCAGCTCCCAGCAGTTCCAGATGTGGCACAGCTGTGGCAGCCGAACATCGATCCCTGCCTCTGCCTTCACATGGCCCCGTCTCCTGTGTGTCTCTGTGTCTTAAATCTCATCTTTATTTCCCTTACAAGGACCCAAGTCATTGGCTTGAGGGCCCACCCTGATCCTTCGCTACATTCATTGCAAAGACCCTATTTCCAAATAAGGTCGTATTCACAGATACCATGAATTGGACTTGGGCGTATCTTTTGGGAGGACATAATTCCACCCAAATCTATGAGATCAGCGCAGAACACACAAATTCTCTAACTTTGGGTCCATTCTACGATTTCTAACCATAGTCCTATTCCCCAAACCTCTAGGCCAACAATCTTATTCAAGATACTATTTAATGCTATTCAAGATACCCCCAAGTCTGTCAATGGTTGTTAGCAATTAATGTTTTTAAACTGTTCAGCTTTGGACAATTACATGCTGAAGTGATTATTTTGTTAGAGACATAGAACTCATATACACTCCTCTGTATGGAGTAAGATTTCCTCTGACATAATAAATATTTCTATAAATAATCATTCCAAAAAGAAGCCCATCCTCTGGCCTTGAATGGTTGAGGTCTGTGTTTCTGGAAGAGTGGTTTTCAAGTTCCAAACACAACCCATTTTCTATTACCTTTCATTGCTTCTGAAATTGTCCCCCAGATAAAGGGAAATATAGCCCATGCCCCAAAACGCACATTGGGCCATACTCAAGTGTCACATAATTTTGCAGTGAGAAAATATTTAACCACATTTTTCAGGTCAGCATTTTTCTTCTTATCCTCACAGATTATTAGAATTTTAGACAAATGAGACCAATAATAGAACTGAGACCTTTTTGTTCCATTACTTCTGAATTGGGAAGACCTTACTACCTTTCTCCTTTGTATTTCTTTTTTCCTTACTAAGAAATTTGTCACTCATGCTGTCTCTCTGACAATCAATTCATTGATCTTCACTATTCTACTCCAGGAATATTTGAAATGCAAATAAGGTCACAGGTCTCTTTTCCATAAAAAAGGGTCGTTCAGAAACAGTAAAATAGTGCAGTTCTATAAATCCCCATCTTTCTAATATGTGTACATACCAAACTCTCTTTAATTTTTCTCTTTGTCAAAACAGAAAAATTAACTGCTAGCCAAAGCATACACTAGTTAATCTTCCAAAACACAGGAAATCTCTACAGTGGAAGAATCTTTATTCATTTGACTAAAACCCCTCAATTTCTTAGACACTAAACATCAGCAGACTTAGCAAGCCTCTTTGTATCTATCATCTCCTCATGCATCATTCATGTAAAAGGTGACCTGGGTCCCATTAGTTGACGAGCTGATCTGAATCTTTTGGGTTACTCAGATAAGTCATTTCTAGTGGTCCTCCTTTTAAAATGAATGAAATAGAACAGAATACATGCTACTTAAAAGAATACCCTGCTGGGGATTTCTCACTAAAGTGAAGCTAATTCTTTTCTGTATTTCCCTTTTCTTTCTCACCCTTATTTTTGCTTTCATTCCAAAGGACTGCATTTCTGAATTTACTTTAGATCCAGGAGTACAGAAGATCAATGTCAAGGCCACAGCTGGGACTCCACACACATAAATTTGAATCAGTAACTGCCTTCCAGTATAAAGCCTCCTTCTCTCAAAGTGCTGTCTTCCTGCTGAAGGCCTTTGGTTAAGCCTCACGAGAACAATGTCTCAGTCACTCCTTGGGAACCCTGTTGATCAGAGCCTCACAGATAGTTAAGGCTTTCCCTATAACACCCTACAGATTGGAGCAATTGCTCATTTCCTTATTTGCCATGCAATTATGACTAGCCCCAGGTGTGGTCGTGGCTTTAAAACAAATGTCTTGGGAAATTTAAATAAATGGTCACTATTCCTGTTTAAAAATCTTTCAATGGTACCCCATAAATATCTGCCAAGGTTCAAATTCTGAAGCTTAACACACAAAGCCCCTAGAGGTTGCTCCCTCCCTATCTTTCTACCACCACCTTGCACCTCTGCCACATATACATCAGCTTTCCATTATCCTCAGCTGCCGAATGTCTCCCAAGCATCTGCATTAGTGATACCTGGCATGCTGTCAGCCCCCTCCAACATCTAGTTGACGCTCACTCATCCTCCAAAGTCAGTTCACATCTCACTCCCCAGAAATCCTTCAAAACCCTCACCCTGGTCTAGATATACCTGCTCTTTGCTGTCAATTTTCTTGCACCTACTTCTAAAATAGCACTTATCACACTGTCGTGCAGCAAATGCTAACTCACTACCTGTCTGCCATACTAGTTCAGAGCTTCTTCTTGCGCTCATCAATGAAAGCATAAATTCTTAACAATCCAAGACTAAGTGTTAAAGAGATGATCATTGGAGGTGCCTAGTATCTAAAATGAGGATACCCAACCTGACCAAGAATTGCTGCCTATTTATCAACATCCTCAGTAACAGAATTTTTTAAATCAACTAGGGTATTTGTCATGTGGTACAGGACTAAGAATAATTCACACTACTCAATAAATTATTTATATGTAAATCTCAGTTTTAAAATTACAAAATTTTAATTTTCCTACATGCACTCTTTAAATCACAACTGAAGCTCTGAAAAGCTGCTTTTAACTACTGACCACCTCAATCAATAACAAAAACACCACTTTACTGAGGAATGATTTCAATGCCCTGTGTTTTGTGCTATAATGTTTTCCTTGTGTCTCCAAACACAATAGTTTTTGTTTTGTTTCAACCCCCTCCATAATTATAATCTTTGCTAACTCTTCACTGGTTTCCTGCTCAATTCCTCTGTTAGTCAAAACTCAGTGGCACATAGCAGAAAATACAGGTCAAACCATCTTAAACAGACAAAAAAAAAAAGATATGGGTGATTTTCCTGGGACATGTAACAGAGAAATTCAGGACACAGCTAGACCCAGAGGTTGAAATGATGGCATCAGTAATCTGCTTCTGCTCCTCTTTATGGATTTTATTCTTGGTCAGGCTCTGTAACAGAAAGAAGAAATTTCCCCATCCACAGCTCTAACCTTACTTTGCTCTTTTAGCTAGCAAATTGTATAATAAACTGTTGCATTCTTGAGAGTTGAAGCACAAGTCCCACAGGGAATCTTATTGGCCCAACTTGAGTCACATGGCCATCCCTAAACCAGTCATGGTGGCCAATGAGACATGTTATTCTGATTGGCTAGCCCGGATCAAGATTCAACCCCTGGAGTGAAAGTAGGTCAGCTCCATTCAAAGACAGGGACGAGATTCCCCATAAGACAGAGGAAATGAATTACCAGAAAAGGGAAGAAAAATAAAAACATGCTGGGCAGACCAAAATCAGAGACAGAGCCTATATCTCCCCTCCTTGAATTATTTGAAAAACAAACAATAAAAAGTATTTCTTAATGCCTTCCAAACATTTCTACTAAAGGGCTCTTAAAAAGAATGGGGTATATCAGTCAGGGTTTTACCAAATACAGAACCGATAGAATATGTGGACGTGGTACACACACACACACATGTATATCAGATGTCTGGTGAAGGCCGGCTCTAGCCTTATAGATGGCTGTCTTCTCGCTGCATCCTCACACGGCAGAGAGCAGACAAAGCAACCTTTTTGATGTCTCATCTTGTAAGGACACTAATCCTCTTTATGAGGACTCTACCTTCATGAAGTAATTACCTACAGAAGACCCCACTTCCCAGTACCATCACACTGGGGTTAGGATTTCAATTTATGAATTTGACATGGAGGGGGGAGAACAAACTATTCGGTCCATAATGGGATCACATTCTCTTTACCTCTCCTCACTCAATTCCTCTCTCCTGACACATCCCATAGCCCAATACTATGCACACAGTTAAGTACTAAATAAATATGTGTAGAATAGACAAATGAACAAATTGTATTTTAAGTATCTCACTTACTCCATTTAATATGAATGATTGTTATTGTTCTCCTTGTATACCTTCAACTATGTCAAGAAATACAGTAGAGAAAAAACTTTGAGCAATGCAAAGCATCTAGCAATCTATAAAATAATTTTTCCTTATATAATAACATAGGTATTAGAGCAATTCATATGCTCAATATTATGGTCAGAATTCCCCCTTGCAGTAAAGTTTTAAATTCTAAATTAACTTACAGACTTCTTGAATAGCACTGTGCTACGTTCTCCTGATGTTTTACCTGGAGACTAGCATGGTGAGAATGGAAGACTAACTCAGTTGTGATAGCATATAGGATAGATTGTACAATGAAATGCCTAAAGGTCAGACTTTAGGATTTTTGTAATAGCCTAGGGGAGAAGGAGGATGGTGACAGTGAAATAGAAAGAGAAAATGGATCAGAAAGACATGGCAAACAAAAAGTGTAGAAGATTCAGGTTAATCAATTGCTATGGAAAAACAATTGCAGTATTTGAGATGGGGTGTATGAGAATGCTGATATGTAAACAAGGCTGGAGAAGGAGCTGGGATGGGAGGTATTTTTGTAAGTTAGTTTTTTACTCACTAAGTTTGAAGTTATGGAAACATCCAAGTTAGCACTGTCCATTAGACAGTTGATAATGTAGTAATGACACTCAGAAGTCGAACAGAGATTCAGATTTGGACATTGCAGTGTAATGGGTATCAGAAAAATCCAATTTCCTTAAAATCCTAGGTCTGTGTCTATGTTATTTATAGGTCAACCAGAGCATCCTCCAAAATGAAGGTTTCTTCAGCCTAGGTTCTCGTGACTTTTATCTGAGGGACTTTCTACTTCCATAACGGGAACAGGTAAAAATATCTATATATATCTATCTATAGATATAAATATCTATAGATAGATATTGTATGACTATATATAGATATAGATATTTATATATACCAATATAGATATCTATATAGATATAGGTATAGATATATAGATATGTATGCATCTATATCTATCTCTATATGCATATATAGAGAAAGAGTAGATATCTTCAAAACAACCATACTTCTTTAGTTACCACTTTTTCTCATCTCCTGTTCACTATACATGTGTCTTCCTCAGCAAGTCTGCATCGGCACACTTATACCATTCATTCACAATCTCCATCTGTGTATTAAGTTGGGTCAATAATATTTACTCAGCGTTAAGTTGGGTCAATACTATTTACTGAGCATATAATGTACTTTTGGAACTATGTTCACATTGAGAAAATTAAGATGATGAAGCTTCACTCTGTCTGGAAGGCACTCTGAGTCTCTTAGGAAGGCATGAAAACAAGTAGATAAGGACAGTGAGCGGGATAAAGGAGAGGAGATTTACTCTGATTGCAGGCTTTAGGGAAGGCACATAAAAAATGGTATCTGGACAGTCACTTAGAACATGACCAGGTGAAGAAGGTAAGAAGAAGCAGGGCTTTCCAAACAAAAAGAAGTTTATATGGGAGACATAGGGGCTGTGAACCATGTGGTCCACTAAAGAAACTGAAAGAAACTTAGTGGGAGGTTGACTGACATATAGGACCTGGGGCAGCAAATGGCTGATGGTAAGGCTTAAGCATAGAGTAGAAGATGGTAGGTCTTGTTTGGTGAGATTTTTGAACTGCGGAGTACTGACTTGGTACAGTTGAGGTTCATCACAAGTAAATCTACCATCACTCAGTAGGGTAACAGCTTGGAGCAGTGAAGACTATTTTCAGTCACTGGAGGTTTTCATGAACCTTCTGGTTCCAAGCCACTGCCCGAGACTCAGCCCTCAGAACGAGGGTCATTGTGATTCCCTTGTTCATCTAACCTGCTTTCCTCCCAATCAACATCTCATTAGTTTTCATTATATCTATCCTATATCCTTTAGACTCCTATCATACATTAAGATTGGTTAATCACAAGTAACAGAAACCTATTCAGAATAGTTTAAACCAAAAACTTGAATTTATCATAAGAACATAGGAATAGCTTACAGAAATTCAAGGCAGAAGAAATGCATCTTGGCCTCAGAAAAGAGTGAATCCAGGAGCCAGATAAATATCCCAAAGAATCTCTCTATCTTTTTTGTCTACTTTCATCTGTATGTTGTAGACCAAAGAATGAAGCTAAACAGTCATACTCTGCATCTTGAGAGCATATAACGGGGAAGAACCACCCACCACACAGCAAACAAAGCTTTCAATGATTTATCTCCCCAGTAGGAATCTGACGGTCTCTCTGTCATTCACAATTCCAAATCCCTAGGGAAGGGACTGAGGTCCAGCTTGGGTTAGAGGCATACCCTGGAACCAATCCATGTGACTAGAGAGAAGCATCACCTTGTTAAAAATGTACCATGGAGCCAGCCACTATGGCCAGCTGAGGGGTTCATTTAAGCTGGGCAAATCTTCTGAGGCACTATCCACACAGGTCAGAAATCTTAACGCCAGAGTCACCTGCCCAACTAATTCAGAGGATTCTCCAACCTTTCTCCACATAGATCCTTGACCCATCTTCTCCTGCTTCTAGGGTATGTCCTAATTTTCCTGAGCTGGAACTCCCACATTAATTGCCATAACCAACATTTTTAATTTAAATAGTTTATTGTTTATGCTGTTACAGTGGTCCCAATTTTCCCCCTTTGCCCTCCTCCACCCAGTCCACCCCCTACTCCCATAATCAATCCTTACACTGTTGTCCCTGGGTCCTTCATATACATTCTTTGACTAATCCTTTCACCTTCTTCTAACTGGTCTCTACTTCCCCCCTCCTCTCTTATAACTGTCAGTCTGTTCCGTGTTTTTATACCTCTGGTTCTATTTTGCTCTTTAGTTTATTTTGTTCATTATATTCCACTTATAAGTGAGATCATATGGTATTTGTCTTTCACAGACTGGCTTATTTCACTTAGCATAGTAGTCTCCAGTTCCATCCATGCTGTTGCAAAAGGTAAGAATTCCTTATTTTTTTTACTGCTGTCTAGTATTCCATTGTATAAATGTACCACAGTTTTTTTTTTACCCACCCATGTACTGATGGGCACTTAGATTGTTTCCAAATCTTGACTATTATAAATAGTGCTGCTATGAACATAGGGGTACATGTTTTTTTGAATTAGTGTTTCAGGATTCTTAGGATATATTCCCAACAGTGGAATCACTGGGTCAAAAGGCAGTTCCATTTTTAATTTTTTTGAGGAAATTCCATACTGTTTTCCATAGTGGCTGTACCAGTCTGTATTCCCACCAACAGTGCACTAGGGTTCCCTTTTCTCCACAACCTTGCCAGCACTAGTTGTTGTTGATTTATTAATGATAGCCATTTTGGCAGGTATGAGATGTTATCTCATTATGGTTTTAATTTGCATCTCTCTGATGGCTAGTGATACTGAGCATTTTTTTCTCATGTTTATGAGCCACTTCTACATCCTAGTTTGAGAAGTGTCTATTCAGATCCTATGCCCAGTGTTTGATTGGATTGTTTGTTTGCCTTGTGTTCAGTCACATAAGTTCTTTATATATTTTGGAGATTAAACCCTTGTCTGATGTATCATTGGCAAATGTGTTCTTTCATACAGTGGGTTCCCTTGTTACTGATGATTGTTTCTTTACCTGTTCAGAAGCTTTTTAATGGTGATATGGAGATGAAAACGAAAGCTATGGTAGCAATACTTTTATCTGACAAAATAGATGCCAAAATAAGAGACAAAGAAGGCCACTACATAATACTAAAGGAATCAATCCAACAAAAGGATATAACCCTTGTAAACATATATGCACCTAATATAGGAGTGCCTAAATATATGAAGAAAGTCTTGGAGGACTTTAAAGGAGAGATTGACAGCAATACAGTGATTGTAGGAGATTTTAATACCCCACTGTCACCAATGAATAGATCTTCCAGACAAAAAAAATCAACAAAGAAATAGCCACTTTAAACAACATACTAGATCAAAGGGATTTAATAGACATTTAAAGAATGTTGCATCCCAAAGCAACAGAATACACATTCTTCTCAAGCGCACACAGATTGTTCTCAAAGACATGGTAGGACATAAAATATGTATTAACAAATTCAAGAAAATTGAAATCACATCAAGCATTTTCTCAGATCACAATGGCTTGAAACTGGAAATCAACCTCAATTTAAAAAACTCGAAAGCATTCGAACATACGGAGACTAAATGACATGGTATTAAATAATGAGTGGGTCAACAATGAGATCAAAGAAGAAATCAAGCAGTGCCTGGAAACCAATGAGCATGAACGCACATCAACCCAAAGCCTATGGGACACAGGGAAGCAGTCCTGAGAAAGAAGTTCATAGCACGATAGGACTGCCTAAAGATGGAAAAACCCCTAATAAACACCCGAATCCTACACCTGAAAGGACTGAAAAATAACAATAAGCAAAGCCCAGGGTGAGTAGAAGGAAGAAAATAGTCAAGATCAGAGCAGAAATAAATGACATCGAGACTAAAAAAAAAGTCAACAAATCCCAGATTTGGTTCTCTGAAAAGATAAATAAAACTCATGAATGTTTAACCAGCTCATCAAGAAAAAAAAGAGGAAAGACCCAAATAAATAAAATCAGAAATGAAAGAAAAGTTACAACTGATACCACAGAAATACATAGGGTTGTTGGAAAAAACCATGAACAACTATATACCAACAAAATGGACAACATAGGTGAAATGGATAATTTTCTAGAAACATATGATCTTCCAAAACTGACTCAGGAGGAAGCAGAAAACCTGAATAGACCAAAAACAATGAATGAAATTGAAGCAGCAATCAGAAAAACTCCCAGTAAACAAAAGTCCTGGACCATATGGCTTCACAGGCAAATTTTATCAATCATTCAAATAAAACCTAACACCTATCCTTCTCAAACTATTCCATAACCAACACTTTTTCTCTAGCCTTCAACCTGTTTTTTCCATCTAACTCTGATCTTCAAACTAGGTCTTTGAGCTCCCACCCTACCCTTCACTCACCTACTCTAGCACAGAAGATTCATCCTCCTATCAGGGATCCATTCAGCCTAGATAATGAGTATCTTTCATCCTAGATAATGGGCTAGGTTGTCATAGAAAGCCTCATTTAAACCTTTTGCATTCATTTTTCTATCAACTCCATTGCTGTCAAACAGTCTGACAGTTTCAAGTTAACAAAGGTTGGGAGAGGTGGGACAGGGAAGTTACTTCACAACAGACTGCAGGTGGTTCTCGCTACCATGCTAACTCAGTTGTGTGCCTGTGGGAACCATGTTCTCTCTTTCACACAATTCCATTGTAACAATCTGTTACCACTGAACCATGTAAAATGATGACACAGTTCCAATACCCACACATTTCAGTTAACATAGCATTGTGCAAAGTGAGGACTACCTGTATCCTAATTTGACTAACAGACTAATGAACAAAAGAAAATTCTATATAGCTGTGCATGTAACTCCTTCAACAGTTCCCCTGTTCTATTCAGCTCTCCCCTCAAGTCTTACAGGCTTTTCAGCATCAGAACTAGAGAGGTTTGTGGGTGGCTGGGTGAGAGGTTTCTTAGGCTTCCCTTCTTGTCCATTTATCCTGTCAATTTTCATTGTTGTTCTTTTATTGTTATCAAGTTTATGGGGGGAAAGACAGCATCATACGAAGGCATAATTAGGATAATAAACAGGAGCTGCGGTTTGTTTCTGGATGGATTCCAGTTGGGTAGCACACATAATCACCTCTAGCTGACTGCTTGATGATTATGACTTTGACAAAGTGGCCTTATTTACTGCTAATGGGTGAGATGATGATTTATTACTAATTACTCTCTTTTTCTACAATTTTTATATTATGTTAAATGAAGGATTACAGTTGGGATAATAAATATTCACTAAAAAAAAAAAAAACATCCAGCAGCAGAGTTCATGAAACTAGGCCCTGAACAGAGGGGCCATTTAAATTACTCGGGACCAGATGTTAGAAGAAACTGCGGACTAGACAGCATATGGTTAACCCTCTCCCTTACCTCCTCTGTGAGTTTCTCTTTCCTTTTTCAGGAGTCCCCACACTAATCAGCTTCTTCCAATCACCCCACCCACATATTGTTAGTTTCACTCTTCCACTCCCTTGATAAGACCTTAGTGAAAACCTAGATGAAAAAGCTTACTGTAACTAACACAACACCTTCCCTGAGTCATTTTGTACTTCAAGAGTCTTCTGGGGGGGAAAGGAAAACAAAGCTTTTTAGATGTAAAGAACTAAAAGCAGGATTATGATCCATTCCTTTCCAGAAATATGTGTGTAGAGAAAGTCAGTGACAGAAGCAAACACAAATCAATGTAAATGGGGGGTCCTAACTCTTATAAACAGTGGTGAGAACTCTATGTTTATAGCATTGAGTCAAAAATGCACCTCTTGGATGAGGAACAGGTAGATGAGGGTGGTCCTGACCAGAGTGTGAGACTTGATGAGCTGATGTACAAAGTGAAAGAACTCAAGGGCCAATGTGGTCCTGCCAATGAAGGGTGTGGGTACAGACAGCACCCATCAGAGTGCTGAGTGGGAGGGGAGGAGAGAGACTCAGAGATAACGCAAAGCTGAGAGAGGGAGTACTTTGAAAGCCCTTCGAGGACAGGAGACCCTCTTTATAATCTGCACGATGCCTAGCACAGTGTCTAGAGCACAGAGAATGCTCTGGAAATGTTTGTTGACTGATTTTTTGGTGTATTAACTAAACCAGAGAGGAGCAACATTCTCTGCATGCAGATCAATTAATAACTGAATTATTGAAAGTTTGCAGACCACACTTGTAAAAGATGGTATATTTTTATTATCAGGAAATGCAGTCTCATCAACTTAAGTATTATTCTTTTATTTCCCTTTCACCAGAGGTTTTCACTGTAGGCTAGAATTTCATATACTTTATAATTAGCAGACACAGCATGATCTGGTTTTAATGTTGTACCTGTGATCAAATTTTACTGTTGATTAAGCTGATTTATCCTATTTTTTCCCTGACTGAATTTGTAGACCTCTTATTGTAAAATGTGGTTTCTTATAGAATCTCTTAATATTGTACTCTCTGGCTTGAATTCTATTTTCAGATTGTGAACATATGAATTGCTTAATATGGAACGTAATGTAAAATGAATTTAATAATATTTTGAATTTTATGGAATGTTTATGTATTATCACTGGGCTGTCAGCAGAAGGGACCACCCACCCCATCCCAATCCTTAGAATCCACTAGATAACCCTATGCTCCAATGGTAAATATGACAGTGGACTCTCACCAATGCTACCTGCTCAGTACAGCTGAAGAAGTGCTGTGTGACCTGGATCCTGAAAAGGAGTACGAGTTCACCAGGCAGAGAAGAGAGAACAGGATATCCTAGATAGAGAAAACTACTTTTCAAACCAGAAGGGCTTACAGAAGACAGTGCTTGGGCAATGATGAAGAGCACGGTAGTACGAATGCACAGTGTATAAGCAGAGACAGGAAGAAAAGTTAGCTAGTAAGGTTACTCAGAGCTAAGCCATACTAAGTATTTGCATGGGCAAATGTTAACTTACAAGCAACTGGACCCTTAGAAGCTGTATTTGTCAGGGTTCTCCAGAGAAATGGAACCAATAGGATATATGTAACCAATAGCATATGTATATGTATGTGTGTGTATATGTGTGTGTGTGTATATATAATGGGGAATATATATATTTTATATATGTGTGTGTATGTATATATGGTTGACCCCTAAACAACACTGATTTGAACTGTGTGGGTCCAACTGCATGCGAACTTTTTCAATTGACCCACACAGCTCAAGCCTGCATTGTGCAAGGGCCAACTGGCTGCTGGGAATCCACATATGCAGAAGGCTGACTTAAATTACATGCAGATGTTCAGTTTCATGGGAAATCATCACCCCTACCCCCTATATTGTTCAAGGGTTAACTGTATCACATTATGTGTTATATGAGGAATTGGCTCATGTGAGTAGGGAAGCCATCCGTGCACTGGAGACTCAGGAAAGCCAGTGGCGTGCTTCCAGTCCAAGTCCAAGGGCCTGAGCACTGGAGGGCCTGTGGTATAAGTCCCAGTGGAGAAGACCAATGTCCTAGTTCAGCAGCCAGGCAGAGAGAGTGAATTCTCCCTTCCTCCACCTTTTTGTTCTCTTCAGGCCTTCAGTGGAGAGGATGAGGCTCACCCACATTGAGGAGGGCAATCTGCTTTACTCAGTCCTCGAATTCAAATGCCAACCTCATCCAGAAACACCCAGAAACAGTGCTTAACCAGATAGCTGGGTATCCCATGACCCAGACATGTTGACATATAAAATTAACCATCACAGAGACTAAAGAAGAAAAATAATATGATTCTATCTGTATTTTAGAAAAATTATCCTGATACAATGTAGAGGATAGATTTGAAACATGAAGGAACTGAAGAGACCAGCTGGGAATTCTCGAGTGAGAAAGTCAGAGATGAAGTGTCTGATGAAGTGTGGGTGTCCTGGGGGGTAATTCAGGAGTAGACTCAACATCACCTATAACTTATTGAGTGTGGATCAAGGGAGAAAGAGATGACCCCAACGTTTCTAATCTGACCCAGAGTACGTGTGAGAAATATTGTGCAAAATTGATCTATACATATTTTTTGAGCAATCACTCCACAAGGCTTTGTCTGCTAAAGAACTTTGAACTAAACTGAGTAAAGAGATACTTAAATACCATAAAGAAAGAAAAGCTAACACTCTTTGAGCACCTACTGAGTGCTGACTTTAGGCTAAACATTCACACTAGTCCTCACAAAAGCCCTGTGAGGCAGATATTAATATTCTCCTTTTACAGATCGAGAAACTGATACATAGGAAAAAATCAATAACCTACCCAAGGTCACACAGCTGGTAAATGGAAGACCCAAAATTCAAACTCAGGGTTTTGGGCTTCGATAGAAATATTTTTCCTGTCCTCTAATGTTACCTGTTAATACAAAAGCTTCATCTTCATAAAACCCTACATTTGTGTTGGTAATTTCATCAGAGAGAATACAAAAGGCCTTTGAATGTCTACACTAGAAATAACAGGGAAAAGGATTAAGTAGTCATTCTTAAATTCTGACTACACACACTTCAAGTGCCTCAGGCCATTAGTAGCTTTAAAACTGGCTGCTGGGCAGCCATTGGAATTGTTTTGTGTTGTGTCATTTGTATCCCCCAGTGGTATCATTATTAGCAATAAGAATTATAAACACAGTACACCACTTGTAATGCATATTCACATTAGGTCAGCCAAGGACTATTTTGAAAATTCCAAGAGACAGAGTACAGTTTGTAAAGACTTACCAAAAAGGATATCTAACAGGAGATGGATTTGCTTGTTTCTTAGATTAACATATCCCACCAGGTTCTTCCAGGGCAGTGCCATAATGCAGCAGAGCTGGCTGATTTTACTGGCTGAATGACTGACTGGCCCAACTGAATCTTGGTGATTGAAGATGTGGAGTGGTGCCAGCCTCCTCATAGCAACTCTTCTTTATGCACTTTGAACCCCCAGGACTAAAAGAGTCTATCCATTTATTTAATAAATGTGTATTGAGTGACTTACATATGTTAGTCATGTTCTGGGTGCTAGAAATATATACAGCAGTGAGCAAGAGAGTCAGACATGGCGTTTCCATTGCACAGTTGGAGAGTGGGGAGGAAACTAGACAAGAACTAGGTAAACAGGCTTGGATAATTACTGTAGCTGATTTGTGCTGCAAAGACAACTAACACTGGTGATGTGGTAGAGGACTACATTGAGTAGACAGGCGGGGACCCCTGGGGGGATGGTAGTATTTGAACTGACACTTGAGAGTTAAAGAGAACTATCCAAAAAAATTTTTTTGAGAATAAAACTTGCCAGGCAGAAGGAAGAGAATGCAGAAGTCATAAGGCAAGGATGAGCTTGAGATTAGAAGAGAAGACCAGTGTAGCTGGAGCATAGCCAGGGGAGGGTTGTATGAGGGAAGGCTGGAGAGGTGAACAGGGGTAACTTGTGGGGGCCTTAGAGACTGTATATGGCAGGATGGCCAGCCCCCAAAGTTTCATGCTGCCCTTTCCCAAATGAAGAGCTGTGCCTGGGACGTGTCTCCCAGCCAGAGACCACAGTTCCCAGCCACTCTTACTTTCAGGTGGGACCATATGATCAGCTCTCACCAAAGGAACGTGAGCTTTGGAAGGGGGTCCTATTAGTGCCACAGCAGCGTGGTAGTAGGTGTGCCTTCTCCACACACCCTCCCCCACCTGCCAGTGGGACCCAGGAGCTCTGAGGCAGCTGGCCAACCACAGGCCCCAAGGTTAGAAAACCTGGGTCCCTGAATCCTCACGCGGAGGAAAACTGTTCAAAACCAGGATCACCTGCACTGAACTGTTATATAAGCCAGGGCTGAATTTTCATGTGTTAAGTCACTGAAATTTTAAGTTTTATTTGTCACCTCAACTGGAATTGCCTTTACTAATGCACTTGATAAGGAGTTTGGATTTTATTCTAACTGCAAACAAATGCTGCTGGAAGGTTTCAGGGAGAGGATGAAAGGGACATGGTGACGTGTTTACAGAGCACTGTGGCTGCTGTTTGGAGCCCAGGGGCAAGAGAGGCTGAGAAAATGCTGAGGAGTGTCGACCCCAATCCCAGCAAGAGTGAACAGAACTGGCGGTGACAACGGAGGTGGAAGGGGATGGACAAACATCAGATCTACTCTAAAGGCTGAGCCAAGGATTTCCTAGCTGGTTGAGCGGCAGGGTGAGGGAAAGAAGAATCCCTGGGGACCCCTGGCTCATGACTCACCATCACACGTCTGGTAGGAAAGCCCGAGGGGCATGTTTGCGGGAGATGCGCCAAGCTTTGTTTCTGCCTTTGTCACACCCGCTGTCTGGATGAGAAAACGAAGTCGCGTATTTAGTAGTGTACAAAATAAATAAATCGTTTGTTTACTTATAGTATGTAGCCCAATGGAAACCCCTAGTAATTTGTTTTACAACCAGTCAAGGGGAAATGCTAGTACTAGATTAAGTGTTTAATTAAAGACACTGATTATTAAATTTTCCATTTATGGAAAATACATTGAAATTACTGTATTTTGCCATGTAAAATGTGCACTTTTTTGTCCAAAATCTTGAGAGAAAAATGAGGATATACATGGGAATAATGATTACATACCACGGGTATAATAATGGGTATAATAATCCTGTATATAATATGCACAAAAACATGGGTTCGCATTATAGATGGTGATATACAGTACCGTAAATAATGAAATGAAAGGCTATGTGAATTATATGGTGAATCATGAAATTCTAACAACACTATCATTAGTGCAAATTTTCAATCAGATATTTGTTTGAAAAATAGTTACCATTTTTTAAGTTTGTCTTTTTAAATTCATGCTAACATGAATATATATATCCAAAAGTGGAAACTATTAAAGGTGTGAAGCACTTTCAAAAGTATCCAGTAAAATCTTCTCAACTTAAAAATTCTACAATCTAGCTTTGTAAAAATGCCTTCTCCAAGGTGACAAAGCTAAGCTGTTTACCTGACTTGAAACCCAAGGCTACAAATCCAATCTCTTCATTAAGGCATCTTGAAATCATGTTAGAAACCAGAATCTCAAAAGCCAAGAATCACAGAAAATCTGTCTCACTTTATAGTAGGTCTTCTCAGCCAAACAATATTTTAGTGAAAATTACTGACTGTTCAACAGAAAGCACAGTCAACATGAAGAATACTGAATTCAAACATCAACAAATTTAGACTCTGATTTTTATCTGTTCCTGTTTCCTTAATCATGATTTGATGTTGGTAATAAGAGGTATAATATTAGACCAAGAAAAAAAAATCTAGTCTTTCAAAGTGCCTGGCTTCATCTATAAAAACCACATGGAAGAATGTGGAATGAACACAAAGAGAATGTGCACTCCCCTTCAGTGCCACAGGTTGGTTTTTGTGTCGTGACATGGTGCTGATTAGAACTTGACCTGGTGAACCAGAGCTGAGAACA
Organism: Phyllostomus hastatus; assembly: GCF_019186645.2. Lineage (NCBI taxonomy): Eukaryota > Metazoa > Chordata > Mammalia > Chiroptera > Phyllostomidae > Phyllostomus > Phyllostomus hastatus. The sequence goes on along the minus strand of NW_025333583.1, from coordinate 16,811,639 downwards.
AGGAGCTGCAGACCCCATGTTCCAAAACCCCTCCCTGCAGGACTAACTTGTAAGTGGCCAAATCCTGACCTGGGAACTTGAGCCCGTCACCCACAGCCCACTGGCATAAAAGTGAGAAGGTTCTTTACAGAAATTCATGGGAATGGATTGTCCAGTCCCCGCCCCATGGAGAAGGAAATAGGGATGCTCTGCCTCCTCTCCCCTTGTCCCCATGCAAAACACCCAGTCAGTAGGAAGGGGCTTGGACACAACCACTTGCACGCAGAAACAGCAGCATCTTAGCCCATGGCCGACTGATATTAAGGAAGGGGGCTAGAAAGAGGGTTTTTGTTTTGTTTTGTTTTTTTGTTTTGTTTGTTTTTTAGGAAGATTTTTTTTGAGAGGACCTGGACTATCCTCTACAATAGTAGCTATCGCTGAAGAATAAGAAATTGAAAAGACGACAGAGTAAGCAAGGTGCACCTCTGCCTGCCTGCAGCAGGATAAAGACGTCCTGGACCACGTGACTACAATGGAGGAGAGCCAGGCTGGTACCATCTTGAAAGAGCTCTGCCTGTAGGGCATTGGGACGCCCCACCCCCCCCGTCCCAGAAAGGAAGGCTCAGTAAAATGTATAGCCAGAGCAAAGAACTGAAAGGGTGTCACAGTGGTCAGCCAGAGAACACATTCCCCAGGCAAGACGAAGATCCCTGGAAACACACCTCCGAGAGAAACCCAGCGCGGGGGCATCTGTCACACAGAGAATGCTGGCATCGATTACACCACCGCCAGCCAAGTCGGAAACTCTCACCGTCCACCTCTCCTCCTTACGTGCTAGCTCATCCCTGTAAGAATCCAGCAGCAGCAGCCTTTTGAGTGAACACTTGTGTGGAACACCAAAGTGGAGAGCCAGAGACCAGGCCATGCCTCCCTGCCCACCTGCTGCATGGAGGGACCCTGGGAGGGGGGTGTGGAGGGTTGGAAAAGGGGCTTCAGTTAGCTGAGAGGGTGGAGTTTTTAAAAATATATTTATATATTTTTTACTTTTCAATTACACTCAACATTATTCTTTATTAGCTTCAGATGATTCAACACTATTCTTTATTAACTTCAGATGTAGATAGATTGGCGTTTTTATATTAGATTGGGCTGTGTTATTTAATACTCTAAAGTAAGTCCCCCCCTTTTTTAATGTTTTGAAATTGACTGAAAAGCTATGAGATCCTCCCAAGTTGTCACCACAAAGGCCAAGAAGAGAAATCTGACCAAGTATAACTAAGAAAAGTTATGGAAGAAAAATAAATGTGGTGGGATTTTTTTGGTTAAGCCTTACTGAGTTTAGCACATTTAATCATCCAGTTAGAGTAGTAATAATAATTTTAAAAAACACTAAGGAGATACTGAGCTAAATACAAGAAATATATCTGGTCATAGTCCCTACATCTAAGATTCCTTTCTGGTCAAACCCTCTTTCAACATACCTGCAACTACATGAAATGAGCTCATATGAGGCCTCAGAATGGCTTGTAAACAGTTTAAATATTAATTATAAAAAAATGAATTTAAGAGAGGTTTTTAAGCTAAGACCAATAAACTGATATTATCAGGGAAGCATAGTTATTAGCCATCTTCAATATGCTAGGTGGTATTTAGCAACATAAGAAGAATTAGAATATATGGTTCCTACTCTTCGAACCAGCTGGAAGAAATGCTTAAAAGGTAGAAACCAACAAACACTAGAGAAGAGTATAATGGAGCAAAGGAAGTATAACCAAGTGCTACAATAAGAGTAAGAGGCTAGACTCCTATACGGAAATGTACACACAGGTAGAAACATGGTGAAGAGGACTGTGTATGACAAAAGGGGAAACAGACCATCTACAAAGACAAAGGACATTGACAATGTTTTCCCGATGCAGATGACAAAGCTTGGACCCAAAGCTCGGACCCATGGCAGACAATGGAGATTGCCATTACTCAGGCATCTGTTCACAGTCTCTTTATAGGGACAAGAAATAATACACAAGTAAGAAATTGTTAAGAAATATTACTGAGAATTTTACCTCTGGGAATGAAATCATAAGGAAATAGTTAACAGGGATTTTTTTTTTCCTGATTAAAAAATCGGTTGCCAATAAACCTGTCAAGATGTTTCAGGGAAAGTGGCAATGGTGTGATGGTATTTCGGACTTCCAAATGCTAAACTAAAGAAATGGAGATAACTTGGACTTTAAGAAAATAAGTGTGCCTGACACATTAATGAAAAAATGAAGACTGAAATGCAACCCAATCAGGCACACTTTGGAGAACTTCACTGGTGAAAGGATTTCTTTGAATTCAAGTTTGGCCAGGACAAGGAGTCCTTTGTCTGTCTGACAGGCCAGCAGGCCCTTTGCTCTCCAAAGGACGCATGGCCTTGGATTTAGGTCCACCTATAAGACAATCACTCGATCTGGGTTCCTTTCTGAACCACCTTCATGATTCCAGGAAGACAATAGAAGGTGCATGGGTGGGTTTAGTGGCATAAATGACACACCTTTGAGGAGAGAAGCCTATTCTCAGACAGCTGTGGCATAACAACCCTGATACCTACTTGTTGCAATCTGGATTTGCTGTTCATCACCAGGAGGCATTCTGGGAATTCTCCCGTTCTTTGGACATAACAAAGCATTTGAAAGAGAGAAAGAGCACATGAACACTGGGGACGGCTGTTCAGGTTAGATTTTTGTCAGTTAGTGCATATTAAGTTATGCTGACCCAGATATTCTGATTTCAACTGTTTTCCACATCCACTAGAAAAATCCTGATATCAGCAAGCATGTGGCCTGGCAAGCTGGGAGTGTTAACCTGCGGTCCCACCAGGATTCTTCATCATTTTAACATGGCTCAGCTGCAGTTTGCAAAGCTGTTCTGTTCTCTCTCTTTGGGTGTGATTCCTATCGGTACTTTCACTTATAATGGAAGTCATACCTGGGCACAGGGTAAGGCCATCTGTGTCCTGATTTTTTTTTAATCTGGCAGTTTTCAGTTAGAAAGACAATATTCTTTTGCATGCAAAAGGGGCAGTGCTGAGATCTAAAAAACACAGCTCTAGGTCTGATTATTTTCTGAAGAAAATAACATCATACTTCAGCAAAACTAGTCAGTCTGTCCTTTCACCACAAAACATGAGCTGTAGATTATAAAGGACCACAGAACAGTTCAAACCAAAATTATAACTTCTGATTAAGTAGTATGGCCTGGTCGGCTAATCCCCAATGTGGAAACCCATCGATGACGAATGTGGAGCCCACGATGATGACATGAGTCCCCGTGTTTGTGGAAACAGCATGATTTTTTTTGGTCTTTTCATTTAACTCTTTGGTAAAAAACCTCATCCTCCAAATTGTACAGCAAAAACCCAATCAAGGTGGTCAAGGAGGAATGACCTGGGTCGGGAAACAAGAGATAAGTTCTGGGGAATGGTAGGCAGTATATACCCATTCCACAGATGTTTACGAGCAGGTGCCCTGTGCCGGGCCCCAGAAAAAGAGCAGTGGATTGCACAGTGAGCCTGTTGTATCTGAGGTCTCCAGGACTAAAAGCGCCCAGTCCCAACTTTAGAAGGAGGTTTGCACCGCCCGTGTAATCTCAGAACACGAACTCTTGAATAACCTCAGATGTTATAAAAAGTAGTAAGTGAATCGCTTAGGATGTTTTTGTTGGTAAGTAATAAAAAAAATTCAAACTGGCATTAATTTAAAAGTTAATTTATTGGCTCACAGAGCTGCCAAGCACAGAAATTATATAAACTTTAGGGATAGTTCAATTAGGACTCTGGCTCCAGTTTTAGCTACTCTCTTGACTTTTTCTTCCTCCAAGTGTCAGCTTTATTTTCAAGCTGGCTCCCCTCTTGGTAACAGTCATGGTTAACTTTTTGTGTCCACCTAACTGGCCACAGGGTGCCCAGATTAAATATGACTCCTGGGTGTGTCTGTGATGGTGTTCCTGGATCAGATTAGCATTTCTATTGGTTCACTCAGTCAAGTCACTTGTCCTCCTCAGTGTGGGTGGGCACCACCCAAGAGTATAAATAGGGCAGAAGGCAGAAAAAGGAGGTTTTTTTCCTGGTTTGCTACTTGAGCTGGACGTTTCCTTTCATCTTCTCCTGCCCTCAGACCGGGACTTACACCACCTGCTGCCCTGGGTCCCAAGCCTTCGGACTCAAACGGAATTACACTACCAGCTTTTCTGGATCTCCAGCTTGCAGAGAGCAGATCGTGGGATTTCTTTGGCCTCCAAAATCGCATGAGCCAATTTCTCATAACAAATCTCCACATATATACATGGAGATTATATGCACAGTATATATATAGTATATATACTACATGCACAGTATATATATAGTATATTCTATGTATTTATGTTTTATATATATACACATATAGTATATGTTTTATACCAACCTGTTAAATAGTAGTAATATTGATTATGGTTCTCTGAAGAGCTCTAATACGGTTACAAAAATGGAAGCTACAGTTTAGAGTTCACGTTCCCATACTAGGTCATCCAGAAAAATAGAGAGAACTTCCCAAGCAGCGCCCTAAAGTCACCGGCCCTCCTCTGCATTCATCACAGTAGACAAAGAGTTGATTGATTCGGGTCAATCAGGGTCCATGCCCAAACCCGGCAGGAGACACAATCCCAGACAGCTGCACAGCTGCTCTTCCGATGCTGGACTAGATGCTGAGAGAGAACCTTGCAGTGAACCTGCACATTCAGCTCCACTATCCAGTATTTGGAACACAGTATTTACCGAATGTTTCCTCTTTAGGTAGAGGACTGGTGGCAGAAGAAAGCATACACTCATCTTTATCCACAAAAAATCCCAGATTATGCAGGAGAGTTAAGGTGAATTTACTGTTTCTCAAAAACATTTCCTTGGCGGGGAGGTAGGAGGGAAGAATGGGGAGAAAAGGGGGAAGTGTTTTCAGGAACACATATAAAGGACACATGACAAAACCGGAGATGGGTAAGATCCAGGATGGGAAGTGGGGATGGCTAAGGTGCAGGGGTCAGGGGGCAATGGAGACGATTGCACTTGAACAACAATAAAAAGTGAGAAAAGTTAATTAATTAATTAATTAATTAACTAGATTTTTAAGATAAACATTTCCTTGGACAGTCTATGAAAGGTGAAATTTGCAATGTTTGCTTTTGACAACTTCAAAAGGTTTGCCAAGTTCACAGGCCCTTTTAATGGCTTCCTGTCCCTTGTTCACAGGTCCCACTATTTGAACAGAGTGACCACAGAGTGCTGGTCCAAGCAGGAGTACCTTCCCCTAAAGCAGCAAACTGTTGCCTGGCCTGAAAGGTGGTCTGGCATAACAGCTCAAGGTGACAGGGATCCTCTACACTGGATGGTGACTGACTGACCCAAATCCTCGCGGGAGGTTTGGATGTAAGACACACGTGTCGAGAGGTCTAAAGAAATCTGCTAACAGTTGAGCCTACCACACCTTCATGGACGCTGGGGGCAGACACAAGACACCTGGGTCAGAGACAAAGGACTTAGTCCTCACAGCACAGCAAGCAGCGTGAGCTTCATATCTGCCTGACTTCCTCTTGTCCTTCACCCTCTAGGTCTCAGAGGAGTGACACCGAGCTGCCACGTGATGCAGTAGGTCTGCATCACAGCTGAGGAGTCTCACATTTAAAAAACCTAAATCTTTTAGAATGAGTTACTAGCACACCTGCCCTACTTTTGCCCCTAAAAGAGACATTGTTTACTAACAGCAAATAAAGCTGCCCTCTGCACGGGAGGGAGATACTACCACTACTGTCCAAATTTGCTTTCTGTACAAGCATCCATGAAAAGATGGTCCAGAACAAAAACTCTCATTGCGTCTGCTCACAGGACGTGCAGAAATACAAGATGTCCATGAAGAACTGTCTCCCAAAAATAGAAAGTTGTGAAAACCAAGAGACACACAAGGAATGGGCATCGATGCTAACATGAGGCAGTAGAAGAACAGAGACAGAAAATAGAAGAAAGAACTATATCATAGCAACAGGAGAAGTAAGAAAGGACACAGCCTCATCATGCCGGTGGAAGCCTGGTGATATTTATGAACATGAATGAAAATCATATTCCCTCATCAAAATAGAAGCATGTAGCATTTGTTTACAAGTTGTCGGTGAATGTGGACAGCAACCCACTTTGAGGATCATCTTGTCTGAAAGAAAATTATTTCTCACATTTGTGCTAAAATACTCCTCATCATAGTTAAGTCAGTCAAACTAGAATCTCTGGCTGTGTCAGGCTTAGGGGTGTGTGGGAGATTGTATCATGCCGATGTAAGCTATATAATGGAGGTGATTCACCTCAGAAAGCTAAGCATTGGAAAACTATCTTTATCACAATAGCCATTTATGTTAAAGAAATTGATTTTGCACTGTTTTTAGCTTCCTGCATTTTATCTCTTACTTTGCATCTTAATCCAACCTGCTCCTTTAGACAAGAGGTGTTATTGTTATTGTTCACTGGAAATATAGCCAGGTGAGTCTAGATAAATCCTTATTAAAGTCAACACAACAATTTTCTCAAAGAGGAATACATATTTACTTTAGGCACGAACTTGGCCTCTGTTTCCTATTTGTCTAGTTACAGTTAGTTCCTTGTACTTTATTGCCAAAAACACAAATATCTCCCATTTTTAGCATGATGTGTACACTCCGAGTAGGCATTCTGCTACTACCTCTTGTTTATACGGCATTCAGTATTTTATTCACTCGCACAAGAACAACAACAAAAAGAAAACTTCCTGTTCATTGATAATTAGATGTTTTGCTTCATTTGGATTCCCTCCAACAATCTTCTATTCAGATTCAGCTCTTATAATTAATTACCCTCTTGCTGAACAACTGAAAACTGAAGTCTGACCAAAGTACATCTCATCCCACACAGATGTCCCAGTTACTCCACAAAAGGTTAATTAATCATAAGAGGTGCTTTAGAGCAGGAGGTGCTGGAAGAAATTCAGACCTAGTTTCTGGCAACATAGAGAAACCACCATCACGCCCGTTGCTATTGAGCTCACACTGAGAGAGCCATTTCGGTGGAACAAAAATTCAGCAGCACGAAATAGCTGGTGGGTATACCATCACGCCTCAGAGAACGGAGCGTGCCACTTCCCAGCCACTGATGATTCACAGTCCCAGACTGCCTGCGAGGGAAGGTCAGCCCTGTTCACCCTCCTTGAGCAGAGATCCTGAAACTCCTGAATCATAACAATGGCAGGAGCAGTCTCCATTGTTCTCTCCTCTTTGGCTGGGTGCCACGTTACTATATGAATGAACCCTCCTCTCCAGCCAAAACGGTCTACACACAGTCTTCCAAATACACCTTCTACTTTCCCAACCTGTGGTTTTAGTCGTGCCAATTCTCACAGGCCAGGAATAACCATGTCTTCGTCCACTGTCTAGCCAAAGCCCATAATTCAGTCAAGAGCCAGTTCAAATACCTCTTCCTCATAAACCTGCCCCTAGGACATTCCAACCCACAGGAAGCTCTTCCTCTCTTGACCTAGAAGCAGCTGTGGTGGGAACACTGTTCTGGGCAACAGGAAATATATGCACTGTTGACTCTATTAATAATCCATAAGTTTGAGTAAGTACCTTTTGCTTAACTCCTATGACCCTCAGCTTTCTGTTCAATAAAATGGGAAGAATAACGACTACTCTGTGGGCTTTATCATAGAGATTCAGTAGAATGAGAGATATGAAACTGTCATTGTGTTGCTTCTCAGCATATATTTCTTTGATCACTTGATACTTGACCATTCTCATGTTTTCATTTTCTTTGTTTGCAGTTTTTCTTTAACACAAGATGTGTTGGAAAGTCACCTCAGTGGTCCTTAAGATCGTCATCATCATCAGAATAGGCACGCTTAGGAGAATAGGCAGGTGGTTTTATTTTTGGAGGAATGTGGATGTTATCAGTGGCGTCTTAAAGCTCTATGAGAAGATATTTCCTGACCCTGGGACGGAAGCTGTCAGGCAAGCAGAGAACGGAAAAAAGTCAGGTCTCTGAGTCTGAGAATCTGAAGCCGTCAAGTCCAAGATCACAAGACCCATGTGTGGTGCTGGGAGTGGCTGTGAATAGAACAGGGGGAGGGTCTGCTACCCCGGGTCGCACTGCCGGAGGTAGTAGCGTAGCGTCTGTAGGAGATAGCCCAGTTCTGGCTCCCCTCACCCAGGCCAGGGCCCTTCCCGCTGACACTCTCCTGGGCAGTCAGAGAGACTGCATACGGGTTTCCAGGTCCCTGGGGAGTCGGGAAAGAGGGCTCCAGACACTGCAGATGGAAGGGAAGCAATGCTGTTGGCGATGAACTGTCTCATCGTGTCTCATAGCATGTGCTTCTCCCCTACCGGACTCTGTGCTCCTAGAGGCCAAAAACTAATTTTAGATTTTTAGTATTTACCTCAGGACGTGCCCAGACCTCAGTGTACACTCAGTTGATCCTAGTTGGTTTCCATGGGCCTCACTCTGTGAGCTGCTGCTCTCTATCCCTCGGTCTTCCATCATTTGTTTATTCTTTAGTCATGATTTTAAGCCATATTAAAGTGGATTCTAAATCAGCGCTGAGGAGCCTAGATGGCTGGTGCTTTCTCCTTGCTGAATGATTCACTCCACTTCTCCGGGAAGATCCCGCTGCAACAGGGAATTGATGAGCTTGAGGGAAGGAGAGAGTGCGAAGGGAACAAGAAAGAGGTTGGGATACATGCCTATGTACTGGGAGCAAAAAGAGCAACTTGTCTTTCACAAATAAGATTCTGTGGTGAAGAGATGGCAACACTAGTTCAAGATGGCAGGAAGGTGGCCAAGCTGCTGCCGGAGACAGTGAGACCTTCCCAGCCTCCTCCCACCATGCTTCCTCAGTTCCCATCTGGAAGCAGTCTAGGAGAGATTTCCTTCCTGTCCAAGATGATAACCCGTAAAACATACTGATGGAAATAAATAATAATTTGCATTCAAAGCACCTTCGTTCAAGGGTTCAAGTCTCTTTTCAAGCACGAGCATGCCTAGTCTTCAGGGATAACGGGGTCCATATCTTCATCTTAAAATCCGAAACTGGGTGAGCAAAGTCAAACATCAAATTCAGCCAAATAGAAGTGAAACCCAATTTCATCCCTTATTATATATGTGATTATTATAATTATTATCGTTCAGCGGCATTTCTGATGCTGATACAGCCCACTGTGCAGGATGCAACCAGCACCTAAAATGCAGCCAGGAAACAATGTTTAATAAAAAATAACTCTGAGACCACAACACTCCCAGTTTTTCATTGCCTAAAAATAATTTCCAAATATATTCATAATGTAAATAAATCACAGAATCCAAGGTACAGAATTCTTTCCATAGCAGCCCAACAAACATCAGAAAAGGCCCTGCCAACTCCTGACCATTCCGGCTGCTGTGGGACAACAGGGGAGCTTTTTGAAAGAACAGCCCTTCCCCGTCCTCACGGAAGGCTGCTAAGTGGCATTGTTAGGTGCTAAGAAGAACGTGTTTAATTTTGAGTCTTCTCAAAACTTTCTGGTTGTATTTACTCACTTTCTCAATTAGTAGGTGTTAGCAGGTGTCCCTGAACAAATGTCTCACTGCTTTAATTTCATAGTCAATGACATATATACACATGTAGACCAAGAGATGTAAAGAGATGGAGAGATAAATATATATCTCATCAGTCTCCCCAACTAGATTGCTAAGCTGCTTGGGAATCCTAACCGCCGCTAGGGTGTTCCTGTATCTCCCAGGTAGAGAGCTACAATGGTTTGTTCATGGGGAGGCCTTCATACATGCATGTTGACTGATGACTCACTGGAAATATATGGGCTAATTCAGAAAGGATGGAAAAGTAATAGCGAGCTTGAGAAATCATTCCACATCCTTACCTTTTCAACTGTAAAAAACACACTCTAAACTATAGAGGCAGTAAAAAAAACAGTGGTTTGCATTCTAGGGGTTGAGAGACAACGGGATGGATTATGACTAGGCAGAGCACAGAGGATTTTTAGATCACTAAAACTACTCTGTATGATGCTCTAATGATTGATACACATCATTATACATTTGTCCAAAACCGTAGAATGTGCAACACCAAGAGTGAATGAACCCTAATGTAAACTCTAGATCTGAGTGATAATGATGTGTCAGTGTTAATTCATCAGTTGTAACAAAGGTACCACTCTGGTGGGGGATGCTGACAATGGGAGAGGCTGTGCATGTGTGGGGGAGGGGGGGATGGGAAATCTCTGTAACTTTCTCTCAATTTTGCTATGAACATAAAACTGCTCTAAAAAATAAAATATACTTTTAAAAAGTGCTCCTTCCTAAGTTTGTGTAAAGACAGACATGCTAGTGCATTGCACAACTCCAAAGGGAAGGAAGGCCTGCAGTACTGGCAATGATGAGGCTCCCCAAAGCAGGGAGGCAGGCGGGCCTGGGAGCAGGGGAAAGACACCACTGTGATGGCATGAAATGGCAACAACATGGTCCCCAGTTGCATGGGTTCTAGGGGTTTTCCCCCCATTGATTTCAATGTGATATAATTGCTCTGTATTTGGCACCAGAGAAATCCGGGTGCAAGTCCTAACTCTGTCTCTTACCACATGGGTATCCTTGAGCAACTTACTAAATCTCTCTAAACCTCAGATTCCTCCTCTATTAAATAGTTGGGATAGCAGCTCTGTTGTGAGAATTAAATACTGAATGCTAATTCACTCAAAGTGCACAGACGTGAATTGAACATCTGAGTAATTTAATTTCTTTGCCTTTCGGACTGCCTTCTCTCCCAAGGCATAGTTTTTTCCGTAAAAGCACAGGCTGGATAGATCACTAAATGACCCCATTTCTCTCTGACACAGTAGTTCTCAACTTTTAAAAATCCATATACCCCTTGATCATACACAAAGATTCACTTTCCCACACTCCCTGTTGAGGTTTACAGCTTTGACCCCTAAGATGGGTTAGAAAATTTTAAAAGCAAATAACACATGAATATTCCCCAAATCTCTCTCTCCAAACCACAGTGAGCACTGCGGGCGAGCCCACACGCCCGCATGTGGGTGAGTGTGGGTGTGTTTCAGAGTGAAATTTTCATTTGCTGCTCTCTAGTTACTTAGCCCCTGCCATGAGACTTCAGTTATTCCCAGAAGTGGGAGACCAGTCAAGTCAGCTGTTTTGTTTAAAGGAACAAGGTACAACCTAAAGCCCCAAGTGGAAAACTGGGGCAAGAAGATAGTGTTTGGGTGACTAAGTAATCACTGAAGTTCTTGCCATCACACAAGGCAGGCTCTCACCACCAGATTGTTTTTCAAAAAGAAATACAAATGGCACATCTATTTGCTCTGTGATTTATCAGTAAGCCAGCTTGCTGGGTGCTTGCTAAGTCCCTGCACTGGACTCCGTGACCCAGCATTGGGAAAGGCAGGGAAGAAGGGAAACAGGCACCCATCAGACTTTCTTCCCTTCTTGCCCTGTCTGCATCTTGGCAAGAACCCGTCAGCTTGTTCGAATGCATTACCCAATCTGCACCACTTGTTAGACAAAGGGAGCCACGCGGCTCAAGGCGCCTGTGGCGTTGCACAGGGTTAAGTGATGGCAGGAGAACGTGTCCACAATTACCTGTCAGTCTGCGACAGAAAGAAGGGAGCTGGCAGAGTATGCAGAGCACACCTCTGAAGAAGTCCCGATGGGACCTGCGGGAGACTTGGGAAACATGTTTTGGGGGAAAAAATATGTGGAGCCAAACAATTTTAGTAAATGCAAAATCAACTCAAAGCAAGATCTCTACAACCTACCTGTAACTGGCTTTCCTGGGTTACCTCATTCATATTTTACAATTTTATTTTCTTGAGATAAGCTACATCCTTCTAAATTGGTTTGGTCCAACACCAATCACATATACCCACATAGGCGGCCATATTCAAAGAGACTAAAAAGTATTTTCTAGTCATAAAATCTGGGCTACAGTAGATATCAGACCTGTCAGGTAACCTTCTAGGGTTTATGAATTTTCTCTCTCTGAAAATACCGTTTTGATACACATAGGTCCTTCTCTGGCAAAGAGAGCGGAGTTTACTGACTGATTTATCAAAAGAACTCACAGGCACTGGTTTCTAACAAAGTGAATCCATCCTTGTGCTTGGCAACACAATATATCCAGACACCCACATGGATGTGTTCACACACACACACACCCCCCCACAATTCTGCCCTATCAGCCTCTAGCCCTTCTTGTCTGCGTCTGGGAGCAACAGACTAAATATGTTCACCCACATTTCTGTATTTGGAACAACCCAATTGGGACCACAGTCTCACCTTCCATTCTGTTCTTTGAGCCGTCTTTCAGAAAGCAAATCCACTTGTACAGGGAAAGCAATGCCCAGAAGTAGATACTAGGGCTAAAAGAACACTGTGCCTTTGACTTGAATTAAAGGCAGCAACAAGCAAAATTGGAAGAGAGACCGTCTCCTGCTCTTAGCCATGCCTGGCTGTCATCTCTCCATGCTTATTGCTAAGGGTACAAGACAACCAGACAGACTCAGCCTCTGCTCTCATTGAATTAACAGAACAATGGCAGAAACAGACAAGTCAAGAGGCAATTTCAGACCCCGTGGTAAGTGTGAAAAAGGAAGTGAGTAAAGCATGCACTTGGACTGCAACAGGGAGTGTCTAACCAGGGAAGGTGGTTAGGAGTTAGCCTGAAGGGGGACAGGGTCAGGAAGGAGAGCCCAGCAGGAGTCCCCGGTGGTCCCTGGTGGCCAGGTGTCTGGGGAATTCCCCTGGAGCACAGCAAGTGGTAGAGCTGCAGGGCTGAGTATGGATCAGACAACCGAAGGCCTTATAAGCCGGGATGAAGATTTAGAGAGTCAGAGAAGTACTTAAGCAGGGGAGTGGGGCGATCAGATTTGCTGTTTAGAAAGCGCACTTTGTCTGAAGTAGAGGGAATGCTTGGAGAGAACTATTATAGCAGGGAGAGCAGTTAGAAGGCAGCTGAAGTAGTCCAAGGGGCAGCAGGTAGTGGCCTGGCTTAGACACGGCAGTGAAGATGGAGAAAAGTGGCCAGATTCCAGAAATAAGGAGGAAGCCATATCCCCACCTTCCTTCAAAGGTGTAGGAAGGATGCACTGCGTGGGAGAGGGAGACACAAGGCATTTTTGTCTAATGTTCTCTAAATTCAAATTATCATGGCATATATTCTCTTAGAAAATCACCATCTCTCACTCACCTTCTTCACTGACATTCTTGGCAATGGAAAGAAATATGGATTCTATCATTCACTGTGAACCCGGAAAGGTCACCAGGTTCTCCCAGCCAGTGGGCACGGTTCATTCTGTAATCATCATCCAGCGTGTATTTTCCACAGGACCTGCACGGCGCTCTTCCTCTCCTGGCACTCATTCACCACTCCACTTTCTCAAAGTGAGTGAGTGAGCAAATGGCAATCAATGTTCCCAATAAAAGTTTTAGGAGATAATTACAGTGATGGGAAATGCAAGTCATTACAATAGTCGTGCTGGGTTTGTTGTGATGCTACTAATCACGCCAAGTTTTCTGATTTCATGTAAATTGCAGGTACCTGTACTCCTGTAGGCATCTCTATTAATAGACGAGATCATTATGCTAATAGCTGCTTAAGGTATAATTTAAGAGTTTCACGTGACCTAAGCTAGATATTTAAAAACACTCTAATAACATAACAAATATGAACCAAAAAATAAACCTTGTCACATTTAAGGAAATTCTTTTTAAAGAGAGGCACCTGCAATTTATCCATAAAAAAAATAGAATTATACTACCTGCTGAATAATTAAATATGCACATATTTCTTTTCAATTATTCAAAAAAACAGAAAATCCAAACTGTTCCATTATCTGAGCTCTGGTTTACTGTTAATCCATAAGTGTTTATATGTACACACTACAATTATAAAATGTGCATAGGTATGCCAATATTTATTCATTCATTCAACAAACATTTACTAAGTAAGCACCTACTCTATGCCCAACACTACGCTGTGCTAGGCACTAAGGACCCAAGAAAAGAATAGAACATGCTCACAGGCCAGCAGGAGCAACTTATATTCAAATATGCACAATATTGACATATGAGCCAAATAAAGACAAACGCAAGGCACTATAATGCTATAGAGGAAGATGCCTTTGACTCAGTCAAGGAGAGCTTCCTAAAGGAGGTGATTTTTAAGGTGGCTCTTAACAGACAAGTCAAGAGTTTGATAAAGACAAATCCAAACAAAGGGGAGATAATCCAGGAACAAAAGGAAAGACTGTTGAAGAGCACAGAGGCCTAAAAGTGAATAATGTGACCTGGGAGCTGCAAGTCGAGAGCGCAAGGCCTATCAGAAAAGGGCCAGGGGAAGATTATGAACAGGCTGGTGTGCCGTACACAGGCCACTGTAGCAGGGAAGAAGCACAGATGGATTATCTCTGACTTGCTCTTTCAAAAAAGAGAGTCTATGAGACTAGGACATCACTCTTACATTTAGTCTATCACACTTAATGTAGAGTGACCATGTTGTCCAAATCATGATATGGGGTAAACTATTGGAAAACAAAGGTCTCCTTAGAAATTCAGGAAACATCGCTCTTCTCTCCCACCCCTTTGCGTTGCTAACTCAGACTCATCTTCACACGTTGGCTTCAGCATGACTTCCTTAAGAAGTCCTCCTTGACTCCGATTAGTCAATGACCCACTTCCACATTGAGCCCTGATGGGAGTTTGTTGTGGCCGCACAGGGTCACATGCAGGCTGCTAAAAAGTACCTTCACTTTTCCTCCAACTCTATATACACTCAAACACACACACACACACATGCCCACACACAAAGTGTTGAAAAGTCTCGGCTTTGCTAAGGGCTTGGGAGAGCCCCTCAGTGTTACCTGGGAGACTCAGATCATTATCTGGCTTATAGTTTATCCAGTTAATTCAAGCTACACAGTCCTAACTTCAAATCAGGACACCAAGAAAGTGGTGGCAGAGGGACACCTAGGAGTGAGGGCAACGGGGAGGCCCCAGAGACACTGCAGGGAGGGGCTGCAGTGGAGGAACAGAGGGAGGAGGCCAAGCAGTCCCCTAGAATGGGGACACTGCTAAGGAAAGGGTGAGAGTACCCGTCTGTCTGATGGCAGGTGCAAGCAATCCCAGATAGCCAGGGGCCTAACCAAGTAAAAGCCACAGAAGAATTTCCTGTCTGAGCCTGGTCTTTTCAGCTTCATCGGGTAGTAGCACCCTGTTCTACTATCATCACATTTCTGCCACCTGCCTCTTCTGCCCTTCAACTCGGGGGTGGGGGCGTAGGCTTTAAAGCAGTCCCACCCCCACTGAAGTCGGCAGCTTCCCATAGGGCAGTTTGCAAATTACCCAAAGCTCCACTCAACCAGGGCAGCCCTGGTCATGCATATTTAGGGATTTTAATCTTTCTACATAAATCACTCCTGCCAGCTTCTTAATCATGTCTGATAACTTGCAGTGACTGCATCTCATGCTCTGACTTCCCTGAAAGGTCCTGCAAGCTAAGCAGGGTTACGCTGAGTCAGTAACTTAGGTGGAAGACGCGAGAACCACACAGGAAATGGACAAAATGAGTCAACAAATAGCTCACGTCTCTCTGAACCTCCACTTCTCACTATCTGGAAGAGGGGCCCCCTGGGTCTAGAACCTCAGTTTTCTGAATAAAGAAGCTAGCCCACGAACAGTACAGCATGCTCTCCTTGCCAGTGGAAACTGAAGTTAGCCTAGGGATCAACTGTAAACACTCGGCTTCCCAACTTCCCTTCAGAAGCAGACGGGCCCTGGCTGGTGTGGCTTAGTTGGTTGGAGTGTCGTCCCATAAACCAAAAAGTTGAGGGATCAGTTCCCGGTCATAGCACATGCCTAGGTTGTGGGTTCATCCCCCATCGGAGCACATGCAAGAGACAACTAATGGATGTTTCTCACATCAGTGTTTCTCTCCCTCTCTCTGTCCCTTCCCCTCTCTCTAAAAATCAAAGGCCATGTCTCCGGATGAGGACTTTAAAAAAAAAAAAAAAAAGAAGCAGCAGACTGCCCTTATCAGAGTTACATCAGAGTCAATCAAGTCAGTATGGCACAGGGGCTTTGAACCAAACTGGGAAGAATTCTGGACTTTATGAAGATTCCCAGGCCACAGCTGCTAGAAATGAGGCTATGTTCCCTCCCTATATTTTTCTGAATTTAATGCCAGTATTGTCTCATACTTCCTCCTCTATTAAAAAGAGCCTCTTAAGGACAACCTCAGCTTCCTTTGCCTCTGAATGTGATGTTAAGATCCATACAATTCTGTGTTTTTGCTTCATCTAGTAATACAGGATAAGAGAGAGGCCTCCAAGTACCATTTTTTATAATAATAAGTAGCATTTACCTGAGTAACAGGCACTCTTCTAAGCACTTCACTTATAAAACTAGTTTTAAACTTCTCAACAACCCTACAGAAAATAAAAACAGAGGCACAGAGAGGGTATGGGATTTGCCTAAGGTCACACAGAGAACAGGAGGCAACGCTGGGATCTGAACCCAGGCAGTCTGATCCCAGAGCCTGTGGGATCTGCCATCCTACCTACACCCTTTGGTTTTACTGAGGTTTCTGCCTATGGAAGAAAACTGGGATCATAGCAAAAGTTATAAAAATGATTAAAAAATATGTAAAAAAAAAAAGCCATGGAAGGAGACAACCCTTAAAGTGAGAGCAAAAGCCACTGGCTCTTCCTGCAAACGTGGGATGGAACATGGGCGATGAGGATGAGTCAGTGGGAGGTGGAAGTGAGTACTCACTAGAGGATCCAGAGGTCCGCTTCAAGGCTATGGGACAGACAGTTGGTTAAATCTAAAGCCCACTGGGCAGGAAGTGATGTGGTTGGCTAGAGAGTGGTTAAGTGATGGTCATGAATATTAGCTGGATGAGGGAGGAAGTGAAGAAAGTGGGCACGGCAAGTAGAGATCAAGGTCATGGGTGTCTCTCAGCATCAATCGTCTTACTTAATCCTCACAGCCATATTAAGGCTTCACAGTCATCCCTGTTTTAAAGATGAGGAAATTTAACCAAAAAGGAATTAAGAAAATTGCTCAAGGTCAAGCAGCAGGCAGGTGGCAATGCCTGATAGACACGTGGTCAGGCAGCCTGATCAGAGGCTGAGCTGCTGGTCACTCAGGGCACTGCCTTCACGCCTCCCCAGAAGGATCAGCGGGGCAGAGGAAGACTCCAGATATAAGACACACCAGAAGTGACCAGGGAAGCAGGGCTTGGAAGCAGAGAGGGGCTGGTGGGCACACGAACAGGGTTCATGTTAAAAAAGGGAGACTGGAGTTTTTCTTCCCCTGAGATTAGAGGGAAAGAGTAGAGATGAAGTGAGCATGCAAGGGCATTCTAACAAGGAAGGAGAGGCTAGCTCAGGTCACGGAGTCTCATTTTCTCAGCAAATGAGAGCAAAGGTCATCTGCCAAGGTCTCTAATTCTAGAGGGGTTAAGTTGGAGCTCTCGTTTAAGACCTGCCGAGTCTGAAACAGCTGTTGTGCAGGACTCCCCTGCAAGGGAGTGTAAGCAGTGCTCAGCAGCTCTGGGGGCCCTTCCTGAGCTGATGTTGCCTTTATAGTGAAAGCATTTGTGATTTTCTCCAGCAGTGCCTAGAAGCACTGGAGTAGAATTAAAGAAAATGACTGGGGCCTTTTCCTCAGTGTGGGGGACTGCTAGCAAACCCATGAATGCCCCACAGTGATAACATTTTCCAGTTCCTTCCAAAAAGGAGACATTTGAGCACCGGTAATCCATAGGGGAGAGACCAAGGCACTCTGAACCTGCAGGGCAGCCTGGAGGTGGACAGTACAGATCCTGGCATCGACTCTGGGCTCTGCTCCCAGTGGTGCTTCCTGCCAGCTGGTGACCTCGGATAACCTCTCTCTGCCCCTGGATTTTCTCTGTAGAAGGGAATATTACTTGAGCTTATTTCATAAGGTCGTTGTAAAAATTAAATAAAACATATAAAGCACCTACTATGGTGTCTAAGACATAAGTAGCCGATACATATTCACTTTTTTAAAGCCTCCAACAAAGATTTCACTGGTCTGATACTTCTAGGTGCTCAATGTCCTTGCTGATGAGCATTCGCTAACAGAGCATCGATCGCATGCGTACGCGTGTATGCACTAAATCTCATGAGAAACTAGACTCTCCCAGCCATTGGCTGTGGCTTTAAATGGTCCAGCTAGGCTGACTAGTTCTTGTTCTCAGAAAAAAAAAAAGCGAAGTGTAATAGACTATGAGTTTGTTCCTGGGGAAAGTAGCCAACTGTTCCCCATTTAATGCCAATAAGACCTTGACCTTCCCTGCTTTCTGTGGCAGCCTTCCCCTCATAAAGCAAGCCCAGACCGCAAGTCTAGCCAGAGTCAATATTAAATTAAACCTAGAATTTTAAAGCATTGTTCCGGTCTTTCTCGATAATTACAAACGCTTTTAAGCAGTCGGTTTTCTGTATGGGCTCCCAAAGGGTTGTGCAGTAGAACTAGTATGGTTAATCCTTCTTCCAAATCTCCACAGTCTATTCAGCGTCATTTCTTTTTATAGTACCTCAGGTGTAAATAATGCTTGTTGCCTGGGATTGGGCTCACTCTACATAACAAAAAGAATTTCTTGAAAATGTGATTAGAACACAAATGCCTTTTGTACTTTGTTGTCCTAAATAGCTACATTCTAAACTTCCTAAGAACTTCCTTTTTAGGAAAGAGAAATTATTTTTCTTTCTGTTCTCCTGGAAAATAAAAGAATAAAATACAGAAGCCTAATGACTGAGAATATCAATGACATTCCTTTCTGTAAATTCTTACACTGAATTCGCATGTCTAGGATGCCTCTAATTGTGGCGCTACTCTCTTCTCCCTCCTCTCCCTCCCCTGGACAGGAATGTCATTGGCCTTGTCAGTCGTACACACCAAGTTCACACACAGAAGGAAAGCAGTGACCCAATAAAAAGTTTTTGACGGACTGAAAAAACTTTTTGTTTAATTAACTCATGTAAAACAGGGGACCAGAGAGGTAACTGAATAACGAAGCAGCCTGGGTATAAGACAGCACAGAGCAGTGGGGACGGAGGTTATATAAGAAATGCACGTCCTGGCCTTGGTGATCCCCCAGATCTGTCTCTCTCGCTCCAACAGTGTTTGGATGGGCCAGACCCAGGGACAGCCCTTCTCCCAGGCTCTGACCACCCTCCAGCCTCCTTCACAGTCACCGCCTTCATTTGGAACCATCTTGGCCATCCTCAGCCTCCGACACCAGCTAACACCGTTGGGTTTTTTTGTTTTCTGTGGCTTTTTGTTTTGTTTTGTTTTGTTTTTTTAGCTTAACTCCTTATTGCTAAGCAACCATGAGCTCCCAAATTCATCAAAACAATCCCACTGAGGTGAAGGCTGCTGCCATCTGTATCTGCAGGCCTCCTACACCTACCTCTGTCTAGGCTTCTATTTTCCCCCAGATGGTGTGGCTCCGGGGGGGCTGGGCCACTTCTTCCTCAAGGTGGCGGAGCAGAAGCTCCAGGGCATCCAGCATCTCTTGAAGAGGCGAAACCAGCATGGCAGCCACGCCCTGTACCAGGACACGCTGAGTCCATCCCACGATGAGCGGGGTAAAACTCAGGATGCGGTGGAAGCCACTATAGAACCTGAGCCTGGCCCTTTGGGATCTGCAGGCCCTGGGTTCTGTCCACAGGGACCTCCATCTCTCTGCCTTCCTGGAGGGCCCCTTCCTGGATGAGGTGGCAGAACTCATCAAGAAGGTGGGCGACCACCTGACTAACCTCTGCAGGCTGGGCTAGAAAGAGTATCTGTTTGGGAGGTTCACCCCCAAGCAGGACTAAAAGCCTTTGGAGCTGGGAGGCCTTTGAGCGGCCCCTCTGAACCCCCCTGGTGTCTGGCTTTTGCCTGACCCTCTCCCTGAAACCAGTAGGCATCCTTCAAACCACCCTGGAGCCCTCCCCCATGCACTGGACCAAGTGGAAACTGTGAAGCTTTTTTGGGGGGGAAGCATCTCCCATCTAAGGAGACAGCTGGAACTGAGTTCTAGCTCACTCTTGCCATGAAGCAACGTAGGCCCTGTGTTGCTAGGTGTTCCAATTTTTAGACAGATGATAGATTTTTAATGTGAAGTCTTCCAGCTTTTATATGCTATCAACCAATTTTAAAAATTAGAATTATAGTACAATGCAGGCTCAATATAATACATCTACGGGCCAGGACAAGCCCAAGACAAATAGTGTCCAATATCGTAGTTAAAGGAAATTCCTGAGGGTTGATGATGAGTGATTCAGACCCTCCTTATCTATCCTTTACACCGACTCTCCTTAGGCAGCCCTGTGACCACGGCCTGCAGCCATATCCTCTGTCTCTTCCTATCGCCA
Source organism: Phyllostomus hastatus (assembly GCF_019186645.2). Classification (NCBI taxonomy): domain Eukaryota; kingdom Metazoa; phylum Chordata; class Mammalia; order Chiroptera; family Phyllostomidae; genus Phyllostomus; species Phyllostomus hastatus. The sequence continues at coordinate 16,791,188 of NW_025333583.1, read as the reverse complement.
GCCACACCTGGACTGGCTCAGAGCAGGACTCATCCGTGGTCAGTGCGGAATGACACTCTAAAGCACTCCTTCACACAGCCCACTGAGCCTTTTGATGGTGTTGTACAAAACTGAAATGATGGTAATTGGTAGAGAAGGTGTCCAGGTTAAATGTTATGATGAACCTTTTTAAAGGCCTGGATGATTTCATGATTCTAACGTAGCCTTAGCAACCTAAAGAAATGACATGGATAATCAAGTGACATGCTTCAGGTGTCAGCTGTCTGTCTGCAGGGCGAGAGGTAGGGTCAGAAGGAATACTCCATTCTCCCCATCTCCATCAGTTCCAAATTAGCTGGCATACAGCAAAGACTCACGCTTTTCTATGAAGCTCAAAAATATGTCCCTACTAAAGGGAGAATATTTCATCCAATAACAGATTTGCATTCTTATCAGAATATATAAATTTTCCCTCCATGAGGCTCATTACTTTTCTTAAAATGAACATGAGTGAAATTGCCTGAACGGATCCTGCGACACACCAACACCTTTCCACGCCCAGCTCTTGGCACCGTACCAGGCACAGAAGAGACTCGACAAATATTTATTTAATGAATGAATGAATGATGGGATGATTGAACTCAGTCTATGCCTCAAATGGTCTTATTTTATTGTAATGCCAGGGGCAGGGGATTAAAAAAGACAGAAGACAAAGATTAGCATCTTTAAGTGCAACACGCAGTACTTTGTCTTTGTTTTTAAAACACTTAAGAGAATTGGGTGGTAATTTATCTAAGCCACCCTGTCAGAAAGAATCTGAGGATGCAACCCTACCTCCCCGCTAAGTCTTAGCATGTGCTGGTCCGAGGTGGCTCCAGCAGTGAAGCTAAAACAATTAATTGCACTATTAAGTAAACACTTTATGTTCCCTTGAAAATCTTTAACAAGAACCTCGGTGTCAGAGGAAAAGATGCTGAGATATCAAAACCATGAAAGAGACATTAAATTTCTCAGGGTTGCCACCGGCAGCCCTGAGGATTCCAACGTCTGGTCCCCAACCCCGCAAAGTTCACAGTTCCTTACCACGACACTAAGCTTGACAGAGAAATTGCAGGTACTTGAGTAGTATCTGCATTGTAACAGATGTCAGCATCACATTGAGGAGGAAATTGAATTACAGATGGAAGGAGCTTGGGAGTTCAGAGCATCTGTTATAGGAATCTGGATTGGAGGGAATACATTTGAAAAATAAGTCTCCTCAACTTCCGAATGAACTAAAATCGTTCATGATCCTCCTTGCCATTCTCTCTCTCCCTCTCCCTCTATCTCTGTTTGCCTCCCTTCCTCTCTCTCTCTCCCTCTCTCTCTCTCTCTCTCTGCCTTTCAGAAAGAGAGGAGATTGAAGTTTTTCCACACTGTCAATGTGAAGAAAATTATAAGAAAACATTTCAGAGAATAATGTCTTTTTTATCGGTGGAATGCCAGTTAGAAATGTTACAATATTCTAAAGATTCTTTTCACGTAATCCCAGTACCTTTGCCCTGATAAAAAGTACCATGCTGTCTGAGAATTTGTAGAGGTGACCTATCCTGCCTGGTCAGCATAAAACAGCTGGAACCTGCAGGTGACCTTTTACGTTGCCATTGTCCGTTCCGTTTTAGTTAATGTGAGAAGGGACCATTCAATGCACATAGTTACTATCATTTCATTCAACAAAGAAGTCGTTCTGTGAGCGAAGAATTCTCAGAGGACAGTTTATGGCTGTAAGTAAAAATTATTCCTGATAAATAAGACCCTTAAACTACATATAGGACACGGCTCACTCCTTCTCAATCATGTTCCCACAATGGCTCAACTCACACCTGACAGAACCTGTCACAATCACGCGGGCTGTGGGCTGTGAGGGGAATGGCTGAAGGCACACTCATTTTCACACAGGTCTAAAAAGCAGCTTCCAGCCTCTCACACCCTTTCAGGATCCCCAGTCTCATCTCCAATTGTGAGAGACGGGTGATTTACAGATTCTAATCGGAGGGACAGTGATAATCTGTGACCTGTTAGTGTCACCCTGGAGACTGGCTCCTGCCCAGACAGGATAACTGAGCCTAAGGGCTCCTATGCCTGCACATCCCTGCCCTCCCCGCACCCCCGTGAACTTCAGTTAACCCCTCAATGTCCTGGAAATCGAGTTGAGGAAGGAGGTCCTTCCGTTTTGTTCTCAGCATAGTCTCCAACCATTTGGTGCTGATTCAAACTTTCTGTCAATCAAAAGTGGGTGAAGGGAGATGAGAGAAACATGGAATGCTTTAGCCCAAAACCGAAAGCAATTAAGCAAGGATAAATCTGTATCAAAGAGGCAGGACCAGAAGTGGCTGCTTAATATGGCCGTGCAATGTTAAGTGACCTAATTCTAAGTGACCTAATGGAGACCATTGGATATTAAAGCTGGGATCAATTATCAATAAAAATAAAATGTATACTTCCTTTTACAGGACTTTTGAAGTGCCTTCATCTTTACTCCCTGCTGCTTACTCAGGGTCCCTCCGCTTAGGAGGGGCGTCCCTATGGAGCGAGCTGGGAGTCAGGATTCCTGTGAGTGTGTCATTGATTCCTGTGAGTGTGTCATTCCTACCACTGGCTGGCTCCCACCGCCTTCACTCTAATCATTATGAATGCTGTGGTTTGGGCACATCTGGCGAAAGTCAGGAGTGTGAGGCGGGCACATCTGGAGCCTGGCGGTATTTCATCTCTAATAGCTGACTTCCCAGTCCTGAAGCTGACGAAGGACTTGAGTGTTGAAAAATGAAAAGATGATCACTAAACTTTGCTGGCTCCCAAGTACTTGCTCTTGCCGTGGGGAAATTTATATCCTATTCCACTGAAGACACTGCACAAGTGACAGTCGTAACTCAATAATAGTGCTTACAAGACTGTCCAAAGATTGACACTCTTACTGACATTTCTTTAGCCTGTGGTTTGGGTCAAGCCTCTACTGCAGAAATTCCCCCTTTATGCCAAAGGCTCAAGGTCATCAGTTCACCAAGAGGAAGAAATGTCCATTCTCACTTTCAACTACACAATCCATTTTTTAAAATTCACTAACCTCACTTCCTTACACTGCCCTGAAATCATCATTTTTTAAATTGCGTGTATTTAGTCAGTTAGCTGGTTTTTTAATTTTTTTTTATTGGAACAGCCTGAAGAGATTCTGCAAAAATTTGTCTTTGAGCCACTGACAGTTAGAATACCTTTATTTTCATCATCTCTTTTATGAATAACATTATCTCGTAGGCATATCTTTATCTTCATCTACTATAAATCCCTTATTTTAGGCCCCTTGTTCTCTGCATTTCCAATTTAACTTCATTATCTTTGCACAAAGCTTGATGAACCAAAGAAATTTACTGTAAGGCTCAGGGCCTGTGTTTATCTTTGAAATAGAATTCTTTATGCGGATCCAATGAACTTTATTAAAATATCAAACTTTCAAAATATAAAGTAAAATACTATGTACTGCTCCCCGTGCAATCACTTCACATAAATGAATTCAGCTTGGCTTTCTATAGGTGATACCAGGGGTGGTTACTCCACCACAGAAGTGGCTGGACAACGGAAGATATTACCTGGCAACCTGAGGTTCCCCACAAACTGTATTCCCCTTAGAAACAGCTAATAGGCTCCTACTGTGTATAAATTGGGAGGCAAGGTGCCAAAGGGGTGAAAAAAACCTTTAAGACACTTATCCTAGTTGCTTATCACCTAGATGAAAAAGCAAACCCATAGATGAAATAACAGATAGTAGACCCAAGGACAGAGGGAATCAGGACAAGTTAAGCATGAGCCAAGGCCTGAGTAACCAGGTTCTACAGCAGAATATCAGTGTCCAGTTGTCTTTGCTCTAAACTTTGCCCCAAGAACCAGCAGCTCTTGGAGCCTCCTATCCAGGTCTGCAGATAGGACAGCTGACCTTATGGTTGGGAACTATCCATGAAAATTTACTATACGATTTCTGTTTGGAGAAACGCAAGTGAGAATGCTCTTAGTGGCCACCTCAACAAAAGACAGTTGGAGCAGATGAGCCTCGAAAAGGGTTTATTGGTCCCACTTGCACAGGTGAAAAGTCAGAGAGCAATGAAGCCACTGGCCAAGTTCTGAGGGTGGGTGAGTGGAGGGGCAGTCCACAGACCGTGCTTCTCGGTTCACCACGCTCTCCGTGCCCTGGAGGCCGGGCTGCAGGGTCAGGAGCGAACGTGAAGCCTGAACAGTTCGCTGGTGCCCAGTGACCACGCCACGGGGCCTCTGATCCCCTCAGTCACTCTTCAGACACAGCAACCCCTCCCACAGCATCTCCACAACCCACTTCCGACTACCTTTTTATGACTTTACAACACAGTTTTTCCTCAAATTTTATGGCATTTCATTAAAGCCGCCAGAAGGTGATACTGCCCCTTTTCTAGGAGTGAAATAAATTCAAGTTTTATCGCTTCTGGAAATGCCCGAGCAGCTGTCAGGACATGTGATAGATTTTCTCAATTACAGGACTTGTGGAGCATTTTATACTTACATCTGCACCGAAGCCCAGTAGAGTGGATGCGCGTCTGGCCTCCTCCTCTCTAATCTCGTGCATCTTTTCCCTTTTAATGACCAATTTGTTCTTTTTTCCCTTTTATTTCTTCTTACCTCTTTTTTTTCTGCATTTTGTTTCTCTTTTGGTTGTTTGGTTTAAAGAATGATACCCTTTTTGTACAAACTTACATTGTTTGTAGAAGAAAAGCGAAGGAGGGAAAAAAACCTAACCATGATCTATAGAAGAAAAAAGAAGTAAATTAAAATTTAAAAGCAAATCAATTTTCCATGGGGGAACTTACTGCTAATATAAGGTATGCTTTGCACATGCAGTATTTATTAATGTGACATGACCTATGTGGAGTTTTTTCCTAATGGGATAGAGGCTTTGGACTGTGTGACTTTTTACACTAATGAGCCTGTTCATTGGTGTTTTTCTTCATTATCAACATGGAGAGAAGCAGCTTTCATTGACAACATCGTGGATTATTCAGAGCTGCAGAACCAGGGGCTCGATGGCTAAAATAAATAAAAAGGCTAATGTGTAGCATGGACCGTGCCAGTAGAAGGCACAGACAGACTGTGGTTATGGCAAGAAAATTCATTTCACAGACTTTGCATGTATCATTTTGTGGACAGAAAATAAGCTTCAGAAAGCAAATGGGGTGATCAAAATGTCTGTTTTCTTAGAGATGCTTCCACTTAAATAACATCTTAAAACAATGGGGTATTTCGTGCAAACATGACTGAGTACAGCCCCCCTAAGAACCCTGCAGGGTAGGCAAGATGAGTGTTCTTACCCCCGTATTAGGGATGAGAAAACAGGCTCATGGCGCTTTGCCCAAGGTCAACATCATTCTTATTCCTGCCCAGCTCTTCTACTCCAGCCACTCTTCCTCTTTGGCAGATCCCTCACAACATGGGACACTCTCAACAAGAAACAGTTAATTCCTTGGTTTCTGCATAGAATACACTGGTAATACCTTACAAGTCCACGTAACTGTAAACTCTTCACATTGTGCTCAGACTGGCCTCTCTGAATTTCCCCTCTGTCATTTTTTTATTCCATCGCCCTGTTTAATTTTTTGTAGCTCAAACCACACTCTGAAATTACATTCCTTATTTATTTACTCACCCATTTATTTTTGTTTCAGTTGCCAAATGCTGTGTAACAAACCACCGCAAAACTTAGCGGTTTAAACAAATAACAATTTATTGTTTCTCATGAGCGTGTGGTTGACTAGGCTCCGCTGGGTGATTTTTCTGCCCAACAAGATGTAGCTGAAGTTACTTATGCGGTTTTGTTGAGCTGGGAGCTTGGTGGGGACGGAGAGTCCAAGATGGACTCTCATCCTCCAGGCACCTCCTCCATGTGGCCTTTCAGCGCTCAGCCATCAAGTCCAAGCTCCTTTACAGCACAGCAGCTGGCTTCCAGAAAGGAACATTCCAAGAGCAATAGCCTCAATGTGCAAGCACTTTTCAAAGTTTCTGCTGGCATAAAGCAGGTCACCTGGCCAAATCCGGAGTCAACTGGGGAGAGGGCTGCCAAAGGATGTGGATGTCATGTGTGAATCATCGGAGATCGGCAAGGCCACGGTGCACTCCAGTATTCGGAGAGGAAACTGCTGGTCTGTGAACTCTGTGAGGGCGGGAACTTTGTCTTGCTCACTGCTATAACCTTAGCATTAGAACAGTTTCCAGCAAATAATAGGAGCTCAAAAATATAAATAACTGTTAAATAAAGGAATGAATGAATGAGACATGCCCTATTAACTTCATTTCCTCTTATTAAGATAAACTTTTATTAAAGGCTACCCCTTTTGCCCCCTCCCAGTCATTACCCTTCTTGAAGAGTAACTACTGTCCTAACACTGTGAATTATTTTTGCCTGTTTCTGAAATTTATTACAGATAAAAATCATACGGCATACACTTTTATGTGTCTGGCTTCTTTCACCTTTATGAGATTAGTCCGTGTTGCTGTGTGAAGCTGCATTACTCATTCTCATCGCTGCATAGTAGTCCGTAGTATGAGTACCCCATCATGAATTTATCCATCCTACTGCCAATGAACATTTGAGTTGTTTCCAAGTTGGAGCTATTGTGAACAGTGTTATAAATATTTATGTTCACAGTTTTGGGTGAAAGCTTGCATTTCTCTTGAGCATATTATCGACAAGTGGAATGGCTAAATCACAAGATAAGCATCTACTCAACTTTAGAAGATACTCCCAAACAATGTAGCTGGGTAGCTGTAATGTACACTGCACCAGCAGCAAGCATGTGGGTGTTCAAGTGGTTCCAATACTAAAAATTATGTCTTTTTCATTTTAGTTTATGGGGAGGGGGTGCGTAGATGTATCACATGGTGCTTTTGATTTGCTTATCCCTGACAATTAATAAAGGTGACTTATTAGTTTGCTACAGCTGCTGTAATCAATTACCATACAGTTGGTGGCTTAAAACAACACGATTTATTCGCTCCCAGTTCTGGAGGCCAGACGTCTGAAATCGAGGTGTCAGCAGGGCTGTGTTCCCTCTGGGGGCTCTGGGCGAAAACCCATCCCCTGCTCCTTCCAGCTTCTGGTGGTTGTGGGCGTTCCAAGCTACATCGCTCCAACCTTGGCCTCTCTGCCTCTATGTCGCCTGTGCTGTGTGCATGTCTGTGTCAACGCTCTCTCTGTCTCTCTCCTATAAGGAGATACGTGATTGCATATTGTGCTCATTCAGATTTCCTTTGCCATATAAGGTAATATTTACAGGTTCTGGCGACAGGAAGTGAATATATCTTTGAAGGGCCATTTTTTCAGCCAACAGGTGGGCACATTTTAATTTGCATGCCCTCTTCTGTGAAGTGTCTGCTCTCTTGCCCACTCTTCTACTGGGTGACCTGCCTTTTCTTACTGATTTCTGAGTATAAACCCTTTGTCAGGAGAACGTATTGCAGATTCTGCTCTCACTCTGTGGCTTGCCTCTCCACTCTTTAATAGCATCTAGTTCTTAGTTTAATGTAGTACAATTTATCTCACTTTTTAATAGATTAATAAATAGGTTCAGAGAAGCCCAGTGACTTTCCCAGGATATGTATCTAATTAGAGGGAAGTGCTTGTACTCAACCTCGTGTCCACATTCCTGAAGTTCATTAATGGGGAAATGGGGTTTTAGTGCTATAAAACCAAAATGTATTTCTAAAGCTTCCCTCTGGCATTTCAAGATTTTTATGTTTTAAAATAATGAAATAATAAATTTTTAAAAATTTGGCTTTGCAAAATTACCTCTGGCTTCTTTGCCCAAATTGACATGCTGATCGTAAAATTGATATGGAAATTCAAGAGATCCAGAATAGCCAAAACCATCTTGATAAAGAAAAATGAAGTAGGAGGCCTCACATTTCCTGATTTCAAAACTTACTACAAAGCTATACAAAATAAGACAGTGTGGCATCAGCTTAAGGATAAGCCAGCAGACTATAGATCAATGGAGTGGATTTTAGAGTTCAGAAATAGACCAACATTTTTTGACCAACTGATTTTCAAAAAGGGTGGTAAGATTATTGAATGGGGAAAAATAGTTTTTTAACAAAATGGTTCTAGGACACTAAAAATCATTGAATTGTACACTTTGATTATGGGAAGATGGACAAACACATTTTTTCTTATTGTTCTACAGTAAACCACCTTCAAGTCACATTCTATTCATTTAAAAATTACAACAAATTTAGCAGGACATTATCTGACACAAAAGAGTTATCATGTCAATGAACAGTGTAAACAACAAATTTTATTTAAAATGTTGAAGAAAACACATCGTTTTTTAAAATGCAACTTTTGTCTACATCCATAGCTTTGCTTACCAGGTCATAGTAACTGCCTACCTATGAGTTTCTTGCCCCAGACAAAATTCCTGTCATAAAGAACTCAGAATTTCCTTATTTTTATATTTAGAGTACCTACTGCAGTGCTCGGCAAATGGTGCACATTCACTCGGTAAATGTGTGACAAAGGCTCATGGCTTCCACGCACCGTCCTCTAATGCTTCTGTATCCATTTACCTAAAAGCAACTCTTATGCACATAAAAACTATTTTTATTTGCTTTTTAAAACAACTTTATAAAGAAAAATTTTCTAACTCTCATCTAGTTATATGTCTGTGCGAGTTATAAGCTTCACACCCTCACTTTGGTTTTTCAGTCCTTTCAAAAAATTAATCTGAACTAGTGAAGTTGCACCATGCTAAACCAGCATTTATGTTTTCAATTTTAGTGTTAAATATGCATATTCTTGGATCCAGAATTTTCATACCTCATGAATTCACCACTGAATGGGTCATCATGATCTGAAAAAGTTTAGGAGTTGGAAGCACATGTAAACTATTGCTTATATTCGCCTTGGAACTAATGTGAGCACTTAATTGCGGTAGAGGTTACTCCGGTGTTTGTTAAAATAGCGTCTGTGTTTTCTGTACATTTCTTTAATTTTCCAAAACTGCAGAAGGAGGAAGAAACATTAGGAAGCTGCCTCAGGGGGTGCTGAATGAGACGTTGCTCTGGTCCTGAGAGGACGCTCTGGCAGTGGTTGGGACAGGCAGGCACACACAGGTCAGACACACAGAAGGGAAGCTGGGGAAAGAGATAGATGAGCATCTGGAGCTATAAAGGCCAGCACTGAGCTCACCTTTTAACTGCACGGCATTGTGAGTTGGTGACATTTTTCGTTTGTGAATCAGTGTTGTCTTTTGTTTTGTTTTGTTTTGTTTTGTTTTGTTTTGTGTGGTTGTTGGCTTTTATATCTGCTAAACACCCAGAAATCGCCCTTTAATTCACAGTCCTAAGTACATTCTCTTTGAAAGAAGAGACAGGCTCATAAATGATGAGAATCCAGAATCCAGTTCTCCCATAGCTTTATCTGTATTTGTGTCTTCTTCAACTTCACTGACAACAGTTCCTAAATTGTTTAGGGTGTTGCAAGAATAAAAAATAAAAATAGATGGATATATAGATAGATATTTTTATAATACCCAGGACAACAACAAGCAAAGAGAGAGACAGTCCTTCCTAATGATAATTAGCTTTATTCTGCACATGAGATTGTATTACCCTCTCCTTGGCAGACAAAGGTTACCCTTCTTCATAAATTTCATCCCGCCCACAGACCAATCTAATTATAGTAAATAATTTTCTCAATTCACAATTCTGCTGTTCTCCAACCTGCCCACTATTTTCTATATTTTTGCAATAAATGTCTACAAAATTGCATGTTTCATTAACAATTCAACATCTCTCTGAAAACGATGCATCCCTAAGTCAATTCCTACCCACCCTGCATCAGGGGTGCTATATTCCTCAGTCTTTCACACCATAAAAGTCTTTGTTCAATAAAGAGTAGTTAATTTTTGATCAGGGAAGTTGGGGCTGTAATATTTTTTACAACACTGGCAATATTACAAAAACGGAGAAGCAATATTTTATTTGCTAGCATGGGATGGTAGGAGAGCGTCCGATTGAGAGTCTGGGGCTCTAGAGACCTATTAGCTGTGCAACCTTGGACCAATCACTTTGTCTTTCTGAGCTTCAGGTTCATCATCTATAAAAAAAAGTCACTTATATTCTAAGGTTATTTGGAGGCTCCAATAACAAAGAAATGAATATTTGAGGACTGTGAGAGCTATATACACAGGGAACATTCTTGTTTTTTGTTATTTAAAATAACATAGAACTTTCAAGCTCCAGCTTCTACTCCATTGGCTGAAGACAACATCCAAACTGACCAATGTGTGCGCCCATGTTTACTATTTGCCCCCAGATAAATTCTCCTGCTATCTCCTCGTGTAGGGTTTTGTTTTTGTTTTTTTTAAAGTTCAGGGTTTGTTTTGTTCTTGTTGTTTTGCTGTCTGAGTTATTGATTTTGTATCTTTCCTGAAATAAAGAGAAGTAAAAATTTTCATAGGCAGAAATTCATCTCCATACACGCTATCATTCCATCACTTCCCTGCACTAAGGGAGACAGCCTGCAGAACCTTAAACCTTTTTTTAAAGACCCCAGTGATATATGAACATTCATTTCCAAGCGCTCCCACTAGAGTCATTCTAATCCGGGGAGCTCTAGGGACTGTTTGAACGCGGTCTATATGAAGTCATTTCTCAGGCACTTCTCCTCACTGTCATGTAGCCAACAGGCTGAATCAACCACATGCAGTAATGAAAACATCCTGTATTTATAGGAGTATTTCTCCAAGGAACATCCTTCAGCAGGAAGGCCTGAAAGAGTTCTAAGAATTGAAGGACATATTTCAGACGTGTCTAACCTGTCTCCAAACCCCTATAAAAATGGTCAGGATACCAAATTGTGCCTTTCTCCGCCTTGTGCTGTAAAATGAAATGAGAGAGTGGTTTGGCTTTATGGCTCTCCATGCCGTTGTGTCTCTTTTGCTATTACATGGGCGTAAATAAATAAATAAATATAGGCCATATGAAGCATTACACGTGTCACCACCTCTCCAAGCAGCCACATAACTTCAACTGTGAATTTTATTTTATCTTAAGAAAATTTTTTAAATAGTCTGTATAAAATAGTCTACAGACATATCGTTTTTAGATCCCCCCCCCCACCAGACCCTACCCAGGACAAAGCTTTTGGCCTCTAAAAATACAAGAAGGAAGGAGAAAAGGACAGGGGAGATTTGTAGCAAAGCAAAGTTTACCCTTTCTCCCCTTTAAAGGGGAGTTGGATTAGCTTTCCTTTTAGATCTACGTACTGCTTAAATTCTTGAAATACACAAAGAAAGCTGAGTAGTAAATTATTGCATCATAAAAAAATAAAATAGACATTTTTTCAAAAGCTTTCCCATGAATAGCCTTTGTTCAAAATGACCTAAGAGCAGAAAGGGTCCCAGGATTTCTGGGACAAGAGGCTATGGGTCCTGGTGGGGAGAGAGAGGGACCCCAGAGGAAGGTGCTCCCACACCAGCGATGCTGCATTGGGCCTCCGTGTCAGAAAGGTGGGGGAAATGTCAAGCCTCACCTGGAGAGGACAGGCAAATCTAAGGCATTGATCCAAGGTCTTCATCTGAGAGTTGGTACTGACCCAACAACCGGCATGATTTTCAACCATCCTCAGCTTTCCCAATGAGGCCTGGAGACTTGTTTACAACTTAGGTTTTTGCTCAAAATGCAGCTTTAAAATGGTGAAGCAAATAGAGGTAAAAAGTGTCCCTTGATCACCTAACACCGTGAAGATGGAATATGGCCACTATGTCTCGAGCATCTACTATGGGAAGTACTGGGGAAATGCATGTATTTCCTTCGTACGGTGTGGCCAAAAATGGCTCTTTGCTCTCTCCACGCCCTTTGTCCCTTCCCACCTTTACCCCAGCACAGTTAAAGTGGTAGTACAAAAAATGGTCAATATGAACAAAAGGATGGTCTGCTCTAAAGACTTGTGGCATGGGGCACAGCCCGCCATGCAGAGGATCCTGGGAACATACCACCATTTCCAATAATCCAGCATTACTGCCTTCCAAAGCAAAGCGGGAAACAGGATCAGGAGCCTCGCCGACCTTGGCCAATCCTGGTGGCAGGAAAACGGAGCTCGGACAGTGGGAGGACAGGAGGTGGGGGTGAGGAGATGGTAGAGGCAGAACAACAGAAAGAACGATCAAGTGCAAAAAAGTTATGCCTTGATAGCCACCAAAGACTGACTCAGAAGGGCTCACTGGCAACCCAAGGGAGGAAGTTTGGCGGTTCACTTGGGACCGTGTGCGTGCACATGGTCATCTTAGACTCAGCTCTTTTAGGTAATGCACTGTTTCTCAAGCCCTTCTAGATGTTGCAGGATTATGAGGTCCTTTCTGCAACCTATAAGATCCAGAAGAAACTGAAACTCAGAGAAGTTAGTTAACTTGTGCAAGGACACACAGCTAGCAGGTAGCAGAGCCAAGATTCCAGCCAGCCCAGGGCTGCCTGACTGGAAAGGCTGTTACCTTAGTCACCACACAGCACACCTCACTCACGGCGCCCCTCTGCTCTGCTCCCTCCATCCCACTAATGTACATGGGCTGAATAAAAATTCAACATCCGTCATTCTCTTTAAAACAGGTATTTGTGTTGATGGTATGTTTATTCACATATTTCTAGGTGCACCGTAATATTTGAAATAACTTCTTCCACTATTCATTTCACGTCTATTCAACACAGAGCTCCCAAGTTCCTAAGGCAAGCCAGGCATTGTGCTGGGTGCTTTAGGAGGTCACAGTCCACTGGAAGAGATCACATTAAAATGAAAATAAGTGCCTGGTTTCCCATGCTACAGTAAGGCGTAACCAAGAGATTAGAGCTTGCTTATTGAGCTGCAATCCAAAACCACATTATTGGGCTATAATTTCCTGTTTGATTGACAAGGAAGGACTGAGCAACTAGCCCAAGGTCAAGCAGCTAGTCAGCAGCAGTTCATTTCACTTACTTTATTGTCTCTGACATACCGTGTTTGCATGATTCACCCTCTCTTAATAGCCTTATGTAATGCTCAAAACATATTTTATGTTTTACAGGCATTTTAAAAATTTAAGGCCAAAGAAGAAAAAGCGTTAAAAGCTAACATTGGGCTGGATCACATTTTGACTGCCAGCTTTAAGGACAACAGAGCGCCTACAAGGTTTGGCGTCCCCCCAGGCATGTTTCCAGGCTATGGAAGCAGTTAATTCTGCCCTAAATGCATGCTGCGCCCTCATCTCCTCGGTAGCCCTCTATTCGGGCTAAGACTTAATTGGTTTGGGTTGGGTAATTCATAGTGCCTCATTAGGGCATCAAAACACATACTAGGCTCTCCAGTAATTTTCTCCCCTGAAAGAACATTGATTGGCTCCTTCATTGGGAAAGGAATTAGCTAAAGGACTCTTGGGTTTGTGTGGAGAGATTAAGTCCACAATAGATCATTTCAAAGTGTATTCTACACTCAGATTTCTTTGTGCCTATCTGTCTATCGAATTTCTCTTTCCTTGCTAGAACTTCTTGTACACCTACCCAATGGCAAATGAGGGTTAGTTGCCCTGCAGAATTGTATAAACTGTGAGTATTTTGAAGTTTTCACTTGCCAGTGTCCCGGCATTCTTTGTCTGAGATGAACTCTGTTAATGCACTGATAGGAAAACCACAAAAAGATGGCTTTTCTGCTGATCCTGATGATTACTCATCTGCCTCCTACTCCTTTTCTCACTGTTGCTATAGCAGGCTCCACCAGCACCCCATCCGTATCTACCCACCTCTGCACATCAAAGGATGCTAAATACGAATGCCTACAATGCTCTGCTTATATTTTCCAGCTTCGAGAGATGGGTCAGCACTCCTACAGGGCAAGGTGTAAATGCGGGGGTGTTGATGCCCCTGAAATAAACTGATGACAGAGGATATTTGGGGGATACATATTCCAGCCTCCTCACTTCTCAGCTGGGACAGCTCTAAGGTATGTTCTATACTCTCTCCCTGAGTTGCTGGGCAGAAAAAGCACCAGCTGCCTAAAGTGGTGACTGGCTTCATAATACATGCTTTATTGGCCTCTCCCTTCCCTGTGCCCCTTCCTCACTACACTACAAATGTTTCCTAGTGTCACCTCCCCAAAATATCACTCCCACGTGACTCTTTGTCTCAGGGTCTGCTTCTGAGCAGTCTAAAGTAAAATATTTACTGTGGTCTGGTCAGTCTTTGACTTACACTGTCTGACATTTAAATCAGGTCGTTGAAAGGTCATTGAGACAGTTACCTTGCTGTGGTCGGGGCAGAGCCTTCTCAGTAGACTGTGTTCACCCTAAAACCCAGACACGCTAGGGTGGATCTGAGGACTACTTGAGTAAACCCATCAGGAGCCCATTTTCATTATGGTTAAAGGAACTTCCTAACAAATAACTTACCCTAAAGGAAGAGAGAGTTGAGACCTACCAGTTTGGTCAAAAGAGTTTAGATCAGTATTGGTGGGAGGAGAGGGAGTGGGTTGGGACTGTTTTGAGTTGCATGTTCATATACAGTATCTTCTATTGTACATTCTCTTACTCAAGAGAGCCTTACTCCCAACCCATGATCTTCTGAAGGCCGCGTAGTGAAGAATCGTGTGGGTGAAGGAGGGCGTGAAAAAGAGAGAGCAGAGTAAACTAGAATAAGTGAAATGAAACGGTTGCTCTTCTTACAGTTGCTGAAAGAGATCAAAACAGAAACTCGCTCTTTTTTTGTTATTGTATCCTATTTTTACCTTCAGATGGGTATGTCATGGGGAAACATTAGTAACACTTCAAACAGTATCACATCAATACAACTTCCTTGACAAGTAGCCTGCCTTAGTGCAGCAAAGATATCCAATTCCAAAAAACCCTGCAAGCTCTTCTCTCCAGTTTATTCTGGGACTTTCCTACTGGCAAACAAAGTAGAGCCATTCTATTCTCTCCAATCGTATAAAATATGCATCTAGGCAGATTGCCACCGACACTCTTGAGAGGGCTGAGCTGCTGGCTTTCTTTTTATCCACTGCTTTCTTATAAAACTGACCCCTAGTATCAGCATGAACAAAATTGTGAATGGAACTTACCCCTGGGATTCTGGATTCTGGATCCTCTAGGAGTGTCCCATAATGTCCCTGTCGTTGGTTTTGCCCTTGGGGGTCTAATTTAACTGACAAATCTAAAGAATCACATGGAGGCGGCCATGTCCCCAGTGACTTCACAGATGGGAACCCTGCAGTGAGTAAGTTATTCCAGCAAGTTTGACATTAGCTTATGTTGAACATTCTCCTGACAGATCTGCTCATTTCTTAATAGCATAAAACAACTGACTGTTATTACGCATGAGTCTCCATTGACTTGATAAATACCATGGCCCCATTTCTGGCTGTTTTCATAGATGTCCTAAAGGCATCTGAACATGGCATTTTACATTTGGCAGACACTGATCAACAACAATTTTTTTCTATTAGCCTTGGAAGCCTCAGCCTTAAATGTACAGTGTTAAATTCCGACAAGGGAAGGATATCCAACTCTGTGGACAAGTGCATTTTTAGGGTGAATGGAGGGAGGGAGGGAGGGCATCCATACTGCCTGAGTACATGTGGGCACATTTTGCAAAATCAACTTAGCTGCAAATTTAACCTGAAATCAAATCATGTCTTGGCATTATGCCTAGCAGGCATTATATAGTTGTTAGTTTCAATCATAAGAACAATTACTTCTAGTTATGGAGCAGATCAGTTTTAAAAGTCCTCAGGCCAGCAAAGTCTTCCTAGGATGCAACTAGCTGCAAAAGAAAAAAGGGAAAAAATCAGTAGATGAAAGAAGTGTAATGCTGTATACTTTCAGCTTTTATTAATATTTTGTCAGTCAGTCGACTGGCAACAGGCACGGAGTCCTGCACTACCCTCAGCGCCACGGGCATGGTGCTGGGAGGGCACACACGGATGAGGAAGACACGTCCCCCATGCTCAGAAGATGTGAAGTCTTCGTGGAGGGTGAGACCATACTTAACAAGTGTATCCGAGACTGAAGAGAAAAATACAGAAGTCTATGTAAAGACAAGATAATGAAGGCAAAGGACTTATTTCCATGCCAAGGAGGCCTGCAGTAAACACTAAGTGAAGAGTAGCTACCATTAATATTATTTTATTAGAAAGCTCGAGTTCATAATTACATAAATTCTGAGAGGGAACAAACTCAGATTGGAAGGGGGTGAGTTCTGAGTCAGACTATAACAGTTTGAAGAGACAGGTTGGAGCAGAGAAAACGATCTAAGAAAATAATCCGAGAAAAAAACACCATTGTGTATATGAACACAGACCCCCAACACAGAATTCAAAAGACAAGGACAATGAAGCTCCAGGTAGCTCGTTCAAATACCAACTGTTATCTGTACGATATAATGAAATGTAAACATCTGGTTCTTTGCATAATTTTGATCAAAAAAACATACTAATATGTTTTGCACAGATATGGAAGAAAACCAACTGCATTAGATTTTCGTCAAGAAAGGACTATGCGGGTGTCAAACCAGGACACTGCACCACTCCCTATGTTGTAATGACAAGGTGTATGGACAAATCTAATCTGGGTGAGCCCGGGAGCCATCATAGGGTGCCCAGCAGAAGGGACAGGCTCCCTCAATCAATATACTGGGTGAGAACTGTGGTGAAGTCAAAAGAAAGAAGAAAGAGGGAAGGACTTTCCTTTGGGCCCACTTTTCATGCTCATCACTCACCTTCAGTTGACACACTTTTGCTGGCCCCTCCTCTTGGCTCCAGGATTGGGCATATGGTCCAGGGCAAGCCTATCCATGTGGTTTTTTTCTCACTTGCCATAGGGATTGGTTCAAGATGTGGCAGGAAAAAAAAAAGTCCAAAAAGCACCCGGACTTTTTCTAGGACTGTTGCAGAGGTGGCACTCTCCTTCCTCTGGCGTCACTTAACTGGAAGGATGAATGCTGAGACCTTTGGTGTTCCTCCTGCCATCGTGTGCGATGGGCGTCTGTGGGAATAAAGTCAGCACGGAGAAGAGCTGAGAAGATGGGGCAAGGCAGACACCCGACACCATTGTTTGAGAGCTTCTGGACTCGACTTTGGATTTTTTCAGTTGCTTGGTTCAAAGTAAGTTGAAGTGATTTTTTTTGTCCCTTGACACTGAATCTTAACAAAATGAGTTAAGTTACCATGTCAATGCAGGTGATCTGCAAATCTCTTTACCTCTCTTTTAACCCATTTCCAGTGGCCTTTAGAGCTTCTAAACTGGAGACAACTTTTGACACCAAGGTTTGAATGGGTTTAAAATTGAGCTCACCCTGATCTTTGCTCCTTCTCCGACTGTTCTTTATCTTCTCCAAGCCCCTCAACCATGCCTCTTTTTCTGTTAGGGTTGCAGACACAGTAAAGGAGCCTGTTTTGACTAGAAAGTATTTCTTTACTCCTCCTTCTGTTAACATCCCCTCCCCTCCTTTGGGTATTAGCATTTCCCACATTCCATGTGAATTTGGACTCAAAATCAATGCAACACCCTCCTGGAAACTAAAATTGGCCCAAGGATGGGCACAGGACCCAAGGTGGTTTCTGTCACTTGCAACCTAAATAGTCTTGATAAATAAAGTTTCTGCCATCTCCTCCTCTGCCTGCCTATAATCAGCGTGCTCCATTTTCAGGTCCTGTAATTTGGGGGTTATTTTCTATTTCCCTTTTTTTCCAAATCTAAATTCACAGTATTTTTCCTAATTATATAAGGAATTTTCAATGTTGAGTTGTAGAAAAATATAAACAGGCACATGACAGATAAAACAATTCACTGTCTCTAAGGGTTCATGTGGTTAGGTTGGGCCCACCTGGATAATCCATGTCTGTAACCTTAGCCACATCCGCAAAGTCCCCTTGGCCAGGTAAGAAGACATATTCACAGGTTCCGGGGGCCAGGGCTTGGGCATTTGGGGGCCAATCTGCCTATCACATGTAGCTTATCAATTTTATCCCTCATCAATTTCCTCATTCCAAAAGAACTCAAACTTTCCATGGTAAAAGCGTTTTGAATTTGGAGATTCCATGATCTTGTCATCAAACAGTGTATTTGGTTATAAAGAATGAATATTTCATCAGGTTTTTCCAGAGTTTACATAAAATATCCTCCAAGGCAATTTGTACGCTATGCTCACCAATCAGCATTTTGCTTAAAATTCATCTCCCAGATAATTTGATATAAGGAAGAGACTTCTCAGGATAGAGAATGCAAATAATTAAGTCAATACAAAATAAAGTATGTATTAAATATAAGTATAAATTAGTATTTAAATGTAAATTATAAATGGATATTAAGATAAATTAAATATAAATTTAAATGATGGTGTTATGATGCCAACTGGAATTGGCAATATAAGTCAATAACCAAAAGAATAATTATGTCCAGGAGCACTTAAAACATCCAGTGTTCTCACTCTAATATGGTGGCTCAGATGGAGTGAGCCCCTGAGTGCTTGTGTCACTAGAGCCATATAGTAAGTAGTCTCATCACGGTCCCTGTCCCCACAAAATCACAATTGAAAAGAGACACATACTGGAAAACAATTTTAAACACATGCTAATTAATGTAACATAAGCACAGGAGTTACTCTAAGAGTGTCTATAAAAGCAAAAAAGTCAGTAGCCTAAAACCTTGTGAGAAGACACTGATCATTAGTAGGCAGAAATGAAGAACAGGGCTGTGGGGATCTCAACCGAGGAGCCAGGAGCCATTCTGTAAGGGCATTACTTACTAGCCTACCTCTCTCAGCATCTTGACTCTTACTGTTAATGAGATCTACTTGGCAACTCAAAAAATTCCTAGGTTGTTCCTTACCAATGGATTTATAAACATAATTAAAGAATTCCACAATGTGGAATGGGAAGCAACCCCACATACAAATAAGTATGCATGTATGTATATATATACATATTGTACTTCCATGTATATGTTTAACTAGAATTCTGTATGGGCTTTGTGCTCATTTACAAAACCTTAGGGCTCTGCTGCATGCCCTGCCATCTGTGTGGCCACCAGGTCTACATCAGGGACCTAAATCCTGCCCTCTTTGTACTTTATTCTCTTGGTTTTCAAGCAGTCGTACTTCTTACATTATCATTTGACACCCTTGGAACACAAATATTTCCCTCTTTCCTTGTAGGCACTTTGGCTGGTCTAATAATTAAATACAAATGAAACAGATTAACAGGAGAAAAACAAATTTAAATTCTTATGTATGGGAGCCCCAAAGATATGAGACTCAAAGGCACTCAGACAATTGAGGTTTAGCTGCCATCTTGAGCTAGGGAAGGAAATAGGGACCTTGAGCTTCAAAAGCCCAGATGAGGGGCGGGGGGCAAATTGGCAATTCACAGGACAGTGAGAGCAGATGTTTGGTAATTAGATGTTTCCCCTGCCATAGAGGTAAGTCTTTCAGATGGTTATGTCTGGTAACAACTCTCTTTTTGGGCCAGTCTCCACATCTGAGTTCTTCTAGGCAGTTCAGGGAAAAGTAGAAGTATTCTTGTGTCTGCTGGGTCTTGACTGGCTTCAGTGCAAAATAATCCACATGCCAAAGTGGCACACTTTGGAACACCCTGTTCTGCTCTTCTTCAACACCAAACACTACTTTTCTTCTGTATCACCACTGAACTTCTGGAATGGGTGTTCCCCATCCCCATACACTGCTTCATCACCTCCTATCAGAGTTTTTGGAATTGTGCTACTTTTATTGCTGTATTACTTTCTTCTTCTTCTTTTTAAAATTATTTTATTATTGCTCAAGTACAGTGGTCTGCATTTACCCCCATCTCTCCCCTCAACCCCAGCCATCCCCACCTCCCTCCCTTCTTCCAAACCCCCTTGATTTTGTCCATGTGTCCTTTATAGTTGTTCCTGAAAATACTTTCTTCTTAATTTTTTTTCTTTTTCTTGGTGGTTATTTTTTTGTAATTATCCTATTACTTTTATCACTTTGCTAAAATTTGTGCGTTCTCGTACATTTTTTGCTTTTAAATATTTTTATTTTATTTTAGAGAGAGGGGAAGAGAGGGAAGAAGAGAGAGAAAAACATTGACTGGTTGCCTTCTGCAAGTGCCCCAACTGGGGACAGAGCACAGAGCCTGCAACCCAGGCATGTGCCCTGACCTGGAATCAAACCAGCAATCTCCAGGTTTGCGGGATGATACTCAACCAACAGAGCCACTTGGGCCAGGGCTCTCTGTATGTTCTTAAGGGACCAGTTTAGGAAGAGAATCAGGAGGTCAAAGAGGAAAGAAGCGCCACTTGCCAAAACTCCGCTTGCCGCTGGACACCATGAGTATGTCGGAACAGGTCAACTGCCTACGACTTTCAGAAACGCTTGATTTTCATTAGATTCCCCTCCAAGTTTTTCATAATCTAGGCTTCCTGCCCTGTGTTAATTATATTTCTGACCCAAAACCAACAAACTAAGAGGCTACATGTTGTGATGGAAAGTATGCTGGACCAGACGCCAAAAACTGTGAGGTTTAGGGCCAACTCTGGAGTTAACCAGCTGTGTGACCTTGAACAAGTCACTTCATCTCTCAGAACTGCTGTCCCCTCTCAATTCTTCAATGAACAGTTAACAAAAGTATGTCTATGATTTCTTCCCGGTCAGAGTGATGTCATTCATTGACCCTGGTTCCCTCTCTTCGTACTATTAAGATAAACTATATATAACATAGTCCACAGTGTTTATAAGCCAGGCTCCGTTTTTATTACTATTTTTTACTAAGCATAAGTTACTATGCATGAGCTATATAACACTAAAAATTGTACTACATGCCATTTCAAAAACAATTTGGCTAAATTTATTCAGGGTATGATTCAGCAAATGAGGTATTTTACATACCACTGTGAGAGCGAACCTCGGTTTTACAAACCAGCAAATAAAACCTGGATCCGAAAGACTGGAGCTAACACTGGCTGGGGTCCATCATCTTTATGAGAGCAGAGGGACTTAGAATATACCATTTGCTTAACAACTGGACAGATAATCTGGAGCAACAGGGCAGGGGGTGGTAAATGGATGGGAAAATTAAAGATACATTTTCCCCAGCTGTTTGATTTTTCACGCTGTTGAGTTTTGAGGTTACCGTATGTAACTTGAACATCACTGGGAGGAAGGGAACTCATTTAATATGTTAGTTGTAGAATTATAACAAGGTATAAAGCAAAGAAAATAGTTATTTATTATTCATTCCTTCTGAATAGACATTTCCTGTCTGTGAACACAAAGCATGACTAGAATTCACTTCCTGAAACTCGGAGATGCTATGAGAAGACATCTCATTTTCATTTGATCTGACCTTGTGTATGATAATGGAGCTTCTTTAAAATACTGACGCTTGTCTGTCCTCCTTATATTGCACCCCTGAGAATTAATCCTACCCTGGCCTCATAGGGGAGAAAATTAACCTTAGAGGGGGTCATGGTCCTGTCTCTTTAGGCAGTGTCAAACAGATCTTGCCACAGACACCAGTCAAGTTAGTTATCTATATGTATCTACACGTGAATACCTATGTTATATGAAGGATTCTCTCACTGATATCAGAGCCCACCCAACCAGCATGTCAGATTGACCAGAAATTAATACCTCCTTGTTCATTCCAAGTGTCTCTAGCTGCTGAGTGAAACTGCAGAGATGGCTTCTCTTTAACATGGCGACACAAAAGAAGTGTCCTGGCTAGAGACATTGTACAGAACACAGGTGCACCAGACACAGATGAGGCTTAGCTGAGACACAGTTGAGTCTCAGGCTCAACAGCTAAATCAATGCCCTGTCTCCTGACCAAAACCTTGATCTGAGCTAAAGCATAAAACCCTAAGCTGCAAAGAACCTCAATGAACAAAGATAAGACTCCCATTGGTCTTCTTCTTTTGTTTGTTTTCTCCAATTAAATTATGCACTAAATCAACTTTAAAATTCAGTCAGATTTGACCTAGAAACCAATCTACTCATTTTCTAAAAATTATTAAATAAGAACATAATCTCATTAAATTGCTGTGTCATCCAGTTCAAGCTTTCCGAAAATTGATGGCTCGATGGACAGCTAGATGGGTAGATGGATGGATGGGTGGGAGGATGAATGGCTAGATGGATAATAGACGGATGATAGATTGGTAGATTAAGTGGATGAATTCCCTTTCCTGGACTACAGTTACTGGCTCCGGCCTCTAAGAGTACATAATGTACCTCTTCATGTAGCTACTCCATTGCTAAAATCCTGCACTGATTAAAAAGTGAATGTGAATTGTCTCCAATGAGCTTTTTATCATGTTCATAAGAAGGAGAAGTCTGATATAAAGTGCTAAAACAAGAATAAACAAACCCATAATTTGGAGCAGCAGCTCTGGGGACAATAACAAGGTTTTCCAATCTCCCAGATCATAATTAACAGTGTAAAGAATTAAAGGGAAGTTCATGAAGGAGTAGTTAAACCTTTTTGTAAATTTAAAAACAAGTAATGATCTCCATTGCTGTTCTCCAGGTTTATTCAAATTTGGACAATTAGGACAATTAAACATAAAACAGAGACAGTTCTAAAGAGGGAGCTGCAACAAAGCAGAATAATTGCTGGTACTGGGCTATCAAATTTACATAAAAAAAGATTAAAAAACTGATTTACATTTAAAAAACAAGATCAGGCACCATCTAAAACAGATAACACAACCCGCTGAGAAAAGCTCTTTTCATCAATAAAGGAGAAGCAAAGGTGATTATCCATAACAAAACTAATCTTCTATATTGCTTTAATCACCTAAAACCACTTTAACTGTTTATTTGGGAACTGTTAGGTGAAAAAAAATATTGCATGTAAAAGTGTCTAATTTGCAGGTTGCAATAAAACACAGACACCATCAAGGTCCTACTCACACATTCTCCGTTCATCATCTGTTCTCTTCTCTAGATCCTGTTTTCTCTTCATTATCGAATTCTTCACCAATCACAGATCCACCCATTCTAACACTTGAAAATTAGCCATGTAATTGGTTTAGCAGATGCTTCCAGAGTAGCAGTTCCGTTTACTCTTACAGCATCTCATGAACTAAGTGGAGGGTAAAGCCCTTTCCTTCCTGGACCGAGCACCTGCGTAGCATATTGAGCTTTGTTTCCAAAGAGAGAAGGAATATCGCCACCTGAACTTTAATATGTGCCATCGCCAGATCCTTAATTAATACTTACTATTGTGCGTCAATAACAAGTATCAATTATCCTAAAATTAATTTTTAATTAAAATTTTAGGATAATAAAAAATTTTTAACCTTAAAACTTTTTTAAAATAAGTATCTTTTAAAAAAAATAAGTATTTTTTAAGAATAGATATTTATTCATTATTCAGTACCTTCATGATTTGTTTGAGCTTGAGGAGTCAAAAACCCTTTCAAACTTAATGACAGACTGGAACTGAGACAGGAACCACAGGAACCTCTAGGAGGAGCTCTCACCCCCGTTTTCATCAGGAAAGCCCTACAGGAAGGACTCTATGGTTATAAGAGCCCTCTGCCCTGCAGCTTCCTCTTCCTCTCCAGAAAAGAACTTCCTTTCCTTTACTTGCTTGAGGACTGACCCCCAGCTCCCACGGCTGTAACTGCCAGATTGCAACCTCTCTTTTTTCACAAATAAATCCTTTTTGCTGAAGGATTACACGGCTGACTTTTTATGTGCAGTCAACACTTAAACAGATCTCAAAATTGGGGAAACAATTGCCATTAATATATATTGTTCTTAGAGTTTCTTCTTAAACCAACCTAAAATTTAAGAAAATTACAATTATCTTAGCCATGAATTGGGGTTGATTAAGGAAAATGGAAAGAAGCAAAAAATTGAGAGAAACTCCCATTTTGGTGTATTTATAAAGAAGCAATGAGATGCTGGTGATATCCAGAGCTTTTACTCTGTACCAAATGGCAGGGACCAGAACACACTGCCCCAAAATATGGCACCTTGGCATGTTGAGTACAGGCATACCTCGGAGATATTGTGGGCTCAGCTCCAGAACACTGCCAGAAAGTGAGTAGTAATCCTTTGCTGATGAAATTTGTAAAAAACACAACACCTGTGAAGTGCAATAAATGAGGTGTACCTGTATTTTAAGCTGAAGGAGTTTGAGAAATGGCAGGTGCAAGAAGGACTTCTTGACTTCCCCCGTCTCCCCTGAAGCAGGTCACAAGACCCTCAAATGACAGGCACCCTCCTGATGTCCAGAGGAAAGGACCATCCTTGTCTCTGGAGGCAGAGGATGCTGAGAGGAACCTGAAAGGGCAGGCCTGGCTGAGTCTCCCCTGGTTCACTAGCCTTAGCCTTCACTGTATCACATCTGCCACAGAACTTTACACCTGTCATTAAACCTTGAGTAGAAACACTCAGGTTTACCTATTTCTTCAGATCTTCACTTACTCATGAAGGATCCTGTGTCACAGAAAACTTATATTAAAATATTAAATAAATATGTACACTTTCCTCAGGTTTATCTGCCTCTTGTTACAGGCACCTTAGCTGAAAAGAGAAAGTATTTTTCTTCCCACAAAACAAACCACAGATCAAATGGCAGCAATAAAAACAAAATCCAAATTCTGAACAATGAAAGAGAAGATAGATTTGACTCTAAATTGTTTTACTAAATTTCTCAAAGTTTGTCGATATACTTCTCTACCCCTCATGTCTTAAAAGTATGCATGTCAAAGGTGCTTACCATGTGTTATTTACATGAAATAGGTCCAACTGCCTGTATTTGTGAATCAAATACAAAGCATTTGTGTGTCTTAAAAGACTTCAGACATCTGGTCAAGTTGGACACCACTTTCTTTTTTATCAAATGAATACTGTTTCCCATTCATCTCTAGTGGAAATAGGAAACATGGTCCCACAGAAAAGAAAGAGAGAGAGAGACAGAGAGAGCTTATGGACAAAAAAGAAACACAGAAAGATTTGGTTAGAAGGCAGTCCACAACGCGGCGTCTCCGGAACTGTGGCCCCCAGTGTACGGAACTCCCCAGGAAACGAGACCATCATGTCCTTTTCCTGTGGAAAGGTGTCGATTAACACCTTCCCTTATCATGGCTGTAAATTTGTAACTTTTTACATCTGATCTATTTAGAAGTAACATCTAAAAAAGTATCACAAGAGGTAGGGGATAAAATAAATTTAAAGACAGGCCATCCACCCTCAAACACATAGAATAAAATAGTAGCATAATAAGAACTCATATGATTCCATATGAAGAATAATGATTCCAAAACTGCAAACTTCTCCTAGCATGCGTGATTGTGCTGCCGCACCGCCTTCCGTGCGTAGAGCCCTAAAGCGCTTCCCAGAGATGAGAGAAGCGGGGGGTCGAACCCAAGAGAGGGAGTGAGCTAAAACTAGATTTGCCACTAATGTTCTCTAAGTCTTGGGGTCAGTGGCTTAACCTCAGAGCATCTTAGCTCATCCATCTGCAAAAGGACCTCCATGGCTCTCCTGCCAAGCTCTAAAAGAAAATGAAAAAATGAACTAGAAACTGCAAGTTGTTCTGAATCCCTTGGATAAAGTTTCTATAAATATTTATTCCTGTTGTTATTATTACAGTAAAACATGCTTCGGCCCCAGACACAACTATTTTGATGGCACATGCCACGCAACCAGGGAGGAAGGACAAAGCTCGCTTCACTAAGTAGCAATGCGAACTTGAATCTAGTCAGCATTACCTGTGTGATCGTTTTAAATCCTAATATATGTGATAAATAAAAGACACATCCTTTTAAGGTAAAGGGGAAGACAGGACACAAACATACAAAATTACAAGCACAGAAAAACATAACAAGAAATGCTACCAACAAAAGAAGAAGCAATATGGACGAGCTCTCTGATGTAACAGTGAGGGAAAGAGGCCAGACAGAGAGAAATATGTACTGTGTGGTTCTATTTATCTGATGCTCAAGAATGGACACAACTGCTCCGTTATCAAGAGCTGCAACAGCAGCTGCCTTTGACTGGTGGGTGGATGGCAGGGAGCTGGGAAGGACCGTGGTGTGCTGGGAATGCTCGAGACCCAGGTGCTGGTTTCCTGGGCAGACACACATGTAAAAATTCATCACACTGCGCACTTGAGATGCACACCCTTTACGTGCATTATACCACACACATAGGCTGAGTGGGCGCAGCTCTGTGGAATTAGAATAAGTGGATGTCAGAGAGGTGCAGGTGTGTCTCAGGTGGCGAGAGGTAGGGCAGTGTCCCTCAGAGAATGTTCTCAGAGTGTGGTTTCTGTGTGATGAGGGACTCGGCTTGGCAGAGAGGATGGGAGCGGACGTTCCCCTCAAAGGAATAGCAAGAGGTGCCCAGATAGTCCAAGACAATGTTCGCAAGTCATTAAAAATGCCACAGACCCACAACTACAACAGAAAGCTCAGGGATGAAATTTCTGACAAAACACTCTCAGCAGAACAAAAAGAGAGAACAGTTTCTACGACTTGAGAATTTTGGAGTCGTAAACTATGCTGAGGCAGTTTAGGGTCATAATGTTTAGTCTTCGCACAACCGGTAAAAAGTAAGAACTTTGACAACTATTTATGTCCACAGATGACTCAGATGCAGGCATCAAAACGGCAACTATGTATTCTGAGAATATTCTTAGAAGCCGCCGCTACCAAATCAAGCACATGTACGCAAGAGGAAGAGAACCCTTCTCTCACCACCTCTAAAGGCCAAGCCTCCCCGAAGCAGAGCCTGAGACGGGAGTCCAGAGGTCTGTGATTTATGAGGATGAGGAGGTGCGGGAAGCAGGCTGGGGAAGAGGACAGCATTGGGAGTGGAGGAAGGGAGGCCCTGCACACCTGTACATCTTTAGGCAAGAAGTTTTGGCCGTGTATCCCTCTTTCCAATCATGAACTTCAGGCTGGGCTGCAAGGATGCCAACTTTTTGCAATAAGGCTCTTGTTGGCCCAGGGCGGTTTTTTGGGGAAAGGGAAACCGTGATGCTGAGCAGCCGACATTCCAGGAAGCTGGGGGTGGTGTGTCGGCCAGATAGAGGGATGTATGCTGAGCAGCGTCCACTACAGCAGCTACTTGGACTTTGCGCCATCTTTAAATTAACAGTTCATGTTGACAACCAGACCAGTCCACTTCTTTCACACCATCCTCGTGATTTTCACAGCCGACATCTAAAAAAATAATGCGGTTTTCCCACAAAACAAATCTCATCTCATCTTACCATGTCTGACGTCAGGTGGGTACTAGACCTATCAGGGTGGTCACTTTATAAGTTATAGAAATGTCTCATCACTATGTTGTACATCTGAAGCTACTATAATATTGTATGTCAACCGTGATTGAAAAACACATCTTTGCCATTCATGACAAGGAAATACTACTCACCTATTAAAGTTCAGCCTGCTGTTCTTTTAGAAAAGGAATCTCATCTTAATACCAAAGGTGCAGATTGGTTTTGGTGATACTTCACATCCCCTGTGTTAGCAACAATAGCAAAAAAAATAAAAAGTGATCATAATTAGCATTAGGTGAAGGCAATAGGCTCGAGTTTGTCTTCAGAAATGAATTCCCTTCAGACCCCAGGAAATT
This sequence comes from Phyllostomus hastatus, assembly GCF_019186645.2. Taxonomy (NCBI): domain Eukaryota; kingdom Metazoa; phylum Chordata; class Mammalia; order Chiroptera; family Phyllostomidae; genus Phyllostomus; species Phyllostomus hastatus. The sequence goes on along the minus strand of NW_025333583.1, from coordinate 16,763,561 downwards.
TGGGAGTAAGAGAAAAACAGAATGAACGTTGGGAGGGAGACAGAAAGTGTCTTCTCTCAGCCATAAATCATAGAAATTAAATTAGATCATCTCCAATTGAGGGACAAAAGCCCCTTACAGATCCATTTCACGACACTGGCTGACACGTGTTCCATTTGTGACTCACTGAGTAGAGCTCCTTACTCCGAGGGCCCCTGCGACAGCGCAGGCACTTAACATGAAGACCTGTGACATCACAGGAGGAAGAAGGGAAGAACGAAATCCCGAGGGCTGCCTGGAAAGCAAGCTCTGGGCGTCCAGCATGTGCACTTCTGGAGCCTGCTCGTAGGGCCTCTGTTAAATCCTGCTGTTTGCGTAGCTCAAAGTTTATAAGATCCCATGCTCTTTCCAGATGCCTCAACCCAATCAAATCATTTTTATCTCAGCCTTAGGGCAACAGATTAACAGTAAACGACTAACCATACAACAATTGGATAGTAAGGGATCCAGCTAGGTAATGGAGGAGACTTTAATGCAGAGTTTGTTTGTGGGTATGGGTAGGGTTCAAACAACCCAACAAGAATAGTGAAGCGCCCTGGGGCTGGAGCAGAGCTGTCACCAGCCCCGGGTGAAGGGGGAACAGCGGGGGAGTGGAAGTTGCCCCAGAGCAGCTGGCACCTGAGAGCTGTGACCTCCGGGGAGAGGGCTGCGTCCTCTAGGAAAGCAAGCTGGGAGAGCAGATACGCCGATCATTGGCTCCTCCAACCCTCTGGTCACCGGTCAGTGCCACCTTGTCTGAATCCAGCCGGAAGCCAGGAACCAGGGTCTGCATAGTGCAGTGCGCACGGGACACAGAGCAGGTTGGAGGAGCATGGAGGGCAGATGGTGGGCATCAAACAGGTGATACCCAGCACGGTATTCAACTATCCCAAGCTGAAGTCAGTATCTTTAATAAACAGGTGGGGAGCTATAGTTTTTTTTTAAAGTAGTTCCCTTCAATTTACTCCTTGTGGGAAGTGCTTCATGCATTATTGATAACAACTGCCATGTGTCAGGCACTGTACCAGATGCTTTACTCTTAGCTGTTTCATCTTCTTTAATCCTCATCATAACTCGGTGTGGTAGATAAAATTAACTTCATTTGTAAATGGTCAGCCTGAGGCCCAGAGGGGGCTGAGCACCTGCCTCCACGTCATATAGGGAGGGTGTGCAGGGGAGGAGGGCAGACCAAGAACTCTCTGCCGCCGGAGGCCGCATGCTCTCCTCGCCCTGCTTCTCCGTAACAAAGATACTGCCATTGTTCAAAGCATTTTAGAAGCCCTCCTCTGCGTTGCTTTCAGGGTGCTTTTTGGAGCCTTCCCCTCCCCCCCCAAATCATTTGTGTTACTTTATAGTCACACATTTTCAACAACAACAAAAAATGGTGATGATTCATCCTCATAATGTTCACCAGATGTAAAGCCAGATGACGCTTGACTATTTCTAAAAGTCAAATTAGATTCACCCTCAAAGGACTGAGGATATTAAAAATAAGCTTTGAACAGTAACTCCAAGAGAGAAGTCTCCAAAACAACATCTGTAATGCCGGGCATCCCAATTCAGAGAGTGGTGCCTTTAAAACCAACAGAGGCTTTCCCACAGGATAACCCCAGGCCTCCAAAAGAGGCCCACTGCTTGTTTATAGGAACAGGAAATGTGTAAACAACCAAAATCTCCCCAAATAGGGCAACTAGTAAATAAATGTGTTTGTGCACTACCTACCTCCACCCCATCCTACCATCCATCAGATGGAAACCAACGTGGGGCAGGAGCTGGCTGCCCTGCCCTACTGCTCCATCCAGCTGTATGCACCCAGCCTAGCACATAATAGGCCCTCAACAGAAATATGATGAATGAATGAATGAAATTACTCTTCCTTTTTAGCGTGTAACTTTGTGTAAACATCCTGTACCCTTTGGTGTCATTCTGCATGAAGAATTGGTAACAATGAACACAAAGTGTTTTGTTCCCTCAAGTATGAAGCCAGCAAATCATCTGCAGAATTATCTATGGGTAAGTAGGGAAATAAATGACCCCCTACTCCTCTCATCCTCTACACCACACCCCCATGCTAGCTTCCCTCTCTCCCTCAGCAGCCAAGTGTCAAAACAATCACTAGCTCTATTTGGCAGGCACCAAGCCTCCTTTTCCTGCAAGGCCATCCAAAAAATAATGAGTATTATTATTACATCCCCTCTACGGTCATGTAATCAGCTAATACTAAAAGTGCTAAGAGAGATGGCATTTTGCTGGTTCACATTTAAAATTTAAACCATCAACCATGAATGCCTCAGGCTGATCACATGCTGGGGGAAGCAATAATAATACGTCTGGCCAGATTTCCCGGCCAACTGGAAGGCCCAGGTTGGGGAGCAGATGTGCCGTGGAGGTGATGCATTTGGCGTTCAGTAGGGAGGGTCTGTGGGCCTCATCTGTCTTCTGCACCCCTACTGGTCAGCTCTGAGCTGAGCACTAATGCCAGCTAGCTGCTTCAGGGCCTGCTCTGTGTCCTCCAGTCATGGGGAAAGGAACATGCCCTGAGGAGGAGACAGCCCCACAGCGACCTGTGACCCAGTGGCTCTGTCATGCGTTGCTCACTGCCTCCTCTTTCTAATGTGGAATCAGCCCTTCTTTTGCCCGCAGCCAGAGTTTGGTGGCGTTCTTTCAGATAACTGCAGCGCTCTCCTGTCATGCAAAGAAGTCCAGCTCCTGCACGTGGCATCAGCCTGCAGGTCTCAGGGCAGCTGGAAGCCGCAGATGACCCACTGCAGAATCAATAGGCCTCTGTCACTGCCCCGTGAGGGGACCCCAAGCTTATCTGTAGCATCGTGATAAGTACCTATTTGCCTGACATCTCCTCAATCAATAACTTTGTTATTGTTTGCATTATCTGACTATAAGTTTGGTCAATATACCCAGCTAATGGGTAACATGAGCTGGGATTGCATTTCAATTTTTTTTTTAAGGTTAACTCTCTCAGTGCCAGATAGAAGGAGTCACTGAGTGAACCTCGCCGGCTTGACGAGTGAGGTTTAGAAGCCAGTGCTGAATAAGGGTTTTATAGAACCCCTCCAAGGTATGCGCTGTTTTGAGGCAGGGAAATTAATGTTGCCCAGCTCTACACCAAATTGAATAAACCCTGCCTGTCTTTGTTATTATTTCTATTAGGTTTTCACAAAGATAGGCAGATGGGTGGGTGTGGGTGTGGGTGTGGGTGTGTCCCTTACTTAATGCACTGGAGAGAAGAAAATAAACTGACTAGTTGATGGTTTGAGACAGGGAATGCAAAAGGTATCAGCTGGGTGGGAAATGTGAGTGGGTCTACAGAGGTTTTGACTTCCTCTAGATTACTAGCCTAAGGTGTACATGGCAACACCACAATAAAAACACATATTCTTGAACCCTGTCGCAAACCAGCTTCCTGCACCGTATCGGAAGGGCCCTGACCATGGTCGTGAGACTTACTAGCAGATGTCCGGGCACGTGGCGATGGCTCCAGCTGGCCTCTCACCCTTCTGGGGACCGCACGGGGCTCTTATATGAGATCGGGCCCGAAAGGTTATGGCTAATAATAAAAAAAGAAATAAAACTTGTAGTAACAACAGTGTGCAAGGCACAGAATGCTTTGATTTCCTTGTCACATTAAAAATATTTACTGGTTTCTCCAGTCCAGATTTAGTGGCAACCCCAAGTACAGAGGGAATAAACAAATTACTCACCAGAATAAGCCTGGCATCATTGCCGACTTTATCATTCTGCCTTTTGGGTGCCTTTTTTAAAGTATTTTTTAAATTTTTATTTTTTAGATTTTATTTATTTAGAGGGAAGGGAGGGAGAAAGAGAGGGAGAGAAACATCAATATGTGGTTGCCTCTCACACGCCCCCAACTGGGGACCTGACCTGCAACCTAGACATGTGCCCTGATTGGGAACCGAACCCAAGACCTTTTGGTTCACAGGCTGGCACTTGATCCACTGAGCCACACCAGCCAGTCCCCACCCCCAGCTTTTTTTTTTTTGGCTAGTTTTAATAAGTCGTTCTAATATAACTGCATTGGTAGTTGGGGTATAAACATACAGATCACAGAGTTTTCCTTTTAAATAAATTAACCTTAAAAGTGTACTACAGAGTTTTCACATTGTGCACTGCTGCTTCCCAGTGTATGAACTCATGGACCCCCAAAGCCAGCCCTAGAACACCTCCAGTCTCACCCCCTGACTCCTGGGCTGAGGCCCAGAGAGGTGGGTGGTGGCCCCAGTCACACATCTCCTCCTTCCCGCACTGGAACTTAACTCCCCTGCTCTGCGGGCCTCCCCCACCCCTCTGACTCCACTGTCCCTGACTTCTCCACTGCAACCGTTCATTCATCTGTTCACGGCTTTGCTGTTCAATAGAGAGGGTGTGGGGACAAGGGGCAGCTGCTGGGAGGGAGGCAAACAGGATGTCCATCTATCACAACACGGACCATGTTGTTCAGACCCTCTTTGTAATTTTCGAGGCAGAAAACAACCGAAGAAGAGGGGGAAGGTCAAGGAAGTTCAAGAGAGGAAGGGATACGATAAAGAAAAGGAGGAGAGTGGTGTGTGTCTCTCCGCTCTGGCACAGGAGATGCGAATAAACGCCTCCCCCAAAGCTCTCCTTCCCTCCTCCCCTGACTATTAACCTGCAGTCCTAACAAGCATTGATCCAGCTAACAGACAGATCCAAAGCGGCTAACGGGGTTGATACGGACGTCCCATGGGAAATGATAAGTCATGGAAAATTATGAATGAAAAACGAGTATGATCAATATATGACTACACGTGTGAGGGGTCGGGAGCAATTCCAAGGCACTGAGTCCTTTGTTTCACGTCAGGAGTGATGGGGTGTGGGACATGCTAACCCCGAATACGGCACCTCGGTACACTGAACATTTTGAGCTGAAGGGGTCTGAGAAACAGCAGGTGCAGAAAGGTCTCTCAGACCTTCCCCCCGCACCCACTCCGCCCTCCTTCCTGACGCAGGTTGTAACAGCCTCACGTGAGAGGTGCCCTCCCTGCGCCCTGAGGAAAGGAGCAGCTTTATCTCCCGAGATGGAGGGACACTGAGAAGAATCAGAGCCAACAGGCCTTGCTAAGTGGCCCCCCACTTACTGCCCTTAGCTCACGCCCCCTTGTCCTGTCGTTCTCCCGTGACCCTCCACTCTTCATCAAACCTGGCAATAAACACTCAGGTTTAACCGTTGCTTGGGTCTTTGTTTCCTTAGGAAGGCTCCCACGTCACCTAAAACTTACATTAAGTAAACGCGTGTGCTTTTCACCTCGTCAGTTTAACTTTCAGACCCAGGCAGAGACCCTACGAGGGTCCAGCCAGGAAGACGTCTTCGTCCCCCGCATTCCGGTCACCGCCAGGACCCGCGTGCTCCAGGCGGGGCCCGACCGCCGGGACCCGGGTTCCGGCACTCTGTGCCGACTGAGTCAAACCTGCTTCTTCGACCTTCTTGTCTCCTGGCTAAAACCAAATGCTGTGATTTCACAGGTAGGTCCTGGTCTTTTTCTTTCAGTCATGCGATGCCATCTCTAACTTTGGGGAGGATGGGGAGAGACGGCCCTCTGAGATACTGCATGAACAGGGATCACGTCAGCCCAGGAACCTCGGAGAGAGTTCAGCGAGAAAAAGAGGACCCTCTGGGGTGCAGGGGCCTCCCTGCGTGCGGCACGCTGGGTGGGCGACATGCGTGGTACCCCCAACCTTACTAATGCCTGCTCACTTTCCCTTCTCTGTAGACGTGCTTTCTTTGTTGTGTACTCCCACGGTCGGGGATCCCAAATTCTAACCGGGTTCTCCCATGCATGGACTGGAGGGTTTTAGCTAATGACTGGCCCTTTCAAACACAGAGTCCCAATGTAGCACCTACTTCAGCTTCCCAAGTCCCTGCTGGCCAATAACAGGATTCTGTAGAAATAAGGTCTTTTAAGAAAGTCTGTTCTAGCCCTGGCTGGCGTAGCTCAGTGGATTGAGGGCAGGCTGGGAACCAAAGTGTCCCAGGTTCGATTCCCAGCCAGGGTACATTCCTGGGTTGCAGGCCATAACCCCCAGCAACCGTACATTGATGTCTCTCTCTCTCTCTCTCTCTCTCTCTCTCTCTCTCTCTCTCTCTCTCTCTCTCTCCCCCCCTCCCTAAAACTAAATAAATAAAATCTTTAAAAAAAAAAGAAAGTCTGTCCTTTGCACTGTCATCTGAAATACAGCAATCCAGCCTCGCGGGTCATCTTCCCGTGTGTATTCCTTGCACACAGAATGCAAGGTCAGAGCCCTTGTCTGTCTCTGCACCTGATTTCTGGCTCACTAGGCTGACAGAGAGACACCTGATTCTGGTTCATTTGCATTAGTCCTGTTAACGTGGTTCCAAGTTCTCTAGCTGCCGCATGACTTGAACCAGGTCAACTCTGGGAGGGAGAGGCTTGCTTTTCCTTCCTGTAACTCAGGCCTGATTTAATTAAGCATCTCCTCCACCCCCGATTTATAGTCTGAAAAGTGTTCTCGCAGCAGCCCTTCGATGTGCTATGTTTTTCAATGAGCTGAAATGCAATAAGTTAAATTGCAGCACCATTCTGAGTGTCTGCTGCCACCCTGAGCGCAGTTCCAACAAGCACACTGGCCTGCGGATATTTAATTGCAAAGGTCGGGTCCATTAGTGGTGGTTTCCTTTGGTAACTTGGCCCAGTCACTGAAGTCAGGTGAGAGGCTCCGGCTCCTGGGGAAGCTCTCTCCCTAGCCTCCTGCTTGGCGGAAATAACCTTTTAAACCTTATTTTATAAATCAAAGATTCTTTTTTCTCTCTCCAAGATTAACAGTAAAATATAAGAAAAGGAAAGGAAAGGGAGAAAAAGGAGAAAGAATTTCCCAGCATAACTGCCCCAAGTCTGTCCCTGGGGCCTTTTTTGCTCTGCCTGCAGGCCCCAGGTGTCATCCCCAGCCAGAAGATCCCGACCCCCCGAACCTGTGCCCTAGGAATGAATGAAACCAAATTTCCCACAGGAAATGTCCTTTCCTACTCTCTCAAAGTCTTCCACCTCAAAATGAAAACTGACAAAAGGAACAAATTAGATTAAATTGCAGCGCTAAGGACTTTGGATTGCTCAGATAAAAGAATCTGCAGAGTTGCTAGGACTGAGCCAATCATCTTCCGCAACCTGGGGGAAAAACACCAACGTGTCCTTCCTTCAGCTGTTCTTGCGGCTGTGGTGTGCTTTTTATCATCATCTGGAGGTGGTGAGGAGACAGCGGGAGACGGAAGGACTCAGGGAGGGACATTGACACCAGGGCCCCACAGAAGCCAGGCAAGTAACATGTGCGAAGGAAACTGGATCAGTGAGAAATGTGGTGGGATCGCTCCAGATTTTTAAATGTTAGCCACTCATGCAATTAACACACACACACACACACACACACACACACACACACACACACGGTTCCTTCAATGTTTTGGGGTACTCTCTGTTTCATAAATCCATTCTGTTATTCCCTTCAGCTCCCCAATGGGGCAAAGCGAGTCTCCAAGTGGCAGAGAACACCTGGCCACAGCTGAAGCCACATTTCACCCACTGCACTAAACTGCCTAGGAGTTTCAAAGAAAAAGAAACCTCTTTTAACTCCCTGGAGTTAACTAATGTGACCAGGAAAAGAGCAAGGTGGTTTTTAAAAAATAAATCATCAAACTGCAGAAACCAAGAGCAGAATGTGAAATAGACAGGCTGGGAAAGAAAAGAGAATGAAAAAAATATACTTAAAAAAAAAAAAGACATGTGACATCGTTAGCTGATAATAGCCTCGTCCTAGCAGCTGCCTAAACCAAGAGGTAAAGATGTCTTATTGAAAAAAATTGCAAAATTAAAAGCATAAATAATGCTGCTTCTATTGCTATTGCTTGTGCTTTATTCCAAATGAGGGAAGAACCTCACAATATCTGAGGTTCAAATTTAGTTACCATTCTGTGATTTATGTAGGCAATGCTGCCCTCCAATGGCCAACTTCTTAATAACGTAATTCTGTATTTAAAATCAGAACGTTTTATGTTCCTTTATTTCCCAAAGGTCTTTGAAGAATTTTGCATCCATTTAGCATCATATATGTACATTAAATTTATTATGTGCATAGCAAAATACCCTCTCAAAATTTTATATCTAATTCTGGATTGAGTTTGTACCATTTTTACATGTTTTATAGGACATTGGGGGAAATAAATGGACAATAAATCATGGTGCCCCTGGGATCCTGAACTCTCAGAGTTCCTTGGGGAAGAAGTGTTTTCTCATGACAGAAAACTCAGAAGAGCTCCAGGAAAGAAAATGTCTGAGTGTCTCTAATCTGAACATGATCTGACAGAAATGACTCTTCCCTTCCATTCCAGAGAAAAGGTTTTATTACATTTGAAGAAAACAACAGATCAGTTCATAAACACACTTTTAGGTAAAAATAACTTCACGGTTGCGAATAGAAAAGCACCTCTGGCTCCTGCCAGGACACATCATCTGTAATTAGAGAAACTGCAGACCAGGGAGAGGGTCAGATAGCAGTTACCATGTCAAGGTCAGACACCAAGATTTCTTAACCTGAGGGGCAGCCCTCAGAACCACTAGCCAGACGCCTGCAGCCACCTGGCCTACACCATGAGCCCTTGTCTTGTGAGAGGACACAGCTACACGGGAGCTTTGATGTGGACAACAAGTAGACAGCTGCCCTTAGAAGAGGGTATACTTTTTATGTAAATAAAGTGGGGGAGCATTTTGTGAAGAGGAAGGAATCAGCCCCCATAAAGTTTCCTCTAGAGGCATATTTGCAAGTGAAAGGAAAATGTTCAGCCACCAGATCAACTGTTATTCTTGGTGGAACTCTAAATCGAAAAATGCTTGAAAGTCAAAATCCAAATATGCCAAGAGTAGATTGAACCCTGCAAGGCACACTTCACTTGCTAATAGACTACTGGGTGTTTTTTTTAAGGTTTTATTTATTTATTTATTTATTTATAGAGAAAAGGGAAGGGAGGGAGAAAGAGAGGGAGAGAAACATCTATGTGTGGTTGCCTCTCTCACACCCCCAAATGGGTACTGGCCCACAATCCAGGCATGTGCCCTGACTGGGAATCAAACTGTCGACCCTTTGGTTTGCAGGCCAGCACTCAGTCCACTGAGCCACATCAGCCAGGGCTCCAATTTTTTTAATCAAAATGTTTCACATAAAAATCTGACATTTGTTTTTTCAGTAAAATCAGAAGACCAGGCACCACTGGGCCCATTTTTCCACAAGAGTTGAGGAGTGGCCGCCCCTTTGCATGGAGCATACGCACTGTGATTTACCACAGTCCCCACCACTCCCTAACACACACCCAGCCCATTTCATTGATTTGCAACACTTGTCTGAGCTTTGTAGGTCTTTAAGTTACATACCTTCCTGCTCTAGCTCAGAGAATTGTGATGTACATGTTAATTCTTTAGCAGCCACAGAGCTCAACAAATTTAAATAGCATTTCGGCTTAAAGATGGGGAGAGCAAAGTTTGCAAGCACTAATTCTGATTTATCTCTTTTCATTTTGCTTATACTTTCCCTCCATTTTTCTCCCTTCATCATTAACAACTTTCCATAAGGGTTTTAGGAATTATTTGAGTTGAAGCACCTAAAGTTTTGGTGAAGAAAGTTTATTGTATTTAAATATATATGTGTGTGTATACACACACACACACACACACTTAAAATAACTAAAACAGACTAATGGGGAGCACATTGAATTAGGAAGCAGAAAACCTGGAATCTTATTCAAACCTTTTCCCCTGATAAGCTCTACAGCATTAAATAATTCACTTAAACCCTCTTTACCTTTTAATACTCCATAAATAAGAGATAATAATACTCATTCCTTCTAGCTCGCTGGGGTATTGCAACATTAAGTGTAAATCAGAAGACATCTGAGTCCACAGAAGAAATGTATCCTATAAAGACTAAGATAGCATTACCACGATGTAACATTATATTTAAAGTAAATATTAAAGTGTTATTCAAAGTGGACTTTATGAAAAAGGAAGCTGTGCCTATATAATCGCATCTGTAGAAAATGTACATCAAAATGTTGATAGCAGTTATATCTAGGTAATGGGATTTGGGGTGATTCCCCCCTTGGCAGTACACCTATTTTTTTCTTTCCCTATAGTGAGCATGTGCTAGCTGTGTAATAAAAAAATAATAAATAACATCTAAAAGGCAGAGATTGGGAGGAAGAAAATAAAACTCCTACATGTTGAATGTTAATAGACTTGAATAATCACTGAGTTTTACTGCAACCATTTCTAAAACTCCTTTTTATAGTTAGAAACCTGAAGATTAGAAAACTCCCAGGCAATAGTTTCTAATACACTGCCAGCTAGCAAACCAACTGGACTAGTCAAAGTGCAGCTTAATCAGCTGCTTTGTGCCTCCCCGCTCCTGGTGCCCATCTGGTCAGAACCAGTAAGGCAGATGGACCCAAGCACTGCAGGGAGTGTGACTCTCTGACTCCCCTTTTACCATGTGACAGGTGAGGCATGTGTAAACTTCCGTGCCTATGTTTCCACATCAGCGATGTGCAGGTTCCTGTCCTTAACACCCTCCGGTAATTTTTTCCTTTGTAGAGAACTGTCATTGTACCATCAGGGGACAACTGGCCATGTCTGGACACATTTTGGGGTGTCTCACTGGGGGAGGGTGCTACTGGCACCTAGTGGGTTGAAACCAGGGATGCTACTAACTATCCAGTTATACACAGGACAGCCCCCACAAAAAAAGAAAGAAAGAAAGAAAGAGAGCCCTGGCTGGTGTAGCTCAGTGGACTGAGCGCAGGCTGTGAACCAAAGTGTTGCAGGTTCGATTCCCAGTCAGGGCACATGCCTGGGTTGCAGGCCACAGCCCCCAGCAACCGCACATTGATGTTTCTCTCTCTCTTTCTTTCTCCTTCCCTTCCCTCTCTAAAAATAAATAAATAAAATATTTAAAAAAAAGAAGAAGACAGCTCTGAAGCCAGATAAGAAAGGAACTGCTCCAATTAAAGTAGTGACCAAAGGTTTAAAAAAAAAGAAAGAAAGAGAGAGAGAGAGAAAGAAAAAGAGAAAGAGTGAGAGAAGGAAGGAAGGAAGGAAGGAAGGAAGGAAGGAAGGGTAGTAATGGGTTGAAAAGTCTTGCTTAAATGAAAAAGCTCTAAGTTCATATATAGTAAGTATCATAGGGCCTTTCTAGAATCACCAGGATGAAGCTCATCAACTTTGTGCCTAATAATCAAAATTATGAGGGAAGGACACCACCTAGCAGATTTAAATTATCTGACAATTTGTTATTTCACGAAATACTTAATAGTCCCCTCCCCCTTTTTAATAGCCATTGCTTACTAACAAATGAGATTTCTTCTTAAAGTCGCATGTAGCTGAACTCCAGTGGAAGGTAAGGCCACAAAGAGAAATCAGAGAAAGAGCTGTGAAGAGGCGTTTGTCACTGGTGACCACTCTCTCCAACCAGGAGGGCGAAAGAAAGAAGGAACTAAATACGCTTTAAATGCTTGGCGGGAATGAAACAAAACCCACACCCACAGCATCAGATATGCTGACAAGACATCACCCCCTTCAAATTCAGCATGAAATATACTCTCAACAAAAAATGTGGAGGCTGGAGGTTGTAGAAATTAAAAAAAAGGAATTTAAAAAAACATTCTGAAAAACAGTATTCTTAACAAAGGAAGATCAACTTTACACAAGAATCTTAAAAACACTCCGGTAGAAGTAGAACAAAAGCAAGAAGATATATTTAGACACAAATGCTGTCACTGTTTTTCTTTGAAAATCACTCTCCAGAAATTTCTTTAATTAGAAAAATAAGTGGGTTTTAAGTGCATTCTCGGATTTATTAGTGTGGATCACTGTTCTCTTTTTTGTTTGCAAACAGTATAAGACAAAAATGAGGATTTATCAGTCAAGGAATTATTTAGGATAAAAATTAGCAAGTTATTTTTGGGGGGTGAAAATTTTTGCTCATAAAAAATCCTATCACCGTTCTATCTAGAGATGAGTTATGAAATGAGAACTGGAAAAATGGAGAGAAGACTCATGGAGACTTCCCCTTTATCATCTTTGAGCTGAACCTTTGATATTTATTATTAATATTTTATGTTCATAATAATCTTTATAATAAAATTTACTTGCTTGAGTCTTCCCTCTTTGACCCATAGGTCACAGAGCATCCTCTTTATAATTCTGGAGCAGGAGGAACTTGAAGAAGGAGAAGAAAATATAGCCTCATGGCTGAGCTGGGCCTTGAACTCCTGGTCTCACTCTGGATTTGGTGCGGCAGACCCAGGGAACTTGGCATTCAGAAGAGGCCTGGGCAGAATATGGTCTAAGTATGTGGTACTGGCTCTTGTGTAGCCTTGATGCCGGATACCGAGAGAGAAAAATAGATGTGAGGATTAATAAAAGCCTAATAAAATTCATTTCAAAGCACTGCAGGGTAGGGTCAAGAGACCTGGGGAAGAGTCCAAAATGGAACACGTGTGACAGCTGAAATGGGCATCACTGCTGGCAGGTCCCATTGCTTTACTTTGATTGGCAGTCAGCTCAAGAGCTGATCGCAGCATTTCAAGGCATTCAGCCTTCAGGGCTGCTTCTCCCAGTCTCAGAAGCCACCTCAGCAGCTCCTCTTGCCCGCTCTGGCCCAAAGATATGAAAGCAAACACAAGCAAAATATGTGAGGAGGGAGAGGAAAGAGAGCTTGAAGGGGGAGGGGGTGACTGTGGAAGCACTCATGAAATCATGCGTGGGAGAAAAAGAGCCTGCACTTCTAAGTAGACGACTGTAAATGCCATATAATATACAATAGAGCCAACTTTCATTGAGTATTTACTATGGGCCAAGTTCTTTCTGAACCCTTTGCCTGTATAACTCAGTCTCCACACCAGCCCTCTGTAGTGTGTAGCTCCATCACCCCAGTTTACAGATGGGGAAACTGAGGCATGCACTTCTCATTAAACAGCTAGTAGATGGCAGACCTGGAAGAGAAATCCATGTGGTCTGATTTCCAAGCCCATTGAGTGTTCCTCACGGTCTTTTGTAGCCTCTCACCTACCCAATGCCTGAGCTGCGTGGCTATTGATACCCGCTGCTTGTCACAGAGACACTGAGGAGCAGAAAGGACAGGTAACCATCCCACAAACCCCGATGGAAGGAGAATCCAAGTGTCTAGGGCTGTGATGTGTTCTTCTGCACCACTGGTCACATTTCACCAAATAATTTGATGAAAATACCCCTGGCACCATGTCCAGTTCAACAGGTATATTAATATCATCAATCAATAGAAAACAAAACATAAATGAAGATAATATTCCCTTTATATCAGTCAGATGGTTAATTATTTTGTAGATAAGAGTGCCTGATATTGAAACTAAAGCCGTTCAAAGGCAGGAGCATATTTCATTAGTGAATATCCTAGTGTGCTTACATGAGGTATGCTGAAAAATCACTGATCACGTGAGTATTCAACCTGTCAGTCAATCCACTTTTTTGAATGTCTACTATTAAGTGCAGCAAGGGTGAAAGGTCATAAGAAAAAGTAATCCTAGCTCCCATTTCATGACCAACAGAATAAACTCAATAGTTTTAAAATCAAGAATAAACACATCCTCCCCTTATTCCTTATGGAGAGAACTTGATTCTGTTAGGGGGTGACAGCACCCAGTTAGAAACGCCCCCTCTCTGAGACCTCCTTATGGTTAGAGGTGGCCTCGGGAGTTGGTGCTGGCTGATTACAAACGGAAACAAAAATCGAGGGTTGGAGACTGCAGGAGACCGATACCAGCAGCCTCTGCCTTCCACCTGCAAGCCAGTTCTAACTCCTTTTTCTTGCCCGGAGCACAAACGCAGAGCCCGGAACGGGGCCAGAATGACAGGGAAGCAGCAGGAGGGAGCCCAGGTCCTCAGCCACTTGCTCGGGCACGGGCACAGGCAGCAGCTCCAGACTGCCCCGCCCAGACCCCTGGACGCCGGAGAAAAACATCCCCTCCTTCTCTGAGCCAAAGAAGCCAGGCCGCTCATGCGCGAAGCTGGACATGACCCTCCCTGAGGGTCCCTGCTTGCCGGGTCGGTCCTTTCTCCCCCCACGCTGGTTTTGAGAAGCACATGTCTTCTAATTCTGCCTCCCTGGCCACAGGCAGGGATATGAAAAAAAAAGAAAAAGAAAAACTAAAAGAGATGCAATAAAACAATGTACTAATTGCACATTATGTAACTTTCACAGATTAGTTACTTTTGGAAATTATTTAGAAGGAAAAGAGTTGATATGCTATAACATTTTTGCCTGCAATATCCCTCATCTGTTTATTTTTACACCCCATTTTGATGAAATCACGGTCCACGTTGTTTTCCTCTCACAGTTTCTTTAATATGAGGCTTTGAACGATCTCCCAGGGGACTTCTCCAGTCCATTTTAATTACTATTTCTTGCCCCAAAAGTAAACCCTACCGTGACATCGAGGATTTTATAGGCCATAATGGATACGAAACATTGGGTAGTTTACTCTGACCGTTGAAAGCTTAGTCACTCCTAAATCACAGCTGCTGCACCAAAAGGTTTTCATACAACTTCTCAGGAGCTCGTTGAAATGACGGCTCCAGCAGCATTACTGAAGGAACCACCTCCTCCTTTCAGATGTCCGCGTAGTATCCTAGGAACCACTTAGTGGGCTTAGACTCATACAGTAGAAGCGAAGATATTTAAATCAAGCTTTATTTTTTAAAAAATACTTTATATATTTTTAACTTGACAGAAGTTTAAAAAGTTAGAAGGTTAAAGAGATTAAAAAAAAAAACCTTACCAAGTTTCCACGTCAATATATCATCTGCTAAATCTGTAGTCACGGTTATTCGTCTATCTCAAGTGAAAACACCAGCTCACTTAATTGCTTCATTATTTAGAAAAAAAAATGGTTTGGGGTTAGGAGTTACCAGAGTGATGGCCTTATTTGCCCCAAACATTAATACTCTTCACCTGTTCATGTGTGGCCCTAACTTGCAACTTGGTCATGGGGGAAAAAAATGATCCAAAATAAACTTACTAAATGAAGAACCAAACTCAGAAAAAACTCCTCTGGTATTTATTCAAGTTATATAAACTCATAAATAACTAGGCGATGACGCTTAGGGTTGATAAATTGCTGTGAAGCGTGGGAAATTTATTTTTGAGGATAGCCTCTGGCTTTCAGATGCCTAAATTACATACATCTCTTAAATACAAATGACAATACCAGCCAGGTGGCTCCAAAATCTCCTTCTCCTCTCCTCTGTCATCATTCAGTTTCTTTCTTCTCAGCCTCTCCTCTCCCCTCCCCCCCACAACTATTACCTGTACAGGATGTATTTTTGACCACTAAAGTGGTCAAAAGGTACACATTTTTAGGTGTAAGTTAAACAAGTTCTGGGGATGTAGGGTACAGCATGATAACTAAAGTACATCATTGTATGTTTGAAAGTTACTAAGAGAACACAAATTAAAAGTTCTCATCACGAGAAAAAGATTTTAACTCTGCAAGGTGATGGATATTAGCTAAACTTTTATGGCAATCATTGTACAATATATACCCATATCAAAGTGTTATGTCGGCATAATAGTTTGAAACACCTGAAACTTACACAATGTTATATGCCAGTTACATCCTAATAAAGCTGGAAAAGAAAACAGACCTGCTTCCAAAAGAAAAATAAATAAATACTAGGACTAAGTAGGAACATAGGGAAATGTGTAGTGAGAACAGAGAGATGAAAGCACGCGCCCTGGTTCATCTGCAGCTGTATAAACACGTCAGTGCAATAAGGACTGAAGAGGAGTGTCCAAAACCGAGAGCATCTGGGTTGGAAAAAGGAGTAGTGCCTCTGTGTAAATATGTCGTTATTCCTGTTAAAAACTTGTAATGTAATTTAAAAGATACTTTTAGCAAATTAAACCTATGTTTCTTTTCCTTTCCTTTATTTCAAGACACTTTATTCGGCATTATGATCAGACTATTACATTTAGCAATCAAAAGCATGGGTGCAAAAAAATCATCTACATTAAAACCCTTTGTTGGAATGCTTTCCACTTTCCACAGAACAGAAACTAAAATAACCTGTTGTACAATTAGTCACAAAGGCAGTCCTCGAGCTTTTTGCCCATTCACGTGAGGATTATCTACAACACGTCTTCTTTGTGGCAGCTAGGCCCTCCCACCCCCGTGCTTGGCTCCGTTCACCAATCTGTGGTCACCTGTAGTTTCCCTGTCACTTCTCTGTTTCTCCTCTCCTACTAAGCTTTGTTTTCTGGCAGCAATTAAAACCTTCTGCCACTGCCACTGCCACAGCTACTGCTGCTGCTGGAGCCGCCACAGCCACCTTGGTTTCATGGTTTGGCAAAGTATTGGCCTCCACCCATCACAGGGGCCAGAGCTTCTGCCTCCAAAGTTTCCTCCTTTCGTGGGTCCAAAATGTGAAGACTGGGTGTCATAATCGCCAAGATCATTGTAGCTTCCAGCACCTCCAAGGTTGCTTCCATCATTACCAAGTCCATTCTAGCCACCCCCACTGCCACCACATCCACCACTGCCACAGCTGCCACCAAAGCGCCCTCAACCCCTGAAGTTCCTCCACGACCAGCTGTCATCCCCACCAAACCACCTTCACCAACACATCTGAAGTTCCCAGAACCACTTTGACCTCTTTGGCCGGATGAAGCACTAGCCATCTCTTGCTTAGATAGCACCTTCCTTACCCCGTAGCTGTGGCCGTTCACAGTACGGTCTTTCAAATGATAGTCTTGTCTACAGAGTTGTGGTCATCAAAGGTTACAAAAGCAAAGCCTCTCTTCTTGCCACTGCCTTGGTCAGTCAGGGTTTAAGTCACTTCAGTTTTCCCATACGTTTATTGTCTGTGGTGGTGTTCTTCAGTGTCTTCTTTAGTACCACCAACAAAAATCTTTTTCACGGTGAAGCGATCTTTGGGAGCCTTCTCTTGGACAGTAACCTTTGGTTCCACTCTCTTCCATCCGCCTCATGTGGCCTTGTACTCGTGGCTGCATCCACCTCCTCTGCACTGGTGAACCTGCAAGCCCAGAGCCTCAGGATGGATCTCATCACCACACAGTCTGTGAGCACTCTCCACTCACAATGGCTCCTCAGACCCCCATCAGCTGTGACCAAGCTCAGACCTCTGATAGAGAGCTTCCACGGCTGTTCAGCCCTTTGGGAGATTCAGACTTAGACCTGCCAATTGCAGGAGTGGAGACTTAAGAAGGCTTACTCCGCAGGTCCACCAGCAGAAAGAGGATCTGTCTCAGTGAATATCAGGACCCACACATAGTGGAGACTCTTCAACAATTCTTAAAATTCTTACTTAACTTTCCTCTTCCCTTTTATTTTTAGTGACTGCCTTTCCCTACAAATCCCCAGGCTGAGTGCTCACTTCAGACATTGAGAAGAGGATAGTGGGGAAAATTAACTGTTATTGAGTTCAGTACAAAAACTGGGAAGTTAGTGGGGAAACGGGAGGAGGTAGGGGTTGGGGAGGGAAGGGGCAGGTTTCTTAGCCTCAACCTCCCTCTCTCCAGCAGGGACAATGTTGCCTGCATCTTGTGTAAAATGATAGATAAACACGTCTTCAAATCCTCCCTTCCAATCAGATCAGCATCCCTGCAAGGGAATTCTGGAGCCACGGATGGCTAAGTGTCTACTGTGTGGCAGGCCCCTTGGGACCGTGGCCTTTCTCTACAGTGGAACAGTAGAGAGAAACTCGTGTCAAAACAACCAGAGTGGCAGTAAAGGGGGAAGTGAAAGAGGTCTCAGCAGATCGGCAAGGGATGGCTCTAAAACTGGCCAAGGAGTTGTTCCAATTCAGAGATTTGGGCTCTCGGGCTCACCCTCCACCCCGGATCTCCTGGCCCCAAATTCCCAGACCGTGCATCCACCCAGGGAAACACACGTCTCAGACTGCCCTGCCCTGCCTGATTGGGATCGGGATCCCGCCCCCCGCCCACGTGGACTGACTCAGAAACGAGAGCACCCTGGATCCCAAAACAAGGCAAGGCTGCCAGGGACAGGATGGATCTGTTCCTGCCAAGCCAGAACAAACTTTCCTGGGACCAACTTCTCAACCCTGCGGATCTCTTCCCATTGGTCAGGCAGGTTGTAAAGTTAATGGGTCTCCGTGAGTGTGAGCACAAGCAGAGCAAACAAGCCCAGACAAGCCCAGACAAGCCCTGCCTACGCCTTCAGGCAATGTGCTTAAATGTCTCATTCAGAAAGTCCAGGCGAAGTGCCAAAGAATCGATTACTAACGAGCATTTGGAACCCGCCTGCTCCTAACTGGACCCCGTCTGGGTAGTTCACGTGAGTGAGGAGTTGGGAGTCATTGCCCACAGGCTTTTTGCAGAGAGCGCCTTGCATACTCTCTTCCCCAGACAAATACATGCTTACACAGAACTCAGCTAGTTTTTGTTGTAATTCAATTGTAAAAATAGAGAGATAGAACATTACAGATATAGTGAAAGCCCTTCAAGACCCCTCCGTGATTTCATTATCTGCCCTCATTCTTCAGGGGTGACCAGTGTCCTAAAATCTGTCATTCCTCACCCCAGGTATGACTGCATGCTTTTGCTGCATACATGTGTCCATCAGCAGCATGTAGTTTTGTTGGGCACACTTTCAAACTTTATGTAAATGCTACCTTGGACTTCCACTTCTACTCAGTTTTAGCTCATCATTGTTTTTGATATTTATTCATATTAACATGGCACTAGTGAATTCTTTTTGGTGGGGGGGGAGGGTTGTGCAAGGTTTAATTAAAAAAAACAAAAATAGGAAACGCTGTTTTCGACATTTTCAAGGTTGTAAAAAATGTACCACAATGACCTGGGGTGCGGTTCTAAGCTGCTTTAGTGGAACAAATACAAAATGACCTTCCCCCTGCTAACAGGTGGTGGAAACCACGCCCCTCGCCCTGCTCCCCTAGCTCCTCCCGCAGACTAGTGAGTTGTCAGCGCTGTGACCTGGGTAAAACCACTTCCCAAGGGCTTGTTCTCTCTCAAGTGACCCAAGGCAGAGCTACAGCCCCCCCGCCCGATTCTCTCCCCCTCCCCAGTGCTCTTGTCGAGGCAGAGCTCGCTCATTGATAGGCCGATGCTGCGCCTTAATACTGACAGTGAGTGAGTGAGTGAGTGAGTGAGTGAGTGAGTGAGTGAGTGAGTGAGGCGGGCGGCAGCGGGAAGGGGGACTCCAATGCAAACCCAGCAGCAGCAGACGGCCCTCTCAGCGCCCACTGCTTGGCTTACTTTTGAATACCACGGGGGAAAAAGCTCGGATAAAGACAATAGGAAGTTGGAATCAACGCAGCAGGAAATGGTGTGAACAACCCATAAACCAGTCTCTCATGCATCCATACCCACAGTTAATATTGACAATAATAATAAAAATAAAAGTACAGATGAAAAGTAGCATTTGATAGTGTTCTAATTCTGTTACTGTTCATTGTAGTATTTAATCGTGGTGTTCTATTATGTAAAGCTATCATAACTTGTCCCTTAATTCTCCTGAGGTGTGGAATGGCTGGCTGGTAGAGGTGAACATTTTTAACTTGAACGAGAACTCTGGGCCTGTCTAGCGAAGTGGCTGAACCTGCTCATGCTCCTGCTAGCAGAGGCGGGGCGCGCCTGCTGTCTCACGTGCTGGGACACACTTGACATTATCAGACTCCAATTTTTCCTCGTGTGACGGAGGTGATATGCCCAATCTCATTCTGGGCATGATCTTTATTCACGAACTGAAAAGATTTTTGTTTTTCTTTTTTTTCCCCCCAAAGTGATCTTATAGGTCAGTGGTTCTCTAAGTGTGGTCTGGGGACCCTGGGTGTTCCCTGAGACCCCTTCGGGCAGGCACATTGGTCCCAGTCATCTCATGGTTGCACCAAGACATTATCTGCCTGTTTGACCCTCATTCTCTCACAAGTGTCCGATGGTGTTTTTCCGAGGCTGCCCGACGTGATGCTGCAGCAGGCTGGACGGTCCTCCAGCTGCCTTCAGGTAAGCCACACGTGACCGAGATCCACAGATAACACAGGCCAATGCAACCCTTCCATATACTTTTGTCTTGGAAACAAATGACTATTTCTCATTTTATGGGGCAACTGCCTTATTAGACATGACTAAACTTCTCTTTAAAGTGAAAAACATCTATATTCCACCACCCAGCTATTCCACTCCTCAGGAGAATTAAGAAACAAGTTATGCTATCTTTATCTAATAGAATACTACAATTAGAAAATGTGTCCACATATAATGGGTTTTACTGTTCTGATATGAATTCAAAAATATGTTTAAATATTTCAGTTTTAATTTATAAGGTAGTAAATATCACCATATAAACATATAAACAAAAGTTCTCTGGGGTTCTCAATAATATTTCAGAGTACAAAGGGGCCCTCCTGAAACCAAAAAATGTCAAAGTCACTGGCACAGGGCATGCCCTTGTGTTGTCCCTTCTCACATCTTGCCGTGGGCTGCTGTGCTCAGGGTCACTTTTCCTTTGACCCTCATGGAATTCCCATAAAGCAGGTACTGTGATTGTTGGCCTCACCCGAGGGAGAGAGCTAAGGCCGGGGCCAACGGGCCAGCGTGCTCGAGGTCAGGCACTGGGACGGAGGTCCGGCCTTGCTGCCTCCAGAGGCACCCCAGCCCTTCACCATCCCCACCGCTGTCCCCTCGCTTCACCCCCTTTAGCTTTCTTCTCTTAGCCATTCTCTGAGTCAGCCGTCTTGAAACCACCTTCTCATCTTTGAATCACCCTGTCTCCTTTTTGCTTCAGGTGATCTGAAATATCTTCCCAAGGCTGTAGACCAGTGAGGTCCTGGAGGCTGGCTTCCTGGAGCTGGACCTACAGTGGCCGTGGCCAGGCTCCAGGCTTCCGGGCAGCAGAGCTGGGAGCCACGAGAGATGCATGGGATTGAGACCTGGAAACTGACCCTCCAAAGGGCAGAGCTAAAAGGGAAAGGACTTGCTGGACAGGTTCTAGAAGGAAAGACTGCCAGGCCCAGAAATGGGTTTCTTTGCCTCGGGCCTCTAGGTGGAGGAGAAGTGTTCAAACCAAACATCTGCCTATTAATCACATCCATCTCTTAATCGCTATTACTCACTCACTGTCTTCATTCAACAAATACAATGGATTAATAAGTGGGTTGTCACGGTGCAATAAAAACAGCTAACATTTCTGGGTGTGAAAGGACTCAGGTGCCTAGAAATGGGGCTGTGGTGTCCCACAAGAGCCAGGAAGGACCTTGTAACCTGAGTTTGGCCTTCCTGTGGAAGGGTTACGTAATCAAGGGAGCGGCATGCTCTGATTCGTTCTTTACAAAGATCCACTGGCTACGGAGCGGAGCATGGATTGCAGGTGAGCAAGGTGGTGGGCAGAAAAGAATGGGGCCTGGAATCAGCATAGGACAAGGAGGGGTGGATAAAATCAAGTGACGGGAAGTCAGGAAGCAAAGATGCAAACGGTCTCCGGGATGCCTAGATCTAAGGCCAGAGCCTCCTAACTAGATTTCTCACTGCCAGGCTTTTCTCCCTTCCCAACAACCCTGAGCATCACCACCAGACTAACCTTCCTTGAATGCCGCTCATCACGTTGAGGAGTCCCAGACAGATGACTGATTAAATGCATCATTGGCTCTAGAGCCGAACAGCCTGGATTCAGATCCTACCTCAGCGACTTTGCTGTGCCCAGTTTCTTCATCTAAAAAACGAGATAATGAAAACACTGTTTTCATTACAGGGTTGCTGTAAGTCGTGTATGTCAGAACACTTACATCATTACCTGTGTAGGGTAATCCTTCAATAAAAAAGTAACTACTAGTACGGCATTCCTCCGCTCAGAAATCTGCAGTAGAAACCCTTCTGTCTCCATTAGCTACAGTTCCAAGGCCTGCCTCTCCAGATCCCTCATAATCGGGGCCTGCCACACAGCTCAGCCTCCTTTAATTCTATCCCTCACATACGTCCCATAAATATATCAGGTACAGCACCTTTGTGCCTTGGTTACACTGTTTCCCTCATTTCAAATGCCTTTCTTCCTCCCATCTGCCCTCCCCAGTCCTTCTGTCCCTTAAATGCTCATCACCACTTCTAGAAAAATGACTCCGAATGCAGTGACTGGTGACCGCCCCCTGTATAATCATTTTCCCCCAAGCTCCCCCAAGCAGGACAGCATGTCATTCCTACCAGGAGGCTATCATTCCAAATCATTCACAAAGCCACTCAAGCTCATATCTGTCACTGCTATCTAAATGCTAAGCACTCACGAAGAAGGCCTAGAGCATAAACTTGTCTTTTCCACGCTTCGTGGGGCACTATGGATGCCCCAGAAGCCCATAAATAAAAAATAACTTTGGTACAAGTTAAGTTCTCATCAGGACTATCAGCTATGAAATATTTAAAGGCTCTCTTGGGTTATTACACCAAACCAATGTTGTGTGTTAAAAAGAGATAGGACCAAAAATATATGAACCAATTGACCAAACCATATTTCAGAGGAAGCCAAGTCTTACCCCCAAGCAGGACTTCTGTGCTTCCCGTCCCTTCGTTTTTATAGCTTTCTTCTAACCACAAAGCTTTATAATAATTAGCACTTGTATCGGACGACTTAAAATTCTTTTATGTGTTCAAACATGATAGTACAATAACAAAACCCAAGTTTGCCTCCAATGAGGTTTTCCACACCTGTAGGTTACTAGAAATTCCCCTTGGTGGGGAAAATGTGTTCCAGAATTTGAAATTTAGAAACCAAACGATTTTTTTTACTTTTTAAAAAATTTGCATTTTATACCAGTGCATTGGAGGCACTTAATTCGCTTTTAGCTAGGGCCCCTCATTAACTATACAATATCTCTATAGATTGCACTCAATTCAGCAGAGTGTCAAGAGACAGGAGAACTTCTCTCCATGTTCTCAGAGAACATGGAGATTCAGAGAGGTTAAGAATGGAAGAGTGCATCACACTGGCACTGAGCCCCAGACCTCCACCAGTGTTTACTTTTTATTGGTTCACTTGTTCAACCTACACTTCTTGATCCCCTGCTTTCCTGGACGAGGGAGTACCTGCCCCATCAGCAGCTTACAAACCATCGTAATCTAGCTTCCGGGGGGCTGGGAAGGACATGGCGGGTGGAGAAACCCAGTCCGCTAGATACATACTTCCCCTACTCCACCATGGCAGCCCAGTCTACATGGTTTGGTTTCTGACTCCATTTCCCACATTCTTCTTAACTTCCTAATATTTTCTCCCTGCGCATAATTCTTCTGGAACTGAAATATTTCCCCTAATTCTAGCATGCCTAGATGAACCCCTATCATCCATGCCTTTCCCCAAGACCTGGCTCTTATTTCCTAGCCCACAGTTGCTGTCTAATGTCCAGTTGTGAATGGACTCATCATCCAACATTGCCTGATCATTAAGAGTCACTTTGGGTACCTGTCAAAACTATAGATTCCTAGGCCCTGATACCAGTCTATTGGAATCAGAAACCCTAGGGAAAGGGAGGCTTTCCAGATGCAGACACTGAGGCTTAGAGAGATAAAAATTATAGGCTGAAATCCACACATGTGAGTGTGAGCTGGGTGCAGAGCCCAGATCTAGCCAATCCCACCTTCTTTTGTGTAATAACTAGACAGGGTATGGGGCCATATTTGCTGCAGCGTCAGCCCCTATCTTCAATCACAGCCTCCTATTCCACTTCTCAGTTTCTTCAAGAATGTAATGCTAAGTCACAAACCCAAGCACCCATGACGGACAGAAGGGCACAGCAAATGGTTGGAGCAGGAGGGGTGGTGTGTACATGCAGCCTCTGTGCAAGGCAGGGATTCTGGAAAACGAAGGCGTCCTTCCCTGTCCGAGCTACTCAGCTGCTGCTGCTGCTCAGCTCCCCCCAGCTCTTTCCCGTGAGAATGTGGCCCCAACTTCACTGAAAGATCTAGATTTTCAGGTGAAATATCAAGACGCCACACCAGTGATTACATTGTGCTCTATGGCAGTGCATCTTAGAGACTCGAGAGAGAAAACCTGTGGCTGGCCTTGAAGCAAGTTGCTCTGATGTGAACTGCCTATGTAGACGGCCACGGGGCAAGAAACTGCATGTGGCCTCTGGGAGCCTAGGGCTTCAGTCCCAGAACCACAAGGAGCTCAACCCTGCCAATGACCATGTGAGCTTGGAAGAAGATTCCAAGTTCCAAAAAGGAATGCAGCCCAGCAGCACTCTGATGGCAGCTTCCCGAGCCCTTGAGCAGAGGACCCATCCAAGCCATGCCCAGACTCCTGAACTACAGATATTGTGAGATAATAAATGTGCATTGTTTTAAGCTCCTCGGGTTGCGGTAATTGCCTATGCAGCAACTGAAAATCAATACGCCCTCCTAGGCCTGTGCTTCTCAGAGAGTGCCTCAAACTGCAGAGGCTCCCTCCCTCCATCTGCCATCAATACTCCCACCTCTAGCTGCCCTGACCTCAGCTGGCTGAAAAGAGGAATTAATCTGGCGAACTGATTTACTGTTTCTGATTCACCATTTCTGATTTACCTACCCCTACCAGGGAGTCTTTGCATCTTCTAAGAGAAGGCTTGGAGAGGTACTGGCTAAATCAAATGTATAATTGATTCAAAATGGTGGAAATGCAGACAATCGTGCGGAAAAATAGAAGTAATTTGGTGCCTGGAGATTGTCCCACTGGGCCTCACATTACTCCGTAGGCCCTCACCCGGGAATAAGTTCGGCCTGCCACAACACTCCAACCAGTGGGGCCCGGAGCTCGGAGCTGCGTTGCCATCAGGGAAGGAGACTGACTGGGGCAAGCTTCCATTTTCTCCTCTGGAAAATAGGCACAAGACCCCACCCCCCACCTGCCTCAGAAAACTGTTTGGAGGATCCTGCCAGTGGGTGGCTGTGTGTGAGACGATAGCAAATACAGTCCTTTGGTCTCTCTCTGCCTTCAGTCACTGGCCCAGGGCTCCTGAAACCCTGGTAATCTCCTGGGTGACAGGGGTGTCTTTGGTTCTAATGAGGCAACTCTGGGTGGGCTCTGGGAGGGGGGCTGGTCAGCAAAGACCAAGGTATGATTAGAAGCTTGGAATTTTCAGCCCCAACCCCCAGTCTCTTGAGAAGAGAGATGGACTGGTGATGGAGTTAATATTTGCTCACACCTGTGGGATGAAGCCTCCTTAGAAATTGCAATAAGTGTGGGGCTCGGAGAGCCTCCAGGTTGGTGACAGTGAACACATCCATGTATCGGGGGTGTGAGGCGCCCCAACTTCTGTGCTTGGGACCCTGCCAGACCTCGCCGTGTATGTCCCTTCATCTGGCTCCTTATCTGTATCCTTTCTCACATCCTTTAATAAAGTGGTAAATGTGTTTCCTCTAGTCTGTGAGACACTCTAGCAAGTTAACTGAACCCACGAAAGGGGTGGTGGGGACCTCCAATGTGTAGCCAAGGCAGACAGAGGTTGTGGGTAACCTAGGGACTTACTACTCGTGAAGTGGGGGTGGTCTCATGGGACTGAGCCTTTAACCTCTGGGATCTGACACTTTCAGGTGGATGGTGTCAGAACTGAGTTGAATTAGAGAGCTTTTTCCCCCTGGTGGGGGGGACCCACACATCCGGTGACCAGAGGTGTCTGAGGTGGTGAGTGTGAGAGTCTTGTGAGAGTAAAGGAAAGACACAAGGAGGAAAAGACAGGTTCCCTACTCAATGTGAAGGCACTCTGTAAGTAAAACAATACGTGTTCACAACAACAGACTGAAGTGGCGAAGCCATCACAGATCATTCGAGCCAGAAAGACCCCGGCGCACACATTCGGACTTCATCCTTGCAGCTTCGGCCCTGACCTTGCCCGTGTCTGTTGTCAGGCTTCCATTTCTTGCCACCTCCCTGTTTCGGCCAGAGGCTGACATTCGCTTCTCCCAGCTTCTGTGCAGCTGCCCAAGGCCAGGCAGGGACTGAGATGGCACTCCTCTCACGTCCCCGAGAGTGACTGACCGGGGAGGGCCAGGCCTCCAGGAAGGTCACACACACATGTGGGGAGTCCCCCAACACCAGGCCAAAAACAGCCCCGTCACACTCCCCTGGCGACCCCTCGTTGGGCTGAGAGCGCTGAGTCCTTCACACCCAAGCACTCAAGTCCCTGAGAGTTCTAGAACTCTCTCTCATCCAGCAGGGCTCCACAGTGTCCAAATCCTTATTTCAACTGGCAGGAGTGAGCCACCACTTTCTTCTGCTGTCCGTAGAGCTTAGCAGGGGTGTCCAAACTTTTGGCATCTCTGGGCCACAACAGAAGAAGAAGAGTTGTCTTGGGCCACACTAAATATATGGTGACACAAAATCACCAAAAAAAATCTCATAATGTTTTAAGTAAATTTACAGTTTTGTGTTGGGCCGCATTCACAGCCTTCCAGGGCTGCATGCGGCCCGTGGGCCACAGGTTGGACACCCCTAGAGAGTGAAATCTCCAACAGGCAAGAAGTTTTGTTGGATTTAAATGGACACAAAAAAGACTAAGAAAAAAAGGAAGAGGATGACTTATCCTCTTTATAGTCAAACAAACATAAAAGCACATAAGAAATTATGGCTTCTTATTTTAAAGCCAGAGGAAGTTAAGGATCACATGACTAATGGGAAGAGTGGGGGGGAAAAACGTATTTTTCAATTTAAACTAAATTATTAAATTATTTAATTTAATAATAGTAGTAAAACAGTCATAATAATACTAACCATGTTACTGAGTCTACCACGTGTCTGACGGTGTACTAAATGATTTCCATGCACTCTCTCACTCACTGCTCACAACAGCCCTAAAGGAAAGGTATCATCACTGTTCTGATTCAACAGGTGAAGAAACCAAGGCTTGGTCACGGTAAGTGATTTATACAAGGTCACGCTACTAGCAGATGACAGAGCTGGCTCGTGAAGACAGGTACGTCTGCCTCCCGAACCAGTGCACCATCTTGCTCCCTGGAAATGGAGTGCACCACGGTGCCCTGACTCCCCAGCAGAGCCAAGGATGCTGACCACAAGCCTGCCCCGCTTATAAGCTCATGGTGCGCCCTTCTTCCACCCTTGTTTTTCCAAGGTCCTCAGCAAATATGCCTGAAGAAGGGGTTCTCTCCTAGCTCCCCAAACCTCCCAATAATAAGCACCACTCAATAGCTGTTAGTATTAACACTAGCATCAACATCACTGGTACTTTTTCTTCTCTAGAAATAAACTATTAATAAATATACTTAAATCCTAAAAAAAGTCCATGTGTTTTAACACTTTTAGAAAGTGATTTTTTTAATTGGAGACAATCTAGATAATTCCATTTTCCCTGCAGCTTGGTGCCAAACAAACAAATAGATACAGCCTCAGAATCCAAGGAAGAAATTGTTGGTTTTGCCTGGAACAATTTCCATGGTGGCCAGGATTTGACCCTAAAGTATTACCATTTTATAGTATTGAGGTATTTTGCAAGACTAGATTGGATTTTGATTGTTTGGCATCTTCTTTAAACACCTCAAATTAGTAAGCAATAGAAAATGTGGATCTAATAAGTTCACAATAGCTTGATGAAAAAACATGGGTTAAAAATGACCAAATGTTTGCAAGCTGAAATTAATATTCCGTGCCCTGGGAGAATGTAAAGTTTAGGCAGAAATGAGCATGAAAGCGATAATTGGAGCACTGGGACCCTCTGTGAGGCAGGGTAGATAATCATTTAGAGGGGCCTGTAGACGCCTAAGGGTCAGTGCGAGCTTTGATGCTGCGTTTTCTGAGCTGTTCTTCCACAAAACAGGCCTCATCCTTCGTCCTTCGTGTTGGGGGTGTTTCGTGGAATACAGTTGGAAGTATCCTGATTATAAGGAAGGAAGCAAAGGAATGAGGATCAGAAGGAAAGAAGGAAGAAGAAAAAAACGGGAAAACCAAAACTATGGACTCTGAGTTAAATCCATCATGGCCAAGTAAAATCTGTATAACAGCAACAAAAAGATTTTTGAGTTTTTACCCTGTGAAGTCTAGTTATGAAAAATACAAAACAAAAATATTAGATAGCATATCAGAATTCTTGGTATAAGAAGTCAACCTACAGTTCAGAAAATAATCATAGCCACATTTAAGGCCACAGGAAGGAGTGGAAGAGCACAGCAACAGAGAATATTATTTTGGGTGATGTTTTTGCTGCATGCTAAACTAAATAGCAGTTTTCCAATGATCAGTTTTCATAATAGTAGCTATCACTTACTGAGGGCCTTGTGTACCCGTCTCTGTGCTAAATGCTATTTGCAATAGTCTATTGGACTTCATCTTCCCAGCAAGCCTGCCAGGTAACTATAATTACCCCCATTCACACATAAGACGACTGAGAATGAGAGAAGGCAAGCAGCTCAAAGACACACAGGTCTTAAGAGGCAAAGTGCCCATCGGTGTCACCTCCGCATAACTAGACTACTTCCAACCTATTCGGTCACGAGCAGCATCACCAACAGCAAGAACCATTTTTAATCCCCACCACAACCCTGTAAGGTGTTAATAACCATTACTCCCAACCTACAGAAGGGGAAACCGAGGCTCCAAGAGGCTGGATAATGCCCGAGTTCATCTAGGGATAGGGAGTAGGTGGTGAAGCTAGGATATGAACTCAAAACAAGCTGACTCCGTGTATTAAACCACTGCATGCTTCAGTATTCTGTACATGTCAGAAATATAACCAATACTTTAAAACACTCCTGTACAAATTAATACAGAACTCTTGCCTCAATAAATGTTAAGAAATGGCTTGCTCTGCTACACTCTGAACATGGGAATTATCATCAAAATTGGGTCAACTTCAGCAAATGCAGAAAGCTTTTTGGTTGTGTGTTATTTTCATTTTCTTATTTCGACAGAAATATGCTGTAATGAGCTACTGTGATAACCAACAATAGTCTGTTGGAGTTAGAAGGATGGCCTTACTACCTTTCTAATAATACAGTGAATTAGCAAATTAACAGAAATATTCTGAACAGAACACAGAGTTCTGGAAGTCAAAACTTCAAAATGGGTTTCACCGGGCTAATCAAGGCGTGAGCAAGACTGCATTCCCTTCTGAGGCTCTCAGAGACAACTCATCTTCCTGCCTTTCCCAACTTCCGCAGGCTGCCGCATCCCCTGGTTCATGACTCCTTTTCATCTTCAAAGCCATCCATGGCAGAGCTTTCTTACTATGCCATTTCTCTAACTTTCCAGTTAGAAACTACAAAAAAGTTTCTAACTTCTTTGCCTCTGCCATCCTTGTGATTATAGTTGGCCAGCTGGATAACCCAAGAAAATCTCATTGTTTAAAGAGATTTTTAAAATTTATTTTTAGAAATGGGGGTGAGGGAGGAGGGAAGAAAGGAAGAAAAACCTGTGATGCACAGGAGAAACATCTGTTCGTTGCCTCTCACATGCCCCCAACCAGGGACCTGGCTCACAACCCAGTCATGTGCCCTGACCAGGAATCAAACCGGCAGCCTCTCAGTTTGCGGGGTGATGTCCAGCCCACTGAGCCACACCAGTCAAGGTAATAATCTCCCCATTTTGACAGCTGCTGCACAATTTTAATTCCCCTTGCCATGTGACATAACATATTCACAGGTTCTGGGGATTAAGACATGCATATCTTTTGGTGGGGGGCATTATTCTGTCTACCACAGGATGTAAATCCACAGAAAGAATAGATGTAGAAATAACAACGAATGCACAAAATGAAGTGGTAATAGTAATAACAGTAAGGACATCAGAGATTACAAGGGTTGGCACACTAGTCTGTAAGACTGTGAACAAAGCAAAAAAAAAAACCCTCTCTATTCAATGCCATCAGCTAATTTCAAGTGTGTGCCCACACCCACGTGCACAATAATATCCTAATGAGCTGATTCCACAGCTCGGATAATACTGTCTACTAATTAGGCTAAAATAGAAATGTATGATGTGTGTGTTAGTTTACAGAACTTTTGTAGAAAAAGTTCCCAAATTCCTTTCTTCCTGGAAAAGGATTATTTTCTTGCCCCTTCCATTCTAGCTCACCTCTAACATTTCTGGAAAAATTCTAGGAGGATGGATAACTTCTCAGCATTTGCCTACCTAGCTTAACCTGTCACTGTGTGTAGAAGGACAATGAGTGACTATCCGTTGGGGTGAACTCCAGAGCGGAGCAGGCCTGCATCAGAGGTGAAGGCTGGATCACGTCGCCCCCTTGTGCAGAGAAGAGAAATCACGCCCTTCCCAACCTGGACGGAAATTTCTTGTCTAAGACTCCGTGGGAAACAGTTGTTTAGAGAGTGACATTCCCCAGAGCTCTTAGAAGCTACTTTTTTCATCATTTTAAACCTGTTTATTGGAAAATCACTCTAAAATACAGAATACACGAAAAATAATCATACTGCATGAAGGATATAACAGCATAAAATAAATTATTAATTTCCTCGCCTCATAGAGTATTCTAAATGCAATTTTAACAATTCTTTTTGGCTGGGAGCCTCGGTTCCTTTACGATTCCATAGAATAGCACACCAATATTCTTTTGCATGTTTGACATTTTTAGGAAAAGGTTTTTTTTTTGTTATTGCTGCTGTTTTGGATTTTTGTGTTCTCTGTTGTCACTGGGCACATTTTGATTTTGAGTTTGTCGGTGCGACTTCCTTTAAAAGCTTCCTTCCCCTCATTTGCTGTGGAAACAGTAACTAGGATACTGAGCTAGTAAGTGTAAGTAAAATGAGGTTAAAAGGCCCCTACTGAGCTCTCTCTTGCAAGTGTGTGAGATTTAAGACAAAACCTGAGTGACTTTGCACGCAAGACTTCCCGCTCCATCTGGAAGTCGTGACAGTTTGACATCTATTTGGCTACTGAGAAGCTATTTTTACCTCTTTTCTATTTTTGTTCTGAATAGGTTATGTTGAAATAGTTGTGTTTTGGCAAGATAGAAAATTGCTGTATTTTTCCAATTTGCCCAAGTCTTGAAATGGGATAAATCCCAGTGCTGGGATGGGAGTGGGGGTGGGGAGGAAAAGCCATGAGCCTTTCAATGCTCAGGGCAATGTGATACAAAAGCAGGGCTGCGACTTCAGCGCTCATGAACAGGAGGCTACACAACGTGTGGTTCACCTGCTAACAAATCCCTGCGCAGCTGGAAAGGGTGTACACCATACCTGCACTAACTGGAAAGTATTTTCATCTTGGGGGGGGAGGTATCCTGATTTTTTTTTAAATGCTGCTCTTTGGCCCCCAGGGGGCAGTTCTGAGATATGCCTCATACGGCCCCTCGGCAGGTGCCAGCAGGACCAGCACCAGTCACCCATGCAGTGTCCCCTCCACAGTGCGTTCTCGTATCAGCGGCCTCTCCTTCTCCACTGCACTCCCCCATCCTTTTCCCTGCTCCCTGTCGTCACTTCCCCAAGTCACTGCACACAAGCCCATGTCTCAGGCTGTGCCTTTGAGAGAAGCCACATAAATAAAGACACTGTCAAGTGAGAAACGGGCATTCAGAGCTGCTGCACCCATCTTGCCACCATGAGGGGAAGACCAAGAGGACTGCAAAGAAATCACCCCAGAACCACAGCATCACTGGGCTGCAGGACCACCAGCCTCTAGACGTCTCAGTCCGTGAAAAGAATTAGCCCTCCGTTAAGTCACTTGCAATTGGGTTTTGTGGTGCTTGAGCCAAAAGTACTTCAGGGGAATGTTTTATTTAGAGCTGAAGGCAGAGGGATAAGGCCTCTGGGAGGGGAAGCCTGGAGGCGGCAGCCAGGTGGCATGGTGTGTGGAGCTCCAATTCCGGGAGAAAGCTGGTCTGAGAGAAACAGAGACAAAAGACAGGGAGACTCTCGTGGTTTAAATTCTCCTGCCGGCGCCACGGGCTGGTGGCTCAGGTGGCTGGAGTGGCGTCCCACACCACAGAGTTGTGGGTCAGACCCCCGTAGGGGCCCATGTGGGAGGCAGCTGATCAGTTTCCCTCTCTCCCCTCTCCCTCCCTCCTTTCCTCTCTCTCTAAAAATCAGTAAACATATCCTCGGGTAAGGATTTAAAAAAATTCTTCTGCCAGTGAATTCTTCTTCTTGCTTAAAATAGTTGATGCAGAATTTCTAGCCCTTGCAAAGAAAAGTCCTACTTTAAGTGTGATCTCATTCTTATTTTACAAAAAAAAAAGTGGATGTATGTGTGTCAATGTATGTTCACGTACACACTGAAAAAACAAACGAATAGGCGAAAGGGATACCAGTGTTTATTCCTTGGGAGGGTTGGAATAGAGGGGAGTAGGGAAGACTTGTGTCTCACTTTTACTTGATAAACTTCTTAATGTTTAAGTTTGTTATAACCAACTTGTATCAATTGTAATTTTAAGATTAAAACCTACAGAAGCTGAGATACGAGTGTTAACTTTGAGGTATATGGCAATTAAAAACTAATACACGAGTCATTACAAACCTGAGAACCGCTGCTAATGAACCACCCAACAAGTCTCAGACAGACAACCTCACGTCCCAATGTTCGCATGAAACCAGAAGCGATGTGCCAGAGCAAGCGACTGATGCTGGGAAGTTTGCCTGTGACTGTGGCTCCCCCACCAACCCCATGCACTAAATTCCAATTATTGCTCTGAAAATCCAACTCAGTAAGTCCACAGTCTAAGTTTAAAACAAACAAATATAAGAGTGTGCTTGCTATGCAAATGCAGCTTCAAGGCATTTGAAGCTTTGAAGCTCATCCATCCACTCACCCCTTCCCACCCTAATCCATTTCCAGACAGAAAACTCAAGAGCTGCCACAGCTCCATAAGTCTGGGTAAATAGCCTGGAGAGCTGAAGGAGGGGAAAGTATGCTGGGCGAGCCCTGAGCACATAGGCTCATGGGATGGAGCCAGGACCAGAGATGGGGTCATGGGAAATGAATACAGCCAGCTGAGCCAAGAGCCACTTGGTAGATGGACCAAGCCCCTGATCATAGGGACGTGACATTCTCAGAGTGCAGATGTGGTCAGCAAGTGCAGGCACAGGCAGCTAAGAGAAAAGCAGATGACAGTTCTGAGCAATGCCAACAGGACCCCAGATGGTGGCTGGAGGAGGCAGGAGGAGAATACAGGGAGAGGACCAGCAGGATGTTGTGTGAGGCTAGGGGGCAGGGAGGCAGCATCTGATAACAGGTGAACTCCTGAATTCCGGGCAGGGATACTGAGGCAGAAATTCATGGGTATGAATAGTAAGAGTGACATGTGCATCCTCACTACACGCCAGGGACGTTTTATCATCTCCATTTTTCAGATGAACAAACTAGGGTAAGTAGATGATAGGTGATTTGCTCAAAGTCACAAGCTGGTATATTAGTCAGCTCAAGCTGCCCTGAACAGGATAGCACAGACGGGGTGATTTCAACAACAGAAATTTATTTTCTCAGCATTCTGGAGACTCAAAGTCCAAGATCAAGGTGCTAGCAGGGTTGATTTCGGGTGAAGCCTCTCCTGGCTTGCAGATGGCTGCCTTTTTCCTTTGTCCTCGCATGGCCTGTCTGATGTGCACAAGTGCGGGGGGAGAGAGAGGAGAGAGAGAGGAGAGAAAGGGAGAGAGATATCTCTATTTTTTTTCTTCTTATAAGGACACCAGTCCTATCGGGTTAGGGCACCACCCTTAATCTTCTTAGAGGGCCTATCTCCAAATATAGTACATTAAGAGTTAGGGCTTCAACCTATAAATGGAAGGGGGCGGAGAGGAGCATAATTCAGTCTGTAAGAGCTAGTTAGTAGGAAACACAGACAGTGTGACTCCAGAGCCTAATACTTGTTTTATATGTGTATTTTTATATTTTATTGAGGCAGAATTTAAACATTATAGTTCAATAAAGTTTGAATAGATGCGTGCATCTGTGTGACCCACATTCCTAGCAACAGCTATATACAGTACTCTTAACCGCTACACTCTACCAGACTATCTGGTGACAGGAGGTAGTGCCACTGGTAGATCTCGCAGCAGCCAGGAGTCTTCCCTGGCGGTACAGACACGAGGCTTAATCGTGAGCTACCCTCCCACACACACCAGATACAGGACATGCTCACATGGGGCTCCCTGCCTGGGCCAGCCCCCCTGCTCTGCTGCTCCGCTCTGGGTCCCAGGAGACTAACCCTCACCAGCTGTTTCCCAGGGTCCATCTGCCCCTCTGTCTCCACCTAAGGCTGTGTCTCTGGCCCCTCCTTTGTGCCACTGGCTCCCACCAGGCAGTCCCCCAGCAGTCTTCCACCAGCTGACCCTAGCGCCTCCTCCACTTTGGTCAAAAAGCACCTCCTCACTGTTCAACTCCAGTTTAGAAGTAGCAGGTGCCTTCCTGCTGTGGCTGTCCTTTGGGTTGTCTCACCATCCATTGTTGGGCTTCTCAGCGCTTCCATCTCCTGTTTAAACAGTGACCTGCATTAAATTCCCTGTTCAGCCTGGTTTCTCTTTTCCTGGCTCTGTTTTCACAATACACTGATATACTCCCTACGTGTCAGGACTGGCTCAGAAACTGGGGTGGTCCCAGGATTAGAGCAAACCCATTCACAGTGGATGGAAGGTGGCAGACTCAGCAACAGAGGTTTTTCCAAAAGAATACCAGAGATCACACTGACGTTTGCCCTCCGCACCCTATCGACACCTTGTTGGTCCATCTTGTTAGCAAATTAGCACGATCCTCCAATTCATTCATTGCCCATGGCTCACCTGTTTTTCAGGTAGACCTCTGCAAGCTATCAAGACTAGAGATGCTTTTGTCATCTGGTTTTTCATGACACTGAGCTACAAATGGGATTTGTCAAACTGCCACATGTTTAAAAAAAAAAAAAAAGTTTGTCCAAATAAGGTTGTTGTTGAGAAAACAGTGACTAAGGAGGACGAGACGGGACACTCCAACACCGAGGAAACTTCGACAGCCTGTGGGTATCCCCTGGGATGCTGCCAACCAGCTGGGGTAAGGGAGGAAGTGGTCGCAGACGCTCAAAAGAGGCAAAATGCCTGGTCTGCTCTAATTCCAGTGTGCAACAGACTCGGGCTAGCTGTAGAATCCATACTGAGTGAGTCCCTAGGACTACCACAGGAGGACCCTCATCTTTACTTTGGCTGCGAAACTCGCTCGTCTTCCAAGAGCCTTTGGCTTCAGGAGGGAGAGAACTGGGAGGCAAACTGCACCCCTTGGCTCACTGCCCTGTATCTGGGGCTTCTCCAGAACTGCAATACTTATGAGTCAAGCTTCCTTTCCTCCGCTCACACCTTCTAAGTTACAAGTTATTGGCTTGTCTTGAATGCAGGAAGAGAAGCACCCCCTGCCCCTGCCCCCGCCCCCACCCCGTTCATGGGTTTCAAGGAAACCATACAGGTCCCACTTCTTCACTCTCTACCTGATAGATCACTTTAGCCAATAAAAGTGTTGTGAAACAACTAGGCACTTAATGGGACAAACATAACATTCCCTCCTACCACCACCAAGAGAGAGACAGAGAGAGCTGGGGGCGGGGGGGGGGCGCACGGGGTTGGGGGAGGAAAGGGAAAAGAGAAGAGAAAAGAAAAATGAAAAGAAGAGAAAAGAAAAAAGAAAAGAAAAGAATCCTGTTAGTCACAGAGCTTTCCATCTGCACCACAGAACAGGCTCTGGCTCTCTGTGAGAATAATAAAATCACAGTCTTGCACTATATCAGCGCCCCAAACAAAAGAAACACCCTGGAATGTTACTCTTCCAGGCGTCTGAGTTGGATTTAGCTCCGATGGGGAAAGGCATACATTCAAAGGAGAGACGGAGTAGCCTTGAGCCAGTCAAAGAAGTAAATGAGCTTGCTCTTCAAAAGAGGAAAACACAGGCTGTGGGCAGCTCCCCTCTGTGACTGATTCAACACCTGGTGAGTAAACAGCATGGCCTCCGCCCAAGCTGGAATTTTCCCACAGTGGGCCGGCAACTTCAGAGGTCCAGCAGAAGGCCAGGGCTGTCTTTTAGACCTTGAAAAATAGGGTGAGAAGGAAGGGCTGGAAGAGATACTTTATGGCAAAGGAAACTCACAGAAGTGAAAAGAGAAGGGCCTCAATGCCGCAGTTGGAGCTATTTTAAGGATAAAGAAATACTCTTTGTGGAGAATTTAGGGGGGAAAAAAAACAAAGTGCATGAGTATCATATGATAAGAACAGAATGTTTTCGGCAAAACAAAAAGCTGTTAAGGAATTGGTTGTTTTAACATCACCTAAGCCTAATGCATGCCGCCTAAGCAGCAGTCCCTGGGAGGTAGAGAAGTGTGGGCTGCGGACCTGTCTCTAACCACTCTTCGTCCACCCCGCCCCCATCTCTCCTCGCGCCTGCCTTCATCACCCCCTTCCCCCAAAGTCATCCAGGACTCCAAAATTCTCTGAGAGAAGAGGGTTCTAAATTATTCATGGTACAGTGCCACTGACTTCCTATCCTTCCCTTCCCAGAAGTATTTGCTATGTAAGAAGCCAGAGAAAATGAGCAATGCTTGAAACAATGAATCACTCCTGATAAAATTTCAGGCACTTGCAAAGATTTCCTGGGGGCAAGGGGAGAGTCTCTTACCCACACCCAAATGACACCACTTATAAAAATATGCTATAAACTTGACCTCCTTTGGAGCATTAATTCACAGTGTAACGGTGTGAGCACATTACATTTAAAATGCTGACTTTCAAAAGTTGAGATCTCGATTTTCAATCAAAATAGCCATATTTTAGCCAGCAGAGAAAAATTTATGAACTTACTTTTGAACTTCTGTTCTTCTCCTCATGTTTGGACTTTTATATCAATAAAGGTACAAGTCAATAATCAATAAACCTTTCTAAAACCCTGTTTGACTTTGCCACGCTTCTTTTCTACCTGGGCACAAAACCATTTTGGAAATGTTTTACCCTAGTCATGCTCTGGCCCTAACAGGGATCAAATCCACTTAATGATAGATCTAGGTCCATATTTATAATTACAAGGGTTTTGTATTGTAATATGGACACTCTCACTCCAGAGATGGCACAATACAACTGCACACTCTTCTTAAGTGGGACTTTGCCAGTTCTCCCATTGATAGATGGTGTCTACTTCCTCTCCCCTGGAGTCTGGGCTGGCTTTGGCCTATAGAATCTGGCAGAAGGGACTCTGAGTGATTTCTAGGCTTAGGCCATAAGAAGCCTTAGAACTTCCAAGTGGTCCTTGTGGTGCCCTCAGTCTTCACGCGACAAAGTCCAGGCAGCGGAGCAGTGAGGTGCCCAGCTGACAGCCAGCCCCAGACATGTGAGGCCGCCCTGCCTCCCCCAGGCCCCGTCACCACCAGCCAACACACAGAGCACAGGCAAGCCCTCTCCACTGAGCCCTGCTCCAACTGCAGATCTAGAAACCCATAAGCAAATTACTGCTTTAAGCTACTGCACTTGGGGGTTATTTGCTACATGGCAGCAGATAACAAAACCACTGACCTTATACAAAAATTACTAACTTGTGTACCACTATCCAGATTTGACACATCAAAGGTAAGATGCTTGACCTCAGAAAGAATAATCTGTCTCAATACAAAAAGGTAAATGACTAAAGTCTAAATTATGTTCTGAATCAGACAGCTCCCCCAATATCCAGGCCCCCCTTCTTCTATAAAAGTGGTTCTCAAAGTGTCGTCCTGGACCAGCATTATGGGAATTTGTTCAAAGTACAAGTTTTTGGCCTCCTACTGAATGAGAAGCCCCGGGAGTGGGGCCCAGCAATCTGTATTTCAGCAAGTCTTGTGGACAATTGGGGCGCACGCTGAAGCTTGAGAACCACTCTTCTATGGCAGTAAAACTTCTGATGTTTAACTGATATGCCTGGCCAGCTGGATAAAGCCTAGGTAAGGTGGCTAGGTAAGGCCATGACTAAGTTCTGGCCAGGAAGAAGTAAGCAGAAATGGGAAAATAAGTGTTCCCTTTCCTGTCCCTTTCCCTGGAATTCAGATGTGATGGCTGGAGCTCCAAAAACTGCCTTAGACCACGAGGTGGTCCTGGGAAATGAATGTCTGCACGGAGATGGAAGGGCCTGGGACGCTGACACTGTGGAGCTGCTGCATGAGCTCTGGGCTCACTCCCTAGCTTTCTGAACATGAGAGAGACCTTTCCATCGTGTTTAAGCCCCTGTTTTTTGAAGTCCTGCCCCTCACTGTTAAATCTGATCTGAACTTATACTCCATCCTAATAAAGTAGTCCCCCTTCCCCTCGCCTGAGATACTTTTTAATATAAGAACATTTTATTTTCTTTGCTTGTCACAAGCTATCTTTGGAGTATTTCTTTCATTACTTATTATAACTGTCTCCCTATTTGACCCTAAGCTTCATGAGGGTGGTTTTGTTTTATCATTCAGTCCCCAGCACCCAACGTACTTCTGCTCCCACAAGAGAGACTCAGTGAATATTTACTGAATAGCAATAATCATGCCTCGGATAAACCTCACTGGCTATGATACTGCCACTGCGCAGAGCTCAATACTTACTGGATAGAATAGACAGGTAGAGGGAGAGATGCAGGCAAATCAAATTTTGTCCAGTCTTTCAGCATTGTTAACTTGACCATGCCTCAAGATAAATCTTTCTTTTAAATACTGAAGATGCAGCAAAACTATCCCTCCCCTACATCCTACCTAATTAAGTAAAGTTCCACTTTTAATTGGAATATGAAGCGATAATAATAACCAATACTTCTATAGGCCTTAACATGTGCCAAAACCAAATTCCAATAGGGGGCATCTTACAGTATACCCGACTGGCATTCCTCTGAACTGTCACAGTCATCAAAAACAGGGAAGTCTGGGAAACTGTCACAGCGGAGGGAGCCTCGGAAGACAAGAGGGCTAAATGTAACAGTATCCTGGATGGGATCCTAGAACAGAAGAGAACATTAGGGAAAAACTAAGGACGTCTGAGCACACTACAGATTTGAGTTAACCGTTGTGCATCAATATTGATTCATTACCCATAACGAACATACCATGTTACTGTGAGAAGTTAACAACAGGAAAACCGGGCATGGGTGGGGTAAGGGGAGAGGATATAAGCACATACTCTCTTTCCCACCTGCTCACTTTTCCTGTCAGTCTAATACTGTTCTGAAAAATAAAGCCTATTAATCAAAGAAATATGTCAAAGACTTACAGGTGTTATAACCTATTACATATGTTAATTCTCATGCAGGCTAAGATGGGTACTATGATGAGCTCTGTGTAGAGACACAAAAGAGAACAGTAAGTGCGGTTTCCCCACATCCTGAGGCTGGGAGTTTGTTTTCTTCTGGATCAGAATGCATCTGATTCAGTCATTTAAGTAATGCATATTGATTAATGTGCCAGCGAGAGACGAAGCTTAGGGGATTCTATGAAACAAGTCAAAACTGGGAAGGTGAAAAGGGCTGTGTGTCCGCCTACCAAAATTTAAAGGACGCAAGCAAACACTTTAGAGTGCATACGATTCTAAAATGTGTTATATTTCCATACTGACAGCACATACGTTCTCCCAACAGCTATAAACAACTAGCTTGGCATCTAATTGTCAAGAATAATTATTTGAATATGAAGCCACCAGATGGTCCATGTTGTTAGGAACACATAAATCATACATCATGAGTTACAAAGCTGACTCGAGAGTGGATTTGTGTCTTATCTCAGGTATCAAAATAGCTAAGGTTCTCTCTTGGAGGATAATCCCTGGTCCAAGCTGAAAGAATACCTCAAATGAGAGAAATATCTGTGTCATTGCATTCCTTTCTAAAGATACTCATGGTGAACTTCCTTAACTACTGTTTGGACTAGCAGAACCTTACCATTTTCATTACTGACTACTCTGTTGACCAAAACAAAGATTTGTCACCTTGTCTGGTCAAACTGACCTTCCTGGCCCGAGTAGTCTGATCACGAACGTTATGAGTGCTCACCGGTGACATGGGCCACCCAGACACAAATAAACCTTGCTGAAAATTTTTTTGCAAAGTGTATTACCTGTGAGGGTTAACTTCCCTATTCTGAACTGCAATCAGGTGGTGCCCAATCTAACCATCCACCTGAAACAATATCCAAGGGACCTATGATTGGGTTGCTTCCTCCAGTCTGTGCAGCTGCCTCACTATTTAGCCTTAAAAGTTCAGCAGAGGCATTGGCTCCTTCACAAAGTCTCTCTCAGCCTGCTCAGTGTGGGGCCTTTCTAAAAACTCCCACGCACCTTGTGCTGACCTCCGTCACAGGATTTGTCACAACTGCGTACAACTCAACAAGTATTTAATGAATGCTGATGAGGTACTGCTCTGGGCACTTGGGAATCATCAGTGAACAAATGTAAGATGCCTGCCCTTGTAGGGGACAACAGATAATAAACAGTAAACTATAACGAATAAGTCAATTTTGTAGTATGTTATATGGATAAGCCCTCTGGGAAGAGAAAATGCAGAGTGGATTAAGGGGGATTGAGTGAACTGAGATGTAGAGGGAGCATCAGGTGGCCATACTAATTAGGACGGCCAAGGTAGGCTTCAGGGAAAACATGAGACTTAAACAGACTTGAATGAGGTGAGTTAACTCTATAGATCCTGAAGGAGGAAGCTTCCAGGGAGTGGAAAGACCTAAAGCAAAGACCCCCAGGCAGGACACGCCTGGCCAGACGGACAAACAGCCTGCAGGCCACTGAGTAGCCAGCACAACGCCCCAGAAGGGAGGAGGGAAAGAGAGGTGAAGCAGAGAAGGTCATCATGTAGGGCTTAGGGGCCCGTACAAAGACTTGGCCTTTTACTCCCAGTGGAGCTATGCCGGGTTTTGAGTAGAGAGATGATCCGACTTAGTTTTGCAAAATTCACTCAGGCCACTTTGTTGAGCATAGAATAGTAGGGGGGCCAAGACAGAAACAGAAAAACCTGAGGAGGTAATTACAGGTGAGATTCGAAGATGCC
Organism: Phyllostomus hastatus; assembly: GCF_019186645.2. Classification (NCBI taxonomy): domain Eukaryota; kingdom Metazoa; phylum Chordata; class Mammalia; order Chiroptera; family Phyllostomidae; genus Phyllostomus; species Phyllostomus hastatus. The sequence goes on along the minus strand of NW_025333583.1, from coordinate 16,722,547 downwards.
TCTGGCTAGACAAGTAGCAGCAGAGGAGGCGGATGGGAGCCAGATTCTGCATTTAGATCCTTGGAGGACTGGATGTGAGGTGGAACAGAGTGGGGCCAGAAATGACGGCAGGGATCTGGCCCTGAGAAACGATGACTACCGCGGAGTGACCATGAACTCACTCACGTGGGGGCGACCATGGAAGGGGCAGGGGCCCCTCATGGGAGGGGCAGGTCAGGATGTGAAGAGCAGGAATTCAGAAGGGAATACGGATTTGGTTTTCGTTTGAAAAGATTCTGTTGACACTTTCTGGTGAGAAAGAACAAGCACAAGGAGAGTGGGTGTCAGTGGTTTGAAAGAAATCTGGGACTGAGCAGAGGGGCCCGTTTTAGAAGTGCAACATTTCTAATTTCCAGCCCTTGATATCATGGCTAGCATCATGAGGAAAAAACACAGAAATCAGTGCCTCTGAGTCAAAAAGTGATTCTGAAGAATTAGACTCTGAATATGAAAAAGTTTTATAAATATCTTAGACAATTTATTTACCTTCACATTTATATATATATGTGTATATATATATGTATATATGGCTTGAAAATAAAATGGGATTTTAAAAATCCATCTAAATAAATCTAAAATTTTTTAAAGAAATTGAAAATAATTTTAGTGATAAGAAATGACTGTGTAACAGTTTATGAACATTTTTTTCTTAGTGACACAAAAATATCTTCTGATTGGATATAATGAAATACAGTAAAAATATCGAATACTTACTAATCACAATGAGGCAGGGACAGTGCTGCATCACATATATGAGGCTTTTCATCCCCACAAAAATCCTGTGACATAGTTCCCATGTCCCCGCCCCCACCCTTTTTAAAGAAAGCTCAAAACAGTCAAGAAAACTCATGTGTCTTCCGTATGCCCCAAATAATCTTTGCACTTTGCTACTTTTTCCCCTTGGAAAAAAATCATCACCCTCTTGCTTAGTAATTCCTCCCCTTTAAGAATTAAGACTGAAATCTTTAGAACGGGTCCTCCATACCTACTTCATGTGTTACCCCAAGCGAGGCTGCTCCAACTCCAGTCTTTCGTGTCCTGTGTTTTCAGTTTTGTGTGGTTCCCTCTGTTCAGGGCAATCAACAGGCCCGGAAGAGGAGCCGGGCTAATGGGATGAGTGAAACTTTATCCCTGGCCTTGAGGCATTTACAGTCTAGTGGGCTGGGCAAGTACGTGAATGGGTAATATATTTCATCACACGTGATGTGTGTGCTCTGCCCATGTGTGCAGCAAGCTCTGACAGTGAAAGGACAACTTAGGGCAAGCCCTAATGGGGAGAAAGTGAGGATGGTTTGTAAACTCCTTTGGCTTCAGGGCAGTTCCAGTCCACATTCCTGGGCTGCAGTGAGCCACTCAGGGAGTGTTTTGATTATAGCCTGCTCATACCTTGCAACACGTAGGCCACAGGTGCAATATGCTGCTAGACCAAAGGTGATAGACTCTAAGTCCTAAAAATGATTCATTTCTGGCTTCCTGGAAAAAAATATAAGAAATTGACTCACAATTACAAAAGCATTCTACTGGTTCAGCTCAAAGCCACCTTTACAGAAGCTATTTTACATTGTGCCATAGAAGAGATGTTAGTAATATTTACAGAGTGTTACACAGTAACATGCTAGACAATAACATTTGCAGATTCATTACAGGAATCTATAAAAGGTAATTGTACTGGAGGGGTGGGGAAAGGGATGGGAGAAAAAAAAAGGGTGTACTCAGTCCTGGAAAAAGGAAAGTCTAGAGAGATGTGTGAACCTGGAATAAAAAGCCACCCATGAAGGGCCAGAGTTGTGAGCATACCAAATTCCAGCAAATTCAATTCCATTTCACCGATGTCTATAACTCTCATTCGGAGTTTGAGAATAGGTGTACTATTTTTCTTTTGAGGATCTTTTTCTTTTGAGTCTTCTTTTCTTTTGAGGATCTCAGAAACAGTTTTTTTCCTGATCTGTGGATACTAGACCCTAATGACATAAAATCTGCTTGAGGCATGGATGGATGTGTGCATGCCCTCTAAGTTCTGTTGGCAAGAAAGTATTTCCTAGAAGAGGCAACACTGTAGTTAATGCAGCAAGCAGAAACACATACTAAATCATCTTCATTTTAGTGAGGTCCCTTAAAAAAAGTGTGTCAAGTACTAAGATACAAAATTTAGCTGACAGGACTGGATTCCTTGCTAAGAAAAGTCTATACAGAAAAGGGACACTGAAATTTCCAGGGTTCTTATAACTCATTGGCTGCCTAGGGAAGTGTACAGTTGGAAAGATTTGTTCTCCCCTTCCCCATCACCCTTACATACCCAAATAAGTAACCTCTTTCCAAACTCCATGTAGAAAGGGGAAGGTTAGGGAGGTAAAAGTCTAGGCGGAAGGAGCTTTTGAAAATAGACAGCATCCTTTGCCCCACTCCATCTTTGGATGTTGTCGATATAAATGTGTTAGTTTTAGGAGACACTGTACCTCCTGTCTCACGAGCTAACCATGTTTGAATAGCCTTTCATTATGCAGAGATGGGGGTGCTTCCTGAGGCGTGGTTTGAACCGCTGTATCCTGTACCTGAGTTTAGGTAGTAACAGTTAGGGCATGAGTCAGCTGTATTGTTTTCCAGTATCACCAAGACAACATACGTGACTGAACTACTAAACAGAGACCAGAAAAGTTTAGTCAAGATGTGCATGAACCTCGGCATGAGGATCCAGAGAAATAATGACCACTTCCTCCTTTTTACTCATACATTGAAAGAAATGTCACTCTGCTGGAGAGGAACTGTGCTTTGGTGCTTCTGAAATTTATCCTATGATAGATTGTATTTTCCTTTATCACAGTAAAACATCATTTTTTTAAGCCCCCAAAGACATTTAGTTGGACATTTTCTGTTTTCTTTGAATCAGCACAGGGTAGCGTGGGCACAAAGCCTGAAGGAAAAAGAGTAAGAACCTGATAAGACAGTTTGGAAAGCAAGAGAGCTCCTACCTTTTTATATTGTAATTACGAATGTCTTAGATATTTGACTATTAATACTATCTAAGAGTAGTGCAGTCTAAAATGAAAATATAACTTTGTTATCCTTAGAAAAATCAAATGCTTTCACCTTCTTGGGGTTAGTAATGCTGCTTTCCCGTTGCTTCTTAGAAAATGCCACTATTTTCTTTGGGTTCTTTCCAGATGTTTTATTGAGAGGGCAAGATGGAGAAAGAGGAGAATATCATCAATGACTTTATCACAGAAGGATGGGAAATGCTGACCTCAACATGCTTCTGTTCTTTCTGCACAAAATTCTCAGAATTATGGAGGAAGAACGGTCTGAAAATGCAGCACTGGTTATTTGCTTAATGTTCTAGCACAATAATTCTTAAAATGTCTTCAGACTAAAGCCTGACCTTTATATCCCAAATCAGTCTAAAATGATCTGTGGCAAAGGACTGCTTTTATTTATTTTATTTTTCAATTACAGTTTACATTCAATATTATTTTGTATTATAAAGGACCATTTTAAAAAAATTCCAATCCACTGCATGCCCTGGCTGGTGTGGCTCAGTGGATTGAGTGTCAGCCTGCAAACCAAAGGGTTGCCAGTTCAATTCCCAGCCAGGGCACATGCCTGGGTTGTAGGCCAGGTCCCCAGTAGGGGATGTGCGTCTCTCCCTCTCTTTCTCCTCCCTTCCCCTCTCTAAAAATAAAATAAACAATAATAATAATGAAATTCCAACCCACTGTAAACTTTTAAAAACTAGAGTAGAAATGAATTACTAAAAGTAGAATTTAAAAAAATATATACATAAGCCCCAAAATTCTATATTGTTGATTTCAACAGACATAAGATACTGTGTTGAATTTCTACTAACATTTATAAATGCTTATTCTCAATTTTTGTACTTATCTTGTTGCAGACAAGGAACAAACTATTCCCAACTAGGGTTTGAGAACTACCCTAATCACACACATGTACACAAACACAGGACACATGTATATCACAGGAACACACATACAAACATACCCATTAACTTTCTATCCATGTAAACATAATTTAGGTTTCTATTAAATTATTTTATTATACAGTATTTTAAAAACTTCATATAAAAAAAGCTGGTGAGAAAACAGGTCTCTGAACCCACCCACACACCCCCACCCCCACCCCCAAATCAATCTAGCGCCTACCCAGAGGGGCAGCCACCCAACAGTCAAACCTGTCTGAGGAACCATCAGTGCCAGTCCCCACTCCCCCCCCCGCCGCCCCCGCTGCCCCAAGCTGACCGCTCCTCCTCCTCACAGCTGCTATCCTGGGGTTCCCTTTGCCTCTCTTCTATGCAGGGGTTCCCTTTGAGATAAATTGTATTAGTGTTCAAAATATCTGCTGCTCTGTACTGGGGTCGATTATACTTCCTCACCTCGCTGACATCAGGCTTGACTATGACTTGTGATGTCCCACCCTATGGAAGGATTTTACATCTCTGCCACATTAAACTCCAAAGTAACCATGTGACTTGCTTGACCAATGACATGTGTCACTCCAAGGTGGAAGCTTAAGAGACAGGTCTGTCATCTCTCTCTTATCCCTCTGCCACAAGGTTAGCAGTGTCCCAGAGAGAGGATGCTCCTGTAGCCTGGGTCCCATTGCAAAGGTGACAAGGAGCAGAAGTATGCAGTGAACATGTTGAGTGAGAAGAAACACATCTATGTTGTAAATTCATGGAGAGTTTGGTACTGTTTGTTACCACATCATAGCCTAAGCTGACAGATACACTATTTCTGGATTTTCTTTCATGGTTCACTCCCTTATTTTGGTAATGTATATCTTCCAGTAGTTTCCTGAGAAGGTGTTTCCTACAAAGACCTAGTAGGTCTGAAAATTATATAATATTGGATTCAAAATAATTTTCCCTCAGAATTAAAAAGCATTGCTACATTGTCTTCTAGCTTCTAATGATGCTATTGGGAAGCTCAGTACCACTCTTATTCCCAGGCCTTTGTATGTACCTTCACCCCTTCTCAGAGGCTTTTTAGTTCTTTTTTTTTTATAACTGGTATCCTACTTCATGATCATGTGCTTTACCATGGGCCTTTGTTAAGAAATTTAGATATCTCTTTCAATCTTAATGCTCATGTTTTTCAAATCCAGGAAAGTATCTTCAAAGTTTTTTCTCCTTGAGATCATCTTTTATTCCCTTTTTAAAAAAATTTAGTTTTATTAAAGTCATATATGCTCATAGTTTAAAGTCAACAACCCTCTCACTGAATATTACCCTTCCCAAAGACAGCCACTGTGATTTTTTTAGCTGATTCTTTGGAACTGAGCTATCTAGCATGCTTTAACTGGGTATTACTTATTGACTTTTCATCACGGAAATGAGAATCTATTCTCCTCCATCTCTGCACGCCCCTCCCCTACATGCTGCTTTCACTATGTATCACGACTTTAATTAGATTAGTAAGAGTACATTATTTGGACTTAACTGTGATGACTTTTCCTTCTGCCAAACTTTTTGTTTTCCCTGGAGTTAACGTTGTTCTTTTCACTTCCTTAGTTTTAAAAGCACATATCACTAATTAGAAACTCTACTGCTTGTTTAAACCTTGTTTCAATACATTCATACACATCAGACTTTCTGTTTGTCCCGCAGTTAGTTTGTTGACCGTGTGTTTGATACTCTCTCTCATGTGAACAGTTTCCTTAAATTGCTTGGAGTACTCCCAAGTGGAGGTCCTTTCTTTGCATTTCTCAAGATAGAAGGATACATTATATTTTAGTTAGCAGGGTTTATAACTTTTAAATAGCCAAATGTCCTTTTTCCAGCTGGCCCCAGCCATCAGGGGGCTTAAAAGGCTCAGTTAAATGATTTCCAGAAAACACGTAGCAGACTCATAAACCTCTTAAGACCTAAATTCCTTTCCTCTAAAAAATCTTAAACGATCTATTTTGTGTGTAGAAGATGTTCAACTAAATGCATAAATGCCTGTTAAACTAAAAAATACATAAATAACCAAATGTTCTGTAGGCCTCTGTTTAAACCTTTTCCCCTTGGCTCTGCAAATGGCATGAAGTAGGCATGGCCTCTAGCTCCTGAACTGCCCTGGTTTCCACAGGACAAATCGCCTTTCTTCTTCCAGATATCCCTTTGCAGGCACTTGGGAATCACTTTCTCTGCTCTGCCGAGTCAGCTACCTTTCCTCCACCCATCCTGTCTTCTCAATGTGTGTTGAATGCTCTCAACTACCATTGTATCTCCTTTCCTATTCTTGTCCATGAGGGCTGTACAGGAATCTTATTGTCATTGTAACAAATTACCACAAACTTCATGATTTAAAATCATACAGATTTATTATCTGATAGTACTGGAGGTCTGAAGTCCAAAATCAGCCGCTGTGAGCTAAAATTAAGCTGTTGCAGGGCTGAATACTTGAGGATATTCAAAGGAAGAAACCATTTCTTGTGCCTTTCCTAGCTCCTACAGGCTGTCTGCATTATTTGGCTCATGACCTCACTTCTATCTTCAAAGCCAGTGGGGAAGCAGCTTTCCATTGGTCACTTTCTCTCTCCCCCTCCCCCATCCCTCTGACTCCAACTTCCCTGCAAGGATCTTTGTGATTACACTGGACCTGCCCAAATAATCCAGGATAAGCTCCCATCTCAAAATCCTTATCTTCATTGCATCCAAAAGTGCCTTTTACCTAGTAAAATAACATATTCCTAAATTCTAAGAATTTGGACAGGAATATCTGGGAGGGGGGCATTATTCTGTCTACCGTAAGAGTTTATACTTCTTATTCTTTTACTGTGGGGTGGGGGGTATGAGCAAAGGAAAAAGCATGTGTCCAATCACCTTGGTTCATCAGGAGCCCAAATACTATGTGTCCTGGTTTCCATCCCTGGGACTCTTAGATCTATTTATAAAATAAATATAATGATAGTATAGGAATAATAATAGAAGTAAACAAATATTACTGATGCCCTCAACCCCCACGTGGAATTAGGACCGGCCTCGGATATTGTTCATAAACCCAGAGTGCCACTGTTTGGGGGAGAAAATGGCAGAGTAGAAATGGAAAGAAAATGGATCAAACTGAAAAATAAAACAAAATAAGAAAAAAGTTTTTAAAGAAGGTGTGTACAATAAGATTATAAAATATGCTTGTGACTCAAGTAATGTTGGTGACAACCATGGACTAATTAGACAAGATCAGAGATGAGAACAGAAAGGCACACATGAAAAAAAGGAAGCTAAATTTAGAATCGGAAGTTCTAAACTCAAACCCCAATTCTCAGACCTACAGTTTGATCATGCACAAGTCCATCTGGTGTCTTGGTTGTATGGCTGAGGAAACTAAAACCCAAAAAAGTTATCTCAATTTAAATTAGCAGATATATTGTATACAAAAGACCCTAGGAAAATATCTATCACATAGCATTTGAATGTTAGTTGAATCAGAAGCAAAGGAAGCACTAATTGAAAGCTAGCACTATGGCTCAGGCATCATAACACAAAAACCCAACAGCTGGAAGGCAGACTAGAAGGAAGTTATCTTTTCCATTTCTAAAAAGATGGACTAGCCTGGACACAAGAAAACTCATCTTAGTGCATAGTTACAATTGTAGATATTCTCTAGAAATACCACTTTTAAAAATATATATTTTATTGATTATGCTATTAGTTGTCCCATTTTCCTCCCTTTAGTCCCCTCTGCCCTGCACACCCCCTCCTACTCGTAACCCCCCCCCCCCCCGTTAGTTCATGTCCATGGGTCGTACATACAAGTTCTTTGGCTTCTAGATTTCCTACATTATTCTTAACCTCCCCTGTCTCTTTTGTACCTACCATTTATGCTTCTTATTCCCTGTACCTTTCCCCCCCTCCCCCTCCCCACTGATAACTCTCCATGTGATCTCTATTTTTGCGATTCTTTTCCTGTTCTAGTTGTTCGCTTAGTTTGTTTTTAGTTTTGTTTTTAGATTTGGTTGATAGCTGTGAGTTTGTTGTCATTTTACTGTTCATTGAAATACTGCTTTTTTATTCAGTTGAAACAACTGTTCCCTCACAAAGACTGCAGTCTAGAGAACTAGACCATTACACAAATAATAACAAGTTGTGATAGGTGCTTTGATGGAAACAAAAACATAGAATTCAAGCACCTAAACCAGACTAGGGTGTTGTCTTAGGGGCTTGGGAGGGGTAGTTAGGTAGGCCACTCAGAGTAACGACACACCCTTCAGAGCTCAGCTAAAAAGTAGGAGATAGTGAAGCAAAGGCAAGGGGAAGGGTTTGGCAGAGTGTTTCGAGGAGCCTACTCCTTTGCCTTGGAAGAGTGGCTAGGTATCTTGGAAGCTAGTTAGCCTGATTCCTGCATCATTTATGAAAATGGCAATACGGCCGATGTCAGGAAAAAAATGCTTGAATTACTATGGTGCTTTCAGATGACAGAATTACATGGCTGGAGTTATTACTTTGCTTTTTCAATGTAAAGTCCATCCCCCCCACCCCTTTTTTCTATTCTACAACCAGGCAGTGAAGCGTCATGGTAAAGAATGCAGGCTCTGGAGCTGTCTGCCTACCATTTAACTAGCTCTAAGGCCTTGGAGACATTTATTCACCCCTCTGTGCGTCAGCTTACTTGTCTATAAAGTGTTTCTAAAATTAATACCTTTCCTCATTGAGTTACTATGAGGATTAGTTAACATATCAAAAATGTTAGAACTGTACCTGGAACAAAGTAAGCACTCAATAAATCTTAACTTGCTCCTGCTCCTGGTTTTAATTGCTCACCATTGGCCTTTCTGACACTTCTAGGAGGATGAGAGGCTTTGTTTACATGGCATTGCTTTCGGTCACGAGGAAGATGAGACTGCAGCTGACCGTTTGGTCCTCAAAATAGAAATTAAAAGCAACCAGAATCTTGGTGATTAGTTCTTTAATTCTTACTCTGGGACGTGGGAGACCAGAAAGCTCCAAAGAGGCCCTCATCTCTTTCAAGGTACAGTTGTCCCCCTTATCTGCAGGGGATGCATTCCAAGACCCCCAGTGGATGCCTGGAACCACAAAGAGTACCAAACCCTATGTGTACTGTTTTTTTTTTCCTGTGCATACATGTATACCTATGATACAGTTCAATTTACAAATTAGAGTAAGAAATTAACAACAATAAATCATAATAAAAGTGTAACAACATACTATAATAAGTTATGCGATTGTGGCATTCAATAAAATGAGAATTACCTGAACACTTGCAAGACCTGTTTATTTAAGCGAACCAAACGTCAGATCAGACAGGAAAAGGGGCTTGTAGACCTAACTGTAAGAAGTGTGGCTTTTTCTACGTGAGACGAGACACTGCTGGGTAGTTCTGAAGAGAATGGTGGGATGGTTGGCTTTAGGTTTTGAAAGGATCATGCTAACTGCTTTCCTGAGAACAAAATGAAGGTTAAAGGTGGCTGATATAAAATCCTATTCGAAGGTGACAGTGGCTTCAACCAAGGTAGTATCAGCGGGGAGGGGAAGAGTGGCCATGTATTTTGAAGAGACTGAACAGGATCTGATGACAGATTGGATATGGGGGTAAGAGTTGCTCAGTTGGCCTCAGCAGTGGGAATGATGGAGTTGCCATAAACTGAGATAGAGAAGGTTGTAGGCAGGGAATGTTTTTGCGGGGGGCAGGGGGGGCAATCAGTTTCATTTTGGACATAATAAAATGGAGAGGTCTATTAAACATCCAAGTAAACATGCTGAGGTACATAAACAAGTGTGGATCTGGGACTAGGGAGCTGTGAGCGTATTTATCATATCTAATGCCATAAAAACTACATGCAATCACTGAGGGAGAGAGGAAAGAAACAGAAGAGGTCCAGCAATCCTGGGACATTCCAATATTAAGAGGTCAGCGAGCAGAGCAGATTGGGAAGAGTGACAGTAGCTAGGAAAGACCAGGGAAATGTGGAGTGTTCTGTAACACTAAAGAAACAAGTGTAACAAGTGAAGGAAGTGTCACAGGGAGGAGGGAATGATCGACTGTGTCCATTGCTGCTGATAGGCCGAGAGACATGAAGACTGAGGTCAGGCCATCGGATTGAGTAACACGGAGAGCAGTTTTGGTGGAACGCTGGGGGCAAGAGCTAGCTAGAACATGAGAGAAAAGCAACTGGGGCTGAGAAGGGAGTACTCTCTCAAGGATATTTTCTGCACAGAGAGCAAAAATAAATGGGACAGTAGCTAGAAAAAGAAGTAAATTCAAGAGGGTTTTTTTGTTGTTGTTGTTGTTATAGTTTAAGATTAATTTGAAGAAGCAAATACCTTAATTTACATGTGAACCATAACTGGTAAACACCAGGAATAGTTGTAACACATCAGTTCTTGCCCCTTCTTTGTTGGAAAACTATTTGGAAAGTACAATGCAAATCGCGAGATTATTTCATGAACATTGATAACATTGATAGCGCTGATACCCAGTTTCTAAGGGGATGAGGCACAAAGCAGGTGCTCAACAGATATTTTTAGAATTAATGAGAAAGGTCACCATGGCCTTGGGGTTAGGTAAGGAAAGCAAATTAAGTCATGAGAGGTGATGCAGCAGAATAGGCAGGTTCATGGAACTTGAGTTTGTAGTGAGGGCAAAAATCAGGTTCAACAGCGGAAGCAAGAGAGAAAAATAACAGGAAAGGGAAGACACAGTTAGAAAAAAGCTCTCAAATATCACTTTCTCCTTGAAGCCTTTCATCATCTCACGAGACCACTCCCAAGGCACTTACACTATAATATAGGTGTTATTATCACCTATATTTTACTCGTGGGGAAATCAAAGCAGAAGAATTAACAACTTGCCCAAAGTCTCATTGTTATTAAGTGGCTGAGCCAGGATTTGAATCCAAAGATATTAAGGAACTTATCTTGGGACCACACAGACATTCATATATTCAATAAATATTTAACAAATATCACTACATTCTAGACATTGTGCTGGTGCTAGGGATAAAAGTGAAGGGGAAAGCTGGTGGTGAACAAGAAGACATTGTCCCCATTCAATTCCAAGTGTGATAAATCAGAAAAGAAAATGTTAATTCACAGTTAGGTAGGAGGGGTGGGTGCCAGAAAAGAATTCCAGGGGAAAGGGAATGGCACGTGTCCATAACCTGAGGTGACAGCCTACAGCAGGAAAAAAGGGAGAGAAAAGGGCCTGGAAAAAATAAAAGAGAATACTGTGGTTGGAGTGCAGAGGGCTAGAGAGGCTGGGGACGCCGACAAGCCTGCGGAGGGCCTGGTTTCCGTGATAAGGAGCTTAGACTGTCTTCAGTAAGCAACGGGAAGCCACTGAAGGATTTCAAGCAGGCTAGTGACCTGGTCAGATTTGTATTTTAAACGTTACTGTGGCTGCAGTTTGGCAGATGAATTGGAATGGGCCAAGAACAGTTTTGTAGGACCTGCATGGTAGTTATGTGCAGTATTTCAAGCAAGAGATGAAAGTGGCTTAGACGGAAGTCGGATGTGGAAAGCGGCCACAATCCAATTTTTTAAGGCACACAGGTCTAGGTGATTCTGATGTGTCAGAGGCATGTTAGGTTTCTGGCTTGAACTGACTAGATAAGTAGGATGCCCTTTACTGATCCCAGGGCAGTGGGAAGAAGGTTTTGTAGGGAATACAACATACAGTTCAAGTTTGACATGCCCTAGTCATCCAAATAATGCTGTAGCAATGGCTGTTAGAAATATGAATCTAGAGTTCAAGAACAAGGTCTAGTATGGACTATGAGATGGAAAGTCTTTGGCAGAGGGTATGTGAAGCTACTGGAAGAAAATGAGACCAGCTAGGAGAGCAGATACGGAAGGATTCAAGAAGAGGGCTCAGCTCAATAGGGTTCCAATATTTAAGAGTTGGGTAAAGGAGGAGAAACTGGTTATTGAAAAGCAACCAGAGCCATGGCCAGTGTGGCTCGGTTGGTTGGAGCATCATCCCACGAAATGAAAAGCTGAAGGTTCGATTCCTGGTAGGGGCACATACCAAGGTCTCTGATTCGATCCCTGGTCAGGCACATGTGAGAAGGCAACCAATCAATGTTTCTCTCTCTCCCTCTCTACAAAGCAATGAAAGTGCTGGGGGTAGGGGTTATAAGGAGACTAATGGCAATGTAAAAAAATATAATAAAGATTATATATTTAAAATATAAATAACTAAAATACAGGGTCCAGCATAACAAATGTCCCTTTTGTATTACAAAATCGTAAGTGTGTAATTCTGTAATATGTTACACTCAAGCACACCATATGACATTTTAGGTGAAAAAAAAAATAAAAAGCAATGAAAAAATGTCCTCAGATGAAAATTAAAAAAGAGAAGGTGCAACCACAAAAAACTTTGATATAAGAGCAGAGTAGTGTCAAATGCTAGAATAAAATCTTGTAAGATGATGACTGAAGCTTGTCTATGACAACTGAGAGCTGCTTCAGGTGAATGGTAGGAACAGAAGCTAGACTGGAAAGGGTTAAGAAGTGGGACGTGAGAGAATGCTCATGGGGTAAGAGACAACTGGAATCACAGTTGGAGAGGGATTTAAGGAGAGAAATCTTTTTAATGAAATGAGAGCCCTAAGCGTGTTAAAACATTAGATGGGAAAGCTAGTAGTCAGAAAGGTTGAAAAATAACAGAAGGAAAGGTGGATATTCTTCAGCCCAAAGTCCCTGAAAGCAGGTGATTGATCAAGAGACCAGGAAGGACGACCGTTTCTTTGTAACAGGAAACCAGTACGGGGCGGAGCTCAGATTTCTACCGTCTCGGCGCGCTTCCTAAAGGGCAGGTTTGCTTTAACGGGCAGGAAGAGAATTATGAAAGCGGACTGCAGAGTTCCATGAAAAGGGGAGTGAAAAGTCAGTATCATGACCTTGGGTGACCGATGAGACATTTCAGTAGCCTCGAGGCAACGGAAGTCACACTGGCTGACTTAGAGTGGGAGTAGGTGGTGAAGAAAAGGGTGCAGTGGGTGCAAACCGCTGCTGTAGAAAACCGGCTGTGAAAAGATAGCGACACAGGATGGTGCCAGAAACGAGGCGTGCAGACATTTCAAAAAAGTGTCCAAGACACTGGGTCAGTGTAGATCATTGCTCAGAGGCTCTGGATGACCCTCTGTAGAGGCCGACCACGCAGCCGGTTGAACCCCGCGAGGTGCCACAAGTCCCCACCCCCCACCCCCGAAATAGAACAGTTCTGCCTGCGGCCGCCAGGTTTCTCAGCTGAGTCTCGGAGCCAGACAGCTCGGCGGCCCAGAAAGGCGTAAAACCCTCCCCACAGGGGCTCCGAGCCGCGCTGGGGCAGCAGAGCAGCCTCGCGTTCCAGCGCGGCCTTGCCCCAGGCGTTGGGGGCGTTTGCAGAGCCCCAGCTCGCCCGACTTCCACACTCAGCCGCGTCCCAGACTCGGCGGCGCGTCTGCCAGGTCCCCGCGGCGTTCGAAACTTCCCGGGCCGACCGCCCTCGGGAGCCCGGGCCCGCCAGGCCGCAGCCGCCCTAGAGCCCGCCACTTAAAGCCGCAGAGCCGGAACCGTGCGGGGGTTTCCATCCAGTCGTCCACACCCCTCGGGAATTCCCCACCCGGCCACACGCGAGCCCCACTTCCTCCTTCAAATTTCCGCCGCCAGGTTTCCTTCATCACAACGTCGCCGTGGGGCCTGTATCACTCCTCCCCCGGTGGGTTCCAGCCCACCTTCGCGGTCCCACTCCTAGCGGAACCCCTTTCGCCTCGGCCGAAGGAACCCGAAGAACTTCGGCAAGTTCCGCCTCCAGGGCGAGGGCGGGGCCGCTCGAGCTCCTCCGAGCCGAACTCGGCTGTTTCCGTGCGCAGCCGTTGCGCACTCGGCACTGGGCGGCGCTGGCTGGCTCCCTGGCTGCGGCTCCTCAGTCCGCGGCGGCTGCTGCTGCCTGTGGCCCGGGCGGCTGGGAGAAGCGGAGTGTTGGTGAGTGACGCGGCGGAGGTGTAGTTTGACGCGGTGTGTTACGTGGGGGAGAGAATAAAACTCCAGCGAGATCCGGGCCGCGAACGAAAGCAGTGACGGAGGAGCTTGTACCACCGGTAAGAGGAGCAGGAGGAGGAGGCAGGAGCCGGAGAGAGCCGGGGGGACGGAGGGGGGACGGGGAGGCGCCGGACACCCGCGCTCGGGGCCTTCCCATCGCAGGAGGGGCCGCGGTAAAGATGGAGCCTCCGCCCGAGCCCCACAACCTCGCCGCCGCTCGCAGCGAACAAAGAATAATGGCGGCGGACTGGAGCCAGCGGCGGCCGGGGCGGCAGCCACTCTGCCTGCAGCCAGCGGCGGCGCTCATGGCGGGGGGCGGCGGGCCGCGGGCGGGGTGGGAGCCGGGACCCGGGTTGTGTGCGGGCGGCCGGCCGCGGCGAGCTGGCGCCCGCGTTCCCGCCGCCGCCGCCGGATCGGGCCGGGCGCAGAGCCGGGAACCGGGAGCCGCCCCGGGGGAGGCCGCCCGCCCGGCCCGATCTGGCTTGGCGCTGCTGCCCCCCGCGCCGCCCCCGCCGCCCGCCTCGCCCCCGGCCCGGCAGTCCTCCTGGGCAGAGCCGCCGGGGTGCCCGCGGGGGGTGGAGGAGGAAAGAGGCGACTGTTGAGGGCAGAGGAGGTGAAGGTGCCTGCCTTCCCGGTAGCCTCCGTGTCTGCCCTGCCCGCTTCGCGAGGAGAAGCGCGGCAACGTCTGACCTACTCTTCTCCGCTCTCTTTGTGCAATAAAGTTCGAAACCAAAGGTTTCTTCTCGTGCTGTATTTTATTCATGCCCTTTCCCTTGCTCCCACTCCATTGGGGAAACACCGTTTTTTTCTCCATAGTTGAAATGATGAGGGCTTGTGCATTTTTAGATAATTTTGACTCTTTCCCTCACTCTCTTTTTTTTCACCCCAAAGTCAGTAGTCATGGAAATGCATTCTTTTTTGGGGAGGAAGGGGGTGTTAAGAAAAAACATTTGCAGTAACTTTAAAACTGTTGGGATCTTGTAAAAGGGAAGCTGGTGTTTGAAAACAGTTTCGCTTTTAACCCTTTTCAATAAGGTAATCACTTGAGATCTATCATTATGAAACACTTCGTTTATACTGATGGACTTTTGCTTTACATCACTTTTTATATTATTTTGCCAACCAAGCCAACGGCGTTTGGGTCCTCTGGATCTCTCTGCACCCCACCTCCTACCATTTGTCCTACCTACTTCTGTTTAAACTTAAACATATTAATACTAATTATAAAAATAGGCATTTAAAAATTCCACTATTTGTCTGCAACGCGGTGGTAACTCCAGGCTGAGACCGACAATAATTTAAGCCACAAGGCTTATTTTTCTTTGCCTATTAGGCAAAGGCACAGCACAAAAGTCATTGACACATTAAAATAAAAACTTTTAAAGGACCTGCAATATGACCTACTTAAATTTGCCATACCTTCTTAAGTTAGAATATCATTCTGGTCTTAACATCAGTTCTGCCTTGTAAAGGTTTAAGTATAAAAGATAATTTTGGTTGCCAGCTATTGAAATCTTTTTACACTCACTGCTTATTTTCCTGATGGAGAGCCAAAATGGTTATTTTTAGGGGTACAGAAGATGAACAGATTATTTGTTTTAAAAATACTTGGTCTGTCACAGTATGATAGAGTTGTGGTTAATACATACAAGGTTTCTGATTAGGAATAAATACTGATTGGCAGTAGAAGCACCGTCTTCTTTTTCTGTAGCTAAGTCACTTTTCCAAAACCTACTTTGTTATATTGCAGGTCTTTAAAAAATTACATTAGCAATCCGTCACTGATGAAAAACTTCAGGTGCAATCAAGAGAGTTTTCTATAAGGATTGGGAAGATGGTTTTATTGCTAAACCCTGACAACACAGTACTGGTAGTGCTATAAATTACTGTTTTTCCTTAAGAAAGATTTTCTGCAGTCCAGCAGCATCAGTTGAGTCCATTTTTCCCTCTACAGAGAATATAGGACAGGAACGCTTTGTGAAATTTCTTTTTAAAGTTTCCTGATGGATTCTTTTTTCAGTCTTGTCCCAAAGATTATTTAAACTTTTTTTTATTTACAAATTCATAATCTGCAATTCTTAGCAATTCCAGGTGAAACTTGTCAAACTTTTATATTCATTAATATTTGAACATTCACGTGGAGCATGGTACTAATTATACTGTTTCCCCTCTCTCAGGGATCACTAAAAATTATAGTTAAATCTGCTTGAACTTTATTTAATGGACACGTGTATTCAGAAAGTTAATGAATCTTTGACACTAATTGAAAAACGTTAGAAGAGAGTTTATGTGATTTAATGCTCAATAGTGCCCTTGTTGAATTTTTTTTTCCACATAAGAGCCCAAGGGAATTTAGAAACCTGATCCATAAAAGGCACCCACTTTTTTTGTTTTCAAAAATTTATGTATTTTTATTAGATCTGATAAATAGAAGTTTTTTGTTCACAGAGAAGCAGCTTTATCTTGTCTTATTCTAAGATGTAGAGTTTTGTTTTTTTGGAGTATAATATAGTAAAACCAAGTACAGGGTGGGGCAAAAGTAGGTTTAAAGTTGTGAGCACGTGAAACAGTTTATTCTTGTGTTATCTGTTAATTGTATTATTTTCCTTATGACTAACTGTAAACCTACTTTTGCCCCACGCTGTATGTATTTCCCCCTTCACCTCAATTTAAAAATCTTCCTCTTCCATAGTAGAAAAATTTTTCTTGTAACTTAATGCTTACAATGTATCACAAATTTATAATTTTATTTAACCCATAAATACCTCACTAGATACAGTTACATACACTTGTTTATACTAGTCTGTGACACAGTCTTACAAGCCTCTTTCTTGATGTACAGTGTCACTCCCAGCGAAGGCCTTTTTATTGAATAGTTAGAGCTCAAATCTGAATGTAAGGATATAGTGAATAGGGAATGGAAAAAAAGAAGGATTTTTTTTCCCCTTACTTGTGTTTGAACTTATTCCTACCACAGGATCACTTGAGACAACGATTGGTGGCCATTAAAATAGTTAGTTAGTGTTTACTGTGACAGAATGTACTTAATGGAAAGAGCATTAGATTTGGAATCCCTGCTGACACTACTGGTCATGTGCTTACCCTCATGGAAATTAGTGAGTTCCTGGAAGTTCCTTAAAATCTTTCTCAGCCTCAGTTTCCTTATTAAGTTAGAATAGTACCTCCTTTTGGATAGGGCCATGAGATAAAGTACCTCCATAGGGATTCAACGATAAGCACTCACTGTAAAGCTTTAACTTCCTCTCTGTGGGACATTGGGCAGGATTCTTCTCCATACTTCATTTGCTTGGTCGTAAACGTGCAATATCCACGTTACAGAAATGTGTGGTTTCTGTAAGTTAACACACGTAAACTGTTTAAATAAGTTAATACATATTAAATGTGAGGCATTTCACAAGTATTCAACAAATGTTTCCTATTAAAATTATTCATAATTAATATTACTGTGTTTAATACACTAGGGCAGAAGTTGCAGCAAATCCAAAGATGAATTACAGTTTTATTTCTATTCTGAAGGAACTTGAGGATGCCATGACTAATAAGGCAAAATATATGTCATAATAAAGCAGTCAAAGGAAAGATGATACTTGATAAAATAATGGAAAAGAGGAATATTAGTTTTATATTGCCAATTTTATTATTTCGTTATTCAGATAATTCATAATTCAAACCATAAAATATATGGGAAAAATCTTGTGCACATGTGTGTGTCATCCCCTACCCCAGTCACCCAGGTTTTACCAATTTCTTAACCTTTCCGAGGTATTCCATCCATACACAAGCAAATATGTATGTAGTCTGCCCCCCTTTCTATGCACATGGTAGTATAATATACACACTATCATGTATCTTATTTTTCACTTAATATTGCTTAGCAGTTGGTTCATATCAGTACATAAAGAGCTTTGTGCTTTTTTTTTTAATTATGAGGCATTTCATCATGTAGTTGTACCTGTATTTATTACCTAGTTAGTGAGCTGATTTTATTTTTAGGTCTTATGTGACCCTTTAAACTAAAGGAATCTGGCATTATACCTTTATTTTTTAAATGAAAGATACTTCCCTTGAATGAGAAATAGCAGTTTGTAACAGGAAATTGTTATTTGAACTGCCCCATTACGTACTTTTTTAGCTTTAGTGCATGAAAAGGCAAGTAAGCTGTGTAAGAGTTAACTATGAAAGTGAATTTAGTTTGAATTTAACTCTTACTGAGGTTC
Organism: Phyllostomus hastatus; assembly: GCF_019186645.2. Classification (NCBI taxonomy): domain Eukaryota; kingdom Metazoa; phylum Chordata; class Mammalia; order Chiroptera; family Phyllostomidae; genus Phyllostomus; species Phyllostomus hastatus. The sequence goes on along the minus strand of NW_025333583.1, from coordinate 16,704,292 downwards.
TTACAGTCCTAAATAGACTACCACCTCCTATTACTGTTCAAGCCAAAAAAAGTCTCAGTTTTTTCTCTAAATGAGAAAACATCTTATATCATTCAGTCCTTGTTTTTTAAAGCAGGCTATTTTCATGGGACATTATAATCCAGTAATGCTGATTAGTGTTCTAGTTTTCTTCCTGTGTTTATTTTTTATAGAATCATTAACTTAATCTTTGGTGGTTTTCTAAATTTTTTAGTGTAGTTATCACTGAGTTTTATATTTTATACCTATATAAATGGTGAGTTTCAGCTGACTCTGTATTGAGACTTTACTGAGATGACCCTCCCACACCTCGCGACCGGCTGGAAATCCTTGGTCAACCAGTTGCAGGTAATACTTCAGCTAGGGCACAAAATAAGCTTCCGCACCTCTCTTTTTCTTGTTTGGCTCTTCTAAGCAGCATTTAACCATTTAAAACAAACATGCTATTAGTGTATCTGTAAAATACACCTGCTATAAATTTTAAGGTTGACTAAACTTGGAAAGAAGATAACTAATAATTGAACACCAGAGACACAGATAAGCTATCTTTCAAAAAACACATTAATTGAAGCTGTCTTGGTGTATCTCATTCTTTGTATGCTCTAGTTGACAGTTACGTGTGCTGAAGTTTTTAATGTAAAAATATATTGCCTTACTATTTTGAGGCTTTATTAGTATTTCATATAAAATATTAATACATGCTTTTTTACTTTTTTTACCTGCTCAATGACTGAAATGTTTACAAAGCACTTTTTACAGATTTGGGGGGATAGAGATAATTAAAGTTTGTAAAGGCAGAACATTTTTTTTCTGGAATATATCTGTACACTACCAGGGAGTTAGGTGATTTCTCAGGGAATCATGGAACCAGTGGATTGATTACCTTTTGTCAGGGGGAGGTAAAGATAATGAACTAAAGTAACAAACTGATCACGTGAAAATGGCTGTTTGTTTTCCTTTGCCCTTTAATACATATGCTAACTCAGTCATTATGTAGAGGTTAGCCCTGGTCAAGTTTCTGAAGTCAGAAGAAGAAAGTATGGTTTTAAACTTAATCTACACTGTCATATCTGCAAATACAGGTTTTTGAGACAGTTGAAACTTAGATAAGAATAACTATTTGTTTTTCTTATTCAGAATGCTTCTCTCGCCTCAATATATGCACACTTTTGTCTCGTGTCCTGTTTGTTTTGTTTCGCCTTCTTTTTTCCTAGCTCTGCCAGACGTGGCCCTGTGAAGATGTTTTGTTATATTTTACCCAGAGTTTTGTTCATGTCTCCTACTAGGTTACCAAAAAGAGGGGGAAAAATTAATCATTTATATTCTGCTGTTTATCCCAATAGAGAAGTAAAAGACAGTATTTTACATTTTCAGTGATGAGAAATTACCTTGTATATTTAATCTATTCTTGAGGCTAATTACATGAATCTCAAGTTTAAAAGAAAAAGAAAACAATACTTCTTGAAAAACTTTGAAATACTTGATTTGCTTTTTCTCAGGGTTGAGGTAAGGTAGTAAAGGGTTTTATATATAAGATGGACTACCTGAACAAGGATGGAAAAGACTCATGTATTATATGAGTTTTCTTCTTGCTGCTGGATTAATCTAGGATCGCCGAAGGATCTGACAAGGGGCAAAGGTTTGGAATATGAGAGATTGATGTTGAGGGTACCCGCCCCCCCCCCCCCCCAAAGGAGAGAATTAAAAACTGACATTTGGTTGGAGAAGAAAGAATTAAGCAGAAGTTAAAATAGCCAACTAATGACCTGGGTAGGAGTACAGGGTGAGTCTAAAAGTTGACTTAGGCCAATAGTAATTATGTCTTTACCAAACATTAGTGAGTCTTACTTATCTGAAATTATTATTTCTTTAATTTTAAGTGTATGCCTAATGAGCTAGTTGTCTGCGTGTGAGTTTCTGGCTATATTTATATATTTATATTTATATAAACTTACATGACAGTATCAATGTAGCTGAAAATGTAATTCATCCAAAGCTGAATAACCATTATTTTTGAGGGTTTTTATCCCTATTTGTATAAGTGATTGGTAGTAGGAGACTGAGAAGTATCTTTTTTATTATTGAAGTAAAAATTGTTATGTGTCCTGACTTTGTACTCTTAAAAGGGTATTATTATTTTTACAGTATCAGCAGCTTTATTGTTTGCTCTGACCAGCAATAATAATACCTTGGTTTTACTTACTGGCATCTATCAATATAGATATTTTTATAGTTGGTGAAATAATCATAAGAAAATTTATTCAGTTAAGTATTTTTATAGATATTAAATGAAGGATTGTTCTAGTTGCTATAAATAATAAACTCTGATTATGTGGCTCCAACCCTCAAGGAACTTAGGGTGTAGTCGAGATGATGAAAACAGTGTAAGGGATTTATACAGGGCAGACTATCAGCTTTCACTATTGTGTTAAAGGTCTATAGGAGCTTAAAAGAGGCAATTTAGTGAGGGAAAGTTTTGTGAGAAAGCACTTAAATTGAATACTGAAGAACTTGAATAGGTAGAGACAAAAAGGTATGCATTCTGTCTACATGGTGGCCGCAGCATGGACAATAGAAATGAAAGCATGGAAGTAAAGTGAACCTAATATTCTCACAAATTAGTGGAGAAAGTATTACATTAACTATAAATCCACATTATCAGGAACCCTGAGTGTGAGGCAGGAAGTTTTCAATTTCATGTAAGAGGAGGAACAGTATAAACAATAATGACATAAATTGGACTAAAACATAGTTCCTGACTTGTAATCCCCTCTCCTTCATGGTAGATTGTATTGCAGTTTAAAAATTGGACATCATAGATTCCTTTTTTTTCTTTTTTTTTGCAGTTTTATTGAAAAATTCACGTACCTAACAATCTACTAATTTCAAATGCACAATTCATTGGTTTTTAGCATGTTCACAAAGTTGTGCATCTGTCAGTTTTAGGACATTCTCATTACTTCCCAAAGAGACCCAGCATCTAGTAGCCATCACCCTTCAATCTCTGCATACCCCCAGCACCAGCAAAATCTGCATTAGAGATTTACCAGTTCTGGTCATTGCATATAAATGGACTTATACAATAAGTTTTTCACTGTGAGCAGTAAAAAACTTAGCACAGTGTTCAAAGTTCATCCAAGTTGTAGTATATGTCAGTACTTCATTCCTTTATATTGCTAAATAATATTCCATTTTATGGATACACAACATTATCAATAAATTCATGGACATTTGGACTTTTTGGATCTTTTGAACAAAGCTTCCATGAACATTCATTTATTGCTGATGTTTTTATTTCTTCTGGGTATATGCTTAGGAATTGAATAGTTGCATTATATGGTAACTATGTTTAATCATTTGAGGAACTTCCAGGCTGTTTGGCAAAGCTACTGTACCTTTTTACATTCCTACAGCAGTGTGTGAAGGTTCTAATTTCTCTATATCCTCACCAGCATCTGCTATGATTTTTCATTATAGCCATCTTAGTGGATGAAAAGTGGTATCTCGTAGCTTTGATGATTAGTGACACTCGCATTCTCTTCATGTACTTATTGGCCATTTGTACATCTTCCTTTAAGAAATGTCTGTTCTGCTCCTTTGCCCATTTTTAAATTGAATTGTCTTTTTATTCATTGTAGTTCTTATTTTATATACAAGATATGTGATTTTAAAAATTTTTGTTCATTCTCTGGATTGTCTTTTCACTTTTTTTCCCAGCCAAGAAAATAAAGGTTCAGTGATTGAGGAAATGGTGCCATACCCGGAGTCACAGGTGAGCTCATGTTCAAAGACCTGGCTCCCTGATGGCTTCTAAGGGATGGGTCACATGGGGGACTGAGGGAGTTAGGGTGGTGGTTAGGGCCATGGTCTCTACTGATTGGTCAGTCATTTCACTTTCTTAATGGTGCCCTTTGAGGCACAGAAGTTTTTGATGATGATGATTTCCGGTTCATACATTTTTTTCATTTGTTGCTTGTGCTTTTGGTGTCCCTATCTTGGACATCATAAATTCTTATTTAATTATTACAAGCATTTTCTGAATACCCCCGAAAGCCCAGGCAAGCAGGAGACCATTATTTAATGAAAAACAACTAAAACCCCAAATACATATTTTGACTTACACCTTGCCTCCTCTGGACTTCCCTTTATTCTATGTCCAGATCCCTTAGTTGGAGTAACTGATGAAAAGAAGCAGAGATAAAAATCAAGAAATAACAACTTTAAGTGAAACATTGATAAGTGTTCTATTTTGAGAATTATTTGTTATGAGAGAATTTATTATGCTGCTTGTGTGGGTGTAGTGTATGACTCATAAACTACTATATTTGGGGAATTCACACTTTTACAAACTTTTACCATGAAGAGAGTAGTAACTCCTTTTTTTTTTTTTAACATAATCAGCCCTGTAGAATTTTAATAATTTACTTGCTGATAGAGCCTTTTTCTTGGGCAAGAAATAACAGTAAAAGCATAGCCTAAATCACTTTTCGTAGTATTGGCTCTTTGTAAAGGAAGTTTTCAAAGCTCTAGCTTTATGATTACTAGAAATTTTATTTCTAAACAGTAGTTTCAGTTTGTAAAGTTCACGTGGAGGAAGTCATTCTATCCATGGTCTTGAAAAAAAACTGATTTTATTATTTATTACTGAAGTGTGCATCATTTAAAGATTACCATAAATGGCCAGCCTATGCTTTCTTTTTTTCCATAATTTGTTGTATTCCTATCATTTCAAAATAGTTTATGATTTTAAATCATTGTTATTAAATATATATTTGGAGTAATTTATAGGTAAATTGGTTGTATGTGCAAATAACTTTTTCATATATAATACAGTATAGGGTAAAAGTAGGTTTACAGTTGTTTGTATGGAAAATAACATAATAAATCATAATAGAAGAACAAACTTTTGTGTACTCATACAAACGGTTTCAAATACAGTTTATAACTGTAAACCTACTTTTGTTCCACCCTGTATTTTATTTATTATTAGTTTGTAGGCTCATTGACAGAAAGATTCTTGTCTGCTTTTTTTTTTTTTTAGTTCCAATAGTTTTTAGCAGAAAACTTGTATAATGGGCATAGAAAATTTTTTTAATAAATGATTCCCTCTTGCAGGATCACAGATTTAAAAGGCAGCATTAAAAACAGTGCTCCTCTAGAGTTGCACAGATTAAAGGAAGTGGACATAACAAACTTTAGACAATTAAAATACACTGAAATCACAGATTTGTTTTTTTAAAATCCAAGGAAATGAGTTTTATTTTCCATTGCTTAAAAAGTTTTCATACTTTGACTTTTTATTAACGTTGATGCTTTACTAATAATTCCCCACCTCTATGACATGAGAAATAGCATGAGCCTGTATTAATCAAAGTGACCTTACCAGGGATCACTGCCAGCTTGGTAAAAAAATGGTATATCTACCGGAAAAGTTGGACTTGATGCTGATTTTTTTCAGGATTAAAAATAAAGATTCCTAAATTGGAAGTGAGCCTTTTATCAAAACTGTACATAAAGTCTTTGCTGTTTTCTGTGCGTCATTTATCATCTTTATAGATTAACCATGGCTAATTTTTAAATACCCCAAAATATTCTTGGTGCCATGTATACTTGGGCTTTTTCTAGTAAACAAAACATAGTTAAAATGATAAGCGTGTTGCTTAATAGTTTTATATAGTCCCATTGCCAAATACAAAGAAGTCTTCACTTTTTATAATATTTGAAGCTATGTGGTGTAGCCCTAAACACTCTTGTAAATATGTTAACCATTCTTTATCTATGAAGTCAGAGCGAAAAGCAGAATTCCTGTCTTATTCCTACTATACTGTGCTGACTTGCTTGAGGAAAACTGATTTTTCACTCTTCCATGTCTAATTTGTAAATGACTAAGAATAGTGTTTCAAATTTAGTTCAGAACAACTGTCAAAATAATAAATGTTGATTTTACATTTTTCAAAAGCATTTGGATATTTATTTCCACTTGAATAGTGATTTTTGAGTAATCTCTCAGGTTTTGTTGAGTAAATGGAGTAGTAGGCTGTTAATAGTTAACTTTGGGCACAACTCCTGTGAGTCCTTAAAATTTCAACGCTGAATAATTTCATGAAGCAGAACTTTAATTTGTAGACAGTTTCAGTCTTTAGTCAAAACAAAAATTGTTTTAGTAGAACAAAAATCCATTTAGTTGAACTTCACATATAGAAGTTTATGTAGGATCACTTCTTTGAAAGGCTTAAAGTGTAAAAATGTAGAAACATAATATCACGTGGATGTGTGGAAAGAAAGGAGAATGGGAAGAGATGGGATAAAATGTTAATCTAAAATAATGCATAGTCCTGGTTGCTGCTCTGCTAAGCAACAGTTTTTGTCTCTTGGTTACCAGATACACCAAGGCTTATTTCAGAGCCTTGGGTAGTCTAACCTGAAGGAAAACAAAGCATATACAATTTTCCAGTACTTAAAAAAATAATAATAGCTTTGATTTAAGAAAGAACTAAAGTTTCTTATTGAAAGATATTATAGAATCAGCCCCATATTCAAGGATGGCTGCCATAAATCATGCAGTACATTTCTGTAAATCAAATAACATTTTTCTAGTTCACTTCCTTTGAGGGGACACTGTCTTTCTCATAGTGCATGTTATACATTTAAAAATAACTTAGTTTATTAAAAATAACATTCAAATATGTTGGTAATCACAAACTGCAATAAATTATAAAATATAAATATTGAACTTAAAGCAGTTTCTCTGAGTTTGATCCAACAAACCGATAAATCAGGTAGTTAATTTTATTTAATAATGTTGAAAAGATTCTCCTTTGCTGTATGTTGCCTTTTTTTTTGGTAGTGGTTTGGTTATACTGTTGTTTACTGTTAATACAAAGAATTTAAAATATATATGTAAGCACATTTTCAGATTTTGTCTTCTAAATGATTAAAGCTTATCAATTCAAATCACAGAATTAACTTCATCTGTAACTTTTCTTGCCTTCCTCTAATATCTAGACTACAGGCTGAGGTATGGATTTGTTCTCCAATTAAGGGAGAAAGAGCTTGGTAAGTGCACATAGAAAACTATTTTTGAAAACTATGTCAGAATTTATTATCACATTGCCTTTTTTTTTTTTTTGCTGTTTCCCCAAAAATGTATATTAACTTCATTTCATTTTGTCAAGGTGTGATCAGTATAATATAATAAAGTTTTTATAGTTGAAGTTGGTATGTGTGTTGAATTGAGGGGATTGTGTGTAAATTTATACACATACATACATATACATTTGAATATGCAGTTTATCCAATTTCAGGGAACATAGGTTGTATTTAATACAAAAAAATATTAGCATCAGAAACCTGGAGCATTATTAAGTTTCCCTTATTGGTTGCGTACATCTTAAGTTCTGCTAGAATGGACATGTGATAAACATAAATGACAAGTGCTCAAGGTTAACAACCAAGAAAAAAATTGTACGGGGGAAAAAAGTAAAAGGAAAGAGGCAGTGCCAACATAGCTGCCGATTTCTGGAAAGCTAAAGTCTATTGTGTAGCACCTGAACATTTTACCACTTTAGTAAATTAATCAAGACATTGTTGAAGGTGTTAAGAATGTGTTAGCAAGGATTTCAAACTGTTATAATATCCTAAAAACTAAATAATAAGTACCAAATAACTGAGAAAGTATTATGTATTGCTCAGATGTTTCTAGGTATACTTTTACAAAATATCTTTGGTAATACATTTGAGTATGACAAAATAGTTGTTTAGTTTTAAAGTAATGTGCCTTTTGTGATGGTTACCCTAGAGACTTCAAACTTCTTATGTGATTTCCTTAAATCCGTTGACTGTTGGATTGATAATAGAGTGCAGGAGGAATCTACTTGCTGTGGGATGCAGAGGAACGTTTTTTCCTCATTTATAATTGATGTCATTTGCATTTTAAAAAGTCAGAATGCATTTATATGTTATTTGTAATTTGGTCATAGATGTAAGGAATTAAAAAGTAGACTAGATTCTTGGGGAGATGAATCTATTTTTATAAACTAAACTAGAATGTTTAGGATTGTAAGGACTGGGGCACTTCTTTTTTAAAGATCCAAATGTATTAGGAAAAAGATCAAAGTGAAGATCTGTAGCATTCTTTCCTTTTGCTTAATGCTTGTTAGCAAAACTGATGAGATGGGCTTGCTTTCTTGTTTGATTAGCTTTAGTTCACTCGATAGAGGCGGAAAGATACGGAAATAGTGCTGCCAGAAAATTGTCCCTGACTTGGTGTATCATGTATAGAATATTAAATGCTATTTTAAATTAATGAAGGTTTCACTGGTCAGCTGTTAGAATATTAAAAATCCCTCAAACATCCTTCCCAGCTTTATTTTTTCCACAGCACTTATCACCATCTGATTTGTTATACATTTTACTTTTTAAAAAAGATTTTATTTCTGTTTTTTTAGAGAGAGGGGAAGGGAGGGAGAAAGAGAGGGAGAGAAACATCCTTGTGTGGTTACCTCTTGAGCGCCCCCAGCCGGGACCTGGCCCGCAACCCAGGCATGTGCCCTGACTAGGAATTGAACCATTGACCTTTTAGTTTGCAGGCTAGCACTCAGTCCACTGAGCCATACCATCCAGGGCTGACTTATCTTCCCCTGCTCCCACACACTAGAATATAAGTATGCAAAGTCAGGTTTTAACTTTTTATTTTGTTTTTTTTTTTCTTTATCCCCAGTAATTTGAACAGTGCCTGATATATAAGTACTTAGATATGATACTGTAATAGAAATATAATGTAAGTGGTTCAAATTGAAGATACTGTTGGTTTTAGAGAAGTGAGTTATTCACAGGTGAATTCCCTCAGGATATATTGCTATATAGAGTAGAAGTAAATCCACTGCACTATAAAAATTCTGAATCCAGTACTTACCTTAAAAGACATCATTCTTATATTCTTATTTTGCTTATTAATTGTTGATTGCTTTGGAGTGACCATTCTGTATTATTCCTTTCTCTTTGCTTCTATACAAAATCTGACACCAGCCAATGACAGTCATTTCTCTAAAGGTCTTGCCATAATGTAAGCCTTTTTTCTCTCTTTTATCAGAAAAGTTATCCTTTCCCCCTCATTTATCAGTACTATTCATCCCCAGTGCCTTTTTGGAATTCCCTCACTCTGCCTTTTGCAGAACATGTCCTCTTCTTTTAAATGTCATGGAAGTGCTTGCTCAGTATTTGGGATATTGACCTAAACTACATTTTAAACTTTTAAGTATCTACTGTCTTTACTGTGTAAAGGGTACAGAAGTGATATAGCCCCACTCAGTTAAGTTCTTGGAAGATTTCTAAGATGAAAGAAAAAATTTCTTTATCTTTGAAAATTAAGAAAAGGTACTATTAAATTTTTTTAAAGGTTCTCAGCCACTCTTTTTAAGATTTTATTTATTTATTTTTAGAGAGGGAATGGGGGGGAGAGGGAGGGAGGGGGAGAGAGAGAGAGAGAGAGAGAGAGAGAGGGAGAGAAACAGAGAAACAGAGAAACATCAATGTGCGGTTGCCTGGGGGTCATGGCCTGCAACCCAGGCATGTACCCTGACTGGGAATGGAACCTGTGACACTTTAGTTCGCAGCCTGTGCTCAATCCAGAGCTACGCCAGCCAGGGCTAAATTTTTTAATAACTATAATAGTTATGACAAGAACAATATAATGAGTAAAAAACACTGTCTCCAGTCATGTTGCATTATCAAGATTTTATATATATAAATGAGTGGTAGTACTGCTGTATTTGTCCACATTCAAGAGGCTCGATGACCTAGTCTTAGTTCTATCTTTTATCAGATATATATGGGAAATACTTCCTTTACTATATATATTTTACTTTATTAAGTGACCCGCATAATTATATGTGTGTACATACATCTTGTGTCAATTCCTAGGATCACAGCATTTGAAACAGATCTTTTAATCCATCCCCCTTACTAAAAGTGAGGAAATTAAAACACAAAAAGTTTAATTTGTCCAACAGCCACTTGGTGACAGATCCAGAATTCCCTTTCTCAACTACTTACAGATACATTCATCGTTCCTTCAAGACTGGATGAATAATACTACAGGATCACTTCGGTTTTTATTTTTCACATTAGGAAGGAGAACTCAGATGATTATACATAATGATATGTATCTTTCTAAATTGGTTTAAAATTTGTCATTTGTTTTAAGTATGGCAGGATTTTATGTTAGAAATTCATAATTTCCAAAGGATTATGTTAATTTTTAAGGATAAATCGTGCAAATCCCCAAATCTTAAATATTGAATCCAAATAAATTTTAATATTCAGAATTACTGGAAGAATAAGAATTAAAACCATCAAGCTAGTCTAGTACTAGATTTTCAGTGATTTGTAAGATCTATTCTGTTTCTAATGTTCTGGGCCCATTATTTATACAGCATTTTCTCTGAGTTCATATAGGCATGATCTTTTTCTTATTTTATAGTACCATTCAGTCCTTTTATGTTTTGCACCCAAAAAGCATTGATTTGTGTAGTGAATTAGGCAGGACTCTCCATTCTTCAAACAATTTCAGAAGTGCACATTTTGGCTCTGTAATTACTAATCCTGTGTCTGTGTACTGCACTGCTGGCTAGACTGCTGCTGGGTTAGTAGGAAAGTAAAGATTGTACACATGATACTACAGCATCTCTTCCCTCTCCACCTAGAGATATAAACAAAAAGAACAAAAGTTTTCAAAGTCCAAAATTAATGCATCTACTTCAGATACTAATTTGGTGTAGTTGGGATATTGCTGCTTCAGTACCTTCTAGGTGCAAACCAAACAATAATGTCTGTTTTAGTTGAGTGATGACTGAATTTCTCATACAGAGGTTTTTTATTTTTTATTTTTAAAGCACTTTTAAAATAAGCATTTTTATTTATTTTTTAGAGAAGAGGGGAAAGGAGGGAGATGGGGCCGAGGTTGGGGAGAGGAATTTACACGTGTGACAGATACATCAGCAATCAATTGGTTGACAAGCATACCCCCAACCTGGGACCTGGCCCACAACCCAGGCATGTGCCCTTGACTAGTAATCATTCTGGTGACCTTTCGGTTTGTTGGCCTGCCTAGTGCTTAATCCACTGAGCTACACTAGCCAGGGCAGATACAGGTTGTTCTTTTAAAAATGATTCATTCTCACCTCCACTTTGAGAAAGTTCTGAATTTTCTGATGGAAGACAATATTTGTACTGTTGCCCCAGTGACATATCTACTCAAGCTAAGAGTATAAAAATTAAGAAGGCTATTCCTCCTCTGAAAAAAGATTGGTAGTCTGCCTGCATAAAATAATATAAAACACTGGCAGTTCACATGGAGGGTCCTGTCTTTTGTAAATATCACACTTTGTTTTATTTTATTTTATTTTTATTTTTATTTTTTTAAGATTTTATTTACTTTTAGAGAGGGCAAGGGAGGGAGAAAGAGAGGGAAATAAACATCAATGTGTAAAAGATACACCAGGGACCTGGCCTGCAACCCAGACATGTGCCCTAACTGGGAATCAAACTGCAGACCTTTCAGTTCACAGGCCTGCGCCTAACCCACTGAGCCACATCAGCCAGGGCCACAATTTGTTTTAAAAAGAAAGAATATTATCTAGTTGGGGAGAGAAGGATGCAAGTCACACTTCTGTCTTGAATGCAGCTATAATTAACTTATGTTAGATAATGGCTTTGTTCCTTTGTTAAAATAGTCATAAATATTTTCTAAAACAAAAGCTATAATGATACCTTATGTCTCAAAAGCCAAAAATATTAAGTAACCCAGATATGTTACAGAGAAAATAAAAAATATGTACAATGCTTAGATTTTGTTTAAGCAAACGATGGAGTAAGACTATAATCACTGACAGCTTAGGTTAGAAAAACGTGGCTATAAATAAAGTATTGTTTAAATGATACTACAGCATCTCCTTTGCAGATATTGTGGTAATAAATTTATCTTCATTTTCATTAAAATGATGACTGGGGAGAAGTAGAAAAGTAAATGGATTCCTGCTCTTACTTGATTTGACTCAGTATTGTTCTCAAGTGGATTTATTTACCTATTGTTACTAAAGTTAGGTTTTTTATTTTCACATCCATTTTCTTCCAGACCAAAAGTATGCACAACATTTAGGGTACACAAACTTTAGTTGTTACTGTTGCTTTCTATTACTTTTGATGTCTTTCTTAAATATTTTCATTTAAAAGAGCACAGATTGTAAGTATAAACTTAATCATCATAAATGATAATCAAAATTTTTGATAATTTTTAAAAATAGTTACTCTCTGGAAATGTAAGGTAAACAAAATTTAAACAATAATTTCATGTAAAAGTATCTGGGATTTAAAATTTTTCTGTAAACAGGTATCTCAAAATCATGATTGAAATACAGTTTTTGGTTCATAGTTTCAAAATGTCATCCATGACTTCTGGTATTAATATTTTTTACATTGTACAAGTAATCCTGACGTTCATGGGAAGAAAAAAGAATACTAAAGTATGTAAAAAGAGGTGAAAGCCATCATCCTATACACGTCTACCAAATCTATTTATAGCTAACACTTACAGGTAGTATGTAACTTTCCACATCTTTTTCCATGCATATAGCTTTGCAACATTTTGGTTTACTTGTTTTTAACACAAATGAGGGATCTGTTTTATAGTATGTTCCGTGACTCACCATTTCACTTTGTCTTGGAAAGCTTTATGTGTTATTACACTATAGGTAGATTTCTTTCTTTTTTATTGCTGTAAATTCTTTAATGGTCCTCCTAATGATGAATACTTGTTTCTAGTTTTTTGCTATTATAAAAAATTTCTTTGAACATACATCTTTGTGAACTAATCAGTAATAGTTCAATAAGATTTCTTATTGACTAGTACTTTCTCTGTATTCTAGATGTTACTGTGTTAATTGTGTATGTGGCAGATACTTTCTCCCTGTGCACTTGTCTTAGTGGCTTTTGCCATATAAATGTTTAAAGTAATATATAGTTAAGTTGTTGATCTTTTCCTTTGTTATCTGTTTCATGGATTCTGTATTTCTAAACTATTTATATTCCTTTCTAGAGATATTTTTACTTTTGTTTTTAACCAATACTTGTAAAACACTTTTTTTATAGAACTCTGTAAATGATGGCAAAATGTACTAGTATGTGATACATTCTGATGGTATGTAGTAATCACATAAGGAACCATGACAATTTTGATTATTTTCAGTTATAAAATAAATGTAATAAATTCTGGAAAAGCATTTGGGGTTTTGTGTTATTTATGGAATCACTGTGGGTAATCCTTACTATTAATAAATTCATTTTTGACAGGTAATATGCTAGGCACTGAGTGATAACAGTAGTACACAAGAAATAATCCCATTCATTTACACATGATGGCTTCCCCAGTCATCAGAAATTTCTCTAACCTTCATGTGTAGCTGCTGCTAAGACTTGCCTTCCATTTACTTTTGCTGCCATCCAGTGCCTGATTACCCAACAAATATACTAAGCCAGGGGTGTCCAACCCACGGTCTGTGGGCCCCAAAGAGCTCAACACAAAATCGTAAATTTACTTAAAATATTTTGAGGGGTTTTTGTTTTCATTAGTGTTTGTGTATTTAATGTGTGGCCCAAGACAACTCTTCTTCCATTGTGGCCCAGAGATGCCAAAAGGGTCTTAATTAACTTACCCTCAATTTTGTAATTTAAAATTTAAAACTTTTTATTTTGTGTGTGTGTGTGTGTGTGTGTGTGTGTGTGTGTGTGCATAAACATAGTGTTATATACTATACATAGGGAGAGGAATCAGAACACCTACGTTTTCAGTGACTGGAGTCTCTAACTTGGCTCTGTGGATAATTACCCCACCTTTCTATCAATACCCCACAACCTGGGCTCTTGCAACTTGTGCGGATTTTGTCCTACCTCCAATAATTTCCTGTGGAAGTAGCTTCTAATTTTTTTGCTTCTTCCCTGTAATAGGAGGGAATACCCTTATAGGATGTACCGTGAAGCCAGTATGCACAGACCATGTCATCAGCTCACCTCTCTACCCTCGCTTCTTACCTAATTGGTAGTCTGAAAAAATAACTTTGTCCTCCCCTGGCTTATAGGGGTGACTCATTGAAGAAAAGAATACCTTCTTACATCTAGAGTAATATTTCCTTGGGAAGAAATGACAAGGGAAAAAGCTTTTTCTTTTTTCAAGGGACTAAAACTTTTATAGCTCAGCAAATTTGAACAAGTTTTATTATAATTAAGCTACATTGTATTTTAATTAGATTTCTTAGTGCATTTGCTAACCTAACCACCACATGTACATATTTATAAGTTGAAATTTGCCTTTAAAATCACAAAAGCACAAAGCACTGTAGTGCTTGTAACACTCTTCCATATTATTGTAGGTGACTAAATGACCATGGAATCTGGAGCAGAGAACCAGCAGAGTGGAGATGCAGCTGTAACAGAAGCTGAAAACCAGCAAATGACAGTTCAAGCCCAGCCACAGATTGCCACATTAGCCCAGGTATAAAATACATGGAGAGATGCCAAGTTGCATCTTTTCCAAGAGGAATATGTTTCAGATCAGAGAATTGAGGTTTTTGGGGGTATTTTTTAGAGATACACATAGGATGAGAGAGACATTCTTAGAATATCAAAATTCCTATTTTACTTAGTATTAACCTAATTTTAGAAATGACAATATTCAGTAATATAAAAAAAATGTATTGTTAAATACAGATACACTTTGTAGCTACATGATTCAGAAATAATGACATTTTAATTGATGGGTAGATTGATTGTATCTCTTAAACAAGGGAAGAAAACTTGATAATTTTTTTTCATATCACACAGATTTATTTTGGAACATGGAAATGCAGGTAGTCTGAAAGGCTAGGTTTACATGTGCCTGAACTAAAACAACAGGATAAGTAAATAAATTGACACACAAGTAAGTTTTAAGGATGATAGTTTTTGTTTTCTGTAAATTTTAAATGAAATTCATGATTCTTTCATTTTATCTTTGAAACATTCTATATCTAAAATTATATTCTCATGCTTATTTTTTATGTATATTTTTCCTCAAGTATCTTATTCTAAGATTTTATTTATTTATCTATTAATTAATTTATTTATTTTAGAAGGGAAGGGAGGGAGAGAGAAAGAGAAACGTTAATGTGTGGTTGCCTCTTGTGCACCCCCTCCTGGGGACCTGGCCTGCAACCCAGGCATGTATCCTGACTGGGAATCGAACCAGTGACCCTTTGCTTCAGTCTGGAGCTCAATACACTGAGCCACACCAGCCAGGGTCTCAAGTATTATATTTTATTAACAACTATTTGAAGATATATGAGAAAGGTGGTTAATATAAAAACCAAATAGCAAACAGACCTGTCAGGTAAGAGTATGATATTGCCTCTTTCAGGTGAAGGCTCCCAGGAGGAAGTAATCCTAGCTGATGCTCCAGAATGTCAAGCATCAGCTTTCCAAAGAGTTTTAAAGCTCTCCCAGGGGCCAGGGGAGTCACTGAGCAAGCATAGAGTCTTGTCAAATAGAGGGCCAACCACAGATAGTTACCACTGAACTAAAGTGTGGGTCAACACTGGACCTCCAGCAGTAATTAGTCCAGTAGAAGGAGTGGGCAGCTCTGTTTTCTCATAAGATCACCAAGGCTCACCTCCAGCCCTTAGAAAGAGAAGGCACTTGGGGATGAAGTAAATGTACTCAAATGAGGCAGGTGCAGGAACAAAGTGGGAGAGCCAGGACTTCATCAGTACTTGGTCAAGGAAAGCATACACAAATAGGAATCTGGGCTCTTCCAAGCATTCAGACCTCTGGTAAATTATAACACCGGCAGTGATCTTGATGGTGACAGCCTTCAATGAATCTTTCTGTCGTCACACTGTTCTCTCTGGTCCAGTTGTCCTCTAAGTCTGCTATATAATATTCTGGAAATTCCTTCCTCCCTACTGACTTTCTCTTGAGAGTTTTGTGTTCTTTAGATAGTAAAACATGTTCTCCAGTGGTTTCTTGAGCAAGTTTAGGTAAAGAATTCTTCATAAAGAAATCATTCTTTCAAATTTTGAATGCATTGATCTAATCAACTTCCATTGTTGCTGTTTGAAAGACTAAATGCATTTTCTTTGGTATCTTATAAAAATCTTGTCTCTGACCATACTGCTTCATTATCTCATTGTCATGTTATTAAGACCTTGATTTGGATCATTTTTATCCATTGTCCAGTGTACTCAGTGGGCCCTTTTGTAGTGGAAATTCATGTTTTCACTTCTGCACAATTTATTTGTTTAGTGATTTTTTTCTCTTTTTTTTCTCTAGGATCCTTGTGATACAGGTGTTATGCCTATAAGACTGTTTATGTGATTTCCTCATCTCCTGTTTTTTAATCTCTTTGTCTTTTTGTTCTGTTTTCTGGGAGATTTCCTCAAATTCACATTGCAACCTATCTGTTGAAACTTATTTATCCTGTCACGTTTCTAAGAGTTCCTTTTGCTCTCTGAATAGTCCTCTTGTGTTTATATTTCATCCTGTTTATATTTCACAAAGGCAGTGTTTTCTATCAGACTATTAATGAGGGTATTGTTTTTTTATGTTTTCTTCTTCCCACAAGATTTTTCTCTATTGCTTTTTTCTCCTTTCCATTTGTTCTGGTCTCCATCTTTCTTATTAGAAACTTTCCTCAATAATTAGTGGTTGTCTGCTGAAGTTTAAAAGTAGGGCACCAAAAAGCTCTGTGGATATGTTTGGGGTCTAACATGAGTTGTGAGCTTCACCTAGGTTCAGTGTGGCAGATTCTTCTAAGTTTTTCTTCTGGCCCTTGGTGTTGGTCCTGTTCCCCAGAGAAAGCCTTACTACTACCCTGCTCATATGTAAAGGCCTGGGAGCCAAGTGAGAGGAAGACTGAGCTTTAGTGCCCTACCTTGAGCAATGCCTGGTGTCAGTACAAGTCAAGGGAGACCCTCTATCCAGAAAGTAAATCTCCATTTCTCTGTCAGCACGGCACATGTTAGTTGTCCTGCCCACAGGGAATTGAGGAGGGGATCCAAATGCTTCTGAAACAGCTTCCTTATTTTCAGCTTTCCCTTTCACCCTGCCTTCCAGGTTGTCTTAGATCCTGAGCCACTTAAGGATTTTGTGGTGTAAATCGGTCTGTCCCTATCTCCTCCTCTTGAATGGGGTCTTTCTGAGGTCTTCCAAGTTTAATACCATTCATTCATCTGCTTTCCAGCCTCCAAAATTCTGACTCTTTCCCATTCTTCTGTGTTCGCATGGTTATACCTGTAAAAAGCAAAATCAGTTTCATGAAGTTTAATTGGAGATTCAGGAAAGAAACAAAATTATATACACATGTTCAGGATGTCATTCTTATCAAGCAGTCCTTTAGCACTTAAGACTTAGGCAGGATGGCATGATATTTGAGTTTCATGAAAGTTTATTTCTATTTGTATATTTTTTTTGTTTTTATCCCTAATTACAGAGTTTTTTCACTTGTTCATCCACATTCTTAACACATATATCACACATTTGGACATAATTTCCTCATAATTTTGATGCCTGCTATTTTTTTATTGTCAGTCTTTTTTTTAAGATTTTACTCATTTGTTCTTAGAGAGAAGGGGGAAGGGAGGGAGAAAGAGAGGGAGAAAAGAAAAACATTGATAGGTTACAGCACGCACCCCAGCTGGAGACCAGGCCTGCAACCCAAGAATGTGCCTTGACCGGGAATTGCACTGGCAACCTTTTGCTTGCCTGGATGACGCTCAACCAACCAAGCCACACTGGTCAGGGCTATTGTCAGTTTTTAATACTAGAAAAAGATAATAAAATGGTCAAATTCAAGATCATTGTGATTTAATAAACAGGAAAAAAATTCAGCCTAATAAAGAAAGAAAATCTAAAACAATAATGAGATGTCTTAATTTCCTTTTGGAATTTACACAAATTTTTTTGAGTGAAAAAAATGTTGGTTTTGATTGTGAGAATGTAAATTTTTATGGACTTGGCTAAATAATTGGAAAGAAGGATGATAGTTGTAACTTGAAATAGGCAAATTTGAAAACCTAAATATGCATAAAGAATTTACACAGTCATTAAAACAAAGAAGACTTAATGGAATGGAAAGATGTTTATAATGGATTTGAAAGATAAAATAGATTCTATGATAATGTGTTATAAAATTTGAATGTATATATATACCTTTAAAAACACCTAGATTTACAGCAAAAATATTAAGAGTGATTGTGTCTGAGTGGTAGGAATATAAGTGATTTTCATCTATTTTTGTGTATCTGTATTTTATAAACTTAGGAGAAGAGTCATTATGTAGACTGATCAGGATAAAAGGGATTATTCATTGAGTTAGCATGTTATATTCACCTTAGAGAATACTCAGGAAGGACATAATTGCTTTAAATATTAGAAAAGCTTTTACATGAAATTGAGATGAAATACTCCGAATAACTTAAGGTGGTGGTTCAGTGTAGAGAACAGTATCTTTGGGCCCATCAGAGTGTATAAACTGGTCCCTGTGTAACTCTAACAGAGGTGTGGTCCACAGATCACATTTCGAGAACCAGTGAAACTAAACAAGATTTATAGTGGCCAGAGAGAAAGTGATTAAATAGTGATTAACTGTCCAAAAATGGAAAGCTTATGATCATAACCTCTACCCTAATAGGGATCTTTCCCCTAAGCTTCACAGTCAAAGTATTTAACTGCCTGCTAAATATCTGCAAATTCAGATGTCAAATCAATTCTGATGTCTTCTACCACCACCCCAGTCACCCAAAAGTTTCTCCTTACTTCTTGTGTTCTCTGCTTCAGTTGATAATACAGCCTACCAATTCTTACCCAAACATGAAGTACTAGGATCATCATTGATTCCTTTCTCTTGCTTCAATCAACCATTCATAAAGCCCTTACTGGTCTGCCTCCTGAACTTTCATTAAATCACTTCTCTCATTCTCATCTCTACCACATCTAGTACCCTCTTTCCGCCCTTCATCATCCCACCTTAACTACTATATAGGTTTTCTCAGTTATTCTCTTTACCTGCACTTTTTTCTTTCTGTGACATAAATAGTTTTCACCCTGCCACAGAAAAAGATCTATTTAAAGTATAAACCTCACCCTGATTTTCAGGAGTTCAAAACCCTTCAGTGCGTTTCCCAGTCTCCTCAGGATGAAGTACGAGTTCTTTAACAGGACATACATAAGATTTTTCCTGACTAGCGCATCTAGCCCCTACCTGCCTTTGTTACGTCATCTATCCCCACTGCCTACATCATGGAGTAAAACCCTTACGTGTGCTTGTCATCCCTCTCGGCCATGGGCAGGCCATGCTGTTTTCTCTTTGCTTTTGCCAGTGCTAGCCTCTCTGCCTGGAATTCTGTGCTTATAACAACATGTCTGACTTGTTTTCTTTGTTTCAAATTCATATTCTTTCCTGGTAGCCTCCTCTCTTTGGTGGGGTGGTTTTAGCTCTCAGTGTGTTCAATTTTATCTTTGCAGACCTCATTACTTAACTGAATTATGTTTTTGTTCTTTTCCCCATTTCTTCACACATACCCCAATAATTTCCATAAGGGCGCAGGGATCTATGTCTTTATCAGTTTTGTAGTTTCAAGTCTGACATTGCTCCTGGCATATAAGTCCCCAGTACCTTTACTAAATGGGCAAATACAAATCCCTGCCCATAAGCATATACGAGCATAGAAACAGTTAAGTACCATCTGACAGACATGTAGGCCCTTTGTACCTGGATATTTACTCATTAAAATTGCCTTCTTTGTGCATCAGGGAGAATTGGTTTCTCTTATATTTTCTAAACTCTGCTGCTTTATTAGAGGAAAATAAATCTTTAAAATATCAACTATTACCAGTTTAGCAATTTATTTGGGGAGGGTAGAAATTTTTAGATTATAATTCCTGTTAATACTTTCTCACTAGTGAAAGGCATACTTGTAATCGGTTTAAGATAAAACTATGTTATAAAATGTGTATTTATTCTAGACATACTAGCTAAGTTTGCCCAAGATTGACAGCAGTTATATTTTAGAACATGGGCTATTTAATACATGATATTAAGAAGCCTTTGTTTCTTAAAGTCTAGCATATCAACTAAACTTGAATAAATTACTTTATCTCTGAGCACTTAATATTTCTATTTCTAAAATGGAAATAATCCTGATTACCTGGTTTTGATATTGTTGAAGAGCAAAATGAGAAATTGGGTATGAATGTAGATGGGAAAATGTAAAGCATCATACAAATAAAGTAGTATTTAGTGTTCAAAGGAAGTCTTTTACATATTGGTTTGGCCAAAAAGTCCGTTAAATTTTTTCCATAAAATAAGACACATTTTTTCCATTTTCACCAATAACTTCATTGATGCGGATATTTTGAGTATGCCGGCTATCTCCTTCTATTGGCTTCTAGTGGGTAGAGGCGAAGGATGCTGCTAAACACCTTCCAGTGCATAAGAAAGCCCCACAGCAAAGAATTATTTGGCCAAAATGTCAGTAGGACCAAGAAACTGCAACATTTTTAACATGTTTGATCAGTCACAGCACCTTCTCTATACACTGCACAAATCTTTTTGCATTTCAGTTGCATTTTTACCTTTCTTGAAATAATAAAATATAATACACTGCAAATGTTGCCTATTTCTTCCATTTTCAGTATTAAAATGGCTGCACAAAAATTTACCAATTCGGTAAGTTTTTTTTAAATGCACACTGATATGGCAGCTGTCACAATACAATCTAACAACTGTTTCTTTTTTTAAAATAATTTTAATTGTTGTTCAAGTATAGTTTTCTGCCTTTTACTCCCATCTCAGCCCACCCCCCCAGCCCTCCCCACTTCCCTCCCGTTTCCACCACCCCTGCTTTTGTCCATGTGTCCTTTATACTTGTTCCTGTACAACTGTTTCAAGTGAGGTTAAAGACAACTAAGCACCACTAGAGCCATTGTACAGAAAAAATGTAATGGACTTTTTGGCTAACCCAATATATTGATATTACATTAAAATAGTATTTTGTTTTTCTCATTTGGAAGAAGTTGAAAGGTGGGGGTGGGGGAGGGATTTGTAGTCTTTTTTTTTTTTTCTTTCAGAATGTTAAATTTAATGATTAGTTTCTTTTACACCAATGAAATAATTACCGAGCAAAAAGGTCATCTCTTTGCTGCTAAAATCTTGCTTGATATTGAACATGAGTACTCCCAAGAAGGTATCTGTGGTGGTAATTTTTTTCCATGTTCAACACAATAGGTATCTATGCCAGCAGCTCATGCAACATCATCTGCTCCCACCGTAACATTAGTACAGCTGCCTAATGGGCAGACAGTCCAAGTCCATGGAGTTATTCAGGCGGCCCAGCCATCAGTTATTCAGTCTCCACAAGTCCAGACAGTTCAGGTATGTGTATAAAAAGTTCTTCATCTACTTTTGTAACTGTGGTTTATAGTCATATCTCTCTCCTTTCATTAGTTATGAAAATAGGGACATAATCTAGTTCAGAGTTTATTTTATTTTACGGTAAAGGAATATGCTGCATCTATATAGTCACCTCATGTATTGGAACACATATAGTCAAGAACAGACACGTTAAGAAAAAGACTTTTTCCTAAGCTATAGAAGAAGAAAATTGGGGAAAATCATTAAGTACATGGGATAAAATGAAAACATTTTTGGGTGAGACTGTAAGGCTGATCTACCTCAATAAGGAAAATTGAAATAATACCTCTAATTATTTTCTAAACATGCAGCTGGAAAAAAATAAACCTATGTCAGAAAGTAACCAATATCCTTACCTAAGATATTACTTCAATTTAGATTACATAAAGCATTTGTAATACCAGCTATGTTTAGGGTTCTAAGTTAACAGTGTATAACTGTGAAATTATGATATATTCGGAAAATGCACCTTAAGGATCAGGGAGTATACTACACATTATCTCATTCTGTGGAGAGATTATTCCTTTGGTTGGATCCAAAGGAATTAAAGGCTTGTAGACCTCTGAAGGTGACTACTGTAATTAATTGTAGGAAAAACCTAGAGTAGTATACATCTTTGCAGTCAGCTTATTAAAGAAAAAAAACTTTTAACGTTCATTCAAGTAGGCCATAACCCCAGCCTCCCATTTCATATTTTTTGCTTCACAGTCTTCCTGTAAGGACTTAAAAAGACTTTTCTCCGGAACTCAGGTGAGTCCTAGGTCCTAGATTTGGAGAGAACTATATGTAGAAAGGAAGGTGAGAAATTATTCTTTGTCTTTGTCCTTCTCTATAAACATGGGATTCAGGTTTGAAGGAAAATCCTAAAGATCTTCTAGGTGTAGCCCAGACTTGTTGCTTGCCCAGCCCTTAGTTGTTGCTTGATTTCCCTACATGTCTCTTCATCTGCCCTCCAGATGGTAGCCCAGCACTGCTTGGACACCAGAATAAGGAAGTTCATACTATCTCCTGAGGCAACTGATTTATAATTAGGGGTAATTGCTAAAATATTGTTCCATGTGATAAACCAGGATAGGCCCTTATAAAATTTTCCTGGTGGTCCTAGGTCTTTCCTCTGAAACTAGTTAAGCAAGTTTAACCCCCTTTTTGTTGGACTGCTTTCTGTTCCTCATCTCCCACTCCCTTTCCATTTAAAAAAAAAAAAAGTTCAGACTAAACAATTGCCTGTTTTTCTTCAGCCATTGATTATATGATATAGCTTTGATTTCTCATTGCCATCCTTATTGTCTTTTTGTGGGTGAACTGTTGTGTCTTCCCTGGGTATGGTAGCCAGACTGATTAATATTTGTAGAGGGGAGAAGTACCTCCTTTTTCCTGGAAGCGTTCCACTAATGTTGAAAGGACATGTTGGGGTTTGTCAGCCATATTATACTGAGCTGCTGTGACCTCCCTCTGCTTCGTTCTGTCCTTGTGCTTTTGGCTTACTTGAACACCTAGTGGGGGGAAAAAGACATGTGTTTTGGGGGGGGGGGAAATATTTTCGTGTGAGATACTAATTTGTATGAATTTCCATACTTAAAGGTACCAGGAATGGAATTTGTTATCAAATAGGAGTCAGTGCTGTCCATGTAAAGACCTAAGAATTTGACATTTCTGTGGAATCACAGTGGCTGTATTATAGCCTTTTATCCTTTGCCTCAGTGTTTACTTCATTGAATGCTACCTTACATTCTCCATCCTAGGCCATTACTAATTCCCTGCTCATATCTTCCTCTTTAAATAGTGGAAAAAAACTTAGGAGACTAGATTTCAAACCTCACATTAATCTTTACTTTTTCTTTTTCACTTATAGTAGGAGGTCTTTCTATAAAGAACACAAAAAAGTTATACCCACAAATTCGTTAAGATTACAGTTTTTAGTTAGAATATGTGATGTTTTTGTGTTCTTAATTTTAACCTTTGTGGCAATAATAATAATAATTTGGACCTGAGGGTTATGTGGCCATTAACTATAGAAATGTGTTCATCTTTTCAAAAACACATTTTCCTGTTAAGGTGAGCTATGTCTATAATTGAAAGCCTGAATTCTACAAATAGAGACATACAGTGTTTTTTCTTTAAAGGGCCTAAACCATAAAGAATCCGTTAAATTTTAATGGCCATATCAGTGATTGATAATAATCATAACAGTGATCAGTGTTAACGTAACTAGGAAGTAATGTACAGCAAAGAGGTGATCAGACAAGGAGAAGAATGGTTTCTGAAACTTCTAGATGGAAGAATATTATTATTCTACAATAGCATTTCCAAAATGTACAAGGTACATTTCACAGGTGCGAAAATAAGATACTAGGATTTCTGTTTATATTTTTTAATCAGAATATTAGAAACTAAGCTGCATTCATATTTATGGCTTACATTGGTGCCCTAACCTAATCCTTATGTATGAGTCCAATCTCACAGATTATGGGAGTGGCATAAATGCGTAGAAGTTAACAGTGGCATCCTCGCTTTTCATTTGTTGGTTTTGGGTGCATTTTTAATACAGTGCAGTTTAAATGTGTCAGAGGATATATGGATTATGTTACCTTAAATTACTACACTCATTCCTTCAACAAATTTTTATTGATCACATGCTATGTGCCAGTCACTGTTCTAGGTGCTTTGAAAGACAGCAGTGAACAAATAATACTTCCCTATTCTCATGAAGATCACATTTGAGCGAAGAGAAACAATGAAAAAATAAAATGTGTCAGGTGAGGATAAGTGCTGGGAAGATGATTAAAAGCAGGGGAAAGTGATGGAGAGTGATTTGGAGAGAAGGATGTTCTGGTTTATGTTGGGTGGTCAGGGAACATGGTAAGCAGAAGGCAGTAAGTCAGGCTAACCCATACAAATCATAGAAGCAAGTCCCCAGGCTCAGAAGTGAGCACATGGGTCACATATCAAGGAATAGTGAGATGTGACTCAACTAGAGTGAGCAAGGGGAAGAGTGGTTGTAGATGGAATTTTTGATAGAATCTTTGCTTTGTAATGTGATGGGAACAATAATAAAAATCCCCCGTGAAACACAGAGGTACAGTGGTTATCATGTATTTAAGACTTATCAAATGAAAGGATGAATTACTTGCTTGTTTTTCACGTAAGTGTTCAAGAAGTTTTGATATTTTTAATGATGGCAAGTAAGGACTTGCAAGTGATATATTACCTAATAAGTTTTTGGAAAGAAAATTCCTTTCAACTATTTTTTGGGAGGAAAAGTGACATTTTAATGAGTGAGAGAGTAAATGTTTTATATATTATATATTTTTTAATTGACTATTTTAGAGAGAAAGAGAAAGAGAGGTATCGATTTGTTGTTCCACTTATTTATGTATTCCTTAATTGATTCCTGTATGTGCCTTGACTGGGGATGGAACTCACAGTCTTGGTGTATCGGAACAACACTCGAACCACCTGAGCTACCTGACCAGGGCTGAGAGTAACTACTTTTTGAAAGAAACTTGTGCTGTGTGTGAAAAGAGCATTTTGAAAATAAAAGTTTGGTCCTGACTGAGCAGCTCAGTAGGTTGGATGGGTTGTGAGTTCAGTCCCAAGTCAAGGCCTATACGAGAGGCAAGCAGATTGATGTATCTTTCACATCAATGTCTCTCTCTGCCTCTTTCTTCTTCCCTTCTCTTTCTAAAAATAAATAAATAAAATCTTAAAGAAAGAAAAGTTAGGAAATGTTTCCATACCTTTTTTTGAGTTGATTTGAGAGAGACAGGAAGGGAGAGAGAGAAAGAAACATGGATGTGAGAAAAAAACATTGATTGGTTGCTTTTCATACGTGCCCCTACAGAGGGGATCAAATCCACAACCTTAGGTATATGCCCTGACCAGGAATTGAACCTGCTTCTTTTTGGTGACTGGGGTGATACTCCAATCAGCTAAGCCACCTGGCTGGGGGATCCTTACCTTTTTTTTTTCCAAACTGCAAACAAGGTAAACTTGGCACCTAAAAACTCAAATCTATATACTTTATAAACCCCGGAAATAGAATTTTCTAAACTATTAGAAGTCTTCTACAGTTTCAGTAGTGTTGAACTTATTTGCTGAAATATGAAACCATAATTTTTTTTATTAGCGTACACTGAGAGCCAGGGAAATGAAACTATACTAGGTAAAGCTCATCAAATGTTTTTATAACTAGTAGATAAAAAGAAAAGTGATTGTTTTATTAAGTAAGTCTAGCCAAAAATGTACTTATCTACATCTCACAAGTTCTCTTTTTTCAGTAATAGCAGGTTTTAAATCACATTTCAAAATCCCAAGCTTAGAATCATTATTCTGAGTCACTATTATAAACTATTAAGTGATTTTTTAAAAAGATTTTATTTATGTATTTTTAGACAGAGGGGGAGGGAGGGAGAAAGAAGAAGAGAAACATCAATGTGTGGTTGCCTCTCATGTGCCCCTCACTAGGGAACCTGGCCCGCCACCCAGGCATGTGCCCTGATTGGGAATCGAACCAGTGAACCTTGATTTGCAGTCTGGTGCTCAGTCCACTGAGCCACACCAGCCAGGGCCTGTTAAGTTATTTTTAATGAAGCGTATTAAAGCACATCATTCACTATCATAAAAAAATTAATGATTTAGCTTTAAGAAATGTACAGGTATATTTTATTTATATTTGATCTATCTCTTTAAAAATGATTTTGTTTATAATATATAATAACACTTAAATTTACAAATAAATATACATGCTTATGTAAGTTATTCATAAGAGATCTGAAGATCAAAAGAGTTTGGAAATCATTGCTGTATACTTTTATTAAACTTCTTGATCCATTGAGTAGAAATCTGTACTAAAACCATGAGCGTGGACTCTCCCCAGGAAAAGTACCTAAGTTTCAAGGGGAATGTGTATAGTCTGAGAAAACATCTATTATTACCATTACTTTTATTTTTGCTGATTATTTTGAAATTTCAAAAAAAAAACATCACAATAGGAAGTTTCCCCCCATGTAAACAGGAGGTATGGGGTTTTAACACAGTAAAAGAAAGTTGAGAGATACATATCTAAAACTTTACATTTATAAGTGCTAGTTTGGCTTTCTGAAAATGTCTTACCTTGTAAGTGGCCAAAGTTAAAGACTTATCTACGGAGCTCAGGAAGGGCATAAAAGTGAGGTGACTGAGGTGAGGCCTAAGGAAGTGGCTAAACTATAATAATTTGTGATATTTATAAAAAGGATTTTTGACATGGTTTTTAATAGTCTCAGAAATATGGATCCACTATGTACTTTTGGTTTGTTTTTTTCTGTTTGGTTGGTTTTTTATTTTGGGTAAATAATCCATAGGAATTGGCTTCATAATTCTAAGTAATTACTACATGGTAAGTTAGTTCCTGTTGTCTGAATTGACAAAATCTTTTAGATCAGAGAAAGTGGGGATGGTTCCTACTAAGAGCAATAGATCTACTGAGTTTGGGAAAAAATCAGACTATCTGTTAAAAAAGGAACATTCATTTATTTCATTTTGAAACTGTCATATGGGTGGTTTGTGTAGCATGTTTTGAAGTTATTTTCATGACTTTCAACTATGTATCCTTGCAAGAAGGTTATAAGGATGAACGTTAAACAAGGCAGAAAGAACAATAGAGGAGCTAAGGTCTTGAGAAGTATCAATGAAGGTAAACACTTCCCACACACAGTACTGTTCAGTCTTGTTATTCCTTGAGATTCTGGTCTTCTGTTAAGGCTTTTTCAAGTTCCTTATCTGCTCTACCTCTGTGAGAAAGTCTGTGCAGACTACACTGAGTGGGCTAGATACAGCAGCTGTAGATCAGTGAGAAATTGTTCTGTGTGCTTCTTCCGTAGTAACTGTAGCATTATTACTGTGCAGAGGCTCACAGACTAACTTCAGCCTTGCCCATCTTTTTATCTGTCATTTCTGGACTCCTTAAAATGTTTCTGTTAATTTTTATGTCTTTAATACTATAATGTGTTTGGATGAAGCAGATTACTTTATTGTAAGTACAGTTTGTGAAGTGTTACGAGATTTACCCAATTTTGTTTTAAGATGAGTGCATATCACAAAGCTCTGTTACAATGACTACTTCCTTACTAGAACCCTTAGGCTCAGACCATGTACATAGTGCCTTTGGGATTTCTCAAGTTCCTCTGAATGTTTTTCCTTAATCCTGTTGCCATAAATTTTTACCTGGAGCTAACCCACATAGACTTGGTTAAATCTAACTCTCACTCTGACAGCCTTGTGTGCACCTAGTTCAGGAACAAGCAAGAGGCTCCTGTTGAATAGACTAGGGAAATTTGGCAGTGTAAATCTGACAGATAGACTTGCCTAGGTGAATGCACTTCTAGTCTAAAAATGGTCTAAAAGCACCTGTGGGTTTCTGCTTCTGATAAAACTGGTTTGAGATTGGAACCAGTAGGATTTTGGTGCCCGTAAGGATGTCTAAAACTGAAATGCCAGGTATTGACAGTGACTCCACTGCTTCCTAGCTTTGTGGCTCCAGTGAGTTACTTCTTTGTACCGTAGTTCTTCTATGTATAAAATGGATATAATAATCATACTTATCCATCGCCTAATGTTACTGTATTAGTAAGTATTAAGTAATATTATATATATATATATGTATGTATGTATATATGTATATATATGTGTGCTTTAGCAGAGTACCTGGCACATAGTAAAACATGTTAGTTGCTATTATTATTACTCCATGTAAAATCTTTATTCAACTTAATCTTTATTACCTTTCAGTCCAAAGATACTCTCCAGAAAGGCACAGTTCTTTTTAACTTGAGTGTTTGCTTAATAAGAATAATAGAATGCAAACTTTGAAACATGTCTATATGTAGCAGAGAGCTTCTTCTTAACTTGCTAGAAACAACCATCTGGAAGATGGTAGGGTATCACCAATCTTATTTGTACATTTGTAAATATATTCACAAGTGTTTACACTGTAGTTAAAGGAAAATATTTGTATAGTCACCATATAGACTTATGACCTAATATTTCATTATTTATTCTTTCCTCATGTCAGAACCCTTATTTTACTTGGTAGTCTTGTTCTAACAGCTGTAAGGAAACAACTGACAGATAATCTTGGCGCATTCATGATTGACTACGTGAAGTCCTGGAATAGATTGAGCTCAATTTGGATATCACAAAAGTGTGGTTTTCACAAACTTTTTAGATCTTCTGACTTTTTATAGATAAGTAAATGGGAGAGGAAAGTGATTGATGTGATTGTTTTTTTATAAAAACGTGTTTTTTAAAATCTGAAGCATGTATAAAGTTTATCTATGTCTTTTTGTAGTTGACTTTTTTTTTAATTCATAAAAATTTTATGGGAATGAAATTTGATTATCAAGATAATTCTTCATTCTTTTCAGATTTCAACAATTGCAGAAAGTGAAGATTCACAGGAGTCAGTGGATAGTGTAACTGATTCCCAAAAACGAAGAGAGATTCTTTCAAGGAGGCCTTCCTACAGGTATGAAATTTAATAGTTAAAAGATGTCAGAAAACCAATCAGCTGTTCAATTCAAGACCGTATGGAAGCTTACTTTTCTTCATCTTGAGTTACTTTTCTCAAAATAAGTTGAAAGCTTATCGTACAGAGTGAGAACACTTCTTACTCTGCACAATCCTGGATAAACACCAACATGTATTTTTCTTCCTGCTCTGTTCTTGTAGATTATGCTGGAGCTGCTTTTCTGTTTAAAAGTTTGAAATACACTTGATAAGGTTATAGCATTTTCTAGTTACATGACAGTTTTGAGATTGCTCTTCATCTACTTAGCAACACATTTGCAAACCATTTCTTGTGCAATGGTACTTAACATAACTGTTTATTAATTTAATAGTTGTTTCAGAATGATGCTTTGCTGATATCCCCTAATTTTAAGGGTACCTTGCTGTAGTTTTTATATTCAGCTAGAGAAGTTGCCTGGTCCATGCCTTGCCTCCAAGATGTACCAAAACCATTTTTTTGTATGGATATACTGGCTCCATAGTAAATATTTCCAGGAAGAGTAATTCCTTCCACAAATTCTCATAAGCTTACTTCACAGTTTAATGTAAGGTTCAAACTTATAATATTATTCTTTTTTAGTAGTCTGAATTCCTTTATGTATATTTCTATTTTTCAGAGGAATGGTTAATTTTTTTTTCTACTTGGCTACTAAGCTAGCCCTTTTCTCTATCCTCACAATTCAATTCAGTGAACTGTATTTTCAGGGGGAGAATTGACTAAAGTGGTCTGGAAAGAAAAGACTTAAGAGGGATCACTGGCTTCATGCAAAAGAGAAGTAGATGTATGTGTACTGCAGGAGTTCAGTAATGGCTTTTAAACTTTTTCAAACCATACTCCATAATTAAAAATATATTTTTTTGTTTTGTTTTTTTTAAGAATTTTTAAAGTTTATTTTCAGAGGGGAAGGGAGGGAGAAAGAGAGGGAGAGAAACATCAATGTGCGGTTGCCTCTTGTGTGCCCCCGCACTGGGGACCTGACCTGTAACCCAGGCATGTGCCCTGACTGGGGATTGAACCAGCAACCCCTGGTTTCACAGGCCCACACTCAATCCACTGAGCCACATCAGCCAGGGCAAGAATACATCTTTTCATTTCTCTATACACATACATATAATTACACAATCATATATAAAAATGTAGGTATATCATATATATTGAGTGTATATATCTGTCCACAGGCATCTGAAAGAAAATTTTCACAAGGCAATACTAACCCTTATCATGGGTGATACTCAGCTGTTCTTGTTTTACAATATGTTGTTTGTAACATACTGAATTGTTTTGATGATCCACATGTGGATTTTGACCTCAGTTTGAGACACATTGCTCTAGAAACAATCTTACTCAAAATGTAGTCCACACACCAGACTGGTAAATCAGCATCTGGTTAGCAATGCAAATTCGTGGGTCCTTCCCCCGTATTTCATGAATTACACTCTGGGAATATGGCCTAGGAATCTGTTTTTAAAATTAATTTTTTTTTATCCTCATCCAAGGACATGCTTATTGATTTTAGGGAGAAAGGGGGAGAGAAACATCAATGTGAGAAACACCAATCGGTTGCCTCCCCTACGCACCCCAGCTGGGGACAGACCAGCAACCTAGGTATGTGCCCTGACTGGAAATCAAACCCGCTAGCTTTCATTTTATGGGATGATGCTCCAACCAACTGAGCCACACCAGCCAGGGTCGAATCTGTGTTTTAACATGCTCTTCAGATGGTCGTATGTATGCTGAAGTGTAATCTGTTGACCAGCATTCAGTCTATAAGTTGTTTAAAATAGTTGTTTCTCATTTGCAAAGAAATAAAGGAGAAAATCTTACTTACAATAAGAATAGGACTTTACCAAATGAGAACAAGTGATATGGAAAAGAATACGTAAGAAATCTTGGAAATAATAAATACAAACTGGGAAATTAAAAAACAAAACACCAGTAACAAACTGGAGGGGAACTGAGAAGGTAACTCAAAATGGAGAGCAGAAACAAGTAGAAAATGTAAAAAACTGGCAGAAAGTCATGGAGTATATAAAAGTGAGGTACTTCCATAAAAGCATTTATAGAATTTCCAGAGGAGAAATTGGGAGAAAGAAAATTATTTAAAGAGATAATAACAGAATATTTTATATAATAACAGTAAAAGTAATTACATAGGTAAATATATATATATATAAATATATATAGTTTTGCCTTGTAACTCCTCTTTTTTCCCTATATAATTTGAAAGACCAATACATAAAATAATAATTATAAAATCTGTTAATGAGCACACTATATTTTATGAAGATTTATTATGTGACAATAATATAAAAGGGCAGAGCTCGGGTAGACTGTTAAAGCTAAGTTATTCAGACTGATTTGTTGGAAATTTAAGATGTTGAAAATGACTTGAGTTAGGGTTTTTTTCCTCTCTTCTGTGATTATGTTATTCATTTGAAATATGGTAAGATTTATTTGTTTTTGTTCATACATCATTTTTATAATTTTCCCCATCCTTGTTGATGTATTTTCTTTTCTTTTCAGTATGTGAAACATTAACATGATTCCAGAAGTTAGAATTGTGTGTGTGTACGTATGTGCACATACTCAGAAGGATCCCCCCCACTCATTTCTTCTGTCCTCCTTCTTTCCCTACCACCTTAGTAGATGCTAATCTCATTAAACTTTGGTTTAGCCTCTCTGTGTTTTTCTAGAACAGATAAGCAGATCCATATATATATATTCTTATTTCACTTTATTATACAAAAAGCTACCATGTATATCTATTACTAGGATGAACTGTAATTTATTCAACATTCCCCTGTGTGTGAGTATGTAGATTGTTTTCCGTATGTGCTGTTACAAAGAGTGCTACCATGAGTATTTATGCGTATGTATTTTTGTGCTGTTGGGAGTATATCTTAAGGGTAAATACCTAGAAGACTGCTATGTAAACATACAGTTTTGTTAGATATTATCAAATTACTTTCGTAAATCTTCTTCTGATTTTACACTCCTAACAGCAAAATCTGAAAGCGTTTTCTCAAACCTTTGCTAATAGAATATATTGTTACACTTTTTCAAAAAAAGGTTTTTATTTATTTATTTATATTTAGAGAGGGGGGAGGGGAGAAGAAAACGAGGGAGAACAACATCAGTGTGTGGTTGCCTTTCACACACTGCCCCCCCCCAACCCAGGTATGTGCCCTGACTGGGAATTGAACCAGCGACCCTTTGGTTCACAGGCCGGCACCCAGTCCACTGAGCCACACCAGTCAGGCTTTGTTTTTTACACTTTTTTAAAAAAATTTTGCCAGTTTGAAAGTTAAAAATTAAAAATCAGTATTTTGGTCTTTTATTCCCCATCAGTTTTTAGAGTTCTTTATATATCAGGGATATTAGCCCTT
This sequence comes from Phyllostomus hastatus, assembly GCF_019186645.2. NCBI lineage: Eukaryota > Metazoa > Chordata > Mammalia > Chiroptera > Phyllostomidae > Phyllostomus > Phyllostomus hastatus. Next base: position 16,671,846 of record NW_025333583.1, on the reverse strand, counting down.
TATATGTAATACAGGGAAACATTTTCTCCTAGTGTTGTTGATCATCTCTTGACTTAATTTTTGGTGTTCTTTGCCACACAAAAGGATTTTTTTTCTTTGCTTGCACCTGGATTTTGAATCACAGTCTTTCTTTAAATTCAAGTTAAAGAAAAATTCACCTTTGTTTATTTTGGTTCTCATGTGGTTTCATTTTGACATATAGATTGTAGATCCCTGGCCCTTTTTTAGTGTATATTTGTAAATTCTTGTGTTTTAAACTTCTGTCCTAAGCAGCAGCAGCTTCCTACCACTTTTTGGATCTTGTCCTATTGTATTTAGCCAGTTAATGTTACTTTATTTTAATTAATATAATTCTGTTTTTCTAGGAAAATTTTGAATGACTTGTCTTCTGATGCACCAGGAGTGCCAAGGATTGAAGAAGAGAAGTCTGAAGAGGAGACTTCAGCGCCTGCCATCACCACTGTCACGGTGCCAACTCCGATTTACCAGACGAGCAGCGGCCAGTACAGTGAGTAACAGATATTTCTGTTTCGGAAAGTGAGATGAAAACTAATTCTCCTGAAAGGAATCATGGAAGTGCCAACTCTTTTCTCAGGCTTGCTGTCATTATATATTTACTTTATTGTTCAATATGCAAAGTTCTATACAGAAGTATTTTGTTTCCTTCAGGGTTTTAATTAGGGTTACCCAAGTATGTAAGCCCTTTAGACGACCATCCTTTTGTTTTATGCTGCTGCATGGAGAGTCGTAGAGGTTTTCAAACCACTCCTTGAGGATTTTCATCTTCATGATGTATGTGATGTGATTAGAGAACATACGTTTTTTGAGATAAAGAAAATAATCATTCTTTGATTTTGTTTAAAGCCCAAAATGGTCTCATTATTTACCTATTTGATACTTCATCTTTCCTTCTAGCATTGTAAAGTAGTTTCTCATGTTTCATGGTGGGGTTGGAGAGGCTTGGCTGCAGTCTGCAGTCTACTAGCACATTCAGTTATTACTCCTTTTCATATGAAAGGTAGTGAAGTGAATATGATAATGAAAGCACAAGGACTGCTGAATTAAGTTCTTTCTGGCTCACAGAAAGCAGATTTCTTTTGCAAAATTATCAATTTCCATTTCTGTGACATCTTTAACACTTAAGTGTGTCTTAACTTTCACCTAAATCTGTTATAAAGTACTTTTGAGTTCTGCTTTTGTTAGATAGATGGCATTTGTGTGAAGGGCGCTTTTTGTCCTGTTTTCCCAGTATCTTTTTCCCTCACAAAGTGCCTGAAAGTATCGGTCTCTTCGTTTTGATTTGTTCGTTACTTCAGTACTGCCCATTTTATGTTTCCTGTCCTCCATTCATTAATTACAAATTAAATGCAAACATTGAAACTTCTTTGCTTGCTTAGTTTTCAAATTCCCTGCGGCCTGTGTCAGAAATGAATAAAAGTTTGGCTTCCAAGTTAATATAGTATTTCAGTTATAACTCCAACTTGGTTTGCATTCCAGCTGGATTAACAACAGATTTGCAAGTAGCAGACTTTTTAGCTCTCTCAAAGCGGAAACTTTTGATAGTAAGTAGAAGGAAGGCATTTTTGACTAAGCTCCTTGTCCACTCTGAGTTTAATAAAGTTCTGTTATCTTTTTTCTCTTTAAGTTCTTTGTTGGCAGAGATAAACAGGTACTATCTTTATATATATATGCACGTGTTTTTTAGCCCTACATCCAAACAATTTGAGTTGTTCAAGCTGTGTGCTCTAAGATGCAGATACATGACCTTTATTTTTTTCCGACTTCAGCACGCCTGGAGGATACAGCATACTTCTGTTGGTGACAGTGACTCAGTTAGCAGTTCTCACTTGAACTAAAAAGCATGTTCCTTTGGCAAGAGGCATATCAGAATCTTAAACAGGGAAGTGAAGTTCAGGAAAGTAGATGTTTAATTTGGTACACTGCTCTCCTCCAGCAACTGAGGATATTACTAATTTTAAAAGGTTAATACTTTTAGATTTTTAAAGGTTAGTATCTTTATCCCTTATTCTCTGCGTATAAACACACATGACCTTGATGGAAGTGACTTAATATTATGTTCTTGATTTTCATTAAGAAGCAGTATAATGACTACTTACCTACACAACATATTTGTATATTTTTTACCTTATCAAATACATTGTTGTGAAAATTCAAATGGTAGGGGTTCATATCATTAATAAAAAGTAAACATCTTTTTCTTCCCTTCCCAGTAGTAAGAGTTTAAGTATACATCTTTCCATTCTTTTTCATTCCATTTGTACATGCACATGTTGTCATGTATTTTTATATAAATGACTTACATTATTTCTATACCATTGATAATATATACACATATAGTTATGTATACTATGTCTTTAACAGCTATATTATGTTTCACTTTATAAATGAACATTTACTTAAATACTCCCCCCCACACACACACACACACACACAGATACTGGTGAACATTCAGAACGTTTCTACTGTTTCAAACAATGCTACATGAACATTCTTACTCATGTTGTATTGCCTCAGTGGCATGGCATTCACAGAGTAGAATTGTTAAATCAAAGCATATCCTGCCCAATCGCTCTTCCCAGTGGCTGAACCAATTTTTGTTCCTTCCATAAATTGGTTATATTCTTTTATTAATACTGTTGCTAGTTTTATCCATACTTTGTTCACTGTCTCCAATAATAAAGTCTTATTTGAAAGAGTCTGTTTTTAGGTAGAAAAACATGTATATCATTTTGAACTTGAATTTTTTGTTTCACTAAATAAAACTATATATAACCAATGATGTTTTTCTCTTTATTTTAGCTACTGAGAATCTCAGCTAAGTTTATGTTTAACTGTATTCTTTCTGTCTAGATTTTCTGATTGAATTATTGAATATACCTATAGATACATCAGTCACTTGACTTCTGTGTTCTTATTTTAATGAACTTAGTTGGGTTTTTTTGTCTGTGTGTTTTTTAAGATTTTGTTTATTTATTTTTAGAGAGAGGGGAAAAGAGGGAGAAAGACAGGGAGAGAAACATCCATTGGTAGCCTTCCTACATGCCCTGACCTGGGACTGAACCCACAACCCAGGCATGTGCTCCGACCAGGAATGTAAAAGGCCACATTTCATTTTGTGGGAAGACACCCAACTGAGCCACACTGCTCAGGGTTTAATGAATTTTGTTTTGTTGAAATCTTATCTAAAATTCTTTTGGAATAATCAAATGTATAAATAAATTAAGAAGAAACTATGTTTGATAGGATCAGACGTCAGTTTTCAGAGTACTTTCATGTACATTATCTCATTTAATTTTTTTAGCAATTGTATTTTAGTGGCTAGAACCAGATATTTTTATTTTTACAGAAGAGATAACAGAGTCAAATAACAGTTTAGTGATGGAACTTGGACTAGACCCCAGATCTCCTGATATATAGTTTTCTACTTCTTTCTTCCCACCATGAGTTCATTGGTATGTAGCCGAGAAGAAAGCTGTGTGTTAAATACAGTGGAATTTGCTTATTAACTCTATATGAGAAATTGTGGTTTGATTTCTTAACCTTCTGATTCTTTCAAGTTATCCTGGAATATTAATCTCAATAGTTCTTACATATTCTTTTTTTTTTTTTAGCCTTGTCTAAGATAAGTAAAACTTACGGGATTAAAGTGAATGGATTGTATTTGCCAGTATCTTTTTTTTTTTTAATTTTAATTTAATTTAATTTTATTTTTTAGAGAGGGAGGGGAGGGAGATAGAGAGAGAGAAACATCAATGTGCGGTTGCTGGGGGTCATGGCCTGCAACCCAGGCATATGCCCTGATTGGGAATTGAACCTGCGACACTTTGGTTCGCAGCCCGCGCTCAATCCACTGAGCTACGCCAGCCAGGGCTATTTGCCAGTGTCTTAATTTACACAGATATCATTTGTAAACCAGATCATAGCCATTAACTGTTACTTCCTGATTGAACAATAGATCATCAATTTTCCATATACAGATTATTCAGGATATTAGTTACCAGAGCTGGCTCACAGTTGATTCCAAGTTAATTCCCTTCTAACAGACAAAAAGTAACATGCTTAAGTCAGACATATTGACTTACTCAGTTAAAAATCCATTATGCAATTTTATATGTAATATAATTTTTAGTCTCTTTTTGGAAAACTTAAAACTCTGACAGGGAGAGTATCTAGAGAAGGATCCAACTATCTATCTTAATGCTGATAACTAAAGGATTACTTCTTCCAAATAAAATAATGATCTATTTCTCTTTTTTTCATATACTCTACCATAAAGGTGAATTCACCTTTTTTTTAATAAAGTGTAATGTCTTTGTAACAGATGATTACTTTGTAACAGTGAATGAATGACAAGTATAGTTAATTAATAAATAATCAATAAAAGACCCCTGATGAGAATGCTTGGATACATAACTTAGAAATAGCAGTGAGGTATTCTTTTCCTAAATGATGGTCATAAGCTCTGACTTTAAACTCCCTGAAAGACTCTGAAAATTAAGTTCCACACGACATTTCAGTTGTTTCATCGAGTGGACTTCTGTTATAGTTTGTGCATTGCTGGCAGTTAGAGAAAACATGCTACTGAACTGTTTTATTAATTATTCATTAAGATAACCTTTTAGTACATGCCCATTATTGTACTAATAAGTATGTGAAAGTAGAGAAGAAAAAACACATTTCCTACAGTCAAGAAATTTATTTAATTTGGGGGTCAAATACTAAACAGTTAAAATATTAGGTAGTTAATGCTAGAATAAAGAAAGTATGGGGTCACAAAGTGGGACCTCCTCCGAACCAAGTAACTTCCAAAGGAATTTAATATTTTCTCACTTATTTACTTATTCTAAAATTGTTAGTAGATATTATTATAAATTATAATGTAGTTTATTGAGTGCATTTATATACAGAAATTGGATATGGGTTTCCTGAGCAGAAGAGTACTTGAATGTACTAAATCCTTCTTGGCATTGTTATTTGTAGTTACAGTTCTCTGAGTTCATGTCTTACAACAAAGTACTCTACTTTGAGTTTAGTGTGTTGTAAAAGTCCTATATGGTATTAATTAAACTTGTAACAATAAAATCCATTGGGTTTTAGTTGCCATTACCCAGGGAGGAGCAATACAACTGGCTAACAATGGTACCGATGGGGTACAGGGCCTGCAAACATTAACTATGACCAATGCAGCCGCCACTCAGCCGGGTACTACCATTCTACAGTATGCACAGACCACTGATGGACAGCAGATCTTAGTGCCCAGCAACCAAGTCGTCGTTCAAGGTAAGAGAACTCAGATTTCACAGGTATGGTAAATTCTGTGGAAGGTTTAAATTTTATAAACTCAAAAAAGTAAGTATGATACTGTAAAACATTGTTAAAATGTAAATTTTTCTTCACTATAGATAATATTTTCTATGAACTCTTCCATTATTACAGTTGGACCAAAATGTCATGGCATAAAAACAACTATTTTCCGTTTTAAAAATATAATTTCTATCTTTAACACCTAGAATTTTGGGGTAGGAGAAACAGCGTAGGTTAAAGGGAAACAGTGAAACCAGGATTAGATTCTATCGAACTCCATAGATTTGCTCCGTGACCTTGAGTAAGACCCACCCTCTCCAGGCCTTTTTTTTTTCCCATGTGTCAAATGAGAATCTTACTAAATTATTGATCAGAATCTTTGGATATTCAAAATTGTTTCTCTGCTTTTTTAGTCAAAAGCAGTTTATACCCTCATTTCTAAGATGATCATTTTTTATTTCAAATGAAAGCATGTTCTGAAAAATTTTGTACCAGTATGCAACTAAAGAAGTAGCTTTTTAAATTTTGTTTTATTTTATTCTACTTTCTTTCAGGAATCTTTATAGATAGGAGTTGACCATTTTTCTTTTTAACTATTTCAGTATTTTAAGAATATGGCCTAATGCCAGATTGAAATTTGCATATTAAAGAAATAAAAGATGTTTCTAAAATGTTTTTGTTAATAATATGTTTTGCCTCTGTTAGGGAATGACAGATGTGCCCCTTCATTATGGATGAAAATTTTTTGAATAATTCTAAAACATCAACTAGAGAGAGTCATAATTTATTTAAAAGGGCCCTAATGTATTTACAGAATATATTCTGTTACTGAAATATTTGAAGAAGATAATATTTTGCTTGTTAATGGGAGTAAAACACCTTTTCACTTTACATGCAGGTACTCAAAAATTGTAAAGCAGGATGTCAGTGAATTTGAATTCTGAACGTCAGTTTGAAGATGGTAACATGTTTAGTATATAAATCTTTTCCACTCAAACTACACATTTTAATTGATATTAACAAACATGGATAATTTTATAAGAACAAAGATCTTCAAATTCAGATAATGTTAGGTTTCTTCTCTTAGGTGGGCATATTATTACGCTGTTTTTAAAAGCAGTTTGACAAGTAGTGATTGTATTTCTTTTCACAAGTGATGGATCATTTAGTTAGAATAAAACTTGAGTTTATTTAGTAGTTATCATTTACATTAAAACAGTGTTTACAGATGATATAATTGGCATCACTTGGTACACTTTCATACTTACAGTTTTGTGTCAATTAGAAATTTATAATAGTTGACCATAATGCTTTATTTTCTCTTCCATTTTGCTATTTTATGAAAAATCATGGTCGTTTTTATGTCGTGGCAAGAGTCTACTTGAAATTTTTTAATATGAATTTACCAATATCAAAGGAAGACATTGAGGACTATATCTAGGAAGATGATCCAAGCTGTGCCCTACTTACCTTTTAGACTTAAGGTTGGTAAGCATGTTAACAGAATAGAACTGCATTCCAATGAAAGATAAATAACCCAGCAGATGTGTATAGGGTTAAGACCTCTTTCACCCAAGTGCCTATGCTAATAAACACATTCAGTTGGGAACTATTCTCAGTAATGACCCAAAGAGTGCTCTTTCAACATTTTAGTCAGAATCACCTATTCCTTTTTTTCCCCTTTTAATCTAAAATGTATGTTTAGATTGATGATTGACCTCCCTAGTTTTACCAGGTCACAGTGCTTCAGTGTCTTACACCATGTTCATTTTTCTTTCCAGCTGCCTCTGGAGATGTACAAACATACCAGATCCGCACAGCACCCACAAGCACCATTGCCCCCGGCGTGGTTATGGCGTCCTCCCCAGCGCTCCCCACGCAGCCTGCTGAAGAAGCCGCGCGGAAGAGAGAGGTGCGCCTCATGAAGAATAGGTATGTACGTTGCATTTACTGAGATTGATGTAAGTGGGGTATGTCTTCAGATTCTTGAGATGTGTGTCTTTCACATCTGCTGACAATAGGATCTTGGTGTTGAGTTAAATTTTGGTGTTTTTAAATTTCGTTTTAAAATTTAAACATTTTACAAGAATTTGTAAAAAATTTTACAAATTTTAAAAAATTTACATTTTTTAAATTCTTGTAGAATTGATGGGTCTTGCTGAAACTCATTTAGTAAGTTGCACTTATGAGATGGCCAATAGGATTACGGGTCAATCTTTGATCATGAAGTAGTTTTCTTTCATGCATTTTCCCCATAAGAGATTTAGTGCACAATTTGCTATATATTCATTAGGCTTCAACCAACTGGCTAGGTTATTTAAAATTGTTTCTTTCCATGAGCAGTATATTACAAGATCAAGAGTTTCATGTACATATATTAAAATTAAATGTTAAATTTATTTGCAATATAGTAAACGTATAATGGCCAATCCATGTCCTAGTGAATATTACCTTTACTCAAAATAGTAACAGTTTAGCACCCAAATATTCTTTGAAAATGGATTGTCTGAGAATACCTTGTTATTAACAAAATCTTAAAATAGAATTAACCTCAAGAAAATGCTGCAATAAAGATGTTGCATATCAAAAATCTATGAAAATCCACTTCTCATAAAGTAAATTCATAGCTTTAAATGGTTTTATCATCACAAAACAATAAAATATTTTTATTTTTACTTACATTTACCTTAGTATTTTTCTTTAGCTTAACATTTAAATATTTAGTTTAGGATTTTAATATAGAAATGACATAAGACAAACCAAATAAAATAAAATAAAATAATAAAGTATATAAGATATAAAAAGTTACAAATTGGTAAAAATATTCCTCTGCTGTTCACCCCAACGTTCTTCAAACACGATGAATAAAGTAAAAGAAACAGACTGAACGTAGATCTGGATTCAAGTTCTGGTTCTGTCCCTTGTGTTGTGGCTTTGGGATATTAACCTAAATATTAACCTTTTAAACCTCCGTTTTCTCCTTTTTATACCAGGATCCCACAACCACCAAAAAGGGTTGCCTTTTCCCAATCTTATATAAATGGAATCATATAGTGCGTAGCCTTTGGGTCTGGTTTCTTTTACTTAGCAAAATGCATTGAAGATGCATTGACAGTGTTGCATAAATAAATAATTGGTTTTATCACTGGTATTTTCATTGCATGTATGTATTGTAGTTTGTTCACTCACCTTGAAGTTTATTTTAGTTGTTTCCAGTTTGGGAGGATTTTGAATAAATGTACTGTAAACACTTATAAGTACATTTTTATATGAATTTTCAATTCACTTGAGTACATTTCTAGGAGTGGTCTGGCTGAGTGGAATAGTAAGTATATGTTTAACTTTATAAGAAACTGCCAAACTGTTTTCCAAAGTGGCTATACCATTTTGCATGTGCACCAGAGTGTATGAGAGTTCCATTTGCTCTATAGCAAGTGTTAGATTGTTTTTGCATTTAGATCTATGATCCCCTTTGAATTAACTTTTGTATTAGTTGTGAGGTGTGTTAAAGTTCATTTTCTGCATATGGACATCCATTTGTCCAGTAATATTTTTTGAAAAGACTATTCTTTCTCTATTGCCATTGCATTTTTGTCGAAAACTAACAGACCGTATTTGTGTGGGTGTGTTCCTGAGCTGTCTAGCTATTTTCATTGGTCTGTGTCTATACTTTCTCCAATATTACCCTGTCTTGATTACTATTAGTAAGTTTTGAGTTTGCTAATGTGAATCCTCCAACTTTGTTCTTTTACAGAATTGTTTTAGTCTTCCAGTTCCTTTGCATTTTTGTATAAATTTTAGAATCAGTTTGTTGATGTCAGTGAGAAAGTTTGCTGAGATTTTGATTAGGATTGTGTTGGAGTTTATAGATCAAATTGAGGGGAATTGACATCTTAACAATACTGATTGTTCCATTCTGTGAACACACTACATGCTCCATTTTCAGCATATAGTTCCTATACATATTTTGTTAGATTTAAACCTAAATACTTAGGGGCTTTCAGTTTGGATTTTCTAGGGGGTCGGGGGGAGTATTTTAAATGGTATGTATGTTTTTTAAATTGAAATATTCAGTTGTTCATTGATGGTATATAGAAATAAAATTGACTTCTCTTTTAACATTTTATCTTGTAACTATTCTAAATTTACTTATTATTTCTAGGAGCTTTGTTGTAGTTTTTTTTTTGGCATTTTCTACTATCATGTTGCTGACAAATATGGACAGTGTCTTTCTATTGTAGTCAGATTTTCTCCCTCCCTCTTCCATTTTTAAGGACCCTTCTGATTGCATTGTGCCCACCCAGATAATCCAGGAAAATTTTCCTATTTAAGGTTGGCTGATTCTCAACCTTAATTCTATCTGGAACCTTAATTCCCCTCTTACCATGTCGGGTAACGTATTTACAGGTCTCAGAGATTAAGACTGGGCATCTTTGGGAGAACATAAATATGATGATAACTACAGGTTCCTTGTAAATACTGTTTATTACAGTAAGAAGTTCTCTTCCGTTTCTAGTTTTGTGGGAGTTTTTGTCATAAATACCATATTTTGCTGTGTATAATGTGTCCTTTTTGCCCAAATTACGGAGGGAAAAATAAGGATGCACATTATACATTTGAGCAGCATTTTTACATGGCAAAATATGGTAGTTGTTAAATTTTGTCAGATGCTTTTCTGAATCTATTGAGGTGAACATAGGATTTTTCTTAATTAGTCTATTAATAGGGTAAAGTACATTGATTTTTTTTCCCAGTGTTGAGCTATGAATGCATGCTGGGATGAACTCACACATGATCGTGATGTATTATCATTCTTACATATTGCTGCATTTGATCTGCTAGTGTGTTGTTGAGGATTTTTGCATCTGCATTCATGACTGATAGAGAATTTTAGTTTTCTTCTAATGCTTCTGTCTGGATTTGTTATCAGAGTAATGCTAGCCTATAAAATGAGGTGGGAAGTGTTCTCTTATTTCTGAAAGACTTTGTATAGAATTAGTGTTGTCTATTCCTTAAATATTTGGTAGAATTTGCCAGTGAAACCATCTGGGCCTAGGGTTTTCATTTTTTGAAAGGCTTTTTTTAAAACTGTGAATTGAATTTCTTTACTAGATAAAGGACAGTTCAATTTGTGACAACAATTTGTGGGATGCAACTCAGTGCTGAGATGGAAACTTATACCTTTAAATACTTATGTTAGAAAAGAAAGTTTTAAATCACTAATCTGTGTCAGAAGTTAGCAAACTGCACCTCACTACCTGTTTTTATAAAGTTTTATTGGAACATAGTCATGCTCATTTCATTATTATCATTTTCTGCTTGTATGATACAATAGCAGAGTTGAGTAAGTTGTGACAGAGCCCATTGTGTCTAAGAGCCTAAAATATTTACATTCTGGCCCTTTACAGTAAAAAGAAAAACAAAATTGTTTGCGTTGGTTGGACATTGTCCTAGAAAGCAAAAGGTCATTGGTTTGATTCCTGGTCAAGGGACCAAAAATGAATGAAAGAGTGAATGAGTGAATAAATGAATGACTGAGTGAATAAATGACTTGTTTAAAAAATCAGTGCAATTGATAAACTTTTTTGAATGCAAAAGACAAAAAAGAAGGTAGTATGGAAGAATTGAAGATGCCAAGAGAAGGCAAGAATAAATGAAACAATTAGTATCACATACAATTAGTTTAGTAAATATAGGAGGAGGATGTAATGTAAAAGAACTTTTTTCTAAAAATGTGTATCAAGTTAATTTCAGAATGTATAGGCTATCTGTTTGCATAAATGCTTGGAATGATAAAATCCTGTTTCTATATTGGCGGAGACATCGGCAATCCATTTCATCATCACCCCACATCCTCCCCATCCACTGGGAGAGTCCTTTCCTTTTCTTCTGCCCTTAAAAATATTCAGGTAGAAATTTTTGAGAAGCTCTAAGAGGCATTCTCCACACTAAAGAGTTCTTTAATTTTTTTGTTTAAAGTTCATTTGAATTTTGTATTCCAAAATATACTGATGCTTATTTTAATATAAAAGTGCTTAATTTCCCTCTGCCCTATCAATTAAAATTGGTGCTTTAGAGTGACATTTCAGGTTTATTTTCTGGTTCTGCATACTTGTTAATATAAAGCTAATGGTCTTGGTTTGGGACAGGTTGATTAACCTTTTTTTTTTTTTTAAGCTGATGAGGAACAACCCTCAAATGGAAAGGGCTGGGAACTACACAAGTAGTTAATGTTGAAGTGAGGATCTGAACCCAAGTTTCCTGACCCTCAGTTTAGAATTCTTGCTAGTCTGACATCCTGTATTGAATTGTTATCCACATTTGCTTATTTTAAATTGTGCCTGTACTGAGCATCATTCTTCATGACAGTGGTCCTCCCACCTCCAAACAAAAAAGCATCATGTAGTCAAATTCAGTTTGGGACATGCTATACATAGAATTTCCCTTTGGAGATTAGTATATTAAAAAGATCAAAGAGACCTTGCATTGAAGAAATAAGTTAATTTCCTTAGCCTACTGTTTTCATTTTTATGAGAAACATTGTAACTTTCACAACAATATAGTATTCAGCCCCCCATATCTTCAGGTTCTGCACCTGTAGATTCAGCCACCTGCGGATCAAAAATTTTTTGGAAAAAAATATTATGTTGTTGCTCATGTAATTAGACCTAGGATGGTTGTGCCTGTACTGAATATGTACAGACTTTTTCCTTGTCATTATTCACTAAACAATACAGTGTGACTATTTAATAGCATTCATATTTTATTAGGTATTGTAAGTAGCTTAGAGATTTTTTAAAGGTTTTATTTATTCATTTTTAGAGAGAGGGGAAGGGAGGAAAAAAGAGAGGGAGAGAAACATTGATGTGGGAGATATACATTGATCAGTTGCCTCTCACATGTCCCCAACTGGGGACCTGGCCCACAACCCAGGCATGTGCCCTGACTGGGAATTGAACTAGCACCCTTTTGGTTCACAAGCTGGCTGGCACTCAACCCACTGAGCCACACCAGCCAGTGCCTAGAAATAATTTCAAGTATACCAGAAGATGTGTTTAGGTTATATGCAAATACTGTTATTTTATATAAGGGACTTAAGTATCCACAGATTTTGGTATCTGTGGGGCCCCTTGATAATGAGGAACAGTTGTACTGATTTCAGTGAGAAAAAGTTAGGAGTTACTTACAGGATCATAGTAGTTTAACTTTGGAAACCTCCTGACTTGTCTTCAATGCTCAGTAGAATGTTGGGCCATTTTTAACTTATTTCCAAAAAAATTTTCTTGCACTGGATCATACATTGTCCATATCTACCATGGACATACAACACTGGGTACAGTTTTTTAATTCCAAAAATTAGCTTGCATTATAAGAAAACGTGTTCGTTCTTTGAATCAATAGGCTCTATAGGGATGAAGACATTAATGAGATTATAATAGACTGCCATTTGAGTTATCTAGAAATAATAATAGCTAATGCATATGTAGCATTTGCAAAATGCCAGCCACTATTTAATGCACTTTTCATATATTCCTTAATTCTCATAAAACTTTTCAGGTAGGTTATATTATCTCTTTTTAGTCAGGAAGCTAAGGTTATATAATTTGCCTGTGGTCACATAAATTGATAAGGCATAAAATCACTTAAAATTAAATCTGATACAGTAAAGCTACTACTCTTTAATTGCTGTATTGTACTGCCACTGTGGTAAATGAATGATTATAAATTGAATGATTATAAATTGATGGGGGGGTTCATTTTTTAAAGACTTAAAACTTTTCTGCTTTCAACTCCTACATTCATTCAACAGTAAGTACCTGCCTTGTGCCAGTCCCTGTGATAGTGATTTAGTAGCTTGCTAAAAAGTATTTTTTATTACTTTTAATCTGCTGGATTTAAAAATTTTTTATATTAGTTTAAAAAAATTGCCATCTTAACCATTTTTAAGTATACCGTTTAGTAGTGTGAAGTATATTCACATTACTGTGCAACAGATCTCTAGACCTTTTCAGCTTGTGAGATGGAAACTCACTAAGAAACAACCTCCCTCAGCTGCCCCTCCCCCTGTAGTCTTTGGCAGTCACCATTCTTTCTGTTTTTCTGAGTTTGACTACTTAAGATATTTCATCTAAGTACCGTCATACAGTATTTGTCTTTGGTGACTGCTTGTTTTACTTAGCATAATTTCCTCAAGTTTCATTCATGTTATGGTACATGACAGGATTTCCTTTTCTAAGGCTGAATAATACTCCATTGTTTACTTATACACCATGTTTTTAAAATGTATTATCAATCCGTAGATATTTGGGTTGCTTTCCTTCTACCTCTTGGCTCTGGTACATGATGTTGTTACGAACACGGGTGTGCAAATATCTCTTCAGTGTCCTGCTGTAAATTCTTTTGGATATATTCCCAACAGTGGTATTGCTGAGTCATATGGTAATCCAGTTTTTAATTTTTTGAGGACTTGCCATAGTGTTTCCTGTAGTGGCTGTACCATTTGACATTCTTATCAATAGTGCACAAGTTTTCATATTTCTTTGCACCCCCATCAACACATGTTATTTGCTGTTTGCATTTTTTGTAATAGCCATCCTAATGGCTGAGAGGTTATTTCTCACTGTGGTTTTGATTTGCATTTCTCTAATGATTAGATTGATGTGGAACATCTTTTTATGTGCTTGTTGGCCATACGTATGTATATCTTTAGAAAAATGTTCAAGTCTTTTGCCCATTTTTTAAATCAATTTAATTTGTTGAGTTTTAAGAGTTCTTTGTATATTCTGGATTTTAAGTCCTTATCAGATACATGATTTGCAAATATTTTCTCTGATTCCATAGGTTGTTCTTTCACTCTGTAGATTGTGTCCTTTGGTGCACATAAGTTTTAAGTTTGACATAGTCCCCTTTTCCCATTCGCTTCCTTGTGCTTTTGTTGCCTGTGCTTTTGGTGGCATAGCCGAGAAATCACTGCCAGATCCAGTGTCTTAAAGCTTTTTCCCCTCTGTTGTCTTAAAGAAGTTGTATAGTTTTTGGTCTTGGTGTGTAGGTCTTTAACCCATTTTGATTCAACTTTTGTATGTGGTATAAGATAAGGGTCCAACTTTCTTCTTTTGCGTGTTTCCTCAACATCATCTGTTGATGAGACTTGTGTTAGATTTTTTTAAATGCCTTGAAATGAGCTTGTGAGATCATTGAAGGATGTTTTTCACACTAAAATTTAATATTTTCTTAGTTACCAATAATTGATAGCTTTTCAAGTTTTATAGGTATGATGCATTTTTTAAATATAATTTTTAAGTGATAGTTCAGCCCTTTTGTTGTTTGTGGGGTTTTCACATCAAAAGAAGTTTTAAATCAAACTTCTATGGTATATTAAAATTAAATGTTTATGTAAGGCAGTCTCCAATTGATTCTGTATTTTTTCCAAATGCTAAATTTATAATATATTAAAATGATGTATGAGCTAAATCTCTAAGAAATGTATTCTAACCCAAAATAAGTGATACAGAAATGTCACATACTTTTTCCTGTCCTTTTTTGCTTATAGGGAAGCAGCACGAGAGTGTCGCAGAAAGAAGAAAGAATATGTGAAATGTTTAGAAAACAGAGTGGCAGTACTTGAAAACCAAAACAAGACACTGATTGAGGAGCTAAAAGCACTTAAGGACCTTTACTGCCACAAATCAGATTAGTTTGGGATTTAAATTTCACCGGTATGGTGGAAAAAGAACTGACTTGGCCACAAGCAGAAAGACAAAATAAACATTTTATTTTCTAAACATGTCTTTTTTTCTATGCGCAAAACTGCCTGAAAGCAACTACAGAATTTCATTCATTTGTGCTTTTGCATTAAACTGTGAATGTTCCAACACCTGCCTCCACTTCTCCCTTCAAGAAGTTTTCAGCGCCAGGAATCATGAAGAGACTTCAACATTTCATCCCCCACCCTCCTCAAGAAGTAATAATTGGTTTACTTGTAAAATCATGGGGGAAATGAGGAAAGAAAATCTTTTTAAAAATATTCCAAGGTTAGTGCTGAGCGCACTGATTGCCTTAGGGACAGAATCACCCCAGCCTCTTGTGCTGGAGTGATGTGTGGGCCGCATGCATAAAGTAAGTAAGGTGCAATGAAGAAGCGTGATTGCCAAATTGACATGTTTTCACATTTTCATTGTGAATTATGTAAAATCATTAAAAGGCTTATCCCCTAAAAAAATTCTAGTATGGTGTTGAAGAAATTAAGAATGAATTTGGAGTGCTTTCTATGTATATTCTCTTCAATACTGAAAACTTGTCCTTGATTCTTAAAAACATTCTGTATTAACTACAGCTCTTCCATAGGGCAGTTGTTGCTTCTTAATTCAGTTCTGTATGTGTTCAATGTTTTTGAATACATTAAAAGAAGTAACAAACTGAAAAAAGCATGGTATTTTAAGTTAAAATGAAGTAAATATAAGTACAAAGCTTGTTTTAGTTAGTATTAAATTCTTAGTGAAAAGATGCTCTTTACTCAAACCAGCCCTCTGAGTTATATGACAAGGTTTTTAAATAAATGTTTTTGTCATCGCCTCCAAAAATATTTATATTGTCAATCATTTACTTTAAAAAATTTCTAATTAAACGGTTCCCATTTGCACTTACATTATACCACCAACAGGAAAGCCTTCAAGATTAAGTAATGCAAAGTGATATATTTGTTTATAAAATGTTATGTTGTAGAAAAGTACTTATTTTAAATTTTTTCCATATTAACACATTTTAACAGTATCTCTAGTGAATTTTTTAATGGAGAAGTTGTAAGGTATAGCTCTAAAAAGTACACTATTACATGTGGCGAGGAAAGTCATTTTCTTCAGACATATTTGAATGACTGCTGTACTACAATATTTCGAATATCATTCTTGGAAAGCATTTGTTTTCCTCTAAAAAGGGTAATTGTGCTTTAGGCTTCCAATATGCTATATAGTCTTCGTCATTCTATAAAGGAGATACATTTTTTAACTCCTAATTATAACAACCTGTGTTTGTATGTATCATACATTGTTTTCATTACTACTTGTTATTATTAATCATTTTATTCACTAAGCCTGATAAATCTAAAAGTTATCGTTTAAGAGAAAATAAGACTAAAAAAGACTAAGGTGGATTTTAAAAATTAGAGATTGACATAATGTTAGATATAATTTTTCATTTGAGAAGATTATTTCTTTTAGAAAAGAGTCTAGAAAATTAATGTTTTATATTTAGTCATGGTTATTTTTTAAAGTTGTTAATGTGTTAAAATATGCAAGTGGATGTTAATTATTGGGTCCATTTTAAAAAGTAAGATTTTAAATTAATATTTGTAAATGGTATATTTTTGTTTGTAACAAACCATTGTCTTTTTTCGAGGATAAACAGAGTTTATGAAGGAGCATCATTCTAAGAATTGAGTGGTGTAGTATATTTGGACAATGCGTCAGGTTTTCAAGAAGGCTTTCAAACGACTGTATCGTTTGATGTTTATCCTGCTGAGCTAACGGGGAAAGTTATAGCATAAAAGTTATTTGTATAGTAGCACACTTACGTCATTTTCCAAAACTGGTTTAACAGAAACCGAGCAAAATCGCAAATCGATTCACCAACTAGAATTCTTTCGTAATGAGTCGAAATGTCAGAGTGAACATTTTGAATGTCATAAAGCTTTATAAATGAAAATTGCCTAGTATTTAGTAAGTTGTAAACTAAAGTTAAATGTTTTTTCAAAAGTTGGGACTTTCTATCTGATCAGAAAGTCGGTGGTCCTCTTAGTCCCTGATACGTCAAGACGCAATCACTTCCGTATTAGCTGGTTGAGTTTGTAAGTTACAAAGATGGAGTCCTTCCTATCTTGAGGATGATTGCACTGGCTTGGTCAGTTACTTAATGGTGGGGTAAGAAATGTATTCTGTTGATAAATCTGTTTCAGAACCTTGGAGAGACTTGAAGATTTCAGTTTATACAGATAGAAATTAAGAATCTTTTGTGCAGACTTTTTTTCTTTTTAAACAAGCATTGGGGGAAAGGTGTTTTTAAGCATGCAACTTTGAGAATTTTTATTATGAAAATGACAATTAAAAAATCTTGTAGCCAAGAACATATGTGGCCACATTACCAGTAATGTTTTTTTCTCTTCGTATTGGCCAAAAGGGAATGAAAACGTCATCATAGGAATCTGTACATAGCTATTGATTTGCCTAGAAAATAGTTTGGTATCACTTTGCAAATATAGGGCCATGTGGCACTTTTATCTATAGAACAGATTAACTAATGAAAAATGAAGTGGGAGGGGTTTATTTTTGATATTACTGTTAGTTTTCAAGCTTTGATAGTGTTTAACTGAAAAGTGGTTTAGAAAGGGCTAGATCCAATGTGTTCACATTGTTAAAACATTGCTATCAGATGTAACTTGACGTTCATTCTTTTTCAAACTCAAGTACCATGTTGGCAACCATAATACTGTCATAGGTGCTGTTCATTTAGATATTCTGGGGGGTGGCATTTGTATAATATATGTGTACATATATATATATATACATACATACAGTATATAATCTGAAGCTCTGAGAGCTCTTAAGTCAGGAATGCTGAGTATTATAGTATATTGAGGTCAGATGAATTTTTACATTTTTGCGTGTTCTATTGCATATCTTTTTGTAGTTTCTTAGACTGCATTACTCCAGCACTCATGATTGATTTTTTGTCCTCTAATTTTCTTCCAGGTATTTCTTTTCTTTTTTTTTTTGCTTGATATTTTTAAATATGTTATTAGTCACTTGAAAACTTTCCTCCACCCCCCAAAGTATTTGGTTTATATGCTTTGTCTCTGGCAGCTATAACAGTGGTAAGAACACTTTAAAGATAGCTTCTAAAAGGTACCACTGCTATTTCAAAAAATCATCCTAGGGGAGGATCTGGGTGTTTTCATTTGAGCAGGGATTTTGTCAGAAAATGTGTTTGTGTGGTAGGTCGGCAGCAGTGCTTGTACGGGAAAGCACAATACCAGCCAGGTAGGCTGTCCAGCCAGAAGCCATGTGGCTGAAGATCATCTCTGTCTCTCAGGCTGAATCTCTATCATCATTTCAACCATTTGGGTGACATGTGGAATCGTACAAAGGCTTAGGGAGAAAAAGCAAGTTTGTTTAAATCAGGATGCTTTTGCTTACTTGAAGTGACTTCCATTTAGATTTCTTTTCACTTTTAATGTTTTAAATTCTATGATTAGCTACAGTCAGCATAAGTTGGTCTTTATTTTCAAGATCAAAGAGGCTGCTTCATTTTGCAGGAGTAAATAAAGCTTATGTCTTAAAGTTAAGATTTTTGAATTAAAGTGTGTTTTAGAAACAGTGGTTATATACCTGTTCAGTTATTTTTCAAGAGGCTTTATTTTATTGTCTTTGTAGCCCTGAGAACTATTGGTGTATTGTGTCCCATTGACTTAATACAAAAGTTGTGTATTTATTTGGATTATATTTACATTATATTCTTTGTAAATGTTTGGTGTAACTTGCACTTTTAAAAATGACCCAGTTCGGGTATTAGCAACTTGAGAAATTCCCTCATCAATTCATTGTCAACTTAGTCTTTCTCCTTTCTTTAAATAACTGGACATTTTTTAATGTAAACTTTTCACTGAATCAGGAAATTAGATTTGACTAGCCCAATTAAATAGAAGATGAGTCCAAATCCTTATTCTTTCTTCATTATGAATAAAGATAGGGAAAAAAACAACTCAAGTAAATAAATATTTACAATTTTAAATAGACTCTTATCTTCACCCCAACAATAGTACTGTCTATAGGATGCCAAGATATCCATGGATTTGTCTAGAATGGTAAAAGATTTTTCAAGGCAGTTAAGTACTGTCATAATGGAGACCTGCATGTAATCATTTGACTGAATTCATTTCACCTAAAATCGGCCTTGTTAGCATAAGAGACACGCTGCCTAGTTTTGACTGACTTCAGAGGAGGAGGGAGAAAGTGCAGTGTGCTGCCTGTAGGTGGAGAGTGGTGGGATACATTTGCTCACTCAGTTGTACAAAGCACAACTAGAACTTGCGAGTGGCTTACATACATCTTGAGTACTTTAATGTTGATAACGTTGACTTTTTTTAAGTTGACTGCATAGTCGCTGTATGTACTAGGAACTGGTTTCCTTGACTTTCTAGAATCAATGGCTAGGAGAGGCACTAATCCCTGAGGGGTCGAACATATCGTGAAGCTGAGTCAGTATGGAAGAATTTCAAATAAATCAAACAGGGTGCTGAAGTTCCATCTGTCTCACATGCTTATGATAAGTTCTTGCTGATTAGTGAATGTAGCTTAAGCCTTTGTACGTGTCCTCAGGGGGCAGGCAAACTTTTAAGAGGGACCAGATAATATTTGAATGGAAGGATTATATTTCAGGTGTTTTAGCTTGAAATTTATTTTTTAAAAAAATAAAATAGAAAAAAAAATAGAACAAAGCCTGTGAAGCAAAATTGATACCATAGAACAGGCAGAGTTGTTGAGCACAGGGAGAAAATACTGACCTGTCTGCATTCTGGTACTGTGGCTGCAGGTCCTACCTTGGTATAATGGGATACATTAATTGTCACCAGCAAGAAAAAGGAAAAGTCTTTAGGAAATGTCTTTAGAGAAGGTCAAGCAGTAGGAAATTGAAATTGTACCTACTGTTACACAGGCATTATTTATTACTTGCCTACAAAAGTATAGCATTTCTAAGCTTCTGTCTGAGAAGCATCTCAGAGATGTGAAAGTAAATCTGAAATAGTTGCAACATTGGTAGGGAAGGAAAAAATCCCTGCAGATACGATCTTACGTTAGTTGGCCAAGTGAAATGATCTAGCATTGTGTTTGGGAGGTTTTATTTTCTTAACGTTATTAAAATTGAATTGGTAAATGCTTTATAGACGTATTTTTATCCAGATGCCACTCCAATTTGTGTATGTAATAAGTAATAAAATTATTTATATTAAAAGTGGGAAATAATTTGTCGACATTTTTCTGTGATTAGATTTATTGGGGGTGGTAGGGAGAGTGCTTGTTAGCAGTTTTCCGTGTCAAGTTGTCTCTGACTGATCTGTCCACACGTCAGTTGTCATCCCCACCCCAAAAAGGAATTATTTCTGACCTAGGAGTATCACTTGAAACTTTTTAGAAACAATAATCAGGGAAGTTTCTAGAGAAAGAGGTGTTTGCTTTTTTTTGTTTTCCCTTGAGGACTGGGGTAATGAATACCTCCCCCAAAATTATCAGCACAAAACAGGGTATTGATTTTTAACTCTGATGTTGCTATTAGAGTTGAATACTAAATAAAGAACTATAATAAGGAATATACATTTCTAATAAAAATTCCTACATCCTAGAAGCATCCCTGTTTTAATTTTTTTTACCTAAATCTTTTTGTGCTTCACCAGTGTAAAGAAAAAAAAATGTACTGAGTTCTAAAGCATTTTATTAACACTATGTACATACTAGCTGCTTTGTGTTCAGAATGGTAGCATTGCTTTGTATATTAAAGTGATCCTTGTGAATTTGTGAAATATTGTCATAAAGTGCTTTTTCTTACTGTAATCTTTGTGGTAAAAACTGTCATAATGCCCTTTTACACACATTTACGTGCAGTCACATAAACATGCTTTTAAAAACTGTTGTCTCTTTTTTGGGGGTGGGATCTCTGTATTTTGCTTTTCACTAGTAACATTAAGCTATATTTTCTTGGACGTAACATTTATTAAATGAGCAAAGTTATGTTAGAATATATCACAGGCTTGTGTTGCACATCAACAGAAAACTAATTCAAGCAGCAAGAACACATCTTCAGTTAATCTTATTGTCTTCCTAATTTTTAGCACAAGATTTTTTTGTTCAGGAAGATTGAACAGTGCCTTCTTGAAGACTTGGAGATGTTACCACTCTATTGAAAACCTGACCAGCTATCTCCAATGTCATAAAATGCATGTTTGCATTGGAAGAACAATAAGAATAGATAACTTCTCAGGTTCCCTTAAAATGCTGAAGTTTTGTGATCATATAAAAGAAGGGAATGTGGTTATAATCTCTTTGCTTGAAACAAAAGACATACTAAATTCATTTTCTGAAAATAACAGTGGATTTTATTCTACAGTACCTGTTACACCAGCTCTTGTATTAAAGGAATTACATGATTTTCATTCCTTTTTTCCTTCTACAAGAGTGACCGCATAACTTATTATAGAAATAGGCATTTTTGAAGGTGAAAGGGTAATCTTAGTAGGGACAGCAGGCATAAACCAGCATTACCCGGCTTGTCAGCCACATTTAGGTGCTTGGATGAATCTCCAATAAAAGCATAGGGTTCCTACCTTCTCTTCATGCTTGTCTTTGCAGCCACTTTGTCATTTACAGTTTTAGTCCTGAGCTGCAGACTCATTTGTCATCTGCACTCTGTAAAGCACAGGTCCAATACAAAACTTAATTTCTCCTCTACATCTGTTCTTCCTTTGGCTTTTTTTTTTTTTTCCTATAGGTGATGCCACTATTTGTTGCAGCTTAAGCCAAAACCCAGAAAAGCACTTCCTTGATCAATGTTAGCCTTCGTCTCGTGCACTTGAAGCACATTGATTGAACTGGGACTTGGAATTCTAATGGCCTAACAAGTGAAGAGGAAGGTAAATTTTCAGGAGTTTGAATGCTCTTTTCATTTTTTATTGAGGTGCAGTTCACATAACAAAGCCTGCCATTTTAAGCAAACAATTCACTGGTATTTAGTGCATTCATGATACACTACCACCACCTGTGTCTAGTTGCAGAACATTTTCATCGTTCCAAAAACCCTGTACCCTTCATTTCTCCCTCCAACCTCTGGCAACAAGCAGTCTTTCTGTTTGTATAGATTTACCTATTCTGGATAATTCATATAAATGGAATCCTTTTGTGTCTGGCTTCTTTCACTTAGCAAGTGTCTGAGGTTCTTCCACATTTATCAGTATGTGATTCCTGTTTGTGGCCGAATATTCCATTTTGTACATGTAAGTGCATTCACCTGTTGATGGACATTTGGATTATTTCCACCTTTTGCCTATTGTGAATAGTGCTGCTAGGAACATTCATGTACAAATATTTGGTCATTCATGTATCATTTGGAGAAAAGACTGCTCCAGTCCTCTGCTAATTTTTAACTTTTTTTCTTGTTCAGTTTCTTGTGTTTTGTATATATTCTGGATATTAGACCTTTCCCAGATAAAAATGGTTTGCAAATATTTCCTCCAGTTCTCCAAGTTTTCTTTCCACTTTTGTGATGATGTCTTCATTTGAACTCAGTTTTTAAAGTGATAATGTACATTTGGAAAAAACTAAAAGACAAATGCACAAACACCAAAAAGTTTGTGTATCCTTCCAGTGCAAATCGACATGCAGGGTGGGGCAAAAGCAGGTTTATAGTAGTTTGGATGGGAAATAATACAGTAATAAGTAACAATATAAGAGCAAACTGATGTATTCACAACTGTAAACCTACTTTTGCCCCGCCCTGTAAATATGCAAATGTAATGGAGATTCTCCTCCCACCCCCTTTTTACATAAATGGTGCTTTTTTCACTGAATGTGTCAGCAATAGGTCCATTTCAGTATATATATATATATATATATGTACATATATCTGTCTATTAACAGGTATGTAGTATCCCATTGTATAAAATAACCAGTAACCTCTTTTGTGGACATGTAGGTTGCTTAAAACTTTGACTGTTAGATATACATGTTAGTAGAGCTACATACATGAGAAGTGAAAACTATGGGTTTTTTCATATTTGGAAGTTGTTTCTTAAATATTAAGAATCTGCTAAATCAATAAAAATATGTTGGTTTTCTTTTATGTCAAACTTAAGCGTTTTTTTGGTGGAGATGTTTTGTTTGTTTGTTTGTTTGTTTGTTTTGGCTTTTGTTTTTTTTGAGGAAGTCAAGTCAGAAGTAGCAGAGCCAGGCTTCATGAGGTTATGACGTGGGTGGACCTTCCTGTTCCCACCTCTGTTATACTGTTTTCCTGTTCATCTCCCTCAGAAACAGTCCTCACCAAGGAGACAATTTTTCAGTATGCTGTCTGTTCTAGTGTTACATTTTAACCCTTCCCAGGTAGTTGAGAAACAAAAGCATAACAAAATTTAACAGTGGATTGAAACTTTGGAGCTTACAAATCCTTATTTTTTAAAATGACATTAAAAAAAAAGAACTGAGGACCACCCTGATTTTGTGCAATTTCTGCCAGTGCTCAGAGGATCCAAGCCTCCAGTTTCCCAGAGCAGGACTCTACTCACGGCCATGTCTTGTCTCCTTCTTGTTAAAGAACTTTATGAAGTGCTACTTCTGTCTAGGTGGAGGTTCCGGGGAGCAGAATGATGACTGTTTCTCTGACACTAAAGTAAATCACATACCTGTTTCACAGAGTGTTAATGTCAGACCATATCTAGGACCGCTTACCAATACTATAATGTTCAAAAGTGGGTTTTGCCCCGGCCGGCTGGCGTGGCTGACTGGAGTGCTGTCCATACACCAGAAGGGCCGCCAGTTCCATCCCTGGTCAGGGTACACACCTAGGTTGTGGGTTTGGTCCCCTGTTGGGGCAGGTACAGGAGACAGCTAATGGATGTTTCTCTCTCTCCCTCTCTCTCTAAAATCAATAAATGTATCCTCGGGTAAGGATGTTTTTAAAAAGTGGTTTTTAAAGGACTGCAAGCCCTGGCCAGTGTGGCTCAGTTAGTTAGGAATGTCGTCCCACATACCAGAAAGGTTGTAGGTTTGAGTCCCAGTCAGGCACATAGCCAGGCTGCGGGTTTGGTCCCCAATCAGGAAGCATATAAGAAGACAACCGACCAATGTTTCTCTCTCATACCGATGTCTCTGTCTCTCTGTCTCTTTTCCTCTGTCTAAAAGCAATGAAAAAAAATGTCCTCAGGTGAGGATAAATAAACAAATGCACTTCCAAACTATTTTCTTGGTTTAAAAATTGACAGGAAATACTTCTACCTTTCAAACACCATAAACTGGCAGCCTGATAATTTGATAACCCTGATAAGGTACTTATCCCTTACCTTGGTCAAGGGAAAATAAAGCACAGAAATTAGGCAATTTAATAAGATAACTCATCTGTAAAGGAATCTATTTTTCATGAGTAAATGTTTCTTGAACTCCCTTTATGAAGAGGGTACCGTAATTAACACGAGTATAAAATACGAGGTGCAGTTCTTGTCTTCAGGGAGCATAAACTGTATTCGGTAAGATAAAACATTCCAGACAATGTTGTTGTTCTGCCCTGGGTTCTCAACTGAGTGTTCAGTTAATTTGGATACAGTATTTTCATCTATTAGAATTCTGATCCCTTCACAACAGAATAAATGCTCTGCTAGAAGCTATATGAAGATGCTGCCAGGGCTCCGGGTAGTTCTTTCGTGAACTAAAGAGGTTGTTAGGAGGTAATCACCTTGGAACATAACAGCGGCACGCGTCAGAGCGGGGGTTCTCAGAACCCGATGTCGTACACGCTCTGGCGCAGAGCACCTTGGCAGCCATATTTAATTTCAGTCGGGAAGAAGGTCACCGATGCCCACTGGATGACTTAACTCTCTAACAGTTCAAAGAAACAGCAATGTGAGAATCAAGGCTTAGAACAATCAGTGTGGACTAGGTTTCTGTCCTGAATTTGAGGATACAACAAACACACTTAAAATGCACATTTGTGGGATACATTAATCCCTTTAACGTAAGTGAAAAAGGTCACAACTTTGTTGATTGATACTTATGGTAGACTCTGGCATACTCTAGAGGTATATTCCTCCAACCCCGGCCTTCCCACACACACGCCTTCTGAAGCACTCATTTCCCCAGCTTCCAGGAGTGCTGGCTGACGGCTGAGTCCCTCTCCTGGTATCGTCTTCAGCTCAAAGTTATGCCCCTTGGATCCAATGACTAAGCTACACAAGGATATAAAGTCCCGCCCCTTGCTTTAATATGGCCCACCTGCATTCTGAATTCACTGGGGATTTCCTGCCTGTGTCTCAGAACAATTTTTCCCACTCTCCAAGTTCTACTACTTTTACTCTTTCAGAGACATGGATCTCGAAAGCAGTCCCATTTAAAATGTCTGCACCCTACCTCCATCTCTGAGTCTTTTCCCCAGGGAAGCTGACCTGTGACAACCTCGTAAACCCAAAGCCAAAAGGTCACTTGATTTTCACTTAGACAACCAAACTGTTCCTGCTAAATTTTTCTTGCCTTTATTTTCTTCTAGTGGGATAAGGTGGGGGGCGGGAAACAACCTTCAATTTGTTCTAGCAACAGTATTCTTAGTTAATGTTTTATGGAAATGTAAGACAACCCAATCATTGCTCACTTGGTAGCACATCCAGGCACCTCGAAACTCTCCAGCCCCATCTCACCCCACCCCAAGTCATGGTAGTACCTATCTCCAAAGCTAGAGGCTTCAAACTAAAGGAGCTGAACTCCGATTAATATAATTATTTCTGGTACCCAAATGTGATTGGGCTTTCATTAGTGTTGATGATGTTGCAGGGCATGTATTGTTTTAAAAGACCTTCCATGTTCATGCACAGTACAGGCATTGTGTGGTTTGGGTAAGTTCTGGGTGTTTGTGTTTGTGCATTTATCAGAACTGCGTTAAACTGGTGCCTCACAGAATGCTCAGGACTTTTAATTCACCTTTATTAAAATAATTGCAGAAAATATTTTCATATCCAAGATATTCATTCAAAGGTTAAGAGGAAAGAGGTCTTATTTCTGATGTTTTGCAAAGGAAATCTATCTCTAATATCAAATACCATACTCAAGTTATAATATTCTTGTGGTCTAAATTTGTTTAAGCTGTTGTTTAAGTTTGTACATTGTAAAAGGTGGGGGGGGGGCGACTGTGTTGATGTGTGTGACTTCATAAACTATTAGAGATAATCATGAAACAATGTAGCAATCACTTAACCCAAAGATCAATATCCTCTAAATGGAATGTGTCTTTATCACTCAGCAAATATTTGGTTTGATATACTAGATACTGGGGAGGCAACAGTGAAAGAGGCAGGGGCATTCCTGGTCCTCAAGAAGCTTTGTCTTCTGGGGAATCCAAACACTGAATAAGGAACTACAAGTACAATATGGAAGGAACTTGTACTTGGGGAGCTAACCTCTCCCAAGTGTGATACTTATTTCATTGTCATCCTGTGTACTACAAGGAGGCAGGGAAGGCCTAAGAAAGAATCACAAAAACATCTGAGAAAGGGGAAAGTGAAGGGAAAAACTACGGCGTTTGATTGGAAGATAGTAACCTATTCACAGCACATGGAGGTCCAAGATTTTATACGCTTTCAAAAGTAACTAAAACTTTATTTTTACTTATTCCTTTGTTTACATACCTAAAACTGAAATTAGGCCAAAATGCACGACATGAGACCTCAGAAAACTCACATCCCAATCTCAAACAACCGGAAGTACTTAAGACCTGAATGGGCAGACAAAAGATTTCAAGAGCATTAACAGCACAGGGAATGTATGTGAAACCTCCTGTTTTATATTCAGAAGTTGAGGGAAAACAGCTGAACGTGTATCTCGGAATGTATTTAAAATGATTTGGGTGATTCAGCCCCTCCCACTGCTCTGAAGACACCTTACCACCAGCCCTTCACCGTTTCGTCCGTCCGAGACAGCTGCTCGCGGAGAGAGGGCAGCGTGGGCCTGCAGACACAGCGCGGACCAGAGCTGCACGCTTCCCTTGTCTGTTGCCTGCGTTTCTGAGTGAGGAACACATGACTGAAAAGCCACAGCAACGGGGCAAAGTCTGTTGCTGCTTTGTTTTTAACACTGCGCATTCGCTTTGTCCCTTGAGAAGTTTTGGGTAGACTTTTCGTTCAGTACGCCAATTCATTCAATATGGTTAGATTCCCAGGCGAAGACCTTAACGGACACGTTTAATGACAAGATTCCTATAAATTATAGCCAACTATAAGCCCTCCCTCTGGTTTCTCTTCTGTGCTTTGTAAACGTGGACATCTTTTTCAGGATCATAGTGAACTTTACTCACTGTAAATTGCCTCTCCAGCATCACTAAGAAGTTGTTATCCCGTTCGTAACGAATTCGGCAAGCTAAAAGGATCACGGAGTGGCTGCTACACAGATGTTCCAGAGTCCGAAGAAGGTCTGTGAATGTCTCTTCTAAATATATGATATCAGCTCCAAGTACCAGGTCAAATTCTCCAGGTGAAAAACTCCCCAAATTCTGTCCCCAAGTCAGCTCCTTAACAACAGCTCTGGGTTGGACATGGAGAGGTAAGTTGGCTTGAACGTTTGATTTAAGAAATTCTAGTGCTACTTTTCGATCCGTGATAGTCACATGAGCACCTGGAATGTGGGACAGAGAGAAAGTAATGGGCACATCAGTACAACTAACAGGTAATGGGGCCAAGTTCAACGGCAGGTGAGTGTGTCTAAAGACTCCACCTGACACGCAGATCACGCCCTTCATGGATGGCTGCAATAGATCAGAACAATGACCAGGAGCTCTTTCTGCACAGCCTACTAGTAAAAGTGAGCCTTATAAAACGCAGGGCCCCCAAGTGACGACCACCTGAGGCTTCTCACTTCGGCAGGCAGAGCTGGCCCACCCTCCAAAGGTGTCCACCACTGCACTGCATTCATTAGGTCGCAGCCTTCAAGCCCAGTTGGCTTCAGGGTGGAATGGAATCCAAGCATGAAAATGACAAGATACCAAAAACAGAGAAGGGCTGCTTTCTGGGATTAAAGCTTTAAAAGGAATCAAGGAAGTGATTAATTGGCTATGAAGAAATCCTAATCCACTTCTCCTCATACTACTATAAAGCAGCTAATCTCTCTCTCTCTATATATATATACACACACACATATATATGTATATATACACACATATGTGTATATGTGTGTGTATATATATATATATAATTATTGAAAAACGGTAAACTTACAAACTACTAGACCGTGGCACACTCTCCCTCTTGGGAGCACGCCTGCACGTTCCACGTTCCCCCCTCCTCCCCGCTCAGCCCAGACCATTAGCCTCACCCATCTCTCTCCTCACCCTCCTTCTCTCTCCTGAGCTCCAAGGCCCTTCTTCGCTCCTGTAACTTGTTTCCTGAGCCTGGAAGCCCAGCTGGCTCATTTCTATGGCCTCTGTAACTTTCTAAAGAAACCTTCCCTTTTTCCAATTTGGAAAAAAAGAAATTCCTAGGTTGCGTTCCAGTACTGTAGGTTGAAGTGTGAAATCCTGGCCTCCACATGCTATGTGTTGGCACACAGTGTATAAGGTTAACGAGGCAGTACTTAATAGTCTCATCCTTGTGGGTGTTCACCGTGAACAAAAGATCCAGAGTTTTGAACCAATATATCTGAGAGAGGCTGAACCCTTCAAATGAACCCCGAAAACACTTCATCTCTATCATAATAACAATGTAATAGGTATAATGTTACCTCATTTGTGCCCTGCAAATCGGAAGTTTCAACTGTTGCTCCCTCCCTTCACGAAACGATTTCTCACTTGCCTCTGTCTCCAGTGTGGGATGTTCATAGGCAATCCCCCATAAGCTTGCAGAGCAGCTACAGAAGGCATTTCAGACACAGCTCCTACTTGACGTTTCTTATCTTGCCTTGTCCCATTAGGTCAGGACGGCATGCGGTTCAGTCTGACATTCACAGTCCTGAGTGGGCAACTGCGGGAATGTTCGAGTCGTCAGCTGTCACAAGCACAGGCCTCCCACTTCGTCCATCCATCCCTCGCTAGACAGCGCGTGGCCTGCTGAGCAGAGTTCCCGTGATACGTCCCTCTCTCCTGATAACACGCACCACGGGCAGCCTTCTCCGGGTTTGACTCAGAACCTCACCTCTGGATGCCTCGACCGTCCACAGGGCGCTGTGCTCAATGCAGAGCCATCGAGTGCTCTGCGTACCCTCTCGGGGGTCCACTTCCCCAGTGCGCAGGCGCGGACCTCCCCTGCCGCCCCGCTCGGGGATTTCTGAGGCTCCTCCTGCCGGCTCGCTGTTCCAGGAGTCCTCACGGGACCTCGCCGGCAGCTGGCCATTCATTCCTCTGTGACACCCACCCCTCAGTTGCACAAAATGTGAGTGGCCACCACCAGCCACCAGACAAAACCCCCACCTTCGCAGAGCCTGCCTTCCAGGGAGGAGGTAAACAATGGAGGTTTTTAAAAACAACACCCAGTGTGTGAGAGAGATGCCCTTAGGGAAAAAAATAAATCAGGACAGATGGACATGAACCGTCAGGAAGCAAGGGAGGCGGGTGTGAAATTTTAGACTGGGTAGAAGGGACGGCCTCTGGCAGATGAGGGAGGTGAAGGCCTGACGGGAGAGGAAGTGCAAGGGCCTACAGGGGAAGGGAAGGAGGGGGCTGGAGGGGCTGAAATGAGCGAATGAGGAACAAAGCAGAAGGAGACCAGGTCACAAAAGTAACGGGAGGTGGGGCAGATCACCCAGGCCTCTTTGGTCTTGATTTGAAAAGGCTTTGGGTGAAAGAGGTGAAGGGGTGAAGAAGCACAAATAGGTAGTTACGGACAACCACAGGGCTGCAAAGTACATCACATCACGGGGAACACGGTCGATGACGTGATAGCTACACAAGGTGTCAGCTGGGGTCCTGGAAATAGCGAGGTCAATACTATGAAGTATCAATTGTCTACCCGCAAGGCTGTATACCTGAAAGCAATACAAAGTAAAATTGAAAGAAAAAAAAAAAAAAAAACAAGAGAAGGCTTTGGCTTTTTCTGACTGAGGTGGGAAGCCACTGGAGAGGCTGAGTACAAGTGTGCACGATCTCACTTCGGTGTTAACGGAACTCCCAGCAGCGGGCAGGAAGCGGGCAGGAAGCAAGCGGACGAGTGAGGAGGCCAACACGATGACCCTGGCGGAGGCCTGCGGCGCACCCCCTTCCTGTTACCACCCCAGACACCCGCCACAAGCCGTCTCCCCAGCGCAGCACCCACGCGCGGGCCAAGCCCTCTCCCGGGGACCACTCGGTCACCGCTCACTGAATTTGATCACCCGAATGTCCGTCCATGTGGCTTCGTTCTGGGGTTTTCTTTGTCGGTTTTGCGGGGAGTACAGGGGACATCATTTGTGCCCTGTAACTTAGTCTCTTTTAATCACTTTCCTTTCTTCCTGTGTAATGTAGGGAAGAAACAGATCATTGGTTCCACAGTTTCCCACAGTCAGGATTTTGCTGATGGTACCATTTGTATCGTTTAGTATGTTCTTATGTCCTTTGTATCTCCTGTAAATTTTTTTGGAGTTGAATTTGTTGAACAAGACATTTCAGAGGTGGTGGTGTGTTCTTCCTCAAGAGGTACCTTGTAGGCTCTACTTTTGTGATGTGAGCAGCCCAGATCCTTAATTCATTAGATTCCTTTTGAATTGTTTGTTAAGAAACTTTGATAAAGAAGAGCTTCTTCCCCTGCCTGGTGAGGCTCAGTGGATTGGGTGCCGGTCTGCACACCAAAGGGTCGCTGGTTTGATTCGAGGTCAGGGCACATGCCTGGGTTGTGGGCCAGGTCCCCAGGATGGGGTGCGTGAGAGGCAACCACACATTGATGTTTCTCTCCCTCTCTTTCTGCTTCCCTTCCCCTCTCTCTAAAAACAAATAAAGAAAATCTTTTTAAAAATGCTTCTTTCAATGGCTGTTTACTCACTGTGTATAGGAACTGTTTTAATAAGAAAGGAAGGATAACTGTTGCTCCTCCCTTCTCTTTTATAAAACAGATTTCAAAATGAAGAGTTGGTTTCTAAGCATCCTCCAAAGACAACGGTTTAGGTTCTATTGTAGTTGTTGCATCATGAACTCATGGGTTACACAGTTTTAATGGACCTTAAGTCCATTGCCATTATTGTTATTGATGCCCATGCTGTCCTGTCTCTTGCCAGTAGACTTTTGACCCAACCCTATGTCATCCTCTATAGCTTTCTTACTATCTGGTATAACAAGATATTCCAGGGTCCTCTTACTCATGTCCTGCCACAGACCTAGAATCAGCCACTTAATAAAGTTTTTAGTTTTTTTTTATAGATGGGAGAAATACTAGCAAGTTTGCATGCGTGGTGATGGGGATGATCGGGTGGAGAGTGGGGGGCATGACGACAGAGAGAGAACCTCTGGAGCAGAAGCAGAGACGCTGGGGCCAGCCACAGCTGGGGCAAAGGCAGTGCCAGGAGGCTCCAGCAGCTGTCCTCTGACTGCCTCGACATTCTGTGTGAAAGAAGAGGCAACATCCTCAGCGAAGAGTGAGGATGGAGGAAGAAGGACTGTGGGCTTGCAGGGGGGGAGAGGCAGGAGAGTGACTGCTCAGCAGCATTAACCCCTCTGAGGCTCCGGATTACAAACTGAAAATGAGACCAGCAGCAGTGCGTCTCCTCCCGCCCTGTCTGGCTGCCCAGGTCTGTGCCCGGAACGAGAGGAGAGCTGCACTTAACCTTGTTTTCAGCCCGGTGAGGACGATGGAGCGAGGCAGGGCAGGGTGTTGACGGCATGTGAACACGGTGGTAAGGATGAAGATGAAATTCCTGCCCTCGATGATGCTGGAGGAAGAGGGAAGGGAAGCGATATTTGGTTCATACAAGACTAAGGGACACCGACCCAGTAAGGCCACACAACCTGCTCTCACCCCTTTGGTAATGGAAGAAGAATGTGTAAATGTTTGTCCTCGCTTTTGGTTTTTCGTTTTGTAAGTAATGACTTAGTTTATTCAACTATTCAGGCACTTACTGTGTGCTAGAGATACAGAGAGCAATGAGGTAAACCTTGCTCTCTAGGAACTCAGCCTCATGAGGGAAAGAGACATAAACACATTGCAATAAAATGTGTGAAGTAAAAACAGGAACCGGTGTGCAGAGCCCACTCCTCAGGAGCAGGGAGAAACAGATACACATAACAACTGCCCAGGAGGTGATGGGACCGTGCTGGGACAGAGGTGGGGAGTGTACCAGCACAGAGGGGAAAAGAACTAAGGCAGCGATTACTTTTGCTCTGGGGCAGGAAAGAACTCCACGAGGTGACAGGGGAGCTGGGCGGGGAGCACACACCTCCCAACCGTGAGAAGGCTATCTGCCACTCTAGCAGCTCCCGCAGGCTCCCAAGACTTTCGGTGGCAACAGCTCACCAGTCCCTGGCTCTGTGACAGTCTGAAGAGCCTTATCCCGACTTTCCCAACCGCACAGATCCACATTTCTGGACCAGAAACAGAAACACTCAGAGAGGCAAGCAATACTAGTTGAGCATTTACTCTGTGTCCATTGGTGAGCTAGCAGATTTCTACACGCATCGCATTTGATCCTCAGCGTGGAATGAATGAGATTACTTCCCCCTTATATCAGAAAATTGCAGTTTAGAAGTAAAGCAACTTGCCCAAGGACACACAGCTAGTAGAAGGTAAAAGGTGTCAGAACCAAGTATAATTCTAACCCTATGCGCTACATTACCTCACTAGTACGTCACTACGCCAGCCAGACGCCTTCTGCAGACGCCCTTGTTCCCGGGGAGGGGGGGGGAGCCTCACTTCCTGTCCCAGTTAACTCCTCACTTAGCAGCAGAGGGAGGTCAGCATCGTGGAAAGAGGAGACCTTGGGCTGCTGTGTCTGACAGGCCTGGTTTGAGTCTCCGGCCTCCGATGACCAGGACCTCAGAGAGGCTTCATCTCCCAGCACCCCAGTTCCATTTGAGAATGAAAATGGGAAATAATGCCTAGCATACACATAAGGGGAACTTAAGGAAAACAAATGGCAGCGAAGCAGCAAGGGCCTTGCCGGTGGTAAAGGGCTGCGTCCACAGACAGAAACCTAAATCAGTTCATTCACACTTTTAACCACCACCCCTGCCACACTCCCCATTGGGTTTCGGAAAGCGGAATGTCAATAGGGAAAGGAATGCTGGGAAAGAACGGAGTTAGGAGAGGGCATAAATAAGCTGGGAGTCGGCGTACCCTCACCTGGGGCCTGGTTAGAAATGCAGACTCTCATTTCTTCAGAACCCAAAACTGCCTTTTAACAAGAGCCCCCAGGGACAGCACTGAAGTGGGAATACTCCACACAGAATCTTCGAAGCTGGTCTGTCCCGTCAGAGCCTAACTCAGATGTATGAACCAGAGACTGTGGGGAGGAGTCAGTAAAGAGCCATCAGATAGTAATGTGACTTAAAAATACTCTAGGCCTACATTAAGGTCTGTATGCCAAACAAAAAAGAAAATGACAAACCTTGATATTCATCAGCTTTGAACTGTATACTGTTACAATTTTTTTAATATAAGATGCCACTACAAACTGATGCAGGGCCGACCCTTCCTCAAAGGCAAAAACCAGTTTCCTGAGCAATGAAGGGGAGAGCTATCTGCTCTCTGGCCTCGCGGGGTTAGAGGTGACAGTGTATGGGAAAGCACCTGAACTGTGAAGACAAACAAGCAAAAAACTATGTACATGAATAAGAGACTTCTCTTTGAACTTAAAGTCACCTTCAGATCACATTATCAGCAGCATAAAATAGAAGGGGGAAAAGCAAAGGCCCATGAAAAGTGTAAGTATAAAGATAAAGAGCGAGAGAAGTTAGCCTTACTGGACTTCAGAGCACCAGCAGTTGGTCCGTAACATGTCATAAGTACAGGGGAAAGGAAAACAATCGAACCAGAGAGTGAATGAACAATGGGCTTCACACCGAGAAAGCAGCAAACGCATCTCTCCATGAGCTCCACTCACAGAGCCGTGAGCCAGCGAGTCACACTCACCCAGCAGGGCAGCCACTATGCCCACCAGCCCCGTGCCGGCACCCAGCTCCACAGCAGAGCGGCCCCTGAGCTCCACAGCTCCCGTCTCCAGGTACGTGGAAAGAACGACAGCCTGAGTCAAAACACAGGGGGGTTATGAGGAAGGTCAGCACTGCTCCAGGTCAGGGCTGAAAGGTCTTGAGTAGGCTCTGTACTGGCAAGAAGACATCACAGCCCCCCTCCCACCGCATGGTTCGGGTCCTGGTTGGACAGCACACACAGCAGCTCAGGGGCTGCTGGGAGGGGGTTCCCACAGCAAGCCCAGGCAAGGCACCCTATAGGACAGGTGCAGCAAGCCCCACCGAAGGCTCTAACGGGCACGGGTGCTAGAGATCCATGACACTGCCCATACAAGATAGGGTGCTGCTGAACCTGGGAAGATCAATGTCTTAATGTGTCACTGCTTTACACTTGAGGCTTACAGTGCTCCTCTGGCAGAGCTGGCGGGAACAGTCTCTGTCGTTTTTCTTAAGGAGACATCTAGTTTCCAAACTAAGCTCAAATCAGCAAGGCCACAATGTTCCCCCAAGGAGAAAAGCACAGCAGCAACCAAGGCTCCTGGAGCTGCGTTCCTCACCCTCCCCCTCCCCCACCCCCCATCATCCCTGATGGGCATCGCCCCACGGGAGCCCTCGCCATGTACTATCGGGCAACAAAAGGTACATTTTAGCCAAAGTTCTGGATACTTGATGTGTGAGTTAGCATTTGTGTACTATTCTACAGAAGCACTGTATACTGTTAACATGATTTTAAAATATAGTTTGTTTCCATGGCCACATGCTATTCATATAATTAGCACTTCCTCTTCTCAGTGGGCATTTAAGAGACTCACCTGTTCTTCACTATTATGTACCTTTATTACTTGGTCTAGGATCATTTTCGTGGAGTTAGACTACACTCCTTGAAGTATTCCTGGGTTAGAATACATTTTTTTATTCCTAAAGGTTTTTTCTCATTTCCCTAATACAACGCAAAGACTGTGAAACTGTATCTACACCGAGCATTTAGCCAACATCAGGAGAGCTACCTCTGAAGCCCAGGTGTGGCGCCAGACGTGAGAGCCAGCCACTGTCAACAGTGCTGGAGAAGAAGAAGTGAAAAAGCAAATACCATTATCATTTTGTGCTGATGACAACTATGGGAAACTTAAAGAAACACAAGACCGTCACTACGGGCTTTGTCATTTTACAATATTCTTTGTGCAATATTTTAATTTCCCTCAACTTTCCTTCACTCACCCTAAATGCAACCTATTTCGGGGAACATGGGCAGGAAAGTGACTCTGATGTGTAGAAATTCTTATGGAGTGGGTGGGGTGATAGAAATATTTTAAAATGTAATATGGGTGCACCACTCTGAATTCACTTTAAAAAATCACTTCATTGTACACTTTAGGTGAAGTGTACAGTGTGTGAATTATATCTCGATACAGTTGTTCTTTTACTTTTAAAAATAAAGACCACTCTTATAATCAATTGCAGACGTTTTCAGAGGCCTCCCAGGACTTGCTTACCGCGTCCCAAACCACGGCTGCGACTCCCAGTTGCCTCCAGTCCTGCCGGATCTTGATGGTATGGTTTGCAAAGGAGAAGGTGGCCAGAGGCTTGTGGAATTTCTGCAGCCCCACTCCCGAGGTCTCCTCATAGGGCACCAGGGCCATTTCAACTGTGCCAGCTCTCTGCTCCCTTAAACCTGTTGGGCAAAAAGAATCCTGCGTGTTCTGGCCAGAAAATGCATTATCTCTTCAGTGGCCCCACATGCTTTTTAAAGGGTTAAGGTTTCAAAAGAATAATCAAGAGGTCGGGGAAGCTTTTCCCTAATTCCTTTTACAGTGTTCCCCCTCCCAGTCTTCTGGGACATGAGATTTGGCTCTGAATCCATGCCAAAGTATGTCTTTAGGCAAAAGCACCCAGAACGGTACAACTCCTGCAAGATGATGGTCAACGCACTTCGCTGTTAGGACTCTGGGCGGCCCTGAGGGGGAGCGAGACAGCTGTGCAGCCCAGGACTAGGGAGAGAGCAGCGCTCTCTGAACGGCCCAGGCCTGCGCTGACTGCAGCTGGATCTCGCCGCAGTCGCAGGAGTTGGGAATATTTTTGTTGGGAATTTGGTTTTGGTTTTGGTCTTGCCTCCACTCTCTCCTAAGCAGTGCGTTCACTGGTAACAACCATGGATCCGCACCTGCATGTAGACTGTTACCGGGTTTATGATCCTACTTTCTGACCCCTGCTGTGTGTAAACGGTGGACGCAGTTCCATCTCCTCGAGACTGGAAGTGCAAGCCACTCGTGGCTACCAACGGGGAGCACGCGGCCCCGGGTCCTGAACGGACTCGGGGGTCCGCGGCTAGTAGGCCTCCCCAGAGTCCCCCAAACCTGCCACTACCCGCCCCTCTAAAGCACCGACAGGTGCGCACTCCCTTCCTGAGGCCCCCAGAGCTCCGGGAACCCGCGAAGGTGGAGACGGGAGATGGAGGAGAGGCCCACAGGAGTCTTTGCGACCCCCGGCCAACCGGGACGCCCACCCACTCCCGGAATTCTGAGAACTGCCTGGAGGAGGGCCGAGGGGGCGCCCAGGCCGCCCCAGAAGCGGGCCCGCAGCGCACCGGCGCGGAGGCGCGGCCCCTCCGTTACTTACGGCTCGCGGGGCAGGCCGGCCTGGTGTGCGCTGCGTTTTCCGGGCCGAGGCCGGATGCAGAGTCGACCGGCCTTAAAGGGTAGGAGAGCCAGCGGCGGAGGAGGGAGGCCCCAAGGTCCGCGTTTCCGGTTTCCTCCCTTCCCAGCCTTCCCGGCAGGTGCCTGGCGCTCGCTGGGGGGCGCGAGGCCGACGCGTGCGCCACGAGGGGCCGGGAGGGGCGCCGTTACGCGGGGTGCGGGGTGGTTAGCCCTTACCCCAGTGGGTCCTCAAGGTATTCGGGCTCCCAAGCCAGTTCTCCCGAGGCCGAGGGCAGCGCTGGCTGCAGATCGAGGTGCGGAATAGCGGGCGGGTGCGGAGAGGGCTTGGGGACTCTGGCGACTGGTGAGAAGGAAGCCACCAACCTGGCCCTGGCTATGCTGTTGTACTAGTTGCACTTTTCTATCTGTGTGCTCGTCCTCGCGCGAGCACTGTTTTTTTATATTTGTGTGCTTGCTTGTTTTTAGTTTTACAGGTGCCCCGTTAGCGGGTGTAGGAGAAAGTACGTTCCAAAAAATACACGGTCACCCACCCATTCGTCCACGCGTCACTTCAAAGTGAAGTTCGAAGGGGTGTAATCGCCTGCTTGGTGACAATACAGTGGGAAAGTGACAAAGCCTTTAACTAGAGCGCAAACGCGTTGCCAGCACTTGGCCCGGCTCCTGGATTGTAAAATGTGTTTGGGGGAGGGGGGGTCCCTTACCATGCCTCTACAACTGCTGCAGACCCCAGGCCCTAGTCCCCCTCCTCCCGGGGCAGATGGCTAGCGCATCTATCCTGGGCACGCCAATTCTTGACGTGAAAGCTGCTGACAGTGTGACACCCACGCCGCAGGCCCTTGGAAAGTGCGCGGCTTCAGTGGGCACCCAAAAGTGTGATCACGTGGGGAGCAGCTTTCTCTTTTCCTTTTTTGCTTAGACCCTGACCCCCAGTCCCCTCACCCCACTGTGCCACCGCTCTCTCACGGAGGTCCTCAGTCCCCGCTGCACGTCTGAATGAATGAACGAGAATGCGTTTCGTCCTGGGACTCAGCCACGCGCAAGTCCCAGCTGGTGTGCGCTGGGGCGCAGCACGGGTGTTTTGCGAGCTTCCGTGGTGATTTCCTCTGGCCGCCACCTGCGGGATGCTCAGGCCAGTCCCGAAGCAGCGCCTCTTCCATCCCGCAGGGGGCGTGCCAGGCCTCATTCTGATTTCCTCAACCTTCCCATGGAAGGCTGGGCCTGGGCCTCAAAGGTGACTTGAAGTGAATTTTGAAGATCTGCAGGGAAGGTCAATTTTTTTTTCTTTGCGCAATTTACTTTTTTTTTATGCTGGTATTTTTTTGAAGCTATTTTACGTTCACAACAAAGTCGGGGAGAAGGTACTGGGATTTACCTTATACTCCCTGCTCCCACACTTGCGCAGCCTCTCCCATTATCAACATCCCCCACCAGACTCACCCATTTGTTACAGCTGATGAACCTGAGCTGACTCATCCTTTCCACCCTAGACCAGCTTCCATTAGGGCTCACTCTGGGTGTTGTACTTTTTATGAGTCTGGACAAGTATATAGTGATGCGTATCCACCATTATGTTATCATGCACTGCAGCTTCACTGCCCTAAAAATCCTCTGTGCATCCCTCCTCCACGGCCGGTGGCAACCACGGCTCTGTTTCCTCTTTGCATAGTTTGGCCCTTTCCCAGAATGCCATATAGTTGGAATCACACAATACGCAGCCTTTTCAGATTGGTTTCTTTAACTTAGTATGCATTTAAGCTTCCTCCATGTCTTTTCATTGCTTGGTAGTTCATTTATTTTTCGTGCTCAATAACATTCCATTGTGCGAATGTACCACGGTTTATCTACTTACCTACTAAAGAACATGTTGGTTTGCTTCCTAGTTTTGGCAATTACGAATAAAGCTGCTGTAAACATCCACGTGCAGGCTTGTGTGTGCACATAAGTTTTTGCCCCCTTTGGGTAGATATCAAGGAGCACAATTGCTGGGTCATGTGGTGAGAGTGTGTTTAGCTTTGTGCGAAACTGCTGAACTGTGTCCCAGAGCGGCCTTACCGTACTGCATGCCCACCAGCAATGAGTGAGAGCTGCTTTTGCTCCTCGGCCTCCCCAGCATTTGGTGCTCAGGGTTTCGGATTTTGGCCAAAACTGCTGTTTTAATTTACAATTCCTTAATGACATATGCTGTGGAGCATTTTTTCCCAGTGGTATTGAGATACAATTGGCATATAACATTATATTAGTTGAAGGTGTACACCATAATGATTTGATATATGTAGATATTGCAAAATGATTACCACGAGAAATTTAGTTAACACCCATCACCTCACATAGTTAGTTTTTTCCTTGTGTTGAGAACTTTTAAAATCTACACTCAGCAAATTTCAAACACCCAATACAGTATCGTTAACTACAATCACATTCTACACCTCACATCCCCAGATCTTACAACGGGAGGTTTGTGCCCTTGGCCCATCTACACTCATGTCCCCCACCCATCACCCTCTGCCTCTGGCAGCCACAAATCTGTTCTCTGTTTCTGTGGGTTTATTTGTCGTTTGTTTTTTGTAGATTCCACTGTATGTGAGACCATACAGTATTTATCTTTCTCTGCCTGACTTACTTCACTTACTGTAATGCCCGCAAGATCATCCATGTGGTCCAAATGGCAGGATCTCCTTTCTTATGGGTGAATAATATCTGTGTGTGTGTGTGTGTGTGTGTGTGTGTGTGTGTGTGACACACCACAGTTTCTCCATCCGTTCATTTGTTGGTGGAGCCTGGGCTGTTCCCATATCTGGGCTCCTGTGAGTAACCAGTGAACACGGGGGTGCAGATGTCTCTTCGAGACAGTAATTTTGTTTCCTTCAGATACATACCCAGCAGTGGGGTCACTGGATCATATGGTAGTTTCATTTTTAATTTTTCGAGGTCCCGCCATACCGTTTTCCATAGTAGTTATACTAATTTACATTTCCACCAACAGTGCACAAAGATTCCCTTTTCTGTGCACCCTCACCAACAATTGTTATCACTTATCTTTTTTGATAATAACCATTCTCACTGATGTGAGGTGATATCTCACTGTGGTTTTGATTTGCGTTTCCCCAACGATTAGTGATGTTGAGAACCTTTTCAGGTACCTTTTTCATGTACTTGTTAAGCACCATTTCATATACCAAATTGTTTGGACCATTTTAAAATCTGATCATTTCATATTATTGAATTTAAGACTTCATATATGTTGGATAACATTCCTCTATGAGATATGTATTTTTCAGACATGTCCCCCCGAGTCTGTGGTTTGTCCTTTCTCACTAGTGTGCGGTTTGTCTGTTCTCTCACTAATGCCACACTTCATTACCATAGTTTCACAGTTAAGTCCGAAGTCAGGGAGTGTCAGCCCTCCAACGCTGTTCTTCTCGTTCAGTGTTACTGTTCTTTCTTTGTTGATCTTCTCGTTCTTCCCTCTTTTCTCTCCCATTATCTCCTTTCTCTTACCTCCTCTACCTCTCCGTGCTGCTTCGCCCTCTCAACTTTCCCCCCCCCCCACCC
This sequence comes from Phyllostomus hastatus, assembly GCF_019186645.2. Taxonomy (NCBI): domain Eukaryota; kingdom Metazoa; phylum Chordata; class Mammalia; order Chiroptera; family Phyllostomidae; genus Phyllostomus; species Phyllostomus hastatus. Next base: position 16,631,446 of record NW_025333583.1, on the reverse strand, counting down.
CCAGCTCACTCCTTATTTTTCCCTCTCTTTGTCCCTCTCCTTTGGGGAGCCATCCTGGGGCACAAGAAAAAAGTATATGCTCTGGAGCCAGAGAAACAGTGCAAATGTTAATTCTGCCTCTGACACTTTAACTGGGATGAGCTTGTGCCATCACCAAACCTTCCTAGATCCCAGGTCTCTGGCCCACAAATCCTGGCACAGAGATGCCGGCCCCTCCTCCATTCCCCCTCCCCATTCTCCATTGCTTTTGCTGCAATCATCCACAGGACTTCACAAAAGAAAACCTTCCCAGCCTCTCCAGCACTCCACAAATGTAGGACATTTGCCTCATTATATTTACTTACAGTTCATTTGGAAAGTTATTCGCTTTTTCCTGACCATAATAGACAAGAAATATCCTTAGTCCTACCAGTGTGCTAAGTGGTGCCCATTGGCTCAGGAAGCACCAAAAAGAATGTTTAGGAGCATATGCAATTTGCGTAGCAATGTAGATTTTAAGTGGAGTTCTGTTTTTATCATAATACACCAAAACAGCCAATGGTTTCCTGTGATTGCTTGGAAATAAATTTTTAATCTTCGAAAAAAGTTGTGTAAGCAGTAGACTATATTGTTTAAATACCCGGTTCACCTTCTACACAGGCCTGTCCTTGATGTCCCTTCCCGAGGAAGGGCTGTCTCTACGCCCTATTGAGGTCAGGCTTCACCAGGTGACTTTCTTTGGCCAATGGATTGTGGGTGGAAATGACATCTGTCACCTCCAAGAAGGAACATGAGGTGTCTGGCCCAGCTGTGTCGTTGCTCCTTTTCTCTGGGTTCCAAAGCAGCGTGTCCCAGACTGGGGTGCTCCTGTACCCGCAGCCCCAGGTGGAGCAGACCGCACCTGATCTGTGAGCCATGAGTGACAAATGAACCTTTGTTGAGGTAACTGCAAGATCTGGGAGTCATCACTACAGGACGACTCAGCAGAAGTTGACACAACACAGGTGTGGAAGAGAGAAATTTCAAAACGCAGAAGTTTTTAGGATGGGCGGCTTAGTGTAGCTTCTCAGTGAAGAAGACCCGTTTTCAGAGCTGGGCCTAGCACATGAGGTTTCTTTAATCGCCCTACACCTGGGCCTCCACTGTCAGCATGAGCTGATGATCACTGACCACCTTTATCCAGCTGTGATTCTCAGGCTGGAGGACAGTTCTGCTGCCAGTCTTGCTAGGATGTGGAAAAAGGTAGATTCACTCTTTGCATTATCTGCAGTTCCAAAGGGCAGTTCAGTCATAGTACACCGGTCTGTAAGTTGTGCTTTTTCCTTTAGCAAGGGGAACTGGGCTTCTCTCCTTGGTCCTCTCCTGGACCCAGACGACTCAAAAGGGAACACGTTTGGGCATCTCCTGAGCCCAGTGCGCTCCCTGTGTACCTTCAGGCTGCTGGAATCTTCACACCCACTCAGCCCCTTGTGGGGAGCAGAATTCAGGGTGGGGGTAGAACGTAAATAAGTACGCCCAGAACCTCTGGTCGGTAGATTTGTATTTTTATCCCTGAGACTAAAATGGCCTTTCCTCAATCCTATGACGTGTCACCAGGGCATAACTGTAGAAGGGCACATATTCTCCTGTCCCTCCTGTGGTCTGGAACCAGTTCATGCACGAGGTCACAGTAGAAACAGCCACCTTGGTACAAGGCGACCCCACCCCTCGGCCGGGGGTGGATCCCCAGCCCAGGCTGGGTAAATAATCTCCTCCGCAGGGTGAGAGTTCAGAGTGGCCATTGGACATCTGCTGTTGCTATTATGTTTATTAGCCCAGCATCTATGTATTTCCCATTTTGCTGGTAGCAGTTCTCTTCTGCTACCCGTCAAGAGCTCGGCTTCTGGGGCCCAAAAGCCTAGGTCACATCCCAGCTCTGCAGCTTACTAGCAGTGAGGCTGCGTAAGTGAAGGTGAAGGCACGTTCACCTGTTTCACCTGTGCCTCCCTTTCCCCACTTACAGAAAGGGGATGATGTGCTGACTACATTAATGAACAGATAGTAAACCGAGGTTAAAATGAGTTAATTTATCTAAAGTACTTAAAACAGTGCCCAGCAAACAGTGAAGTTCATGTAGCATTGGCTCTTGTTGAATGCTTGGGCAGGGCTGACCTCGGCCCTGGCTCTGAGACCAGCTACGCGTCTCCCGGGCCTGGCCAATGCGAGTACCCTTCTCTTGGGCCGTGATTCCGAGGTGGGCAGTGTGACCGAAGCTGGGCTCCCCCGCCATCCATCCTGAGACTTGCCGGGACTCTCGGAGAACCAGTGTTGGGAAGGACAGAAGCAGAGTTCCTGTAGGCCATCTCGTTCCAGGGGGCTGAACCAGCAGAGCGGGGAGCCAGTGCGGTGCAGGTGCTGGTGGAGGGAGAGGCTGCCCCCTACCGTGCCCTGTGACCACCTGGACCCAGCTGGCCTGGACTTTTTAGTTATTTGAACCATTAAACTCCCTAATTAGCTTAAGCTGGTTTGAGCTGCTTTTATTGTCCTCTCCTGAAGAAACACGATCCATTCAGTCTAGGCTGGTCCCTTGAACAATAGGGATGGAAAGTCGCACTGGGTGGGGCCATACTCCCCGTGCCAGGAGGCACAGGGGCCAGGCTTCCCGGTGGCTCTCCTCTCCTGAGCCTTTCGTGGCTGCGCCTGGGCTCCCAGGACCTGTGGGACACCAGTGTAACCTGATAATAAATTTCCCTTTCTTGCTTAAACTGGCTTGGGTGCCTGATACATGCAACCAGAATTCTAGTGGATAGTATGTCTTCTGTTGTTTTTATTTTTATCTATCTATCTATCTATCTACCTATTTTGAGCAATAGTGGTAAGAATTATTGGAAGTGGAGGGGTGAACCTCTGTGCCCTGCATGCTAGATATCCCTAAAGAGGCTGCCTCACTGCCTCGTCCACACCCAGGTGGCTTAGCTTCGTCTCTCTGTGGAGAAGTCCAGCCTCTGGGTCCACAAACCCACACATGGTCTCACCAAGCCCAGGAGGAGAGCCAGGACCCAGAGCTGCTGTGCCATTCGCCTGGCATCCGAGGCCCAGTAGTTCAGCACGGTCTCTGTTCCGGTCCACCCTGCTTTAGGTGCCGTGCTTCCACCCACCGGGTTGCTTTGGGGAGAGAGCGTGCAAACACCGGTAGTTTGTTCTGAGGAAGTAATGAGACAGAATACAAATATTCTGTAAGGTCCCTGTATACAATTTGGTGACGGCTAATTTGCCATCATATTTGCCAAACAACAAATAAGATCTTAATAGATGGATGTGTGTAAGAAGGACAAAGGTGTCCTTTCCACACTCATTAGCAGCAGCTATTTTGAGTTAGTACAGACCTTGATAAATGCTGGTGCAATGGAAGCGTGACCTCTGGCTATATCTTCCCCATCCATTCTAGAATGAAGGATTGGCCCCTCCGACCTTCCCACCCCCACCCCGCCACCTGCAGGCACCACCACACCCACCCTAGGAGTTCTGTTCCTCCCCAGGCCTGAGGAGGCCGGCTCCCTAACCTGTTCCATCAACAGCTTCTTTTTGCCAAACAATCCCGTTAGCTCCAAATTCAGTGTTTAAGAGTGGTGCATGCTTGCTGCTTAGAGGTTTGTCAGGGAAGAACAAACTTTCCTTTGCCCTCAAGGTTCTTCTGGCTGGTTCTTCTAATAATTAAATTAACATGAGACAGGTAAGCAAGAAAAAATAACCAAATTTGATACATACATATGTATGTGAATCCTGCACATGTGAGCGAGCCAGAGACCCCACATGCAGGAGAGGTTCACAGAGAGAAAGGGGGACTGAAGTGAGTAAAGCATCCTAGCCAGGGATGAGGGGAGGTGTCTTGGAGGCTTCAAAGGTCATTGCACGATGATAAGACCAGCACATGCTTAGTAAATACAAGTTTTCTTGCCATGTATTCAGGTCAAGGCTCATAATTTAAGATCTTCTAGGTACTAAAGAGACGAGTAGAAGTTTTTTTTAAAGGCTGTGACTAATGTTGTCTTCGGCTCAAAGTGATCTGCGTGCAACAGAGGCACATCTTGGGGTGACTTGTTCTGAACCCCCATTGGTTTTCACTGCTGGGCTTTCTGCTTGCTGTCTGCCTTCTGCTCCCTGGCCCTGCTGAGATGCTGTCTCACAGCTACTTCTGACCAACGCCAGGTCCTGTCTCTGTCCCAGACACCAGACTTCTCCACAGCATTGGACTTGAAGAGGCCCTGGGACAATTCCGTGCCGGGATGCTGGGTCCCCAGCCTCTGGTCTCACCCCCTCCCACTGCCTCCACTCTGCCTCTACACTCCCCCAAGGCTGCTGCAGCTTCTCTGAAAGCCGGACTTTTCTTCCTACACTCTTGCCCGCTTCACAGATTTACTGGGAGTTCAGATACAACATACTCAAAAGTACCAGTTCCGCACAAGCCTGGTGTTCCACAGAGCGGCCACAGGGGTGCAGTGAAGGAGCAGAGTGATGGAGATTACACAACGTTAACCCAGTCCCAGGTCTGCTAGTCCCTGATCACGTGGCCCTGGCCATGCACTGCAACTCCTGGATTTTACCTGCTTCCTTATCTCTAAATGGGAGTCTAGGGACCAGTTTTCCTCCTGACTACTTCCTTTCCTAGCTCTATGACCTCGACTAATGAATTAGTATTTCTCTGCCTCATTTTCCCCATTTGCAAAAGGGAGATTTTTTTTAAAAAAGATTTTATTTATTTATTTTTAGAGAGGGAAGGGAAGGAGAAAGAGAGAGAGGAACATCAGTGTGCAGTTGCTGGGGGCCATGGCCTGCAACCCAGGCATGTGCCCTGACTGGGAATCAAACCTGCAATGCTTTGGTTCACAGCCCGTGCTCAATCCACTGAGCTACGCCAGCCAGGCTGCAAAAGGGAGATCTTAACCACTGTCAACGCAACCTATAGAGAAATTTTATGAGCTGATTTGAGCCAAACAGATGCCAATCACAAGGCAGCAAATACTCAATGAATTGAGAAAATGCTCCTGAGAATAGCACTTTGTACTTTATTTTATACATTACAATAAAAGGAGGAGATATAAGGAGGGTTACATGAAATTGAGTGGTGGTCGATGAAGGGAGGCAGGATAAAGCAAATGGGGAATCTCTGGGTAAAGAGTAAATGGAGAGAGACATCTCATACATGGTGGGTATAGGATAGCTAGTAATTAACAGTACAGCTCAGAGAGATGGTATTCCCGGAAACAGATAAGAATGAGCAGTTCCGGGCCTGGTGCTCTGCTGCTGCTGGTTTTACCCTGAGGGTCTGGAGCAGGAGACACTGGGACTTTTCAAAGGTATGTCCCTTAGATGTAATCAGACAATAGAGAGGCCCCCTAAGGTAAACACTGACCTTTGTCAGGGAAGCTACAGGGCTAGGACGTGACTACCAACACCACTCACTCTTAGTTAGGAATGTGCTTGTTCAGACCATCCTGTGTGGTTACTTCCAGTCTCTGAGTTGTTAAGGCCTCCACCCAGGCCTCCCCTGAGCCTGGCAGGCATAGTCCGTGGCCCCTCTGTGGTCCACACCGTGACCCTGGTGGCTTGATGTCAGGAGGAAGGTGGCGATCCCCCGCTCAGTGCTCAGACCAGAGCCTGGCATACAGGAAGCACTCCCTGAACATTTGCTGTTACTCCTTTCCTCCTTGTTGCCTGCTGCTCTAGCTTCCATATTTAACAAGGTTGGTAACCTTCCAGCCTTTCAGTGCCCATATTTTCAGTCTGTTCAGTCATTGCTGAGGTGGCTGTGGTGACCAAAGTGTCTTCAAGGGACTGGCCTTGGTGGTCAGTGCTCAGCTCCGTAAGTAGCTAAGATTTTCCTTCTACTCAGCCTTCTCCTTGACCTCCTCTGCCACCCAGGCTGTTACTGTGGGCCCTGCCTCAGACCAGAGGATGCTGTGAAGGACTGACACCATTTGCCATCCTTCATTTTATTTATCAGCCCATTTAGTCATGGGCTGCCATAGCTAAGGACTACAGACTAAGTAGCTTATAAAAACCAGAAATGCATTGTCCCAGAGTGGAGGAAGCTAGGAGTCTGAAATCCAGGTATAGGTAGGGCCATTGCCCCAGCAAAGATTGTAGAAAAGAGTCCTCCCTTGCCCCTTCCAGCTTCTCATAGTCCTTGGCCTTCCTTGCTGGTGGCAGGGTACCCCACTCTGGGCTCCCATCTTCATATGGTAGTCACCTCCCCATATGCCTGTGTCTCCAAACCTCCCCCTCATTGTTAGGACAGTAGTCATTGGGATTAGGGTCCATCCAAATCTAGAATCACCTCTCTTTTATTGATTATACCTGCAAACACTCCCTTTCCAAGTATGGTCATGTTCACAGCTACCAGGGTTTGGACTGGACTTTCACATATGTTTTGAGGGAATACAATTCAGCCCATAACAGTCATTAACCAAAGCAGCAAGGACCAACAATTGAAGACAAGTTTTAATGAAAATACCTTTGTAAAGAATCATATGGATTTGCTTTAAATGAACAGTTGTAAAGTGGAAGCTGGTATGGGATAGCGGTTGAGAGCATGGGGCACTGAATCACAGCATATGAGCTTGAATCCTGCAAAGGTCAATTTCTTCCCTTGTGTAAAAATATGGTAATGCCTGTGTCATTGGACAGGTGGGTGGTGGTGGTGGTCAGTGAGCTAAAAACACGTCAATCACCATGCACAACGCCTGTACAGGAGTTTCCTAGTAAGACTTACCTATTATTGACTCTATAATGGTATTGCATTATTGATTCTTATTTATCATTTACCATTTTAGAATCTTACTTTTTTAATTCATTGTTTAGAATCTTAGTTTTCCAAAAGCTAGAATACTTAAAATAAATCATCAGTGTTAAGCCTTAAATGAAGCATAACTGTGCACTGGGGCAGCCCTCATCAGTCATTCTGCAAAAGGCCTACCTAGTGCCCTTACAGCGTCACATCTATTAAGATAACAGGGAGGGTACGTACCGAGGTTCACCGACGTTGTATTCCATCGCAGTGAACTGCCCGCCCCCAGGGCTCACTCTCTCTGTGAAAGTAAAAGGATTATAAACGTCACATTATGTAACGTTGTATGGCCACTGTTGTGAACTGGAAGGGATTGGCTTCCTGATTGTATCTAAACTTAACTTTACACGATGACAGCAGCATGGGGCAGTCCGCCTCATAAACCCCACTCAAGAGCTGTCTTTACACATGCGCAGTCTAGCTGAGTGTTGTCTCCATGGAACCTCAGCCATAGTAATGTTTCTTTAAATCAAGTTGATGAGAAAAATACAGAAAATTGAGGAAATGCCTTTAAACTTATTGTTAATGTTTCTCATAGTGTTTTAAAAATGTTCCATTCTAACCCAAGCTATTGTAATTGAGGTTCTAAATTAATCTCTTATTCAGTGTTGTAATACACGGGCTCCGGCAGAAGTAATGCATTGAGTGTGGGACATGAATATCTTGCACAAGATGACACCAATTTGAACATCTCACCTCAGATGTCACATGATGTGCTTGAGTGTGATATTGTTATGTTACAGAATTCCATGCTTATGAGTTTGTAATAAAAGATTTGGTATAAATTACCAGCAAATAAAATGAGGCTCTATTTGTGCCAGATCCTATAGATTAGTGTTATCTTTCTGCTATTGCCTATTTTAAAGATAAACAAAGAAGACATAGCCACTTTTCATATATATATTTTAAACCATAGACTTCATAGCTCTCCAGGAGAGTTTAATCTGACGTCAGAAAACACACGGCCTTAAACGTCTAACTCAGTCATTCTCAACTGCTTGGTTTAGGATCTCTCACAGTCTTGAAAGTTATTGAGGACCCCGAAGAACTTTGTGTGGGTTATAACACTTGATTGTGATTTTATATGGTTTTAAGAAATTAAAACTGAAAACAGTAAACTATTTGTGAATTCATTTTAAAGCCACAGCCATACCTTTCTTACATGCTAACATCACCGCAATGACATCATCCTGTGCAGGGAGCATCAGGAAAACTGTGTCGAACACTCCTGAGCAAAGGAGTGTGGAATAAAGCAAATGACACCTCAGCTTATTATGAAAATAGTTTTGATATCCTGCATCCTCTAAAATGGTATCAGGGTTCCCCAGAAGCTGCAGGCCATACTTGGAGGAACCTTTGTCATAATTGTTCCTTAGCCTTCTTAGAAAACTCTCTTTTTTTACCCTAGCTGGCGTAGCTCAGTGGATTTAGCACAGGCTGCGAACCAAAGCATCGCAAGTTCGATTCCCAGTCAGGGCACATGCCTGGGTTGCAGGCCACGGCCCCCAGCAACCAGACATTATGTTTCTCTTTCTCTCTTTAGGGTGGGTGGGCTGGAATGGGAGTAAAAGGGAGAAAACTGTACTTGAACAATGATTAAAATAAAATTTAAAAAAAGAAAACTCTTTTTTGTCTGAACTGCAGTTATTCACTGAATACACAACAAGAACACTTGAAAACTCTGAGTTTGTAACACTAATTGTAAATACATAATTGCTATATTGTCGATTATCTTTTGTTTTACACATGAAAGCAAGTAAGCAACACAGAGTTTCTAATCATTTCGGGCTCTGGAGGCTGGTGGCCTAAGGTGGGTCACAGAAAAAGTGGCTCGGACCAGGTAAACAGGGAGCGTGGACATAGGGGTCGTGCTGTTTTTGGTCAAAAACTGCTGAACACTCAGTACGGCATGGGAAGGTGTGCTCAAAATCAGCCATCATGAAATGGGCAAAGGCGCTGAAAGAGTCTTCAAGAAGAAATTCTCTGACTGAACACAGCCTCTCAAATGACGCCAGTTGATACACTGATGCACAAGTGTCCCTGGAACACTCAGCTAGTTGGGGAAGCCAGTGCCACAGGGGGCCCATCCTCCAGAAGATAATTCCAGTTTTGGGGGGTATCCCCCATCATAAGCCAGACTAGGCAGAAACTGTTAGTCTGGAAGCCAGGTGAAGCCAGCAGGCTTGAGTAAGGTGGAGTAAGAGAGGCCGAGCATTACATTCTGTTATGAGCTATTTGCCTTTTTCATACTCGGCATGTTAATTTGTGTGTAACTCTAAAGGTGTGTTACATTTTAAGGAAGCCAGACCAAAAGCCAAATCAAAAAGCAGTAAATCATCAAATGAAAGTTGCTGACTTTCAGTTCCACAGTTACTCACTCACTGACAGCAGTGCCCCTCCTCAGGTGACACAGGGCACCTGGGACTCACTTTCCCTGATGGGACGTAGGAAGTTTTCCTGGCGGGATGATGGATGTGGAATGACATGCAGGTGTGACCAGGGAGGATGCAGGACTGCGGGTCCGGGCAGACGGCCTGCGGGCAGCCTTGGCCTACAGATAAATTTAATTTGTTCCACACCCACTAAGGGTTTTTGGTGGTTTGTTTGTTTAGTTGGCTGCAACCTTTAAAGGTATGGAGATGTCAGATAAAAATCCAGAGCTCTGGCTCTCCTTGAAATTTGGAAATTTCTAGGAGAAGGAGGAGGGCCCAATGCCCACAAGACAGCAATGAGCTGGAGCTGAGCTGACTATTCTCTTTGCACAGTTCACTGTCTTCCGTTTGCCACAGTCTCCCTATTACTTAGCCCCACCCAGCTTTGTCCTTTGACACAGCACTGGGGATCTGAGAGGGACCCAGTAAGTAGCATCTCTTTTTTTTCCTCTACAGGTTCTAAACCATGTGAGGAACAAAACAGTGAATAAAGCTGAAGGCAAAATATCCCGTTTATTAATTAAGAGGGAAGAGGTGGAGGGCATGCCTTATGTCTTCAGGCAAAGCCAAGCTGGGTTACAGGGGACACGGGAGCAAGGCTGCCCTACCGTGGGATTCTTCCATCGCAGAGGAGCAGGGGAGAGCGCGGGCCTGGTCCCAGGAGGGAAAGGACAGGCTGAGTGAGCCACACGTCCAGGAGAGGAGTCTTCCCAAAGTGTGTCCGAGGGCAGAGAGGCTGCGGAGACAGCCCGGGAGCCCCAGGGGGGTGAGGAAGCACTCCTCACCAGCCTGGCCCTCAGGGGCCCCAGTGCTGCCAAAGGCTGAAGGAGAATCTAACAGAGAACACCTGGCTCCCTTCCCTGACTGTGGGGATTTTCTTCAAGAGGCTTCATTTAGTTCAAGGGAAGTAAATATGGTAACATTTAGTGACTGTGGAAGCCAAGCTACTAAGAAAAAAAAAAACCTCACTGTCTACTGGGAAATTCAACTGGAAGGAAAGACCTTGAAAAGAAAGCAAAAAACTGAAAAGACAAAGAACTGAAAGGGAACCCAGGATGTGCTGGTGAGAAAGGTGCTAACCTCAGGAAGAGGGCAGAGAGCTGGGCACACAGTGGTGACCAGCAGAGTGCCCGGGCCAGTGGCTGAGGTGTGATCACGGCTTATTCAGTGCCTGGTAGGTGCCATGCACGTCTGTGACCCTACAGAGTAGGGACTGTTAACTTCCTCAGAGACCAGGAGGCCAAGGCCCAGGGTAATGCCCAGGCGCCAGGGGAGAGACTCCAGGGTCTCTCACTGACTCCAAATCCCTTCCCCAGTCTCTGCTACTCCTTTGGCCACGTGTGCGTGGTTTCTCCTGTCAATGTGAGTAATGTCAATACCTGTCAGGAGTTTCTTTGAGTTTATTTGGACCAAACTGACAATTGAAGGGAGGCAAAATCTCAATGGGTAGGAAAAGAGTGCTGATAATGGCAATTTCGAGCTTAATTATGCATTAGAATCAAAGGGGAGACATAAGGAGGGTTCCATGAAATCCATCGGTGGTAGATTAAAGGGGGCAGGAGAAAGCAAAGTGGAAAAATCTGAGGAATTGGAGAAAGTCTAAAATGGAGAGAGACTTCTCTTACATTAGTGGGTATAGGATAGCTAGTAATTAACAGTACAGCTCAGAGAGATGGTATTCCCGGAAACAGATAAGGATGAGCAATTCCGGGCCTGGTGCTCTGCTGCTGCTGGTTTTACCCTGAGGGTCTGGAGCAGGAGACACTGGGACTTTTCAAAGGTATGTCCCTTAGATGTAATCAGACAATAGAGAGGCCCCCTAAGGTAAACACTGACCTTTGTCAGGGAAGCTACAGGGCTAGGACGTGACTACCAACACCACTCACTCTTAGTTAGGAATGTGCTTGTTCAGACCATCCTGTGTGGTTACTTCCAGTCTCTGAGTTGTTAAGGCCTCCACCCAGGCCTCCCCTGAGCCTGGCAGGCATAGTCCGTGGCCCCTCTGTGGTCCACACCGTGACCCTGGTGGCTTGATGTCAGAAGGAAGGTGGCGATCCCCCCGCTCAGTGCTCAGACCAGAGCCTGGCATACAGGAAGCACTCCCTGAACATTTGCTGTTACTCCTTTCCTCCTTGTTGCCTGCTGCTCTAGCTTCCATATTTAACAAGGTTGGTAACCTTCCAGCCTTTCAGTGCCCATATTTTCAGTCTGTTCAGTCATTGCTGAGGTGGCTGTGGTAACCAAAGTGTCTTCAAGGGACTGACCTTGGTGGTCAGTGGTCAGCCCCATAAGGAGCTGAGATTTTCCTTCTACTCAGCCTTCTCCTCGACCTCCTCTGCCACCCAGGCTGCTACTGTGGGCCCTGCCTCAGACCAGAGGATGCTGTGAAGGACTGACACCATTTGCCATCCTTCATTTTATTTATCAGCCCATTTAGTCATGGGCTGCCATAGCTAAGGACCACAGACTCGTACTTCTAAGAATCACTTATAAAAACCACAAGTACTTTCTCCCACAGTAGAGGAACCTAGGAGTCTGACATCCAGCTGTGGGTAGGGCCATGGCCCCAGCAAAGATTCTAGGGAAGAGTCCTCCTGTGTCCCTTCCAGCTTCTGGTGGTCCTTGGCATTTTTTGCTGGTAGCAGGGTACCCCAGTCTGGGGCCCTATCTTCCTCTGGCTGTCTCCTCTCTCTGTGCCTGTGTCTCCAAACCTCCCCCTCCTTGGTAGGACACTAGTTATCAGTGTAGGGCCCTTCTAAATCCATGACGACCTCTTCTTTTCTGTATTACATCTGCAAACACCCCCATCCCAGTACGGTCACGTTCACGGGTACTGGGGGTTCGACTGGAGTTCTACATATCTTTTGAGGGGACACAGTTCAGCCCATAACAGTCATTAACCAAAGCAGTAAGGACCAACAATTGAGGACAAGTTTTAATGAAAATACCTTTGTAAAGAATCGTATGGATTTGCTTTAAATGAACAGTTGTAAAGTGGAAGCTGGTATAGGATAGTGGTTGAGAGCATGAGGCACTGAATCACAGCATATGAGCTTGAATCCTGCAAAGGTCAATTTCTTCCCTTGTGTAAAAATATGGTAATGCCTGTGTCATAGGACACAGGCCAGGTGGGTGGTGGTGGTGGTCAGTGAGCTAAAAGCATGTCAATCACCATATGCACACCTGTACAGAAGAGTTTCCTAGTAAGACTCACCTATTATTAACTCCATAGTGGTATTTCACTGTTGATTCTTATTTATCATCTACCATTTTAGAATCTTAGTTTTTTAATTCATTCTTTAGAATCATAGTTTTTCCAAAAACTAGAAGACACTAAAATAACTTCATTGGCAGTAAGCCTTAAATGAAGTATAACTGTGCACTGGGGCAGGCCTCATCAGTCATTCTGTGAAAGGCCTACCTAGTGCCCTTACAGCGTCCCATCTGTTAAGATAACAGGGAGGGTACGTACCGAGGTTCACCGACGTTGTGTTCCATTGCAGTGAACTGCCTGCCCCCATGGCTCACTCTCTCTGTGAAGGTAAATGGGTCATAAATATCACGTTTGTGAATTTGTGTGGCCACTGCATGGAACTAGAAAGGATTGGCTACTCGCTTCTATTTAAACTTAAATTTATACGATGACAGTAGCAAAGCACATACACCCATAAACCATGTTCAAGAGCTCTCTTTACACTCATGCAGAGGAGATGAGTCTTGTTATCCTGGAAACTGACCTGTAGTAATGTTTCATTAAATGAAGTTGAGGAAAAATGGCAAAGAAAATTGAGGAAATTTCTTCAAATAAATATATTGTTAGTGTTAAACATAGTTTTTTGTGTGTGTGTGTGTTTTTAAAGAATGCTTTATTCTAATCCAAGCTACTATACTTGTTGTTTTAAATTATTCTTTATTTCAATGCTGTAATGTGTAGGGTCCGGCAGAAGTAATGCCATTGAGCGCGGTTGGTAGGGGACGTGAATGTCTCACAGGAGATGGACAGCAATTTGAACATTTACCTCAAATTTCGTAGGTGTGCTTGAATGTGACATTGTTATGCTACAGAAGTACGTGGGTATGACTTGGTAGTAGTAGATTTGATATAGATTACCAGCAAGTAACAAGGGGCGTTATTTGTGTTGCACCCTATAGATTAGTAATATATTTGTGCTACTACCTATGTTAAAGATAAGGACATAAGAAATAGCCATTTTGCATGTATCTTTTTTTAAAACAGAGTCCCTTCTTGGCTCTCCGCTAGGATTTAATCTGATATCAGGAAACACACGGCCTTACATTCCTAGCCCAGCAGTTCTTAAACTTCCTGGTTTTAGGATCTTTCACAGTCTTTAACATTATTGAGGACCCCTAAGAACTTCTGTGAGGGTTGTATCTACTGATGTTGTCATATCAGGGTTTAAGAAATTAAAACTGAAGACAGTAAACTATGTGTGAGTTCATTTTAAAGTGACAGACACACCTCCCTGTCATGCTCACACCACAGCAACAAAATCATCCTGTGCAGGGGCCTCTGGAAAACTGCATAGAACATCCATGAGCAGAAGAGAGTGGAATAAAGCAAATGACATCTGAGCATTACTATGAAAATAGTTTTGACATCCTGGATCCCCTAAAATGGAATCAGGGCTCCCCAGAAGCTGCAGACCATACTTGGAGAAACGTTTGTCATAAACGTTCCTTAGCCTTTTTAGCAAAACTCTCTTTTTTGTCTAAACTGCTATTATTCAGGGAATACGTGACAAGAAAACTCTGACTTTCCAACACTAGATGTAAATATATAATTGATATGTTATTGATTGTCTTTTATTTTTAGCTGCAAGCACGTGGGCAGTGCAGAGTTTTTGCTCTGATTGGGCTCTGGGAGGCTGGGGCCCTGGGGTGGGTCACTTAGCCTCTGTGAGCCACAGTGAACCCTCTGTGAAATGAGCAGGCTCCTTGTACCTCAGGGAGTTGCTGAGAGGCCTCATGGACATCATTTCTGTGAAGGAAGACTGTTTTCTCAGCCCCCTTCCGGATAACTTGGGGCCATGTGCCTGGGTCCTGGTCAGCACGGGGACCTTACAGCCCTGCCTGAAAGCCCTCCACCCTGAGAGGTGGGCAAACTGGAGGAACTGGGTCCCTGAGTCACTGGATTGTGACATGAGCAAGAAACACCCCTTATTGTGTTAAAGCACTGAGATCTGGGGTTTGTTCACTAAGGCAGTGTGGCCTGGCTTATTTCACTGACACACAAGGAAGGTGCTTGGAGTGGTGTGGAAGGCGAGGGTTCTAAGGGAGCGGCTTTTGGCATTTGAAAGATTAGAAATGTTAAAGATTAAAAGTACGAAGTAGGGTAGAGAGGGGAGGGGAAAGGCATTCTAAGCCAGGGAATAGAAAAGGTAACAGCCCCCGGGCTAAGAGACCAACATTCCAGAGGACAGCCCAGAGCAAGGGGAAGAGGCCTGAAGAGTAGAGAGAACCCAGAACTGAAACTTTCAGTGCCCAGACTCCCCAACAGCCCGCCTGTAGGAGAGACAGTTCTGCATCATCACTACCAAGTCCTCTGTGTGAGTCCCCGGGCCCTAGGTGACTCCAGGGGTGAGGCCGGATGCCTTGGGGGACACTAATATAGACTCAAAGAGTCACTGTCTCCAGGCTCTTCAGGAAGCTTAAGGAAGAAAGGCCAAGTTGGTGCCACAGAGCGGTAACCATATGCCGCATCCGGGGTAAGGGTGTTCCCACCACGTTTCCTCAGTTCTCCTGTCGCTTCTCAGTGTCAGAGTTTTCAGAAGGTCTCGCTACATGGAGAAAAGGAGGGAAAACTGCCCACTGTCGCCCTGAGGGAATGTGTGGCATAAATAGCCACATTTGGAGTTTTCATCTCACCAGCGCAACCACGCTTGTTCACAGCTGCATGGCAGCTGGTCCCATGGTCTGGTTCAACAACGGCCTGGAAGCAGCAGCTTGGGCAGGAACTCCCAGGTTGGGTTCTGGTGGGTTTTGCAGTTCCAGCTGCAGTTTTCAGAGAAGTGCCGAATAAATATTTGCTGATGAATGAATAAATGTGTGGGGGTTCAGAACCAGACACCTCAAGATATGCCTCAGTGGTATGAAAATTACTTTGAGCTAAGGGCCATGTCAGCCTCAGAGTGAAGAGAAGCAGAATTCTGCCCTTCCCTTTAACCACCTAGAAAACCTTAGGTGCCTTGTTCATAGTAAGAAATTATCAGAGGTAACTTCTTTTGACCAATCTATAGGGCAGGACAAACTTCTGTTTACCAAAGGCCTACGCTTCTTGTCATCCTCCAGCATCCCTTGGCAGCCCAAGGCCCCTCCCCTCATCCTCAGCTCAGGATGCCTTACTCACCTCCGTCCCCCTTTCTCTGTCCGAACCTCTCCTGCATGTGGGCTCTCTGACTCAGTCACGTATGCAGGGTTCCCATACATACGCATGCATTAACTTTGGTTATTTTCCCTTGCTGACCTGTCTCATGCTAATGTGATTATTTGACCAACTAGGAGAGCCATGAGGCTAGAGGAACGTTTGTTCCTCCCCCAGAACTGCTGCAATTCAGAACATCCCTCCAAATAATTGCCCACATCACCTTAAGAGTTTTAAAGTCCCAATTTCACTTATTAGACACCTTTGAGAGGCTGATCATTTCATTGTGTCACAGAGCTATTTGTCTTTTTCATACTCGGCATGTTAATTTGTGTGTAACTCTAAAGGTGTGTTACATTTTAAGGAAGCCAGACCAAAAGCCAAATCAAAAAGCAGTAAATCATCAAATGAAAGTTGCTGACTTTCAGTTCCACAGTTACTCACTCACTGACAGCAGTGCCCCTCCTCAGGTGACACAGGGCACCTGGGACTCACTTTCCCTGATGGGACGTAGGAAGTTTTCCTGGCGGGATGATGGATGTGGAATGACATGCAGGTGTGACCAGGGAGGATGCAGGACTGCGGGTCCGGGCAGACGGCCTGCGGGCAGCCTTGGCCTACAGATAAATTTAATTTGTTCCACACCCACTAAGGGGTTTTGGCGATTTGTTTGTTTAGTTGGCTGCAACCTTTAAAGGTATGGAGATGTCAGATAAAAATCCAGAGCTCTGGCTCTCCTTGAAATTTGGAAATTTCTAGGAGAAGGAGGAGGGCCCAATGCCCACAAGACAGCAATGAGCTGGAGCTGAGCTGACTATTCTCTTTGCACAGTTCACTGTCTTCCGTTTGCCACAGTCTCCCTATTACTTAGCCCCACCCAGCTTTGTCCTTTGACACAGCACTGGGGATCTGAGAGGGACCCAGTAAGTAGCATCTCTTTTTTTTTCCTCTACAGGTTCTAAACCATGTGAGGAACAAAACAGTGAATAAAGCTGAAGGCAAAATATCCCGTTTATTATTTAGGAGGGAAGCAGTTGGATGGGCAGGCTCATATCTTCAGGCAAAGCCAAGCTGGGTTACAGGGGACACAGGAGCAAGGCTGCCCTACTGTGGGATTCTTCCATCGCAGAGGAGCAGGGGAGAGCGCGGGCCTGGTCCCAGGAGGGAAAGGACAGGCTGAGTGAGCCACACGTCCAGGAGAGGAGTCTTCCCAAAGTGTGTCCGAGGGCAGAGAGGCTGCGGTGACAGCCCGGGAGCCCCAGGGGGGCGAGGAAGCGCTCCTCACCAGCCTGGCCCTCAGGGGCCCCAGTGCTGCCAAAGGCTGAAGGAGAATCTAACAGAGAACACCTGGCTCCCTTTCCTGACTGTGGGGATTTTCTTCAAGAGGCTTTATTTAGTTCAAGGGAAGTAAATATGGTAACATTTAGTGACTGTGGAAGCCAAGCTACTAAGAAAAAAAGAACTCACTGTCTACTGGGAAATTCAACTGGAAGGAAAAACCATGCAAAGAAAGCAAAAGACTGAAAAGATAAAGAACTGAAAGGGAACCCAGGATGTGCTGGTGAGAAAGGTGCTAACCTCAGGAAGAGGGCAGAGAGCTGGGCACACAGTGGTGACCAGCAGAGTGCCCGGGCCAGTGGCTGAGGTGTGATCATGGCATATCCAGTGCCTGGTAGGTGCCATGCACGTCTGTGACCCTACAGAGTTGACTGTTAACTTCCTCAGAGACCAGGAGGCCAAGGCCCAGGGTAATGCCCAGGCGCCAGGGGAGAGACTCCAGGGTCTCTCACTGACTCCAAAATCCTTCTTCTCTCTCATCTCGTCCTTTTGGTAAAGTGTGAGTAATTTCTTCTGTCAATGCAAGGAGCATCCAAACCCGTAGAGATGTTTCCTGAGTTTATTTGAGTGAAACTGACAATTGAAGGGAGGCAAAATCTCAGTGGGTGGGAAAATGCTCCTGAGAATGGCAGTTTTGCAGCTTGTTTTGTACTTTAGAATCGAAGAGGGAGACAGAAAGAGGGTTCCATGAAATCCATCAGTGGTAGATTAAAGGGTGCAGGAGAAAGCAAAGTAGAGAAATCCGTGGAATTGGATAAAGCCTAAAATGAAGAGACTTCTTTTACAGTGGTGGGTAACGTTTAGCTAATAATTAACAGTTACAGCTCAGAGAGATGGTATTCAGAGATCAAGATAACAAAGAGCAGTTCTGTGGTCTCATCGCTCTGGTGCTGGTGGTTTTGCCCTGAGGGGTCTGGAGCTGGAGACACTGTGACTTTTCAAAGGTATGTTATCTCAGATGCAAGATGACAACAGACAGGCTCACTTGGGGTAGTGATTGACCCTTGACAAGTAAGCTACAGGCCTAGTGCCTGAGTACCTGCCAGGACTCACTGTGAGTTGGAAATTTTTACGTTCAGACCCTTGTGAGTGGTTACTCTTGGTCTCTGGGTTGGTGAGGCCTGCCATGTGGGTCTCCCTTGAGCCGGTCAGGTTTAGTACGTGGCCCCTTTTTCATCCACACTTCCCTGAGAGCAGGAGCAGCCTGAGGCCTGCAGGGTGACCAGCGAAGGTTAGGAAGGTTAGCTCGTCAAAGACCTGTAGTTTGGGGTGAGGGCCCTCACCTGGCTGGGAAGCTCTGGCCTCCCCTGTGCCTGGGGAGTTTGTGTTCGTTACCTCAGTCTGTGGTGTTGGGAGCCAGCGCTTCCCATTCTCTGGCTGTCCACATCCTCTGCACACAGAGCAAGGGAGGTCGGGGAGGGGAGATGAAACAGACCTCCACAGTCACCAGCCTTGACCCTCTCTGGTCGTCAGCAAGTTTTCCAAAATACTGGGAGAACTATGTGGCAGGCAAATGTCTGTCACAGGCCTCCTTGATTCCTGATTTAGCTGTGATGACTGAGAGTGGTGGCAGACAACTCTCACTCACACCTGCAATAGTTCTCCAAGAGATGAACTACTGCAAATTCCTTAATTGGAGATGTTTTCAGAAGGGCACATGGAGAATGAAGGTGTGGGGCAGGGAGCTAAACATAAGCCTGTGTTTACAGAACTGAATAAGGAGCAAGGAAAAGCTGAACAGAAAGAGCTGAATGGAGAAACTTTCTCCTAAAGCAGGTTTTTCAGCAGGTGTGAATCTGCATTTTGCTGTACATGTGATTTCTGGAACACTATAGTTATGTATAATTTTAAAAAATCAGTTAATGATGCTAAAAATAATTCTGATGACTGTCACATTATGGAATTACCCGAGGCTGTGTCCACTAACTTGTAGTACAAGTAAACCCATTTGATTGCATTAGAGACTTAGAAATGATCAAATGGAACATAGACTTTTTCCAATAGAAGTTTCAAATTTAAGACTTTTTTCGGTAGTTAAAGCAGCTGGTGGAAAACCATTCTACATCATTAATGCTGAAACAGGCAAGCTTTGAAGTTAGGACATAAGCAGGGATGAAAGAAATTTGCATGCCTGTCTTAAAAAGATGAGGGAGGACTCATTACCAAAACAAACCCAGAATCAATTTGGGTTCTTGTCTCCCGAAATAAAAGAATTTAGTTCAGGGACGCCGATAATGAAAATAAGACTTATTTCAACTCTGCAGAGGGTGGCAACTCTGGGAATCAGACCCAGAGAGTCGCCTGCGTTGGGAGTGCTCAGGCCTTTTATTGGGGTGAGAAGGGGCGGGAAGCCTTTTCAGTTTTGGTGTGAGTTTCTGTAGCTGCCAGGCACTGAAGAATGGTTGTTCTTTTCTCCCTGAAGGTGCACCCTGGTCTTGTTTTCCTCCTTCTTTAAGTCCTGTGAATAAAATCACCGAAAGACAGTTGTTTATCTTGTGTTTCTTAGGGGTCTTATGCTTGTAGGCAGCTTCTACGTTTCCCTTCTCTTCCCTTCCCTGGACACTGTGGTATTTCACAACTACAAGGAGAAGTATCAAAGGAAGTCCCCAGACCAGGGTGATTTCAGCTATGTATTCTCTAGTTATGGAGGAGAGGTATACATTACTTGTTCTCAAGTGTCCTTGGTTAGGGGAGATAAGGGCTGTAAGTTGCTCAAACTGGTTGATCTGGATTAATTTTCTTGTCTCAGTTTCCCCATTCCATTTGTGAAGGAACTGTCTGTCCTACTGCCTTACTATCCTATCTCAGAGTGAACAAACATTTACTGAGTAGCTACCACATAGAAAATGGCTAGTAGGCATTCTGTGGTTTAATTTTCATAATATTATAAGGTAAGGGGATTATTATCCCCTTTTCATAGACCAAAAATCTCAATGTCAGAAGTCACGCTGCTGGCATACGGCGAGCTTGGGTCAAAAGCTAGTTCAAATCCAGGTGTCTGGCCCCGAAGCCCCTCGCCCTTTCAAATACAGCACCTTCCCCCAAAGTTTCAACTAAAATGTATTGAAGGATTTTTCCTCTTTCCTTAGAGAAAGCTATTTCCATGAAAGCATTTGGTGTTACATTTTACTATAAAGAAATTGCCTCAAAACTTATATTCGAATACTATTATTTCTTTTATTGTTTCAGTTAAATTTTTACATTATTTTGTGTGAGTGTTTCTCTATGATTACATGTGTACACAGTATGATGTGATGTAAATATTTCACTTAATTGAATCAATGTGATGCAAGCTCTAACTGCACAGGGCAGGTTTTGATTCGGCTGCTGCCGCTGCTTTTTCTTTGCTCAAACGTCACTGCAGTCTCTGAATAAGCGGACCAGCCACTGAGTGTGAGGCAGGAGAGGCTGAGAAGAATGGGAGAGACTGCCAGTTCTCTCACTGCTCTGGCTTTGGCTGGTATGTAAAGTCTGCATCAAAGAGCACTGGTTTCAGTTTACTGAACAACAGTTTAGGCCTTGTATGGCACCCCACGGGAAGTACTGGCCCATACAGTCAGCTGGTCAGTGGTGAAGTCTGACTCGCTTAAGAACTGTGCTCAGACAGGAGACAACCCATTTTGCTACAAATAACTGAGAGCCCTAAGCTCTAAGGTAGGGGACCCCCAAAAGAAATATCACTGAGCAAGAAGGAATGTTGGAGCTGCCAGTTGAGTATATCTTTTTAATCTTACCCTTTAAAATTTTGAGTCTCATGTGATAGGTGTGTATGTATTTAATACATTAGTATTTTAGTACACACATAGATTTTATTGGTGGACATATATTGGAAAAACATGCTTGAAACCTGTTTGCCAGCAGGGGTGCAAAATAAAAAAAAACTTGAAGATTCTCTAATAGAAAAATATAAGCGGTAGTGGAGGTGAGGTCTCCAAAGGGAGAAGATTGTCGTCAGCGGAAGTGAGGTTTCCAACCGGAAGTAAACGTCAGAGGGGGCGGGATCTATAAAAAGAGAAAGCGAGGCAGCAGAGGTGGTGTCTCCAACAGGAGAAGGTGACCGGCAGAGGAGGTGGCATCCTCTACCGTGGCGTCTTCCACGGGAGAAGGTGCGTGGCAGCGGAGGTGGCGTCTCCAACGGGAGGTGACCGGCAGCGGAGGTGGCATCTTCTACGGTGGCGTCTTCCACGGGAGAAGGTGCGTGGCAGTGGAGGTGGTGTCTTCCACGGGAGAAGGCGAGCGGCAACGGAGGTAGCTTTTTCCACGGGAGAAGGTGAGCGACAGCGGAGATGGCGTCTTCCGCGGTGGCGTCTTCCATGGGAGAAGGCGTGCGGCAGCGGAGGTGGCTTTTTCCACGGGAGAAGATCTGCAGCGGAAGTGGCGTCTTCCACGTGAGAAGGTAAGCGGCAGTGGAGGTGGAGTCTTCCATGCGAGAAGGTGAGCTGCAACGGAGGTGGCGTCCCCAACGGAAGAAGGTAAGCGGCGGCAGATTGGGTGTCTATCTAACTGGAGAAGGTGAACATTAGTGGAGGTGGTGGCAGTGAGAGCCTGTGCCTAAGTTCCTAGAATCCCAAAGATAAACCTTAGTTTCCTGGGTCATGGTGCAGCGAGAGCAGAACCTGCCAGGAGAAAGGTACAATTGAATCGCTCCCTGCTGTTCTTACCAGTGAGGATGGCACCCTGTGGGAGTACCTGAGAATCAGACGGATTGTTACCGTCACAGAGCAGCCGTCTTATTCTCTGAGCAGCCGCAGGCTGTGATTCCCGGGATTCCGAGAGAGCAGCCCTCCTTTCTAAAGTGATGAGCTCTGCTGGTCAAAGGAGCAAATGGCAAAAGACATTAAAAAGTTCATCACCGCTTATCCTACAAGAAATGTACATTAAAACTATTAAGAGAGCACTATTCTTTAACTGTCAGTTACGCAGATTTAAATAAATCAGTAGTTGGGGAGGTTAGAAAACAGACATTCCCATATACACCCAGTGAAATGTGTAAACTGACGAATTCGTTCTGCATGCAATTTGAAAATACTGACCAAGTGTTTAAAATATACACAGATCTACCTATCCATCAGCTTCTCCTTTGGGTATTTTTTAAAGGAACAGATCAAATTCATAAATAAAAGTTTAAGAGCTTGTTATTCAACCACTTATTCATTCTACACACATTTTAAAAAATAATTTATTAGTGTCACAGGTTCAGTTCCCAGTCAGGGCACATGCCTGGGTTGCAGGCCATGGCCCCCAGCAACCACACATTGATGTTTCTCTCTCTCTCTCTCTTTCTCCCTCCCTTCCCTCTCTAAAAATAAATAAATAAAAATCTTAAAAAATAATTTCTTTAAAAAAGTTTTTATTTTATTTATTATTAGAGAAAGGGAGGAAGAACAGAAGGAGAGACACATCAATGTGTGGTTGCCTCTCAAGTGCCTCCAGCTGGAGACCTGGTCCACAACCCATGCATGTGTCTTAAATGGGAATTGAACCAGGGGCCCTTTGGTTCACAGGTGGGCACTGAATTCACTGAACCACACCAGCCAGGGTTTTTTCATTCTACACACATTTATTGACGTCTTTTATGAGGCAGGCTCTGTGGCATATGCTGCAACATAATACAGAATAAAATAGACATGGCACCTGCCCTCCTGGAGGTTGTTAATAATCATTGCAGTGTTGTTTATAATAGGGAAAAATCAGAAACCAACAAAATAACCAAAATTAGTTTCTTTTTGGAGCTATGAATTACTATGCAGCTGTTAATAAACTGTATTTTGGAAGACAGTGGAAAATATTCCCATTTGGTGATTAAATGGAAGAAAGCATTTAACAAAACAATGTATACAATGCAAGGCTTCTCATGGCCTTAAGTCATCAGAGAAGGGTCACAGCTCAGCATAACATTTCAGCAGAGGTAATTTAGAATGAAAAGATTTCCCATTAGTGAGACACAAAACAGAAAAGGATGAAAAAATGGGAAATATGGCCATCACTTCTTCCTGCTTCATACATATTTTCTGAGGATAACTCTAGGCAGAATTAGAGGAGTAGATCCCAACAGCATTGATGGAACATTCTGAGAGGCAATAAGACACATCGAAGGAACTATAGCCCAACTGCAAATAAGTATCTCATCCAATATTTTAAAAGAATTTCCAGTGTAATCACACTGTCTAAAGCTAAAGATGAGAAGAGAATCTTGAAATCAGCAAGAGAAAAATGACACACCATGTACAAATGATCACCAGTGAAACTGAGAGCTTACTGCTCATCAGACACCGTGTAGGCCAGTAGTTCAGTGGGGTGACATTCAAAGAACTGAAACAGAAAATCCAGATTTGTATACCCAGCAAAACATCCTTCAAAATTGAGATACTTAAATAAATATAAAAGAGACTGAGGTAATTTTTCACTAGTAGATCTGTCCTACAAGAAATACTGAAGGGAGTCCTTTGGACTACAGGAAAGGACCCTAGACAGTAACTGAATTAACATTAAGCGATAAAGATATCACCCTTGACCATACTAAGTGCTAGGAATATGGAGGGAAAGGCCAGACATGCCACACACTTAGGACAGCTCTACCAAAGGTTTCCACCTTCTACCTTTAAGACAAAAGCATGGTATAGAGACGAGCATTATACATGATGACCAAGTGGAATTTATCTGAAAAAAGCAAGGGTGGCTTAGTGTCCAAAAATAAATCAATATAATACCGTATTAATAGAATAAAGCACAAAAACATGATCTGAATATACACAGAAAAGAATGACAAAATACAAAACAATGTGGTGGTTAAAAACAACAAAACCCCAATAAACTTGGATAGAAGGGAACTGTCTTAGCTGATAAAGGGCATCTATCAAAACAAAATGAAACAAAACACCATACTTAGTAGTCAAAGACTAAATGCTTTCTCCCTTACAGCAGAACAAGGATGTCTGCTTCCACCACTTTCATTTTGTATTGGACTGTAGTTTCCAGCCAGGGCAAGAAAAAGAAAAGGGCATTCAGATTTGAAAGGAAAATGTATATTTGTCAATGACATGATCTATTTTTAAAAGTATATTTTATTGATTATGCTATTACAGTTGTCCCAATTTTTTTCTCCCCTTTCTCCCCCTCCACCCTGTACCACCCATCCCCCCAGCATTCCCCTGCTTAGTTCAAGTCCATGGGTCATACATATAAGTTCTTCGGCTTCTCCATTTCCTATACTGTTCTTAACTTCCCCCTGTCTATTTTATACCTACCAACTATGCTTCTTATTCCCTGTACCTTTTCCCCTGATTCTCCCCTCACTCCCTCCCTGCTGATAAGCCTCCATGTGATCTCCATTTCTGTGGTTCTGTTCCTGTTCTGGTTGTTTGCTTAGTTTGCTTTTGTTTTTGTGTTTAACATTCAGTTGTTGATAGTTATGAGTTTGTTGTTATTTTACTGTTCATAATTTTGATCATCTTCTTTTTCTTAGATAAGTCCCTTTAACATTTCATATAATAAGGGATTGGTGATGATGAACTCCTTTAACTTGACCTTATCTGCAAAGCACTTTATCTGCCCTTCCATTCTACATGATAGCTTTGCTGGATAGAGTAATCTGGGTTGTAGGTCCTTGCCTTTCATGACTTGGAATACTTCTTTCCTCTAAGCCCCTTCTTGCCTATAAGATTTCTTTTGAGAAATCAGCTGATAGTCTAATGGAAACTCCTTTGTGGTAACTCTCTCCTTTTCTCTTGCTGCTTTTAAGAGTCTCTCCTTATCTTTAATCTTGGGTAATTTAATTATAATGTGTCTTGATGTGTTTCTCCTTGGATCCACCTTCTTTGGGACTCTTTGAGCTTCCTGGACTTACATGTCTAGTTCCTTCACCAGATTGGGGAAGTTTTCCTTCATTGTTTTTTCTTTTCTTTTTTTCTTGAAAAATTTTAAAAGATTTTATTTATTTATTTTTAGAGAGGGAAGGGAGGGAAAAAGAGAGAGAGAGAAACATCAATGTGCGGTTGCTGGGGGTCATGGCCTGCAACCAGGCATGTACCCTGACTGGGAATCGAACCTGCAACACTTTGGTTCGCAGCCCATGCTCAATCCACTGAGCTACGCCAGCCAGGGCCTTCATTGTTTTTTCAAATAAGTTTTCGATTTCTTGCTCTTTTCTCCTTCTGGCACCCCCATGATTTGGATGTTGGAATATTTAAAGTTGTCCCAGAGGTTCCTTAGCCTCTCCTCATTTTTTTTGAATTCTTGTTTCTTCATTATGTTCTGGTTGAATGTTTATTTTATCCTTCTGGTCCAAATCTTTGATTTAAGTCTTGGTTTCCTTCCCTTCACTGTTGGTTCCCTGTATATTTTCTTTTATTTCACTTTGTGTAGCCTTCACTTTTTCCTCTATTTTGTGACCATACTCAATCATTTCTGTGATTACCAGTGTTTTGAACTCTGTGTCTGATAGGTTGGCTACCTCCTTGTTGCTTAGCTCTTTTTCTGGAGTTTTGATCTGTTCTTTCATTTGGGCCATATTTCTTTGTCTCCTGTTACATTATAAGAGGCAGAGCTTTAGGTATTTGCCAGGGCAGGGTAACCCACTTTTCTGAGTTGTGGTGCTGTATGTAAGGGAGGGGTCAGAGAGGGAATAGTGCTGCTTACTCTGCTCTGTGCTGGCTTTCAGTCACTTCCCCTGCTACCTATAAGCAAATCAGACCCTTCTGGTGTGGATTCCTTGGTGGGTGCTTTTGTGTATCTTCTAGGACCCTGTGGGTCTCTCCAGCAAACTTTCCTGTGAGGCTAGGAGTTTCTCCTGCTGCCACAACCCCCACAGAATTTTACATCCAGAGGTTTTTAGGCTTTTGTTTCCTGTGCTGGAACCCTGGGTTGTGTGGTCCGTCTCCCTCCCCAGTTGTTCCTTCTGGTTTATCGACCCACCAATGTGGGATGGCCCTATCTGCTAGCCACCACCATGTCTTGTGTCCTTGCCACCCCTTCTACCAATTTGGGAATGTTTCTTGAACTCCTTGGTTGTCGGACTTCCATACAGTTCAATTTTCTGGCAGTTTCTGGTTGGTTTTTGTTTTTAACTTGGTTGTTATTCTTCTTTTGGTTGTACAAGGAAGTGAAGTATATCTACCTACACCTCCATCTTGGCCCGACATGATCTTGTATACAGAAAGTTCTGAGGTCTCTCTCTCTCCGCTTCCTTCCCTCCCTCTCTCCCTCCCTCTCTCCCCCTTCCCTCCCTCTCCCTCTCTCTCTCTCTCTCTCTCTCTCTCTCTCTCTCTCTCTCACACACACACACACACACACACACACTATTAACTAATAAACAAGTTCAGCAAGTTTGCAGGATACAAAGTTAGTATACAAAAGCTGATTGTATTTCTACACTAGTGAATAATCCAAAATGAAATTAATAAAACTATTTTTTTACAACACCAAAAATGGCAAAATATTTTTGGATAAATTTAATGAAAGAAGTGTAGAATTTGTACAATAAAAGCTGCAAAATAGTATTGAAAGAAATTAGAAATCTAAGTAAATAACTAGATAACTCATCTTTGTGGCTCACAATGAAAAACTTCAATGCACACTGAAATATATTTTATTTTGCCTCATAGTATGTGCCAAGTATAAGTAACTTAAATGGAAGTTTGCCGAATGAATGTTTACCCACCACTAAGTATAACACCTTCTGATACACATGTATTTATTCTGTTTTATTTAATTTTTGCAAATTCGGGTTATGACTCAATAAACTGATTTTTATGAGCCACTAAAGGGCCTCCAAAAGTGGGTCTCTTAGTCCATTTGCTGTCAGAGAGTATGGGTTCAACTTCAGTTTTAGGAAAAAAAATTTTGGAAAAATTATCAAAAACAAATGTATACATGTTTATTAACGTCTTTGTGGGAAATCATCTGATGGAACAGTGTATGCTAGACGAGTGAATCAAACAATCTAGGCCTAAAGATAAATAATATGAAAATGTCTCTGAACAGAGACAGGGCTCCATGGGCTACTCGCTTATTGAGATGGAGGAGAAATCAAATGGGCGAAGGAAGGTGAAAAAGGAGCACACTGAGAGGAGACTTAAGGAGTCGTCCCAAGGAAAGCTGTATGCCAAAGTTGGGGTAACCTCATTACCTTCCTCGTGCTCCTGGAGTTGGCACTCTGGTTTTGTAATGCAGTGTCCTGTCACAGTGAATTAGACTGATGTTTGCTTTGGAGGGATGCTGACCCAATCGTATTTTGTCTTGATGACATTTTGGGCAGAGCTAATAAATACCTCCCTTTTTTATGACTCAGCTCAACCTAAGAAATAATACCGCAATAATAACATCATCGTTTTACAATGGAAGTCTAACTAGAGTATGAACAAAAGTGCTATTGACCAAGGGCCTCTAGCCACTGCGTATGTCTTATTTGAAAATCCGACCCAATTATCTGACAGGAATATCTTCCATTTTGTCATTATTTGTTCACAGTTATGCCATCTGGCTCATTTAACCAGAAGAAAACTTGGCAGCCACATTCAACCAGAATGCTGTCAGTTATCAAAACATCTTATTTTCTCTTTGCCAAGAACAAAGTGACAACGGACTTCAAAGCGTAAGTACTTATCATATAAAACAAATGACTTGGGGTAGGGGTGGTATTTTTAAGAAAATAGTGTTCAGAGGACATTTTGGTGCCACCAGATATCTCAAACTATGTTTTAAAGTATAACCTAATTTATATTTCTTCATGTTTGTCTCTGAATTTTCAGAGTAATTTATCAAATACTTTTGGAGCTACTGCTGTGTGAAATGGAATGAGCCAAAAACTAAAGTATACCAAGCAGTATCAGTCAGGGAAGCGACTCTGTCTAAGAAATAAAATGTCAGAGTTCGGTGGTTTAACCCATTGGAAACTAAGTTCACGCTTACTTACCTTCTCAGCTGTTCTGTTCCAGGTCAGCAGGCAACTCTGTTCCACCTGGTCATCCAGAGGTTTGCCTCCTTCCATCTTGGGCTCCTGCCAGGCTCTCTTGCTTGGCAGAATCTTCTTCCTCAAGCTGCCAAAGAAGTAGAAGAGTGAAGAAGGCGACGCATGCTTCTTAAAATGCCCAGACCAGAGGTGACACCCTTCACTTCCACTTACATGCAACCCGTAAGAACAAGTTACTTGGGCACGCCTGGGTATATGACATATTACTGGCCTATGTAGTCCCTAGCAGGGTAGTAATTTCCTGCAACAACTTTACACTTGGGGAAGGAGAGGAACAAGCTTGAGGTCTCTGTCATTCATATTGTGTAAGGTGTGTAGCTTCTGCCTCCAGAGAACCTTTGTCAGAGTCGAGAAAAAAGTTCACAGGAGAGAAATATTATGGGGGAGGTGGCATTTAAGATGATCCTCAATGGGCAGAACTGCCAGGCAGCTTGGTAAAAAGGGCTTTCCAGATGACCTGAGGGCACTAACTGAGCAGGGGGTTAGGGAGGGAAGCGAGTAACTCGAAACTTCGTTTTCCTGGAACAAAGCTTTGCATAAGGGAGAGATCAAGCTTCCAACCGTTGGCTAGGTCAATGTTATATAAGGCCTTGAATGTCAGAAGAAAGAGTTTGAATTCCATGCCTCCATTATCATGATTGTCATGCATTCTTAACACAAGGCCCCGGAACAATGATAGCATTAATCACTGACGAGTAACAGAGAAGACATTCAGTATGAAGGGATTTCATTTTTCTGATGGCAACAATAATGACAGCATCATATTGCATTCATAGGCTGTAATAGATTCCAAACTTTTGCATTCATTTCCCGTATGTCTTGATATTTATGAACACAGTCCAAACATTTCCACTTCACTCTTGCTCCTTCTTGAGGGTTTATCTCACATAGTTATCTAGAGATGTCAGGGGTAGCTGTGCACGCTGCCACCACAAGCCAGCAGGGCCTCCTCTCGGGAGGGCCAAAGGACCCTCCCAGGGCTCTGAACTCTGAACACTGACACCAAACACTGCACATCCTGCAAATGTGATTCCCCTCCTTCTTCGACAGACCATGTAGCCACAATATGAGGGTCAACAATGGCATGTGACTCCTACCAGAAATTTAACAGGCATAAATATTTGTTGAAAAAGATTCAGGTGCAAAGGGACAGCATACACAGCAGTGCTGGGAGGCTTAGGAAGGTAGTAACTGGACTGGAAATTAAACCTTTCTTAAACACCTTTTTCTGAAGGTGTTTAGATTTCTCGCTCCAGTGTTCTGTGAATTGTGACTTTGATGTATGTCCCTTCAAATCATTGGTGGCTTTAAAATATAGCAGGTAAAACGTTTAAGAAATTCTGGTTGCAGGTGAGGTCTGACTGTTTGCATTGTGCTGATATATCGATGTATTATTTGCCTTCCCTCTTGGAACAGAGTAGGAAAGAAAGAAACAAACAAATTACAGAGAGATGCTGCCGTCATCTCTTCCACAGAAGTCTTACTTGAGGCTCTTGGACCCACCCTACCTGGTACCTTCTTACTCTTTCTGTTCCATTTAATGTAATGCAGTTTTGCAAAACTGTTTTCAAGACATTGTTACCTTGGTTTAAAGTAGTCTAGATAGGCATGATACAAACTAGAGTTCGTATATATAGAGCTCTTCATACATTATATTTAATCTTATTTGCTTCATAAAATAAAAATTGTAAGTAATGATTTTCACAATTAATTTTTTAAAATAAATTCATATTCAAAACCATTTCCCACTATAAAATTGACAAAATTTTTAAAAGATAATATTTAAAGTTGGGGAGGATATTGTGAGAGGAACAATCTCATTTACTGATACTGTTAATTTAAATACGAATAGACTTTCTGAAAAACAATTTGTCAGTCAAGGGTTTTACATGTCTGTGCTATTTGTCTTGGTTACATACACACACAAGAAGATCCAAGGAGACACTCTTCCCTCCAAAAACCCAAAGTGTTAATGGTGGTTTTTACTTTGGAATTATGTATATTTTTAAAATTTTTTTCTCAGTGAGGAAGTATTGCTTTTATGATCATGGTACAGATACTTTCTACTAATTAAGAATATTTGTTAAAATGTTTAATAAAATAAGAAAATATAAGATTCAGTGAGAGACATACCTACTATCTTTTATAAAGAATATAATAATATCAACTAATTATATATGTACATGTGTATATACATATATAGCCATTCTCTTAATAAATGCATCTGTTTTCTAAGGCCTAGAATGAGTTTACAAATGAACCAAGTCTAAACCCGTGTCTACTAATAAGTGTTAGGCTTATCAGAATATGAATTATGGATTTTTAAAATTTATTTAATTTTATTGTTTATGCTATTATAGTTGTTCCTGTTTTTACTCCCTTTCCCTACCCCCTCCCAGCCCCTCCCTCTCCCCTCCCCAAGTCTGTGAGTTGAATTATGGATTATTTTAACTTTCCTGTTTATTTAACTTTCAATTTGAACACTGAGCTTTATTGCTTTTACATTTAGGGAAAAAAACCTACTTAAAAACCAAATAGAAGAATGTTTCTGCAGAGCCTGATTGTACCATTCTATTCACTGCACAGTTTGTAAATCATGTCAAGTTGTCGGCTTCCTCATTTGTAAATGAAGGGAATTAGACTAGATATCCTCTAAGGTATCTCCCAGGTATAAATGACAAGCCTATGAACCATATAGCTGGTACCTAATAAATAATTATCAAAACAATGGACCACATCCATTGTAAATTTTATAGTGTCATGATACAATAATGAAAGTGTGGCCTTAGCATTAAAAAAATCTTGGTTAATATCCTGGTTGGGTCTTGTTTTCCTCATGTGGAAAGTGGGAATAATAACCCTTCTCTCAAAGGACTTGAAAGAGGGTTGAATTGCGATAACAAATCTGAAGGCCATCGCATGTTGGCTGGCATGGAGTATATGCTTGATAAACGATAGTTTTCCCAGTGCCCCAAGACTTGATCGGGGTATTTGCTTGGCTGCACTGGACCACTTGTTTGCAGTCTTTGAGTCTAAACTCTCATTTGGAATGCTGCAGATAGAACTATTGTGTGACCTTTGTGAGGACTAAGCCATTGCAGCTTTGGGAAGTTGAGGTGGGTTCAGGGTTCTCTAGACTGTGCTGAGAGAACTAGGCCACACAGGGAGTTGGAGCAGGGCACGGAGGAATAGCCTGAATGTATGTTTTCCCTTTGTGCCTGCTTGCTCACCTGCCCACCAGACTTTCTTCCTCCTCCCCTCCCTTCCTTCAGAAGATATTTAACAATACAGATTATGTGGCGGTCTCTGTGTTTGGCATCGGAGTTTGAATACTCAATAAAGCATTGGGTCTGATCTGAAGGAGCTTGTGGTCTGGTGGGAGAGGCCGATGATAACAAAAATCACAAACCGACGTGGTGAGCCCTGCACACAGGATAGATGGATGGTGTAAAAGAGGGAGAACTCAATTCTGTTTGTGGTGGGCTAAAGGACATAGTGAGAGAAGGCTTTTCAAAGGTATTTTTTTTTCTGGCGAAAGCAGATTTTTCTCCAGCAGGCAGGGTGTGTCTAGAGTAGGAAGGGAAGCACCTGTCAGGAACAACACATGCAGATGTAATAGTGTGGCTGCTCCGTTAGGGAACCTCATGGAACTGAGCTTGCCAAAGAGAAGTGTGTAAGGTAAGCAGAGGAGGGAAATGAGGCTTACGACCAGATCTTGAAGGGTGTGGACCATGCTTAAGAATGATAAACAGCAACTCAGCGACAGAATAACAAAAACCCATCTGAGAAATGAAAATGGACCCAAACAGACATTTCTCCAAAGAAGACATACATGTGGCTAGCAAACATGAAAAGGAGCTCTGTTTCACAAATCGCCCAGGTATGGCCAGTATAAAATAATAATGATAATAATAATGATGATAATGTTTTGGTGAGGATGTGGAAAATTTGGAGTCCTTGTGCAGCCACTATAGAGAACTGTGTAGCAATTCCTCAAGAAATTAAAAATAGAATTTCCATATGATCCAGCAATCCCACTTCTTGGTATTTATCCAAAGAATTGAAAGCAAGCTTTTTTTGGTATTGTCACCTGATATTTTTTTCCATTGCTTTTTAGCAAGAAAGGGAGAGAGAGAATGTTGAGGGAGGCAGCATTGAGCGGTGGCCTCCCGTGTGCACCAGGACTGGGGCACCCAGGGAATGAACCCACAACCCAGCTATGTTACCTTCACCGGGAATCCAGCGGGCAACTTTCAGTTACAGGACGACTCTCTGAACCGCTGAGACGCACTGGCTAGGGCAAAAGCAGGTCATGAAGAGGTGTTTGCATACCTATGATGTTAGCAGCATTGTTCGTAATAGCCAAGTATAGAAGCAACCCAGATGTCCCTTAATGGATGAATGGCCAAGAAAAATGTGGTAAACACATACAATGGGATATTATTCAGTCTTAAAGGGAAGGAAATACTGTCATGTGCCACAACATTGATAAATCTTGAGGACATTATGCTAGGTGAGATAAGACAGTCACAAGAGGACAGACACGCTGCATGAGTCCACCTATGCTGTATCTTGTCAAACTCACAGAAACACAGTAAATGGAGGATAGGGGGAAATGGGGAGTGGGTTTCATGGATGTAGAGTTTTGGTTTTACAAGATGAGAAAGTTCCAAATAACTGTTTCCCAACAGTGGGCATATAGTTACCACTAATGTACTGTACCTTAAAAATGGTCAAGATAGTGAAATTTCATGTTATGTTTTTTTTTTTTTTTACCACAACAAAAAAAGGAATTGATGGCAGTGGGCATTTAAAGCTGGGAGGGATGTGGCCACACCTGCGTTTTATTTTATTTTATTTATTTATTTATATATTTTTAATTATTTTTTATTTTTCACATGTAGGGTGTTTGTTCATAGGAAGGGCACGAGTTCTGTGCCCCTCGACACAATGACCCCAAACTCTGGTTGGGAGTGTCGTACACTGAGGAGCCATCTCTGCAGGCCCCCTGCTCCAAGCACGCCCACACACCCGCATTGTAGACAGCAGCCTCCGCGTTTCACGGACTGGAGGACTGGCGCTGGGACAGACTGGAGCTGGCCAGAGCAGCTGGAGGGCCTGCGAGCGTCTGACCTGGGTTGGTGTGGGTGTGACAGGAAGGAGATGAACCAGCACCGAGGAGTGCAGGCTCGGCTCTTTATTCCCAAGGTGTGTAACTGTGGACACTGTTCCCCTGGACAACTCTTGTCATTTTCCAGTTTGGCCTGTGGTTAATATTGCCCAGAGAGGTCATTTGATTCAAGGGGACTCCCAGACAGGAATTCAGATGGACTGCTTGTGACTGTGACTCTGTAGGACTCTGGGGGTTCTCTGCCCCTCCTCTTCTCCCTCCCACTCTTTTATTTATTTATTTATTTATTTTTCTTCTTTTTTTAACAGTAGCACTGATTCCCTTGAATACTGTCATTCATATTCAAATTCTTTTAAAGCCAATTAGAGAAAGTCCTGACTCAGGGAATATCTCTAGAAATTCAGTAAGTTTCTATTTATCTTTCTTTTATCTCCATTCCATGGAATTTCCCAGCAATGATATCATTCTCCAGCAATGTATCCTGGGCAAAACCTTTTTGAATCTCCACATTTGAGAGAAACTGTTGTAGTAAATGCTTTCTTTTGTATAAATGCCATTAACATGTGACTTCTGGACAGTGTGTCATAAGTGGGTGAAAAGGACAAGGCTACTCTGAAATTCAGGTGCTGGGGTCAGATAGGGTACTTTCACGTGAGGGGTTCTGTCAGGCATACCATGCTCTCAGCACAATTCACATTTTGACTCACCAAAGTAACATAGTTCTGTAATAGGTTGCAAAGTGGGGGTCCCTCAATTGGGGGAAGAAGGAAGTGGACTGAATGAAATTTAAGATACATTGCATAACCATGGCAAGTTAATAGCTGTGCTGCTGCCCCAGGCTAAAGGATACCCAACTTTGGGAACATTCAGGGACTCGTGACGTAGCTGGGGGAGCTTATATAGTGTCTGCAGAAGAGGCAGGAGCTGGGTGCCCCTGCATCACAGGAACTCTTGCCCTGACTAAGGATGGCAGTCAAAAGAAGGTAAAAGATATGGGGGAACTGGCAAAAGTAGCTCATCATAGGAGGGGCCAGATATGAGGTCATGTAGGAAGTCCCAGGCCAAGCATTAAAATACGGGGGTCTGAAAGACAAGGGGATTCTGCCATGAGGCCTGGTGTAGTAAGGAAGAAGCAGATCCCACCATGCAGGCAGTTGTAGTGAGGGTTCAGACACGTAGTCTGTAGTAGAGTAGAGGCCATTCAGGCAGAGAGAGGAGGAAGCATCCATGCAGGAGGAAAGGGTGTAAGAAGAGAGATCATGGGGCTGAGTGGGCCCCGGTAGAGCTGATGGAGCTATGCGGGGTCCTGCCTGACCAAGCACAGATTCATGGGAGGTGCTTGGAGCCAAACCAGGACTGTTGTGCTACAGGGTTCTTCTATGAAGGAGTGCAGAGAAGTCACTCTCTTGGGACGTGTGCCTCCCTAGACCCCACCATGACCCAGTGTAACATGGCGCATGTTTCCCTGAACCACTCCATGGAGGCTGAAAACAACGCACCCCAGATCCTGAAGGAGAGAGTTGCTGCGAGAGGATGGCGACTCTGAAACCCACGAGAGCACCTTCCAGAGGGGATGAAGACCTGTTTGCACGGCCGGCTTAAGCACAGATAAGGACATGGGGAACTTCTGGGCATGGTTCTGGCTTGTAGTCGGGAGGGGAGCAAGGGAGGTGAGTAAGATGTTTCCTTACTATCGGTCACTTAAAAAAGAAACAAAAAAGGAAACATAGTCTGTTTTTCAGAAGGACTTGGGAATGATACCAAAAGGCGAAATTTGATGGTACACACACAAAAGGAATTTCCATGAAGAAATCAGAGATCGTGGTATGAAAGGTCTTTTGAGAGCCACCAGCAAGGTGTGTTTTACCTTTAGTTGGCATTTCTTCATAGCCAAGGTGGACAGACATGCCAGAGATGACAACAGAAAGACATTTCCTGGGGCGGTGGGGGAGGGGAGGAGTGGCAAAGGAGAAAAGCAAGTTTTGAATTTCTTATTTTGTTTAATGCATTAAAGAAATATTGGTAAGCTAATAAAGGTCTATATCTATGAGCCTATATAGACTTTATTCGGATAGCATTTCTTTGATGTTCTCTGCTGCTGCAGCAGTATTCTGGTCTGTAGATATTAACCCTTGCACTCTACCTGTGAGTCCTCCAGCCCTGCCTTGGCGGAGCTGCTGGCCTGGGTGCAGAGAAAGGAGCAGCATCAGGAGCTCCTCAGCACGACTGCAGAGCTGGTGTGGAGTGAGGCAGGAGTCAACACTCGGACAAGACAACAATGCAAGAGATGTTGCAAAGCAGTATGGGATCAAAGGTGCGGTTGGAAGTGGTCCCTCCTCTGAATTTCCAGAGCACTGTCTCTGTGTCTGTAGGGCCTCTTCCTCTTTCTTTGCGATGTTGCTGCAGTTCTCTCTTTTCCCACTGCTGGAGCGTGAACAACTCCACGGCAAGCTCCAGGTCTGACACATGTTTGGTCTCCCACACATGGGCTTGCCTAGGATTGCTGCAAACAAACATTTGTTGTTTGAATAAAATGAGGGACCCAAAGAATAAGTTTGGGTGTAAAGAGGATGGGGGGGCGCGGTTTGTGTGAAGATTCCCACATGAGACAAAAATAGATTTAATCAATAAATGTCTGAAGCAGACATTGCTTTTGACCTCTGTAGCTTCCATGCATCCTTCCTGTGGGGAGAATGCCTCGATTTTCTTTTGGGTTGCTGGTGCTCCCTGTTGTGTGTCCTCGGCGGACTGTGGTCGGGGTGGCCTGACCCCCGGGGCCGGTCAATCATGCTTCCATAGAGACGGGACTCAGGCAAAACAAGGACAGAAGGGGCCAGTGACTGTCCCACTGACAGGTTGTCCACCAAACCACACCGGTCAGGGCATATATTTCTTTGACTTTATTTAAAATGCAATGAATTTTATTGCATTTGTTAAGTACATGTTTTTTCTTCATGTTGGGTGTCCTTCAATGTCTTCTGTGTACTCATGTATAAACATTTTAGTGTTTTCTTATCTTTTTGTGGGCTCTTTGTATAAAGTGATAGTAATCTGCTATTATATTTGTTGGAAACATCTTTCTAGTGGTTTGGGCTTTTACAAATATTCATTCCTACATTGGAAACATAAAGAAACATTAGGAGAATGATATATGAAACACTTTGAATCTATATCCAGCTTTTTCAGATAATATTTTGCTATAATTTCAAAAAAATTTCAAGAAGAAAAAATGACAAATTACAAAAATATATATAATCTTCATGATACTGATTTATTTTTTTGGAAATTTGTTGAGACTTATTTTGTGACCTTTGTGTTGTCAGTTTTTATAGTTGTTTCATATGTTTGTGAAAAGGAGAATCATTCTCTTTGCCATTTGCAGGGTTCTCTGTATCCCTACTAAATTAAAGTTTTATTTTATAAATATTCTATATCTTTCCTAAGTTTTTTGTCTTCTTGGTCTAATGGTTTCTGGTAACTGTGTTAAAAACCTCCAACCACAACTGTGGATTTGTATTTCTTTGTCATTCTGTTTTTGCTTCATATATATTTGTTGCTTTATATGTCATGTAACTTTATATATTTTGTAACAGTGTTGTTGTATACACACAAATTTGTGATGGTACATGATTTTTTTCCCTCTTGATTATTATGTAGCAGGCCTTGTTATCCACATTTTTTGCTTCACTTTCTATTTTGTCTAATTCAGTAACTGCTGTACTGGCTTCTTTCTCCAATTTCCTCTTTTTCATTTGCCTTCTATCCATCTTTTTAAACACTCCCTTTCTGATTCTTTTTTTCTTTTAAATTTTATATGGCTTTATTTTAGGCATAATTGGGTGGTTTTTCACCTTGGCTGCACATTGAAAACCACCTGGTTTTTAAAACTCCCTCCTGCTCCCTGTCCCTGCACGTTGCCCACCCGCACAGAGAACTTAGAGTGGGATTACGTGGGGCCTGAGCACAGTGTGATTTTTTTCCATTATGGCAGGAAAACACATTATATAAAATCTTCCATCTTCAACATTTCTAAGTATATATCGGTGTGTTCGTTGTGTTCACATTGCCGTGTGTTGGATCTCCACTTTGTTTGCACCAGTCCTGTGCTGGTGAGCACTCCAACTGCCCCAGTCTGCAGGTGACTACAGATTCTTGGTCTTCTTTGCTGTTTGAAAGTTTCATTTTTATGGCCACGTTGCGGAAATTTAGCAGCACAGAGATCTGTTTTCCCTCAGTACCCCAAAGACACCACTTCACTGGCATCACTTTGTGGCATCTCATATTCCTGATGGGAAGACTGTGGCCTAATTGCACATAATCTGTCTTTTATCAGTGATGGCAGTTAATATTTTCTTGATGTTCTGAATTCACACTATAATGATTTTATTTTTTTACCCTTTCGGTATGTACAACACACTTTTCCTTAGAAGCAACTATAATAGACATTTTCTTTATTTGTACTTAAACTTATAAACCAGCCTGCCAAACTGGTACTGTTATTATCATACAGCAAAATACAAAACACCGTTTACAAATGTTCGAGTGATAAACAAGTTAGGGGTTATGGTAAAACAGCAAAAGGGCAGAGGATATCATCGAAGCACTTTATAGCTTAACCTGTCACCTGCACTAAAGTTTTTTAAAAACATGCTAGCACTTTATATGCTTATCTTTAATCCAATAATTCTTATATTTTGTGGGGTATATTTGTATTATAATTTTTAATTAAAACTTTCAATTACAGTTTAAATTCAGTATTAGTTTGTATTAGTTTCAGGTACACAGCATAGTGGTTAGGTAATCACACACTTTACCAAGTGCTCCCCCTGATTATTTCCAGTGCCCAGCTGGCACCATGTATCATTATTACAATATTGTTGACTATATTTCCTACGCTGCACTTTACATCCCCATGACTATTTTGTAATTATCAGTTGAACTGAAGTTTTTAACAAGCTTCCCAGTCTCAGAAAATGTGAATGTTCCCTCATCACACATCTTTGGACTCGCACTTGAGGTTAAGATTCTAGGTCCTGGAGTTACCCAAAATAGTATTACATACATCTAGTTATCGATAGCCAGAGACATCTTTTATAATTAGTCAATAGCAGCAAGGCTACAAAAACCTCTTTGATTAGACTCCAGTCGTACCCTATCCCTACCCCACCCCTCCAAGTTGGCACAATAGGTCTAATGAGAAGCAGGATATCAAGGCAGGGGTACACAGAAAGATCCTAGGAGAGGTAATACAGCCACTGCCCGAATTGAGATTGAATAGACCCATCATCGCACATGAACACGCTGTCCGTGGAATAATCGGGGAATGAATCCATGGTTTGCTGGGAACTACAATACGTAAGGGTTTGCTGCATTCCTTCATTGCCCTCCCCAGCACTTTGCAAGGTGGCCTCCAAATCACAGTAGCACAGTAGCACAATTTTGTTGAAACTGGGTCTGGGGCTGCAGGGATTTCTCTCCATAACTGTAGAACCGACTGTTGTTCCAGGCCTGGTTGTTTGAAGTTTGGTTATTCAGGGCTTGGGAGCACCAGGTCTGACCGGTCCAGGAATGATAGTTCCAAGTGGGCTGTCCCAGGAATGGTTGCTGCCAGATGGGTTATTGCAGGTCTGCTTACACCACGTTGAAAGCATTCACCAGGCATCCCTGGCGATAGGGAGGTACTCTGTAGTTGCTGAGCCCTGAGTCACATGGTTGCTACTCTTTGGCCAGTTGTATTTCTGCTGCCACTTACATTTCATTCTCTGGTTCTGGAACTAGGTCTGAATTTGTTGGAGGGTTCTTGCATCTACTGCAGGCCGAGATATTTCTGTCTCTGAAATCTCGTTGAGTACAATGAGCTGGGTCTGTGAGAAGATGGTTCTGATCCTCTGTGTCTTGATATGGACCTTCTCTTCCTTCTTCACTCCTCACTCCAGGGCATTATTCCACAGGGACTGGCGGAAGACTCAGGGCTGTTCTGAGCAAGCAGATCCATGGAGGAAG
Source organism: Phyllostomus hastatus (assembly GCF_019186645.2). Taxonomy (NCBI): domain Eukaryota; kingdom Metazoa; phylum Chordata; class Mammalia; order Chiroptera; family Phyllostomidae; genus Phyllostomus; species Phyllostomus hastatus. The sequence goes on along the minus strand of NW_025333583.1, from coordinate 16,592,386 downwards.
GAGAGACAGCTTCCGTGTGGAGTGTCTCAGCAGATGCCATTTGCAAAACTGCACAATTTTCTTCAGGCCCATAAATCTCAGGCACGGGTAAAGCCTCCCTAGAATTAGATACTACTGGGCAATGCAGGCTTTGGGGAGAAGCTGGATCCACAAATATGTTGCTTTGCAGTAGTAGCAGGTGCCAGACAGCCCAATCTAGCAAAACGCTGTGCAACACAGTTTTGATAGGAGGATTCAACTCTTTGTCTTCCTTTCATTTTCTTCTTCTGGAATCCTCAAAATCAATAATACTTCTTAATTGTTCTCTCATATTATGCTTTCATTTGGGGCCATAAACTGGGTGAATTCCTCTCTTCCAATTCAGCAATCCTTTCTCAGAATATTTCTGGCCTAAAGTTCGTTTGTTCAATTGATTATTTTAATGTCCATACTTTTTATTTCTATTTGTTTTTCTTTCAGATCCACCTGTTTCATTATTGATTTTTTGCTTTATGCTTTCTTTTTCTTTTTTAATCAAAAGGTTATCTTCATTTATCTCTTTGAACATCAGCATGCTTATTTTCAATTTCTTGTCTGTTCTGTAAAATTTTTTTGTATAGAGTGAACTCATGTTCCAAATGGAGAAGTGAGGTTAATCTCTTTCATTTATTTTAGTACTATTTCTGTTATTTTATTTATTTTTTAAAAGATTTTATTTATTTATTTCCAGAGAGAGGACATGGGAGGGAAAAAGAGAAACATTGATGTGAGAGAGATACATCTATCGGCTACCTCTCATATGCCCCCAGCTGGGACCCAGCCTGCAACCCAGGCATGTGTCCCTACCGGGAATCGAACCAGTGACCTTTCTGTTCATAGGCTGGTACTCAATCCACTGAGCCACACCAGCCAAGGCTATTTTTGTTATTTTAATGTGGTTTTGGAATTTTGTTTTGCAGGGGGGTCATTTTTAGTAGGAAAGTTTTTAGTTTTTTATTTATTCCCCTTCTTTCCCTTTCCCCCTACATTCACACCTTCCTATTTGACAATATTGTTTATTCCACGCAGTACCCTGGGCCCCTAGTTCAGAACAGGCTGCACAGTAGTAGTTTGACGTTCCTGATGTACTGTGATACTGTCGAGATGGCAGAGACCTTCAGTACACGAGGCTGTGTGACTCCTTCGCAACATCTGCAGCTTCCTATGAATCCGTAGTTCTAAGCAATGAGTAAGCCAACTTTGGTTTTCAGTCTCATATGACTGGAAGAGGGAACTCCTGCCCTCATCCTTGTTTGTACAGTTCTCTATATGATGAGTGCACTGTTAGTGTTTTTGTTTTATGTTGGTGTTTACACTTAAGCTTTTTGAATCCGATGAAGTCATTTTGATTTCCCCATTATAGGTCCTATTTATTATTGCTCTGTGTTTGAACCAGGTACAGGGATTGAAGGTGGGAGGGACATCAAAGCTTTCATCCGAGCTGAAGCTGCTGCACTTGACCACACAACAGTTGTTTCCTTCTGCTTATGGTTCTTATGCAAAAGTTCAAGACGTGTGTGATCAGATATCGCTTCATTCCTCCTCTGCTTCCTCTTCATTCTTTTAACCCTATAGAACTGTCTCCTCCAGACACTGGGTAAATATTTACTTTTTCTGCCTTGTCAGAAGATCTTACCATTTTATTTTCATTTTTAGTTTTTAAATTTTCCTTAGGATACATTTTATTATAAAATATGAGATAAACTAAAATTTAATTCTGAGCTATGTCTTTTGTTTTATTAATTTACCTCATAGTCATCTGCCAATATCATTGTTTTAATTACTATAGATTTCATATGTCTTAATATCAGATAGAACCAGTCCCACTACATTATTTTTTATTAACTATTTTTAAAACTGAATCATAGTTGATATACTGTATTATATTAGATTCAGTTGTACAATATAGTGTGATGTTTTTATACGGTATGAAATGATTATCATGATAAGTCTAGTTACCATTGTCAGCATATGCAGTTACTAAAATATTATTGACCACATTCCCCAGGCTGTACATTATATCCCCAAGACTCATTTGTATCCTTTCCTTTTTCAAAATGTGTTTTACTATTTAAGTTTCTCTTAAGAAATTTTACTTCATTTTTCTCATTTAAAAATCACATTGGAGTTTTCATTAGTATTTGCATTGAACTGATATATTAATTTGAGGAAAATTTATAGGAATATGACATGCATTAATATGTCATTTAAAGATTTTCCCATTAATAAGTTTTTGATTTTCTTATTGTAGGTCACACATTCATTTTTATGTAATTCTAGCTTTTTAATTTTTTTTTCACTTTTCCATTATTTAAAAAAAAATTACTTATAGCCCATGGGACAAGTCTATCTTCTTACTACTTTGTAAGTTGGCTGGAATTAACATCTATTTTTTTCTTGTTAGTGAAAGCATTTAAAGGTATGAATGTGCCTCTTTGGTTCTGAAGGAATTCCTTACTCTTTTCAAAACACTAGGATCTAGTTTAATTTGATATTATATTAAGCAATTTTTAGTTTTAAGTTCCAATTATAAAAGCAATAACCCTTACTTATAGAGAATGATAAAAACCCAAGAAAGAAGGGGAAATTCCAATTTGGAGAACGGTGAGCAGGCTGCTTTCTGGATGCCTTTTTAAAAAATGCGCCTTGAGGAACTTTTGACAGGTGGAATTAAGGAGAGAGAAGAGATAGCAGAGCGTTCCAAAGGTGGGGGGTGGTGTGAAAATAAAAATAACCAATACCCCATGGTTCATGGGGTATTACTGGGTATGTGGACTAAAGATGGAAACAGATGAGGCCAGAGTGAGTTGGGATGAGATTTTGAAGGTCATGAATGTTAGGCTGAAGAACTTGGCATTTATATTCTGCAGGAAGTGAAAATCCAAGTTTCACATTTGTCCTTAAAAACATCAACTTGAGGAACAGCACATAGAAGCACAATGTTACATTTGAGACTCACTGTTTGTTCATTTCCTGTGAGACATTTTTGAATATAAAATGGGAGGAAAGACTCGTATTTAAGTTCCTTCCTGATTTTTTTCCCAATGGGAAGAGGGAAAGTTACACATTTATCTTCTACCATTGAACACAAGCAAAATTCCACATCCATATCCAACTGAAAAACACAGTCACAGAAGCAGGTCTGTAACTATAAACGCAGAAAAAAATGTATATTCTAGAAGAGTAAACTTACAATCAGTAAAGATTCTTTGTAATGTTATCTAAAATCTGAGGAGTCCATAGTTTTGATTGTTTGTCCAGTAAGTTGAAAGAACTTTTTTTTTTTTTAAATCTTGGGTTTCATTTTTCTTGGTGTAAGGCCCAGTCTGTTGCCAGTGGTGAGTCAGAATGACGTAGTTCTCGTGTGGTCATCTGTCCGTGTCTTCTCTTCCTCGGGCTGCCAGGCCTGTTCCTTACATACCTACTTACTTCACACATGCCCACTGAAGTGTTCCTATGTTAAACGTTTGCTGAATTGTGTAAAAAGGTTTCAGCAGTCTTTCAAAAATGGGAGGCGACAAATAGCATTCTGTGATGTGTATGTTGGTATGAACTTGAAGCCGGTTGTTAGAATCTTAAGGTCAAAAGTAACCCTGAGGTTTTCTTATCCCTTGTCCTTGACTGGAAAGAACTGCTCAATAAAAGCTATTAGTGGAAGAGGAAAAGTTCTGGTAAAGGTATTATTATTTTTCAAAATCATGATCAAAAGTAAAAACTTCTACTTGACAGAAAGTGATTATCATTAACCAGAAAGACCACTGACACAGGAAATAGTGACGTCCGTCTTTGGGGGTAAGATTGAATAACAGACGCAGGATCACTAAGCTTCCTCCCCAAAACCCTAAAAAAGAAAAATGAAAAATGCGTTGGCCAGTAAATAATTTACCAGCAGTGTGCAAACCAAGGAAAGCTACACAGTTTGTAGACTGTCATCCTGAGTGAGAAAGTTTAAGGAATCTTCTCACTTTTCATTTCTACCGCACCCTCCACTGGCCACCAGAGGACATCTCAGAGGTGCTGTAAGCATTTCTGTAAAAGTTCCTCATGTCCATACACATGAGCATCAAATCAAGAGAGCATGACAAGTTAGGAAGGAAGGATCCCTCATAAAAGTTGTCATCCACACCAGCCCAAAGAGAAGGAATAACCCTTGTTCTAGGTATGTTTTTGCAGGAGGTGAGTTGGGATTGTTCTGAACTAAAGAAACAGAGGGGACTCTGGGAACTCTTCCTCTCTGGGGATCCTGGACATTTTTCATCTTCCCATCATTACTATATAACCCCTAAACTACCCAGTAGTACTGGATTAGAAAGTGTTGTAAGACACGGCTCTTAAAGCAGATTGGTGGTGGTCAGGGTCTGGGGGGGCGGAGCATGTGGTGAGACGTAGGTCAAAGGGTACATATTCCCTGTTACACTTTGAACAACTGGGGTCTAATGTGCAGCATGGTGATAACGGTCAACAATGCTCTATTGTACACTTGCAAGTTGCTAAGAGTAGATCTTAAATGTTCTCACCACCCACACAAAATGGATGCCACATTGCTTCTAAATACTTCTCTGTGTTTCCCTGGAAATAAGAATACTCTCCTACATAACCGTAAAATGACAGCCAAAATCCAGAAATGATACATTGCTACCATCTAATAATAAGTAGTTCTCAGTCAAGTCTGGCCAGTGGTTCTGTTAATTCCTTTATAGCGGGAGCATGTGATTCTGTATCAGCCATTACAGTTAGCTGTCATGGCTCTCTGGTCTCCTAGATATTGGAACATGTGTTCAGCCTTTTCTTGATCTCATGGGTGTGGCACTCTGGAAAAGTACAGGCCCATTATTGTGCAGAATGACCCTCAATTTGGGTTTAATTGAGGTTTTCTCATGATTAAATTTAAGTTTATTATGAATCTTTGGCAAGAAAAAACCCCAGAACAATTGCTGACTGAGTTCTGTGCTTTACATCCTACCAGGTGGTGCTTGGTTTAAATTTGTCACATTACTGATGGTGTTCCCATTGATCATTTGATTAAGGTGGTGTCTGCCAAACTTCTTTTTTTTTTAAGTTTTTTTATCCTCACCCAAAGATGTTTTTTTAATTGTTTTTTTAGAGAAAGAGGAAGGGAGAGAAACATTAACACAAGAGAGAAGCATCAATTGGTTGCCTCCCGTACATGCCTGGACTGGGGATTGAACCTGCAACCCAGGTATGTGCCCTGACCAGGAATTGAACCTACAACCTTTGGGTTACCGGACAATGCTCCAGCCAAACTTCTTTATTATAAAACTATTTTTGCCCCCTTTGTAATTGATAGATATTTTGAGGGGAGGTGCTTTAAAAGTGTGAAAATAGCCTATTTCTCATTAAGCTTTCCATTCATTCATTCAGATAAGTATGGACTCGTGATTCTTATTTTGTTCACTGCGTTATAATCTACTGTTATAATCATTTATGTTGTTGCTCAAATTGTCTTCAATTTGACAACTTGGAGCCTGTTAAAGTTGGCTTCTGTGTCCTTTTTACATGTCCCTTTTATTCCTTGGACAGCTTTGTTTTATGATACAACAAAATATTTTGGGCTTACCTTGTATTTTCTCCAAAGAAACCTGATTCCCTTCGGTGGGAAATGGTTATTTAGAGGCCAAAACCTGGGTACTAGATGTATTGTATTCATTGCTATTGGGATGTCACTGGCCAGTAGACAACATATGCACACACGTACAGGCAGAAATTAACATCTAGAATTATTTCTAGATTTACCTGTGTAGTATATTGAAAGCCATGCATTCACAGTTTTACCAATCCACATCTATGTAATTCCAATGCAATGCTTTTTCATATTGTTCTCCACTAGGATCATTTAAAGCTTTCATTATCTTTCAATTATTTGCTTATTTTATCAGTTTCCTATATGTAACTGTAGTGGGTTGAACGGTGGTTCCCCAAAAGATATGTCCACACCCTCACCCCTGGAACCTGTGAATGTGACCTTATTTGGAAAAGGAGGCTTTGCAGATGTAAGTTACAGTTCTAAAGATGAGCTCATCTTTGATTATCTGGGTGGGCCCTAAATCCAGTGACAGGTGTCCTCATAAAAAAATGATACATGCCCAGGGGAGAGGTACAAGAAGAAGAGGGCAAGGGTGCCTGAAGACAGAGGCAGAGGTGGGAGTTCTGCAGCCACAAGACAAGGAAGGCCTAAAGCCGCCTGAACCTGGAAGGAAGAGCAAGGAAGGATTCTTGTCCCACGCCTTCAGAGGTAGCGCTGCCCTGCAGACACCTTGATTTCCAACTTCTGCCTTTCAGGTCGCCTTCAGAGGTAGTGCTGCCCTGCAGACACCTTGATTTCCAACTTCTGCCTTTCAGGTCGGAGAGAGGAGGTTTCTGTTGTTTTAAGCTACCATAACTGCGGTAATTGGTTACAGCAGCCTTAGGAACCTCACACCTCCGCTTCTACCCCATCTCAGGGGCCAGCGCGCTTCTTTCTCTGCTCCAGCTCTGACTCCCCGTCGTGGACCCCTTTCCACCTTCCTCATGGATGCTCGTCTCACCGCACTTGAGCTCCCACATGCCAGACTCGGGGCCACCCTCTGTGTGGATGCCCTTCTCTATGTTGCCAGATGAAATGCAGGGTGTCTAATTATGCTTGAACTTCAGATAAACTACAAATAGTTCATGCAAGATTTGAGACATATTTGTACTAAAATGTTCTTCATTGTTTATTTGATATTCAAACGCACTAAGTCATGTTTTGTTTTGTTGGCTTCTTGAGGGCTAAATCTGGCAACCCAACCCCCTCACCCGACTTTGGCTAGGACCTCCCCCCGCACCAGGCCTCTTCTTCACAGTATGGCCTCTGCACTCCCCCGGGGCTCTGGCGTGCACACCAGGCTGCCTCTCCGACTGGCACCCCTTTCTGTCTGCTCCGTGGGCCATCATGGCTCCCTGTTCCACCCGCACTACCATGGATGCGTGCCTCCCAGATGGCTTTATGCCTGAATTGTTTAGGAAAAGAAGAGAAAGGAAGGAAAGGGGATGGAAGAGGAAGAGGAAAGGAAAGAAGTCATATTATACTTTTAAGTGTGGTTTATATTTTCCCTATAATACAGTTTTTAGGTGAAGAAATGCCCGTGTTGGTCAGGATTCTCTCGAGAAGCAGAACCAATAGAATATGAATAGATACAGATGCATAGATACGAGGAGATTTATTACCAGCAATTGGCTCACGTGGTATGAAGGCCAAGCAGTCCCACAATCTGCCCTCCACAAGCTGGGGGTTTCTGGGTGAAAACTCATAAGCACCAAACTCCGACTTTCCCGCCTTTTCTCACAACAGTCATGGTCTCGCCTCTACTCATCCTTGCATCTGAAAAAAGGTGGGATGGGAGATGTAAAACAGATCTACTGTATCTCTTAAGTACTATGAAAGAATTAGTAATGCCACTCCCGGTTATTTTTTCTGCCAAGTTCCGTTGCTCTCCTTTTGAGTCTCCCCCAAAGCATCCCTACCGACACCACAGGTCGGCCACCTCTCAGGGGCAGGGCCTTTCTCGTGTTCTCTTCGGACGGGTGCCCCACCGCTGTTCACGTGCCAGGCATGGGGCAGGGCCAGGGACGGGGCCCCTCTCCTCCCTGTCCACTTCCTGCCGCTGCCTCAGGTGTTTTGTCTCCAGACCATAGGCTTGTTGCTCGTGTTCTTTTCCCTTTGTCTCCCTGCTGCTTCTTGCCCTTCACGCACGGAAGTGTGACCCTGCACCCAGCCTTCTCTTTAGGCCAGAGCACCACGAAGACACTTCGTGGTCTGTAATGACCTAGTTAGCTCTTTCGACTTATCTGTATGACTTTGATAATGTTGCTGGGCAAAAAGCAAAACTCATGCAGAGTTTTGACTTAAAATAATAACTAAGTTAGTAAGTCTAATTTAGGAAAGCAGCTCGATTTCCTAGGTGCTCGCTAATTATGTTTTTTAATTTACTGTCAACCCAACTACGGCCATAAATTGAAGTGCCATCACAAGAGGGCACATTTCTGATCAAACAAGCCACAAATTCAGGTCAGCCAGTCAAGCCATAACACACTCTTTTTAGTTTTTATAGTCACGGGAAGCAATAAATGACAAGGGCTAGCATGCAATAAAGCCGTTATCAGACTGTGAGAAAAAACCCATATGCAATGTAGTTACATTGCAACTACACCCCCCTAATAAATTCAGATGCCTTTTACATGTTAGAGTATTTTCCCACCTCACCCGACTGGTGTGGCTCCGTTGGTCCAGTGTCATCCTGCAAAGAGAAAGGTCACCGGTTTAATTGCTGGTCAGGGCACATGCCTGGGTCGCGGGCCAGTCCCCAGTCAGGACACACGCGAGAGGCAACTGATCAATGTTCTTCTCCCTTTCCTTCTCCCTCCCTGCCCCTCTAAGAATAAATTAAAAAAATATATTATTTAAAAAGAATAGTTTCCTGTCACAAGTAAAGTACCAAGAAATGTTTGTCTTTTCAGAGATTTGTCACAGTTGGTTTCTACCGTTCCTGCATGAATCACACTGGTTCATCTGCTACAACTTAGAAGGTTCTGGCCAGTGGTCAACATAAACGGAAGTGATAAATGTGCAGTTGGCTCATATGAGAGACCATGTAGACTCGTTTATGGAATAATGGGGAAGATTTACGTTGGTGAGGCAGTGGTACATGTGGGAATTTCAGTAGTTGTGGAGGTGAGACATGGACGAATTAGAATGAGAGGTTAGACCCACCTATTGAGCTAAGAGAAGGAAAATAGAGAACCACTGAACCAAGGTCATAGCTGAACAGGGGGAACGTGAATCACTGAAGGTTTCAGGTCACTACTAGCCTGGATGCCCCAGGTTTGCCCAGTGGACACCTGAGGGCTTTCTACACTGGGCAGCTTCTGCTGTGAAGTAAATAACAACTCCCTCTCTTTTCCTTATAAGACTCTCATAAGCCAGTGAGGTAACAGGTGACAAAAAGAGCTTACAAAAATCTTGGTGATGTACTACACAGCAAGAAAAAAAATTTATGTTTTTTAAAAAGATAATTCCTACCATTGCTCTGTTGAGGTGTCATATAATTGAGGAAAACTCATGTTAGCGATGGAACTAAAAAGAAGCAGCTAACAATCAATTGCCCTGGGTTGTGCTTCTCTGTATCCAGTGCCTCCCACCTTCAGTTTTTCCCCACCAGCGTGGAGAATGTGGGCGCAAATGCCGGAGATGTCAGGAGCAAGAGTGGCCCCGGGAGTGGAGAAGAGGCACCAGTGAGGGATACCCCGTTAAGGTGGGTTTCATTCTTCCTTAGTGGGCTCTTTGCATAGGTTCAGGACTGGACCTGTGATGGGAGAAGCTCAATTCATTTCCCTCTTATGGTAACTAGGCAACCATACCACATATTTTACAAATTATGTTTTATTTGGATGAAACTGCATTTTGGAATTAATCATAAGAAAAATCTTGGAAAAGGTACAGAAAGTAAATCTAGTTTTCTGCTTGTCGTTATGAAGCATGGTGTTTACTTTGTAAGAATTTGGTAAGGTTTGGTGTGGAGGGTGTCTTCAGATGATACCTAAGAGGGTGGCAAGTAGAGTCCAGAGTAACCTCTTTGCTTTTTTCCCACCTCCACACACGTGAAAGAGGACATTCTTAGAGCTTTTCTACCAGGAAAGAATTTAAGGAAGCGAGGATCATGTTATCAAATAAAAAGAGCCTTGAATTTATTTTCAAAGGTGAAAAACTGGAAAACTTGGGTGCTGTAATTGTCGTTAATGCCTAATCTCTGTGACTCTCCTCAAAATAGATGGCAACACACCAGGTGAGCTAATAACATCGTCTGAGACACTCTTGTCCAGAAACATTTCAAGGGCTCGAAATCCAGCGGAGGCCACTTTTCCCACTCCAGAGCTCCAAGGGTGCTGCAGAACTATTCCCCCTCCAAACAGGATTTCTGAATAAAGTGCAATATTTTTTTTTCTGAAAGAAAATATCTAGGAGCCAAAACCAGAACATGGACCTCAAAAGCAGAGCAATACATGTATGAAATGATGTCAAAGCAGCCCCAGGGACACTGCACCCAAATGTAGGTCTGAATGACCGTGGGCTGGTGATTTAGTGCCTTGCAAGGATGAAGACCATGACTGAGGGCTCACACCTGTGAAGTAGATGGAACCAAGACCTGTGCCAAGAACAGAATCCTAGAAATGCTGTCCCCTTTGTGACGAGCATCAGACAGACCACATCCGTGGCCTAAGGAAGTCTGTGCCTTGGACACTTTGTGCATGAGAAGTAATTTCCTTTGAGAAATAAAAAACCCATGGGGGTGGCAGGGTGGGATAGGAGGGAAGCCCACAAGAAGGTGTAAGATCTATATTTGTACTGTCCGTGTGGTATGAGAAAACCAAGCCCAGATACTAATATAAAAATGGATCTTGAATGGGATGGAATCCCTAAGAGTGTCTTCAATACATGGTGCTGGGAACATTGGAAAGCCACATGCAAAAGAATGAAACTAGATCACAGGTTGTCCATAAGTACAAAAATGAATTTAAAATGGATCAATGACCTAAATATAAGATCTGAAACAATAAATTACGTAGAAAAAAGCATAGGTATGAAATTTGTGGACCTTGGTCATAGAGAACATTTTATGAATTTGACCCCAAAGGCAGGGTAAGTAAAGGCAAAAATAAATGAGACTATATCGAACTAAAAAACTTCTTCACAATAACAACAAAAAAAAAAGAAAAAGGAACAACAAAAAGCAAACAAATGGGAGATAATAGTTGCAAACAATATCTCTGACAAAGGGTTAATATGCTAAATATATAAAGAACTCATACAACTCAACACCAAACAAACAATACAATTAAGAAATGAGCAGAGCACCTGAACAGACACTTTTCCCAAGAACACATACAAATGGCCAACAATATATGAAAAGATGCTCAACTTCACTAGCTACTAGGGAAATGCAGATCAAAACTACAGTGAGATGCCACCTCATACCTGTTAGAATAGCCATTATCAACAAGGCAGGTAATAAGTGTTGGTGAGATTGTGGAGAAAAAGGAACCCTCATTCACTGCTGATGGGAATGCAGACTCGCACAGCCACTATGGAAAATAGTATGGCAGTTCCTAAAAAAATAATGGAGTTACTGTATGACTCAGCAATTGATGCAGACATTGGCCAGCAGTGTCCATGGCGTTGTGGATGAGACAAGACAAATTCATGTGGACCACCAAAGTCCTGTGGAGGGAAAGGGACAGCACAGCCACTCTCTCAAGAGGAGAGTGCCCCGGTCCTTGCCTGTACAAGCTTTTATTGCTTTCTAATAGCATACATCAAAGAAAGTTTTCATTCATTGTGCTTAGGTTTGCTTTAGGTAATTACTTTTTACAGATAGCAGCAGAAAGGATGTTACTGATTACTTCCTCCAGATTAACAAGGAAAAAATGTTGCAAATGCAAGAGACTGATAAGAGTAATTGGTCTGGTTACACTTCAACCCTTGGGAGAATTAGCACAGACTTCAGGAAGTTACTTTAAAGATATGCAATAAGCATTTGGTGCCTCAATTCAGGGTGAGGGAGTTTTATCAAGAGCAAGTCACAAAGCAGCCCAGGTACAATGCAGGCCTGATCTCCCATGGGAGAACCGATCTGTGGGTTTGGCATCCTGTGTGCTGCCGTGCGCCTATGGGCTTTCCCATAGGGCTGAGCTACATTTGCCATTCCACACAGACGGGTTCCCTATAAGCAATCCCTCTTCTGGTTATCTACCTGGAAAAGTCAAAAACATTTATTTGAAAAATTATGCATATATGTGCCCCTATGTTCATTGCAGCATTATTCACAGTGGCCAAGACATGGAGACAACCAAAGTACCCTTTGATAAGGAGTGGGATAAAGAAGATATGATATACATGTATACAATGGAATACCACTCAGCCGTAAGAGAAGACGAAATATTGCCATTTGTGATGACGTGGACTTTGAGAGTATTATGCTGAGCTAAATAAGTCAGTCACAAAAAGCTGAGGACCATATAGGATTGCGCTCATATGTGGAATATAAAACCATGTTGTGGTTACCAGAGGGAAGGGTGGTGGGGAAGGTAGTAAAGGGTCGAGGAGGCTAAATATGTGGTGACAGAGGATGATCCAACTTCGGGTGGTGAGCACACAATGCAATATACAGACATGTATCATAGACATGTGTACTTGAAACCTATATGATCTTAACCAATGTCACTGATAAATGTAATAAAAAATAAAAATAAAAGTTATAATGTTAAAATCTGGAAATAAGGTAAAGGGTTGTAGATAAATCTCGGGGGTGGGGTGGGGAATCAAAGACAGTGAATTCCTGCTGTCAGACTCTCGGCTGCAGTACTTGGCCCTGACACAGAGTTCTGACCATGGGGGCCCTGCGTGGGTGCGTGCGTGTGCGCACTCAGCCCCCGGACGACGTCGGAGCAGCCCCGGGCGAGGACTCCAGCGCCGTAAGTCACACTGGGTTATATATGTATAAATAACAACAGACTGAGATGACCTCAGAAAGAAGAGATGACAATAGTTTATTGTGAAAAGGGACTCCATTTCTGATGAAACAAAGAAAAGTGGCAATTGTGTACACAGTTCAAGAAAATAAAACACCTTTTTACAGGGGAAATGTCTTTTGCACCAGGCTGGGCTGGCTCTATTGCCAAATTCTGTCAAAAGCTGAGGCTATGAACATATGTCAAAAAGAAATGTAAAGAAATAGGAATTGAAGGCATGTAAATATCTAATTATGATGTGTATCTGAAGCTAGTATATAATATTGTGAGTCAACTATAATTGGAAAGTAAATAAGAACACCCCACGAGGAAAAAAAAAAGAAAATAGAAATTACTGCAATTTAGTACTTAAATAATGTTCCTTAAACAATGTCCAATGGTGAGGAAGAGGAAACTGAAAATGAATAACAGGAAAACAGCAAGCTGATTTTCACTCTGTAAGAATAGTTTCTCTTGTGTTTCCACTGCTGGCCTGTGGCTTGAGCCTTTTCAAACCATTGGCCTAATCAGAGGACTCAAACATCTAAGAAACGGCTGGAATCAGGACCCGTGAGGATATGAAAAGTCAAGCTCGCCACAAGACTGGTGGATGCCTTCTCGGCTGACTTCGGAAGACGGAGCTCCTTCACTCCATGTCAGGGGCCAGCGCCCTGGCAGGCGCAGGGAGGTGAACGTGGAGTGTGCCACGGTGTTCTTAACTCCTCTGGGTCTTACACGTTTATGGGGTGTTTCTCCTATTTCAGAACCTGATTGACTGGATTCTCACGGTGCGTATCCTCTTTCCTTGGAGTCTCCATGCACCTTTGGAACCCATACCCACTTGTCCCGTGCAATAAAATGGAAGCAGATGAAGTTGGGAGGCTGGCGAGACCAGGTCTTAAGTCCTGAGCAAGTGGCCTGGGCCCTACTTGCCTCATCTGAAAAATGGGAAAATAATGAGCTCCTCAAGGAGGGACCATTAACACATGAAGATCATTTCACACAGTGCCTGACACACAAAAATTGAGTAGCTTCTTAGTGAGGAAGAGACGGAGCCTGGAGCCAGACAGTCAGAGTTTAAGTGTGGGCTGTGTCACAGTGATGTGGCCTGGGGCAGTTCACTTCAGATTTCCTGAGCTTTCCACGTTTTGCCATTTGAGTGAGGTGAAGATATATTTGTTTCCTCCAAAGCGACCTGAGTCAGTGCCCTGGTATTCAGCTAACTTGAACTCCAGTGTTTTGAAACAGTGTCTGTTGACAGAAATATATTTGGCATCACTGGGGAATTTAAAACTACATCCAGACAGTGTCATGACCCCTCAAACTCAAGATGACAGTATTATTACGGAGGACGAATGTTGCTGAAAAGTTTTATGCTGTCACCGCTGTACTGCACACAGGGCCATGTCAGTGCCTGGTTAGCAATGGCAGTCACAAAGATGAAACTGTAGTCTTGCAAACAGGTGAAATCAGTTCCCTCCCTTCCATCCCCCAAGTGGTGTATCTGATTCCCACTCATTCTGGGAGATGGGGATTCACACGAGATTTTCTTTTGGTCTCACGCAGATACTTCCAGTGTAGAAAATTCCCTAATGCTGAAATTAAACTAAAAATCTAAGAATTTGGATACGGATTAGCCTGGGAAGAAGCTTTGTGGCCCTCGGTCTTCTACGACAACACTTACTTTTCTAAGTAAAGGAGTAACCTGAGGAGGCCCCAGTGCTGAGGGACCGGACTTTGTCACCTCGCGGTTTCAGGTTTTCAGAGGGCCTTGCAGAGGTCAAGAGAAGCACAGTCCACGTCTATAATAAACCCAACTGAACCCCAAAGAAAGAAAGATAAAAAGAGAAAGAAATTCCAAGATGGGGTTACAAAATTTGTGGTGGTTAAAACAAATTTTTTATGAGAGTTTATCGGAGTCAAACTGATGACCTGTGTAAGTGCTCAGATGCTCCTCTGTGGTGTACTTTAAATGTCAACATCTGATAAGTAAACAATTCAACCTGCACATGCACACACACGCACATGTAGTGTCATGTAATTACATCATTCCCAAGATGATTAAGGGAGTCATTGGGGGACTCACGGAAATTATTAGTCCATAGTTCATGACAGAGATGATCCAGTAATGAGATAATGAGTTAAGTTGGCTGGTGATACCATCTTTCTTCACATCTGCCAACACTTTGCTGTAACTAGAGGTATAATATGGTGGCACTGAGGCCCTTTGTGGCAGTGAGGATCCAGGCTAGTGGCCCTCGTGTTGCTCCCCTTCTCATGCCCTGTGTGTTTGCACTAGGGAGTATCCAGATGGTGGATGTACCACTGCCTGACTTCTTAATGTTAACTCTCCTCTGTGGTCCAGTGACTAAATCAGCCCAAGGGTCTGGGTGGAACTGGCACACTTACTTATGGCATTCACTGTTAGTTAGTTAGTTAGTTAGTTAGTTTGTTTGTTTGTTTGTTTTACCAGTTTTATGGGTTCGTTACTCTTTGAGAAAGAGAACCCGTTCAATCTCTTGTTTTCAATGAATAATAAAATGCAGCCTAGAGAAGAATGACAAGTAAATATTAATACAGTCAATAGGCCAGTTGTCCCAATTTTCCCCCCTTTGTCCTCTTCCACCCAACAGCCCCCCACTGCTTCCAGCGGTCCCCCGCCCTTTGTTCCTGTCCAGGGGTCGTGAATATAAGTTCTTTGGCAACTCCATTTCCTATACTTGCTCTTAACATCCCCTTGTCCATTCTGCAACTACCAATTTGTACTTTTTTTTTAAAGATTTTATTTATTTATTTTTAGAGAGGGAAGGGAGGTTAGAAAGAGAGAGAGAGAAACATCAATGTGTGGTTGCTGGGGGTCATGGCCTGCAACCCAGGCCATGTACACTGACTGGGAATCAAACCTGTGACACTTTGGTTTACAGTCCACACTCAATCCACTGAGCTATGCCAGCCAGGGCTTCCAATTTGTACTTCTTAATCTCTTCACCTTTCCCTCCATTTCCCTAGACCCCCCTCCTCACTGGCCACCATCCAAATGTTCTCCATATCTATCATTCATTCTCTGTCACGCTTGTTTGATTAGTTGTGGTTTTTTTTTTAGGTTCAGTTGTTGATAGTTATGTATTTATTGCCATTTTAATGTTCATAGTTTTGATCCTCTTTTTCTTAAACAATTCTCTTTGACATTTAACATAATAATGGTTTGGTGATGATGAACTCCTTTAGCTTTCTCTTATCTGGGAAGCACTTTGTCTGCCCTTCCATTCTAACTGATAGCTTTGCTGGATAGAGTGATCTAGGTTGTAGGTCTTTGCTTTTCATGACTTTGAATATTTCTCACCAGTCCCTTCTAGCCCGTGAAGTTTCTTTTGGGAAATCAGCTGAGAACCGCTGAGAGAACTCCTTTGTAGGTAATTATCTGCTTTTCTCTTGCTGTTTTTTCAGATTCTCTCCTTATCTTTAAACTTTGGCATTTTAATTATGAAGTTTCTTTGTGTGTTCCTCTTTGGATCCAACTTGTTTGGGTTTCTCTGTGCTTCCTGGACTTCTATGTCTATTTCCTTCACCAAATTAGGGAAGTTTTCTTTTCTTATTTTTTCAAATAGATTGCCAATTTCTTGCTCTTTTCCTCTTCTCCTCTGGCACCCTTATTATGCGAATGTTGGAATGCTTGAGGTTCCTTACACTGTGTTTGATTTTTTGGATTCATTTTTCTTCTTGTTGTACTGATTGGATATCTTTTTCTTCCTTATGTTCCTTATGAAAATCAAATGATTTTCAGCTTCATCCACTGTACTGTTGATTCCCTGTAAATTGTTCTTTATTTCAATTAGTGTCTCCTTCATTTCTGACTGGATCATTTCTGTGCTGTTGAAGAACACACTGAGTTCCTTGATCATCCTTAAAACTGGTATTTTGAACTCTGCATCTGCTGGATTGCTTATCTCCATTTTGTCTAGTACTTTTTCTGGAGTTTTGTTCTGTTCTTTTACTTGGGCCATAGTACTTTGTCCCTTCATTTTGGCAGCCTCCCTGTGTTTGTTTCTATGTATTAGGTAGAGCTGCTTTGACCCCATGTCTTGGTAGTGTTGCCTAATGTAGTAGGTGTGCTGTAGGGTCCAGTGGCATAGCCTCCACTATCCCCTAAGCTGGGTACTTAGGTACACCCTCCATGTGGACTAAATACTCCCTCCTCTTGTAGTTGAATCTTGATTGCTGTCAGCAGGTCAATGGGAGGAATTTGCCCAGGCCAGACAGTCAGTAGGATAGGCTGTGACCCCTGGCCAGCAACCACCTCCATCCGTGGCTTGTGGAGGTGGTTGGGTGGTGGTACTTCAGTGTGGTCTGTAACTGTCTGCTGGGTACACAGTCTGTGGGGTTTGACCTTGGCCCGGTGGTGCAGGCCAAGGTCAGCCACCACCTCTGGTCTGTCTGGGGCCCCATGGCATAAGCCATAAAGAGATCTGCAGATGGCTGCTGCTAGTGCCAGGCCTGGGGCCACTCAGTGAGAGGTACAGGGGCTGGGCTCAGCTATTGCTTGTTGAGTGGAGTTAGGAAGAGCTGAAGCCTGTGCCTAACCCAGCCATTCAGATGGAAAAGCCACTGTTACCAGCTTGGGTGGGTCCCTAAGTTGGTTGGGGTAGAGCTTTAGGTAATCAGGGTGGGGCTAACCTTTTGTGTCACGCTGATGGAGACTCAAATATGGTACCGCTGCACCATAGCTCTGTGGGCAGAAAGCTCAGAAAAAGAATAATGGCCACTATCTGCAGTTTGGTCAGGGAGGAAGCTGTCCCCTAGCTCTTGCCCTGATGCCAGACACTTCAGTTCTTCCCTGTGTGCCACCGGTGCCCTTCAAGGATGCCCTGATGCTGGAGCCCAGATGGAGTGAGTCTAAGTGAGTCTGACTGAGTAAGTCCATGTGTGGGCCCCTCCAACAGGTGATGCCTGAGAATGCTGCAGTTTCTTCCTCCGACCCAACCCCCCCTGGTTTTTACAGAAGTTATGGGAACCTATTTTCCCGGCACTGGAACCCTGGGCTGGGGGTTAGGATCCCTCACTCCTGAGATATCCCTACATTTTATATTCACCACACGTGAGTTGGGGACCAGCCCATTCTGTGTCTCTGCCTCTCAACCCTTCCTACCCATCTGGATGAATGTGGTTACTTTAATTCCTTAGTTGTTGGACTTTCATACAGCTCGATTTTCTGATGGTTCTGTAGTTTAGCTGTAATTTTGCCGTGGTTGTGCGAGGAGGTGAGCCGTGTTTACCTCCACCTCCATCTGGACCAGAAGTCAGTACATACATTCTTAAAGAAAGATACCGATGGGGGCCCTTTCCACAAGAGAGCACCCCCTCAGTGACATAAAGGGTTTGAAAACTAATAAAAGCCTCCTGAGAGAAGCATGCTGGTCGAAGTTTGGTCCAACACTGGGCTATGTTATTGCTTATGCAGCATTCTCTCTGACTTGATAGGAAGCCATATTGGGTGGGGTAGCCATTAACTTTGTTCCCATATTTGACTAGTGGAGATTGTCTGCTTCCCTGCAAATTTTATTTGCAGATATCAGAGGAGGCTTTCACTTCTCCATCCTCAGGGAAATTCAGGAATGAGGAAATGAGAGCGGGCTAGAGGGGGAAGGAGAGAGGGAAGGGGAGAGGAGGGCAGAGGAGGCAGGAGGGGGAAGGGAGGGGAGGAAGAGGAGAGAAGAGAAGAGGGGAGGTGGGAGTGAAGAGAGGGCAAAGAGCAAGAAAAGTGAGTAAGGTGGAACCTTGGCAGTTGGAACCAGTGAGTTGGGAAGGCTTGAGTTGGGGTGAAGGGAGCCTGAAGATTGGGAACTTGGGTCTAAGACACAGGGAGAGGGAACAGACATAAGGGAGGGGAAGAGGTAGCAACCAGCTGGCCTTAAAGTGGGGGAGAGAGGTCCTGCTGAATGACCGTGTGGGGCAGGAATCAGTGGAAAAGCCTGAGACTTAGTGAAAAGGGCTGTTTACCAGTGTGCCAGGCTGGGCAGTAGGATGGCCGAGTGGGATGGCAGGGGTACCAAGAGGGCTTAGGACTTGGGCCCAGTGTCCCTGATGCCTCTCCCCCTACTGCTCACCCCAAACTTTTAAGATGCACTGCTAAATAATTTAGTTAATTAATAAGAGGGTTACAAATATTTTGAAACATCTAGTCTAGGCTTCACACAGGATACAAGGACCTCTGTTAAAATGTCAGCTTTGATGGTTCCCCAGTGGTTTCCTCCCCCCCGACCCCCGAATATCATCTGGAGTCCTTCCCAAGGCCTGCAGGGTGCTGCTTTTAGGACCCGGTGTTCCCCTGCTTCCTCTTCCGACTTCATCTCTTCCCATCCTCCCCTCAGACGTGCTTCCAGAAATACGGTTCTTTGCTTTTCTCTATTGCAAAGAACCAAGCTCCACTTCACGGCCTTGGCACTGGCTGTTCTTCAGACACTGCAGGGCTTGCACTCTTTCGCTTCATTCAGACTCCTTCTCTGCCCCGGTATTAGCATGTAGGGCCGCTATGCGAGATACCACAGACTGGGTGGCTTAAACAACAGAAACTAATTTTCTCACAGTTCCGGAGGCGGGAAGTCCAAGATCAAGGTGCCAACAGGATCAGTTGCTCCTGAGGGCCACGAGGGAAGGATCAGTTCCGGGTCTGTCTCCTCGGCTTATAAATGGTTGTCTTATCCCTGTGTCTTCCCTCTATGTGTCCAGGTCTAAACTTCCTCCTCTCAAAAGGACACTGGTAATAATGGATTAGGGATCACCCTAGTGACGTCATTTTAGCTTATTACCACTGTAAACACCCTATCTCCAAATATGGTCACATTTTGGGGTACTGGTGGTTTGGACTTCAACATGTGAATTTAGAAGGTTGGGGGTGGGGGGTGGCACACTTCAGCCCATAACAGCCTTTTATCGGATTCCCTGATACATTCAAAATAGTGTCCATATTAATTGACACACATTTATTCATTTTTTTTTGTAGGCCTCCCTTTACTTAAATGTCAAGTCCAGAGGGCCTGGAGAGGAGCAGGCCCTCAATAAATATTCATGAGCAAATAAATACACATTATGAAGCCATTACAAAGTACTCTGCAAAAAAGCAATGACAGAGAAAGATAGCTAAGGTATATTGTTTTTAAAAAGTCATAGTTTACAAACTGCATGCGTAGCATAATTTCATTTTGAAATCAGATGCATATAATTTATCTTTATTAAAATAAAGCTTGGAGAGAGATGCAACAACATGGCAATAATGGGTGGCCCTTGGGGTGAGATTTTGCTTTCTTTTGATATCTGTCATTTATGTGTATTTTCTAATTTCTCTTCTGTGAATATATATTACTTGCATAAGGGGAAAAAGACAATACAGCATATTAAAAATTACTAGAAGATATTTTGTCATAACTTTTAACTAGCTATTAAGTGAGAAAAAGAAATACACGATTTATCTTTTTCAGTGGAAAACAGCAATTTCTCACAGCCCAGTGGCTGAGAGTGCAACCTATCGAATCTACCCAGGCTGGATTCAAGTTCTCGATTGCCACCTTCTAGATTTTTCATCTGGGATATCGGTCACACATACCGAATCTCAGTTTCTCATGTGTAGAATAGGGTGATAATGGTACAAGATTTGAGACAGTCTGTCATCTCCGGAGCAAACGATAATTTTATTCTTTTGATCTCAGTGCCTTGGAGATTTCAGGACACGAAGAGTGAAAGACTGGCCCAAAGATGTGGCCCTCTCTTTATTCCTTTTAAAGGGCAAGAACAATTATGAAGGATACACGGACAATAACGGGGGTGGGGTATGGAAACAGGGGAGGGAGGTGAGGAGGGCTGGGGTGCTGGGCTGCGGGGGGAAGGCAGAAAACTGTACTTAAACAACAATCAGAAAATAAAATAGATTTAAAAAAATAAAAAATAAATAAAGGGCAAGCCAAGCACTATCCAAATACTGCCCGCGTAGCCCTGGACACAAGGCCTGGACTCGGGAGGTCAGTGAGGCATATCCGCTAAGGGTGCCGAATTTAGGGGAGCACCCAAAATCTCAGTAATCAATATCAGTACAATTTTAATGGAATATTTTTAAAAATAAGAATTATATAAAAATCTATGATGAACAAAATATCAACCACTTTAGTAAAGACAGGCTAAGCATTACTGATTTCTCCTGTGCCCCAGGCTCCGTTACGGCTCAGTAGGGCACCGCATCCAGCCCACAGACTGAAGGTAGGAAACCTTCAATCACTCAAGTCATTATTAATTACTACTCAATAATAATTAATTATCCAAATTATCCTGAGCCTCAGAACTGGCATGGCTCACCCTGTGACTGTTTGGCCTTCATTCAGGGCCGTGGAAGGATGCCAGGAGGGAATGTGTATTTTTCTGATCCTGCTGCTTTCTGGTCCTCTGTAGGCACACCTAATCACAATTGCTACCTATCACAGCCTTCTTACGTCATTGAGGACTCTGAGGAGCAAGTTTTTTCCTGTTCTTTTATAGAAACATAAAATGCCAGCAAAGCGTGATTTCTACCCCAGAGAGCGCTGAGCAGACTTTGCAGGTGTTGCAGACTACTCCATTGGTACTTCCGGGGAAGGGCACACTGACCTTGGCTTACCTTGCTTCAAAAACAGGCATTAGCGAACAGTGTGTTCATTCCATCTTCATCCCAGGAGAAGGGAAAATCCTTCTGTGATGAGGTCAGCTGGGTTTTATGTGGAGTGTTTCCCTGAGTGCCTTTCATGTTATTACATCATGTTATTACATCATGTTATTACATGTGATTTTTGTGGGTATTAGTTTATGCATGTAAAGAACTTCACAGTGCATTCATATGGAAATTGCTAGTCAAAAGTAGCGAAGACATTTATTTTTTTATTTTATTTTTTAAATTTTTTAATCGTTGTTCAAGTACAGTTTTCTGTCTTTTACTCCCATCCCAGCCCACCCACCCATCCTTCCCCACCTCCCTCCCATTTCCACCCCCCTAGCTTTTGTCCATGTGTCCTTTATATTTGTTTCTGTAAACCCTTCCCATTCTCTCCTGAAATTCCCTCCCCTCTCCCCTCTGGTCACTGTCAGCCTGATCTCTACAAAGACAACATTTAAAGCATGGTTTTTCATACAATGGTTTTATTTTTACATAGGACAACTCACATGCTGATACCATAGATTCTAAGTTGCTCTATTAAAGTAATCATTAGAAAAATGTAATATCCTTAGCATGTTTTAGAAAATTTTTGCTCTTAGTTTGATGGAATGTAAATGCTATTTTCAAACATATAAGTTGAAACATCATGAAATAAACTTAACCTATGCCAAATTTGTTTCAGAAAGCACCTGCAGAAATCTGTGTTCTTTCTAGCTATTAAAAAACTCAGAGACCAAAGGGGAAAGACGGGTAATTCAGATGGGTAGTGTATACGACTTAGATTTGGTTACAGTAAGTTTAGCATAATCCATTGTAAGGTGACATTCTGGATGAACTTTATAACAGTGAAAACACTAGCTTTGAGAGTTTTTTTTCTTTAATTGAAGGAGTGTTGCTCCCCACACTTTTCCTTTTTTAGGTTCATGTGTTTACCAGAGAAGTGAAACACACTCAGGTTATATATCTGTGTCCAGTAAACAATCTGAGACACTACTCTGAGACCACCAGGCTGTGAGGGAAGTCCAGCCAGTCCCACATGATCCAGCCTTCACAGGCCAGGCACTTGACGTGTGAGTGAAGGAGCCATCATGGACTTGGGGACACGATGTGGAGAATAATCAAGGAACCCAGCTGACAACTGGAACTGATACTTCAGATGCATGGCCCCAGGTGGGCCATCTGGGCCATGTCCAGTCACTAGATCCATACCAGCTGAGGCCCCAGTCATCCTGGAAGAGGGATGAATGGTCCCCCAATGTGCCCTGTCTGATTTTCTGACCCATGAAATTGTGAGCATTATAGAATAGCTGTTGTTTTGAAAAAATGCTTTAGGGCCACAGATACCAAAAGCAGAGGCATGAGTATAAAAAAACCCTGAAAAATGAGACATAGTTATAACAATGGTCAGATTCTGATTGTTGGTGCTCTCAATTTAACTTATGAATGTACTTATCCATTCATTCAAAAAGTGTATTGAGACAGCTGCAAGCCAGACATTATAGTTTGTGCTGGGGATACAAGACAAGTGGGAGGGGGAGGAGGAGGGGGAGAGGAGAAAATAGTTCTGTCCTCAAGAAATGTCTGATTTACTGGGGGTGTTGAACAAGTAAACAGTTACCATACAATGATCAGGCTTTTATTTATTTTTTTAAATATATTTTATTGATTATGCTATTATAGTTGTCCCAATTTTCCCCATTTTGTTCCCCTCCACCCAATATCCCCCTTCCCTCCAGCAATTCCCACCACCCTCTTAGTTCATGTCTATGGGTCACACATATAAGTTCTTTGGCTTCTCCATTTCCTATACTATTCTTAACATCCCCCTGTCTATTTTGTATCTACAAATTTATGCTTTTTAATCCTTGTACCTTTTCCCCCATTCTTCCCCATCCCACTCCCAGCTGACAACCCTCCAAATGATCTCCATATCTATGATTGTGTTCCTTTTCTGGTTGTCTGCTTCATTTGTTTTTTAGATTCAGTTGTTGAGTTATGTATTTATTGCCATTTTTATGTTCAAAGGTTTGATCTTCTTTTTAGTAAGCAAGTCTCTTTAACATTTCATATAATAAGGGTTTGGTGATGAAGAACTCCCTTTAGCTCTCTCTTGTCTGGGAAGCACTTTATCTGCCTTCCACTCTAACTGATAGCTTTGCTGGATAGAGTAATCTAGGTGATAGCTCTTGCTTTTCATGGCTTTGAATACTTCTTGCCAGTCCCTTGTAGCCTGCGAAGTTTCTTTTGAGAAATTAGCTGAGAGTCTTATGGGAACTCCTTTTTAGGTAATTATCTGCTTTTCTTTTGCTGCTTTTAAGATTCTTTATCTTTAACCTTTGGCATTTTAATTTTGATGTTTCTTTGTTCCTCTTTGGGTCTGAATTGTTTAGGACTCTCTGTGCTTCCTAGACTTGAATGTCTATTTCCTTCACCAAGTTAGGGACATATTCTTTCATTATTTTTTCAAATACGTTTTCAGTTTCTTGCTCTTCCTCTTCTCCTTCTGGCATCCCTGTGATTCAGATGTTGGTACATTTGGAGATGTTGCAGAGGCTTGTTAGACCATCCTCATTTTTTTAAATTCTTTTCTTTGCTTTTCAGGACGATGCCCAATCCACTGAGCCACACCAGCTGGGGACATTATGATTATTCCTGAAGTTTAAGTTTTCCTAATCTTTCCTTACAGATTGTGGCATAGAGTGAAAGGTACCTGCCAATAGCCAATTCTCCCTTCTACATTAGTTACTCAGCTACATGATTACATTTTTAAAGCCTCCCTTGCAGCTAAGTATGTCCATGTGACCAAGCTGTAAGCCAGTAAACACTGTGTTATGTGGATATTCTGAAAAATCTCCCTTTTATTCTGCCCTGCTGTTTGGAATAAAGATACAATAGCTGGAGATCAATAGCCATCTGGGCCATGAGTTTGAGGTGTGGTGGGCAACACTCTCTATTGACCCTTCTACTAGAAATAAGTTTCATGAGAATAGGCACCTTGTATATCTTGGTCAGAACAACATCTCCAACACCTTAAAAGTGTGTGGCATGTGGTAAGGGCTCAGGTATTGAATGGGTATTGAATGAATAAACTGGATGAATAATGAGTTTACTCCAGACCATGTAAACACTGATCATAAAGTTCTCCCAGGGGATATTCAACCATCAGTAGGTAAATGCAAGTTCTCAGTTTTTATCACAAAATAAAACTCTTGCTTAATTCAAATCATATTACTCCTACTAGTTTTCCTTTGTTCTCCTAGACTTGCCACTGTTATAGTAGGAGAGGGTTTTTTCTTAATGGTCTCCAATGTTCTCTTCAAACAAAATATTTAAAAACTATTCTCCTAATAATTCTTCCCAATTGTTTTTTTGCCTAGCAAGTTTAAAATTCTTTCATCTTTAATGTCATGTGCATCTATTTGTGTGTGTTTCTCTTGTTAAATGCAGGCACTATTTTGTAACTTAATCTTAGGCATTGCCTCAAGTCTATAAGAATCATCCAAAATACATTCCTAAGAGTTCAGACAATATGGTTATTATTATCATTACTATTATTGAATGTAGTCACTAGGTCCTAAGGATTTAACTAGACTCTTTACTGCAACTGAACTTCATCTAATCTTTTTCCATTCTACATTCCACTGTGGTTTCCCACATTTCAATATATCACCTATTCTTATCATCAGTTCTTATATCTTTTAAACTATTAAATTAAATATTAGTCTCCCTGCTTCCCTCATTTTTAAAAAATTTATTGATTTATTTTTTATTTGGAACATCTATCATTTGCCTCTCATATACCCCTAACTGGAGACCTGGCCTGCCACCCAGGCATGTGCTCTGACTGGGAATGGAACTGGCAGCCATTTGGTTTGCAGGTGGATGCCCAATCCACTGAGCCACAGGAGCCAGAGCATGCTTTCCCTCATTTTTAAGGTGACCTTTCTCTCCTGCCATCTTTTTAATGAAGGAGAACACTCCCTCTGGTCCCCTCTTTTTTTTTTTTTTGGTACTTTGTGTGCTTAAAGGGTTTGTAAATGTCACACTTTTTGCAATTACATGCCATTTTTTAAAATTTTATTTTTCAATTAGTTTACATTCAGTATAATTTTGCATAAGCTTCAGGTGTATGGCATAGCATGAGCTCAAACAATTGAGCTCTCTAAGCCTTTGTTTTCTCTTCTGCCTGAGCACACTGAGGGCGGGAGTGTTTTCCACATACAGTGCCTGGCACCCCGGAGAGACTTCATGTCGAATGAAAAGAAAGCATTAAAATACACATTAAAAAAGTGCACTTCCTTTAAAAAAAATACTGATACAACATCACTTCCACATTTTACTTCTACCTTTCTTTTCTTTTTTAATTTATTTATTTTTAGACAGAGGAGAAGGGCAAAAGGGAGAGCCCACAACCCAGGCATGTCCCTAACTAGGAACTGAACTGGTGATCCTTTGGTTTGCAGGCCAGGCCTCAATCCACTGAGCCATACCAGCCAGGGTTTAGTTCTACCTTTATTTTCTGGTAATCACTCTATGGTGCCTTGGGGATCCATGCTTAGCCCCGCCCCTGAACAATTATGTGACCTTGAGAGCTTTACTTCACTCCTATGTCTCAAGTTCTCGTGTAAAATGAAGATTGTTTTGGATGGTTAAATGAATGACTCTCTTGGAACTGGGTTGGGCACACAGTGCTTGCCAAATGTTAACATCCTCATCATCTTTATCAAGCGGGATTGTGGTACTCCACTCTGAGCTTCTGAATTTTGTGTGAGAAAATCATGCTTTAAGTATTGTTGTTGGCAAAACAAACAGACAAACAAAATCTGGAAACTCCTGCCGTGCAAGAGAGAAACAGGCGAGGAAAGTGAATTGGCGTGTCTGAGCTGGGAAGAATTAGTTGGGTCCACATTGCCGATGAGGAAGTGGAAGGGTGACGTGTCCTGAGTTTCATTCAAGACACATTGCGTAGCTCTTTTCAGAGTTGGACCATGGCCCCAGGGATTGCTATACCAAGTTGCAGGAGAGAGCTAACACTTTTAGAAGTCAAAGAGGAGGAGCATTTAGTTACAAAAAAGTCAACAAATTAGGGTGTATTAGGATGTATTACTCACCCCCTGAGTAATACATCAAATTAGTCAGCTGTCAGACCCAGTGAAACCGAGTTGCTAACCAATTGGCTCTTTACTAACAGGGCCTTTCTACAGAGCCCACTGACATAAGAGTTCTTATTAACAAAGGTCCCCGGCGCTTCCCTCGGACCGGAAAGCTCCGGGAAGCACGCGGGCGCCACTATGAATGGAAACCGGAGTCTGGGGCTGGCCGCGCTGTGGGGCGGAGCCGCCGAGGGGCGGGGGCGGGGCGGGGCATTGTAATCTCGTCCCTTCCCTGTGAGGCTGACCGCGTGGAGAGAGGTCTGGGCGTGATTGGTCGCCCCTAACCAGGTGACCTCAGCACACGTTCCGGTTGGCTGCTGCCACACAGGACAACGGCTTTCAGTTAAGAGGCGGTTGCGGGAGGAGGAGGAGCTTCGGCTGCGCTCTCTTCCCGCAGTGGTTGTAGCTTTCAGCGCTTGTCTGGTCCCCACCCCTTTTAAATAAGTCGGGCTGGGCGCAGCCCTCGCAGACTAGGCAACTCCGGGGAGGCGGTAGCGGCGCTACGGCAAGGGGTGCGGCCGGGCCCGGAGCCCTGCCCGGGGCCCGGCAGCCCTGCGGGCGTGCGAACAGCGGGCGAGGCCGAGCCTGTTTGTGCGGCGCAGCCCCGGGGGCTGCCCGTGCCGGCCGCGCCATTGTTGGGGGAGGGGGCATTACCGAGCGCGGCGGAGTCTGAGGTGGGGGCAGGAGTCCGGGGTGAGCAAAAGCGGCGACAGAGGCGAAGAGTGTAGGCACCTCATGGGGAACACGCTGACCTGTTGCGTGAAGCCCAGTGCCAGCCCCAAGCTGAGCCGGCGCTCGGAGCCGGCAGAGCCGGACTACGAGTCTGAGATCTATGAGGCGGCGGCTGGGGACGCGGTGGCAGTAGCACCTTCGCCCGCTGCCTTGGACCCCGCAGAGTTGGATTTCGGAACCGGCGAGGGCCACCACCTGCAGCACATAAGCGACCGGGAGATGCCGGACGGTAAGGAGGCGGCAGCAGGCGGGAGGTCTCGGGAGTACCTCTGGCTTCCGCCGTCCCCAGGGTCCCCCGGGAGAGAGCCACCGCCTCGGGCTCCTTCCTGCCCGGAGCTGGCCTTCCCAGGGCTGGGCACCGGGGAGGAAGGCTGGTTCTGCCGAGCGTCCACACCCCTTATTCTTTCCTCGTCCCGTCCGGCCAGTTTCTTTCCATCTTCACTACCAAACGCTCAGTTCTTGCCCTTATCCCCATTTCTCAAACCAGGCTGAGACCCTGCGCCCTGCTTGTTTTAGGTTCTATTTAGCGTCTGGTGGGACGTTATAAAGACTTTGGTATATTGTCTCAGTGAGAACTTGAATACCCCAACCTTAGAGTATTCATCGATCTCTCTACCTTTAACTATCCAGATGGTGTCTAAATGAAGGAGTCAGGTAAGGGCCTGGTGGTAGGTACCCTTGCCTCCCACCCACTCAGACACAAACATTTTAGGATTTGTTTTTTAAGTCCAAAATAGAGACTAGCATAGGAGAGTCTACATGGTGTTTTTAAGTAGGCAGTTTTTAGTTGGATAGAAGCTGATGTATTCCTTCCTACTATAATTTGAACACAGAAGGAAAGAAAATGTGGGAGAGGGAACTTAAAATAACTGAACGACGTGCAGTGTTACTGCCAGCGCTGCAGGGTATAGGTCCTGCCCCGCCCCCCCGCAAAGGAGAATCCAGAGTTCTGCTTACTTTAAAATTCCCGCTTGGACACACATATGTCTTGTCTTGCTTCAGTATCTTAACAGACTTTGACTTTGCCTGTTCCAAAAGAGAGGTGGGGTGGTTCATGGGACTTGGTCAAAAGTTTCAAAAGAGAACACAAACAAATTTAGACTTTAATTTGTAATATAAAGGTTTGGGATGAAGATACCAGATCCTGCACAGGAATGTTCGTCTCCACGGCTCCCTCTCCTTCCTCTCCCCTCCTGTTCTTAGAATCCTGTTCAACTTTGAGAATGTTGAGTGAAAGTTCTGAAGACCAAAAGGCTGAGAGGGGTGAAGGGGCTGCTGTGGGTGGGGGTAGGGAGGAAGGGGAGAAGAAGATGAAATGTTTGACTTAAAACAATTCTGGGTAGCAACTTGGCTGATGAAGACTTGTTCTTTGAGTAGAAAACAACGTTTCATAAAGATATTATAGGCCCATTGGCCCATTTGTTTCATTAAAATGCCAGACATTATTTCATTATTTCACAGAGAAAATAGTAGTTTTTATTCTATTTAAACTCTCATTGAGCTCTTAATTTCTTTAAAAGTTAAAATAATTAAGCCTGTGGATTCACCCAGATGGTGGACATGACTTTTTAACCGCGAAGTACTCCCTTTTCAAATTATTCAAATGTGAAGCAAAGGAACAAATTATGTGAATTGTACCTTTAAACACAAAGCAAGTAAGTACTTGTGAAAACTTCTGCTCTGCTTGGTGCTGTATGGTAAACCTCTGAGTGATTTTACAAACCAGTTAGTAGGTGGGTACTGGTGGATGAGAGATCTTTATATGTTCTTTTAAGATTTACAACGCATTTCCAGGTATATCTCATGGCCCTTCTAACTACACATAAGGTCCATGTACATTCTTCCTATATTGCCAATGAAGAAACAGTGACTTAGAGAGCTGAAATGACTGTAACACAGCTACTGAACAGAAGAGACTGCTGTGGAGGGGATAGGTATGCCACATCGAGTTCTCATGGTACTTGCACTCTTTAGAATGCAGTTTGTATTTTATAATTTCCCCATAAAGTGAGTCTCTTAGTCCAGTGTTGATTATTTCCATTCAAAATTATTGTACATAAGTCAGAAGCAACACTTACCTCTCCATCCTGTACCCTAAATTCCTTATGAAGAATAAGAATAAAAGTAGAAGTCATGAAATAGCATGAATCTACCAGGTAAATGAGTTGATATATTTTGAAGAATTTGTTCTGGGGACTTCAGAGTGAAGCCCAGAATGCCCTGGACAGAGGGACTTTCAGAGAAGCTGGTAAGAGGGCAGGTAAGGTAATGAGGATTAAGCATAGGACTACGATAAGGAGTGTTAAATCAGAAGACCTGGAAAAAATAGAGTTTGCGAGTACAGAATTTACCTTTTATGTTTAACATGATAGTTAAAATTCCATTTCAATGTATTTTTTAATTTTGGGGGAATTCAGTAAAGTGATACAAGAAATTCAGTTTCAACATTTGCTATAATTAAGTTTCCCTAGAAACAGGTCAGAAGCCCAAATATAAAGTACCTCATGGAAAGTTTGCTTTTAATGTCTTTATGTCAGTCAATTTTATATCAGTTTCCCTAGCAACTAAGAAATACCTACTTAGATGTAAAACATTTTGGCTTTTCTACAATGGAGAATTGAATTATTTGGTTACTTACACAAAATCATACGTGAATGATGCTCTGAAACAGAAGAACATGATTTTTTCAAGTCATTTCAAAGAGATATTCCTAAGAACCTAGTATGGATTTCAGGTAGACTTAAAATTTTTCTACTGCCTTGCCTTTATCTAACAGTATATGTAATACAACTGATGGTAGTATCACTAACAAACAAAAAAGACACTAAGTTTCTGTCATCCAATTTTGTTAGTCATCAACTTTTCAGACAGCCTTTTACATTCTTACCTTATGAGCTTTGCTAATTTGTTGGCTAAAGGTGCTCTCTCCAGTGACCCCTTCCTCTCCCTTCCCCATGATACTTTAGTAGAGACAGAATTGACAATATTAGGTGGAAAAACCTCTGAGCAACAGACCTTTCCTCTTTCCAGTAGCTATTTTTGGCGGGGGGTGATTGTGGCATGACAGTATTAATAAGTATTTGAAGTCTTTCACTTATGCTCAGAATATCCAAAACTTTCATTGATATTTTGGTGTTGATTTTTCCTGAACCTTTTGTATGCATATAAACATAATATTTTGTTATTCTACAAAAATGGTCACTCTTCATGTGCTGCTTTGTAACTTTTTGTTATAAAGAGAAGTAATGGCACAAAGCTCCTGGAACTATGCTTGTCACCTAGAGAGCTCTCCAGGATGTATTTTCATGCAACTGCTGGAGCTCTACTGCACACCTTTTAATAACTGTCAGGGTACCATCAAATGGTTGGAACATGATTCATTCACTCACCCTGTATAGTTGGTCATCTTTTAAAGTGAAACTGTACACAATCCCATTATAATGCTGTATCCTGGGGTCACAGATAAAAATGGATGCATTATACCTCCCTGTAGAATTCAGATGGTATACTTTCTTATAACTTCATTAGGGTGTCATTTTGTAGTTAAGGTATTTTAACATTAAATGTTCTCAATTCCAAATTAAAGTTGTCATTGGTTTCTGACTGGACTCTTAGGTGTTAGTGGTTCTTGTGTCTTTAGTTCTGAATAACTACTGCGCTAAGATCTGAAAGAAATGCTGATCTTAGATGATAAAAGAAAAGATGGCATTAGATGAAACCTTAGAAGATATAGAACAATTGGGAGAAACTTAACTGGTCTTGGTGCACTGAAATTGTTAGATGTCTATCCAGCGCCATTACAGATGCTACACAAACTGATACACAGGACAAAGCCTCTGGCCTAACTCAGGCCCTTACATTCTAGAGGAGCCTTGGGGAAGGCAACCTAAGAACAAGAAAGTCAGGATGGTGTGAGACAGCTGCTCTTCTTAAGTGACTGACACTGAGAGGGAGCCATGTGAGGATGTGGGAGTGGAGACTCCCAGGCAGAGTTCTTCAGATGGGAATATGCCGAGTGCAGGCAAAGGACAGAAGGGCATGGGGATGGCTTCATCAGAGGGAAAGGGATGCCGGGAGGAATGTGGTGGATTAAGACCCTGTATGCTTGGTGTGCCTTGACAAAAAAGTATGAATTTTAATGTAGTTGTAATGGGAAAGCATTGGAGGATTGTATGCAGGGAAATTATGTCAGTTTTAGAAACGGGGGGGTGGAGAAAGGGAGAGCTACTGTGTGAGAATAGGGTGGAAGCAGGGAGACCAGGTATGCGCCAACAGTAGCTTGAACCACAACAACAACAAAAAACATTAAAGGCCTGAAGTAGGCTGACCTAAAGAAATGGAGTGAATCTAAAAGTAGTAACAAAAATATGAATGGACAAATCACAGAAAAAGAATTGCAAACTACATTTTAAAATGTCTTCGCACACAAGAAATGCAAGAGAAACTATACTACAGTTTTTGTTCCATTGGAGAATATCCATAAACTTGGCGCTGCATTCTCTGATAAGGCTGTGAACAGACAGTTACCTTCACATATTGCTGATGGACTTGCAGAATGGTTCGACTCCATGCAGGGAATGCGGGCATAATCTCACAACAATGCAGATACATAAATCAAAATCCTACTTCGAGGAATTTATCCTGAAGACATATCCCACAAATATGAAACCATATATTCACAGAGTTTTTGTTGCATTATTTTCAAAAGAAAAATATTGGGGAAACCCATGTCCAGTAAAAGTCTGGTGTAATAAAATAAACTAGTATATCCACACAGTAGAGAACTAGGGAGCTATAAAAAAGAATAAGATCTCTTTTTACTGTTCTGTAGTAATCTCTAGGATAAGTTACATTGGAAAAGGAAGGAGAAGACATACAGTAACTATGACAGAAGCAGGGAAAATAAGTGTTTGCTTATTTTTTAAAAAACCACTGGGAGAAATTCTTGCTAATTGTGTGACTATTATTCCTTTCCATTTAGTGGGTAGCCAAAACACATATTTACTTAAGATAATGTTTGGGTATGGGTAACACGTGACCCTGTCATACACTTTCCAATGCAATGCTAAACACTCTCATTTTGCTTTTGAGTTAATTTGTGAAAACTTCGTTTTGTCATTTACTGTGCTTTATGTATATGTTATATAGATTGCTCTTGCATTTCAGTTGATTCTAACAACATTTTGAGTTAGGTAGTATAGGCATTATATCCGTTTTACGTGTGAGAAGACAGGCTGTGAGTGGTATATATTTGAATTATCTAAGGTTGAAAAATGAGGCTTGATAGAGCAGGAACGTTAACTCCAGATACCTGGCACATAGGGATTGGATTTATAGAATGACAAATCATGTGAGCAGCTTTGGGGATACTACTTTATTTTCTCACCCCCCTTTTTTAGTATATTAAAGAAATTAAGCCTCAGGGTTAAAACAGTAACATTGTATAATGTGAAATGAAATTGAGGTAAATTGCAACTCAAAAATGTTCTTAAAGTCTGAGACACTAAGCAAAGTACTTTTAGAAATGCATAAAGAAAGGTGTCACTTCTCTATGAAGTGTCACATCGTAGTCACAGTCACTAAAACATGGATTGATGACTAAAACAAGGCAAGACTGAGAACCAGGGTAGAGGCAGCTGCAGAAGTAGTTTGGAGGCCTGAGTTAGGATTGTTAGGGGTTAGGAAAGCAGAAGCAAGGCTCAGGGAGCAGTAGACTGCGGGACACAGGAGCATGCAGTGTACCCTCTGGGGAGGCAGGCCAGCTCAAGGTCGACGGATGGGAGTTACCTGACTCAGGTGAAAAGTGGACTCAGCGAGAGAAAATCATCAGTGTGTAGTTAGAACCTAAATTTTGTGTTAGGGGCCATGAAACTAATACAATATATAGAGAATGCAGTGTATCGTGTATGGATGATAGAGCAGCTCAGAAAATGAGGGAGCCTTAAGTATAACAAGAGCTCAGTAGTTGGCCCAGAAACTGCTGACATTTCTATTTAGTTGGAATATATCAGTGTCTTTCGGAAATAATGCTGCTTCCAGATCTTGGCTATTGTAAGTAACGCTGCAATGAACATAGGGGTGCATATATTCTTTTGAATTAATGTTTTGGGTTCCTTCAGATATATTCCCAGAACTGAAATCACTGGGTCTTAGTTTCATTTTTAATTTTTTGAGGAACATCCATACTGTTTTCATAGTGGGCACACCTGTCTGCATTCCCACCAACAGTGCGTGAGGGTTTGCTCTTCACAGCCTCGCCAGCACTTGTTTGTTTTATTGATGATGGCCATTCTGACAGGTGTGAAGTTACATGGGTACTTTAAACAAAGCATTATTTTGGCTCTTATAAATTTCTGTTTATGATATTTGTTAAGGAAGGAGCAAATGGCTTTTACCTGTTGTAGTCATCAATACTCTTGATTAACTAGGTCTAGGTTTCTTTCAGTTGCAAGTTAAAGAAAAATCTATCTTAAAATAGCTTAACTTTTTTGTTTTAAATATTGACTTGTAAAATCAGAGTTCACAAAATAAAAATCAGGGTATTCCTTGATCCAGAAATCAAATGATCTTCTCAGAACTTGTCTCAGTTCTGCACTCCTGCTGATCTCTCCTGAAGAGGTCCCAGGCTGGCTCTGATTGATTGGCCAGCTCTGGGGCATGTGCCCACCCCAGAACCCTAGGTATAGGGTAGGGCAGTTCCCACTTTTTCCCTTGTCTCCTGGGCTGTTTTTGCTCTTTTGTATTTATATCCATAACAGTACATTTTGGTTTGGGGTGTGCATGCACTTGTGTGCGTGCGTGCATGCATGTGTTTAAGCCTGCTGCTTCTCTGTTTGCGGTACTTTTCCTGGACTTTCCATTAAATATCTTTATCATGCTGTAGGCACTGATACATAATATGGCTACTTCTGCAAACATTTCTGCCTATTTTTTAGATTCAAAGGCAGTATATTTGCTGCCTTTTGGCAGCAAAATTTTTGGTAGGTAGTAGTCTTGAACCCTTTCAGAAGCCTGGGGTTAGAGGCAGCTGTGAAAATCTCTGCCTGTCACTTTGTGCACAACTGAATTAATGTATTTTTCCGAATAGCTAACAGTGTCTCATTTTTTAAATATGTGGAAAAACCTTTGAAGTCATTTTATGGACCTTTCATATAAAAATATTGAATAGAATAGTTGTTCCAAAAGCAGCTTAATAAACTTGAAATTCAGTGAAGGAATTTCTTTAGAAAATACAGCAGTTAGTTGAGCTATATAAATTTCTAGTGCTGGCCGCACCATTAAAATGCATGATTCAGATTCCCGTTAAACCAGGAAGTCCCAAATTATGTTTTTGCAAGATTCTAAC
This sequence comes from Phyllostomus hastatus, assembly GCF_019186645.2. Classification (NCBI taxonomy): domain Eukaryota; kingdom Metazoa; phylum Chordata; class Mammalia; order Chiroptera; family Phyllostomidae; genus Phyllostomus; species Phyllostomus hastatus. Next base: position 16,557,921 of record NW_025333583.1, on the reverse strand, counting down.
TGTATATGTGGAGGGGAAAAAAGGATTCTAGGTAGATAAATTTTTGAATGCTGAGTTAGACATTACTCATCACTAGACTGATTAGTTTTTAACCCATTAATGTGCATTTTGATTCTCTAAGAACCAGTGACATAGTATATTTAGATTTCATCACCAAATGCCCTTTTAAGAAGAACCATTAATATGTGGTTTGGGAAATATTATCTTAACCATTCCTCTATTAGGATATTGGTCCACTTACAAGATTAGTTAAGTGGTTTGAGATGGACATTACTGAGGAGTATCATAGGGTTCTTTTTTTTGTTTGTTTTAATGACAACTTTATTGTTCCATATGGTGACAAACTTTATTTTCAAATACCTGTTTTGTGTTCTTGCTGAAATAGGTTATCCCACCTTAGTGCAAGGTGGACTGCAGGCAGACCTACTTTTACACAGGTATAGCAAAAATATTTTTCAAGCAGCCATATGATCAGCTCCAGAAACTATTCTTATTAAACCCCCAAATAATCATGTGACATAAGAATGAAGAAGTGAGACTAGCTTTGGAAATTGGAGGAAAAAGTTAAAAATTACTTTTATGAAAGTATTAAAGATCACTATCATGAATGTGTTCCTATAGATTAGGACATTGAGCTTTTATGCTATCCTGTGAAATCTTCCTCAGTGAGTATCCCCCAAGTAAACTACAGCTAACTAAATGAGTTCATCTGTTGGATAGAATTAGAGTTAGCCTAAATGTCTAAAGAATATTTGCCAAAAACAACCCACTTGGTTTTGGCATGTTTAATACATTAGTTGGTATCTGACAGTAATATGGGCCACAGCATAACTTACTTCTTGAGACTGTTCCTGGAATGTGCTAGTAATATCAGCAGAAAGGAAGGTGACTATATATTTTTAATTGATAAAGAGAAGTGGGAAAGCACATATATGATTCAACTAAAAGTTGAATAGATTATTTAGGTGCAAGTTAAAAAATTCTAAGACATAGCCTGCTTTTATTCCATATGTACAGAGAGATTCTACAGTTTTGCATTTTTCCAGTAGAATTTTTATATTGTTGCCTTTACTAGAATTGGCTTATCATTACTAAAAACTCTTCCCGATGCTGTTAAAAGTTATTAAAATTGATGTGTAGCTGTTTTTAAAATCTTGTTTTTCTACCCAACTAAGTTATTACATACCCTCTTTCTCTTCTTATTAGACTTAGCTTTGGAATCAAACCCCTCCGACCATCCAAGGGCAAGCACGATTTTCCTGAACAAATCTCAAACGGATGGTAAGCCAGTATTTTTTTCCTCTGAGAAGATTGAAAACTGTTTTTGTTTTGTGTATTATAGAAAATATTTAAAAGAACTCATACATTGGTTTAAATGTTTCACTTTTTCATGCATCTACTTGTTTTATTTTAATATGTGATGACAGATACACTTGCCTTTAGTTGTCACTGTCTCAGTGGGGAGAACGGGTAGACTGTGTGCTCACACGTGTCACACCCCCTTATCAGTACCGTCAGTCAGCCACGTGGTTTAGGTGTGCTATGTGTCCCCAAACCGTGTCCTTTCCCCTCGCTCCCAAGAGCACACGTTTTAAAGATGAATGATAGGATTTAGGTCACAGTAAAGTCAGTTTGTATATGAGGATTGAATTTATAATTTTGGCCCCATTTAACATAGTGCTCAACCAAATGATTCTATCTCACATCCAGATTTGTATTCAGAATTTTCGAACTATTCAAAGCTGTCTCATTCTGATGTGATACTGTACACACCAGAGTGAACATATCCCCAGTGGAGGTTCCCAGAAGGTTAGCCTCAGCATGTGTAAAGTCCCTGTGTCCTGTTTGCCTCAGGATAAGAATCAGAACTGCAAGATTTTAACACTTCTGCTTGCTTGCTTGCTTATTTTTGTTAATGTTATGTTAAATCTAGTTTACTTGCTTAAAAGGCCACACATGATCAAGTTTTTCACTTGATTATGACAGCAGAACCACAAGAAGTGAGGATTCCATAATGTTTGAAGTAATGGAGCACAATAAAAAATGGGAGTTCTAATCTGCCTTTTCATGGTGTATGTGTATTTTGCCTGTCTTGAGCTGTTCATTTTTGGTTAGAATTGCTCTGCTTCTCAGTTTTTCCCAGAGCCATGGGCTGCTCGCATGTAGAGAGAGTGGAGACAGAAAAGGGAGAGCTAGCCCATGCCCCTCTCTCCAGTCCTAAGGAATACGCGCCTCTGGTGCCCGTTGTCCATTAACAAGGCGGTGTGGGAAACATGCCGCCCAAGGCCCTCTTCAGAGTTTTTATTCTCCTTCCGGCCTTTGTTAGAGCAAGTTGATTTTGTGTGCTGTAGATATGCTCAGTTAGGGTAGCACGCTCATTTTAAAATTTAAATTTAAATAGGTTACTTTCCAATTGAGTGAAGACCTATTTATTTTTTTAGTAAGGTATTTTAATTGATTACCAATAAGTAGTTTAGGATGTTTTCAGGGGTGTTGGTGCATGGAGGGGTTAGTGCCCGGCCAGAAACTGGTTCTGAGAGCTGTCAGCTCTTAGATCCCAGTGATTCAAGTAAGGTGGGTATAAATGTGGAATGAGAAACGAGTGCTGGATATTCAGTATGCAACAAGTGAAGTGTATTAGCTAAGTTTCTTACCTGGTCTGATTTCTTTGCCCTTTTCTTCTCTATCTGGAGAGTCTTTCATTTGTACCTGATACAGAATATGTTAGGTCAAAAAGTAAAACTATGTTTTTAGCTTTCTTTACTTGATGGGACTCATCTTGCCAGGTGATTTAAATTATAAATTTTGTTGGAACTTATTTTTAAAATGGAATGGAATTTTGTCTCATTTTGTATGTTGGTAATCTGTCAGATAATCAGCAACTTTTATTTTCTATGGCATTTGTATCAGAATTGATCAGTTAATTTTTTTTATTCTCAGTGCGAGAAAAGAGGAAGAACAACTATGTAAACCATGTAAGTAAACAGTTGAAAAGTTAAGTAAGAAATTAATAGTTTGAATTAAAAGTTTTCTGCTATGATTCCTAAAAAATATAATGGACCCAGTACTATTAGCATAGACGTCTTTTTGTAGATTTTCTAAATCTCCTTTGTTTTTCTAATTATCAAACTCCTAAATTCAGGAAAGCCTTTGGCTTAGTAATGCCTTTTTTTAAAGAGTTCTGACATTTAAGTTAAATTTCAGTAACATGATTGTGGTGTAAAGATCTGCCTCAATTTTAAAATCTTACTATTTTTACAAAAATAACAAAAGTGTAATAGCTAAGGTAATTTTCAGCACTATTTACTTCCTGTCATAACAGGTGAAAGTTTCGCTTTCTTATTTTATCGTGGTCTTATTTCCTTCCCGCTGTTCCCTCAACATGTAACACGGTTTTCAGAAAATCAGAGTCACTATTTACATTGTTATGACCATGCAAATATTTCTGACTGCCAACCCATTTAGTTTTCTGACTGCGCTATTTCCTTGTATAACCCTCATTCTTTTCTCAAATGTAACTGAAATCTGAGCACTTACACACTTTTCCAGGATAATACAATCTCCCTTGCCATTATCTTACATAGCCAAGTGCAATAAGCAGCCTGGTCCCCCTGATTTAAAATAATAATAATTTATACCTATCAATCTAGTAATTTGACAAGAGAAGGATGATGACCAAATACTACATTTATGCTACATTAATTTAATACTTAGTAATTCTTCATTTCTGTGTATGTGCAATTAATTTCCTGATTATATCCTCTTGCCTGTTTCCTAACAGCTATTTTCCCCCAAATGTTGTAACATTTGTCACATGCCTATCAAAAATATTTTCTGTCTGCTAAACACATTTGTTCCATTTTTTTCTTGGAAACAACCTTCCTCAGCCTTTTATCATCCTACTCTAGTGTGTAGACTGGTTTTCCCGGGGCCTGCTCTGTGCCTGTTTTCCTGGCGAATTATCTCTTTGAAGTCATCTAGGAGCTCACATAACTGCTTTCTCGTGTTGGATCCTCTGTGTTTTAGATTCTGTTTCCCTGGCTTGTTATACTCTGTTGTTTTACTGGAGCACGTTTCCCCGGGAAAGGGTTCCTGTGTGGGAGTTTTTAGAGATCCAGCCTCTCTGAAATGCCTATTTGATAGAGTGTAGAATTCTAGGATGAAACTAATTTTTACAGTTCAGGAGATATTTCTACTATTTTCTCATGTACAACATTGCTCTTAAATCTGTTGACATTGTATGATACATTTTATGTTACCGATTTTAGTCATTCTTCCCCATCCCTTCCTCTCTGGACGCTTTTAGTACCTTCTCTATCCCTGGGATTCCGAATTTCTTGGTATGGTTTGGTCTGTACCTTTTCATTTTTTGCGGCCATTAAGTCTGTGCATCTTTTCTCATTTCAGTGAATTTTTAAAAAATACTTCCTCTGTTCCTTTTTTTTTTCTAGTATTTGTATTACTCAGAATACTAGAACTCTTAGACCAGTATTTTTTCACAATTTTCTAATGTTTTTCCCTCCTCTTTTCCATTTCATCTAAAGGGAAATCTCTACTTTTTAAGAGATTTGCTTGAGTTTGTGCTTCCTATTGAATTCTTTGTTTTGTCTATCTTTTTTTAATTTATAGCTTTCTCTTTTATTCTGTTATTCTTTTTAATAGCATTCAGTTTTTTCACCAATGCACATTTTTGCCTTTTTGAGGTTAAGAATTATTTTTTTAAAGTTTTCATTTGCTCCTCCTGAATTTTATCACTCCCCTTAATTTCCTCCTTCCCATTTTGACCTCTCTTACTTGTTGGCTTTCCTCAGATGTGTGGTGTTCCCTGGCTCTATCTTAAGATCTGAATGGAAGCACCAGGAATGAGCAGGACTTGTGTTAACTGATATCAAGTCTCATTGGAGGATTTTGGGGTCGAGCCTCTGAATTCTGAACCTGCCTTTGGTTCTGGCTTCCTGTTCTTGTCCTGGCCACGCTTATAGGCACCAAGTTTGTGCTTCCTCTGTTGTGCTGTGTCACTTGCCAGTCCTTTGTCTAGTCTTCAGCTTTCAAACATTAAAAATTACCTGCTGTTTGTCCTATATTGTGTCTAACCTTTTCTTTTTGCCTTTAATTCTAATGAGGTATCTCCAAAAGGAAGGGGAGAGGAAAATGGATTTGTAGTCAGTCCCACCATGTTTAACTTAAATTTAGAACATATATTTAAGCGTGAATCTGAGTTTAAAGTTTTAATTCAATATAATTAATCATATTAATTCAGAGAATATTTTTGGCTATACCTATAATTAGCATACTATACTTTTCTGCCAGAGCCTTAATTAAGAATTCTATTCAAACTGCTTATCCTGCCATATTGTCCCATTAATGTGCAACATAGATGGAACAGTTTTCATTAATGCATAAAGTGTTCAAAAATTTTAGGTTAATTAAGTCATTAATTCTTAATATTCAAAACTTGTGAAAAGGTAGAGAGAAAAAAGTAAACTTCAGCTTTTTTAATGGGTTAAAATGAGCAGTAGGCACCATGGGTCGGGGGAGAGTTTCAACAGGTACTTGACCTTTGATAGTAGTAAGTTCTGGGTTGTGACTTGTTAGAGTTTTAGGTGTGATTATTGATCTGGTCTTTGCCTTTGAACCTTAAGTCTGCTAAGCAACTCCTTCCCTTGTAAAGATTGGAAAAGTCCATCTAGTATGTCATTAGTGCTGAATGAATGAAGATAAAGTATGATTCTTTCTCCCTGTGAATTCTGGTGACCAACTTTAATAATACCTAAGAACACTAAATTGTCAATAGTATTTTGGCTGTTTAATTTTTTTTTTGTATTTGCGTTTCATATCTTTATGTTTGTCAGTGTAGTTCACTGAGGTTGTCAGCCAGCAATAGTAAGGCTTTCACCATAAGGGACTTTTGTCTTAAATTTTCAAGCAATATGAGGGGTAATTAACCTGATGGCAGCTAATATATATCTAGGCTTTGCAGAAGCTTAATTCTGCCACCCTCTAGTGATTACCAGATACTCGATACTGAGAAGTTTGAATAGCAAGGAGTAAGCCTGGACTGCTTAGAAAGTTTTCAGTGTTTCTAATTTACTAAGTGAGCCCCCGTTGGGTTGTAAGTCCACGTCTAATTAAACATTCAAAAAGTTTTAGCACTAATATTCAAAGATAAACCAACATACATTTAAAATAGAAAGAAAATTAGATAATGGGAGCAAATATCACCCAAAGCTTTACCAACTGTATTTTAGAATATATTTTCCTATTCTTTATACTCCCCCAATATATAGGTTTTTGATCATAATTGACTTTATTATGGTATATTATGTACTATGTTACACCTTAATAGTAGTGATCTTAAAATATAACCTTCCATTTCAAATAAAAACATTTGAATGTTTATTTTTTATGCTGTATTTGTTGTTGTTTGGGGTTTTTTTGTTTTGAGATCCAAAAAATAAATTACATGTTAACTCAGTAGCTTAAGAAATGTAGGAGAGTCTTAGCTATAGCTAAAACATTTCTTGCTTAAAGGACAATTTTCCCCCAAATTGTGGTACTTTTCAAAAATATGCTCTCTGGAACTTTTGGTTTATAAGGAATAGGTACCTTTGCAGTAAAACATCTGAAACAAGTGATACGGTGTTTTGTAGGTATTTCTCAACATTGTTTACTGACAGTTTTTAAATGCTCTGTATTTTAAGAGGCATCAGCTAGATTTTCTTTCTGTCCCATCCTTTGTGTGTTTGTGGGGAATACTGATGGGAAAGTGTGACAGCATGATGAAAATTATTTTATGTCAATATGAGGAAGGAAGGCTCATCTGAATTCGTTTTAAAAAATATAGCAAAACCAAGCATATTGTATTTTTTGTACTCTCTAATATTAAAGAATGCTACTGTTACTTTCAACTATTTACAGTGACTGGGATTAGTTATTGGCCTTACTTTAAGGAAGAGAATTGTCCTAACATAGTTTAGGCTATGTCAGTATTTGATTATTATTTTATTGTTGGGCATTTTGCAAATCAATGGATACTTCTAAAGTGTTTTAAAGATAGTTTATTTTTTAGAAGGTCTCAAAAAGTTCGTTGTCACCTCTCCACTACAGATACATTCTAATTTGTATCTGTAGTAAGATTTACTTTCCAGTTGTAGTTAATTTTAAATAATTTGTCAAATACTAGGTGAACTCCTAATTTGTCCTAGATTCTGTGCTCAGCAGCTAGATGGAAGTAGGGAAAAAGTCCTCCTTTCCCTAGAAACACTTGAGGGGTTTTTTTTTTTTCTTCTTCATCCTTATCCAAGGATATGTTTATTGATTTTGAGAGTGGAAGCAGCAGGGGGGTGGTGAGGTGGGGGGGGGAGGGAGAGAGAGAGAGGAAGGAAAGAAACAAGCAAAGGAGGGAGGGAGGGAGACAGGTAGGTAGATAGATACATCGATGTGAGAAACATCGATTGGTTGCCTCCAGTGTGCTCTGACCAGGAATTGAACCCACAAGCTTCTGGTGTACAGGACAATACTCCAACCAACTGAACCACCCAGCCAGGCCAAGAAACTTACTTTTTTATGAGGGGGCTTCCCTGCAAGCAACTGATGCCATGTAACAAGTGGTAACCTAGATGCCCGAGTGTACAGAAAGGGGGACGTTTTGTAGTGCAGTTACTGGCAGAGGTACTCTGGAGGTGGATGAGGAGTGGGGAGGGAGTTAAGCTTGTTGGGACAGGAGGAAGAAAAGGCATAGAGGAGCAGCATGAGTGAGGCAGTGTTGTGATGAGTGTCAAATAACTTAGAGAATTGAATTAACATTTAGAAATGAATGGGCAGTATTCTTTGAGGTTCTCACTTGAGGAATGTAATGACAGTCTTACTTAAACATGAAATGAGAATTAAATTCTCAAAGTTGTTTTATCTGATTTTTAGATGTGAGAGAATCATAAAACAATACTCTTTCATCCTCTAGATAAGGAACCTGAGACCCAGAGAGACTTTTGACTCCCTAGCTTGGTAGCAAATGGGCAGCGCGGGCGCACATTCACCTTTGACTGACATGTGTTTTATCACACTGTCTCCTGAACTAATGATTATCATCAGCTTTCATTTACTGCGATAAAATGTTCTTGCTTCAATATTCTATAAGGCGTTATGTTTTATTGTAGTAAGTGAATAGTAGAAATAGAAAATTTTAGCTGGTTTTCATTGCTTGAGACCAAAACACTGAAATCTTACTCTAAACATTTTACAGCATTATAAAGGGAATGTATGAGGATTTGCCAGATTATAGGTACTATATCAAGGGAAGAATTTTATAGTCTATTCCTCAAATCTTTTCTATGGAAGTTAAGAGTCTCTATCTAATGGTTTTCCCATGGAGCTGCACATGATATCACACTCAAGCAGTTCGTGGAGTATAAGAAAAATCTTAATGCTTAATTGTTTGACATTTTAACCAAGGAAAAAGCACATGTTTATAGGTTTAACTTACCATGACATTTTCTTCTATTTCCCTTCCCCTTCAGGTATCTCCAGGGCACCTTACTAAAAAATATAGCTCATGCTCAACAATATTTCTAGATGACAGCACAGTCAGCCAGCCTAATCTTAGAACCACAATACAATGGTGAGTACAACTAGGTTGCCAAGGGCTGAGTGACAGACCCCCTTATGCTGAAGGCATCCTAGCCATATGTAATTTCAGTCATTTGATTGTCCTTTTCAGTGATCAGGTTAAGAAACCGATGCCAATTACATATTGATTTCAAGAACCTAAATATGAGTTTTCACTTTCCATTTTAATATTAGAGTGGATGGAAGGAGGGAAAGCCAGTTAGCAAATAAGAAGTCCTAGAAAAAGTACTTCTCTTTGATGCATATCTGTTGGTAAGACATTGTTGAATATAATAAAAAGGAGAGGTGCTTTTTATTGTATGTGTCTAGAAAAAAAGTATTTCTTTATGAGATAAAGGCCTAAAACAATGTATGTACTATTTTGGAAGCTACTCTTGGAGGAAGGAACAGCTTGTCCCCTATTGCCACCAGAATGTATGCCCCTTTAAATTTAATTAGATTTTGTCAGATTGTTTCCATCATACATTTTCCCCTCACACTATTTCTGTGTAAAAATTCACTTCTTCTTATCACCCAAAGAGGGAGAAAATACGTCAAACCAATCTTAAGGAATAACTTTTCAAACTAATTTCTATGTGGATATAATTTGTTCAACTGACTTTTTAATTTCATAGATAAATTAAATTTAATTTTATATATGTATAGATATATAAATACCCAAACTACTATCTAAATCCATATACAAGAAAATCACAGCAAAAAAATGAGAAAGGTGAAGTTTTGGAAATATAGCCACGGTCAAGTTTCTTTTTAAGCAGACACCAACGGTGTGTCATAATGATGGAAACGTGTCATTAATTTCTGGGAGCACCACCTAGTCCACAATTGGAGATGCACTTTAAAAACACCCTAATATGAACTTTTCAAGCATACTTAAAAGAGAAAAAGACAAAGCAGGATATACTCCCACTGGGGTTGTCCAAGGAACATTGTCAGTATCTCCTTCAAATATGTGTGTTAATTTTCCAGAACACAATTTGGGAAATGCTGTCTGAAAATATTAATAGCCTCATCCCTGATTTTTATTTTTTAGCCTTAAAAATATAATTAGCTTGTAAACTTAATTTTGTTTAAATATACAAGATTTTTTTGCTAGTTAAAATATCTGTAACTTTTACTTCAATTAAAAATAGCATGTTCACGATTATAATCATGTGTCTTTCTTCTCTTATGACAGTAGTTAAGATCAAATTGTGTTTCAGCAAAAACTGAGCCTTGTCTGTTTCTAAAGTTCTGAGCTGTGGCACCTACTGAGAATAATCACTGAGCATTTTTATTCAGCCAAGACATCAAATCTATGAGTAAAAAAACCCCACTTGACTTTGGCTATATTCTGTAGCTTTTTTTTAATTCAAAAGATTCTGATGTTACAGTGTATAATTCAAAAGTAGTTTTAAAGATTAACTTTGCTCAGACAAGTAAGTTTCATGCTTATTTCTCCAAATTAATCTAATTCTTGGAAGTTCAGTAAGTTTTAATTAGTTCTCATTAAGTTTTGAAGATGGTCATTCAGTACATTAACTATTGGTGAAATAAAAGTTTACTGAGAAAATTAATAGAGCTAATTGGCTTTTAAGGATGATTTTGAAGAATGTTTATTATGGGGTAGTAGTACATTGTTCTCAGTGGGGTGGGTGAGCCTTATTAGAATCACTTATGCAACCTTTTTCAAAATATGTCTCTGAAAACATGCATTCCATCCCTCCTCCCCCAACAACTCTCTCACTCTCACAAGCCTTTAAACTGAAGAAGGATGTGAGGCGTGATTACATAGACAAAAGCATCCAGGGTGATTCTGATCTTAGCCCTGATTCGTGGGTTCCCAAACTTGGCTGCACATTGCAATCACCCAGGGAGCTTTAAAAACAACACCAGATCTTTCCAATGCCATTTAAGTCAGAACATCTAGGGGTGGAAGCCAGGCAGCTTTTAAGGCTCCTCAGGTGATTCCAGTGTACAGCTAAGCTTGGGAACCACTGTCTGAACAGAGTGTAGGAGAAAGAACTGCTTCTTATTATTGGTGGGACCTTGAGCAAGTCCATTTTAAACCCTGGTTCCCTTATCTATAAAATGGGTTGTTGAATTAAATGTTATCTAAGGTTCAGTGATCGTTTTCATCCTTGAAGTTTTATGCTTTGAAGTCTGTGATTTTAAAATCAATTTGAAGATAAAACTATTTGAAGCACTATAGAAGTATCCATCTTTGATGCTAACAATGGTATAAGCCTTTTTACAAGTGCTAATATTCTAGGTGTCTAGTTTTAAAATTCAGATTTGCCTTCCCTCAATTATTTCAAGCTTCATTTTAGACACTGGGGGCAAAAGGAGAAGAATACATATAACTTAACCAAGAGAACCCGTTTGTTGCCTAATGCACAACATCTTTGAATAACTTAGGAATACAGTATTTTTCACAGTATCTGAGGACTTACATATCTGCTCATTAATATTTCACTTAGACTAATTTTGAAGTAATTTATTACATATTACACTATTATGCTACATTGTTAGCACTGCTTATTTCAGGATAGCTAGACCTATAGATTTTGTGGGTTCTTAACTGCTATTAAATTTTCTGATAATTGTGTAGAAGTGATTTTAAATGATTTTATTTGGTATAGAACACTTTATTACCTTTAGGAAAATGATAGGAAATGGGTGGGTAGGTGGATACTGAAACAGATTGACAGAAATGCAAACTACTCTATGGCTTAAATTTAACCATGTATACAAATAAAGATGACTTGTATAGGATAAAAGGTTCTATGAGTAAAAGTGTGAATGACAGAGGAAATATATGATCACATGTATGTTATAATAATCAAGTAGACAGGGCTTCTAACAGCATGTTGTTTACCATTTTGGTTCCCCTATTTTTGCTAAAAGCCAAAGAACTAAGACAAGGGTGCAGGCACGCACATGATACTGTTCGGAAAGAGGATTTCAAGGCCACTGGGCAGCTGGGAAGGTCTTCCCCCATTCTAAACCCCTTTTAAAATATGTTTTCAGACATAACATATTAAAATCAATGTTACAATTTTTCTTTCCCCCACAGTGTGACCTTAGCGATATATTACCACATAAAGAACAGGTGAGTTTTAAAATCTGCCTTATTATTTTAGCTATTAAATTTATAAGATATGAAGTTTAGTGTTAGGTAATAACTGTAGACATTGAAGTAAGCCATAGAGTGCTTTTATTACATTATTGAAGCCAGTCATTTGTTTTTGCCTTAGGACGCTTGTTATTGTAGATCCCATTATTTGTTTGTATTAGAGATTAAAATTGAGAATTTAAAAATAAGTCCCTTGTATGTTAAAACAATTTTTATAGCACTCTTGAAATTTTGAACTAGATAATTCTTCGTGGAGGCGGATTGTATTATGCGTTGTAAGATATTTAGCAACATCCCTGGCCTCTGCTCCCTGTGTTCACTGGATGCCAGGAGCACCCTATCCTCGCTGCATGTTGTGACGACAAAAAATCTCTCCAGCCGTGGCCAGTTGTTCCCTGGGGGACAAACATCACCCATGGTATTAACATAATTTTTTTACTTTTTTGCAAATCTCTTTAATGTCAGCCTTAATAGAAGACGGCTGATTCTAATGTATACTCTGTTTTCAGTCATTTGCTATCATTTTAGTCATGTCAATCATTTGTTTTGAAGAAACAATATAAAGACCCAGTCCCTTGTAGCTATATGTGTCTAGAAAAAGGTGTATTTCTAAAGCCTTTAGATAATTGTGGATATTCTTTGATACTATACCAAAATTGCACAAGTGCTGGCTTGTTAAATGAATTACAGTGGGATTTAAAATCATATCCATGAACTTACAGTAGGTACTTTGTTAAATTAATACCCATTGATCTATTTTGTATGCTTAATGGATCTTTTACTTATACATGATTTTGCAATAATATTATACATTGGTCATTTGGGAAGTATTGGGTTACATTTCTTTATAAAGTGTCAGAAACTTCTGTTAGGATCACCACCAGTCTTACCAGAAAAGTGTTTAAGTATTGAAAAGCTGTCAAGCTCACAAAAAGAAGTACAAGTTTTCCCAAATCCCGATGTTTAGCTTGATAGCTTGAATTGTGTCATTGGCAACCAATATACAAGTTATTTTTTTTTTGAAGTGACAGGCTTGCTTTTTGTTTTTGAGAGCATGACCGTTGTACTATCAGATAAAGGTGTTATTCTATGAAAAAAAAAAGTGGCTTCTTCAGCTCACAATTAAGTTGGAAGTGCTTTTCCACAAAACGAGGCCGCATCTCAGTGTGCAGCAGCAATCGGTGCGTGCTTCCCACTTATTCTGAGTGTGAAAGGAAGGGTCAAGGTTTAATAACACTCTTGATTTTTCAGCTGCAAGAGACCACGAAAAAGAGAATGACTACTACAACAGTGTGGTACCACGGCCTTGATTCATGCTCAGAATTCACTCTTGCTTTTACACTGTCATTGCTGTGTCAGTATAAAAGCAGGCGATACCTTAAGATTCCTGTAAAAGCGGTTTTGACCTCGTGGGCCTCCTGAAAAGGGTCTAGGCCCACAGCAGTGTCCAACTTTTTGGCGTCTCTGAGCCACACTGGAAGAGTTGACTTGGGCCACACATTAAATACACAAACACTAATGAAAACCAATGAGCAAAAAAAGGGTCTCAAGTAAATTTACAATTTTGTGTTGGGCCACATTCATAGCCATCCTGGGCTGCAGGTTGGACACCCCTCGGGGAACCCAGGTGGCCGCCAGAACATATTTGGAGAACCACTGTTTAAATGAGCAGACCGTATTAGGTGGTTAACTTTTAAATCAAAAGACTGGTCACTTGTAAAATAAAAAGGAAAGTTTTTAACTCAAACTACGTAAAAGATATGAAGAAATATGCAATAGGAATATACCATACAAAACTAAGAGGAAAAAAACAAGGAAAAACACGAATCTCATATTCCACATGAATTAAAACTCAGAAAACATTATTGCCTCCTACTAATAATGGTTTATAAAACATTCTTGTGTGTTCCAATGTGAGGTTAGAGAAGTGGAAATATACTTTGTTAAGGAGAGTCAATGCTTATAAAGGCACCTCTAGCTGGTCTTTGGAGAAAAAATTTTGCAGAATTTGATGTGCTGAGTAAAAGCTCAGGAAATTGTCTTACAGAACGCAGGAGCAGAATTTGTAAAATGCTTTCTTGAAGGTTAAGCTTCTCCCTCCACCTCATCTCTACTCTCAGCAGATGTGTTCCTAAGGTGTTAACACTTTCTGAATTAGTCTTTTTTAAAAACACATTTTTATTTTTTAGAGATGCAAATAGATCCTTGGATATTTTTGATGAGAGATCACATCCACTCACAGTAAGTGTCAGCTTTATTGAGGTTATATTTTTTATCTCATACAGCTGTGTTTATTTCATGCTGATTTGTAGGAAATCAATTACTAGAAGAAAATTACTTCCTCTAACTTAGTCAAAATCATCTTTCTTTAAATATTTTTCCCCACCCCTTGTTGTATCTAATTATTTTACAAAAGAAATGTTGTAAAAGGGATATGTCCGTACTGAGTTGAAGCTTGTATAATTGGTAAGCTAAGCTAAGTAAACGTACCCAAAAAAACAGAAAATGTACCTTTGTAAGATAGTTTTCAGGAGCATCAAACGATATAAATACTTGGAAAGAAACTTGATAGATAGGTTACCATCCCTATGAAGAAAATTAATCAATATGACAAAAACTTTCGAATTCACTTCAGATGCTCTGTAGCAATATGTGGCTGGGGATGACTGTATAACACAGCACCACCTTGGAGCCTTACGGTTACAGGGAACTGAACGTGTATTTCAGAATTGATTGCAGAGACGTGTGACATGGCGATCAAGACTTTTGAGCCTAACAATAGCTTACATTTAGATAGAATTTATAGCGGGAAGGTGGAAAGGAACACACAAATTGTTTGAGGCTGTGCCTGTATTTGCCATAATGAATGGTGGTGAGTATTGAACCACTATTGTTTTTTAAGATCCCATTGTTTATATTTAAAAGACTAACAGACATGACACCCAGTAAAAATTATTTTAAGGGGCATGTGAGCACAACTTAGGAGACTGCTATCAAAAGAATCCTTTACTTTTCTTCAATGGATACTTACATTGCATTTTTTTTCTTCTTTTAGCGAGAAACAGTTCCAGAGGAATACTTTAAGCATGACCCGGAGCACAAATTTATTTACAGATTTGTTCGTACTCTTTTCAGTGCCGCACAGCTGACAGCTGAGTGTGCCATAGTAACTTTGGTAAGGTAGCTCTTCCTTCATAAAGCATCTCTCTCTGTCTTGTACACAGGGTGTGGTCCTGTTCACGTCAAAGAACTTTATTAAGAGAAACCCATCAAAGGAAGTAAAATACACACATCTGAGCTTAAGAATCATTGTGATTTAAAACGTTGCCATTGCTGTTAAAGGCAGCAGGTGTGCTGGTGGGGTAGCATGGGGGCAGTAGCCGAGCCATCTGGGCCACAGGCTGAGTGTAGGTCTAAGCTGAGTCCCAGGCTGAATTCCCAGGTAGTTCTAGTGTGTGTCTTGATTGAAAACCATAACCCTAAATTTTCTGTTTCTTGGATGATGGGTGGTAATCCAAGCCTTGTTTTCTTGTGAGGTTGCCCAGGATTATAGTGCCAGTAGAACCTGAAAAGGCTTTGCTAGTTGCTTGCTAAGCTATAGCTGGGTAAGGACCTTTGTGTCACCCATACAGAATTCCTATGCTAAGATTTTATCATTTGGAATAATAAGTCCTACAGCAAACGTAAAGGGAAGAGTCAATGGCATGGTCTGGAGGAAAAGAATACTTGGGTCATCGCCTCCTCCTTTAGCATCCAGTTAAAATGTTGGAGAGGAAGCTTGTGCTTCTAAATAGAGACCCCGCAGTGGGCACTGGATTAGACACAGGTCTTTCATGGAGCTAACCAGCTGTTTGGAGTGCTCAGCACTTGCTGGAGAAAGGCAGGAGTGCTACTTCCAGGTGGAGAGCTGGGTAATACAGGAGGGAGAGCATCTGGGTGGGAAGGGGGGAGTTCTTTGTTGACACGTTAAGCACCTGCAGCACCTTGGTGCACCTGCAGCAGCAGAGCAGCAATGTCTAGTCATCATTGCAGCGGGTGGAATTAGAGTGTTAAGAATTAAGAGTAGTGGTTCAAGTGCAGAGAAAGCACATGATTCAGAAGTGGACAGAAGATAGAATTGTGACAAAGAGTAGGTATTTGGGGGATATTTATGGAATAAGTAACTTCTTGGCAGCATTTAGCATTTTGACCACACTTTCTTGAACCTCACTTACCTTGGCTTTTCTTTGATCATTCTCTCTTGGTTTTCCCACCATTCTAGCCACTCCTGGGGTCGTGTCCCCTAAGTGCTGATAGTGCTTACAGATTTAAGTGCTGAAGAGGGAGGAGAGAACAGGTTCCACAAAGTTCTTGCCTGGTGGAGTTTATATTCTATGAGGAAAATGTGCATTTTTCAGTGAGTGTTTTTCACAAGAAGATAAAGCAGGCTAGAGTGGTAAAGTGATTACAGGGGCTTACTACTTTACATAGAATGATCAGGAACAGCCTCTTTAAAGGGGTAGCATTTGAACTGTGTCCTGACTGAACTGAGGAAGATAGGGAGCTCTGGCACTACAGGCAGAGGGGACAAGTGCAAGATTCTGAGACAAGTGCACAATGTGCTTTGTGTTTTCAAGGGACAGTGAGGGGTGGCCAGTGTAATCAGAGTAGTGGGAAACGAAGGAAGGAATGTGGGGCATGGGGGCACAGAAGGGCAGTGTCCTGTCTTATAGGGCCTTGTAGCTTGCAGGTCACAGGAGTAAGTTAAATTTTTCTGTGATGGGGAACCTTTGGCAGATGTTGAGCAGGGCAGTAAAGTGCTCTTTAAAATTAAAGAGGCTATCCTGGCTGCTTTGGGGAGAATGGACTGGAGTTGGTAGGCTGGGCAGTCAGAAGGCCGTAACTGTGATACAGGCAAGAAGGGACAGATAGAACAGAAAGTGTGGTCAGGTTACCAATGACAGGTAGAGATAAGAATTGCTAACAGATTTGAGCAGGCTAACTCAAATGGGGGGTTTTGCCCCAGCAACTTGGTAAGTAGCAGTGTCCTTTATGTTTGTCAGGAAAGCCCGAGGAGTGGACAGTTGAGATGAAGAACTCTGATATGAATGCGTGAAGGCGCCTTGGCACAGGAGTAGTTTCAGCACAGTGGTAGTGGCAGGGGGCAGGCCGAAGTGGGTTAAGGGGAGAAGGGAGATGAAAGGAAGCGTCAAGGCATTTCCTGTGAGAGAAACGGGAGGAAGCATTCTCGGGGCGTGGAGGGTGCGGTGGGAGCAGCATACACACATCACATTGGGGAGTCTGTCTGGCCGACGGAGGATTCTTCAAAGAGAGGTAATTGTGGGAACTGTTCTGCAGAAGTGGATGGAATTGACTTCATGATAGAAGAGTTAGCTTCAGCGAGAAGAGAAATCACAGTTCCACCCACACAGGAGGGCAAGGGGAGTGAATGAATAAGTAATGTCACGTGCAAAGTTTGCCAGTAAAGGTGACAGGAAGTGGAGAAAATGCTAGTGGTATGTAAGTGCCTCTAATTATTTCTGTAAAGTAGAGAGTAGAATATCTGAGAGCACTGAGTTTTGGGGAATGGGTACAAAATTTCACTAAGAGCAGATCATGTTTAGTAATCATTCATTCTCAAAAACACAGCTGAGGTTGGAGAACCTTGGTAAATCTGAGCTGTCAATCTGATAACCTTCATACAGTAAACATAGTCTTTAAAATTGGACTTTTTTCTTTTTGTCAAATGGCATATATACTCTTCTGCAAAGCACCCGTTGAGGTAACAACAAATCACAGTTTACCTCTGTACTCTTTACTCAGCTGTTAACTTTGCCCAGTTCTTTGTAGAGTAGACATTTAATACATGTAAAAGAAATCATGAAATCCCACAATCTACCTGGCAGGTTTAGAGGAGAACCAGGGATGAAGAGACTGGCAGCTCTGTTACCACCAGAATTGACTAAAGCTTCAGATTCTGTGAGGCAGAGATGGGTTTCATAAAGTGATACTGGAGCAGTGAACATCAGGGGTTGGGAGAGGGACTGTCCTTCGTCTGCGTGCGTGTTCTTGCAGAGGCACTAAGATGGGAATGCCCACAGCTGTACGGCCCAGCCTCCCGCACACCTGCTCGTGCTGCCTGCCCTGCTGCGCACGCAGCAGCCACTGGGAGGCTCCATTGACCACCAGTTTTTATGTTCGGTGCGTGCCAGACAAGGACCTAGTTACTGTGAAAAGGATATAAATGTGCTCAGTATTGCCAGAGATTTACATATTCAAGTATTATGAAAAGCACCACATAACTACCAGCCAAGTAGGAGGCATTGCACGTGGTAGGCACTCAAGTATTGAACTGGTTGAATTTACACTGGGCCTGTACATGAGCTGTTTTTTATAAGTGGAGAGGTAATAACATAATGTGTTTCTTCAGGATGACCTTTGCTAAGATGCACATTCCAGTGACCAAAAATTGGGCTGGGAATTCAGAGGGGCAAAGTAGGCAGTGGAGGTATCTGATGTGCAACTGTGACTTCGTCTCTAGCTTTGTCTGGCCAACCAGTCTCTGTGGAACCTAAAATAAGAGGCATGTAAAAAATAGATGAAATCTGTCATTGCTAACAGTTCTTATCACAGCACTTAAACTGAACGGAATTCAAAGACCAGTGCTCTACTTTTGCAGGTTTACTTAGAAAGGCTTTTAACTTATGCTGAGATCGACATTTGTCCCACTAACTGGAAGAGAATTGTTCTGGGAGCCGTTCTTCTTGCCTCCAAGGTCTGGGACGATCAGGCTGTGTGGAATGTGGACTACTGCCAGATCCTCAAGGACATTACCGTTGAGGACATGTGAGTTTGAAAGGTTTTGGTGAACTTTCTAACCATTTTCCAGTGCCTCATTTGCCCCCATGAAGTTTATATGTTAAGACATATTTGTAAAGCTTACTTTGTGCAGAGAACTGAAATAGGCATAAAATAACATACCTCTTTCTAGCCATCTTTGGTGTACCAATTCATATTCCTCATCATTAAGTAGGTCTTGATGTGGTGGTGTTTTAATAACTGGCTTGATAATTATTTGTGGTGGTTTTTGACAAACATTTCACAAGTTCACTTACCAGAACAGTACAGTAAATATCTTAATGGCTTTCCTAAAGCATCTACTGGTTTCAGTCCATTTTTAAGGGGCATACATCTGGCCCTTGAAATAAATGTTTCGCCATTGTCAAGGTCTTAGAAGCACTAGATTATTGAGGGTTTGTAGCTTAAACTTGAGTCACATATGGTATATTTACTTTTACCGTTTTTTAATATGAAGTTCTGTTGTTAAACCATGAGCAGCCCTGGCCAGGTAGCTTGGTTGTAGCATCATCCTGATAAAGGATGATCTTGCAAGTTCGATCCTGAGTCAGGGCACATATAAGAATCAACTAATGAATGCATAAATAAGTGAAGTGGGGAGGGGGAAGGTAAGAAGCCATGATAGAAAATTAGCCACAGCCCTGACCAGTGTGGGTCAGTTGGTTGGACATCATTCTGCAAAGCAAAAGGTTGGTGGTTCAATGCCCAGTAAGGGCATGTGCCTGGGTTGTGGGTTTGGTCCCTGGTCAGGGCACATGCAAGAGACAGCCAATTGATGTTTCTCTCCCTCACTTCCTGCCTCCCTCCCTCCCTCTCTCAAAATGAATTAAAATTTGTTTTAATTAAAAAAAAATTAGCCACATATAAAGGTTTCATCCCTGTGTTCTCTCCTGCCCATTAAGAGAATTTCACATTTCAAAATAAGTCTGATGAGTTAGGAAGCTCCTACCTCTTAGGCAGTTGGAGAAACATCACTGGGCATCATCCAGTGCCCATCCCACTCGAGAGTTTCCTGGGGCACTCAGCAACCACAGCAGTGCATTGTGGGAGGCAGCGGGTTAACCACAAGGGTGCTCCTCATAGGTGGCTCACCAACGTGAGAGTGAAACTCTAACTTTAACAAGGGCACTTGATCTGGCCACATTGACTACTGTGAAGGGCCCTAAGGGTGGTAGCAGGATAAGCCAAAGAGGTATTTTCCCGCAGACTCTTAAGCTGCCCACTTGGCAGTGGAAATGTCTTTGCGGGTGGCATCTAGGAAACGTGAAAGAGTGCCTCTTGGTGATGAGCAGCATGGGAAGAGCAAGATCTTGGGAGGTAGTGGCAAGAGTTTGTTTTTGTTTCCTTTGCTCGCTATTCTAGATGAGACTTACTCAGAATTACCAAGTGCTTATTTACAACGGAAGTGAGGATACTGTGACCAAGAGAAGTAGCTGTCAAAGTGGCTTTTGGTGCAGTTGCCCACTTTGACAATAGTGTAAACTGAGTAGTAATGGGGATGTTGCTGGTAGCCATCTTAGCAAACTGTGACAGCAAATGATGAATTTGAAACAAATGGAAGTACTTTTGGAAGCTGCAGAAGCTAAAGGGACTTTCATCACCACTGTCATGAGTCTTCAAACTGGTCCCTGGAGGGAAAGAAGCTTTGTAATCGTGAATACCAGCCCTGCCGTGATGGCAGCTGAAATTTTCTCAAAACCTGCAACTGAGCTGGCTAGGGCTCTCATCTTAGTTGTAACCTCAGAGAGCCACAGGAAGCCTAGTTGTAAACATGCTTTTTGCGTACGAACAGAAACACTGGGAGCTTTTGTTGATGCTCTTTGGAAACTGGAAGGCATTACAACAGTGTTTAGTATCCATTGGTTTCATTCTCCTGCTGTTGACTATTTGTAATGTTCTCATTTTGACTCTCAATTGAAAAATTGGTGTCTATCAGCTTTTTCTTAAAACTTTCCAACATCTATGTGTCTTTTTAGAATATATTTCCCTTCAAAAGAATAGGTTAAACTGGGCAGCTGCTATTCAGAAAATTTGCTGCGCCTGTAAATGGTATGCTATTCAGCCATCTAGCCATTGAAAAAACAACAAAAAACCCCAGAAAATGCATATTCTGTAGGCATACTGCTTTTCTTCTGTGATTAAATCTCTATTAATAGACATGTTAATCCTATGAAGTACTGTATTTCTACACAATTAAAATGTATTAGTGGAGAAAATATAAAAGGAGTAGTGAAGTGCATTTATTCTTGTCGTAAATTAAGTCCTGATTAGCTGGTTATCACAACATTATCTGATTTACATTTCTATAGCCTTATGGCCATATGAATAGGAAATGAATTTTGGAGGTCATTTTGGAAGTCGGTTCAGTTGGGTTTAAAGTTCAACAAATGAGACTATCTTATCTCTGCTTGTGTTCTGACTGCTATCCATACAGGAGAATAGCCTTTGCTGACCTGTCTAATGGGTAAAATATTAAAACTTTAAAACTAAAAAAACAAATATGTTAGAAAATAAGCCTCTCCTGTTTGTTCAGGTATTATCATTTTTACATTAATTAACTCTGTCAAGGGTTCCTGTGACAGTAGCATGATTTACTCTTAATTTTATATTTAAACACTTGGCAGGTGATGGCACTGTGGTCACATAGCAAAGGACTGCTCCCAACTTTCTGTCCCCACTGTATTGAACTCACCCCTGTGGCTGTGTTCGTCTCTCTAGCAAGGGATGGTGGATGCTGAGCATCTCTGGGTTGCACTTCTAACCCGGGAGGAACGCTGTTGGAGTTTGAGTCCAGAGGTCTATCAGAGGTCATATCATAAAGTGGGTTCATCCGGACAGGATATCTGTCTTTAATCTTTCTGCCTTCCAGTTTAAAAAGTGTATCTGGTCCTGTCATAGTGACAGTTTCTCACTCCAGTGAGATTAAGGTGAACAGAAACTTGTGTTACGCCCTCTGACATTAGCCCCGGGCACTGAGGCACGGGGAAGGGTTCCTTTTTCCATCAAATGTAGCTTATTTATTTATTTATTTGAGATGAATCCTTGCTGCCTCAAGAGTTTTCCCCCTCAGGGATAATAGCGGTGGCTCTCGATGCATCCATTTGTTGCCGTGGTGACGTGCCCACTCCTTTTGTTGGTGCATCTCTACTTCAATAAGCCCCTTCCTGTTATCGGTCTGGTGAAAATGTCCGCAAGTTCTTCAGAGCTAATAAACAGCACACATCACTCCTTTCATCTGATCACTATAGCGGGGCCTTGCGAGTGTGCGAGGAGCATGAATCGAACAGCTGCACTAATGGAACTCTGAAGAATGAGCGCCAGTCAGCAGCACGGGTGCACAGAGGGCTGTAACCTCCTCCCCCTTGTCCCGAACTCAGAGTGCTGGGCTGCAGAAAGGACCACAAATAGCTGTACCTTGTTCGAATATTGGTGTATTAATATAGCTGAGTAGCCTTTATTTGTTTCAGAATAAAATTTCAAGCCATGTTAGTAGCTCAGAATGACACTTCTGAAGATAGCCCAGTTGACTAAAATTGTCCTGTGTTGGTTTTGTCTCCTTCTCCCCTGCCCAGGAATGAGATGGAAAGGCATTTCCTGGAGCTACTTCAGTTTAATATTAATGTTCCTGCCAGTGTTTATGCCAAATACTACTTTGACCTTCGCTCCTTAGCAGACGACAACAACCTGCCTTTTTGTTTTGCTCCTCTTAGCAAAGAGAGAGCACAGAACCTAGAGGTAAGGCTGTGGAATCCCCGAGTGGGGTTCTGTCAGCCACCAAAGCCAACACCTGTGAATAAATTGTATTAAGTGATTAGGAAGATGGAAAAAGCTTTTTTAAATGAACAGATTGAAGAAGAGCTTGTTATAACCCATTCACATCACATGTCCAGTGTCTTTCATGGTTTCTACAAGGGTCCCACATTGTCAGCAACAACAGCAACTGAAAATTACAGGTCTCTTCTGTGACCATAATTCGGAATATTTTAAATCAAATTTAGTCTGTTAATGGTTTTCCTTTTGACCCTTATAACCATACATGAATTTCTTACAACTGTGTCACTGATCATATCTACATACATAATCTACTTACCATTCTTAATTCGTTTTGCAAAGTCATGTCTTTTCTGTATATATTTTGGTTCAGTCCCATGAGTTTATTAGACAAAGCATTACTGGCTAACCTTAGAAACATGCAGTATACTTAGACTAAATACTGTGTTTTTCAAATACTGGGGGTAGAAAGTACATGGGTTTTTAATGGAAATGGTAAAGTACATATGACAAAGTAATTTATGGCTTATGATTTCTGGTAAGTATACAAAATTATTCACAACTAAAATGGACAGTTTCTGTGGTACCTTGGTGGTAATAAGACGTTTTTCGACCATAATTAATGTGCAAGTAAAATAGTTCCTTAGCATGCTTCAGTCATTAGACTTTTCCTACCATCCAATAAATTACATCACATGCCTGCCTCATTAAAATTTGCTTAGAGTATATAATAGCTAATGAAGATTGGATGGAATTTGAATAGTTGAGTAAACAAACACCTGTTTTGCCCGAGTCTGTGTTTGTTATGTTTAAGGAATAGAGGCAATGGATAATATTGCTGTTAGGACCCTGTTATACCCTTGCTATCTTTGGGAACCCATTTTTAGGTAAGTCTAAGTTCCCCGTCACCCTGGCAATCTAATCATAGCCCCTAAAGGACTTACCTCAGTGAATTAGCAAGACAGCACCCCCCGAACCTGGCAGTTTAGACCTCAGCCACCCAACGCAGCAGAAACTGAACTATGTAAGGAACAGTGCATGTATGGCTTAAAGGTGATGCTGTTTTTTAAAGGTTGGAACCTTTGTTTTCTTTAATTGTACCTGTGTTCTGTTTGATTGCCTTTTCTAGGCCATTTCCAGATTGTGTGAAGACAAAGACCTGTGCAGAGCTGCTATGAGAAGGTCTCTCAGCGCTGATAATTTTATTGGGGTTCAGCGTTCTAAAGCCATCCTGTCTTAAGGGAGAAATGAGGGGTTGCAACATCATGAGCCCCTCATCTACGAGGACTGGGAAGATACCACCTCACCTGCTCAAAAACCAGCGGAGTTAGTCCCTCATCTGGGAGGACTGGAGAAATACCACCTCTCCTGCTCAAGAGCCAGCAAAGTCAGCAAGACAGACATAAAACTGAAGAGCCTCGTGGACAGCAAGTACTGTGCTCGAAGGAAAGAATGGGACCTTGTCAGTGCAACACACTCTTTGTCCTTTACTAAACGAGTTACAAAAGCCACTCCAAAGCAATAGCTCCCAACCCACACACAGATATTTGCTTACAATGTAGGCTGATAACTGTGAACTATGTGAGGGTTTTTTATTGAAGTTTAAATTTTGAGACTTGAAAGACACTAACCATATATAACTCTTATGTTTCTCCTACTTTTCTGAACTGCCCCCTCCAAGAAAGAAAACAGAACTCCCTCCCCCACTGTTGCTGCATATTCCTTTACAATCAGTGCAGTATTACCATTAAAACATGGGACTCCTAACAACTCATAAAGCCACTTAGCAACAGACTGTGTAGCATTGTTAGGTATTGAAGGATTCTTCCTACTACATCATAGAAGCTGCTAGTTTATTATTGGCCATCAGTTTAAACCAAAAAGCTGCTGAATAACACTTGCCATTCAAATTCTTTGCAAGCAGTACTTACTAGCATATTAGCATGTTTGGGATAAGAGAAAATTTCAGTCATTGATTATCTACTTACAGTGGGTCCACACTACGTATCTTAAGAACTATATTGGGATTAAAAAAAAAAAACTATAAGGATGCTTCTCATTTTCTGATGTATTTATTTGCTAAATAAATGTATCAGTAGATATTTTCTGATAACAAGCAGGTGACGAAATAGGTGTTCCCCAAGTACAGCGTCCTGTAGCTGGGTCCTCCAGGGCCCTGCTGGGGAAGGAGCAGCACCACCCACTCTCAGAGAAACATCATGTGGAAGTTTACATTTCTATTTCTTGTCAACTTAGTTTGGTAAATTGTTAAAATGACAAGTTTCAGCCAGTCTTTGCCATCTTCAAGAGGAAGCTGAAACAAAAATTAAAAGCTTAAATGTTTAAAAGACATTTAAATTTTCAAATGGTTTTTAAGTCTGTAGCATTTATACTCCATGTGCCAAAGCTTAAAATTGCACTGGGACTTTATGGGACACCTTGTATCTCCACAGAAATGCCCTCCTCTTTTAAAAATAAATCTTTGCAAGTCATCATATAGGTTATTTTCTTGCTTTTTATTTATTTTTCTCCTTTTTTCTTTTTTGCTCAATCCCTCCCCTCCCAGACCTTCAACATTCCTCCCCCCTCCCAGCCTACTGTCTGTCCACGAGTCTTTCTCTGTTTTGCTTGTTAGTGCATTTTGTTCATTAGATTCCACATATGGTGTGAAGTCATACGGTATTTGTCTTTCTCTGACTGGCTTATTTCACTTAGCATCATGCTCTCCAGATTCATCCATGCTGTCACAAAGGGTAAAATTTCCTTTTTTACTGCCAAGTAGTATTCCATTGTATAGATGTACCACAGCTTTTTTACCCACTCATCTGTTGATGGGCACTTGGGCTGCTTCCAAATCTTGGCTACTGTAAATAACTCTGCAGTGAACACAGGGGTGATTAGATGGTAACATTTGTTTTCTCCCAAGGTTAAAACATGATAGGTCTATTTTGATACAAGGTTTTTAATGGTTTAAGTTCTAATCTTTTAAGATACATAATTATGGCTCCCCAAGAATAGCATTACAAGGAAACTTAAGTATAATAAATTAGAAAATTTTTCACAGAAGAAATAGAAATGTAAATCCAAATAACATAAACAAATTACCAAAAATAAATAAAATAAAAATAGTTCTTTGCAAGCTATGCTGTCTACCTGCTTTGATCATCAAAGTGTTGTTTTTCTAGATTTGGGAAAGGAAGATTATGAGGAGCAGTGTTAATTGACATGTAATACATTTAAAGGAAGTGGACCCTAACAAATAGTGTTTTGAAAGGAGGTGATAGGAAATAGCTCTTCTTCCCTACATGTTGACTCGGCTGTAGGGGTCCCATTTCAGTCTTGCTATTTAGGAGGAAATGCAAATTTCAGGAACCCTTACCCCAGGCTTTGGGCAGGGAGTTGAGTAATCAGTCTTTTTGAAGATTGGTAAAATGTCACCTAAACTTGAAATATTTTTTAAAATGTTCTCAACTATGTGAAATCTTTCTTTTATTTACCTTCTCAAATGTATTCCTAGGAATTTTGCCTATAAACAAAGCATTTCTGGGCCAAGGTATACTTTTTCTCAATATACAATGCTTCATGTTATATTGAGTATGGCGGGTTCCATCATTTTTAAAAGACAGAAACAAAAAATAATGATATATAAAATACTACAATCTACCACCTCAAATAAAAAACATTGTTTATGAAGTTCAGAGCTTGGAGATTTAAGTATTGGTTGTGGTTTTATTTTGAAAAGAATGCTACAACTTATGTGGTTTTTCTTCCTCATGTTTATATTAAAAGAAAAGCTAATAAACCCTATTTTAATTAAAACGTGGCTAGTGTGTTTGTAACTCTTCTCTCCATTCACATAGCATTAGATCTCTGCTTTACTTACATGTATCCAATCAGCTCTGATAGTGAGGTCTTAAAGCATTTCCATAAGTTGGTCTGACCCTTGCCTCTAAGATGTAGTCATTTGTCTTACGCTCTTTTCAACCTAAAGGTCACTGATGACACTTAAAATCATTGGCCACAGTACTTATTTAGTGGCATGGTGCATTAGATGGCGTGTTTGAATAGTTCATTATTGTGCCAAGAGGGAAAAGCACATTGGAAGATAAAATTAGGTAAAACATATCAGAGAGGAAGGAATTACAGGAAAACTATAGATCAGAATGTGAGTTATTTGAAGATTTCAAGCAATTAAAAAGGTCAGAATATGGAAGAACAGGATTATGCTTTAGGGAGGGGGATTTTAAACAAGCCACATAATTTGACTTTAAAATGCTACTTTCAGACTCAAATTTCAGTTAGAAATATACAAAATTTTCTGAATACCTCTTTACAACTAACATCCTAGCCACTCAGCTTGAGCAGTATTCAGTAAATCCTGCTGGTTTTGCCATATTGTCATGCATCTTATTTCACTACCTAAGGTCAGATCTTATCACTTGTTCTTGATAAATTACTGATTAATGATCTAGTTTAGTTTAGAAGGACAAAATGTGTGTGTGTGTGTGTGTGCATGTATCAGTCACATCACATATCACTGTACAATAGTTTGCACCCCACAGTAATATGCTAGCTGTTGAGCAGAAATGCTGACACGTGAGTGGTCAAAGGGTAAAAATTTGGAGAAGGCACATTGGACACAACTGTTTCAGGAACAAGTTGGTGGGATAACAAATCACTAAAAATTGGTCTTTCCCCTTTTGCTTTAATTCTAGAGGGTGATATGGCCATTTTGATAGATGGGGAATTAGTCAACTTGGGTTAAGAATATAAACATCACCGAAAGTGAATAGCTTCTCTGACAAGTTATGGGACATGGAAGCTAGTTCACTAGTAGGGTGGCAACTGACAGTTTTCTCAGGGTTTTATACCGGGGAAGAGTCTGTTCCTTAAAGTAACAAGACTATGAAAGAGTATCTGACTACCTTGACTCGAATTTATTTTCATTAGGTTTTTTTCCCTATTGGAATACTGATCTCAATGGAATTTTAACTCTAGTATATTGTGAACTGAACCTTGAAGTCTTCAGTACGGGACAAAGGTCTAAAATATGTTTGAACAAATTGCCATTTTTGTTATGTCAAGAATCATTGCCTATCAACAATTTCATATGGTTCATCTTAAAACAAAACTTGGGGCCCACTGTTTCTGGTTAAAGAGAAATTTCTTCCATGCTGTATCAGATTCCACACAGCCCTTCCTTTCACATTTATTCTTACTATGTCCCATACGCCCACACATTATTGAAATCCAGCAGCACTGAATCCTGGTTTTATAACAGCTCATGGTTCATTTCTTGGTTTAGTTTCCCTATGTCTATAAATACACTATTCCTTGATTTAAAAAAAAATGCTGAAGCCAGTATTTACCAGAAAAGAATTCACTCTGTATTCAGGTTATGCAGTGCTTTTGGAAATGTTTAGCTATGGCATGTAGGTTAGCTAAAATCTTTCATCACCCAAGCCTTCTCCCTAGCCACATCTAAAATGACTAGACTGTTCCCTCTCCCAGAAGGTACATTCTTGAGTACAGGGCTACTTGGAAAAGCACTTGACAGCTGGCAGAGAAATTTCCCAGGTAAGTGTTAGTTTCAGTGCAGAGTCTGCAGATTATACCCAGCATCTATCAACAAGTGAAGGATTCGATTACCTAAAGTCTTCACTTGGCCACTTACTGACCTGGTTCGCCTGCCACTGTGCCAGCAAACGACACAAGAGATCTCGGAGCCCTTCAGCAAGGCCTGTTCCCTTGGAGCCAGGCACAATCCGTCTGGTTTCTGAGGCAGTTTCCACTCAGCTATTCTAGATGGGTTTGCCAGATGAGAGACCATGTAATATGAAATAAACACTAAGAATACCAGTCTGTGGTTTAGGATCTCTAGGGTGCAGAAAGAAGTAGGAAAATGAAATAGTTTAGAAGTTAAGCAGAATCCAGAGTCAAATAAAAACAGGCTAACACTAAAAAATGAACAAGTTAGGTGATTATTGTAACTGCTATGAAGGGAGCTAAATAATTTGAATGATTAGAGAAATTCAGGGATAGCATCAGAAGCTATCAATAGTCTTTACTTCAAGACCTCCAAATGATTCTGCCAGCATTTTCTTGAAAGTTGATTATTTCATCTTACTCCTCTCAATTCCACTAACCCTTACTTTTAGCCTCCCAAACAGTGGCCCCTTTACCTCCTCACTGGACTGACTCTTCCAAAGGCAGAGCTTCGCATCTCCTCTAATCCCTGTTTGAGTCGTTCTGTGTTCCCCAAAGCAGCTGTTCCCAATTGACTGCACTTGCTGCCTCCCTGACTCCCCTGACCTGCCCACAACCCTAGACGTGTCCCCCCAGTCTGGGCAGCATCCCCACATTCCACGCTCCAAAACTCATTTCACCTGGCATTAGGAATACATGTCTCGCTACTTAAGGTAACCCCTTTCATCTGACAGAGGGGATTCCATTCCAATTCTGAAATCGACCACCTCTTTCCACCTCCACCAACGTGTCCCGTTCTGCTTCAGAACTGCATTCATCTCCCCAATATGGGGATGGGGAAAATTTGACTTTGCTCAGTCGTTCACACGTCTTAGTGATTCACAAGATGTCCCCAGACCACCTCTCATCAGGTGGAAGTGACCATGAAAAGCAAAGTTTCTCTAAGTGTAATATGGAATCCTGGATAGGATTCTGAAACGGGAAAAGAATGGTAGTGGAAAATCTGGTGAAGTCCAAATGAAATCTGGAGTTAATAGTAATGAACCAATGTTGACTTATTAGTTTTGACAAATGTATTATATGTTAACATCAGGGAAAAATGGGTAAGGAAGGGGTATACAGGAACTCTGAATTATCTTTACAACATTTTGTACACCTAAAAAAACCTAAAAGAAAAAATCAGCAAGCAGCAGTTTCTTGGGCTCCAGACCTACCAAACCTCAATTCCCAGAGCTGAAGTCAGAATCTACATCTTTAATAGCCTCTAATGATGCTTACAGAGACTCAAATTTGAAAACCTAGTGTTTTAATTCTTTTTCCATTTTATGCCTGAACAGCTGTGTAAACCTTGCTTTACCTTAATGTTGCCTTAACCTGATTTAATCCTTTAGGTCCTCTGAACCCTAAGATCTGAGTATTATCATCCCCCTTTCACAGATGAGAAAACTGAAGCACTAAGAGGTTAAATAGTATGTCCAGGGTCACACAGCCCTTAAACGGTGGAGCAGAGTTTTAGTTATTAGTTTATGTGCAGCATGGGATGAGAAAGGTTGAAACCCGCTGGTACAGAGTACAGACAGGAGGTTGACAGATCAGAACGCGACCTCAGGCCATATCTCTGTTCTTACGTTTTCCTTCATTTCTTCACGTGCATCAAGAAACAATGACAGGATCAGCAGCCATTCTAGCTCCCAAATCTATGCACGTAACCATTCTATTGTCTCTTAATCATATTTCCATCCATGAGAAACTAAAGAGCTCTGTAATTAAATCACTTAAGGAAGCATTATTACCCAGACTATTCTGGGCCCACCTATTTCTCCAGCGTCTAAATCCCAACAGTCCCTTTGCTCCAACTTGTGACTTCGCCCTTTCCATTTGTGGGGAATAAGCACCGAGGAAGCATTGGGGAGAAAGATGTGCCCACTAGAGTTCTGTACAGGTTAAGGCCCAGATGCTCTTCCATCAGGATCCAGCTCAACAACTGAACTCTTTTCTCCTCCCAACTATGAACCAATCTAATCGTGTTCCCCACACTCACTTTGGCCTTGAATTATATACTCTCATATTGAATTTTTCTTATCTCCCCCAAACAACACTGTAACCTCCTAATTACCTATCTTCTCCCATACTTAAGCCTCAGAGCATTGCTGGAGAACAAACATATGAGGCATTCGCATGAAGTGGTGGTGGTGGTGGTGGGTAAATTGGTAGCTAAACTGCCTCTTGCTGAAGCAGCAGCCAGTAAGAAAATACTCTGACAACAGGATCTCAGGTTTACTAAGCATCTATCCGGATTATCAGGGAAGTGTCAACTCTAAATCAATTTATTTCCTCTTATCTGGGTTCCCTGACTTGTGTTTATGGCTTAAGACCAAGTTGTGGGTCTAACTGGTGAATAATGAATAGTTTGGGGAGTTCCTGCTCCCCAACCAGACACACAGAACAGCGCCAACATCTACTCCAAATAGGTTTAGGAGTAGAGCAGCGATTTTCAACCAGTGTGCAGCAAGAATTTTAAAAACATTCAACAACAGATTATTTAGTCAGGGGCACTGACCTCTTTTCTCTTACACTATCAAATTTAAAAAATGACAACAGCCAACACAACAATAGCCGTCTGATGTGAATGTCCTGTCTTGAACCATAAATAGGTCTTCTGAACCCCAAGATATGAGTTTTCACAGATGAGAAAACTGAAGTTTTAACAGGTCAAATAATATATTCAGGTTAAATTACATGTCTTATAATAGGTCATATATTTGAGTTGCATCTTTTTGGTCACATTGCATAATAGGTTACACCTGATTGGTTCATTCTTGGTACCAGAAATCCTCATACACAAGAATAGGCCCCTGATTTTTTAAAAAGTCACTTTGGAGCAAAAAGGTAATTTCTATTGTTGTTATTATTTTTGGTAAGTCAATCAGAATTATATCTACTTTTTGCCAGATCAGCAAAAAATATATGTTTTGGTGTGCTGCAGAATTTTAGTTATTAGTGTACGTGCAGCATGGGATGAGAAAGGTTGAAACCCGCTGGTGCAGAGTACAGACGAGGGTCGATAGAACAGAACGTGACCTCAGGCCATGTCTTCGTTCTTAGTTTTCCTTCATTTCTTCACGTGCATCAAGAAACAATGACAGGATCAGCAGGAGACACCTGTGACGTATATTCAAGTAAAACAAGTTTTCATTAGTTCTGTTTCTGGTGATTGGGATTTGCTTGTCTTATTAATAAAAACGTTACCCTTTACATTTTAAGTACACCTGAGAAATGTGATTACGATGTTGGAACCCACATATCTCCTCAGATACTCTTAGAAAGCAGTGTGAAAAAGCACAGAGAAAAAGACTTGTACAGCATCTTCTTTTCTTTTCTTTGTTTTTTAAAGATTTTATTTATTTATTTTTAGAGAGAGGGAAAGGGATGGAGAAAGAGAGGGAGAGAAACATTGATTGGTTGCCTCTCAAGTGCACCCCAACTGGGGACCAGGCCTGCAACCCAGGCACGTGCCCCAACCAGGAATCGAACCGGCGACCCTCTGCTTTTGCAGGACGACACCCCACCAACGGAGCCACACCAGTCAGGGCACATCTTATTTCTTTGCCATTGCTTTAATGTACTTTAAAATTTATCTACATTAGTTGGGAACAAAGAAACAAAAATAGACATTTCTTTGTTTTTTTTTTCATAAATAACTACTCTCCATATTTGATAAAAATCTCAAAGCATTATTTTACCTCCCACAAATATAATACATACAAATTTTTTCTGAAATAATAAGGTCAGCAAATTATTATGAGACTAACATAACCACATACACAGCTGTTCTACTGACTTCCAGGAACAAAAGAAAAACTTCTCAAGATGCTCTGGGTTTCCATTTGTTAGTGTTATGGATTCTGTATTATAATCATCTGCCAGTAATAATTTATAGATTCAAGTTGATTGTCTACAAATAAAATATTGCTGGCTCTGATTCATGAGTTCTGGGGATATCTTTGTGAAGACACTGTATGAGATAGGCACTATACATATATGGAAATCATAAAAAGTATTAAATGCCCTGGACTCGAACTACTGACTCGGTATGTGCCTCATTTGGCTCAGTAATAAATTCACCTGCACCAAACCCGTATCAAAAGTCACTAAATCTCTCATATATATAATATATATTATGTATATACAAACCCACATCACATACATACTATACAGACAGTTTGTAACAACATGAAGCAATATTGTCATAAAATGATGTGCCACAGACAGTATCCTGGCTGAAATCAACCCTGTAATTGTCATCAACCTGCTAAGCTTTGCCAGTTCTGAATCAGGTTACTTGGTGACGGACAACCTGCCCAGCCCTCGCCCTGCTTTAATGTACTTGGTAGCTTTTTCTTTCAGAACCACCCACCCCAACTCAGGCGCATTTTTCCCCCCAAGATCTCTCGACTGGTCTTTGGAGGCAAGAAAGGGCATGCAGAGGGAGCAGGCAAATCTCAGCCGCTGTACCTTCCACCTGCCTAGATTTGTGATGTGCTCTGTCCTGTTTGCCACATTCGGTGTTAGAAAGCAGTTATTCAAAGCTTTGTCCCTTCTACCCCCCTTGGTCTTTCTGTAGAGCACAAAAGTGAAAGAAGCCTCTTTAGCAGGGGTAGCAGTTCATTAAAATATACAACTACATTTCCTAGCTCTGGGGGTCCCATTCTGTACTTGACAGTGCAGGTCACGGATGCTGTTATTAAGGTTCGGTGTGGGATCCATGAGGTTTTCTCCTGGCAGCCGGTGTCAGGATTAGTGCAGCCCTGGCCCAGGAGGAAACAGCCTAATGAAGACCAACTTAGAAACAGTGCTGTCGGCACATTATTTAAGCTTGTACATGCGCACAATTACACACAACACACACAGGCCCGTCACTGGAAGTGGTCAGGTGAAAATATGACAAAGGTTTCCAAGGGTAAACCAATAAGGCACCAAGAAAAATAATTTTCAGCCAATTTAGACAACTTCAAAATGTGAGGAGGGAAATAATATAAATCAAAAGCACTTCCTAAGGTCATGTCAACTGATTCACGGAGAGGTCTCACTAGTTCCTTCAGACAACCTTCTGAAATCTTCACTCCTAATCTATGAAGTAAGGCATTACTTAAAATGGAACTGTGGAAGGAACAGCCCCGGTGCTGCACACTGAGGCCAGACGGAGCCCCAAATCCCGTCCAACCTCATCAAGCTGGCTGCGAAGAAACTGCTAACCCACCCCACAGCCTCCCCCTTCATAACTGTTTTCATGAGTACGGACTGTCTAATAAGAAATGCAAACCCAGGGGAGGGGAATAGTATGTGGGATGAAAATGGGGGGTGACCAGCAATAGCTGTGGCCTCTCTCCCCGGTGAAGGGGGTGGGGTGGTGGCTATTAGTGAGACTTCAGGGAAGCAGGTGGGCTTTATCCTGGAGGGAACAGGAGGGTGGAAACTGGAGACTGCAAACAAAGAGGCGGCTCTCAAAGTAAACCCCCGAAAGCAGTACCTATAGTGCCTTTCCTTGGCCTAGTGTCCTTTGTGTTAACTGTCTTATTTTTTAAAGTAAATTGGTTGTTCTTTTTAAGGTTTGGCATGTGGCCAAAATGAAAAAAAAAAAAGTTTTTTAAATGAAGAATTATTTTCACCCACTCATCCCACAACTTTTAGATACACTATGCACCATTTCCAGATTCCTGCACAAAGAAAAAGACAGCAGGGCGGGGGTGGGGGGACGGTGCAGAGTGGGCACCACTGAAGGCAGCAGAAGCCGTGTTCTATCTGGGAAGATACACTAGAGGAGGGAAGAGGCCAAGGTGAGCAGAAAAGGTCCCCATTTGAAAAATAGGAGAGGGAGCAGCTCTCAGACAGGGGAACTATATCAAGGTTCAAAGACACTTCTGAGTAAATAGTGAAATAAGATGTGCAAGAAGTTTTCTATGCTGTGTGTACTAGGTTTTGTCAAATCCAATGAAATTTCCATTGATTCAGAGGATGAGTGTGTAAGAGCAGTATGTTTTTATCACTGAACAGCTTTTGAGACTCCTTAAAACGATAATGCCAGGCTCCCCACTCTCACCCTGTAAAATATTTAAATTCACTATGGGAACTATGTATTCATTGGTTTCCTTAATATACATGAAGTAAAAATTAAACTGGGCTTAAATTTTACTTTTCCAGCTTTGGTATAAATGAAGCACAAATTCCCTAGACTTGTTTCCTTAGGGAGGCATTCTCAAATTTTAATTGCTTTTGCCATTTTAGCTTCCTAAATCTAGTCTCCGCTTAACCCTGGTCCTCGGTCTCTTGCTGGCCAATGCACTGCCACCCCGTTCCTCAGCCCTGGCCTAGCACTCTTCATGAATGAACGGTTAAACAGATTAGGAGAGCAAA
The DNA here is from genome assembly GCF_019186645.2 of Phyllostomus hastatus. NCBI lineage: Eukaryota > Metazoa > Chordata > Mammalia > Chiroptera > Phyllostomidae > Phyllostomus > Phyllostomus hastatus. Next base: position 16,523,453 of record NW_025333583.1, on the reverse strand, counting down.
CAGGATTTTCTAATAGTAAAGAAACGTGTGTATGTGTGTGCACATATCAATACATAGGCTTTCTCAGGAAAAAGGGGGAGAAAAATATACTGAGGTGGGGGTGGGGAAAACATTTTAAAAACTAATGCAAGTGTATTATGGGTCTCATTTGTTTTCAGAGGTGCAGAGAGCAATGTCTTGCCGCTTTTGGAATACATATCTGGCTATACTCTAGTCCAAAGTCCAGGGACACTTATTTTCTCTCACTGCTGCCAATGTTTGTTCACAGGTAGCCAGCTTCCCTCCCCCAGTTCAAGCACCTCATTCAAGGGTGGGTGTGGTTTCTAATCACAGCTCTCCAGGAGGAGGAGTAAGAAAAGCAAGAAAGACTGTTTAACATGATAAAGGAGGTGGGGTGCTGGTGGAGCAGGTAAACGTTGGGAATTGACTTAATTAATAGAGCTATACCCATTTCAGTCCTTAAATCTACAAAGCAGCCCCCTTTAGCGATTATCGCTAAGTAGTTCCAGAAGAAGGGAGTGGGTTTACTTTTACCAAAAATTACAACACAGGTTATTCTGTAAAAAACTTGGGATCACTGAAGCCTGTGAAGAACCACCCACTCCTCTGGCACAGAGCTGACATCGCAGCAATCTAGAATTCAGGCTCAACCAATGCCCATCCCTTAGGTCTTCACTGCTCCAAATATTTATACCTGGCACCATACTGCTACCTCTAACTTATTCCAAATGCTGGCACTGTTGAGAATGAGAATGGTTACAAGTTCTACAGAAAAGAAACCGAAGCTCACTAAACAAAGCTAGCTTGGACCCCAAATCCCTAAACACTCCCTAACCTTGTCACTTCGGGGAGGCCCTAACCACATTACACTGTCCTTGGGATGACCCGGAGTTTCATAAGCAGGGACAAGCAGCTCACCTTAAAAGATCTTGGACACTTTAAGCAGTGGAAGGAGAAAACAAGCTGAGAAAGAACGCTGGTAAACTTCTCAGTCGCAATAACCCAAACTTTCACTGTTCACATTTTTCTTTAACAGACACAAATATAGGAAATATATTTTTCCAATTCAGACCATACAGTTCAAAGAAACCTGAACTAAGTGGAACTTCATTATAATGCCAACCTTAGGATTGTAAAGCCCCCAAAGCAAAAGTAAATGTTGTTGCTAAAAATGCAACAAAGTTAAAAATTAAGAAAAATACATATAAATTAGAAATAGGGTTCCCTTAAAGAACGCAGTAAGAAACGCAAATAGAATACACGTGAGCTGAGCCCCTCTGAGAAGTCCTGGGACAGCTACACCCTTGAAAGGGCCCTTTCCCCTCTCTCCAACTTGCCCCAGGAGGGGGCATCAGCACCAGGGAAGTAAACGGAAGTGACCTTGGCAAAGCGACCAAACAAAACAACCCCCCTCCCGCACTCCAGGGCTGAGGCCTCCTATACATGCGACAGGGACACCTGCTTGTGGTAGGCAGCTGCGGCGGGGCCTGGTGGCCCGGTCCTGCCTGTGAGCGCTGCGCTTGCCTCGGCATAGTCCCGGGCAGCCGTGGTGCCACCACTCTTGTGGCCCCGTCGCCGGCGGCAGCAGCAGCGACTGGTGAATCGCCGCCATGACTCCACAGTCTTGCTGGACCAAATCCAGACGCCAGACGTGATGCCCACCACGAGGCACATGAAGTACTTGAGCATGAGCACCCAGTACTCTGGCTTGGCTCGTGGCTGGCCGGCGTCCTGCCCTGGGCACGCGCAGGTGAGCGCAGCCTCCCAACTCTCGCGATAGTGCTGTTCATACAGGTAGCAGGCCACCACAATGCTGGCGGGCACTGTGTAAAGCAGCGTGAAGATGCCGATTCGGATCATGAGCTTCTCCAGCTTGTCTGTCTTGGTGCCGCCCTGCTTGATGACACTACGGATGCGGAAGAGTGACACGAAGCCTGCCAGGAGGAAGAGTGTGCCCACCAGCAAGTAGAGCACCAGAGGGCCCAGCACGAAGCCACGCAGTGAGTTCAGGTTCTGGTTGCCCACGTAGCAGATGCCAGCCACTGGATCCCCATCCACAGAACTCAGCGCCAGCGCGGTGATGGACTTGACACTGGGGATGAGCCATGCGGCCAGGTGGAAGTACTGCGCATAGCCAGCAATGGCCTCATTGCCCCACTTCATGCCAGCCGCCAGGAACCAGGTGAGTGACAGGATGACCCACCAGATGGAGCTGGCCATGCCGAAGAAGTAGACCAGCAGGAAGACCACAGTGCACAGTGCAGGGCCTGTCGTCTCGTAGTGAATGTGGCTGTGCTCACGGCTGCAGGCGACACTAGCATGGCCCACGACCAGGCGCACCAGGAAGCCCAAAGACACGCACAAGTAGCAAGCTGACAGGAAGATGATGGGGCGTTCGGGGTAGCGGAAGCGTTCCATGTCTATCAGGAAGGTGGCGACCGTGGTGGAGGTAGAGATGAAGCACAGCACAGACCACAGGCCGATCCAGAAGGTGGCGAACGTGCGCTCGTCAGGGCTGAAGGAGGGCTGGTAGCAGGGAACTGCGCAGTTGGGTACCTGGCCCGTCCTCACCTTGTTGTAGAGCGGGTGTGACTCTTTCAAGATTGGCACAAAGGGCTCACGGCACTTGCACACCGATTGGCCCCCAGCGGTGCACTCCCCTCCAGAGGATGGGGCCCCTGGCGGGCCTGGGTGGGTGGGCTTGGCGGGGAAGAGCCTAGGGGGCACCGTGGTGGCCTCGCTGCGGTTGTAATCCATGCACAGGACCTCGGCGTCGCGCCCCAGCACGGGTAGGCGGTCGCAGCTCATGCGCTCCGGCCAGGCGAAGCCGTACTGGCGCATAAGTGGCGAACAGCCAGCTTTGGCGCGCTCGCACACAGAGCGGCAGGGTGGCAGGGGCTTGTGATAGTCCGGCAGGCAGATGGGCGTGTACATGGAGCACAGGAAGAAGAGCAGGTCCGGAGAGCAGTGGATCTCCACCAGCGGCCAGAACTGGTGCACCTCCAGGCCCGCTTCGTCCTGCGTGTCGTGGTTGAACTGGTTGGGCATGTGCGTCAGGTTGTAGCCTATGCCGCGGCACATGGGTACCGTGATTTCCTGGCACACAGGGGCCTTGGAGGCGGCCACCGCCCGGCCTGCAAGCTGGGCCAGGAGGAGCAGCAGCAACGAGGGCGGCGCACACGGGTCAGGCCGAGCCATAGCCCCCTCCCTCCCCTTGCCTCGCACAGCCCGCGCGGGCCGAAGCAGGCAGGGGAAACCGGGCCGGAGCTTCCCTCTCCACCGACTTGTTTGTGGCGCCGGGGCTGGCAACCTGTTGGTTCGTTTTCTCTTCAAGAAATCCGGCCCAAGATAAACTGTTTTGGGAAGGCGCTGCCTCCCTCCGCGCTTAGTTCTTCACCGGATAGGATTGGGGAGGGGCAGTTAGGGCTCCGATTCCAAGGAAAGTACTCTTTAAAAAAAGAAGAAAAATTGCAACCACTCCCAATTAGAGGGGAGTCAACGGCTAAGTCGCTGCAAGCGGTCGCCAAATCTCTAGCTTCAACTCTCCCTTCCTTCCCCTCCACCTCCTGAAATCGAACTGTTGACTCCCCGCCCCACCCCGCCTCCCTCTCCACTGGGCCCTCCAGGCTGGACCCCAGGGTCGGAGCGTTCAGCCTCCCTCTAGCAAAGTGCAGAAGGCCAGGGAGAAAGGGAAAAATGGGAAGGCGCGGGCTCTCACCTTCGCTGATCCGGAGAGAAGCAGATATTCCGCAGCCAGCCTGGGTCCTCCGTCCCTGGGACACTCCGCTCAAAAACGCGACTCAGAGCCAAGCTGGCACCTGGAAAGTTTGGTGATAGGCTGGGTATCCGAGGAGGCGGCACATGGCAGCAGCAGGTGGGGGCGTCTCAGAGAGGGGGTCGCCCCCCGAACGCGATCTCCGCAGGCCGGTCACTCGCCCTCTCCTCCTCCGGGGCCCCCCGCATGATCCGGGTGGGGCAGGGCAGGGGCAGGCCGTGCGTTCCACCAGAGTCCCGAAGCCGCACGAAGGGCGAACGCCCCTGCAGCACCTAGGCGAAAGGAAGGCGGTGTGTGGCGGCTGGGGCACTCCGCCGCCTCACAGCACCGCGAGCAGCCTGCACTGGCCCTGCCGGGACTGCTTGGTGCGCGCCCGCCGCCGCGTCCCGCCCGCCGCTCGCCTCCTCCCCTGCAGGGGGCTCCTCGCTCCAGCCGACTCCTGGGGGCGGTGGCGGCGCTCCTGGGACGCGCCGGACTCGGCTCCTCCCCCGCGCACTCGCACCCTTTCTCCCACCTCCGGCTGGCACTGAACGGCGGCGGAGGCGGCAGAGGCGGCGACAGCGGGGAAGGAGTCACGGCCGCAGGCTGACTAGCCTCTCCCGCTCCGCCCGGTCACCTGCTTCTACTGCCCGCCGGGAGGCCCCGCCCCAGCCCCGCCCCCTCGAGCTAGGGCTCGGTTGGTGGGCTGCTCCGCCACGCTCTCCGCGCGTCCCCGCCCACTGCCCCGCGAGCTTGTCCTCCCTTCTGGGCGCCCTCCGGCCCCGCCCTGAGCGGGCAGCAGAGCCGCGCCGCCCAATCGCGGGCCCGGACGCGACAGGGGCGGGACGAATGCTAATCACGCCTTCTTGAGACCCGGGGCGGGAAACCCTTGCTAGAAGTCTTAAGGAGTTCTCTGCTGGCGCCCACGGGTGCAGGGCTCACTTTCCTGTAATGTTCTAGCTTCTGAACCTTTGCTCCCAGGGCCCCCTACCAGCTCTCCTCTCTTCAGCTAAGCATTCTTACAGAATCCAGAGCTCGTGTAAAAGAACTGCTCAAAGAATCATTCTTTACCGTGGCACCTGTCCCCTCTCCGGGCAGTCCTCAAACCAGGTGAGCTCACGTCGAGAGAAGAGCGAATGCCTACTGAGCCGCACTGTGTGCCGGACAGTGCGTTAATCGTTTACATCTTAATGCAAATCTCAGATCCTTGCAACAAATTTTATGAGGCAAGTACACCTTACAGGTGAAGAAACAGAGATTTAGAAACTAATCCAAGGTATTCGAGCTAAGGATAGTTTCCCCCGAGAAAACCGCAAGCTAGGCCATCTTGTTCCCCGCGGCATTCCAAGGGCTTGACAGATAGTAGGCGCTCAGATGGCAAACCCAGAATTGGAAGCCAGGTAGTTGGGCCGTGGCATGCACAATTTAAACCATTCCCTCTATGTACAATAGGTATCTCCAAGGCTTCAACCTTTACTTTTGCGTTTTGTAACAAAATCTTAGGCTTGTGACAAGAAAGTGATTTTTTTTTCTGTCTTTGCAAGACTCGAGAGATGTTAATCCTTTAAAATCCCAGGCTGTTCCCCGCAGAGAGTAGCAATGCTGGCTCTGGGCTCTGTAATGGGCAGGGCGCTGGGCCCCCTGGGGACTGCGGGCTGCTTAGCTGCGCACCCGCTAGCAGCCGGAGGCTGGGGCGGGCGCACGGAGCAGACGCCGCCCGCGGGAAGACCTGCTGGGCGCCCCGACTGCGGGGACACACAGTGGCGCTCTCCAAATGGGTTTTTATGCTGAAAGTTTTAAATGTCCTAAAAATGCCTCTTTTTCTACGTGTTCTAATTAGGTTGGAAGACTGAGGTGTTTAGCATACTTGAAATTCATTCACACGCTTACAAAGAGGGTCTGAATTGTTTCCCACTCCCCCACCTCTTCCTTCTGGAAAGGAGGTGAAAAAAAGACTGGAGGGCCAGGGAACTTGAAGGACTCAGGACTGGACTAAAGGAGCGAGATAGGCCGCAGTTATTGTTCTTCTGTCCTGGATTCCATTTTGTACAGATTGAGAGACTAAATGGCAGAATAACCCTCTCCCTCAACAAGGCTCTGTGGGAAATAATAAAGAATATGTGTATTAATCGCAGCCTCAGAATTTAAAAGGACTAAATGTCAATAGCTTCACAAACATCAAAACTATTAATAAATATGTTTTACATGTACATTACATCTTTCATTCCTTGGAACTCTACAGGTGTTCATATTTATCTCTTTTGTTTTTTGGAAATACTTGGCACTCTGGGTGGGCAAACTTCCCAGGGCTGAAACGTTGTGGGAGCTGAGAAGCCAGGGAGTAGCAGTCAGAAAGGAAGGAAAACCCTCAGCGGAAAGTATGTGTAGACGGCGAACATGCCAGGGGAGGGCTGTCTCATTCTGTGCCCTTTATGCGACGTGTGTATTATTGGGGATAGACAAGTGTTAGCTAATAATAAAAATTATTTGAGGTTGGAGAATGTTAATCACTCCTCCTGGAATTTAGCCAGAATACTTGTGTTATTTCACGTGGTTCTAACTCAAACGATGTTATCTACTGGTTTGTAAACCTCTCTCTGCTCAATCAATAGAGAAAGTTTTCCTTTGCTTGGAGACCTCTAATAATAGTAGTAATAACAGCAGAAACTTTGCCTAAACAGACTTATTTTGCATTGTAAAGTTTTTTGTATCATTTGAATTTTTGTTTTATTAAAAACATAGGTTGTTTCAACTTAAAGGCAGTTTAAAATATGATGACTGTTTAACATGTAAGTATTAGACAGGATGCTAAATAATTCATTTATGTTAGTTCATTTAATCTTCACAACAATTAAATAAAACTGGCACCATAATGACTTGCTTGAAGTTACTTTTTTAGTCATTGGAAAAGATAGAAATCAATATTTTCTCCTGAGTCATAATTTATTACTCAACAAACTAGAAACACTAAATTATGATTTTTAAATCCACACCCTCGGATATGTTTATTGATTTTAGAGAGGAAAGGGGAGAGAGGGAGAAAGAAAGGAAGCAAAAGAAGAGAGAGAAAGAGAGAGAGAGAAAGAAACATCAGTGTGAGAGAGAAACATCCATTGGTTGGCTCGTGTATGTGTCCCAACTGGGGGTCCAACCCACAACCTATGTAAGTGCCCTGACTGGGAATCAAACCCACGACCTTTTGGTGTATAGGACAACATTCCAACCAACTGAGCCACCTGACCAGGGCTAAATTATTTTTAAGATGCATTTTTAAGGACCTGGAATATTGCCAAATATCCTAGTCTATTAATTTACTCAGCCTGCCTCCATCCATCCATCCATCCATCCAATAAACACCAATTTCTGAGTTGAAGGCACTACTACTATATTAAACATGTTTCTACAAAGCCAAATTCATGAAATTCAACTTAAATTATTGTCAAAGGTGTGTTTATTAATTCATGAAAATACAGATCATGATGCTAACTAACCATCCCATCTACTAAGTGTGTGGCATTTGAAACAGTGCTTTGGGAGTCTGTCACCAGGGAATAGTTACTGCATTTTTAATCTTACTAGACTTGTGCTGATTATACATGTACTATTCTATTGAGACACTTGAGAGTTCAGTGATATAGGAATGAATAGATCCTTCCTTCCTTCCTTCCTTCCTTCCTTCCTTCCTTCCTTCCTTCCTTCCTTTTTAATCCTCACCTGAGGAAAACCTATTCCAGAGAGAGAAGAAGAGAGATATAGACAGACAGACAGACAGATATTGATTCCATTAGTCCACCTTCCATATGTGCCCTGACTGAGCCACACCGGTCAGGGCTAGACAGTTGTCTTTGTGTACTCTTCAATATCTTGATAGTCAAGCCTAGAATGGTCTTGGTTAGACGCCTTCAATAAATGGGTGAATGCATGACCGACTGAGATTAATGTTTTAAACTTTAGCAGCTGGCATTGAATCCTTGAGTACAGCTTACCTTCTAAGCTGCATCTGAAGTTGACTGTTAAGTCATGCTGCCCTGTTAAGAGCAGCATGAGTCCAAACCTTGGCTCTGCCTTTATTAGCTGTGCCACATTGGACAAGGCACCTAATAGCTCCAGGTCCTCTTTCCTCATGTGTAGAGTTACAAATAGTTATTTACCTCATGGAGTTGTGAGAAGTAAATGAATTCTTTGTTAAAGGGCTTAGAGCCATGTCCAGAACCTGGTGAGTTTATACAGGTCTTAGTTGTTGTTGTTGTTATTATTATATTAATTTCTACTATGGTTATTCTATTATTCTGTTTTCCCAATCTTGTATATTTCCTCTTGTATATTATTACTTTAATAAGGAAAAAAGTAGTTACATGTTTTAGATGTAAACTTTGTGTCTGAGCACACTCCCAGCTGTCACTAGCTATCTCTAGCATTTAGATAGCAGCTAAATTCGATGCCAAAGCAGGGATCATTTCACTTGTCCTTGATCAAAGTGCTCACACCTGACATCAGCAGCCAGCTGATAGCATGCACAGGGCTGGCACAGGACAGACGCTCATGAGCCAACATGAATGCCTCACAGGTATTTTCAGACTAGCTCCGTCCACGTCCTAGAGCAGCTCTGGATGGTCCTCATCAGATCAGACACCTCTAGACAAAAAACCAAGACACTAATCAGAGGATTAACACGCTGAGCCATTTGCCCAGGTTTGTAATGAGAATGGAATAATTCAACTATAATCTTTAGTCTTCTCCCCTCCCCCACTGTGGTGGAGACTATGGAAAGTAGAAGCTTTTTTCTTTTCCCCCAGAGGTAATGGAAGTACTCATCTTTCCCACACAGAGCAGTGGCTCTCAGCTGCACATTACAGTCACCTGGGGGACTTGAAGGAACACTGGTGCTTGGAACTTAACTAAATCAGAACCTGTAGTTTAGGGCCCCAGCCATTGTTTTTTGGTTTCATTTGTTAGTTTGTTTTTGGTGCTGTTTTGGTTTTAGCTCTCCAGGTGATTCTGATTTTCAGTGAGTATTGAGAACCTCTCACACAGATGGTTTTGTTATTTCCCCAGTATGGCCCCAAACTTGGGCCTGGCTGGACCTTCCGCAAAAAGGGTTAATCACATCAGTAGACAATATAGAATATTTTAGGAGAAGGTACTGGAAAAGTGCACTCTAGTCTAATGGCATGGGAGTCTGGGCTGAAAGAAAAATTATTAGCAACAGAACTGTGGTACCGTGATGGTACAGTTAATGGCAGTGTTGACTGTAATCACAGCAACTGGTGTGTATGGAGCATTTCCAATGTGCACATACTGTGCTAAGCATTATATATATATATATAATCTCTTTTATCCCAAGGTTCAGACAAGTTAAATAACTTGTTATCCAAGGTTACATACCTTCCAATTTAGGTTTCCCTGACTCCAAAGCCTATGCTGTCATTGATTGCAGGCCTCATTGTAATCCCAGCAGTAGAGGGTCCGGGTAGTAAATCTTGAGATAAATAACTCCCCTTGCTCCTTAGCATCCCCTTTCCTGGGGGCCAGGTCGAATCTCTGATTCTAGTGTTTGGGGGAGCTAAAGTGTGGAAAAGCTGAGGGCTCGGGATTCATCTAGAATCCAGTAAAAGTTTAGAGCCAACTTGTTCTTTGGGCTTTGCAGATCAGGAAGGAAGTAGGACTTTCCTTAGACTAGATTTCAGAACCTTCCTTGTTTCTTGGCAGAGGAAGTTTTAGTTCAGTAAACACTGATGCTGTGCATGCTGTGAGCCAACCAGTGGTGCTGGGGTACAAACATGATAAGGCATGGACTTACCGGGCAGGGCCTGGAGGGCGTGCAGAGGAGGCACCTACCTCAACCTGTGGACTCAGGGAAACCCAGGCTGTGCTTAGAAGGCTCCATATGAGTTAGGTGCTCTATCAGCCAGGTTTTAGTACAGGAAACAGAAACCACTCTCATTACTTCAAGCACAGAAAGGTTTAATACTGACAATCAAGCAGGGCCTTACAAAATTGTTGAAAGGGCTGGAGAGGCAGAAGACAGAGAGCTACCTCTGGACTATGAAGTTCAAGGGCTCACTACTGGAGCTACGTTTCAGAAGCCAGGGTGGTGCTGTTGCTGCAACTACTCTTCATGCCTATGAGACTGGTGACTAGACACTGAGATCCGACACTGAGCCCAACAGCATTAAATGCCTATAAATGTTATTTCTCAAACCTGGCTTGCCAGCAGCAATAGCAGCAGAATGACATCTCTCCTTGCATCTGCCTGCCAAATCTTACAGGAGTGCACCTGGTTGACTGAATGTATTTCAGATCCAGACCATAGCTGCAAGGGAGTCTGAGAAATGTACTTTTGAGGTTTCCAATCTCTCCAACTAGATTACTAGAAGCGTTGAATTGAGGCCTGCAGAGGCAATCCTCTGTATCTGCTATATGTGAAAAAAAGGATGAGGACTTCCTAGACAGAGGAATCAGCACAAATGAAAGACATAAGGCCATGAAAGAGCACAGTACAAGTGATGGGCAGCTGGGCATGACTAGGCTATCAGGGAGTAATAGGAGCATTGAATCCAGGTTTTTACCTGAAAGTACACTCAGTGTTTAATCAATGTATTTTTAAAAAAACTAACTAGACTCAAACATACACTCAACACATCATAGTTTTTTCATTGATACAGTACTGGACTTATTTAGCTAATAAATCTGCTAATGCAGATAGAGAAAGGAAATGAGCAAAACAGCACAAAAGAGAACAGACAAAAGTGCTCGGCGATGATACTCATCCACAAAGAAAACAGAACCTTAGCCTTCTCCAAGCTTAATGTTATGAATACTGTTGATTACCCACCCAAGAATCATCTCCCCTTTCTCCTTCCTATCGGAACCCAAGTTTTTTTTGTTTTGTTTTGTTTGGGAATCTGCCATTTTCTACACAGCCATGTGCTTCAAGAGAGGCAGGCGTTCCCATCTAAGTCTGAAGAAGTAACACACGATCATGTTGCTGCCCTTCTTAACAGTATATAGCTTACATGTGTGCATGGGGCACAGTTCTGGCCGGTAAGGGAGTGGGCCAGTGTGAGATCAGTGTGTCTGGGGCTCATGGGGAAGATTTTACTCAAAAGGAAAAACAGTGTGCTTCCCTGTTAGGTATTGTTTTGTCCACATGTGTGTGATGCCTGCCACATGCCATCTTGTAACCACAAAAGACTGAACCGACACTGAGGAAGGATGACATCGAGGCTGCCCCCTCTGCCTGGCTTCGGACTTCTTGTTATTTGGTACAATACATTGCTTATTTCTGACCCAAATGAGTCAGTGCTTTCTTCACTTGTAACCAGAAACATCATAACTACTACATGCAGTCTGTACACTTAGGGTGAGGCTATGCTCATTTGGACTTAGCTAATGGAAGTCCCTGGAGGAGATTTAAGGACAAAAATGCATTCCTCCTTTGTCACTAGAAAAATTGTTAGTTATTATTCAAAAATCATTCAAGACCCAGTTAGATGTTGATTCTGTCAAACTGAGTTATTTGCTACTGCCTGTACTCCCCCAGCCCTTTTGCCACTCCTCTACCACAGCCTTTTACTCATCCACTTCTTCAACAAATATTTATGGAGTAGTATTTTAGGCACAGAGAACTAGATATGTGGAGTTCCAATCCAGGGGGAAGACAGAAAATAAATGAAAAAATTTAAGGATGATGACTTATCAAAGGGAAAAAAAGAATTCTTATGGAAACATATAAAAGGGGGAATAAACTACCTTGAAATATATTTTATGGTTATGTGATTTTCTATTTATATATCAGGATTTTTTTTCCCATTAGATGGTGTGTTCATGCAACCTCACATTCCCATCCCTTCCTTAGGAGATTGTATTTTCCAAAGACGGTTGCAAAAGCTTCACCCTTCGTACGTGTTCTGAAACACGACCCTGACATATGCCGTGGGGGAGAGAAGGTCTAAGTCCACTCCCCTTGTGATGGTTTTGACTGATAAAATGTTGGGAGTGATGCAATGGGACTTCCTCCGAAAGGTCACAAACACAATGCAGCTTCTATCTGGTTCTCTTGCAACATGAAGGTACTCTAGTTGATTGTCCCAGCTGAGTAAGCCTTTAGGTCATGCCGGGCCAGGAGTATGACAGATGCGTCAAGAAGCTTCCGGATGACTCCTGTCCCCGGCCTCAAGTTACCCCCAGATATTCAGGGCTTCCCAGCTGCAGCCCCAGATGGCAGAAAGCAGGGACAAGCCACCCCTGCTGTGCCCCCTTCAAACTGCTGATCCACAGTGTCCCTGAGCACAGCAAAATGCCTGGTGGTTCATGCCACTAGTTTGAGTGGTTTGTTACAAGGTAGCAGTGACTGGAATACCCCCAAATCTGCCTTCCTGTGAAATCTTACATGACCGAACAGAAATTTTTTTTTCTTTTTACCTGACCCAGTTGGTGATCAACTTATGCGCTGAAGCTTGAGAACTTTCATCCATCTTACTTTCATCCTATTGCGTCTCGCTGTTGATGATATGCATGTGAAATGTCTAATCTTTTAAAACACAAATCTTCACCATTGATCTTAATATCCTGCTGCAGTGAGTTCCCCAGGTCAATTGTGTGTAGTGGGGAAAAAAGTACCTCCTTTTATCCATTTTAAACATGGGTCCTTTTCATCTCATCTTGTCCTCTTGTTCTTCCCCATGTAAAACGATTTCCATTTTGTGGGTACCTAGGCACAGAGAACTGAGTTGAGACAATAATCTTTCTTTGAGTTGGTCACCCAGAAGGCCTCAGGCGTGCTGGGACATGGAGCAGTGGATTTTAGCTGGTGACTGAAGGGTGATGGAGCACAGTATTCTAATTAGTCACAAGTTTAGTTCCCAGCTTATAAAAAATAGTCTGTACATTCTGCAAGAGGCAATGAGTATCTTCCTGTGGTGCGGATAAATGCGGCACAGTACAGTGGGGAGAACACTGGCTAGTTCATGGACGATCTGGATTCAAGTCTCATCTTGTGAGCAGCTGTGTGCCCTTGGACACAACACTTAACCTCTCTGGATTTCATTTTCTTCAGTTACAGAATGAAGAGATTCACCCAGAGTGTCCCGTGGTACCATTTTGCCTTTAACATTCTATGAATTCTAGGTATTTGCCAGTTACTCTGAGACATCTACTACATGAATTCATGGAAAGAAGTATGAGTATATAGTTTGTACCCTACAGGGTGCCTTTAGCTCTAAAGTGTGGGCTGGAGAGAAAACCCTCCCCCTAAAATATATCTTCTAGTGTTTAGAAAACAAGTGTTATCTTTTTTCAAAATCAGTGTTCACATTAGGCTTTAATTACCAAAAAAATAACTCTGCTGTAACTCTTACGTGACAGTTCTTACAGCCTGAGTCCTTTTGCTTTGGGGGTGCATTCCTGGGGCTCCCTTGCTTTCTATCGGTTCTCACAGCTACCTTGCCGGACATCGGTGCTGGGACACTTCCATGCCAAGCGATGAGAATGAATGGGTGGGGTAACAGCTTCTGCTGCAGGGTAACCTTGGGGAGGAAAAAGGATAATGTCCCAGTGAGTAGCGCTGTAGGAACTACTCAGGCAGATCTCAATCTGAAATGCCTTGCCAACCCTCTTCCTTGCAGAAGGAAAACGCAGTCACCGTTTGGGGCCTGGGAAAAGCATTCGGTCTCACTCAGCGGGGACTCACTTCACCAGCTTTCAGGCCTGCTCCATGTGTCTCCGGCTTTGTGGACTCAAACGCATTTCTTCAGCTCTTCATCCTGTTTTGGTGAATTTTCACTTTCCAGTGCCAAGTTGGAGAATTGTCTCTCGCGTTTGATTTTAAAATTCATTACAGAATGATCACTATTGAAAGGATACCATGTGTTGGGAGGATGGATTGCTTTTCATTGGTGAGTTGGCAAACTATATCAATAGCAACCAGTAGCAGGACAAGGCCCTATTCAATAGAATGCATTTGCAAGGTTAAAAAAAAAAAATCCTTGAGGTCCATATAATTCATGGAGGGTTTAAATCTTAGATAAAATTTCAGATAATGAGTAGGAGAATAACAGTGGTGAAATTAATAAAATAGTATATCTAATGCCTAGAAGAGCTTTTGAAAATAAGTATTCTAAAGAAGACCCCTCCCCCACCTTCCTTAATAGCACACAGTATCATACATGAGCACATGCATCTACTTCCTCCTCGTCATAATGTACGAGAATGGGGTGATGTCATTGTTAAGGCTTTCGAGGAAGCCTTGAAAACATCATAGCAGCATTTTAAACAATTAATACACTCAGCTGTACCAAAGGGAAAATTGAAGGTCACATAGGACAGATTGTTTGGTTATTATTTGTTTATTTAGGGTATTTGGTTAATCAGTACTGAAACTAATCACAAATGTGGTTTGTTTCTGAGAGCGGTGCTTCCCTCACTAGGCTGCCTTCAGGTGCTCAGTGACCCCTTGGTTGTCACTCCAAAGGGGAACCCAGTGTACCAAACACCACATCTGTTCCCCCCTCTCCATTCCTACTCACACCATCGCTAGGGGATGACCCAGTTGGCTTCAGAGTCCTCCTGCCCACATTGGCTGTGCCGCACCATTGCTCGCTGCCCAGGGGCACTGTGCTAAGATAGTCTATACTGTTTAAGGGCATCATGGACTGGACAGGCAAATGGGTTGCACTTTTTTTTTCAAATTCATAAACTTGGATTTTTAGAACCATTTTATGTTTTCAGAAAATTGAGCACTCACAGTTTCTCCTATTATTAATATCTTACATTAGCGTGGTGCATTTGTCAGAATGGTTGAACCGATATAAATATGTTATTTTTGACACAAGCCCATCGTTTGCATTAGGATTCACTCTTTGTGTTGTGTGGTTCTCTAGGTTGCAGGTATCTGCCATTACCATATCGTACAGAACAGCTCCATTGCCATAAAAATCTCCCATACTTCACCTAATCATCCCTTCTCCATCCCCCACCCCAATCTCTGGCAATCAATGATCTTTTTATTCTATAATTGTGCCCTTTTCAGAATGTTATACAGTTGGAATCATACAATTCTGTGGCCTTTCAGACTGACTTCTTTCACTTAGCAACATGCAATTAACGTTCCTTCATGTCATTTTGTGGCTCGATACCACATTTTTTTAATATAACTTATTTTTATTACAATGTTAGGTTTAGAGCAAAAAGGAGAAGAAAGTATGGAGTTCCCTTATGTCCCCCCATTTGCACAGCTTTTCCTATTATCAAGATCCCACGCAAGAGTGGTACCTTTGTTACAATAGATGGACCTACATTGGCACGTCCTGATCACTCAAAGACCATAGTTTACATTAGTGTTTACTCTTGATATTGTACATTCTATGGGTTTTGATAAGTATGTAAGGACATGTACCCATCATTGTAGTATCATACGGAACAGTTTCACTGCCCTAAAAATCCTCTGTACCCCACCTATTTATCCCTCCTCCCCCCGCCACTAGGAACTCTGTTTTTTGTTTTGTTTTGTTTTGTTTTACTGTGTTTATAGTCCTGCCTTTTTCCAGAAAGTCATGTAGTTGGGATCATACAGTAGGTAGATTTTTCAGATTGGCTTCTCTCACTTAGTAATACACATTTTATGGTTCCTTCAAGTCTTTCTAATAGGCTTGTAGTGGTAACTCATTGTTTTAATTTGCATTTCCCTAATGACATATGATGGAATGCATCTTTTCATAGGCTTATTTGCCATCTGTATATCTTCTTGTGTGAGGTGTCCAGGTTTTTTTTATGCTGGGTACTTTTTTTTCTTGTGTGTTCCCTGACCAGGAATCGAACGCACCACCTTAATGTATTGGGCTGACTATAACCAACTGAGCTACCCAGCCAGGGCTATTCAGATCTTTTGAATGTTTTTTTTAATTGAGTTGTTTGTTTCTTTATTGCTGAGTTGTAAGAGTTCTTTGTATATGTGGATATGTCTTTTATCAGTTATGTTTTTGAATATTTTCTCCAAGTCTGTGGCTGGTCTTATTCCCTAACATTGTCTCTCACAGAGCAGACATTTTTAATTTTAATGAAGTCTGACTTATGAATTTTTCTTTCATGCATCATACTATTGGTGTTGCATCTAAAAGGGTATTTAAATGTCTGGAAAACAAGATTTGAAGAGATCACTGGACTCCAGAAAGAAGCTTGGAGAATGCTGGGGAGCTGTCCTGAGTGGCACTTTTAGCATCTGAAGGTGACCACTGGCTCTGTGTCAGTCCCTGCCACAAGCGCCACATATCTGCAGACCTTGCCCGCTTGTCCCTCAGTGCCCTTGTACTGATTTCCTCATTCTTACATCTTCCAGCGTGGACTCCACCCATGTAACCTTTGTGAGAAAGGAAGATTTAGATTTACTTTTTGGATATATCATTGCTCCTTAATACTTGATGATTTATTAAATGAGTGACTTTTCTAAGGCTAGTAAAATAGTCAAGTCTTTCTAACAAATTCACTCAACCAACCAAGTCTAACACAAAAACAGAGATAAGCAATTCTGGTTCATTTTTTTAAAGATGGTAAGTTGTATTTTTAAAAAAAACTTCTTTGACTCTAACATAAGAAACTTCAAATTGGCAATGACATTTGTAAGGAAGAATAAAAGAAAAACAAGTTATGACTGTTTGTGGATGTGCAGATGGTACACTTGTTCAACTATAGACCCAGGCCTCTTACATCAGCGGCTTTGGTAATTGTCGATCACGGGATTTACCTTCTTGATGGCATACTCCCATGGCTGGCTTGTGTGTGGCTGTATCACAGAACGTCTGACAGCCCATCTTGTGCTAATGTTATTTTTAGGTCTACCTTAATGTGGGTTCCTTTAAAGCAGGAATCAATGGTTTTCACTACCCAGCCCAGAATCTTCTATGTAGCAAGCCTTGGTAAGTGCTGTTGAGTTCACTTGCTATGTAGCAAGCCTTGGTAAGTGCTGTTGAGTTCACTTGTTAAATCTTTATCCAATAATGCCTCCTGAGTGCTCACGAGAACTATATTTGTGAGGAGCCACATTTATAAAAAGAATATAGGGAAATGAAGAGGGTTCAGGGAAACCACCCAAAATTCCCGGAGGGCTGAAATATAGGTAGGACAAAGGTGGAAAAAAGAAGGAGCACAAGAATGATGTTCAATTGTACAAAGGAACTATGTTGAGCAGGGTCATTCTTCATTTCCCCAAAGAATAAGAGAAGAGGGAAATGTAGGCACAACTGTAGAAATAAAACAAAGATTCAAGCAGCATGGAAGGAAGACTTTTTTTGACTTGAGGATTCTTGGAATTTTGGTGGAGGTAAGCAGAAAGTGGAGGCAAAGGAAGCTAAAGTTTTCTCTTAAAGGATGCAAAGCTAGGTTGACTTAATCAAGCTTCACCAAAGGGAACACCCAGATGCTGAAAACTGTGTAGCCACATGATGGCCAATTTCCCACCCATGTGCCCATGCGTCAAATTAACGTGCAACAAGCAAGTCATTGATTGCAAGAGAAACTGCAAGAGTGCCTCTTCCTCCCATATTGGTTCAGTGCAAAAGAGAGTGGTAGGAGCAATAGCAGTGCAAATGTCAAAATACTGCCTAGCCTTTCTGCTGGAAATTGGAGGCAAGGACAAAATGCTTTTTGTGGGGGCAGGGAGGTCTTTTTGAAAGTTTGCAACATCTTGTAATAACAGCTCACTTACGGAGCGCTTTCTATATGGGAAAGGATATGGGAGACCTCACGAGGTAAGGAGGAGCCAGCATGAGCACCAGTTAACAGATGAGGAAGTAGCAGTTCTGTGAGGTTCCCTACATGCTTAGCCAAGTCTCCCAGCCAGTGGGGAGAGACCCAGACACTGATCCCAGATTTCTGTCTCGGTCCAGAGCTCTCGCCCCTACCATCATGCCCAGTGACCTTTGGACTTGGGATCTGCCTAAACAAATTTTGGGTCAATCCCACTGACTCCTGGCTGCTCCGAGGGGCTTTCTACGACTGGCTCAAAAGCCAATTCCAACATCTGGGCCCACTGTGGCCAAAAGAACCTCCACAGCTGCTCTCAACCTTGGCTGCACACTGAAATCACCTGGGAAGCTTTTCAAAAATGTTGACGCCAGGGTCCTGTCCCTAGAGGTTTTGATTTAATTGCTTTTTAGTGCAACTTCAGCACAGAACTTTGTGTTTAAGTTTTTTATTGAAGTATATTATGCATGTAGAAACGTGCTCATGCTGTAAGGATACATGACAATGGATTTTTACAAACCGAAGATACCTGTGTGGCCACCACCCAGCTCAAGAATCAGAACATCACGAGCACCCGGGAGTGTGCATCCATCTCCCGTCTGGTCTCCCCCGCTCCCCGCTTACCCCACCACCCAACCACTGTCCACACCTCTTACAGCATAGATAGTGTGGGTATAGAGATTTTTAAAGCTCCCCAAATGCTTCTAATGTGTAGCTACCACTGACAGCAGTTGTCTTACTGGTTGAAGGCACGGTGAACTAAACCAAATGCATAGTACAGGTATGAAAGTACCAGTATGAAAGCAAGTAAGAAGAAACCCAAGCTACAAGTTCACACCAGCTAGTCAATAAAGGGAAAAAAAAAGGTTGCATTTTTTAAACCAAGATCTTTCATTTATAAACAACTTTTCTCAGCATTTACCTCTTAGTGAAAGAAAACCTGCCATCCTTAGAATTGGCAAAATCACATTGGCAGATAATAATAAATAAACTTATGGAATGCTTTCTACGTACCAAGTCCCTTTCTAAATGCTTCTTCACTCCTTAGCTCATTCAGTCCCCGTAACGCCCAATAATAACGGGCTCTGTTATTGCTCCATTTTACAGATGAGGAAACCCCAGCACAAAGAGATGAAATAACTTGCCCAAGGGTGCACAGTTTGTACCTGACAGAGCTTCACTTGCAGGCAGGAGCTCTTCTTGCTGTTTTTCCATCATGCTTTGTATTTTAGATATCTCTGCCAGCTGACCCATGCTATTAAATACCTGGACAAAGATTTGTGCCACACTGATTTCCTTTATTCCTCAGTGGCATGAGCTGAGAAGCATAGAGAAAAATCACAGAATTACGTATGTGTGCTGGACTGGACCTTGGTGGTCATGTCATTTTACCTCCTTCTTTTATAGAGGAGAAAACGGGCCAAGAAAGAAAACATTGGATGCCTTAACAAGCTGAATGAAAAAAAAAATAGAGAAAGTCCAAACCCCAGGGGGAGGGAAGGCTAGGTCAGTTCCTCACTGGGCTTTGACCTGTGTCCTCTAAACCTCAGATGTACAAGGTCATGGCCTTGGTTGGTATAACTTGTGGCCAGTAATGTTACTATTACTATTTAATTTAACCTTCTTAGCATATTCGCATGTGACTATTGTTTTGTGTAATTATAAAAGTCCTTTCAAGTACAGTGAGCTTCCGATCTAAACCAGATGGAGAACTGATGATCACCAAGTTACCTGAGTTGGGAACTGTATCCTCTCAGGCTTCCCTGAGTTAGTTCAGCTGTTTGGACTTCACTGTGTATGGGACCAGCCTCCTAGCACATTAATCCCGGCAATGCAAGGGGCAGGGTGTGAGAGAAACCTCTTGGAGAAATTCTCATTGACAACTTGGTGTCACATGTGTCTGTCTCATTTCTTGAGCATTTTCACAGAGCAAAGCGAATTGGAGACAATGGGAAGCTCGTTGCTCTTCCATTTTTCTCCTCGAAGGTTAGTTTGGAGTTTCTTGGTACTGTTCATTTCCCCCGTTTTCAGATCTCTTCCCCACCTCTCACCACCGCTGGTGTCTATCTGCTCCTCCAGGTCCCCACACCCTTTACCTTCTTCATTCCATTTCCCTGGGCTTTCAGTATGAAACTCCCTTTGAGACAGAATGTTGGGTCTGTTGCTCTGTAAATTTCTTTAGAGCAATTTTCCCAATATAAATTATACCCTCAATTACTTTTCTCTCCCCAGAGCAGTGAATCACATTTTAAGAAGTCGTTAGGGTGGGGGCAGCTGGATACGGAGCCAGGAGGTTTGAGCCAGTGCTGGCTTGTCACCCTCATTCAGCTTGGCCTGCTGCGGCAGCCAAAGGGCAGCCTGTGCTGAAGGCACCAGCAGTGGGAGGGCCTCTGGTGCCCAGTCCCACCTCACCATGTGCTCTGGGAACTGATGATCTAAGCACTGGCTTGTGTTTGGAAGCAAAAAGGAAGATGACCTTTATCTAAGATGGCTTGATACCTGAACAGCAGGTAGATTGCGTAAATGTCCAGGTCTTCATCCCTCTTCGTATCATTACCCTCTGCCCTGCGGCTTTGCAGTTCTTTCTGTCAAGAGATGATTTACTGATTCTGACTGTGACGTCTGCTTTGGAGGTTAGCAAATGTGATAACACAAGCAGAGACTTGGAAACGTGCTTGTATCAAGGACTTCTTCTCTTGCATCTTTACAGTTTTCATGAGAAGAGTATCCCTGGACTGGCCCATGGGCCCAGGATGGGAATAAGAGATATGTGGGGCAGAGTTGCCCCGAGGAAGCTTCCATAGTTCAGCCCAGCCCAGCCCAGCCCAGACTAGAGCAGAACTACACAGCTGACCCAGAGATGCATGAACAAACCCAGCCAAGATCGGCAGGTCTACCTACCCAGCCTTCACTTGAACTGCAGATGCAGGAGCTGGAGTAGGAGCTGGAGTAGTAGTGGTTGTTTTAAGTCCCTGTATGTTGAGGTGGTTTGTCCCCCTGCAACTGTGATGAGGTCATGGCCTTTGAGACTGTCATGATGATTATATGAGCAACTAGAAACAAAAGCACTTTGCAAATGTCATACTGTGGGGAGTGAGCAGAAGGGCATGGACCGTTGCACAAGCCCTGGGCCTGGAACCTGAAGACCTGAGTTCAGGTCTGCTCATGCCCCCAGTTACTCTCTGAACTTGGGCAGATAGTTTAAGATTTCTGGGTCTTACCAGAAAAATTACAGAGTTGGCTTACAAATTCAAAATCATGAGAGCTTGAGAGAATGTTCCCAATTAACATGGGAACTTTACTGCAAGAGTTAAGAAGGAGATGAGGAAGGTGGGAGTGAGGTAAGAGGATATTTTGTTTTGGTATAAATAAAATGTGATTGTCATAAAAGGGACAGATGCATGGAGGGGGGGAACTGGATGACTTTGAAGCATGTGTTTTGTCTAAGGCTAAGAAATATACTTGGAGGTCAGATATAAAGTCTCATTTCTTCAGAGACCTGAAAGTGTAGGATTCATGAATAAGCAAGGGAGGGGGGAAATCCTAAAAATGGCTTACAGAAGGCCCCTTCTTCACATCTCTTCACTTGGAATGGAGCAAAGCTGGAGACGATTCTGAAGTGTTTGGTCAGATGGAGACATAATAGTCCAGACTAGAGCTCAGTATACCTGTCTGAGCCCTGCCTTAGCTAAGCTCAACTTTCCTTGGCTGTGCGTTACCTGACCGTGGACAAGCTACCTATCCTGTGGACAAGTGGATGAAATATGGTTCATCTGTTCATTGTGTGTTGGTTATGTGCTACGTTCCAGGAACTATCTGGACGCTGGGGGTGAAACAGTACTCACCTATGCTTCCTGAGCTGGCTACCAACTCAGGTCGATGGATTTTCCACACATTGTCCCTTATGTCAAAACATGTACTCCTAAATTCTTTTTCGGAGGGGAAAATTCTACCTCAGGGAGCATGAAGTGGCTTGTTCAAAGTCACACAGCTTATAAGAGAAAGATGAAAAATTATTTTATATTTTGACCATGAAGTCTGTCTTGTTTCTCCTGAACTATGCTGTATCCTCTTGTTAGCTGTTTGACTTTATCTACAAAAATGTTATTTTTATACTTTTTTGGAGCACATTTCTGTACATAGAGTTAGGTGCTTGAGTTTCCGTTGTTGTACCGTGGAGAAGCTGTGTCATTTGTAAGTCAAAGGATCACATTCTCAGTTTCTAGGACTTTGGAAGTAGATTTCCCCATTGGGTAGCAACTGAGCTCAAATGTACAAAAATAAGGGAATGTTTTAATCAAGTTCTTCTGCTCAGTGGAATACTTGGAAAACATGAAATATAATGACTATCAAACTTAAATGACTATAATGACTATCAAATTATAATGACAGGTAAGAGTATCATTAGGAGCTGTCTTTCAAAACTATAAATGAAAGTACTTTTTGTCCTAACAATTTTAGCTCGAGGAGCTTATCCTACAGAAATATTCACAGACATACAAAATTATTCAGAGCAGCATTTTTTCCCTGGCACGATATTGGAAATAATTTAAATGACCATCAATAGGGACCAGTTAAATAAATTATGGTTTCTCCTTAGGATGGAATAGCACACAACTATGAAGAAGGGAAAGGAAAGAAGGAAGAGAAGAAGTAGGAAGGGCGGGGAGGAGGAAGAGGAGAAAGAGGCTTTTTATGTTTTTACATAGCACATTTCCAAGAAGTCCTGTTCAATGAAGATGGCATGACAATGCATCTTCACTGGACTGCAGCTGGGGAAGGGCAGCTGGAGTCCCTGGCATTCCAGCAGGAGAGCACTATGACGTACTAGAACAGAGGCAGTGAGTTGCCTCCTAATCTGTGCCAACAGTTACTGACAATGTATTATACGGAAGGTGCTCAGGTATGTTTTATAGACTGTATAAAACAATATGAGAGGAAGTCCCTCTTGCCTACCAAGTCTAGCTGAGGTTGCACATAATCTTTTCGTACACTGATAACAATCAAAATCATCCAATGATCAGAGAATGAATGTGGAATCAACCTGATGCTGGGATGGGGAAAAAGTTTGAGGTGGAGGGAATCAGAAGTCTTCAGAAGAATTTTGCTTGAGTTAGGGAAGGATTTAGATAGAGCCAAAGGATTGTGGGAGTCAGGCAGGGACTGTCTTAGCAGAGAGTGAATTTAGAATGAGCAAGATGAACTGGGGACAAAGAGGACCACTTTGGCTGGAGACAGGAGACAAGCTTAAAGCGCAACTCGGTAATAAGAGCAGAATGGTAGGTTGGAGCAATACTGAGGAGGACCTGGGACGCCAAGATAAAGATCTGGAATTTTGTTCAGGTATTTAAACTAGGGCAACATGCACAAAGCAATAATTTGGGAAGTGTAACCTGGCCACTCTATGCCAGGTGGTTAGCAGCAGAGGAGGCCTGAGGTTAGGAGACTCCTGGAGATCTCAACGGGAGTCCAGGGACGAGGTGAAGAGGCCCAAGCTAGGTCAGTGGCTGGGAAAGTGGTAAAAGAGAGGCAGACACTAAGGCTTTATTCCTCAGCCTACCCTGCCTGGACATGACTTTGACGTTCTCCAGGCAAGTCATAATTATCTTGGGTTTTACAGGTGTATACCATTGCTGTTGGTGCAAGTACATGAGGGCCAAAGACAACCTCATTCAGTTGTGTCTCTGGCTGTTTGTCGCAGACTGTTGCAGACTGAAAATCGGTGTGAAACATGCTTCCCACACGTTCAGAGCTGCACCTAGCCTGCTGCTGGGTCCACGGAGAAATCACAAATGTAAATTTAATTCCTGAAAGCAACAGCCGAAGGGTCAAACTGGTTCTTAAAAGGTATTTTTCTAGTATTGATCATAACTTCAATGGATGTTTTCATTTTAAAAAGCAGGTTACTAAAATAATAACACATGGGTTACTTAAAACTTGTTAAAAAATTCAGTAGATTGTGAGTGCTACCGTGTAAAGGGTTCCATGCTTTATTGGTCAGCAATAAAAGCAATTCTGCTGACAATATCATCATGTACTGCTCCTGCTAAAAGCATCAAGTACCTTTTAGGGACGAATTCTGGGAAGCCACCCTCCAGCTGGGTGCAGGGAATGTGGGGAAGGAGGGTTCAGAAAGGGAAAGTCACGTTTTGCTTCTGGATTGTTGTAGTATTTTACAAGCAGGTTAATGCTTAGAATGAAGACATTCTTAAAGGCATTTAGTGCATTCCAGAAAAGAACAGCCCCCCAGTGCCCCTTCCTCAGGCTCAAGCCTACTATATGAAAAATCAGACAAAAATGCTAGTTAGGGAGGGAGAGGGAAACAGAGTCAGGGAAGTGAGAGTAAGTCTTCCTGGTTCCACAGACTGCGTCTCGTCTCGAGGCTGCCTCCCCAGCGGAGTCTAGCGTGGTTAAGGGTGTGGACTCGTCCCATTGGGCAGGTCGCTACGTCTCTTAGGCTTCAGTTTCCTCAACTGTAGCAATGAGGATACTGTGGTAAAATGAAACAAGGTATAGAAAGCACGACTGTGCACCTGGTGGCCAACACCTAGTAGGCCTTCAGTAGTTACTGGCTATTATCATCCTTGTCCACCGACATTTCCGAACACCTAACAGTGACCTTGTACTTTTTCTTGACCCTTTAATTAGTTACTGGCTTGACCACCTACTAGAATGTGCAACCCTTAAAGGCAGGCTTGTCAATTCTTTTCATTGTTTTTCTTCCTTGCTGACAAAAATAATATCTTCTTACCCATGATTCCCCTGCAAAACAGAAGTCAAAAAAATCTGCTTTCCGGTCAACCCCTAAAGATAATCTTTGTAGATTGTGGTTTCTATAGCATAGGAGCTATAAAAGGCAGGGTAGTATATATTTTTGGCTTTGTGGCCACATGTTGTCTATTGCAGCTACTCAGCTTTGTCCGTACAGCAGGGAGGTAGCCGCACATAATAACTACACAAACAGTATGGCTGTGAGCCAATAATGGTTTGTTGTTGTTGTTGTTGTTGTTGTTGTTGTTTTTACAAAAACAGACCCATGTTGGTGGGCTCCTGTTCTAGAACAGTACTTGCTGTTTAATGCAAATATAATGAGAGCCACATAGGTAGTTTTGTGTTTTCTTATAGCCCTACTTTAAAAAGCATTCAAAAAAGTAAAATCAATTTCAATGATATGCTTTGTTTAACCCAATCTATCCCAAATGTTATTTCAACATGTAATCAAAATAAGTAATTATTGCTTTTATACTAAGTCTCCAAAATTTGCTGTGAGTTTTATGCTTACAGCACATCTCACTGTGGACTAGGCACGTTTCGAATGTTCAACAGCAACATGTGGACAGCTTATCTGTAGAAGCTAGATATTCTTTGTATGCATGTAATTACATAATTTTAAAAACCAAAAGTAATATCATATACATGCTTTTCTTTAGTGCATAATCTTTTGGGGGGATTTCTTCCTATCTTCCCATAAAGTTCAACCACTTTCCAGACAGTTATAGTAGTAGACTGTCTCAATTTATCATAATCTATTTTATCAGTTTCCTATTGGTGGGCACTTGCATTGTTCCTAATTTTGAATTGTTATTTAAAATAGTTCGGGGATTGTCCTTCTACATATGTCTTAGCACCTGTGGGAGTATATATTTAGAATAAATTCTTGGGAGTTGAATTGCTGAGTCAAAGGCTGTGATGACATTTAACTTTTTAATAACTGTGGCCAAGCTGGAGAGCTGGAATTCTATCTTGTTTTTCTTGGTATCTCCAGCATGTTTGCTCTCAGTGGATAATTTTTAAATGAATGGATAGATAAAAAGTCTCCCACCTTTGAGAGAGAGAGGGAGGGAGAGAGAGAGAGAGAGAAATAACATGGAAAAAAAATAACATGGAAATAACATGGAAAAACTGGAGACAGTCAGCTGCATATTAAAAAGACACAGCCTGAAACACTCCGGCTTGGGATCATGAAAGGTGCTTGTGTAATATTCAGTGAAGTGCCTCTGAGCTCATCCCAGTTCCAGTTCCTGTCCCTCTCAGAAGGTCCCCAGGCCTGCTGCGTCGGCTGGGACATCATGTGTGGCACTGGGCAAACCCCTGCTCCACAGGGATCAGACCAGCTCCAGCCCTGAGATTCTGGGGTCCCTCCTGCGGGGTGTCTCTGTTAGGAAGCCCACTGCCCCTGTGGAGTGAGAGGAAGCATCCTTCCCCAGTACCCGCAAGCTGTCCCCACCGCGCCAAGAAGTTTCAACTCCTGGGTGGCTAAGCACACAGAGAGAAAAATCTGACTATAAAAACTTGGCTTTATCTTGAGATCTTCCCTGCCCCCCTACCTGCCGAGAATTACCCCCGACCCATCTCTCTAACCAGCGGGCCGGGCCACCCTCCCCGCCCTGCCTGACGCTCCCACCCACCAGCCTCCCTCACTCATTCTCCTCCAGTTCATCCAACCTTCCTGCCAACCCAGCCCGAACGGCTGCCTCTTCTGCAGCCTTCTGGAAGGCAGGGCCTGGCTTCTTCATCCCCCCGCAGCTGCCATAGTGCCTGGCGTATTGTTTGCACTTAATAGATGTTAGCTCAGCAATAGGACAAAATAGTCACCAGACTTTTTAGTTTGCTCTCTAAACCTCTATATGGAATAACTCACTGGACAAGCATTGATCGAATGCCAATTAGATGCCAGGCACTGTGTCAGGCAAACAACTTAGGGTCCCTAAGGTCATGGAGCTCACGATCTCAGGTCTTTTTCTGATGATATCTAACCCTTCATGGCTCTCCAAACACCCGTGGATCATTCTGTACTTTTATTCACTCAAATATTTATTTGGGCACCTGTTATGTGCCAGCATCGGCTAAACACACTCTCTAACTGAGTCTTCACAAGAATCCTCCAATGAAAGTATTACTGACCCCATTTAACACATGGAGGAGAATGGTTAAGTAACTCACCCAAATGCACAGATGCCCAAGAGTGATGGGGCCAAGATTCCAGCCCAGGCTTGCTTCACTCAGCACCCACACCCTGTTTATCCTGGAGCGCCATGTCCTGGCAAGGCAGCATCTGACCCTTCAGGAAGAAAGGAAGAACATTCTAGATCAGGCACATACCTGGAGCCCAGATGGGAAAAGTGGTGTGTGTGTGTGTGTGTGTGTGTGTGTCCGTCTGAGAGGCTGTTCCATTTGTCTGGGGAACTAAGAAGTGGGATGGTGAGAGCAATGAATGGAAAAGACTGGGAGTAGCTGATTGCAGAGTTTCTGGAATTGCTTTTCTCTATATCCCTCAACCTTAGATCTCAGTACGCCTCGTTGTAACTTCTAAATACCCCGCTGCTTTACATGTATTTCTGCGTGGAAGC
Source organism: Phyllostomus hastatus (assembly GCF_019186645.2). Taxonomy (NCBI): domain Eukaryota; kingdom Metazoa; phylum Chordata; class Mammalia; order Chiroptera; family Phyllostomidae; genus Phyllostomus; species Phyllostomus hastatus. The sequence goes on along the minus strand of NW_025333583.1, from coordinate 16,496,612 downwards.
TCCGTGCAGTGCCCGGAAATGGCTTGTCCAAGCTGCTGTGGTTTGTGGTGAGCCAGGACTAGAATCCAAAGAACCTAGGCTTACTTTCCAGGTTACATTGCTTTATATATATTTCAAGATTTTATTTATTTTATTTTTAGAGAGACAGGAAAGGAGGGAGAAAGAGGAGAAAGAGAGGGAGAGAAACAGCAATGTGTGGTTGCCTCTTATACACCCCCAACCGGGGACCTGGCCTGCAACCCAGGCATGTGCCCTGACTGGGAATCAAACTGGCGACCCTTTGGTTTGCAGGCCAGCACTCAATCCATGGAGTCACACCAGCCAGGGCTGATTTTTATATTTTGAAATAAAATAAAAGTCAGTGGTGTTATTGCTCCTGGGTGCTGTAATTCGAGGATATTCTGCAGCATTCATAAAAAAGCAGTGACAGCCTCACTATTCAGGCCTTTGCCTTAAATTCACGTCCAGAGTCTCCACTTCCTCCTGCTCCTACGCTTCTCCCAGCTGCCAAAACTGTCTCCCTCCCAAGGCCATACCTTCGGGAGCAAGGAAAGAAAAACAAGAGCAAGTCGTTTCGATTAAATAAGAACTAATAGATCCAGGCAAAATGACTCTAATCAGAACCACAGACACTCTACTGGCCCAGAGGGGAAAATTCTGTGAAATAATAATGCTCACATTCTCCTCTCTTTTTCTTCCCGCTTCCAGCGCTGGACTTTTCTGCCCTGGCGATGTTTAAAATCGTGCCAGAAGCAAGAACACAGAGGGAAAATATTCCTGCCTATAAACAAGGAAAAGTTTCATGGAAGGGACTTCAAATTTTGAGACTTATATTGAAATTGGCAGCAGGAAAATCTAACGCTCTGGAAATAATGATCCAGCATTAGGTCACTTGGGCAATGAAGCCATCCTGCACAGGCTCAAACCGTTGCCTCAGCCTCTTTTCTTCCCAAGTGGAAGCCACAAGAAGGATGGTTCACTCATTTATTCAATATTCATTGGGCCCTTACTGTTTACAGGGAATTTGAAGACATCCAAAGTGAAAACATAATCTCTTCTAGGTTGCAGTGCGGCAGGAATGACGCCCGTGCAGGAGCCGATTATGGGGCCGCATGGATGCTGGTCGGTGACGCCCAGGGATCCTCTGGGGCCCAGGGCCAAAGTCTCACTGGCAAACCTCTCCTCTATAAACGCGAACGGGCCTCCCTGTGCCTTCCGCGACCTTTTGCGTGGCTTGCTGCACTCCCAATAGCACCCTTGCTCACCCCACCAGAGAATGTTTTTAAATTTTATTTTTCAATTACAGTTTACATTCAGTGTTGTTTTGTGTTAGTTCAGGTTGTACAGCATAGTGGTTAGATAATCATATTCTTTATAGAGCAATCCCCCTGATATTTCCAGTACCCCCCTGACACTACACAGAGTTGTTTCGATGTTATTGTTCCCTACACTGTAATGTCTCTGTTCCCTACGCTGTACTTTATATCCCCAGGACCACTGGAGAATTTAGATATTATCGTCATGTGAAACCTGGACCAGGACCCCCTGCCCTGTTGGACGGTGGAGGAAGGAAGAATGGGTGCAGAAGACGGGAAATTGGCCCTGGTAAACTGTAAGTGGGAGACAGTATTGGGAGAACTTTCTGGATCTAAACTAGTCACTCATTCATTCTTCCTTAGCCACATTCAGAAAGCCAGGGTGAGCATTGTCTTTTCGCCACTGCTGCTCGCTGACGGGGGTGCTGAGCGTGTCTCCCCACCTCAAAGTCAGGGCGAGAGGTCTGGCAGTGAGCCGTCCACATTCTCGGTGCATCTACCTGAAAACAGCCACTCCCACCGTCCCTGTCTGAACCATCACAGACCCACCATGTCGGAGATAGTGCGGTGTCGGCGCCAGACCATCACAACAAGGCAAATCATCGCACAAGAGCGCACCACACAAACTCTTTGGTTTCCCAGTGCATGAAAAATTATGTGTACACCGCACAGTAGTCTATTAAGTGTGCAATAGCATCACATCTAAAAACCAATGGACATACATCAATTAAAAAATATTTTATTGCTAAAAATGCTAACGGTCATCTGCTCTGTTGGGAAAATGGCACTGATAGACCTCGATTTGTAAAACACATCATCTGCAAAGAACAGCAAAGTGAGGCGTGCCTGTATTGTTCCTCTTGTCCAGGTGAGGAAGCTGGGACCCTGAGGGGTTGATTCAAAGAGCTGCTTCATGGCATCTTCTGCTCAGAAGTGCGGCCTCTCCCCCCCCCCCCCCACCAATTCTCCTTGCCTCCATTTCATCCTGCCCGGGGTTCATCAAGCCCTAGGTAAGAATGCGGAAAGCAGTTCATTTCAATCCAACACTTTCACCTCTAGATATTTACCTTGAAGAAAACAAGAAAACATTTGTCCTCAAAAAAAGAGGCTTGGTCATGAATTTCTTTCCATCTTTATTTATAATAATTGAGTTATTATACAAAAAAATCATCGGAAACTGAACACAGCCCGGGTGTGCACTGACAGGTGACTGCATGAGCTGTGGCAGGTTTGCCCAATGGAATGTCACTCATCGGCACGAAGGAACAAGTGGCGGATACGCGTATGACATGGGAACGTCTCACAGACACTATGCAGAGCGAAGGAAGCCAGACTCAAGAGTATGTACTGTATGGCTTTGCTCAGATGAAGTTCTAGAACAGGCAAAACTAGAAACCAGGGCCTCGCTGGGGCTAGAAGGATGGGGTGTGGATGGATGGGGGCTGGGGGAAGGAGAAGAGTAACTGGGCAGAGGCACGAAGAAGCGTTTGGGGTAATGAACGCATTTCATGTCTTGACGGGGTGGGATTACAGGGTGTATGCCTTTGTTAGAACTGATCAAGCTGTATATCTAAGATCTACAAGCTGTATATTAAGATCTGTCTGCTTCAGTATTGCAAGTTTTATCTAAAATTTAAAAGGAAATAAAGGTAGAATGTAACTGTTCAATAGTTTATAGATAGAAGTAATGAAATAAGCAAAATTTATTTTCCCGCATCCAAATTTCATGTGTCTGTGCTAGCTGCTGCTTATTTCATGTGATGACCCTCCCAGACTCTTCCGAGGTGAAAACGTTCACATAAAGGGGCTCCTGCTGCATGCGGGGCTGTGACCTGCTCCGGGGTAACACACAAGTGGAGGGAAGGCTCTGAGTGTCAACAAATTCCTATTTCCATGTTAAATATTGTTCTTCCACATTATGCTGATCAGACAGATTTTTGTGGATGTCGCTAAGAGGCAAGAGAATGTTCTGGAGACATCATATGTTTCTAAAGAGTTTTTCTTTTCAGGGAGCCCTGGCTGCCCAGCCGCCTCGTCCCAGGTTTCTTCTCAGTCGTGCCCCTCCCTTCGTGAGATCTCGGTGACACTGTTGAATCCCCAGCACGACCTTTTCCCATTTCAACTGCTATTATTGTGTATTTATTACGTGCCAAGTATTTTGCTAAGTGCTCTGCATGCATTATCCATAATTTTGCCCACAACCCTACAGGGTGGAACCCTTTATCACCCCCATTGTGTAGATGAGGAAACTGAGGCTTGGAGAGCCCAAGCGATTTGCCCAAGCTCCCAAAGGTGGCAAGTGGGGGCCTGAGAATTCAAAGTCTAACTAACAGGCATGGAGGATTTAATGCCACTTGATCCTGCCCCTTATTTACTTATTCTGTGGATAGTGTTTGGCATGCCTACGAATTCTCCAGCCCCTGGCTTAACCTCAGGGCCTCCTTGGAATGTGAGACCCCCAGGAGGGAGTCACGGGCTGCTTTGGGGAATGGGTGTAGGTGCCAGCACTCAGCCTGGAGTTGAGCTTCACCTTGTTCACTAGCACAGGACCCTCCTAAATCCAGCCTCAGGCTTGTGGCATCTCTCAAACCCCTGAGCTCCGGGGGCTGGAGTTTGCCTCTGTCTAGTCTGCCCACGTGTCCCAGAGGCTGGAGGGATTAACAGTTGAGAACCTGTTTGCAGACCATTAGAAACAATAATCACCTTGCCCAGTAACCTGATCTACCTCAAAAGAAGGGTCTTGGTTTTAGCAAACAGTTTAAGTGGCCTCTGTGTAAAGTGGAGGGGTGGAGCAGGACTGAGTCAGCTCCTGAAATAGCATTTCTTCTGGGCAGTTGGAATTTGTCTGGTAATCAAGCCAGGCCCAAGGGCCAATTCCTGGGCCCAAGGGTACTGAGCTCACACCCTTCTGGCTGTTTCTTCCCCTGGAGCTCTGAAACCAGCTTCCCCTGGATGTAGAAATCTAACCCTGCCCGGCCAGAGGGAGCGGGTAACTAACTCTGTCCTTGAGGTCCGCATGACCAAGTACTCACACTGAGTCTTCACTGTGTGCCCCAACACCCTCACCCACCGTGGTGGGTCTTCTTTCACGCTCACCACGAAGCGTTACTGCGATCGTGCCTCCCATTTCACGGGTGAGAACGGTGAGAGGCAGCCGCAGCTGCGTGAAGGACCCAGCGCCGGTTGGCAAGCTAGGGGTTAAACACGACCATCATTAAAAATTAAATTACCCAAACGTAGAACCAAGTAAACTATATTAAACACAAAGGTAATAAATACTCAAAATTTATCACTTCCTAACCACTAACTACCTTGCACTCGTGTCTACGCTGCAGGGGCTATTGACGGTGCCGAGTCTGCGCGGAGAGAGTCTTGGGTTAGAGTGCGCTGCCGCGCCGGCCTTCCCGCCTCTCCCCTTCGTGGGGCATGGTGGCAGTTTTTACGCCACAGAAATTAACAAACATACAAATCAGGGCTTGTGTTTTTTCCCCAGAGAGCCGGTCGTTAAACATTTACCAGTCTCCCTGCGCTGAGAGAGGTTAACTCACTTAACAAGGTCAGAAGGCTGGTGGGGGCGCCAAGCGCGCAGCTGGACTCCAGAGAGCTTCCACTACAATATCCTACCTCTTAAAAATAAAAGAAAGGCTCTTCAACAAGTTAATTGCAAGGGAATAAAAATGTTGAAGGAGGGATAAAGATGAAAAGAGACTTAAGAGACAGGTAATCACAATACATACAGCTTATTTGGATTCTGGTTAAAATAAACCGTAAAAAATTATGACTTTTGTGAGGCATTTGGAAATCTGAGCACTTCCTATATATTCAATGACATTAATGAATTATTACTCTTTAGGTGTAATGACATTTTATTTCAGATGAAATACATGATGGCTGAGATTAGATTTAATAATAATACCAGAAGTCAATGTGGTGAAGGCCGGGGGGAGGGCTGGGTGGAGTGGGGAAAGAGGGAGAAATGAGGGACGTCTGTAATAATGCCAATAATAAAATAAAATAGTAATAATAATAATAATACCAGAAGGAAAAGCAGAGTGGGAATACAGATCAGTGGTTCAGGGTGTGGCTGCCTGACCAGAAGCATCGGCATCACCAGCGAACTTGAAAATGCAAATTCTCAGGTCCCACCTCGGACCTGCTGAATCCAAAACTCCAGGGGAGGGCCCACTAATGTATTTAACAAGGCCCCCAGGTGATTCTGATGCACATTCCGGTCTGAGAACCTCGAGGTTTAGGTGGAAAAGCTTCACCAGGAGTTGATTGCTGAGGCTGAGAACTAAGTTCCTGTGTGAGGGGGTTCATAGGCATGTCTGAAATTTCCTGTAGTAGTTAAAGGAATAATGAAGCCCACTGGGAGAGGGGAGAGTGTGTATGATGGGGGACGGGTCATAGCTGGACAGCCTCCGGAGCTAGCAGTGGACAAACGCATTCTCTTGAATGTCATTCACAAGTACTGTGTTGGGGCCCGTGTCTTTATTGCCTTTGGGATTAAGTCTGGGCTAATGGTTGCATTAGCAGCAGGCTTTGACAGGGAGCTCTAACCCCTCTGGACCAACCCCAGCTCCTCAAGTTTCTCTGAGCAACTTCACCCCTTCCTTTGAGGCCCTAGTAAAGGTTCAATCCTGGAACCTCAACTCTCTCGAAGAAGCAACTATTTTAATTTTCAATTTCCTACTAAAGCCGTGAGACTTTAAAAACAGCCACTCACTCGAACTGCTTTATCAGCCACAGACGTGACGCAATTAATTAGCTGTACGCAGCCTCTCGCCACACAAGCTGCTTGAGTTCTAGCCCATTGTAGTTCTGGTTTACTTAGCAGATATGGCCTAAGAGCCCGTGACTGTTTACCTCCCTCTGGAGGGGCTGTCCTGGGCAGGCGAATTCATTAGTTGGTGTTTGCAGAGAGGCAGGAATCCAAAGAAAGCATTAGGTAAGTTTTTATTTTTATTTATTTATTTATTTAGTGTAAAAGGTACAGAAAAAGGGACCCTTTGTCTCGCCCTGAACGCACGTCCAAGTTCCGTCGCTCCGTCCCGTGGACATCCGTTTGCCTCCCTCCATGTTCCCCACCCTCCTGTCCTCCAGCCCATTTTTTCCTCTCTCTCTCATTTCCGCTCTTTCTCCAACTGGAAAACTCTTTGGATTTTGTCCTGGAGGACGGAAAAGGTCTGTCTGCCTGTCACACGGGACTCTTAAGGATCTGTCGTCTTTTGAGTTTAAATGCCAAGCACTTCGAAGTCTTCGGCCTTCCTACTGTCCCCCTACTCTCTCCCAGCAGCCGTCGTTTCCTTTTTCCGTCCCCCACCCCTTCTCTTTTAAAAACAGTCCTGTTGAGACTTCGTCTTGAAATAGCAAGGGCATCCTTTCTAGAAACTGTACTCCCCAAAACTCTGGGGGAAGGAGAAGGAAAGGAGGGGTGATTTTCTTCTTGAGAAGGAAGGGAAAGCAGAGAAGGGAAAAGAACAGTTTCGGGTATGGGGATATTTGACTTCTGCCTCATCTCTTTCCCAAACGTTACTCCTAGGACAGGGCTGGAGGTGCAATGCAGATTCTGGGGGCCACAGTCCAAACCAACTGAATCACAATTTCTGGGATCAGACTCTGGGGATCTGTAGTTGGAACAAGCCCCTCAGATGATGTGGATGCCCACTGAAGATTGAGAACCATGGATGAGTGAGGCTCAGGGTCCTATTTAGAATATGCCTCCTTAATGCCAGGTATTGTGCAAGGGAGAGAAATAGCTTTGGCTTTGGTTTTTGAAAGGCCTAACTTCCAGCTGCCCTTGTAAGGAAATGACTTGACTTGATATCAATGGTATTTATGGGGTGTTTGGTGTACGCCAGGCATCTTCTGATCTTCTCAACTTCCCCACACCTACCTGAAGCCGTATTCTTGTTATGCCCATTTTACAGATGAGGAAACTGAGGTTTGGGGGGGTTAAACAGTTTGCCTACATCATACCCATATAATGTGGTCTCATGGTATTTATACTTCTATATTTCTGGCTCCAGGCCGAGCTGTTACCTCTGAGTCTTTCAGAGTAGGACTGTGGTAGCCATGTTTTCCACACCAAAAATGGAGACTCATAATCTTATAAGTATGGGGTTTTTTTTTTTTTTTTGACAGGCAATGGGTACTCTGAATGGTCTCCTTCTGCCCTGGGCTTGTGTTAGCCTGTTTGTCACTTTCAGGATGTCTTTGCAGTCAGATATGGTCGTCATAGGTCTGGCTTGCCAAACCCGCTGGGCAGGAGACCCCAGGCCCCCTCCCCTGGTATTGGGGATTTATGGATCTATTTTTAAGTTATTTAACAATAAAGATAAATCAGAAGTTCCCATTTGCCTCTCATTCTCCTTCTTGGGAGCAATTTTTGTTACCAGTTTGGGGTGTTTTCTTGGAGACATTTCTCTATGCTTTTACATATATAGTGTGTTTTTTTCCATAACATAAATGAAAAACTAGCGTATTAATCAACCTTTTCACATAATGATTTATCTTAAACCTCTTTCTGGGTCTACCTTATTTTTTTTCCTTACATTTTTAAATAATAAAAGCACACTGAAAAACTTCAGTGATGAGAGAGAAAGCAAGACTATTCCTTAAGCATAATTAAAAGTGAGAAAAGGACAAAAGTTCGATAGTTATTTTGGAGTTCCAGCTTGGAAGTATTTTTTTTAATTGTGGTAAAATAGCTATGCCATAAAACCGACCATTTTCACCATTTTGAAGTGTATAGTCCAATGACATTAAGGACATTAACATTGTCATGCAACCGTCTTCCCCAACCGAACTCCACACGCATGAAACGCCAACTCCCGAGTCCTCCCTCCCTCCAGCCTTGGGCCACCACTCTTCAACTTCTGCCTCGATGAAGTTCACTACTCCAGACACCTCATTTACATGGAATTACACGGTATTTGTCCTCTTGTGTCTGGCTTGTCTCACTTAGTGTGATGTCTTCAGGGCTCACCCATGTTATACCATGAGTCAGATTTTCTTTCCTTTTTAGGGACGAATAATAGTTCATGCCATGTATATATGACCCATTGTCTGTTGATGGGTACTCGGGTTGTTTCCACCTTCTGGATATTGTGGCTAATGCTGCCATGAACATGGGGGTGCAACTCCTGCTTTCAGTTCTTTTGGGGTGTATACCCTGAAGTAGAATTGCCGGATCATGTGGTAATTCTATGTCAACGTATTCTTTTTGACTGTTGCATAATATTCTATTGTATCTTGCATGTGTTTATTGGCAAATTTAAGTTCTCTTTTCTGTGAATTGCCTGTTGTCTGGTATGATTTTAAATGGGATTTCAGACAATCTTCATATACTCTGGATATTCTTTCTTTTATCTGTTAACATACATGGCAAATTAAACACATTTAAAAATAAGTTCCAACATCATTCTGGACCCAAGTGCTTGTCATGCTCTTTTTGAGTATCTAAGGAATACTGATTGATGAGACTTTTTAGTATGAAAAGACAGCACACAGTCAGGCAGCCGCCTGCACACAGCACAGGACCCGCCTCATAGTAGGGGCTTCATGAACGTTTACTGAATGGCTAAGTCACTTTTGGAAAGCACGTGTTTCATCAGTGTTTTTCTTTTTTAGGATTTACAGGGATGAGTCAAATCCAGAAGCTAATTAAAGTCTTCATGACATCTCCTAGCACAATTTTCTCTAAGTTTAACCTGTTCTACCAGTCTCAGAAAAAAAAAAAAAGCCAAATGGCTATGAAAATAGTAGATCATCAAGTTTCTGCTCCTTGAAATGCACTGTGGTGAACCTGTACTGCAATGCACTTTGTCCACATGAGAACACCTAGTGATCAAATAACCGGTGGATTAGAAAAGGGTGGAAAAGGGACAGTGATCCTTAATGCAGTCTTCCCACCTCCCTTCCAGGAAAGAGAACATCAATAGTGATAACCACCACTTATTACAGGTGTTACATGTACCAAATAATTTGCTGAGTGCTGTACATTTGTTATTTAATCTTATTTAACCTTCATAATCATTCTGCAAGGGAACCGCTACCCCCCTTTGGCAGATGGGGAGGGCCCAGGAAGGTTAAGTCGCTTGCTGAAGGTCACACAGCTTGTGGTAAAGTAGAGCTGGGAATTCATCTCTGTCCCTTTGGGGGCAGTCACTGAAATCTTCTTGACTATTGTCCTTTCTGTGTCTGTGGCCCCCCAACACTGAGTCAGGGTTACTAACAGGAACCAAGGCCAGGAGTGGGTGACTTTGCTGGTGTCTGTAGTGGGAGGGCAACAGGATGGAAATCCCTGGGTTTGTTCTGTGCCCGTACTCGAGTATGGGAATGCCTGCAAGAGTAGCTGTGTGTCCTTGACCCTCAGAGTCCACAGCTTCACTGGCAGAGCCCCTCCTGCTCCTGGGGTTCCTTAGCTGAGGTGTTGCCAGTTCCTGGGACTGGATGGATGAGCCTCACAGGCCACTGTGGTGGCTCTGACTTGCCCTCCCTCGGGAGTGGCTCTGCTCAGCTCCTGGGTGACGCAGCCTCCTGCCTGCAGTGCACAGAGACCTGTGCCTTTCTGACTCTGACCATGCAGGGAGTTGGCAACTCCTAACTGAACACAGAATTCTGTTAGTCCTTGTGTTGCCCTCTAAACTTTGTTCCTTGTCACACCAGACAAACAGTGACGCCTCTGGGGCCAAAGGCCTGGGTTACATTTTTTTTTTTTTTGGTACACAACTCCTCTTAAAAACAGCACGGACCCAAATATTGACTGATAAAGTATATTTTTAGTGGACAACCTCAGAGCCTCTGTAAACTTTAAGTCAGCTGAGAATAATTAGTATGAACAGCTGTTCTCAGAGACAAGAAGGAAGATTAGGAAGGACCCCTCAACTTGAGTGTTATGATTCTGGAAGGAATGCTGTGTACCTGTTTTAAATGCAATTAGAACTTGAAGGGAAACCCCCACAGTTTCAATGATCATTTCCCTCATTCTTATCTTAGCTCTCCAGTCTTAGATGCAGCTAATTTTCTAGAGTTTCCTGCCCCAGGGCCTGTGAAAACAGGGAGTACCCCTGGGAAACTGGAGGCCGTGGGGTTATAAGCACTGGCAGCAAAGCTGAGGGGAAGGACCCACATTTTACCTGGGGGCCTGAAAATTCATCTATCCTTTTGATGACAATAATTTAAAAAAAGCATTTGAAATTATAATTCAAACCATAGAGGGATGTCCCCTTTTTTGCAAGTTTGTGGATCATTTTAAATACAAAGGGACCGAGGGGCTCCTTCTTCTGTGATTTGCGGCACTGTCCTGATTCTCGGCCGTCTAGATGTGCCGTGATTTCTCTTCGCCCGGCTGCTCTCGTCTTTGAAACTATCCCCAGGTGATCTCCTGTTACCTGGATCAGTTACAGAAGTCCCCACAGAAAGGAACAATGCACCTTGAAAATGGGATCCTCACCCCCTCTCTCGGCTTCACTCAATGTCTTCAACAATCCAGCACCCAGCTGACTCTGCACGGGTGACCCCGGACCAGGGAGCTAGCCTGGCACGTCCTGCAGGGAGCCACCATTACCGTCAGCAGGAATTCCGTTACCACCTTGGAGGGGAGGAGTGGAGGCTGGTCCCATTGCCCTTGGCGACCATGACAGAAACACTTGACTCCAACAGGTATTTCCCTCCCAGGTGGAGAAGGCTTTTCATCCCCACTCATTTCACGGGTGAGACCAAGTGTGTTTACACCAGGGAGCCCCAAACCGTGGTTGTCAACAGAATGTGTGTAGAGAGAGGCTGCTGGCTTCAACCAAGGATGGCAGAGACGAATATTTTCTCTTTCACTGAAAACCTTTCTCCCCAGGAGGCCTGCGATTTGTGGGGAAGTTTTTCTGGAGCAGGAAGGCCTGGGAGCAGAGAGGCTGCCCGGCCCGCGGCCACAAGCCGCAACATCATGGAAGGCTGTGTCCGATGTTGAGCTTCTGGCCACAGGTGGCTGTGTACATTTAAATTAATTAAAATAAAATAAAATTAAATTAAACATCCAGTTTCTCAGTTGCATTAGCTATGTTTCTAGTTCTCGATAGCACACGTGGCTGGTGGCTTCTGTACAGGGCAGTGCAGCTGTCCAGGACACTTCTGCCACTGCAGGATGTCATACTGGACAGTGTTACTTTAAGGCTCGCCACTGAGCAGAGGCCCTTTGGCGGGTCCCAGTCTGCAGTGACCTGTGCCATGGCCCTGAGGGACCCAAGTGAGGCTGGAGTGAAGATATGCAGCGTTGCAGTGAATCTGCACAAGCAGTGCGGGTGCGGTCCTTGCGTGAACACTTCATGAAACTTCCCATAAGCAGTTATTTCTGAGATGCAGCACTTAATTCGGTGTCATACAGATGAGCATTAGAAACCCTGGTGCTTGTCTAACCACTATGCTGTACACCTGAAACTAATACGACTACGAATGATGTTGAATGTAAACTGTAGTTGAAAAAAATTTTTTAATTTAAAAAAATGTAAAAAATAAATAAATCTGGTACTGTGCAAGACACAATTTCTGCTGTGCTGGAGTTCATAACCTATACGTTGAGGCAGAGAATAAATAATAATAAGCTCTGATAAACCAAAAAGTAGACATTTGCAAAGTGATGATGAATTATTTGGACAGCGAAGTTGGGAAGATTCTCAGAGAAGTATAAGCAAGGTTAAGATGGACGACAAGAAGCTCAGCAAATAGAAAGAACATTTCAAAATAGAAGGAACTAGAAAAAAACTCTAGATCACTGTGGGAAGTCTGGTGTTAGAGGAAAGTAAGGTGGCAGGAGGGACATGGGGACCTGTGCAATGCACAGGTGGCATGCCCACGAGGCCGCCCTGGTGGCAGGAGAGGGAGTTAAAGAGAAAGGCAGGACCATGTTATCAAGGGTGTTCTGGTCATGCTTTGGAGCTTGGCCTGTGTCCTGAAGGTGATAGAGAAACAGGACAGATTTCTAAGCTGAGGTGAGGCAAGATCACGCTTGCCTTTGACCAAGAGCATGTTGGGGGCAGCACCGAAGGGCCTAGCAGGAGGGTTGGTTAAGAAGCGATTGAGCCCTGACCGGTGTGGCTCAGTAGGTTGGGCCTCATCCCACAAGGTGAAAGGTCGCCAGTTAGATTCGCGGTTAGGGCACGAGCAGTTTGGTTCCCGGTAGGGTGCTTTCAAGAGGCAACCAATCGATGTTTCTGCCTCACACTGATGTTTCTCTACCTTTCTCTCTCCTTCCCTTCCCCTCGTTCTAGAAATAAATAAATACATAAATAATTTTTTTTTGAAGAAGCCATTGAGCCCTGACTGGCATAGCTCAGTGGATTGATCGCGGGCTGCGAATCAAAGTGTCGCAGGTTCGATTCCCAGTCAGGGCGCATGCCTAGGTTGCAGGCCATGACTCCCAGCAACTGCACATTGATGTTTCTCTCTCTCTCTCTCTTTCTCTCTCCCTTCCCTCTCTAAAAATAAATAAATAAAATCTTTTAAAAAAATAAAAAATAACTTAAAAAAAAAAAGAAGCCATTGAAATGGCCTGGAGAGAGGACAAGGGCAGAAGAAGTGACAGGAACAAGAGGACAGGACTCGGGAAGATAGTAGGTGGTGAAGCCGATGACAGGACACTGATTGGACATGTGTGGAGGTGAGGTGGGGCTTGTGGACTTGTGCTAGGTCTCTCGTTGCTCCTTCTTTGCAGGTTCAGCCCGGAGCCAAAGGCTGCAGGTGCAGGGACAGTGGGAGGGGCTAACATCACACCACAGGCCTCTGGCCAAGGACCCGTTCAGGATCTACCTGACCGGCTCCCTCTGGGCAGACCGTGTCCCTGACCCAGATCTGGAGCAGAGTCAGCACCCCTCTCTCCTCCAGCCCTAGAAACACTGTCTTCCGCGGAAGCCAGTCACCATTGTTTCACTGGCCTCCCTGACCTGCATTTCCTGGCCGGTATTTGTGACATTCCATGGGCCATGTTCCACGCGTTTCACTTTTCATTTCCTGAGTGAACCGGGACTGCCCTTTTTTGGGGGTGGTGTGGGGCTGAGGGAGACGGCATGCGGCAAGGCCTCCACCAAGAGCATGGACAACAGGGAGGGAAGAGAAAAGAAACGGCCACCGGGGTGGGCCACTCCAGGAGCCCTCCTGGCCAGCAGACCGCAGGGCAAGAAGACAGGTGTGCTCCGTGTGCTCCACGTGTGCTCCGTGCCGGCGCTGGGCTGCGCAGGGACCCCTCCCTTTTCGTAGGTCGTCTCTGGTGTCCCTCACTGCAATACCTGGGGGCAGCACAGTGCCCGCCCCCTTTACCCATGAACACCGGCCTATCACTGAAGTCTACAGCTACCTCGTGCTGGTGTGATATGGATTAGAACCCTGGTCTTCACATTTTGGGGTGCTCTACCCAGACTTTCTCCCGTCTTAGGCCAAGGCCTGGAAACAGCCTCTAGGTTCCTTTGCTTATACTATACAATGTGATGGTCTTGGGGTCTTGGGTCAATTCTATCTTGTTTCTAAAGTGGGGGAAATTTTATTTAAACTGTGCATAGAAATGATGTCTCCATTTATTTGTTTAAAAAAATGAGGATCTGGTCTGACCCAGGAAGAGGGAAAGGGGAGGTACATTTAATGCATTTGAAAGGAAATGAAATTCTAGTAACTAGGTACAAGTTAGGAACCAGCTGTGTCGGGCTATGTTGTTAGAAAAAACACAAGAATCTCCTTGTTTGGTGGCAAGATGGACTTGGTGAGTCTTGGCACTTTCTAGAGACTGGAGGGTGTGGCGGGGGCCAGGTGGGAGAAGGAGACGAGCCCAAGGTCAGGGCGGCTTCTTTGCCCAGGGCCCTTTCCTGTGCGAGAGCTCAGACAAGCAGGGAACATATCCGGTCATTTCAGGGAAGGCGAGGAGGGAGGGAGGGAGGGAACACCAGCCCACAGGCTACCTGACAGGTGCTCTGAGTAAATGCCGGCTCCTAAGGTAAGGCTGCTTGCTGAGGGCGGCTGTGTGTTTAAACTTGAATATTAATTTTACAGGCAGAAAAAAGCTGCCCTGGACATAAACGTTTTGCTGACAGAACCAATCCACAACCCGTGGGCTCCGGATGAAAGAGCTGGGCCTCTGGGGGCATCTTCTGGGCTGCAAAAAGGGCCAGGCGGCTCAAAAGCCACTTGAAACAAACACAACAGTGACTCTAAAACGCACCCATATGTCACGTTCTTACAGAAAAACACGCTCTGTAATTAGTTATATGCTTTAGAGAATAAAATCCAATTTACCTGTCAAAGAAAAAGGCTGAGCACCCCCACCCCGGGACTGCTGGGGCGGGGTGGGGGGATGCGGCTGGCAGGCCCCCTGCCTCCCCCAGCCCCGACCTTTCTCCTTCTACCTCCTTTATTTGTTAAGACTGAAAAAAAAATAGAAAAGTTGGAAAAATCCTCTAAAGACACACAGTGTTCCGAGCACAATCAGACCACTAATTACTGTTAAGCCCGAGCCCCTTTTGTGTGCTGAGGGGGGACTTCAGTGCGCAGCGACCACTCGCGTCCTTTCATGAGTTCGGGCTGACGCCTCAATGGCAGGTTTTTTTCCTCCTCTCCTTTTCAACATTTGCCGCCTGCCTTTCTTTTCCTTCCTCTTCATTTTCACCTTCTCCTTTGCTTCTTTTTCTTTTCTTTTTTTTTTTGTGCTTCCCCTCCCCTCCTTCTCTCTCTTTTTTCCTTTTTGCTTTTCTGATAGCATTTTCCTCCTGGCGTTGTGTTTTAAGTCTCTAAATGAAACTTGACTGCCCCACGGCCGGCTGGAGAAGTACAAAGGCCGCCCATTCCACTGGCTACAGTAACGCCATTGTGTGTCCTAACAATGCGCTAATTGGCGGTGACAATTGTGGACTTGGGAGGAAGAGGGGGGCCGCTCCTTTCCAATCATGGGCCGCTGAAATAAAAGAGGAGGAGAAGGCGGAGGAGGTGGACTGGAGGCCCAGGTTCCTGATGGAGAGAATGGGCTAGACCCACAGAGCGGGCGCAGTGCTGTGGTCTGTGCGAGGCTTTCAAAATGAATAATACGAACCAGGGAGGAAAGAATTATTTTGTAAAAAGTGTATACGCTTTGCTGCAGACAACTTCAGGGTCCTGGTGGTGGGGATGCGTGTGGGTGGGCGGGGAAACTTCAGCGGACACCTTCCACATCCAACATTCCGTGTGTTTCTGTAAACCCTGGGGCCAGTGGGAGAGGCCGGCAAGAACAGGGAAAGGATGGTTAGAAGGCGGGGCTGAGGTTGGTGCATCCTCCTTTCAACCACAGTGCTCAAGCAGAGAGCCAGGAAGCTGGAGAAGGAAAAGGCTTATCCATTTGCTGGTGGTGTGTTAGAGCTCCAGGAAGCCTGGGAGCCACAGACGGTGGTTGTGACCTTTCAAATGGCATTAAAGGGGACTTGGGCAGGATGGCGGACAAGAGCAATGTGGTAGCCAAAGTATGCTGCTGGGGTTCTCAGGGCTGCTGGAGAATGCCTGGGAAACACCAGAATGTCACCTGGAAACTAGGGGTCTCAGAGCCACCTGGGTCCAGCCTAAACCCCGTCTTACACAGAATGACCCACCTTCCAAGACCAGCCTCAAACGAGCCCTTTCCCAGGAGCTTTTCCTGGCCAGAGGAGAGCACCACACCCCCTTTCATGCCTTCCCTCTGCACCCTGAAAATAACAGGACCTGACATCTCCTTCTTCCTGTGGGCCAGGCCTGGTGCTAAGGGCCTTGTGTGCACCGTGCCACTGCCATCTCACAACAGCCCTGTCACCTGACAGCTGTCGTTATCCCAACAAAGAAAGCAAATGGGGAAACTGAGGCCACTTTAAGAGGTTAAGTGACTTGCCCAAGGTCACCCAGCATGAAGGGGGCTGAAATCTAGCAGCTGCCACAGAGCTGGTTAACATGGCTCTGTTGGTTTCCCTGCTCTCCCCTCCCTGTTCTCACCCTGCATATCTGGAGGGGCTGTGTCTTCCTTGTCTCTGCATCCCCAGCACCTAGCAGAGTGCTTAGTGCACAGGAGGCCTCCAGGAACATTTGCTGGCCCAAGGGTGAGGCAGGGGTCTAAATTGCTGGTAGTCCTCCTCTTTGTCCCCGTGGGTCCCAGACCTCAGCCTGCATCTGAATCCTCTGGGGTGGGGGTAGGGAGAGCTTGTTAAAACAGACCCTGGGCCCCTCCCCAGGGTCTAGGTGGGACTCGAGAACTCGCACTCCTAATGTTTTACTGGCTGCGGCGGTGGCGGCGGCAGCGGCTGCGGCTGGTCAGGCGGGGCCCATGGTCTAGAAGTGCTGCTTTAACAGCATGCTCCCAGTGTGGCAGGGAACCCCGTTCCTTCCCTTACCTCGTCTTTCTGTGGCCCCAGATCAGAAGTTTTATTATGGAGAAGTTCAGGTTGAGAAGTTTTGACTCTAATGGTAAGTAATTAGACTCCTGCCTGCATTAAACAACACTCTTGAACAGTCATTTATATCTGATTAAAGAAAGATGATCAACGCTGTGCCCTGCTAACCACACTGCAAACAATGTCATTTTTCTAGAGAGTTTCTAGACAGGCTTTTATTGGGGACAGCTGTTATGAAGAACCTTTCTCTTGCACAGATTTCTGTGGCGTTTAATTTTATTTTATGACTATGTTAGACTTTAAAGTGAAATACTCATCTGAGGAAAGAACTGAATAAAGAGCACTTGAATTCTAACGTCTTTGGCGAGGGCACGCCAGGGATCAGTGAGGAATTCAGGAATCTGCCCTCAAGGATCCGGGTGCTGGCCTGGGATCGTGGACCACCTGGGAACAGATGGGACGGGAGCTTCTGCACCCTCGGGCAACTGCGTCTCTGCAAATGAGTGGCTCTCTCCACTCCGTTTTGTAGGAACCAGCCCTGTTTCTCGGACAAGTGATGTCATTTAGTTCAGCACTCAGCACCGTTTGCTAAGTCACTGCCATTGTGTTGGGGTGCAGCAGGCTGCTGAAGAAGTACCTCTTCTCGGCTAGAGGAAACTTTCCTCCTGGCCTTGGTACTGCTTTCTGAACGCAGAGGCCAGGAACGGTGCGCACTGCCCTTGCTCACTCCCGTGTGTTCACGCGGCAGCGTCTGTGGGATGCGTGGGCGAGGGTGAGATCGCAATGCAGAGAGACGGGAAGAGTGGCAGTGAGAAACTGCATGGGAAAGACATTGTGCCAGAAGGCAGCTCTTAAGGAGAGAAGGCACGTGTTGCAAAGTTCATAGAATGTGAACAATTACAAGCCCGGGTCTTTGGAAGAATAGGGATCAGGGCAGTTTCGAGGGAGCAGGAACTCAAGGACAATGCCTCCAGACACTGAAATCCAACGTGTGTGCTCCCCTTGAGATTCAAATTCCTGCTGACCGAGCTTGGGCTGTGGGCCCACAGGAAAAAGGGGCTTTGATTGACAGCCCGCCAGGGCCACCTGGGATGGGGGGTAGAGTACTCTGACAGACAAGTGGGATGCCTGCGCAGTGAAGACAGGGAAGGGAGGTGGGGAGGCTCATGGTCCTCTGCAGTTTATCTAGCCTGGGTGGGGACATTTGTATTCTTATATTTATTGTGTAAGAGCCTTATTTTGTGAAGAAACAAAAAGATGTCTTTAAGACAAAAGGATAAATTTAATTTGGGACTGAGCGTCCACTGATAACAAGGAATCACTGTTAATTTGGTTAGGTGTGGAATGCTTTTTTTGGCTGTGTACAAAAAAATAAACACGTTTTAGATGAATACTAAAGCATGTGGGCATAACATGTCTTTATGTCTGGGATTTGATATTTTTTCAAAGTAAAACAATGAAAACAAGAGTAGGTGAAACAAACCAGGCAAAATCTAATAATCCTCATTCGAAACTCTCTGTGGTGGGCCGTCTGGGCTGGTGGGGGCTGGGGACTGGTTTGGGGCGCTTTGGGCGGGGCCGCCTGTTGGACCACATCTGGTCCCATGTTCTCTTCCAGCTTCGGCACTCGGCCAGGCCCGTCGGCCGGTGGCTGCCCTCTGCTTTCCCCGTCTCTCCTGGCGTGGAATTGAACACGCAAGAGTAGGAGTTACTTCCAGACACAGTTGTCGTCGGGAGTCACCTCTGGGCACCGGGGTGGCCGATGGCTGCTTCCTCAGCAACCTCACTCCTGGGGGGCAGTGAGGAAGCCCTCTGGGGAGGTTGACCCAGTTTAGAATTCAAATTCACTTCCTTGCCTGTGCAATTGGAATTTATTTCCTCTGCAAAAGGCTGAAATCTCAGAGCAAAATACCGCTTGTTGGGCTGGAGCATGCATGTGGTGATCTTCACAGAGAAAGCTGCTGGTTTATTTTCACAACGGCGTGCACCTCGTGGTGGCCTCAGAACCTGACATTATTAAGAGCGTGTCATCACAATACAGCTCGGAAGCCAAGGCAATTTGGATGTCCTTGGGCCCCAAATTAATATGTGCTTTGTATAGTCTTGTAATTTGGAAGGCAATTTTCCATAACACAGTGAGAGATGGTCCTTTATACGTTTGAGATAATTTAGCTCAATGTTCATTTGAAAAAATTACTGTGCTAATAGCAGCTTCTCAGCTTCAGAACAATAGGCCGTCCTGGGAGAACATGGGAGCCACTGAAAGCGTTTCTCCTGCCGGTCTGTCTGGGAGCGTCTGGACGGGAGCTGGAGGAATTTCCCCCAGACCGGCAGCAGCCCGTGGTTGCATGGCAGGATCTGAAATATGGCATGAACTTGTGAACTCTAGTTGATTTGCTTAAAACCAATAGCCCTTAATGGAGGAATATGAAATAAAGGTGGAGGAGTAGTACATTTCCCTATTGTCCAGGTAAATTGGAAGTCAGAGCACATAAATCAGAATTTTTTCTGTATGCTCAGCTATGGAAACAATGTATCCTTCTTGCTAGACTCCCCTGCCCAGGCCATGAAGAGATGGATGCAAACGGGGACGAGTGAACTGACTCTGTCTCTCTCCTGGTCGTGGTTGCCCCTGGCTTCCTGGGTACTCTGTACCAGGAGTCTTTGTTCCCTTGGGGGAGGCATACTCTCGATGCCACGCGGAATCCAGTGTAATAATAAAAATAAATACGAAACTTTTTTTTGTCCTAATCAGGAATGTAGTTTCTAAGGATGTTGCTTTAGAACAAGGTGCTAAAGGTGCTGCTTCAGACCCTGGGAGGCCGAGATTCTTTTTGATTGCTTTCCTGCCCCTTAGCACTACTAGCTCCGTACAGAGATTTTGAATAAGGTCCTTGCTGCGGTGGGTGTTCCCCCGGTGGTAAGCATGGTGAGCACGGAGGAGATTGTGCCGTTTCTAAGACTCTGAACCCTTTGGAAAAGTGTGCTGTCAGTGAGGAATACTGTGCCCCTGACAGTACTGACTCCGTAGAGGGAGCCAAGGGCCGGGACTGTCTTTCTGTCTCCGCTCTCCCGTAACTGGCAGTGGAGGTTGAAAGTCATCAGTTCGATAGGTGCCCACATTTGGAATGAGTCTGGTTCATTTCAAAGGCATTCTTCTCCTGAACCAAGGCAAAGCTGGACACAGCCCAGGATTTCCTGAATGTTCCAGGCCTTTCTGGGCAAGAAGTACCTAGTGATTTCCCACTTTAAATATCAGTGTCCAGAGTGATGAGGTTCACGTTCGCTGGTTGGGCCTAAAGTAGACCCTCATCCAATCATACACCTGCATGTGAGGACAAGTGCAACATAACCAGGAAGAATGAAAAAAAAACAAAACAAAAGGGAGACTGTTACACGGTTCCCTCCGTAGGCCAGCTTAGTCACCCGTGGCCGTGACCTGGCTGCTTCTATTTACCAGGCCGTCTGGTGATAGTATATGCTGGATAGATGGAAGCCAACCACACCCTGGAAGAAAGTTAAAAGGATAAAGAGCTAAGGTTTTATGGAAATGAGTGCAGTCTGTGAGCAGCAGTTTCGGAGGCACCGTTCTGCTGGGAGGGAGGGAAGCAACAGCCGTCAGCTAGAGGGCAACCAGAGCCCTTCAGTCCCTCTGCAAACCTTTGACGCCCTTCCCGCTGTGGACCGGCCACCAGTGTGCCCAGCGAGTGTTTATTTCAGGGCAACGTGCTCCCTTTAACCCAGTGGTCCTTCACTCCTGGGGCACACAGGGGTCACTCAGGGAAACACGAATACTCAGGCCCCGTCCAGAGAGATTTGATTCAATTGTCTATATGGGGTCCTGACATTTTGCTTGTTTTCTTGTGTTTCTAATGTGGGAACCACAGCTTAAACCCACGATCATGAGCCATTAAAAGGACAGGTGGGGTGGGGTGGGGTGGGGGAACAATTCAGGTAGATTCAAATCACCGTCTCCTGAGGAGGGTGGTGGGGTGGGGGCGGGGAGAGGTGAGCCAGATTGTGTCTCTTTCCACCCTTCTGAAGACATCTCCGCACAGCTTCTCTTGGATGCCACCCGAAATTGCTGGAGTTACCCAGCCCCTCGCTTACCACAACTGGGGCAAAGCTAACTTGGCCTGTGAATCAGATGAATTCAGGCTCCCTGACTAGGCCAAGTGTCTAGTTTGGGTCAGTGAAACATTAACTCATTTCTTTTTATCACGGATTGTGTCAAGTTTCTTGTGAGGATGAAGTCCAGCCGCTCCTTGGACGGCCTGGATGTGAGCCCCAGTTGGTTTCCGGAGGGCGGAGGCCGGCAAGGACTTGTTTGGGTAGGTGTGTCTCGGGGAGTGAGGCTCAGGGTTCACCTTTGGTAAATGGTTAACCAGAAGCACCTTTTCAGTCTCTTCGATGTCTTTCTTTGAGAAAGTGAGTTTCACTGGTGCTTTTGCGGGGCTCCACGTGGACAGGGGTTGCATCCCGTGGCCTTATGGGGCCGGCCTTGAGGGCCGGCCCAGGCAAGGTAGTGTGGATATTTCCAATCACTTCTCACCTCCCAGAGGGCTGCTATCTCTCACATAAACACCTACTCTTCACTTTTCGCTCTTTGCTCCCAAAATAGGGTCTGCAGGAAGGACTAGCGATCTTGCCTAGCGGCCCCCGGCCCGGCACTTGTCCGTCTAATTTGGAGAGTGCGGAGGCGAGGTGAAACCAGGGCCAGAGAGCTTGGAGGCCATGCGCCCTGGTGGAAGGACAGCTCCTGCATGAGCTTCAGCAGGTTTGTCTCAGAACTGAAGAAGATCATCATGCTCTGATTTGGCAAACAAGGCCCGTAACACAACATCTGCATTTTTAAAAAAGGTTATGTTTTTCATAAACATAGGAAGGGCTGGTGAGAATATTGTAGATTGATGAATTTAGAAAAAAACAAAATCTACCTGCATGACTAATATTAAGATATTTAAAGCCCCAGCAGCTCACTGTTAATAAAGCTCAAAGCTTGACTGTGAATTAACATCCAGGGCTCATCCCGGACTGTCACCACCCCCGCAAAAAGAATAATTTAATGAAGTCGTTATAAGAGACAGTACCTTCTGCATTGTTTATTGAGAGCAGGATAACTTTATACATTAGGAACTGGTGCACTTAACAGATAACCATAAAAACTAGGGGCCTCGTCAACAGTACAACTTCATTTCATAGTATTACAGTTACTGATACTTAAAAAATGATGTAGACAAAAATATGGGAAAGCGATGACAAGACGAAAGGCAACACAAATCCAGAAAACAGAAACAACACATACGTAAGTTAGCACATCAGCTACTTCGAACCGCTCAACAGATAGCGACACGAGAGCCCAACCCCGGAGTTTTCGTCAGCTCTGCAGTGCATGAGCCCAGTGGGGAGACGACATCATTCCAACCCAGGAGCGAAAGAACAGTTGTGTAGGTGTTTTCTGCATCGCTGTGTTCAAAACTCTTCATTTGTAACCTCAGCGTTTTCCCTCTTTTTTACCGTCCCTCAAAGATAGACTCCCCCCTGCCCCTTACATTTTCTGTAGTAGGTTACTGGCTAGCCGCACTAAGACTGAAACCGATGACCACAACCCAACCCAGCCTGCAGCAGCGACAGTCCCATTTAGTAATGGCTCGGTGCACTGCCCACACCTCGAACATCTCATCGCACAATCTTCAAGGGGCTTCCCCTTGGAAAACAGGTGGCAAAATAAAAAGAAACCTTTGCATAAAGAAAAAATCCTTTTATGTTTATTATGTAATTTCTTAACCTGAAAAAGGCTGAGTTCATGGGCTTTACAGATGCAAGTCTGGATAACTGGTTTAATGTCTCTGCCCATTGGCCTGACATCGTGGCATTCCCCTGAGTCTGGTTAATGAGAGCAAGCAATCAAGCAAACAGAAGGAGTGATCTGAAAAACAGCATAAAACGAAGTGAAAACATTACGTGGTCTGTATCTTTTGTATTTCCTGGTAAAAGTGCCAGTGGAGCTAAGAAGCCAGTGTTCTTGCCCCTCTGCTTTAACTAGGCGCTGCCCACAGGAATCCCGTTCACTCACGAGCTTAAGGCACCAGGTTGAACGAAGGTGGAAGGTCTGACATGCGTATGGAATATGCAGGCTCCGAGGGATCTGACAGAGAGGAGCTGATGGGGGGAAGAAACAAAGTGATCCACGTCTCGGTGGAGAGTCCTGTGGGCTTCAAGTGGGTCGGAGAGACGAGGTGAGAAGCACTAAGCAGTACTATAAGGCACTCCTACGGGGGAAAGGAACTAACGGGCTGGCCAGTGTGGAGAAGGAGCCTTGGGCCCCAGCGGCCCACTAGCCAGGGTACTAGCTATGAGGCCCGAATCTGGGCCAGGGCCCAGGGCTAGGGGCAAGGAAGGTCAAGGGAAGGGGAGGAAGGGAGGCTGGTCTACAGCTCTATGGCCAATAGGAGGAAAGCGTCACTGGGCCGAGTTGCTGTGGGCACCTGTGTCTTCTACCTGCAACAACTGGCTTCACTGCGGACCTTTCAAACAAGATGGCTTCTCTTTCCACAAGGAGAAACCACAGCAGAACTGCAGTTGTCTCTTCACTGGGTGGAGCAGGAGTTTAACAGTGCCTCCCATCACACCGGAGGCCACCTGTGAGCAGGTGCCACACGACGTGATCATCTGGAACCCATTTTACAGAGAACCCGACAACTGCAGGTGTGCCGAGGAGGCCAGCCTGCACATTGCTTTCAACTTTCACCTAGAGTTTCACAAGGACTTGGATTCCACCTGCTAAGGTAAAACCTCACTAAAACACACTAAACCCCACCAAAACACACTGCTGAGAACCCCCTCAAATTAGGGATTTTTGAATACAATGCAAGTAGAATCGTGACCAGTAAGGCTGCCGGTGCTGGACCTAACTGTCCAGACACGATCCCATGCGACAGGAACCAGCAGCTGTCTGCTTGGATCGATGGCCCCGTCCTATTCACCATCTCTGGGTGCAGCCTGGAGCGGCGGGTTCCACTTGGCTCAGGGGGAGGAGTGGTACAAGGCGCACAACCCCCGGGGCTCCTACTGCCCAGCTGTCCACAAGTACCCAGGAGAGAGAACCAGAGGACTTCAAGAGGCTCAATTCCGGCCAAGGAGGGAGGTGTTCATTTCTTTCCGTCTTGCCCCAAATTCTCTACTTTTTCACATTATCTTAGAGTAAGAGAAGTAGTGAGACAGAAAACTCAAGAAATAAAGGAGCAAATTGCATGCATCTCTTTCCTGGGAGAAGTACAAATATAAAATAGCCTTTGTGGTGACTCCAGGCAGCATTAGAATCAGGAGTTGAAGGTTCACTTCATGATCCAGTTATTTCAATAAAGTACAGCAGCCCAGTCACACTAGCGGCAGCGGCAGCTTCACCCTAAACTAGGAGCAGGACGCACGGTGGCTTTGTCCGAGAACACTCTTTGCAGACCGTGTTCGGGGTGGCATCACACCGTGCCCGCCCTGATACAGAATTTCATGCAAAGCCTTTTCTGCCCACGCAAACCCATAGGTTTGGAAGCCAAGCCTTTTCGAGGAGGCTCGGGAAGACACCCTCCCTGTCAGCGTTCAGCGCGCACATGCGCAGAGACAAAAACAGAGGCCCGGCCCTGTCCGAGGGGACTCCCCCAAGCTGAGCAAAGGCTGCTCACAACAGCTAGGGATATAAACACCTCCGTTCTCAGCGCGGCGCGAGGAAATCACGCACCATCCCTTTGCAGGAGCCTGAAAAGGGCACCACTGAGTGGGCTGGAACCCACAAATCCCAAGAGCTCGCAATGGTCCCTTTTTGGGGCAGGCCTGGTCTATCTAGAACAATCAAAGAGTGTTACCTCCTCAGTTAATCAAATATTACAGCTCCTGAAAAGATTACCTTTAGCAGTACACACACAAAAACGACTATAATGCAGGCCCCTGAAAAGGCTTAGTGAAGCAAAGAGGGGAAGACAGGCGTTTACATGGTTTTCATATAAAGAGGCTTTCAAAATTGGGGAAAAGCAGCCCTGGAGAGAACACCAGTCGCATTCCAGTTGACTGCTTTTTAAGTACTTTGTGGCCTTCCTGCAGCGGTGCTCACTGAGGTCTATTTTAGGAACTGGCTGCTGTACTGCGGGGTGAGGTGCCAACGTTTCGCCAGGGTCGGACTGTCTCACACAGGAGTTGCTGGCGCTCAGGGGAGGGAGTTCCTCAAGTGATACGCCCGGGAATGGGCCTTTCAAGGGAAAAGAGGTTCTCCTGGGTCAGCTGCCAGCTCTAGGAGATTAATTGGCCATTTTCTCATGTACTTTAAGAACAAGATATTTAATGTGGGATAACAAACAGAACGTGAGGGAAAGCGGGTATTAGGTTGGTTTTACAGAGGTGGTAATCCACAGATTTGCCTTTGTTTCAACAGTTTCTAAGCAGTGGAACAATTACCTAACCATACACCAAGGAACTGGTTCGAGTTGAAAACAGTAAGGGTGTTCATGGGCGCTCAGGCATTCTGGGCTGAAAACAGCAATTCTGAATTTTCAAGGCAGACCCAGCTCTGATGCCGGCTGCACTGCTTGGTTAGGTTTGGGCGATGGTGGCCGCGAGCACTGTGCGGGCCTGCACTGGCCCTGGCCGGGCTGCCAGAGACGCATGGGCAGGCGTGATCACAGAGGCCACTGGGATACAGCACCAACACTGGGTAGCTGATGGTGATGGCACATCTATTTTCTTCCCTTTTGAAAATAAGCAGAAAACGATGTGGCTGGAAAGCTCTCTGCAGTTCACAGAGACTGCCAATATTTAGCAGGGCCCTCTGAACGGGCCCTGGGGACAACAAGGGCCTTTAGAACTGGGATCCAGCATGTTCCCCTGACGCATGGTGGGCCTGACCCTGGGGGCCCGCGAGGTGGGACAGGAAGTTCTGCACACAGAGCAAGCGTGCTGGAAGGGGGGGAGACGGCTGTGCGCTCAGGGCTCCAAACGCACTGCGCTGGGCACAGCCTCGCTGACAGTCGGAGTCGCAGATGCATTAATTATCGCGAAGGCAGAAGTAAGCTACAGTGACAGGGAGCGGGGGTGAGGGGAAAGGCACTGTGCCATCGGAGCACATCTGTTTTATAATAAGCAGGCCCATAATTCTCTAGTGAAAGATCCTGTTCTGCTATCTTCTTTGAGGCTGAAAAATATAAGTGCTGTATTTCATGGAAAGGGGGTAGGAAAGAGGAGATGATCAAATCTGTGTGCCTCTTTGCCAAGTGCTTGAGATTTTCCACCCTTTTACTTTTGTGTGCGATGTTTTCTATAACTAGAGCGGGCGTTGGGTTGGGGGGGAGTCAACCTGTTTTTCCAAGAGTAAAAGGCACCATAAGGCATCTCGGGAATGGGGCCCTTGCCTCGGAACAAGTCTCCACTGCCTCAGACACAGCTCCTGTAGAAGGAGAAAACAAACGCATGCGTGGTGCGGCGCTATTGAGTGGAAACGTGCGGTCTGGGGGCAAAGGAACCTGCACAGCTTGAGAGGCGCGATGCTTACAGCGGAAGGTCTGCAGAAACATTGGTCTGAAACGCCACGTCTCTGGGTGGGCGGAAGTGGAACGAGTTGGGATCTGGAGGGAGCAAGGTGTGGGGAAAAGGAGCAATGGGGTCAAGCGTACCATTGTTCCAACATGAGCATATTTTTCTGTGTGGAAAGAGCTAAAGTGAGGAGGGGGAACCGTGATCCCCAGCGCCACCGTCCCTGCCGTCTGTGCCGCGGTCACCGCGGGGCTGGCTCCTGCAAGGGCGCCGCAGTGGAGGACATGCCCCCGCCAGCCGGCCAAGCAATCTGTTGTATTTCTTCTTCCTACAATATTATTTTAGCACTTTTTGTTTTACCTTAAGGTGGTAATGATCTACGTGTATGTATATTTATTTAAACAATATTATATTTAATTCATTAAATATATTTGGTAAGTTTGGTATTTTCTTAATAGTCTAATGTTGGTATTGTGAAGTCCAGGCTATTCTGATTTCTTTAAATGATTAAAAAGTACGGCAGTAGCAGTGGTTAGATTGACAGAGATCAGGATGAAAGCGCAATGAAGAACCATGAGAAACAAAGCATTTACAGTGGGTAGGTAGGAACTGCCTACACAGGATTCTGGGAAAAGAAATTGAAGACGGTCTCTTGGAATGCATGCACTATGTATTTACCAGTCCACACACGGATGTATTTAACGGCAATCCTCGGAAATTTCCTCAGGCCAGCACCATTAAAATATCATAAATACCACCCATGGAGCCCCGGGAACGCCGCGCTCATGAGAGCCTTGTTCGCAACCTGGGAAATAGGCGGAGCGTCGCCTCGCTGGCGGAGTTGCGATTCGTACCAGCAAACAGAGCAACAATGTGCGGTAATTGGTCGTAGCGGTCTCTCTCTCTCTCTCTTTTTTTTTTTAAAGAAAAATCGTTTCCGAGATGGACTTCAAAACCAGAACTAGCTCTCCCGATATAAATTAGGGGTGCATGCTTTCTGTCGGGGGAGCTCACACTCTTGATTGCCAAACCTTTCGGCTCAGCTCAGGCGATCCCTGGGGAGGAAACTGCGGGGAGAGAGCCAGGGACACCGGATCCTGGAAGGATCCCAAAGTCATTCCTGTGTTTTGAAGATTTTCGTAGGAAACAGATGGTGATGGGTGCTTGCCTCAGTTACCTCACTGGGCTGTGAAGGCTAAAAATAAATAACACAAAAAACCCCCAAAGCACGGTTGTTCTGTTGGAAATGCTTCCTCCTGTGTAATAATAAAATGGCCCCTGAGAGCCAAAAACGAAAAAGAAACATGTCCGAACCATAAAGCATTATGTGTAAACCACATTTTGCTTAGGAGCAAGCAGCTGAAATTCATGGCTATGTGTAATCAGTTATTGGTAGTTTTTTGAGCCATGGAGGCTCCACGGACCTTTGAGACATCGACTTCCACAGAGCACACGGATAGGTATGTGTGTGTGCATATTTATGTATAAATATATATCTATATCTAGCTGGAGATGAGACGTACTCTCCATCCAGAGGGGTCTAACTGGCTAGCTAGGACGCCGCTGGGGCTGATGGGTCACTGCGAGGTCACTCTCTGGCCTTGGGCCCCTGCCCAGTCAGGTGTTCTGGTAGGACAGCTCGAACATGTTGCAAGCCTCCTCTAGGCTCTCGTCCATGTTCAGCCTCTGCCAGAAAGACTTCTGCTTCTTCTGCAGCTCCCGGCGGACGCACCTCGGACAGGGGACAGACTTTTCTTTGCACTCAGAATGGAAAACGGCTCCACAACTCTCGCACCTGTAAAAGCCAGCAAGGGACATGATGAGCAAGGGTGCAATGAGCAAGACACAACAGCTGCAGTCCCGCGGCCTGCGTGCAGCTCGGGACGCAGTGTTTTACTCTGCACAGCCGAGAGCCGCTGGGAAGAGAGATGACTCATAAGTGAGCGCTTCCCTTTCTTTCCCAAATGTTCAAGGTTGAATTGCAGTTGGAAAACTTTTTTTTCTCTTTCTTTTTTTGGTGATTAGAAGTAGCTGGGGAGGAGGCTTTTTGCTGACTGGTGGACCGGAGCCAGCAGTCAACTAACAACACCGTGATCCCAATGCTGGATGATGGACAGAGTTCTAGAAACTCTGTGTTAGCTTCCCCTCCTCGGGGAGGGAAGGGCGTCAGCGACAGAAAGCGAGTGTGAAGGGCCTCTGCAACTGAGAACACCCGGGACACCAGCGACAACCCCGGTGTCACAGCTGTGAAAAAGCAGCTTTCCGCGGCAGTTAAGGGGAACTAAGGGGTTCTCCATCAACTCCCTGCCTTCATTTGATGGGATGGGAAGATAAATTGACACACCTTCATCTTTGGAATGCTATCCTGTGGTCTGTTGTTCTTCTGAGTTTTATTTTTTTTTATTAGGAAAACCCACCCACCCTTGTAAGCCTACCTTTATAGAATAAGTGAAAGAGTAAGGCACGAGGGAGCAAGGAAGAGAATATAGTTTCTTAAACTGACACACAGATATTACAATCCGTAAGAGCAGACATTCCAGGTGGATGACTAGTTTGTTGTTTGGCTTGGTCGTGGAGGCCTGCACAGGCGTCTAGGCGGCTTGTTTTTACTGCGGAGTCTTTAATAATGAGCAACTGACAGGCACAACTCTAGCTGCTTCGGTGGGTGCCTCGCCAATGTGGATTAATTTTTCATCCTTCCACACATGAGTGACAAGGTGACTATTACCTTGCCCCTGGAGCCCAGGGAATTGGGCCCACGTGATTTTGTTCAACCAGCAACACCAGGGAGGGGCCGGCACTGGACAAGGAACAAAGCTGGTTATGGCTACCGAGGAGCCAGGCCTCGGGGCTCAGCCTTACGCTTCTTTTGCTTTTCCCATAGTATCGTGAGTTTTGTTCCTGGGCTCAGGATAGTCTTTGGAGTGACTCCTTTGCCTGCCGCTTACTTACCCCTGGCACCAGTGAGGATTCAGAAATTTTGCCCAAGGAGGATCTAGCCACGCTTGTACCCAGGGGCGCAGGCGGTGACTTGGAGGGGGAGACACTGGGGAGGCTTAGAGTTAGGAACACAAAGGAGCCTCACCACACTCACAGTCTCTACCCCAGTCGGCTCTCTGGGCCCAGTCAGCCGCAGCGGTTAGGAGGGTAAGCAAGGAGTAAGATGGCCGCATTCTACGCCCCCCTGACATCACTCTCTGGCTGCTGGGCTGCCGTGGACTGAACTGTGTCCCCGCCCCATTCCTGTGTTGAAGCCCTAACCTTCAGTGTCACTATAACTGGAGATAGGGCCTTTAGGAAGTAATTAAGGTTAAACAAATGATAAGGGTGGGCCCTGATCTGATATGATTAGTGTCCTTACAAGATGGGACAACAGGAAGCTCAGAGGTGGCCATCTACAGGCCAGGAAGACAGCGTTGCCCGAAACCAAGCCCTGCTGCCCCTTGATCTGGGACTCCCAGCCTCCGGAACCGAGAGAACGAAGTCCCAGCTATTACGCCACCCAGCCTGCGGTATTGTGTGCGACAGCCTGAGCAGACCAACACAACGGACTTGAGCGAGTCACTGCACCTCTCTGAGCTTCATTCACTTTCCTTGTTTGCTAGGTGGGGTTTCCATGACCAGATTCCTCGTAGAGGTGTTGTGAGTCTCCAGTGAGATCATGAAGAAAGCTTTTAGCACAGTTCCTGGCATACAGCAAGTGCTTAATACAGCTAAGACTGCCCCTTTCATGTAAGCAGCTGTCTGCTGCCTTTCCAGGGGCCTCATTTCAACCTGACTTCACTTATGTCACTGTGGCGACCCGAGGACACCTTGATCCACCCTCTGATTTCACAGATAAGAAAACTAAGATTCTAAGAGGGCACATGATTACCCCCTGAGGACACAGTGAGTTGAAGAGAGTTGTGTCTGGAACCCAGGGCCTCTGGCTGCTCCGCCGTGACTCTTACTGAGGCCTGGTCACTTGAGCGAGAGTGTGTGCCGTCGGGCTGGGGAATGCAGGGCTTTGAGTCAGAATAGTGTTCGAATCAGAAACCTTCCCTTGAGTGGTGTGAGCAAGTGACTGACTTCCGTGGTGCTCTGGTTCCCTCGTTAGTAAAAAGGCTGCTCTCACTGACCCCCGCCTGCTCACTGGGGTCTGCGAAACTACAGTGGGCGAGCGGGTGAGGGAAGGTGATGCAAATGGCAAGGGCTCGAAGGAGCAGCGAGTGTGACACCACCTCTCATGGTGGCTCTAGCCTTCTCGACAGTGGTGCTATGCTGGCCAGGGCAGGTGACAGGCTGGGCCATCTGTGGCATCTCTCTGCCCCCTGCCCCTCCTTCCTTCCTGTGGGGATGAAGGTCAGGCCGAGGCCTGCCTCTCTTGTCTGGGCCAGCTCCTCCCCAGTGGCAGTGGCTTTGTCCCCATTGGGTCATACCTCTGTGTAACCTCCTATCAGTGAAGTGACACTAATGGTAGCTTTATCAAATAAATTTCCTCCTTCCTGCCCCCTTTGCCCTGCTGAGTTAGTCAGTGATTTATATACATGGGATGTTGCCCTAGGGCGGCAATTGATAAGGAGAAAACCACTGGGTTCCTTCAGTGCCACTCCCTTATCTCTGCTGATACCAGCCCCCCACCCCCACCCGTGGCAGGAGTTGACTCTTATCGAATATTTCTGGAGCAGCAAACACCCACGGGTGATGGAGGGACCAAGTGCACCTGCTCTTTCTAACCAAAGGTCAGTAACTGAAAAAAAAAAAAGTGAGATAAAAAATTAATGATTTCAAAATAGAACCAAGTCCTGTTTTCTAACAATTTGTAACCCAGCAGGCATCTTTTGAACTGTGTAATGGATAGACTGATCAATGACCTTCCTAAATTCAGAGGCTCTGTTGTTAATTTCCCCTGACTTTTTCTTTAAAGGTAAAGGATAAGGGAGGAGAAGGAAGAAGGAAGAGAAACTGTTCTCTTACATAAATTTTATGGAGCTCTGTAATAAAAATGTAATGCACAGGAAAAAGAAAGTATTTACTTTAAAAAATGCAATATAGGTATGCTCCTCTTTGAGAATAAGACTTCATTAAAAAGGACCTTTCACGTTAAAAAGTCACCAGCTCCTTAGTATTTACCGAATGTCCTGACTTTATTTAAAACATGATTTAACAAACACCAACTTTTCAGAAACATGTCTTTCATAGAAGGCAAATCTACTAGTGCAATCATCTGGCCAGAAAATTGCCGCACATAATGAAAGAGAAACGTCCCCTCGGTGCTCCTGAGCGGTAAATCAAAGGGAGCCAGCACCTCCGTTTCTGAGTCACTCAGTCCCAGCCATCGGCTGTTGCCTGGCTCTTGCTTGCGGCTGTGCACCACAGAGAACAAAGACCTATGTCCTGCCTTTCCCGTGTCACAGAGAATGCCACTGCAGGGACGCACCGTGGCTACGGCCCACAGCCATGCAACGGGTTTTTCCTGAAAACATCCATTGCTTCACCTAATCCAGGTGTTTGGGGCTGGCTGGTTCTTTGTTGCGGGGAGGCGGTCCTGGGCATTGTGGGATGTTTCCAGTGTCTCTGGCTTCTACCCACTGGATGCCAGTCCCACCCTGCCTCCATCCCCTGCATTTGTGACAACCGACAATGTCTGCAGACACTGACAAACGTCCAAATGTGCCTGGTGGGGAAGGCCGTCCCAGCTGAGAACCGCTGGCCTCGTCTGTCTGGAGAAGGACTCCTGGAGGAGGTGTCCTGGGGGTAAAACACGCTCTCCCCAGGCTTACACCATCAGTAAGGTCTGGTGTAGTATCCTTATCCTTGTCACTTCCACAAGTGTATATTTTTAATACATTATTTGATTAAAATAGCTGACACTAGCATAATCATCCTATGGTTTCTCAAAATAATTTAGACTATCACTAATGACACAATTCTCTGCATCGCTCAGCAACCCTTAACGTTCTATCAACTCACCGATTTTTCAGCCCTCCCCAAAGCTGTCTTGGTGGCTGGCCCTCAGTCACATTTATTTGCTCTTTGGCGCAGCACCTGTGGGTGGTTTCTTGGCAGTATCCTTTGCTTCTTCGTGCCCTGTCTGGGCCACGAAAAATGAAAAACTTCTGTGTTTGCTTCATAAAATGAATTGCTTTTATATAGATGAAGCAGATAGGGTTTGGCAACTACTGCAGTGCAGAGGGGCCCTGTGAATGTCGAGGAGGCCACTCACTGCAGCAGGCGGGCTTGATGGAGTGAGGGGCCCAGAGTTCTCGGCCTGGGGGAGCCCAAGAGTCACTGGGCTCTTCGGTAAGTCACTCATCTCTGCACCTCACTCTCTGCAAACGTGATAAAGAAGGATGGATTAGATAGTATGCGAGGTTCCGTCCAGCCTGTGGATTTTGTGCCGGAGGAAAAAGGCTACCCTGGGTTTGGTCCTCCCCCTTCCATATTTCCTTGCCCCAAAGTCCGTGGACGAAGGATGGGACCATAGCCTTGTGGGCCCCTCCTGGGAATGGCTCAAGCTGACAAGCTGGGACTGCATGAGATGAGCCTTAAAGTGAAAAACAGTACTTTCAACTTTATTTATTTGCATTGATTGAGCAAAAGCTATGAAATAGTTTATATGAATTAGTACATGCAGCTCTGACGATCAGAAATCTGGCCAAAAGGAGCTGGCTCTGCCCTGCCTTATAAACTTTCAATTCTACGTTAAGGATTTCTTTCTAAGCCTCCCCTACCCTCATCAGCACCACATCTCTCCAAGGAAAGAAATGGGGTTCACCCTCCATTTGAGGGTGAAGGAGGGAGCTGGCTCGAGATAGCAGTCACTTACCGCTCTCTCTGGAAGGAGTTTTGTGTTTGAAACCTTGGGACAACCACCCCAGTGTGGCCCTGGTGCATATCAGCACCGGGTGCACCACAGGATGTGGCACAAGGAAGGAGGAACTTGAGGTCTGCTTGGGCGGAAGCGCCAAGGGACAGTGGCATCCATCATCCACATGCGCCCTGGCAAACCGGTCCCCTTTCTTGGGAGAGGAGAACATGTCTGCCATTTGGGGGCAACACAAATCTCATTCTGTGTCTTAGTAAAGGCACCATGGAATGAGACTCTGCATTTTATGAACAGTCGTTGACCTAAAAATTAGCTTACTAACTGACCTGTGGCAACTGAGGGAGGAGTTCATAACCTAGAAATCTAAGTCAATTGCCAAGACATGGGACAGACACATTCTTATTGCAGCTGTCAAAACCAAGAAAACCGACTTGCTACAAACTAGATATGTGCAGGGGAGAAAGGTTTGCTTCTCAGATATTATGGCCAAGAAGCAAGAATTCCCGGCTGCAGACAGTTTCCTGTTCTGGAATGCTGATGATGTGAGACCAATTAGAGACAGGCTCGATGGCTTTGTCTGCGCCCTTCCAGATTCTCTCTGCACACAGGGAGGTCACAGGAAACTGCTAAAGGCCCCTGCCCCAAGCTGAGGTCACTGAAATGCTTCTGCTCTGTTGATGTTGGGTCCTACTCCTGCTGCATTTTTATTTTTGGCTCAGGCAGTGACCTCAGATATTTCACTAGGATTCAGATGCAGGCTTGAGTTTGGCTGGATCTCTGACAAGCCAAAGGACAGGCTTGCAGAGCAGGGTAGTAGAGCTTTGGCTGATTTCCACATGTCGGAGCCCACAGCGAATAGGGTGGGGTGCCGGAGTAAGTGCACGTTACAAGGCAGGCGAGTGTGGTTTAGTAGATAGCTACTATGTAAGGCGCCCCATAGGACCACTAGCTATTATTGGTTTTTCCAAGAAACCAAGATGATTATTTAAATCTCTTAGCTAAGGGGGGTAGTTATTGGGCCCTGGTTATTTTAATATTTTGGGTTGGTGCTTTCTTCTGTTATTGTATAAGTAAATGAACATAAGCAAACAACTGACAGTTTGCCTGATTAGGAAATCAGCCAAATACCATGTACAGTGTACACCTGCATGGGTGCATATGTGCTATACATGTATTTACACATGTATCTGTGCTGTTTAGAAGAAGTCACAGACATGTTACTAAATATCCTAAGATAAAATGATTTCATTATGATTTAAATAAATGACATGATGTAACAGACTCGTTCTACTGGAGGACATAGTGGGGTTAAAATAAAGACAGTTTAATACGCCATTTCAGTAGGAAACTGACTAAGGCTGGTGCTGACGGCTGAGGGGAGTCCGGGTTTCACAGCCACATCCCGGAGCCCCACCTCCTGTCAAGCCTCGCACCGTGATCGCCGGGATTCACTCTGTCCACGTTTTCCAGGGGCCCCTTTCTTCCACTGCAGGCACAGGCGAGAGCGGGGAAAGAGCAGTGAGTCTGGAAATGTTGGATTCCAGAACTGTTGTGGCTCCTTGTAGAGTGAGAAATGGACTACACTTGGACATATCACATTTAGGAGTGTTCATTGTAATTTTTTTTGGCTGAGGATGGGGATATGGGGGCTGAAAAGGTATCCATATGGTTTGACTAGAATTGTAAGAGACTGGACAAGATCCAGCTCCTTTGGCCAAATGTCTGGCAGATTAAGGCGTCTATGTGCTAGCTTGTAAAGCTATTGCAATGATTCTGAATGGTAAGTGCAAATACAGCAAGGTCAAAATTAGACACTTAAATCAGGCAGCATCTGAATGGCCCTTCGCCCTTGTTTTTACATAAGTTATCCTTACATTAGTTCTATGAGCCAGGTACTCTTTACTTTCCTATTTTTAATAAGCCAGTCAGTAAATCAATACACTGAAATGAAAGAATAAAATAACTGGTGGCCGCTCTGGTCCCAGGACTAGGAAGTGAGTGGACTTGACTCCAGTCTTCTGACCTGAAATCTAGGCCTTTTTCCCTGTTACTGGCCACATGGTCCTTTAAGTTATTCAAAACATCCCTTAATGCCTGCTAAGACTCAAATCTGGGAAGAACAATCGGTATGTCCTGCAATGATCTTTTTATTTACCTCTTAATCCCCAGAGTTAATTAAGGAAGGCTTTTCCCCTGATTGCACCCCACAAAGCATTTGGCTTTCACAGGTCTTGCACTTTTAGTTTGTAAACCAAGCTCAGTTAATAACCTTTGGCAAAAGCTTTACTTAAAATCTTGGCTTTGAAATAGAATGTAAACAAGGGTTAATTAATTCATTTGTTAATTTTGCTACCCTACTGGGGACAGTAACTCGCTGTTACCTTTAGAGCAAAAGCTTAATAAATGCTTTGTGATGACTTGTGGACAGTGACAGAACTTCTCAGCAATAGCCTATGGAGCTGTCTAAAACCATGATAAATTTGCCCCGAATAGTTTTTGGGGGATAGGGAAAAACTGATATTTCTAACACATCTAAGGTTTTTTTATGGTTCACCTGGCAGTTAATAGAATTCTCAACAAACAAACGTCCATCTCTTTGGGGGATTGCCTTAGGAAAATCTTATTTAATCCTAGAAGAGTAAAGGACTGCAGGAGGATTTAAAAATGTTCTACAATTTCTGGAAAAGGAAAAAGCCAGAGTATATTATAATTGTAGTCATAGAGAACCATAAATAAGAGAATTGTCCTTCTGTAAGGACTTCTAAGAGCCCAAGAGATGTTTAGGAATGTCTTGCTGCATCTAAGACAAAGGAAGTAAATATGAGAGTATCGTTAGGTTCATACAGACTTAAAAAACAATAATCTTGAATAATCTTGGCTTATATATGGATTCCACTGATTTACCAAGGAACCTTTCTTCTTAATGTAAAAATAAAAAATTTAACTGTTAAGTTTTGAAGTTAAGTTTCTTTAAAAGAAATAATAATTTATAACGAAGATAGGCATCTAAGACTCCGAACAGGATTTACTTCTATTTAACATATTACATTTCAGTTCCTCAAAGTACTAAGACACTTAATGGAGCCAAAATTAATGAAAATTTTCAAGCACGGGTACATTAGAAAAATACAAAACAGTTCAGAAGTAAACCAAATCTAATTTTATGAGCAGCATGATTAGTTGCTTAGGAGTAAGTTAGTGATGTCAATTTAGAAGGAGAAATGCTTTCAAAGAAATCATTTGAAGTTATGTTTCATCATAACTTCAGCCTAATTCCCTGTCTCCTCTCACCAGTACAATTCTCTTAACAAGATGGCATTACAGAATTTTCTGATACTCAACGTGTTCTAAGCCAGTGACTCTCAAAGTGTGGTCCCTGCACCAGCCAAACCAGCATCACCCGGGAATTTGTTAGAAATGCAAATTATTGGGTCCCAATCCAGACTCACTGAGTCATAAACTCGAGGGTGGGGCCCAGCGATCTGTGTTTTAACAAGCCCTCCAGAGAATTTATGAACATGAAAGTTTGAAAACCACTGTTCCAGGCCAATCATTCCCAAAGACAGCTGGCTAATATTAGGGCTGTTCTAAATATCTGAAACAAAAATATGGGCTTTGCAAAACAAAATTAAGAAGTGATTATGAACTAATATTTTTATATAGGGCTTTACATTTTGTATCTATTATTGTATTTTCTCAAAGCTCATAGGTAAATCTCATTTTCTTTAATTACAATTAATATGGACTGGTTTATGTATTTATTGGCCATTTGCATATTTTTTTAGTAAATTAGTTTATGCCCCTTGCCTGTTTTATATTGATTTTTTTTTAATCCTCACCTGAGGACATTTTTTCATTTCTATTGGAGAGAGAGAAAGGGACAGAGAAACATCGATGGGGGAGAGGAAGCATTGATTAGCTGTGTCTGGTTAGCAATGGGCTGTGCTAACTAATAACTGCGTCTTTTCTCTTTCCTTGTCTCTGGGGGGTGGCCTGGGCAAACTCTTTAGCCCTTTCAGTGAGAAAAACTGAGGTAAGAAAAACTGAGGTGGAGTTAGGCGTGAAGAAGGGTTGAGTACTGCTCATAGGTACTTTCTGAGTAAATATTAAGCTTCCTCTGATTAGATCTCTCTCTTTTAAACAATATACCTTAAGTATGCTATCGGGGAAGCTTGGGAAAGCTCGAGGAAGGAACAAGTCATCTTTCGTGCTTGCTGCTTTGACATTCACATTATTTCTGTCCCTAAATCCTGGGCTGGTGCCTCTCTCAGGCATGAACCCCCCCACCCCGCCCCGTCCCCGGCCCCACAGGTAACCACAGGCCTCACTCCCCACCATTCCACCCTGGCATTCTCCCTGCCCCAGTCTTCCCTCCTGCCAATGAAATTTTTCATCTCTTTTCATTCAAAATTCTGATTTTTTAAAAAATCAATGATGCACAGCTATATCTTCTAACTTCTTTCCCCTCCACCATCAAGGATTCTCTTTCTGGCAAAAAAGTGTCAGCGCCCCTCTTAAAGAAAGGCTTTAGGATCCTTCAACCTCCTGACTGTCAAGGCCAAATTAGATCTTTCTGTATAAGTTAAACCAGTTCAAGTTAGTGGCTTCCAGTGTTTCCAATGCAGTCTTTGGAAACCATTAACCATCACTGGAAGTAACTGAGACTCATTAAGGGTGGGTAGAGGGGCCGTATGGTGCGTGGGTCCCTCAAATTCAGGCTTACAAAAGGAGTGAGGCGGAAAGGGTGCCACACTGGGTCCCGCAGGCTGAATCTTCCTGTAGCTACAGGCTGTGGTTTCGGGTGCAGATGCTGCCCTTGATGGGGGTCTTGGGGAAGTGGGGGGGGGGAAGGGTGGGCGTCACAGGGGATGAGAGTGCTGGGAGAATGATTGGTAAGTTCCCTCTGACTCTACAAAGGGTCTCTGCTCTGATATCAATTCAGTGCAAATGACCACTTTTTACAGAGTGCAAATATCTGTGGCCTGGGCCTTTGCCTCTATTTCAAGCATTTGGAAGGCCTCTTGAACTGAACAGATTAGCAGTAGCTAGGTAGCAT
This sequence comes from Phyllostomus hastatus, assembly GCF_019186645.2. Taxonomy (NCBI): domain Eukaryota; kingdom Metazoa; phylum Chordata; class Mammalia; order Chiroptera; family Phyllostomidae; genus Phyllostomus; species Phyllostomus hastatus. The sequence continues at coordinate 16,458,551 of NW_025333583.1, read as the reverse complement.
ATGATTATTAATGGTAGCTAGAGATAGCAATGTAGATGCTTTCTGAGGCAACACTGAGCCATTTAATATTCAGAATACTAAAGAGGTTTAATAAAATTAGGATACCATACATCGGATACTGGAATAAAATGAAAAAGGATTTTTTTAAAACAATTTTACAAGATATTACTATCTGTACTCTCATGATTACTTGTAAGAAAAATGTCTTGAACTATTATAAGCATACACTGGCAAAACCAAGATACTCTTGTACCTTTTGTAATTCTAAAGCATAAAACAATTCATTTCAGAACATACTGCTCAGTCTGAAAAGTCAACATTTTTTGTATGGAAAGGTAAATACTCCTTCTCTTCCCTATTGTGTATTCAGGTTACTTATTTACAGTCCTATAGGGAAGGAAAAGGCAAACATTAAAAAATGACCAAAAAGATGTTCTGAAAATTAAATTATCTGAGTAGTTTAGCAAAGCTCCTATTTTTAACATTCAAGTTTCCATTGGGCCAGTAAAACACATCTGTCCCCAACATACTGGACTATCACTCAATAAAGTCATGTATCTTGGTAATATAGATCTACATTGAGGTGGACAATTTCCTTGGAATTAGTTTAAAAGCTATTTAAAATAATAGAAAATATGTTAAGTCTAGCCTTGAAAAACTAAAATAAAGCAAATTCTTAATTTACTCATGGATTATTTATTGAGCATTTACTATGTGGTGTGCTGGATGAAGAGGACAGGGCAGTGAGCAGAATGGAAAAAGTCCGTTTCTTCTCGAAGCTTACATTATTTCAAAACGGTGGACTGAATTACCATTTGATTTGTATCTCAATCCCTGTGGGTAAATTCTGGAAAAATAGTCAACTTTACTGAAAATAATCAAATAGACTAATACAAAATGCTAATCAATAAAGTTGAAGTAAAGCTTCTTTGGTAAGTGAGAGCTTAAATCTGTGCCATATGCCTGCTGTGTCAGTGGTGGGGGGTGGTCTGTCAAAGGTCGCACGGCAAATTAGTGGCCAGCTAGGAACGACCTGTAGGCTTCCTCATTCCCAGGCCAGCGATTTTTCCGTGGACTAGCCTGCCTCTATTTACTACATGGACCTTAGTGATTTTAGAGCCAATTAAGTTTTGTCCTGCTCAAGTACCCATTAACAAAGTTTTTAAATTAAATGTTATTATTTTCCTGGGTCTCATATGATGTGACAAAAAAGCTGGATATACAATTATGTTTTTAATATGATCTCAAGTTTATTAAAAAATATACACATGTATGTTGGAGAAATTTTCTTTACATTTTTTGTGTACTTTTCATATTTTCTATAATGAACATCAATTAATTTGGGTTAGAAAGTTAAAATGTGAGTTACACAATGATGAACATTCCCCCTCCCCCACAACAATCAACAAAAAATTAGGTTGTCTAAAATGATTAGAGATAAGATGATTAACACAATATTAACCAGACACCTAATTAGAGGCTTGGTAAGCAGTATGCCTAGGTGGAGGTGACGGCCATCTATTCAAGTGACCAAATGGTCTCAAAAAGCGGTGGTTGGCCTCACCAGCTAAGACTATGTTTATACATGCACCATATTTATCAAGTGACTTTCAATGGCATGAAGGGTCAGGTCAGTCCTGGGGGTTTCACAAAAGTCTTGCCTGGGTTAGACATGCTGAGACAGTTTGACATGTGAATGTAGAAGCCACCAGGCCAAGGTGAAATGTTGTTTACCAAGTTACTCTTTGACCAAAGTTTAAAAGAAAAAAAAAAAAAAAAGCATAGTGCTAGAGTTTATAATCAAAGAAAACCTTCGTTGATACAGATACACTTACGAGGGGGCAACCGTATAGCCTAACAAAAGTAGAATTCCATCTTGGTAAGTCACTACCCTGCTTCTGGCACTCACAAAAATCTGGGAGCTCTCTGGGCTTCCATTTTTCTACCCCCCGCCACATGTCTCGGTGCTCTGCACAGTCCCTTCCCTCTGTTAGTGTATGATTCTAGAACACAGGCAGGAGTCTCGTCTTCCCCAATCAGTGTCAGAGGTCCATGGAGAAAGTTCCTGCATGTGCTCCTCCTCAATACCAGAGAGAGGAAGGAACAAGAAGCCAGACACTCATGGTTCCTCTGCAAAGGTACCTGTGAAGACGAGTCCAAATTTCCTGTAGCTGTTTCGAGGATCCCACACCTCATTACAATACTCACCGAGTGGCTGCTTCCCAAGAAAAGCCACAGAAAGGAAATATCATTAAGAAAGTGTATATGCTTAAGGGAGGCTGTTCCCTCCCTTAAGCCCGACCTAGCCAAGGCTGTTGTTCTCTATTGTTGAACAGGATGTAACAGGACTGCCAAGCACTGCCCACAGACCTGCTAATTAGATGCGCTGACAGTGTTTGTTTTGGAACCGTTCCCCCACAAAGGAATGTGTCAGGCTGATTAGTGAGAAAAGGGTATGTAATGTAAGTGTATTCTAGTCCAGATGAGGGCATAATCCAGGTATTCAGTCTGTTTGTGCAAGGACTTGCAGAAAGCAAAGGCTGAGCAAATAGGAAGCCACAAGGAAAGACCAGCTCCTGGCGATGCTTCTCTCTGCTCCTCTGGGGCTTTGTCGTGCTTCCCCTGCCCCCACCAAAAAATTCCTGCCTAAACATGAAGCTCTCTTTCAAAAATATGACAAACTCTAACTGGCTCCCCGGAAAAATGGAAGAATCTTTGTAAGGTTGCTGGCAAATGTGGGGTTTGATGATTTTTCTAGCCACATGCATAAGTGACAACGTTAGGCAAAGCCACCTCCACATTACCTTCCGTGGACAATCAAAGAGCCAGGGCAACGGAAAACACAGCTGTTTGTGGACCATTCCAGTTGTGCGGAGGAAAACCGTGCACCTCAGCACCTTCTGTGGGAAGAAGTAATTCTATACTTTATAAAAAAGCAGCTTGTTTCTCTTTTTAAACAAACCTTTATAAGGTTTGACAACACTTAGCTATTGGAAGCTTCACGTGTACGTGACGCTTGAAGAAGGGCAGAAAGCGCCACAGCCAAGAACGAAGTGCGTGTCCCAGCAAGTCAGGTCCTCGGGGCCAGTGTGGTAGGGATTACAACGAACTGCAGAATGACAAAGACCAATTCAAAAGGTCAAGTGTGTTGAGAGGAGCCTGCCCGTTCTTCAGTAGAAGTTGGACATTTCTAGAGTTGGCCAGATGGATGGCAGCAAGTTTTTTGGGAGACTTTTTTCTGTAAACGAACTTGACAAAACACATTTTAAAAATGAAAAAGAGGATAAAGCCCTGTTAGAAACTCACTCGCTGTGGACTTTTCCATAAGGCCAGTGCTTGTTCTCACTAGAGAGGTGCAGGAAATGTTCTTGAAATGTGTGCAGATTTGATGGGGTGTCAGAGTATGTTAACTCAACTGGTAAGAGTTTGGTGTTGATAAGTTCAAGGTCCTGTGTGCAGTCATGATTTCTGGGAGGCAGGGAGGGAGTGGTCGAATACCGCACGCAAAGAAAAACTGGCAAGTAACACTCAATCTGTTCTAAAACCCAGTGCTTGAAAAAACACGTAACTCTTTTAGGAGAGTAACCGCTGAGCTGCAGACGCCCCTCGCACAGGAAGACCCCTCCCGGGGCGCCTTCCCTTGGGCAGTGAGTGCTGTCCCCTGGGCGGGCTGATGCTCCCGCCGGAGAAACCCTCTCAACGGTAGGTCTGGTAGGTCCGAGCTTCAACCTTATGTGTAAAGCTGCAGTGTTACTTCGGACTCCCACTGTGCTCCTCTATCTTTGCAAGTATTCCCCCCAGGTTGTACTGAGATGAACCTGGCACATTACATTGTCCTAGTTTCAGGTCTACGACGTGATGATGTGATATATGTATATATTGCAAAGTGATCACCACAGTAAGTCTGGTGAACATCCATCACCTCACCTAGTTACAAATTTTTTATTCTTATGATGAGAACTTTAAAAATCTACACTCTTAGCAACCTTCAAATACATGGTAAAACATCGTTATCTTTAGTCACCATGCTATGTGTTACATTCCCGGAACTCAGATCTGGAATTTTTGTACCTTCTGAGCACCTGCACCCATTTCACCCACCCCGTCACCCCGTCTCTGGCAGCCACCAACCTCTGCCCTGTATCTGAGTTGTTCTTTTTACTTTTAGATTTCACATATAAATGAGACCATACAGTATTTGTCTTTCTCTGTCTGACTTCATTTAGTGCAAGTGTTTTAAATTCTCTTAACTAATCAGTTTATTTAAAAAGCTTTGTCAGTGTTTTTTTTTGTTTTGTTTTTAGATCTTATTTATTTTTAAAGAGAGGGAAAGGGAGAGAGGAAGGGACAGAGAGAAACATCGATCGGTTGTCTCACATACTCGCCCTGACTGGGGACCAAACCTGCACTCTAGGTATGTGGCCTGACTGGGAATCGAACTGGTGACCTTTGGCTTCACAGCACAAAGGCTGACCAAATGAGCCACACCAATCAGGGCTGTCAGTGTTCTTAATGAATGCTCATAATATACTTGGGAGAGCTGAACCGAACAGTAAATACTGTGGAAACACAGTAAATTCAGTGTTAAGTATACCCCCCTTTAAATATAGCCAACAACGAACGGCATGGGGCTCATGCAGTCTTGAAGTGCAGCACTTTCCATGTTGGAAAGCTTGGGGGGATGATTTGTATGTCACGTGAAAAATGCAACAGAGCCAAATGGGTCAGAAAGACAGGATGGCACTGATTCATAGTAGCTGGTGTATTTCCTGAGTCCCATAAAATGCATGCTGAGTGTCTTTAAGATGAAGGCTTTATGTACTTGGGATCTAAAAGCACTGCAAGACTCGGGAGCGGCATCTTCACAGAAATGTGTGAAGGAGAATGGTCTCCTTAGCAGCATTCTGTCCTTAATAGCAGGAGAAGATGGGAGATCTGCGGAGATGTCAGAAAGAAAGCTGCTGGATGGGAGGCAATTTAGGGATTAAAAAAAAAATCTATGTTCTGGGTCATTTTGTGGATTTATGTGATTTCTTTGCTTTTCATTTTTTCCCTTCAGTCCTAGAAGAGTATCCGTCTGATCTTCCGATCTAGAATTCTGAAAAGTTAGAGGCTGCACACTGTCACGTGTACTTCTTTAGGGTGTGGGGTTCTACCACTGTGGTCACAGAACGTCTCTCTCTCTGCAAGCTGGACTTTTGTTTCAGTCCTCTGGCAGGGTGAATGCTGGGCCAGTCGCACGTAAAGCAGTCTGGAGACTCTGGCTCTTCCTGTTGTACTGAAAACTTGGTGATTTGGCTTTTAGTGTTTTCCTATTTAAATGTGAGAGAGGTATGTATTTAATTTGGGTTCGAGAAGACTGAATATCTCAAGGTGAAACTGGCAACAGTATCTTCTGGATGGAGGGGAGGGAATACGGGGCCACAGGTAGGTCTGCCCAGCAGGCCTGAGGCTCACAGGTGCCTTCAGCGACCCCTGGCTGTGATGGCCTTCCCCGCCCCCCTAACAGCAGCTCCCTTACCGCGCTCCCCCCACCCCCACCACAGCTCTGGCTGATAGGCTCTAAATGTAAAAATTTCCAGGTGGCAAGTAAAAGCAAAATTCAAAATAACAGTTTTGGGGACGCTTCTTTAATGATAGAGGTACACAGTTTTTTCCCCAATCTTTATGGGTTATGCTGCAAAAATGGTTTGAAGATTACAGGTGCAGAAGAAACAGTGATGTATAATGAAAAGGGGCTGGATTGGGGAGTGAGATATGTTTGGGTTCAAGTTTTGGGCCTTATCTCTTGGGCCAAGGTAATTGCTTTCTCTGAACCTGGGTTTCCTTGTTATTAAAACGAAGGTAAAATACTCCCTCACACCACTGGCATATGAATTAAATGGTGAGGTATGCAAATTGATACCATTAGTACGAGTAAATATTAGTATTATTCCCCTTACAGACCCAGAACATTCTGTTTGCCAGAGGTGGTGTTCTAAAAGTGAATACTAAGGCTATTATTTTAAAGTTACATATTCATGATGTTTTCTCCTGCATAACAATAAATTTACCCATATTTTACCGTGTATAATGCACACTTTTTGCCCAGATTTTTGAGGGAAAAATAAGGATGCGGGTCATACATGGGTATAATGTTTACATACCATGGGTATGATAATTCCAGGTATAACATGCACAAAAATGTTGGTGGGCATCATACATGGCAAAATACGGTAATAAGGAAAAGAAAGTCTGACGAGTTGACCAGTGTTTGATGTATGGCCCTAATCAAATAAGCATGTTAAAGCCAAGCATATTCTAATACTAAACTACCTAGATCAGTGCTTTAGAGTCCAATACAGAGTGCTCTAGTGTTTTTAGAAATTGTGGAACTTCTTTTCCATCTACAGTGTACATCACTGCTGTGCATGACTCCTGGCTGCAGCTTCAGGTTCTCACCCTTTCCTGCGGCTTTTCCCACGCTTCACTGCAGCCTCCTAATGGCTCAGGGAGTGTCTCTCTCCCAGAGACTATCACCTCTTTGTGAGCAAGGAGCACGCCAAGTTCACCGTGTGTCTCCAGAACCCAGCCCAGTGCACAAACATAGTACACTCAAGGAATTGTTTTGTGAAAGAACCAAATAGTTCTAATGCTTGTGGATTTTTAAAAACTGAATTATACTATTCAATAATATTTGGATCTCAAAGGATAGTAAGTATACTGCTGAGGACATGGAGGCGCTGAATTTAGCAAGCTGGTCAAGGATACGTGGTAACAAATTCACTAAATACTTCACTTCTAAGATTTTTACATATAGATTTTTAAATATGTTTTATTATGGAAATCTCAACATGCTCAGAAGTAGAGAGACAGTGTAATAAACCATGGTGCACCTACCACCTAGCTTCAGCAATGATCAACCTTTCATCTGTATCTGCCCCCCACTATCAGGCTGTTATGAAGCAGGTCCCAGTTATCATGTGGCTCCATCCATAAAGACTTCAGTTAATATAGATTTAAAAGTGTGCCCCGCTACTCCAGTTTATTTTTATTTATCATATTTATCTACTCGGCACATCTCCATGGACATGTTTTACACCTGCAACTCTATTTCCAATTAATGTTTCTTTTACCAAATCTTTTATTAGCGTTTCTCTTTGTCCTTTCCTATAGACTCATATAAACCACTCCCACTCTTTAACTGGAAACTAAACATCAAGAAATAGCTCAACAGGTCCCTGAAGAGCATTTTCATTCTGGAAGTCCAGCAAGGCTGACCGGGGCTCCTTTGCACTCAGATCATTGTGCCAGCTGAGAGAACTGCATCTGACCAGAGAAGAAACAGGGGGTCCTGAATAGCTACGAACTCTTTCCTGCTCGATTAAGGCCCTTACGAGCCCGCAGAGGTGCTAATGTGGTCCTTTTGGCCGTGGGAAAGCAGCAGCCCTGACCAGGACCACAGCTGTCTCCCAGGAGTGTCCTCCTCAGGCTGTGATGCAGAATCACGGGGGGGAGCCTTGGAAAGCCTCACAGGAGGTTGTGACGCACAGTCCCAGGGGGGCGCCTCGGCCCCAGTCACGAGCTGCATCCTGGGACTGGGCGCACTGCGCTGTGAGATGTGTGTGCAGCCCAGTGCCCCGTCTTGGTTTCTGATACTCTCCAATAAAGGGAATGGGGCTCTTTGAGGAAATGGCTGCTTCTGGGATTACAGCAGGAAAAATCAGAGCCTGGAACATCTGGTAAGTGCCAGTAAGCAAGGAACTGGTCAAAAACAAAACCTGTACCGTGGCGGCATGTCAAAGAGGATGCAGGAGACAAATGAAAGAGCTGAATGGCCAAAGCTGCAATGGTTTTACCAACACAATAAAGTGGTATTGGGCTATAACCCACAGTATAAACTAAACATGCACAAGTCCACACTGATGTGAATGAGCAATTGAGAAAATAAATAAACAGGGAAGAAGAGACAAATCCCTCATGCAGAATAATTCCAGGGTAAAGCGGGTCACACGTACAGTGACAGAAGGAGAGGTGACTTCGGGTGGTGAGCTCACACTGTAATGTACAGATTATGTGTCATAGAATGATACACTTGGAACCTATATAATTGTATTAACCAATGGCAGCACTCCAATAAATTTAATTTAAAATGTTTTGAAATAGCAAAAGACATAAAGAATTTCAAATAATTTTGTACATGCTCTGCTCCCAGGCATGGTGGGACTTAACTCCCCAGGCCCTGCGTGTGCGCTGCACAGTGACTTCCCCCAAAGGGAGACGTATGGGAGGGGGTAGTGGTGGGGGAAGAAGACTGACTAGCTGGTCTTCCTCCCCAAGCCTGTAAAACCCGGCCTAACCGAAAGAAGGGTATCACGTATATCCCAACAGAGGGTTCTATAAAACACCTGACTGGTACTCCTCAAAACTGTCAAGGTCAAGAAAAAAAAAACACAACAAAATCTAAGACACTTGAGCCTAAAGCCAAGGGAAGCCGAGGGGAGATGTGGCGCCTAAATGCACTGCGGGATCCTGGAGCAGAAAAAGGACATTAGGGAAAAAGTAAGGACACTGGAAACAACTATGGACTGAGTTAACAGTAACGTGTCAGCATTGGTTTGTTCATGTAACAAATGCACCTCACTAACGTAAGATGTTAATGTAAGATGTTAATAAAGGAAACTGGGTGAGGGGTATACGGGAACTCTGTACTACCTTTGGGATGTTTCTGTAAGTCTGAAATTGTTTTAATAACGTATATTAAAACTGTTCAGCTTTGGACATTGAGTCATCTGTTAATTGGGTAAATAGTTTTATTTCAGTAGACTTGACTTTTTGGGACAGCTTTGATTTATAGAAAAACTGAGCATATAGTACAGTTCCCATATTACTCATGCCCTGCCCCATTTTCCCTGTTACCGACATCTTGCATTAGTGTGGTATATTTGTTATGATTCATAAGCAGATGTTGATACAATATTATTAACTGAAGCCCAGGTTAATGTCCATTCTGTGCTGTATAGTTCTATGAGTTGTGACGAATGCCTAGCACCATGTACACACTGTTACAGAAGCACAGAGAATAATTTCACTGCCCGAAAGTTCCCCTGTGCTTCACCTGTTCATCCCTCCCGAGCCTCTCCCAAGCTCCGGGTAACCACTTATTTTTTTACCCCCTCCCTAGTTTTGCCTTTTTCAGAATATCATATTTTCAGGAATCACACAGTATGTAGCCTTTCCATATTGGCTTCTTTCACTTAGAGATATGCATTTAAGGTTCCTCTGTGTCCCTTTGTGGCTTGAGAGCTCATTTCTTTAATTGCTGAATAATATTCCACTGTATGAACACACAGTTTTGGTCCGTGAACATCCTGCAGTCAGTTCAAACCTGTAGTTCAAGGGCCAACCCTGAGGCTGGGAACCCACATATGCAGAGGACCGGCTGTACTTATACTTGAGGTCAGAGCCTTGAGGTAAGGGTCAACTGTACCACATTTCACTTATCCATCCACCCGGTTGGTTCAGGTTTGGGGTGATTATGTTAAAGCTGCTACAAATATCCATGTGCAGGTTTTTGGGTGGACATTAAGTTATCAAGTCATGTTATTTAGAAGCACATTGGTTACTCCCCCAATATTTTTGGGTTTTCCAGGTATCTTTCTATTACTGATTACTAGTTTAATTTCACTGTGGTCTGAGAGAATACTTTGCATGATTTCTAGGCTTTTAAGTCTGTTCAGAGGTGTTTTATGGCCCAGAAGGTGATTTCTCTTGGTAAGTGCTCCTTGTGAGCTTCAGAGGAATGTGCGTTCTGTTGTTACTGGATGAACCACACGAACTGACAAAGACGTCAATTGGATCCAGGTAATTGATAATGCTGGGCAATTTAGCTATATGCTCACTGATTTTCTGCCTGCTGCTTCTGCCAGTTACAGATAGAGGGGTGTTGAAGTCTCTAATTATAATAGTGGTCACATATGTACAACTACATAGCAGGACAAACTTCTATTTACTAAGCATCTGCTCTCCTTGTCATCCTGCAATGACCCTTTGCAGCCCAAGGCCCCTCCCCTCATCCCCAGCTGAGGATGCCTTACTCACCTCCGTCCCCCTCTCCCTCTGTGAATCTGTCTGCATGTGGGGTCTCTGACTCACTCATGTAGGTGGGTTCCCACACATAGGTATGTATTAAATTTGCTTATTTTTTTCTTGTTCTTCTATCTCTTGTCTACTTGATTATTAGACCAGCCAGAAAAACCTCCAGGGTAGAGAAAAGTTTGTTCCTCCCCCACAAATCAAAGGCATCACTGTGTCGATGGGGCCAGCTACTGGGTGAAAGTCTCTTCCTGAAAATGGCAGGGGACCCCTCACATGCCTGCAGAAGATGCCTCACATTCTTCTTTACTAGTCATGTCTCTGCCGGATGTGATTTTAAGCTTATGCCTGTCCTCTAAGGACTTCAAATCCCAAACCACAATCATGCAAAGAATACAGAGTCATCACAGTACACGTCTACTTTTAGACACTGGGGACTTTCAGATTAAGTAAAAAAGGAAAGGGCCATCCAGCTCTTAGGAACAGGTTTGGACCTTGGGTTAGATTCACAACAACAACAACAACAACAACAAGACACAAAAACAAAATGCAACCCTTTTTAAAAATCACTCTTGAAAACCAGCTTGAGTTCTGGAATCTCAGAAGTCCTTGACATTACAAATATGAATTGCTCATTAGATCTCACTCTGGGCCATTATGGTGCCTAGTGCTGTGAGAGACAAGTCTAAGAAGTATAGCTCATGACCCTAGGCTTTGTGGCTAGGGTCAACTCAGAGGTCCTGACCCCAACCCACAGCCTTTTCTAGTACAGCAGAGCCTCTCTTATGACATGGTTACTTCATCATACTTCTATAAGAATGAAAGATGGAGCGTTGCATTAAGAGAGTTGCCCCCCAGTAGAACGTCCAAGAACTGCCCTTAGATCTGGGCAAATGGGCTGACCTAGGCTCTGCTTTAGGTTCTCCTCTGCCTGCACCTCTCACTGGCCAAGAAGGGGGACACCTGGAGCCCCTTCTTTCTACACCACGTACCTAGGGCCTCAGAATTCCTGGCCCCCAAAGTCTGTCCCTAGAGCTGCACGGGCCTTTCCCCTAGGACTTGTCTTTCTGGGGGCTGATCCCGCTGCCAGTGTGTCCTCATAGACCTGGGAGGTGACTTGAGCTGGGGACTCGGTGTATGAAGCTAGGCAGCTGAGGTGTCTGCATGTGCATGTGTGTGGCCTTGGGATGCAGAGCAGGTTTGGGATGGGAAGCTGGAGGCATCCATTGGTGTTCTTTCCCTGGTCCTTGTGAATATCAGGATGAGCCTGCCCAGACCCAGTGAAATGAAACTTTCTTTAGACACACACACACACACACACACACACACACACGTATATATGTATACACACATATATGTATATATGTATATGTGTGCATATATACACATATTGATATTGATATACAATATATATACATATACATATCTCCTTGTGGTTCTCAATTTTTGCCTCATGAGTTTTGATTCTCTGTTCATACGAATTAAGGACTGGTGTGACTCTTTGGATAACTGACCCGTTTATCACTATGTAATGCCCCTCTTGTGTGAAGGATTGGTACTCTTTCTTTAAATATTCAACAAAATTCACCATGAAAACCATTTGCCTTCTTTATGGAAAGATGTAAAACTTACTAATTCAATTTCTTTACCTGTTACAGGTCTATTCATATTTCTGTTTCCTACTGAGTCACTTTTGGTAATTTATCTTTTTAGAAATTTATCTATTTCATCTAAGTTTTACAACTTATTGGCATGGTGTTGTTTAAATGTACCTCCTTATAATGATTGTAACTGCTGTACCCTTTTCACTCCTGGTTCTGGCAATTTGTGTTTTCTCCCAGGTTCTCGGTCAGTCTGCCTAAAGGGCTATCAATTTTGTTGATCTTTTCAAAGAGTCAATTTGTGGTTTCACTGATCTATTGCTTTTCTGTTTTCTATGTCACTGATATCTGCTCTAATCTTCATTTTTTCCTCCCTTCTCTTTGGACTTAGTTTACTGGTTATTATTTGGGTTCTTAAGGTGGAATTTCAGGTTATTTATTGACTTGAGCCCTTTTTCCCTCCTTTCTGATATAGGTCTTTATAGCTATAGGTTTCACTCTGAGCATTATTTTAGTGTACTCCATACATTTTGAAATTTTATATTTCATTTTCATTCATTTCAAAATATTTTAAAATGTCTCTTGTAATTGATATCTTCTTTGACACAGAGATTTTAGAATGTATTGTCTTATTTCCAAATATTTTGAGGTTCCTCAGATTCTTTTTTTACTGGGGATCTTAATTCTATGTGTCAGAGAATGTACTTGGTATAGTTTCAGTCTTTTAAAATCTATTGAGACGTGTTTTGTGGTCCAGCAATGGTTTATTCAGTTTAAAGCAATAAAATCTTTGTTTTTTCCTTACCTGCGGACATTTTTCATTGCTTTTAGAGAAAGAGGAAGAAAGAGAGGAAGGGAGAGAGAGAAACACAGATGTGAGAGGAAAATGTCAACTGGTTGCCTCCCGCACACGCCTGGACCAGGGACCAAGCCTTCAGCTGAGGCATGTGCTCTGACCGGGAATCAAACCTGCAACCTTTTGGCTATGCGATGACAGTCCAACCAACTAAGCCACACCACCCAGAGCTCAGTTGGAAGTCTTTTTAATATTAATTTTTATTAAACTTTTTATTGTGCTATAACTCACATAATATAAAATTCACTCTTTTAAAAGTATACAATTCACTGATTTTTAGTGTATTCACCAGACCATGTAGCTGTCACCATAATCTAATTGCAAAACATTTTCCTCTCTTCCCTAAAATATCTGTATCCATTGGTTGTCCCCACTCTCCTTTCCCCAAGCCGCAGGCAACCATTACCCTACTTTATCTCTATGGATTTGCTTATTTGGGATGTGTCCTATAATTAGAACATAAAGTATATGGCCTATTGTGTCTGGCTTACTTCACTTGGTATAATGTTTTCAAGGTCCATCCACATGGCGGCTCGTATCAGCACTTCATTCCTTTTTAGGCGGAATCCTACTCTGTTATGTGGACATACCACATTTTGTTTATCCTCTCATCAGCGGATGGACATTTATGCTGTTCCCACTTTTTGGCTGTTATGAATGCTGCTGCTATGAACATCTGTGTGCAGGATTTTGGGTGGTGTACGTTTTTAAGCAGCGTATAATCTCTAGGCTATGAGCTAAGTACCTGTCCACTCAGGAAACTGGAGGCTGGAGAGTGTGTGTTTTTGTCTGTCTTTCCTTGTGTGGGAACAACCAAGGTTCCTGGATGTTTACAAAGAGTCTTTGGGTTTAAGGAGCAGCCAGAAGGGCTGAGTCAACTGTTAACACCCTAACTCTACCCTACACGCTTCCACTCTCCCTGGCTCCATGCCTCACCTTCTGTCTGCACCACAGAGTAAGTGAGCCCCGCAGGGTGGGAAATGGACCAGGACGCTCATGCCCAGAGAAGCCAGTGTACACATACACCCGGTGTATATTTCCATCATGCTCTTTGTGTAAAAGGAAAAGTGATATATATCATTTTGAGATTCAAGAAAAGCAATGGTAAAAATCCTGCTCTCAAGTTGGTGGAGGAAAAAATCATCCATCAATCAATGGATGTGATGATGCCCAAATGTTACTTTGGTTAGAAAAATAATCCCACATAAACTCCCACTTTTCTCTCCTTGGGTCCTAAAACTTTCATCACTAGGCTGCAGGGCATCTGTGGACAGACGCATGTGGTGAGCCAGACAGCTGGTCACCGGTGTCCTCTAGTTTCATTCCGAGTAATCCGCCCAGCTCGGGCCTTCCTCTGAGGCTTCGATTTCCCGCCGCCCAGCCCTTGGCCCTGAAATGGCTGTGACAGTTCTTCCCCCCCAGTCTTCATTCTAAAAATGAATATGAACACTCTTTGTTACCTAATAAGGCAGAGCTGGGAGATGTTTCCTTGCAACTCTGCTATCTCATTCTGGGTAGAGGTAGTGAGGTGCATTGCAAATAAATATAGAAAACCAAAGGGTAAGAAATGCTCTCCAACAATAAGGGAGATCTGATACAGGGTATGCGAGAAAGATGCAGTTTTTCACTAGAAGTTGGCCCGATCTGGCCAAATAAAACTGCATGTGACACATTCGGGTATAATTAAAACAAGAAATTCTGTACCTGCTCGTTGAAATATCCTCAAAAGGGTAGAGGATCTCCCCATTGTTGCAGATTTCACAGAGGAACCCCTTCTGGCTGCAAAGACTGCAGCTGTACACGTGTGAGGTGGCAAATTTAATGACCTTGCCCAGGAACGGAGCCAGCTTTCCCTCTATTACCTGCAGAAAGAGAAACGGGACAAGGAAGAAAGTGAGAACAGAAATCTTGCAGATGAGGAGAACTGGAATTCCTTTCCTTTACGCAACAGGAAAACCTCTAATTATAATTTCTCAGCAACTCCGAGAAAGAAAAGACATAGTATTTTCGCTCCAAAAGAACCCTTTGGTTTAAACCACTGGAGGTTGGAAAATGAAGATGTTGAAACTTCTTTTGTATTCTTCTTTCTTTGTAGTGTAGAGTAGGGGATCGAAGGCCAACAAATGGGGAGCCCTGTTTCCATAGGCCGACTTCGCAGTTATGGTGCGGTACAAGAGGAATGTGGTGGGGCTCCCAGAATAGACTGAAAACACGCAGGGTAAATTTGAGTGTAGAACCTCCTATTGTAAGTTCAGTAATGCTCTTTCTCTGATGAGTTAATGGGATAGTTTTTCACTATCTCCCCCAAGAACACTTACCAAATGTGGAAAAATAGGTTTGTTTTGCTGCTGACAAGTATATAATATAAAGAGGTTGCAAATTGGGCAGTCTGAAGGTCACATTGAGCCTGACAGTTTTTTTAAAGACTTAGTGTTTTAAAATAATGACTCCATTTAGTAATTGGGAGATTTCACACAAAAATCCAGCTTTGGGGGCTTCTTTTGAAAAAATCCATAGATCTAGCAGAACTAGGCATGAACTCTAAGCTGCGATGATATTGGCTGTGACAGGGGCAGCTTGCTCCCACTGGGGCATGTGCTGTCCTGTTGACAGTTGTCCCCACTAGTGTCCCCAACTAGCGCCCCCACCAGTTGTCCCCACTGGTGTCCTGCATGTGCCTGCCTCCCACAATTACCTCACCTGTTGGCCCCGCAAACATCCACTAACCAATGGTTAGTAGGATCCCTCCTCACTTAACTAAGGCTGCGTGGGCTTCAAGGAGTCCAGCAGTTCATACATTAATAAGCTAAAACGTGCCTTTATTGCTATTAGTGCAAATACGTACACATGCCGATTCTGATACAAGAAAAAAAGATGAAATTTAATTTATTAGGAAATAACTGGAAATAATTGGAAATAGATGGATACTTTCAAATGAATACATAGTTTAAATGAAAATTTTACATAAAAATAACGTCTGAGGGCAATGTTAATCATACCTAAAAAGAAATTATAATGCCAAGGAGAATAAATTAGTAGTAACTGACATTACAAAAATAAGACTACAAAGAATGTAATACTGTATTTTGCAAGAAATGAAGCCGTGAATAATGTTAGTGATAAAAACTAAAGATCACAGCATTATCTCACAACGGTTTAAAAATGAATATAACAATAGTTAACTCTAGGGAAGGGAACAAGTTGGAAGAGCAAGTCTTTCACTTTGTATACAGTTGTCCTTTTTTTTGCATTTTTAAAACAATGTATATTACTTTTGCATCAAGATTCAGAAAGTGAACAGAAAAAGCAGGTCTACTGCTTTATAAGAGTGGATTTTTGTTCTTAATAAAGACAGTAGAAGTTGTGCTGGCTTTGAGTCCAGCAAGTCCATTTCCCACCATTTTTCAACTTATTTCCCTCTCTATGACCTTCAGAAAGCCATAGATAGAGCTCTTTTTATTTTTACTTTCTCAAGGACCATTAACTTCAATAAACTCCAGTAAAGCACCCTCCTAATACCAACACATGCTATACTTTCTAAGAAATAACCACTACCAAATCATATACCCAGCCACCAGTAAGCACTTTCCAATGTGTCATAGGGTTATTTCTAAATTGTGGTAACGATATTTCAGTTCCATTTGGCTTTACTTACTTACATTATTCTTTCCTAAACAACCAAGGTTAATGACACATTTAAAGAGAGGCACAAACTTCAGTCCATTCAGGGGAAAACACTGGGATGCAGAACAGTTCTGGAAACCAGGTGAGTGAAGGTTGTTGGGAGAACTGAGGATGGGAAGACCTCAGGGAAGGCCTGAGGGTTACCATCTAGGATCTAAAGGAGCAGACTGGGCATCTTGAGCATAAGGCTTTGCCCTATCCAGATGGTTTCCTTGAGACAAAGGGTATGAACATTTTGAAGCCTTTTGAAATATTTCAGCAAACTTACATGGGCAACAATGTATACTTATTCCTACCTAGGGATTTTAATAAGCTTTAAAAAGTTAATTTGGGGACTGATAGCTTTATAATATTTAGTTTCCTTATCAAAGAACCTGATCTATATCTCTATTAGCTTTATTTATTTTAAAATTATATTTCATTGATTATGCTTTTACAGTTGTCCCAGTTTTTTCCCCTTTGCCTCCTCTCCACCCACCACCCCTGACTCCCTCGGGCAATCCCCACACCCTTGTTCATGTCCATGGTCATGTGTATAAGTTCTTTGGCTACTCCATTTCCTACACTGTACTTTACACCCCCATGGCTATTCTGTAACTACCTATTTGTACTTCTTAATTCCTTTACCTCTTCACCCATTGCCCCACACCCCCTCCCATCTGGCAACCATCAAAACACTCTCCATATCCATGATTCTGTCTCTGTTCTTCTTGTTTTTTTAGATTCAATTGGTTTTTTAAAAATTAATTATTTTTTTAATTTTTATTGTTTAGAGAAAGAAGGGAAGGGAGGGAGAAAGGGAGAGAACATCAATGTTCAAGACATACATTGATTGGTTGCCTCTTGTGCCCCCCACTTGGGGACCTGGCCCGCAACCCAGGCTTGTGCCCTGACCAGGAATCGAACGAGAGACCCTTCAGTTTGCAGGCCAGCACTCAACCCACTGAGCCACACCAGCCAGAGCTAGATTCAATTGTTGATAGATATGTATTTATTGTCATTTTACTGTTCATAGTTTTGATCTTCTTTTTCTTAAATCTCCATTTTATTAAATCTTCATTTATTATTGCTTAACAAAAATTTGTTTCCTTCCCTTGAATAAACCACATGCTCTTATTGTATTCAGGTATTTCCAAGTTAAACTTCTATATAATATTTTTTTCTTATTAGCTATTGCTGGTATATTAGAATATATTAACTTTTGTGTACATCTAATGTATGACTATATCTTACTGACTGTTTAGGAATGTAAATCATTTTTAGGTGATTCTTATGGTTTTCTGAAAGTAATAATCTAGTCACTTCTTTTCTAATATTATACTTCTTGTTTCTTTCATGTCTTATTGCATCACCCAGCGCTCCTCGAACAATACTAAGTAACGAGAGTATCAGTGGGCATTCTTGTTATTTCAAAGAGAATCAAACTGGAAATTATGGAGTCTAGTGAGTGGCCCATTTTCTCCATCAGAAACATATATGCGTATTGTCATTCACCACATTTTATTGATTCCCTCTCTTTTCAAATTACAGCTTTACTGAGATATAATTCACATACCGTGTAATTCACCTATTTAAAGTCTACAATTAAATGGCTTTTAGTTTATTCACAGAGTTGTGTACCATCACCACCATCAATTTGTGAACGCATCTTTAACTCTCTCAAAAACCTTGCGTCCGGGAGCAAGTACTCCCTTTCCCCCGTAAACTGCTCCCAAACCCTAAGCAACCAATAATCTGATTCCTGTCTCCATAGATTTACCTCTTTTGGATGTTTCATATCAATGGAACCACACACTATGTGGTCTCCTGTGATTTGCTTCTTTCACTTAGCATAACATTTTTAAAGTTCATGTTGATTCTCCCTAAACATCTCTGGTGGAAGTCCCTTTTCCCATCTTGCCCAGCACTCATATCACTGCTCTCAGTCTTCTGGTTTTGTCTCCAGATGCCAGTCTTTCTCCTTCAACCCACACAGCATATTTGCTAATCAGTTTTATATACCACTTTCGTCACATGGCATCTCTTTAATCAAGCCTTGGTGAATTCTTATTTTATCATTAGTAAAAACTCTTTACTCCTTCATTTCATAGAATTGTATTGAATTACTACATCCCATATACTTGCTGCAGGAGTGACCTGGGTATAACTGGATCTTACATTTTCCTGCTGTGCAGGTGTTTCCATCAGCTGACTCCATGCTCTCTACCCAGACTCAGGTTCCACCTCCTGCAATGCTCCTTCTGCTGTGAGCAAACTTTTCCTCATGCAGAATATGCTTTCTCTGGCTCTTGTGCCTTCACCCATGTCATTTCCTCTATCTAAAGTTTCGCTTCTTTTCTTAACACTTATTTAAATTTCACCCGGGCTTCATGGCTCGGATCTATTCTGGCATGAACTGGAAAGCCACCTTTGGCAACTTCAGCTGTTTGGATCTTTTGTGCTTCACGTAAATTACTTTTACAACATGTAATTCAATACAGAACTTGATGCTGTTTTGTACTCTTTGCTGTTCTTCAAAATGTGATTGTTTTGCTTATCCGACTGTTGATTGAACATATTGAAATGGTGATACTAACTATAAAATAGTGATTTTACTTTAAAAAATGTCAATTTTATATCGAGCCACCGAAGAGAATGTAAATTGCTTGGAGGCAAAGACTGGCTTTCATACTTGTCTTTAATGTCCCATCTCTGCCAGGCACCTAAGTTCTTGTTGACTGGCCACCGATGCTTTCTCATCTTGTTTCCTTGCCTGCAGCAGGCATATCTTAGGGCTCTCTTTGTGTCACTGACACGTTCAATCACTCTGTTGTGTGACTGAGTGAGGAGCATAAAGAGTGCATGGACCTGGTGGCAGCTCAGCTACTCAGGGACTCTTTCTGCTTCTTTTCACTTGATTAATTGCTCTTCCTATTTGTCAGCTCAGGTTCATGACCATGTTCCAAGGGGCTGAAGCTGCTGAGAGTTTTCCCTCCAGAAAAGTGAGGTAATAGCCTATAAGTATATTTTAGACTTTACAAACATTTCTTTAATATTTCAAAAGGAAAACTTTATACTTATAATTTCCCAGGGATTAAGATATATTTAGGAGGTTTAAATCTTATCTTCGAATGCAACTGCTAGCAACACTAGGAGCAGAATCCAACAATCTAGCTTCTGGTCTAGAGGTTTGATCACTACAAAGAAGTAGGTTCCAAGTGTGACATCTCCTAGAGTTCTTTTTAAAAATCCCATATATCTTTACTGTGGATCATTGCTTAAAAGGAAATCAAGTGTCCTGCCTCCCACCATCTCCTCCTGCCCCTAAGAGTCTTACAACTTCCATGTCTACTTCCTAGCCATCTTGGTGGAGGCTTAGGGTTAGGGCCACTTTCCAAAAACACCAGGAAGGTGACAGCCTTGAAGACCAAAGCCCAAGGATCCTCCTACCATTAGGTTCCAAATGAGAATGAAGAGTAGAAAAGAACTATTAGAATGCCAATGGACCTGGAAAATACTATGGGTTGGGCAAAGTCAAACTGCCAACAGGTGAGCAAGAGCACAGCCTGAGGGAAGTCAGATTTGAGACCTCTGCTGTGTTAGCCTGAAACTGGAGTGCCTCCCCAGGGTGACATTAGTTCTCAATGGGGACCAGCACGGGGAAAAGTCCTACAAAGTGTGTATCCAGAGTTGATCCAGGGGATTCCAATGTCACTGAGAGCAAGCCAGGACTGACTAGGACAAAGTAAGCCAAAAAAGCAGTTTCTTCATAATACTGGCTAAAGCTTGTTAAGAAAAGAATCTAACCACAGTACAGTTTTTGCTTCTTGACAACTTAGGTGTATTTTTCTGGTGTATGGTAGTTGGATTTATTAGGGAGTCCCCCAGAGAGGCTTACATTACAGAGTTTTCCACACTCCCTCGGAGCTTAGTTGTCTCTGGGCATGGGGAAGCAGTGGGATAGGAAGGAAAAAACAAGGCTGGAATTTGTCTTGCTTATTTTTTCCTACTTATGATAATTAAATTAGTCACAAGTTAATATAACTTTATAACAACCCATTAAAAGTCACAAGGTCAGATTTCCCGTCAGGATGGTGGTAGACATAAACGTGGTACTCGTGTCCTCCCACAACTACGTCAAAATTACAGCTAAACTGCAGAGCAACCATCATTCAGAACTGCCTGAAATCTGGCTGAGTGGAAGTCCTACAACTAGGGAATTACAGAAGAAGCCATGTAGAGAATGACATAAGGGGTGGAGACAAGGAACAGGCAGGGCCCACACACTTGTGTAGCAAACACAAATTGGGAGGGATATCTCAGCTGCAGAAGTCCTGCCTAAGAAGCAAGGGGTCCCAGCCTCACAGCAGGCCCCCGAGCCCAGGGTTCCAGTGCCGGGGAGAGAAGTCTCCATAAGTGTGGCTGTAAAAACTAGTGGAGATTGAGGTTGAAGGAGACATCTAGAGTTCCAGGCAGTTCTTCTTAAAGGGCCTGCACATGGACTTACTCGGGCTCCCTCCCTCTGAGCTCTGGGACAACAGCTCCAAAGGGACTGGAGACATAAGAGGAAGAAATGAATTTTTCAGCATTAGGATGAGAGCTGGGGATGGGGCAGTTTTCTCTCAGACAGAAGTGTTGGCAGAGGCCATTGTTCCTTTGATGAGCCGGCAGGTAGGCACCCTATCTGAGAACCCATCATCCTGGCTCACACTGTTTGCCCTACCCCACCCAACTTCCAGGCCTACCCAAGCTGTTTCCAGTGGCTTTTCCATACCTGTGGCCTATCTTGGCTTATGCTTCAGATTTTCCTAAAATCTCTCAAACAAGCAGCATCTGGCCTCAGCAAGCCCCGTACTTCTTGCTAAGTGACCCTAGCAGCAGCTAGCCTTGGTTTGCAGCTTGGCCTCACCTGGGCACCTCTAAGCCCAGCAAAAGTAGCAGCTTTATGCAAATTGTTTTGTAGCTTATGCTGAGTGGCCCTGGGCAGAACACAGGTGGTGGCTGACTTTGGTTTGCACTTCCTGGGAGGCCCCAGGGCCAGCACACCCAGTGGACAGCTTCAAACCACACTGAAGCATCACCACCCAACCACCTCCACAAGTGACACACTCAAGGGGTGGGCTCAGCAGGCACCAGAACCCCACTGAAGTAAGTCCTGTTCTGTGGGGTGGGCCCCTATATAGCTGATCCTCCACAGCGATTAGAGGTCAGTGGTCACAGCCAGTCCTTACAGCTAGCTGATTGGCCATTGACATGCCAACAGCAATCAAGGCTCAACTACAATAGGACAGTGCACACAGCCCACATGGGGGTGGTGCACCTAGACTACCCAGCCTGGGCGACTGGAGAGGCTGTGCCACTATATCCTACACAATACCTACTATATACATTAGGCCACTCTATCAAGCCAGGGAGATTTAGCAGCTTTACTAATACATAGAAATAAACACAGGGAGACTGCCTAAATGAGGATGCAAAGAAACATGGCCCAGATGAAAGAACAGAACAAAACTCTAGAAAAAGAACTAAACAAAATGGAAACAAGCAATTTACTAGATGCAGAGTTCAAAACACTCATTATATGGATACTCAATAAACTTAGTGAGATATTCAACAGTATGAAAAAGGACCAGTCAGAAATGAAGAACACACTAACTGAAGTGAGGAATAATTTACGGAGAATCAATAGTAGAGTCGATGAAGCCAAGAATCGAATCAGTGATTTGGAATATAAGGAAGCCAAAAAATACCCAATCAGAGCAGCAAAAAGGAAAGAGAATCCAAGAAAATGAGGATAGTGTAAGGAGCCCCTGGAACAACTTCAAGCATACCGACATTCCCATTATGCGGATACCAGGAGAAGAGAGAGAGAAAAAAATTGAAAACCTATTTAATGACAAAAAAATTATCTAACTTGGTGAAGGAAATAGACATACGAGTCCAGGAAGTATAATAAGTCCCAAACAAGATGAACCTAAATAGGCCCACACCAAGACATACCATAATTAAAATGCCAAAGGTCAAAGACAAAGAGAGAATCTTAAAAGCAGCAAGACAAAAGCATTTAGTTTCCTACAAGGGAGCTCCAATAAGACTGTCGGCTGATTTTGCAACAGAAACTTCACAGGCCAGAAGGGAGTGGCAAGAAAAATTCAAAGCGATGACAAGCAAGGGACTACAAGCAAGATTCCTCTACCCAACAAAGCTATGATTTAAAATGGAAGGACAGCTACAGAGCTTCTCAGACAAGAAAAAGCTAAAGGAGCTCCGAACCAGTATTATATGAAATGTTAAGGGGTCTTTACAAATTACAAGGAAAAAAAGATAAAAAATATGAACAATAAAAAGGTAATAAATACATATTTATTAACAATTGAATCTAAAAATCAAAATACATGAACAAGCAGAACAGAAACAGACTCATACATACAGAGGACATTTGGACGGTTGCCTGGTGGGAGGGGGTGTGGGGGATGGGAGAAGGGACAAAGGGATTGAGAAGTACAAACTGGTTTTCACAGAACAGTCGTCGGGATGTGGACCGCAGTGTAAGGAATACAGTCAATGATATTCTGGCAGCTATGTGTGGATTCAGATGGGTGCAGGGTTTATTGGGATGATCGCTTGGTGGGTTATGTGATGTTTGGTCAGTGCGGTGTGCACCTGAAACTAGTATAGTATTGTATGTCAACTGTAAATGAAAAATAAAAAAAATGATTAAATGGCAGATAATAAAAGTAAATAAAAATAAATACATCAGAAAAGTGTCATAAGGCCACCAATCAGGTGGTCATTTGGATATGTCATAAAGTGATGGCAAAATAGGCCTCTGAGATGAGGTTTAGTAATCCTTCTGTTTCTTTTCCCAAGTGCCTGTCCACTTGTGCAAAATCATAACAAAGGAGCAGAAAGTATATGCAGTACTCTGTCCATCTCCTCCACCCCCTGCTCTCAACCCCGCCCCCCCTTCTCCACATACCAAGTTGCCCTGTCTCCTTGAGAAAAGGCTTCCATTCAAATTAACTTCTTCTACTAAGAAAGGTACTACTCTGGTATTATTTATTTGGAGAGCACGTGTGTATGACCATTTCAGAGGTATTTTCTGACTGGGTGTTCAAAGAATCCACACTTCCATTTGTAACTTAAAATGACATGTCCACCTAGTGCAAGGTAGGGTAAGGACAGATTGCAGCACCAGGCTGATACCTTCTTCCTGATTTTGCTCTTTGTCACTTTTGTAGTCTCTCTATAAATCCTTCCACTCTATCACTTCAGGTACTTCTAGCGCTCAAGGAACCATCAAATATTACTTTCCACGATCCAGCTAGCTGACAGATATACCAAATATGCTTACCCCATGAAAGCTGCCTGGTCGAACTTCCAGTTCAGGGATACACACATTTTCCCCCCTCTTCTATTCTGGTCAATATGGTCAGCATTGGAATTTGAGGCCTATGGCTTTCTTGCAGACTAAGACAACAGACTTTATTTGATTTACTTTCTTGCAGACCAATCAAAAATTACAATTAAGTTAAAAAATAACCTAGTGCTGTCTTCTCCAAACCACAGTTTCAGAAGCAGCTGCTTATTACTCATGTGTGGCACCAGGAAATTGCAGTGTCATGTTCAAGGTCGGCAGCCAATAGAGATCTGTGGGATTGGGAAATGGGCACAAATGATTCTTTTATGTCCGTTACCTTCACTCCCTTGGCACCAGCACAAAATTCAAAATCTACAGGGAAAGAGGGACAGAACACTCCTAAGTTGGACAAGAAAAAAGAAAGAAAAAGCTTTTTCTCATTGAATTTCTGTGTGCATGGGCTAATTCCTTCCCCCTGATTTGTCAAGTTACCTTCCATTTGAACACAAGCATTCCTCAACCATTGTGCAGCATTTCGATTCTGGCCAACCGTTGGGAAGATTTTGATGGAGAGGGCTGCTGCACTTGACAAATGGCCCCTCCTCTAAAAGTCTAACCAAAGACCCCATTCACAGTAAACAAAGCCACCTGCCACTTACTAGTAACAAGCTAGCCTGATGAAATGGAAGACCCAAAGTTGTCACACATTGTAAGATGATTTCCAATGTAATCTAGTTTGCATGTGCTTAGTCAGAGGCCCGGGAGAGATGGCACTCGTTTTCTCTGAGGGCCCTTTCTCTGCATTAACAGGCAGGTACAGTGAAGTCTAGGGACCTGGGTCATAGGAGTTCGTGGAGAGTTAGGAAAGAACTGGCGGTGGATTTTGCTCAAGTCTGAAAACCCTAACACATGGTGAGAATATTTTGAGGTCCCATTCCATGCCAATTTTTACTCTTCTTAATAATGTCCTTACAATGGGAAAATAAAAAGCATAGGGGATGTTCCTATTTCAAAAGTTTGCTGAACCCCATTTTCCCATAATTAACCTTTGAGCTCCTTATCGTGGCTCAATGCTGGGATGTTTGTATATAAACAGAAAACTGTGTCTTCTCCAATTAGCTGCTCCCCGCCCCTCTTTACCCCTTACAGGGCGGCTCCAACACCACTGGGCTTTTGGCTAATCAAGCACTTCACTGAGGGTGGATTATGATGTCACTAAATAGTTCTTATCTGATCCTTTCCCGAAGGTGACAATTTCAACTCAGACTTACGAAAGTACGTGATAATTGAATCTGGGTTGATGTAATTGGGTATATTTGTGAGTAGTCATCATCGTTCCTATCAAATTACATTTTGCTTCCTACTAGAAACTAAGTCTTAGGGAATAAAAGATAAAGGAATTTCCATTTCAGTTTTCTTTAGTTGTTGAATGGCAAAGATGAACCAAAGGACGTGAATTTCTTACTCAGAAAAACATGGGGGCTGGGGGCTACTGAAGGTAGTGTCTCAAGGGGTGTGGCCTTGTGCAGACACAGCCTCATGGAACTCAGCAGAAGCATTTGCACAGAGTCAAGTACAGTCAGGGGTCCACATGTTCTAAGCCCCCAAACAAGCCACATGCTCTGATAGAAGTACATATGCATTATTTATGAGGGAAAATGATTACAACATTTTAAATTGACACAGTCCCAAAAAATTCTCAGCAGAATTATACTTCTCTGTTGAGTTAGTTATATGCCTGAAATAAATCTGATTTAGGTCTCTACTATTCATTTTGCTCCTAGTTTTTGACATTATTGACTCATTAAATAATAATAAAAAAAAGGCCCTAAGTGGTCTTGTAAACACAGCTTCCTTACTTAATATATATGTCAGAAATCCGAGGCCCGGAGAGGTAACGTGGCTGCCTCAGGTCACCCAGCTGATTAGCGACAGACCTCTAAAACACTCTTCACTGCTCTAGGGAAAGGGCGTTCCGAGGGCACCTGGGGTCGGAGGCAGCCTTAGGATTTGGTGCAGCCTGAGAATTCTGAGGTCACTGGGTACCTACTGACCCATCACATACAAATGGAAGATTTATTTCTAAAACTGACTCAGTCCCTGCATGGAAGCAAGATGCACAGTCTAGATTGATCAAGGTTTACACCCACAGTTTTGATCTGAACTGAACCGGCCTTTAGGAAGATTTATTGTCTAACCTATTTACTTCTTGCACGGAATTCTTTTAAATGGTCCCATCTTGTGTAAATTTCTCAGTATGGAGTATTCATATGGGAAATTCATAAAGTGACACAAAACTCTGTGACAGAAATGGACTTAACATCAACATAAATCCTATTCTATTTACCAAAACTAGAGAAATGATTTTATTAAAGAGAGAAGCAACTACAACTGGGGAAAAAAAAACCCAAAGCAAAAGAAGCAACTCCCTGTGTGCATGTATGTGGAAGAAATACGGCTTTTCAAAGAGGACCTGAGTAAAGGCCAATGTAAGACACCCTAATAGAAACACAATGAAGACCCCATGTTTAAGGGGAAAGAGAAATAGAGGAGAAATAAAAGCAACATTACCTGATCATGTCAGATGACCCATCAGGAGTTAGGGGAGACAGAAAATGCAGAAAATAAAGAAGGGAAGGAGAAGTAGGGAAAGATGGAAACAAAAAGAAATGAAAAGAAAAAAGGAAAGAAAAGAAAAAAGAAAAGAAAAGGAAGGAAGAAAGGAAGGAAAGAAGAAGGAGGGAAGGAGGGAGGGAGGGAGGAAGGAAGGAAGGAAGGAAGAAAAGTTAAGAAGATAGGAGAAAGCGAAGCCAGAAGCTCACAAAGAGGGAAATAGCAGGATGAAGCTGACTGAGATCTGAAACGGCAGTTAGAAGCCTAGGTTCCTCTTCCCAGTCATGTCCCCTGTGAGCTGTATGACCTTTTTTGTAAGTCACTTAACTTCTCCAGGCCTATGTTTCCTCATCTACGAGATAAAGTGATTGTACTAGGTCATTCAAAACTACATGATCAGTAAGGATCCCTCTCAGTTGGACGATTTTATGATTTTGTGATTAACGAACAGGGGAAACATCAAAAGAAGCTTGTTGAATGCCCCCAAGAACGTAGAAAGGGAATATCTGGGGAGACAGATAAAAGGTGAGTTTAGCCAGACTAATTAGAAGATACCCAAGGTAATTTTCAAAGGAAGTGAAATAATGTCACCAGCTTTTCATTCCTCTGCTTGCTGAGGGCCATTCAGAAGGGAGTGAATGCTTTTTAGGAACCATCCCCTCACAGGTGTGCCACCAGATATCCGTGTTCCTGAAGAAGGCTGAAAATCCCTTCTTTTCACCAACGCATTTAATTAGTTAATGTTCAGATAGCACTTAGGGAGGAAAAGTACGATATAAGTGCTCAATATTATTATTACTTAATAGCTTTTAGGAGACTAGCAATGCCTAAGATTAAATGAGAAACCAAAGTAGATTCTCAACTAGAACACTGTGCTGTAATAAAGAGTTGGGCCGCTGATGTGAGGAAAAACAAATCCTGCCAACAGCTCAAAACAGGTGCCCCTTATTCGCTTGCGTGCCCCTGTGTTGCGATTGTTGGTGATTTTTATTCTTGGCCTCAAGGTACCAATGAGGAGTAAACCACCACTCACACACAACACTAATTATGCTTTCACATATCCTGTTTTTCAAGAATATTATTGGCTGTGTTTGTGGCGTCTGTGTACTGGGTATACCTAGGTTATGGACTGAAATACATATGGGAGTTTAGTATACAAGAAAAGTGGGCAGAAATAAGTTATTTAATAGATGATGTTAGGGCAGCTGGTTTGCTACTAGGGGAAAAATAAAGCTGAATCTCTAACTCATTTAATAAAAAATGTAACTGTGCACCCTGGCTGGGTGGCAGAATTGGTTGGAGTGTGGTCCCATACA
The DNA here is from genome assembly GCF_019186645.2 of Phyllostomus hastatus. Taxonomy (NCBI): domain Eukaryota; kingdom Metazoa; phylum Chordata; class Mammalia; order Chiroptera; family Phyllostomidae; genus Phyllostomus; species Phyllostomus hastatus. Next base: position 16,431,068 of record NW_025333583.1, on the reverse strand, counting down.
CTAAACGGTTGCAGGTTCAATCCCCCGCAGGGGTCAGGGCACATACCCAGATTGCAGGTTTGATCCCTGGTCAGGAGGCAGCAGATTGATGTTTCTCTCTCTCTCTCTCTTCCCCTTCCTCTCTCTCTAAAATCAATAAACCTACCCTCGGGTGAGGATAAAAAAATGTAATTCTGGATAAGTCAAAGATTTAAATATAAAAAGATAAATCATTTAAAAAGTATTTTTAAAACTATAAAAAAGTATTAGAGAAAAATGTTAGAAAAATATTTACCTGGGGAAAATATTTTTATAGTCCTAGAAACCATAAAAGAGTGACAAATCTGAATAAATAAAATTTAAAAATAAGTACAACACAAAACACCATTTACAGAGTCATATGACAGAAAACTGGGAAAAATATTTCCTACTTATATGAAAAAGTGCCAATTTCCTTAATATTGAAAGAGCATTTTCAGGTTAATAAGAATAAGGAAAACAATATAATTTCAATACAGGGTAATGAAATTAACAGGCAATTCACAAAAACTACAAATGGCCAATAACATATAAAACAATGCTTCAACCTTACTTACAATGGAAAAAAATACAAATTAAAGTAACTGTGTAAAGTTATATTTAATTTTTCAGATTGGCTAGTATTAAAAATATCACTAATATGGAAAGTTAATGTGGGTGTAGGAAAACAGGAATTCTCAAGACACTAAATGGAATTATAATTGGTTCCACCTTTTTAGAAGGCAAGGGGCAATATATACAGTGGACTATTATTCAGCCATAAAAAGAAGGAAATCTTGAGGTTCTGGCCAAGATGGAGGCAAAGGCAGAAATGCTTTGCTTCCTCACAAAACCAAAAGAAGGATAGCAACCAATTTAAAAACAAAGAACAACCAGAACTGCCAGAAAATCATTTGCATGGAACTCTGACAACCAAGGAGTTAAAGAAACGTTCATCCAGACTGGTAGGAAGGGTAGAGATGGGCAGCTGGGGTGGAGAGGACATGCAGCAAGGTAGCAGACCATGTGGGTGATCCCACATTCGTGAGCAGACAATCGGAGAAGAACAACCGGTGAGCGAGGCAGACCATGCAACCCAGGGTTCCAGTATGGGAAAACAAAGCCTCAAACCCCCCGGCTGTAAAAAATCTTTGGGGGTTGCGGTGGTGGAAGAAACTTCCAGCCTCACAGGAGAGTTCATTGGAGAGACCCACAGGATCCTAGAACGTATACAAAACCACCCACCTGGGAAACAGCACCTAGAAGGGCACAATCTGCTTGTGGGAAGCAAGGGAAGTGACAGAAAATGCGACAAGAGCCGAGCAAGTGTCATTGTTCCCTCTCTGACCTCCCCCCCCACCGCCCCACATACAGAGCCACAATGCAGTAAAGAGGGCTGCCCCACCCTGGCAAATACCTACGGCTCCAATCCTTACCATGTAACAGGTGCACCAAGATGAAGAAATATGGCCTAAATGAAACAACAGACCAAAACTCAAGAGAAAGATTAAGGAACAAGGAGATAGATAACCTATCTGATGCAAAGTTCAAAACACTGATAATCAGGATGTTCACAGAATTGATTGATCTCAGTTGCAAAATGAGGGAAGAAATGAAGGCTAGACAAAGTGAAGTAAAGGAAAATATCCAGGGAACAAACAGTGAAGGGAAGGAAACTGGGACTCAAATCAACAATTTGGAACAAAAGGAAGAAATAAGCATCCAACCAGAACAGAATGAAGAAACAAGAATGCAAAAAAGTGAGAAGAGGCTTAGGAACCTCTGGGATAACTTTAAACATTCCAACATCCAAATCATAGGGGTGCCAGAAGAAGAGAAAAAGCAAGATATTGAAAACTTATTTGAACAAATAGTGAAGGAAACCTTCCCCAATCTGGCAAAGGAAACAGACTTCCAGGAAGTCAAGGAAGCCCAGAGAGTCTCAACGAAATTGGACCCAAGGAGGAACACACCAAGACACATTATAATTAAGTCATCCAAGGTTAAAAATAAGGAGATAATCTTAAAAGCAGCAAGAGAAAAGGAGAGAGTTACCTACAAAGGAGTTTCCATAATACTATCAGCTGATTTCTGAAAAGAAGTCTTACAGGCAAGAAGGGGCTGGAAAGAAGTGTTTGAAGTCATGAAAGGCAAGGACCTATATCCAAGATTACTCTATCCAGCAAAGCTATCATTTAGAATGGAAGGATAGATAAAGTGCTTCCCAAATAAGGTCAAGTTAAAGGAGGTCATTATCACTAAGCCCTTATTATATGAAATGTGAAAAGGACTTATCTAAGAAAAAGATGATAAAGAATATGAACAATAAAATGACAAGAAACTCTCAACTATTAATGAATGAACCTAAAAAACAAAAATAAAAACTAAGCAAATAGCTAGAATGGGAACAGAATCACAGAAACGGAGATCACATGGAGGGTTATCAGTGGGGAGGGGGAGGGGAAGAATCGGGGGAAGGTACAGGGAATAAGAAGCATAACTGGTAGGCACAAAATAGACAGGGGGAGATTAAAAGTAGTATAGGAAATGGAGAAGACAAAGAACTTATGTGTACAATCCACAGGAGGGGGGAATATTGGGGGGCAGTGCAGGGAGGAGGGGGGTAAATGGGAGAAAAAATTGGGACAACTATAATAGCATAATCAATAAAATATGCTGAAAAAATCTTGCCATTTGCAACAACACATATGCCATCTTCAGCGCATGATGCTAGGTGGAATAAATCAGACTAAGACAAATACTGTATGATCTCACTTATATATGAAATTTAAACACACACACACACCTACCCCCCCCCCCCCAGCTAATAGATACAGAGAACAGATTGGTGGTTGCCCAAGGTGGGGGTAGGTTGGGGTGGTAATATATAGCATGGTGGCTATAGTTAAAATTGTACGAGACCTGTCCAGAAGGTATCCAGCCATGTAATACAAAAAATAGAGACATTTATTGAAGAAGATACAAGAAACATTGTACATAGGACAATGACACCTCAGTCCCCTTCAAAGCAGGCAACTTGGGACCTCACCCACTTCTTCCAATTGCCACCAGCTGTCCAGTCATATTTTCCCGAATCTCATTGACAGTCTGAAATCTTTTCCCTTGCAAAAGTGACTTTAGTTTTGGGAAAAGTCAGAAGTTGCAGGGTGCCAAATCTGGGCTGTAGGGGGGGGCCTAAGTCACCTGGGTGATTTGATGTTTCACCGAAAAAACTCTGCATGGGATGTGATGCACGAGCTGGTGCGTTGTCATGATGAAGCTGCCAATCACCAGCTGCCCATAGCTGTGGCCTTCTGAATCATCTGAACAGTTTCCACAGAGGAATGTTCAGCCTAACACAAAATTTGATGCAGATTCGTTGGTCTGTTTGCTCAGTCATTTTGAATGCGATGGCCACACAGTACACTCAACAGTGTCTACTGCCCCCACTGACTAATACAGTGGAGTTGTCATTGTTCACACATACACATTCAGTCCACTCTCCTTGGCTGCCTGGTTACACCAATGCCACACAAAATGTTCTCGTTATCTTAACAATGCCTGGACTTTTTCTGGACGGACCTCATATTGCATATTTAAAAGTTGCTAAGAGAGATCTTATGAGTTCTCATCATAAGAAAAAAATTCTTATAACTGTGTGTGATAATAGATGTTAACTAGACATTGCAGTGATCGTTTTGCAATTTATATAAATATTGAACCGCCTTTTTCCTGTGGGATCCACCAGGTTGAGAGGAGAGCGGCCTCCGCCTCACCCTGCCATGGGATGTGCTTGTCCACTGCTATCAGTGTGCTCCGGAAAGGGGGAATCTGGCAAAAGTGTCACTTTGCCTGCTGTGTTCAAGGCCCCCATTGACCAGATATTGTGAACTTTGTTCACACCAACTTGGGCAAAAACAATAGACAGCCAGTGAATTGGCAGATCATCAAACCACTGCTGACTCTTGGGGTGCTGGCAGGGCTGTGGCTCCAGTTCCCAGAGTTCGAGGCGGTGGGGCTCATTGTCCTGGCCAGGGTGCTTTTGGGAATATGTGTCTTGGGGGCCGTATGTTTGCACCAGCCGAAACCTGGCACCACTGGCACCACAGGGTGAACACAGCACAGCAGGGAAATGCCAGTGGCTCCACCCTGGCTGCCTCGGCCTTACCAGCACCGGTCATATCTAAAGGCCATCGTATTGAGAAAGTTCCTGAACTTCTTTTGGTGACTGAAGATAAAGTTGAAGGCTACAAGAAGACCAAGGAGGCTGTTTTTCTTTTTAAGAAACGTAAGGCCTGGAATGATATCAAAAAGTTCTGATTCTCAGTGAAGGAGAGCTGGCAAGGGCAAAAGGAGAAACCGTCATCCTATCTAGTGCAGGGACCTTGCATCGTCTGTGATGAGAACAACAGTATTATCGAAGCCTTGAGAAACATCCCTGGAACTACTGTGCTCAGTGTAAGCACACTGAACATTCTGAAATTTGCTCCTGGGGGCATGTGAGCCATTTCTGCATTTGGATGGGAAGTGCTTCCGTAGGTCAGACGGCCTGTACGGCGCTCGGCAGAGAGCTGCCTCCCTGGAGAACGACTATGACCCTCCCGTGCACATGGCACTCAGTGCAGACCTCAGCAGAGTCTTGAAAAGCCCAGAGATCCAAAGATCCCTCCAAGCATCACACAAGAAGAATCATCACAGAGTCTTGAAGGAGAATCCACTGAAAAACCAGAGAATCACGTTGAAGCTAAACCCACGTGCAAAGACCATGTGCTGGAACACCATTCTTCTCCAGGCCAAGAACCACAAGCTCCAGGTGGGTAAAGCAGCAGCAGCACTAGAAGCCAAATCAGATGAGAAGGGGACTCCAGGCAAGAAGCCTGGAAGAGAGGAAAGAAGGATGTTGGCATTACAGACCAGAAACCTTTGGTGGGGAAAAAGGGCTACAGCCACCAAGACACCAGCAGCCGAGAAGCAGCCCACAGAAAAGAAACCCACCAGAGAAGAAAAGAAGCCTGCAGCACACACTGAACTTTGTTTATTCCATAAAGGTCAAATCACTGTCGACAGCTAGTTTTTAAATAAAAACCTGATCAAAGGTAGTGAGAAACATGAAAAAGGAATTGAATCATTATATAGTACACCTGAAACTAGTATAATGTTAGATGTCAATTATACCTCAATTTAAAAGGTCATTCACAGAGATTCAAAGATGATAACTTTTTAAAAACTAAAATGGGATAGTGAGAGTGGAGAGGGAAGAAAAGTTTGGGTGGTAACACTGAAGAGCATGTTGGTGATTATGTGTATAAGGTTTGTGACGGAGTTAACTCTGTTTTGATACTCGACTGCAAACAGCGTGGAAGGCTCAAGCCTGGGCAGGCTGACAGGAAGCCCGAGTGTTCCCCCGTTAGCACCTGCAGGAGATTCAAACCACCCAGACTCCTGCGGGATCCCCACCTGCAGGGGTCCCCACCCAGAACTCCCACCCCAACCACAATAACGGCCCAAGCTGGTCAGCTTCCCTGGTTCTCGCCACCCACTCAGGACCTGCTCGAAGCCCCCTGCTCATCCCAGAGACCTGGATCATGTAAGTAATAAAGCTTTTGTACCTTCAGAAAAGTCCTGTACTTTGGAATGCTGAATAATGAATACAGCTTGTCACTTTAAAATAAATATTTAACTTGCTTTTAAAAACCCAGTGACAGCTCTATAAAAATGGCTTTAGAAATATACACATGTAATTTCCATATGCATATATGCGAGCATTATAAAAATGTAGAAAAGCCTTCAGTTTTTAGTTTTATATGACTTGTGCTTTCACTTGTCCCCACACTGTTTATTTTCACAAAAGTTCTTGAAAGTTTGCCTATCAGTGACCATGTTGTGACTGCCTCGGACCCGACGCTTGTATCCAAGGAGACCTGTATGTCTAATCAGAATGTTTCCTGACGTAGGGGGTTTTAGGATTTGGAAGGCAACATTGCCCCAATTAGAATGACTTATAAGATATGCAGAGTGTCAACAGCCATATCTAATGCCAGGAAATTTAAGGTGGTTTTGTTGACATAATTATCACTGAATTCTAGACATTTAATCTTATCTCTTTAAATACCTAACTGGGAGTTAGTAAGTAAGTAATTAGTTAGAATGCACGTTGCATTTTCTACGAATCTCACTTCAATGTTTTAAACGCCCCTTCCCAGCTCTGCTGGGTCAGGGTTCTCTCCTCCCTGCCCTATCCCAAGTGACCTACCCTCACTGGCTCCACCCCCAGAAGCACATTATTTGATTTTCATCACCTGGTTGGTCTGGAAATTCCAACAGTTTCAGATTGTTTTGTCAACAGAAGAAACAGTACTGGTATCAGATCTTTAAAAACCCATTCCCCATCTATTCAAAGGTCACAGTGATGTCACATCACCCAGGGCACTGTGCAGAGGAAGTATGTTGCCCAATCTGAATGTTTTTAACCACTTAGCTTGGTGTTCATCCAAAGAAAAGTCAGTGAACTGACTGACCTGCCTTGGACTTGGCCTTAAGAAAGAAACAAAAACTGTGGTTTTACAACAGGAGGACATTCAAACATAATCAAAGAGAAAAGCGTTTTTAACAGTATGCCCACCTGTGTGTGACATGTTCTGAGGTTTGGTAAAATCTAAATGGAAAAGAGCCCCACAAAAGGAAGCCTAGTAAACACCCAGCTTTCCCGGTGGGCTGAGGACAGAGGAGAATCTGTGACCTGGTCCAGTGTCCAGCATCCTTCTCTGTGCCACCCCAATGCCCTGCTTTTCTCTGTTCTAGCATTTTGGCACCTTTGGGCCAAAAGAGACTCTCATCTAGATTGATTCGCTACTGCTGGGAGCTCTAGCAAAGGGAAAACTTTCCAACAAGTCAGAATTTTGTGTGAGTTGTAGAGGTCTTTCCGTCTTCTTTGGGCTCCCTGTCTTTCAGGCACACGGCTAACTGAAAAGGATATTCATCTTACAGATAAATAAACCGAGACACGAAAAGATTAAGGGTCCTGCTTCATGGTCGGGTTGCCAATATACACGGACATCAAGGCTAGAGTTTGAACCCAGGACATCTGATTTCAGTGTTCAGTCCTTCCCACTCCCCCTCAATTCCTCTCAAGTCCCATGCTGTCACTCCTGGCTCAAATGCCACTTGGTTTCAAAGGCATTTTTTACCTCTCCACCCATTTGCTCCCTCTTCCTCTGCCTCCTTCCACAGGTATAAACAGGTCACTAATTAAGGAGGAATGGCTCTTGCTGCATTTCTATCCTAGACCTTTCCAAGTGCATTTGACCTTTCTATTAAAAAAGCTGAAAGTGAATATTTGTGGAATATTCCTACTGCAAGCCCTAGAACCAAACATTTAAATTGCAACTTTGTCCAAGAAAAATGGCAAATCTTTGACCAGATCGGGCTATGGTCTAATGGCATGAATGCAGAAGGCAAATGGAGAAGTCACTGCCAGTTAAACACCACATGTACTTTAGCAGAACCTCCAGGGGATGCGTGAATCATGCGCTCCGGGGACATGTGCAATTCCTAAAGGATGAGCTAGCCAGCTCTCCAAACTTGAGGACAATGGAGGGTGACTTCTGTGGGCAGCCCAAAAGGCCATACTGGGCAATTTTGAAAATGATCTTGAAAAGTGTTTTATTATTGGAATAGCTAACATTCTTGTTGATTATGCAGAATAAAAAAGCACCAAAGCATTTGAACATTTGGTACACGTTCCACTCCTTCTGTACTGCAGAGTGAATATTAATGCGCAATCTGTAAAGTCTCACGAGTTGACAGGAAGTGACTGGCTCTGCCACTGCCTCCTGACAAGATCGGGCAGCATTTGGTTGTGATCATTCAATCATGCTCGTATTTAAGTTGGTTAAATGAGTTACTTAATTCTTTGGCTTATTATTTTTGCATATATTGAAACTACATATGCATAGTTTCAAGTCCCAGGCTAAAAAGTGTCATTGTTGAGAAAAAAGTACAAATATCCAACTTGGAACAGCACAATTATTTAAATAATTTAAAAACTAAATTGGGCTGACAAGGTGATTTCAAAGTTGATTTGGAAGAATAAAAGAGCAGGCATAAGTAAGACAATTTTTAAAGTATACTTTATTGGCTGTGTTATTAAAGTTGTCCCAATTTTTTTCCCTTTGCCCCCCCTCTGCCTGGTGCCCCACTTCCCTCCAGCAATCCCCCCCTTAGTTCATGTCCACAGGTCGTGCATGTAAGTTCTTTGGCTTCTCCATTTCCTATATTATTCTGAACTTCCCCCTGTCTATTTCGTACCTACCAATTATGCTTCTTATTCCCTGTACATTTTTCCCCAGTCTCCCCACTGATAACCCTCCATGTGATCGCCATACCTATGATTCTGTTCTTGTTCTAGTTGTTTGCTTAGTTAGTTTGTTTTTTAGATGCAGTTGTTGATAATTGTGAGTTAGTTGTCATTTTAATGTTCATAGTTTTGATCTTCCTCTTTTTCTTAAATAATTCTCTTTAACATTTCATATAATAAAGTTTTGGTGATGATGAACTCCTTTAGCTTTACCTCATCTGGGAAGCACTTTGTCTGCCTTTCCATTCTAAATAATAGCTTTGCTGGATACAGTAATTTCGGATGTAGGTCCTTGCTTTCATGACTTTGAATACTTCTTTCCAGCCCCTTCTTGCCTGCAAGGTTTCTTTTGAGAAATCAGATGACAGTATTATGGAAACTCCTTTGTAGGTAACTCTCTCCTTTTCTCTTGCTGTTTTTAAGATTCTCTCTTTATTTTTAATCTTTGGCATTTTAATTATGATGTGTCTTGGTGTGGTCCTCTTTGGATCCAACTTGTTTGGGACTCTCTGTGCTTCCTGGACTTGTATGGCAATTTCCTTCATCAGCTTAGGGAAGTTTTCCTTCATAATTTTTTAAAAATAAGTTTTCAGTTTCTTGCTCTTCCTCTTCTCCTCTGGCATCCCTATGATTCGGATGTTGGCACTTTTGGAGATGTCCCAGAATTGTCTTATACTCTCCTTGTTGTTTTTTTAATTCTTGTTTCTTCATTCTGTTCTGGTTGAATGTTTATTTCTTTATGTTCCAAATTGTTGATTTGAACCCCAGCTTCCTTCTCTTCACTGTTGGTTCCCTGTGAATTTTTCTTTAATTCACTTAGTGTAACTTTCATTTCCTTCCTTACGTATTTACCATACTCAGCAAGGTCTCTGAGCATCCTGATTACCAGTGTTTTGAACTCTGCTTCTGGTAGGTTGGCTATCTCCATTTCGTTTCATTCTTTTTCTGGCGTTTTGTTCTATTCTTTCATCTGGGCCATGTTTCTTTGTCTTCTCAATTTGGCAGCCTCCCTATATTTGTTTCTGTGTATCAGGTAGAGCTGCTTTGACTCCCTGCCTTAGTGTACCTCTTATATTATATGGGGTGGAGCCTTAGGTATTTGCCAGGGTGGGGCAACCCACTTCACTGCTTTGTGCTCTGTGTGTGGGGAGGGGCTGGAGAGGTGACAGTGCTGCTACCTGGTTTCTGGAGGCTTGCTCAGCCCTGGAATGGGAGGCCGCGGTGGGTTCCGTGGAGGATTTGGCAGCAGCATCTGGGGCCGAGGTTGCAGCCAGGTTGGGGTCTGTGCTGAAGCCACAGGGCTCAGGGAGGCAAGGCCGAGGACAAGGAGTGGATCCCCATCACCAAGTTGGGCCGCCTGGTCAAGGACATGAAGATCAAGTCTCTGAAGGAGATCTACCTCTTCTCCCCACCTGTCAAGGAATCTGAGATCATTGACTTTTTCTTGGAGACATCCCTCAGGGACAAGGTTTTGAAGGTTATGCCCATGCAAAAGCAAACACATGCTGGCCAAAGTCCCAGTTCAAGGCATTTGTTGCCATGGGGAACTACAGTGGACATGTTGGTCTTGGTGTTAAGTGCTCAGAGGAAGTAGCCACTGCCATCCATGGAGTTATCATCCTGGCCAAGCTCTCTACTGTCCCTGTGAAGCAAGGCTATCGGGGAACAAGACTGGCAAGTCCCATACTGTCCCTTGCAAGGTGGCCGGCCGGTGAGAGTCTGTGCTGGTGCGCCTCATCCCTGACCCCCGGGCACTGGAATCATCTCAACCCCTGTGCCCAAGAAGCTGCTGCTGATGGCTGGTATTACAACCGCTCCTCCCTAGCCGGGGGCTGCATTGCTACCCTGGGCAACTGAGCCAAGGCTAAGCTAAGAGATGGTGCCTTTGATACCATCGATACCATCTCTTAATGCCTACAGCTGTTTCGCCCCTGACCCCTGGGAAAATACCGTATGCACCAAGTCTCCCTACAGGACTTCACTGAGCATCACATACAGACCCTCCCCAGGGTTCCTGTGCAGTGGATCGGGCTCTAGCTGCGTCGCCACATGATTTTATACAAGGGAAATAGTGAATTAAGCCTTTCTTTTTTTAAAGAAAAAGTAGAGTGAAATGATTGCTTAGCCACTTGGGGGAAAGAATCAAACTATATTCTCACCTTATACCATGAACTAAAATAAATCCCAGAAGTTTATTATTAAATGTATAAAATGAACTGATTTAAAAAAGACAAGAAAATGCAAAATATCACTTATCTGATCTGAGTGTGGGGAAAGGCTTTGCAGGTTTTAAAGCCACAGGAAAATATCACATAAGAAAAAAAACAAATAGATCTGAACACATAAAAGTTTTAGAATTCTGTTTATCAAAAAACATGACATATAAAAACCAAGGGCAGACAATGAAACTAGGGAAAATATCACACATAAAGCGTTGATAGTCTAAAATTTAAGGAACTCATGAGCCAACTGAAAAGACAGCCTTCACTCAAAAAGGGGAATAAAATTTATAAATTAATAAAATAGTAGGAGTAAAGCATATTAAAAATGTTTTGCCTCACAAATAATAAATCATCAAACAATAATGAGAAATCTTTTTTTTTGCCTCTAAAACTACCCACACTGTGTGTTTTTTAAATGACAGTGGCTAGCAGTCCAGTGTTACGAGGGAAAACTTTCTTAAACTGTTGGTGGGTGTGAATATAGTGAATCATATCCAGAGCTTTTAAAAAATTTCAAATCCTCTGACTACGGTAGTTCCTCTTCTGAGTTTATCTTAACCAGAAAATAAATTTTGTATAAGGATGCATATTATCATAGGATTTACAACATAAAATCAAAAACCTCTAAATGCCCAACAAAAAGATGGTATTTACAGCCGATGAGATCTTGTCCAGGAATTCAGAATAGCTAGTACTTCTGAAGATTATTTAATACATTAAAAAGGTAAGATTAAAAATGTGTATATTGTGGAGAACGGGCTATGTTTTATGCCTGCAGATGCACAGGACAAACCAGCCGATGTCTATGTAAATGGTAGTTGTGGTGGTGGTGAATAGTAATAATAGAGGTACAATGGCAACTAACACTAGCCGGGCGGCGACCTGATTCAACCCTCCCATGGTCATTACAAGGATCTTCCTACCCGGGTTTTACAGGCGAGGACGCCGGGCAGTGGAGCTGGACCACAACCTCAGGTCCACCGAGGCTTGGGAACTGAACCTCTTTCCCATGCTGCCTGATGACTATTTTCTTTTCAGCAATTTTCTGTACTTCCCTGGTTCTCTACAGTGAGCATACATTTACAATCTCGGGGGGAAAAAAAGCACAGAACTTTTTAAAAAGTGACTTGGGGTCAAGAAGCCCTGTGACGGCCTGTGGTAGGGTCCGCTCGCTCTTCCCCTCGGCTGTGGGTGGTTCTTCCGTTCCCCTTCCCGCTCTCCCACTCTCTCCAGTGTAAGCCGTGGGGCCGCCCGCCCGGCCTGCTGAGGGAGGGAAGCCCCCGTGCGTGGCGGCGCCGTCCGATGGCTGAGGGCCAGTCTGGCCGACTCATTTTTCTTTCCTCTGCCTCCCTCTTATTTCCTTCCCTCCTGCAGACCCTTAGGCTTTCTAGCACCCACTGGGAATAAGCCTGGTTCAAGGCTCTGGTTTAACAAAACAAAACAGGGCATCCTGGGGTTAACGCTGGGCTGGCCTTTCACAGTTCTATGATTAAATTGCATTTTTCAGTGGTTCTGTCTTTAAACTCAAACCCTTTTAAAGAGAAATTTAAGGAGAGCAAAACATAGGAAACAGTGCCAAATGCCAATAACATATTTTAGTCGTTTGGGGAACGGGCAGCCTTAGAAACCACAAATTCCCACTTATGCAAGGGCTACTTGAGCGTTTTTCTTTATTGCTTAGTGACAGAAGCCTGGCTGCAGACCATGGTCAGGGCTGTTCTCCCTTGTTTTCTTTCTCTGTCTCTGAAAACAGTTATACAAGGTCTGAGTTGTCACAGTGAGAGTTGGCTAATCAAACAACAAAAATCATTTTCTACTGGTGATGTGGCTCGTTCGGCTAAGAGGCAGATATCCAAGCCTGTGTCTCGGTACCCGCCATACCTGCTCAACAGGCTCAGTCACACGGGGCCGTGCACTCTAAACCTGGGGAGCGCCACACGTGCGACTTCACCCCCAGGTGGCAAGGCTTTGGTGCCATGCACTCAGCTAGCTATTCTGTGTCCTTTCTCTCAAAGACAGTGTCTGAAAGGGGCAGGTAAGATGTGGGTATTCTTTTGTGACTGTGCATCCCAAAGCCATGGCTAACACAATAGAAAGTGGAAACGATCCTGGAGAGCTTTTTTTCTGGAGCCTTAGATCTATTCTGTCAGGGATTATAAGCCCAAACATCAGAGTCCAATGATGAGGCTCTTCTTCTCAGCCCCCCACCATCACTAAGGCATGGCCAAGCGGTCCCAGGGCATGAACTAATAAACTGTGTCATACTGTCAACAAATAAATTGGAAATAAGGTGCCAGTGAGCTCAGGTTTTCATAGCCACTCCTGAAATTACTGGCACTGAACTACTCCCACTTCAGGATAAGTAGATGGCAGTCAAAATGAAAAAAAAAAACACCTCTACATATTGAGTACTAGCATTTTAGTGGTAAGTGTGTGTAAGGTGGAGAGACCAACTGTAGGCCAGAGATACAGTTCTGCAATGAAGCAGCTCACATTAATCTGAGTTAGCAATCAACTAATGTGGGTGCAAGAGATTAATTTTATTCCCTAAAGGTTAAAGTAAACTGACTTGGTGAAAAACTGCAAACAGGAAACCTAGAGAAAATAAGAACTATAGAAGACCTGGAAAAGAGGCAGATATCCTTAACAACCTACTAGCAAACTGAATCTAGAAACCTATAGGAAGAATTATTACACACTACAACCAATTGGGAATTTATTCCAAGAATGCAAGGTTGGTTTAACATCTGAAAATCGAGCAGTGTAATAGACCACATTAATAGAATGAAGGACAGAAACCCCATGATTATCTCAATAGATGCAGAAAAAGCATTTGACAAAATCCAACACTTCTCTGTGATAAAAAGTACTCACTAAATTAAGAAGGTAACTTCCTGAACCTGGCACAAGCTATTATGAAAAAACCAGTTAACACAACATACTTAAGGTGACAGACTAAATGTTTTCCCCACTAATATCAGGAACAGACTAGATATCTGCTCTCACCACATCTATCCAACATTGTACTGGAGGTTCTAGCCAGGTCAAGTATGCAAAAAAAGAGAAAACTCCGGATTAGAAAGGAAGAAGTAAAACCATTGCTAGTCTCAGATGGCAAGATCTGGAATGTAGAAAAGCTGGAAACATTTTGCTGACATGAAAGTCAGAAAACTTTTTAAAAAAATAATCTCTGAACAAGACTTTGTAACTATATTCTCATGTTGCTTGGAAAGTCGGACTGACACTGTCCAGTTCAGAGCTATGAAAACACTCATAGGCATCCCATTCCAAATAAGCTAAAAAGGTGGTGACAAAGCATATAATAAACTCCTTATTTTCAACCTAAAGAAAGAAGTGCATTTTTGTGAATAGCTATTAATTTCCTTTCCCCTAACTACTAAATACATGCTATTTGGGTACATACTGAAAATATGTTTAAAGACTATTGGTGAGTAGGATGCCAAACAGTTGCCTACCTGGTGTCTACTTACTTCATCTGGCCCCGCCTCCTGCAAGTTCTCTGGGTCGTGGCTACTCTCAAGAAAAGAAAAATGGCATTAGTCTGATAGGACTATTCCAGATCCCCTTGTACTCCATGTGGACATGGGGCATAGAGTCAGACTAGAAACAAGTCATTGCTATCTGTTGTTGAAACTGAGGCCATTGGGTAGATGAAAATGAGAACTTTTAAAGCACAAAGGAAAGCCCTGTAAGAGACAAGGCTACTCAAATATCTTAAACATTAGTGAAAATAAAAGTTCCACGCAACCCAGTAATATCCGCTGAGTGTGTGGAGCGACCCAGGTGCTTGGGAATGTCTAGGTTGGAGGGCTCTCTAGTTTCTACTTCCTTTCATAGAATAGTGACTATGGCAATGAAATTGTTACTCTGGGTTTGCTGGCCTTGAACTTGCCAGATCTTCAGTGCTAACTCAGACATATCCTGATAAACCACCTTAAAACTTGGAGTCTTTGAACTTTGCTTCTTGCTTGTGCTTTGGTCCTACAGCTAGCCCTTCCAACCCTAGTCTTCTTGACATTGGACATTTGGAGCCTCCTGCTCCCCCTTTTATAAATATTTCTGCATCTCCACATGGCCTCTTTCCAGGCCAACTCTTAAATTTTATGTAAAACAATGCTGGTCAAAGCAACGAAGAACTGAAAAATGACCTTTTACAATCTTCTTAAATATGTCCAAGATTTTGTCTTCTCTATTCTCCAGAGTCCCAGTAACAATGGCAGCAACATTAAAAAAAAAAGGTAAGTATTTAAGTGTTTCTAAAATTGTGCTCTGAACTTTCCATATTGTAATGAAATAAACATATCGTAGCAAGTGTAAGTAGGTGTTCCAACGAACTGGTTGTAATCACTACTTATTTCACAGACACCTTGTCTTTCAAAAATTATTTCATTAATAATTAACATGGCAGTCCTGATAGGAAAACTGTAAACTTAGAGAACAGACGTAAGAGAATTTCACAAGCAGGAACTCTTTAATAATTTCCCTGAAGAAGATGCTTGAATGTACTTCAGAAAGAAAGACTGGCATGACTCCACAGCACCCTTCCTGAAGCAGCCACGACTGCTAAGCAACCGAGAGGCCTCGTCCGTGGAGAGAGAGGGACTAGCAATGACATCCACATTTCATGTTTTCTGGGTCAGTACAACTCTTCAAAGGTTTTACAGTTTTTAACTTTGCCAAATAAGGACACTAGAACCAAAATCTATTATCTAGCATCATCATTCCACAAGAAAGGAAGGAGATTTTAATACCTAAAAAGTAGAAAGAGTATGCTTTCAGGGGGAAAAAAAAAGGATATTTTAAATGGAATATATGTGGTGTTATTGAAAATTCACCACATTGTATTACTTTTCTCCCTTCTATATGACCTGGTGAAAACTCCATCCCAGATGAGCCCTCAGCCCACGGAGGGAAGCTGGGAATGTTTGTGATAACAGAGAACAGGGAGCTTATTGTTCTCGCCAAAACCATTGCTTTAAAGTGAGTTTCAACGTAGAAGAATGAGGACAGTGTTTCCCGAACTTCGGTTACATGAAAACACCTTCGCAAGCATCACAGCTGCATTTCACCTGTGTTGTTATTTACTCAATTCCAACTGAGTCATTTGTTTACTTAAATACGTTTATTTAAACGTGGAAGTCTTACATGAATATCGTTAAGTGGAAAGCCAGTATCTCTTCCCACAATGTCAGGATAACACAACTGCGGGAAGGCCCTGAGCCTGCAGCCGACTCTCTGCAGAAAAGGAAGATTAGCAGGTGTTAGGGGTTCAAGTCAGAGCAATACCAGGACGCAACTTTCTGTTGGATTTAACCTGAAGCACAGAAAGAGGATTGAAGGGAAAAACTTTCTCATTATGTAATTAAGTGTCATTTAATGCCATGACCATGCGCTGCCTAAAAGCATCTCTTGTATAGACTAATGCCATTTTGGTAGCCATTTATGGAATCAGAGGTGTCCTCAAATAGGAATTAAGAGTGCTGGCTAAACCAGCCTCCTTGAGTTCAGATTCTGGGACTTCTCCATGTACCAGCTGGTGACCGTTGGCAAGTTATTTACCTTCTCTGTGTAAGGTTTTTATCTACGAGATGGGGGTAACAGTAACACCCACTTCACAGGCTGCTTGTGAGAATCAAATGAGTAGATATATGTAAAGCTCTTAGAACTGTAAGCCACATACCAAGAGCTCAAAAATGTTAGTTACACTTATTATTTCATACTTGGAGGAACCCAAGAGGTCCACACTTCACGTTAGACTACACCAAGCATACAGCAATGCAGTAACACGTTTCTGGAAAGAACTTATAGCTAGGGAATAAGAATGACAATTCCTTGGGTAATTTGAATTAAAATGAATGACTTGGTCCACATGCATATAAGGCAATTTATTGTTCATTTGGTTTAAGTTTTCTTCTATGCTCCAGTTACTTGGTCAAGGGCGAGTCTGAATGATGTATTTTTGTTTTTAAGGCACAGTGCAATGCCTTCGACATAAAAAGGTCACACCGTAGACAACGGCTTTCACAATCTTAACTGCAAGTCACTCTTTAGATAAATAAGGCCATCCAAATACATTAGGTTTTAAATTATGAAATCAATGTCCCCTCTGTTTAGAGTCAACAACAGAATTAATGTCAGGTTCAACCCTCAGAGTGGCTACATATGTTATGATTTAATTCTTATTATGAAATACAGTAAGGGAGGACTTATCACTAAACCATCAGATAAATAAGCTAACATCAAAAAGCAATGGTTCTAGGGGGCTCCTGAGATGGATTAGTTGGTCTTGAACAAGAAAGACGTACATTAACATATCCTAAGCTGCTGCCTTTCATGTGTCATCCCTTTTGTCCCTGGAACTATATTTAGCACAGAGAGAACAACAGCGCTGCCAGGGCAGTCAAGTAGAAAGAGAGGGTATTAATTTAGTAGGTCTTGGTCAAGGTTAGGGCAAGAGATAGTGGACAAGTACATATTGAATTTATTAAAATATAAGATAAGGTCACACTGGAAACTTACAGCAGTCTCAAGACCCTACGTCGAGTCCACCTTGACAGTGGCCTGATTGACAAAGATTGGCGTTTTTAAAATATCTGGTCTTCTTCAGTCCCTTCAATCCATTCACTTTAGGACGGTTTCTTCCAGCCCTACGACGTGCTTCTTGGTAACACCTTTATCGCCTTCCTCTCCTCCCTTTTTCTTTTGTTGGTTCTTCCTCCACCAGGTTGAGCACCCCAGCTTTCCCTTTTTGCTGTCAGGGCCCCCCATTTGTAACTTGCCTACCTTTTCCCCATAGACCTCTTCATTGCTAGGCTTGTCCTCTTCTGATTAGGCCAAGTTCTCGTCCCTATTCGCTTTGCTCTTTCAGGCAGGTCTTGCAACTCTTCTATTGAATTTTGCATCAAACATTAACTATTCTTCTTAAAAATGTTACCTGTCCTTTCCTACTTCTTCCTCCCACACTGTTGTCAAGGACATTAAAAAAATATTCCTCCACTCTACCCTTATTAAGTCTATAACCAATAGAATGTTCCGGATCCTGAAAGTGGAATTTGGTCACACCTTTCATTTGCCTTTGCACTTTTCCCCAGGACTTGCTTCTTTTAGAAGGCTTACCGGGAGTACTTTAAGAGACCAAAAGAGCTGAATAAGGTCAGAGGCAATGCAGTGAACTCTCCTTTCCCCTTCCTTCACCGAGTTTGCCTCTGGCCTGGGTATCTAATCAACAGGAGTACCGGAGGTTGGTGTTCAATAAACATTAACTACTAGCAGTGGCTCTGGCTTTTAGTGAGCTCTACACCCTACCTATAAATGGCCTCTATGTTCTAGGGTAACTTAACTCTTCTGGATCTGTCTGATGACTTTACAGTGACCTGAAGGGGTCATTTGTGAAGGTATAGTAGTGTCCTAGAAATGTCACTTTACCACCAAAGTAAGGAGCAAAATCTCATACATTAACAGGGAGTCTGCAGCACCTGTGGCACTGCTCCAGGGGCTGGGGACGTGGGTGAACAACTCAGACCAGGCCCCACTCTCCTGAAGCAACAGCTTCTGAGAGTATTTAAAGGCCAAGGAAAGCGATCGCAGTCACACTGGTCAAGAAAACCAGGCTGAAACCATCCTATTAAGGAAGAAGGAGATCGATTCGTTGGTGGATGGGGCACTATGCTAACCAATGCTCCACCTCCCTGAACTAGGATACACATTTAAGAGTGGGCAGAAGGTTTTAAAAAAATCCTAACCCAACCCAAAAGATAATGGGAATCATCTGTGCTGCTCTCATGTGCAAACCTATAATTTATGGAAAGATGGGAAAGAGAAAGTCCCCGAGGAGGCCTAGCCAAGTTTTGTGGTGAAAATTCAACTGTACTCCAAGCTCAGACTGGAAGAGGTGGGGGTGGAGAGGAGCAAGAAGCCACAGTAAAAATAACACATCTTGAGGCAGCCAGCTCCCTCTCTTCCCCCGGGTTCCAAGGCCGTTCCTGGGCCAATGCCTTCCTCCCTTCCTCCTGCTCACCCCCCAGCCCAGTACTCCCCCATTCACAGGTTATTACTTTTTCCTCTTTGTTTTTCATTCATTATGTAAGAATCTCAGACTGTCTGTAGTACTCATAATTCCTGTCACAAGGCAGTGCCAGCAGTATAAATTACAGGGCATCCTCGGAAGCAGGTAGTTAAGATCAAGTGAGAATGTGTGCTTTATAAAATAAAAGGGAGTTACTGGGGAATTTTCAAATTATGGAAAGGGGACCATTTCCTTAAATACATGACTGGATATTACATATATTTGCATTGTTTGTCACTCTTTGTATACACATGTAATTTACTACCAAGAATATGCTATCAGATCTGATAACAGAAAAGACCATCACTCTTAAGGGCAATGTTCCTTAGCGATGACACCCCCACCAAACTGATTTTTGAGTTTCAGCTCTATATCATAATGATTACATATTGTACTTTTTGCTTCTTCTATTGGGTTATCGTCACTCAGCTTTATAGGGGGTATGCCTTTTAAAGGGTATGGTTACTAGTAAGTCAACTATTGTTTTCAAAGTATTTTTAATTGCCAGTATCAGTGATTGCCGGGCCATTTGAACAAGCATTTTAATTATACATTTTAATACTTTGCTAATATACTTCAATAAAACTTCAACATATATTTTATTCATTTCTTTATCAGCCATATAAGGTAAATTATTATCCATGTCAGAGATGGAGACATTGAGGCCATCTAAACTAGAAAAGATGGGTGGTAGTGGTAGGAATAGGATGTGAAATAAATGTCAAATTGTCCAGGCAGGAAATCCCCTTTGTGACATTTCTGAGTTTCTAATGCCTGTTAAGGTGCTCTTGCTATTCATAAACAGCTTTAACTGCTGGTCAGAAAAAAAATAGAAGGAAAGCACCTGTGTTCACAGGGTGTATGATAAAGCCGTATGGACAGGGCCATAAATTCGCGGCACCTTGTTAATATGACCGCGAGGGACTTTCCACAGCGGTGCTCACAGAGCACTCACTGTATGTCAGGCATTCTTTTAAGCACTTCACATACTTGTAACAACCTCATAACCTTGCGGGGTATGTACTTCATCCCTGGTTCACAGATAAGGAAACTGAGGCACAGTTTAAGTAACTTTCTCAAGGTCGTAAGGGATGCAGCCAAAATGCAAACCCAGGCTGTGTGGCTCTAGACGTTATGCCCTCAACCACTGGGCTAACCTGCCTTTCAGAGGGTGTGCTGTAGCTAAACAACACACTGCGGTTAATTAAAGGTTTACTGGAAAGTCAGTTGTTTGAACTCAGGACCAAACAGTCCTAAAGAAAAAACAAGAGATAAATGTTGCTGAGGACTTCAGTTCACAAGTGCTCACTTATGCAATAACAGAGCTTGAATTAACAGCCTCTTTTGAGTTCATTCTCGTCCTTGCCTTCCTCTTCCTGTAATTGACACATCCATTTACCTCATACTTACCAGGCACTGCCTCTTGCCCAGGCTCTGTTCTTAGTAGTGGGGACCAGGACGAATAAGATAAGACTTGCATTCAAGTTTGAATCTTTCCATCTTATCTTAGGTTAAATCTTTCCACCTTATTCAAGGTTGAATCTGCTCCAACCTTATGGAGCAGGCCCAAGAGCGAGGTAACACAGGTGCATTTTATTTCGGGAATGGGTCAACAGTCTTGGCGAGAACAATAAAGTTGTCCCCTTTCTGCTTCCAGCCAAGGAACTGAGCTCACCCCACTAGGAGGGCTTTTTCAGCACACTGCCCACATAGAATGTCTCACGCATATTTCGAACTCACAGCATCACAGTACGTAACAGCTAGCACTTAAATACTTGAAAGGCTGTAAAATATAGTCTGTAAGTAAAGGAGTGCTGGTAATTTCCTGCAGTGCCCACAATCACTTTTAAGATGACAGTATTCTTTCTTTTTATTGTGGTAAATGTACATAAAATTTACCATTTTCACCATATTTAGGTATATCTCATAATCACTTTTGGTTACACTTCGATAACTTTTCTAAATACTATGGCTTCTTTACTTCCAACCACTTCATGGGTAATAAAATTGTAATTCAAACAATAAGCTGGTTTTACCAACTAGCACGCCTGGCCATATTAGTATCTCAGAAAGACCAGCTTCTCTCCTAGACTGGGATGACTTCAATCCTTGTGGCGCCCCCTCCCTCCCCACCCTTGATAAATTCAGAAGCTACTCGGAGGTCTAAAGTTTCTTTGCCTCCCTCATCCTAAGCAGCTGAATCAACTTCTCTCTCCACCCCTTTCATTATCCCATTCCATCCACCCCATTGCCATCAGTGGGGTGGAGGCTCAGCTTATAAGTGTGCTGAAGAAAACCCCAGAAGCAAGAAACTAGAATAACTTGCTCCTGCTAACAAAACAAACCAGAAAACACAGTAGGGGCCAAGACCTCACAGTAGCTGAGTTCCAAATCCTTCCTTATCCCAAGGAGACAGACTGCCTGCCTCTCTATTCTGAGCTCAGGCAATGTGGCTTAAGCAAACTCATAGAAGGAATTCAAGCCTCAAGATCCATTTTCAGCCTTCCCCAGATCCCATGTGCCTTTTTCTCTGCACTGCATCCCGCGCAGCCAAACGTGAAAGCCCATGTAAAGACCATTGCATTTCACTCTGAAAGACCTGAACGCCCTCGCAAACTAACTCCTGGCTGAAAGTGCTGGACCCACGGAGACGGAGAAAGCAGCAGCCAGTTGGAAAACAAAAAGAGAGTTGTTATCTCCATGTTAAATTAAACTCAGATCTGCTTAATATCTTGGCCAACTTATGCCACAACTATTTTGGCCCTTTCTACCACCCAAAGTCTTTTGTGGCCAACATGCACTGCTGAGCTGCTGTTTGGTGCTGTGTGCCAGCAGGCTCCTGGGCCAAAGCGGAGTAACACCCTTCCTCCTTCGGGTTTTGGGGTAGCAGGGGAAGACTGCTAATTCCTTTTGTGACCACTGACTAAGAGCTGAGTGGCCAACAATTTGGTAAATTATATACACACCTAAAATGTCAGCTGCATCAGAGATTTTTGCTTTCTGTCCTTCCAGGAGTTGAAGGGAACCTTTTGGCTGAAGGCAATTCTAGGAGGGTTGGGTTTTCTAACCACATTCTGTAGGAGGGATATCAGCAGAACTCCAGGTACCAGGATTCTGAGTAGCGAAGAATCGTCTTGGTAAGTGTATATGCCGATAATTTGGAGCAAATGGAAAAGGAGGGGAATTAAAAATAGCCACAGTTATGAACGCAGGTGCACGTGTGCGCATGTACACCCACACACGTGAGGTAGAGAGAAGTTACCACAAAGGTCTGGTTGGGAATCTGACTAGGCATAAACACATACACACACACCAAACAGGTCAGCCCCAGCTATGAAAGTAGAATGTGCCAACTCTAGACTTTTGAAAAACAAAACAAAAAGCAAATTCATAGTATCATAAATCCATATGTAATTAGCCTGCTTTTCCTTTTGGACTAGAGATTAATATATTCTATGGGTTATCTAGTTCTTTGTTCTAGAACATTGTTGCTGTTGACAAGGACAGGTCACTCGCTGGGTTGGGTGGAATTGAACTATTCTGACCGCCACGGTGGTGGTTAAAATGGATCTGTGAAAACTGTAGGGGCTGTGGCCTACTTGGGAGAAGGTGGGCCGGTCACTTTGGCCACGTGCAGTGCTGGCTCTCTGGGGCTAGCTGTGGATGCATTTACCTGGTTCTGTTCCCTGTTCTTTCCTCCGACCACCCAGTGGAAGGACTTGGTGGGGTTTCCTCAACAGTGGGGCCCAGCCCTGCTGCCTCCTGGATCTTGGTTCCAGCTTGCCTCTAGAACAGCAGGATGCTGGGGCTGGAGGGAACCAGTATAATGTAGCGGTTCAGAGTATGTGCCCAGGAGAAGGGAATCCTTCAGCTGCTGGGCGGATTGCACAGCTGGTCCTGTTCCTTATTCCTTATGTTTTGATTAAGTCTGAAATATTTCACACTAAATGGAGGAAACAAAACAAAGGAGGGTATGTGCTACAGCAAGACAGCTTGGGTTTAAAGCCCAGATCTCCTGTGGTGGCTATTTGACTTGGGGCAAGTTCATCGCATGTGTGAAATGTGAGTAATAATAGCATCCATCTCAGAGGGCTGTAGTCAGGGTTAAACAAGGTCATCTGTGTCCATTTCAAACAGGGTCTGCCTGCAAGTTAAGCACTCAATAATAAAAGTAACCAACATTTTGGAGGCATATAACTAGTAGATATTAATATAATCATTTAGTGCAACTTATTCATTTTACAAAGATTTTAAGTACCAGAGAGATCATGTGACTTGCTAAATGATAAACTGTTGTTGTCACCTTGGGTCCTAGGTTTTGTAAATGTCCCTCTCTTTCTCCTTGCCTAAGTGATAGGAAATGACAGTGAAATAAGCAAGCCCCTTGCCTTCAGTGAGATTGTGCCTTAACTGTGGATTGAAGAAAGCAGGTGGAAAACCCTGGCTCTTTGTAGCTCCTTCTGCCTGTCTGTCAAATGATCAGTCCCAGCCCCCAGCAGGCAGTAGGAAGAGAAAGGAGAAAAAGATGAAACTCCAATTGGTAGTTTTATTACCTGCAATTGCCTATACTACTTTCTCTCTGTACCCTTGACCTCTGCTCCAGCCAAGAATCCATTCACAATACCCTTCCCTGACTCCCTTTTTTCTTCAGCTCTAAACCTTCCCTTACAATGTCCTATCCTTTCATTGTGTCAGCCCAGCACAAACACCAACTCGCAGCTCACCAGATGACCTGACTGATGCAGCAAACCCTCTCAGTGGCATATGATCTTCTGCATATTTTTATTAGCCAACTTGTGTGTGCTGGGTATTATTCTAACTGCCACTGGATAATAAGGTATTAAGAAAATAATTTATCTTCCTTTAAGGAATATGTAAAATCAAAATATTCAACTTGTTTATATAAGCTGTCTATATCATATTTGTGAAAATGGTTGAAACAGCTTTTAATGACAAAAAAGCAAATCATCAGCTGACCCTTGGCAAATACAAGTCTCAACATTCATTGGCTGGAGCCGAAGGGGCTGAGTGAGGCTCTAGCACTCCGGCCCTTGCTGTGCCCACGGCTTGGCAGCTCTGTGCAAATTGGCTGGGAAACCTCGTAAAGTCGATATAAGTAATTTAATTGCTTCTCAAGTACCAAAAGTCATGGAACCCAGGTCCTAAAGCTGGAAGCACCTGTAAAAATTGCTTAATTCAACCTTTCACCTCACAAATGAGGGAATGTAAGACTTAAGAGGTAAGATGATAAAGGTGCTTTCTATCCAAATACGACTATGATTCTCCTTTTGGGAACAGGTGTAGCTCAAAGCCAAAGCCTGAAGAAAAGCTGGTCCAAATTTGGATGTACTATATAAAATTGTCATTTACAGACGCCATGTATCTTTAACACACTGGTGAACAGGTCTGAGAATAATCCCTATGAGGGTTAAGTTAAAATCCATTAGAAAAGAAAAGGAACTGAGCTTTTATGAAGCCCCGAGAAGTGATAGGGATGGAGGTATTTTAAGAAGTAAGCTGTGCCTCCACTCCTAAGATTTAATGGAGCACATACACTCAGGGAGATGTGTGGAATTTAAGCACAATTCAACATCAGTTAATTCCAAGAGTAAAGGCCCTTCAGTCCGAGCTGCCTTCCACCTCCGCGCTAAAGGAAGCTAGAAAGCCAATTACTCTCACAGCAGGGCCTCTCCCTTACTGCAAGGGCAGAATGTACTGCAAATTCTGTGTGTGCTTTACATGCTAGTAAAACTATAATTGCAGGTGGGAAGACACACGGGTTCTCTTTGTTTCTGCCAACATTTCAGTCTGGTAAGCCCCTCCCTTCTATACCTGCAGAAATAGGGTAGACTCAGTATTTTTAAGCAGAAAAAATATTTGTGATTCTACACAATTGATGTCTTTGTGCAACCCACTGAAAGGGCATGCATTCTTCAAAGAGACAGGTGCTGAAGGTGCCTACCATTTTGGGGAAGCCAAGACCAACCTTCTGGTTCAAACTCTGAAGTCCTCTCAGAGAGACCAAAGAAGGTGGAGAGCTCCGAGGGCCACACTTGACTGCTCTAGCATAACTTTACAGAGATCTCATTGACTGGGGATGAGCTCTCCAGATCCAATTCCTCTGTGTGGCCACTGGGGGAAGGCTAGTCTAGGGTCACCTGGGGGAATGGAGGGGGTGGGAGGTGGGCCAGGGGGTAGGCGGGAGAGGGAAGTAGATGGAATGAAGCGGTAGGGGAGGAAGCTTTCCCTACCAAGGTGCTGGTCCACCTGGTTACTGCACAGCTGCTGCTACAGCAGAATCCTGTGGCCTAAACACTACTGCAGAACCTGAAGGGCACTACTGGGGTGCAGCAAGCATTGCTTTTGTGGTTACAGCTGGAGTCTAGTGTCCAGAAATGCAGAGTCTTGGTGACACAGAAGAAAGCTACTGGGAGCCATTTGTGAAGAGCCCACATCTCATAGCAGCACCAATACTAGTCTTCATACAACTAGGAAAGCTCATATCTCCTCAGCCCTATGTGTCATCTTTTTTTTATAAATGATCTATTAATTTCTATTTGCCTCTTGCCCCTCAATGGGTGTGCAACTTCTGCTGCCTTAACGCCTCAGAACTTTGGTGTCGTTGACCTCAGACACCACTTGGCCATCCACAGTCCTGCAGATGGTTGTCTTTTGGATGGAACTGCATTGAGTTGCTGTTGTCTGGGATGCTGCCAAGATCAAAGTCCTCCCCTTCTTCCAGCAGGTGGTGGTAGGTGGCGATCTCAGTCTCCAGGTTGACCTTGATGTTCAGCAGGGCCTCGTACTTCTGGGCTTGGTGCTGCCCCTCTGCCTGGTGTCTGAGTTGGCTCTGACTCCAAGTGCTGCGGGATCCCATGAGGGAAAACTTCCTCATGGAAGGAAGCCTTCCCTCCTCGTCGTTCTTCATGATGAGCAGCTCTTCCTTGAGAGCCTCGATCTCTGCCTCCAGCTACAGCTGGGAGATACTGGTGTCATCAATGACATTTCGGAGCCCAGTGATGTCATTCTTGATTGTTGCATGGCCAGCTCGTCTCATACTTGACTCTGAAGCCATCAGCAGTGAGAAGGGCATTGCCAGTCTGCATAAGGATGAGGGCATTGTTCACAGAACTTGCAAAGGTCTGAGCCCTCTGGTCCTCATGGTCCTGAAATAATGCCCCCAGTCTCTGGCCTTGCATCCCTTCTTCTCCAGGTGTTCCCAGATTTTGCTCTCCAGTCTCCCATTATCAGCTTCCAGGCTCCTCGGCCTCTCCAGATAAAAGGCCAGGAGGTCATTCAGGCATTGCCTAGTCTCCTTCTAGCTCTGGACTCCCCCTTTGTCTGTCAGATCCCCGGCTATCCCTGCAGCCAGGCCCCTGGGCCCCTAGCCATCCCGGGTACCGGTGGAGTAGGACATGGAGATATGGGAGCCCGAGCCCCTGGAGCCTGCAGAGACACCAGCTGCAGTGCTGGCCAGCTGCACGGAGCCCAAGGTTGGTGGAGGAGCTGGAGCAGGTGCTGAAGTTCATGTTTGGGAATGAAAGCAAGAGGTCAAGACTCAGGTTACCTCAAGCAAACTCTAAGTGGCTGATACACATTAACTCCTCTAGGCCTCAGGAAAGCCTTTTGGGGAAGGTACTATTATTCTCCACATCAGAGATGAAGAGCTTCTTGAGGTAAGAAAGAGAAGTGACTTGCCCAAGGTCACCTAAGTGAGTCTGCCGTGAGTTAGGAGTGTGTGCAGCCAGGCTCCAGTGCATAACCACTGCCCCACCCAGCCCCTCTGCAACGCCCAAGGTCAGGTATCATTACCGCTTTGGGGACCTTTGCTCCAGGCAGAAACTTCATCCCCTGTCAGCCTCACGCTGGCCTGCTGGTCTCCTGACAGCCATCTTAATTTTGATTTCTATTTAATTTTCCACCTCACAAAGCAGTACCAGGGAGTGGGAATCTGGTGATACCATTTGAATATGATTTATTAATCGACAGCTCAAGGAAAGGGAGGGCTTCCTTGCTGCCGCCTGACCTTTGTCTCCGGCATTCCTAATGTTTGCATTGCTGCCCTGACCCTGCAAAGTGACCTGGAATAGCTTGCCCGTCTCCTTGTGTGTGTCCACTTTCAGAGCCCAGCTGCCAGCCTGTGCGCGTCTGTCAATTAGGATCTCAAGGGTTTGGGGTGGGGTCTGCAGGCCTCTGTGGAGCACAGTCTAACCCTAACCTCCAAATTCCTTCTCGTAATTGAGCATTCATTAGTTTGACGGAACAAAAGCAGGCATTCTCTATTATAAAGCAGAGGTCAAAACCAGTGGCTGTGTTTTGTTTGGCCTGCAGAGTGTTCAAATATTGAGAAATTTCACATAAAAATACGGATTTCCGGCTTCTCTTAGAAAACGGGAAGGGATGACAACTCTGGGGCTACTGAGTAACAGTTGTCCCCTTCAGAGGGGGACACTCTCTCTGGTCTCAGCATGGCCTGAAGCCTGACCTTGGCCCTGCTTCATGCACAGATGCCACTTGCCTGGCCTCTGCAGGAATCTAATCAACTAGACTCTGTTCTAAAGCCCTATCTCCCTCCTTTAAAATGTCAACTGCATTGGGTGGGCAGCCCCTCCCGCTGCGCCTGGCATACGGGCACAGCTGTCCCTTTTCTGTCCTGTCCCCAGCACCTGACACTGTAGGTGGTGCAGAGTAGATGCTTATCACTTTCTTCTTGCGTGGGTGAATGAACGACTGACTAGCTCTCAGGAAGAAAGTAAATTTGAGTGACAAGAAACCTGTTCAACCGCTACAGAGGTCCACGCTCATTAATGCTTCGGCAGCTTCCTGAATGACCGAGGCTGCTGTCTACACCTTTTCTTTACTTGCTCTGCTGCAAAGGCCTTCCCTGCTGTCACAGATGATTTTGAACCCTGCTTAACATTCCAGGAGCAAATGTGTTGATGGTTTAATTGGATTTAGCCAGAAATTAAAATAAAAAAACAGCAATAGGAAGACTTGCCCCAGTCAATCTTCGTTTTTTTTCCTCAGAAAGATGGGGGTGATGTTGTTGAAGGGCAACAAGTTCCAAATGTCGTTGGAATTGCAGCTACCATCACATACGGCCCACAGTTTCGGCTGAGACACGTGCTAATGCTGACTAATGAGGCTGCCACACTTCCCGGTCCCATCGCTGGAGCATCATCAAGGGAATGGACTCTGTGGAAGTGCTAGAACCTCCGAAGCCCTCAGCACCTGACTAGACAGAGCCTTCCTGCTCTGGCCCCCTGAAGACCAACAGCCGCTGCAGTGGAACGGCTGGCAGCAGGCCTCCGGGGGTGAAATCCCGCTGACCATTAGGAGGCTGAGCAGACTCATGGGCAGCCTCCTGCTGGGAGTCCTCAGCACACAGGCAGAGTGCGGGAGTTTGACCGCAGCCAGTCAGAGTCACTAGTCCTTTTCTGAGAAAACGAGCTGTCTCAACCTCAAGGTCACCATGGCTCTGGGCACACAGAATGTGCTTAATAAATGTTTGCTAAGTGAGTACATGAACAGGGAGAGAAAACCCCTAGCCAGGGGTCTGGTGATGGGAAACTGGGTTCGTGTTTCAGGTGCGCAGGTTGGGATGGAGAGTCTATAAGCTCTACCCTCGGTGCAGCTCTAGGCTGGGGACTCTTCCACAGCCCCTTTATAACACTTGCATTTCTGAGGAAAGTGAAGCCATCCCATCCTACTCATTCCATGAATGTCTGTCAAGACAATTTATCAAAATAATCCTGAAGCATGCAGACAAAATGTTCTTCAGAAATGTCCAAGTCAGTCATGAGAAATCTCTCCTGCTTGTCTCCGGGACAGAGACGCTGCGGGCTAGGTCACCGAAGGGTCTGAGGCTACCCCAGCCTGAAAGGCCGCCTCCCCCGCCCTCCGCCTGGCTCACACCTCGATTTAGAATCACAGCTTTTAGGAAGCCTTCCCTGACAGCTGAGTTACGAGTGTTCAGGTTCCTGTTGCTGAAAACAAATTAGCCCAAAACCTAGGGGTGTAAGACAATCACTTTATTATGCTTAGGTTCTGCAGGTTAGAGTTCCAGCAGGACAGCGTGGAGATGGCCTGTCCGTGCTCCACGATATCTGTATTCTTATCTGTAGCCCCTGGAGAGCTAGGGGCGGGAATCCTTTGGAGGGATTTCCACTCGCACGTTCAGTGGTTGGTAATGGCTGTAAGCCAGGACTCTTCACCGCTAGTTAGCATGGTGGCTGATGAACAAGTGAGCGCCCACCTAGGGCACCGTGTTGGAGCTGCATCATTTTATGACCTGGCCTTGGAAGTCACATAGCACCACCTCCATGGTCACAGGCCCAACCACATCCAGGGAAAGGGAACATAGACACCCCCCACCCCCACCTCTCAATGGGAAGAATATCAAAGTCAAGCGTAAGAGAGGTGTGTGGGACGAAAGGTACTGTTGTGCCTATCTCCACAAAACAGAACCCGCCACACTTGGTTAGATGTGTTTCCCAAGTGTCCAAATCCAGACTTAAAAAATGCTTGTCAGCCTCTCCCATCAGACTGTGAACTCGGTGAGAAAAGGGGCTGTGACTCATGCACCTCTGTGAGCTCTGTTCCTAGCACAGTGCGTGGCACACAGAAGGAATCGACGCCTGTTGGGTGAACAGAACCGAATAGAAAGGAAGAACCAGAAGGGCTCTTGGGGCCCCCTTTCACACTGGCTGTTGCTGGCATGAGGGAAGTTTGACCAGGGAAATAGAGTGAGTGTGAGGGGGAAGGACCCAAACGCCCCCCCCCCCCGACCGGGGCCAAGGCTGCTCTCTGTGAGTGGACTGTACACACAAAGGGAGCATTTGCTTCCTTACACCTCTCTGGCTGTGCATAGGAAATAACTACAAGAATCGTAACTGACCTCATATTTCTCTTCTCTTGAGCTTTTTGAAAATATTTCTCTCCTTTGCGTCTCTGTGCCATGAGCACAGCAAACATGCGATGGCCCGAGAGGCCGCCTGTTTCTTTATGCTCCGACACACGCTCGGGGAGTCGGAAAACCTCAGCTTCGGGCTTGGTTCAGTCCCTTAGCAGAAGCCGTGCAGCTCTGCTAATTTTCAGTCTCGGGTTTTTTTTTGCCTCTAAAGCAAGTATTAAAAAGGCAGACCTGTCTTTCTCACCAAGTTGTTGGGAATAATGCTTTGCAACTGGTAATGCAAAATACAAATACAAAATGAGATTATGACAGGAAACTGTGGTTCTAAACAACACATTCTTTACAAGTGTCCTTTTAGATGGTGGAGTCTAATTCTCTTTCCCAAATTGTGGGCCCGGCTTTGTGATTTATTTCAAAGGTGTACAATGTGGAGAAGTACAGCTGTCTGCCTTCTGAAGCTTCCCCTGGCTTTCAGGCTCCAGATCCCGTGCACGCCAGCCGTCGTACGACGAGGACAAGGACGCAGCCCGTGAAGAGGCCTGCGTGGGAGGAATGGAGGCCTCCCACCAATGACCAGTGCCACCTTGCCGACTGTGGGGTAGCCCACCTCGGAAGTCAGAGGCTCTTTCAGGTGACGCAGTCCTGACCAACACCTAGGCTGCACCCCGCTCATGGGCTCCACACCTGAACTGCCCAGCTAAACTGACCCCGAGTTTCTGACCCACAGAAACCGTGGGGCACAATGAAGTTTGGCTTTTAAGTTGCAACATTTGGGGTAATTTGTCATATGGCAACCAATAACTAATACCAACCAACCAGTGGTGTGGCAGACATTTCTGTTTCTCTGAGCATGTGATAGGTTTTGATCCAAATCCTTTCTTGCCTGTTCCTAGCGACTACCAACAAATTTGTATGTGAAGTGCAGGCTGCAGGGTCCGGCAGGGTCCTGCAAATCCACTGCTGAGTGGATCCAGATGGCTGGATGCCAAAGTAGAAATGGGGGCCAGGTAACTAGACCCCCAGGAAAGTGATTTCCGCACTGACCAAACACTGCTTCATCCTGGGGCTGTATCCTCATCTTGCACGATGCTGTTTACCCCTGCAGGGCCCAGGGTTGGCCTCCGGAATCCCGATCTCAACCGAGCTCTTTCTCACCTGGACCACGAGGGTCTTTACCCAACACTCACAGCACAGTCACGTTTTCGACCTGGTTTCCCCCACACAGCAGAGACTGCCCTCAGCTAGCTCCACCGTCTGCCACAGCCTTTGCCTGCCTTCCCCGGTCCTCGCTGCTCTGTGGACCAGGTGTGTGGACACAGCGGGGTGTGGTGCCTGGGTGTGCACACTGTTTCCTCTGTGCAAAGACTACCCAGCTGGTATAAAGAACAATCTGTATCAGCACCTTGTTAATCAACTACTTTAATTCACCCAGCTACCTGGCCCCATCACCAGAACGCCAAAACCCAGTAGTCATGGTCAGCGGAGCTCCAAAGACTGAGGCCTCTGGGGAGCAGTCCGAAGACCCAGGCTCCAGCCCTGGCACTTAGCAGTGGCTGTCACTCCGCCCTCCACCCAAGATCTGCAACGTCCTGGGAGACTGAGCGCGAGGCATGAACTGTTCAGCACCTACCTGAGGTACACCTGCTCTCCAAGGAAACAGCGACTTTCCATTTGCTCTGCTGCCAGCCTGCCTGTCCTGCAGAGGATAAAATTCAATCCCTTGCTTTCCCCTTTGAAAGATCACTTGTTAAAGATCCACTTATTTAAAAGGCATGACTTTTCCACAAATAACTTAACAGTCAGTCCTCTTTCCTAACTCATTAGCTGGGTGGAACAACCCTGGGTAAAGTAGCTAACAGAGATGTAGTGGTGTCTCACTGGAGGCCTCACGCTTGTCTCAGCCCAGGTTACTATGCTCAGGGGCTTCTGAGGGCAGTGACAGCAGCGGTGACACAGGCGCTGGCCACAGTGCAGCACAGGCAAGCTGTCACGCTTTGTTTTTCTGCTTGTTAAATCTGAATGCTCCTAATTAGTTACCCTGCCTGCTAACGCCTGGGTGAACAATAGCACGGAGAGCAGGGGTGCTGAGGCTATGAATACAAGTTCCTCGGGCTCCTGAGGCCTGGGGACTGGTGACCTGCTTGTGGTACTGAGGCGCCGTGATCCCCGTGTGCGCGAAGGTCATCACCTGTTCCTCCTCCGGTGAAAGGGCAGCTGCGCTGGGTGCCCACTCAGGCTGGCCTCTGTCTGCCGGCTCTGAATAGCGCCCACAGGGAACAACAGTCTCGAAGTCTGTGTGTGCCGGGGGGGCAGGGCCACACAAAATAACTTGCATAACTTCCTTGGGAAAGAATTCAGTAAAGTATGTTTTTAGAACGTGGCCTCGAAATGTCTTAAAACATTGCCTTTTGGTGATCATACTCAGTATCTAGAAAACACTAGAAAATCTTCAAGGTAGGACCACGATTTGCATTATTTCTTCAGAGGCCAATTTGGACAAATGTTTGGGTCCCACAGAGGACAGTCCCCAAGGTCTGTGGGTGTGGAAGACTAGTGAAAGTGTAACGGAGGAGTCAGCCAGCTCTTCCGGAGTGTCCAGTGTACCGAAAGTTCGCAGCATCGAATAACTCACCATTATTCCAACATACAAAAAGCAGAGATTGTTTTTTGGTTTTAGAATTCCGTGTGTTGTTATTTTACGGATCAGCATTTCCAATATTGTGTTCAGGGGCTAACGTTAACATCATTCCTTTGGTTTTCCCTGGGGAGGAAGCTAGTGAGGTTAGGATAGTGTGTGTGTGTGTGTTCACCCCTCTGTCCGTCGGTTCACGGAAAGTCTGTGCCCTGCTGCTCGGTGTGAGTGTTTACTGTGTTAGCATAAAACAAACAGCTCAGACCGTTGCAGGCAACTCCAGGAAGGTGGTTTGCATTTGGTTTACTCTTTTCTTTTCACGGCTCTTGGGTGCCTTGGGTCCCCCTCTCTGGCATCCTTCCCACTTCACATCTCTTCAGCAAGTTCTCCAGACCCCAGGCTTTGCATCTCTTTTTCCTCACTCAGTCTTATCTGTTGAGATCTCTCTCCCCTCAAATGTCATTCTATGTTTTGAATTTATTACTAAGACAAATGAATTTGTGCCAAAATAATGATTTATTCTTCTTAGGCAATGTATTTCTATTATTTAGAGTCTGAGTTGCCTTAACCTCAGGGTACAGTCTAGTTTGAAAATTTAGGGAGGGCGAACGATGGGGAGGTAAGTTCTTTGGATTGTCCCACAAGATGGGGGGGGCGGTGTTGGGAGGCGAAGGGGTGGGCGGTGGAGGAATGGGTGGGGAGGGGCTACCCTAACTGGCTGCCTCACCCATGGGATCATCCAGTACCCTTTCTCATGAATCACGCACAAACAGAATCATTCAGTGCTTAACTTACATATGCCCCAAAGGTGAGTAACACCAGAAGCGTTAGTCATTAATATACATTTTAGGGTTTTGTCACAAGAGTACGGGTAGCCAAAATTTAGAAGTTAAATCTGACCTCTCCTTTCAGCAAGTAGCAGGAACTTTAGAAGAATTCTCCTATCATTTACACAGAATGAGGAATGACATATTAAACCAGGGTTCTGATTTGCTCCTTACGAGCAACTGCAATCTCTTGAACATTAACTCACATATACTAATGTATTCTACTGGTAAAATGTGGAACTTTCTTATCAGTGTTAAAACGGCTCTGGGGCCGTGAGTAAGGAGCCACAGCTTACAGGCAAAGGGGAGGGCTCCTTGGGGTAGTGAGAGTGTTCTTCCTGCTGGCTCTTGGGAGTATCTCTTTTTATTGTATTCCCATCCTAACGCTCTTCCGTGGACTGTGATAATGACAGGTAGACCGAAAATGACAAAACACAAATTCTATTCTGCTTCCCCTTCTCAAAGTATCAAACCAGAAGAAAGCTCTTAAAAAGCAGTACCTCAGTTTCCCCATTCAAAACATGCACCGATAGTACTGGAAATATTGGTGGGACACGTGTAAAGTAGCCCCCATGCTGTGCCCCTGAAACCAACATAAAATAAAACAATTGAAATGAAATGTAATTGAAAAATACAAATTTTTAAACTTGTAAAAGAAAACAAATCTTGAGATTTATAGATTTAAAAACCATGCACCGATACTGGTCCCTTTGTCCACAGACGCTTAGTCACTGACTGCCAAACCCTTTAGAAGGAACTGCCTGTCAGTTCCAAAAAACCACTGCGTGTTCTCACCTCCTAAACGAAATGTCCTGTTTGTAAGATTTTATTTTCTGCCAATTTACATCTTTGAATCTGTAATTCAAAGATTACAGATTTAATAGGATTTTGTATTCTAGCAATTTTTACTTTGCTGAACAGAAATTCTCTGGCAATGCCAAACCGAAGAGATGACCAACTCAACCCGGTGGACCCCCGAGCTCCTGGGAGTTGGGAAGCCTCTGCCCCCACTTTCTGCCCCCTCCCGTGGCCCTGCTGCTGGGCCAGGAGGGGTGCTTAGCTCTATCTTAATGTCCCACGTCACAGTGCTGCCACTGGTGAGTCAGGTCACAACTTGTGTTTTCAACTACTACTTTCACGATGTGCTAGTAAAATCCAGTCAGCAGCACAATCACTGGTGAGATAAATAGATAATTAGGGACTCAGTACAGCACGAGCTACAAATTTTGCCAATAACTGGCACTCACTGGCCAGTGGGCAGGTGATTACAGCTCCCAGAGCAAGGGAGTTCCCTGTGTGAAGTGGTGTCAGTCTGTGCTAGACATTGACTGACGTCCAAGTGTAGGATCGTAAAGGAGAATGCATGCAAAGAGGCCAGGAAATTCAAATGATAAGAAGGGGAAAAAACTGTCTGAATGTAACATCAGAAACATTGAGGTAGCTTGAAGTCTTTAGCCAAATTGTTGAGCTAAGTCTATTGGCTAAAACTTTGGGGACTGTTACTTATAAAACTGAAAACACACACACACACACACACACACACACACACACACACACACAGACAAGAAGATTGTAAATGTTTTTGTACCAGAATTCTTTCAGCATTATTATTTAAGGTATTATTAATGTTTGGTATACTGTATTATTTTAAGAGTACATATACTTAAATTATCAATCCCCCTTAACAATGTTTACTAAGTGCTTACCTTTTTTTCTTTTTGGAAAGAAAAATGTCTATTGTTTTGTTTTTTAAATAAAAACTAATAAGAAAAATCAAATTCACTTAAGGGAAATTTGTAGAAAGGAACTGGCCAGCAGGAAGGGCATCTGTATTATTATTGAGATCTCTAACTCTTGGTTACCTGCTTCAGTTTACCTTCCCCTCCCCTGAAAAATGGATAAGCGGAGACGCATGTTTCTATAGCTGTGTTATATGAGAGGAAGGCCTGCCTTTACAGAGAACCCCACTTTAGGAGTGGGGAGGAATAACTTACTCTAAAACCCCTGAGGCTGACATGAAACGGGATGACAAAGCAGCCAGGCGAGGCCGAAGCGGCACAGGACAATACGGGGCTGGCAAGTGGGTCAGAGCCGCTGGGCCACGTGCTACCACCACCGTGCTCTGTCACAAAGCAATAGTATTTTTTTCCCCTCCGTGTGTTCCTTTCCTTTACCTATTTACTTGCAAGAATAGTTCAGATTCAGAAAACATGCCTGAAATTTACTCAGAAGCCAAGAGTGGAGGTGCCCTTCAGTACTGATAGCCTAGATGAAGACAGATCAAAAGCTAAATCCAATTTAAGCCACCCCAGGCAGGAAAAGCAATTGAATTAAACCTCTTCTAAATATGATAAGTTTGGGGGTTTTAAAGCCAGGCACAAAGCACCAGGCCTTAGAGTAAATGGATGCGGGCAGCTCTCGCCGCCCTGCCCACGGGGAGTGGGATGGGCGGCCGCTTTGCCTCCATCACTTCACTACTGGGGCTGAGGACTGGTTAAGCTGCTTACAGGGCTCCGGGGGCTAATGGTCTGGCCCACCAAGACTGAAGTAAGCCGCTTGGCATGTGTGGTATGACTATTACAAGGAAAAAGAAAAGAAGAAGAAAAAAGACAGCAGGGTACAGGAAAGCTTTAAAAAGCGGGTTTTATTATGTCAAATGGACACTACTTTGACACTCTAAAATGAATATGGAATTACTCTGATTCTTTCACTTAATCTGGTAACAGCACTCATTTGTGAAAGGCTTCCTCAAAGAGGACTCACTTTGGGGCCCGCCCATTCTGTTTTCAACCACCTTTATGAGAATGCATCGTAAACCTGCTTCTCAAGTGATAGTCTGGTTCCCAGACACTGCGATCAGGTAGAGGCCTAGAAAATAGACAAATGTATAATGGCCTGTTCACCAATGCTGCCCCTCGAACACCACTGGGCAATCGTAATTAAAAATAGATGCCCTTCCACCCTAGCCAGCAGATCACCGCAGCGAGACCGTGCGGTGCCGGCGACGGGACTGAAAGAGTGGAGGGAGCTGGTGCGCACAAACAGTTACAATCGCCGCACAAGGGGAACGAAAACTCTAGCATCCTCTCAGACTTGTCCAACAAAGTGCTTTAAAACTACTTCTACCACTTAAAATAAATTTCCTATCTCTGGGGAACAAAAAGAACACAAAAGTCTTAAGTTTAAACTATTTTTAAGATTTTTTTTAAAGTCTTAAAATGACTGAAGGATCTGTACAGCTTTCTCGTTGACCTCATTTCTTCTGGGCAAAACCACCAGAGAGGAGAACAACAAACAGAAGAACAGGGGAACGGTAGTGGAGACGTTCTGAAAGTTGTCGCAATTATTTTTTTGTCAATAACTGTTGAAAGAATCAATTGATATGCCTTCATTTAGTGTCTTTTTAGGGAAGGAGTTGCTGATTTAAATGATTTAACCAAAGCTTAACATATTCAGAACTTGGGGTTGAACAGACAAATGTCCGTTTTCTTCCTGGCTGCTAACTTGTCAATCATTAAAAGGACATACACTAATAGAAGCATAAAAAGATGATTTTGACTCTTATATGCTTTGTTACATTTTGTTAAAATTTAAAACCATCGAATTGTTTGGCTTGAGCATAAGGAGTTTAATGTATTCACTGCTTTTATATCCTTTTTCCTTGTACAATTCTTTCTACTGAGATATAATTCACATACCATAAGACTCACCCTTTTAAAGCGTACAAGTCAGGGGTCATTAGCATATGCACACAGCTGTGCAACCATCACCACTATCTAGCTCCGGGACATTTGCATCGGCCCCAAAGGAAGGCCTGGACCGTCAGCCATCACCCCGTCCTTCCACTCTCCTCCCCAGGCCCTGGCAACCACTCACCCGCTCTCTCTGTCCGTGGATTTGCCTGTTCTGGGCACTTCATTCAAATAGATCATAAAATATACATCTTTTCCGTCTGCTTTTTCCCAGCATGATGTTTTCTAGGTGCACTCCTGTTGCCTATGTGTTAGTACTGTACTCCTTTTTATGGCCAAGTAACATTCCATTGTATGGACATCAACATTTTGTTTACCTTGTTCATCAGGTGATGAATATTTGGGTTGTTTCCACTCTTTGGCTGTTACGAGTATGCATGTATTAAGTGTTAAAGTGGACATGTGTTTTCAATTCTGTAGGTATATGTCTAGGAGTAGAATTGCTGGGCCACATGGTAACCGCTGAATTCCTCGAGGGGCCGCCAGCCTGGTTTTCCACCACAGAGGCTGTACCCCTTCATGTTCCCACCGGCAACGGGTGAGAGCTCCGATTTCTCTACGTCTTTGCCAACAGTTGTTATTGTCCTGGAATATCTTTTTATACTAACTTTATTTTTTACATTCTGAAGAGAAATTAATCAATTATCAAGGCTTGAAAGAAAACTGCCCCAGGGTGGCTGAATTCAGCGCCCAGACCATGATCAACAGAGACCCCTCCCCAGGGAGGGAGCAGAAATGAAATGGCCCCTCTGGGCACTCACCTGCTGCAGATCGGCGAGCGAGTACAGGTGGATTTGTTGGAGGAGGTACTCTCTGGGGAAAATTCTGAAAACAAGGACAGAAACCCAGATGAACTGTGATGCTGCCACACGATGCATTTTCTCCTGATAAGTTTCAAAGTCTCATTCAAGGTCCCTTTCGTCTGCCTTCTCCCCTTCCCACCTATAATGCTCCTCCTACCCTCTGGAAAATCTGTAATAAGACCTTTTTCCAGATATTTCTCTTCCTAACACACATCGTGAGACGGGAGTAAAACTCTGCTCCTTGATTTCTACCGTAATCTGAGGTGCTGTCGGTACCAGAGTGGTCCAGGCCCAAGGGCCAGAGCACCGGGTTTTCTTGTACCAGCTGTGCCCCTAACAAGCTGCACCACCTCAGGCGAGTCACAAAACCTACTTCAGCTTCTTCACTGTTGAATGAAGGTGACTGAACTCCATTCTCTGAATCTTTCCAGCTCCATTATTCTATGTCTAATTGAATAGATTCTGGAGTTGAGAAAAATAATGGGGCTGGAAGCCTGCGTGTCTTCTGTCTGGAGGCTTCTACAGGTTTCATTAGCAGGGACAGCAGTGCTCAACATCACGTCGGTGAGCTGTCCTCTTACACGCACGGTGAGGATAAATTTTAGACCCTAGGTACAAATGGGAATAATGGAACAAAATAGCTCAAATTGGGACTCCCTGACAAAATCCCATGTCTTTTGCTGCTGTCATTTCATAGCATCTGGGTAAACGACAGTGAGTGAACTTTAAAACAAACAAACAATAGATTACGGATAAAGAGACAGGTACTAAAGAGTGGATGGTCACAGAACAACACTACACACACAACAAAACTCATGGTTCTAGCATTTTCTCTCTTTATCTTACATGGTACTATGCATTTTTCTGGTGTCCTAAATGAAGGAAACCACACATTTCTTAACATTTATGACTATCCACTAGGAGAGTGCCAGGCACTAGGAAGACAACTAGGAGTAGGACGAACCTAGTATCTGAGTTCGAGAAGCATGACGTCAAGTGAGGGAACAGTACGTGAACTGATAATTGCAATACAGTGTGGTCGGTTATTGAAAGAGAGTAATGCGTGGGCATTCATTTCTGGAATGGTCGAACATGGTGGATCCCAACCCTAGCTGTCTATTAGAATTACCTGGGGAGCTTTTAGAAAATAACAGGGCACAAGCATGGGTAGAACCCAGAAATCAGTGTTAAACAAGACACAAACTCTCCTGATAATTAGTGCAGCCAGAGTTCATAGCCACTGACCTAATATCCATCCTGCTCACTAGGACATTCATTATTCAGTCTTTTAATTAAGTATGCATTACTTGACAAATCTAGAGATTAAGTCATTCCTCCTCCTGTTACCCAGCTTCCCCTAATATAACATTTTATACAACTATGGTATCAAAACTACAAAATGAACTATTATGTAAATTAAAGATTTCATTCAGATTTCATCAATCATATCACTACATATTCAGGACTGGATCCTTGAACAAAGGATCCAATCCTGAATACAACATTGCATTTATAGATTTTAAAAAAAAATACTGCAGTCCACCCTTATCCGTGGTTTTACTCCCTATAGTTTCAGTAACCTGCAGTTCAAAAATATTAAATGGAACACTGTAGGAATAATTCATAAGTTTTAAATTGCACACCGATCTAAGCAGTGTGATACAATCTCACACTGTCCTGCTCTGTCCCACCTGGGATGTAAGTCATCCTTTGCCCAGCACACCCGCACTGTATGTGTTAACCATCCTTCACTCACTTAGTAGCTGTCTTGGTTATCAGACTAACTGTGGCAGTACCTCAGTGCTTGTGTTAAGTAGCCCTTATTTTACTATTGTAATTGTTCTATGTTATGACTGGCTATTGTTGTTGGTGTCTTACTATGCCTAATTTATAAATTAAACTGTATCACAGGCATGTATGCATGGGAAAAAACATGGTATATAGGGTTCAGTACTGTCTATGGTTTCAGACATCCTTTTAGGGGTGCTGGAACATACCCATTGTGGTTAAAGTGGGGACTACTGTATACATATATTTAAGCATTTGCAAGAAGACTGGAGACACAAACGTATGTGCAAAAAGGAAACACAGGACACAGTATCTCAGCGGGACTACGAGGACAGCGATGCATGATGATCTAATGCAGGGCCAGAGGAGGTGCGAGCCCGGCTGCCTGGGGGGCATGATCCTTCCCAAAGGTGACTGCTTCTTCAATGAAATCCCTTTGCAGGTGAAATGAAAGCAAGGCGGCAGCAGAGCTGATAAATGGAGACAGTGAACCAGGTGAATAGGCTGG
The DNA here is from genome assembly GCF_019186645.2 of Phyllostomus hastatus. Lineage (NCBI taxonomy): Eukaryota > Metazoa > Chordata > Mammalia > Chiroptera > Phyllostomidae > Phyllostomus > Phyllostomus hastatus. The sequence continues at coordinate 16,391,185 of NW_025333583.1, read as the reverse complement.
CAAATCATTTCAAAATTAGCATTGCCTCTTCTGTTGCTTTGTACAAACATAGGTCAGAGAGGGTTAGAAGAAGGAAGGCAACTAAAATGAACTATAGCAGAGACAAATGCAGGGTAGCCTGTCTATAATGTTTTGTTACTTAAAATTCTTTGTGCTCCTAAACCCCCAAATTCTATGACTGAGAGCATAAAGGATATAAGAATTATTTATAAGTTTACAAACTAAATCATGCTGGTATTCTTTTAGTAGAATACCAGAGCCATTCAGTTGTCCAGTCAACAAACCCTCATTGAGTGCCAAAAATAAGCCAGGTGTTGTGCTAACTGCTGGTGGATATGTCAATGAGCACATCTGATGAGCGATAAAGGCAATGCCCAGGTTTTTAAAAAATTTTTATTAAGGTGTAATTGACATATACCATTACATTATACAGGGTAGATATGCAAAATACAGAGTTCATTCTTATATTATTATTAATGATTATATTATTTTCCATACAAACAACTATAAACCTACTTTTGTCCCACCCTGTATTAGTAATAGATGTATAACATAATGATTTGATATTTGTATGCAGTGTGAAATAATCACCACAGTAAGTCTCGTTAACATCCGTCACATATGCAAAACAGTATCATGAACAACAGTCATCGTGCGGCCCATCGCGTCCATGGCTCATTTCATTACTGGAGGTTTCTACCTTCTGACCCCCTTTACCCACTCCTCCCACACGTCTGGCAACCACCAATCTCTTCTCTGTATCTGTGTCTGGTTTCTTTGGTCTTTATTTTTCAATTCCACAGGTAAGTGAGATCACATGGTATTTTTCTTTCTCTGTTTGACTCATTTCACTTAGCATAACCTCGTCAAGGTCCATCCATGTTGTTGCGAATGGAAAGAAGAAATTTCATTCTTTTTTATGGCTGAATAATATTCTGTAGTGTATATACACTGCATTTTCTAATTGTTTCCATGACTGGCTATTGTAAATAATGCTGTGATAAACATGGGGTTGCATATATTTTTTCATTTTCTTCAAATAAATACCTAGGAGTGAAATTGCTGGATTAACCTCCATACTGCTTTCCACAGTGGCTGCACCAACAGTAAACATTCCCACCAACAGTAAACAAGAGTTCCCTTTTTTCCACTTCCTCACCAACACTTTTTTTTTACTTTTGATAATGAGCATTATAACAGGTATGAGGCAAATGAAATAACAGGCATTTCATTTTGGTTTTGATTGTTTTCCCTGATGATCAGTGATATGGAGTACTTTCTCATGTACCTGTTGGCCCTTTGTACGTCTTCTGTGCACACATGACTATTTAGAGCTTCTGCCTATTGTTTAATCAGGTTGTCTGGTGTTTTGTTATTATAAGGTATACATTCTTTATATTCTGTATTTTGAATATTAACCCCTTATCAGCTCTGTGATTTGCAATTATTTTCTCCCAGTCAGTAGGTTGCCTTTACATTTTGTTGGTGGTTTGCTGTGCAGAAGGTTTTCATTTGTTTATTTTTGCTTTTGTTGCTTTCTGTGCCAGATTCAAAAAATCACGGCCAAGTCCTGGGTTAAGAAGCTTGTCCCCCAGTTTCCTCATTTTGTGTATGGCTGTCCAGTTCTCCCAGCACCATTTATGCAAGAGACTGTCCAAACGCCATTGTAAATTTACAACTCTTCAGTTGTAAATGAATTGACCATAGGTCCGTGGTTTTATTTCTGAGCTTTTTCTTACTAGGCTGGGCCCTCCTTGCTTCCAAATAGTTGATTATTCTTCTTCTCACAATAACCAACCAACTCGGGGCACAGTCAGCTCTAGTATTTCACCAACATTATTTGTACAGCTAAAGTTAGCTATGCATTTACTTAGTGTTTCTGTGTGCGTAAGTATATTTCACAAGGGTTTGTTTTCTCTCTCTCTTTAGGAGTTTCTAAGCCCCTCCGGCAGCACCTTATCTGCTGTCTCCTCTCTATCCCTCTGCAGGGTCTGATACTGTAATTCACACGAGGTCAGTCATAACAGACATAAAGGACTGGAAAATGCAATATATACAGAGAAGATAAAGGAACTGAGCTTATTGTGTCTGGAGAAGATGCTCTGTCCAGATTTAGTGGTGGCTGTAAAAAACAGAGATATTTAGTACAGATAATGCCAGTCAGCTTTTTTTTTTTCTCTCTGGAGGATGGATATTGTAGCACTGAAGTCAAATATGAGAATAAATTTCCTGAGAGGGAAGACTGAGAGGTATTAAAATGTGTCTCTTACAGTGATGCCTTTTCATGTAAGTAAAAGAAAAAGATATTCTGCAGCTATTTAGAGGTAGAGACGCACTCTTCTGCTTAGAGGAGGTTAGGGTTTTGAAGGCAGAGTCAGATAACTTACGGCTGCCAGCTATCAGTTTCTTCGTCTTCCCCATGCCTTCCTCTTCAAGGTACACTGCATTTGCAAGACATTCTCTGAATATCTTCCTTAGGCAGACCATCCATAGGGTAAATAATGACTTAAAAGCCAAGCCCAGAAAAGCCTTGGCAACCTCCCATGTGGGGGGTGTCAAGGGAATTTTCCCTACTGTGGCTTAGATGTACAAGTTGGCTCTCTGGATAGCTGCTCTTTAGGGAAGGGATGGGACGAGTAGGGACTCCCCGGGGCCAGTTCCCCTTAAACCCTGAGCAGTGGAAGAGGTTGTGGAGGACCCGCAAGCCCAAGGCGTGCTCAGCTAGCACCGAGCTGCCTGAGCAGATCTGACTCGGAGAGGAAGAGGCTCTGCAGGAGACACAGAGATAAACGTGAGCAGCTTCAGGGACGGCCTGGGAAGCCTTTCCTGTCTGGGAGGTAAAGTTTGGCGCCCCCTTAACAAAGTCAGGTCGGCATTAATTTTTACTATTAATGTATTCAAGAAAGAATGGATGTTTACGTGCATTGTCTGTCAGAAAACAGATGTGATCATATCTCCCATGAACTTAATGCAAATAAAGTCCAGCTTTATGACCTCTGTGAGTTGTCACCATGATGAAAACCTAAGATCAGGACCTAAGATCAGCATATCTTTCACTGCAATAGCAGGCATTGGGTACATGACACGGGAAAGGCATTGTGCTAGGCCCTGGAGATTTGGAACCCAAGAGGAGTTTTTTATTATTTTTTATTTTTTTATAGTCAAGTTTCTTTTTAAAGATTTTATTTATTTATTTATTTATTTATTTGAGAGGGGAAGGGAGGGAGAAAGAGAGAGAGAGTAACATCAATGTGTGGTTGCTTCTCATGTGCCTCCCACTGGCGACCTGGCCTGCAACCCAGGCATGTGCCCTGACTGGGAATCGAACCTGCGATGCTTTGGTTCAAAGCCCGTGCTCAATCCACTGAGTTATGCCAGCCAGGGCCCAAGAGGAGTTTTTTAAATATCGGACCACGTAGGCCACTGGGGTGAACAGACAAGTATGGAGCGGTTCCAGTTCACAAGTATAGTGCTGATCTGTAGTCATGCGTGCAGGGTGAGAGAAGCCTGCAGAATGCATGGTCAGGAAAGGCCTCAGGGAACCGACAAGTTCAAGTTAATCTGAGCGAGTGGAAGGATGGGCATTCCAGGTGGAGGGAGAAGGTGGGTAGGAGCGGAGAGGCCAGAGGGAGAATAAGGCTCTCAGAGAACCGACCGCCTGTGTAGATGAAGGAGCTGTCCATGCGTACACTCTGGGGTGGGGAAACTGCAGGGTGCGAGCTTAGAAAGGCAGGATGTAGCCAGACATGAGAGGCCTTGAATGCCCCAAAATAGACGGGGTGCCATAAAAGTGCCTCCGGCAGGAGAATGACAGGGCTAGATTCGCACCTGTAAAAGAACAATGTCAGCAGAACGGGAAGAGGGCAGGAGAAGGAAAGGATGGATGATTTGGGGGGGGTAAACTAGATGAGAAACGATGGGGGCCTGAACAGCATTTAAACGGTTGCCCAGGGTTCAAGGGAAATGCACAGGTCATGATGACTCACCGGAAGTGCAGGCCAGGAAGGAGTTTGGGATTACTCACAGTTTTCTAGCTAGGTCCAGTCGGTAAATGGCAGTTCCGTTTACTGACATGGGGACAAGGACGAGGAGCTGTGTTTGGGGAGAAAGGTAGCTCGGCTATCAGGGCAGAGGACTGGAAGTGTTGGTGAAACGGCCAAGTAGAGCTGTCCAGAGTCAGCAAGGAGATTTCCGTGCCCCCAGCCTACAGGTGTGGGTACAGCCGTGAGAATGAATCATAGCCTGGGACAGCCCGTGTTAGGGAAACGGAAAACATGGGACCCTGGCAGAACAGTGCTGTTTAAGGAGTAGCTGCAGGAAGGAGACTGGGAAGGAACAGCTTGTTAGGGAGGAGAAAGCGCAGAAGAGGGAGTGTCAGGGAAATCAGGGAAGGAGAGAATTTCAACAAGGAAGAAGAGGGTCAATGGCAGCAAAGGCAGCGGAGAGGTCAACTAACATGGGGAAGGCTCTCACGAGGTCTGAGAAGTCTGCTGGATTTGGCAGAGGGAATTCACGAGTGACCTCGGACAGATGGTTAGGGGAGGAAGATGGAAACCAGACTGCAGAGGGGCGAAGGGCTGATGACTCTTGTAAGAAGCTAACTTGCAAGGAAAGGAGAGAAACTGGGCCATAGCTAAAAAAGGATGTAGGACTAAGAGAGGATTCTTTTCTTAAATGTGGGAGAGACTTGGACATATTTACATGATAAACTAGAGAAGCCAGTGTAGAAACAGAAGCTGCAGATACAAAAGTCATGATAATTGAGAGGGAGCCTGGGCCTGGAAAGGCCTCCAGGAAATGGGATGGGGACCAGCTGGAAGCGCTTCCAAATACACACGCACCCTGCGTTTTCTTAATTGAAATCCTTCAAGGTTTTACTAAAATGTGAAAACGCAATTACTGATTCCTCCAGTGCTCCCTCCAAACTCCAACGTATCGGGAAGCGAAAGCAGCACACTGACCGAGGCGCTCCGCCTTAGCGGTGTCTGGAAAGCAGGGTCCGTGCCGCAGTGCAGCACGGCCTTTTGTTTCCCGGTGAGGCTGCTGTGTTTGGGATTTTCTGTCCATTAAGTGACCTCACTGCACTGCAAGCCTATTAATCATCGGGTCTGACAGCATTTCTCCAGCAGGCCGGCCACGAGGACAGCGTGCTCATGCCAGCGCAAGTTCATCTGGTCGGTACTGACACAGGGGCCAAAGGGCAGACGTGAGGAGAGTCAACTCTGCATTCCACTCACCTGCCCCTGGCAGGTGGCACTCTCACATTCTCTGATGCCAATGAACAAGGAGGAAAGCTGCTAAAGGGTCATGAAAACCAAGTAGCACAGTCATTTCTAGTGCCAACGTTTTCTATTTTATCACCTTTAGAATTGCCTGACACACCGAGAAGATAGCTTAGGCTTCATTATAGATTGCTCTAATGAGAAAGGTGAGAAAGGATGAAAATTAAGGGAAAAGATCATACATGATTCAGAGCCCGTATATTAGGCAGCTGGTACTTGAGGTTAAAAATGCAGAGATAATTGCCTATGAAATCAAAGCCAGGAGTCTTTACAAAAAAGGTAGGGGGTCCTCATTCCATTTTGTACCAGGACACTGAGTCAAATACATCAAGACCCATTTAACCTGAGTAATTTCTGAGGACTTCGACTCAGCTTCCACCAGGCCCTGATGCTGATGAGAGAAGGGGGACAGGTCGGGCTCTGAAGTAGGCAGACCCTTTGCAGGATTTTTGATAGGTTCAATAATATCACCATTTCCCTGAAGCTCAGTTCTCAGAGCTGCACAACTGGCAGCAAAGGAACCAATGATTAAAATGGAAAGAAAAAAGTTTGCCGTGGAAATACCACAACACACGTAATAGGCTTTAAGGAAAAGGCCTCCCCTCTTTCCCCTCCCCCCTCCTCCCTGCTACACACTAAATCTAAAAGATAATACAACACCGAAGGAAATCCTCCAATTTTGATCCCAAATTATAAAGGTCTATAGGAAGAATATGGTGCATAAGGAATCATATAAGAGGAAAATCATTTATTCATATATTATTACTGTGCTTTCCAAGAATACATGCTCCAGGGTAGGTAATTTGTACCTGGAGCTGAGAGCCTCGGTGTCTTTCCTTTGGAGGGCACAGGCACCCACACGGAGATCAGCAAAAAGCACTGTGAAGCATCCCCAGGGAGATGCAATTTGGTGTTCCTGATACGAGCTGCAAACTCTTCCTGAAATAGTTACATTAGGCTGGATGTGGACAGGACGCATATGTCCAGCCATGCTCCTGGCTAATGGAAAAACAATTTGAAATCAAAGGCAGATATTTTGATAGCAACCCGTGTGGAAGAAACAAACTTCAATCATTTTTCTAGATAACTCATTTTGCTAATCTCATTGGATGAAAAAGTGGCAAGATTGTATCAGATATTATATCCGGGTAGATGATTATGGGAAATAAGGGTCTCTCTTACCGGCTCATTCAGAAATTGTGCTTAAATTTCTTAGCAACAGTCTCCCTGGAGTAGAAATACTTGGGAAGTAATTTTGGTTGTGATTATTCTGGGGTCTGATTATAAGAGCAACAGATTATAACAGTTATTGTAGCTCCTACCTCAAATTCTTAGGATATTTTTTAACAGTTCCAAGAATATAACCCTTTTCCTGCAATAAGTTTTATATTTTGTTGTTTCTTAGAAAACAATTTTAGATAATTTATGTTTCATTTAATCTCAGAGTAAGATAAAATCACTTTCTAACTTTCTGAAGGGTTTCTCAGTAAATACAAAGCTATGTGTATATTATAGTGAAATTAATATATAACTTGCCAGAGTTATTTTTTCAAAATTTACTTATCTGTTAAGTTTTGAAAGACACTGTCTTTTTTTTTAGAGAGTCTGTGGGTCCCATCTAGAGTGTTGATATTGGTATTTTTATAATTGGCTAAATGAGATCTCTAGAGAAAATGAGAGAGGAGGAGCTATTAGGAGATCAGGAGGTTAGATGACTTGAAAACCCTAGTTCTAGAAGTCATCCGAAGGAAAAGGAATTCTTGATGTAGAATGAGAATGACTGCTTTCAAAAAGTATCAAAGAGGCATCCTGGGTTTCAGTAGTTTCTGAGTCCTGATAGGTTCATGCAGCTAATCTGGTCAGACTAAAGCCTCAGCTGCCGCTAATGACACTTTTAATTAGCTAACCTGAAAACCAGCCACAAAGGCTGGAAAATATTAAACCTTACAGAAAATATGAGTTATATTCATTTACTGAACTTAAAAGAGGGTTATCTATGTACTCGGAAGTGTTAATAATTACTGGTCCTTAACGAGACTAATTTTGTGATAATATTGTTGCTAAAATGGGTTTATGCCTCTAAAATTCAACACTAACCAGACTGTTGGCTACTAACTGCACCTCTGTACCTCCGATTTCAGTCAGAAGGTGTTCCTCACATGCCGCTCAGAAGCGCAGCCAGTCCAGTTGGCACAGCCTGTGTTTTAAGAACGAGGCTACCCCAAGAGATACACTCTTAACAAGCCGGCATTCTCAATGAAGTGTATTCAATCCAGAACAGTGTGCATCTTTTCTCTCTGTAACAGAAATCCCTCCACCTAATACATCTGGACTTTGGGGGGAAGGGGTTGAGGTAGGGGACAAGAGATGGCGTTGCTCTGAAATGGTCTCTCCCAGCTAATTTATTATTAGCCCATGCAGTCTTATCTTGGGTACACTAAATAACATCCTCATTTCCTTCTTCCGAGGTCAATAATATATAGGTCTGCTCACACAGCAATACATCATTTTCACTCAGTGGTTCATGATACTTTGCCAAACAGTTACTGGCATAAAAAGATACAATATACTAAGGGAAGCGACTGGGTTAAAAGAAGGATATTCCATATGAAGCTCAGAGGAAAAAGCCTCGAAGGGTATACACCACAGTGGTAGAATAATGTGGGCCTTTCTTAAATACTTTGGTTTTCTACGATGAGCAGTATTTTTTTTTGTAATAAGAAAAAAATAAGTTTGACTAAATTTAGTGGGTAGAATCTTGGTGCTAGTACTTTATTCATTTAATTAATTTGTTTGGCAAATATTTATTAGTGCCCGCTATATGTCAGGTATGGTCTAGGGCCTGGGGATGCAGCAGTGAACAAAAGAGATATAAAGCCTTGCCCCTCTGCAGCTTATGTCTGGTGGGCAGAGCAGGGCCACTGCCTACGGCAGTGCAGGTGGAGCAAAGCACAACCTCCATACCTACACTAAAGGGCCGGCGAGAGGAAGACAGACAAAATAAAATACCATGTCAGGTGGAAATAAGCTGAAAAGAAATAAGCACAGGAAGTGTGTGACAACGGTTGCAATTTTTAGCAATTGCAATTCATTTGAATTTTTTTCAGATTAATGTCACTATTCATTTATTTTTCAATTACAGTTGACATACAATATTATATTAGCTTCAGGTATACATAGTGATTAAGCAGTACATCCTTTACAAAGTGATTACCCCGTAAGTCTGACACCCACTTGCCACCCATATAGTTATTATTGACTCTATTCCCTATGCCATACTTGACATCCCCGTGTCTATTCATTGGTTGCAATTTTAAAGAAAGTGGTCAAGAATGCTTCATTAAGGTGAGTTGAGTAAAGACATGAAGGCGGTAAGGAAGTAAGCTTTGTGGTTATCTGGGGAAAGTAGAAAGTATAGAATTCATGTAGATGCCTGCTAGGCATGCTCAACAGAAAGGCCAGTGTGACCGGAACAGGGTAAATGAGAAGGGAAGTGGTGAGAAGAGGGCAGAGAGGTAGCGGGGAACGAGGCCACGTGGGACCTTGGCTTTTACTCAGAGCAGGAGGTGAAGCCATTAGATAGTGTGGATCAGGGGTGATGTCATCCAGTCTACATGTCCACTCTCGCTGTGCTCTTCAGAACAGACTGAAGGGGGAGACCGGTTACTGCAATGATTCGGGGGAAATAATTCAGGGGAAGACAGTGGCTCGGCCCTGGGTGGTAGCAGTGGAAGTGGTGATGAGCGAATATATTTTGAAGGTGAAGCTGACAGGATTTGCTGATGGATTGGATGTGGACTGTGAGAGAAAGGAGTTTGCTCTGAACACCTGGATGGATGGCAGTGCCGTGAAGCCAGATGGAGGAGTCTGCGGGAGGGACGATTTGTAGTGGGAGTGGAGGCAGGGATATCAGGAGCTCAGTTTTGGACACATTAATAGGCGTCCCAAGGACACTTCAACCTTTGAACTTAGCTTCCCTCCAGTGAACTCCCTAGAAAGACTGCTCTCCCTGGGGTAACAGCAGAAGGCATGGAAGGGGAATCCTGGTAAATCAGGTGACATTTATGGGGACTCCTCTAAGAGCTTAGCAAGATGCTAAATTTTCCTTGAAGGAAGAAGCAGCAATGAAACTCTCCCAACACACACGCACACTCACTTTTTTCTGGTAATCACCAGGATAAATAATGTTAATAAAAACAGCAATCTTTTGATAGATGTTTCTCATCATTCGGCAAAGCTGGTATGTCATTGAGAAGTAATGCTGGATATAAGTATTTCAAATAAAATGTGAAACCAAAGACAGGAAGGTGGTTTAGAAGGTAGAAGAATGACATTTCATATTCTCTTGAGACTCCCAATTAAGCTGTTAAGTTGCTTCAGAACCATCGAAGCCAAGTGGGACCAATGCTTCACCCACATCGACACAATTCTGCTCTGAGCAACTGGGAGAATAGGCTTAAGGTTGCCTATTAGCCACAACTAGGATTGGAGAAAATCTAATTTTAAATTTATATCATAATAGAAACTTTGGACTCACTAGGCAACCCAAGTCCCCAAATCACATTTTGATAGAGAATAGGAAATGCTCAGGCACCCACATTAATTTCTAGAATGTCTTTCCCTGGATTGGATGATTGCACTTTACTCAGAAGAGAAAAGATGACTTAAATCAAGATTTCTGAAAAGCTGGTCCAAACAGCTGGTATCAGTCTGGTGAAGTTTTTAGCAGTGCAAGGTAAAATGAGGGGAAAAAAAAGAGTAGTAGAATACATTTAAATATATTTGACTTTTTAAAAAGCTGTTCAATTTCTGAGGTTGTTTGCCTAAATGTATTTTTAGTGTTACTATGTTCTTTTATGAAATGATAGTGAGAAACAGGTGGTCATGTTTAAGTTTGTTTTGGCTATAGACATATATAAGATAGCCCTATAGATAGCTACACATTTTTGTTTTAAATGAACAGGTCTGTGAAATGCAAAGGCCTGGTAAACACTGACTAGAGAAAATGAACTCGCGAGTGCTAAGCCAGCCATCACGCCTTCCCCTCCAAGGCTGCCTGCGCTGGCAGGGCGCACAGGGTGCCCGTGTCAGCCTTCCCACCTTCCTGCTTGTGGGATAGTACCGTGTGCCACCTCCCCACTCTCCTCCACACTCTCCTAATGACCTCAATCAAGACTTCAGGAGAATTCCAAGTAATTCCTCTTTTTTTTAAAGATTTTATTTATTTATTTTTAGACAGAGGGGAAGGAAGGGAGAAAGAGAGGGAGAGAAACAACAATGTGTGGTTGCCTCTCATGCGCCCCCCACTGGGGACCTGGCCCTCAACCCAGGTATGTGCCCTAGACTAAAAATCAAACCAGTGACCCTCTGATTCACAGGTTGGCACTCAACCACTGAGCCACACCAGCCAGGGCCCAGGTAGTTCCTCTAAAGAGTCTGGAGACCTCTGGACATCACCATCACCAATAACAAGCGTGCCTGGGAAAGCAGCAGCGATCTGAGTGGTGGGAAACCAGTAGGCCCACTGCTTACTAGCTCTGTCACCTCAGGCAAGTCACACGGCATCTCAAAGTGACAGTTCTTTCTCTTCTCCCTAAATACCCTCTGCCCTAGCCATAAGGGCTGTTGTAAAGAACAAATAACATATTTACAGGAAAGTATTTCTTAATTGAGAAAATCATCATTATCTTACACAGGCACAGGCACCAACATAAACAAATGAAATAGGCCGGGGGTAAGAAAAACGGCAGCGATGAGTTTAATACCGACTGCCGCTGTGTCTCAGGAGACGACAGGGCACGGAAACTAAGGCAGAGTAGAGTATCTAGTGTCTCCAGCTGATGTCTGCTCTCCGGGAATGAGGGAAGCCTGGCAGAACCAGAGCGTCTGATTTCCTAAGAGCAACCAGAGGGCTAGCCTCATGTTGTATGTTCACGAAAACTCCTGATTATTTAATGTTTGCCACCATGTCAACAATTTAAAAAACCTGGTGTGGCCGTCTCCGACAGGCCCCACCAAACACGTCTGAGGGCCAGACCTGGCCCCGGGGCGCTCATTTGTGACTTCTGATCCACACACGTGTCCCACTGCTCGCTCCGAGCTCAGTGGGAGACCCAGGGCTGCGGCCTCTGCCCGCTCTTCTCGGGGGCCTTCCCAAAGGCTCCCCAAGGGCTGCTGATCCTGATGTCCTGCCGGTGCTAAGGTTTTCCACCGAGTTCTCCGTGCACCTTCACGTGTGGACACTGTAAATAATTCCTCTCGTGAAAAGCTAGCTAGGCCTTGAACCAGTCCCGCGGGGTTGCCATCTGGGAGGCCTCAGAAACAGTGAGTTGTCAGCACTGTAAACATTTTAGACTTCGGGGCAGACACTGACTTTTTCTAAACTAATCACCTCTGCCAGTCAAGATCTGCCGCAGGAGTTCAAGAACAAGGCGTTCATTTAACAACAATAACAAAAACAGTGAGGATGAAAACTGGACGGCCATCCTAATGAAAGGCCTAAAAGCAAACTGTGACTTCCCTAATAAGGCGACGACCACGGTTGGCTCCCTGGCGGTAGAGCGCCGATACAATTAATCAGTCTGTTTTCAGTTTTCTCACGACAGCAATATTAACAGTTTGCTTTATTCTGTTTATACGGTGCTGACAAGTCTTCAGCATGTTGGGCCTACTTGCTGGAGATTAATGGCTGCTCTTCCACTGAGGTAAAACCCAGGCAAGAAGAGAATGCCTTTTACAACTAGATAAGAACTGGACTTTCTTTACTCTTTTCTGTTCCCCTACTGCCTATCAAGTTCCCTCTCTTTTAATTTCTATCAGGGATGTCTAAAATCAGTAGTGTCCAGCAGTTTCTCCTCACTGTTCAAACTCCCCCACTTCTGTTGTGTCCGCCGGTGAAACAAAGGGAAGGTGGGATGTTGCTTTTGGGGAAGCTTATCATCTCTGAACATAAATTCTGTTTGAAAAAGTCGGATTCCATATGAAAGTGAAAGATAGGAAGGAGATGACCTCGGGGGACAGGATATTAGCATATTAGGTGGGCAACGGTTCTCCTTTGTATTTATGGTTATTTTGGTAGATAGTGAATTGATACCAAGTATGGCCCAGCTGCAAGAAGTACGGACACATCCCAGAAAATCTCTTAGTTGTCTTTCACTAAATAGTCATATTTCAAAACAAATCAAAAAGACTTCAAAAAACTCAAGAAGACCGGCCTCCCCCTCTAGGCACCCCCACCAAAAGCTGTACAAAGAATGCTTGTTACTGTTGTGTTTTGCTCTGTGCCAGATTGGAAAGACATAGTAACCTCAAGCCTGTAAGTACAGAGAAGGTAAAATAACAATATTAATTATTTGTGTGTGAAGTGCAAGATAATTCGAGAGGGCAGACAGAGCAATAGGATGAACTAGAACTGGGCAGACCTTGAATTGCATACTTTAGTCATTTATCTCACTTGAAGGGTCGATTGGAGCAGGGAGCACCTCAGTGAGACGGATGCGACAGAAGGTGTGACATCCTGAATCGGGGTGCTGTGCCGGATGTGAGCAGGAAAGGAAAGACTTCAGACTTACCCCAGAAACAGAACCAACTAAATCTTTTTCTGACTGATTAGGTTTATTCTTCAGTTCATTTGTTCATTCAACAACTATTTTTAAGGTTTTCATATGGGTCATACACTGCACTAAGTAACATAGGGAAGTAAGAAAAAGAATTTGAAGATGACTCCTGCCTCAAAACTGGGCTCCTAGCCACTGTTCAGTGGTCAAAAGTGACACCGCAACGGCCATTCCCCCAACCCTCCTTCCGTCCATCTACCCATTCGGCACTGACGAAGCATCTACCTTGTGCCAGGACCGCACTACGTAATGGTCATGAACAAGGCCAGAGAAGAAAAATCGAGGGAAAGAAAAAAAATACTGTCTTCATTCTGGGGAGTACAGCCTTTTCATTCTCGGGAGTAGAGCCTTGGGAGCATCTTCTTTCTAAAACTCCCATTCCTTTCCCTGTGGTCTGGCCATAGGCACAGTCCATGGTAGTGAGCCACAGGCTGTTGGAACAGCATAGGTATTCTTCGTCATCCATAGGAAGGCAGGATCTCCTGTTTAATTTCTAAATGTGTGCCCTGTGTGGCATACTCAACCAAAGTAAAACATGATATCAGAAAAGCATCTAACGTAATTCCCATGTGCAGATTTTAATATTGTCTAAACAGACAGGCACAAGAAAAGCCAGCTTTGAGGAAAGCCAAAAGGTACTGAAAATAATAGAACAAACATACTTTGAATGTTAAAAGTCTTGGTTGGTAAATTAGTTTGAGACATAATTCTATTGCCCTTCAGGGAAAGCCCTGATATTTTTAAATTAAGATTTGCCTAGACTTTATAAGAATAAATCCTGACCACTTTCTAGTGCTTTCTAAAAAAAACAAAACTAGGTAATAGAATGACTACCTCTGAGAAGTATTTCAATTTATGGCAGCTGCCTTTTCATTATTATTTTATGAGAGCTTGTCTAGATATTATGTATTCTTCACTACCTACATTTAATTCTTTTCAAAATGTCTTCTTCAGATGCCTGAGGTTATGTCAACGTCTTGGGATCTAATTGGATCTCGAAGAGCAAACTATCACTTGTAATACTTTCCAAAGGTTGTTATGCACGTAGATGCACCTCCAAGACCCATGACTAATGTATGCTTTTGGTCATTTCTGTTAAAACAGAAAAAATTAGAAGGTATTTTTAGAGACTTATGAACACCATCAACAATTATGTCAAGTATAAGCTAGTCTGTATATGCCAAGAGTGAGAATTTAAATGCCAATAAAATCTAACTGTAAAAGAAGGAATTTGATGAGAGCAGGCACATTTCACTTCAATTTGATGTTGAGGACCTGAGCCTGGTGTGGACTTGCGCATTCTGTGAGCTCTGAGACAACAGAGCCATAAGAAAGCGCCTGGGCCTGTGCATTTCAATCCCAGCTCTCCCGCCTGCATCACTTACCAAGCGTCTTTCTCTGTGGAAAATAGGAGTTGAATAACCACCTACTTACATCCCACTGAGAAATGTTTTTAAGTTATGAAATATTTCAAACATGCTCGGTTTTACTGGTGATAAATAGGAACTGAAATGGGGAAAAGTGTAAGACACCGCAGAAGTGGTCCATGAAGACACTGCCACAGTCATCATTTCAAGTTCCCCTCTTGGTAAGAGAAGTCATCACCACCCTGGGAACTCGATCGTTGGGTTAACATCCTGCACTGATGCTGAGATATTGTTTTCATTTTGCTTGGCTCAACCTGATAGAGGACCTTGGAGGAAATGTCAAAGATGAGCCCAGAGGGAGAACCACAGAATTCGAGACGGTCTGCGTTGGCAAGGCCCTTGGAGATCGTCTAACCACCCTCCCAGGGCAGGAAAGAAAAACAAACTGGAGCCATCTGACATTTATGACTCTTACCTGCGGCGCAGATCCTCGGCCACGGCTGCCCGGCAGCTGAACAAATAGGCTCGCAGAGATTTCAGCCGCTGCCGCAGCCGCACCACAGCGGCCAGGGGCTCGGCGTGTAGGTACAGCATGGGGTTTTCCTGCTGGATGTCGATCAGGGGCTCTTCGTACACGTACTCCAGAAACTCTTTGGCCTGCTTAGACACCTACAAAGTAAACGTCCTCAGTCAGTTCTGGTGTGCCATCCAGCCGCCCATACCTCCTCAGACTAAGAGCCACAGCTTTAATATCACAGCCAAATGAAAAAGCCCATTTAACTAAGTATAAGTTTTGGCTTCTCTTTCTCTCTTCTAGAAACTCAACTGGTAAAAGTAACCTTGGCATTGAAAGGAACTCACTAATTCTGTTTCAGGATTACATGATTACATGAATCTACACATGTGATAAAATGACACAATTACACAGCCGTACTATACTAATGTCAATTTTCTGTTCTTTTACAATATTATGCTTTAGTTATTTAAGATGCAACCAATGGGGATAACTAGGTGAAAGGGATACAGGACAACTCTGTACTACCTAGGCAACTTTCTGTGACTGTTTAATTATTTCAAAATAAAAAGTAAAAAAATAAATAAAAAAGGAATTAAGACTGTAATTTTAAAAATACATACATGTATATGCATTTATATCTATGTATATCCTATAATGCTTTTTATAAGTAGCCACTTTCAAAAAATAGGTAAACCATATATACATTATAAAATTCAAAAGGAATAAAAGAATATTTCAAAAAATAAAAAAATATATGCAGAATAGTTTCAGTGCAATGCAGGCTCAAACACACACTTCAGTGAGCAGAAAGGAGTCTTTCTGATTAGAACAACTTTGAATTTGGGCTAACTCTGGCCAACATATTCATCCAAGTCTATCTCCACTTCTGCTAGTAAATGATGAAAGTTGATTGTAAAATGTCTCTGTCATCAGTAGAAATAAAGGGTAGAAACATAATGCATCCAAGAGACAGGGAGTTGCTTAAATAATGCATAACACACAGATAATCTGTGGGAATCTGTACATTCCAATTCACTGAGACATGGATTCACTAGTGATACACAGAGTTGGCTCAGGTTCTATTTATGGAAGGTGAAATCCCTTCAAGTTTCCACCAAAACCTCTCATGTACTGGGAATAAGGCTGGAATTCATCACAAAACAAACAACTTCGCTTATTAAAAAGCACTAAAAATGGAAAATGCACTATGTTTCACACTCTAGGCTAGAAGCTTATTAATGAAATTAAATAGGATACAGTCCCTACCTTCAAGGGACTCACTGTTCAGTACAACAGACAAATATTTAAAACAAAATATATGGGTAGCACATAGCCTGTCATCTTCCACCAAAGAAATATGGATGAGGCCCATTGGTAGCTTAAAGTGGGGAGAAATAATTATTCTGGCAGAAGGCAGCCAGGAGCTAGGGCAGGCCTGGCAGAGCAGGTGACATTGGCTCCAGGCCTGGAAAGAGAAGTAGAAGTTCACTTGGTGGGTAGGGATGGGACACAGGAGAGTACAATAAGCAGACACAGCCATGAAAACCCAAGATAACTAAATGTATGGCTACTATATATTGATTGAAAACATGTTTATGAAATTCAATACTATCTTTCATTGTAAAGCTCATATTAAAGTTTGCTCTTTACAGAGATGCAACATATGCATCAACTCTTTTTTCTAATAAAAGTATCATTTATTCCTTAAAAGCAATTATTCTGAGGTAGCTGCTGTATTGTGTAATCCTCTGGGGTCCTGCACAGTTATGGAGTTAAGGTTAATGAAGTTTACAGTCTCTGTAACTCCAGCCCACAAACAAGCACCTAGAGTTAGCCAAAACCTTCGACTATGTTACTAGGCTGGAAACAACAATTGACAGACCTAAATAACACCACACTTCGAGGCACAGAGCCGTGGGCACATGCCAGACACCGCAGCGAGCATCAGGCAGGCAGTGGGAGACGAAACAGGTATGGCCCTGTCCTCACACAGCTCGCAGTTCAGTGGGGAAAGGCAGAATCGGGTTCAAACACATTTTTTAAAATCATGGTTAAATATTTGCCATATTTAAATATCTTAAACGAGGAAAAAAAGCAAATGGTGTTCTGGAAAATGAAGTACAATCCACTTGAAACTGTTGCTGAAAAATGATGTATTGTACAATTCAATTAGTCGTTCTGGCTCTATTGAGCAGTGTTTACACTGAGTCAGGGCCCTGCTGCGTTAGGTTAACAATGCTACCTTTTAGTAGGTGAACAGGAGGACAAAGGGCACTGGCCAGTCTTCCAGGCCTTAAAAGGCTTCTCTCTTCAGGTGGCACTTAAGCCCGAAAGGGAGGGAAAAAAAAAGTCTTTTACAGAGACAGTAAAAGCAGTAAGACAAATGGGACAGCAGCTACTGACATCAGCATTCATAAACTGAAATTGCTAAAAACAAAAACAGAGCTAGTTTCAATAAGGTCTGAGGCACTATTTCACGAGGTTATTAACTAGGTTAAGAATACAGAGCGCATTGTGGCCGTGGCTGCCCGAGGAGGGGAGCAAGTCCCCGCCCCGCGGAGCCACCTGGGGCAGCGAGGCTGAGCAAGTGCTCCTTTTTGAGAGTGAGTCATTTGCCGGTGAGGAAATGCTTGCAAGAACTCAAAAGTTGGCGTGAAATGCCATTTTTTGCCAAATAGAGCACTTTCCCCTCTAAGTTCCAATGGCTCTCCACACTGGTATGAGGATTCCACTTTCAAACTCAACCGTCATCTAACAGCTTTTTAAAAAAGAAAATGTTTCGAATTATATATAGTCACCCAGGGAAGGAAGCCAATGACATTCTTAGGTGATAAAGTTTATATGACAGTATGTTTCTTTCTAGTTAACATAAATATTATGTGATTTATATGTAAACGCTGACTATATTTCACCTAAGAGCTGAGAGCTACTGTCCCACTCCCTGCCAACCAAACGCATGGAGAACGTACAAGGCCGGGGCGCTGCTTCTGACGCATGTGAAAACTCGGCCCACAGGTGCGGATGGGTGAGCCCAATACTCTTCCTTTGTAAAAGATGTTTACAGGGTCAACATAGTTCACTTACCTATTGACCTATTAGTACTTTACTAGATAATGCTTAATGCTTATTATTAATAATATAAATGAAATTCTACCCATTGCTCTTCTACCTTGTAACAGAATAGTTTGAGCTGTAAGAACTCAAACCTGTGACTGCGTTGCAGTTTGTGAACTGGTCCTGCCTTCGCAGCCCTGAGTCTCCGTGAGCTGAGCGAGTGCAGGGGGAGGACGCCCGGGGGCGACAGGTGTCCTCCCCACCCCACACCCCTAAGGCACTGCAGCAAGCAGCACCACGAGGTCATAATTAGCTCGAAATTAATAATGACCAAACCTGCTACATACACATATGTATTTATAAATAAACACACACCATTTAATTTGAACATTAAGCATCCTTTGTACATAGAATTACTATTCTGGTGACAGCTACCCCTTAAAAACAGAGGGCTCCAGTGGTGTTCAGGTTCACACGATTCTGAGAGGGAGGTTGTAGAAGAGTGCGCTAGTACATTCCCCCACAAAAAGAGCCCTGGGTGCTAATGCGATGGGGCAAAGGGAATGTTTAACCACAGACAGCAAGTTGGAGACGATGTGGCAGTGGCGGCAGCCGTGAGGACTTCAGTTTTTGTTAAAGGAGGAAAGTGTATCAGAATAAAACAGATAAGAACACACTCTAAGGATAGCAAGGATTGGTACAGATGATCTAGTTCAGTTTTTCTCAGCCTGTGTTCCAAGGAATACTAATCCTGCAAAAAAGAAGTTCTGAGGTCCCATAAAAAATATGCCACACGTCACATTTTTCTCTTGATGACTCAAGTGCAGCAAGTTGGCATGTTAAAGCCCTGGGACATCGTGTATTAGAGAAAAGCCACTCCCCCCCAGCCACTTCCCAAACCTACCTGACTGCAGGCAAGGCAGCTGTTTAATGTGGTACAGGCTGTATGGGGGTGGGGCGCGTGGAGGGAGGTGAAATCCAGCCTGGGCTCCACTACCAACAGGAGGAAGGGGTGTCTTTGTCTAATTCGGTTCATCCTCTTGCCAAGCTGTGAGCTCCCAGGACTGTGTTCTCCTGGAGGGGCCCTGTTCAGACTATACAGCTGACCTCCCTGTGGCCCAACTGTGGGACCCCCTTTCTGAGTAACTACTGTTAGCATGCACGCAGCTTGTTAATGTTCCAGGGACCACACTTTGAGAAATGCTGACCTGATGTAAAAAAGAAAATTGAGTCCAGAGAGCTTAGGTGACTTATTGTGGCAGATTTAGAACCAAAACTTCGATCTCTGGATACTCTGTGTTTTTTAGTACTGTTTACATTCACAGTTTTCTATTTTTCCATAATTCTACCATAAACTATCTCCTCTTCACTCTTTAAAAGAGAAAGGGTATCCTTCCTCCCCCCTGCAGACAAACAGCAAGCTAGTGGGCTACGGACAGACTAACCTAATATAACTAGGCGATACACTGGCATGCAGGTTCCCACTTGATTTTA
Source organism: Phyllostomus hastatus (assembly GCF_019186645.2). Taxonomy (NCBI): domain Eukaryota; kingdom Metazoa; phylum Chordata; class Mammalia; order Chiroptera; family Phyllostomidae; genus Phyllostomus; species Phyllostomus hastatus. Next base: position 16,371,855 of record NW_025333583.1, on the reverse strand, counting down.
ACTCTAAAACAAACACTAAAGTCCAGTCACACTTGATTGATCTAGAAGTCTCTTAGTTGTGTATTCATTTGCTGTCTCTCTGCCTCAGGAGAAACGCTCGAGGCAGAGACTGTGCACCAATGCCTGGAATGCTGAGCACAGTCTCTGTTCAATAAATGCTTGTTGAGCAAATAGACGAGAACTTCACAATACTCTGGCTGTGACTTTGAACCACACACCATTACCTTAAACACACTCCTCACAGCCCGGTTATTTGTTACTAAGCTCACAACTTATTCAGAGGTAACAAAGCAGAAAAGGGAAAGGACCCAAGAGGCGGCACAGTGACAAGAGGCGTGGCGGCTGATGCCCTGGTACGGAGGGAGGAAAGGCACCTGCAAGGAGACACGGGGAAAAGGACAGCGTGCAAGCCCGGCCGCGGGCAGTTGGGCAACATCCCTCCCTCTGTGCGGAGGTGCGCACCTGCATCTCGAAAATTATCTGCAGGGTGCCTCACTCAGAAATGAGGGAACTTATATTCAAAGTGATGTATAAATCTACTTACTGAATCGCTGTCTATAAGAGCAAAAGACTGGGAAAACCTCAATGTCCATCAGAACCCCCTCCAAAGGTCAGGCTGGATACACTGGTGAGTTTGCATGTGTAAAATTCATGATGGAATCCGGAGTGGCTGTATATTTTTCTAAAAAGCCCCAGGAGGAGTCTGATGCTCTAAATGGAAGCTGCCCAAGAGGAGCCCCTACACTGCATCGCCTGTTGCCACATCTACGTAACAATCAGACGTGTGTGATCCGCTTGCCCGAGGGAGGAAGAACAGAGTGGGCAGGAGAAAGAGGTGAGAGGGAGATTGTCTATGTGTATATGCTCTTTGTACTTTCTGAATCTTGAAACTTCTGGAAGTATAGTCAAAATAGAAGAATAAAAGTATACCAGCACAAGGCAATGTCTTTACAGCAAAACAGCCTCTCATACCACATTCATGCACGTTGAAGTTTTCCATCACAGGACAGAACAATGTAATTCTACATAATTGTAATTCTGAGGCATTGAAAAACAGTAATTTCTAATACATATTTTCTTAAACAATATATGGAGCTAAGTGACAGTTAAAATTTATAAAATAATAAAAATAGTATTACATTACTGCAAATTTGGAGAATAAAAATTGAAAAAGGAAAAAAAAAATGATCACCCATTATCTTACCACAGTCAAATAACCACTTATTGCTTTGGCATAAGGTTTTCTTCCAGCATTTTTTCCCATCTCTGAAAAGCCATGGCGAAAGCCTTAATGAAATCAATCCCAACCACAATACTTCTTGGTCCTGTTAAAACAGGCACTGCGGGCTAATGGAGGAGGAATCAGGAGATCTTAAGTTTAATTACAATTTGTTCTCAAAATCTCCAAATGGCTCTGAACAAGTGGTTTTCCCCCTCGGCGAACGGCTCTCCAGCTCTGCAAGGGCAACAGCGTCCGCCTCGAATACCTCTCAAGATAATAGAGACAGGAAATGGTTTATGTAACATGGAAAACCCCTAGCTAAATGGAATGTGAATATTCAGGCTAGGATACAAAAATATTTTTTAAAAGCACAATGAAGGGGCACTATTAGGGAGAGTTGAGGCTAAGTCCGAGTTTCTCACCACCTCTTTGTCATGCTTGGTATTTTCAAATGATGGTGTGGGGGGGTATCTTTTGTCAAAGAGAATTTCATTAGAAAATGGCTATAGAATTTGAGGATAGGGTTTAGCTGCTGGGTAATCCTGGAGCTCAATTCAATTTGCAGGATGTACACCGGAAAATAGATGAAATCCTGCTTTAAAAATAATTAGGATTATTATTACCCCAGAGGACAGACAAGGAAACGCTTAAGATGACAGATTTCATCCTGCTCTGCGAAACCATTTTTTCACTCCTTTAAATGGATAGGCAAGCCAGTCACGTACTTGCTATTAGGGACAGCAGGCAGATCTCATGGAAAGATGTCTGGTTTGGGAAACTGATAGGTCTGAATTGATCCTCACAATTAGGAACATTAAGTTAAATCCTGCGTTTGAGCAAAGACAGACAGACACTGCACTAAATGGAATATACTGCAGTTACCTAATGCCCGTGAGAGATGATCCAGATAAAATCGACCGGCTCTGTTTTTGCTTTAAAATCTGCTCTCGTCCGCTGACATCCCAAGAAGGAGTGGTCTGACAAAGGAGATTTTCCTCACGTGCAACCCGGATGAATTGGGGTACCCAATATCTCCCATTAGTTACTATCCTCTCAGAATCAGACCCTGCCATCGGAATGACCACCACGGCAAAATGCTTGCCACGTAAAAGACCCCCGTGTCAGTGATGGCTAAACTGATGGTGAACGCTGAGGGTGGCCTCTACAGCTCACTGTGGACAGAGACCTGATTGCTTCCTTCATTTCACGTCTTCATAAACTGTGCCCCAATTTCTCATTTCCCTCACTCAGTGACACCTTTTCTGCTTTAGCTCCCCTGATTGGCATATATACTGCTGGCAGGTGCCACCAGCCTAAGCCCTCAATGATTACGGGGCTGGGACTGCCTCACTCACATGCTCTTACACACCTCTCATAGCTGTCAAAGCCCCGCTCCAAGCAGATTAATCTAAACTGTCTAAGCCAAATCCAACTGGTGTTCTTTCCCTCTAAATACGTTTTTATCTAATACACACATGGCAAATATATTTATAGCCTTATTCAGAGTGTCAAGTACAAGATGCAGAGGAGAGGATGATAACTCTGCATGGCAGAGGGGAAGGAAAGAATCAGGAGAGGAAATGGGGTTTCAGCTGGGTTTAGGATGTGCCATTCAGAACGAGGGCAAGAGGAAGAGAGAGGTGTGAAATGGCGTGGCAGGACGGGGAAAGAGCAGGAGTGTGCCCTTACTGAGGAGACTCATGGGGGCGGGGACGTAGTGGATGAAGGGGCTTGAAAGGCAGGGACTAAAGATCACAAAGATCTTTATGCCAAGCTAAGAGATTTGTGTTTACCTTAGGTACAAATAGGGTAAAAGCTGGCATTAACTGAGCACTTACTATATACCATGCACTGCAGTAGGTGCTTTCTGTCAAACATTTATTTAAGCAAAGAGCAATCTTATGAAATAGGTACTATTATTATCTTCACTTTGAATGTGAAGAAACTGAGACTGAGGAGGGAATGAAATTTACCCAAGGTGAGTTTAGGACTTTTTTTGAACAAATTTTTGGGGGGCAAATTAGAACTTCTTTGAAATATTACTGGTGCAAATTTTAACTTTTTTGGAATATTGCTAGGGCAAGACTTGAAGGCAGGAAGCACAGATAGAAAGCTACTGACTTCCTCCACATGAGTGAGTGATGCTGAGGATTCAAGTTCGTGTGCTAGAGCCGTGGGTACAGTGCACAGTATGACCTCAAGAGCTAAAGTTCTGCAGTTGACTTCTGCTAGCTGATTAGGCAGACCAGGGGTTCTCCCAGCCCCGGCAGTGCTGAATGGTGGGGCCATGTGCACTTGGGGTGGGGGGGGGCATTAGGTGAGGGTCAGAAAGCCCACTTGGGGTATACTGAGGTTGAGCACCCACAGGACGTGTAGGTATTCATATTCATATCTCACAGCTTCAGTTTTCTCCTGAAGGAGGCAAGGTCATAAACCCAGGATTAGGATGAGGCATCTTGAAGACAGTGAAGATGTGGATGGGTATTGAGGAGGAAAGGAGACGGCGCTGCCCAGGGATGTGAGCCAACTGATCACTCACAATTTCCGTGTTCGTTTACGACTTCAGAGATTACAGGTGGGTCACAGCTGTAGTCCCCTTTCCACCTACCTTGCTCCCAGGTGATATAGCTACATGAAAACAAGTCTCAGACATCTAGTAGCAAGGAGGTGAACAAACCAATTATACAGCCTGTTTTTGTTCATAGCACCTGCATGGAAGGGTCATTCAAAACGGATGTGACAATATTCAGGCAGAAGGATCAGAAGAGCTCCAGTCAGATCAGGTAACAAAGTTCTCTATTGTGTGGCAGGCACAAGACCAAAAAAGAATCCTAAGCCTGAAGTACCACTCCATCGCGGGGTTAGATTCCTCACCTTGCCAACGTCTGGTTCCTGGTTTCTGCAAGAGTGGAAATGCTGTACAATGTAGCTAACCAGTCCACAGATCTCGAAGACAACTAGGTTGAAAACTAAAGTTGAGATGCCCATTAGGCAATTAATTCCACAGATCTCACTTTCAAGAGCAAAACTGAAGCTGGAGAGAAAAGTGGGAATCATCAGCACTCGAGTCCTGGCAGTTCCAACCACAGAAGGGAGGGAGATAACGCAAGACAGTAGAAAGTGGGAAAAGGTCTTACGGCTTTTGTGAGACTACCTAGTCAAGTGTGCTTCACATTCTTACGCACGGGATGGCATGTGAACAGACTGCCGTTAGGAAGGGGACCGGCTGCTGGCCTACCTACCTTGTATTTCGAAGTGTCCCAGTTGTGGACTATGCGTGCCGGGATGAGGAAGCTGTCGTCCACGTGGCAGCTGCTGCAGTAATACCAGCCGCTATAGTTGCACACCTTGGCCTTCCCGTTGGAAAGGCCTATGGATCGCTGGCATCCTGTTCAAGCAAACACAGAAGTCTGTGATTATTGTACTGTACAGCACAGGACCAGACTATACAACCCTCAGTTTAAACAAAGTTCCGCAACAGGAAAGAAATCGCAGAGAATCCACATATAGATAAGTGTGTCCTCCCTCCTCGCCCAGCAGCTTCCATTGGTCCCGTTTCTGGCCTCTCCTGACTGCAGCTCTTCAGCATGCAGCTGCCACCGGTCGGTCTCCCCACAAGCCCACTTTTGTCTCCTCGCTGCCCTCCTCAGACACTCTACGTCCACAAGGCACTCTGTTGGGGCTTCTCATAGAGGACGTCACATGGGCCACACATCTCTGTGGGAGAGATGTTACCAGCTCTGTGTCCCAGGTGAGTAGACTAAGGTTGTAGCCAGGTTAGGTGTTTTGTCTTGAGGTTACCCAGTCAACAGGGGGCAGAGCTGGACTTGGCTCTGAGCTTGTCTGACTCTCAAATAACCCTGAAAACTAGTATGTAGCTTCGCTTCCAAAGTCAATGAAAGAAGCGTGTCCTCTGATTGGCCCCCATCTCCCCTTTCTGACGACCCACTCCTACCACTCTCCACTGGGAATGTAACCTCTTTATTCCAGTCAGAGAACTCTCCACACCGTTTCCCGAGTAAACACAGTGTGCTCACTCCACCCTCCATATCTTGGTACATATTGTTTCTCCTTACACAAGGCCCTCTTCTCTGATCTCGACTTTGCTGAGTCCTGCCAACTACTCAAAGTCACTGGTTGCCTACAGGTCCTTGCGAAGGCCCTCTTTGTGACCAAGGAAGTCCATGGTCTGTGAGCGCTGTCCTGGTACTGTCGGGGAACCTGGTGATGCTCACGGCTCTGCCGCCAAGAAGACACTAGTTTCCTTTAGATGGAGGAGCTACCTTCTACTGATGAGTAGAGAACTCTGTCATAATCAATCCAACGGACAAAATCCAGACAGGTGGTAATCACGATTACATAAACAGCAGCACTTTCCTGACACTTTTGATTTACAACTTTCATTTTAGAAATCCTTCCATATGGCCCATGTCATGGCTGAGTGCTAAGAAGTACATTTATCAAAAAAATCTCATATTAAGCCTATTTTGTGATATGGGTATAAAATAAATTACTGCTACTATTAATAATAATGATGATATAATGATCAGTGTTGTACTCCATTTCCATTAGCAAGAGCTAAAACACACTTAACAAATTGCCAACCTAAGAAGATACTGATTCACATGAACTGCATGAATAAAAGGATCACAAAGCTCACAGAACTTTCATTTTCATTAGAAATGAAACGGCATGAGTAATCGAGCAGTTTCACAGTGCATCCACCACAAAGAGAATGAGATCCTACTGTTTTTAAATATGGGAGGTATTGAGAGACAGAAAGTAAATGTGTAGGTATTATACTTCAAGAGCTCAATACTCTTCCTTCCTAAAAGAGCTATTTCTTTACTATTGAGTAGCAACAAAATCCTAGCAGGTTCCTGTTTTTCAGACTGGCCGCGGAGTGAGGTACGTGTGAAAGGCAAGGAAGAACCAAACTTACGCACTGCTCCTGCTGGACATGCAGGAGGCGCTGTCCCAGTCACTGGGCCACAAGCTCCAGGCGCTGCCTGCGGCACTCACTGACCATACTGCCCTTCTGGCATGCCGCACATGTCTCCTTACACGAGCGGGCCTTTTTATGTGCTTGTACGGCCAGAACCATACTATTATCTTCTCAGATCTGTTTTTTATCCTCAGCACTTCACACAAAGCTTTGCATATAGCAGACCATCAACAAATGTTTATGTTGAAGGGATGATAAACTGAGTATTACTTAGCACACATCCAGCCACGTGCATATAAAGAGATTTTAATTTCCCATAGCAGTTCTAGAGCTGACCCTCCTAACATGGTCAACTGCCTCTTGAAACAGCCTACTTTTGTTAATTTCCCTATGAAAATGTGTTGTCTGTGCTAAGATTTACACATTACACATGCGTTCATACACAGAAGTTGAAAAAGAGTTGAGTGGATCTTGACACATTCTAGACACTGGGCCATTGCAGTTTCCAAAAATCAACAGGCAGGCAAATTGACTCAATGCTGAAATGACAATGGATAGAATTCAGTCTTCCCTAATGATTTAGAAAATAACCGTGATCTTGTACAAATTCAGAATCATTCTTATAGTTGAAACTCACTGGCGAATACTGTAAAGTACATTTAGGTTATTTTAGCTTTTTGGTTATTTGATGGATATAATACACGTTAGTAAGCATTTGCCGGATATTTACATATGCTGCAGTAGGTATTACTGAGTATATCAACCTATACTTTTTAATGACTTTATTATAATTTTCTAGGTACTATTAAAATACACAAGTGTGCATGTTAAGAAAGCATATAGCCTACAGATGTGTATATCAAACCAGGCACACAGGTCCAAAGCCTAACATTCTGGGGGCTCGATAACAAATGAGCTGAACATCCTCGCTTGTTTGTAGAGGTCTCCAGGCTCATACAAGAGGGAAAAGCTGAGACAACACAGCTCAGGCTCACTCGGGTCTCAGTGTGTAGACAGGAGCACCAGCATAAAAACTCCGATCTCTCATTCTTGGGGTCTTTACCTTCAACCTTATTTAGAACCATGCTCTCCTACTCTGGGTGCTGAAACCGCCCCTAATAACAGAAGTGGGTGTCAACCTATCTGCACACGCAGGGCTGTGTCGGATACGAGGTGTGTAGAAGAGCGCAAGCCGAGAGTCGGGAAGCCTGTTCTCGCCTCGGGTACAGTTAAGTCGGACCCGTCAACTCTTTAGGCCTGCTTTCCTCACCACAGAATTAATGGGTTAGCCTGCATTGGTGGTGTGCCAAATTCAGTGAGCATGAGAATTTTGTAGAGATGTTTGTGAAAAGTGTAGACCCCCCACCCCCAGAGATGTTGATTCTGTAGCTCTGGGGTAGGGCCTAGGAACTGGCATTTCTACCCAACCACCACCAGGGACTGAGGCATGTAAAAGCTGGGCATTGCTCCCCGATTTCTAGGTGACTGCAAAAGTCTCTCCAAGCTCTGCATTTCTACTTCTAGGCAAGCAAAGTGCAGAGGGTGTGCAAATCATGAGCTCAGTGAAAAGCTCATAATTTGTCACATAGTTTATTTTCTAGGCTGCCAAAATCAACAGTTCAGGTTCTGTCTATTTCCAAAAATTTACTATGTAGAAACAACCTGAGTTCCTTTTGCCAGTGTTTTTCCAGAGCATTCATTGTCCCCACTGAGAAGAATCTTATTTGACTTACAAAGAAATAAAACTTTTAATCTTCAAATCCAATATATTTATCATTATAAGAACACAGGATGGTTGGGAAAGAAGATTAGAGGCTAGCTGGTAGCCTGATGCAGATTCACTTTATAAAAACAACACACACCATTTATTTGAAGAAGGAAACACCCATTCTTTCAATTAACTGCCAGATTTCCTTCTTTAATATTATACTAGCAAATCATAGACTAAAAACGTCTGAAACAATTCCTTATAAAGATACACAATCTGGGATTTCACTATCATTATAAAGTTTTCAGGAGAGGGGAAAATGTGTTTTCTTAATAATTACTGTTAGAAAAACACATTTTTTCTTGGAGGGTACCAAAGCTGGACTCTGACAAGCAACGTCACGGGGAGAAAAATAGAGCTGCAAAGCAGAAACAAAATATAATTAATTGAAATAACTAATTAGAGCTTATTTACATATTATATTTGTATGTACCTTCCAATAGACTTTTCAACAATGTTTCTAAATTAAAGGGCATTTGTAGTAGAGAACACTCCACATGTTGGATCAAAGCAAATACATTCTTCCCAGTCCCTTTTTGAAACTTTTCAGAGAGTGTATTCAATTCATAGGAACAAAAAACTATCTCACAAGAGAACCCACTGGCCTTTTTTTTTTTATTGCTTCCCACCCCACTTCAAATCTTTAATGAACACATTCTCTGAAGAGCTTGGCTTCCCTCTGATACACTTTGGGAAACAAATGTAACCATTTAACCGAAATTCTATTTGCTGCATGTAAGTCCATTTCCCAAATGGCCTTTTAAGACACCCCAAAGAATCTGTTGCTGGGGGCTGAAGCAGAAATTTTGGCATAATTCTCCACAAAGGCACAATCTTTCTTCTAACAAGTGTACCCAGTTAGCTCAATTGGCTGCAACACGCTGTTACTGAAGCTGGGGTCTGAGGAGGAGCCAACCACGTTTTCTCTGCTTCATGGCTACCAGCTCCGCCCTCTGGCCCCGGACCAGCAACTGGAGAATTCATGGGTGTAAGAGAGAAGTAACAAGGGCTGTGGCTGGATCCAGGTGAATCCCTGTCACTGGAGAAAAACACACACAATGCTTTCTGAGTGTGCGCAGCCCTGCTACCACTTTACCCAGTTTGGTCATGTAAATCCAGTGTTTGTATTTGGAAGGTAAAAAGCTCTACGAGGAGAACAGGGGCAAATAAAAAGAAAAAAGAGAAGGTATCTCTATAAAACACAGTCAAAGAGATTCAGAGTGAGGGGACAGATTCTCATCTGCTCTGTTAAAATAGAAAAAATAAAATGGGTAAGTTTTATACCCTCTTTTACTGCACGCCCACAGGGTAAGGGGAGGTGGCCATAGGGGCAGGGGAGGGGGACTGCCCTGCCCCTCCCTCCTCCATGCTGTCCGGTGTCCTGGCCCCAGACGGGAGCTGTGGTAAGCATTGTGCAAAGTGTGGCTTGCCGGCCTGGACTTTGGTCATATGCTTTAGTGACTGGAATTGCCAAAATGAAAAACGGAAATAGGGGTTCAATGGCTTGCTAATTGTACAGGAATTAAGAGAAAAAAAATCAAAAAGAACTTAGCTTTCCTAGCTTACAGACTGTAACTGTTGGCTCAGTAAGTAGTTAAGTGTTGAACATGTTCTTTTTAAAATAAGGTGTCATGTTGGGTATACAACCAAAAACTCTGTTTAATGAGCTTGGCATTAGCACAAAGCTTGCACAGTGTCTAAGCATGGGACTAGCAGACAGAGGGCAGAAGCAATCTTTTGCAAGGTAGTTTTGGTGCCCATTAAAGGAAGTGGAGACAAAGCCAACCTGGGTGCAACTTGCATTCTGCACTGGAGGAGGGACAGAGCTGGCATATCAGACTGACCACGTGTGTGTTCTCGAGTTAACACAGGTGGAACCGGGGCTATGGAATTCTACGCAATGGTAATGGAAAAGAGCCAAGGGTGGGGGACATTGAAAACCACTGACTTAGAAGTACACTGACCCCCCTCATCTGTGAGGGATCTGATTCAAGACCCTCAGTGGATGCTGAAACTGCAGAGAGTACCAAACCCTACATGTGTGTGCGTATATATGTATACTCATATACACACATGCACACAAATATGCACACACTATGTTTTTCCTACACATACATACCCATGATAAAGTTTAATGCATACATTAGGCGCAGTAGGAGATGAACAACAATACCTCATAAGAAAAGAGAACAATTACAGCAAGAAGACAAGGGTCACTTGGACACAAGCACTGCAACACTGCACCAGTGGATCCATGATCCAGACGGCTGCGCAAGTGACCAGTGGGGGCAGGGTGGAATGCACAGCAAGACGCGCTGGACTAAGGGATGCTTCATGTCCCCAGTGGGACAGAGCAGGACGGCCTGAAATTTCATTACCCTGACAGGAGTGGTGTGCAAATTAAAACTAATGGATTGTTTATTTCTGAAATTTCCCATGTAATATTTTCTGACCAAGATTGACCATGAATAACTGAAACCCGAGAATACAAAACTATGGATAAGGGGGGACTGCTATAAGTGATCTAAAACTTTCCCATCTCAATGGCTAAGTTATTCTGTCTGTGGGACAAGGTGGTGACCCACCAAGTAGGAGGCACCTACTTAGAAAACCAATCAAGACATGAAATGTCTGGATGGAGAATCAGGCACATGAAAGCACATCCCTCTGAGTGTGCATTTTGTCTGTTACAAGGCAAACAGGGCCCACGAGCACCTCAAACGAAACTGAACGAACGAAAGGGTAAATCAAGGAAAGTCCATTGTGCACCACCCGGAACGCTAACGTGAATACAGGGGTGCAGAAGTAAGTTTACAGTTGTCCATATGGAAATAATACAATAATAAATAACAATACATCTCACGGACTCACAACTATACGCCTACTTTTGCCCATCCCAGCAGTATGCATACTTACTGCTAGTAGTCCCTTTGCATGATTTATGGGCTCACTTTAGACTGCAACATCTCAAAATCATTTTCTCCATAAGGTTTAAGTCTTGTAATAGTGAATTCTCTTCCCAGAAGATGAAAAATTCGTGGTTGGGAGGGAATACACATATAGGCATTCCTCGGAAATATCGTGGGTTTGATTACAGACCAATGCAATAAATAGAGCATCGCAATGAAGTAAGGAGTAATCTTTTTTGCTGGTGGAAGGTCTTGCCTTCAATTTTTAAAAAGTGCAACATCGTGAAGTGCAATAAAGCATAGTCTTGAAATGTACAGACTGGTTCTTTCCAAAACTACACTGAAATTAATTTCTTTTCATCAGAAAATAATATTTTTTTTCTGATGGGTTTTATTTTGTTTGTTTATGGACTTTATAACAAGTGATTATAAAAAGAAATTGTCACTGTTGGCTAAAACTTTGGTTCAAAAGGTTGAGCTGCACAAACGGATGATGCATGGTAAAAAGCATAATTAAACCCCGGCTCAGTGGCTCAGCTGGTTGGAGCAACATCCCGTACACCGAAAGGTTGCAGGTTTGATCCCCGGTCCGTGAGCGTAAGTGGTAGCAGCGAGGCAACTGATCAATGTTTCTCTGTCTCTCCTTCTATCCCCCTCACTCCTTACTCTCTCTCTAAAATCAATAAACATATTCTTGGGTGAGGATTATAAAAAAACCTAAATCAGTACCACTTGGACAGAAACTCCCTGTGGAGGCCAACACGTGTAGGAAAACTTAGGCTGCCACTTGTAGACTGGACTGCTGCTAAGACAGGCCTGTCCTTAAGACGTCAGTAACTCCTATCGGACAAAATGGGTGCACCTAACTAAGGGGTTTCCATCTCAGCGCAGCAGCATGGCAAACGTAATGCTCGTAAGGTCCTGGATCTGCCCTGGGACACAAAGAGTGTTCAGTCCACACGATATCTAGAGAAACGGAGACAGACTGAGGTTCGCACCAACAGATCCCAACTGTCCAAGACAGAGGCTATCTAAGAACTATAATCATGGCTTACTTGATTAGACTTATAGGACTAAGGCAACCAAAGAAAGATAATTTAAAAAATCTAATCTGAATACTAATTGGTTTAAAATTTAGAAGTATTCTACAAGTCTCAGTAAGGATTTTTTTTTTTGCAACGAATATTTCAATAGGTAAGTTAGCTTTGATTTGTATGTCATATTAAATATAGAGTTACTGTATTTAAGTAAGCAATGAAGTGAAAATCACATGTCATGTAATTACTGCTGACTGAAAATATAAGGCAGCATGCCAGTGGTTCCCTGAATCTGTTCTCTTGCTTCAACAGCATTTGGAAGGAACAGATCCAGGGAGTCCTCCTCCTTCCAGCCTCTAACCACCCTCCAACCCCCTTTCTAGTCACTACTGCCAAAACCACCGTCTCGGCCATCCCCTCCCTCCAGGACCATCCAACACACATTTTTGTGGTTAGCTCCTTATTGTTGACCAACGAGGAGCTCCCAGATTCATCAGGATTATTCCACTTAGGTGGAGGCCACCATCAACCACTTGGTCTGCAACCTGCAATCTGCATCTATAGGACTCCTACCCTATCTCCCTCTGGGCTTATATATCCACCATGACGATGTAGTTCTGGAGCGGGCAGGCCACTTCTTTTGTGAGGAGAAGCATGAGAGCACCGGGCTTCTCATAAAAATGCAAGCAGTGGCCACATCCTCTTTCAGGATGTGCAGAAGCCATCCCAAGATGAGTCAGGTAAAGCCGTGGATGCCACGAAGCACCATGGTCCTGGAGAAGAACCTGAACCGGGCCCTTTGGGATCTGCAGGCCCTGGGTTCTGCCCACATGGACCTCTATCTCTCTGCCTTCCTGGAGGGCCCCTCCCTGGATGAGGAGGTGGAACTCATCAAGAAGGTGGGCCACCACCTGACTAACCTGCGCAGGCGGGACTGGGCAAGTATCTCTTGGAAAGGCTCACCCTCAAGCAGGACTAGGAGCTTCCAGAGGCCAGTGGACTTTGAGGGGCCCCTCTTCACCCCCCTGGTGTCAGGGCTTTTGCCCCCTGACATGGGGCAGTTTTTAACCACCCTGGAGCCCTCTCCCAAGCTGCAGGCCAAATGAAAACAATTTTGTTCTTTGCAGCAAAGAACAAAAGAAAAGAAAAAAAAAAAGAAGAAAAGAAAATACAAACTAAAGGCTTTCTACTCTTGCTAAACTCTATGTTTGTTTGTTCAAGCTCATGGAATGTTGTTAAGATTATAAATCTTATTAAATAAATTAATAAATACCAAGTAGACTCCAACTGAAGTTGAGAAGTGTCAAGATTTATTGGTCTTTCAAGTAAACAATGATTGAGAGTCTAAAGTCAATATTTAGTCAAAATTTATCTTGAAAGGCAATAAATCTTGATTTTTGCCAAGGCAAGTAAGTAAATATGTTCACTGTTCTAGAAATTCTGACTGGTTTTCTATCTACTAAATAGCTACCTTGAGTTATAACTATAATGATCTGTGACACATATTTTCACTGCCAAAGAAATTATTTGAGTTGTTGGGTTACTTTAATTTTGTTACAAAAAGATGCTTCCATAGTACTATTTATAATAGGGTAAGATAAGAAAAGTTTAATAATGAAATGCTATAAATTCAGAATCTAGTATATTTAAATCAGTCTAAATTTAGTATTTTTATACTTGTTTTCTTCTTAGACTTTTTCATTAACTTCTGTCCCTGTCTGCTCTTTCCCCAAAGACTTTCAAAAAAATGATACGCAATTTAAAATGGAAATTATAAATAAATAGACAAATAGATAAATAAATTTCTATGTAGTGCCAGTCACTATTATACTCACTTCACACCCATATCTCTTTTCAATTCTACGAGGTAGGTATTATTCCCTTTTTAAGAAATAATAATGAAGAAACAGAGGCAGAGGGTGATACACTAATTCTGTCCATGGTTGTACATCTAACGAAAAAGACAGAGCCTAAAAGAAGCAGATGATATGGCACTTTATGAGCAAACCAATAAGCTATATAGGTGAATTTCCACATAGCTGTATCCTTGTAGAAGACATTGTAAAAATTGTCTACTCACAAATGATAATAGGACAAGCACAGGAAATATGAATGAATCAAGTACACAAAAGTACATAATTTGGTGCATCAATGCATCCAGCCTAGGACCTCACAAGCAGTAGCATCACCTCTGAATGTATGAAGGTGGGATGGGACGGGGGGCAAGGCCACAAATCTATAAGGTAGAAAGCAGAAGAGACAATCAAAAGACAAAGCAATCATCCTAATTGTGGAGATCAAGGATGGCTGTGTAGATACAGGGGCATTTCAGCTGGGCCTGGGAAAATCTCTTTTTCAGCCGGGAAAGAAAAGAAATTTTGGCAAAGAAAACTTTGAGTCAGAAAAATGGAAGCACATTTGGAAAACACTGACCATTCTAGCGGTCTGAAGCCCACTGGAGCTTAGAGGGACATTGGGGCAGCTTTGAACCATAAACTGACACTAGAACCTAAGAACTGGATGCTCGAGGGAAGAAGTCCTAGAATCAATGAGATACAGGGGCAGCTAGAGTTGTTTGAAGCAGAACAGCAATCTGAGATTAACTGGCATGAAGACACTGGAAAGGGAGAAATAGTTGGTAAGCTACTGCACCAGTCTGAACTTGAGGTAGCAGTGGGCTTGGGAGCAGGGAGAGGAAGGAAAGAAGGAGATAATGTGTAGATAAAATGCCAACAATGTGACAGCTGACCACTGGAAAGAGCACAGCAAGGGGCTTCTCAAAGATGCCCAGGACGTTCTGAGCTTGTGACTATTACATGAGAAATCCATCAGTCAAAAGAGGCACCTTTAGGGAAGAAAAGCTATTTGTTTGAAGCATTAAGTTAAAAAAGAAAACAGAGCTCAAAAATTTGAGCAGATCAACTAACGCCTAAAGCTCCACTGATAGAAAGTGATTCCCTTTTATTGTACAAATCAGTTTGAATTCCATTTTCTGTTACTTGTGACTGAAAGCATCTCATAGATTTATACTGAAAGATGGTTGGTGAGGGTTCTATTTTTATTACCTACTACTTTTATTTAAATCTACTCATTAAGATGCCGAGGTCTTATTATAAACCATCAGATGGTGTGAAATAATCAACATGCATTTCATAGAAGACACGACGCAGAAGTGAGGAAGAACAAGCGGTTCAAGGGAGCGAAGACACAGCAGGTCTTGCTTCTAGACAGTGCAGTGCAACCCGGAGAGGTTTCGGTCTCAATAGGTGACACTGGCAACATCTAGAGACATTTTTGGTTGTCACAAAATGATGAGTTGGGTAGCTGCTGGCATCTAATAGACAGAGCCCAGAGATGTTGCTAAACACCCCTCAATGCACAGGACAGCCCCCCATGACAAAGAATTATCGGGTCCAAAAACGTCAATAATGCCACCATTGAAAAACACTGACAGTACAAAGACGAGTGAGCACAGTAAGAGATCCGTGTACTGACCTTCATCACTTTTCTCTACAAGCGAGGCATGTGCCATCTATTATGTGGAGGAGAAAAAGCCCTTTCACAGGCTCTACCTTCTTATCTAAAGAAAACGAGTCAGGCTGCTAGGTTAGAGGAAAGAGGTGCCACCAAGGGGTGGCCTTGTCCTCACCGCACCATCCACTCGACTGCCTGCTAATACCACCCGCTCCAAGCTGGAGGCTCTTTCCTTCACAGATTAACCCTCTGGTGAAATGCTCGCCTGCCAATAACGCTTACTTGAAAAACAACTGCAGAAACAGAGGGTGTCAAAGTAAGCTGATTATTTCAAAGAGGAAAGCGGCTGCTGGTGGGAATAATGCTCCTCTGCCACAGTTTACCTCCTGTCCTCCATCAGCTCTATCTTAAACAGGGAGTACCAGGGTCACCCACGCGGTACCCTGCGACCTCACCGCCCTCCTAACAAGGCTAGTGCTGGGAGCGGGGCGGCTACCTGGAATGTGCACACTGAAAGCTTCAGGGGGAAATGTCTTACTGGAATGTTCCCCTGAACTATATCAGAGCCTGAGGCCACAGGAAAAATAAGTCATATAAAATATGACAGTTTGTTCTTTGTGGACTTCTTGGTATTATTTTTACCTTTAGATAATAATACACTAAAATATTATTTATCCTGATTACTGAGGGTTTTTTGGCATTCCCTTAAATGTTGGGGCCCGAAGCGAGTGCCTCCCTCCCTCCGCCTAGTCCCAGCCCTGCTCTGAACCTTTTTTCCTCACAGAGAACCCAGTGCCTGCCCACGTTTGCCACAGTGATTTCCCCGGCTTTTAACATTATATTGAAGCACCACTAACTCTTGTTGTGATTCCCCAGTTACATCTCTATCATGACTGCTTCAAAAGGTCAATAACCTCTTATTGACTTAGCAATTCAGATTATCTCTTCGGTTTGCCTGAAGAGCAACCTGTCTTTCCTTACTATTTCTGGAATTCGTGTTCCCTTCCAGCCTGAGGGAGACAGAAGCCTCTGCATTCACCAGCCCCATCCAGTCTGTGGTGGCTGTCACTGTCCCACCAGGGGCCCCTCTCACTTCTCTTTCACGGCACTCCTCATGCTTAATGCTCGTCTCTCTTTCCTTCTCTTCTGCGAGAGTCTCGTCTCTTTGAACTCTACAATATCTTTAAAACACAACCTTTCCTCTTTGCTAAGACCTGAAAAACCATGTCTGCATCCCTTAGAGTAATTTCTACTTGAGCTATTTTAGTAATGACAACAATTTGATAAAATTAAAGTCATGAGAGTGGATCTGAGTAGTGCTAGAAACAGTCTCAAAGTGAAAAAGATCACTTTCATCAGCTTCTTTTAAATCCACGCTTGGATTTCTTCATTTTCAACCCAAACCGAATTCTTCATGTTCCAGAAAACTTAGGGACTGCCTCGGTCCACTTCATCCATTTCTTTCTTTCCCTGATGCCTTCTTTGGCCTGCTTTCCAAACTTTTCTGTCTCTCTGAAAACACAGGTTTGCGACCACCTCCAGAGCTAAGCCTTGACCCGCATGTTTAGTACCTGAACATGGGCTGCTTCTGTGAGGAGACTTACACGTGCTGGGGTGGAGGGGGGGACTCCTATTTCCCGGTCCTCGTGTTGCCTCTTGAAAGGAATCTCCTAGACTAATAATATTCCCAGCTTCTCCCCAGCCTTCCAGCCTTCCTCGCAGATGGAAAAGTAAGGCGTCTGACTGGTGAGTTTAGAAGGACCCTGGCATGCTCAGCCGGGCCTGCAGGAAGCAATTTCTCTATCTGCCGTGACAGGACAGCATGGCCTAGCCTCCAGCTGTGAGGAAGTCCATCGAGTTTAAGGGCCCATTATATAATAAGACGTGTGCGTGTGGGTATTGTGGTCCCTGTCTTCCTGGCCCCTGGGGGCAGCATGAAGAGGTATGAGTTTTAACCCTGTACTGCCCCTATAAGGCTGACGGCCCAGACAGACAGCCTCCAGGAATGGAAGTGGGGAAGAAGGGGGGAGGCACGGGCCAACCAGAGCCCTGAGATGAGGATCGTACTCGGAAGTCGGGCTCGAGGGGCTGCCAGGACCCCTCTGCATTATGGGGCCCCCTCTGCTCAGTTAAATTTCTTATCCTCCTGTGGATGAGAAACATCATTTTCCTAAACGTTCCTCATCTGTTAGACTACAAGTCTGCTTGTCTAAGAAATCAGCTGAGGAACCTCAGGAAAAAAATGCAGTGATACACAATATTACTAAATTAAAATCTGACACTTCCGGTTCTGCCGATATCTTTCTAACACTTGAACTGTATATAGTCAAGGCAGCTCAGTCTTCCCTCCAGTTGCAGTGTCGACGATGCTAACTCGCAAGGCTGTGAAAAGACCGGCTGGAGGCTGCATAGTAAACCAGAGGCGGGGCTGTAAACAGAAGACCAGCCTCTTGCGCTCTTAATCTATTACTTATCTCACTGACTCTGGATGCTTCCAAGCCACCAAAGCATGGGTGTCTATTATCTGTCTGGTTTGTAAAAGTCTGGAGCCTGAAAAGAACATCTTCAATGGTAACGCTGGAGACAGAGACCAAGACTCTCCACCAAAGCCTATGCTCTGATGAAGGCACGGGCCTGGCAATTTGCAGGGGATGTGATTTTCAGCAAGGCTTTTGATTCAGCCACCACGTGATTTCCTTTACTGCAAAACATGAGCAAGACACAACCCTTGGTATATTGGCATGTACCTGGTTAGAATGTGATTTTCGGCATGGCGACTCTAGTCAACAATATTGTATTGTATTACTTGCAAGTTTCTAAGAGAGTAGATCTTAAAAATTCTAAACCCCCCCAACACACAAAGGTAACTAAGTGAGGTGATGGATGTGTTGACTGACCTCATTGTGGTCATCATTCTATAGTATCTATGTATAGCAAATCATCACACTGTGTGCCTTAAAGATACACAATGTTCTATCAGCCATATCTCAACAAAGCTGGGAAAAAGATGAACTAAGTTTTGGGGGTCTAAGGTACAGCATGGTGACTGTAGTTAACAGTGTTGTATACCTGGCAGTAGGTAACAGAATAGAGGTTCAATGCTCTCACAAGAAACAAAACCACATTAACTATGTGGGGTGACATCTTGGCCAACTTTAACATGGCCATCATTTCACATTATATACATACATCAAATCACATCGTACGCCTCAAAGCTACACAATGTTATTTGTCAATTATAACTCAATAAGGCTGGGAGGAAATAAAAGAACGTGATTTTCAATCTTTGGAAAATTTATACTGGCCTGCATGCCTTTGGTTTTGGAATCCTAGTTCCTGTCTAGAAGTGCTGTAGAGCACACACAAAACTATTTTCAGTGAAAGCTAATACATAAAACTCATTTTGTTGGTCACCTTTATAATATCCTGTAGAAAAGAAAATGCTCCCTATTTTACGCCAAGATTTGAGAGTGGTATCTGGGCTGGAGAGGGGGTAGCACAAAGTCACGGGGTGTGCACATCACCCCAGCCCCTGAGCGGCCCCGGGAAGCTGCCGCCAGCCCGGCAGCCCACAACCAGCCAGTTTCACGGCTGCTTCTGAAGCCGCTTGGTCCCAGGAAGACCCAAGAAGATACCACCGGAAATCTTCCCTCCCTGGGTGGGTGCAGTCAGTGCAGGAGGGCGCACACTAGAGACTGACTGGAAATGCATGGACTGGATGAGTAGCCTGAGGCTTCCTCATTCTCTGGGAGCAACTACACACATCACTTATCCTCTTTCCATCCAGGCTCCATTTTCGGCTGTAGAAATGGCCCTCTCAATGTCCTGTGCTGTTCTGTAATATATTGTCTGGTCTTTCTCCCTGGCTCTTGGCAGGGAGCTTCTAAAACCCTTGTAATTTCCTGAGTGATACAAATGTCCTTATTCATGAGCCTCTTGGGTCACAGCTGAATTTCTGCTAATGAGGTGACTCATGGTGGGCCACTAAATAGCTTCAGGATGGGGGTAGTCACCAGAAGGACCCACCACATGATTAGAGGGTTGGGGCTTTGAGCCAGCCTGACCTCAGTCACGCGTGCCTATATCATGAAACCCCAATAAAAATTCTGGATGCTGAAACTCTGTGGAACTTCCTGGTTGGGAACGCACCAAAGTGCCGGAGGGTGACGTGCCCTGAGTCTGCAGGGAGAGGGCCCGGAGCTCTGTATTTGGAGCCCTCCCACGCTGTGCATTCTGGGTCTGTGCGTTTGCATGTTCCCCATTTGTATCCTTTCTAATAAAACTATAATTGTGAGTATAGTGCTTTCCTGAGTTGTGTGTCATTCCAGCCAATTAGCAACCTTGTGAGGGTTGTGGGAACCCCCAAATTAGTGGCTAGTCAGTCAGAGTGCAGGTGGCCTGGGTACCCCCAGAATTTGTGGCTGGCACCTGCAGTGGGTGCAGTGTTGTGGAGGATCAAATCCTTCACTCATGAGGCTTGCACTAAGTGAGGGTGGTTAGTGCCAGAACTGAAGGGCAGTGCACCAATGGGGCTGAAACAGAATACAGGCAAGTGAGAAAAACTTTGCAGAGCAGGGGTCTGCACCCTGTGTTGGAGGAACCCCAGGCCTACAGGGAGGGGGGTCAAGTAAGTCCGGAAATGTTTCACACATATCCCTCATACCAATGTAACAAAGGCTCTACAAGTAGTCAAGGTTATATCGTTAAAAATTTAAATTAAAAAAGTCTCACTCAAAACCATAAAAATCCTAGATGAAAAGATAAGCAGTAAAATCTCAGACAGTTCTTATACCAATATTCTTTCTGGTGTATCTCCTCAGGCAAGGGAAACAAAAGAAAAACAAATGGGATAGCAAACTAAAAAGTTTTTGCACAGCAAAGGAAACCATCAACAAAATGAATAGATAACCCATTGAATGGAAGAACATATTCACCAATGATATATCTGATAAGGGGGTGGTACCCAAAATTTATAAAGAACTTATATACCACTAAACACCAAAAAACCCCAAACGATCCAATTAAAAAGTTGGCAAAGGACTTATATAGACACTGCTCCAAAGAGGATATACAGATGGCCAATAGACATAGGAAAAGATGCTGAACATCACTAATCATCAGAGAAATGCAAACTAAAACCATAATGAGATATCACCGCATACCTGCCAGAACAGCTATCACCAATAAATCAGCAAACTACAAGTGCTGACGAGGGCGTGGAGGAAAGGGAAACCTTTGCACTGTTGGTGGGAATGCAGACTGATGCCGCCACTGTGGAAAGCAGTGTGGAGTTTCCTCAAAAATTAAAAATGGAACTGCCTTATGACCCAGCAATTCCACTTCTGGGAATATATCCAAAGAAGCCTAAAACACTAATTTGAAAGAATATATGCACCCCTACATTCACTGCAGCATTATTTATAATAGCCAAGATTTGGAAGCGGCCCAAGTGTCCATCAGCAGATGAGTGGATAAAAACATTGGTGTATTTACACAATCGAATACTACTTGGCCATAAAAAAAAAAGGAAATATTAACCTTTGGCAGCAGAAAAAGACAAATAGCATATGATTTCACTCATAGTGGAATCTAATGAACAAAATAAGCTAATGAAATAGAAACACATTCCTAGATACAGAGAACAGACTGACAGCTGTCAGAGGGGAGAGGGTTGGAGGACTGGGTGAAAAAGATGAAGGGATTAACCAAACCACCCCCCCAAAAAAACAAAACTCATAGACAACAGTATGGTGATTACCAGAGGCAAAGGGGGCTAGGAAAGGGTAAAGGGTGTAATAAATAGTAATGGAAGGAGCCTTGATTTGGGGTAGTAAACACACAATACAATATACAGATGATGTAATATAGAATTGTATACCTAAAATCCATATCATTTTATTAACCAATGTCAGCCCAATAAATTCAATAAAAAATAAAAAAAAAGAATATAGTGGTAAACTAATAGTGCTGTTTTATTGCATAAATATTAATAATTATAAAATAAGTGTTATATATACTTATCACATTTTAAAATAATTAAAAATAAGAATTCCCTAACAAAATGAAAAATAAAAAAAGTTCCTGGAAACCTTCACAATTGTAACTTGAGTGTCAAAAGGGTAGGTTCTGGCCCCATGATGTATTGATATTTTTAAACAACCCAGATGATGCAGTGGAGAACATGTTAATTATAGCTGCAGATGACTCCAACCTAGGATTCCTAAAAGAGATGGTGAAAGCAAGCAACCCACTGGTGGGAGTGGGGAAAGAGGGTTCAAAACAGAGATGGTCAGAAATGTTTCGTGTGCCAGATGCACAGCGAGGGAGACGGCGATGAACAAGAGGACAGAGCCCTTGCCCATACAGCATTTGCAGTAGAGTGGAGGAGACACATTAAATAAACAGTTACACAAGTGACAATGTAATCTCAGTTACGACAAGTACTAGAGTAGGAGGTACCACATCAGCATCCCAGTGGAGAGAACTAAATGAGCCCTAAGTCAGTCTGAGGAAGGGTTGGAAAGGTGTTTCTGAGAAAGTGATATTTAAGTAGTGACCTAAAGAAGGGGCTGGGGGGAGTGGGGAGGGCGGCAATATTCCAGGGAGCGGCAGCTGTGCAGGGAGGGCTCTGAGGTGGGTGGGAAGGATGTGTGTGTCGGAGGAACAGAGTGAAGACTGTGTGGCGGGAACTCAGTGTGTGGGAGAGGATGCCAAGAAAGCAAGAGTTGAAGGTGAGTAGGGGACAGGAGTCAAACCATGTGGGACACTGTAAGGATGCTCGTCTTCATGCCAAAAGACATGAGAAGCCCTGAAGGACTGTAAAGAGGGGTCTACAAAGGTCAATCTGAATTTTAATAAGGTTACATGGCCTGCAGTTACAACACAGCTTGAGAAAGGTAAGAATGGAAGCAAGAAGACCAGTTAGAAGACCATTGTCATTGTGTAGGTGAAGATGACCCAACCGGTAGCAAAGGAAGTAAGAGAGGTAAAGGCTATCAAAATTCAAATATAAATATACTTATTAAGTATAAAATAAAAACTAGGCTTAATATTAGGATGTATTAAAAAGGAAGCCAGAATGTGGATAAAAGTTTGAACTAATCTGTTTGTATTCACCACTGGGTAGAACTCTATTAGAACATTAATGCAGTGTCCAGAAAGTAGGGCAGACATGGAAACCTGGACATTATCAGCAGATGGATACCTCAATATCGGACATATGTAGAAGAAAGAGTGGGAGGAAAGTGCTTAATAAAACTGAAAACTTCAGAAAACTGAAGTTTGGCTTGACTCATTCACTACGAATGCTCTAAGGGATAGGCCAGTGGTTTCTCAAACTTTGTATGCAGTCAAACCAACTGGAAAGTTTGCTAAAATCTCTGGGCCTAATTCCAGAGATCGTGAGTTCAACAGAGAAGAGTCCAGCCAGTGCTCCCCATGTTACCCTCCTGATGCAGAGGCGAATGGTGCTCTGACTGCATTTTCAGAGGTGCTGAGGTCCTGCCCTCAAAAGTCAGACCCAAGTCATAGGCCAATGATGAGAGTCCATGGGAGTGGAGGGGGTGGGGTCATGGAGGAGGGAGGCTCATTTCTATCTGGGGAATTAGAGGGGGTCGGGGGAGGACAGAGTAGTCAAGGAAGGCTTGGAAAAAACTCAGAATTTTTTACACTCAGAAATCTT
The DNA here is from genome assembly GCF_019186645.2 of Phyllostomus hastatus. Classification (NCBI taxonomy): domain Eukaryota; kingdom Metazoa; phylum Chordata; class Mammalia; order Chiroptera; family Phyllostomidae; genus Phyllostomus; species Phyllostomus hastatus. The sequence goes on along the minus strand of NW_025333583.1, from coordinate 16,348,819 downwards.
CCACAAAGCATAATACACAACTACACCCAGAACACTGCCTGTCACCCTCATCTCAGGGCTCACTGCTTTGCAGGCCTTTTTATCTGAAACATAAAAGGGAGTTTCCCACTATTTGTTTTTTATCAATGTGATTTAATTACAACATTTTCTGTGTTAACATATTCCAAAGTATAAAGACCGGCATACATATTTCCTACTGCTAAAATTAACTTTTAGTTTAGTCCAACATGTAAAATTTAGGGACTACACGTGGCCTGTGTTTGGTGAATGAATGAGTGATTAGATGCAAATATTAATGTGAGAAGTAAATCGGTATTACTCTATTATTAGATTTCCTTATTTAGAGCTGTCTTTATTGATAAAAATGGCAAGTACGTTTTTTACTGAAGTACGTTTCTGCTTTTAGGCAGTATAATGGATTTTAGAAAACCTCTCAAGAAGCTCTTACTCTTACAGGAGCCTGTGAAAGCTCGGTTTCTCACGGAACTTAGCTAGAAATTAAGGAGAATATTGACCTACCCCCAGATATGATATCCCCAGTCTATCCTAAAACCACACCTACATCAATTTCTCTCCTAATGAAAGGTCAATAAATAGAAACTTTTCACTCAATGGACAGTCCAATAGTACATTAACACTTCCTTTAGAAGTTTAGCCGGAAATGAACGCATGATGAGAACAATGTGAACCATAAAGGAAGCTACAAAAAGGGACAAGAACTTTCCAGACCAAAGTATAGCAACAAAGACTGGGAGAAATGAACAGCTTAAAAAAAATGATAGCACAGCTATGGCCTATGAAGTTCAGGAAGGTCTATCAAAAGATCCATATCTTCTGAAATTCAAAATGATTTTATTCTTCTGAAACATATCAAAGACCAACATGTGACTTCTATGATGAGAATACCAGGAATAAATCAAAAAAGCAAATTTATATCCTATAAAATCAAACGGTCTACTTATACAAAGTGATCAAATCTCTCTGAATTTTAGGATGTGAAATAGTTCAAAACCCAAATTATATAACATTCTTCTCCTCCCAAAGAGTCACATAATTATTTCAGTGTGTATTCATATTCTTAATATCCATTTACTTTTTTAAATTTAAAATGATTGTATGGCCCTAGAAAGACTGCAGAGAAAGGAGTGGCGGGGGGCAGGGGCTGTTAAAAAGCAAAGTAATTTAACCAATGACAGACCTCAGAGCCAGGAGAAAGACTCCTGTCTCCAGTCTTCTTACTCAAGTGATACTTCTACGGGTTTAAAATCTCTTCCCCAAAGGAAGAAGGTATTACTTATTAAATGAAGTTTAAATGGAGGACATTAATCTAATTTTCTCTAATTTTCTATAGACGTTCAAAGAATCACAGAACAAGAGATAAAAGGGACCGTATAGCGCCAGGCCATTCCCTCTAAAATATCCCAGAGAGATGGAAGTATTGGAAGGAAACTAAAAATCTTCCAGTTCAACTGTGTGTTCTCTTTAATTGTCTGGTTTCTAATTTTCAATTTCTGTGAGGGCATAATGGGATTATCTTGTTCACTGTGCATCAAGCACGGTGCTTAGAACACAGGAGGCCTTCAATAAACATCTGCAGAAGGGCTGAATTAGTAAATCTTTTCATTTTGCAGATGAGAAAACTATAGCTGGGACAAGTAAAGTGATCTGCTTTGCGGTCAAAATTCGAGGTCTTCCAGTCTCACTGGCCCGGGCTCTTGCCACTCATTTTCACCCATGACCATAAAATCTTAATGAAGCAAAGCCCATCCCACTCTGGACATTTCTATTACCTCGGTCCCCTGGCATTACACAAAGAATAGCAAGTACTATTTGCTAAGGAGCAGCCTTTAAATAAGTGGGGACAACACTTGCATTCTCCCTGTTTGTTCTAGGTCATGTTTGCATGGCACGGTATTTAGTGCCTTCCCTATCCATTCACGTGTCAATGGATGTGGCTGTTTGTTCCACAAGAGCAGCATCCATAACGGAAATGTCCCGGTCTGGCCACACTGAACACAATGAGGACACGATCTCTCTTACTAGACCCGTGGCGCGTGCTTCCGATGCGCCCACAGCAGCACAGATTCTGGCTTCCTATTGCCTCGTCTGTATGCCCGCTGAGCTGCTCTTCGATCAAATGTCCTCCACCCTCTATCTTTGCAGTTCATTTTCTGAGTATGGGGCTATCTATTTATCCCTACTAAATCATATTTTTGTTTGGTCCATTCCTTAGCTCATGTTTCAGAATCCAGATTCTGTCATTCAGCATATTAGTTGTCTGACCTAGTTTTGGGAGCACTACAAATTGATACGTATGTCTATATCTTTATCAAGGTAATTACTGTCTTACCTGGGCAAACAGTAAAAATAGCTAATCCTTATATTCATGTGCCAGGCACAGTTCCAAGCCCTGTTAACTTATTTTATACTCACTGCAAACTTGTGAGGTAGATGTGATTATTTTCTCCCACCTGAGATTTAAGAAGAGAGATACACAGAAGTTAAGTAATTTACCCAGGGTCACCCAGTTGGTGAGCCACGGCTCTGGAAACCCAGCCAGTCTGATGCCAGAGTTCTTGATCTTAATTACTAAATTATGCTCCTTCTCATTATTACCATGTACCTTTACTGACAACCTCCCAGGCCGGCAGGGATCCATTAGCCAACAATCCTTGGGTAAAGTGCCAATCATTCATAAAATTATATAACTGTAATTTCTTCTAACCCAAGTTTCCCTGTCTTGAGGGTTTTGCCAAATGCTTTTAGAAAACTAAGTGCTATATAGCAATGATTTTTAACCTTTTCCATCTCATGGCACACATTAAATTAATTTCTAAAATTCTGTGGCACACCAAAAAAATATCCTTTTCCCTATCCGACCAAAAAAAATGGGTATAATTTTGACTCATTCATACTAGACAGCTATTGTTGTGTTGGCTGTTGTCATTTCTTAATTTGACAATCTAAAAGGAGGTCAGGGTCCCTGACAAAACAGTCAGGGATTGCGTGCTTTGACATTGTGGCGGCACACCAGTTGAAAATCGCTGCTATACAGCATACACCTGACCTGTCTATTAACCCCCCCTTTCCTTTGGGCATCCTCAACCACACACTGTAAAGTCCTGGGGATCCAGCCCATTTCTTTGCTTCTTTCTTCCGTAGCCCCTACTGCATGAGCACACAACAGAAATTAAAATTTTACCCTTGACAGGTAGTGAAAGCCAAGAAGATTTTTCCCTGAGTTTAATTCTGTAGGAAATATAAGGATGACGTTTTAGAGGGGGAAATGAGGGGAGAGAGCACTTTAGCTCTTCAGCTCTCAAATTCTCTATAACAGGAGTCTCTGACATAAGCAGAGACAGGATGTATCGATCTCCAGATCTCCGAGCCAGTGGCCCTAAAAGCTTAACCCCTTTTCTCCCAGCCCCATTCTCCTGCTCACCCCTTTCAAGCTCCTCATACCCTCTGGAGGGGATTCTATAAATTTTTGAAAAGCACAGCCTGTACCTCACCCTACTTGTACATCCCAAGGTGCCTGGTGGAGCACGTGTGTGGTACTCGTGAGGAGTTTAAACAATGCTTGTTGAAATGAACACTGCACCAAACACCACTTAAGGATTTTACTGTCAGCAACCCCTTCGTGGTCATGTTCAAGGCAGGGAAATAAAACAGCCCTTCAAGGGCTAACACACAAACTAGAGATTTCTCCTCTGGAAGATAACAATCCAATACACTAAAACCCCAAATGACTTGGACAATACAAGGTGAGAAGACATCAAGGGACAAAACAATTTTTACCTATGACATTTTGGGGGTGGGGTATATCTAAGTTTTCCTTCATTGTCTTTTCCTCCAATTGGCTACCCGTCTATTCCTTAACTCAAACAAATCTTCACCTCACTACCATTTTTAGCAAGAGGGGGACAAATTTGAAAAAAGTTGTAAAGATGGGAATTGGAGATATCAAGGAAAGTCTATTTCTTTTCTTTCTCTCACTTCTTTAGGAGATCTGGCACTTTTGTGGCCAGAGGATCTTCTAATTTTTCACATGGAAATCAAAACAGATTTTGGCTACATTAGAACATTTGTTTTTTTAAGAGCATACTATACAACTTCCCTTCCTAGCACTTGAAAACCTACAGCTCTTCCTTTACCTAGACTTACACACATAATCAGTTTCCACATTTAATTTCTCTTTTTCCTAAGAATTGCCATTCTGCATGATTTACTCTGAGGCCAATAAGTAACTAACTATGCCCAACTCAGAAATAATTGCTTACTTCCAGACTGGCAGCTACTTAATGAATAATTAACCACCTCATACTTTCTATCGGGGATGCTTGTATTACCAGGGTAAAGGTATCCTTTATGTCTAAACAATGTCATAAAACAGACCTTTGCCAGAAAGACACTCTCATTTATCACATGAAATGCCAAGTGGTATTAACAAGGTCGATACTGTTTGTTTAATATATTTTGCTTTCATGGGGGCTTGAAATGATTTGTTTTTGCAGCTGTAACAGAGTTAAATTAGGGATTTAGCTCTGGTTTAGCTAGTTGAGCATATATAAAAACTAGGGCCTATTAATTATCTGCCAGGAGGGTTCTGGTCATCTTCCCACAGTCTACAGCATCCTCAGAGTACCGAGTTACACAACAAGCAGCCTGACTCTACCCACAAATTATCAATGCCCACTCTTCAGGAGCTAAGGGGAGATGAAACAATTCGAATTTCAATTTCTTACTCTGCAACACCCCTTCCCCAAAACGTATGTTATTAGTGCACAAATTTTTTAAAAGTTGAGTAAGGAATTTAAGAGAATATCTTAGTGCAAGGCTAGTTTCAGACATCCGTTTCCATAAATGAGAGACTTAAGAAAACACTTTTCTGACCTTAAAGCACCAATAATCAGCCCCCTTTCCTCTTTTCCTCTTCTCACACTGCTGTTTTGCCTTAAATGGAGCAGGGGGAAAGGAGGAAGTTCGCTCCAAAGATAAACTTGTCAAAAGCCTGCACTACAATACTAATTCCTCTTTACCTGTTTGTGAATGTCAGCTGGGAGCAAGCGCTGAAAAGCTTTAGGGGGAAAAAAGCAAGGGGGAGAAGAGGGAAAGGAGGGGTGGGGGGGCAAAGAAAAACTGAAGGGCAATTCAAACAAAAGTGAAATCACACACACACACACACACACACACACACACACACACTCAGACACAAAAAGAGAGGGGAAAAAGTGCCCCCCCCACCCCAGGCCCTAACAACATACTTCTTTATCAGAGGTTCATTGTCAATCAATTAGCCAAGGCAGCGGGGGTCTGTGAGGTGGGGGTGCCCGGGGAAACAATGGGCAGCCCTGTTGTATGACTATTTAATCACTTTTGCTAAATAAATAGAGCAGCCCCGAGGTGCTGTCATGTCAAGGGAATTTATAACAAAAAAAAAAAACTTCATTTTTCATTGGTCATTCCTTTTTTTTTTCCTTCAGGACAAGAGAGGGTTATTACTGTAGCCTTAAGTTCCATCTTTGTGTTTCTTGCCTTTGATTCCCACTCGGACCCTGCCACTTTCTGGCACTAATTTGTCAGGCTGAACAAAGAGAGGATTTGTACCTCCTGTAAGGTCTCAATTAGGAACGGCTTCTGCTGCATTATGTGCCATTCAGAGAGGACACAATGCCGGTAATTACAGGAATTTGCACTAAATGGCTGAAGAATTCACAGCAAAACTGCTCCCCCCGCCCCCAACTCTACCTTGGGCTAACCCCTCCCAAGGGCTGGGGGGAAAAAAAGGAAAGCAAAAAGCTCTTAAAGCCAGAGAGACGTAATTACCAACAGCAGTCCCAAGAGGTTAAACAGCAGCCAGAGGAGTTAAACCATAAAAACTGACAGTGTGAAAACGGCGGAGGGGATCCCCAGGGTTCGCTGTTTTTCTTGCTGTCTCTTCCGTTAACATTTTCAACTGCAGTTCAGATCCAGGAACACGGTCCCACAGTGGGCCGTCTGATTTCACTACCAGATTACAAAGCAGCAACAAAAGGGACGCTTTAAAAGGTAAGCTTCGCATCTCCCTGTTGCAACTATAAACAAGGCCCTGGGCCCTTTCATTACAGTACTGTACTCAATTGCTAGGTTTCTTGATTGCTGGGAAATTACATGAAAAATATCTGTGTGTACCAGTGCCAAGGAAACCGTGTTATCTATTGAGGGGAAATAGGTATGTATGCACACATGTCTAATTCCTGAGGAAAACAGGGCTGCTGCCTTATAACCTAATTTATACAGCTATTTGCAAACAACCTGAGAACCACTTACAGGTACATACTTTATAAATATTTTAATAAGCCACATCATCATTTGTTTTAGCATTAATATTTTAATACCACAGATTCCCCATTGCCCAACAAACGCCATTTAGAATCCCAATCAGTAGCTTCGCCAAAGAAGCACACCTCATTTTCTGCCACAGAGGGGTTCTGAAAAGCCGTACTAAAGCACCACCTAATTAATTATTATTAAATACCACTTTCATCATGTGCTCCTCTGCTCAGGAACCTTCTGCAGCTTCAGGGTCAAACTGCCCCTCTTTTGTAGGTCAGAAATGACCAAATATCTGCAATGCCATATAGTTCCACTGAGCACCGCCGCCGACAGTTCTCCACTCCCGTGACTGGGCCGGCTCTCCTTCTAGAGCTCACATCCCAGCAGCTACTTGGCATCCATGAAGTGATTACTCTCGATTAACGTCCGTCTTCCCTAGTGGACCGCAGGTCCCACGAGAGCAGGGACCACGTCTACTTTTTTGCAGCACTGACTTGCCCAGGTGCACCCAAGTTTCGGAAACATGATCAGAAACTTGGCAGACAGTACAGGGTAGAATGAACCAAAGAAATTAATTTTCAAAGGTAAACGTTCAGGAAAAGGGAGCAGCACGTGTAAAGGCCGGGTGGGAATGACCGCAGTGGGTTCCAGAGCAGCGAGCAGGCCACCGCGGCTGGGGCTGCCCAAGCACAGGGCAGCCCTGGGGCTGCAGAGGAGGCCTTGGACAAACCACACATAATCAAATACAACTATAAAAAGTTCAAGCACATGCTAAGAAAGATACAGTTATACATAAGCATGTATTTGCAAAACCATAACCTCAAGACATTTTTGGATGGTTGCGGTCCATTTTCTCTGCAGGGGCACTTTAAGTTTCAAAGAAGAATATAGAAAATTCTTCACCTATAGAAGGAATTTAGTGCAATCAGGCCAACTGCACTACTTTGTAGATTGAAGAGCCAACGTCTGTGGCTCTCCTGAATAGCAACTGAATGACATCATTAATAAAGAGCTGCTCGGTGCAATCTTCCACTTTTAAGGTTTATTCATCAAAAATATTTAAAGGGAGAGGGACTAAGTGGACGTAAAAACTTACAGTCTAAGAAGGCTCACTTAAACCGTGAAATATTGTGGATTCGCTCCTCCTTAAAACAGTAGATAAAGCCAAGATTCAACTCAAAACAATTTACTGGACTTTTTGGCCTTCTGGACGGTGAACACGGCCATGCAACCAGCTTTTTCACTGAATGGGTGTTTTTATGAGGATGCAAAGTTAGGGAACACAAGTACTACACGAAGAAGCAGCTGGTTTACATTAACTGTGTTTGTGAGAAACATAGATCAATTTTTAAAGTTCCATCTGCTATAATAATCTTGATATAATGAACAGCCTCCCAAGTAATTTAAAAAACATTCAGAGCTTTGCTTAACAAGTTCCTGCCTTTTTCTTTTGAGACTCTGCCCCCTACAGGAGATGAAGTATTCCTACCTGAGATAGGAAACAAGTATTCCAAGCACGGGCAGTTAAGGAAAATGAAAAGCAACCCAGTAAAACCACATGTACCACAAAGCAACTGAGAGAGCAGCGAAATGAAATTAACATTTTTGACTTTGGAATTGGCCACACTATACAAATTAGGATTGAATTCTCCCTATTCCAAATTAAAAACCTACCTATGCCCTATTAAAACTCCAAACCAAAACATGAAGGTAAAAGCTGAGCGAAGCAAATGAGTTTTAGACTATATTACCTGTTTCCTGGATTCTGTACTTCCAACCTATGCTCCAACCAGCCACATTTAGCGAACACAGCATAGAGAGGCACCCTTAAATATGGAACCCAAAGCAGCTGCCCTAAAGTTCTATCCCCACCCGTTACTTAATCCTTTTCCTGTTCTTTCCTACTTAGCATCCCTTTCCCTGCCTCTTCTACTCACCTTTCTTTGTCCTCTTCCTGCTTTCATTTCTCCACTGCCAGATGCAGTGGGCCTGCTGAATGGTACCCTCTACCTGCATTTCTCCTTCCCCTGAGTGCTAAAACACTACTGACGCAGCACAGAACAGTGCACACTTCTGCAGGAAGCAAACTCAGGACAGGGAGGCGAATTAGGTGACAACTGGGTAACAATCCTTTTGTTACACCTGAGGCTTCTCTTCCCCTTTTATTAGAAAGATTCCCAATTCAGGCACCCCCGTCCCTACCTTGAGAACTAAGCTGGGCTGTCCTCCCTGATTCTAATAACACAGCAGATGTGTTGCCCCTGTCGGCAGCCTAAAGCCAGAGAAGTATACCGTAATTCCAGAACATCCACAAAGCAAGCGCTCAATCAATGACCGCTGAGTGTCTGAACTTGGAAATATGCTATATTTACTAGTATAATTAGATACTGAAACACCTATCATTTTTAAAGAACTGCACTACAAAAGGTGTCTCCTTATTTCGAAACCAGTTTTGACAAGTAGGTGGCTGGCTGAAGCCAAGCCTGCAGACAGAGATGCGCACATCGCCTCGTATGGCTGCCTTCCTGGCTGGGTGTTTCCACTCTCTCCGACCTCACCCCGCCAGCTGCTGCTTCACGGTCGCTGGGGCCCTCCCGGCACGGCAGGGATAACTCACTCCCGACCACCCCTGTTAGGTAAATTATTTTTCAATAGAAAAGGCCATCATCATAACTCACGTAAATTCAAAACGGGGGTTTTCAGTGTGCTACCACTGCTGATGGCTTTTCAATGCGGGAGCCAGCACAAATTCTAAAATTTGGCCTTGGTTGGCAGTGAGCCTCTCGTACATTTTTAAACAACGTACTTCAAAATCTGATGTACGTGACTTAAAATTTTCCAAATTGGAGTTCCAATTAAAGCTGCCTTCGAGGTAAATTTCTTATCACAAATAGTGGGGGAAAGGGGAATCATTTGATTTCGTTTACAGTAAGTATATAGATTTAGTTTAGTGAGGTTTTTTTTCCTGTCTAGTTTACTGCTTTGGGGAAGGTAAGAGGAATGGGGAGTAGGGGAGAGAAGCAGTAACAGGATTTTAAGAAAAAACAGATTACTGGCCTTGAACTCCACTTTGTGTCTCACCTCCCCTTAGCAATTCCGGGAGGCCGGGGCTTCCCCAGCATGAGGCACAGGCCTGTCGTAACTCAGAGGTCATCTGCTTAGTCATATCTACCCTGCTCTCTTACTCACGTCTACACTGCTGTCAAGGCTGACTCTGTAGATTCTGCCTTAACGGGATTTGACAAGGTCATGATAGATGACAGTCACTGGCCATGGACATTTCCCCTGCCTGAGGATGCTTATAGTCGGCTTTGGGCCTGAATGTCTCTTATGAGACCATCTGTGGCATCCACATCCACAGTGAGCTTTATGTAAGGAAGCAGAGGAAACAATCACAGCAGACTCGGGAAGTCTGAAGTCTAGTCTGGCAGTGCTTTGGCAAAGTCGTTTTGATGCAATGGGGTCTATTGTCTCTGCTTCTATACTTACTTCACCTGCATGGCATGAAGACAAACAGATGTTCTAATACAGCTTTTTAAACAAGAAGGAGCTGCGACTGAATTCCAGTTGTGAGATTCAGAACTGTTTAATAAGCTTTAGGCTAAAAATCTGCTTCATACCTGCACATTTGAAACTCTGAGCAGTGAGCCCTCGTTCCAAAGACAACGTCGTCAGAATGCTGAGGAAGCTGGTGGTCACGGACTGCCGTTTGCTCTTCCTGAGCTCATGTCCGTCGATCTGATCCTTGGGCTTGCTCCTCAGCGTGACTTGCAGATTTTGCTCTGAGCTCCTCACCACATTGGCAGCTGTTTTCAAAGCCTCCATCCACTCCTGAGCTCTCTGCCGGGTCTCGGCACGAAGGCGGAGGACATCTTGGGGGAAAATGACTTGAAAGCAAGAGTCACAGTCGTCCAGGTTGTCCATCTGGACAGCCAGGCACACGTCCACGTTGTAGCTTAGCAGGGGATCCTCGTCTAGCTTGCCGGGCTGAAAAGCCATAAGGTAGGCCCTGCTCAGCACAAACGTAAATGCCTTCCAGTTGTTCTGGACCGTGAGCCTATACAGCGTCCCCGACTTGAGGATGTTTTGGTACTGCTTGGGGCTATCCAAGACAGGGGACCGCGTGAGCAGCTCACTGGGTTTCTTCTGTAAACAATGATTCTGCGTACAGTCAAAAGGATAACCAAGCCCTGGTGAGTTCGCCAGCTCATCCTGCCGTCCCACATAACCAGGCACAGAGGCGTGCACAACTTCCCAGAGCTTCTGCCCCCAGTCCAAAGCCTCCCACGGCGACTCTGCCTTTAGCTGGAGCTGAGTGTTGTCATACAGCACAGTGTCCACCAGCCTGGCCTCGAGGTTGCCCAGAACAGAGATGCTCTGGAAGTGTGACAGCGAGTACGTGGCGCAGAGGTTTTGATTCCCACTGCTGTCGAGGCTGTAGAAGTATAAGTTGTAAGGGGAGAGTTCTGCATAACAGCTTTGCCAGCAGCTGTCATGGTCCTTCCTAATCTCCAGGTAACCCTTCTTCAAAATGTTTGGGAAGGTTTGCTTGTGTTCTAGGAGGAAAAAACAAAAACAAAAACAAAAAGGCACGACATTAATTCAATAACGAGAATAAATCAAATGAGATGAAAAGGCAGGCACAAGCAACCAAATGCATAAGGGGTCGGCACCTCTCTGGTTCAAACTAAACTCAATAGCAGTAGCAAACTTCCAACACAACACCTAATTGACACGATGTAATTGGAGAAAAATCTCAGGTCTAAAAACTCAGCTAGCGTGGAATCACGCTAAGTACTGAGAGAAGAGCAATGTAGAGTAAGTACTAAGTACTGAGTAAGAGTAAGTACTGAGTAAGTACTGAGGAGAAGAGCAATGTAGATGTGACATGCAGAGGTCTGTGCGGAAAACAGAAATACTGGGAAAAAATGTGACTCTCCATGTCCTGTGGACCCACGAAACAATTACACCTCACCAGGATTTCTTGTTTTCTGGGTAACACCCTATAGAGTATGCACACACAAGTCAGCATGTTCCTCCTGCCACCTGACCTAACTCCCTGCTCAGCCTCATCTTTCTTTAGGATGCTGAAACCAGGAGGGGTCAATGGGAGGGACAGCACAGGAAGTGTGATGCTCACAGACCCCTGTTTCTCAGACCCCTGTATCATTCCTCTTCGATGGATTGTTATCAAGCTGTATTATAATCGTTTATTTAAATATCAAAACAAATAAAATACATATTGAAGTTTGTGGGTTTTTTTTTAAGTCTGTCCTCCCTACTGAGGGCAGGGGTGAGGGCTGTCGTTTTGTCTTTATATCACAGAGTATAATGCACTGCCTGGTACATAGCAGGTACCTTAAAAGAGCTTAGTGATTGGACATGAAGCTCCCAGCACAATGCCCAGCATAGAGTAGATATAATTCCCCTCCCTTCCACTCGGTTTCAAGAGTGTACCTGGTCATACCATCTTTAATCAATGACCGGCTGCAATATATACAAGCTTAATACTGTAATAAAAAGGGCTATCACTTGGGAGACGTCTTGATATTTTTATCAGGCACAGAAATGACAGCAGTGCAAGAGGAAGCAGTCCTCGCCGCTAGAGATTTTTATTCTGAGACGTCTCCATCTCTTTGCTGACACACGCTGCAGATGGTCATAAGCTAATTGAGTCATTCCCTACAGAAGACAAGTCACACTCCCAAAGGGCATGATTTCTGATCTTGGCTGAAGGAAAAAAAAAAAGAGTAACACAGATCTACATCTTAAAATAGCAAGCCAAAAGAGAAAAGGAAAGAAATGAGGCAGAGAAAAGCCTATTTTACCTGCTTTACATCTCTGGTCCTGACACTCATTAGTATTTGTGTTAATGCAAAAGCCATTAATTTCTTGCAACCCACACTAATCCCTTTGTAGGAAGAGATAATGGATGCCTATTCTCAGGTTCTCTTTCTGTTCTGATAATGCGACGAGGGAGGCAGTGCTGCTAGACACCGCTGCCGCCTCTGCCCCTCTCATTTCCATCAGCGCTGATGGTAGTTCCACCTTCTCCATAATAGGGCTCCCAACCAAGCCTCCCTTCGCCCCCGGCCCTCCTGCGACCCAGCGGCTCAGCTATGCAGCCCTGGGTAAAATAGAAACCACTCCTCTTGCTTTTAGCTAGGAATTTTCCTCTCCTTTTCTTTCCTCCCTGAGAGCTTTTTACAGAAGCTACCACGAATTAGAAAGTCTACTTTAATTGGGCCCAAACCAGCAGCAAAGCTGACTAAAACCTCACTTCTTTCTAGCTGTACCAGCTAGGGGGGTACCTGAGAAGTCCTTGGGTGCACTGGATTGGAAGTTGTCTTAGGGAGTTTCAAAAGTTCCCTCACCTTCTTGATGCAGAAGAGTAAAAAAATACATTGTGTTTCAATATTTTGCCCTACCTCAGCTCAGCTCTGTCTAAATACGTATGTTAGCTGGAGACAGAAGCGGGGGTATTAGTCATAGGAAGTGACCCATAATTAAAGACCGATATGTAGTATAATTTTTTGAAGAAGCATCAAGAAGAAGGCAAATGTGATCAGAAAACTATTCTCTGGGGTGCGCATTCCTCTCTGGAGTGCCTGCTTATATCAGACCTCATTCATATTTTGGGTGTGAAGTATTAATTATCTTTATTTGTAGGGAACTGGAGGACTACCATTTCTCCTTAATCTCTAGCAACTGCTACTTTCATTGGATCTAAACTTTATTTTTAATATTTTTTCTATTGACAAAGCAGAAGTTACATATTAAATCTAAGCTTTCATTAATTTACTATAGTTTTACTTTTGTTTTCCCAGACCATATCGTTTCAACTCATTTAATCAACCCACACGCATTACTGTAAACTGTTCAATTTTATAAATTAACGTTATATCTTAACTAACAAAAAATGATTCGGATGGGACCACTGACAAAGACTGTGGTACTGCCTCAGTGAAATAGAGAAAGATGATCAGAATGAATTGCTATGCCTGTAAATTTCATTCTGCAACCACAGACAGTTAATCCCTTATTTTAAAAATGTTTAAAAAGAACTCCCTGTTTCCTCTTTGTTTTCCACCTTCTAGCATGAAGAGCTGGTTTGGTTCATCCTCCGTGGAGGTGCCTTTTCCCTCTCCTCCTCTTCACACGGAAGCCCCCGCAGTGGGTCAGAGGACAATGAATGCTACCACCTGCCGAGGAGGAAGGGCACTTTCCCCATCATGCACCCGAGTCACTTCTGGACTGCCCATAAGGAGCTCACCCTGCTTTCGCCATTGTTTCCTCTATCTGTTCTCAAAACATTCCCATTCTCATGGCTACCACCTTAATCAAACTCTTAAGCAGGCTCCCACTTCCAGTCCTCCCCAGTCCTGGCCAATCCACACTCTGTTACCAGCTTAACCTTTGGGGCCGCTCGTCAGATTAACCCTTCACAAGCGTCCCGGTGCTACACGTCGGAGTCCAAACCCTTAGCTTGGCCTTCTAAGGCTTCACTACGGAAAATTTCAAACACACTCAAAAGCATGTAGAGGCGTAAAATGAATATCCCCACGTAATCGTCATCCCTCAGCTTCAACAGTCACGATCCCGCTGCTCTGGTCCCATCCCTCCCGCCCCACTCCAGTGCTGGCTCTTCAGTGCTCGCTGTTACCGTTGTGGCTGTTTGCCGGGGCGTGTGAAAGCCAGTGGCAGACATTTTACCATTTCTATTATGAATACTTTGGGGTGTCTCTCTAACAAATAAGAACTTTAAAATATAGATTAGATGCTATTTTCTCTCCCAATAGCATGAATAATGCCTTATCTAACACTTGGTCTGTTTCTAACTTCTTTAATACAGATGGTTTGTCCAAATTAGGTTCACACATGGATTGGTTGCTATATCTTTTAAGTATCTTTAAATCTATATCAGTTTCCTCTTCCTCCTTTTTTTCATGACGTGTATCTATTGAAGAAATTAGTCCCATTTGTCATTTAGAATTTGTCACGTTCTGGATTTGGCAGGATGTGCCCTAATGGCGTTGTTTAAATCTTCCTTGGTTTCCTAAGTTCTCTGTTAATTGCTGTTTAGACCTTAAAGATCGCATTTCAGATTGTATTTTATACTCATCAAATATGTGTTAAATTACAATAAAATCATTCAAAAAATTGGCAAGAAAGCTAAAAAAAAACCCCCCACATTTTTTCTTCCACACACCAGCACCCACAATCTTCCTGCCCAGACTGTGTACCATTTGAGATGAAGCCTTCAGACATTATATGTAGTGTCTATATATGTATTTATGTAATAATATACATAATAATTGGGTATTTCCACATGTATTAGCATATATAATTACTGAACTGTTATGTACTTTCATTTTGGTTACTTTATACAATTTTGCCTTTTAAAACACCACCACGTCACAGAAAGCAATAAATGAAATATTTAGGTAATCTGGTTTACCAAGACAATCTGGAATGCCTGAGCGAGTATATGAACGAAGTCACAAGAATAGGATTCTGAAGATCAGGCAATAGTTAGAATGGAAAACAAAGAGCAACGTTTTAATGTTTCCAAAGAACTCCAAAGCCCATGTGGTGTCAATATTCCAAATCAAAATTGTCTAGGCAAATTAAGGGAAACATTTAAATTCTTACAACAAATTAACAAATGTGAAAGAAAGCCTAAGTGGAGAGTTAATGGAGTATTCATAATACAACAGTACTACACGCTGTCCTAGGCAAACCCAAAAGGATCACCTCTCCAAGTTTAGCAGATACATTATGATTCTTTTGTCCTTCATCATCCTTCTTTTCTTTTTTCCCCACTCCCTAGCCCCCCACCTCCCTCCCGTTTCCACCCCCCCTTGTTTTTGTCTGTGTGTCCTTTATACTTGTTCCTGCAAACATCATCTTTCTTTTCAATTTCCCTGTAAATTCTCCATACTATAGTCAGCTATAAGGATAGATGACTTTAAGATCTGAAAGCCTAGGACACAGGATTTACAAATATTGCATGGGCTCAAAAAGAAGGAAGCAAAGCAATTTGACACACATTTACTGAGCACCAACTATATGCAAAGCAGGGCACTAAGTCTTGTTGAAGACACCACGATAACAAGTTCTGTAAGTGTTTACAGTTGGTTTTGGTAAATGACTTTGATGTGAGTCTTCCAGATCTATATAGTAAACTGAATAGCTCAAGATGAAGGAGAAACTACAGTGTCACTTCGAACAAAGATACCCCCTACAAATTAGGTTCTTCTTCATGAATGGCCAATGCCAATAACCTATACTCGACTGCTATTTTCTCTTGACTTCCAGATCCCATTCCCTGCTTCCCAGACTGCAGTGCCACTCGGTTCAACCTTCACAGCACTGGCCCAGGTACTACCGACACCACACTGATAGCCTAGAGCATGAGAGAATGTAATTACACTTCCTCAGAGGCACAGGATTTCCTGAGAACTGGCCATCCACCTGCCAGCCCCACTTTTTCCTCCTAGACTGCACGCTTCTCTGGGGTTAGTTACCCCCTCCAGGCTTCAGGACTCAGCTCTGGTCCTCAATCCCAATTCCAGGGGGACTCTTGGACCTCACCTCTTACAGACTGACCTTCTCTTAGCTCTACCCACCCTCAGCCTAGAGTAGCAGCCCCTTCTGACACCGTCTGAGGCAGCAACACAAGGCAACTTCCATTGACTGCTCCTACCTGGAACCCTGTATTGAAAAAGATGCTGAGATACAGCTAGACTCTGAGGGAAAGTACTGTGATGTCACTGAGGTGGGAAAAGATATCGGTATGCATTTGCCACCTGGTTTTAGAATCTTTATCAAGGAGGTTCCTTGCCTTCCTTGACTCCAGAGACCTGACTCTCTCTTCCACAACGGTAACCTCCTAGATTTCTGAGACTCTTCATCATAAACTACTTACCAGTTTCCAGTGTGGTACTCCTTCCTTTTTAACCCAGGCATTTTTCCGACTCCTCCACCTTGCCTGCCTTCTACCCCATCCTTATAAGAGTCTTCTTAATCCTGAAACCATTCCACCTTACCCCTTGCTGTCTCTTCTTTGTTTCACTATACTCCTCTTTCCTCTAGATTCTGTGGTCAATAGTTAAAACTTTTCTCACAGGGTCCTCCTAACACACTGAACCCCAGGATTATACAGACTTACCTCTGAGTCACGAGCAGCAGTGTTCTCCACAGGCTGCCCCTCCTGGGGGGACAGCCCATGACAGGCTGATGAATGGAGGAGCAAGCCTGGAAGAGCAGGCCAGAATTAGTGCTTCCTGTGAGACAGGCTGCACGCTAACTGCCTGGTTCCTCTCCTACACCTGCCCATAAGTCACGCCTCCCCAGGGGTAAAGGTCACAAAGGAGGAAGAGAGGCCAAGAGTGTTAGCTTAATTGATGTCCCTTTACATGGACACAAAAGCCGTAAGAAAGAAGGTTCCCTGCTATCCTTCCCCCTTACTACTCCTCAACCCTGCCAACTTCCAAACTTCTTGTAATTACCTTTTTAATCTTGACTTTCAAGTAATTTCCAAGTGCTTCTTGCCAAACCTATCCCATTACATTTAATTGTCTGTCCTTGAAGGTCCTCCATAACCTGAGGCCACTGCTGCACTCTCCCAAACTCAGACCTGACCCAGAGTGGCCTCCTGGCCATCCCACACGCATGCTGCATTCACCTCTGCCGTGACTTTGTGCCCCACCTTCAGGTTCAGCTGAAACATCCTTTCCTCTAGGAGGGCTTCTCTGACATTCTCCATCATAATCATCTCTCTTTTCTTTACATTCCTGGGTGACAAAACACAGTACTCTGAGTCTATTTATATCATAGTATAGTATTCAATTGTGTGTAAGCCAGAAACTAGAGAAAAAATTTGACTAATTTTAGGTATTTGTTCTCCTCATTAGAGGCACATGAGAAAAGTGAAATTAACAGGATCCAGTTAAACAGGACACTGCCCCAAATGTCTATGTCAAGAACATAAAGAGACAGATACTATAGGAACCAAAGAGGGGCTGTGCCTTGTACACTTAAAATATGGTCCACAGTAGGGCTCACAGATACTTGTTAAACTTATTCTGGTAGAAGTGAACTAGGCTCCAGTAATATCTTTCCTGTAAGCTACTTTAGGTACCTTTTTTCCATAGATAAAAGAAAATATCCTATTTGTTCTCTCTTTACAATAAACCTAGGGAAAAAGACATATTATCTGTGTAAGCTCCTGTAGAAATCAACCTATAGTATACCTGCTACATATTGGCTAGATACATCAACTTAGGGATCTTTTGCATATAAGGTCTTTGCTAAGGGCAGCAGTGATGGAACATAAGTCAACGTAGTCACGGTCAATTTCAGTTCTCAAACGTGATCCTGACTAGGAGACCAACACACCTCACCGTCTTCTTAAAAGAAGCTTTCTGCCTTCTGTGACAAGGGTAGCCTCTCATCTTAGTAGAACTTTTCACCCAGAAAGTTCCAAACATCAGCTTTCAAACCATGCTCAGTCTTTGCCATAGTAAGCTTTCTACTCTCTTTCTCTAATCTATAGACGTTAAGTATAAAGAATCTCTTATACTTAGGCCAATCGATTTCAATATAAATGGCATGTCATTACTGTACCTTGGGCAACATACGGAATCATAGAAACTTAGAAAGTTTTTTAGTCCACCCCATGAGAGGCAGAACCTGTTAGCTGCTTATCCTATTGGCTAGTTCTCTCTCCCCTTCTTTACCAACAGAACCCTATTTTGTTCAGTTACGATGGGATATGCTTAGAGGAGATGGCCTCTCCCAAGCCCCCTGGAAAGAACTGCGATTTGCCTAATCCAATCACAGTAACTCTCTTTTCCTTTGCTGGAGACTGCTTTCAGGGTGGGCATGTGAGCCAGTTCTGGCTACTGAGAGGGTACTGGAGAGAGACCCACAGGACATGCCCTGCTTCCCCTTCCCGACTTTGGCTGTTGATAGATGAAATGATCCTTGGGAACGCTATAGCCTTCTGGTACCAAGGAGGGGAGAGAAGAGGCATCACCAATACGCTGAAGAGAGCAGAGCAAAAAGATGGAAAGTGCCTGGATCCTTGATGACCCTGGGGCCACCTACAGACAAACTTCTTCAGTGTTTATTGCATACGGTACTTGGCAGTCACTAAGTGTTCAATAGCCATCTGTTAGAGAGATGAAAATACATGTAATAAGTGGCCTTACTATTTCTGCCACTTTTAGTTGAGTATGACATTATTTGCTTCTGAAAACATTCTAACCAGTTTCACAGATTTAGAAAGAGATTCCAGGAAGCAAAATGACTTGGCCAAGGTTATACCACGAAGGTCACAAGTTGAGAGTGGAACTCCAAAATCCAGATTTTCAATCTGGATCAAATTCTGTTTTATTTGTGGAGAAAATAAGTCCTAGACTTCCTCAGCCTTGAGAGACAGCGTTATCGCGTGGTTACGTGTGGCCTCCAATGTCCAGCCTGGGCTGGGACGCCAGCCCCACCGCACACTAGCTGCACGGCCTGGCGCGACGCCGACTTCTCTGAGGCCCGGCTTCCTCATTTGTAAAATCAGAACCATATCATCCATCATATTAAACTATTATGAATATTAAATAAGATAAACAATGAACATGTCTTAGCACAGAATTGGGAATGTGGTTAACTCTCATTAAATGATAGTATTAATAATAACAAACTTCATTCAACTTCACTCAAGCTATAAATAAGGAAAATGAAAAGAGAAGCAATTTCCATTTTGTAAAAAACAAACAAAAAAACAAACAAACTCAAACTATATTGTCCTGATTTTCCAAGCACCAATACATAAAATTCAACCAAACACCTTGTATATGCTCATATTGGTATAATACAAAGTTTTCTACAAGATGGTTCATATCATCAAAGAACTTCCAACCTGGTGTGGGAGATAGATGTACAAGCAATTATTTAATATGGGTAGCAAAATAAAAATAGATTGTGCTATAGAAACATAGGGTATAAGGGAAAAAAATTAATTTTAATTGAGAAAAGTATGGCAAGGTCTCAGGGAGGATGTGGCATCAGAATCGGCCCTAGAAAGGTAACGGAGGATTTGAGAAGTGGAAAAGGCAGGGGAAGAACTCTGGGGTGAAGAGACAGCGTGAGCAGAGGCCGGAAGCTTGAGCGGACATGGCGCAATCAGCAATGGCACGCAGAGGGGCCGAAGGAAGGTGTGGGCGATGAGGTTAGCAATATATCTGGATGCTTGATAAGATATATACTTGATTTTGTAAAAAATGGGGAACTGTGATTCACTTTTGAGAACAGAGCAGCATGAAAAAGATCTGTGTTTTAAGAAAGTAACTTTAGCAGTTTGTCAAATTAGTAACTATAGTTCTTCCTGGCCAAGAAAGATAAAATGCATTAACAGAGCAGCCACACAAAGAGTCAGAGGCTTCACTTTCAGAGTCCCCACACAGAAATCTCGGGAACCAGAATGCGGGCCGTCGGTGAGGCGCGTTGGGTTTTCGAAGAGCTGCGACCGGCCAACCTTCAATAATGTAACCAATGGAAACTATACAACCATATAAAAAATCAACTTTCTTTGACCTATTTTAGCAGCTTCTTTGCACTGACTAATCTTGCTGAAGGGTGAATCATAAATTCAGCAAGAGACCATGTCCTGGTGACCTCACTTGTTCTAAGCCTGCAGGAATATTCCCACCTCTACTGGCTCCAAGGCTTTTGAGAAACATCATAATTGAAAAAGCAGTCATTTTAGTATAAGTTCCAAATTTGGCTTTTTTTTTCAAGTGAAAGATGGGGGGAAAGGGAATCAAAACAGAGTAACATAAAACTCAGGATAAAGAAACCATACTGCCATGGTTTTTCTAGCCCTAAAGAAAATCTCTGCTTGAGACCATCTCCTAAAGTACTTAGAACAAGAAAATACAGCCATAGGAATGGTACCAGGTCACCAGAGAGTGAAACCGACTGAAACAAAAGCCCAGCTGACCACTGCCCTTGGCGAGCAGATGAAAATGTGAACACAGTCAGGGAGGGAAAGTAAGTCAGGTTCTGGCAGTCTGTTGAGTTTCAGAGCTTCAGAGCTAATGCAAAGCATTTCTTTAAAAAACATTGATTTTAAAAGTACAACAGCAGTTCATCCAGAAGTAGAGTTACCAGGCACACAGAAAGCATACCTATATTTCCATCACCGATCTGACTACAGTAATTAGCTCCCACACAACCATGAGTCAGGGTCAGTTCAAGTACATCCTAGAATGATGTAATTTTAGAGTTGGGAAGGACTGTAGAAATGATTTAACTTGCTTCACTAGGTTTATAAACCAAAGGCAACAGACAAGGAGATTTTTCCAAACCTCCACGATACATTTGAGTCCTAGCTGAGTATTCTTTCCAGAGAGTCTCACCTTCCTCCACTATGTACACACACTTATAAGTGTAAGTATACCAATATAAATATAGTGTGTGTGTGTGTGTGTGCACATAACCTATTTTTCCTATGGATAACATATCTAAGGTCCTCATGTTCCTATGACCTTGTATGTTCCTACCTGGATATATGTTTATCCCAGGACTGTAATTCTATGATGCTAACACCCTGTTTTCTTTATCCTCTGGAAATCCCTGGGGCACATGGCCAAACCATTAGTTAGTGAACGTGAACAAGATGACAGTGATGCAAAGGAGTAAAGGGTTAAGTATATATACTTGTGAAGAGCACGTTTGCACAGAACTGAGGTTATTTCTAAATAATGGCATGAGCATAGTTCTACGCTAAACATAGAACTAAGGTTAGTGCCAAACCTCAACATGAGCCATTCTTGCAGGGGGATCAGGCCCCTTCCTCAGGGCTAGTGCCCAGTCATACCTCCCTCCAGCTGCCCAGGGCACGGCAGACACTGGGATGGTGGAAAGGGAAGGAGCCGACTCTCAGGAAGCTTGTTCTCCACCACTACCTTGGCTTCTTTAGAAATAACTGCCTCTGTTGCCATCTTATCTTACAGCTATTCCTTCCTGTCAGTCTATGAGCTAATCCTTTTGACATTACTCTCCAATCCCCAGGTAGAGCAGATAGTGTTAACCAGGTTGGATTCAGGCCACACACCATCAGCCTAGTAGGACCCACTGGCAGGACCCTTTATTCATCAACACAGGCAACATTCCATCTGAAAAAGTCTGTCCTCAGGTCTGCATCTGCCTGAGGCAATGCAGAATCTAGAAGGTATTTGCATGCTTCTAAGTAAGACTGAAAAGAAGCAGCCAAAGATGGGACAAAACCCTGAGCCACCTTTCCATGGTTACAAACCCAGGGGAGCCCGTTTACTTACACCCCCTGAATAGGTAACATTTGAGAATGTGAAAAGCAAAGTTACAGTCTTCTTTTCACAGTTCCTTGGTCTCCTGAAGAGCAGTGACCAGCTCTGCACTGTCCATGTATTTTAGCAAATGTGTTAAATGCAGAAAACAATCCTTGCTTTTAGCTAGACTGAGTTGGAGTGTCTCAGTTTTTCCTAACCAGTTGATCCCCTGAGAGACTAATTTTAGTTCGACAAACATTATCCAGGCCTATTTCTTCCACACTACTTCCCACCCTCCACCCCCACAGAGACTCATTGCCAATAAGGCTTTGGAAGTGGAGGGTTCTGGAGCCTGAGGATTGATTACTGGTTTCCAAAGAGAGGATACAGCCTAGCTTAGTGGTCAAGAGCATGAACTCTGGAGGGAGACTGCCTGGGTTCGAGTCCAGGTGCCCCTGTTTACCAGCCGTGGCGCACTAAAAGCATGTTTGAGCACAGACTATTTCCAGAGCACTATTTTAGGTACGGAGGATAAAACAATGAGTAAGAGGCAATCCCTTCCTCAGTGACCATAAGCTCTAGTGTGCAAGACAGGAAACAGCTGATCACAAGTCAGCGTGTGAGAGGGAGTGAGTGGTCTACTTCTCATCAACAAACCAGTTAGCAGCTGTGAGGAAGAACACTGCAGGAAGGTAAATTCAAGGAATGTTTCTTGTGAGGCCATTTTATGAAATAGACTCCAGGGAAAACTAGGAGTGATTGGTAAAGTCACCTTGATTCTCAGTCATGAGTTTCAAGTTCAATTAACATTGTTAAACATTTAAAACATTTACTGAGTGTTTACTATATGCTAAACATAGTTCTAAGAATTACTTTGGATATTTTAACCCATTTAATGCTCACAAGAAACTGAGGCGAATACTACTATTTTCCACACATTATGACAAAAATAATAATAATAAAGACAGAGATTAAGAAGGCTGCCCTGTGTTACAGAGCTAGTAAGAACTGGAACAAGGATTGCAACTAACAGTATAGGTTTAGAGTCAGTGTTTGGTTCTGTTTTTAATTTAAAATTCAACTTTTTTATTGTTGTTCAAGTACAATTGTCTCCATTTTCTCCCCACTCTCCCCCACCCCACCGGTCCCTCCCCCCGCCCCCCCCACAAACCTACCCCCTTTGGCTTTGTCCATGTGTCCTTTATTCATGTTCCTTGACAGCCCTTCCTTTATTTTCCCCCATTGCCGCCCCCTGCCCCCCGTTACTGTCAGTTTATTCTTTATTTCAATGTCTCTGGTTATATTTTGTTTGCTTGTTTAGAGACAGTGTTTTTAACCAATACACTATCTTCTTTTGACCAGAGGGTCTTCTTCACACAGGCTTGCCCATTAACGAATAGCTGATATTGTACCCCAGGTAGGCCCTGCCCTCACTACGCCAGAACCTGGTCCTCTTTATACCCGAAGCAGCGTTTATCCTCAGTAAGGCTCACAAGCCCAGCCAGTCATCACTAAAGGAGGCAGAAGGTGCAGCAGTGTCACCTACTGAAGAAGACCTGTGGGCTTGTTGTTATGAAGGGAACAAGAGGGATAAGGGAGGCAGGAGAGACGGAAGGTAAGGATGAGGAGAAAAACAGTTCCTGGTAAGTCTTTTTTTTTAAGACTTTATTTATTTATTTTTAGAGAGAGGGGAAGGGAGGGAGGGAGAGAAACCTTGATGTGCAAGAGAAACGTTGATTGGCTCCCTCTCACAAGCCCCCAACCGCAGACCTGGCCCACAACCCGGGCATGTGCCCTGACCGGGAATCAAACGGGCAACCCTTCAGTTTGTGGGACGACACGCAACCCTTCAGTTTGTGGGACGACACGCAACCCACTGAGCCTCACCAGTCAGGGCTCCTGGTAAGTCTTTAAGCTATTCAAGGTGAGCTCAGAAAAGGAGCCAGGAAAAAAAATTAGCCGGAGAAAGCATAAAAATTTGCAGCAATAAAGCCCATAGGTGAGAGAGTGACAAACCTAGACATGACATCAAGTTGACCTCGTCAAAGGAAGCCAATGTGACTAGATTTCATTTCTTCTGAGGAGCCCCCAGCCACACACTAACCCCTGCTCATTTTTAGAAGAGCAGGAGTGGGAGATGGGAGGGTGATGGGTCACTTTCGGCGACTTTGAATTTAAAGTGCCTGTGAGACATTCCAACAGACATGTTCACCAGGCAGCCGGATATGCAAGTCTGGAGCTCAAGGACGAGGGCTGGCCAGACCCCAAATCTCCAGCCCTGGCCAGGATACGCCGCCGCCTCCCTCTGCTTTTGGCATATTCCTTCAGGAGAAACAGTAAGCCTTTCTTCAGTTCGCATCGCTAATTTCAAAGGTTTTAAAGTAAACTTAGCTCAAAGATCTTGGCTGATTTAGACTAAAATGAACCTGAATGTTGGCACATCCACCCCAAAGGCTGTAAGAATTACAGTTAGTAGAGGGGGTGACCAGCCATGTACCTAGAACTCCACCCTCAGCCCAAGGATGGATGGCCAGCAGGCACTCCCTGCTTGCCTTCGACTTCACCTGGTCAATAATAAGAACACGATTTATCCTGCCTGCTCTCCAGAACATGCCAGAAAGGAAAAGCGTCAGAAACTTGACATGCTGCTTGTCCAACTCTGCTAATTCCTGCTAAGATGTGTCTTACGGATGACCAAAAGGTGGCCAGGTTACGTTATAGAAATATCTACACCCTGGCTGGCGTAGCTCAGTGGATTGAGCGTGGGCTGCGAACCAAAACATCGCAGGTTTGATTTCCAGTTAGGGCACATGCCTGGGTTGCTAGGCCAGGTCCCCAGTGGGGGCCACGTGAGAGGCAATCACACATTGATGTTTCTCTCTCTCTTTCTCCCTCCTTTCCCCTCTCTAAAAATAAATAAATAAAATCTTAAAAAAAGAAAGAAAGCAAATTTAAAGGACAGGGAAGTTTAAAAAAAAAAGAAACTTAACAAAAGAGAAATATCTACAAAGGCCACTTGTTGAAGTTTATTTTTCAAAACACCATTCAGTACTTATATTTCAACATCATTTAACATTCAACTTTTTAAAAATCATAATCATAATATACTAAAGAGAGAAACTAAAGTAGGTCTGGTTCTTGCATTTACAAGACAAACAATATAGGGAAACTGGAGTTGGGACCAGGACACTCTCTTAACTTCGGCTGCACCAGGGATTGAGAACGGGTACGGAGGTACAGTGATGAAAATCTGTGTGAACTCCAAGAAACCAAAACCAACGGAGGTCGCTTGCTACTCAAAGGAGTACACCTGTTTGGGCTCCAGGTGGAGCTCTCACTCCGCCCTCTGCGCTTTACAAGGTCCTTTCTGTTTTACTCTCCTGGTCACCGCCCTTGGCCAGATGTTACAGAGGGCCAGTGAAACGCTGGGGAAAAAAACAACAAGGAATCACAAGACATAAATTTGAGTGGAAAGAAAGTATTTGAAAAGGGTGGATTGAACTGGATTTGAAATTAATGCAGCACCTCACAAGGAACGCTGCCTTTCCTGAACAGACATATTTAATTACAACCTTGCCTCAAGTTACACTTATAAACTAAGTTTTATTAATCAAATGCTAAACGTACCAGTGGAATATCAAACAACGGTAGAGACTAGAGTAGCTGTAAAACAGCAGCTAAGTACATAAATTAGTCTCCCCAGTTAACTGAGCAGAAGCCATCCATATGAAAGGTTCAGCAGGGTCACTGAAGATTCATCAGGAATAAAAATGAATAACCTGTACAAAAGAGGTTCCCTTGAAGGGAAATGATGAGGCAAACAGAGGTGGCTTATCATATCTCACAGAAGACAAAGCTCACGTGTGAGTGTGGAAGCATATTTATATGGCATACAATATATCAGTGCAGGATGTGTATCAAGCACAAGGAGAAAGGAAATTCAAGGTCCTACACCCTGAGGTCCCAACGAACCTGTCCAACGTTTTCCTCCCACCACCCGCCGTGGGACCCTTGGCTCCTCTCACAAGGGTTGACTTACTCTTCTCTGCACCTCTCACGTCCTCACTGTTGTTCACTTTTGTTCACGCCCTGCTCCTGACCAGGTGTCCTATACTGAGACTCTTTCTGCACCTGCGCGTCCTTCGAAGGCCAGCTCAAGTTCCGTGGCCTCTCACAAGCCCTGCCTGACAGGCCCAGCCCAGGGTGTCTTCTCCTTCCTCTATGCTCTTACAGTCATGGTCACTCCCTCATCAAAAGGAGTCCAACGAGACAGAATGAAATGTGTAAGTTCCCTCCCTCGTAATCATTTCAGGTGACCGCCTCCTTCCTCTAACTACGGGGTGCCTCCCAGAGTCTCTGTGAATGTCAGTCAGTCCCCTCAGCTAAACGAGAAGTTCTCAGGGCAGGAATCGTGTCTTCGCACACCTTTAAATCCTTCACGGCACAAGGCCACATCCAATGTGTGACCCAATGAACACCTACTGATGTAAATAAGCGGTACCATACAATGTGCAAAGGAAAAATGCTACATTAATGATGAGTATTCTGATTCTAACATACAAGACGAGAAAAGGAAGAACTAGCCAGAGCTGTCTTTTCACTCAGTACTGCCTATGGTGATAATAAGACTGTGAGATAAGGTCAAGTGTGAAAGAAAACAAAAGAGGAGGCTTGAGTAAGCATAGACAGACAAGGACACCAGAGAATAAGATTCTCGTGAGGCAAATGTAAAAGACACAAAGGGAAATCAACAACTGGTCAACGGCAATCAGACATAAAAAACATACCAGTATTTCCTTGAGCATCTTTTATCTTGTTTGGCGGGGGCAACAGCAGAGACGGCCTGGGGAAGTGAGGGCCCTGAAGAGATGGTTGTTGCTGCAGCTGCTGCAAAGGTGTGGTGTTGAGGATGACCCGCCAGTCCACTTGGGTCACGTCGGACCTTGACCGTGCATGCCCTGGCTTAAAAGTAGAGGTCTCGTCCAATAAGTCATTCACGGAACGAGGCCTGTTCCTCCGACGCTGACAGATGTCGAACAAATTAAAGGTGGACGCTTCCTTTTGTTCCATCCAGGAAAGGTTATCTGGGGTTGTACCTTTCTGGACCATAAACTGTTCTTTGGCAGGGAAGACATGTTGAGCTTTGGTTTCTAAGAGCCTGGTCTGACAGTGGTCCCAAATGGTTCCCCCCTTGCCCAGGGAAGCAACATTTCTGATAGCACCATTGTCTGTTATGTCGCTGAGTACCTCGTGCCCCACCAGTTCAGGGACTTCCTGAATCCCATACACCTCTGCCTGTTGCACGGCCTTGTCTAGCTTACTGTCAAAAGTAGTAAAGAAATCCTCAGTCACTTCCAAGGCCGGGCTGATATCATCCACTTCCAAAGCTTCCATGTCGTGGGCTCTGGAGACCTAAGCCTGCTAAGCTGGTTCAGGAAAGGGCCTCATGAGCAGTCACCCAACAAATGGAGATGTTTTGGGCAACAGAGTTCTGGAACAACTGGAAGGAACCTCATTCGGCTGCCTGGAGCAGGCCATGCGCAAGGGTAGCTGATGATTTCCCAGCCAGGAGAAGCATCTGCTCGCTGACAGTGGCCATTGACAAAGGTACCAGAAGGCAAATGTTCCTTTGAGGTTATTCTTCAGTGAGATCTTTGTAAAGACAACAGGAAGTGCTTCTCAAAACAATGCCATGGCAATCCTTAATTTCCTGGAAGAAAATAAAAAGGACACCATTGACACATGGTTCACTGTATTCTGTAGCACATGAACCTGCCCAATTACATCCCCACCTTTCCATATTCTCTATGGCAGTCATGCCCACAGGTGGATGACACACGCACAGAAGTTCCACTGTCAAGAGTACACATCACTGCCTGCTTTGTATTAGAACTCACACAGAGCAGAGCGGAACTCTTGATAAGGGGAATTAAGGTCAATAGCTTTTACTCACACAGAGAAAGCTTTGAGAGCAATTGTGAAAAGACTACCCTGGCAAATCTCTGTGATATGTTGACCTAAAATAGTAAGCAAAAGAGACTAGGAATTCTGTAACTAGGCCTCTATGGTAATCAGTCTGAAAGTCATAAATGCATGAGTTCTTTCACAAACCTTGAAAGCACTGATAATTTGTAGAGAGGGAGACTCTGTCCTTTCACTAAAGCCAAATGTAGCTGTGCTTGTGCTTCCTAGGTTTAGGTTACGTAATGCCTACTGACAACTGGACTTCAGAATTCCTCCAGTGGTCCTGGAAAAAGGCTTGGAAGATTGGCCTGGGAGTACAGGTCCAGCCTCTAGGCTGGGCAGAGAGGATCCTCGCACCAGTCCAGTCTCTCTGGGAAACAGTAGATCTGAGGTCAGGCCAGACCAGGGCAGAACTCGATGGTGAGGCCGTCTAATACAGTAGACACTAGCCATAAATGGCCATTATAATTTATTAAAATCAAATAAAGTTCCTCAGGTACACTAGCTACATTTCATGTATTCAACAGCCGCATATACCTTTGTATTTTTGCCAAAAAATAGCAACTAGGCAAAGTCTCTATGTCCACTGGACTGCTTACAAACAGGTGAAGCTGGGCAATGAAGAACATCTTTGCAAGCTGCTGCCTCTCAAGAACATGGATATGCTTTCTTTTTTTTTTAAGTGCACAATTCTTTTTTTAAAAAAAGATTTTATTTATTTATTTTTAGAGAGGGAAGCGAGGGAGAAAGAGAGAGAGAGAGACATCAATGTGCGGTTGCTGCGGGTCATGGCCCACAACCCAGGCATGTACCCTGACTGGGAATCGAACCTGCAACACTTTGGTTCGCAGCCCGCGCTCAATCCACTGAGCTACGCCAGCCAGTGCTAAAGTGCACAATTCTTATGGTTAATTAAAATCACTTTTAGCACCTAGGTTGTTAAATCATTACATTTCAATCAACAGCACCAATCTACATTGCTCAATGTATGTAAGTAAATAGGATATACGGCCCTTTATTTCAAACGTATCAAGGGGGTTTGCAGTTCACCAGAACTCGGTGGTTGACCTCTTGTAAAGTGATAATGACTGTGAATCTGTCTACTTTTATACTTTGATATTTATTATGTAAGCACACATGAAACAAGGCACAGGTTGATTTTTAGAGATAAAACCAGTTACAGTGTTCTTCTAGCAGCAAACAGGGTTTTGCTTTCTGTGCCTCCACGAGGACGTGAGCCTCTTGAGCTGTACCGTAGGGTTTCACTACCTCTCTAATTTTGAAACTTGGAAGGTTTTTTAAAATTTTATCTTGTATGTGGGAGGCTAAAAAAAAGAGAAATATAGAATAAATCTTATAGCTTTTAATTCCTTCTTTACTATGATTTCAGATAAACATAAGTAACAAACATGTTTCCCATTGTACAGAAGAGGCATCGAGGTGCAGAGCACTGAGTTACTCATCTCAGATTATACTGTGGATGTTTCTCTTCTCACCCAGTGCTTAAAATTCCGTATCAGTTTCTTTGATCATTCTAGAGTGTCAATACCTCCAAAGCGATTCTTTCTTTTCCTTCTTTCCTTCCTTTTTTTTTTTAAATCATAATATCCAGAAGTATACTCTTTGTGCCCTCTGCTCGGGGCACAGACTGGTTTTCACAGACTGGTGAGAAGCAAAGGACCCCGGATGGCCAGGAGTCCTGGGCGGTGCAACGCTTCCATCGCACACGTTCTAAAACCAGAGGCCTTTGAGATCATCCTCTCAACCCCAGCCTTCCACAGAAGGAGACACTGAGGCCCAGAGGGAGCAAGAGGTCCCATGGACACCTTCCCTGCATCGCCTCATCTAATCCTCATAAAAGGGTAGTAAAATTCAACTTTAAAACAACATTGCAATGCTGTTGTAACGAGGCATCCTGAAAATCACTCATCTATCCATCCACTTATCATCTAATAAGTTCATGTCATGATTAAGACACTAAAGTTGGAAAGACGAATAAGATGCAGCTCTCGCCCTAAAGAAGTTCACGATCTGAAATGATGCACCTAAGAAAATAAGTCCAAAAAGCTACCTTGATAGAGGATGGAAATAGATACGAGAAGCAGTCCTCAGAGGAGAGCACAGAGGCACCAGGTATGTGAGTGAAGAAGCCATCTTGGATGAGAGCCCAGTTGGGTTTTCCAAGGATTCCAGCCCCAGCCAGTATCTAATTGCAACTCATGCACGATCCCAAGTGAGATTTTTCCAGCTGAGCCCAGTTAACCCAGGACCATGAGAGAGAATAAATTGTTTGAAGACACAAAGTTTGGCAGTAGTTTGTCACATAGCAACCAATAATCAGGACTCATCACTTCCTGAGGGAAGCACTCTCTAGGTTAAAAGTCCTTGTTAAAGTTTCCGTGGCACCTGAACTTTGGGAGTTACACACATCACATTTGTGATTACCAGTTTCAATGTCAATATCCCCTCAGGCAGCAACTGCCTCTTTTGCTCACCCTTGGACCCCAGAACACAACTGCAGCTCAATAAATATTTGGTGCATAAATGAATGAATTTTTTTGAGTGGCTATCTTTAGAATCACTTGACATAGTTTTCTTTTACTCCTTTTTCCTTTGTTGTCAGTACTTCTGACTTACAGCCCTCTCTCCACATGATTATCTCTAGCAATAAACAATAAAGACAGCTGCTGCATTAACCACAGTCCTCCCCCCAAAATCACTCCTGAATGTAATAAACGAATGAGTAGACCAGTGTGAGAAATCCAGGCTGCACCTGTATTTGCACAGTACAAATGAAATAGCTAAAAGGAGTCACTGAGGGGAGCAGTGATTTATTCATTCCATGAATATTTTGGGGGGCAGCTACTGTGTTCTAGGCACTGGTGACACAACAGTGAACAGAGTAAAGCCCCGTCCTTGCGGAAGTTATATTCCAGTGCAGGCCTTGCTATCTGCAGGACACAGCTCTGCATGCTTTCACCGTCCTGCCTCGCCTGTTAAGGTATGGTGAGAGGGTGAAGCAGCCCTGCATGGATGCCATCCATCCCATCCGAAGTCCCAACCCTCTGCGAAGTCTCTCCTGAGGAATCAGTCCCTTTGGGTCTCTCCCTTCCCTGGATGTCTAAAGCATCACTAGACAAGTCACCTTTGTAGACTGTCTTTTCCACCTCAGTTAGGCTCTAGGCCACGTTCCACATCCACGCCTGGGTGCCCCCACAAAGCCAGCATGGTCTTCCTCCTCTAACACAGCCTCCACATCACTTCTCTGAACCTTTCAGACTCTCCCTAGTGAACAGGAGTTTCCAAACATGTTCTGGAAGAGCCATATAATAAATATTCTGGGCTTTGTGGGCCACACAGTCACTTCTGCAACATTCACCTCTACAGCTGTGGTGGGAAAGCAGCCACAGACAACACGGAAATGGATGGGCATGTCTGTGTTCTGATGTTACTTTGTTTACAGGAGAGGCAGGTAAAGAAAATACGGTATATCCATACAATGGAATATTATTCAGCCTTAAAAAGAAAGGAAATCCTGTCACATGTTATAATATGAATGAACCTGGAGGACATCATGTTAAGTAAAATAAGCCAGTTACAAACAGACAAATACTGCATGATTCAATATACACGAGGTATCTAAAGCAGTCATGTTCATAGAAACAGAAAGTAGAATGGTAGTTACCAGGGGCTGGGGGCAGGGGGAAAAGAGCAGTTGTTTCATATTGGCAAGAGAAAGTTCTGGAGATCTGTTCGTTAGGATGGTAACCAAAGGCCAACCCCAAGAATCCCATGAATGCATCAAATGGTAACAGGATGGAGAATCCGGGTAAGGCTACTTTCTAAGGAGGAAATCTGCCATTTACATGCTCGCTGGGCAGGGCTAATTGGCAATGTGAATCCGGCAGTCCTCCCACTCAGAGACAGAAGCAGGTATGAGACCAGCCCGGCCCCCACAGAGATGCCATGTTCTCCCAAGCTGTTTGGTAGAAGTGCCGCCTTCCTCCCACTGGACGAAATGGCTTGTCATCAGAATCGAGTGAGTGCTGAGAGGGTGTCTGGGCCATGTAATTTTAGAAGCGGCTGGACTACGGAGAAAAATGCAGCACCAAGGACACCTAGGATAAACTTTCTGCCAATCCTTTTGAAATCAAGGGCGATTTCAAGGGTGGTCAGCACATGTGGCTTTCACGTGCTCCTCACTTTGGTTAAGGCTGTGGCCCACCGAGGCTTGTCTGCGACTTACACAATGCGAAGGATCCACCGCCAGAGGGTCGGCCCTAGTAAGATGACATGTCTGGACCATGAGGCTACAAGAGGTTCTGGGTTTTCGTGGTGCTTTTTGTCACAAGGACAGAGTAAGCATGTTGGTGAAGTACAGATAGGGCACAAGCAGCGGGTAAGGAAATGGTGCCAATGCAGACCTCATACCAAGAGCTCTTTCAGAGGAGGACAGCTAGGAACCCGGGTGGAATCCCACCCACTTTCATGGGCCTGGAGGGAACACTCAACGGCTGCACTGTACACAAGTTTCAAGAAATGAGAAGTTTATTGCCATGCGATACATTAGAAGTGTAACATTTTAAAAAATAATTTGTATAGTGTTTTTTCTAGTTCTAAAAGTAATAAATACTCATGGAAACTCTGGACAATAGTGACAAACACAGGGCAAAATCAGTCAAGATCTTACAATTCAGAAAGAATAAATCGATAGTTGTGCTTTATCCAATATTTAATTGGAATCAGATTATATACAGAGTTTGGGCACACTGTTTAAATGTATGCTCAAAAAGAAATACTGGTAAATACTAACCCTGAGAAAAATAAATGTCCCAGCATGTGCTGTGCCACTTACACCTTACGACCTGGCATAGGACCCCATCAGTGGAACTTCCCTTCCACAGCCACGCCCGGACCTCCCCACTGCACACCTGCAGGGTGCTCCGCAGCCCTGACCCTCCCTACGCTACTAGCCGGCCCCTCTTCAAACATGGCCTCCCTCCGCCAAAGGCACCCCATTCTCTTAGTTTACCCCTCGTTCTCAATCTCCTTCCTCCTCCTTTCCTTACAGGTTCCTCATCAGATGGGGGCGCTACCTGAGCCCTCCACTCTGACTCGGCTACATGTGTTTCTCGGGTCAATTTATCCATGCTCATGACTGCAATAACACTTCTATGTTCACGCCTCCCAAAGTTCCACCTCCAGAGTCAATCTCAGGCCCAACCTCTGGTCCTGTGTTCCCAACTGCTTCTAGGGCATTTCTAACTGGCACAACTTGTGACAAAACTAAGCTCAGTTTGTCTAAAATCATAGTCAGTTACTCATTCACTAACTTTCTGCTGAGTGCTCCCTCGGGCTAGACACAGTTCTAGGCACTGGAGAGACCGTAGCAGAGAAAATCCATCAGTGACTCTTTCACTGACCATGACATCCAATGCCCTAGGCCTTTCACAGTCTTGGCCTCGCTTGCCCATACAATTTCCTTCTCTTCTTCCACAAAATACACTCTTTTCCTTCACATTGGAGAATGAAATTCTTCTATTGCTCAAATATCATGCTTTCCCAACTCCAAGACGTTGCTTACAGTTATCTCTGAGGTACCCTCATGTGGGTACTACTATCCCCATTTTACAGATGAAGAAACTGAGGCTCAAAGATATTTGCCTAAAATCACACACACACGCTACTGGACTTACATCCAATTGAGAACAGCAATTCGAGTCTACTTCATTTGTATAACCCCACTGGGCCTAGAAACGCAGCCAGTATACCGTGAGTACTCAGGAAATATTTGTTGAATGAACAACTACATGAAGAGTATGCTTGCAAAGCACTGCCACCTATAAATATAAACACCACTCTGGTTTTCTGACAAAAGTGTATGTGAATTCATTATAAACTCATTGAAGTAAAATTTGACATGCTTTCCAAAATATTATATTGACTTGAGAAAGCCAATATAATACATTTTTTCTTGGTAGAGAAAGCTTAGAAACTATTGAAACCAGGTTTAAAAATAACATGGCAAAGGTCAGGTAGCAAAAGACCTCACTCAGACCTTCTGTAGAAACAAAAGCACCTATGCAGGACTTGGGGATTATTTTGTGAACGACTCCAAATCAGCAACTTAGCTGGTCTCATTTTCCAGTGACTTTGAGCTCAAGCTCTTTCTAATGCCAGTAAGGAGATGTTCCTTTGAAACACCCACTGGCAATCAATTTAAAGCATTCGTCAGTACAGCTCCATGTTTGTTTATTGTTTGCCACTTGCAAAATCATTGAGACATTTGATGCCCTGAGATGTTTTCCCAGAAACCAAACTAAATATAAGCATGACACTTCAAATCTCAGATTGCTTTGTTATTGAAGGCAGTGATGTTATTATGCCCCTGGGTCAACCACGGGATTGAAGAGTCAAGGGTTCTGATTGGGAAGCCTATTTCTTAAAAACACCCGAGTTCCAGTATGTCCTGCTTTTAGCAACAAGACAGACACAAACTTCACTTGTGTAAGTGTCTAAAAATGTAGACTCCATGTTTTCCATTGCCTTTTACCTCCATGGCGGGGGAGAGTGATATAAAAACAAACCAAAGAGCCATTCAAATTATCTTCTTCCTAGGCTTGGGATGAAGAAAGTGGAAATTTCCATCATAAAAGCCAATGTTGCTACAGTCAGCCTCCAATGGCAACAGGGAGTAACCGCCCAGGGTCCGTGCAGGTGTCGCCCGAGCAGAGCCAGATGCCATGGGCTAAGTGGGTGACAGACCACAACAACCAAGGTAACAACCACGCCGAGGAGGTGCACTGCGACCCAGACATGCGAGACACCCCAAAAGAGCCAGAGAAGTAGCTTTAAATTTAAAGGTACCATTGGCTGATGTAACTATTTACAGTCTTCCTCTGGAGCCCAAGTGATGCCAGCTATGCTTCCAAACCCAGTACAGGACCAAACGTCATCAGATTTCCTCACAACTCCTCGAATTCAGCTAACCTAAGCGAAAGTCACTTGGCTTTAGTGAGAATTATCATCCTCACATGCATGCCTCGAGTATACTTTGTAAAGTGCTTGATACGCTTCTTGATAAATACATGTAGTAATCGCAGCACAGAGAGGTGAATAAAGTAGCAGGACTATTTTAAAGATGATGTAAGAGAGACCAAGATGACTCATCTGTTGTCGGCTGGAGTTCCCATGGGAAAGAGGAAAAAGTTCCTGGAATCCCTGTCTAATTACTGAGTCCTTGTGAGCCACCCAAGTTCAATCACCTTTTAAATCACTTTAAATCACTCAGAGGCCCTAGTGTTAGAAGGACCACAAACAAGGAGTAAGGCTGAATCCACCCAGGAGCTACCCAGTTTTGAGTTTATTCAATGAGAAAGAGGTGTAGCAACGGGAAGAACACAGACTTCCGACACCGGAAAAGGGTTCCTGTCCTGGCACTGCCTCCCAAGCTGAAGGACTGACTCCCAGCAAGTCAGGCTGACTCGGGGCTTCTGGGCTCTCCTTGTCGGCCACACGCAAGTCCTGCTAACGCCTGCCCCCCTCTACCTTAGAGAGCTGTAAAGCACAGATGTGGATAATGTATGTAAAAGTTCTTTGTAAAAAATCTAAAACAATTACTAGTCCCATTAGAAGCTAGCTGATTCCTAACCACACAACCATTTATGCTCAGCCGGCCTTTACAGAGGATGGACCGAGTACCCAAACGCTATGTTAGGTGCTAGGGATACAAAACACAGCTCCCATCCTCAAAGGGCTAGTTAGCTGATGGAAAATAGCACAAAACCAAGTGCAAAAGGTGCCTTAATAGAAGTAAACAAAAGGTGTCATGGGAACATAAAGAAGGAATCATTACTAATCAAGGGACAATAAAGGGTCTTAAGTGACACAACATAATTAAATGACCCAATAATATGTATATATACAAAGATGACTTCAGTTGAAAGAAATCAAAGACAAAGGAAATAAACATACCAACAAAACCAACCATACCTGCCCCAGAAGTGATACTTCTCTCATGAAGCTGTAAATGTTTAGTAACAGCTTCCGAGGTCCCACTGGAGGGTGAGCTTGAAGTGACCCGACAACTGCATGGGTGGAAGGCAAGCGCGCCAAGGGCCTCTCCACAGGCTGTCCGAGTCTTTCTGACCCACAGAAACACTGGTCACCAGGAGGCCTTTGCTGGGTAGCTGGGATGTTACAGGAAATGAAAAATTGCCTCACTTCCTGTTGACTTTAATTCCTTAGGTCATTGCTGCTGATTAACAGAAGGGACATGAAACTGCTTACACCTTTAACCTTCAAAACAATAACCAGCTTATAGGTTAGCACCTATTTACAAAACTGCTTCCTATGGGTGTTTAGGGTGAATGTACATGAGAGGTAATTACCTGATTTTTTTTTTTTCTTTCTTTGCTACACTTGAACCTGCTTAAAAAAAAAGTAAGTGAGCCTGGGTCTTTGTTAAATGGCACCTGGAGAGAAACAACTCATGATGAGATCAAAAGGTGACTCACTTCTTATTTGAAAGGACAGACATACAGAGTGGTGATGGACTGCATCCATGACCCCTCCCTCCCGTTTGGACTTAATCTGTGATAAGGGTGACTATAGAGCAGCCTTTAACAATTCTGTCCAAAAACAAGCAAGGCTGGCAAAGGCAGATAAAACACAGTCTTTGACCCTCAAAGATAAGGACTAGGGAAGGCAAAAGAGAAGGATGAGTCTTTGCTATCTTACTGTGTACAACATGAAGGCCCAAAAACCTCTGCCCATCATAGAGGACAAAGGAAAAGTTTACAAAGTATGGAGAAGAACACTATACTTTTGTCTCCAAACCTGAGTCTAAATTTCTTTTTTTTTAAAGATTCTATTTATCTATTTTTAGAGAGGGAAGGGAGGGAGAAAGAGAGAGAGAGAGAAACATCAATGTGCAGTTGCTGGGGGTCATGGCCTGCAACCCAGGCATGTACCCTGACTGGGAATAGAACCTACGACACTTTGGTTTGCAGCCCGCGCTCAAACCACTGAGCTACGCCAGCCAGGGCTAAATTTCTTTTATTATGGACTATTATTAGTATGAAATGAATTTTTATGGAACAATCCTGCAGCATGTAAGCACTCTGGAGTTGAATTCTAGAACTCCGGATAGGCCCATATTTCTTTGTTTTGATCTGACATTAGAACGACAGTTGGGCTCACACAGCTGCCCAGCCTCAGAGACTACTATGGTACTAAACTCCAAAAAGGCCCTGCAGGGGTCTCCTCCAAAGTGGACGGGCACACGTTAAATGTGGAATGATGTATTTAATAAAATATTTTAAACAATAAAGATAGGTCTTATAATTCCTAAGCCAAGACCAAGAGTAAAGAGTCATAGCTAATATTTATTGAGTACTTACTAAAGGGCACTCATTATGTTAAGCGCTTCAGCTGCATTATATTGTTAAATCCTCACAGCAACCTATCAGAGGGCTGCTATTATTACTACCGATTTCAGTAAGGAAATTGAGACTTCAGAGTCAAGTACCTTGTTCAAGGTAATATGGCCAGTGAGTAGAGACGACTCTAAAATGCATACACAGTCAGCATGAGAAAATTCATAGTAAATTAATGGCGTTCCGATAACACAACTAAAATTTTACACACATGATGCTTTGAATTTTAGCATCAAACACCAGAAACTTTAATATTTATTTTTAAATCCTTCTGTTTGTTAATCCCACAACTCAGAAAGTTAATTGCTTAGTATCATCTTTGTGCCCAGGGAAATAGTTTACACTTACATAATTTACCAAAAAAAAAAAAAATCACCTCTTCTTTGTCATTGTAAGTTCTCTAAGGGAATGAGGGATGAGAGGTCCCTGAACAAACAGAATAAAAGGCTGTTCTCTAACTAGATAGCTAAGCTCAGTTCTCTTAGTGACCTTGGACACAATACTTGGAATGCCTACAAGTGTATAACTGTGACTTCATTTAGGCCAAACAAGTGCTTCTGCAAATGTTTACATTGTCCTAATTGCCCAGACCTTTTACTAATGTTTCTCTAAGACATCATTTTTCATTTAACCAATAAATAGAAACACTTGTAAAAATGTTTGCTCTTTAAAAACCTGCAAATAAGTGCTTGTGTCAAAAGAATTAAAAGAAATAGTTTCAAATTAGATGTGACTATAGATAATTCAACACATTTTAATGATTAAGGCATGTCCAAATAAATTGCCTCCTTCTAAAACCAATTTAACTTTTTTGCGGGGGAGTGCTGTGGGGACAAATATCAATATAAAAACAACAACAAAAAAGTTGATCCACAACTTTCAGTCTCATTTCTTTAAGTGTACTAACAGACAATATGCCCAAGGTTTCATTTGACCACACTACAGTGAAAATATAGATACTATATCTAACCTTTCAGTGAAGGGCAATGACTTTCAGATCGGAAGATCTGGAATTAAAACACCTGCGTTTGGAACTTCCATGCACTACGACCAGATGTAGAATTCTGGGCGAGTCAGTTGAACCTGAATTTCAGATGTAGGTCAAATAAGGATTCCTGCCCTACAAAAGGGTGTTTAGAGTGTAAATGAAATGGTAGGCCGCAGTGTTCTGCCAGCCCCACAGCAGGACACAGGAAGGAGCAGGGGTTGTCTGGGCGGTGCCAGAGGAAGGCTCACTGCATGCTCTTCATCTCCTCCATTGTAAACCAACAAGCTGGTGACAGCAATTAGTTTAGGAAGCTCTGAGATAAGGTTTCATTTACTCAAAGCTTCCTCCCGCACTCTTCAAGGCAGCGTGAGTTGCCATGCATGGCTTTTCTCGTGGTCCTGAAGTGAAGGGATTCCATAGTACAAGATGCAGGATGACTCAGAGGAGTACTTCTTTTCAAAGAAGAAAAGATAAGTACATAAAACCCTCCCTTGTCTCCCAAGTTCTTCTACAGCTTGGAGACTTCTTCCTCCTCTCTTTTTCTTCGCAGTTTCTTCAAAGTTGTATACTTTCTGACTCCACCTCTCACCACCTGTCCAACTTCCCCAGAAGCAATCTGGTTCTGCCCCAGCTGAAACCGCACAGGCAGAGGCTAATTTCCTTGTCGCTAAACCAGAGACTTCCCACTTTGCACCTGACTGAAAACTCAGCAGTGTCTCGCCTACTGAACACCCACCCTTTGCATCAATCTCATTATTTCACTGGCACAGTCTCTTCAGTATTTCTCCTTTATCTCTGGGTGCTCCTTTCAGTCCCCTCTATGGGCTCCCCTTCCTCTGCCCACATCGTAAATGAGGGTATTGCTCCATTTCACCCATAACCTTTTCAAGAAGTTCCTCTTCTGCCTGTGATCTTCTCTATTCTTGTGGCTTCAGCTACGATCCATGTGGTAGATGGGTAACAGAACAGACTGTTCTCCTGGGCTCTGGACTCACACATGCAGCTGCTTTTGGTTTTCTTCTAGTTCCTAATATGCACAAAACCAAACTCCTCCTCTTACCCTCAACCTGCCCTTCCCCCTGGCATTCTCCATATAGTGAAGGACACCCTCCCCTCCAGAAGGATGACCATCACCCTTGACCCTTCTGGCTCCCTAACCCTCAGTCACTCCAAATGTGCAAGTCACACTGATTCTGCTTCTACAAGATCTGCCAAATCTACCCATTTCTCTCCTTCATTTCTGCTTTCGTTACTGTTCAGACACCACCGCCCAGTCCTCCGCCCATCAGTTTTGCCCTCCACCAATCCACTGGCCACACTGCGGCCAGAGTGGGCTTTCTGAAATTAAAACCCTGGTCTACAGCCACACCAACTGAACACGCCCACTCTCGTCTAAAATTCAAACCCTCCTGTCTCCTGGATAAACCATACACTCCTCCACATCGCCTGTAAGAGCTCATGGCCACTCACTTCCCTAGGTTTATCTCTTTAATCTCCCTCCCCACATCCCATCCTGTAACACACAGGCACACAACTTGGCTAATTTTAATTTTGTCTCCAGGTCTTTGCAGAGGTATCACTTCTTCCCTGACCTCTCACGTCCATTTGGGGCATGCCCCATATGTGTTCCTGCAGCACCCTGATTTCCTCCACTGTACTACTCCTCACTCTGTGTACAATGGCCTGGTCACTTGTCTGCCTCCCCCAGGGACTGTACGCTTCATGAAGGCAAGAGTGTGCCTGTTCTGTCCCATTGTACTCCTAGCTCCAAGTACAAGAGCTCTGTGCCACAGCACAGAACAAGTGCTCAATTCTTACTTGTTCCATCAATGAATCAATGAACCCTTAAGGGTGGAAGAGAAATTGTTCTGGAAAAATTAAAGTGCTGATAAAAATGGATCAAGGACACATGGGAGGAGGTCATTTAGTTAATTTCCTGGAGCATAAAAACTGCTGGTTACATTTCTGATGTTTTCTAACCTATAATATATGTTCCCTGTTCTGTGACTGAAAATCTATATTTATAATCACATCTCCAGGCCACAAGGTGAAGTGGATATTTAGCAAATTCCAAGTTAGATAAATGTCCAAAAGTAAACTAGATAAGGAAGAACAGGGCAGCTTTAGTTTGTACTGAATTATAAATTGGTCACACTAATCAAGATAACTGAACAAATAAATCTCTACCACACTCATAAGTGTGGCATATAACCAGGGAATCCAGTTTGAAACACATAACTCAAATGAACAGTTAATGAGTATTTGAAAAACAAACAAAATGTTAATGAAAATAGCAGACCTGTCATCTCAATGCAAGAGCCTCTATATTTTGACTTGGGTTTCTGCTCATTACTCATGTTGCCACCAGGATTAATTACACTCATGGACCAAATGAAGTTCTTACCTTGTTGTCAGTATGAAGGTAAGTTATGTGGGCTTTTTATTGTCTGTCTGGAATATCTACAGTAGCCAATGAACTAGAACAAACACGATGCATGGAATTTACTGCCAGTGGTCATTTTTATCACAGTCTCACTCAGTCCTCAGTCCTCTGAATTATTTAGCTCCAAGCCTATGAACCACATACAAAATCCACTCTAAAAGAAAAAAGAAATTCCTTGCCAGATATCCCTCCAAATGGTTTCTTTGAAGGGGTTAACGTTCCCCATGCAGAAAACCGGCGTTTGGCCTAGCAGCCAGTGGGGCAGCACACTTTGTGCACGTTCTAGGGCTGTGAGAGGTTAGGGTAAAGTGAGAGCAGGTAAGGGAGCCAGTGGGAAAAATGAAGAAGGAGTGGCTGGGGCCCGGTGCTCCTGGAAGCTGTCTAGAGACGGAGTATCATAAAAAATCTGCAAAGGTTTCTGCTAAAATCAGGTCTTCTAAAGTTAGTAATTAAAGTAGCATCCATCACCCTGGCTGGTATAGCTCAGTGGATTGAGCTCGAGCTGTGATGTGAACCAAAGGGTCGCCGGTTTGAGTCCCAGTCAGGGCACATGCCTGGGTTGTGGGCCTGGTCCCCAGTGGGGCCACGTGAGAGGCAACCACACATTGAGGTTTCTCTTCCTGTCTTTCTCCTTCCTTTCCCCTCTCTCTAAAAATAAATAAATTAAATTTTTAAAAAGTAGCACCCATCTACCTACCTGCTTCTCAATATGCAAATGACTTGAGTTCAAGTACTAGGTTACACACATAATTAAACAGAAATAGAGTACATCAAGTATCTGATAAAATATGACGTTTGGATGCTTTTTAATGCACATGTTACTGGCCTAGGTCCAGCCTGGTTTTCATGGTCATAACATGCAGGATTTTTGCTTTTTTTTTTTCCAAATGGCTATGTATCCATCATAGTTCTTTATTTTACACTTGTATAGGTAACTGAGGTCAATAGTGCAAAGCCTATAACCCATCAATCTATGAAAAAACAAAGACTTTTCATAAAAATTTAACCATGCACCTTCTTTTCCTATTATTTCAGTATAATATTCAGTGATCTTTTTCCTACCACAAATCTTTCTCTGATTATCCTGTTGAGAGATAAGTTATCTGACTTTATTTTCAACATTTCCAACAATATTTATGAGGTCTATCCAGAAAAAGTCCAGCCATTGTCAATATAACGAGAGTGGTTTGCCTGACATCAATGTAACCTGGCAACTAAGGAGAGCAGACTGGAATGTGCATGTATGCATGAATGATGATGACTTCACTGTACTAGTCAGTGGGGGTGGTAGACACCATTGGGTGAGCATGTGTACTGTGTGGCCATTGCATTCAAGATGATCGAGGGAGTAGAGCAACAAATCTGCATCAAATTTTGCATTAAGCTTGAACATTCCTCCATGAAAACTATTCAGATGATTCAGAAGGCCACAGCTCTGGGCAAATGGTGATTGGCAGCTTCATCATGACAATGTGCCCTCTCATGCATCATGTGTTATGCAGAGTATTTTGTCAAAACATCAAATCACTCAGGTGACTCAGCCCTGCTACAGCCCAGATTTGGCACCCTGTAACTTCTGGCTTTTCCCAAAACTAAAATCACCTTTGAAGGGGAAGAGATTTCAGACTGTCGATGAAATTCAGGAAAATATGACAGGACAGCTGACTGGGAGATTGGGAGAACTGTATGAGGTCTTAAGGTGCCTACTTTAAAGGCAACTGAGGTGTCATTGTTCCACGTACAAAGTTTCTTGTATTTTCTTCAATAAACGTCTCTATTTTTTATATCAATTGGTTGGATACCTTCTATGCAGACCTCGTATCATTTCCTATCTTATAGTTTTCCTTAAAAAAATCACTTTCTGCCACATATTTAAGTTACTCAATGAATTTTTATTTTCTCCATTATTTGACTGGACAGTGTTTTAGATTCATCCTGTTCCCCAAGCACAGAGACCTAACA
This sequence comes from Phyllostomus hastatus, assembly GCF_019186645.2. NCBI lineage: Eukaryota > Metazoa > Chordata > Mammalia > Chiroptera > Phyllostomidae > Phyllostomus > Phyllostomus hastatus. The sequence goes on along the minus strand of NW_025333583.1, from coordinate 16,306,402 downwards.
GCTTTCAAAATAATGGCAATGGACTATTGTGATGATAAACAACTACTACAAGTTCACTGTTCAGCATTTCGAAAATACAGAAAAGTATAAGAGATCAAATAAACAGTGCCTATTCACCCTTCAGTGGGAAACAGCACTGCCACATTTTGGCCCTTCTGGCCCCTTCCGATGTAGGCAGATCTGTGATTTTTAAACACAGTGGAGCACATACTGTAAATACAGTTCCCTACCCTACTTGTCCCCCATCTAACAATAACTGATAAACACCTTTCCATGGTTAAAATTCTTCATAAATATGCTTTTACATGTCTCTCCAACTCCATATCTTTTTATGATACCATAATTTATTCTAAACTGTTCTCCTGTTGTTGGGCACTCAGACTGTTGCCAATATCTGACTTTTCTATCCAAAACCATTTAAAACATCTGTGAACATTATTTTTTTTAATATTTCTCATAAGTTCCTTTGCTAGAAGTCAAATTACTGGATCAAGAGATAGGAGCATTAGTGAGGTTTTTCATACATTAAGTCAATGAGCTTTTCAGAAAGGTTATAACATTTGCACACCCCTCATAGCATTTGACAGTGTCTGCACACTTACTAAAGTGGAGTTATAATTTTTAAAAATGTATGTACATTTGAAAGCTGGAAAAATGTACCTTGCTATTGCTTCAATTCCATTTCTTTGACTAATGGTGAGAAAATGCATTTTCATATGTCTATTAGTCCTTTTATTTTCTCTCCTCTGGATAGTCTGTTCCTGTCTTTTGCCCATTTCTCTATTGCTACGTAACACATTTCCACAAACTTAGTAGCTTACAACAACACCCATTTTGTATTTCATAATTCTGAAGGTCCAAGTCTAGGTGGGCTTGGCTGCATTCTCTTCAGGGTCTCTTTCACAAGGCTGAAATCGAGGTGCTGGCCAAGAGGAGTTCTTAACAACAGGCTCCGCAACAGAATCCAGTTCTGAGCTCATTCAGTGTGTTGGCAGACTCCAGTTACCTGTGGCCCAAGGTCTGAGGCTCCAGTTTCCGTGCTGGGCCAACCCCAGCCACTCCAGGCCTCCCATATTTCTCAAGGGAGCCCTTGTTCCTTTCCAAGCATCCTCTCCATCTTCGAAACAGCAACAGCATGTTCAGTCCTTCTCAGGCTTCAAATCTCTCTGATTTGCCCAGGCAGAGAAAATGCTCCTCATTTATGGGCTCCTGTGATTACATTAGGTCAACCCAGATAATTTCCCCATCCTAGCTTTGTGCTCTACAACACATAAATCAAGAGATATTTTCTCATATTACAGGTTCCACGAATTAAAGCATGCTATCTCAATATAGGGGCACTTTTAGAATTGCGCCTGCCATAGTCTCTTTGGTATAATTTTTAAAATAATTTGTTTGTGCTCTTTATGATATCTTAATTGCATGAATTTGTCAGATAAACGAATCTTACTGATGACTGCCAGAGTTGCATTTTTCACAATGGCAAAGGCAGCTGTGGATGGGGCTGCTGTGTGCTAATAAAGATTCTAAATGTAAAACTTTACTAATACCGGTACTCTTTAAAATTTTTTAATTGTGGGAATACTTTATAATACACATTATATAAAATTTACCATCCTAACCATTTTAGCTTGTACAGTGCAGTACCTTTAAGTATATTCACACTGTTGTGCAACCAATCTCCAGAACTCTTCATCCTGCAAAACTGAAACTCTGTACTCGTTTAACAATTCTTCATTTTGCTCCGCCCCTCAGCTGCTGGCAACCACCATCTTACTTTCAACACTGGTGTATTTTTACCTTATGTATTTATTAACAATCATGCATACAGCAATTACTACATGCACTGTCTAAGCACTTTAAAAATATTAACACATTTAATCCTCACAACAATCCTATGTGATCGGTACTGTTATTATCCTCATTCTACAGATTAAGAAACACAGTAAGTAAACTGTCCAACATTACAAAATAGGAAGTGGCCAAGAAGGAATTCAGACCCAGACTGGCTTTATAACTGTTGCTATTAACCATTACATTGTGAAAATATTCATTGTAAAGACAAGTTCATTGGACATTAATAGTATTTCCTTAATGTACACAATTTAAAAATACTTATGCAATTTAATTCAATATTCTTCTACTAACTAAGAGGTGCCGCACGCCTATTGACCTGTTAGCCCAATTATGGTTAAGGCATTTGAAGTTAATGAAACAAAAACTGCCTTATATTTACTTTAGGTACTCCCATTATAACTTACATGTGGTATTTTATAATAAAATACCTTATGAATGAATACAAATCACAATTCACTGTGATTACTGAAATTAAAATATTATAGAAAAAGTGCTAAATGTTTCTCTTTTCCAAGGAGGAAAAATGAAAAGGAGGAGAAAAAACTTCCAAATAAGTTTACAACAGCACATAGCTAAATCTCAGTTTAATCTGGGAAATTCAAATATGTCCTGCTTTACAAGCTACAAATCCAGATCAGTCTTAATTTGTCATTCATTTGTATATCTCAGGAGCCACTTATTTCATCTGAGGAGTGGGACTGAAATTTCCTTATCCTGAATTTTGAGCTTAGTAATTCTCTGATAGAAGGCCAAATCATGCTTGTCATCGGTTACATAGTGTCATTTACTGTACATTAAAAATGAGCGGAGTCAACAGAAGGAACAATAGTTGTTTCTGGGGGAGCCCCAATTGGTGTGAGTTCAAAGCTCTGCTGAGGTCTGGCTTCTTGGACCTAGGGGAGGAAGCGGGGAGGGGGTTGGGGGTACTAAAAACAACGCACTGAAAGAACACTGCTTTCTGCTTATATACCTAATTCATAAAAATCGGCAGACAAGGCATCAGGTAATCTCCCCTCACCCATTATCCACAGCATTGCAGTGCAGCCTCCAGAATGAAATGAAAACAGAGCGCGGAACAAACAGCAACATCACCGCCACCCCAGGGCGCCTCTCAGATATTTACAACCCTGTCATCCCCACACCCTTCCCCCAGTGGTCAGCCAGGCAGCGCAGAAGCGCGCAGATGCTCACCTGGCCCCTGGCTGCTTCTTTCCCTTCACCTGCTGGGCCTGCAGTCTACTCCTGGCTGGGACTGGGCTTCAAGAACCCGCCCGACTCACGATGACAGCCGGTCTGGCAGCGGACCATCCCCGCCCGGCTCCCTGTTTACAGGCGCCTCTCACGGTCCCACTCTTAAACGCTTCCCCGCAGCAGGCCGGGAAGCGAGACCCGCACACACAAGGTTCCAGGCAGGGAAGACGTGTCTTCCCTGCCTGAGGACCCAAGGGCCAGGCAGGGCCTTCAAACTGTACCCACCAGGCCTCCTACCTCTTTGTTTTCTCACACAGTTCTCACTACACGCATTTTGAAAACAATGGCATGGGCCGGATAGTCTCCTGTTTGCTCCTCCCCACACCTAAATGGTGTTTGCAATGGGAAAATTTCACTTGGAACATACTAGGATCCGGATCTGTTTTTTGCAGCACCCTTGTCTAAGAGAATTACTTAAGTTTTCTGAAAATAAGCCTGTTAGAACTTGGAGATTGCTTCTCCTTTTATGTTTGAAGTTGCAAGGAAAATCAATTTTCACTATTCGTTCATGTTGCAGCCAGCAGGTTGAAAGGGGATGGTTTTGAGGGCAGGTCTTCAACCCCCATTCGGATCCTCATCAAACCAGACACACTGGTAGGTGACCTGGGTGCTCCCTAGTGAAAGACGCCACTGTACTCCACTCACAGTGAGTTTGGCCGGCCCGAAAGAGGATATAGTGATCTTTCCGGAAGACCTCACTTGAAGTGGCTTCCTTTTTTCAACAGTATAACACACTTCTAGCCATTTTCTCAATTTATAGTTACACATTTATTTATTTATCTATTTTCTTGCCTTTTTCACCTCCACTCCACCTTCCCTATTGTATAAACTCTTTGAGGGCAGGAACTATTTCCTTTTCACTTACCACCGCATAATAAGCACAAAGCACAATCTACATTTGTTTGAATGAATGAAGAAATGAATGCAAAAAATTGTCAAAAGAGGCTGGAGAAAACAGTGTTATAGGAAATGAAAAATCCAATTTCCTCTCCCCCTTAAAGATTAATAAGAAAACCATTAACCATTGAAATTTTGAAAAAAAATCTTCTTCAGTTGATGTTTAGAGTTTAAATATGTTTAAAACAAAAACTGACATTGCAATTTGAGGTACATTTCTTGTTCCCTAAACAGAATGTCCTCTTTTGCCTCAGGACTTTTTGGCACATGTGGCTTTCTCTGATGAGAGTTCCCAGCCCCTCTCCACCTCTTTAGCCTGGTCAACTTTTCTTTGCTCTTCAAGAAACAAGTGACATCACACCTGTCCTGGGAACCCCTGACAGAGGAACCTGTTCCTTTCATGCATGCCCAGAGGGACACACATGTTCCTCTTTAAATGCACGCATCACATTGTACCAAATTCATCTATATGCTTATCAGCCTTCCTAGACTAGTGATTCTCCAATGTCAGTATGTAAGAGCACCTTCTAAAACAGTGCTTTTCCAATTTCATGTGTAGGGATCCTGTTAAAATGCAGATTATAATTCAGGAAGTCTGTGACAGGGCCTCCGCACCTCTAACGAACTAACAGGTGATACCACATCTTGAGTGCTAAGGCCCTTGGATGCTTACTAAAAATGCAAATTTCTGGGTCATTACACCACACAGATTTTTATTCTGTGGGGCTATGATGGATAGGGTGTTGCATTCTGTGATTTTAACCAGTGCCTTAAAGTGCTTCCAATATAGGTGATGTTCAACCAAAAACTTTGAGACCAAAAGTTGCACTGAACGAAAAAAAAAGGTCTATCGAGCCATTTGCTAGCCAGGTCCTGGGGCATGCAGTCCAAGCCATCAGCAGTGGGGCTAGATGGGAAAGACAATCAGGTTCACCATCCTGGGGTTGCCAGGGCTCTTTTATACAATGAGTTTGGGGAAGAAAGATGTAAGTTGTTTTGAAAGAATTAACAGCAGCTATACATTAGGAGAGCAGAAGAAGGTGAAGCAGGAAAGTTCTGGGTAGGTGCATAGTCCCCAAGGAAGAAGTACTTGTTTCTGGATTGGTGGTGGGCAGCACTCCGGGAAGTTCACGCGCAAACAGGATACAGTGGCATCTGGTGGTGGGCTATTTTTTCCAAATGTTTGCTGAAACAGCTGCCTGGAAGTTAATTCAAAGTCTGGAGAATACAGGTAGAGTATTAATGTCAGTCCCAAGCTACTAACTGACTAACTTTCTTTGTCTCTTCCAACCACCTCATCTCAGATTTTTTTCTTTGGAAAAACTATCCCAGCCAATGAAGTCTGAGGGCAGGGCTCATGCTTGGCCATTTCCCCCACCACATATGCTTTAAGCACAGGGTAAGGTGCATAAAATGCATTAAAAAGCCACATTTGCAGAATGACTGAATTTACTCACTATCACTTAACAAATTCCCAGCACAGACCAAGGGAGTGATCCCTTTTTTGTACCAGAAAAGGGACAAAAAGTAAAGGCTGAGAACAGCCTCAGCTGGGCAGTGGTGGGCTCCTCAGCCTCCGTTAGGTCAGAAGGAGACCTTTTGCCCCTCTAAGTTTAAAATATTTAAGTTCCTATCTCCATTCAAAAGTCTGTCTACAAACAGCAGTCCTGCCGTTTGTTCTTTAATACACTTTATTTTGTAGAGCAGCTTTAGGTTCACAGCAGAACTGAGCAGAAAGCACAGAGTTCCCACTTACTCCCTGCCCCATAGATGCCCAACCTCCCCCCACCCCACCCTGGCCCTTCCTCTCCCCTCAAAACATCCTACACCAGGGCAGTATGTTTGTTACAGTTGAGGAACTTACACTGGCACATCATTATCACCCCAAATCCATAGGGCCACCTATTTATTTACACCTCTTAGACCTTGCAGTTGATAGTACCAATTTAAATCTGTTTGCTCAAGGTAGTTTGAGTTGTTTTCTGTCACTTAGAACTAAACGCACCTTGACTAACATTCCACCTTTCCAGACTTGTATCCTGAATACCCCTTTCCTCCTCCTCTGGAGTTCAGACTCAGATTGTTACCACTCCTAGATACTCTTCCTTTCTCATTATCCTGCTTTAGGCTCCCCCATTATTTCTCCTTCTGCATCCCCCAAAGGGCAGGGCCCACGTCTTACTCATCTTTGTATTTTCCACAGCACTTATCGTGGGTCCTAGTGAATGATCTCAATAAGTGTACATCTCAGCAAAATGAAACACCAAATGACATATAAGAAGATCTCATTACACTTTTTTCTTTTTAGCCTTCATTTACTAAAGTAATGGTCAAGCCAGGATTCCATAAAGTGATGCTGTCTTCCAAGAAATAAAAATCTCATCAAAAAATGTTTTAAATTTAATCAGAAAATTTTTGGTGCTATTTAGAGTTTAACATTTGCAAGCCAAGTATGCCTCACTTCATCTCCCCAAATAGGCCCAAGAAAATATGATTTAGCTATTCATTGAGAGCAATATAATACAATTTGTTTGTCTCCTTGAGTAAATTAAAAAGCATTTGAGATGGAAAATACTCAAGTCATAAGTGGAGTCGCTTGTTGAAATAACAAATGAGCCTGTTATTCAGCTTGTGGGCACCCACGAGGCCATACCCATCGTTAAAATATTAAAATAGTTCACTACAGTTTGGTAACTAGCTTCTGTCCTAAGCTTCCTAGGTGTCTTAGTTCTCTTCCAAAGGAATCCCCCCACCATCATGCATCCTAATATCCAGCACTCAAGGGACTAATACCTACTTTGCATTAGAGGGTATCTACAGGACTTTGCTCTTTCATTAGGCCCAGGATTCTTTATGATTAGGTGATAGTCAAGTCATACACGTTTTTAAGTCTTTTGACTATCACTCCTACACCAGGTGAAAAGCCTTTAGCAAAGCAAAATATTCAATGATTTCCTACCCTGCCACCACATATTATGTCTTTTTTAAACCAGAAAGATCAATAATAAGTGAGAGAATCTTGTACAAAAACTTATTTCATTGGACAATCTGACTGTGGTGCATTTTAGTCATTCACTGAGCAGGTACTACAGGAATTTTCTGTCCTCTAGGCAGTAAATGAAGTTGTATAGCGGCACTACAACCTCTGTACAACTCCACTGATGGCTTGCATATTGGTGAGTCCTAACCAGGGGCCTCTATTTAACAGATACTTGTTAAACTTATTCTGGTAGAAATGAACTAGGCTCCAGTAATATCTTTCCTGTAAACTACTTTAGGTACCTTTTTCCCATAAATAAAAGAAAATATCCACCCTGGCTGGCGTAGCTCAGTGGATTGAGCACAGCCTGTGAACCAAAGTGTCACAGGCTCGATTCCCAGTCAGGGCACATGCCTGGGTTGCAGGCCGCGGCCCCCAGCAATCTCACATTGATGTTTCTCTCTCTCTCTCTTTCTCCCTCCCTTCCCTTTCTAAAAATAAATAAATAAAATCTTTTTTAAAAGAGCATACCTACTGAAAAAATGTTCAGAAAGTTAAAACCTTACACAAGGAAAAGCATCTCAGCCTCGATGTGGGAGGGAACATTTTTGTATGTTACATTCTCAGCTTCTTTCTGGGAAAAATCCTAGCATTCCTGATAAAATTCCTCAGCAATCTGCAAAGTTTAGATAAACTTTAACAGCACTAAGAGTTGTTGCAGGCTGAGTTCGTGGGGAAGCAGACTTTCAGAGTTCAGCATGCAGGGAGAGCCTTTGGGATCGGCATGTGTGTGGGGGGCGGGGAGAGACGGGAGAGGTGGGTAAAGGGAGCAACAAGAGGCTCCACCAACACCATGTTAAGAAACCAAGTTCAACTGAGTAAATTTTAAAGATTTTATTGGCTGTAGTCCGCGATTCATGAACTGGGCAGCTTCCCATCTAGCAGGTAGAAAGGAGCTCTAAGGAGCTGTACAGTACGAAAGTCTTTTGTAGGCAGAAGGGGTCAGGAACAAGGAACTTACACTGGCAAAAAGCAGGTTGGCTGCAGCGAGTCACTTCCCTGTAGGGGGTGGCAGGGGTCTGTCAGGCCGGTTATGTCACTCGTGCTCACTAGGTAACTCCTGATTCACTGGTCTAAGATCCCATTTCTGCGAAAGCTGAAACTGTAATTGAGCACTAAGTCTTGGTTTGGTGATGTGGAGATTAGCATCAAGGATGCCACGTGGGGCTTGTTGTCTTGTTTTTAACAGCCATGAAGACCTCAGTGACAGCGTGGCCCTTTAGAGGCTTCAGAGTAGACCTGAATTGAGACAAGAGTATAGGGTGCTGGCAAACTGACTCTGAGAAGCCAGAGAGTCTGCCAGTTTTCATGGTGCAAATACCAGAGCATGCCTCATTCCAAGCTCTGGATGTGGAGTCACTGAACATGGAATTGGAGATGTGCATGGTCAGGACTCAAGGGAGAAGCCTGGCCCCAGCACCACACTGACCGAGAGGGCAGGCCTTTACACTCCCACATCCACCAGTGAACGGATGTGGGCCACGCAGGGAGGAGGCATGGCCTGGGGCAAGGCGGCTCTCTGCCCTGATAGGGTCCACTGCAGGCAATGCTCTGGCAGCACCCCCAGAGGCTGCAGCAACAAGGTCCTTTTTTGATGGGGGGATCTGGGCAGCCCATCCCAGAGGCCACCATACTTGTTCTGGAAAACCAGCCACCTGCCCACTCAACGAACTGTCAGCTGAGAGTCTAGTCATCTTTCTCCTTCAGATGGTAGAGCTAATATATAAGCACATGGAAAGATTTCCAGCTGTCTTAAACAGTATGTGTTCTGAGTAATAAAGGCAAAAGAAACTCCAGGAGTTCAGAAAATTGGAGGGAAGATGGAGCTGCTCAGGTGGGCCTCTGCTAAGAAAGTGAGGGTTTGAGACAGCCTCGAAGAGCAAGGACGACGGAGCTGAGGTGGGCAGCAAAGGAGACTGTAGGGAGCTCCGCTGCCTTGTGGTTAGAATCCTGACTCCAGCACGTGCCAGTCCTCGGGCCACGCGCAAATTATGCCACTTCTTTGTGCCTCAGATTTCCCATGAGTAAAATAATAATAATAATAATAATAATAATAATAATAATAATAATAATAAAATAATCCTTATGATACCATCTACCTCAAAGTGTTGTTGGAATGTTATTGCAAGGGGCTAAATGCAAAGATACTATGTTGCACAGTTGTGTGTGTTTGTTTATCTATACTTATCTATATATCTGCATATATATCAGTACTGATATATAACTATATATGTATATATCACTCCTACAACCATGCTTATATAAATATATATACACAAATATCTACATCTACAGTATATCAATATCTATCTGTCTATTTACACAGGGTCTGGCAGAAGTAATGCCATTGAGTGTGGCTGGTAGGGTACATGAATGTCTCACACGAGATGGATAACAATTTGAACATTTCACCTAAAATGTCATATGATGTGTTGAGTATGATATTGTTATGTCACAGAATTACATACTCATGATTTTGCAATAAAACATTCGGTATAGATTACTAGCTCTTAAAAAGGGGGCGTTATTCGTGCTGGACTAGGTTATATATGGGCAAAATTTCATTTCACCAGACCTGGACACGTTCATCCTGATATTCACAAGGACCAGGGAAAGAACATCAATGGATGCCTCCAGCTTCCCAGTCCAAACCCGCCCTGCGTCCCAAGTCCACACACATGCACATGCAGACACCTCAGCTGCCTCGTCCTAACTTCATACACCACGTCCCCAGCTCAGGTCACCCCCCAGGTCTATGAGGACACACTGGCAGTGGGATCAGCCCCCAGAAAGACAAGCCCTGGGGGAAAGGCCCGTGCAGCTCTGGGGATAGACTTTGGGGGCCAGGAATTCTGAGGCCCTAGGTACGACATGGTCTAGAAGGAAGGGGCTCCAGGTGGCCCCCTTCTTGGCCAGTGAGAGGTGCAGGCAGAGGAGAACCTAAAGCAGAGCCTAGGTCAGCCCATTTGCCCAGATCTAAGGGCAGTTCTTGGATGTTCTACTGGGGGGCAACTCTCTTAATGCAACGCTCCATCTTTCATTCTTATAGGAGTATGATGAAGTACCCATGTCATAAGAGAGGCTCTGCTGTACTAGAAAAGGCTGTGGGTTGGGGTCAGGACCTCTGAGTTGACCCTAGCCACAAGGCCTAGGGTCATGAGCTATACTTCTTAGACTTGTCTCTCGCAGCACCAGGCACCATGATGGCCCAGAGTAAGATCGAATGAGCAATTCAAATTTGTAATGTCAAGGACTTCTGAGATTCCAGAACTCAAGTCAGTTTTCAAGAGTGATTTTTAAAAAGGGTTGTGTTTTGTTTTTGTGGGTTTTTTGCATGTGTGAATCTAACCCAAGGTCCCAACCTGTCCCTAAGAGCTGGATGCCCTTGCCTTTCTTACATGATCCAAAAGTTCCCTGTCACCTCCCCAAACACCCAAATGAACTTTCACAATATTTAGTCTTTTTCACCCGAATGGGAATCACTGATACAATAGAGCTCAATGAGCAAACCATCAAGTTTTCTGTTCCTGCAGGATGAGTCCTTATTGTGCACATTTGAACTAATTATCATGCAAATGAAGGTGTTACCCTGCAGACAGGTGGTCAATGGCGCACAGACTAGAAACCAATGGGTCTCAGGTAACTGTTTGTAAGTTTATGCTTTTGAAAAGAAATAACATCAGAAATTTAATCATGCAGAAGCAGTTCACAGCCATTCAAATGAAAGATCAAAGTTAAAGGGAGTGAGAACTGAATGGAGCACCTCTTAGTTAACCCAAGTAGGATATTTCCTTGCCTATGGTGTCTTTCTAGAACCCAGAACCAGAAAATAGCTCTATTTATCCCATTGGCTGCAGTATGATCATTCTTCCCAGAGTCATCGAATGGTGTGTGTGTGTGTGTGTGTGTGTGTGTGTGTGTGTGTCTCACCCCCTTCCTTATGCTGGCCTGTTTTCACACTGCTTTTGTTAAAAACAAACAAACAAACAAACAAACAAACTGTTGAATCAGACCATTCTGGAACCCTGAGAAAGTCCTCCAGGCAAAGGTGAGCAGTTATCAGCTAGATTTGATCTGCTACAATGTTTTTGAACATTGTTTTATGCATTTTCATTGCAAACTTTCTCACCATTGAGCTTATTCATACTGCTGTACAGGAGGATTTGACGCTTCCTAAATAAATTAAGGTTGTCCATTTCCTACATTCTCTGTCCAGGATATAATGAGACTTTATGTAACTATATAGCCTAATTATCGGGGGGAAAAAAGAATTGCAAGCCTCAGGAGAGAGAGCCACAGAGAAAAATGTTCCAAGGATCTCTGTGTTTTCTCCTATTACTTTTGTCCCCAACTCTTTCTCCACCACATTTATCAAGCTTTTCACATTTTTTCAGCTCTGACCAGTAGACATGTACTGGGGTGACTTTATATTCTTTGCATGATTGTGGTTTGGGATCTGAAGTCCTTAGAGGACAGGCATAAGTTTAAAATCACATCCGGCAGAGAAATGACTAGTAAAGAAGAATGTGAGGCATCTTCTGCAGGCATGTGAGGGGTCCCCTGCCATTTTCAGGAAGAGACTTTCACCCAGTAGCTGGCCCCATCGACACAGTGATGCCTTTGATTTGTGGGGGAGGAACAAACTTTTCTCTACCCTGGAGGTTTTTCTGGCTGGTCTAATAATCAAGTAGACAAGAGATAGAAGAACAATAAAAAAAATAAGCAAATTTAAGACATACCTATGTGTGGGAACCCTGCATATGTGAGTGAGTGAGGGGCCCCACATGCAGGAGAGGTTGGGAGAGAGAAAGGGGGATGGAGATGAGTAAGGCGTCCTGAGCTGGGGATGAGGGGAGGGGCCTTGGGCTGCAAAGAGTCATTGCAGGATGATGAGAAGAGTAGACCTTTAGTAAACAGAAGTTTGTCCTGCCCTACAGATTGGTCAAAAGAAGTTACCTCTGATAATCTCTCATTATGGGCAAGGCCACTGATTCCAGTTTTTCCAGGTAGTAGTTAACGGGGAGAGGGCAGAAGTTTCTCTTGAGCCAGAAGCTAAAATTGCCTTTAGCTCAAAGTACTCTGCAGACCACTGAGGCACATCTTAGAGTGGCTCCTTCTGAACCTGCACAGGTTCCTGGGAGGAATAGGTTTATAAAGGATGGAAGAAAAAAGAGGAAGAAAGCAACATTTAAATGTGATCTCTACTATAAGAAGAGCCTCTCAACCCACACACATAAACACTAACACACACACTCACTCACTCACTCACTGGCACACAGACACACACAGAGTTTGCTATTCTTCTGCTAATGGGATCGGCACCGCTTAAAGCCGACTGCTAGGTCATTGTCTGCGACCACAGCAAGGGAAACATTATTTAAAAGCTATTCAGACCCTAAAAGAAGCAGCTGAGCAGAGTAATTATCAGAGACTCTCCATTAACGAGGGCATCTTTGCTTTTTGTCTGAGTTGGTTTAATAAGGTTCACTAATGGGACCGTGGGGGAGGGGCAGACTAATGGTTCTAAAAAAGCCCCTTCTTGGCCCCTTTTTTCTGGGGACTGTCTTTAGAGATGCTGACAGTAAAGCCAGAAGTTACCATACTGCAAAATGACCTTCACAAAAACTTGGTGGGGACCCCTGCTGATTAGAATTCAGGTTTTCAAAATTAGGAAACATCTTTGTCTTTCTCTTCTATCCCAAGGTGATTTCCCCCCACTTCCTCTTACTGGTCCTTGGCCCTTGGTGTTTGGTCGAACTTGGCATTGGAAACAGCGTCACTCAGTGGTTAAAAAGCAGAATAACACTCCCGGGCAATTTCTCCTTAGGCTTGCTGCTTCTACTCATTTTCCAGTGGTCTGCTTCTCTGGGAAAACCACCTGTCCCATTATCCCTTTTAGAATTTGAAGTTAGAAGTCAATCCTACGCTTACATTTGGACTTGGGATGGCCACCTGAATTCAAACTACTACATTATTACCCGCCAGCTTTATAACAAAGGCCTCACACATGCAGTTTTGCTGGAGGCTTGCAACTCACAAGGGGAACTCCCACCCATTAGTAGTTTTGCCTGGGAGATGGCGGAGATGTCCACTACTCATTTCCCCTGCTCCCACCCTACATCAAGCTCCCACCTTCTCTCCTCTGGATGACTGCAGGGGTCCCCTCGCTGCTCTCCCAGCAGCACTATTGCTCCACCTCCACCCCCACATGGTGAGGCTCTTTCTTCCTCTCTAGCAACATCTTGCACCAGACTCCTCCCAGATGTCTGCACAGGCACTGGGGCCTTTTTCACTGAATGAACACATCCTGCTTATTCCTGCCACAGGGCCTTTGCATGTCTTTCTGCCTAGACCACTCTTGGAAGGATCTGTGGCGGCCCACACTCATCTTTCGGCTCTCAGCTCAGTAGCGAGATGTTCAGGGGAGCCTTCCCTCACAGCCTTTGTGGGTTGACAGCTTCTACTTCATGCATCTATAGTACCATATACTCCTCCTTCCCTGCGCTATCTCAGTTAAGGTTTTCTACTTGTTTGAATGGTTTAACATTAAGAACTGCCTCCTCATGAGTAAGTGTCACGGAGTAGTCACCAGCTCCATGAGCAGTAACTATGTCTGGGTTTGTGTACCCTTATATCCTCAGTACCCAGGACAATGTCCATGACCAAGTGCTTAGTAAATATTTGTCATGCTTTAGGTAGTAATTCAAAGTACTGTGCCCCCTCCCCCACTTCTTCATGCCCATTTTCAATATTTCAGCCAAAGTGTGTTTCCTGAGAGGTTCCCACAACTACTATTGAAATATTTGGGAACTACTTATATCCCCTATTTTTCCCTATCAGTGTAGAGGGCCAGGTATCCTTTCTTATGGGATTAAAGACTAATTTTCTAGCTACTAGGGTAGAAAGAAGCACATTCTTATTCCTCTAAGTGGAGCTTTCTGCAGCAACAGAGGTTCACAAGGCGCAAATAAACACACAGGAGCTCTAATGATGCCTCTTGTCTTCTCCAGACCTGGCAGGAAAGAGAAGGGGTGTTTAGCCCAAGAGAAAGAGGAACACCAAGGATTGAGATTCTCAGCACTCCAGACATACAGGCACAGAGATGGGTGCGTGGAATTTTTCCAGTTGTGTGTGGTTCTCAAGAAAACCGACGACTTTCCCAACTAGTCAGAGAAAGAAGGGTGGGCCTCAGCAGGCACAGAGTACCGGCGTGGACTGGGTGTGTGTTCTGTTGCTCAGGCTGTCCTGCAGGGGTGGGCGTCAGGCTGGCCGACCCTGGATTGCACTGAGTAGGATCAGGCATTTGTACAGTGGGCTGACCAAGCCCACCTATCCCATCCCTCCTCTTAAAAAACAGAGCTAGAAGTCAGTTGCATACTTGTATTTTTACACTTAGCTATGGCCACCTAAATTGAGACCGCTCTGTTATAACCAAGTTGCATCAGCCAGCCTCAAGAGTCCACTAATTTAGAAACAGCCTGGAAATTGAATACAGTAAGTCTTATTATAAAGTTAAGTTCTCAGAGAATCTGAGATCAAAAGGAATCATCTTCCTGAGGCCGGTATGTTCGTTGTCCCTTGACCTGTGTAAAGTCACATGGTCACAAGCATGAATTCCAGATGCACTGAAGTTCAGAGCCAGGGCCAGAAAGTTTTCTGGAGCTGGTACCAGTAGAAGAGACTGCTACAAACTCTTACATAACCCTTACCCCTGTCTCAATTACTGTGGAACCTACAAACCTCTCAGCCTCAGTTAGCACGTGTCCTATGCACACCTCACGGCTCTCCAGCTGCAGAGGACTCAGAATAGTATAAAACTAGGTACCTAGCCACAAGGACCTGACAATCTAATGAAAGAGACACATGTTTTATGAAATAAAGCACCAGAATATAATGAGTCCTAAATTGTTCAGTTGTAGATCAGAGCCTCTAAAAATGTAACCCACACCCCACAGCATCAACATCACTAGGCAATATTGCTAGAAATGCAAACTTTGGGTCCCCGGGCTGCCCTAATGAATTAGCGTCTGGGGGTGGGTAGCAGGGGCAGTAATGGCCTCTCCAGGGCATTTGGATACCCACTGATGTTTGAAAGCCATTACTGTAACAGTTGAGGGAGGTAGGAGTCCAAACGGACTGAGAGCTGGGGGAAGCGCTTCAAGGAGACCCTTGGGTGTAGTCTGGGCGGTCCCAAAGGTCAGGTGGGTAGAATTTAGGATAATGAAGGGTTCAGGGGAGGGCATTCTGGGCAGAAGGAATGACAGGGGTAAAAGCACCAGAGGACTGATTGAAGCTCACAGTCTGGGAGTGGGACGGAGGCAAGGGCAGATCCTGTAAGAAAGTGAATTTGGGGAACGTGTTGTATATACAGTATACATTTATATTTCTCATTTTGAAGGTAGTATTTATTTTGTATAAAACATAAAACATTAGAGAAGCATATAACATAGAAAACTGTAGACTGTTTTCTCGTGATCTGCTCTCCAGGAAAAAAGGGTCACATTGTGCTGTACATTCCCTTAGAATTTTCTCTAGCCATAGTCTAATCGCTTCTCCTCCCCCCAAAAAACACCAACTAGAAGTCTCCTTTGTCTACAGCTTCGCAAATGCCTTTGTTGGCTTCACAAAGCTTTCCCCACACCTGTGCCTGTCTTTCCCGTTAGTCCTGAAGATCCACCCTGTTTCTCTTTTAAAAGGCCCCGCAGGACTTCACTGCATAACGAGGCCTCGTGTAATGGAGTGCCGCTCCCTGTCACTGTCGGTCCTCAGGCTGGGAAGACTCTGATGACAGAGGTGTTTTACAATGCACCGCAGTTGCGAAGATGGCTATGCCGTGTGGTGAGCTCAGACTTTGAGAAGGTGTGTTCAAAGTGGCCTGCCAGCTCTTCAGCTGGTAGTAAGCTTCATCCTCTGTATCTGTATCTGTACTTATATCCACATATATTTTCACCTGTATGTTCAGATGTATATATGTTTGTGTACATCTATATGTCTGTACATATATGTATACCTATATCCATGCCTACGTCTGTCTAACATTGTCACGTAAAAGCAAAATGAAAGACCATGACCCACTCTTTTCAAGAAGTATCTTTTTAAAAAAAAATATTGAATTTATTGGGGTGATACTGATTAACAGAATTACACAGGTTTCAGGTGGACAATTTATAATACATTATCTGTATACATGATCATGCATTCACCACCCAAAGTCAAGTCTCCCTCCATCACCTTTACCCTCTTTTGTTCCCCTTTACCCTCTTGTACCTCCCCCCACCCCTTTTCCTTCTGGCAATCACCACACTGTTGTCTGTGTTTGTTTTTTTCTTAACCCCAGCCCCCCAAACCCCCTCCCCTCTGACAGCTGTCAGTCTGTTCTCTGTATGTATGAGTCCGTAAGGGAGACCATTCTCAGTTCCACAAATATTTCTCCAAGAGGCAGTTTCTTGTAGGGAGAGACTTGCAGCCTCAGCCTGGCCCCTCCCTAGGAGTTTCGATGTCTTTGTGATCTGAAACTTCATCACGACACGCAGACCCCAGCACGGGTCTTTCTCATGCCACAGAGCTGGAACTAGTAAAAGTACAGTGATTCTCCACCGCAAGTTTCTCCTTATGAGAACGTCAACTATACCCCAAGTTTACTTACTACAGGACATTTCAGCAACAAAGGAATGTAATAGCTTGCATGTAATGTCCAGGCAGTTTACCTGAAGAATACCCTGCTTCCATACCAAAAGAACCCCCATTTTATTCAGGATGGCAATGCACCTGATAACATAAAAAAGACTTGCCATTTGGAGGGGACAGATAACACGTTCCAGCCAATGCAAGGTAAGCAGAAATCTGTCAGGTGAGGTTTCCAGGAAAGGTACCGTTTTCCTCATTAAAAAGGACAGATTTGACTTGTGAGCATTTTGCCTTCTCTTTCCCTGCTTCTTCTTGCATGTAATGTCAGCACAGGATCCTGAGGTTCAGCAACTGCTTTGTGAGCTGAAGGGCGAAACACAGAAGTGAAGGATGTTGATGCCAAAAATCCAGAGGGCGCACACAGCCCTGATGGTGCCGTGCAGATGCTCACCCAGCCCCGGGCTGCCTGTTGCACACACAAAATACTCCCCTTCCTGATGGGGCAGTGACGGCATGATCCTGACTGATTAAAACCACAGCTTCTTCTTCGGAGGATAACTAGGAAAAGAGAGGCCTAGGGTCTGGCATTCAGTTTTACAGATAAATGTATCAGAATCATTAAAACCTGTGGCAGACCAAGAGCAGGGCAATGGAGCGATAATGAAACCCAGTAGTTGTCTGCTCCTTACTGTCACTTCGTGCCAGCAAATGTCAACAGTGATAAGTACTCTTTTCTGAGTGCTTGGGAAGAGGAGGTGTCTTTATGTTGCCACTCTCTGAATGAAAACATAGCTAAGTCCTATTGGATTTGAACCTTGTTCCTTAGCATTGTGCAGGCATTGCCTCACTGTCATTAGGAATTTTGTGTGGCAAGAAAGAAAATCTTGTGACAAGTCCTATTTTTGTATTTGTTGTTTTAGGTATTTTTTTTTCTTTAAGGGGAGAAAATGGATGTGGTGGCATTCCCCTGCTTTTTAATCTTATGGTTTAAAATATGTCTAAGTGTGAGTTGTTCTTAACTGATGTCTCGTGTGACATAGCTTAGCATGTTTAGGACATTTGATCTGGTTAAACACGTGTATTGATTCATTTGTTATCTTATCTGTGATCTAGTCTACTGTGGTTCTAATTTATTTGTTTTTTTCTGATACAACTGTAGGACCCGATACAGCCTGACCAGTACCCACTCATTACTGCGATGTAAAGCACACTGCTCCCCACTGGGCAACTCTGGTTCTGCATCCACCAGGATGGCCACACATCCTCATCCTCACCTCCCACGGGAGAGCCACTCTCCTATGGTGTTTCTGCGATTGTGTCTTTTTCCTCGTTTTGGCTTCTTCTTAAAGAACAGTTAAAGTGCTCTTGTTTGCTCTCTATCCTTCATTTCTGTCATCTTAGCTTCTTTATCTCCTTGCCCTTTTCTCTGTATTTTGGGAGCTATTTAACTTGTCCACTACATCAGTATAGCATCAATTTTGCTATACCTCCAGTGTAATTTTTTAAAAGATTTTATTTTATTTATTTTTAGAGAGGGAAGGAATGGAGAAAGAGAGTGAGAGAAACATCAATGTGGGGTTGCTGGGGGTCATGGCCTGCAACCCAGGCATGTACCCTGACTAGGAATTGAACCTGTGCCACTTTGGTTCGCAGCCCACACTCAACCCACTGAGCTACACCATCCAGGGCTCCAGTGTAATTTTTTAAAAACTCCAGTGTTCAGTTTTAACTTCTTTCCTATCTTTCCTTACCATATTATTCTTTCTTTAAAAAAATTGGTTGCATTTTCATTTCATCCTAATGTATTCTCATTTTATTTCCTTCCCTTAATTGCTCATAATCCTCGCCCTTTAAAGAGTCTGCCTTGGGCCTATTAAGACTGTTGGTTCCCCGATGTTTTCTTCAGCATCCTACCGTAAATCAGTCCCCAGGGCCAGCCCTTTCCCGGAGACTCCTGGAGGTTGCTTCTTTTCTCCTATTCTGTAAAAGTTCTTTCCTAAGCTGCTGTGTTTTTTTCTTACTCATCCTTGAATAAGGTAAGCTGTGTCTGGACTCAAGTTTATCACCAGACATGCTCTTGAATCCATTCCCTGTCAAGTGGAATAATGCTTGAATCCTCTTCTCTCTCACGCACATCTGGAGAAGAGGTCGCACACACAGGTGGAAGAGCAGTTTCCATGTTTCTGTTTGTTCTTACCGGTGCTGTTGTAGCAGGAGCACCTGTGCCTGGGATCCACTCCATGGTTATGCCTCAACCCCTCCCATCTCTGCCTTCCCCTAAGAGCTAACACTACACCAACACCCTGTTCGGATCATTTCTTTCCTCTTATTTCTCGAGTTTTATCAACCACGCGCTAATGCATCTCTGAGCTATTTCATCAGTATTGACTTTGGTTCCCTTCATTTGTATGGAAGTTTATATTTTGGGGGGACTTGTTTCTTTCACTCAGTTTAATGTACTGGTGCTTTTTAGTCAAACAGGAACATTCTGTAGTTGAGCAAGTTGGGTTTGTTACTCCTTATGGCACAGGTGGCAAAGACAAGGCCCATGGGCCGAATCTGGCCCTCCACCTTGTTGTATCCACCCCGTAGCAGCGCCGAGTTCTCACTTGGCTGTTGAGGAGTAGTTACATTTGTGCAGTCCTAAAATTACACTCAGCCCTTTGAAGGCAACCTCGAGGCTGATGTGGCGCCAGGTGAAAATGAGTTTGACACCTCTGCCTGACGTTGAGTGAAAACGCACATCTGAGGAGCCAGCAGAAGTCTCAGGAAGAGGGTGTTGGGATTTATTATAGGATTTGGGCTTGTGTTGGGTGATTTGGGGAGAGTTTAAAGAAGTGGGGCCTTGCTCTGGTTTGGATACCCCTGGTCAGGAAGCCAGGGTCATCTCTGTGCTTGGGTGTCACACTGTATCTTACCTAGAAGGACGGGTGGACTGAGGCTAAAGCCATGATGGGGAAAGAAGCAGCAGCCACTCATATTAGTTAGATAAGAGGATATTTGGTTATTTTGTGGGTTAGCAATACTATTCATGTTTTGTCTGTGGTCAGATATGATTACAGAGTAGTCTTGCTTTTGCCTTGATCTGTTGTGGTCACAGAGCGGCCTTGTCTGACGTTATATCGTGTGAAATTATTTATGTTCAACAGATCACCAAGGCCGACCTGCAAGTGGCTGACTGGTCGAACCAGGCCAGTTCCTGGACACCAGCGGCTGCTTTTCTCTTCCTCAAATGTTGATGAGATTCATCCATGTCGCTTCCTGTAGCTACAGTTCATTCATTTTCACCAGTCATGGTATCCTATTCCACACCCACCATGACACACTTATGTATGTTACAGTACAAACATATTTTATCTATGCACTCTACTGTTGATGGACATTTGACTTGCTTGCAGTTTGGGGCTACTCAACCCCACCAGTCCCAAATCTGCCTGGTTTTTCTGAAGCTTTCATCTTAACACAGGGCATGCAAAACTACAACCTCTAGATTCACTGCTACAGGGTTTTCCTTCTTCGTTCCTTTCTGAGCACTTAAATTAAGTGGACATGAACTTTCTCTGTGCCACACTCTCTGCTTCATTTCTCATTGGACACCCTTGAAAAGTTTTAAATGGAGATGGGAAGCAACTGGTACAGAGAGTGTTTAAAGAGCAGGGGAGGGGCAGAGAGAAATCTATGGAAACCTAGAGTCTGTGGGAGGTGTTGGCATCTCTTCTGTTGCAGAGTGAACCCAAAGATGTGAATAGTCGATGAGCTTGTGAGGAAGTAATTATAATCATCGCAGTGGGCTGGGGTGGTTAGGGAGGTCTCTTGGGAAAATGTCCAGTAAGACTGTAATAGAGGTGGGCGGAGAGGAAGTTCTGGCCGATCTAGGGACAAGGCAAACATTTTGTACATTAAAAAGTAGTGCTAGTCCAGAGGGTGAAATTGTGGGAGATAACAGTGGGAAGAGATTTTTTTTATCCTTACCTCAGGACACGCTCATTAATTTTAGAGAGAGGGGAAGGGACGGAAAGAGAGAGAAACATCGATGCGAGGGAGAAGCATCAATCGGCTGCCCTCCTACCTGCCCTGACCCAGGACCAAACCGGCACACCGGTGTATGGGACACCACTCCAAGCAGCAGAGCCGCGCCGGCCAGGGCAGGAAGAACCTTTTTCTTCATTTAAGACCTTAGGATTGTGTGTCTCAGTTTTTGTACATCACAATTATTCACCAAGTAGTAAGCTCACCAAAGTTTTGAACTACTAATATTTTAATTTTATTTTTTGGTATTTAAATCTTTGAATATTCTGGAATTTCTTTGGATAAAAAAGTATGGTTTAGGGCACATTTTATTTTTATTCCTAGTCAGTTTACCCATTGCTATTTGTTGATGAATACATCTTTGCTTCTCTTCACCTCCTATATATTTGACCCATCTGCTTTTTTCATACATTAAATTCACATATGTTTGGGTTTATTTCTGATAATTCAATTCTATTATAGCCTGATCAGCTATTTCCTCTCTAGAACAAAATATTTGATTATGATAACTTTATAATACATTTTAATATCTGGTTGTATTGATTATGTCCCAATTAGTCTTTTCCCAGAATTTTTCTAATTCCTCATTTCCATTTCCTGATGAACTTTAGCATTATTTTGTCAAGCTAAAAAAGCACCTTGGTGTTTTATTTAGTTCTATATTGAATCTATAGATCAATTAAGGAAATTAGTGTCTTTAAAATTTGCAAATAGTGTTCTCTCTTACTGTTGTGAGCAAAGAGGAGAAATCTGAAGTGAAAAAGAAAGAGGAAGAAGAGGAGGAAGAAGACAATTTTTCTTATAATTCACATTTTTAAAAGATATGCATTTGTGTATGTATTTATTTATGTTTACTTGTTTGTTTGTTTATCTCTTAGAGGGAGAGGGGGGAAGGGAGGGAGAAAGAGAGGAAGAGAAACATTGATGTAGGAGAGAAATATCAATCAGTTGGTCCTTGGAAGCGCCCTGACCAGGAACTGAACCCACAGCCAAGAATGTGCCCTGACAGGGAATCAGACTGGTGACCTTTTGGTTTGGGGGAGGACTCCCAGCCAATGAGTCACACTGGTCAGGGCCATAATTCACATTTTAAAATAGAGTACGAATTGCATTGTGCCTCTGAATAGCACAAAATACTTATAAAACATCACCTCAATGTCTAAAACGTCCCAAGAGCATGAAATTACTGTTTCTAATTTATAGACCGAAAACTCAAGGCAGAATCTTGGCCAAGTTTTTTTTTTTAACTTTTATATATTTATCCTTAAATGATTTCTCTCTTTTGAGTATTCATGAAGAACTAAGTATAAATCTTCTCTGCCTTTAGGCTTTGGCAGCTTGTGGAACAAAATGAAATAATGAACAGGGTTAATAGAAAAGCTATATAAACACAAGCAATCTCATCGACGGCGACTTTATTCTGATATAACCTACTTCATGTAAATTTTGGCTCTTATCCCAACTTTGATTCTCATCCCACTGTCAAAATTATTTCCAGATTATCCAAAATGGTAGGTAACAAACAGAATTAAGTTAGCACTCATTCTTAGCTTCCTATACCTCTTAATTTTAAACAGTTTCCTTTGGAGAATCATAAAATTAAAGGTTATTTTCCTGCAATTTTTCCCCTCCTAAATATTTGGGTAATACACTCGGGTGACTAAATGGATAGTTCGAATGCACCGTGAAGATGGCAATCGGCAAAGAAAAGCTGAGAGAAGAGGGAGTCCAAATGCACTTGGAGTACCTGGAAATTACACCTGGCAGCCAGCAACCTTTTGTGCTTCTTTGTTGTACTGTCTTTCCCAGCAGCAGGCTCTCAAGAGTACCTTTATTTCACTGATTACTAAATTAGTGTTGGATTTAATAAGAGAGACCTGTCCTTTTATTTGTGCCTTTTTTCCCCTTCTTCTTCTTCTTCTTACTTAAAAAAAAGGATCAGCATCACAAAAGCTTTGTACATTTCTAGTTTGCTTTTGATGATGTGACCATTTGCTCCCCTCTATCTCCATGGTAATAAGCTTCCTCCACCCGCTCTTTCGAAGCCTTGGATACTTAGGGAGCTTCAGGAATGGAATAGAGTACATGCTAAAATAATGCAGAGAAACAAATTGGTCTCTGTAAATAGGCCCCATCTTCAAAGCGTGCAATATTCTTCAAAAATGTGATCCATCTTTCTTTGCTTGAAAACAGGCGTGTTTGAGATAAAATATTCAAAAGTAAAATTTTGCATCTAAGGAAATGCATCTCAGTAAGTGCCCATATTCCCAGACAAGGCTTGGACAGCAGCTGAAAACTAAAACGTCCTCAGACTTGATCCAGCCCAAGATTTTATGTTTGAGGAAACTGAGGCTTAATACAGCTCATTGTCTCCTGTCTAATCAAAACTTGGGGCTAGGACTTCTATCTCCCACCAAGCGATTCTTTTTTCTGTTACCAACAGTTCAATAATCATTATTATTCATTGTTAATACTATTAATTGGTATTAGTGATATTAATAATAGCTATTATTAGTAATGGTAAAAGATTTCATGCACAGATGGCTATAAAATACACATAACATATTATATCTACACGATGCAACTTTTCACTGTAACCTGAAGTCTTTTAGAAATTGATACTTCAGTTTCCAATCATGCGCTACTAAACAATATACTCAAGGAAATCAATATTCTTAAAAGATGACTTTTATATATACACACATACACACCACATACTACATATATATTTGTAGTGTATAAATAAAATGTGAACAGTGGTAACCTCTGAGTAGTGACTATAGTTAACATGCTTTCTGTTTTATAATTTTCTGTATTTTAAGTTTCTATATTAAATCTATATTATCTTTCTTATAAGAAAAAAGTGGCTTTTACTTTTAGAAAAAAAATGTGTACATTGATGTTGAAGATGTAAATCATTCATACCTGGCCCAATCCTACTGTTCTTTTTTTAAAAAATTCATTGTGGTTATGTCAGTTAATAAAATTACATGGGTTTCACGTGAACAATCCTGTAACACATCATTGTACACTATATTGTGTGTTCACCATCCAAGGTCTAGTCTCCTTAAGTTACCACCAATCCCACTGTTCCTATCCCATAAATTCAAAATAGCTTACGGTTCACAGTAGCTGTAGATATTCTGCCCTGCTCCCTAATAGGATGGCCAGCTGCGGCCTGGACTAACTGTGCTTCCTCATCATTCCCAGAATACCAGAGATGCTCAGCCAGGAAAGAACTGACTGCAGAACTTGAAGTTTTTTATAAAGAATATCCTACACACCTTTTTTTTAAAACCCACATCTTGCTTATTGTTTTAAGAGCTGCTTTTAAGATAAAGATAATATTAATTGGTATTTCCTCATCATTTCCACACCTGAACACCTGGAAGTACTTCACATGCCTTAACCCATTTATGGTTTCATTCAGATGTGAATTCGGCCTTATAGATTCATTAGAGTACCACAAACAAAACCCAAATGATCAACTGCATCTAGGAAATCACGGGAAATCCTCCAGGAACAAAGGGGTGTCCAAGAATAACAACAGCAGTGGGCCAGGATCCCACATGGCAATAGTCTCAGGCCTATGTGTGGCAGATGCGAGAAAATGTTCCGTGACTAGGAGACTCCAATTCAGAGATTACACCTCTTAAGGCATCTCCCCCCAGGTAACCAAGGCATTGTCCTCCTGAGCCAACTGAAAACTATACATTCATCTCTGCTTCTGACCAGGTAAAACACTGCAAACAACTGAGTCTAACCTCAGTTCATTCTTTACTGCTTGATTACAATTGAAATGAGCTGGACCAATCCAGCTTTTATTATCAACAGGAATATTGACTTAATCTATCGTATAGAGGAATGATGTTTGTGACCTTAAGAAATGACCAAATGATCACTTACTGTATCTTCTTTTACATATGGCTTAGACATTCTTGGGAACAACTCTAACTACAGACTAGAGAAAAATAGAAAAGAAACATATAATTTATTCTGGGATATTAATAATTCATGAGAAGTAACCAAGTGTCTTGAAAAAATGTGTCCAGAATAGATCTCTAGATTTTTGTTCCAAATCTGTTCCTTCTCCGGTAGTCACCCCTTCTCAATATATGGTTTTCACCCAGTGGCTCAGGAACAAACCCACAGTGCCATCCTGGGCTCCTGTCCTCCCTTCACTCCCAAACTGAGTCCCTCAGCAAGTCCTGTTAGCCTGACTTCTAAAAAAGCTCCCACACTCCTCCTGTTTCCCACTTCTTTTCCTCTCCACAGCAGTCCCCTTATCCAAAGCTGCTTCAGCTTTCACAGGAACAACATGGCAATACCCATCCAGTCTCTTGTTTGGGCCTTTCCTGCAGTTCCTCCTCCCTATGGCAGCCAGATTTAACACAGCAATCAGATAATGCCTGCCATGCCCCTGCCAAAAGAATCCCTTCTCCAGAACAAAACCCAAACCTTTTTTCCTCGGGTTTCTAATTGACCTCGCCTACCTCAAGCCTTTTCTCCCAGTCTCTTCCTGGTTTTCTTCTCCAGTTGTTTTGGCTTCCACAGGATCCCTAGCTCTGCACATGCTCCCCTGTGCATGGAAGGTTCTTCTCCAAGGACCTCTGCTTGGTTTTCCCATTCATGTCTTTCAAGTCTCTGCCCAAATGCTTTCTTCCCAAGGGAAAGATGGTATCTTACTCTTTATCTCTCCTTAACTCTTCTTATTCTTCTTCACAGCTCTATCACTACTTGAAATGATATCTTCAATATCTTAAAGGTTTGTTTCTGTCTCTGGCCTCTAGAATACAACCATCATGAGGACCAATGTGGTCTTTCTTGTATCTCCTGTGATCTCAGCTCTGAGAGCAGTTCATCACATACAGAAGGCAGTCAATACATATCTGTAGAATGCACAACTAGTCTCATCTTAGTCCTTTATTCTCCTTTGAAAGAGACAGTTTTGGAGGTAGTCAGGGTACCTGGAGAATAATTAATCAGCATGCATGTAAGCACTTTACATGGATATTCAGGCTGTAGATTTCTGTGGCTCAGAGAGATGCTAACCCAATACATAGGGTGCTTTAAATGCTAAGGCACATTATAGTAATTTCTGTAAGTGCACATGGCCCTCTTCAGGTAGTTATCTTCCTGAGGACAGAGACCATGCCTTGCTCATCTCCTATATTTTATGATAACAACTTGCAAGTAGTAGGTAATAAGTAAATGCTTGATGAATTGAATGACACTCGTTCTTTTTGCATCTGGAATGAATTTTTAGATCCTGGGGTGTGTGCGTGTGTTGTGTGTGTATATATTCAAACCAAAACTATCTATTTTGAAGTAATCAGATTTAGGAGACATGTCAATTTGCCCAAATTGGATGTATCAGTTATGACAATCCCAATACAAATACCACAAAAGTATTTTAAGTTGATGCTGAGCTTATATGAAAAAAATAAATAAATAGTAAAGGACAGCCAGGAAAAAAAGAAGATTAAAACTTTGAGTAGGGACTGCCTTTATCAAATATTATAATATTTTATAAAGCCTTTGCAAATTAAAACGTCTATTCTTGTAGAGAATGACATAACATCAGAGATATCAGTTGTCCCTAACTCAACTTATTAATTATCATGATCCTCATTAAAAAAAAACAAGCTTTTATTGTAGAGCCAGACAACTTCATACTAAAGTTTATGTGGGAAGGAGTTCCAGCCAAGATGGGGGCATAGGTAGAAATACTTCACGTCCTCGCACAACCAAAAGAAGGATAACAACCAATTTAAAAACAATAAACAACCAGAACTGCCAGAAAATCAAACTGCATGGAACTCTGACAACCAAGGAGTTAAAGAAACACTCATCCAGACTGGTAGGAACAGCGGACATGGGCAGCCTGGCAGCTGGGTGGAAAGAACCTGAGGCAAGGCAGTGGGCCACATGGTTGAGGCAGGGCTAGCTGAGAAAACTAAAGACTCAAAACCTCTAAGTGTAAAGTCCTTGGGAGGTTGCAAAGGTGGGAGAAAATCCCAGTCTCACAGGAGAGTTAGTTGGAAAGTGGGGTTAGAGCTGATCAAGCAAGAGGCATTGTTCCCTCTCTGATCCCTCTCCCACAGACAGCACCACAATGCAGTGATGTGGGTTGCCCTGACCTGGTGAATACCTAAGGTTCCACCCCTTACAACATAACAAGTGCACAGAGACAAAGAACTATCGTCCAAATGAAAGAACAGATTGAATCTCCAGGAAAAGAGCTAAGCAATGAGGAGATAGACAACCTATCTGATGCAGAGTTTAAAACACTGGGTATCAGGATGCTCACAGAATTGACTGAGCTCAGTTGCAATATGAAGGAAGAAATGAAGGCTATATGAAGTGAAATAAAGGAAAATATACAGGAAACCAACAGTGAAAGGAAGGAAACCGGATCTCAAATTAACGATTTGGAACAAAAGGAAGACGTAAACATCCAATCAGAACAAAGCGAAGAAATAAGAATTCAAAAAAAATGAGGAAATGTTTAGGAATCTCTGGGACAACTTTAAGTGCTCCAACATCCGAATCATAGGGGTGCCAGAAGGAGAAGGAGAAGAAGAGCAAGATATTGAAAGCTTATTTGAACAAATAATGAAGGAAAACTTCCCCAATGTGGTGAAGGAAATAGACTTCCAGGAAGTCCAGGAAGCCCAGAGAATCCCAAAGATATTGGACCCAAGGAAGAACACATCTAGGCACATCATCATTAAGTTATCCAAGAATAAAGATAAGGAGGGACTCTTAAAAGCATCAAGAGGAAAGGAGAGAGTTTCCTACAAAGGAGTGCCCATAAACTATCAGATGATTTCTCAAAAGAAACCTTGCAGGTGAGAAGGGGCTGGAAAGAAGTATTCCAAGTCATGAAAGGCAAGGACCTTTAGTCAAGATTACTTTATCCAGCAAAGCTATCATTTAGAATGGAAGGGCAGATAAAGTGCTTCCCAGATAAGGTCAAGTGAAAGGAGTTTATCATCACCAAGCCCTTAATAAATGAAATGCTAAAGGGACTTATCTAAGAAATTGAAGAAAATAAAAAACTATGAATAGTAAAATGACAACAAACTCACAACTATCAACAACTAAACCTAAAACAAAAACAAAAACTAAGCAAACAACTAGAACAGGAGCAGATCACAGAAACGGAGATCACATGGAGGTTTATCAGTAGAGAGGTGGAAGGGAGAGTGGGGGAAAAGGTACAGGAAATAAGAAGCATAATTAGTAGGCACAAAATAGACAGGGGGAGGTTAAGAGTAGTATAGCAAATGGAGAAGCTAAAGAACTTATATGTATGACCCATGGACATGAACTAAAGGCGGGGGGTGCTGGAGGGAGAGGTGCGGAGGGGGGATAAAGAAGAGAAAAAAATTATGACAACTATAATAGCATAATCAATAAAATATACTTAAAAATAAATAAAATTTACATGGAAAAGACATGTAAAAATAGTCAATTTTTAAAATTGAGGGGAGCATTAGCCCTATCAAATATGAAAACATACCATAAAGCCTTTATAATTAACACAGTGTGGTACAGGCCCATGGCTAAACAAATAGACTAACAGAATGAAATTAAAAACCCAGAAATAGAACCACAAACATATGGAAATTTAGTATATGACAAAGTGGCATCTCGAACCAGCAGACAAAAATGGGATTTCTAATAAACAATGATGGGACCAATGGTACATTAGGAAGAAGATAAAATTAAACCTGTACCTCACACCAGAGTCAAGAATTAACTCAAAATGGTCAGGGACCTAAATGAGAAATACTACATCCTGCAAGTGAAACCAGAAAAGTCAGTGTTTGTGCTACCTGTCACTAGCAGAACCAGCAGGTAGAAACAAGCATTCAGTTTTTATGGATGCTTTATTCAGATACTGGTGATCAGAGAGGACAGTGGGTTATGTGACCTAAAATCTGTCTTAACACCTCCTCTTAACCTGATATTTTTATAAGGAGAAGGAGAGGGTAGGTAAGGGGTTTTGGAAAAAAAAGGTTAATCAGATAAGAGTTGCAGGCCAGCTGTGATTTTCCTAGTATTATTTCTTTGTCAGCTGGTCAATTTTTATCCGCTTCACTGGAACACAATGGCTCAGCTACCATCCAGGTGGAGGGCTGGGAGAGCCTCTGGGGCACAAAGGTGAATTGCTCGTCAACCTCCTGGGGTCACGTAGGTCTTGTACTCCAGTTCTTGGAACAACAATTTTCCACATGCATTAGTCACTTCAGCCTACCAACTACAGCCACAGCCCGAATCTTTAACTCATGAGTTCCTCTGTCACAAAGACTAGGAGACAACAGGAGTAAATTCTTTAATCTTGGTATGGGGAAAGGCTCAAAATCTAAAAGCAATAAAATAATACATTTACATATTTGACTACATAAAATAATTAAAATTTTTTTTGTTGTGGCTAAAATCCCCACTTAGCTAACAAATTGAGAGAAAATGTTTATAAGATACATCACAGATAAAGAGCTAATATTCTTTTAATATGCAATGACTTCTTAACAATGGAAGCACAAAGGGCCAAAACCTGATTAAGATTCACTACCACCCATTCCCCACTTCCCACCTGTTCCTGATCTCCTGCCTGTTGTCACTTCATGGTGGGGCTCGTTCTGAAGCCTCCTGGGGCGCAGAGCAGGTGGGAAAAGGTAGAGATTGTCTGGAGAGATGAATGGGGAATATTCAGAACACTGGTTATTTTAAACACAGTGGACACCATATAAGGAACTAAGACTCTCAGATGATCACCAGACAACCTTCTGCAAACAGCAAAAACTTGAGAACACTCCTCTTTATGATTGTGGACTGGGCAGGAGTTGGGTTATACCTGAATCTCTCTTATCACGAAGTTTCACTACATTATTATAACGATAGTTATGAAACTGTGTCAGGTGAGAGATAACTAGAGATTTTTGACACCACTCTCATTGAGAAATGGGACCTATATCTCCTTCCCTCGATTCTGAGCAGGTTGTTCTGTTTTGATTAATAGAATACTCTGGAAATGGCAATTTCCAGGTTTGGCCTTAAGAGACTGGCAGCTTCCATTTCTGCCTCTTGGGACATTGGCTGGAGCCCTGAGCTGCCATATGACATGGCAAACTATCCAGAGGTTGTCATCAAATAAGGACGTGTAAGACAGCCACATGAAGAAACCACATGGGGAGAGAAGGGAACGAAGAGAGAGAAAGAGATGCCAGCCAGTCCCAGCTGCTCGAGCCTCCCAGACACTCAGCTCACTGCAGGAGAGGCATTCTGGAGCAGAAATGTGCTGTCCCTTGCTTGTGCCCTGTCCCAGTGTAGTAAGCAGGTGTTGTTTGAAACCACTAAGTTTATTATGCAGCACTAGAGAACCTGAACAGAATTTGGTACTTGGAAGTGGGGTGCTGCCCTAACAAATACTTAAACCAGGGGGCATTGGCTTTGGGACAGGGTGGCCAGAAGAAGCAGAAAGGGCCACGAGGAGCCGGTTGTGGGGGGGGGGTGAAGGACATTGAGAAAGACGGTGCTGGAGTTTGGAAAACATGACCCTTCTTATGCAGTGGGAGAAAGTGTGGCAACACTGTCATCTGTAAATAATGCGGAAAATAGAAAGGCTCCTTCAGAACTCTGGGGTCAGCTGGGGAGATGTCCAAGCAGAAGACAGACGGTGCCAACTGGCTTTTTCTAGTTGCCAGTGATAAAACATGAGACTGCAGAGATGATCCCACAAAGAAACTGTCCGGGTTTTTAGCAGAGTTGGAAAGAACTGGGATTTACTGGCTTCTAAAATGAAACCATTGCTCATCTAGTCTCTCCCCTGAAGAGATTTCCAGACAGAATTGGCTTCAGTGCTAAGATCACATCCAGGGTGTGGCTGGGAGATGCTTTGTCAGAAGAATTTCAGGAAGGCCTGCTACTACTTCTAACAATCCTAAGTGTGTGCCTCAGAGGCCCAGGATTTCCGATGTGTGAAATGGGCACATTCACACCTGTTTCCTGGGACTTCTGGGCCTGCTAATCATCCACTCATTCAAAATCCATGCCGAGTGCCTGCTCTGGGCCAGGCACTGCATTAGTGCTTGCAATTTGCTGATGTTAATCTTCAGAATTCTGGAACAAAATATTCAGTTCTTCTGTATGTTTCTATAATACCTTCTTCACATGTTTTTAAACAGTGAATGACCATAATAGTAAACAGTGAACAACTTTCCCGTGATAGGGTTATACTAGAAGTTTCCGAGATTTACTGTGAAAAAAACAAAGGTAATTGTAAGTGCATGGTTTATTATTATTATGAACATATCTATTGGTACAAGTTTATACTACATTTCAGTGACATGTAAAAATGATTGCTACCTGATATAGACATTTAGTAATAGAAAATATTAAAAGAAGGAAGTAGTAACACAAAAAATTCCAAATAAAATGATTTAAAAATTAATAATGCCACATTTAAATTTTAAAAGCTATAATTCTTAAAATGAAATTTAAAAATACATAAAACATCAATTGACTTATCTGATTATCTTGGTCTTTGTTTTATGACAAATATTCCAGGTACAGAATGTTCTTTCATTTTGCATCGACATTAGTTGAGCTGTTGAGAGTATGTCTAGACGTGTGGATGAAAAAGGGACTCTATAATAAAACCTACAAGTCCAGTGACCAAGAGTAACCTCACCAGGTGATCTGATCATAAATTGCTCACCGAGCAGGTCACAGTGGGTAGTCACGCCCCAGGCATACTACGTCTTTAGTGAAGGGTTATTTTTGCCATAAGCAAGCCCTGTCCATTTCTTTTTGTGCATCTAGGTTAGCACATCTTTGAAATAAGCTACCTCAAGAGAGTACATTATCTTGTTAACTGTCCTGTAACTCAATCTCCACCTCAGTTTGCTTGAAAAAAAACTCAAAAAAAATTCTCTGTAGATTTGGACATTTCTTACATCGACAGAATCATCTTCAGGTTGGCCTTTCAGGTGCACGTTGCTCATTACAAATCTATTACCTTTTTTTAATGACCAAAATATTGTCTTATTTCTCTGACTTCGATTTTGCCACTGAAGTCCATATTATGTTTGCTAATTCAGACTTTAGGTCAATTTTGCACTTGACAATGAATAGTCTATAGAAACATTTACTCCTCTTGTGTCTCTGCTGATGAAGCACGCTTTCCTTCACCAACGTCTTTCCAATAACAATGGTGTTAATTGAGCTATTTCACTCTTGTTTGCCAAAGCTAAAAAGCTATCCACCTCATATAAACTACTAACACTGTTTAAATATTTAATGAAGGATATTAAATCTTTTTTTTTCTGCAAAAGCTGTTTGATTCTAATTCTTTCAGAAGCACACTGCTCACCCTGACCGGTGTGGCTCAGTTGGTTGGGAGTCTTCCCATGAAGCGAAAGGGCGCCAGGGTGGTCTCCCGTCTGGGTTGCGGGACACTATTCAGGGTGCATCGATGTTTCACTCCTTCTCTTTCTCCCTCCCTTCCCCTCTTTCTAAAAATAAATAGATTAATAAATAAATAATTTGAAATAAATAAATGAAACCATACTGCTCAAAGCAGAATTCTGTTTTTGCTTAGAAGATTTGCATTGCAGTTACTTAACACTAATCAAACCAGTTTTAAGCAATGTGATCTCTCTCACACAATTTCATGATATTCCTCTTTTCATAAATGTGCTAGCTTTAGTGGGCACGAAATCACTTTTATCGGATTTAGGAGATTTAAAAACCTTCTGATCATTTTTCCAGTGCGTTTCAGGACGTTTTAAAGTCCAAAGTGACTTCTAAGTTTTTTTCCCCATTCTTGTTGCAAAAGAGAATTTCTCTCTGGAGAAAATATAAACAGCTTTACAATTTTTGACTCTAACACTTGCCAGAAAAACATCATCTTGCGGATCACACTGATGGGTTCCAGCTTCATCACCTGAACCTGAAGGCATGGCTCTCAGCTTTCTTGTGTGCAGAATCTGCATGGTATTTGCCTCCTCTGCCAGCTGTTTTTTGAAGCTTCATCTTGCAAGTTTAAAACATTTTTGTTCCTGCAAAGTGAAGTACCATAACTGCTGAAAGCTTTCCAGATTTTTCCCGGGACTGCTGCGCCATCAGCAGTTGCTGACATTGGAGGAGTCTTTCCAGCCAGTACCATCTCCAGGAAGATTCTTAAACAGAATTTCTTGCAGGAAGAATTATAATACCTGCCTTTGATTTCTCAGCGGATTCCTCTGGGGATTCAGAAAAATATCCATTTTTTCAGGACATTCTGGGAATTCCCCTATGGAAACTCTACAGTGAGTGCTGCAGGGGTGGTGATGCCACAGGGAATGAGTGAGACAGACCTGCTAGCTCCCTCTGCTACATAAACAAATGAAGGCGCTGTTTCAGGTGGGGCCATGTGCCTGGGGTTGGCTGAGGTATATTCAGTTCCTATTGAGCTGTGGTGACCTGTAGTAGTCAAGCTACCAGTAGCTGTGAATTAAATAAGTCGTTAATTTCTCTCTGGCATAGAAGTTAGGGGGATGCTGGCATTGCACGTTCTGCCCCTGATCTCACTGGGTCATTAGCTCTCCAGGCTTCTATCTGCCCTTTTCCCCATGCTCACTGCCATCTCAGGGTCCAAGATGCTTCCAGAAGCTGCACTTACCGCATCTACATTCCAGATAGTAAGAGAACACAAAATAGGATCAAGGCTTGTCTGCTTCCCCATAAGGAGGCTTCCAGAAGTCCCGCTCAACATTTCCACTTACATCCCATTAACCAAAAACATGGCTCCATCCAGCTGCTAGCAAAGCAGTAGTGAAGTGCCCAGCTCAAGGTCAAGGGCAGATGGGATGGGTGTTTTAGGAAGTCTTTTCCTTGGTAGCGACAATAAATTTGGAAGTTGAATGACAAGAGACTCTTGTTAGATGATGGAGCTGACCATTTCAAGGCATGGGAAACAGCAGATGCAAAGTTAGATTGTGGAAAATGCAAAATGTCTGGTGGTTTCATGGAAAGAAGATCAGCAAGACTGAAAAGTAACGAGGAAGAAAGAAACCAGGAGAGGAGAGAGTTATGAAGATTGGTGATGGTTAGATCATATAGGCTTTTACCCATCACTCTGAGAGCTTTGCTTTCATTTTTTAAAAATTTAATTCATTGGGAATCAGGTTTAAAGAGGCGAGTGTTATGCCTTAAATGCTTACTAGAGTGCTGGGCTGTAGTAGATGCTAAAGAAATCTACTCTTCAATACACTGGAAATGTCTTGGTTTCAATCCTGATTTCATCCTTGGTCATTTAATATGATGTGGCAAGTTGTTGATTGCTCTGCTTTTTGTTTATAAGCAACCTGTAAAATTATATTTGCTCATTAGCTGCCTCAGTGAGAAACATACTATCATGTGGCAGGTTCTCATTGGAACACTTTCTGCAGGTGTGTGAGGTGGAGCAGGTATGAGGAACTTGGATGTGGAGAGCATTAATAAGTCAGAAATAGTAATAGCATGTCTGTGATTGGTGCTCAGCTCTTTCAGGATGTGTAAAAGCCAAGAAAGATTCTTTTCATCATTCCTTTCCAACTTTGTATCTTTTTTCTTTTTAAGGTCATTAGGCATTTGGTGGGAACCTGGATTATTCTATTGGGCAAGACTATAAAACAACATTTGCATGTAAAATTTATACTTGATTTTTAGTGTCTCCTGGGCATTTTGTGCTCCTTAACACTGTCAAGGAGAGTTGAAGCAAAATTAAGGGAACTTCAGCCTCGCTTCTTGACTGGTTTTGGAACCACCACAGATGCCTGTCTGTGGCCGTCCTCTAGTGGACTAGTTAAGCATAACATGCAAATGCCACTCCACAACCGTTCTGTTCTAACAAACCCATCTGCCCTTCAGGTCTTGGAGAGGCCTTTCCCAGCATTCCCCTCACTCCTCACCATCTCGTACATATTAACTTGTGTGATTATTTGATTGACATTCATTTCCAACTCCTCTGAATTGTGTTCTGTGAGGGCAGGGACCCCCGACACAATTCTTCAATAAACATCTGCTAAATGAATGACTCGCTGAGCAACGAAGGGCTTGAGTGTCAACCTATCATCCTTCTCACTGCAGCAAGTAGGAAAAAACATACGTCAAGGCAACTGCTCTAGAAATTTGCTTAAAGCAACTGATGCTACTTACATTTGAAAAGTATAACATTACTGAAAACTGTACACATTGCAAGTATACAGTGCAATGATTTTTCAGTCGTACCATATAGCCAATCTCCAGACTAAGAAATAGAACATTACCCCAAACCCAGAAGCCCACCTGTGCCCCTACCCCCCCTCCAAGGGTACCCACTATCCTGACTTTTAACAGCATCGACCCACTTGGCCTGCTTTTATATTTTATAAAAATGGAGCCAGTACAGCATGCACTCTTTTATATCTAGCTTCTTTGGCGAATATCACATTTATGAGTTCCATCCACACTGTTGTGTACATCACCTTTTTGAAAATTGATTCAGCAGGCCAAAAACTACATTCAGGTAAAGCTACAAAAGGCGGCTTAAGTTCTCCAAAGCGATGACACAACAGAGTCTCCTAAGCTGAGCACGACCCTCCAGACACTCGGGCAGCTGAAGAAACGAGCTGTAAGTACAGCCGGGCTCTCGGCCTCTTTGGCCAGGGCTCCAGGCCGCTCCCGGCCCCTCCCCTCCCCTCGATTCACTTCATTCCTAATGTTGGCAATTTCTCTCCTTGTCCAAATGTGGGACATTCTGCCCAATTGTCCACACCCTTCTCTGGGTCCCCAGATTTTGTCCTTTTCCTAATTTTCTTCCTGTCTTTGTATGCTTCTGTGAGTATGCGTGTGCGCTTTATTTCCTGCCTGATGGTGGGGGGGGCGGGTGGGGTTGAGGCGGGGAGTGTGAAGTGGAGTGGGTCATGAACGAGGGAAAGTGGAAAGGGATCTGGGATGGGAAATGGCAGCCAGAAATAACATACAGATGAAAACAATGCTGTCTCCAGAAACACCTCTGTCACATGAAGATAAAAAATAGATTAAGTACAAAGAAAGGAATAAAAGTACACTAAATAATTTGTAACTATCGTTATCAAATAAGAAAATTTTGTTTCCCTAAAAGGAAGGCAGGCTGGAGGGGCGAGGTGGGAACTGTTTGAAAGAGGGTGAAGGCATTAGTCAAAGAACATGTAGGAAGTGCCCGAGGACGTGGACAACAGGGTGGGGATTGACTGTGGGAGTGGGGGCAGACTGGGTAGAATGGGGGCAAAGGGGGAAAAAGTGGGACAACTGCAGTAGCATAAACAAACAAACAAACAAGTGAAAGGAAGGCAAGCTAAGCTTTAAAGGGACGTCTACCCACATTTATTAAATGTTCACATATGAATGGCTGCCCACTTGGGGGAGGCTGGGGATGTGGTGGAAGCCGAGCGGCTCTCCACGCAGCAGTTCTACTGCAGAACAACTCCACGCGTCTGCCTTACAGTGAGGTAGCACACTTTCCAGTTTAAGCTCTGACTTCCTGAGTATTATCAAACTTGCTTCTCACAAACATACGGTGAGGGGGGTAAGGCAGG
This sequence comes from Phyllostomus hastatus, assembly GCF_019186645.2. Lineage (NCBI taxonomy): Eukaryota > Metazoa > Chordata > Mammalia > Chiroptera > Phyllostomidae > Phyllostomus > Phyllostomus hastatus. The sequence continues at coordinate 16,270,114 of NW_025333583.1, read as the reverse complement.
AGTTTGGTGTTTAAGAGGAAAGGAAACGGAGGCTCAGGGGGTTGCATCAAGCCGTGGAAATAACTAGAAGCACGTTGGGTGGGGGTGTAATGTCCAGCCTGTGACTTTGGTTAATAATACTGTAGGACAGATTTACAAGTTGCTAAAAAGATTGTAACTGTGTGTGGTGATGAATGTCAACTAGACTTATTGTGGTGATCATTTCCTGATATATGCGATTATTGAATCATATTGTGCACCTGAAAGCAACCTAATGCCATAGGTCAAGTCTATCTCAGTAAAAAAAAAGCACACATTAGACATATAAAAGAAGCACATTGGAGCCTTGACTTCAAAGCTTGTGACCCCAAATCTAAACCTCTTCTTACCACACAATCCTGCTGCCAGTTTTAAGCAGGAGCTTTGCAAATGGTTTCAGAACTTGTCAGAAGTGAAAGGTCTGATTTTCAAAATGAGATCGTAGATTAAAGGACCAAATTGGTTACATGGTTGTGGGGAGACTTGGCCATTCAGTGAAATGGGATCATCATGTAGGTCACCCCAAGACTCGCCTTGAAGAGATCAGCAAGTTCATTGGCCCTGTGTTTTTGGATGGTTCATGGCAGAACAATCTTACGACTTTGCACAGTAATTTCATCCCAGGGTTTATTCACTTTTACCAATGGGAAGTTCTTACCAAACCCTAAATCCTTCCAGTAACATGATTTTTCTTTTTTTTTTTTTTTCAAGCATTTTAACTCCAAGGAAGAAGAAACCATGTTCTGCTTTGAAGCTGTCACGTGCTGGCCTGAGAAGTCAAGGCGCTATCATCCGTGCACCACACGCCCTCAGCTCTGTGTTCCTAGCACTGGTAGAACTGGGCGCCAATGTGCCTGTTGATTAGCAGAAGGGTTTGCTATGCACTGTGGCCCCAAACAAGTTACCAGTTTTCTTTGGACTTTGTGGTGGGCATCACCCGGTGGCAGGCTGTAAGTTGTTTTCCCCATGTGGAATCCTCAGGGTCTGAGAGAAGTAACACCACGGAGTGTGGTCAGTAGGGGATGAGAATGTTGTACATGAGATGGACAACAATTTGAACATTTCACCTGAAATGTTATCTGGTGGGCTTGAGTGTGATATTGTTATGTTACAGAAGTAGATGCTTAGGATTTTGTAATAAAGAATTTTTATGTAATAAGGGGGCATTATGTGTGTCAGACCCTACATTCCATTTTCTTATGTCCCTCTTTCTCTTACGTTAACACTTCTTCCTCATCCTCATTCCATGTGGCTTAGGTCTCCTCGACTCTACCCTCCAACTCCAGGGTTTAGCCCCAGCTTCATCGTAGCCACTCAGAGTGTTCTATAGTAATGGCCACAGTGACTGGCTTGGGAAAAGGGAAATTAACTCAAGCGAGGCCAATGGGACTCAATGCCAAGACTTTATTAGGACTCCCCACCGGGAGTCTGAGACACAAGATGCTCTAAGCCTGGAGCTGTTGGAGAGCAAAGCCAACACAGGCGCAAGCAGAGCTGAGGAGGACAGGGGGCTCCAGAGAACGACTTCTGATAGTCCCACTTGAACCCCGCATCCAGGCGTGCCTGAAGCTTGTAGATTATGTGGACCAATACACTCTCCTTTGGTTTAACCTTGCGTGAGTTAGTTTCCAGTCCCCTGCAGTTGGAAGAGTCCTGCCAAGTCCAATGTAACAGTGACCTCAGCTCACAGTTTTCTGTGTGCTGACCCCCACGTAGGTTGATCTTACCTCTCCTATTTTGCTAGAAGACAGAAATGAAACCCCAGTATAGGTCAAACCTAGTAACTGCTGCTAATCGCCTAAGTGCTCTCTGAGCAAAGTTGGAACCAGAACATTCGAGAGAAGAAGTGTAAAGTTTTGAACATATAGCTCTAGCAAGTGAGATATTTGTTCATTTGGGGCTCTTTGAGCAGTCAATTTTGCCTTTAATTTTAAGTCTAGGTTAGGCTATTAAAAATGTCTCCCAAACTTCATTGTTGTTGAACTGGTAACCTGGAGAGTTTCTTCTGAGTTAAAAACTCATTTGCAAGACTTCAAAAGAAGTGAGAAAAAGAATGAGGCTCACGAAACAATGTAATCAGCACATATTCTTGGGAGAAAGGCTCCATGAATCTCAGGTTATATTTTCTGGTTTGTTTTCCAAAAGGAGGGAAAAGAGGGTAAATAACTCCAGTTACATCATTTTATTTTCTTACTCCTATAGGTATTAAAACTAGGGAAAGATGATGTTGTTTGTGTGTGTGTAACTTACGGAAAGGAGAGTAATGCACTGACCACACAATAGCACAATGTACAATGCACAGTGGTGGTAATACCGTAGCTGTAACAACAGCCAAAGCTTACGTAGATTAAAACTGCTTGTATGCCAGGTCCTGTGCTAGATGCTTCCTTTATCCCTCACAACAATCCTGCCGATCATCTTGTATGATGAGGCTCAGAGAGGCTGCATACCTTTCCCGCAGCCTCCAGGCTGCTTAGCGGGGAAAACCAGAATTCAAACTCAGGTCTGTCTGTTTTCAGGGCTTACTTTCCAAAGGATACTCTCTGGAGTTTCAATCCCTCCTTTGTTCCTAAAAGTACAGAAATCTGACTGAGGGTGTTTTGCTTGCCCTACGTGACGATTTTTCAAAGTTCAAGCCAGTATTAAAAGTCAGGGTGGCGGAAGGATCGTTAACGTCAGAACGTACGGTTCTAGATTTTCATGAAAAGTTGGCCCTCGTTTCCCCCGAGAGGCACGGATTATGTCCCGCTGACCCTCCTCGATGGCGCAGGTCCACATGTACTTGCCCCAGTTCTCTGCAAGTGCTCTTTGTGGCTCCCTGGGTTCCCTGCATGTGTCCCTCCTTCTGTTTGTCTGTCCTTTGTCTTTCGGGAAACACAGGTCCAGCTGCATCAAGGCCGCTGAATGCCTTCCATGGTCCCGTTACCTGAAAGTACCTCACGCTCTGCTCCACCCCACCGTCTCTGGGCCTTCGCCTGCCCCACTTCTGAGAGCCCGTCCTCCAGCCCTGCTGGCCTCCTCACCGTCTGCCCGGAGGCACCAACCCCAATCACAGCTCTGTGTGTCCGTGCCTTTCTCCTGCTGTCCTGGTGCTATGAACGTCCTTCTGCTCTTTCTCAATCAATACTTTATTTTTTAAAGATTTTGTATATTTATTTTTAGAGAGAGGGGAAGGGAGAGAGAAAGAGAGGGAGAGAAACATCAGTTGCCTCTCACAACACCCCCAACAGAGGACCTAGCCCTCAATCCAGGCATGTGCCCTGACTGGGAATTGAACTGGCAACATTTTGGTTTGCAGGATGATGTCCACCTCACTGAGTCACACCAGTCAGGGCTCTCACTCATACTTAAAAAATCCACCTCCAAAGTCAGTGCCTTGGGAAACAGAACCTCCTCGCCTGGGATTCCCCTTACTTGCCCGGGGAGAACTTGTGCGTTTCTTCTTCGGCGCCTCTGAAGCCCCGCACATCCTCAACACCTCCCCAGGTAACCGCAGTTTACCTCCAGTGACCTGTGGGTCTGGCTCTCCTGCTGGACTCTGTGACCTTCAAGGGGGAAGGCCGTGTCCTACTCGCTTTGTGTCCCCAGAACCTGCTATGATGATCGGTACAGACAAAGGGCTGGATTGGCGTTAGTCCTTCCCCCATCCCTTAATGGCTGTGACTATCTCACCACCTCTGAAATTGCTCTGCTTAACTCAGCAGCACTGGGACCTGGGACATAGTAGGTGTTCTATCAACCTGTGTTGTATGACTGATTGAGTGAATGTGTGGTGAGCATAGCAGGTCTTCACCTGTGTCTGAGCCCACACTGAGCTGGGCCTTCCTGGACCCTTCTTCATCACTACTTGCTCAGGTGGCTCAGCTGCCAGCAATACCTGTTGCCTGCAGACTCTGTTCTTCTAGTTATTAAACCAATGAGAAAGTTGACTTGCCAAAAATATTAAGAAGTTTGTTCACTCAGGAACCCACATAGGTTACAGCCAGGGATCTCAGAAGCAATGGAGGTGAACAAGATCCCAGATTTCCACGGGATGTCAAACTCCTTCTGCCTGCCAGCCTCCTGTCCATCTCGTGGGGGTGACGTTTCACCCGCCTCCCCCTCTTGCCTGAGTTCCCCACCGGCCCAGCAGGTGTGAGCTGCTGGCACCTGGCCAGCTCCTCCGACTCCATCATCACGACTCCTATTGTCCTCTGATTGATGCAGCACTGGTCGCTGCTACGAGAGTTCTGCCACCTCGTTTTGTCTGGTCTTGAACACGGACAGGGACTCAACTCACTAGTATGTGTGCTTCTCTCCGGAACTTGGGGATTTACACGGAAACACTCCATTTGGAGAGGGGTGGGGCGGATGGGGGTGGGGGGCCCTCTCTGCTCCTGAGCTAGGTACTGACTGCGAGCTCCTAGGTGCCCGATGCTGCCAGGAACCCCCGGCACGTCTCCTGAGCTGTGTTCACTTCTTCCTGGTTTCTCCCAGCTTCTGCTTCTAAGGTGAAGTTTTCTCTTTGCTGAGTCTTCTGAAGACAGATCTCAGGCTTCCTGGTCCTTCCAGTAACTCTCTAGGTAAACGAGCCCTTTTACCACCCCACCCCCCGCAAAAAGTCCCTGATATTTTCAAGTCAAGAGAATTAATAATAATCCTATGATACCCATTTGAGCTTTCAGTTCTTGGCTGACACACAGTTGTTGTTTTTTTTTTTCCTTTTTAAATAATTCAACAGGGATACGGGCAACAGACTGATGGTTGTCAGAGGGAGAGGGATGGGGGCTGGGTAAAAAAGGTGGAGGGATCCAGAAGTACAGATGGGGATAGTCATGAAGTAGTCCCGGGATGCAAAGCACTGCACAGGGAATGAAGGCAGCGGCACTGTGGTAACTGTGTGCAGTGCCAGGTGGGTCCTGGAGAGGGGCGACACTCTGTAAAGTATGTGATTGTCTAACCACTGTGATGCACACCCGAAACTAATGCAAAATAATATGGATATAAACTGTACTGGAAAAATACAAATTTTTAAAAATGGCAAAAAATATTCGACAGGGAGACCACCTCCATTTCTAAATCTCCACATCATAGAAGGGGTCCATGGCCCACTCTCACGAACACAAACTAGTCCCTCCTTCTCACGGGGCAAAGCGGCCAGCTCCCTCCTTGCGAACGAGACGGTTGGTTGTGGTGGCATTCCGCACTAGCTGTCCTTTCTCAGCAGGAGCACGGACAGACGGGCTTCCTGTTCATTGGAAAGCATCCTTCACGTTTCATGACTGAGAGCAACTTGCGGGGAAATTGCGACACTTCGTGCTCTTCCGTTGTTTAACGGTACGAATGAGTTTCATGAGAAGACGCTGCTGATGCCTAATGGTCTCGTGCTCTGAAAGCATGAGTGGTGGTTTATCAAACCCATTCCTCCCCAGACGAGGGCTCGGTTGTCACGGGAGGGCTGATCGCTACCCGCCCAGGCCTGCAAATGTGTTACAGGAACTTGGTTGTTGTTGTTTTTGATGCAGGAACCTGGTTAGTCACACCTTTTTTTTAATTGTCTTGCTGATGATCTTCTCCAAAACGACAGAAACAACAACATCCAGTCTGATTTCTGAGTCTTATAGGCCTGAAATCTCCCCAAACAGTTGTTTCTTGTTTCAAAGCTCTCTTCCTTCCCTTGCCAGTCCTCTAGGGGGCGCACTTTCTCTGCCTCTCCCTCCGCCCCTTTCCTTTGGGTAAATTACTGCTAGAAATGTCATGTCCAGGAAGTATACGCATTTCTGTCCTCCACCCCATCTTCCTGTGTCAAAGTACGTCCCTATCTCCCACGGAGGTAATGTAACTCAATGGTGAAATGTGAGGGTTCTGAAGTCAGAGAAATCTGGCTTCAAGTCGGGGCTCAGCTCCTTCCGTCTGCATGTGGCACTCGATTATTCCTTTAACTGTTCTGAACTTGACATTCTTGCTAAATGCCGATACTACACTACGAGGACCTACCTCGCACAGTTGTTGTGAAAGGACTGAACAAGCAAATGGATGTGCATTGATTGGCGCCGTGCCTGAGGCGCTGGAACCACTGGAAATGGTGTCAATTGTTACTACTGGCTTCATGACAGAAAGGAACATTGTGGAAGCAGCAGGCCAGCCTTCCAACGCTGCTGTGCTTTTAGCAGCTGCTCAGTCCTCACTCACTGATGTGTGGGTTGCAGGACACAGTGCCAGCAAGTCGGCTTTCCAGGTCTGCAAATATATTCCAGATGCTTCAGACCTGCAACAGTTTCCTGTGCAATGAAGCCTCAGTGGAGAATCATCTCCACAGTGCCAATTAGGTTTTATCTCTAAAATTATAATAACGTGGATTATACCACATGGGGAATTTTTTGTTGGCCTCTGAGCCAATAGAAATGTTAAAATTGATAGCTCCAAGGAGTAGGGGGTAGGAAAGCAGTCCCTTCTCACTGTGTCACCATTTTAAAAAGCTCCCTGTGGGGTGGCAGTTACACTGAATCCTCATTAGCCCCGGGACAAGCTGAGAGAGAGCAGTTTAAATTGTTCCAGCTTTTGTCATGAGGAGCACCGTCAGCTTGGCTCCCATGTCTCTCCCCTCTTCACACCCCCCTTTTATTCTTTTAGCGTTTTCTTACTTTCTGCTACCACAGAATGTTCCAGACTCATTTGTATTTCCTCTGCTCCTGCCCTGGAATGAACCACTTCTCCTTAGGAGCTCGGGTTTCTTTTATTGGAGAGTGGTGCTTAGATGTAAAGAAAAAACTCATTATTGTTTTCCTCGACACTGCACACAATATTCTGAACACTTACTTCTATATTGCGGACACCAAATGTGGGGAGACTTTTCTACGCCTCAAGCGGTTCTGTGTCACGAGGTGGGTGTCCCGCGATTGAATTCAATTCTGACATGATCCACCTGGAAATGGTGTCAGATCCTACAGGTTAAAGGCGTAGCTCTACAGACACAGCCCCCCACCACACTTCCGACCCCAGTCCCAAGTCCAGATTGTCACCTGTGGTACCAGCCAACTGGCTACTGATCGGAAGTAGCCCATGGGAAGTAACCCATGACCCTCCCCTCGAGTTTGATTAATATGCTGGAGAGGCTCTCAGAAGTCAGAGAAAGTTTATTTACTAGATTACAAGTTTATCATTATAAAAGGATTAACGTTTTTTTATTGTTGTTCAGTTACAGTTGTCCCCATTTTTCCCCCATTGTTCTCCCCTGCCCTGCCCCTCCCCCCATTCAGCCCTCCCCTTCCCCCCCAATTGTCCTTGTCCAAGAGTTAAAAGAGTTTTTTACAAAGGAATTTTTAAGAGGTTTTAGTTTTAGTTTTTATTTATTTGTTTAAAGATTGTAGGTAGTGGTTTAAAGAAAAGGCTTTTTGAAAAGCGGTCAGTAAAATTGCTACCAAACCAATTTCTTTCACAGAAAGTGTCTTTTCCTTTAAGCGTTTCTGAAACTTTCTTAGACTGTCTTAGCATTCCAAAGAGTCTAAGTTATACACATTATTATGTATTACTTGCTGTCACTTAAACTCTTGGGCAGAACAGTCCAGATGGAAGCGATGCCCAGACAAGGCGCGGGGAAGGGCTGGTGAGCTTCCATGCCGCGTCCCAGGTGCCGTTCTCCCAGCACCTCCGTGTGTTCACTAGCCTGGCCTCTCTCCAGCCTCTGCCCTTCGGGTTTTTAAGGAGGCTTCGCTACATAGGCAGGGTGGGCTAAGTCATTGGCCATTAGTGATTGAATTCCATCTTCGGTCCCTCTCCCTTCCTCAGAGATGAGTGGTGGGGTGAGGCTGAAAGTTCCAACTCTACTGTTAGGGTGGGTGCCCCAGCAACCAGCCCCCATCCTCAGGGCTTTCCACAAGTCACCTAAGTTCTCAGGACACAAAAGGAGACAAACAGGAAAGCAAGGGCTGCCCCTGGGAGGGAAAAGAACAATAACCAATGGGTACCCCAAAGCCAAATTCACAAAAGTCACGATTCAAAGAATTAACTCTTACAAATGTTTTCTCCTGCTACCGTGAATTTGGGAAGGAAAGGTCAAAGTGAAGTTTTACCTCGATCTCTCAACTGGGCACCCCCCCCCCCCACCCGGCAGAGATCTGGGAGAGCTGACTTAACTAAGAATTCTCATCCTCCGCCAGCATCTGCCAGATTTCCGGGATCCCATCTGCAGTCTCTGGGGTAAGCGGTGGATCCCAGAAGGTCCCATCTGAGTTGCCAAAACTGTGGAGCAGAGAAAATTTTCTCTCTGTCCTTCTGAGTTCTTGGCTGAGACTCCCTGCAATAAAAGAAAAATTAGCCCTGGCGGGTGTGGCTCAGTGGATTGAGTGCTGCCCTGTGAACCAAAGGGTCTCAGGTTCACCTGGTGGAGGTTTTCTGAAATGCTTAACAAAGCCCAGAGGATATGAAGACACGAACTCTATCACCGAGTCACCTCAACAGCTCCCAGTTCTCACCTTCCAGAGCAGAGTATTCTGGGAGTAGGAGGGTTCAGGCAGAAAGACAAACATCACTTGGAGGATACTATTCAAACCAGCCTCAAGACACACAGCTTGGGCGTTGTTGTCGAGAACCAAGGCTGTGAAACGCAAGGATGGCAGCAGGGCAGCGCCACCCGCCCCCCAGTACTGTTTATTTTCCCCGTACACACTTAGGTTGATTTGGGATATTTTAAGACCAGTAGGATGAGAATATCCTTTTATGCCTGAAGACACTGAGAGAGGGATGGTAGAGCACAGGAGTTAGTCAATGAGATTTGGACTAGGTACCCTTTTTTTCCTAAAGGATATCAATGAAGATGTCTGTAAGACAACAGCTCACCTACATACAATGATAAGAAGAAATGTAAGGACTATAAAAAAGAGTTGGTTGAGAAATCGTAGGTGAACAGGAGTTGAACTTGAAAGTGAAGTGGAGGAAATATTTGAACAAGAATGGGATCTCTCCTCCTCATGGACTCAAAGGCTTATAAATTGGAAGTGGGTGTGTCAGGGTCTGAGAGTCGGAGGAAGGCGACAGGGGGCTCTGTTAGGGGCACAAATTCAGGGTTCCCCGCTCGAAAGGACCACTCCTGCTGGCGAACACAGACCCCCCACCCCGCCTTCCGTCAGCTCCTTTTAGGAAATGCTTATGAGGCGTCACAAAGCTCTCAAAATAGTATTTACATTTGCTTAGTAAGCACTTTGGCTAAATTATGAGTATACTCCGAGTATCCTGCATAGCAGAGCATATTTTAAAAGGCACAAAACAATCTTTTAACCATTTGGAAGAGGTTTTTAAACCATACCTGCTTTCCTTCTGGTGAGCACTGGGTGGAGCTCTTACCTAGATTAAGTAAAAGTATCGTCTAGGAAGAAAAGGAAGCTACTTGAAAGCATTCGCATTTGTGGAATTTTTACCCATTTAGTCTCTCTTTGGCACAAAAGTCATCCAACTTTTCACTAAAAAAAAAGAATAAGAAAAGAATTACACCAACCCCTAATCAGCAATAAAAGGAAGATGTGAGCAGCAGCGTACAAAAAGAAAAAGCGAGGATTTGGTAATGGAAAGCTGTCTTAGTAGTAATAAATTCAGCTGATAGTGAATTTAAGCATAGCTGGGGTCTACAGCCTTCTTCACATTTTAAAAATCTTGTTCCTCAGCAAGGTGAATGTCTCTTGGGCCTTCAGGTGGTTCAGCTGGCCTAATCAACCAAAAATCCGAATGGGAAAGGGCCATCGCTCCCACGGTCTCTCTGTGCTGCCCTGCAGGGTCTGTCTGCCCAGGCCCCTGCACTCCCTCCTGCACCCCACTCTGCTGCCAGGGCGGGCCTGTCCTCGGGAAGGGCACCCGCAAGTCACAGCCGCTCTGCCTGCACCTGGTGGTTAGTTTGATTTGAAGAGAAGTTGGGAGTCCCATCTAAGTCCTAGATGCAAATCTTGTTTACCAGTCAAGCTTTTTTATTATTAAAATATTAGGGATATCTAGATTTTGAAAATCTAGACCAAAAAAAATAGCATATGTAAGTCGATCCATTTTAAGTCAGAAGAGAGAAATTCCTTGAAAATTATGTTATTCAGAAACTTTGAGAGTGTGGCCCAGGCATTAGCATTTTTGAAGATTTTATTTATTTACTTTTAGAGAGAGGGGGAGGGAGGGAGAGAAACATCCATGTGCAAGGGGGTCAGTTACCTCTCACGCCTCCACGTGGGGACCTGGCCCGGAACCCACACATGTGCCCTGACTGGGAATCAAACCGGCAACTTTTCAGTGTGCAGGCTGGTGCTCAGTTCACTGAGCCACACCAGCCAGGGCAGGCATTAGCAATTTTAAAAGCTCCATGGATGTCTCTAATGTAGAACCAGAAGTGAAAACCCGTGATCTACACTGCACTGGATTTAGGGGACACCAGCCCTCTTTAGCCCAGGGCTTCTCAGATACGCAAGGAAGTAAGAAATCTCTGAACGTCTGCAGCAGCCTCACAGCTGGTGTCTCTCTGTTTTCTCCCTCACCACTTCCTCTCTCTTTTTGTTTATCAAGTTTCTTCAAATAACCTTAGCAGTTAATAGTAGCAGAAACAACCCATACACTGAAATAATGTATTCAATATTCTAATTTAGCTTTTAAAGAAAATATTTTGTTTTTCACAGAAAGCTGGAAGGCCCTGCCAGGTAGCTCAGTTAGTTAGAGCATCGTCCCAATATACCAAGGTTGCAGGTTTGATTTCTGGTCAGGGCACATACAAGAAGCAACCAATGAATGCATAAATCAGTGGAACAACAAAGCGATGTCTCTCTTTGCCTTCTTTCTCTCTAAAAAAATAATCAATCAATAATTTTTTTAAAAAAAAGAAAGCTGGAAGAACCTAGGTGAAAATAACTAAGTTAAGTTATTTGCATAAAACTCACCTGCGAGTGGGATTTAAGAATCTGCATTTTAGCCCTGGCTGGCATAGCTCAGTGGATTGAGCGTGGGCTGTGAATCAAAGCATCACAGGTTCGATTCCCAGTCAGGGCACATGCCTGGGTTGCAGGCCACGGCCCCCCAGCAACTGCACATTAATGTTTCTCTCTCTCTCTCTTTCTCCCTCCCTTCCCTCTCTAAAAATAAATAAATAAAATTTAAAAAAGAAGAAAAAAGTGTTTACATTTATAAAAAAAAAGAATCTGCATTTTAACAAGCATCCTAGGTGATTCTGATGCAGGTGATCCTCAGCCCATTATTGATACCCTGACAAAACACTAATTTCTAATGTTCAAAGACTCAGTAATAACCAAGGAATATTCATGTTGTAAATACTAATTAGTCAGCATTTACTTCATGCCTCAAACCACTGTAAGAATTAAAAGTAAAACTAATAATAATTCATAATAATTCCCATGACAACCTTAGGAGATGAAAAGTGTTGTTACCCCAATTTTTACAAATTAGGAAACTGAAGCACAGAAAGGCTAAGTCACTTGCCCCATCCCCTACAGCTAGGAGGTGGATTTGCACCCAGCATTCTGGCTACAGAGGTGGTGTCTTAACTCTCCTCCCCTATCCCCCCATACCACCCTTTCCACAGATATATGTAAGAAAGTGCACACTGTTCCCAGCTTCATTTTTGCTGAGCCCTTCCCAGGAGCCTGAAAGGAGAACAGGACTACATGACTGCGTGAAACACACAGGAAATGTTTTACTAGCGTCCAGATGGAGAAATAGGTAGGGTAAAAACATTGCAATAGAAATCCAGGGCCCTCCTCAGAGAGCCCACTCCAGCACTTACGGCACCCCTGTCGTGGGACCCCCTGCAGTCCCCCAGCCTCAGAGGTACTGCCGGCCCTGGGGGTCAGGCATCTCGTAGAGGACCCAGGAGACCTCCAGCACGTGGAGGGAGTGGATCTCACTGGAGTGGAAGCAGCTGTAAAGTGAAGAGCAGTCCGCAGTGAACTCTACCATCTGGCCTCTGTCACCTTCCCTCTCGCGGAGTCAGATCCTATGGGAGCTGGACTGTGGATTCAACAATCAGCAAATGAGGAGAAGTCAGAAAGTCTAGCCTTTAGCAAATAAGCACACATAGCCCTGGGGGCAGGGAAACATTTCTTTGTCTTTTCTATATCAAATGTGACCAAGGTAAAGAAAGAGAGTTCCAACGCCAGGGCTGCCGCGTACAGCTGGGTAGGTCGAACACTGAAACACTCAAGAAGGCACATAGACCGTGACTTGAGTGATGCTCCCTCGAGTTTTTTAAGCCACAGCCTATGTCAGCCATGTTGGCTCTATCAGTACCGTTCTTAGGTAGCAATTTTACATGTTTGTTTTACTCTCTCCTTCATAAACTTATGGCGGCCTGGGGCTCTCCATATTAGATGATATAAAATAATAACATATTAAAAAGACAAATATATCACTGCCAAAGACATTATTTTGACTCTCAAACAGCTTTGTAAAGGATAGGGAGGGAGAAAGTCCAGTTGCTTTTCCTTAAGAGGAGGACAGACTGGTGGCAAGTAAGTGTAGGCAACTCCTTAATGGCCTTCTTTCTGCTCTAAGTCCCGTTACTCTGAAATTTTGAAAAGTGGGTGCCATCATAAAGACTAGGTTTCACTTCTTAATTCTAATATATGTTTGGGCAAAATAGTCTTAGGTAATTAATAATACTGGAAGCTCAAGGTCATAAAAGAGGCCTTTACAGATAGATAGATTATAAAACCTGCAGAAAAATGGGAAGGTAATCCGTTAGTTCCAGGCAAATCCTGTCTGTCTGTCTGTCTGTCTGCCGTTGAGCACTCGCTCTTCTATCTACTTGCTCCTTCCCAGCAGGTGCCGTTCAACATCCTCCTTCTTCCACCATTCAATCCTCCTCAGGGCGATTCTCGTAAGGAATTCATTCTGCGGTATGACAGACTGCTGATAATGCATCTCCATGGCTGGTAAAGGACTCACGTGCACGTTTTCTAATTTGATCTTCGCCACAGCCCGAAACACGTGGGGCGCCGTTTTCAGCCCTTTCCTTTTTATACGAGAAACTGAGGACAGAGCTTGCAGACTGAGATTAGAAGTGTCGGGACTGGAAAGGGGAAGCCTAGATTTTCAGGCTCCTAATGCCAGTCTGGGTCCTATCAAGACATTAAACTCTCTGAGAGGGTTTCAAACTTCACAAAAACTGGTACGTGTTCCCCAGGACTCTGTCCTAGTCTAACTGCAGAATCCCTAAGTGTGACATTCGGGGCTGCTGGGACGTTACTTGGGTAGGAGTGAGCTCCACAGGAGCTATTAGAATCACACTGTTGGTAACTTGTGTTACCTAACCAAAAGGCAGGACTTGAGAGACCCCTGATGTTTATAATAAGAGTTTATGTTTGGGGGAGGGATGGCTTGTCTGTGACAGATGAGTTGCATTTATCCTCATCACAACTGCAGGAAGTAGCTCCTCCTATTAGCTCTAATTTACAGACGAGGAAAACAGAAACAGTCAGAGTAGCTGTCCTAAGACAACCTGGCAGTAAGGGATTGCTTAGCCATCACCCTGGCGTTCACACTCTGAACGCTGTCATGCACTACTTTTTCCCAATAGAGGTGAGTTTAGTTTTAACAAAGCAAAATAAAATATCCAGTTAAGAGCATTCCATCACATACTTTCTCAGTGGAAGAAACCTTAAAGATACTAATAAAGGGGGGAAAAACAGAGCCAGAAAAAGAAGGCCACCATCCAACAGTACTGGAGAGTACCTGTGTGACTGCAGGGCGCAGAGGGACCAGGGGGACTGGACTCACACGGGGAATGAGGCTGCAGAAGCGCACCGGGTGGCTGAGGCCCATCCACTGCTGGCAGTCGGGGTAGTCTCCGCGCCGCAGGAAGTACTGGTGGCCCTGGTAGTTGGGGCGCTCATACAGCATCCAGCAGCCGCTGTCCACGCGGATGGAGTTGCAGCGGCTGAAGTAGGGCTGCAGGTTGGGGTGGTTGCTGCTGCACTCATAGCACTGGCCCTGCAAGCCCCGGTCCTCGGGTAAGGAAGGGAACCACAGGCTTGGAGGTCTGGGCCCTCACCTTCCCCATGGCTGGTGGGCAGAACGGTGCGGGGGTGCGGGAGTGGGGTGGGGGGGTCAGTGACTTGCGGGTGGTGCAGCGGGTCTATATAGCAGTATAGCAGGCCGGCTGCTGCGTTGGCAGGAACAACACGAAAGGGGCCAGGGTTGGGGTGGGGGGAGGGGTAGTTGCTTGATGTACGTTTTCTCTTAGACTGTCCAGACCTTTCGAACTGATGACCCGCATTAAAAGTAATTTGGTGTCCCTAGGGCTTTTAAATGGAATCTGTTCAGGAAATTGGAACTGAGCAAAGGCACTTAACCAAGTTAATAATTGTAATCAAATATTTGTCTTTTTAAATTTCAAATTGATCTCTTTTTGAGTAACAACTCGGGGGAGTGGCCAGGTCTGGGGCCAGAATGAGCTCTAGCGTGAGACGTTTAGATCAGAGCACGTGTCCTTGGTGAGAGAACGTGGAACATGGGAGTGACCTGCCTTCCCCACAGAAGGTTTAAAGTAGGATGGGGTTTCCTCCAAGAGAACGTCTCTGTGCTCCTACCTGCTGCTAAGTGGGTGTAGCAGCGATCGCTGACACCTGAGGAAGGATGGCAGAGGGTAGACCCCGGGGGAGGAGGGGCCTGGCCTCAGCCCTGCTCCTGGAGCCTGCGCCAGACCAGGGACGTGTGTGGATACTTGTGCACGCACGTGCCCCCCGCCGCACAGGCCTGGAAAGCCCCCACTTCGGAATTCATGAGGTGACACTCTGGTGGTTGTGAGTCACACTGCAACTATCTAGTAATTTTGCAAATGAAGTGCTAAACTTATATCTAGCTGCTGACAATTGCAAGATAACATTACAAGTATGGCAGATTTAAAATCCTACAATTCTGCCTTCTCTACCTTTCCCAGCCCTGGTTGCTCTCTAGTTACGTTTCTGGTTCCAGGGACTGGGATCTTCCTTCCTTCCCCCAATACCTGACCCCACCCCCTAGCAGCTCCTAGTGCCCCACCCTTTTTAGAGTAAGACTTCTCAATCTCATCCTATTTTAGCAATTAGATCCCTGGTTGGTTGTTTACAATGATCTCCAAGTAAGCATCTGTAAGCAAGTGCTGTCATTACTCTGACAAGAATCTCCCTGGTTCCGAAGTGGAAAATCAATGGACTCTGAGCTGTGAGTTCTGGATTCTGGTGCCACTTTTATTGCTAACTGTTTTACATTAGAATTTTATGTAAAATTCTACATAAAAATTTCCCTTACCTAACATGAGTTATCTAGGTTAGATGATCCCTAGGTCTAAAATATGTTAAATGTCATAAAACTTCATCGTGGCTTTCTTTCCTAGTTCCTTCCTTCCTTCCTTCCTTCCTTCCTTCCTTCCTTCCTTCCTTCCTTCCTTCCTTCCTTCCTTCCTTCCCTTCTCTCCCTCCTCCTCTCTCTCTCATCCTCTCTCTCTTCTTCCCCTGTCTCTATCTCTCTCCCTCTCTTAGCATTTTCCATTACAAATTTCTTTGAGACTCTGAATAAACTTTCAAACAGTCACTTCAGGAAAATTCACATATACTCTGTCATGTAGAAATGTGTGTTGAACTACATGTAATACAACATGGTGGTTACAGTGGCATAGACACATGTAGGTGTATTTTATTCCCATTACAAAAGTCTGAAGGTAAAAGATCGCTGGCCTTTTGTGTTTGTTGATTTTGTGTTTCAACTTGACTGGCCTAAGGGTTGCCCGGGTAGCTGGTAAACATTATTTTCAGGTGAGTCTGTGAGAATGTTTCCTGGAGGGATTAGCTTCGAATCCCTCCAGCTTGTAGGTCATGGAACTCGATAATCACATGAGCCGATTCCTATAATAAATATCTTCGTATATATCTCTATATTTCCCATTGGTACTGTTTCTCTAAAGAGCCCTAAGAGACATTGGTTCAGGAGCTTCACTACATTCAGGTCAGCCTTCATGAAATTGTGGCATTTCTGTCATATTTGTCACCTCTTGGGTATAAAACATCTGGTATAAGAAGAAACTGTCGCACCAAGGGCAGCCACTCCCTTTCATCAGAGTGGCAAAGGTTTTTCCGGAGCCGTGTCGTCTTACTCCGCACCAGCATTCCCCCACTTACATTCCGATGTCCAGAGAGTTTCACGTGCCCTCCTCGACACCAAGGGAATCTGCCAGAGATTTGTGAACTTGACTTTGCATACCACTTAGGGGATTCAAACATGTTTTAAAACCCATTACAGTACTCAGCTTCAGAATTCCTGGCTTAAAAAGTGGTTCTCTGAACCTCAGATCCTCACTGCTGGAAGGTAACCTGAAACCTTTGTTTGGAGCAGCAACTTGTTTAAAAGCCAGAAAATCAAGTGAGATAATGTATTATGACCGTGTTTTGCAAACTGTAAAGTTCTGCTTAATATGAAGGCACATTTCTATTGTGAAGATTTCCTTTGTGACCTATGTATGGGTCAAGAATCTCGGTTTCCTTTTACATCTTGTGTTTGTACGTGTGTGTACGCATGTAAATAAACAAGTAAAAGCAATACAAAAAGAACAACACAAGCAAACCAGTGCCAGAAACACACAGAAAATATGTTATTAGTTTCCAGATTGGGAAATGATGAAGAACTCATTTCAGTAGAAATCCATGGCCCTCCTCAGGGAGCCCACTCTGGCACTAGTGGCGCCCCAGTCATGGTAGCTCCTGTAGTCCCCCGGCCTCAGCAGGTACTGCCGGCCCCGGTAGTTGGGCATCTCGTAGAGGACCCAGGAGCCCTCCAGCACGTGGAGGGAGTAAATTTCACTGGAGTGGAAGCGGTCCTGGAGAGAGGAGCAGTCCTCAGTGAACTCCACCATCTGGCCTCTGTAATCTTCCCTCTCGTACAGTCGGATCCTGTGGGAGCCAGCCTGGCCCATCTGGAGATGGAGAGAGAAGAAAAGCAAACCGTGAAATGATTCCAACACATTCCTGCAGTCCACTTTGATGGAGACCAGCTCAAGCCGTTTGGAAATATATGGTGAAAATTAATTAATTCTGAGTATTTATATATTCCCTATTTTCAAAGGTGGAGGTTCAGCACTGTTTCAAGATCATCAAATGTGACTTAAGGAATTTAAAGGGAAATATCACTGTTTAATCTATTTCACAGGACAAACTGCTCACCATGCTAATCACACTAACCAGTACACCATACCGCAGAGGAACACATACCTTTAACAGCTTATTAGTATTTTTGCTGTTTTGAAGAAATATTTTTTAATTTTTCAAGCACATGTGTTTGAGAAATAAAGTCAGTTTGTGAAATAAATGACCTTGCACTGAGTTTAAAATAAACTTTGGAAAGATCACCAAGGGATTGGATATTTCTATGGAAAGCAGCATTAAACATCGTATGGATCTTCTTTTAATGGTATATAAATAGAATGAGGAAAAATGGAAATGAAAATCAAGGACTAATTTCTAAAAACCTTAGTGCTTAAAGACACGTTAATAAAAATATATGTAGCACATGTATAAAACCTCTTTGTTGTTTACCATTGAGAGAAAGTACTTGTATTTATTCATATTGGCTGGGGAAAACTAAAATATGCAAGCAGGGAGCAAAAAAGAGACAGTCTTTTAAAAATGGCCCTTGTAATAGTTTCCTGTTGAACTCCCATATGCGCTCAGTAACTACCCTGCGTTCCAGAACTTACTTATTCTTCTGTTAGATGAAAGTGATTTCTCTGCAACTCCACTGTATATGAGGACAGACCGGGACCTCTATTTTATACAACCCCAGGGCACCAACACATTCTTGCTCAATAAATATTTGTTGATTAACTGGTACCTGGGTAACACTTTGCTTTTGTTCAGGTAAAACGATTTTGAACGAATCTATCATAGCTTATCTTTTGTCCAAATTCTGAATTTTTGTGAATGATCACTACTCCAAATGTTTAACCTTTGCCTTGCAACTATCCATATGTCCAAAGAGCCCATTCCTGATATGGGGTTGCAGACTCACGTGGGGGATGAGGCGGCAGGAGCGCACGGAGTCGCTGAGACCCATCCACTGCTGGTAGTCGGGGTAGTCTCCGCGCCGCAGGAAGTACTGGTGGCCCTGGTAGTTGGGGCGCTCATACAGCATCCAGCAGCCGCTGTCCACGCGGATGGAGTTGCAGCGGCTGAAGTAGGGCTGCAGGTTGGAGTGGTCACTGCTGCACTCGTAGTGATGGCCCTGGAAGCCACTGTCCTCGTAGAAAGTAATCTGCAAGGAAGGGAACGAAATGCTCAGAGGCCTGAGCCCCGACCCTGCCTGCCTGGGCCCCTGCCGGCCTGGGCGTTGGGCTCACCTTCCCCATGGCTGGTGGACAGGACAGTGTGGGGTCAGTGGCTGGGCGGGCGGCGCGGCAGGTCTATATAGCAGGCGGGCTGCTGCGTTGGCAGGAACAACACAAAAGGGGCCCGGGGTGACGAGGGGATTTTCATGTTCTCTCTTTTTTCTCTTTGCTGTCATAGTCCACGAGGCTCATTGTGGGTTTTGGACTCATTGTCTCTAGAGTATTTGGGTTGCTATGACTAGTTGATGCTATTGAGGCTGGGGAAAAAAAGTCTTTGGGGACATTGTCTATTTAATAATAGAAGTAGAGCTTCAGCCATTTCATATATAGTCTACACTGCTATTTGTATAGGTTGGGGAAAAACAAATACGTGTGAGTGGGGAAGCAAAAAATGCAGGATCTTAATATGGTAAATACAAAATAATCTGCAAGAACGATCATATTACTTATGTGTCACAATATTGACACTAATTGTTACTGGGAAGAAAATGACCTGCGTTGAATTTGAGAATTTCAAATAAGTCCTTTAAGAGAACTTCCTCATTAATGGGTGTAAGAAATCGGAATGTTTACTGAGGGGGTTCCCGGAATTTTAAACTCAGGATGGTAAACAAACCAATGCAACCACGAAAACAGAGCAAGCACAGCTCTCCAGCATTGGGTCTGGTTCTGATCTTGCTGCAGTCATGCTGGGAAGTAGACCGAGGATTAGACGTTTCATCTTGGCTAGCTGTGATTCCAAAGGGAGAATAGCTTTAAAATGCTGAATCTCAGGAAGAAGAACTAAGAGGGAAATAAAAGAAAATAAGAAAAAGTAATACCTTTAAAACAAAACCAACCAGCCAAACAAACAAAAACACAGATGTCCTCTTTAGTTATTATAAAATCAAACCAAATTCCTAAGGAACCCTTTCTCAGAGGATCTAGATACACCTTGGTTTTGCAGGGAATGAGAGGACACAAAGCTTTTGACTTAGAGGAAATTCCTGACATGGAGACCAAGAGGAGCTCGAGCTGGAATGGTGCAGGAGAGGGAGGAGTGAGCATCTAGAAGCTGGGACTCCAGGAAGACTCCAGAAAGTATTTATTGGCCTGGAAGTGAATGGTTTGCTGGACTAGAAAGAGCAATGGAGTAGCAGATGACTGATGCCTTTAGCTTCTTTAACGATCAAAGAATTATTCACAATCTTATCTTGTCTCTTGGAAATACCTTGTCTTAACTTGGATCATAAATCTTTTTTAAGTTGAGATTTATGAATTAAACATCAGCTATGTACAATATGCTGTGTTCAGTTCTTGGTATTCACTCTGTAAATGCACGTGTTGCCAAAGTTACTTATGTTGACATAGTGAAAAACAAGCAGCCAGAACCTAAAGACTAAAAATTATCATTTTAATTTAAAAAATATAAAAAATAGAATAATGTCAAAAATAAATTTTAAAAAATAATCAGTTTGCTCCGAGGCGTTTCCGTGGGGAGAGTGCTGGCAGATGAAAACACTGAAACACGAGAGAGAGCAAATGCGAAGAGCCCTGGAGAGCTCACAGAAGGACACGGTGGGAGCTGACAGGCGCTACAGCTGAAATTGAGAGTACATCTGGGGGACCAAAACAAAGGACTTGGGCTTGTTTTTTTCATTATCTAGGAAGAGGGAAGGCTTTATTTCAGCTGGAGGGAAGAAACAGGGAAAAAACCCTAAACTTCTCATAGAACTGCAAATGAATGCCTTGGGCCAAAATGTGGGTTGACACCAATGCTCTAGAGAAAATTCTGGGAGTAACAAATGTGAGTTTGACCCAAGCTCCAAGCTGTGCTTCATGCGCTAAGTGAATGCAAAGTAAAACCTGAGAACCCTTACACCTGTAGCACAGAAGCAGTGCTCTATGCACAAGTTGCCAGGAATGACTGATGGGGACTGTCTTTGGAGGGAGAACAAGAGATAAGGAACAGCCCTGGCTGGTGTAGCTCAGTGGCTTGAGCACACAACTGTGAACCAAAGGGTTGCAAGTTTGATTCCCAGTCAGGGCACATGCCTGGGTTGCGGGCCAGGTCCCCAGGAAGGGACATGCAAGAGGCAACCACACATTGATGTTCCTCTCCCTCTCTTTCTCCTTCCCTTCTTCTCTCTCCAAAAATAAATAAATAAAATCTTTAAGAAAAAGATAAGAAACAAGACGTAACCCTTTGCCACTCCTTAAACATTCCAGCAATTTAAAAAAAAAGGTGAAGGAGAAAGAGACTAGCTCAGGATTTTGCTGCATGAGGGTCAATAGTTTGTGTAACTGAAGTAAATATCAGGTCTGCAAAAGGAATTACATAAGAAATAGCACTTTCCTGTTTTCTATAATTCAAAATATGTTATGAATCTAAGTGTTATTTCACTGGGATGGAGAGGAAATTTAACATTAGTCATGGTTAGGTTTCCTCTTCTCACTTTCCCAGACTCCATGGGTGGGTTCTGTGGGCTCAACATGAAATGGAGGAATTTCATGGGGTTAGAGGGTTCCCGGGGACTAGTTTTATGTCCATCATTGGTAGCTCTCCTGTTTTCACACCAGCATAGAATGAGAGCTGACACCCTGAGGGCTGCGGGTCTGAGGTACATTTTATTTGGTGGGCACAGTGTTGAGATTTTTTCTGGTAATGTTTTAGGTTGGTTCATACTTTCTGTAGTTCCCCACAGTGCCCATCACTCCTCGTTGTCTTACAGGAGGTCGTTTTACTTATGCACATCATTTCCCTGGCCCCTGATGGCATTGAGCAGCAACCTCAAATGGGAGTTTCCAAACTCTACTCAGTTTCTATCAGTTTTTACCATTTTTTTAAAAAACTATACATTAAAATTCTCAATCATTCTTTCTTGGTCTGAACTTGTGTATTTTGGGGTTCAAATCTCCTTTTGTGAATGCTTTCTCTTTTGTAAAATTATGTAGGAATAGATGGTGCTTAGTTTTTCATTTTTGTTATTTTGTTTTAAATTTTAAATGTCCTTGGAATAATTAAAATGGATGATCCTATGTTGGTCCCTATTTAAAGATAATTGGTCTGGGAAATCTAAAATATGAACAACTATTTGATTTAAAGGATAAGAAAAATATGGTGAGCATTTTTTATGGGGGTTCTGTGTGTTATAATGCTTCAAAATCCTATCCCAGGCTTTTTTCACAAATATTTCTCCATTCAGTTCCCCACATTAGGGCCCACATGGCAGTTAAAACATCAGTCAAACCTGGGCTAGTCTCATCCTTGCCTCTCTAACTGTGGGACCTGGGCATGTTATTTCACTTAATTTAATCTTGTTTTTTTCCCCACATGTATTGTAAATAATAGGCTTAATTTGTTTAGTATATCAGCTACTTGAATTAAGTTGATTTTTTTCACCTTCAAGATACAGAAGCCAAGTCATTATGTTGTACATTCAAAACTCTTACAGTGCTGTATGTCCATTGTATCTCAATAAAACTCGGAAAAATAATGTTCTTCATTAAATGCAGTTTTATTATAAAACTGTCATATTCTTCTTTGTCACATGATGTTTCTTTTTTAACTGAACTAGTATCACTCCTTGTCCGCCACCCCTGTCAATACCTCTCAGCAATCTTTATCACTTTCAGAACACTTTACTAAAGTGAAGCCCAAACTGACTGTAAAAAAGTGACTGGAAGCCCTGGCTGGCGTAGCTCAGTGGATTGAGCGCGGGCTGGGAACCAAAGTGTCCCAGGTTCGATTCCCAGCCAGGGTACGTTCCTGGGTTGCAGGCCATGACCCCCAGCAACCACACATTGATGTTTCTCTCTCTCTCTCTCTCTCTCTCCCTCCCTTCCCTCTCTAAAAATAAATAAATAAAATATTTTTTAAAAAAAGTGACTGGAAACAGGTTTCTCACCTTCCTCTTTCGGAATTCTAAAGAAGAAAAAAGCTGCTTCAGGTTGTGTTCCAAGTTCATTGTAATTTTGCATGAGAGAAAGAGGGAAAATAAGTCACTTATAAAATGTTTGGATTGTTGTTAGAATTTCTCTTCCTTGGAAGATGTATAAGTGAGTCCCAAGCACTTTCAGCACAAGAAACAGGAAGGTTCTGTAGCTCTGGGTCATTGTTAAAATGTCTCCCGAAACATGGGAAGGACATTGGAGAATTTGCCTGGCCTGTACCCGAAGACCAGTGGGCCAGGCAAGGGAGTAAAGGGGCAGGAAGGTAGGAGATGGAGGGGGTGGTGGAGGAGGGGTGAGAAGACAGGAGAAATGGTAGAGAATCGGTGACCATTTTCTTCCTGGCCTCCAATTCCCCAACCAAAAGGACAAAGGCGGAAATGACCGCTCTTGTGCAACCCATTGTCTGCAGTGGCAAGTACAATTTTTTTATTGTATTCACAGGAAGCTATTTTCATTGGAGGTGCTATCCAAAAGCAGGAAGAAATGAAGTGTCACCGATAGGTTATGTGTGTAGGGAAGTGTTAAGTGTTAAACCTGTGCTATCAAGGAAATACCTGCTCCTTCCAAAATGTTAAGGAATAAAAATGCACCTCATGAGAAATATGTAAATAAATATTACTCCATTTATTTCCTTAGTAGTTTGTTACAGGATGACTTTTAAGTACTAAGTGAAGGTAGTTGATAAACGAAAGTGATCACATATGTGTTGTTTAGTACTTGGGCAGTACTTGACTCTAAAAAGTGATTATATACTTATTGAGTATTAACATTTTAGTATTATGTTTGTACAGAGCTCTGTGGTGGTGGGGATCGGGCCTTTTATTTGTTTCGGTTGATTTTTCATTCCCAGTGCTACATTCGGCAGGTCTATGGTGGGTGCTCGATAAATGGGAAAACTTTGGGCAGGGGGTCCACCAGGTGTAAACACAGGTTAGCAATGAAGAAGGGATCACAAGGACCCCCTCCAGTTCTGTATACATAGAAGCTGTAAAACAGTAAGATCATGGGAGGCTTTTACTTTAGAGGAAACATTTTTATCTAAAAATAAATGAATTCTCTACTGATGAAAAGATTTTGAAAAAATTTTTAATATGCAGGGTTTTGCTTGTGAGCAAGAAGATTTTACTTCAATCCAAGAGCCCCAGAAATTCTGGCTTTCTTCAATGTGCCTTTAAATTTGAGACTGTTTTATTGGAGTAAAAGGATTTTTATGTTTATGGTACACTATATCATGCCAATCTATTTAAAATACTAATGTGTACCTCATTAATTTGTTTGTGTTAGCTGAGTGTTGTGTACAGCTGTGCAGTTTCTGCCCTTCACACAGTGTTTGGCCAGCGGCTACACTGGCCAGTAATTGGAATACCCCAAGCAGAAGCTGTTTCAGAATAGGAAGGGGTGTCTGTAAATGAGTCCGAAAGTTTGTCAACGGCCGGTGACAACCTTGGCATTAGTTACTTAATACTGTGCTTGCTGTACTTGAACAATGATTAAAATAAAAAAAATACTGTGTTTGCAAGTGAACAAAACTACAATTCCTTACATAGCATAATCAGGCTTTTTGCCAGGTGAGCTTTTGTTCACCACTCATCTGTGACCCCCTGTGACCTCCATCCACCTCTTGGGTCAAAAGGAATGCGTTCCTCAAAGCCGAGGCTGAATGCCTTCTTTCTCACTCGTCGTCACCCTCTCCCGTTTCTCTGTGTTGACTTGCCTTGCATTCTCAGACAGGTTACCTCCTCTCTCCACCCTCACTTCTGGACCTGCTCAAGACTCATTTGATCTTGGAGCTCTTCTAGACCAGACCCCTTTCCCACTTATTCACTCCTCAGAGGACTCTAGAAACGCTTCCTTTACCAGGGAGCATTTACCTGTGAATTATAATTGGTGTGCAATGCAAGAACAACAGAAGCCAACAATTGCCAACAATACAGACTAAATACTTTATTAGGTTCCAAATTGAGAAAACGGTAGTGTGAACTATTTTAGTACACATCCGCCACCCTCCGCAAAGAGCCAGACTTGGCATCCTCGGCTCCCCAGTCCTGGTAGCGCCTGTACTCTTGCGGCCTCAGCAGGTACTGCCGCCCTCGGTAGTTGGGCATCTCGTAGAGGACCCAGCAGCCCTCCAGCACGTGGAGGGAGCGGACCTCACTCAGATGGAAGCGGTCCTGGATGGAGGCGCAGTCCTCACTCAGCTCCACCATGAGGCCTTTGTGTTCCTCTCTCTCATACAGCCGCAGCCTGTGGGAGCCTGTCTGCTCGTCCACAGAGAGACGGGACAGAAGAAGCAACCAAACAACAGATGAACTTGGTGGGTTGGGGCATGGCATTGTCTGTGTAAAAACTGAGACTCTAGGGTTGCTGTGAATGGGTCTCCGTTCTACTAGCATTTAACAAATATTCGCATGCTTTTCTATTTCTTATCCAGGAGATGTGATTTTTAAGAGATTCAAAGTCTGAGTTAGAATTTATCAAGAGTTCAAATATCTTATTTTCCTAATTCCTCGATCCCTAGGTGTTAAACCAATATTTGGGAGGAAATATAAAGTATTTTGAGTGATATTCTTTTAATATGATAATTATCTCCCAAATTTATAAACACACAAATTTATGGATTTAGATGTATATAAATTTGCATATGTATATAAGTTTGTAAATTTATATGTATATAAATTTATATGTAGAATTTAAAAAATGATATACTTCAGTGAAAATTGGTTTGAACAGTCACTTGAAATCATAATTCAACTGATTTTCCAAATTAAGAACAATTACTTTTTCCAAAGTTGGACATTATCTTTCAACAGCCTGTATTAACGTTAGAGTTTTCAATTTTTACTACTTTACAGTGGAGCTTATCTATTTCATTCATTATCAATTCCCTTACTGTAGGTAAAATGAATTTCTTTGAAATACTGCCTTTTTTTGTACAACCAATTTCCCATTTGCAAATTTTGTTTTATATACCACCACATTATGACATTTATCACAGACTCTGGATTGACCTATTGTTAGTAAAAATTAAAAATAAAATGGACTCTTTAAGTGAATTCTTCCCTAATAGTCTGTGCTGTTTTTGTGCGGGTATCTATCCGGGCTTAAGCAAGTATCTAAAGCCCTCCTAATCCTTTGGTGTTTTTAAAGGAAAGCCTCCTTCATCCTAACCACCGGCAATAAAAATGTTAGGACCCTCAGGCATCGTGACCGCCACCAAGCGGAACTCACTTGGGGAATGAGGCGGCAGGAGCACACAGAGTCGCTGAGGCCCATCCACTGCTGGTAGTCGGGGTAGTCTCCGCGCCGCAGGAAGTACTGGCGGCCCTGGTAGTTGGGGCGCTCATACAGCATCCAGCAGCCGCTGTCCACGCGGATGGAGTTGCAGCGGCTGAAGTAGGGCTGCAGGTTGGGGCAGTCGCTGCTGCACTCGTAGCACCGGCCCTGGAAGCCACGGTCCTCATAGAAGGTAATCTGCAAAGGAAGAATAATTGCGAATTAAATCATTTGCTCCCAAGTGATCTTGTATGGAGGCTTTAAAAAAAATTTTTTTTCCATTTTATTTAACTTGGGTTCTGCTCACCTTCCCCATGGCTGGTTGACTCTGATGAAGCGAGTTCAGTGGATGGGCCGGCAGTGCGGGGAGCCTATATAGCAGGCTGGCTGCTGCGTTAGCAAGAACGACACAAAAGGGGCCCAGGGTGAGGAGGGGATTTCATGGGTCCCTTTTACATGCTGCATTCAGTGGAAATGCCTGTGGAGTTTACCCTCGTTCTCTGGTATATTCTAACACTGTCCTGTGCGTGTTTTAGAGATGGACGTCCCTACAGCTGCTTTCATTTGGAGTCTTAGTGTTTTATAAACTTACCAGCACATCAGTTTGAACTTTTGACCTGAAATACATGTGTCTACAATTCAGTTATGCCCCATGCATTTTCTAGGAAAAGTCTATGCCTTTATAGAACTGCCTCAGAATGCCATAGCACTAATTTTCCTTGATGATAGAGACCGCTTTAACCTAAAATTTCTTTCTTTCTGCAATTTGCCAGTGTAATGTAGGACACAAACCTGGGTTCTGATCTTTGCTAGTTTTGACTAAGTTGACCAGATGCTTGGAGGCATAGCTACTGACTTTGCCTTTGAAATACTTCATATAACTGAAAGTCAGCAGCTGGTAGTCAACTGGTGATAAGAATCAAGGGAAAGGCTTCTATGATCATTGGGTCCAAGACTGAGAAGTTTATTGCTTTATAGATTGCCTCCCATTTTCCAGGGCCGGGAGAGGCAGCAAAGCTTCATGGATTGAGAAAGTCCACCTAGTAGCTACATTACCTCTCAGAGCACCATAGTACTTATCTCCTGGTACATAGTATGTTGTGTGAGGAAGAAATAAAGAAAAAAGAAAGAGAAAGATGTTCTCACTGGTGTGGCTCAGTGGATTGAGCATCGACTTTGAACCAAAAGGTTGCTGGTTGGATTCCCAGTCAGAGCACAGGCCTGGATTTCAGGCCAGGTCTCCAGCAGGGGCGAGTAAGAAGCAACCACACATTGATGCTTTTCTCCCTCTCTTTCACCCTCCTTTCCTCCCTCTCTGAAAATAAATAAAATTTTTAAAAAGAAAGAAAGAAAGAAAAGCCGCTAACATTCAGAAGCTGGCCTGGCCCTGGGAGCTAAGCTACATTATTCCCCTGTCAGATGTAAACAATCTCACAGAATAGCAACTGCAGGCCAGCTTACTCTGAGATCACAAGGAAAGGAGGCAAGCGCAGGCCTAAACAAAGTGCACCACTCCCCAACCCCCCAACCCTGCCAAATACCAAACACCCCTCTCTGGGCTAAAATGATTAACTGCTACTTCTATATCAACTACAGCTTTACTCTTGTGCTGGGCTCCCCTCCCCAAGAGTATGTTTGTTGAGATCCAATCCTAAAATTACCCCTGCTTTCTGACAACACCCAGTCTGGAGTGAACCCCTGCTTGCCCAGACCCTTCTCCAAATCACACAACGAAAGTAGAAATTCTATAACACACTCTTTCCGACACTCTCTTATTGAGACACTCCTGCCTCCTCCCCATGGCGGACGTCCTTTCTCAATCTAACAAGTAATAAACCCATCTTGTCTCATGATGAGGGTCCCTGATGGTCTTTGGCTAAAGGACATTGACGTGTGTAAGTGGGATTATGTATGCCACGTGTTTGCCATCCACTTGGCCAAATGAGCACTGAATAAAGATCTTATATTGGTAATAATGTGACACTGTTAAGGACGACTTCAGCCTATGTCGCTCTCTCAGAGAGATTCCATTCTCTCAAAGGTGCTTGAAAAATCTTTCTGCTATGAAGCCATTTTGTGATTAAAAACATGGTGGATTTGGAAGGGACTTTAGAAATGACCTATTGGTTTTCAGGCTGTAGTGTGTTTAAGAATCACCTGTGCTTAATGAAATGCAAAGTACCAGGCCCTAACCTCTTGGGAGATTTCACATTACTACATCTGAAAAAGACTCCAAAAATCTGTAGTTTTTAACCAGCACCACACTGTTCTCGGACAAAACTTTGAAAATCATTACTCTGGTTTATTTCTTTATTTTTCTAAATGAGAAAAACATATGTTTTAGCTATCCCCAGGTGTAATTTTATTTGCAATTATACTAACATTCTTCTCAAACATGTAGGCAGAAATGCTTTTGGCTTTGTTCTATATTTTCCTATACACATAATGAGAGAATCAAAGCAGAAGCGCCAGCACTTTAAATAATAGCGCTGATACATAGGAAAGGAGATAATGATGCATTTGCATATGACTAAATGTTAGTCTTGTCTCAGAATGGCATCGTTTTGACACCTCTCTCACCTCTTTTCAGGCCTCTCTCCTTCTCTTCCCTAGCCCCTCCCCTACCTTCCTCTCCACGGTGCTCCCACAACCCTTCCCTGAAAGCAGCTGCCTTTCATCGAGCGTCCTCATATCTCAGCTGGGCTTTCGATAGTATCTTGACTCTGTGCAATCCCGCCTTTCTTCAGAGTGAACTCTGCTAGGACACCAGGGTGATCAGAATCAGAACACGTGAAGTCATGCTGCTGCTATGAGCTGAGTGTTTGTGTTCCCCCCAAATTCGTATGTCGAAACCTTAATCCCCAATGTTGAAGCCCTAATCCCCAAAGGAGATGAGGCCTTTGGGAAGTAACTAGGTCATGAGTGTCCTTATAAAAAATGACACAGAAGAGCTTGCTTCCTCTCCCTCTTTGCCAGGTGAGGATACAAAAAGAAGACATCTGCAAACCAGGAAGGGGCTCTTGCCAGACAATATGTCTGCCAGTGCCCTCATCTTAGACTTCCCAGCCTCCGGAACTGTGAGCAATGCATGTTTGCTGTGGAAGCCCCCCGGTCCCTGGTATTTTTGTTACAGCAGACAGAACTAAGACAGCTGCTCATCTGCCTGAAATACTTCACAGAATCAAGTACCGGTTTCTTGGCATGACATCCCAGACCCAGCATCCTCTGTCTGTCCCAACTTTCCGTCTGATCACACTGGACTGCTTGTAGTTTCCCAAACGCACAAAGTTATTTGCACACTTCTCTTGTTTTTGAATGCATTGATCTTTTTTTGCCTTAAGACACCAGTTTCACATTTTTCACCCAGAGAAATTGTACCCTTTCCTCAAAACTCAGCTCAAGTGTCAATTCCTCTGCAAAGATTTTCTCGAACCCTTCTTTATCTTCCAGGCTAATACTGCCTATTTGGTTCACTGAGCTTCTTGTTCATACCACTGTAATGGTAATTATCACTTATCTAATTAGTTCATTTGGATATCAATTCCTCCAAGTAAATGAGGAACCCCCCCATCAGGACAGTGACTACTCTAGTTTTGTGTCATCACTAACTAGCAAAATGAACTGGTATATTAAAGCTACTCAAAAATGCCTGGGAGATATAAATGTTATTCTCTAGTCTGAAGTTCATTATTGTAATAGTCCACAGGACCAATTTCAAATGCTCAGCACACACTGGCATACATGCTCACATCGAAGTTCAGCATTGGCAACTTTCAATGTATAGGAAGACACAAACACTTTCAATGTATTTTGACCTATTAATGGGCCTTTATAACGGGAGATGACTAAGCAAAAGAGTAAATATAGGAATGATATGTTGTCCCCAGGCCCTTTGCTCCTTAGTAATTCTCATTTTTATGTGTTTCTGATACATCAAATTAATGTTACAATGGCAGCAGCCAATTGCAAAGTTTTGCCAGTGTTTGAGGTCCAGCCAGCAGTTGACCTTACCACCCACCTTCCTGTTTCCTAGTAATTCACATAGCATATATGTCATGTATGTGCTTGGTTAAATGATCAGAGATCATTTGATTGGCAGCTGCACAGACCAAACTAGGCCATACAAAGAGCCTGGGTGAAGGACCAAAGACCACCATCAGAGAAACAACTTGTCTTTGATGACTCACCTTGCTTACCTCCTATGGCATTTCTTTTAGTACAAACTGACTTTTGGGTTAAAAACAATTTCTTCTGGTTTAAGCAACAGGTTGTTGTGATGTTCACTTTTGTTTTGACAAACCAACAAGGGAGAAAATTGAACTCCTGAAGTTCAAAGAGAGAGAATAAGACACTTACTAACATCAGGGTCTAACCACACAGCCGCAGGGCAGGGCAATCAGAGAGAGAATCCAGAGAAGGAGGATCCCTTGAGAGTGTAACTCCATACAGCAGTTCTTGGCGCTTCTCTATGGAGTAGCTGCTACTTCAGTTTCTTTGCTTGGAGGGCCTTTATAAAGTTGTTAGATAATCCAGAAGCCACTGTAGATTCAAAGGGAGAAAGAGGAAAAAAAGGAAGAAAAAGATTTAAAATCTGGACTTCATATTGCAAGTTAGGATACGCAGGAAACACTGGTGTGTGTTGGGTGTGCA
The DNA here is from genome assembly GCF_019186645.2 of Phyllostomus hastatus. NCBI lineage: Eukaryota > Metazoa > Chordata > Mammalia > Chiroptera > Phyllostomidae > Phyllostomus > Phyllostomus hastatus. The sequence goes on along the minus strand of NW_025333583.1, from coordinate 16,239,930 downwards.
GTTTGCACTGGAGTTATCTCAGATTGTTAGTTCATCTTCATGGGGACAAGGTTAGTGGAATTCTGCAGGCTATCCCTTGCATTCCACTCTTTCTGGCTGCCTTCTCTCCAGACCCTTTCACCTCTTTGAGGTCTCAGCATTAACTTCAGAGAGAGCAGGGAGAGAAGGAGAAAGGGTAGAATTAGGAGTTAGTTTGGGCTTAATCTCTTCCCCTGGTCACACCCTACTGTTGAGTCTTCTTTATATTGGAGTTAGAGGGAGGACACCACTCTCTTTGCCTGTGTCCTAGTGATGGAAGCAACTGATTTTCAAGAAGAAAAACTTGATCAGTGAGATCCAGGAACTCTTATTTTATGAGCTTTCAATTCAGGTGTTTCATGATAATTTGCACATCTGAAGTCTGTGATATGACTACTTGGCAGATGGTATAAAATTCAGTACTCCAAGAAACCTTGGGTTTCTAATTCATGTTTGATATATTATTGTTATTATTGGCAAACAGAAGACTGTCCAAGAAGCCAGTGCTAGTATTGAGAGTTTAAAGTCTGAAGAACTGAGATTTGGGAACAATGGATACAAACTAATTCAAGAATCTATTTTTCCAGGGAAGGAGCTTTAATAAGCAGCCAAACCATGTACTCCAGTTTCCCTGGAACAGTTTTGATTCAAGCCTCTTGCCCCAGTATAATCCTTAATAGTACACTTTCACTCTCAAACATGATTCCGTTTAAGAAACAATTATGTTTGCTCTATTTATAAGCCACTTGGATAGTACATTTGGAGCCCTCGAGGACATGGGACAGACAGAGACTCCATAACAACCATGTAGGTCCAGCTAAGGACAGAGAAGAGAGGAGCACAGACGGGAAAGAAGATAAGATCACCCACGAGCAGGCTGAAGCTGGCAGACCGGCTGGAGCAGAACCGCCCACTGTTGTTGTACTGTAATGATCTAAACTTGCATCTCTCTCCTAGAGCCTCTATAATTGAGCTGGCTGCACACAGTAATGCTTTATGTGAGAGATGGTTCCGGAGCATGTCTTCCATCTGAGTCAGTATGGTGCGTGGGAGGGGACAGTGAGACACACGGGGAGGGCAAGATGATCCACCCGATGACAAGGTAGGAGTTCAGAGTGGATGGTGACTGGGAAAAGCATAAACCATTCATTTTCTCTCTAAAATTACAAGAGACAATTACAAGAATCATTTTGTTAGAATTTCAAAGGATGGGGTACTTAAATATTGAACTGAAGCTATCAGTTTCATTGAATTACTTGATAAGAAGCAGTCCAAAGAACTATACTTAATTACTGCAGGATGTTATTGAGGGTGTTGTTTACTCAGTGCCCTCATTGCCAGGAGCCACAAGAACATTTTCTTTTAGGTTTCAGTACTCGGGATGATCAGGCTTGTCACGAATAATTCATGTATTTGTCATATAGATTCTATGAGCTGTGGAACTGAACTTGTTTCCCTCTCTGCCTTGGCTGCTGGATCCACATCTGGCTGTATCCACAGCCAACAAAGTGCCTTAGAGAATGCAACGTGGCCTTGAACTTCACCCCTGGCTCCATTTCTCTCTCTCCTTCCTACTCTTTCCGTGTCTTCTGATGCAATTTCCTCATTCATTTTCATTTATTTAGTTTATTATATTGTCATTCTTATTAGTGACTTTAATCTATTCTTGAAAAATAAAGGAAACATACATACAATCAAACCCCAGAAAATTTCAGTTTCTTATTTTGCATTTAGTATAATTTTCTAGATAGAGTTATAACACTTTATTTCCTATTAAAATGATAGAAGGCTGACTTTCCCTGTGTACATATGGTCTTGGCAAAAATCCTGAAATTCTTCTACAAAGCACATACAGCAAACCTATGGGAACTGTGTTTGGACTGGAAATCTCATGGAAGAGTGGGGCATCGGAAGTGAAATTGGGAGAAAAGGACCAGTGGTTGTTACTACAGGTGTGCAATAGATGAGAGGGGACAGTTTATTTATGGAGCTGCAGTAAGAATCCAGATGCTGAGAATGACTTTTCTCATCAGCTAAGACTTGGATTATACAAAAAAAAAAGATAGTGGAGACAACCAGGAAGGACAATTAGGATAATTCTTTAAAAGAATGCTGACAAAATGTTCTCCCTTTATCCTCCTTCTAAGACGCTGTTTCCCCATTTTGAAAATACGTGTCATTATTTTTGCCAAGTGCCAAAATTGCAGATTGAAAGACAGGCAGGACTCTATTGGTGCCAGAAACACAAGCTAAAATGTTTTATTAGATTCTAAAGGAGAAACGTGGAGAATGTGGATACTTCAGTAAAAATCCATGACACGTCTAAAAGAACCGACTTTGGCATTCGTAGCACCCCAGTCAAGATATCTTCTGTACTCTCCTGGTCTCAGGAGGTACTGCCGTCCCCTGTAGCTGGGCATCTCGTAAAGAACCCAGTAGCCCTCCAGCACATTGAGGGAGTGGATTTCATTGATGTGGAAGCGGTCCTGAAGAGAGAGACAGTCATCTGTGATCTCTGACATTTGTCCTCTGAAGTCATCTCTCTCGTAGATCCTCATTCTGTAAGTGCCGGAGTGCTGGGGTGGCAGACAGAAAGTAAAAAGTAAGTGAACACAAATAAAGAGAAATTAAAGTTCTAGTCCCTGCGCCTCCCTGGTCACACCTGTCCAGAAGTTCTAAGTTCAAATTTGCTTCCAGGACAGCCATGCTGCAGAGTTCAAGAGCTTTCCCGGCCCCGCATCACCCACTTGAAGTGAGTCTAATAATTACTGGGTGCAGCAAGGAACAGAATTCAGCAGCCCTTCAAATGCTACCCACCATTCTCTGGCCTTGGGAATTAAGATTTGCCTACAATAAAATGGATTAATTAGTCCTTGTTACTAGAGAAATTCCTTCAAAAAGGTGAAAGATGAGAGTCATTGGAAAAACCTGTCTCATTTAATAAATTACTCTTGTTAAAAAAAACACGTTTAGGTATTTTTGGCACAACTGATGTTTCAGCATTCATGTACACAATGGCACATGGGATTACAAAGCTCTTGCACAAACTTAAGATGACACATTTTTATAATGTCGGTTCAGATTTCAACCTATTTGACTCTACCCTCCCTTTTGGCTTCCTACCCTCAACTTTTTTGTTTCCCTCAGCTGCAAGAATCATGTTCATTAAGCTCTGTCTGGCTGACACTGCACCCCCTGCCTCCCACACACCATTCTTCTGAGAACCCTGCAATCACTGCCTAGGGAATAGAAAATCTCCAACGAGAGTTTGGATTTGGCCTTTCCCCTAGTTTATAACCCCCAACGTGAGCTGGTAGGTTCTGACCATGAAATTAGAACAGAGACTAGAAGACAGGGGCCTTTCTTCTTCCAAGAGATAACCAATAGAACAGTGAGCCAAAGCAAGCAAAAGCACTTTTATCAATTAAACAGACACAGATTGTTCTTTCTAAGTTTTGTCAGATGGGATTTCTGAGTTGATAAGGCTCGGAGTCACCACTTGAAGAAATTATACCGTGAACAGGTGGTAACTTCAGTTTTCTCTCTGTTCTGCTTTTTCTTAGTCTTCATCTTTTAATTTTGGATTACATTGAAAATACAAAATCTGGCAACATGTGATATAAAAAAAACAGGTTTCATGAAGAATGTCTTCTCATCTGAAACATCCTTCTGGAATGAACTGCGGGCACTAGGCTCACTTCCACTTTCTGCTCACTAGTTGGAACAATCTGGTTGAAGAATGATCTTTTCTAATGGCTTTCATTTCCAAAGAGACCGAAGAGAAAGACAGAACCACACTCACTTCAGGAATGAGGCGGCAGGAGCGGATGGAGTCGTTGAGGCCCATCCACTGCTGGTAGTCGGGGTAGTCTCCGCGCCGCAGGAAGTACTGGTGGCCCTGGTAGTTGGGGCGCTCATACAGCATCCAGCAGCCGCTGTCCACGCGGATGGAGTTGCAGCGGCTGAAGTAGGGCTGCAGGTTGGGGCAGTCGCTGCTGCACTCGTAGCACCGGCCCTGGAAGCCGCGGTCCTCGTAGAAGGTGATCTGCAAAACGGCAGAGCATGAAGCTGTTTGCCCTGCTGAAGATGCTGCGACAACGCAAAAGTCGGGGTTCAGAGATCCGGCACTTACCTTTCCCATTTTGGAGAGAGTGAGCAGGCGAGCAGGCGGTGTTCGCTCGGTGCTGTGTGGGACCAGGGCCGCCGCCTGCGCTATATATAGCTGCCCTGGCTGCTGCCTCCGCAGGAAATCACACAAAAGGGGCCCATTTCGGAGAGTAGAGGATTTGCAAACTCGGCGCTCCCCTCCCCACCCTGCCCCCTACCTCCGTCATAGGGGTTGCTGAAATGGTTTGCTCTCATTCTTTCTGGTAGGTTCTGGTAATTCCAATTCACTAAAGTTGTTGTTGCCACCAAAATGAAAAGAGTCTTTACTCTTTTAGTTGAGCAAAAAGCAGGAGCGAAATTCTATCCCCAGGCTTTTATCTGTTGGTTCCAAAGCCACGAGAAAGTCTGGGCCTTGAGTTAGAGGTCTACCCTCCAGCCCGCTCAGTTAGCTGCTAATGTTAGAGCCTCAGGGACTCGGCGGGGTCGGGTGTGGAAGTGAGGGGTGCCTTTGGGGCCTGCACCACCGCTTGGTGGAGGAGCAAGTGCTTGCAAGCGACACTACCTGTGACCACCTACCCTGCCTGTCCCGCGGCCTTGCTTTGACACTGCTTCCTCTAACGTTGCTTCCCTTCACAGTACCAACGAGCACCAGCAGACTGTCGAACAGGCACGGTCTGCGGAGAGCACACTCAGGGAGCAGTAGCGGCACGCAGGCACCGGCGCCGGTGCTTCGGCAGTCTCTGTTAGCGCTTGTGCAGTCTTCAGAGAGCCGCTCAAGCTCCTCAAGCCTCAGCTTTCCCATTTATAAGATATAACTGACAAGGAAAATCAAGTGAAATAATAAACTTGAGCTCTGGCTGGTGTGGCTCAGTGGATTGAGCACCGGCCTGTGGGCTGAAAGGTCGCCCGTTGGATTCCAGCCAGGGAACATGTTTGGGTTGCGGGCCAGTCCCCGGCTGGGGGCGTGCGAGAGGCAGCCAATCTATGCTTCTCCCGCACTTGTTTCTCTCCTTCTCCTTCTCACTCCTTCCCCCTCTCTAAAAAATTAAATAAATGAGATCTTTTAAAAAATAATAATAATGATGAACTTGAAAGCATATGATAAATTGTAAAGTCATATTGAACTTCGTCAGATAAAATGCTGTTTTTTAAGCCTTTCAGTTCACCAGATTAAAACACAGCAAAGCTTCAAGTTAATAAAATTATTTTCAGTGAGACATGTCATCTAGTTTTCCCTCTTTGGTTAAAACCAAGCTCATATTTTATTAGTCACCCAACTAAAAGACAACACACGATGATTTAGCTAAGCCAGCAGCAAACCCCAAAATCTTGTGCATATTTAATATTGGTAAGAGTCACAATATTTTGATAATTCAGCAGTCCTCCCTTATCCACAGGAGATACGTTCCAATCCCCCAGCGGATACCTGGCACCTCAGATAGTACCAAACCCTATATATGCTATGTTTTTCCCTCTAGGTACATACCTATGATGAAGTTTAATGTATAAAGTAGACACAGGAAGAGATTAGCAACAGTAACTAACAATGAAATAGAACAATCGTAAGGCTACTCTGTAATAAAAGTTATGGGAATGTGGCCTCTGTCACTCTGTGTCTCAGTGACAACTGATAGCCTGCACGGCTACTAACTGAATAACAGGTGGGTAGCGTATGAAGTGTGGATGCACCGGACCGAAAAGATGACTCATGTCCCAGTCAGGACGAAGCAAGACAGGGTGAGAGTTCATCGCACTAATCAGAATGGAATGTGATTTAAAAGTTATGAATTGTTTATTTCTGAAATTTTTCATCTAATGTTTTTGGAACACTGTTGACCACTCGTAACTAAAGCCTCCAAAAGTGCAAACACAGATAAGGGGGAATTCCTGTCTGTGCATCTTCATGTCTGTGACTGATTCCATATATTCCTTCACCAAGAAGGAATCTCAATTTAAAGAATTTCATTCTTTAAAGTTCTGTGCAGGACAGTACTTTTAAAATAGTTTTATTAAGATATAATTCACATGCCATACAGTTCATCCATTTCAAGTGTATAATTCATTAGTTTTAGTGTATTCTAGCTATGTGTAACCATCACCACAGTCAATTTTAGAACATGTTTATCACCACAGTGTACCCTTGAGCTCTCCTTCTCTTATCCACTCATCCCTCCAGCACTAACAACTGCTGAACTATTTACTGTCATTATGAATTTGCCTATTCTGGTCACTTTGTGTATGGGATTCATGTAGTATGAGGTATTATGTGACTGTCTTCTTTCATTTAGCATAGTGTTTTCAAAGTTCATCCATGTTGTGGCATGTATTGAGAAACATTTGGGTTGTTTCTGCCTTTTAGCTGTTGTGAATAGTACTGCAATGAATATTCATGTATAAGTTTTTGTTTGAATATTTTTCTCCCATTCTTTCCAATATGTACCTAGGAGTAGAATTGCTGAGTCGTGTGTTAACTCTATACTAACTATTTGAGGAACCATCAAACTGTTTCCCACAGCGGCCACAGCATTTTACATGCTTACCAGCAGTTTGCGAGAGTTCTGTTTTCTCCACAATCTTACCAAGTCTTGTTATTTTCTGCTTTTCTCCCTGAAATTATTGTAACCACTGTAGTGAGAATTAAGTGGTATTCCATTATGGTTTTGGTTTGAATTTCCCTAGTGACTACTGATGCTGAGCATCTTTTCATTTGGTTCTTGGCCAACTGTATATCTTCTATGGAAAGATGTATATTTCAGTCCTTTGCTTATTTTTTTTAAAGATTTTATTTATTTTTAGAGAAAGGAGGATAGAAGGAGAGAGAGGGAGAAAAACATCAATGTGTGGTTGCCTCTTGCGTACTAACTACTGGGGACCTGGCCTGTAACCCAGGCATGTGCCCTGACTAGGAATCGAACAGGCGACCCTTTGGTCCTTGGGGTGGCGCTCAATCCGCGGAGCCACACCATCCAGGGCCTTTTGATTATTTTTTAATTGCATTGTTTGTGTTGTTGAATTGTAAGAGTTCTTTATGTATTCTGGATTCTAGACCCTCACAGATACATGGATTGAAAATATTTTTCCCATTCTGTGGGCTGTCTTTGCACTTTATTGGTAGTGTGCTTTGATGCCTAAAGGTTTTAATTTTGATGAAGCCCAATTTATTACTTTTTTGTTGCTTGTGCTTTTGGTGTCATATTTTAGAAATGTTGCCTAATAAAAAGTCACAAAGATGTATGCCTATATTTTCTCCTAAGAGTTTTATAGTTTGAGTTCTTAGATTTAGATATTTGGTCTATTTAGAGTTTGTTTTTGTATATGTTCGAGAGAGGGATTTGACTTCATGCTTTTGCACAAGGATCTTCAGCACTGTTGTTGGAAAGCTGTTTTATCCCCCACCGAAGAGTCTTAGCACCCCTGTCAAAAATTGGTTGAACACAGACAGATGGGTTTATTTCATAGACAGATGCGGGAGTCCTTTTGCTTTGCTCTTCTTTCTCAAGATTGTTTTGGCTATTTTGGGTCCCTTGCAATTCTAGGAATTTTAAAATCAGCTTATCAATTTCTACAAATAAGTTAACTGGAACAGGGCACTATTTTTGCTTATATTAATTTGGGAAGAAATCCCACAGGTATGTAGGGTAGCAAACATTAATACTTCACTCTGCATAATTAAGTCTTTGCTAATTGAATCTTGACAAAAATGCATGTTGGAGTCCAAAATAAAGTCAACCATATTGTACTGTTGAATAGTAGGGAACACTGGGGGTACATTAATTTCTTACATTTACATTTGTACAATAAGTTAAAGACAACATAATCTTTCTTCATCTTTTCATCGTAATTATTCTGGGACTTATTTGGTGAGGCAGGAATTTAATATCACTTGTAGTTTTCAGTAAGTTAACTTGAGCACAGAAAGGATAAGAAATGACTTGTTCAAAGGGATATGCTAGGGAGTAAGGTGACCCGTCATCCCTGTTTACCTGAGACTAGAGATTTCCCATGAGACGGACCTTCAGGGATAAGCCTGGGAGAGTCTCTGGAAAGCTAGCCTGAGTCGGTCACTCTACTGGTCACTCTACTTCGTCACTCTACTTCGAAGTGGCAGAGGCAGGGTAACAGCTCAGGCCCTTTACCCTCTCAGTGTAACCCTTTCCCTACCAGATGACCTCACCTAGCAGGATTTATCTCCCCTCCTTTGGGAATTTGCTTAAAACTCTTCTCTTTGCTCAGCTTTTCTGAACTAATATCTGAAACTCTCTAGCCAGTTTCTTGGCTTTGGTGTTCCAGCCACAACTGGTTCTGTATTTTTCCTGTATGTGGGTTCTAATCATTTTCATTATGCTCGTCCTTCCTTTCTCTCTCCCTCAGAGGCAAGCTCTAGTGGCAGAAACAGTGTTTATCTTTCTTTCCTGTGACATGAATCTCCATTCACATCGTGCTTTCTGGTGACACCAAAGGCTGCCTAACTAACCAACAGGAAGTAAGTAGATATTCAAAACACCTGAGCTTCAGAGTCAGGTAAGTGCTGGGGAGTTGCCATTTAGTATAAAGCAGTCATTATTTAAAGATAAGCAAGAGTCACATAGTGCCAAGAACACAGTGCATCTATTTATTGCATTTCTATGTGAAGCATAACAAGAAAAACACAGCCTAGTACACATCGATGACCCGTCTCAGAGAGCCCGCTCTGGCATCCAAGGCACCCCAGTCATGGTGGCGCCTGTAGTCCCCCGGCCTCAGCAGGTACTGCCGGCCCCGGTAGTCGGGCATCTCATAGAGGACCCAGCAGCCCTCCAGCACGTGGAGGGAGTACAGCTCGTGGAGCCGGAAGCGATCGTGGATGCAGGAGCAGTCCTCCGTGAGCTCAGACATAAGGCCTCGGTAGTCATCTTTCTCGTACAGTCTTATCCTGTGGGAGCTGCTCTGCTGTGACAGAAACAAAAGAAGAAATACGAAAATTGTGTGCATCCTTAATGTCCGTAAAAGTGACTCAGTCAGCTCGCATCTTCATGAAGCATGGTTTTCAAACCATCCTGACCTCTATTTCCTCCCTGCCCCTCTCGTTTCATTGTTTGTCTAGCAAATGAGAAAGAATCATAAAATAACACTCACCTGACCAGTGAACTATCTTGTGGAAGAAACACTGAAAGAAATGGAATGAAAGGGGTTCCCCTGTGAGAAACCATCTGTCGCAACCACACTGAGTGAGTCTGCGGAGAGGAGTTTAACTCTCTTTTCTGTTATGACTGCACTGAGCTGAGTCCCACCAGGCTTGTTTCTAAGTCACGTCTGCACTCATAATGTGCAGCAGTCCCCACACGGAGGCCACACGTCTGACGTTGTGCCCAGTCTCTTGTACCATGTCAGTTTCTTGCCTCAAAGAAATTCCTATTTTATGTCTCTCTTCTTGCATCTGCAAAATTTCTCTACTCCAATTTTGGTTCCAATTCTTAAATCTGCTTACCACACCACATAATTTAGTGTCATCGGAAAGCAGAAACACACACACTCCATGTGATTAAAAAACATCAAGCAACACCTCGGTGAGGACCGTGTCCCATGAAACCCCCTTAACTAATGAGTTGTCTCTGACCCTTGGAAGAAACTGGTTGACAACATCTCCTGGAGAGCAAAAACCACATACAAGATGAAATAAATTGCTAGTTTCTGAATCAACATGATGACATAGTGTTGAACAATATAGAGAATGTATTGAAAATAATCACCAATACGGTTAGAATGCATTATACCTATATTGTTCTCCTATAGTCTATTAGTGTTTTTATCATTAAAAAAGAATTATTTAGAGAGATTTTTTTTTCTTTACTGAACAAGGTGATTTTTATTTAGAAATTAAGGATCAGCCAGAGGCTACGGAATTCAATTTTAAAGGCTATGTTGTTGTGATTCCTTGTGCCCTAAAAATGATTTATCTTTAAGTAAGAAAAAAGTAGAAGCCCTAGCTGGCGTAGCTCAGTGGATTGAGCGCGGTTTGTGAACCAAAGTGTTGCAGGTTCGATTCCCAGTCAGGCTATATACCTGGGTTGCAGGCCAGGGCCCCCAGCAACCGCACATTGATGTTTCTCTCTCTTTCTCCCTCCCTTCCCTCTCTAAAAATAAATAAATAAAATCTTTAAAAAAGAAAAAAAGTAGAGATTGAGGTTATTCATAACCCTGCTCACTGTGTGTGTGTGTGTGTGTGTGTGTGTGTGTGTGTGTGCTCGCGTGCGCCGGAGAGTCAGTCATTGATGTCCTTACTGTGAGGACTCGTCCTGCCTTGGAATACACTAACTTTTATAAACAGGGATTTATGGCCACGGATCAATGATGCTTTCACATCAGTTGGTTGAAGCAAGACTCACATAAGGGATTAGGCGGCAGGAGCACACGGAGTCGCTGAGGCCCATCCACTGCTGGTAGTCGGGGTAGTCGCCGCGCCGCAGGAAGTACTGGCGGCCCTGGTAGCTGGGGCGCTCATACAGCATCCAGCAGCCGCTGTCCACGCGGATGGAGTTGCAGCGGCTGAAGTAGGGCTGCAGGTTGGGGCAGTCGCTGCTGCACTCGTAGCACCGGCCCTGGAAGCCCGGGTCCTCATAGAAGGTGATCTGTAGTGGAAAACAAGGAGACAGCAGGCAATCGGCTGGCAGGTACATCCTCAAACCAGAAGACACTGAATAGACACGGTATGGCACCTGGGTTGGCTCACCTTTCCCATGGTCGTTGACGACAACTGATCAGCGTCCAGAGTGATGGGGACAAGAGTGGCAGTTGGTACATATAGCAGGACGGCTGCTGTGTTGGCAAGAACAACACAAAGGGGCTTGGGGGTAGTGTGTGAGGGGATTTCTATGTTCTCTCTCTCTCTCTTTTTTTTTCCATTTGGTATCATGGGTCAGGGGGCCCTCATTCTGTCTGGCATTTTTGACTTATCCTCACTAGCTCCAGTGAAAGGAATTGAAGTCAGCAGAGCTATTATGACCTTGGAGACAAAGGGCGCACTTCTGGTCCTATGCAGCTCTCTAGCAATATATCACACACCCAGCATTTTGTACCGTTTGCCTATGGAAACTGCTGAGATGGGGTTGGTGGGTCCCCAGGGGGGACTCGTGACAATCCCATGAATTCCAGAAGGACCTGACGTGCAAAGGGCAACAACAAGTTCTCTAGTTGAAAAACAATTACATCTCCTAAATGATCTCATCAGTACAATAGGATTTTGAAAAAAAAAACATTTTGTGTCTGTTTCCATAGGAAAAAAGATTAGAACTGTGTATGTTGCAGCAAACTCAGTCATGGTTATGAATGAACGACAAGAGTATATAGGTTCTAGTTTTCTTTTTATTCCTCCTTTTTGTTGTTTTCTGTTGCCTTAATTTTCTGTTATAACTATATATTACTGTCATGAGTTGAAAAAAGGAAAATCAATTTTTTAAATATGTAACTTTGAGTTGATGGTAAAAAGCAGAAACATTTGAAAATAGGCACATTTTGTCTAGGGATTAAACATCTCCCCCGGGGCTGAAATAAAGAGGTGTCCTGAAATCAGCATCATGAGTTGCCTGAGTTTTCCCTCCCTGAAGCGTCACTGTTTCCTAGAGCTGAGGTGATTCTCTATTGCTGCCACCCTATTGATGTAGAAGCACCCTCAGATACGCAGGATGGGAGGATGACTCTTCCCTCAGCTCCTCTTTTCTCATCCCACGTGCAGGTGGAAATCGACACCCAATACCTCTGGGATTCATGGCCGTGAACTGGCTCTAAGAGGGCAGCCAAATACAACTGTAGCAATATGTCTGCAATGCCGCTTGTGGAAGTCCTCAGGCAGCGTGTAAAGCAAACATGTGGAGGTTAAAGGGAGAGACGACAACAGCTAAAAAATAAAAATGTACCCTCACCAGTGGCAGAACTGGACAAAAAGAAAATTTGACAAAGTTCTGGGAAGGTAGGCACCTGGCAGCACACCCAGAGGGCACACGTCACGGAGGTGCTTCTCTGTCCCTGCCGAACGCTGCAGGCCTGCTGGGACACCTCAGTCACAGTTCCAGCATGAAAAAGGCTGCGCTGGTTCTTCCAAATACAAACTCACAGCGGAACACAGCACCATCTTCCACAGAAGCCAAAAAACCACGTGTTGTTGTGCACTTAAAAAAAAAAGGCCAAAACTGTTCTGCAAAGATAGCACATCAAAACCTTAAGAAAAGTGTAGTCTGTATTCACATTCATAAATTGTTATTGCACATATGTACAAGCTAAGCCATCTGCCTAATCAGCACTGGGAAAAGGTACTGAAAGATTAGAATATTTTCCTCCTAGTCACGATATCCTATTAAGAGAAAATCTACACCCATTTTTCTTATAATGCTTTATTGAAATGATTTTAAATGTTTCCATATGGCAACATTGTGAAGGCAATCAGTGATAGATTGATCTTATTTTGGGTTGAAACTTTGGGAAACTGCCTCCTGCTCCACCACTCTGCAGTATTCAGTGCCACACATTTGTAAAATATGCTTCAAAGCCAGCCTGCTCCGACATAGAAATACTATATACTTTTGGAATTCTCCAACCAACAGCCTTCCACTCACAATGGAGTAGCATAAGATACGTGCATTTTTACAGCCCAGATGTAGCCCTGAAATATGATGCTAAGAGAAGAAATCTCAACATCCAAAAATAACACTTCAGTGCAGTTTGTGTCACAGCTAACTGGGAAGAAAAATATGCTGGCAGGTGTTGCAGTTTTAAGATGATGTTTCTTTTCCTCTCCCAGAGACTTTATTATGAAGTACCATGTTCAGCTCCTAACTGACCTGCAGAATAAAAAGATGATTTTGGTATCAAGCATGTCGACTCAACCTGGACACAGACATTAGCTTTCAATCTACAGGAGTTAAAGTCAAATATCACATACTAAGTTATTGACAAAGATGGGTTTAAATGAATGTAGGTACAAAAAGATTTCCATGGAACTGTTCTGAGCCATTTGGAAATGGAAGTATATTTTTCAATTAAATATTATATATGATCTTACAATGGATTCTATACAGAAGGAAAGAATGCTGGAAGAAAACATTATTGGGTCAACTGACAAAATTTGTGTACAGATGGTAGATTAGATCCAAGCATTCACATTGGATTTTCTGAAGTTGATAACTGTACTGGGGTTATGTGAGGGAATGACTTTGTTTTTTGGAAGTACACACTGAAGTATTTGGGGGTAACTTAATATGGTGATGTAACTTCAAATGGATGAGAAAAATTGAGTATCTATCTATACACAGACAGAAAGAGATAAGGGCAGAAGGAGAGATAGAGGCAGAGAGAAGAAGTGATATAACTAATGGAGCAAAACTTAACAATCAGTGAATCTGAGTAAAATGTATATGGTTCTTTGAAGTATTCTTGCAACTTTTCTCTAAGCTCAAAATTATTCTCAAAGAAAAGAAAATAATAAAAGTTATACTTCATTTGACTATACCCAAAGCAGATCATTTCTTTGCCTGTCAGAGGTTGTGTCTTATTCTTGCAGAATATGACTTTGAATTTCTTCTATATTGCTTTGAATGTAAACTTAAGTTGCTCTCCTTCCATTGCTGATAGAGGAGTGCTGATAGGATAGTGAAATCATCTGTTTCTCCTCATTAGCTCTATGAGATTTTACCTCACATAGTTTGATGCTCTGTTGTTCAGTGCATGCATGTTGAGGATTGTTGTCTCCTTGGAGAACAAACCTCTATCATCATGCAGTTCCCTTCTTTATCCCTGATAGCTGTCCTTGCTTTGAAGTCAGCTCTGTCTGAAATTAATATAGCTGCTTTTGCTCTCTTTTGATTAGTGTTAATATGTCATATTTTTCCTCTATCCACTTACTTTTCACCTATATGTGTTGTTTTATTTCAAGTGGGTTTCTTTTAGACAACACAGAATTGGGTGTTGTTTTTTCGTCCACTCTGACAACTTCTGTCTTTTTTTTCTTCATTATGAAACTTTTCATTCAGAAAAGTTGAGAGAATTGTACAATGGAGTACGTATGCCCATAACCTGTTGATGCTGTTTGCCGTGTTCACTTTCATATGCATCAGTGCATCTCTCTACCCCTCTACCCATCCATCTGCCCATCTTATTCTTGGGGGTAGCAGGTTACCCCGTGCCCTCCCCTTCTTTACATTTCCGAGAAGAGTTGTTGAATATTCAGTCTGTTCAGCTCTTTACTTGTTAGGGTGGAATACTGATACCCAACATCCTTCTGTGTGGAAATGGAGAGCAGATCCTTCAAACTTCCCTCTTGCTGTGTCCTCCTCTCTTCCACGGTATTGTGGGCTCCTCAGCAGCAGTGGCAGTGGGAGCCCTTGTGTTATTGCTTGCTGTAGTCCAGGCCCTTTTCTATGCCCTTCCACATATACGTGTACTGACTCACTTAGTCCTTGTAACGATGCTATGAGGTAGGTACTGCTATCACCCTCTTTTTATAGATGAAGCACAAGAGAGATTCTCTTAATAATTCACCCAAGTGGAGGAACCAGTTTTTAAATCTAGCTCTCTGACTCCAGAGGTCACACTCTTAATCACTATAGTGTGCTGTTGTCTAGCTCTTTGGTACAATCCTGTCCATTCCAAATTCATTTCCTAGTCCTCTGCCCAATATTGACACTTTCCTAGGATGTGGTATTGTTTATACCCATTTTGATGAATAAACAAGGTACTAATACCCATACAGCATAAAATAAATATTTAAAACTGTTTGCCAGAATACCTCAATTATTAAAAATAATTTCTCCTGCCCTGGCTGGCATAGCTCAGTGGATTGAGCGTGGGCTGCAAACCAAAGCATCACAGGTTCAATTCCCAGTCAGGGCACATGCCTGAGTTGCAGGCCATGGCCCCCAGCAACCGCACATTGATGTTTCTCTCTCTCTTTCTCCCTCCCTTCCCTCTCTAAAAATAAATGAATAAAAATATTAAAAAAATAAAAGAATAAAAGATCTTTGTCCCTTGATATTTAAAAAATAATAACAATTTCTCCTTTATTCCTTACTTTATGAAGAAATTCAGTGGCTGGAAATATATAGAAAATTCTGTATCTTTTTAAAAAAAATACTTTATTTATTTATTTTTAAAGGAGAAAGGGAGGGAAGGAGAGAGGGGAAGGAAAGGAGAGAGGGAGAGAAACATTAATGTATGGTTGCCTCTCATACGCCCCCTGCTGGGGACCTGGCCTGCAACCCAGGCATGTGTTCTGACTGGGAATTGAACCGAAGCCCTTCAGTTTGCAGGCCTGTGCTCAATCTACTGACCTATACCAGCCAGGACAGAAACTTCTGAATGAGTAATTGTTTCATCCTGAGGTTAAAAAGTTGTTTATCTGCTAATAATATAACATGATATAATATCCATAAGCTATAAACTAGGAAAAGACTAAGAAGCTCAATAAAATGAAAACTTCAAACAATAAACTGTGAAAGTATATTTTACATGCATTTATAAAATAATTATTTCTTTAATAAAAATATTTGTTTCTTTAATTTATTTCTTGGTTATTTCTAACAAAGCAGTAGTAAGACATACACACACAGTAATATTTCAATATCACAAAAATATCACATGACATATTTGTACACATATAGCAATATTTGAATAGCACACGAAACATTGGACTATCACAAGATAAGTGGTTATTTCTAAGAAGTAGGAAAGGGTAGGGGGAAGAGGGGTTCTTTTACTTTTCACTTACAGTTCTTGTATTGTTTGAAATTTTTACTATAAGCATTAAACACTTATTTGAAACCACAGAATAAGAGCTGATTAACTTGTGAATAGCATCTCTCAAATGCTAAAAGATAATAATGGTTAGTATTTTAGGGTTTACTCTGTGCAAGCACTATTTTAACCTCTTAACATGCATAACCTCAGGTAATCATCCCAACAACCTTAAGAGTGAAGTACCATTATTCTTCCCATTTTGCAGAAGAGAAAACTAAGAAACAGAAAGGTTAAGTCATTTGCCTAAAGTCACACAGTAGGCTTTAGGTACAAACCCACAGCATCTAATTCTAGAGGCTAAACTTTTAAAACATTAAAAGTAAAGTACTCCCCAAACATCTGGTATCATTTTGATCCAATTTGTGTTTTTAGACCTACTTCGTTCTTTGGCTGTGTGTCCAGAAATAAATGTATTGATCATTTCTGCTCCGTGGCATTTGCTTCCCTTGTAGAGCTGCTGGTGGCATTTTTATTCATGGCTCCCCTTCTTAACTTGAAACCTAGAGACACATGTAGGAACCATAACTGTACAGAAAAACTTTTTAGAAAAAATGAGTCCACCCACAGTTTTAGATTTTCCCCTTTGTGAGTGCTTTGCTCCCATTACCAAAAGGTCTAAGAAATAAAACTTCCCTGATTTCGATAATAGAGGAAGATCAAATAAATCATAAATGCTGCTGGTTCTATTTGTTTCAACCAGAAAGATGTTATTACCGTAACAACTTTGGCCTTACTTTGTGAGCTCCCCTCCTGTTTGAAATGTCCCTCAGCAGATGCAAGTAAACAGGCTTACTCTGTTTGCGGGCATATTCTGCTGCTTGGGGCGCTGTTAACATGGCAAAAGGGTGCAAGGAGAGGCGGAAAGGTGGAGCTCGGGGAACCTGCAAGGAAAACAGTCCTACTCTGAAAAGCTGCACACACTTTGTGTTGCTAACACCTGCTGCATGGGGCGCTTGGCCTGTTTACCCAACCCGTGGTCCTTAGACTTTACTGGCAGTCCCCTGGTGAGGCTCCTGTCTATTGTCACGCACGTTCACACACTGTCTTCTGTTCCCCCTGCTTGGTTCCTTTTCACATGCTGGCACTCTTCAAATAGTTCCCTTTACCTAGAATAGCTACATTCTTCTTTTCTGCTTAGAAGCTCTTACTTTTCTTAAAGGCTCCTACTTTTCTTTTGAAATGTAGCTCAAATATCACCTTTTCTGAGAAAGTTGCTCGAGTCTCCACACTTTCACTCTCCCATCCTGGCCTCCTGCCCCCCACCCCACCCCAAGGCAGACTTATCAACTCACTTATCTGTGGATTCAGAGCATATTGTGACAGAGAACAAACCCGATGTGTTATAGTTACAATCTGCTGCCTGTTGCACTACACTGGAAACTTCTTCAAGGCTAGAACTGTTCATCCATTCATTCATTCTTTCTTTCATTCAGTCAACATGTGTTCTGTGAGCACCTACTAGGGGCCAGGCTCTGTTTAGGAGTTGTTGTTAGTAAGACAGACAAGGTTCCTGCCTTGTCAGAGCTGAGTGGGGAGAGACAAACAATAAACTATTAGCCATCCGGGAGGATGTACATCATGATACGTTTAATAAGTAAACTGAACAAAATGAAGGGCTAGCAAGTAACTGGATAGTCATCTCTTCAGACAGAATGGACAGAGAAAGCCTCTAGAAGGAAGAAGCGGAGCCTCAGCTGAGACTCACAGGGTGAGCAGCAGTCAGCCATGGGAGAGCTGGAGAGAAGTGTTCCAGGCAGAGGGAATGAGAAGGTCTTCCTGAAATAAACTTTTGCTTTTTGGGCACAGAAAGGAAGCCAGTGTGTGGCTAGAGTGTAGTGAGAAAAAGAAACTTGTAGATGAGGCTGAGAGGGAGGCAGGACCCAGATCACACGGGTCCTTGTTGGTCATGGTATGAAACTGTTCCCCAAAATTGACTCCAGGGTGCAATGGAAGCCACTGAAATATTTTAGAGTGGTAGTGTTACAAGGTCCTATTCAGGTTTTTAAAAAGATCATTCTGGCTGCTATGTGGAGAATGGATTGGAATGTGGAAGGAGGGAAGCTGATTAAACTAGTTTTACCTTTAATCTCTAGTGCTTTAGAGAGTGCCTAGCACATAGGAGACATGCAAATGTTATTAACTAGTTGAACTATGATGCTAGTCAAGGCAAAAGCAGTTGACAGCATGGACTGTTGTGTCAAACTGGCTGTATCAGAATGGAGGCTGCACCATCTACAAGATGTGTGACCTTGGGCATGTCATTTAACTACTCTGTCTGTTTTTTCATGTGATAATAATACTACTGTTACCTACCTTATAAAATTGTGGTAGGGATTAAAGAGCTAGCATATGTAAAGTATTTAGACGAGATCAGGCATGTTCAGGGTGGTATAGCTGTAGACAGTGTAAAGTATTTAGAATAGTGTTTGGTACATAGTACAACATAGTAACTTTAAAGTTTATAATAATTATTATTTATATTTATCATCATCATCATCATCCCCATCATCATTTCTCTCCTTGACTCAGTTCTCTCTCATACAGAATTACCAATCGCAACAACTTGGCCACCAATTCCTTTATGGGATCCTGTCTCATCTACTAGAAAAAGGTCGACTAACTGCTGACAAATAACTGATCAGAGCCAGGCGGCCTGAAATAATTAACATCCCACTGCAAGCTCATTGATTTTCTGCTTTTTCACTGGCAGAGATTCCCATTTTATATGTACAGAATTCTTATTTCTAAGGAGCAAAAGTTGATTACACAATTCTTTTTATGCACTCATTTCAACAAATATGCCATTTCATCAATAGGACACCCTTACATGATGTATAACCGAGGCAAACACCAAAAAAGAAAACCAAGGACCACAAAACAAATACTTATTTTTCAATTTTCAGATCAGTAGAAAATTTTCTGCTTATCTTTACCATTCACAACTGTTAAAGACCACACTCAGAATGATCCAGTTCCCACGTGCCTGGCATCCTTTATCCCTTCAGAGGAGTTTGAGATTTCCACAGGAACTTGAGCTCTAAGATCACCGTGTGGTTTGTACATGGGTGGGGTATTTTTTGTGGGGGAGGTCTTTTTTTTTAAAGAAAGGGACTACATTTATATATTATTTTGTAATTTTAAACAGGAACAACTGAGCAGAGGCCTGGAAGACGCCTGCGCCCTGACAATTTTGTGGGACTGTGGTACCGGCCCCGGGCTGCCCACCTCCAGGCCCCTTTCACCTGAGAAGCCAGCTTCTGTTTTTCACTATCAATATGGGTTTTTGGTTGTACAATATAACACAGAAAACATGTCTTAAGCAATAAATGAGGATGTGTTCTCTTTATTGGCAAAGCAGTTTAGAGCCACCATAGCAGAGGTACTTCTGTTTTTGACCTCGGTCTTTTATTTTAATGGCAAAAATATTTTTTGAGAGTTTACTTCGTATCCAGCATTGTAAGTAATTAAATCTAAGCAGAAACTATGACCTCTAACCTCAGGAAGCACATAATCTATTCAGAAAGATGACCATGAAACAGAGAAAGTAATTGCAAGGAGGTTTTATATAAATATGGGGTGATTATGGCTACAATAATAGCTCTTCAGGATAATGTATGCCAGGTACAAAAAAAAAGAGAGAACAAATTGGCTTATGTGTCGTTCTTTTCTCCCAGTGGTTGGACACTTATGTAACTTATGAAGTGATTCCCCTTGATAAGTCAAGGCACAGCTCATTCCTGATGCACTTCTGCCCTTAGAGGATACAAGACTGACGTTCTCCACACTCAAGTTGCCCTATTTACTGGGGAAGATAAAACCCAATGATTTGAAAGGTCACTTCCAGCTCAAATACTCTATGAGTACTGACAATGTGATGGGTCATGGAAACAATGTAGCTGGGGGTGAGGGGACAGGGAGAGCAACAGGGGAACATTGGGACAACTGTAATAAAACAATAAAAAATTATTTTTAAAGTAGATGAAATTTAAATCCTAAACCTAGAGTCAATCATATCCTCTTTTGTACTTTAATGGTATTTACTAATATCTTCATTGTGTTCATGTAAAAGTAGAACTATGATTGTTATTTCTCAATTCAAGTACTTCCTGAGTGCAAAATTATGTCCAAAGCACATTCAGCAAAAATTTCTTCCAACCAGAAGCGGGAGGAGGAGGAAAAGAAGATGAGGATGTGAAAGGCCTCCTTTTCCTTTTTGGCCCTTTCTCCAGCAAATGGGGCTGAAGAATATCTGTATTGCTTGCTTGCTTTGTTGGAAGGAGACCTATGCTCTTTTCCCTCCAGTTTAAAACTGAGTCGGACAGTTTATATTCACCTGAAACTATCTGTATAACCCTCACTGATGTAAGGCCCTTAGCTGACTTTTCTGCAGGTCCAAAGTCCTCAGCAGAAAATGCCTCCCCATCGGCAAAAACAGCTCCCTATCAGGAAGTAAAACCTGAAGCTAATAAAGTGGGTGAACCATGCCGAGCCCGTGATGTCTTTCTGTCACCAGGTGGCAGCAAATCTTCCTGAAGAGAGCCATCAAACCCACACACAGGCTCAAGTTGCACCGTGTGGCCAGTTCCAATGGCTGGAAATTCTACATAATCTGATTAGTATTCAAAGGGCTTTCAGCTCGTGCTTGAAAGAAGTTTAGGTGTTGCTTAGGAGACATTTTACCAGAAGGAATCAAAGGTCATTCCAATATATGAAGCAATTAGAGAACTCTTGGCAACAACTTTTTTTTTAGCAACCCATCTCCCAGTTAAATTTTTTGAAATCATTCAGCCCCAAGGACTGTTTTTAAAAGTTCCTATGATTTGCAATATTTGAAATGCTATATTTCGATTGAGAGGTTCTGCTCACTCCTAATTTAAGACATCCGGGAAGTCCCTCATGGAGCTGATATGCTTTCAAGAGAAGGGCCTGAAGGTGGGTGGGGGTGGCTGGGAGGCCCCCAGGGGGCAGATGATCCTCAGAATCTTACATCTGTAGCATAAATCATATCACAGCTTTAGAGATATTTCATTGCTTAAAATAGGCAAAGTTTATGTTATGTTCATAATACACATGGGTGCTTGACGAGCTATTTGATTTTTGAATTTTTAGAACAGGGGTTCTCAACCAGCTGTGACTCTGCCCCTGAGGGAACATTTAGCAAAGTCAAGAGACATTTTTGGTTGTCACGGGTGGGGGAGGGGGGATGCTGGTATCTGATGGGCACAGCATTACCCAGAGATGCTGCTAAACATCCCACAAGGCACGGGCCAGCTTCTGACTCCACCCTCTACATGCACAGAGAAGAATGATCTGGTTTAAAACACTGAGAAACCCTGGTTTAGTGGAACTTACAGGAAACCAGATACCTAACCCTCGAATACCAGAACCTGAACTAACCACAGCTAGTATTTTGAGGTTACCGGGTGTTGAGCACTAAGGGCTTTTCTGGTGCAAATTCACTTCATTTCCCACAACAACCTCATCTTCTTGTTTCTCTTTTTACAAATGAAATCAGGGCTGAGACGACTTGCCCACGATTTTTCTGCTTGCAGCTGGTGGAACTAGAGTTTAAACCCTGGCAGTCCAGCTTTGGAATCCTTGTGCTTACCCATTATACAAACTCTCTGTGGCATACAAATCAGAAAGTGAGCTGACACACGTCACCTGTGTCCGTGAACAAATGCAGCCCTTGGAGGGAAACACCCCCTAGGAGGATATCATCTATTCCCCTTCGGAGCTGGTCATTGTTTAGTCTACGTGCACATCCGGGCCTTTTGCTGTTGGCCACCAACTGCGAGGACGGAGATGGTGTGTAACTCAATGGAGCAGGTGCTGACTAAAGGCTCTTGAATGAATAAGGGACGGTAGGAAGAGATGGGCTGGCTTGCCTTTAAGCATCAGGGTTTCCCAGGGCTTCTTGTGCAATATTGATTGTTTGTTAAGAAACAAAAGACTCAGAAAGAACACTAGACCCTTCCCCCTTTCCTGCCCAAGAGATTTCAGACAGAGAAACCTGCTTCAGGAAGAAGAACGTAGGATGTAGCCTCAGCCTCATTCGAATTAAGCGTGGTCAGCACGAGGGCTTCAAGCAGATGCCTGTCAGCTAAAGGCCCCCTGGGTCCCCTTGTTTCTGAGTTGCCGAGCCAGGGTTTCCCTGCCACGTGTGCTCTGCTCTCCCTCACTACCTGTGCATCACTCATTCTCACTTCTGAAATCTAATCCCCCCTTTCTCCTTTGCCCAGAAATGTCACGTATACCCAGTGCTGCGTGTCTTTGGGATTTTCATGGAATGACCATGCCTATGTGAATTCCCTGTGCACATGTATTAAGCTTTGACTTTCTCCTGTTAATCTGTCTCTGTGACTTTGGTGATGAACTCAGCCAGAAGAATCTAGAAGGTGGGAGGAAAAGTATTGGTATTTTTTAGCCCCCATACCTGACGTGGTCACCATTGAATTCCCTGCACCTACAACTACATTGAATGAATGAATGAGCAGAATTGAAACCAGAGTGATCAAGGGAACTGGAGTCTCAGGAGGACAGCCAGGTTACATATGGATTCAGAGGGCAGGACAGTTGGTTTCAAAGTTACAGAACGTAGTAGATACTGGACTCCTAAGCTGGACCTGTTGGGCTCTTGAATTTACACAAACCTGCTATTTGCAGTATGGTCTGCAGGGAAAACAACAAGGGAGGCAGGTGTTCCTGTAGCCATAGCCCTGCCCCGGCCCCGGCTCCCCTTCCAAATCCAGTGGGGGCACTGAAAGCAACAGAAGGCCTGGGTGCGAGGGGCGGGTTCTCCCTGCTGCCTTCCCCGCCTCCCGCCTGCTGCACACCCCTGCCCGCCTCATCCTCCCTTCCCCTTCCCTCTCCCAGAGGCATCTGAAGGCAAAGGGATCAGTAGTTCACCTCCAAATAGAAGCTTGTATTTATGTTTACTAAATGTTCATCCATTTATGAATAGCAAAAATGGAACTGGTTGTGAAGTTCATCTAGAATGCTCCATGATCACTATAAGGAGGCCCAAAGAGGGAAAGGGCCTGGACTCCACAGTAGCCGAGTGGGGACTCAGCCCCAAGTATCTGAACTCCCAGACTGCTCCGACTTGCTCTGCAGGGTTTCAAAGGGGTCTGATGGGAGGAAGAAATGCCGCAGCAATAAACTAATTGTCAGGAGAATGACCCTTGTAGATCTTGTCTTAGTTCTAAATGTTATGGCACTTAACACACAAGTTAAGGGCACTTGGACTTACCAGGTCTACATTACAAAAAGTGTAAGAAATTCTGTTCATCAGGAACGTAGGCAGCATCTAGACTCTAAGCCTGGTGCTTTATTTTCTGCTTCTACTCAGCCTTTCATTAACCAAACACATTTGTTACTATGAATACAGTCCTCCACATAAGGGAAGCATTTTACAAACATTTATTACCTGAGTAAGCTATGGCTACTTCTGGCTTTGTACATTTTGATACAAAACAGTTATTTCATGCCTAACCATACAACATTATACATGTATGAAGTAAAGAGATTCTTTCTAAAAATCCTTTCTATGAATAGTCTCAGGTCTCCCCTACCTTGATAGAAGCAGAATTGAAAGAAGAATCCGCCCCATAAATTTTGAAGACTTCCTCAACTGGGATGCTGTTCTGTTAACGACAACGACAACAACAACCAAATGTATCAGCACATCACGACTTTTCTTTTAGTACCAAACGAAACTGTTACAGATCCAGTATGTCCGCACTGTGTCTGCCAGGCACGGGCACCAAACACATAACTTCTGGGTAAATGGATAAACCAGAATTTCCAGAATCCAATTATTTATGCATTTCATTCTAGGTTTTTTTTTTAAATAAATGTTTTCACACTACAATATAGAAGTCAATGTCTTTATTATATCTTAAAAATGAAACATTTAATATTAATAAATATTAAACATTTGCAAGCCTTGGTTAAAAAGGAAAATAAATGTGCATTAATACCAAAATATGCATAGAAAGTATACCATTTCCATATACGCAAATGATGTTCTCTTCCTTACCATTAGGATTCCAGCATAAGATGATAAAATCATTGCCTCTCTTTCTCTATGGTTTGGATATATGGGTCTGCCACGAAATGGTCTTTTCCTAAGAGGGAACATGAGTAATTAAGAGTGGAGGGTTTATTCATACTGTTTTGACACCTAAGGCTGCGATAATAATCCATCAGTAATCTCCAGTGGCCACATGCTATGCACTTGTTTACAAAATCGATACAATTAATCCACCATTGGTAAAGAACACACTTGGAATTTCAAAATTTCCAACAGTGGTGGTCAATTTGCCCTCATCTATCCACGTTTTCCCAGCTGTCACACATTGGCTACTGGTCACCGTGATGGACAATCATGGATCTGCCAACCAGATCCTTTCCCTTCTTGTGGCCATTTGCTTGGGGCAAACTGCCTGGTTTCACTGTAAGCCTATGTGCTTCGAGGGAAGCTGACAAAACCCTGGATTCCAGAGACTGGAAAACATACTGTGCACTAAGCTGGCCAGGCTATTCTATCCCCTGCGGTGCCCCCAGACAAGTGGGGTAAATAGAGCTATTGCGACATAATTCTATGATTTTAAAAAAAAACAAAACCCACTCTCCTCTGCACTGAATTTTGCAATAAAGTTGGCTGAAACTAAGAATAGTGTCTACCCAGAGGAAAAGGTCAAGAGGCAGATCTTGATGACATGTTTGAGTTTTGAGTTAAGCCCTGCCTCAGCCAGACCTACTCGTGGATTTTCAAACACAGGAGCAGTAAATCTCCTCCCCCTTCTTTTTTCCTTAAGTCTTAAATCTGCTCGAACTGGATTTTCTGCTTATTATAACTACACTCTAACTGATACAGCCATCCAGGACTAGGTGTGCATTCTAAGGCCATAAAACAGAAAGAAAAAAAAAAAACTGGCTTCTAAAATAAACTACGCAGTTCTGGTCTTATTATTTTCATGTTCTTACCAATTGAGTGCGTCTGCCTGGCACACTCAATAATCCTGGAAAGGGAATTATTCTATGATTCAAACGGCTCAACTCAGGGCCATATCTGGTTAAGTGCTTAAGAAGTTGTGTTTGATAGTCCTTATGAAGCACTTGCAGCCTTTACCCACAGAACTGACCGTCTGAAAAACCATGGCCCGTTCATAAGACAGCACAGTCCTATTCCTAAGGGAGAACATTGTCTGCAAGAAAGACTTTCATCTGAAAGACACCAGTTAACAGAGGGGTAAACAATGGAAGCACCGTGTGACTTCTCCCAGGTGAGAACTGTGGGATTTCTTCGGGTTTCTTGTTGGAGAGGGGATTACTCCCCTGCAGCGTTTCCAAATCAGAGTGCGGAAGGCGGAAGACACGAGATGGAACTTCCTTTTTCATTACTCATAGTCACGCATTAAAAAAAAAAAGTATTTCAACTTACCCTTTCTCCCACTCCAGCCAAGTTAAGTCTTCCGAATGATCCAGCCATTTCAAAGCAACACTGATGGCCAAGTCATAGTGGGCCTGGAAGCAGGAGGCACGGGAGCAAAGGAACAGGTGTGAACTTTAGCCAAAGTACCTCCTGGACCCAATGACAGTGGCACTGCTAAGCCTGTTCTGCTATTTGGTCCACAATGGTGAGGAGCATCATCTTTGTCCAGTAACCTGATGCTCAGGCAGAAATCACTAGAGATCTTCAGGCATTATATTTACCTCCCACTAGAGCAGGGTGTTTTTTTTTTCCCCTGTTAGTTTGTTTTTTATTTATGCGAACCAATAAAGAAAGAACAGGTTCTTGGAAAGAATACTAAACTGGGAATCAGGGAATTAAGGCTCAAATCTAAGTATGAGCAGCAACTTATAGTATATCCTCAGGTGAGCCATGGATGTTCTCTGGGCCTCAGTTGTCTAAAGTTTTAAAATAGAAAAAGGTGAAGGTGAAGGAAGAGGGACCCAGAGGACACTCTCTAATTCTGTGAGTAAAGTGACAAAAATGTGCTCCCAGGGACACAGGGGAAGTGGTGTGTCCACCCAGGGAATCCTGGGAGGCTTCAGAGAGGAGGCTTTGGTGGAGCTGGGGCTTGAAGGATGAGGAGAATTTCTGGAGGTGGACAAGGACCTCCCAGGTAGAGGGGCCAGCATGAGCAAAGGGCTGAGGTGGACCTGATTACGTGGCCTGCTAAGAGTCTTATCTAGAAAGCTGAGGACCAATTCGATTTCTGAGGTTGAGGATAACGTCCATCTCTACCCTCAACCTCAGAAAAGGGAGGGTCAGCTTGGCTTTTGTGTTTCAGATGGGTTTCAGGTTCTATCTCACTCCAACATTCTCTAAACAATGTAATTATTTCTGTATCTTCCAGGCACTGAACAAAACTGAAAAGTGAAGAAGAAAAAGAAGGAGGAGGAGGAGGGGGAGGAAAAGAAAAGAAAAAAATGGACTATGATCAGTTGTTGAAACGTAAGTCAAAGACTGGTGCATGGACTGGAAGTGCTGGCTTCACTCATTAAAAATGAAAATTCCCAGCCCCACCTGCCGACCTCCTGAATCACAACGGGCTTGTAATAAGACCTCATTAAAGTTTGAGAAGCAATTATCTAATCGATTTAATTTCTCCATCTAACACATGCACAGAGAAGCACTTCTAACTGCTTATTCAGCTCCGGGTAAGTCAGACAGGGAGATGGGGAGAAGGAGCGCGAGAGCCTTTCTTCCTCACGAGTGCGACAACTGCAGATGGGCAGGATAAAAAAAGCTGAGGGTTTACTCATTTCTTTTGAATTTGAACTTTACAACAGTTTCTTCCTGAATTTATGTGAAGTGAACTTTCATCACGTAACATGAACCTGAGTTGAAACATGAATAATAACAGAAAGAATTTTAGGATTACTCAGCTCTTTGGTTTTTCCAGTAATACAGATGGTAAAAAAGAAAAAAGAAAAAAGAAAAAAGCAGCAAATGAACCCAGCATTGTATCTGAGAACTACATTAAAATTAATTTTGTCTGAAAAAATTTTAACATCATACGTCATGTTTGCCCTTGTACCCATTTTGCTTTTTAATCTTTCTAGTAGCAAATGTCTCATACTTGTATTTTCTCATTCCTTTTGCTTTGGGTGTAATGAGTTGAAAAGACCAAATGGAGAATGCTCGATGAGAAGATGAGAAAGGACATCCTGGAGGATCAGGGCCGGCCTCCTTATCATACACATCAGATCCTGGCTGCGCCCCCTCCACACACACGTAACACAACGTGACTCGCACCCGCATGCCTTGCTTTACCATATCATCTAGAAAGGTGAGTTGCCTTCTTCCTTTGGGGTCAAATTCATTTTCCCGAAGTCTGATGCCAATATAATCTCCCCTTAAAAGCAAGAGAGCAGGATTGAACCATTGGGAATGACACGGGGTCCGTCTACAGCTGAGGGCTCCTGCCCATCCCACCCTCCTCTGCCAAACACAGGAGCGGTCACTGAGGGCTCTGGGAGATGAGTTCGCATTCTTTCTCTCCTTCTTTTTCTTTAAAGAAAAATAAATAACAATTTGGCTTCTTTATTACCAGAATAACAGTATTTTGATTTAAAAGGCAATTCTAGCCCTGACTGGTGTGGCTCAGTGGGTTGGGCATCATCCTGCAACCGAAGGGTCTCTGGTTCTATTCCCAGTCAGGGCACATGCCTGGGTTGCAGGCTGGGTCCCAGGTTGGGGGTGTGAGAGAGGAAACCCATCCATGTGTCTCTGCACATCCATGTTTCTCTCCCTCTCTTTCTCCCTCCCTTCCCTTCTCCCTAAAAACAAACAAACAAACAAATTATTTAAAAAATAAATAAAAGGTGCCCTGGCTGGTGTAGCTCAGTGGATTGAGCGCGGGCTGTGAACCAAAGTGTCCCAGGTTCAATTCCCAGTCCGGGCACATACCTGGGTTGCAGGCCATAACCCCCAGCAACCGCACACTGATGTTTCTCTCTCTCTCTATCTCCCTCCCTTCCCTCTCTAAAAGTAAATAAATAAAATCTTAAAAAAAATAAATAAAATAAATAAAAGGCAATCCTGCAATGCTATGGTCTTAAAATGTCTAATCATGATTAACTTAAATCACATTTATCTAAAAATTAAACTCACATGTGGGCACAAAATTTATAGGAAAACAAGGGAGTATGCTAAATCCCCATGTGCAGAAACAATTTGAAACAGAAAATGAAAGGATTGAGACCCACTGTTTAAAATCAAGAATCTGTTGCTGTCCGTGTTAAAACTCAGGCAGAATGTTCATGGTTGATCAATTTTGGGTATATGATATTCCCTTACAGATGCATTCTTTGTCCTAAAGCTTTTCCTGTTAGAATACAAATATCCTTAGGAGGAGTTATGCATAAAAATACATGAGTAATTTCAGTTTAGTGTATCCTTATCAGGTCCTTCCAGAACAGTGATTTTTAATAAGGTGAGGAGAGAATAAGGGCCCTGGAACAGAAGGGGGTGCTGTTCTGGGAAACTGAGGGAGAGGAACTGGGTGCAGGATACAGGGCCCTGGGGTCTCTGAGGTCCATCTCCACAAATCTCTCCATAAGGCCACGCTTCTGGTTGCCAGGGTTTTTACCATAAACTTTGGGCAAGTCACCTTGTTCCTGCCTTCTAAAACTCTTCTGATTCATTAAGCTTAGACTGACAACATTTCTGAAATGTTTTCTTTGTAATTCCAACATACTTTACTTAAAGCATCATGAAGGCATTTTGGGCTATAAAATTACATTTATATCACTTTTGAAATTTCAGCTCCATGTGGAGGAAGTGGCATTCCTGATTATGGTTTGTTCTTTATTACATTGGAAACACAAACATGCAAACATGTGTGAATTTGTGCATAATTTATTCCAGTGTTTTTTAAGGACTGGTTAAAAGACAATTATCTTAGTAGGTTGGGAGAGGACCTTCGATGGGGTTGTGATAAGGTTTTGATGAAAAGGGTATTATTGTTGTTCCTATAAATACATATGAAATAAGACATAGCCTTTTTCTCCTCCTTTTTATATGGTCTGTTATTTTCACCAACCTCTCAGTTAAGTACCAAGTCAAATAAAAGGTAGCATAGGAGAAAAAAAATGTGTCCTTGGGAAAACTTAATGTTTTCTTTGCTTGTTTAAAAATAAAAGTTCATATGGCAAGAAGAAGCAGATGAATTATTGAGTCAATCAGACTGACAATAAAAGAGGCAGAGGCTGCGATTTAAATGCTGGGCCACTGGCTACCGTTCTCAGAAATCTCCCCGACATCCTCTTCCAGCAGAGCTCTTCCAAAGGCGCACGCTGCCCAGCACAGGCTGACTGGGCTGTGGTCCCAGATCTTAGGCTCTGGAACAGGGATGCCTCGGATGAGCTTGCTGCTGGCAGAAACATCCTCCCAAGAGAGTCAGCATCTGGCTTTGCCCCACATGTGAGGCCTCTCAGGCCGAGTCAGAGGCCAGATCATCGGGCTTTTCCCCCCAATAGTGCGGGAATAAAATCTCCCTTACATTTTTACCCTCTTGCCAATATCAGACCATCTATGACATAAAACCCACCAAATGCTGAGTATAATAAATGAAAGTTATTCTCCATCATACTTACAAGAGCTTTTTCATTTCCTTCTTTAGGAGCTTTCTTTCCATGATTAAAGGGGCATGCAGCTGAGCAGGTGTCTGCAGCGTACACTGCACCTGATACCCGTTGGGAAGACAGCGGCTTCTGTGAGCCTAAAAGCTACAGCAGCAAATGAGAGAGAATTTGAGTTAGGGATGCTATCACTCCAAATACCAGTCATGGAGTCCCAGGCTCTGGAAGGGATCTGAGAATGTGCACAGTTCAGGCCTCTTACCCAGCAGGCTCCCGGTCAGAAGCTGTCTGGTAGCCAGTGCACTGTGCGTTGAGTATATCTGATGCTTCTTATTTCTTCCAAATTTTGCCAATACTCATTATTTACTTATCCTTGTAATAAACTAGTAAGTAAAACTGGCATGGTTTGTGCCAGTTGTTTTGGTTTGCCAAAAATGGCAAACCAAAAATGGATGGTTTGTGATTAGAGTATGTTCAAACTCTATGCACATACAATCTAGTGACTCCCAGTGCACTCACCATCCTGCAATGGCTCATAATAGTTTTCTGTAGAAACCATGTTCAACCTCTGACAGCCAGGAGCTCCCTGAAAGAACATGTGGTTTCGGTAAATGTGAGGCTGTGTCTTCACTTTCTACCCCAACATCGAACCAGAAATAGGATTTCAGGTGACGGGGTCAAAAGGGTTCTGAAGTCACGAAAAGAAGTTTACAAAACAAAATTATTACTATTGAATGGGGTGCTCAGGGAGCAATATAAATGGCATATCAACTGTATCTGCAATGTTTTATTTCTTTAAAAAGACTGAAAGCAGATTGTGATGATTGATTTAATATGTCAACTTGGCTGGGCCACTGTGCTCAGATATTTGGTCAAATATTGTTTTGGATGTTTCTATGAAGGTGTTTTATGGATAGTAACATTTAAATCTGTGGACTCGAGTAAAGCAGATTACTCTCCATTATGTGGGTGGGCTGCACTCGATCAGTTGAAGGCCTTAAAAACACACAAAGGCTGACCTCTCCCCAGCAAGAAGGATTCTGCCAGCAGACTGCCTTTGGACTTGAATCGCATCTCTTCCCTGAGTCTCCAGCCTGCCAGCCCACCCATCAGGGTTTGAACTGCCCACCCCACCACAATCATGTTGTTGTCAGTGGAAGTCAGGCTCTTCCACAGGATCAGGAGAAGAGCCTTGCAAGGACCCACGCATGAAAGACTGTAATGTGGCAAAATTCATCTGGGTGGAAATCTGCCCCCAGGTTTCCCATTTTCCATATCCTTCTGTTCCGTCATGGAAAAAGTGCAACTGCATCTTCAGCAAGGCCAAAACAAAAGGCAGTGTCTAGAGTTTCTATTTCATATTAAAGCTTAATCCTTCGGAGCCTACGCAGTCTGCTGTGGGCCCCAGGAGCTGCTAGGCCTGCATGATCACTTGTACCTCCTGGGTGAGAGAGAATGCTTGACTGCATGGGGCTTGTGCATGTCACAGGAGAGAGAGAGAGAGAGAGAGAGAGAGATAGATCATGGGCTTTTGATAGGCTCACCCTAGTTGGACTGACAGGCCTCTTTGGTCAAGCTCTTCCTTCTGCCCTGCCCTCCCTACCCCCAACAATTGGACACTGGAGCAGGGAAAGGAGGAGTGGTAATCCCCTTGGTGGAGCAATGCTGGGATCCCCCAGTGCGAGTGCGAGGCTGTACCTTCCTGGTGAAGCAAACAGGCTCATGCTCCCCAGTTTTTTAAGCTCAATGCCATCTTCCTTTGCTCCTCTTTCTTATTAATAATTAGTTAACTACCTACAGTAACAAGGTGAGCCAATTTCTTAAACTACATCTCTATGTATATGTACACATCCTCTTGGTTCTGTTTCTCTGGAGAACCCTGACTAATACACAAATATAAGAAAAAAGTTAATATTAGTTGACTTTGAGATTATAGGTTTATGGATATTCATTAAATTACATTTTGGTATTTTGGAAATTATGCATATGTTTTAGGTCACTACTTTAGAAATGATTGGAAACAACTTTAGAAACCTTTTTTAAAAAGTAGCTTCATTTGATTCAACTCTCCAACAATAAGCAGAAAGGAAGCAGAATGCCACTGATTTAAATGGATTCTTCCCCAGACCAATTTAATTATTTTAGACCATTATTGCTGCTGCTGCATCTATCTGCCTTGGATGGGATGTGAAAGGGGGAAAGAAAGTAGGAGCATTCCCTTGCTCCTTTTTAATGGATTAACTATTAAAACAGTAACATGCTCTCTATAGGGAAATAAACTTGGAGTGGGTACTGCAAGCCAGAGAGGTGGCCTCATGGCCTAGAGAGAGAAAAGCACGGCCCCGGGATGGCCAGACACTGGGATGTAGTGTCTGCTGCACCAGTGGCTGGTGTGGCCGTGGTCAGCCTCTTGGCTCTCACGCACCTCAGTCTCAGGTGTTGTCTAAAAAAACGATGAGCCTGATTAATATCACCAAGAACACCTTTTGCCCTAACATTGTACAACTCCACGAAGGATAGCATATATTTATCATTCTTCTAATTCAATAAGTTGAAAAAAAAAACATTTGTTAGTAGAACATTTGTCCTACCTCAACTCCTTGACTGGTGGTGGTGTGCGTGTGGTGGGGTGTAGGAAGGGGGTGCTCGCTTAGTTTCTATGCCTTTTTAAAAAGCAAAAGACTTAGTAGTTGTTTTAACCCCCTTTGTTTTGCCATTCTGAGTCAGCCCTTTGAATTTCTGACTTACAAATTACAAGATTTGCATCTCTTGATTGGTGCGACAACTTCTGCTTAGACCCTCCCACCTTCCCTCTCCCACAGCATTCAGTGTGGCATAATATGCAAAGTTTTAAACCTTTAAAATATGAGCATCTCCCACCCCCACAGCACTAAGCTAGAGGTCCAGGGACCCTGGGACTACCAACTAGCTGTGTCCCCGTGGGTAAGTGAACTCTCCTCTCTGTGTTTTTGTGTTTTCTCCTTTGTAAAAGAAGCATTGAATGCTTGGAGAGGTCTCTTCCAGCTGTTCGAGTTCAGTAACTGACATGCATTGAGTAGCTACACATGGTTGAAAGAGGGCCATTTATAGAGACTCTATTCAGTGTAAATTTGAATTCACCCTTCTTTTCTGTCTATAGAGCTTTAGCAAAAACAAGACTCTGGCTGGAAACACACACAGAAGAGCTACTGGAAAGATGTCAGGCGTCTCAGAAGTTAGCTGTTTCATTAAAACCAACCTCCCAGAAGACAGAGCCCCCACATTCTATAGGAATATCACGCCCTGGGGAATATCTACACCCTCCCTTCAGGCCGCCCCCTCTGCACCCCGACATCAATGATACAGATCTCTCAGACTGCGTTCTGTTAGGTGATTGGCATTTAACAAATTTCCCTTTCAGAATCTCTCGCCAGCCGGAGACTGGTTCCAGGGCTTTTGTTCTTCCCTGCTTCTGGAGGCACGCTTGAGCTTCTGCTCTGGCTGGTGCTCCCAGGCATCAGAAAAACATACTTTTTGGTGGTTGCTAGGAAACAGTGACTGAATGAAAATAATTTGTTTTTTAAATACACCCCGATGCTCCAACCAGGAGGGGAAAAAGTCATATGTTTGGGGCAGAATTGTGATCCTGACCTGGAGTTCATATATATATATATATATAACCTGAGTAGGTTCAGTTTCTGATCTAAATGATTAATTGGAAAGCGGAGAGGATGTGAGAAATCCACCTCCTGCAGGGTTTTTTATAGCACTTGGCTGCAGACCCAGGAGTCTACTGGCCGAGCAAGGATTTCTGGGGAAGCCAGTGAACCTCTGGCGCCTTACACACTTAGAGTGCCTCCATGCACTTAGGGTGATTCCACTTGATGACAACAGACACAGTGGAGATCCCGAAGAACCATCACCTTGGTGCTCGGGCTCTTTCCTCCTCGTCATAAGCACACCCTTTCTTGCTTAAAGCTTGCTGATGGCTTCCAGTTGCTCTTAGAATATAATCTAGAGTCCTAACCATAGCCTGTCAATGAGTCTCCTCCATGACCTGGACAGAGGCAGTGTGTTATTCTGGCCCATCTAGGCCTGGGTGTCTGTTAGGAGTCCGGGCCAAGTGGAGAGGTCAAATGTGGGGTTCTGGGTGACAGTGCTACCTGAGGCCCCAGTCAACAGCTGTGTGAGTGAGGAAACATCCCAGAGGACGTTAGCCGTTGCCATTATCTGACTGAAACTGTATGGGAGACCCCGAGTGAGAGTCACTCAGTGAGAACTGCCTCACTGAGCCCAATGCCTAGAGCCATGAGAGGTAACAATAATTATTGTTGTTTGAAGCCCTTAAGCTTTGAAATAACTCATTCAGCAACAGCTGATGACCAGACCACCATCAGTGAGATCTGGGTACCTCTGTGCTTCATCTCATGTATGAAATGAAGAAAATAATAGTCCCAGCACCACATGGTTATTGCAGGCATGAAGCAAGCAATCGAGTGAAGAGTCTAAGGCAGTGCTCATATGAGGTTAATAAATGTTGGCTACAAATGTTATTATTGTGTATGTAAACTGTAATCAAACAACAAGCAAGATCTGGAATAGCCCATTTCACAACGTGTCAAATTGACAGCGACACGAAATGACTCATCTCTTCTCATTCCCAGAGACTGAGAGTTGAGCACCGGACCTTGGCAATAGAGTGACTTCTATATCGAGCACATCCTTGGATGACCTCCATCCTCTGGTGCGCCTGTGGGGTAAATGCACACTCTAAATATAAATGATGCCGCTACTAAGTTATCCCTCCCCTCTCAACCCCAGAGGGAGTAACCATTTTCTTCTATGTGGATAAAAACCTTCAGTTCTGAAAGTATTTGTGGGTTCCAATTTGCTCCTTGCAGTCAAAGAAGATTCTTTTAGGGAAAATGTACCTGTTGTTCAAACAACACTTGAGCTATTTTGGAAGTCTATTGGTTCATGCGTAGCTTTATAAAAGAACTTCTTTCTTTCTTTTTTTCAGTTTTAGCACTAAGTGTATTAAATGAAAATACCTTTAAGGCCCCTTTTTTCACTGCACTGTATTATTATTATTTTTAATTATCCTTTACCAGCCTCCTCTTACTTCCAGACCACATAGTTACAGGCAGCGTCCCTATAAGTTGGGTCAGCAGACCATCTCTGGGAGGAAGAATCGGCAGAAGGGGAAGCAGAAATGCCCAGGAGGAGCCTGGGCTCCTGACCACCCCCAGGGAGTCTGACTTTCCCTGGAAGACTGGGGCCCCGTCAGAGACCAGGGACATGCTGACTGCAGCTGCTGGCCCGGCCAGGGTGTGCTGTGCATGAAGGCCCTCAGGCAGCACTAGAAAAACACGGGGAACTTCAGACTTTGGAAAATGCCAAATCATTAACCTTAGGGTCCAGTCCTTGCCCCCGATCTGTAGGGTTTTTTGGAGGTTTCCTTGGAATCTGATTCACTGTGGCTAAGTCAGCCCTGTCAACCCTGTGTGTAATACCTAATCCCTAGACAGAAGGAAAGCAGAGAGGAACTTGATGTGTGTGGGGTGGGGCTGGGGCTGGGGATGCGAGGGAAAAAGCAGAGGTCTAGACCCCCACACACACATTCACCCATGATGGAACTGTTCCTGCACCATCAATCTGAACTCTGAGTTATCACAAAACAACAATAAATCACAACCTGGGCTCGCTGTGTCCTCCTGCTGCAGCTGTGACAATATTACGATAGTATATATCCTGTGGTATCTATGGCCTTTATCATTAAGCTCTTCACATCCAAAGAGGCTTTGAATGGAAACATGCATTGTATCTAGTAGATTCTGGGAAAATTATCCTGGAGTTACCTGAAATCTAGGACAAATATCCCAGCAGCTAGAGAATCAAGAATTCCTGCCACACTCTTGATCCCATAACCTGAAGTGCTTAAAGGAATGACGGGACAACAATCTCTGTTTGTTTAACTGTTGGAGAGAGTCTGTTCAGAATTGGAAGGGAGAAAGCTGAAAAAAACAAACAAACCAGACCTTAATAGTGGACCTCAGAGAACATCTACTGAAAATAACTGTCAGTGCCAGCAAGGGGCATACAGTAAACAGGACATCTTCAATTGTACCCATTAGGGATAACTTGCAATTAATCATCCTCATCCTTTTCTTCTTAGGATGGTTATTAGGCAATCAAAACCGTGTAAGCTGGCTGACCACATCTGGTGGTTTTTTCCTAACTCCTTCCCTGGTTCTCAAACATTAGCATTCATAAGAATTACCAGGAGATTCCTGGAGCACAGCCTTTAGAATCTGATTTAGTAGGTGGAGCCCAGGAACCTTCATTTGAATAACTATGTGGGGGTTTTCAATTGAATTCTCCAGCTGGGTGACCCACCCAGCCCTGGTGAGTGAGTCCCTAGAAGGTAGCCCTCGCTGGACTCATTTTGTCTTGATCACTGAGAAAAGTGGTAGTTCGGCCTCAGTTCTGCTACTTACTAGCTGACACTGGGCAAATCACTTTTATTTTCTGGGCCTCTGTTTCGTCCTGTTTAAAAATGGAGCGATAGAGTGTGGGAGGAATTAAATGAAAATTCATATAAAGGACCAGAGCAACCAATGTGAATTCCCTCAACCTTTATCCTACTTAGAAATTTAACACTACATTGCTTCTTCAAATTGTGTTCTAGTGCCAAACAACAGAATTATCCAAACTTTTGAAACATGGTCCACTTGCAAGCTTGCAACTTGAACCTGGTAGAAGGTTAATCTTATTTACAGAAAACCAGGTGTTGAGAAAACAATTTATTTTCAAATGGTACAGACGTCAGCATGAATCCTAAGGTCATTAATTTTGCATGAGTCTGAGCCTATACACTGCTTGTCCCTAACTCCTGTTTACAGGGGATAATTCCATGTATACATCTCAACCACTCCAACGTGCCTAGACTTTGTCACCCTCCTGGTATCTCAGGACCCTGCAGGGATTCATTCTTCTCTTTTCTTTGTATTTCTTTTCTAATCCAGCCTATTAACTAATATATTTCCCTAGGTCAACTCAGATCAGAATGAGAAAACTATATTTAAGATGTACATGGAGGAGCAAAAAGAGGTTCATATGGGAAATAATATAATAATTAATCATAATACAAGAATAAACTGTTCCACATACAACTGTAAACTTCCTTTTGACCCATCCTGTATCTGAGACTAAAACTTCAAAAGTGCCTACTCACTTTGTATTTAAATAGATCCTCTATGAGAAATTGACATAATTATTGAAATAATAAATGGATTTTTGTTTGTTTTATGAAAGTTGCCTTTATAATTTACATGCTTGGGCCCTAAACTCCAGTGTAGAATTATATATAACCTGGCTGTCCCCCTTCTGTGGGCAGTATGTAAGTGGTGGAATATAAAGCTTCAGGAGGGCAGAAGTCAAGTGTAACTCACCACAGTGTGCCTACTGCTTAGGCCATGCCTGGCCCAGTGGACCCTCCAAAACCATTTGTTGGTTGAATGCATACGTTTGAAGATTCAAGACCTGAATTTCTCTTAGAATTTCATTCAGTTGTTTACAATGTGATACACTTTGTTACCTCGCTCATAAGGATTTTTACTGCCTTTGTTCACTGTGGTAACCTAATTGGATGGCAAAGGGTATCACTTTCAAAGATGGGAATGTGAATAGCCTCATACAAATGAGCAAAACATTTATTCAAAAATATTGGTATGCCTTTTAGCATATCATTGTCAAGAGTTATAATGACAGTTTTTCACTCACCTTGATCTCTTTCTCTAACAGCTGCCTGAAGGCCTACCTTCATGTGAATTACTAGCCTTTCCTCTGACTTCCTTGGATACTGACCTCCCGTCTTTCAGGTTGCTTCTTTGTACCTCGCTGACTCTTGTACTTGTTTCCTAAATGTGGCCAACCACTGGCCATTTACTGTTCTCATTTCACTATTCTTTCTTAGAGCATGTCTACTTTCAACACTCAACCACTGGCTACATCTCCGGCCTTGACTTACTTATTCATCTTCACATGCTGCTTGTAATCCCTCTAATGCGGTGTTCTGCCTATCTCAAATTCATTGTCTGTAACTGAACCCATTTTTGGCTTGCAACCAGCTGTCTTTGGGACTCGTGTATTTTTTATGGTGGTACCTTAAATGTTTCACTCATCCAGGCTCAAAAAGACTGATCTTAAAAATATATTTCCTTCTTTTAATTTTTAAGATTACCAGTGAAATCTGACTGCTGAGTGGATAATGTGGAATCTAATGTACCAGGATTCCAAATACATGTAAAATAGCTCCTACTGATGTAGAAGATTCACTGACTATTGTATGTTAACCCTAAAAACCAAGTTGAAGAGGAGATTAAACAAAATTGGTAGTAGAGCACCAGGCTATACCCTGCTTACTTGTATTTCTCCCTAATATTTATCATAGACATAAACTAAGTATGATAGATATAAATATCTATGCAATAAATTAGAATAGTTGTTAAGGTTTTTTAGAGGTTGGCAGAAATCTAAACTTTTTATGCAGTAGATTAGGAAAAATGTTTGGGTGATATCCAGAAGATGCTGGATGTTTCCTTGGAATATATCTGTTGGCATGTTTTCAGGTTAAACAGATCCTGGTAGCAAGAAGGGGAGGTTAAGTTAAAGGTGCTATAACTACTCAAAAGTCCAATGATAGGTCATTCTTACATATAGATTCCATCACTCTCAAGTGTGTCTGGGCTATTCCCCCGACCCAGCCCTTTGAGTATATGGGTATCATCCCACTGCTTCGTGGACTCCATGGTTTCTGATGAGAAATCAGCAGTTAGTTTTATTGAGGATCTCATATACATGATATGTAGCTTCTCTTTTGCTGCTTTTAAGATTTTCTCTTCATCAATGGCTTTTGACAGATTCTTCTTAGTGGGGTATGATGATATCTATTATAAGATCAGATTGCCTCATAGAGATAGCAGTGGCTTTTATAGTTACAATTTGTGGCTTTGAACCCAATGAAGTTTATAGCAAAGAAAACATGCTACATACAAGATAAACTCATTGACTTGATTCCTATTATGCTATTTGTAGGCAAAATGGTGGCTTGCTATACCTCCAAGGTTACTAACATTTTATATAATTCAAATAACCACCTGCCAACAATTTCAAGTGGAAAGGCTTATGTCTTCTTGACTCTGAGAAGGTTTCACATGCATGTTTTTGTTTCTTATGGGAAGCTTTGAAAACATTCCAAATGAGTTGAGCATCCAAATGGGTTAATGCTTCAAGTACAATGCAAATGATAAAATTTGAATAGCACTTCTGTACACACAATCACT
The DNA here is from genome assembly GCF_019186645.2 of Phyllostomus hastatus. Classification (NCBI taxonomy): domain Eukaryota; kingdom Metazoa; phylum Chordata; class Mammalia; order Chiroptera; family Phyllostomidae; genus Phyllostomus; species Phyllostomus hastatus. The sequence continues at coordinate 16,201,123 of NW_025333583.1, read as the reverse complement.
AGTGATTCCATTGCTGCAGAAAAAGAAAAGTGTGAACTCAAACTACTTCCAGAAACAGAGAATTGAACTAGGAATAAATGTGAGTAGGAAAATTTCATCCTTTGATGTATCTTAAATCTCCTTCTGTGCTCAGCTGGGAGTTTGTAAAGCACTCACATCAGATCTGATACTCTTCCAGTAATTCTCTAAGAACATGGAACACATATCACTGAGCCAGCGAGTTAGTCACAACTGTGCAAAAGGGCAAGAATTAAAACACTGATTGTACAGATAAAGATGTTGCTTATCTCACCATAGCTTCATTAAAAATAAGACCCAAGTTAACTCCAAAGAAATTCTGAAAGGCATTTCCATTATAATAGGAAAGAATCTTACAGAACACTGTAGAAGCCCCAATGGCTCAAGCCCAAGCTGTCTTACTTTTGGCACTGGTACAATGCAAGTGCCCAGTCTCGCTGACTTGTGAGAGAGGTACCCCCTTCCTCAGGTTGTGGGTCTGGTGGAACACTGACATCCCAAGAGAGAGTCAGGATTAGAGGATGTGTTCAAGTCTATTTATTGGGTGAAGTATGCTCAAAGACATAAGAAAATTTTTAAAAAGCCTCTCATGTAAAGAATTTGATCCAGATGGAAAAACCAGATTAAAAGTTTTGGGTAAGTTCCAAGTTGCAAGTCTTCATGGAATAGTACAAGGTGTGGTAATGAATTTGCAGGAAAAAAACAAGTCATCAGCATGCAGGCTATCTCAAAACAAAACAAAACAAAACAAAAAAAGAAACATGTTTGAAAAAATACTAATTGAGTAATCTAGTAAATGGAGTAAGTATAACCAGGAAATATGGAAAATTTTAAATAGGTAAGAGGAGCTCTAGAACATTAGACTAAAAATTCAGAGCCAAAATTTTCAGTTTCTATCATATGGTTTAAACATTTCACTTCGGAAATTTGTAGAATTTGCAGGCCTTGTAGAAAATACCTGAAAAGCTCCTGAAGTAGAAAAAAAGTGGAACAAAAATTTTTTGGCTTGAAAATAGAAAAATATGCCCTGGCTGGGTAGCTCAATTTGTTAGAACATTGCCTTGATATGCCAAGGTTGACAGTTCAATCCCTGGTCAAACATACAAGAAATCAAACAATGAATGCATAAATAAATGGAACAACAAATTGAGGTTTCTCTCTGTCTTTTAAAATAAAAAAAAATGAAAATGGTAAAAAAGAAAGACAAAATAGGAAAATGTGACTAAGTTAGAAAAATATCTTTAAAAAATATTTTATTTATTTTTAGAGAGAGTGGAAGGGAGGGAGAAAGAGGAAGAGAAACATCAATGTGTGGTTGCCTCTCATGTGTCCCCCACTGAGGACCTGGCCTGCAGCCCAGGCATGTGCCCTAACGGGGAATTGAGCAGGCAACCCTTTGGTTCCCAGTCTGGTGCTCAATCCACTGAGCTACACCAGCCGGGGCAGAAAATTATCTTGAAGCTTAATTTCTGAGCATATAAATAATGTACAAGGCCAACTAGGAAAAGGATTATTCCCATGGAGAAATCAAATGAAAGGTTTAAACCCCAAAACTCCAAAGAATAAAGTGTCATGGATTCATCAAGTAAGAGAAGGTCCCAAAAGCCACCTAAAGCCCCCCAAGCACCTGTACTCACAATTCTTTGTGTATAGTCCTGGTAGCATTATAGGGACATTTTAGAGAGACACTTTCTTGTTTATATCCAAAAAGGTTAAAGACAATGTGATGGGCAAACCAAAAGGCTTTGGCAGGAGGGTAAGGCAGCACTGGAGAGAAAGTCCTTGAATTTGACCCAGGAAAATGGGGACCTCTGAAATTCAAAACAGATTACCTAATAAATGTTTAAGCTTATTATTGTAAAATAAAATGCATACAGTAAACCACACAAAAGTAAAAGTAGATATATTCATCTCTCGAAAGGATCAGTAACTAGTGACCCTAGCACTCTAGTTCCTTCATTTTCTTTTAACTCGGATCTGTCCTTCCATGCCAGCATTACATTGTTAAGTAAATCTCCAGTCTCTCCTGGTGGTCTTTCAGCACTTCCTGCTGAGCCACTTGGGCGTGGTGGTGTGTGTGGGGGTAATCTAACCTGGGAAGGAAAGCAAGGAGAAACTCATTCTATTGCTAGAAAAGAAAGACTGAGGCCTAATACACAAGATAGTATCTTTCTTTACCCAATTAACTGTTTGCAAAATACTCCTGTTAATGCTGACTGGACCCAACTTAATGGTTTCCCACCGGCTAAATTTGAGTCAATTTGAGCATCAAAATACATGACAGTATAATCCATGGAAGAAAGCAAAACTCCTTGAATCTATACTAATATGAATGAATAAATAAATGCAGAGATAGGGAAGTTCTTCTGTACAGGAGACTATAAATATGTAATATAGTTAGTCCTGGCAGGTGGCTCAGTTGGTTGGAGCACTGTCCCCTCCATCAAAAGGTTGTAGGTTCGATTTCTAGTCAGGACACATACCCAGGTTGCGGGTTCAATACCCAGTTGGGGCACAACAGGAGGCAACTGATCAATGTTTCTCTCTCTCTCTAAAAATTAATAAACAACCTTGGGTAATGATGAAAAATGTAATACACTTAAAATGTATATAATAACTATGGAAGGTATGATGGATTGATAGTCATCAATTGATGCTAAAACTATGGGTGAATTTTGATGACAAACTGTATTATATGGCATCTCCCTACGTGTTACTTCTGTTTGCAAAGGGGAAAACTGTAAATGCACAGTGAAGTGGGGCAGCTACCACCTTAGTCAAGTGAGAAAAGCGATCTTCACTGGCATTGAGACAAACCACCACTATGTTCTTTCATCTCCTCACTGTTACACACTGAGAAGGACACTGTATCACTTAAGTATTTCTGCCAAAAATGCAGAACTTGAAATCTAATTGCAAGGAAACATCAAACTCTGAGTTGAAGGACTTTACAAAATAACTAGCCTGTGCTCTTCAGACATGTCAAGGGCTGACTCTAGGAAGACAGAGAAGGGTGTGGGGACTGTTTCAGACAAAAGGAGACTTAAGCGATGTGACCACTGCACGCAGCATGATGTATGGTTCTGGATGGATCTTGGCGGGGAAACTGTAAAGGTGATTGGAGTGGTTGTTGTAGTTTGAATAGGGACTCCATTATAGTGTCTCAGTTAAATTTCCTCACTTTGATCATGGCATTATGGTTATATAAAAGAATGGATTATTTAGGGGTAAAGGACACAATGTCTTCAAATTACTCTAAAGTGGTTCAGGAAAAAAAGGCTGCATGTGTGTGCTGGGAACTGCCCTGCCTGCTATCAGAAGCTGTAACCCCCGCCTAGGCTAAGGCTAAGGGAACACCCTTGGAACCGTAAGCCAGCAAGGAGACAAAAGCTTATCTCCCTGGCAGGAGCAGTGCTTCTGCTGCTTCATTCATAACTGAACCCCAAAGCTTGGTCAGTCAGCCAAAGACGGGTAAGATTCCCCAAGGGAGGAACAATCTAAGACAGGCACGATCACGTGGGAGGCCCCCAAAAGAAGGACTTTGGGGGCTACAGCAAAAGGGGGTGATGGACCCTCGCTCCTCGGCTTTGACATAGCCTGAGTCCTCATTGTCTGGGAGAAAATCTTATCTCTTGGTTGCCTTAGTTCCCTTGCTCCACTTAAACCTGAAACAATGACAGGGTGGTGCAGCACTGTGCTGAAAAGGGCAGATTCCCCAGGTGATCAGACCTAAGAATATGTAAAATCCTGTGAAACCCGCTTTGTTTAGAATGCTCTCAGTTGAATGAGAAGGGTCCAAGGAGGAAGTTAGTTTGTTCCTTAAAGTCTTACAGCTCTTTGACCCTGACTCAAAATAGGCCCTCAGTCTTCCTTGTTATCTCTTGTTTGATCCTTACTTCCTAGCAATGAGTAATGAGCTTTTACCTGAATTCTTATGCAAACAAAACCAATAAAAAGCCTCTCTGGAGGGGGAACAGCACGTTCTCCCCACGTGAGGAGTGTCCCTGCTGTTCCTATTGCCCCTCAGGACCGGGTTGTCTCTGTGTATGTTTTTCTGGTTTCAATGAGCCATCCACAGCGTTCCGTGATCACTTCTGGCCGGTGACCCATGCATCATGTGTGTGTGAAGAGGGAAGACAGAAAATGATACAGCAAATGATGCAAATGTTAAAAATTGAGAAAGGATTTCTTCATACTATTTTTACAATTTTCCTGTAAATTTGAAATACCCAAATCAAATGTCAGACGATGCTAGTGTTTGCAAAATTCACCTCTTTCAGAGTCTTAGATACCATCCAAATTCAGTTGTTCAAGTTTCTTGTTCTAGAATAATTTGCAATTTGGATGCTACATTCTCTCTAATATTAAAAATAGGGATTATGAAATAAAACCTCTAACAGAGGTGATAAAAGTACAATTTTTAAATCAGTATTTATAAATACTGTCTTCCTTAATATTTTTATATTAGCTTCTAATAGGAAGCTAATATAATAGCTTCCTTTTTCATAGGAAGAGACAAGACCCTTTGGGGAAAACTTCTTATATAAAGATTCAAATGGAGAATAGGAAATCACTTCTCAGAAAGACTGTATGTCTCAGGCAAGAAAACAGTGTAGCTGCGATTCTAACTACTATGTTTAAATTTTAAGTATTTTGTTAAAAATTCCACTTAGGGAACAGTGCTTGCAGTTTAGGGAGTCTGGAAGTCTAGACCTCTCTGCCTCTCCCTCCCAGGAGCCCGCTGTCGTCAGGATCATGCTAAGCAGCGGTCATTTTCTGGGTCAACAACCCTGATCCTGATGCTGTTACAAAATAAACTATTAGTTTCTGAATGTGTTGGTCAGCAGCTGTTCCTTTGCTGATTATTTTAGAACACTGCTTCTTGGACAAACGCTGAATCTCATACTGGAGCAGGGCTTTGCTGCCACAAAAACTCATCGAATTGACTCCCAAGATACTTGTGAGTGATAAAGGGTCTACTTCGGATCATCCAATCCAATGCCATCCTTTTGTTCCATGTGAGGCTTTCTTCTTCTACTGAAGCCTGCAAACGTGCAGGTATGGCAGAAAGAGCCCTTGAACAGCTGTAAGGGTCCCTGGGTTCTAGACCAAAACACTCACTGATGTATTGTACAACTCAATCAAACCTCCTCTCCGGGCCTGTTTGCTTCCCCTTAATCTATAACGGTAGGTACCTTGATGCTGCCGGGTGGCGGACCAGCCGTTCTCCAGGTGTGCAGCTGGACACTTAGGAAACCTGAGCTGTTCCCTTTCCTCAGTCCCCACAGCTCCTGGGACTCACCAATCCCCACTAACTCAGCTTTCTTTTCTCAGGATCATTCTCTCCCTCCTCAGTGTCATTGTGAGCTCAGTTCAGATCTCCATCATTTCCCACCTGAATTACTACAACAACCTCCTGGCTGGTCTTCCTTGCTCGACTGTGCCCACCACTCCTGCCTCCCTCCCTCCACTGCTGCTCATTCCTCATGAAAGCTGTCCAGTGCTATTTCTTACAGTGAAAATACGATCATGCCCCTCCCTTCATAAGCCTTTGTGGGCTCCCTATTAACTGACATAATACCTAAACTCCTTAGTGTGCACATAGACTCGGCTCCCTAAGATTCCACAGTCGCCCGTTTTGTTCTGTCTTTGGTCTCCTTTCTTTTTCGCCGTTGAGTCCACCTCTTACTGTTGAGTCACCCATTTTCCCACAGTGAACTCTTGGAGGGCTGCGAGTTTTCAAAATCAAATTCCTACGGCTGGCACCTGGCACAGTGCCTGGCAACCAAAGTACGTACGTGGCAGAAATAAAAACTCAGATTAGTCATTAGTACTTATTTTTAATGACAGTGAAGAGTTTCAAGGAAGAACAGACTAGGATAGTGTTTAAAATCAACTTCTGAAAAGTCACATTTATATAAAGGAGACAAAGCAGGCCAGAAGTCCCCAAAAGGTGCAGCTTGTATTATTGCACTTGAATAAAACACGCTGTCCGGGATACAACACTACTCAGGCCACGGACGCAAGCAGGAGAGGACGAACACAGAGGACGAACCCTCAGGTAGTATTTATTCTGGACTCCAAACTTTCCAGTGGCCTCCAAAATATTTGGCATTTTGAAACATTGAGTGAGAGCTCTTTACACAAACGGCAGCTGCGTCTCCGGCACGTTCCAGTTGTCCCCGTGCTCTTTGTTCCAATTCTTGCGCAAGTTTGAGGCGCACCTGAGTCTCACACAGTGGGACACCTGTCGCACCCACAGCACCCGGGGCCCAGGCCATGGCCAGTGGGGAAGGGAGTACATTTCTGCTTGACACATTTTTTAGGGACCAAAACCATGGCTGTAGTTCACCTTTCAAGCACGCTTCATTTTGGTCATTTAGATTGGAACATGAAAAAAATTGTCAGTGACTGTGAATCGGCACTAAAGTAATTCCTAAGCTACTAGAACAAAATAAAATTTAAATTTAAAAAGTCCCTGGCCACATTTTTGAAGTGGCATACCTGTATGTATAAGACAAAGGCTGTAAACTTATAGAAAAGATAAACTCTGACTTTCAAACAAATTACAAAATTGATTTTGCCCTTCCCTTGAGTGTTATACAGAAAAATATAAACCCGTGGCCCTAGTTACCAAAAAACACTTGTCCCCGTAAGCCGAGAAATGACCTTAAAGTTTGGCCTGAGCTAGTTTTATCTTCAGATTTTCTCCGAGTTTGTCCATGAACTCGAATGTATTCAAGTAGTCAGAACGCTGCACGCTGATAAGGGAAGAGAAAGGAAAATATTAGTTTGCTCTGATTTGTAGCAGGCAGAAAAAAAGTCCTAGAAATGCTACCTCAAGTAGCAGCCTATTTATTTCTAGAGGAAAACTGATTCATGTTAACCAGCTACAGGTCTGGGGCTGAGGACCGGGCTCGGGTTCAAGGGGCTGACCCGGGCTACAGGCAGCTACAGTCTGGCACTCTGCCCCTCTGCCCCCCCCGCTCCCCCGCCCCCCCACACAGCAGGTTCCCGCCATGCCACCCTACTTCTCACTCTTCCTTACAAAGAGACAAAACCTATGCTGGGTATGCGTGCTTTTACCCACATCCACACAAGCTGTCACGTGTCCTTGACATTTTTAAAAATGATCTTATTTCTATAAGTGTCTCACTTAAAAACAAAAAGACAATGGACTAGCTAACATAATCCTGCTGATAGGTGCCTATTCAAACAGGCTACAAAGGTACCACACCAATAGGGACATTATTTTTTGCTGGAAGTTTAAGATCAGAAAAATGTAGTGATTTAGAATACCCTGGGGTATATTGACCCTAACTGAGACCCGTGAAGACGCACAGCTGGGACACGGGATTGGCATTAACATTTAGTGGTGTTCCTGTAGGTGAATAAGAGTAAAGAACTGACTTTGAGTGGAGTCTCTGATCAGCAGCTAATCCAGCTGGGATATGGTTCCTCAAATATCCTGGGCACTGCACAGCTCCTCAACTATCTGACTGCTGGCTAGATACTTAAGGCAGGGACTATGACCGACTTGGCATCTGATACCTGTGCTGCTTACTTTTCTTATCTGTAAACTGAAGAAAAAATAGAGGGGTGGAATAAAACAGCCTTGGGGGCCCCTTTGCTTCTGTCTATAATTTTGCTAAATTAAAGGGAACCCTGTCACCCAATGATTGTCAACTGGATCAGAGGTCAGCAGGCTATACAACTCGACCCATGGACCCAATCCAGGCTGCAACCTCGTTTGGTACGTAGTTTGACTGAAATGCTGACACACCCACCAGCCAGAAGCTAATCATCTACGACTGCTTTCCTGCCACGGAGACAAAGTCCAATGGTTGCTTAGTTTTGCAAAGGCTGTATATTCCACAAAGTCTGAAATGTTTATAATCTGATCATTTATAGACTGTGTCTGCTGCTGACCCCTGAATTAGGTGATGAATAACAATTCATATACTTCCAAAAAGCACTGATGTTTTGAGCCCAGGAGGATAAGTGGCAATTTGACCACAGAGCTCAGAGCCTCTTATACTTACTTGGGCAAACCTTTAATACAAGCAGCCAAGTCCTTGGTCATGAAGCCAGCCTCAATGGTCTCAATGCAGACTTCTTCCAAAGCCTTTGCAAAGAAGCCAAGCTCTTTGTTGTTATCAAGCTTCGCTCTGTGTGCTAACCCTCTGGTCCAGGCAAAAATGGAAGCTGAAGGAGAGAGGGGTGGGGGATGGAAAAAACAAGCACACACACTTCAGTCATACCAGTGAGGCATATTCCCAAATGTTCCCCCAAATAGATGATTTTTTATTTAGGTGACTGACTTCACTAGACGCTATCCACATGCACTCTAAATTTTAGGAGAGTTGGAAATATTTTACTGAATAGAAACTTCTAAAAATCTGCATTTTTGTAGAAGGAATATTTTGGGCTTTGTTAGAGCTTTAAGGAAGCACATTTTCATGGTGTGGAAGCTCTTAAAGCTTAAGACATTTACTAATTTGCAAAAGGTCACAACTCTTCTGTTGCTTGTCTATATTGGTCTCTCCTCCTCTTTTCAGCCTGTAATCTCTTTTTAATGTGCTACCCTTGAGGCCGGGTTAGAAGGATCTATTCATGCAGCTTTTAGATTCTTAGCCATGTGTGACATTTCACTGCACCAGAGAAAAAGGAAAATGCCTGTTAACAATCTCTTCTGTAGTGGGTATTGTCCCACTCAATGACAAAGCATATATTGCATATATATTTTAAGAAGCACATGACAACAGCTCTCATTAGTGGAACAAACCAGCTGTTTACCAGCTGTTTGCTGGTAATTTTACGCACAAAGCACCTGGTAGCCAAAGGAATATGTTTGAGTCCCTTTTTGAGGTCTCCACTCTGGCTGCAAATCAGTGTAGCAGCTGAACACTATCTTACCAATGGGATTGGTAGATGTCTCCTGTCCCTTCTGGTACATGCGGTAGTGACGCGTTACAGTCCCATGGGCAGCCTCTGCTTCTACCGTCTTGCCATCTGGACAAACCAGCACGCTGGTCATCATGCCAAGAGAGCCATAACCTGTAAGTGGTAGAACATGAAGTATTGGCTTCGACTGCATGAGAGCAAGGGACTTAACCTTCACAGCTCACATCAAACAAAGCAAACATCAATAATCCTTCTACCCTGTGGAAAGCAGGGTCCCTGCTCCAGATCTGAGAGAAGAGTCTGCAAAGGCTGCACTTTTCCCTCCCGTGCCCATCTCAGAGGCAGCTGCTCCCTGAGGAGGGGCTCAGGGTCTGATGCCTGCACCCCACCCTGGTTCTGTGACTTTCTGTCTACTGTGGCTCACCCTCCTTACCTATAACATAGGCATAACAAAACACCCACTTAATCGGCTGGTTGTGAGAATTCAATGAATACACATATGCTCATGAATAAACATGTGAAGTTCATTTATTCCTTAGAATAGCACCTGCCCCAGAGTAAGAGCTCCATACATTACAGTTATTCTTATGCACAGATGCTTTACTGCTCTGGGAAAATAAAGATTAACGACTCGTCTTCTGCCATCACGCTGCTCACAGGCTCACTGGGCCGGTAAGAGAAGGCAGGTTAAAGACAGGACGGGATGGACCTAAGGGCATCCCATTTGCCCTTACTCTCTTCAATGGCCCCACCAAAATGAGGCTATTCTGTGGGTCCCTATTTAGGGAACACAATTACAACTGGTGAGTGCATGTGGTTGATTTTTCTTCTTTTATTACTCTTTTACACTTGATTTCAAAGAACACATTTCTCTATTTTGCTATCTCTCCAAAGTACCTGTGGAGTTCATGCAAATTTATAATGGTCTGAGTGCAAGTAAGTAAACATAAACAATTTTTAAAATCATCTTTGCTACAGTTAGAAATTTCTGTGTGGGGTTACTAGTCCCTTCCATAACATTGTGTTGGCTTCAGCTAACTCTCAAATATTCATTGACAGGAGAAGAGTAGGATACATCACTTTCCATGGTGAGTGTGTCCATCTATTAATCCTAGGGGACACTAGTTGGTACCACTGTCAAAACAGAAGACTGAAGTGAAATGTCTGAAGTGAGTCCAAGTAGTTCTTGCCTCTAGAGAAGAATAACATAAGGACAGCCCTGCTGCCTTTTAATCTGAAAAGCTGCCTTGAGGTCACGTGTGTCTGCAGGTTCTGCCCAGACAGCTGTAGCTCCAGGTACCTTTATCAGTGTGCTGTTGGGCCCTGCCCTTCACAACTCCGATTTCAAAGTCCCTTGAGCCTCTACAACTTGACATATACGTTCGAAACTTTGCTCCCTATGCTCTCTTCTTGTTGCCATGGGGACATTTAGAAATGATGGAATGACTCGGGTCCCTTATCAAGAACTCTGAGTACAAAGACGTTCACACCATGGAGTCATTACAAAGCAACCCTCCTTCCTCTACTGCGTGTTTGGATTTGGAGCAACCAGAGAGCAAACAGCTGTGGAATTCATTCACCTGACATAAAAATAAAAGTGATCTTTAACTGGGCTGACCTACTGACTTTAAAACTGGTATGAGGTGCTTAACTTTTTCATAAGACAGAGAAAACATAGTCCTTCCTGGGAAAAGCAAACATAATTAAAGGTGACACAAACATCTGTCAGGGGAGTTTCAAGTTGATGCAGCTGCCATGGTAACTAAAACTGAAGGGCAACTTGCTGCTGAGGAGATCCGGGAAGGAGAGTATCTATTGACTATACTGGACATGTGGCCGGGTTTCTGAAGTTCAAGAACAGCCCCGGGCTTCTTTGCTCGACTCCTCCATGTTTAAAGCTGAGCAGTGAGCACGTGGGTTTTACATAGTGCCAAAACAGCCTTCAGGGCTGCAGGAGGGGCAGGAGTGCTACCTGTTGCCAGATGAGTGAGCTCTTGGGTTTCTCTTCAACCTTTTGTTTGGCTTCTGTGCTGGTGGACGCCCATCAACTGTCAAGCTGTGAGGAATCCTGTCTAGAGTCTGTTTCCCATTTAGTGGTCTGTCTGTCCATGCATCACTAATGCCTCCTCTATAAGAGGTGTCAATGTATCAAGATAATGGTTGTTCAAGGTCAGTCGAGTGCAGTGAACAGGGAAGGGGTCAAGGTAAGAAGTCTGAAGACCTGGATCTTCTCACTGGATGTATTCCTCTACAATTACTGCCCCTCTGGCCTCAGTTTCTTCATTTGTGAAAGGAGGAGGAGAAAGAGAAGAATAAAGAAGAGGAAGAAATAAAAAGGGAGGGAGGGAGGGACATAGAAAAATAAGAAAGAGAGAGAAAGCAGTTGGACTAGGTAAATGGTTTCAAAATTCCATTCTAGCTTCCTGCTTCAGGAATATCAAGGGTATGTTATTAGGGGAATAATATTTAGAATTTTTTTTAAAGGAATGAGCTTTGGAGAGAGCCCCCTTTTGTCATTAGACAGCCCACTTTACCCTTTCCTTGCCGAGTGACCTAGTATTTCACATTCTCAGGGCGGAATAAAGGCAGGAAAAGGGAGTGATGTTCAGACCAGGCAGCTGGATGATCTGTTGGAGGAACTGCAACTTCAAGTGGGAGAAAAGGCTGAGAGATAAACGGTGTTAACACATCCAAGGCTGGAGCCGCGAGTCCCAACCCATGGAGTTACCTGCTGCGTGACCCTGAGGAGCAGCTTCCCCAGCCAGAGCTTAACTGCCTCATCTGTCAGCTGACAAATGGTCCTGGAGCCTCACAGCACTAACACCACATGACTTTCACAAGCAGAGGGCTCCAGAATCCTCCTTCCTGAACAGGAAAACCACTGTGGCATCACCCACCTGCTGCAGGACAAGCTCCACCTCCACGTGGTCCTCTGGCTGCTTACCTTGGGCCACGGAGTCTGACTGGACGTCGCCGTCGTAGTTTTTACAGGCCCAGATGAAGCCTCCCTCTGACTTCATAGCTTGGGCCACCATGTCATCGATGAGCCTGTGCTCATACCAGATCTTCTGGGCTTCAAACTTGGACTTGTACTGCCTGAGAAAGAAGAGAGGAAAGGACAACAAAAAGACGAAAATGGGTATTGTTGGGGACATTCTATGCTTCTCCAAAGGAGGGATGGAAGGGTGGGGCGGAAGCAGCTTTCTTAGTAGGAGCAGCACAAACTTGGGGACCTGATACGTGGGTTCGACTCCCTGTCCAATCACTTTCCAGTTGTGAAACCCTGCTTTCCCCTTTGTGAGGGTGACTCTACCCAGTCTGGAGAGCTGTGAGAGCTAAGCAGGGCAGCAGTTCCCCAAGCACTACTTTACCAGCTTTCAAAATACCACCGAGCAGCTTCTTGAGACCCAGCTTACATCAAGAACATGGAAAGGCGGGAAAAGACTATTCTATTGCTTGATATCATCCAGGGAACCAGGACAGCTTCCTGGCTTAGCATAGATGGGCAGTGGGAAGAGGAATTAAAGTGCCTCACGAAAGAGAGAGCAAATCTGTGCCTTGGCCTGAACACTCCCACCTAGAAAGGAGCTAGGCTGTCTTAAAATTTAATGCATGCTCACATGTTGCTAAAGTCATTATAAATGCAGGTTTCAGTTCCAGAAACTATATTAGAGCAGAGTTTTAAATCACAACAATGGGTTTCAGGAAGAACGGAAATGGGTCCAACTCAGAAACTCTTTCATATACTCGAAAGATTAGAGCCTTCTATCACTAACAGGGTAACTTCTTCAAATGATACATAATTCTGGTTCTGAAAACAGAAAAACGTGAGACTCTTACTGGAGAACACATTTACCTTCCAAAAGCAACTTAAGAGTGATTTTTTCACTTATTTTAAATCTGTTTTGTTCTTGTCTTTAAGGAACAGTGATGGTTTTCACTCAGTTTGTCCCAGAATCAAAAGGATAAGGAATCAAATTCTATACTATGAATGCCAGCTTGAGAAAAAAGAAGAAAAAAACAAAACTGTAGTTACTTGTCATATATCTCCTGAAAGATGTCTTTAAAACGCCCATCATATTTCTTCAGAATAGTGTTTTTGGTGCTCAGATACAAGGGCCAACTTTTAGACAGAGCCATCTGGAAAGAACTGTGTGCAAAATCTTGGATTGACTTGTCTTCATTGAACATCCCCATGGCAACACCACCGCCCTCTGGGGGAACACCAGTGAGAGAGAGAGAGAAAAAAGAAAGGTAAACAGGGTATAGTTGTAACAAGTCCAAACCCATCCACTGCTACCAAGCCACCCGATTCCCAGCTCCCATGTCTAAGCCCAGGCTTCAGAAAGTCCCAGCCAGGCTCCCAACTTGAATGTCCCATGAGTCTCTGCAGCACATACTCCTAACTTGTGTTGAGAGGGCATTTGACAGACAGGAGAAAAATATGGTTTTTAGGACCCTGTAGACACCGAAATAGCAAAGACTACTGATATAAACTAGAAATATACTCAAGAAAGGGTGAGTATGGTAATTTTGAAACTGTCTTGTCATATTTTTAAACTTTCAAATAGGTATTTTAAACTCTAAGTGTGCACTCAATCCTCAGCCAGAGAATGAAAGTTTTCTTGGTTCCCTGGAGGGTCCTGAAAGGCCACACTGTCATCAGTAGAAAAAGTTATGCTACATGTGATTGCTGATGTTCACAACTTGTTAGCTGAACTCTTATTACTGAAAGACAGGGCTTGAGTCCATGCCACTAACTGGGGCCAACTGTGGCTCAGAATGTGGAAGGGGTGGAAACCAGCAGAATTAGGTTCCATTAATACATTATTTAGAAGAGTCAAGGAAAACAAAGCTAGGTAACTTCTGAGTTTTTGTTTGTGTGAGTGCTTTTCTGAGCTTCAATAGTGGAAAAAGAGGGTCCTCTGTTTTGAGTGGAATTTGCTATAACAGACCTCTCGAAGCGGCAGGATGCTGGGCAAGAAAAGGCAAAAAACAAATGTTCTACTTCCACAGAATAAATACTCAGGTGGGCAAGAAGAAAAACATTTCAGCAAATGTGTTTAACACAACCATTTTTTAAAATTCAAATTGTCAGAGCAAAGAGCATGATTATGTGACAAGTGATTTGGAGTTACGAACATTTAATTTATATAATTTGTACACAACAGATTTCTGCCAACCTTCCCATTGTGTTTTAAGAGGAATGCCTAATTATGAACTTGTCTTTGCCTTACATGCATTTCCAATTAAGTGGCTAATCCGTTCTGTGCCTTTATTCATGCCACAGGACTGGAAACCAATTATTTTTTAATTTAGATTTTAGCTGTAGTAACGTTGTAGATTCAGGTTGTACTTTTAGACAGCCACACAACTAACTAACTTTAAACAACCAAAATAATTGCCCAAATATCTATTAAAAATAATCAGGATGAACTCTAATTACGTACCTTCAAAGGTATGTACCAGGTACGTCTTTTTTTGGGATCCATCACTTGGTGTGTAGGTTATCTCTACTTTTCCAGGCCCAGGAACAACAAAATCAGTTGCTCTGTACTGTGTAGGTGAGAGGGAAAAGTATTACAAAACCAACAACTATCCCAACAGGTATTCCAAAGAATGGGAAAAAAAAATCATAGAACAGAGCTGGAAGACACCTAGACAAACAGGACAGTGTAGCTCAACCTTCTTTTATTTTAGACACAGGGACAAAGAGGTCCAGAAGGTTCCTGAAACTAATTAGCGGCAGGGCAGTGCAGGTTACAAATCAATGCAAACTGGGTGCCTACCGCACACAGAGCAGTTTTCTGAGCACTGACATGGAGAGAGAATTAACAAAGCATTTCCCCTTAGGAAGCGTACAACCTAAGAAAGACACACAAAAGTGAAAAGCAAAGAAAGAGCTCTCAAAGATCCAGAGTGGACATAAATGATGCTACGGGACGATGACAGGGGAAGAGAAGTGACACAACCTGGAGGTCAGGAAGTCCCCCTGTAAGGAGATGATAATATCCTGGTTGTAGTACTGAGAGGATGAAGAAAGAGCTAATGCCTTGTCCTCACTATAGGGCAGATGCTTTGGGTGATCAACTCGTCTCATCTTAGTTATCTCATCTGATTCTTCCATCAGTCTTACAAGGGAGGAACTGTGATGTTGTGGAAACAAGGCATCTAGGGGCTAAAGGCTTGAGAGCTGGTCCTTGGACCTTTGGAGCTTAGTCTCTTCATAGTTATCATCACTGCTTAAGCCCGGCCCAGAACTCGTCTCTGGGAATCCATTCTGGAAGCAGCTGTGACAGGCAGATGACCCCTGGGAAGGGGCCATCTGAGGAGAGCCATCTCTCTCATGGGTGTGAAGCTACTCTAGTGGAAAACTGTGCCCGGCCTGCCCTAGGCATCTGTTGAATCTCTGCTGCATTGTACCTTCTTACTTAGAAAGGACAGCTTTCAGAGTCAGGCAGCAGCAGATGCCGGCCAGGCCTTGGGTTGTTTGGTGCACAGCAGTACTAGTGACAGCTGGTAAGGGAGCTGCCAGGTAAGAATAAAGGTTCAGTGTCTATTCTATGCAGAACACTTCTGACATTCAAAACTCTTTATTATGGTAATTTATTCCTAGTCCTCGAAAGGAAAAAAATGGAGGTACCACAGCAACGTTCATGCTTTGTGGACATTTATGCACATTCCAACAATCAGGGAATCAAGCAGAGGCTTGAGATTTTCAATCTGGACTTTAATAAATAGAAGGATCGTTCTTCCAGGTGATTGGTGCCAAAATGGTAATTTTTTTCAAGAAAAGGACAAAAATGACACTGCTGAACTCCTGAGAACTCAGAGTGGGGTTCCCAGAATTACGAAGCTTGCAGCATTCCCATCCACACTGCCTGTGCTGGGCCTCTGGGGGGTACCAGGGAAGGGACCGGCCAGTACGAAGGGACAGTTTGAGGCACAGGATAGAGCACAGGGAATGACCCCTCAGGGACTGCCCAGTGACCCTGCCCCCAGGAACAGTGGGTGGTCTGCCCTGGCCTGCCTGCTTTTAAGGACAGCTACATCAAAGCCTCTGGATTTCAGAATCAGGGACTTGTTTTCCGGGGTCTTTTAAGACATAAGCTGCTCTCTATGAAAGTCTGAATGCCTCAGTTTCAACAAGGAATTTTGATTTTGTTTAGTTGGCTGGCTTTCTGTTTAATTTGGCAACCCACCTACTTGTACAGAAATACAGAAACTAAACTTTCTTTCTTTTCCAACTAGGAAAGAACAGTTTTAAAGTGGCTGCTTTCAACTACTGAGTCAGTTTTTCCTTTTCTGTATGAAATGATCACGTTTCATATAATCTGTGGTGGCTGTCAACCCTCCCTGCACACTGGAGTCACATGGGGAGCTTGAAAATGCTCGAATCCCATGGAACTCAGATCCAGCTGGTGCAGGGTGGGTCTCAAGCACTGGAATTAAAACAAAGAAACACATTACAGAAAAAAAAAGCCAAATAAAACAAACACCAAAAAAACAAAAAACCAAAACAAAAACCCCCTACAAAGGGATCCTTTTAGAACCAGGGTCGACAACTACTGATTTAGTTGAAGCACAGGAAATTATCCATAAAGAAAATGTTAATATTATGTGGTTTAACTTAACAAAAAGTTAAAAGGAAAAAATACTTATGTTGAGACAGGAGCCTCTCTGTATTTACTTCTATTTAAATGTGTAAATATGCAGATATATGCATTTCTCAGTTGTGCGCTTTGTTTAATGAAGTAGTCACCAGAAAATAAAAGCACAACACACACAAATCAGAACTGCTGGGCAGCCCAAGGCGTGACCAAAGAACGGAAAACCAAATGATGCCTGCATGACCTACCTGATCCCCATAGGCGTGACGGCCTATGATGATGGGCTTTACCCACCCGCTCACAAGCCGGGGGATATTTTTGCAGATAATAGCTTCCCTGAAGACAGTGCCACCCAGAATATTTCGGATGGTACCATTGGGCGACTTCCACATTTGTTTCAACTTGAACTCCTCCACCCTCTTCTCATCGGGGGTGATAGTGGCACACTTGACACCAACGTTATACTTCTTTATTGCTTCTGCGGCGTCCTTGGTGACCTGGTCATTGGTGGCGTCGCGATTCTCTATGCCTAAGTCATAGCTGGGAGGGAAACATCGTAAGTGGAACTTTCCAGACAAACTGATAGGCAACCGAGGGTGCCACCATTCTATCTCTGCATGAACGTGAAGGCTCTCAGTATACCGAAATCTGCCAAGTTTCAGCTTTCCTGCACCCTAGACACGAAGATGGCTGCCAACTGAAAAAAAGCACGGGGGGCTGGACTGCTGGGCCCCGGCTCTGGGGCTGCTGTGGGAAGCTGTCTGGAAGGAAACTGAAGGGAAACCCTCAGGCTTGGTGCCCTTGCCTGCCTTCACCGTACAGAGTACACAGAAAACGACTGAGCTGGAGCAACCCTTTTGCAGACTTCCTCCTGCATAATTAACATAAAAATGCAAGCCTAAACACCGCCTTATTTTTTCTTTAGTAAATATTGGGCTTTAAAAATGAAGGGGTCTGAGGGTTTGATTTTTTTTTTCTTGTATTTTGACAACTAAAGCAGTGGGAGTTGCAGATGTGACATTCAGTGCCAAAAATCTATAGTGTCAATAATGAATCCTTCATTCCTGCCAATTAGTCCTACGATGAACCTTTCCCTAATTCTTGGGTAAGTCTCTCTGTTCTGAACACAGGCCCACAGTGTATCAGATAAGTCATGGACCCAAGCAACAGTTGTATGCACCCCAGAGAGCTGGCTCAGTACACACCAGCACCCAGACGGCAAGTTATTCAGCGCTGAAAAGAAAGTTGGTTGTTCAGAGCATCAACGACGACTGTAAAGCTTTATCTAAGATATAAAACAGTTTGCCAGAAACAGGAGAACAAAGCAGTAACGTGACTATTTTGTTCTCCAAGTTTTTAAAACAGTTTTTCAGCTTACATAACTCGCTGAACCATGAAGACTCTAGATTTCTCTTTTCACTCCTTGTGTTTCCTTAGATGTCCCCAACTCATGATGCAAATACAAGGATAGGAATCTCAACGTCTCTCCAAATAAAATGAATTGCAGACTGCTTTGACCTTGGATAATTCACATAAGTGGGACAAAGCACGGATTCTCTTATCTTCTGGCAGAGGAAGCGCTAAGTTATCTACAAATGTCCACTCTTCACTCAAACCAGAAGTGTGGTCAGCAGTTTTCATGTTTTTAGGAACCATTTGTCATCAGGAGAAAATCTGTGGATTTTTTGCTTCTTTTTTTAACATTTCTAAGAAAAAAGGAAGAATAAATGACCTGGACCACTGTCCAGCCCAAAGAAAATGAAACAGATTGCTCCGCTCCCCTCAAAAGGAACCCCTCATGTAACAACAGCCGTTGTTCTAAATTTTAGAACCTAACGCTTGTTTGAACCTCCAAAAATTCCTTGGTCTGTAGCCCGTGAGACTTTTTTCTAGGGAGACTATCCTTTAAAGCTCCTTATGCCTCTAGGCTATTCTAAAGAACTCTGCCAACTCACCTACGTAAAGTTCTGAAGCAGGAGAGCACTTGTACAAATTCTTTAACCTACTTGGATGATGTTTTTTATGCTTCATTCCCTGGATGTTTTGCTGACCTCTGCAGGCATTTGCTCCTTCTGGTTGCAATACAGATATTATCAACAGTGTGACCACAGAATAATTAAAAGGGGTGTCTATTGACACTATGTAAATTAAGTCTACCAGGGGTGTCCAACCTGCAGCCAGCAGACCACAGGCAGCCCAGGATGGTGGTGAATGCGGCCCAATGCAAAATCATAAATTCACTTAATACATTATGAGATTTTTCTTGTGACCACGTGTCGCAATGTATTTAGTGTGTGGCCTAAGACAACTGTTCTTCTTTCAGTGTGGCGCAGAGACACTGAAGGTTGGTTGGACACCCTGGAATACCCAAGCAAATGTAACAGGTCCTGAGGCCAGTCTGTTGAACAATTCTGGGTCAAGGCGAACACACCTACAGTTGCCTGTAGTTTGACTAAAATGTGACAGTCTTCAGCCACGTCCCCCTTGCAAAAATTCTGTCCCTACCAAGTTCAAATATTCAAAAAGCATGAGCCAGTTTATGAGAAACACAGGAGAAAAATGAGATAATTCCACAGAGACTTTCATATCTGTCTCTAAAGACGTTAAACACAGGGAAAGGCTCAAGTCCTTAGGACAGAAATGGTTTAAGGGAACTTCTGAAAGGTTAGTGTTTTATTCAAATAACTTGAAGGGTTCTTTCTGTACTATAACTGTATGAAAAGAGCAAAAGGCAACACATAAAAAAGGGAAAAGGTCCATTGTCTAAGTACAGGGATAGAAAATTGAGCTCGAAAGGACAAAATTGTGTCAACCACAATGACTGTTTCACAGAGGATGTACCTCCATTGTTTTCCCTTCTACAAATATTTGTGCTACTCTTTATAGGAAACAGAGGCTTGGAAAGACCTGAGAATCACATTTTTTCCCATCATTATTTCTTGTCTTCTGAACAGCAAGCCCAGTTTATCTAACAACGTTAAATTTAAAACAGATGACTCATGGGCGTCTATTCGGGCACTCTCCCCCAAGAGCATCATTCCCGAGATGCAGCTGTATGTACGTCAAAAGGCTAGTTATGTCCTGCAATTGCTTAGGGTGCACTTCCTGGGTTTGCAGTGTGGAGGGATAGTCATGAGCCGCATATACAGCAGTGACTCCATACAATTCTGATGGAGCTGAAAAATTTCCATCACCTAATCGTGCTTCAGCAGTCGTTGATGTTGCAATGCAGCACAAACACTCACCATGGTCACGACTGCCTACAGTAGTCAATGCAGGTGTGTAGCTGAGGAGCCGCAGGGGAAAGAATTGGTCATCCCAAAATATGTCTGTTTGGCGTAAGGATTATTTTAGGATGGTTAATTTTGAGAAACAACAGACATGGGAGAAGCTCTAAAAGCCAAATAGAAGTAACCTCTTGCAAAAGCATTTAGATTTATAAGGGGAGTCTCCATGTGTTAAGGGTTTCTCCCCTGGTATTCCAGGAAGAGCGGGATGACCTCAACTCCAGACTCTCAGGAAGGCAGAAGAGGAAGATTTGAATGTGCCTAACACCTTTCCTTGTTCACAGTGCCTTGCCCATAACCTCATGTAACTGACCCACCCACCCCCTGCCAACATCTTCTTTTGTCTTCGGCCAAAGACATTATGTAAGGTGGTGATTTCAGCCATGTTGGAGAGTTACTATAATGATATGTATTAAAAAGGTATACATATTAATATTATTAAACTTTTGTTTTTTTCTTTAAGCTGTCTTTCATTGCAGGATGTCTCAGACAAGAGCCCAGGAGGGTAGAGGGGAAATTACTCTACCTCCCCTACAGAGCAATAGGCTGTATCATTGAGACAAGGTGTGTAGTAGGTTATCCCACCCAGGTTTGTGTTAAGTGCGTTCTGTGGTGTTTGCACAGCAACAAAACTGCCCAACCACACACTTCTCAGAATGTATCCTTGTCTCGAAGCTGCACAGACTCTAATTCCTTTACCTGTGAAGGTCCAATTCCACATAGGGAAAAATGAGTTTTTCTTTAATCAACTCCCAAATGATTCGTGTCATTTCATCTCCTTGCATCTCAACCACAGAACCGCCACGGATTTTTGGAGACATTTTGATGTCAATAAACCTTTAAAAAGCAAAGAAGAGAAGACACACATCTGATCATTTATTCCATGACAGTGTTACCAGTCTAATGGGGTCTGTTGCCCGAGCACACCAAAGCCCAATCAGAAAGGAGCAGGAGCTGGCAGCCAAGAAAGTATGACTTTACTACTGGAGGAAGCAGCCCACACCCGGAGTCACAGGTGAGCTAAAGCTCACAGACCTGGCTCCTGGAGGTATATGGAGAAAAATCATTACTTATGGGACTAAGGGAGCTGGGGTTGCGGTCTCTGCGACTGGCCAGCGCTAGGGTAGGGGTCACTGGTCACTGCACCTGGCCCCCGTGTCAGCCATGGGATCACTGCCTCTGGTTTCCCCACTTTTCTGGTGCTGGAGCTAAAACACAGCTGAGGCTGAGATGTTACCTTTGGTTTAACTGAAACTCTGTCCTTGTGGTCACAAAAGACCGAGGCTTTGTTCCTAAGACTGTTTAATGTGGAGCAGAACCTCATTGTCCTGAGGGCTTAATAATTACGAGAGTGGACAAGTAAGGGAGAAGGAGGAACGTGAACAGTGTGCTGAGTGAGGTCACTATGAATCAGAAGGATAAGAGAAAGGGTCACATTAAAGAAATCAAGTTTCTGCATGGTGACAATAGTATAAAAACAAAATATAAACATTCAGGGACTAAAAGAATAATTCATAATAGCACGACTGCATATAGAGCTAACAATAATTACATTTACTATTAAAACTGAGCATGTCCTCTTCATGAAGCATTGTTGCCTGCTTCACATGTGGTTTGAGTCAGCCCTGCAATGGCCCAGAAGGATGGGAACTGTTTTCCTTCCTGATGAAAAGAGGCCACCCAGCTAGAGCATCAGGCAGCCTGACCCCGTCACATGCCCTTAATAGGGTAATCATTATTTGTGCCTATTGGTTTGTCTTATAAAAGATTATTTCCACAATGTCATGAACACTTTCATTCAACTCCTCATTTTAGTGGGCCCTCAAGATGAACAGAATGATGAGTGCTAATAGTTTCCTACTTTTAAGAGACTGTTTTGGTTAAAATAATTACCTTTCAGGAGATATGACTAGTTCTTATTGCTTACATTTAAAGAACTTAAGTGTAAAAGTGAAAGATGAAGAATTCCTGATGGAACTATGTGTTCCTAGAGACAAATATTGGATCCTGAGGATGTGGACCTCAATACAAAAGTGACTTCTCAGTGAGTGAAATCTGCATATACAAGGCCCCTGCTCAGTGAGTGAAATCTGCATATACAAGGCCCCTGCTCAGGACTCAACGATGCTCCTCTGTCCTCTTCCTCCGTGACTCAATTCCCATTCTGTTTTCCTGGCTGTTGATGGGCAAAGGTAAGCTGCCAGCAGGTGGCATAGGGAAGAACTGTCCCTGGAAGAGAAGTCATTTGGAGGGATGGGATGTGGGGTCAGCAAATACAAATCCATCCATTCTCAAAAAGGGCAGGACAGGGGTGCACACCATTTGGAAGCAAGACTATGGGGCTTAAAGGCCACATCCTACGTGTGTTCCCCAAAAAGCAGAGGAAGCCCTGAGCCTCTTAAAGATATCTATTTCCTTTCATCATGCTCTAACAGAAACTCTTTTCCCCCAGCAACACCACGGCAAATAAAAGCAACAGCCATGCTTTTATTCCCCTGAATTTATAGCTGAGGACTGCAAAAGTATGGAGAACTGGCTTTAAAAATTATTAGGCAAGAGGCCTGTAAACAGTCTCACTTGAAAAGCTGAGCTCTAGTAATTTGGCCTTCAAACTTAAAAAGTAAGCCTCAGTTTCTTGTGACAAGCCAGGGGAAATTTTCTACCCCAAGGCCCTTTTCACTTCCCAAATTTGGAATTCAAGAATGCTGCTTATTTGTGTTTAGGAGGTTCCGTAGACCATTCCTAGGCAACCATCTGGAACTCAACTAGAATTTAAAAACTAAACAAACTGGTGTGGATGAGTCAATTACTTCCTATGTGTAATTTCAAGTATAACTGATAGTACAGCTTAAAGTGTATGGTTCAGTCATGCTGTCAGATCCCACTGTCTCATCTGTTCTGGTTTGTAACAGAACAAAACAAAAAAGAGGCAGCAAGCTTATCTTGGTCTTAATGCTACATTTCCATGGCCACATTCCTACACAGCATTATGCAAGAGTTATGACTTGGCTAGTGTTCCTTAATGGCAAATAAAATTAATAGAAGTTTATATACCACACTTGAAATTTCAATACTGAGTGATACTATTTTTTAGTTAATTGTTTCCTTCTTAGTTGAAGTAAATGTTTTGTGCAGTAATCTTTCTGTATTCATAATGCACAACTGAAACATTTCAGGCTTTCCTCACATTAACAAAAATTTTACCACCTTTTAACTGAACAATGGAAGTTTTATGGGTTTACTACAATGTAGGAAATTATTTTATTTCTTTTAGAGTTGAAATCCATGGGGTGGGCTTTAGGCCCCACTGGGTTTACTTGTCTAATCTTGCCCTCAGATTTTGGTCTCCACCCAAACCCCCACTTCAAAAGGAAGGACTTCTCCACAGACCAGTTCATTTTGTTTGAGAGCAGCTAAATTCCAACCTGCTGACACACTTGTGCAATTCCAGAAAATAAGCCTGGACTAATACAGAGTAATTTAAGGAAAAAAAAAAACCAACAACTGTTCACTCTAATATTATTTTCACCAACTCCCAATTTTTTAGCCATTTTTTAAGCTGCTTTCATGAATTACAATAATTTCTGGGCCAAAAAAAAAAAAAAAAGTCTCTTGCAGAGAAGACACTGGACTGCCAGAAAGTAAGGGAGTTGCAATTTGCTTTTGGAAATATTCTTGACTCATTCCCTTGCAGTGCCTGCCTCTAAGATCTCCAGGACCAATTAAAAGCAGTATTGCCACATCTAAGAAAATACGGAAGGGGAGAAATTGCTAATTCTTACCACGGTGGATCAACTTCTAATCACTCCAACTCCTCTCAGTCTTGTAGACTCAGCTGAGTGCAGTTTAATCTCCTAAAATAAACCCAGACCAAACAGAATAAAAAAACAACATACAAATGCCTCCTATCTGGAGGATTTATTTTAGACAGCCCGGTTTATCCGGCTTAAAGTAGATTGCAGAATGAACCCAGAATGGCAAAGGGCAGTTTCAGGTCTGCGGGCACCTTCCAAATAAAGGTTACAGGAGTACCAATATCCGCCTGCACACAGTGGAGGGTGCGTCCATGGGTGCGTCCCAGGTTCGTCGCCCGTTAGCTGGTCTTGGGGTTTGTACGTCCTTAGGGGACGCTGCGACCAGGCGGCTGTTGGCCTGCACATGTCCTTGTGGCCGTTGTGCAGGATGGTTGCAACCACAACTGGCCGGGTTCCTCCTTCCGGGTCTCCACGCCCGCGCCTTCCCACTCCGTGGCAGGACCTTTAAACGGGTGCCGGGAGTCGGCCAGGGAACGCCTATCCCAGAACTTGAGAACCCGGCGGTGGCTGGTCTCTCCTTCACTCCCCACTCCGCCCCAAAAGCAAACGGGCGCTGGAGCTCCTCCCCCTCCACGCCCCCCAGGCGGACGCATCCTCCGGGTTGTGGTTGCGGGAGTTTGCCGCACACGCCCAAATCCTCTCCTTCCACCTTCCTTTGCTTTCAGCTCCCATTGCCGCACGTTCACTTCCACCTAAACACAAGGCTTAGATTCCTTGCAGCTTCCCATCACTAGATTTTGTTTTCCGCATGCAGACCTGGGCTTCGATACAACTTGCTGCCGCCCAATTTCACCCTCCCGAGCCCAAGATCTGGTCTTTTACACCTCCATGAACCTAGCACCCTCTCCCTCCTCATTTTCCTTTCCCACGTGCAATACCTGGACTTCTTTTTCCCTTCCTTGAGACCAGAACTCGCTGCTAAGCTCCTCCCTCCACACCCAAGACCCGAGCTTTCTTCTCTTTCCCCATTCCAACTACTGTACTGGCGTACTCAGAGTCTCCCCCAAAGACAGGGACCCGCGCCGCCCCTAGTAGCCTGCCGTTACCTGCAGGGGAAGGTACGCTGGCGATGCACCGCGGGGCGCCCCAGCCACTCACACGATCAAATTCACAGGTGCAAATCCCAGCAATCGCAGCTGGGTTCCAGCTGTTTCAGCGTCTGACTCAGCCTCGGCGAAACCCAAAGACCAGCAACGGGGAAGGCTTTTCCTCTACGAGGCCTTTGTCCCCTCCCGGCCCTGCCCCATCAGCCCACCTCCTAGAGCCCCGCCCCCGTCCCCGCGCCAATCGCTGTGTGGTGGGCGGGGCAAGGCTAGTTTTCTGAACTTGAGGGAGCAATCTGCGGAGCATCCTTCACAGCGCCCTGGGCGTAGAAAGGAGCTGCAGCGACCCCGAACTCGGCTTTGGCTTTTAGTGGTGGAAGTACACGAGTGCCACCTGCAGGTCGGGAAGTAGAGCGCGCTGGGGCTGGTGTTCTGACAACAGCGTGCCAAAGGGCATCCTGGACTTTGTAACATCCTAGGGACATGAGGAGTGAGTTTCCAGGCCCACAGTAAAGGCAAACTGGGAGACAGAGCGCCTGGACTAGTCCCTGTCCTGGCGCTCCCCAGGGTCCGGAAACACCTTTGGCCCAGGAAAGAGTGATCCAGGCAATGAGCGTGGGATGCTTTAGGGGTTACTCCTCCCGCAGCTAGAATGCAGAGGACTGAACATTTACACAAGCAGGCATGCCACAGTAATTTCCGCCACCTCCAATGACTAAGCCTTTAGAACGTCTGTACCTGCACACTGGCTCCCCCCTAACCGCGGTTTCAGTTTTGGTGGTTTCATTTACCTGCGGTCACCTGCAGTCCTGAAAACATGAATGGAAAATTCCAGAAAAACAATTCCTGAGTTTTAAATTGCACACTGTTGTGAATAGCATAATGAAATCTCCAGTTGCCATGTTCTGTCCCTTCTGAGAAGCGAATCATCTCTTTGTCCAGAATATACATGCTGTATACTACACAGCTACATACCCTTTAGTCAATTTAGCTGCCTGCTGGTCAGTTATCAGATAGAATATCCGATATTGCGACATCCCAGTGCCCGCGTTCAAGTAAGTCTTATTTTACTTAATAATGGTCCCAAAGCCATTCACATAACTTTCATTACAGTACATTGTATTACTTTTCTATTTTATTATTTGTTGTTAATCTATTACTGTGCCTAATTTGTAAATTAAACGTTATCATAGGTATGTATGTTTAGGAAGAAAGTTTGGTATTATCTATGGTTTCAGACATCCAGTGGGGGTCTTGGAATTTATCTCCCCTTCCCTCCATGAGGGGGAACTACTGTAATTCCAATTCCAATTACATACTATAAATAATACCAATCATCATTGCATTAGAAAATAAAGATAATGAGGATAAAGTATTATCTGGGTTCCAGAGAAGTTATACTAAAGATGTGGAACTTGAGAAACCAGTGGCTTAAAAAAAATATTTGCCCCTCCAGGTAATTATTTTTTGGTGTACTCCTTACTCTTTAAAACACAGTGGTGATGGAGTATTTTAGGTAGTGACACAATAGCATGCTTGTGTATTGCTTCCTGGGATTTAATGTCCCCAAATTTACTTTTAAAAATTATCTTTAGCATCAGATTATTATGATTATTCTTGTTGAAGATAAACTGATAGGAAGGGCACCACACAAGGTGCATTTTTGACACTAGAGGGCACTGGTATTTTTCCTAAGAGAAAAGGAAGAAAATACATAGCATTGCGCTTGATTTTTGAGGTGGATTAACAGAAAGTAGCTGTCACCTCCATTTATCCCTGTAGAAATTATTAGAGAGGTGTATGAGCACAGGTGTATTGGGCCTCCAATCTGAGACCCAAAGTCACCCAAGATTGTAGCTTTACTCCGTATTATATTGGGCTCACATTTTTTTTATTACCCTTGCCCACCACTAATAGTATTTGCAGTCATTCTTGTTCCAAAAAGGACTTAGGGCAGTCTTCAAGATACATACAATATAATGTGATAAAATACGTTGAATATAGGTGAGGAAAATGAGGAAAGAGAGAATAAATGTAGGAAATTACATAGAACCAAGGTGAATTTAATCACAAAATGTATTAGATCAAATTCTAAACACAGCTGGAAATGGGGTGCAAGTTTGGCTCCAAGCCTGTGTGGGAAGAAAGGTAACACTTATGGGAATCTCCGCATCTAAAACAGTGTCTCCTAAGCCAGTAATGTAGGGAATGCTGTATAATGGAAAATAGTTTTTTGTAGATTCCTAGAATTGACTTATAATATTACTCTCTGTATGCTCATTATGTTGTTAGCTTTTATCCAACTATAGTAGATTTATAGACAAAATAACTAGAAACAAAACTGTAAGATAATACATTACTTAGCAAGAGCTCTGAAATACTTAACGTCTTGAAGAGCCAGGTGGAGGAAAAGAAGCCCCAAAAGAGAATGAGAAGGACTCTGGGGATAGCAGAATCAGCAGAGCCTGATGGGAGCCAAAGGAAAAGTTTCCAAAAAGGAGAACAAAACACAGCAAGAAAGACAAAGCCTGAAAATAATTTTGGTAAGTAGGAAGATCTCATGAAAGCACTTTAAGAAAAATAATTTTATTAGAATGATTCTGTTAGAAGTCAAACAATAGGGAATTGAAGTATAAATGGGACGTGGGGAGTTTTGGAGACAAGGAAACTTTTTAAAGAAAGTTGACTGTGAGGTGAAGAAGACTCTATAAGTTCTTGGTAAGGATAATTTCTGATGATTGCATAATTGCTCATCATTTGATTGTATTACTTTCCTCTGGTTTGTGTTGGTTAGAAATTTGTTTCCTTTCTATTTATTTTTACTGTTTCAAATAACTGTGACAAACATATTTAGGTATACTTTAGTTTACACTTGAATCAGTTCCTTCGACTAGATTGCTAGGGTTGGAATTGTTGATCAAGGAGTGTAAACACTTTTAACATGCTTAGAAGATCCATCAAATCATTTTGTGAGAGGGATATACTTATTTATGTTTTCCCATGAAGGGTAAAAGAGTGTCAATTTTATTACTTCCTGGATTTCATGATTTTTAAAAACATCTTTGCATTTCTTACTAAAGGGAACCAGAGCTCCTTTGAGAACTGACTGGTTCTAGGCCTGGGGCAGAGATAGTTCTAGATGAGCCTGGTGTATTTTAGGGTTGGGAAGCTTACTTAAAAATGCTCAAAAGGTGATGGAGGCATGTGAAATGGATGCAGGAGCAAACTTGAAGGGACTCTTGACCATCAAAATGAGCAGTGGAAGAAATGAATTATAACATATTGCAAAAATAATTATGAGTCCCTATTAATACTGTTGGAAGATAAACTGAGGTATATCAAAAAATGTAAGTTTATTTCTCAGTTTACCTTTAACACCATATGTGGAGTTTCTATATGCATTAGGGTCTTAACTGGGCTAGCTATTCTGTTCATGTGATCTCTGGGTCCAATTTATGCTTTCTTGTAGGTTTATGAAATATTAATATTTGGCAAGCTAATTACAAGAGGGGGATTTTTTTTGCTTGTCTTTTATTTTTTAAAGGAAAACAGAAACTTGAACATGTTTATGGGATGAGGAGAGTCATTGGAAAAGGTACAGTTTAAAATATGGTACAAGCTCCTGGGGGAGATAGCAGGGTATGGATGGGAGCTGGGGGGATTGAGCCAGAAAGAAAAAGAGAAGCCCCTTTCTCCCAGAGTTGTAGGTGGGAGGCAGGCCAGGGTAGATGTGTATGCAGGTAAATGTGGCGTTTGTGGTTAGGGTGCACCCAAAACCACCTTGGCTTTTTCACTCAAATAGATGAGATTCTCTGCTGAGAATGGTAGTCAGGATAATGAGGGTGTATGTGTATGTGGAATAGCAGCAGGAAGAGGAAGCTGACTGCCAACTCCTAGGATGATTGATTGCTGACCAGCTCAGCTGAGGAAGGTGACCAAGATTTGTAGTGGTACCAATCTTCAGGCTTTGATGCTACTCTCCAGCATCTGAGAAGACAAACTCAAGGACAACTGGATAGGGATTTGTCAAACCTTGAGGAAAAGGGCCTGAAGAATTTAATTAAAATAACACCTCACTTTGGGTTTAACTTCCTTTCCATAATTGTGGTTGGCAGGTTTTGGCATGTTTTCTTCAGCTAATGGCACAATGCTCATTGCTGGGCAGAACAATGGATAATACAGGCTGTGCAAGATGGGGGTTGGTAACTTTATTTGCACCAGTCTTTGCAACTCAAAACTTGAATGAAAAGATTAACTACAGAGCTGTTGGCATAAGAAACATCCAAACCATGCAGAGAATTTTTCTCTGAGTTTATTTATTTATTTTTTAAAGATCTTATTTATATTTAGAGAGAAGGGAAGGGAGAGAGAAAGAGGGGGAGAGAAACATCAATGTGGGGTTGCCTCTTGGGGGCCCCTCACCAGGGACCTGGCCTGCAACCCAAGCATGTGCCCCGACTGGGAATCAAACCCTCAACACTTTGGTTCACAGGCCTGCACTTAATCCACTGAGCTACACCAGCCAGGTTAAGAATTTATGAGTTTATTCCAGTCAAACTGACAATTGCAGAGAAGCATAATCTCAATGAATTGAGAAATGCTCCATAAAATGGCAGTTCTGCAGCTTATTTTATACATTAGAAGAAAAAGAGGGGATATAAATAGGGTTATGTGAAATCCATTGGTGGTAGATTAAGGGGGGTGGGGAGAAAGCAAAGCAGGGAAAACCTCTGGGCTTGAATAAAAAGTAAAATGAAGAGACACATACATCTTTTACATTAGTGGGTATAGGATAGTTAATAATTAACAGTTCCATCACGAAAAGATAGTATGGAGGAAATAAGACAACAGTGAGGGGCTCTGTGGTCTGGTGCTTTGGTGCAGGCAGTTGAGTCCTGAAGGATCTGGAAAAGGAGACACTGACATTTCAAAGGTTTATCTTAGATGTAAACAGATGTAGCTATGGGTATAGCTACTCATTTAGCTTCGTAACCCCATACGAAGCTAAAGGGCTAGGACTTGAGTATGGCCAGGCCGAGATGTGGTTTTAGTTAGGGATTTTCATGTTTGGAACATCGTATGGGGTTACTTTCGATCTCTGAG
This sequence comes from Phyllostomus hastatus, assembly GCF_019186645.2. NCBI lineage: Eukaryota > Metazoa > Chordata > Mammalia > Chiroptera > Phyllostomidae > Phyllostomus > Phyllostomus hastatus. The sequence goes on along the minus strand of NW_025333583.1, from coordinate 16,171,343 downwards.
TTTGTAAGGCCCTCCATGCTGGCTTACCCTGAGCTTGTCAGGTTTAGTATGTGGCCCCCTTTTCATCCACAGAGTTAACATCGCTTACTCTGTGTTTGATACTCTGCCAAATGCTTCACATGAAATTCTTGATACTCAAAAAATCTGTTAAGTGGGTACTATTATTAGCCCCATTTTACAGATAACCTGTGCAGAGCCTAAAGACATTTGTTTTAAGGTCACGTGGCTGGTTATTGGTAGAGTCGTCCAAAAGTCTTGGCTATAGACGTAAATGCTCTATATTACACAAGTGAACGTCAGTCATGAGACCACTGCGTGCAGTTACATATTATGAGTGCCCACATCATCGAACACATACGGTAGCCGCCGGCCAGCGAGCACCCATCAGGTGACCCCGCACGCCTGATGCTCACGCGCGCAGCCATCCTGGCTTCTTCTAAGAAGGCTGAGGCGGCCTAACCTCGGCCAAATTGTCAGGAACGACTCTATCTGGGTTGCATTCTCTCTGCCTGAACATCTGATCCGGCGTCGTGCGGGCAAGAAGGAGAGGGCGGAGCCTGCGGCCAGGCAAGTTGCGGATTGGAGGAGAGGAGAAATAGTGGGAGGAGCCTTGGGGAAGCGAGAAGTCACACCAATCATGTTAGCGGCTTTGCTTCCTCCCGCGACAGTCGGAGGCCCATCGCTGCACTCTGAAGCCGGCTTCCTGCGCCCCTACCGGGTGAAGCGGCTGCTGGGGTGGAGGGGTCCGCGGGCCCGGGCCGGAGGCGCAGGTGAGGGCGGTGTCCTGGCGCGTCGTCTGCCGGGGCTAAGAGTGGGGCCGAAGGCCGATTTGGCGAGCTCCGAAGCCGGAGCGGAGGGGAAGGCTAAAAGGAAGGGTAGCTTTTGTGGCTCCCCAACTGCGACTGGGCCGGTAAGGGCAGAGAATCTGTGTCCGCTGGTAGCCGGCTCCCTTGATTCCCTTGTTGCCCCTTGGCATGCGACTGTGGAAGCGAGCCGGATGGGGCTCTTCTTGAAGAGATTTCCTTGGAAACATTCGAAGTTCTCTCGTCCTGTGCTTGTAAGCTCACTTTGGAGGTGCACAGTCCAGTTCCTCCCCTCTCTGGTGGAATAGCTCTGAATCTGTGCATCCATAGGCTGGAAAAGAAAGTTCAAGAGCTCCAGAAAGGACAGCAGTAGTGGGGTTTTAGATACGTAGATGCCTCCTTAAACGCTTGCCTCTGCTGTTTGAGGCTATTCCATTTCTGCTTGTGTTTCACAGCCTAAGACGAGGAGACTTGTTTCCCAATTAGTATTTTGCGTTTGTTTAGAATGTTCCCAGCAAGAGGATGAGACTGGAATGTGATGGATATTTTTAAGGAATTGAAGTCTAATGTCTAATATAAAGGTTACTTGTAAGACATTCCAGAAATATGAGAAATGCTAGCATCCTGTGTAAAGCAGTTGTTTTTGTTTATCTGTTGTGTATATGTTAAATAATCATGTATCGATTCAGTGCACCATCTGTTAAATTAGTGCTCTTAAGGACAGGACAGGTAGTTGCTTAGTGTATTGCACTGATGCTGTCTTTGATTCATTTCTGGTTTATTCGCATGTTATTTCTGACTTATTTGAATCTCGTTTTCTGCCACTCCAAAGTTCTCACTCCATCAGGAATCTTACAAAAAAATAATCTTCCTTTCTCTCAGTTGGTTTTGGGCTTGTGGCAAAGATTGAGCAGGCCTCTTCTGTAGAGCAGGACAGCTTTCCTTTGTCCTCCCCCTTTCATTTTGGGGAGGGTAATAGGGATCGCATTGAAGTTTGCCTTTAGTGTTTCTGCTGGCACCTTGATCACCGGTTGAACAGCAACAAAAAATCTTTGTTGATGAAAACTAACATTTCTCGTATCCAGCTGTCCTGTATTATTAGATGTCTTTTGAGCATTTTTCAAAAACTACTTAGAAAGAACTCGACTGATACTTGGAATTTTTTTTTATCTGCAGAAATTTTGGTATTGGCTGGAAGATCGTGTTTATTTTCTACATTTTAACACCTGATTAGCCTTCCCATTGGCTTAAGCAACAAGATAGTGTGAAGTCAGCCGGTGTAATAAATAAATAGCAGCCTTCAAATGAGAAAATGCAAAGAAAGTACTGGTGACAATCAGAGGTCTTTGATGAGTAGGTTAATACTTTTAATTATCAGGTAGGAAAGAATCCTATTAATTTATATAGTAAGTTACCAGAGAATAAGAGTTGTAGGGTAGTTTTTTTCAGAATCCTGATGTCCTGTAAGTAAGTGGCTGTTTACCCTTGAGAGACTACAATTGCTGAGTGTTTCCATGGCGATTTTTATCTACACATCTACCTAGCCTCATAAAAGTTTTGTATGTGGGTGACCCTTTAAAGTGATGCTAACTGTCTTTAGGCAGATTGCTGACTCTGCTTCTGATGTTTCCTTTGTCAAAGTAGAATGAATGTAGGCTGATTTCCAAGGCCTTAGGGTTATTGCCTTCACGTTATTCTTTCTCTCCAGTGCTTTTTTTTTTAACCCCTTTTTCAATTTTGGAGTCTACATTTGGTCAGTTTCCATCTTATTTCCTAACTCTTTATGCTAGACTATGGATTGTTACAACACTTTGGAAGGTTTATTGACTACCCTCCCTAATAGATTATGTTAGACACCTTCATTCCCTCCTTCCTCCTTTTGTCTCCCTTCCCCCTCTTCTTCCTTTGCTTCTTCCTCCTCTTCTTCCTCTTTTCTTTCCTTTTTCCTCCATGGCAATAAACATTTACTGCCAAAATTCCGTTCAAGTCAGTGGTTTCATTTCTACTTTAATTTATTAAGTGAATTATTAGTCAGGCAACATCCTGAGTAGTTAGAATCCAAATAGGCTAGAACTGGAAGTTTGAGAAGAGCTACAAAACTCATTTTGTGCTACAGAATAATTCTAGGGTGACACTTGGGGCTTAGTGGCAGCTCCACCACTGACAAGTGGTGTGACTCTCTAGAAAGTCGTTTTAGGTTCAGTGCACATCGGTCCCCCCGAAGGTAACATACAGGAATAAGGCCAGCTCTGTCCACCTTTCAGGGTTTTTGTAAAAATTAAATGAGATGGTAAATATGACTGTGAACGTGAAAACATTTCATAAGAGTACAGTGTCCTCTCTGTTAAGTAAAAATTAGATTGCAAACTATAGCACTTTAATAGCTAGAGTTTATGCATAGTTCATGGTTCTTTTATCTGAAGTATTACTCAAGCTGGCAGAAAATAGACGTCAGTGCTTTCTTATAACTCCCATCTGGTGATGTGGTTACCTTTACTGCTTTAGTTTAATTGTGAATTCTGGTTATTTATTTTTAGAAAGCCCTTTAAGATCTTCATTTTAATGTCTAAGTGAGTTTAGACTTAAAGGGAGAAAAACCAGGTTCACATGCCTGGGAAGAAGATGAGGGGGAATGGCTTGTCGGCTGAATAGTTCCCAAGGTGTGGAGGCATAGTTCGAGGTAATTTTTGAGATTACTGGAGATGACTATTTTCTTTTCTTTTCTTGGAAATATGTACCCTTTATATTTTTTAAAAGAAAAAATTGAAGTGAGTAAAACAAAGCTTGTGAAAAAACAGTTTTTTGAAAACTACTGAATATCTCTTTTAACAAAAACATCTTCAAGTGGAAAAGATACAAACTATGCAAAAACACATTTTATTTCTTTTTACCTGTTCACATTTCTCTCCTACTTCCAATTTTTAAATGATTTTGATATTTTCTGTAATTCGAGCAGCAGCGCTGAAAGTTAGATTGGCCATACACTTGTGACTTTAGGTGATGGAGATTTCCTTGTGATCCAGACTGCAGAGTTTTCAAGCCTTAGTTGGGGGTATATGCTAAACTGGACTCATTTACTCTTTGGTTTTCAAACATCTGAATTTTCAGAGTCAGATTTTCAGATATTTAGGGATGCTGTTTAGAACTAACATTTGGGCTTCCTGAGAAACTTTATGTCTTATGCTTATTTCGTTTTTTAGACTCATGAAATGGCCACAGATGATAAGACTTCCCCCACGTTGGACTCCGCCAATGACTTGCCTCGGTCTCCTACTAGTCCCTCTCACCTCACTCACTTTAAACCTCTGACTCCTGACCAGGATGAACCTCCTTTTAAATCAGCATATAGTTCTTTTGTAAATCTCTTTCGGTTTAACAAAGGTAAGACTTCATTCTTAAAGACCAGAAAGCCTAGAATTTTGATTCTCTGAAATTCTCCTGTTCAGGTTTCAGGTTGTGTCTTTGCAAGAGTAGTACACTAACAAGGAGAGAGCTTTAATCATACTCACTGGGGTTTACTGCTTAAGAAGAGAAAGCTAGAATTTTCACTCTAATCTTATTAATTGTTAGTAACTGAAGATGTGAATAAATGTTAAAAGGAGGTCCCTTTTAAAGTGTTTTTCTCCCCTTATTTTAGTAATGGACACAGAATGGACTTTGTTCTTTTAGGGGTTAATAGCCAAAAAGTTTTAATTAAAGCAGTGAAACGAAAAGGATCAGCACATGGGAGAAAAAACTCTTATTTTTTAAAAATAGGAACCATCTTCAGGTCTGTTGTTGACTTCAACCAGTTAGGTAAGGTGTAAATGTAATGTTACCAAATTAAAAGATATGTTTAAAGTGAGGTTTTTTTAAGTAATGTATTTTTTTCCTGGAAGAAAAATTAAGAAAACATGGCCTATATCTTTTGCTTTATATTTGGCTGTATTATTTGAAATGAGTTAGAAAATTATCCCTTTTGTTGTAAAGGAATTTGGGAGTTAATAGTTTAAGTAAAAATTTAAATAGTATTAACTGACTGTTATCAGCAGTCATGTTTAAAGCTCTCTCTAAAAAAAACCCTTTTTTTTAACAAAGTAAACTTTATTGTTTAGAATAGTTTAAGGGTTATAGAAAAATTGGAAAAGTAGGACAGAGAGTTCTCATATACTCCACACCCACTTTCTCCTATTAACGTCTTATGTTAGTATGGTACATTTATTACAATGAACAAATATGCCATTATTGATATGTTAATTAAAGTATGTCTTTTATGTATATTTCTTTAGTTATTACCTAATGTCCTTTTTGTGTTCCCAAGATTCCACTCAGGAGACTGTATTATATCTAGTCACCATAAGATGGCAGTCTTTTTATTTAGCAAGTGTTTATTGATTACCTACTATCTTTTGGGTACTATTTTAATAGTGCAGGGGACTTATCCCATGAACGAAACAGACCCTGTTCAAATCTATGTCTTTGCGTGAAGCTTGCATTCTGTTTCCTTTAATATGCTGAAGATATTTCTAATGAAAAGTAAATCAAATTGAAGATCACATATACTAAGGGTCTGATTACTAGCCTGTAATTTTGCCACCTGCTTTGATTTTTTTTTAAAAACTCTAATTTTTAAGTATGCATGTAATACAGTTATACATTTCTTCCTGATGGATTTCATCTACTTCCTTCTCTTTGCCAAACTCTGTGTCTGATTTTTTCAAATAATGCCAAGCCTTCCTTTGCGACAGAGAGAGCGGAAGGCGGCCAGGGAGAACAGCAGTCTCTCGGTGGGAACTGGACCAGCCCTCAGCTGCCTTCGAGGGCGCAGTCTGTGAGGTCACCTACATCTTATAAAAAGCAGCTAAATGAGGAACTGCAGCGGCGATCTTCCACAGTATTAGGTAAGACAGTGTTCTTATTTCATTCCTCTCTGTGTAGTAGATTTTTTCCCCCAGTCAGTGTTTTCCAGGTGGTTTATTGACTTACTGACTTAACTTTTCTGCTCTTTGGGATAGTCAGGCACTCTTCAGAATTAATGAAACTGTTGGCTAGATAGTGAAAGAATTTGTAGATACTTGAAAAATATTTCTGAAACATTGTATTAAACTTTAATTTAGGCTGAGCAGAAATCTCTTGATTGTTTTTTGATTAATTACTTGCTTGGGTTTCAGCAGAGAACAGTTTGCAACATCCCCAGGAGAACACAGGTCAGTTTCAGCTTTGTGAATGAATCCCGCATCCTTGGTGAGATGGCCAGTGTAATGTGACTTGCATGCCTCTGGCTGCAGCACTCTCTCAACTCCATTAATGGGCTGCCGCGTGCTCTTGGCCTTCTGTCCTTGTTGGGTGCAAACTGTCAGTGTGGCTGGAAAAGCTGAGCTCCTCTTGTCTCTTTGTTCTCCATCCTGGTCTCCTGCACATCCTCTCCTTCATTTTCATGCTCTTCTGATGAGTGTAGGCTGGGGATCAGTGCCTGGATTCGGAGGCTAACGGGAATTGCTTTATGTTATTTCTGTTAGATTATTAAACTCATGGAAGTGGTTCGCCCAGCTCAAGGTGGTAGGAGCCAGGCAGTGAGAGGTGGCGTAATAGAAGGGGAGTGGTGCAGCATTGGAAATAGGTGTCCCCAAACACCAGATGTTTGTCTGGTCTGGCCAGTCCTCTCCGTGAGATCCTCAAGTGAAAAATGGGCCGGTGCAGGTAATGGTGGTTGGCAGAAGGATATTTTATTGCTAGTTGAGACTTGGTTTAGAACCTCCTTCTGGGGGGTCAGAAGGAGGAGGAGAAACCAACAGAAGAATTTCACTCTAAGGACTAGAGCAGAGTTGGCTGCCTTGCCTCGCAGGTTGGTTTCCCAGGGCAGTGAGCCTCCGCCTGGGTTATGGCAGCCATTCGGAAGGAAGAATCAGAAGGTGGGAAGGGGAGAGGGAAAATGGACCTCTCCTTTTACTGCAAGGAGTGGAAGGAAGAGACTACTATGCCCACTTTAATCTTGGACCTCAATAAACTCTCTTTAGCTCTTGAACCTGACCTGGGGCAATGCTCCTATTTTTGTTGAGGGAGTTCTTCTGACTAAAGCCTCTGCTGAATTAGGCATTGGGTATCTTCATTTGTAAAATTTAAGAGTTGGACTAGAATCTCATTTTCTTAAATTGTCATTCAAGTATAGTTTTCTGTCTTTTACCCCCATCCCAGCCCACCCCATAAGTCCCCCCCGTCGGCCCCCCCCCCCCATTATTGTCCATGGTCCTTTATACTTGTTCCTGCAAACCCTTCCCCTTTTCCCCTGAAATTTCCTCCCTTCTCCCCTGTGGTCACTGTCAGCCTGTTCTCTATTTCAGTGTCTTTGGTTATACTTTGCTTGTTTCTTTGTTTTGTTGATTAGGTTCCAGTTAAAGGTGAGATCATATGGTATTTGTCTTTCACTGCCTGGCTTATTTCAGTTAGCACAATGCTTTCCAGCTCCATCCAAGCTGTTGTGAAGGGTAGGAGCTCCTTTCTTTCTGCTGCATAGAATTTCATTGTGTAAATGTACCATAGTTTTTGTTCCATTTAATTTTTTTAAGGTTTTATTTATTTTTAGAGAGAGGGGAAGGGAGGAAGAAAGTGAGGGGGAGAAATATTGATGTGTGGTTGCTTCTCATGCGCCCCCAACTGGGGACCTGGCCCTCAGCCTAGGCGTGTGTCCTGACTGGGGATTGAACCAGTGACCATTTGGTTCACTGGCTGGTACTCAGTCCACTGAACCCCACCATCCAAGGCTAGAATCTAATATTTTAGGGGTTATAAACTGATAGCTTTCCAAATTTTGCCTTGGAGTTTTGATAAACTTGAATTTGAATATCAGTTGGTGGAGCTTGTGTCTGGTTTGCTGCAGTCTCCACCATTCCTTATTGTATTGTATCAGGTGCTCTTGATTCTTTTACCTTAGCTGCTACAGGCTCAGAAACCTGGGACTGTTTGACCAATCAAGTTCCTTTTCTGATTAAAAGACTAATTCCACAATTTGCTAGCTCTATGACCTTAGGAAAATCACTTAATTTTCTAATATCTATGTTATAAGAGACACAGCTAAGATTGTTTGCCATTGGCAGAGTGCCAGACGAGATAGCCTCTCAGGGCTCTTTAATCTTTATGTGAGATCTCTGATTCTGTTGGTTTCAGGACCAGGACTTGCTCTTCCTTTTTCAATGGACAATGTTGTTAGTACTCTCACATGTACTCCGAACTGGCTAAACGCAAGGGGCTTCACGATTAATTGTTCGTTGCCTGTTCATGGGAGCACAACTATTATGGTTGTAAGAGCATCATCACATCTTTTTCAACTAATAAATCGTGGAGAATTGCTTTATATTGTGATACTCAAAAAAACTTGGTTACTCTAGTACTCATACAGTTTTATTGTGGTATCAACACTAATAGTGAAGGCCATTACTATTTATAGAAAGATAAAGTTTTCTAATGGGTGCTGTTTAGATAATTATTTCTGTAATTAAATTAGGCAAGTTCTTTGTCAGTTTGGATTTGGATACTGACCTTTCATTTTTTGTAATCTTTTTTTTCCCCCACCACACCAAAACAAACCATATCTAAAACAAATCAAGCAAACTAAGTGAGTTAGAGAAAGATGCAGGGTGGGTATTTTTTATCTTGCTTTGCAATAGATTATTAGGTTAATGAGTTTAATAGGCAAGTTTATTCTCTTTGTTAAGCCACCTCCATTTCATCCTTAGTAGATTTTGTAACCACTGGAGCCATGAATAGGTGGGAACTTTAGTAGTAATCTTGCTCTAAAATAAATAATGTATTACAGCTCTGGTGGGCACAACCCATATAGGTCACAAAGCTGGAATTCGGAATTTTATTATTGATAGAACTGGCTTCCGCAGTGCTATTTTAAGAAATAAGCGATCCCTTCTAGTCTGGAGCTGTAGAAGTGGGGAGGCAGCAGGATGGGAGGCATTGGAATTCCAGCAGTTCTGTGGCAGCTTTAATCTGATTGGACGTGGAGAAGGGAGGCGTGGGTGAGTTGTCATCCAGGATGTTCTGAGGCCTGTCAGACTCTGTGGACTGGGCCGTTTCCTCTCTGGTCAGCTGCTCCACGAGACTTCGGACACGTGGTCTGCAGACTAGACTGAATGGCGTGGCCCTGTTGATGTTTAACTGTGGAGACTAAGCGGGGCTAACTCACTGGGATTGCTTTTCCTTTTGCTACATTTCGGGGAGGCGTTTTTTATGGCTTGGGACCAAAGGGCCCAATAAATCACTAACGAATTTTGGGCCATTTAAGCAGTCCTCCCACCCCAGGTCTCAAAACCGTCAGTGTCCTAGGCAGTGCTTCTCTCAGGTAGCCCTTACTGGCTTGTGAAATAGTTTGTTGAAAGAAATGCTTTCAGGACCTCTTATCTTTATAAGGACTAGCTTTAACTCTCAATCCACATCACTGGCTGTGAGAATGTAACTGGATGCAAACAGGAAGGGCACTGTGTATCTCGTACATTCCTCGTCTTGCGCAGATACTGAAGACTACTAACAAGGTTTTTTTAAAATTTTATTTCTTGGTAAATCTGACTCAGAAACAAGAAGGAAAGCAGAACCTACCTTTGGAGGTCATGACCCTCGTACAGCTGTTCAGCTTCGAAGCCTCAGCACTGTATTAAAACGCCTCAAGGAGATCATGGAAGGGAAAAGCCAGGTACAGTCGAAGGACTTTAGAAGATTACTTATTAAGCCCTTCCAGGGGGTTCATGCCATGCTCACTGAAATGGCACAGTGTCCTGGAGAGAAAGTTCAGGTGGTATTTCCTCCTCCCGTGAACACTGTATTTTTACACATAGGTACTTAATTTTAATTGATCACTTTTCCCCCCTTATAATTATGTGTATTTTTTGTGTCTGTTTAAGAAGTGTTTATCTAGCTGAAGATCAGTAAATATTCTTCCATGTTTTTTTCAAAAAGCTTTATTGTATAAAATTTAGGGGTCAAGCTTCTTTTTTTTTTTTCCCCCTCATGGCTATCCATCCAGTTGGACTCAGCACCATTTTTTTTTTTTAAAGATTATATTTTAAACCTTGTCATACACAAGTCCATTTGTATGTGTGAGGGTGTGCTAGGGCCCTGTTACCTGCTCCATAGCTCCCCTTTTTTTCTATCCTTGAACTAACACTCTTTCTAAAATTATTGAGGCTTTAGAGTAAGTCTCAGTGGCTGGTAATGTAAGTCCTTCAGTTTTGTTCTTCAAGATTGTCTTGGTCTTTTTGACTCTTTCTATTCCCATATGAATCCTAGAATTAGCTTGTCACTTTCTGCGAAAGCGGCGTAAGATTTTGATTAGCATCGCATTTGCCATTGCATCTTCATCAGTGTTTTCAAGAAGCCTTCACATATTCGTGCTGTTACAGGACAGCGACCTGAAGCAATACTGGATGCCAGACAGCCAGTGCAAGGAGTGCTACGACTGCAGTGAGAAATTCACGACCTTCAGGCGCAGACACCATTGCCGCCTGTGTGGGCAGATTTTCTGCAGTCGTTGCTGTAATCAAGAAATCCCGGGAAAATTTATGGGTTATACAGGTAAATGCATCTTATTGACAGTTTTACAATGTTTAAAAATCGTAACCATAAAATAGTTATGATACAGACTGATGTTAAGCCTGTTTTCATTTTGGGCTTCATGAGTGCGCCATGGAGGACACAGAGGTAAGGGAGACACAGCTTTGCTTTTGAGGGCTTTATAGTCAAAGAACAAAGTAGATGGGGATGTCTATAATAAGTAAAGCAGCAGTGTATCACAGATGCTATCAGAAACCCATAGGTATTACATTTATTGTACAATACGGTTAGAGTAGGTTATGAGTTTATATTGTGAGAGTTTTCATTTTACAAAATATAGGTCTTCCTTGAATATAAGACACTGTGTTCTAGCACATTGCATCTTATATTCTTGTATTAGCAATATATAAATTTTAATTATTTGTTGAAGCAGAAAAAACTAAACAATAGTGTGTGGATGTATATAGTGATTTGCTGGTGGAAGGTGGGCGGAAGGTACCCAAATGAAAACAGTCTTAGAATCTCTCTCGTTATTTTTATTATCATGCAGATTTTCCTAAACTGCTACAGAGTTTCAGAAATGAATTATCTTTCATCCAGATTATGGCTACAGTCTTTGAATAGATTTTTTTTAACCATTAGTTTTTTTCCTACCTCCATCATTTTCTATACTCTAGATGATATTCTTAATTAAATTAAGGTAAATACTAATTTGATCATGTGAGGCTATTCTGCCAAAAACCCTTTCAGAGTTCCTATTACCCTTAGGATAAAATCCTATCTTCTTAATATGGTTTGTGTGTTAGTTTCCTAGGGCTGCCATAACCACGTAATACAGACTAAACAAAATATTAATTTTGCTTGAAATACATGCAAAATTTAATAAAACTGAGTACTATTTAATAGTAGTCTTAAAATTAAAAAATTAAATTAAACATAAATTATACTTGGTAGTAAATATGGTGGTGAAAACATACTTCTTACAGTTGACTATAAGAAAACTTTTTGTCAGGTTGGGTTGTTAAATAACATGCAACGTGTAAAGTTTAATTATCTTACCTCCTTTTTTTGGTGCACTGAAATATTACAAAATCATACAAATAATTGTTATAGAAAGACAGGATAGAAATGAAAACTTATATTTGGGTAGGACTTCATCCTACATCCTACAATAAAATTACATTTAAAAGTATTAAATAACCTAGTTGTTTGTTCTCCCAAGAATATTTCATTTCCATCCTAACTTTCACTATGAAAATTTTCTTAACAATTTCCCCCCCACATTTCATATTATTAGTAAGCCCATTTTCTTAGTTTGTTTTTCAGACGCCCCCTTGTGGAGGCCTCTTCTCAAGGCTTCACGATGGGGACCCAAATAACATTTTTTTCCCTTTTTGCCTAGGGAAAACACGTTGTTTCCATTTACGTTGATTTATTTACTCCATTTAAATGTTGTCTTCTTGAAACTTGTGCCCCTTATTTCACTTATAGAATTTTGAAAAATACTGTTTTTAATCCGAGTTTTTTATCTAGTGTTACTGATATTTTCTTAATCCATTCTGAATAGTTGGGGTAATTTTGTATACTTGGGTGAATTTCGCATAATGACGGTTTTTAAAATCTTATGACCTAACAAAATTATTTCACTTAAAAACATTTTTTTTGGTAGTCCTTACTTGAAGACATTTCCCTTTTATTAGATTAACTATTAATCCAAAGGTTTAATACTTCTGTTAAGTAATATAATCTTGTCTTTTACTTAATTTCATTTTTTTTCCCTTTCCAGGGGACCTCCGAGCTTGCACGTACTGTAGAAAAATAGCCTTAAGTTACGCTCATTCCACAGACAGTAATTCCATTGGGGAAGACTTGAATGCTCTTTCAGACTCTGCTTCCTCTGTGTCTATACTTGATCCGAGTGAACCCCGAACACCTGTCGGGAGTAGAAAAGCCAGTCGCAACATATTTTTAGAGGATGATTTTGCCTGGCAAAGGTACTGTCACTTAAATGCAATTTTGTATTTGAGAAACATTGCTAGTCTGGTGCCTTGTGCGTGCTTTTAGTTTAACATTTACCTTCTTTGAATTACTTCCTGCATATTCCCTGTTTTTTTCTTTTTCTTTGGTTTGCCTCCAAAAGGATCACAGAGGATGTTTTTGGACAATGATTATATTGACTAATTAAAATGTAAGCTCTACAAGAGGGGAGACTTTGTATCTTACTTGCTCACTTTCTGTCTCTGGCACCAAGAACAGTGTTTGACCTGTACTATTTTCTTGATGTTGTTTGTTGAATAGGCAATGGAAGTTTTGGAGATTAATCATTTCTAATGTAGCCTTCTTAGAGAATGAGAATGCTGTTAAGACTTATATTCATAATATTTGCAATGAAATTAGATTTTTATTCTTTTTAGGGAACAATTCATGTTTTTCCAGATGTCTAAATATGCTACACTCCCTGGTAGGGGAGAATGTTACCAATTTTTTTCCTGGAATTGTCTGAATTAAAATGCAAGATTTGTCAGTTTCTCATTGTTTTCTTTAGTTACATTGTTTTTTATGCATAATACCAGTCTGGCTATGTTAAAAGAGCTTGGAGTTTTAACTAACATCTTTCTGATTAGTTATCATATTGATTACCCCTTAAGGGAGTGAGGTATTAGTATGTAAACAGTGAATTTAAACAGAACTCAAAGTGAATTATAGCTACATTCCACATACATGAATCTCAGGGACATAACATAGAGTAGAAGAGAAAGTCACATTTATAACCAGTGATTCTTCTATTTGCATAACGTTCAAAAGTATACAGAATGAACACACTGTCTAGGGATGCAAACATAGTACACTTAAAGAAAAGGAAGAGACCGACGATAGAAAATTCCCAATGGTTCTTTCCTGGATGCCAGTGGGGTTGGGGAACACACACACTTCACCGGCAGTGGTAGTGCTCTTTTTAAAGTGCTCGCTGATGCATTGGTGTTTGTGGCACCATGATTCTCTGTATGTTATCCGTATTTTATAAACTTTAAAGACCAATTTTATAAACTTTAAAGACCAATTCTACAAGTAAAACAAAGCATAGGGATTCTTAATTTTTTTGCTTCAGTTATAATGCCTTTTCGCTATTCCTTACTCTGTTGTGTGAGCCCAGAATTGACAATGTGATTTAATAAAACAAAGCAGGTTTGAAAGCTTCTTGAGAGATGTAGCATGGATGTCAGAGGTGGCATAATTTTAGGTTTTGTGCTGATTGGTTGATGTTCACTTTTTTCTTTTTAAAGATTTTATTTATTTATTTTTAGAGAGGGAAGGGAGGGAGAAAGAGAGAGGGAGAAAAACATCAATGTGCGGTTGCTGGGGGTCATGGCCTGCAACCCAGGCATGTACCCTGACTGGGAATTGAACCTGCCACACTTTGGTTCGCAGCCCGTGCTCAATCCACTGAGTTACGCCAGCCAGGGCTGATGTTCACTCTTCGTTAGTCATCATATGTTTCCGGAAGGCACTACTGTCTTCTCTTGACAGAGGTAGATGCTAAGGTGCAGAGAGATTAAGCAAGGTGTGCAAGGTCACGCAGATGGTAAGAAGTAGGCCCTGTACTTGGACCTGGGTCTGCCTGACTCTGCAGTGCTGTTCTAGTGGTTTGTGGCGCCTGAGAATAAAATATTTGCGCTTAGGATTTTCCACCCCCCAATCATTTTAATATTGTGTTATTCATGTAAGAAGGGTCTCTAAGCACCCATTCAACCAATTTATGATATTAATGACATTTCATATACTTGATGATAAACTATTACCAGTCCTTTGACATTTGATATACTTAAGATAAAAACCATACTGTTTCCACCTTAATTAAAGGAAGGAAACAAAAATGACCCATAATCTCATAATTACAAGGGAAAACAGTCTTCTTTTAAATGTTAAAGCAATTCGGTGAAATTGAATTTGTGTGTTACTGTCCCAAATCATCTCAAGTTTTCCCTTTTTCCTTTACAGTTTGATTCATTCAGACTCCTCAAATACTGCTCTTTCAACAAGACTTGTATCTGTTCAAGAGGATGCTGGGAAATCTCCTGCTCGAAATAGGTAAACTGCTAAATGAAAACACTGTATTCTGTATCTGATTTTTCTTTTTTTCTGGTAATGAGAAAGACCCATAAAAATGGGTGGAATTGGTTGTTACACAGTCTCTTAGCTTTCGTTTTGCTGGTCAGCTCTCGCTTCTACTGTCTGAGTGGCTTTTTTCCACTCTTCTCCAGTGGTTTTAGATTTTGGAATCTAGCTTAGCAGACGAACTTAACTTTAATCACCTATTAAAAACAAACAAAAACCCCTCCTGTGTGTTTTACCTCCAGTTACATATATTCTCAATTATTTCTTTTCTTGTTAGCCAAATTCCTCGAAACTGTTGCCTATAATCATTCTACACCTTCACACCTCCTCCTTTTTTGACTTATCTTACTGATGTGCACGTCTCCCCCTGAAAATGCTTTCCTTTTAGAGGTTTAAGTGGTGAGTTAACTCATCATAAACCTGGAGAACTAGACACCTAAACCACCATGGTTTAACATGCTTTCAACAAGTATTATTAAGTACCTACAAATTATGTACTTGGGATATAGCAGCTAGTCAAACAGACAGAAATTTAAAACACCAAAAAAGCATAAGGAATAGGGGTGGAGAGTAGAATATTAAATGCTGTAGTTAGTGCAGACCTCACTGGGAAAGTGACATTTGAGCAATGACCTGAGGGTGTGAGGGAACAGCCCTGTGGCTGTTTTGTAGGAACACGGAGTAGCGAATTGCTGAGAGGGAACACTCTTGCAAGGAAAAGTGAAAGGTCTTGTGTACCTGGAGTCGAGCATTTGTATAGTTAATCGTAAGGGCTGCGTCGTTCACCCTGGGTGAGGTGGGAAGCTACTGGAGAGTTTGAGCTTTCAAAAGTTTCTTAAAAAAAGTTATTTTGAAAATAATTCAAACTTGCAATAAGTTGGAAGAATAATAAAATACATTTTCCTATATTTTTCATTAAGGTCCACTAAGTTACGTTTTGCCCGTTTGCTTTGTTACTTCCTATATTGTATACATGCTGCTTTTTTTAACTATTTGAGAGTAAGTTACAGATATAGCATCTTTTACCTAAAAAAAAAAAAGAAGTAACAAGCTTTATTTTGTAGAGGAGTTTTAGGTTCCCAGCAAAATTGAATGGAATGTGCCGAGAGTTCCCACATGACCCCTTCCCCTCGCTACAAGCGACCTCCCCGTTGTCAGCATCCTGCGCCAGAGTGGTACGTGTGTCGCAGCTGAGGGACTTGGCTGACACGTCATTGTCACCAGAGGTCTAGTGCACGCACAGTGGGGTTCTCCCTTGGCCTGGTGCATTCTGTGGGTTTAGAGAATGTTTCATGACTCTCATCCGCTATTGTAGTGCAGTACAGAATAGTTTCACTGTCCTACAAATCCTGTGTGCCCTGAACATGCCTCTCTCCCGTCTCCCAACCATGGCAACCATTGGTCTTTTTACTGTCCGCATAGTTTTGCCTTTTCCAAAATGTCATACAGTTGGAATCATATGGTTCGTGTGTATTCAGATTGGTTTCTGTTATTTAGTAATATGCATTAACGTTTCTTTCATGTGTTTTCATAGCTTGATAGCTCATTTCTTTTCAGTGATGATTAATATCCCATCGTCTGGATATACCTCAGTTTATTTATCTACTTATCTACTGAATGATATCTCGATTGTTTCCCTGTTTTGGAACTTACAAATAAGGCTGCTTTAAACATCCGTGTGCAGGTTTTCATGTGGTCCTGTACTCAGTTCATTTGGGTCAGTACCAAGGAGTGCGGTTGCTGGATCCTGTGTTAAAGAGTATGATTAGTTTTATGTGAAATGGCCAAACTGTCTCCCAGAGTGTCTGTCCCACTTGCATTCATACCGACATTGAGAGTTCCTGCTGTTCTCCATCCTGGCCGGCACTCGGTGCTGTCAGTGCCCTGGATTGTGGTCAGTCTTCTAGTAGGTGTGCGGTGATACTCCCGTATCCAATTTCACTTCCAATTTCCTAGTTACATATGATGCTGGACTTTTTTAAAAATATGCTTTCTTGCCATCTGTATATCATCTTCGGTAAGGTGTCCACCTAGGTCTTTTTAAAAATTAAGTGGTTTGTTTTCATGTTGTTGAGTTTTAGGAGTTTTAAAACTTGGAGAAGTTTTAAATTATACCCATTTAAATTGGCAGATTTTGGAGAAGTCTTTTTGTCAAATGTGTCTTTGCAGAGGTTTTCTCCCAGTCTGTGTGGCTTGTCTTCTAACTCTCTTGATGTCTTTTTCCAGAGCACAAGTTTTCAGTTTTAATCAAGTCCAGCTTATCAGTTTTTTCTTTCTTGGATCATGCTTTTGTGTTATATCTAAAATGTCATTGCCATACCCAAGGTCATCTAGATTTCCTCCTATGTTATCTTCTGGGGGTTTTATAATTTTATGTATCGTATTTAGGTTTGTGATCCATTTTGATTTAATTTTTGTGAAGGGTTCAAGGTCTGTCTAGAATCTTTTTCTTTTTTTCCTGCATGTGGATGTCTCATTGTTCCAGCACCATTTGTTGAAAAGACTCTGTCTTTTCTCCGTTGTATTGCCTCTGCCCCTTTGTCAAAGTAAAGTTGACTATATTTATGGGGGTCTGTTTTCTGGGCTGTCTGTTCTGGTCCATGGGCCTGTTTGTATGTGCTTTCACCAGTACCACACTGTCCTGGTTACTGTAGCTGTATCGTAATTCTTAAAGGTGAGTCGTGTCAGTCCTGCAACTTAGTTCTCCTTCACTATCGTGTTGACTATTCTGGGCCTTCTGTCTCTCCATATACACTTTATAAACAGTTTTTCAATATTCACAATATTCAGTTGCTGGGACTTAGATTGGGATTACATTGAATCTACAGATCAAGTTGGGCAGAACTGACATCTTGGTAATATCAAGTCTTCCTACCCATAAACATGGAACGTCTCCCATTTACTTAGTTTTTGATTTCTTTCATCAGAGTTTTGTAGTTTTCCTTGTATAGATCCTGTGCATATTTTGTTAGATTTATACCTAATTATTTCATTTTAGGGGGGGTACAAGTGGTAATGTGTTTTTAATTTCAAATTTCACTTGTTCATTGCTAGTATATAGGAAAGTGATTGACTTTTGAGTGTTAACCTTGTATCCTGCAACCTTGATATAATTGCTTATTAGTTTCAGGAGCTTTTATTGATTCTTTAGGATTTTTACGTAGACAGTCTTGTGATCTATGAACAAAGTCCATTTTTAATTCTTTTTTCCCAATTTGTTTTCCTTCTGTTTTCTTCTCTTGTCTCCAATACTAAGTTTGGAAAGCAGTGGTGAGAGGGACATCGTTGTTTTGTTTCTGGTCTGGTGGGCACGCTTTGAGTTCATCACCATTAGGTGTTATGTTAGCTGTAGGTTCCTTATCAAGTTGAGGAAGTTGCCCTTTATTCCTAGTTTGCTGAGAGTTTTTATGACGTATGGCTACTGAATTTTGTCAAATGCTTTTTTCTACATCTGTTGTTGTGATCACATAGTTTTTCTTTAGCCTGGTGGTGTGGTGGATTATACTGATACTGATTGATTTTCAAAGGTTGAACCAGTCTTTCATACTTGGGTTAAATCTCTCTTGGTTACCGTGTATAATTCTTTTTATACATTGTTTGATCAGATTGCTAAGATTTTATTGAGGATTTTTGCATCTGTGTTCATGAGAGACATTGATCTACAGTTTTCTTTTCTTGTAATATCTTTGCCTGGTTTCAGTATTCGAGTAGTGATGATATCATAGAATGAGGGAGCATTCCCTCTGCTTTCTTTTCTGAAGGAGATTATAGAAAATTGGTATATTTTCTTCCTTAAATGTTTGTTAGATTTCATTGGTGGACTCTTCTGGCTTGGTGATGAGCCCCACCAAAGAAATTTGTTATTTATACCACAGTATTTGTGATCTCTAGCATTTCTTTTTTATTTTTTCTGAGAATTTTTATCTCTCTGCTTACGTTATTTGTTGCTTGCATGTTGTCTGTTTCCATTAAAGCTGTTAGCACATAAATCATAATTTAAAAAAATTCTTGGTGTGAGAATGACAACATTCTTGCCATCACTGATTCTGGTTCTAATGCTTGATCAATCCTTTTAGTATTTGTTATAATTTTTTTTGTTGAAAGAATGGCATGATTTACTGGGTTAAAGGAACTGCGGTACATAGGCCTTCAGTAATGTGGTGGTAAGGTCTGGAGGAAAGGGAATTGTTGCCTTGTGATTAGGTCTCAGTCTTTTACTGAGCCTGTGCCTGTGAACTTGAGAAGTGCCCCCCCCGTTAATACCCCACCCGGTGGGGCAGGATGGCTGCAGCTGCTCTTTATCTCTCATGGTACTGGGTTTTGTGAAGAGGGCAGGCATTTGGAAGAATGCCCCTCAATTTGGGTTTGTCTAATGCTTCCTCATGATTAGATTTAGGCCATGCATTTTCGGACAGCAGTTCTGTGTAAGTAATACAGTCTGTTATGTCAGAGAGGACGTGGTGACACAAGTTCATCCCACCGTTAATACGGACTCGATCTTCTGGTGAAGGTGGTGTCCTGGGTTTCTTCACTGTAAAGTTATAATTTTTCTCCTTGTAACTAATAATGTGTGGAGGAGATGCTTGGATATTCTCTAAATACCCTGTTCCTTATCAATCTCTTGCTCAACAGGTTCAGTATCCAGTTATGATTTCTATTAGGATGGTCACTTCCTCACTTTATCGCCACTTCTTTTACATTTATGGGTTGACATTCTACTCTGAAAAAGCTTTCCCTTCCAGAGGAGTTTTGAGTGGGGAGTTTGGGAGGATTACATGATCTGCAATATATTTTCAGAGGAGCACTCTGGCTGCTCTGTTGAATAGATTGTAGGACAGAAGAGCAGAAGCAGGGAGACCACTTAGAAAGCTGGTGCAATAATCCAGGCGAGAGAACTGACTCAGGTGTGAGGGGGAGAAGTGGGGAATGGATGGTCAGATTCGAGATATATTTTGATTGCAGTGCTAACAGGATTTGCTGAACTACTGCAGGTAAAAGAGGACTCAGGTTTTTGGCCCAAGTGGTTGGAAGGCTGGAATTCCCATTTATTGAGATGGGGCAGACTTACACAAACAGTTTGGTTTTAGACACATTGAATTTTAGATACCTTCTAGACATCCAAGTGAGATGTCAACTATATGTACGAATCTAGAGTTCAGGAGAGGCGTGCAAGCTGGATGTGTAAACTTGGGCGTTGTTTTCACGTGGATGGTATTTAAAGCTATGGACTAGGATGGAGATCATGAAAAGAGTGAGTGTGGAAAGCGAGGAAATAAGGACCAAGGAGCAAGATTGGGGAAATAAAGAGGAACCAGAAAAGGAGCCTTCGAAGGAGATGAGGCGAGAGGAACACCCGGAAAGTGCGTTGTTTTGGTAGCCAAGTAAAGACAGTTTTTCAAGGAGGGGAAATGGTCTTGATAATGTCAGGTGAGGTGAGTGCAGTCTGACCATTGGATGCAGCAATAATGCTGCTGACCTCGGGAGGCAGTTCTGTGAGTCCTTCAAGGTTTAGCAGCGAGTGGAAGGAGAATTGATACAGTGAAGGAGGGAAATGCAGAGGGATGTGGAGCTGAGACAGGCTTTTAAAAGATGGGACAAAAACAGTATTCCTGTTGGCATGTGCATAAATGTAGAGATTGCTGTGCTAATTTATAATGTTTTCATGTGTTTTGAATAATGTTAAGATTGATGTAAGTCTTTAGGAAAGATATAATGGAGTCAGTAAGTACTATTTATATGTAAAATTTTAGCCAGCATTCTTACTATTAGGCTGCTTACTAGAATATATTACAACAAAATTGACTAATTTTCTTTTATTCTTGTTGCCACTGTATCAGAATATGAGTAGGGATGGTTATAATGTTAGAGAAGCAGAATGCATGGGTAATTAATACACACATTGGAAAAGAGATTTTAATTAGTTGAAAAAGACATAGTGGCACCTTTTCACTAAAAAAAAAAAAAACCCTGAAATGAATAACTAACTACTTTAAAAATCTTGTTTATATACTTTTGTTTGATATCTGTGGTTTCTCTTTAACCATTAAGAATGACTTTTTGCTAAACCTTTTATAAACCTGTGAGTAATTTTAAAAATTATTATAGAAGTATCTTTATCTTCATGCTGGTGAGACCATACCACCAGTATGACCATACCACCAAGAGACCACCGGTCTCTTTTTTTGAGTGAGCCCTGGTTTTGAATGGCAGCCCCTTTATTAGCTGAGTTCTTAAATTACTTAATCTCTTGATTTCTTTATGTGTAGAATGGATCCAGTAGTATCTACTGTATAGGACTAAATGAGGGAAGAAACATATATTGCTCTCCTGAATGAATATATATATATATAGTGTTGGCTACATCATAGGTGCTTCTGCCTTTTATTCTTTATATAAAGCTGAAACTGGGCTTCATTTTTTTCTAGGTAGAAGCTAACTAAATTTCTAGGTAAAATTTTTTTATAAATAAAAGCTTGCTCAGTGCTTTTGGTTTTCTACCTACAAGTCATTTATTTGGTAACTTTGCCAAAAAGCAAAATTAAGGATATTATGTAAGTACTCATACAACAAGAGAAGAAACAAATTTTCACTAATTTTTTAATTGATCAAATTCAAAATATAATAATAATTGAGGACAATTTTTAAATTTAGGTCTAAGGAGAAGGAAGGAATTCTTACTGGGGGGATAACATTTTGCTTAGTTGTGGTTCAAAGCTAGTGTTTTCTGTCATCAGAGCATTAGAAGTGTTTAACTCAGAAGAACATTCTTATTCATGGGTCGTGCAGAAGCTCTTTGGCCTGTCGGCCGTGCTTCCCTGTCCCCGATCGGCAAGGTTATTTCTGCATCTAGACTGTGATTCTTTATATTTGCCAGCTAAATACAAGTACTAATTCTCTGCATTTTAACAAGAAGAGTTTATATCTATTTCCTTTGAAATATTGCCGCTATATGAACTACGTCTGTAATTGTTTTTCTGTAATCTTTCCATAATGACTTTCTTTTAGAGTTATTTTGAAATAATTTTAGAGTAACACAGAAGTTGGAAACGGAGTACAGAGAGTAACTGGGTGCTCTTCTGCCTGACTCCCCAGCGATAATGTCATACACGACCATCTGAAGTATATTTAAATGCACTGTGACATTGGCAAACCGGCATTTATTTAAAAATGAATTTTCACTGTAATTGCATTTATTGACGACAGATTTACAACTTGTGGTTTCACTTCTTGTTTTTGTTTCCAGATCAGCCAGCATTACCAACCTGTCACTGGACCGATCTGGGTCTCCCATGGTGCCGTCGTACGAGACGTCTGTCAGTCCTCAGGCCAGCCGGACGTACGTTAGGACAGAGACCACGGAGGATGAGCGCAAAATTCTTCTGGTACCGGTCCAGTCTCTCTGACTCATAGCTAGTTTTGATCATAGAGACTGTTTTTATCTCTTATTTGTCTTTTTTAGAGAAACATACAAATGAAGCAGCCAGTTAGCATATAAATTAAATAGGGGAAATAATTAGCTTAAGTTCTTACTAGGATCACCTGAGAAATTGGTCAAATGTTCTGTGTTCATATATTGGATTAATACTTTCTTGACCTTTCTCATAGGGCAGGATCAGAATTCAAATGCCTACATACGAGAGCTCAACTTCTAGTTAGGTCCCAGATTGCTGTTAACTTTGCAACATGTTTCTCATACACAGGGCGTGGGATACTTTTCAGACATTTACTACTGTATGTTTATATGAAATAATAATCAGTTTGTAGGGTTTATCTATTTGTAAAATACTGTGTTCAGTCCTAAGAGTGACTCAAAGAAACTGAAGATACGACTTCTGCTCTCAAGATTGTAATGCAAAATGTAGACATGAGGTCGGTGGGCAGGTCCTTAGCAGTAAAAGAAGTAATGCTTTAAGTATAAAAAATAGAATAGTAGTGAGGGAGTCAGGAAATACTTTATTTTTTATTGTACTTTTAAAAAATATTGTATTGATTTGTTTTAGAAAGAGGGCGGTGGAGAAAGAGGGAAAGAGACATCAATGTGTGAGAGAAATACAAATTGGTTGCCTCTCGCACTCCCCCACCTAGGGACCTGGCCCACAACTCAGGCATGTTCCCTGACAGGGAATCGAACCGGTGACCTTTTTGGTTTGTGGGATAATGCCCAAACCAATGAGCTCCACCAGTCAGGGCCAAAAAAGACTTTAAACTGAATGGCTTGGACTGGACCTTAAAGGATGGAATAGATTTGGCTAGGCAGTGGGGAAAGCAAACCTTATTAAAAGGTGTGAGGAAAGGAATAGAGGTGAGAAGAAGCATGACATTATTCATGGACTGAAGTGGGATTTACTAATTGGGAGAGGTTGGGAGAGAGATTAAATTGGAGTCTGTTGGTAAGGAGAATGGAGAGTTATTTGGGGCTACCTGGTGGAAAGTGGTGAATTCAGTCTTTACAAGTTCAGATGTGGGCCTATAGGCAGTGAGCGATGTTCAGAGTTTTTTTGAGAAGGGAGTAATTAATTGAGGGCTTTTCTTTAGGAAAATTAACCTGGCTGTTGGGGGTAGGTGAGAATGGTGAGAGTCTGGTGAAGGCTACTAGAATCATTTACTGTAGATTAATGTTGTTGACCATTCAGTCCCTCTGTCTTGCCCCATTTCTAAAGAGAAGTATGAAATTTTCTACTTAGGTAACCAAGAGACTGATAATAATGTGCCATTGACTGATAAACTTATTTGGGAGAGTTGGTTTTGGGTGGGGTGGGGTGGAGTGGGGGGTAGTGGGTTTTCAAAAGAAAAAGTTACGTTTGGAATTAGATAAGCTGAGTTTAAGCCATTCCCCCTGTAGGTATCATTTCTATTGTGTAAGTCAGCTATATAAAGACATATGAATTGAGTTTCTTCTCATTAATCTAAAAATCACAAGAAAGAATCTGAAAACATGTGTAGCATCCTACTCAGGAGTAATCATTTGCTTATAATGTGACTTCAGGACAGTGTTCAGTTAAAGGACCTGTGGAAAAAAATCTGCCATCACAGTAGTGGAATGGAGTTTCAGGATCACCGCTACTGGCTGAGGACACATCCAAACTGCATTGTAGGGAAGGAATTAGTCAACTGGTTGATCCGAAATGGACACATTGCTACAAGGTAATGGGATCTTAAGAAAGACATTTTAATATTATTTATTAATTTTCTTTTAAGGAGGATACATTGTTGTAGATATAAGGGGAGCAATGTTCTTCGTGAGTAGGGTTTGCTTTTCACATTTGGTGTGTGGGGTGCAAATTGTCAACCCTCTTCCCATCTGGGCTTTAACTGGTACAGATGCAAGGAACCGGTGAGGGTCACAGGTTGCCTAATTTATTAAAAGTGTAAGTGTGCAGTAATTCCCAAAACACAGAGCTCTTTAGTTAAGCAGGATTGGGAAGTAACTGGACCCTAAGACCACAGTGGCTTCTCTGGCTACTGTTTGCTAGTCTGGACATTGCAGTCTGTCTTGAGAACTGGGTCCATGAGCCACGCCTGGAGTGCCTTAGAGAGATTTGTTAAAACCTCACAAACCACGTGCAAAAAGGAGAAAGACAGGTCCTGTTGCCATTCCAGGTAAATTGTCCCCTACCTTTTCTACTTGATTGGATTGGCTGCTTTTCCTCTCCTGGGAAGAAACAAGTATGTAGGGAGAGAGACAAACAGCATTGAGCTGTGAAGCTCTGGGTTTCCATTTTGGTTTAATCTCTTTTTAGCTTTATGCTTTCAGTGAAGTTATTCAGTCTTATTGAGGCTTGGACCTCTCTGTGCTAATAGGAGGAAAATACAGTTTTGTGAAGAAGCCGTCATGTGGATGAAATAATGTAGCTGAAGTGCTCTATACATTGTGAAATGTGTATAAATGCAATGTGTTAATGTGTCTATATAGGTATAAAGTACATATCAGTCTATATTTATATCTATACTATTTGGTATTGTCTTCTCACCGAGACTACAAGCAAAAAAGCAAAGACTAGAAGCTCCTTGAGGGCAGGAGTCATGCTAATCTCAACGTCTTTTTTTAACTTATAAGTTCAGGGCTGTGCATGCATTGAGTACTTCAAAAATGCTGGAATTAAATTTTGTTTTGTTAGGACTGCCTTACCAGTAGGTTCTCTTACACTGTAACACCTGGAAAAAATGTTTTAAATTAGCTTTAAGTCTCTTTTGTTTTAATCCTTCACCTGTCCAAGGACAATTTGAAATTCCTACTCTGATGGGGATGGAAAAAAATTCAATTTGTGTCTGTCTTGTCTTTTTGTTTTATCCTCACCCTAGGACATGCTTATTTGGTTTTAGAGAGAGGGGAAGGGAGAGAGAGAGAGAGAGAGAGACAGAAACATTGATGTGAGAGAGAAACATCAATCAGTTATCTCCTGCATGTGCCCTGACTGGGAATTGAACCCGTGACCCTTCAGTCCAGGGGATGATGCTCCAACCAACTGAGCCACACCAGCCAGGGCTGTGTCTCACCCTGTACCTATAAAATTATTCTGACTGATGTACCTGCAAAGTTATTCTGAGTGACTTTTAAAAGTTTTCATTTGTGTTGATTTTGATGCAGGGCACAGGCTATCGCGATCGGACAGGCGATGGTCGACGGGCGTTGGCTGGATTGTGTCAGTCACCACGATCAGCTGTTCAGGGACGAGTATGCCCTGTACAGACCGCTGCAGGTATTTCAGAGTTACCGCCAGTGAGAACACTGCTAGCTTGTTGTGCAGTCTTTCAGCATCAGCAGGAATAAAAAGTAGTTGAGTTACCCAAAGATACATTTCTCTTAACATATTTTTTCCTTGCTGTTTGCGGAAAGTGAAAATGTTATTTTTACTGAGAGGTAGTGGTGATAAAAAAAATAACAATCTATTGGGATCAAATAGTATTCAGTTGGTGTGGCTTTTCTTGAGCCTGGCCTTGTGGCATTGTAGTTGCTTGTCGTTTGTCTTCAGTGGTTTTCAGTTCTACCGTGTCTGTGTTTGTAGGGCTAAGAGGGAGTTTACATAGCGAAATGTTTGAAAAAAATTAAAGTTACCATTGCGATTGGCATTGACTCATTAGCAATATTAAATTGTAAAGCAATGGTAAAATGATGAATGTTCTTATTTTAACTTTAATTAGGAAAGTGGGAATTTTTTAAAGATGCAGTTTTTAAAAAATGTATTTGCACTTTTGGTTTCTGTTACTTTGAAATATGTACTATTTAGTAACACCTTTATGAACTAAAACTGGAAAATCATTGGTTACAAAAGACAAATGACTCAAAAGAATGGTGTGATGTTATTTGTTAAAATCTAAAAGTTGTTTTCCAGGATGTGTTCCAGCATTGGCCCAGGATTAGAATAAACTCTAAAATGCTTTCCCCTCTCAGGAACAACAGATGAAATGAAACACTATAAAATCTGTTTATTGTGTTTTGTTTATAATATGCAGCCTATACCTACTGATTAATGAAAATGATAATTCTAAGAGTGGATTGTCAGCATGCTGTTGGTTTATAACTCAGTTGCTATTAATTTGCTTATTCTTATGTAAACTTATTCATTGCTCAGCTTTGTAGAAATACTGGGCAAGAACGTATTTGTAGTAGGACAGCCTTCACATTATCGCCATTGCAGGTGACTTGCTTAGATCCTGTGTCGATCCTTTCAGAGCACGGAGTTTTCCGAGACCCCCTCTCCAGACAGTGACTCAGTGAACTCGGTGGAAGGACACTCGGAGCCATCCTGGTTTAAAGACATAAAGTTTGATGACAGCGACACAGAGCAGATAGCTGAAGAAGGTGACGATAATTTGACTAGTGAGTTTAACTTTCTAAAGTTTTAGTTTTTATGAATCATTCCTGTATCTGTATGTCAAAATGAATGTTTTGTTTGCTTAGTTGAAACAATCCTACTTTAAGAGTTTATGGCTTCAACTAAATGTAAACATCTGATAGCAGTCCTTGTCCCAGATACAGTATTTTCTTAAGAAACCTATGTGTTAGGCTACTGGCGTTTTTTAGATTTTGCCATAGTCTTTAGTTTGCAGCAGCTTAAAAATAACTCTGAGCTAATAAAATCACAGCAGACAACTTTCTCACCTCTTTGCTATGATGTCAGACTTTTCTGCAGAACCTCCAATATATTTTTTCATTTAAAAAATTCATTTCATATTTAACTTGATCCAATTTTATTAAGTCTACACAGAAGTAAATGAAAATACTGTATCCATTTTGGTATTGCACATTGGGCTTGTATATTAAAAAAACCATTTTCTCCTTTCCTCCAATACCCTGATGAAACCCATTTTTTACTCCCCTCCTCTCCCTATATTTCTTTCCCCTCCCCAACACTAAAAGATTCTGCCAGTCCTAGCAAGCGCACATCAGTCAGCAGTTTCCAGTCCACAGTGGACAGTGACTCAGCCGCTTCTATCAGCCTGAACGTGGAGCTGGACAACGTGAACTTCCATATCAAGAAGCCCTCCAAGTACCCACATGTGCCCCCTCACCCTGCTGACCAAAAAGGTAGGAGGTAGTCACCGTCTGGAATCCAAATGCAGGCTGGAGAGCTGGGCCATAGGCTCTCACGCCAGCTGGTCCCTCTGACTTCCTCTGTCCTATGTGGCTGAGGTCATGTAGTGTGGGTGTTGTTCCACCCTTTTCCATTTTCTTCACACCCCCTTCCCACACCTTTTTTGGTTGGTTCCTTTTATTTCTTGTTTTCTCCCTCCGTACCACCACACCCAGTTTAAAGGAACTACATCTGACTGCTCTTCCCTTAATGTGCAACTTCCAAGGTGGTATATCTTTGCATTTATAACATGGATGTTCTGCTCTATTCATTTCTTCATTTAACATTTTAAAGCCTGTTTGCTTATGCTGTTACCCAGTAGCTTATTGCCCTAAACATTTTCAGATGTTTGAACTAGATTATGGGAAAGACATTCACATATTCTAAAACATCTTTCTACTATAACTTAAAATGCTTTTTATGTGTATGCTGTATTTGTTAAAAAGTTTTCTTCTCTACAAAATGAATTCATTCTTTATTTTTAGCTGTCTATTTAAGACTTTACTGTAATGACTTAAAAATAATAATGGCCATATTCAAAAGAAATTTGGTATAAAAAGAAAAATAAGGTAAACCATTACTAAAATCTAACATAGCAGTACATAAGAAATGAAATGCTTTTAGAAGTGGGTGAAAAAGGTTTACTCTTTGGATGTAATTAAAAACCAATTTAAAGTTTAATCCTAAAATGGCATTATAATGAAGTAAATACATAAGTAAACAAACAACTGTGGGATTTCATTATGTTATGGTAACTGAAAAGTCATTATTATAAAGATGAAGCAATTTATTCCATGATTTTTCCTGAAGTGTGAACTTTCAACATTTAGCTCTTTAAAGCTGACTTGTCTGTGTAAATTAGAAATGCTTTCCTAATTCTTTGCTACTCCTTGTTTTGAACCTAAAAATATGGTCATAAAAGAGAAGCTTTTGAACTTAAACAACTATGCTAAAATAATTGGAAACATTCACATGTCTACAACAAATTTCTTATAATTGTCAGTATTGGCCGTTATCATCAAGATGTGGTAAAATGGCATTTGAGTTATAGTAATGAATATCTTACTTAACAGAAATTTAGAGAGGGTGTGAGAAAAGATGAGACTCAAATAACATTGACCATGGGTAAGATACTCATCTTCATGGGAGTCCTCAAAACAGGAGTTGGAAAACTGCCGGAGAACATTTGGGTGAGTATGAAAGGACAGTGAAGCAGATGTGACGCCTGCGTGGTGGTGAACTGTAGACTCTGGTCATGCAGAGGATGTTGGACTAGGTCTTTGTAGCACGAATTACAGATGTGGGTCAGATGTGGGGTCTGTCATGATGGAGAGTATCTGTTCTCTGGACACATCTGTTGGCAATTTCATTTTGCTGAAAGTAGAGCGCAAAATACATTTTTGACTTGCTGATGATTTCACTTCATGGAAAGTTAAGAAGGTCTTGAGACTTCTGGCCAAGATGGAGGCATAGGTAAATGCACTTGCCTCCTCGCACAATGAAAAGAAGGACAACAACAAATTTAAAACAAAAACAACCAGAACTGACAGAAAATGGAACTGTATGGAACTCCGACAACCAAGGAGTTAAAAAATATTTATCTAGACAGGTAAGAAGTTGGACCCAAGGAGGAATGCTCCAAGACACATCATAATTACATTACCCAAGATGAAAGAAGGAGAGAATCTTAAAAGCAGCAAGAGAAAAGTAGAGAGTTACCTACAAAGGAGTTCCCATTAGACAACCAGCTGATATCTCAAAAGAAACTTTATAGACAAGAATGGCTGGAAAGAAGTATTCCAAGTCATGAAAGGAAAGGACTGACATCCAAGATTACTCTGTCCAGCAAAGCTATCATTTAGAATGGAAGGGTAGATAAAGTGCTTCCCAGATAAGGTCAAGTTAAAGGAGTTCATCATCACCCAGCCCTTATGAAATAAAACGTTAAAAGGACTTATCTAAGAAAAAGAAAGGGATCAAAATTATGAATAGTAAAATGACAACAAACTCACAACTATCAATAACCGAACTTAAAAAAAAATAAACCACAAAAACAAACTAAGCAAACAACTAGAATAGGAATGGAATCACGGAAATGGAGATTACCTGGAGGGTTATCAGCAGGGAGGGGGTGGGGGGAGGAAGGGGTAGAGGTGCAGGGAATAAGAAGCATAACTGATAGGTACAAAACAGACAGGGGGCAGTTAAGAATAGTATAGGAAATGGAGAAGCCAAAGAACTTGCATGTATGACCCACGGACCTGAACTAAGATGGGGGATGCTGGTGGGAGGGGAGTGCAGGGCAGAGGGAGATAAAGGGGAGAAAAAAATGGGACAACTGTAATAGCATAATCAATAAAATATACAAAAAAAAGAAAGTTAAGATCTTGAAAATCATGAAGAAAGTGATATGTCATCATAGAAGTCATCATTGCAAAAGAGAGATTGCTGAGGACAGACAGACATTTGCTCTGGGAAACCCGACTTCCTAGTGTTGGGAGAGGACCAGAGCAGGAGACTCCAACAATGGCATTTTTATACTACAACCTCAGATTGTGTCTCTGGGGAAAATTAAAGGGGAAGCACCCGCAGTTGCAAATACTGTTGTCTTTGATGCTAATGACACGTTGGATGGTTTCCATAGCTTTGTGGACAAAGAGGACAATTTTTCACTTGCAATTTGATAAAGAGGTAGTTATAGGCAGTGGTCATATTTTCTTGTTACAAGCACAAGCTCTGGTCTCCAAGCCTCTATATAAAAAACACATAAAAAGCTTAGTGTCTTTGGCAAATGTCAGAACCACTATAATATAACATCGCTTTGTAGTTAGTTTGATGGTTGTACCAAATACTGATAAAGTAGTTAATAATTTGATGTCAAGAAGGTGGTGATACTTCTCAGTAGTGCTGTGGGGCTTTTCTGTCTGTATTCAGTGCTGAATAACTTTTTCAGTCAGCATTTTGAATGTTTTTCAGAACTAAAATTTATTAAAATATAGAAAGAATGTCTAGCATGTTGTATAGCAAGATTGGAATTTAAAGATCTTAAGCAGTAGACTGAGACTAACAAGATAAAATTTAACACAAACATAAAATAATTAGGCTTCTAAACTTTATTATTAATACTCTGGAGAACACCATTCTTTATAGTACCTGGGATGTTGCCTTTAAATACCTGAAGAGTAGCTGAAAGAAATTATATTTCTACTGCATATGGCTGAAGGAAGATCCAAGTTCAGTGTTTAGGAGCAGTGAGCCTTTGCTGCCGCACTTCGGGAGTTTGCAGGTGGAGTCTGAATGTCCGCCTTTTAGGGTTATTGAGGATCGGAGGTTACATTGGCTGAGAGGTTGGGTAGACTCGGTGACTTCTAAGTTTGCTTTAACTCTGAATCTGAAATGAAAAATCGAGATCTAGAATGTTAAAAGAATTACAGGGGATGTAAGGAAACCTTTAGCCTACTCATTAGGAGTATAGTAGAGGTGGTTCCAGTATCAGAGAAGGTAATTATTAGATCGACCTCTTGGGTTATTTGCCACCTTAAGAGTCTATAATTTTTAAGAACTTGATAAACCCCTTAATAAATGTTTCTGCCTGTTATGGTTCTTTTGTTAGTTTCTAGCATACTGACGTGAATTATTCTTTTTTCTCATTCTTTTTTTTTGTGAAGTTGATATTCAGTAATTTATTTTTTCCAGTGTTGTAGTTAAGATAAACACTGATTACCAGAAAGTAAAGATCCTCAGAGAGATCTAGTAGTGAAGTGAAAGATTAATAGACTTCTGCCTCTTTTTTCATTCCTCTTAAAATGCAAATGGGTGGGTGTTTTTAACCTTTTCATTGAAGTTACTAAATCTTTTCTTCAGGATGGTCCTCTATCTTCTAAGGCTGAGGACATTTAGATTTATAAAATTGGTTGAAATATCTGCACTTTAAAAACCTGCTGTTTTTAATCTTGTGTAAGCAAACCCCTCATTTTCAGAAACTTGTAAAGCTGAGACAGTGTGATCTTTGGTTTGATTAATTTTTCACTATTGGTCTTGGAGAGTTATGCAAGTAAAGTGTATTTTATCCTGCGTTGCAAGCAGAATTCATTCTTGGGAAGTTAGTGAGTAGGACATGGAGAGGAAAGTGAAAACTGTGGCTTCCCAAAGCCTGTAGGTCTAACTCCCCATTTATAGGAAAACATGGGGAACAGGAGCAAGTTAAACAGCACCCTGAGGAAACAACTGATCAAATCCAGCAGGTGGGATGTTGCACATGACATTTGGTCTGGATTCTTTTAAAATTCAGTATCGTGAAAAACAAAAAAGGTGGGGTAGGGTCTGCTTGCTTTATTTATTATTTTTTAAGATTTTATTTATTCATTTTTAGACAAAGGAGAAGAGAAGGAGAAAGAGAGGGAGAGAAACATCACTGTGTGGTTGCCTCCCAAGTGCCCTGGACTAGGGACCTGGCCTGCAACCCAGGCATGTGCCCTGACTGGGAATCGAACTAGCAACTGCTTGGTTCACAGCTCACGCTCAATCCACTGAGCTACACCAGTCAGGGTGGGGGTCTGCTTTAGATGAAAAGAATTTGATAAGAGTGCACTGTATGAGCCTTATTGGGTCTTGGTTTGAGGGGAAAAATTATTAAAGCATTTTAGGGACAGTTAGATAAATTTGAATATGGGCTGATTTGATGATATTAAGCCATAGACAATAATTTTGAATGTGTACATGGAATTGTGGCTGTAGAGAATAATGAAGCCCTTATTTTTTTTTAAAGATTTTATTTATTTATTTTTAGAGAGGGAAGGGGGAGAGAGAGAGAGAGAGAGAGAGAGAGAGAGAGAGAAACGTCAATGTGCGGTTGCTGGGGGTCATGGCCTGCAACCTAGGCATGTGCCCTGACTGGGAATCGAACCTGCAATGCCTGGTTCGCAGCCCATGCTCAATCCACTGAAGTACACCAGCCAGGGCGAAGCCCTTATTTTTTAAGAGCTGCATGTTGAAGTATTTAGTATGTGGTAAAGTGTATGATACATGTAATTTCAAATGGTCAGAAAAAAAAGCATACATAAATGCAGAGAAAAATCAGATTTTGGCAAGTTAACAATTACTGAATCTAGATGGAAGGAATACAGGATTTCCTATGTGTTTGAAATTTTTTCATAATGGGAAAAATCATCACTTCTGGAATTTTCGTATAAATATATACATGTACCTATATGTGTGTGTATGTATAAGCTTTAGTACAAAGAGTAAAGCTTATAAAGCCAGTAAATACATTACTGGAACGAACAGGGCTGGCATTATTCATTTCTGAGGGGAGGTGTAGGAGTAAAGTGTAATGTCCATTTTTTCTGGTCTGCATACTGCATTTTATTATATTTGGCACGGCACTGTTGAATTCTCTAAGTAATGTTTCAGCTTTCTTGTTCGAAGGACAAGTGTACTGGCTTATAAGCATTGACTTTTGAAGTCTATTTGTTCATAAATGAAATCTACTTGGAAAGAATTTTGTGGAGAACCTATACCTTAAAGCAGTGATTTTCACCTGGTGTGTTACAAGAGCTTTTAAAACATGTAATTCCTGACTATTTAGTCTGGGGCACTGATTTTTTTTTTCCCTTGGATTGCCCAATAATGACAGCAGCCAACACAGCAGTAGCCACCTGGTGTGAAGGAATCATAATTATGCCTACTTTTTGGTCAGATCAGAAAGAAATGTATCTTTTGGTGTGCTGGAGAATTTTAGTAATTAGTTTATGAGTGTCATGAGATGAAATTCCTCCTTAAAGGACTTAAAGTGCATTGTGGTTCAATTTGCATGGTCGAAAGAACCCCGCTCGAGCTATGCTTGGTTGCAGACCTAGAGAAGAGTTCATGGGGGAAGTAGAGAGTAAGTTTCACTTGTAAGAAAAACATTTAATACTCTAAAAATTCTAAAAGAGCACATTCATAGTGTGCTCAGCAGTTACTGCAACTAACCATTCGGCAGTGTTTGTTTAGAATTTTTGTAAAGCTAAAATTCTGAAAAACAAACAAAAGCCTGATAAATTTTATCTTTATTTCCTGCCAGTGTTACTTTTGTATTAATTTATTTTATGGTGTATATTATGAAATGAAAAATCAGCATGTATTATTTTATTAGATGGCTTCTCTATCTGTGAACTACTTTGTGCATAGACAAAGTTATTATTTGTTAAATAACACAGTTACACATCACAAAACTTAGGTAACTTCATAGGCTTGTCATGCAAATTACTGAAGATGCCAGTTTCCTTAATCTGGTTCAGTTTTGATAAGGGGAAAATCTGTCAAAAGATTTTATCTAAAATTACTGTTTCAAGGTTCTGGTGAGTTACTAATTCAAGTGTGTTAAGTTTATCATGAAATGTGTGAAACAATTTTAAAGCCACATTTAGCCTAAAGCTTTCTTGAACTGGCCGGGCAGTGGTGGGTTTAGTATGAGTAATACTTTGTGTGTGGGTGTGACCTCTATATAATTGTGTTGGCGTGTTACAGTCATAAGTCTCTCCTTTCCTTCCTTCTCTCTCCTGTCTCCTGATGTGCAGAGTATCTGATTTCCGACAATGGAGGACAACAGCTCTCAATAAGTGATGCCTTCATCAAAGGTAATTTTATCAAAAGCTGTACACGCAGCGGTGGCTCCTTTGTTCATGAGGATGTGCTTAGACCTAGCACATTGGGTAGCATAGAGTAGGTACTGAAAATATGTTTGATTATTTTAGTATCATCAGAACAGTTTTTAGTATGTGTAGTAACTTGGAGAATGTTGAGAATCAACAATACACTTAGACCAAATTCTTAGACTTGGTTTGAGAGAAGGTTTCCCTGATCTGAAAAATAGTTGTTTAAAAGGCTTTTAAATAGAACTTGAATTGTAGTCTTCTAAAGGCATAAATAATTTATGCTTTCCTATAGCATGAATATAATAGTAAGTTTTGGTCTACATATCACTGGTTGTCGAACTGGTCAGAAAGCCCACGGGCAGATTTCATCCCGTTGAGGATGCTGCTTGCCCCGTGAGGTTGGAAAGGGAAGTGGGCAGAAGGGGATAAAGAACTAACTCTGCTGATCAACTTTTTGGGGACAAAAGGAAGTACAGAAGAACACAAACCTTTCCTTACATGTTCCTTACTTAGCTTACTGTGGAGGAAAGACACCCTTACTTAGTTGGTCCAAAACACTTCACAGCGTAGGCCTGAGGTAGTGGGAGGGTTTCAGGTAAGAGAAAGTAGGGCAAGCCAATACCAGGGAGGAACGTTGCCGCTGACCTTACAGCTTGGCAGCGTTTCTCAAATTCACCTCTGAGCATCTGGGTCCACTAGAAGCTGGTAGGCCAGCCATTTCCATGATTGAAACATGCCATTCTTACATTTTACATGTCATGGACACATGCTGTACTGTGTAGTCTGTGGGCCTGTTCGGCTGAAAGCTTTTGTGTTTGGTTTGTTTGAAGAGGGCAAGAATCAGAAATTTTGTAAGCATTTCCCACCTTTTCTCATTTATTTAATGACATTTCAACATTTACCTAGTGAGCATATTTTTTTGTAAAGCATTTAATACTACTTTAATTTTCTCTCTCTTGATCCATTTTTATTCTTTTTAAAAATTTAAGGATTGTATAACACTTTAGATAAATTGTTATTTATTCTGGTTTAATATTTCTTTGTAGTTAATTTTGGGGTCTGACTTATAAAAGATTTTCTGAAGAGAAAGCTTTTGTCACAATATTGGAAAAGCAGCACTATTTCTTTGGGATTGTCTGGATAGACTTTCTACCCCAGGGGTGTCAAACTCATTTTCGTGGGGGGCCACCTCAGCCTCGCGATTGCCTTCAAAGGGTCAAAATAATTTTAGGAGTGTATGAGTGTAACTATTCCTTAACTGTTAAGGAGTTTAAATTACATTCAGCCCTTTGAAGGCAACCGCGGGGCTGAGGTGGCCCCCGTGAAAATGAGTTTGACACCCCTGTTCTCCACTGTCCTCTGCTGGATCCGACGTGTTGGAATGGAGCTTTTCTCGTGCACCTTCAGCACTCACACTCACAGGAGTTTCTGTCAGGATTCAGATTTCTGCTGAAGGTAGTTTTCAGTTTGTGGTTTTATAAGGAAGATAAACCCCTTCCTTTTCTTATTGTCCTTAAACAAATAAAAGGGCTGTGAAAATCTCATTTTATTTGCTTTTCAGAAGCTATATTTATAATTATTGGCTTGAGAGTCCCAGTTGCTAATGTGAATTTGCTTTTCATAGTTCTGTCTCTGATTTTAGCTGTTGCAAATACTGACGGTCAAACAGACTTCTTTCATTCATGTATTTATGTATGTCTGTCTCTTTACATCAACAATTTGAATTGGCTAACTTAAAAATCTTAAAAAGATAAATTGGCAATTTTTTAAATCTGTAAGTTGATGGTATAAAACATGACATGAATATAATTTCTTATTTTACACTTCAGAGTCCTTATTTAATCGTCGTGTTGAGGAAAAATCCAAAGAGCTGCCTTTCACCCCTTTGGGCTGGCATCACAACAACCTGGAGCTGCTGCGGGAGGAGAATGGAGAGAAGCAGGCCATGGAGAGGTTGCTGTAAGGCGTGAGCTTTTTTTTTTTTTTTTTAAGTCTTTGCATGATAACCCTAATTATGCTGCGGTCTTTTTGATACTCTTTTTTTTTTTTTAAGATTGATTTATTTATTTTTAGAGAGGGAAGGGAGGGAGAAAGAGCGGGAGAAACATTAATGTGCGGTTGCTGAGGGCCGTGGCCTGCAGCCCAAGTATGTGCCCTGGCTGGTAATCGAACCTGCAATGCTTTGGTTCGCAGCCCGTGCTCAATGCACTGAACTACGCCAGCCAGGGCGGCATGAGCTTTTTGACTTTAATTTTCAGTGAATTATCAGTGACTCAATAGGCATGTATGTGGTTCGTTTTCCTTACAAAGTAAAAAATGAAATTGCATAATGAACAGGAGTCCTAAACTGTGCTCATCTGTCCCTGGTATAATTTTTGTGTTAAATTTTTTTTCAAATCAAAGGGATTAGTGATAACGTTTCACAGTTTTATTTATGTGCACATTGTTAAGGACTAGATAATAATGAAAGAATAAAGTTGACCAAGGAGATCTTATCTGTGAGTCTTAATTCGTATGCTGTTTCTTTGTGGACTGCTTATTGCAGCTTCAGAGTTACTGCCTTGGAAGTATTAACTTTGCAGCCTTCTTTCTGTGACACTTTTGTAGCTCAGCTAATCATAACCACATGATGGCACTACTCCAGCAGCTGCTCCATAATGAGTCATTGTCACCATCGTGGAGGGACATCATCGTATCCCTGGTCTGCCAGGTCGTTCAGACAGTCCGACCCGACGTGAAGAACCGTGACGATGACATGGATATCCGTCAGTTTGTCCACATCAAAAAAGTGAGTTGTGCTGACGCTTTTCTAATGCTGGGACCTGATGGAGTGGGCCTGATTGCAGTTCGTTCTTAACGGTGGTCTGAAAGGGCTGCTACTGGAGAAGTCCACTGTATGACTGCAGTGAACTGGCTGTGTTCTGATTAGAGAACTGTGTAGAACTTCGTATTGTCAACACAGGGAAATCAGTGTGTTCCTATTTGAACTTACTGCATCGTTTAGCATGCAATGTGTAATACCATAAATATGCTAGTACATGCCGACATAACAATTTGTGGCATTAATCACATGTAATATTTTTTCTAAGTTCGTTATAAAGTGCGTTTGGAAACCAGAAGTAGCCACATGAGTTTTTGTCACGCAGTTGGACTGATGTGTTGTAAGGTTTAATTACATAATGTGTCACACACAGCTGTGACAGAATACACATGAGCTTCCCAGATTTAGCCGCTCAGCTGAGAGGGAGATGTCTTGAGGAAGTGAGCAGAGTGGGTTTTAAGGAAGAACATCTTCCAGAGCTGACTTTTCTCTGGGTAAAGAAGGGTCTGTTTATATGTCCTGAGGCTTTTTTCTTAAACACTCAAGCGTCACTTTCACCAAGTTCCTTTGGGAGAACAGATATGCCCTAGAGAATTTTTTACAACAAAGCTACACAAGCAATACAAAACAGAACAGTTCATCTGAATCACTTTGAAAAGCCTCACAAGTAGCCAGTGAGCATTCCCTAGTTTAATTCCCCTGTGTTTACAGAAGCTTCCAAGTTTTGGGTATCTAATTGCTTGAAAACGGCAGATAATAAAATGTACTCATCAAACCAAACAAATAAGAGAGTGAGAAGGTCGAGACCGTGAGGGGGAGCTGGGTGAGGCGGGGGAGGTTGTGCTGTGGTGAGTTCGCTGGCAGCGCGCTCAGGAAGTGAGAGGTGAGTGGGGGGCAGGAGTGGGGTGAGGTGAGTGGGGTGCAGGGGTGGGGTGAGGTGAGTGGGGAGCCCAAGCAGATGTAGTTTCCCTCTTTCCTGTTTCCTCTTCTCCACGCGTCATCTCTGAGACGGTCTGTTCCCAGGTTCCTGTCACTGTCTGAGGACGCGCAGCGTGTAACTGCCTTATTTAGAAAGTAATGGAGTCCTACAACGTATTTATTATCTATGGTGCTTAATTTAATCGTGGTTTTCATTGCCAGATGACACCTGTTTGTCCAGTCAGATGGGCACTTCAGACTGCCAGCTAGTTCTTTAGAAAGTGAGAGGTGTGAAAACAGACAGTTGCTGAATTTTTGGTTGAAAAGAAGAACTATATCCTGAAACTTTTGTTCCGATTTTACTACACAATAGATAAAATAAAAAACGGGAATAAATAACAGCCTCTGTCTGACTGGCGTCTAAGGATGTGTCATTGAATTTCACTGTTTTCTTATCTCGTTAGATCCCAGGTGGAAAGAAGTTTGATTCTGTGGTTGTCAATGGATTTGTTTGTACCAAGAATATTGCACATAAAAAGGTAATGTGATTCTGTTCAACGGTGAAGTTCAACCAGCTGTGTATGACTTTGTGCCAAGCTAATAAGTTGCAGTACCTTAATCACGGAAGAAAAGGAGAACGGGCATTGAGGAGAAGCTTAGCAGCGTCTGCCATAGGGATGGAACTTTGGAGGTTAAGGGAAGGTCTCCCGGAGGCAGTGGGGACTGGGGTTTGGAAGTGGAACTCATCGGGAGAAGGAAGGAGGGGGGCAGGAGGTTCAGGCTTCCAGACCCACACGATGAGGGGACACTGCCGTTGTTCCTGCCCTGACCCTGCCTCTCCTCAGAGACGAGGTTTCCCTGTCGCACTGGAGCCTTTCCAGAGGCCTGCCATTCTCAGACTCCGTTCTCTCTTCTAGGGTAGAGCTGCAGAACTGTCACTGTATTCTGTTCACTTTCTCACCTTCATTGTCTACCTTCAGGCCCAAAGCAGCCTCTAGCACTGGCCCAGAGGAGTGGGGTGAAGTAACTTGGTGTGTCAGGGAAGCGCAGAGATCCTAAGGCACCAGGCGGGAAAGGAGAGGGAGCTGCAGGAAGCAGGCCAAGGGCTTTGTGGCCCATTAAGCATCTTAAACTTCCTCTGAAGGTCACTGGTATAGTGTACATCAGGATCAAGGGTGGACCTTGTTAAAAATGTAAACTCCGAAGCCTTTCCCTGAGAAATTCTCACTCAGCAGGTTTAGGGGAGTGGGGGTGGGGTGGGGGGCTGCTTTATGGCAGGCACTCGGGGGGTTCCAGTGCTGTTTGCCGGTCCTCACATTCTGAGAACCCACTGATCTACAGTCGTGTGCTCAAACCTGCCGTGCTTCAGATCACTAAGGAAACTTCCTGCAAGTAGAGATATTCCGACCGCAGCCCTGGGAGCACGGATTTGGTTACAGTGAGAGCCCAGGCAGATTTCTAGTCTGAGGGGCTAGGTGGATGAGCCGGTCCTGTGTTCACTTTTCTAAGCACAGACTAATAATTTCTTTTTTTTTAAGGCATTAAGCCACCTGAAAATTGTTGGGGATAGTAGATAAAAGCATGTCTGGATTTGATATTATTTCACAGCAACGATCCAAAGTCAGTATTTCTACATAGAGTCTTAATTGAAACAGTACATTACCCATTAAAGTAGTGCTTTAAACCAAATGAAGTTATCTTTGTTGAACTAAGAGGTAAATTTGTTACACTCTTCTCTGGAATTGAAAATGGACTGTCTTGCCCCACTGACCCCAGTTAGAGATGGTCTTTACTTCACAGTTGCTAAAAGATCCCAGATGTAGTTCCCCAGCTGCTGAGTCACTGTTTTCAGGGCCATTTGTCAGTTTGGAGTCCATGAGCTTAGTCAGTCTGAAACCTCCACTGAAGCCCTCAGCCTACTCTGCCTGTCTGAAGTTGCGTGGTTGGAGTGTACTGTTTGAGTCTCTGCTTCTGGGGATGCTTTACGGTTCTTTCTTTTTAAAGCTCTTGTTACTCAGTTGGCTCGCCAGTATATGACTACTTGGAAATTTATTCTCTTAGAAATATATTCAGGAGGCATTTTAATTCATTTCTTTCTCCTCTATACTTCTTGAATTTTTGAAAGGTTAAATTATGGTCTTACAGCTGCTCTTCACCCTGGGTAGCTCTTCCCCATTGGTAGGTCTTATTGCAGTATTAGAAATAAAATGAAAAAATAGTTAAGATTACAAAGAAGTAGATCAAAACAGCATTAATGAAACAGTTTTTGAAGAATGTTACATTGCTTTGAACTAATTTATTTGCTTTGAAAAAATATAAATGAATACCACAAAATAACTAAATGAGGGTGTTTCAATACAAATATATGAGATAATCTGTTTAAGAGGAATTAAGAACAGTATCAACCTAAAGTTATGATTAAACGTCTATCAAGTACAAACTTTAAAAGCTTTAACTGACTTGTTTATGTTTTTGTAGATGAATTCTTGTATTAAAAACCCCAAAATTCTTCTGTTGAAGTGTTCCATTGAGTATCTCTACAGAGAAGAAACTAAATTTACTTGCATTGATCCTATTGTGCTGCAGGTGAGAACTTCTGAACAGAAAATAATGTAGAAGGAATTTGTGCACCATGATGCTTGCAAACTGTGTAACACATTCCAGCTGATGAAATTTGACAGGCAGAGAAACTTGATTGCTCTTGTTTTGTTCAAAAAAGTTATTATGAAAGACACTTTCACATATTACACTTTTGAATGTTACAAAAACCTCTGTCCCTTCTTATTTTCAGAGTTGAAAGTGTTAGAGGGAACACGGGACTTTTGGGGAATATATTGGGAAAAAAGTGAAAGTCCAGTTCCTGGTTTCTCTTCTCACTTGGGTCATTGACCTACTTTAAGCAGTTCTGTAACTTACCAGGTTTCCAGTGGTAATACCCAGTTTGAATGCCATCTTTTCTATTCATACACGTTTCTAGAACATCAGTTAGTTTTATATGCAGTTGGTAAATGGGAATAATGTCAGATGGAAGTTGTGATGGTTTCTGTGTAGTTTTGCATGGGTATGGAGGCCCAGGATAGTTATAGGCGGATGATAACCCTAAGCTCTGTGTGTGGCTACATGGGCAGAAACTTCTTTGGCTCCGGTTTAAGAAATGAAAAGTGATTGCCCGCGCGAAGGGCTCTCTCCCCTGAGAGGTGGCTGTCAGTGGCTCTGCTGCTCAGAGCTTCCCTTTCAATTGCACTGTTGCAGTTGCTGTTGCACATTTTAAATTTCCCTAAAGGCAGCCTCCAGCTCCACTGAGCTGCCTGTCTGGGCTGCCCAAGATCTCTCTCAAGCCCCGATTATTATTTCTGTTAGTGCTCTGTGTGTGAAGTTGCATAGGTTTTCTGTTCCAACCCCTCTTATCCCATAAATGATCCTAATTTTAATTTGTGGTTGCTCAAAAATGGGAGGCTTTCAGGAATGTGTGTATCATATTACAGCAGGAGCACTATATTCAGACCCAGAAACATTTAGGAAAAGCATTACCATATTTTTCAGACTATAAGATGCACTCCCCAATTTGGGAGGAAAAGGGGTGCATCTTATAGTCCAAATGTAGCGTACCCGGTTCACTGTTGTGGGGGGTGGCGGCCGTGGAGTGGGGTCACAGGTTATTTAATATTTTACCACATTTTTTGCTTCAAAAATTTTTTCCCACTTTCCTCCTCTAAAACTTAGGTGCATGTTATGGTCTGGTGTGTCTTTTTTTTTTTTAAGATTTTATTTATTTATTTTTAGAGAGGGAAGGGAGAGAGAAAGAGAGAGAGAAACATCAATGTGCGGTTGCTGGGGGTCATGGCCTACAACACAGGCATGTACCCTGACTGGGAATCGAACCTGCGACACTTTGGTTCCCAGCCTGCGCTCAATCCGCTGAGCTATGCCAGCCAGGGTGGTGTGTCTTATAGTCCTAAAAATACGGTACTTGAACATTCATAGGTGATGGGCACATTTTTCTGAGAGGGGAAGGAACAGTCACTTTTGTATTAAATCTATTGATCCCCTCCCCCACCAACCCAAAAGAAACTGAGCTGTGGTGAAGGGCCCCAGGGCTTATGAAACTCTGCTGGTGGCTTGATGAACTCAGTTACCTGGGGCTGTTTCCTCTTTAAAATTCCGCAATGTAATAGTGAACATGAGAGGTTTTGACGAGATTTATACCATCCCTTCTAACTCTGATTTACTATGACTTTTCAGTGGACAACTGAAATAAGACGGGGAAACCCAGTTATTGTTCGTGGAATCTAAGATACTTTGATGCTGGTTTTCTTGATTTTACCAAAGGTGTCAGCAGAAGACTTTTACAGGATTAGATCACAACCACATTGGTCCTGAGACACATCTTGATTGCAGAGATGTTAGCATGTGTAAAATTGCATGTCTTAAAATTGATGAACTAGGTAATTGAAACCCACAAATACTTACTGGTAAACAAATTATACTTAAATTTATCTACTTTATTTTAACTCAATTCTTGTAGCCCGGTTAACAGACTAAAGTCCTTATATGTTAGAGAAGTAGGCTCTGAGCAAATATGTCTTAAGAAACATTTCTCTCTAGAGGAAGAGGAAGATCAAAATGTTGTGCCAGAAACTACCTCTGATGGCTCTACGTTCCAAGTTCAGGGCGGCCCTCCTGGGACCTTTAACTTTTAGATTGTACAGCTGATGCATAAAATGTTGTTTGTTATGTACTATGCTTGGTATATCTTACTGTTTCTCTACTAAGAACTCTTTTTAAATGTGGTTTATTTAATGTGGTACTTGTTACAGCGAAACTATATTTGAACAGCTTGAAACTGTACATACTATATTGAAGCGTCTCCTCTCAATGGGTTTCTTATTTCTATGTCGAATTTCATCTCTTGCAGTGTCCTGTAAATACGAATTAAGTTTCACCATTAAAAAAAAATTACTTGATCCATATAACCTAGTGTCATATTCAGCTATGCTTTAAAACATAGTTTATAATACATTTAACTCCTGTCCTATTAAAGTTTTAAGTTTGAATTGATAGAAGGTGTCAACTGATTTGAGTTTTTTCTCCCTTTTCCTTCCTTTTTTTTTTTTTTTTGCCTACTCAGTGTGGAAAAACCAAATAATCAAAAAAGCTGAAAAGTAGCTAGGAAGAGGAGAATGAGAAACTAAGGGCAAGGAGGAGGCCAGCCTGTCTTTACACAGTCTCTGGGCCCTGCGGGGTCTCGAGGTCTGCCCCGGCCCCCGTGCCGTGCTGAGGGCCTGCTTCCTGATCCTCTTTCCTCGCGGAGTCTGGCCCAGGCCTCCTGTAATGTATATCTAGCGTACAGTCATCATGGGTGATTGGAGTTGGAACTGACAGGAAATGTATCAGACATTCCTGTACTAGAGGCCAGAACTTTACTAAAGTCAACTTACTCTATTTTTACTTTATCGGAAGTGCACAAATAAAATCGGTTCCATTTTTGTTGAGAATGGGAGAATATGAAATTGTGTATTCTCAGTGGAACAGTGAGAGGTGAGAAGAAATGTACTCCTTAACAGTGCAGGTTCTCTGTAGGGAACAGGCTCGTCCGTTGCTGGTGGCACTGACCACGAGTGCAGCCTGCTCAGAAAGCACCTGGGGCAGGTGGAGAAGTGACAGGCACGCTCACACGTCCCGTTGTTTTCTGTCTGAGCCCAGAGGTTTTATGGCACAATTAAAGAATCGTATTGTTTTAACTCTGGTTATTATTTATAATATTCATTTGCTTTGAAAATGGGTCTTTGTCATGAAATTGTATTAAGAATTATGTTTTAATTTTTAACTAAAACTGTTCTAGGTGACATGATCTGTTGGAAGATTGAAA
The DNA here is from genome assembly GCF_019186645.2 of Phyllostomus hastatus. NCBI lineage: Eukaryota > Metazoa > Chordata > Mammalia > Chiroptera > Phyllostomidae > Phyllostomus > Phyllostomus hastatus. The sequence goes on along the minus strand of NW_025333583.1, from coordinate 16,128,072 downwards.
TTAGGAAGTAGCTGAGAAAACATCTGCTACTTACGGAGACGCTTGAGTAGATACTCTGTTTAGTTTCTGATGCAAAAGGGGGAATCCTGAACGAGATCAAAAACACTTGGCAATCGCTTTCATTTTAGTGGTTGTGAGATTAGGGGTTTTTTGTTCTTTTTTTAAACTCTGAGAACTAGCTGATTGGATTCCCAGCTTTTATAGTACAGATTATTAAGAATTAAAAATCCTTCAAAGTATAATTAGTGAATTGTAGAATGGAATTTCTCCTGAAACTCTTTTCAGCATAATCAACAATTTGAAAAAGATGACTAGTGTTCTTGGTTGTGTTTGAATGAATTTGCTTGTAGACTTATTTATGGACAAAGAAAACCTGAAGTTGGTATTGATAGGCAAACTGTGCTGATATTTTAATGTCTACATCTTCAGTCATACCAGGTATAACAGTTCTGATTTATCTTCTTTAGGAAAGAGAATTCTTGAAGAATTATGTTCAGCGAATAGTTGATGTGCGGCCCACATTGGTTCTTGTAGAGAAAACGGTGTCTCGGATTGCCCAGGATATGTTACTGGAACATGGCATTACTTTGGTCATTAATGTAAAATCAGTGAGTTTTCCTGTTTTTTTTTTCCCCTATCTTTCTATCAATTTAAATCACAGCTTTTAAGCGTATATGAACGTGTGGTAGGTGTGCGGGGATCACTGACTGTTTCTTTGCTGCACTGTATGTGTTGAAAGTGGGACAGGAGGCATGGCAGCTCCTTCACTGTTTCAGGCTAGAGAGTCTCAGACTGGAAGAAAGTGTGCTTAATTACGTAACACTCCTCATAGGTGTCTGCAAGACCAGAGGGGTCACAGATATAACTTGAGTAGTATCTGTTGCCCCTCAGATTGTTTAGGGGATTGTACAAGCAGAAAATGTTCTCTCCCTAGACAAGTTACTCTCTTCAGAGCAGAGGCCCATTCCAGAAGTGCCCCCGCCCCGCGCAGTGTCCTGTGCCTGCACGTGATGAGTGAATGCCTTTGGATGATGTTACCGGTGTGAGTGTGGTTTATTTCAGTGGGCACATGGTGATTTCTAGGCCACTACCTGTAGACCAGTCTAGAATCAGAAAAAAGTCATGCTCGTATATTTATTAAATAAAATGAAGGAAATTCATTGTGAAGGTTATTTTAAAATTTTCCTGTTACTCTTCCAGAGTAAATTTGCTAAGAATTTTACTCTTCTGTAATTTTGTAATATAATGCTTTTCTGTGTTCTAGCAAGTTTTAGAACGAATCAGTCGAATGACCCAAGGTGATCTAGTGATGTCGATGGACCAGCTGCTCACGAAACCCCACCTGGGCACCTGTCACAAATTTTATATGCAGATGTTTCAGTTGCCTAATGGTGAGTGATCTTTGGCATAGACTCTCCTGAGGTCGGGGGCCTGAGGATGTTAATAACCTCATCAGTACTGCACTGTTTACTTGGTAGGAAATACCCATTAGCACTGGTTAAATGGCAACCGGCAATGGTGTTCTTTTTACTTGTAGATGTTAATATAGTGAATTCATTCTGTGTGGACTTCTGGATGGCCACCTATTCTTCACTTTCTGTTTATTCATAGAACAAACCAAAACGCTGATGTTTTTTGAAGGCTGCGCGCAGCACCTGGGCTGTACAATCAAGCTTAGAGGAGGCTCGGACTATGAGTTGGCTCGAGTGAAGGAGATCCTGATATTTATGATCTGTGTCGCCTATCATTCTCAGCTGGAGATCTCCTTCCTCATGGATGAGTTTGCCATGCCTCCCACATTAACACAAAACCCCTCCTTTCATTCCCTGATTGAGGGGCAGGAGGAGGACGAAGGGCCTGCACAAGAGCCGTTCAGTGGGAGTCCCCTTCCCCAGGAGCCCGACTTCCCTCAGGAGTTTCTGCCCTCTGAGGACAGCAGTGTGCTGGAGTCAAGGCTCGTGTTGGAGAAGGGCGACCAGGAAAATAAAAGTGCTCCTCAGGACGTTGCCCCTGTGACGCATCAAGAGTACGCCCCCGCAGCTTGTCTGACAGATCTCCCCTGTGCCGTCTTCCCATCGGTACCTGACTCACTGCTGCCGCTGCACGGGGACGACCAGCAAGGTGCCCTAGGCATGGAGCAGCCTGAGACCTTGCCGCAGACAGACGAGCTGCAGGACCCCAAAGGCCAGATGAGAGCCTTTCGAGACCCTCTGCAGGATGACACTGGACTCTATGTCACTGAGGAAGTCACCTCTTCAGAAGATAAACGGAAGACGTACTCTTCAGCCTTTAAACAGGAATTAAAAGACGTGATCCTCTGTATCTCCCCAGTAATCACGTTCCGGGAGCCCTTCCTTTTAACTGAAAAGGGGATGAGATGCTCCACCCGAGATTATTTTGCAGAGCAGGTCTACTGGTCTCCTCTTCTCAATAAAGAGTTCAAGGAGATGGAGAGCAGGAGGAAGAAACAGCTGCTCAGGGACCTCTCCGGCCTTCAGGGCATGAACGGAAGTGTTCAGGCCAAGTCCATTCCAGTCTTGCCCTCGCACGAGCTCGTGAGCACTAGGATTGCTGAGCATCTGGGAGACAGCCAGAGCTTGGGTAGAATGCTGGCCGATTATCGGGCCAGAGGAGGAAGAATTCAAAAGAATTCGGACCCTTTTGCTTATTCAAAGGATGTGCCAGGTACTTCAAGTGGCAAATCAGGAAGCAGAAGTGAGGGTGATGAAGAGAAAGGCTTGATTCCGAGTGATGCCGTGTGGTCCTCGAAGGTGAGCAAGCCCGCCTTGGGTGCTTGTATGAATTTAGAATGTGTTGCAAACCCTTATGGCAGAAAATTGCATGAAGCTTTATTAAATATTTCTTTCACACTTTGTGTCTTAGTAGGTCTGTTGACTTACATGTTGCTTTAAAGTGTATGAGGTAGGAGTATAACGTAAGGAAACTGTGTTGAGGGTTCCAGCCTGCGCTCATGATAAACTGGGAAGAGCCCTGGTGGGGAGGGGCAGTGTGTAGAGCTGCTTGACACTTCTGGCAGGTGACCTGGGTGTGGCGTGGGCGTCGGCGATTCTGCCATCGGGAGCGATGGGGAGAGTGAGCATATTGTAATGGATGTGTTTTCATAAAAAATGTTAGATTTATCCATTTTTTAAACATAAGACACTTTTCTTTGTTATTTAGCTATGAAGTGCTCTTTACTTTTTAAACAAAAATTGGGGGCAAATTCAGGAAGACCCATTCATGAAAACATTATTGATAATGGTGGCTGTAAAACTAATGAACAAATGCATCTCTAGATGAGGAAATGCAGTTGTTTAATAAAACAAATAAAAGATGTCCAATGTGGCTGGTACTTGGGAAATGCCAAGTAATAACGGTACACTGTGCTTTATTGTTGAGGTTGCCCAAAGGGAAAGTGGTAAGAGCCATGGTTAGTGAGGTATGTTAAAATACCTGTAAAAATTTTATATAAACTTCTATTTATATACATTTATGTAAAGGTATAAAAAGTATATAGGTAGGTCCCTATTAATTTACATGATCATGTATGTACCTTGGATTTAGGATTCCTATCTTTTCTAACCAATTCCTTTATAAGTAAGCATTTTATATAAGGATGCTTATAATTTATAAGAATATATATATAAGATGTTTACTGAAGCATTATTTCTAGTTGTTTGCTGTAAAAAGCGTTTAATGGATTTTACTTAATGACCTAACAGAGGCCATGGTATATTTTCAAATGTTAAATGACAAGTTATGTTTTAATAGATGTAGTAGTATTCCATTTTTATAAAAACAGTTACCTGCATATATTTATATGAAGGTTTGTGTGTGTATATGTATGTGAGCTAGCAACAAGAATGCATGGGTTTTAACCATACAGTCAGATTTGTCAAGTTGTGGGGGGTGGCCTCAGAGGAGGAGAGGCCGTATGTACTCCCTAAACATTTTCCTCTTCCTCTGTACTCTTTGAATATCACCGGAGAGCAGGCGTTACCTTTGTAATGATCAAAAACAGGTGTAAAGTACAAAAAAACAAATGTCTTAGAATTTAGGTCTGTATGCTCAAATTGATGTTATATCTAGCCATTAGTTCAGACTGTTTCATATTTACTTAGCTATATATTTCCAAAATAATTTTATGCAGTTTTATAAAAATAAGTGGTATTTAAGAAAGCAAGCTCTTCAGACAAAACCTTTGTATTTTTAACTTAAAGTTTTTGGATTGTTTTATCACAAAAACTAACTGCTCTTCTTCCTTATATTTAGATCCTTCTATTTAGTTATCTTACAGTTTGAAATCTTCAGCAAAACCCCCACGGTGAAGAGGCTTTAACATTGAGTGTGACAGGTTGGGTGTTGGAAGCATGCACTGGGCCTGGAGTGTGTTACGACTTAGGGTGCTCACGTGCTCCTTCCCTTTCAGGTGGACTGCCTGAGCCCTGCCAACCACCAGAGGCTGTGTGTGCTCTTCAGCAGCTCCTCCGCCCAGTCCAGCAACGCTCCCAGCGCCTGCGTCAGTCCTTGGTAGGAGCTTGTCCCCCTGCACTCGTGCACTTTCCCTAAGAACAGGATTCCAGCGACTTCAAATGAAATTCAGCCACTAGGATCTGTTTTTAGGCTCATGGCATGAGGACGGGCACATAGGAGTTGGTAGAACTTTTAAAACTTGTGAGTTAAATGTGAATTTCTGTTTGCTCATGGGTAGAAGTAAGTGAGATTACCTTGAGTGAAAGGGAACAGAATGTGAGGCTGGAAGGGGAGTTTCTTATTATAAAAGTGAGAAAGTTGATAGAAAAGATAGTTTTCAGTATTTCGATGATAATGTATAATTTAGGCAGGTTTTCCTTTAGGCAGTTTCCTAAAAATAGTCAGCTTTATGCCTTAAGTTTTATTCTAAACTTAATTCTAAGCAGATTGATAGAAACACATTTTTTAAATTATTTGAAATGATAGTCACAATAGCCTAGTTATTACTGCATAATTTATCTTTAGCTTTAATAGTGCTATGGAACATCACTGCCTGTTTTTGGAGCACCGTTTCCATGACAAAATGTGTTCCGTATTTTCATTTTGAACCCCAGAAACATGTATTTCTATCAATGAGATCGGGGATTCTTCCAGTATCAGTAGCTACAGCAGGCTGACTGGACCTAAGGGAGCCCACGGGAATTTTCTCTGGGAGTCTGTCAACTCCTTAAGTCAAGACTTGACTAAGATGGGGTTTCAGCAGCGGTCTAACCAAGCTGTCTTATTTGTGGGCATAAGTTAGTATTTGTGGGCGTAAGTTAGGTATAAAGTCAGGAACCTGCCCTCCTGGAAGAACTTGAGCGGCAGTTCATCAGGCTCAGTCCGGTGCGGACTAGAGAGCAGGAGACAGGACTCCATTTTATGTTGACAGGGCTTCAGGCTTTGTAGAGGAAGCTCCTACTTCTTCCTAACTTAGCTTGGTTTTACTCATTTAATATTATAGTTTACGCACCCTGATGGAATGCTTCCGTAGGATACTAATGGACTGGGAGTGGCTAAGATGCTCCAGTGTGGTTAGTCCAGACTCGTTTTATCCACCGAGGTAAAACCTGTTCTGTAACAACAAATTGCTCTACATCAAGACTGTATCATAAGCACATCTAATAGGTAATCAGTGTGTAGTTTCGCGAAATGTCTTTGCCATGTGGTAAGTCTTATGACACGATACTAAGAAGTGATCTCTCCCTTTAGGATTGTAACAATGGAATTCTATGGGAAGAATGATCTTACTTTAGGAATATTTTTAGAGAGATACTGTTTCAGGTAAGAACAAGTTTTCTCTTTGTGTCCCACTCATGTTTTTTCACTGCCCAGGATTTCAACCTAAAACATAAACATGAGTTAGAATATTGCTGAGTGGCCTTCACTTTCGTACTACACATCAGAGTGTGCCCTGCAAAGAAGTGGTCTGTTTCATACTCAGTCTGGGATGTCTTACGCAGTTCATTCCTCAAATTTTTTTTTTTTTTTTAAGGATTTGTGTTTTTATAGTGACTTAAATGAGAGGCAAGAGAAGCATAGGATCTCAGATTTAAGCCTTAGTGCTATCGCCTAATACTTCTATTTCAAAGAGCAAGTAACTTGATCTTTACCAGCCCCCTTTATAGAGAGGAGCAAGCTCCAGAAATGTAAGGAGTTTCAGTAGGTAAAATGAGATGATGTTTCAAAATGCTCAGCAAATAGAAGGTGCTTATTAACAGGTAGAAACTGTCATGGTGCTGTAGTTGAAGACAAGATGTTTAGCTATAGGCCCCAAGTAGTACTTTTTTTTATTCTCACCCAAGGATATGCGTAATTGATTGTTAGAGAGAGAGGGGCTGGAGGTTGCTGAGGGAGGGAGAGAGAGACATTAGTGTAAGAGAGAAACATTGATTGGTTGCTTCCCAAATGTGCCCCAACTGGGCATCGAATCAGCAACCTTTTGGTGTATAGGACGATGCTCCAACCAACAGAGCCACCCAGCAAATGGCACTTTTAAGTGGAACCCTGCACAGACTGCCCACCAGTCATTCTTACTCTAGAGAGGATGCTGCATTTCTTAACATTCTGGTTAGACAGGATTCATTACATGTTGCTCCTCAGTTTATGGTTAATGTCAGAACTTTCTTTTTGGTCAAAGGCCTTCTTATCAGTGCCCTAGCATGTTCTGTGATACCCCCATGGTTCATCATATTCGGCGCTTCGTCCATGGCCAAGGCTGTGTGCAGATAATCCTGAAGGAGTTGGATTCTCCAGTACCTGGATATCAACATACAATTCTCACCTATTCCTGGTGCAGAATCTGCAAACAGGTAAATGCACCTTGTGGCTATAGTGTTTCATATAATATCTCTTTATTGTATAATTCTTTTTTGTGGGGGAGGGTGGTCTGTTATTTGGGGTGTGTTATTTGTCATTGGGCTCTTATTTTACCTCTAGTGCTATATGTTCCATTTAATGTCTGTTTCTTGAAGATTCTGTTTTAGAATTGATCAGTCATTGTATAAAATATAGGTAATTGTCCAGTAAAATATATCGAGATTATGTCTTGACAGTTCTCAATTACATTTGTTTATTCATTCAGCAAACACTGTAGTGCTGTGTTCCAGGGACTGGGCCAGGCCCTAGGAATACAAAAAGCAGTGTAGGATTCCTGTCCTCTAGGAGAGAAGACACACTGGTAACACAGTATTTACAGTATGCTGGGGTGTTTGTATAAGTTTGAGCTTATGTCCACATTTCTGTCTGCAGAGATACAGATGAGGCTGTGTTTAAATTCATCTCTACCGGTTTTCATGTACATTCTTGAGACAGGGCCCACATGTTTTATTTCTTCTGAGTGCTTTTTAAGTCCAGAGGAAGTATTTGGTGTCAATATTTTGCTTTAAATATGTACTTTTTATCTAAATTGCTTGCAGTGAGCATGTGCCAAATTTAACTTCATTGGTATCTTTATTGGCTTATTTTGGAGTGTGCTTTTGGAAGGCGCTGCGGGAATCCCAGGGAAAGCAGTAGTGTGACCTGCAGGGGCGGCAGTGGTCTGGGGGGCAGACTCCGTTAGTTCCTTCTGCAGCAGCAAACGTGCAGCCACGACATCGTTCTCGCAATTCTCAGTCTCTTTGTAATTGTTTTTATAGGACTTCTGTTAGACAGCTGGTAATAGTTTGTTGTAGAATATGTGGACCTTTGTAGATTGGTGAACTAAATGAGTAACGTAAAATTGATCTTCATGTCTTGTATGCTTTGGTATAGGCACTTTAATTTAAAACAAAACCTTCTGCCTTTTGGATTAAAAGGAAAGGGTAAACAGTGATTGTTCACCAAAATGAAAGACTTCTCTGTGTAAAAAAAAAAACTTTAGCATATATAACCAAACATCGATATACTTAACATAAAAGTTCTGTAAGCCGTGGTAATAGAAAAATGGGCAAAAGGCATGACAAAGCAGTTTAATACAAGTGGCCAGTAGATTTGTGCAAATAAATTTTGTTAGTAGCCGAAGAAGGACAAATAAAAACAAGTGAAGTGTGTTTCTGTTTTTTTCCTGTGAAATCACATTTCAAAGACTTAGACTTTCTGAGATTGGTAAGAAGGAGGGGAATTGGTATTCGGATATTGTTGGAGACTGTGTAAGTTAGTATACCTGTTTTGGAAAACAGTGTGGCAAAAAGTGACAAAGACTGTGTAATGTTCATGTCCTTTGACCTAACAATTTCCACTTTTACTGATTTATTCCAGGAAGGTCATTATGGATAGTTATAAGCATTTATATACTAGGAAGTGCATTAGAGCATCATCAAAATAAAGAAAAACTTGTAATGACTTAAGTGCACATCAGTAGGGATTGGTTAAATGTATCTATATGATGGGGTACTCTGCAGCCATTAAAAATCAAGTTGTACAAGTATTTTATGTGGGAATACACTTATGATCCATTACTAAGTAAACAAACAACAGAAGGTTATGAAACTAACTACAGGAAAGAATTTTTATTATATTGATGTTGCTGGTCGGATTACTTACTGGTGATACTTCTCAACCATCCCTAACTCCACCCACCTTTAAACATTTCTTTCTTTTTCCAGGTTTCTGCAGTCAGAATATATTAGATTTGTATTAGAAGAGAAAATTCATTGTTTTAAAAAAAGATTCTCAATATGTGATTGGATAACACACGATTTATGCTGAATTTCAGGTAACACCCGTTGTTGCTCTTTCCAATGAGTCCTGGTCCATGTCGTTTGCAAAATACCTTGAACTCAGGTTTTATGGGCACCAGTACACGCGCAGAGCCAATGCTGAGCCCTGCGGTCACTCCATCCACCATGACTACCACCAGTATTTCTCCTATAACCAGATGGTGGCATCTTTCAGGTAAGAGTCAGAGCGAGCTTGTGTGCAGTCACATACTCCCCGGAAGGCTTTGTAACACTTCCACCATTACTAGATTGAATTGATTTGTGGTGTGTGTTGTTCCCCATGCAACTTTTGCAAATGTAGAGGGCCATGCTCTCATGCTAAGAGCTCTCAGTGCTGTTACTCTGTTTAATCCTTACTCTAAGAGATAGGTATTATTATTACTCTCACTTAGAGATCTTACTAGCTAACTTATAAAGCTGGTGAGTGATGGAGTCATGATATGAACCAGTAGATCTGCTTCTACACGGTTTTGCTCTTAACCATTGTTTCTGTTTTTGTATCTGAGAGTTTGTCAGAATTTTTGCTGAGACATTAACTGCCATAAGGATAATTGAATATTCTAGGTAGAGCTAAAATCACTAGTTCAAAGATGGGTAGTTACACTGTAGTAGTAAATGATTTGAGAAAGCCATGAGTCTCTGCCTTCAAAATGTATCCAGAGTCTGAACACACCTCACCACGTCCACCACCTACCACTCTGGACTGAGCCTCTGTTGTCTTCCATTGGATTTCTTCAGTAGCCTCAACCAGTGTCCCTTTGGCCTTGACCCCTACATCTTCATCTCAACACAACAGTTGGAGTGATCCTCTTAAATGAAAATCATCTCTGGCCACACCCTAATGGGTGTGGGTTTCTCCCTGAGTAAAAGCTCAAGTCCATTTTATGGACCTGTAAGCTCCTGCATGCTCTGGCTGCCCAGTACCTCTCTGTTCGTACCTCCTGCTGCTCTCCGCTTGCTCGCCTGACTGCAGCCTCACTGGCATCCTGGCTGGGCCGCAGGTATGCCAGCCTACGGGGGAGCCTCGCATTCGCTCTTCCCTCTCCGAACTACCTGCGCTCCAGACATCTCACTGCCCGTCCTTCCTTCTGTACGTCTTAGCTCCGGTTTCCCCTGCTCTGACTCCCTCTCACCCCTGGCCTTTCCTGCCTTCCTCCTGCTTTCTTTTTCTCCATAGCACTTGCCATCTGATAAAATACATAGTTTAAGTCTTTATCTCATGTGTTACTCAAATCTTACTCCTAAATGCTGAGGGCTGGAATTTTGGCCCTTGTTTAGTGCTTTATCCTCGGTACCTAAAACATGTTTGACATAAAATAGGCCCTCAGGAAATACTTGTAATTGGACCCTATTTTCTTTTTTAAGCAAGAGCTCTTAACCTTGAACTGAGGGCCTAGGTGGGCATAGCATTGACTGGACAACATAAAGCCTAGGTGGGAAGGACAGGAGGACTGCTGAGGCATCCTCAGGAGCCAGGAAGGTGGCGAATGCTTTTGTCTGAGCTTTCTCGAGGAAGGGGTCGGTCTCATGTAGAGATGTTTTTATCCCAGTTGTTTTTGTTTTTAAAGCACACGAGGATAGCCTTGTGGGGAGTAGTGATGCCTCCACAGTGTAGTGAATATACAAAGCAAAATCCTTCCAGGACTGGGGAGAATATTTGTAATGGTTGCAAGTTTTCTTTAAAACATAAATTGTCTTCAGTATTTTTGTGATTGTTTTAAAACACCATTTTATAGAAACTTTATGCCTCATAGGACTTAGTTGACCGTCATGATATGTCTTAACTGAAAATGTTAACACATTTTTCACTTTTCTCCTCTTACTTGTATTTTCTTCTCTCAGTTATTCTCCCATTAGGCTTCTTGAAGTGTGTGTTCCACTCCCCAAGGTGTTCATTAAACGTCAGGCCCCATTAAAAGTGTCCCTTCTTCAGGATTTGAAGGACTTTTTTCAAAAGTAAGTTTTAGTTTCTTTGGTCATCTTTTCTTGTTCAGAACTGCCTGTAATCTATAGCTATTTTAAATATCAGGTTTGTTCATTTAGCTTTCTTTGAAAGCATAAGTAACTGCATTTTTCTACCTGTATGTTATATATGCCTGATATAAAAAAATGTAGGCAATATATAAAGTATTAAAAAAGAAGACACACCCTCTGAGACTTACTAACTGTTAAGATTTTGATGGACATCTTTTGATGTACAAGTCTTCTTTTGTTCTGCAAAATGGTATATGATTCTTAATTAGAAAAAGCACTATTGTGAAGTTTTGTGTGTGACATCCTTTTTCTGTTTACGTGAGATTAGAAAATTTGATCCCACTTTTCCATGATGTTTAATATTCTTTATAATGTTAGAGTTTCACAGGTATATCTCGCTATTGATGAAAGACTTGCATCTTTTAAAACTGATACATTCAGCAAAACAAGAGAGGAAAAAATGGAAGATATCTTCGCACAAAAGGAGGTAAGTCCTATCTTTGACAGAAATCCAAGAGTGAACTATTATTAACTCACTGGAAGATTCTTTTGCAGTGGGTCTCAGATGGCTGGGCCGGAATCGTTTCTGTTTCTTGCAGATGGAAGAAGGCGAGTTCAAGAACTGGATTGAGAAGATGCAGGCACGGCTCCTGTCGTCCTCGGTGGACACCCCTCCGCAGCTGCAGTCCGTCTTCGAGTCGCTCATCGCCAAGAAGCAGAGCCTCTGTGAGGTGCTGCAGGCCTGGAACAGCAGGTGCGACCTGGCAGCCCGGTGCTGCTGCCACCGTGTGGCCGCCAGACTCGCTTTGCCGCGGTGTTCTTCATTTGTGTCTCTTGATTACGGGAGCTTTATTTTGTTCTCAGTTTGTGGAAACACTTATTTTCTGTCACCGCTATTACCCCCACACTTTTTATCTATTAAAGTAGATGTGCTAATATTTTTTAGGCAGTTTATGAAAATTAAAAAAAAACAAAAATGAAGACAGGCTTTAATGTTTCAAATACAACGTGTGTGCTTATTGAATGTAATATATCTGAATTACTGTATACATATACTACCTTTGTTAAAATATTTATTTTGGGAAATATTCCCTTTCATACTTATTTAAACATCCAGTTACATGATTATAGCACCTAATTTATTGAGCACGTGGATGATGCTAGGCACTAAGTAAGGCACTAGATGGACGTTCACTCTTTTATTTGGTCTTACGAGCCCGACCACGTGTATGCCACTTTCATGCTGCAGGAGAGCAAACTGCGTCCCTAAGAGACAAAGGGGTTTGCCTAAGCTCCATAGACACTGATTGTCAGAGCTGGACACGGAACCCAGGTGTATTGCTCTCTAAAGCCTGTGCTTTTTATATCATTTCTTACTGTCTCTTACAGTAACTTGCTGTTCTTTTAACACTGTAGTGAAGTCAGTAACAGCTTTTGGTTAGTTGATTAGAAGTAAGACAACAACTTAGTCTTATTTATGCACAACTCCAAAATCTCTTGCAGTTGGAAAAAAATCTATTGCCGTCGAAGTGGGAAAATCTGATTATTATGGTTTTGGAGCAGTAAGGAGAACATTTGTAGATGTTACCGAGGATGTCAGAAATGAAACCATATTCTTTGTTTTCTTCTTTTCTTTTAACTGTAGGTTGCAGGAACTTTTCCAGCAGGAAAAGGGTAGAAAGCGGCCTTCAGTTCCTCCAAGTCCTGGAAGACTGAGACAAGGGGAAGAAAACAAGGTAAGAAAGTGTAGTTTGGGAGCACACTTTCCCTTTCTACTGAAGATTGCATCTCTCTGGCTGAGCTGAAATGCCAAAGGCATATTGCCAGAGCAGAGAGCAGTGCAGCACAGCGCAAAGCAGACCAGCAGGGGGCAGAGCAGAGTGGAGTGTGTGGATGAGAGGGGCCCACCCCAGGGCTGCATGGCCCCAGAGCTGGGCTATAGACATGCTATCTTCACAGTTGTGCTCTGTCACAATGGAGCTGTTTGGCACTGAATAAAGTTTCTTTCTTCACCGCACCCCAAATTGGGGGTTCCTGTTGGCATTGAATCTGTGCCAACAACCATCAGCTGACAGAACGAATGTGATGCTTCTAAAGAATGGGCTATGGAAAAGGAAGGATGACATGGTAGCTGGAGAAAAATGTAGCAGAGGTATTTGTATGCACCAGCACAGAGGGGGAGCGAGCAGAGACTCAGGTGAGACTGACAGAGGGAAGTCGTGGCTTCTGCAATGAGTGGGGAGGAGCCAGGTGAGTGCAGTTGCAGGTAAATACACAGGTGAGAAGGGAAAACAGTTTCTGGTCAGACAGAAGGCAAGGGCACCTCTGGATGAGGAGGTGTGGAAATTTGAAGAGGGAGTCCAAGTTTCAGAATAGTCAGCTGACAATCCAGTTGAAGTTGGACACCAGCAGTTGGGAGGACCAGGCATAAGGTTCGCACAGATTCGTTAGAGTTTGGTGATTTGCAATGTGGGTATATAAGATGATAAGAGAGTTGTGGGAGGGAGGAACCCTTGTAAGAATGGAGTTCGATTGGAATCTACTTCAGATGGAAAAAGAGCCACAAAGAAGGCTTCATATGTAGAGCACTCTATTACTGCCTGTTTATTTTCTGCCACCGGTCCCCACTAAGGCATCAAGAATCACCTTCATTCTCTGTCTCTGAGAGTAAGGACTCTGACACAGGGTGATGATTTGGTAAATAACTGTCCCCCGAATGACTAAAGAAAGAGAGGGACTGAGAGAATAGATCAATTAGTGAGATAGAGAAGAAAGTATACTAGGATTCAGTTTAGTTAGATTTAAAAAATTGGGGCATCTCTTCTCTACCCTAGATACTCAGGCATGCCACAGCACACACACGCAAAGCAAGTGCATGTTTGTCTTTGGACCTTCAGTGATGTAAATATTATAATTGATTTCATTTATGACATTTAGAGGTGCTGGTTTAATTCATACTTTATTAATATTAAGTAGGGTATTATTTTAAAGTTGTGAGGTTTCAGGGAGACATGACTTGGATTAATTTTTTTATCCTATAATTCATTTATTTGAAACATTTATCACAAGCTCCTGTCAGCTGGCATCCCTGGGGGTAGCATCACAATGGCAGTAGGGGCTACATGGAAGTCTCAGGTGCTCTGAGTATGTAATAGAGCCCTAGCTTATTTTACTGTGATTTTGGCTGTTCTTTATCTCTGTGCTTACGTGAGAAGCTTTTCTTAAGAGGTCTGCACTGGTTTAGTTCTACGTTCGATTTAATTAGCCTTTCCTAACTGTGTTAGTTTTCTTGCACCGTAAAGCAAATCGCCACAAACTCCGAAGCCTAAAACACAAATTGATTACCTCACAGCGGGTCAGGGGTCCGGCACGGTGTGGCCGGGTTACCCCCTCAGTCTCACAGCTGCAGTGAAGGTCTCAGCTGGGGTGTCGTCTCACCTGCGCCTCCTCGGCCCCTTCCAGGCTCACCCAGGTGGTTGGCAGAATTCAGTTCCCGGTGGCTCTAGGACAGCAGACCCCCTTTGTTGTCGCCAGCCCACCAGAGATGGTTTCCAGCTCCTAGAGGCTACCTGCTTCCCTTGCCCCGTGACCCCTCTGTCTTCAAAGCATGCAGCCATGTATCAAACCCTGTCATGCTTCAGACCTCTGAATTCTTCTGTGTCTGGCCTCTGGACACAGATTGAAAGAACTCACAAGTCCTCCCTACTTTAACATTCACTGATTTGGGACCTGAAACATATCTCAAAATTCCTTCACAGCAGTGTCTAGAGCAGTGTTTGATTGAGTAACTGGGAGGTGTGTGTATAGCAGGGGGTGGGTGGGGTCTTGGGGAGCCACCTTAGAATCCTACAAACCACACTAACCATATTCAGATTATAAGGACTTAATATTCTGATACAATGTAGGCTTTTTGAGAGAATATCTTCTTTTTGTACAGATATATAATACCTGTAGAGGAATATTTTCATGGAGCAATGCATCCAAGTGCCTTTAATCTTTGTGTTACGTAGTAATATATAAATGAATTATTCCTTTTTGCCTCTTAAAAACTTTGTAGGAATCACTTTTCCTTAAAGTTTAGGTGAGAGGAAGAATAAGGATTACTGAAGATGTTTTTATATTAGTATTTGCCAAGTAGTCTGGGGCTATTAATGGCTAACACAGACTGCTAGGGGCCTTGCTCTTTGCAAGAAACTGCAAAGAAACTGCAAACCTAGCTGTGTAAGACCTTTAATTACAATATGCAGACACAGAATTGAAAATACAGAATCATTCAGCAGGTGACTGTCTTTCTGACAGATCTAGAGTTGACTCGCAGAGCTGCACCACCGCCTTTGGAGCCTTCATCTGATAGATTGTTTTTGTGTGCTCCGGGGCCCTGCTGTGGGTTCAAGGCGTTCGTTTGCACACACAGGCCATGGTCACTGTCACCGTTGAATGTTTGTCTAGTGAGGAGGAGGCTGGAAATAAACAAATGCACCAATAAACATTTTAAAAAATGGACGGAAAAAGGGCTATCAACAAAAAAAATAAGGGAGGTGGAGAATATTGCTGAAGGAGTGGGTGTGGGGGGATGTTTCATGTAGGGTGGCCAGGAAGGTACGGTGAGCAAACCTGAGAATGTTCTGAGAAGCAGTCTAAGAAACGACTTTGTCATCAAATTGTACACAGGGCTTACAGTTCTTTTAAATGTATCTTATCTACAGGTCATGGGACTTGAGAAAGTCCAGTAGATAAGATGTTACTAGGCTTAACAGATGAGCATAAGTAGTTCTAGACGTTTCAGTACAAAGAAGTGAACTTGTTGTTTAGAGCAGTGTCCCACGGTGTGGTTCAGGGGCCCCCTGGGGGTCCAAGACCCTTTCAGGGGCTCTGCAAGATTGTACCTTCTGATGCTATATTTGCATGAGGCTGTATTTTTTTATATATACTGTGCTCTAGTCATCATAATGTAACTCAACAGACTAAATGCAGAAGCCAAAGGTGAATCTCACTCTCTTCTGTTAAAGCCAGACATTATTAACCAGTTTTTTGAAAAGAGCTGGTTTTTAAAGTGAAAGATGTTACTTATGTTAATATATAATGGGTTTGTTATTTTTAAATGAATCAATGCATATTCTAAAACTTTTTTTAGTTTTAATTTCTAATAAGGTAAAATTGGAAGATATAACTTACATAAAAGTTATCTGAATGTCTGTCTTAATAATTCTTAAGAGGTTCAAGGGGTCCAGAGACCAAAAAGTTTAAGAATCACGTAGCTGAACATTTTTTTCAATGTGACTTTCATGTTCCCCTAAGAACCAAGTGTTTTCCTCTGCGCAGATAAGTGCAGTGGACGCCCCCCCACGGAACGTCTCTCCGGGGCTTCAAAATGGAGAAAAAGGTCAGTCCTTCAGCCAGGCGATTGCCCGTCACTGGATTTAAAGACACGTCTCAGTCTAGTAGTTGTTTTTAATTGGTAATTTTGAGAATTTTTTAATGCAATTGTTCATAGACTTGTTTTCCTTCCTGTGGAGCGTCTGTAGCACTGTCAGTTTAAGATGTACCATCAAGTACATTTCAAGAAGAGAAACCAGGGCGTCGAAGGCAGTGGTAGAGAAGGCCACTTGCTGGCAGGGGATGAGCAAAGGGTGAAAAGGAGGGTGAATGTCTTGCTTATCCCAAAGTCAGCTCCTAGGTCTCACTGCAAAAGTCTGCAAAGCTTAACTTAGATTTTCATGTCACTAAAATCTTATCTAAGTTCTTGAGCTGTCTTTCACAGGATTTGATTGAATAACTTGGTGACATCCTAGAAAATTTGTAGGTTTTTAGTTTGACTGTCTTTGCAGAACAAGAGTTCAACTTAAATAGTTCTATTACAATTAAATACATTTCCCTGAATAGCATGTGTTTTTTTCCCAATAGTGTCATCATTTCATTCCCTGTTAAATTGATTAAACTAATAAACATAACTTTGCATTATGGTCTGTTGTAAAGAATATTGGTAAGAGTCAGATTGGGTAAGATCTGATCTCAGTCAAGTCATACAGCATGTCTGGATTTTTGTGTCCATCTCTAAAATATGGATTAAAATGGCCTAAATAATTTTTATGAAACTACAATTCTCTGGTTTCTGAAGTGAAACTATCAGTTGGTATTTTAAAAACATTACTAACAGGCAGAAATGGACTTCATGTTTTTAGCTGACTCCTTTGTCTTTCTTTTTCTTTAGAGGACCGCTTCCTAACGACCCTGTCCAGCCAGGGCTCCACCAGCTCTGCCCACCTCCAGCTGCCCACTCCGCCTGAGGCCCTGCCCGAGCAGTTGGCCGGGGGCGCCCCGGAACCGGACACAGCCAGCATTTCCGAAGGTGCAGTTCTGGTCACTTTTCCTGAACTTCATCCGAAAGAGAAGAGCACTTGGAATGCTTTGACATAATGCTCTCTCCTCCCTTAGGATTCACAAATTATATACTTACTGAATGTGCTCTCTAGATACAGCTGTTTACCAGACCGCTTCTCCAGGGGCTCTGTTTGACATATAAATATCTGAGGAGCAAAATGTTATTCAACTTATCTACCTTCTGGGGATATTACTTTCTTCAGTCTCATAAAGCACATGATTGTTGCCTCATAAGAAAATAAGAAAAATTGCAGCCATTTCTCTAACAACAAATAGGTGTTTCACTAATAGCAGATTTATGCCTTGCTTCTCTCTTTCCTTGCTTTCTATTTAATCAGCAACTACTTAATTGTAGTACAGACTTTAAAAATTACATTTCAATTGCAACCTACACCTAAACTCACACCTAATAGCCACAGTGCACATAACTGAACTGACGTGGCAGCGTGAACCGTGGTGACTAAGTTCACGAGTGCTGAGGGAGTAATTCTGTCATGCCTGCCTCCTGGCCTCTGCCATCTTTGTAGGTGGATCTTAAGTTCAGAACTGGTGAAGCGTAAAGCAGTGAACCCCTTGGAGTCAGTGCTGGGTATGCTTCACTGTCGCTTTCTGTTTCAGCCCATGATAGTTACTATTCCAGATCAGAAATTTCACACCATAGTTGGGAATTACCGTGTGCGTGAGTGTGAGTCCCGAAAAGGAAGACAAGTGAAGTCGATGCTGTGTACTTTTTTTTATTCTCCTGAATATTAACATATAAGGAGAATACTTTTCATCCTAGATGTGTTTGATGGACATTTGCTGGGATCCACAGACAGCCAGGTGAAGGAAAAATCAACCATGAAAGCCATCTTTGCAAATCTGCTTCCAGGAAACAGCTATAACCCCATTCCGTTTCCTTTGTAAGTATTATAAAAGCCAGTGGCTGTTGAGTAGTTTGATTTTTACTTAATTTAAAAAAATTCTCTATGTAGTTTTACTCTCTCTATATCTAAATGTGTTTATTTAACTGTATACTCATATTTCTCAATCCTGAGTTACATTTCATCATAGTAAAAGAGATGTCTTAGAATAATGTAATTTGTAGAACATCATTGTTACATAGTAGACAAGTGGAAGAAAAAATAATTAACTAATATTGGTTAATGCTTAAGATTACCAGTTCTGAAAATAATTGTTCATATATATTTAAATATGAACATTTATATTTATACTGCTACATCTGTTGATCTCATCCTAAACACATATTGCTCATATACAAGGATGATATTATTGACACAACAAGTTACTGGGACATGTGGTGATGAATTATTAATACTGTGTCTCCAGCACTTTAGGTGCTCAGTTAACAGCTGTTAGACAAATGAATGAATGCTTCCGTTGGGGAAGCAAGATCTGGGTTAAAATGGAGTTATACCATTGAGGTTCCATGTGCTAATAGAGCACCGGTGTTGTTTATTTCTTGGACTAGTGTGACATTTGCACAATTCCTAGGAGACCTTTCGTTCAAGCTTATAGTAGAACAAAGTCTTTTACATGTCTGCTGTTCATTGTAAATCCTATTTGAGGTAAATATGGTCTGCAGTCTCTGGCAGTGTGGAAAGCTTTGTTTGGGGTGACTTCAGAATCCTCTGAATTAGAACCTTTGAAACGTAATTCTGATAATTTTTAATTGCCTTCAAAATTTTTTGTTCTGTTTTCTTTGGCTGTTTGGTTCAAGTGCTGCATACATTTTGGCTTACTTAATGTATACTTGTGCAGAATATAGTTAGGATTGTCCTGAGATTTACTTGCAGTGTGTTAAGGTTTTTATGTTTTATTTTTTGCTAATTTCGTTCGTTCTTACGTATTTGAAATTTTTGAACAGTGATCCAGATAAACACTACTTGATGTACGAACACGAACGGGTGCCCATTGCCGTCTGTGAGAAGGAACCCAGCTCCATCATCGCTTTTGCTCTCAGGTGCTCCTCATACGGCCCTTCACCTGTGGCTATCTTTTTATAGTCTCTGTATATTCATTAGTTGCTCTGTTGTTGAGATCTATCACATAGAATAGAGCAAAATGATTAAATGTACATAAAAACGTATACTCTTTGGGCATGATAGTGTATTTTCTCTGTATCTGAAAATGTACTCTTTACCCAGCTGATTGCAGGGTGAGTCTTAAGCAAGCTCTGAATAGCTGAGTTGACTGGGCAGGTCATTCCCCACTCCTCACATCCTGCAGCCGTTCTTTGTCATGTCGTGTGTGTCTGTTGTGTCCCATCCTTCCATTCCCTTATTGACACAACACTTAGAATGTATCCACTGCATATCATCTGAGTATCTTTTTTTGTACTCTTCATTCATTTCCTTCCTGCTTCCCACACACAGCAGGTAAAGCTTTCTTACTTAGAGTAATACCATTCCTGTGCCTTCACCCGTTTACATGCCCACTGTTACCATGTGTCTTAAAGAAGCTTCTGTTCCCTAACATTTGTTTTATCTAAATCAAGGGTCTCAGACTTGTAGTCCAAGAGTTGGATTTTTTTCAGCCAATGCAATATTAAACAAATTTTTTTTTGTCAAGTTTAGTACCTTTAAATTGAAAAGCACTCAGAAGTTCCTTTCCTCTCTTTTACACTAAACCTTGAAGGTTCATACTTTTAAAATCAGCTGTTCAACCCCTGAAAGTATTTGATATAAATGTTAGTACATAGGCTTTCCCAGTCTTTTTTAGGGTGTTGATACTGGTTGGTGTGTTGGGGTGTATTTTGTCTTATTCTCTGTGAAGACATTGATGTTCTTCATGAAGTTTCTACTTGACAACTTTCATTAGTTAAATGTGTTTTATTATGGGTACTTACAAGAATTGTGTTTTTATAATGCAGAGCTTTTTTGAAAGTATGTGACTTACTGTAGAAGGAGAGCTTAAAGTGTAACATTTTTCAACCTGTTTCTGCCCTAAGCTGTAAAGAATACCGAAACGCCCTGGAGGAATTGTCCAAAGCGACCCCGCGGAGCAGTGCGGAAGAAGGGCTGTTAACGAACAGGTGACCTGCGATTGAGTGGGATGTTCCGATTTAGCTGTGTCATCCTTTTGTACATTCTCGTACTTCGGTTTTCTCCACATGAAAGTTTCTAGGACACACACATATTTTAGCTAATAATTGATAAGAACAAAATTCAAGTATGGCAAAAGGTCTCAGACTGTTTCTTTGAATACAGTTTTTTGATAATTGCCATAGAAGTTCAATGTATATTGCAGATTTAAACTTTAAACATTTTAAATTCTCTTTTTATTTAAAAAGTAGTAAGTTGTGAAATTAGTAAGCAGTTTTTTGCTTTTTTAACCTAAAATATTTGTGACTGTGCCATAATAATTAAAGATCCAGCAGTTAAAACAGAAAACAAAATCCCCCAAACTATAGTCATAGGTTCATTATTTTGATTCTTTCTGAAATAGGTTTTCCAGCTTTACTAATGTAATACAATTGTATCTGAATTGTATATTATGATGACTAGCGTGAGAAATATGAAACTGGTATTTTCTGCAATTGTTTGACTTACAGGTGCTAATACAGTGCTAATGGACTTGGGGAAAACATTAACACTTACGTTTTCATATATTTTTCCAAACACCCTTATAGTTTCAACATTTTGCTTTTGTTTTCTTAAGTCCCTTGGACATTTCAAGACTTTCTATTCCATGTTCTAACCTGTGTTTATATAAACTACGAATCCGATTTATGATACTGTGGGTGAGCTTGCTGAGGTGGAGATTAATGAAGGAATCGGAGTACTTGGTGTTTTCTGTCTGCACCGTGTGAAACGAGCCTTTCGTCTGTTTTGCGCTTCAGTACGGCAGACAGCAGACTGAAGAGCAGCAGCCCCGTGAGGTTGCCGGAGAGCAGTGGGGGCTGTCCGAACCGCGCCGCTGAAGCGGAACCGCAGCCAGGTAAGGTTTCAGATGGAGAAGTGGTTATTGTCAGTGCTCTGTGTAATTGTGGTTTGAAGAAAACAAAGTAAATAAGGAATGCCATCTGGCAAGGATTTATTTATTCTGGTTTTTGAAATATAATATGGATTTGAAATTTTTTATATATCCTGTTTATACATATTTTGCTTCTCCTTGGCTGTGGAACTCCTAGAAACTCACAGGTCCCTGTAAGCAAGGAGGAGCCTCCTTCCTGGCTAGAGCTTTCAGTTTAAAGTGTATCACCTAAGGGATGTCACAGCAACTTCGTCGTCGTCTTTACAGTGCCGTTGGCATTGCGAAAAGAACTTCCTATGCATCCTCTCCTTTAATCCACACCATAACCACATAAGAGTTATTTAACATAGCCCCGCTTTTCAGAAAGAAAGTTTAAACTTAAATTAAGCCATTTGCTCAAGATTATACAGCTAGTGGAGAACTAGGATTTGAACTTGGGTCTTTGTCAGTTAAGGAGTGTATCCACTACAAGTAACAAAACTCAGGGTTTTATACATAGGGTGTCGGGGTTTAAACAAATGAGTTTATTTTCCTAAAATAATGTCTGCAGGTGGGCAGTTGCTGGTAGTGGTTCAGCGACTCAGCATTGTCATGCCAACATTGGGGTAGTTTCTGTATGATTCTCTTAAGTTTTACTCACGGTCAGAAATGGTCCACTTAAAGTCTACGTTTGAAGCAGAAAGAAGGGAGCCATAAGCTGCAGTGGTTCCCTTTTATTAGGAAAGCAGAGACTTCCCCTCAGTCACATTAGTTAGAACTGAGTCCCTTGGCCACCCCTCCCTGCAAAGGAGGCTGAGAAAGTGGTGAGCATCCTCCTGATAGGCTTACACCAATCACAATTCACGTCTGGGGCGGTATACACGGCTGCCCCACCCCCAATCCCTCTGAATTAAAGCTCAGTTAGCCAGGAACAAGGTGGGATTAGATGTTAAGGAGGCCATATGGTTTCTGACACTCTAAATAAGCACTTTACAAAGAACATTTGATAAGGATTTTGTAGACGGCAGACATCCAGGATTGGAACCATGTATACTAACTAAAGCTTATAGATCGTACATAGATCATACATATTAAGCTCAAAACAAATAATAAACATATAGAGCAAGCTTTAGTAATATTTTGGGGCATCCTATACTACTTAGTTTCTGAAAAATGTTAAAAACAAAATCTTATATTTTGCCGTATGAAAATGTGAGAACACAAATGATATAAAGATGTTTCCCTTGACTTTGAATTCTCGTAACTTGAAATGTTGTTTTGCATTAATTGTGATACTATAAGATTTCAGCACCAATTTAATTTTGTTGCTTAACATACTATGACTACCTTGGAAAGGTACTTGTCAAAGGTTTTATATAGAAATTTGCACATTTTAATATGTAACTGTCTGATCATTGTTCTCTTTCTGCTTCTGTATATGAGAGTGCTTGACTGCCCCCACCAAACCCATAAAAACTGTGGATTAATAATCGCTGCAAATGAAAGTATCAGTATTACTAACATTTATTACCCTTAGAAAATGGTTACTGCAAATAAGGGAATTAGTTGAAAATTTTAATTTTTTTTCACCTGGAGTGACCTGTATTTAATATGTTGCCTCTTATTTTCAGCCAAAAAGCCTTCTGGAATGCTGTCCTTCTTCCGAGGGACAGCAGGGAAAAGCCCGGACCTCTCTTCCCAGAAGAGAGAGACCTTACGTGGAGCAGACAGCGCTTACTACCAGGTCGGCCAGACGGGCAAGGAGGGGCCGGAGAGTCAAGGCACTGAGCCTCCAGGTGTGTCAGGGGAGGACCAAATGTGCTTACTCGAGGCTTTGATTTACTTGTTTTAGTTGCTGATGTTCCTTGGAGCCGTAAGCAGATCGTTCCTACTGTTCTTGCTGCGGACACTGGGCACCCCCGCCCCCTTCCCACACCTCAGTGTGGTGGAAAGGCTGGTGCTGGGAGACCCAGCTGGCTTCGGATGCCATTGCTGTCCCTTACTGTGTGGTGGCATCAGAAATCCCTTTTCTGTACCCGTCAAGTGGCCAAAGTGATGTCTTCCAAGGTTTACTAAGGACTCAGTGACATCACACGTGCAAGACATCTGTCTCACGTGTAACGCATAGTATATATTCACATGCTGTTCTTCCACTAACCTCTCAGATGTCTCCTTTCTTTTCCAGTCCATGTAAGGTTGAGACTATTGATGTCCACCTGCATTTTGATATTTTAAAAAATGTGTCTACCCGGTCAGGCCAGGAGCCCGCAAACCATGCTGACCTGTTTTTGTAAATGGAGTTGTATTGGAACACGGGCACAGCCATTCATTTCCTTACTGTCTGGCTGCTTTCATGTGTATGTTGGCAAATTGAATAATTGTGACTGAGTAAAATTCTTAGCATCTGGACTAAATGGATTGGCAACCCCTGTGTTAGATCACGAATGTAGTTTATTTAAAAAATAGCAACAGCATGATCAGTTTTCATTAGTATTTAAGATACTTATTTTATATTCTGTAGGCTGCTATTGGGCTATGATCTTTGAAAGGCAGTAGTGCTTTGAAAATTTTAAAGTGTGAAATGCAGAGGATGACTTGTTCTAGATATTAAGAAGTATTCCAAACCTATAATAATTAGAGTGAATCTGGCGGTAGGTTTTCCAGACAGATCAGTCAAATATAAAACAAAAGTAGCTCTGAAGTAGACACTAGTATATATATATTTTAAAGATTTTATTTATTTAGTTTTAGAGAGGGGAGGGGAGGGAGAAAGAGTAGGAGAGAAACATCAATGTGTGGTTGCCTTTTGAGCACCCCCTACTGGGGACCTGGCCTGCAACCCAGGCATGTGCCTTAGACTGGGAATTGAACTGGTGACCCTTTGGTTCATAGGCCAGCACTCAATCCACTGAGCCACCCTAGCCAGGACTGGACACCAGCATATTTTATCTATTATATGACTGTCTTAGCATGATAAAGGAAGCGTCGCAAACTGTTGTGGAAGCATTATTCCACACATGGGGGAACTGCCCGTAAACCCAGAAGCTCTGGAAAATCTGGGTGTAAGAGCTCAGTTAGTGTATCACTTTCCTAGGAATAACTTAGATATAAGAAAAATTATTCTTCAACCTAAATTCTCTTTTTTAAATTTAAAAACTGATCTTTCAAAAAGTATACACATTTTTATTGTAATAGTTTGCACAGTTTAATTGTTCACATAATGCTTCCTTGAGAGTGCTTGGACTGGTATAAAGAGGATGCGTTAGTGTTTACTGTTATGTTGGGAAAAAAGAACAGGCAGAAATGGGGTGATAACTATTTAAGACTTTGGCTTGACTAATGGTATTAAATCTTTCAGATGAAGTAGATGGAGGAGATACACAAAAGAAACAACTCACAAATCCTCATGTGGAGCTTCGTAAGTGTGAGATAAAATATGGTTGGTTTGGGGACAGGGACTATAAATTGAGCAAACCGTTTTGTTACAGGGTTCCAGCTACATACCAGATAAATAACCTGTTTCTCGAAATGAGTATTAATTCTGTGTGCTGACGTTTTATTTAATCTAGATTTAGTTCATAAAGTATATATTATTCATTTATAAAAAAGTTAATTTGTATACTTCAATGATAATTTAACCTATAAATTATAGTTTGGTTTACTTTCTGATGTTTTTTTTTTTTTTTTTAAGATTTATTTATTTATTTTCAGAGAGGGAAGGGAGGGAGAAAGAGAGAGAGAAATATGAATGTGTGGTTGCTGGGGGTCATGGCCTGCAACCCTGGCATGTGCCCTGGCTGGGAATCGAACCTACGACACTTTGGTTCGAAGCCCACGCTCAGTCCACTGAGCTACACCAGCCAGGGCTTACTTTCTGATGTTGTAATAACTATTGTGTAATCTGGAGCCACAGAGTCTTGATGAGGTGCATAGAATTGGTGTGTATGTATGTAGATGATAAAGATTTGTCATCCAGTGTATTGTATACAGTAAAACTTAAGATATAAAAGTACAGTGATGAAAATACTGCACCCAGTAGGGAATAAGAAATGGCTCCTGCATTATGTTTGATTTTTCTGTAAATAGGTAAGGGTGGGCATCAGGTGCTTATCTAGCCCTCCCTAAGAATCACTTCAACAAAGTTACGATAAACAGGATGTAATAGACTTAACATGAAAAACGCTGTCTGGAGAAAGTCAGATGGTTGTGTCTGGTGGGAATGTGGAACTGAGCAAAAGGAAAGAGATTTCTGATTCCTAAAAGCTTTTTTATTTTTTAAACAAACACTTCTGTTTATAGAATTTTCCGATGCTAATGCCAAGTTTTATTGCCGGCTCTACTATGCGGGAGAGTTTCACAAGATGCGGGAAGTGATCTTGGGCAGCAGCGAGGAAGACTTCATTCGGTCCCTTTCCCACTCGTCGCCCTGGCAGGCCCGCGGGGGCAAGTCGGGGGCCGCCTTCTATGCGACCGAGGGTGAGTCCGTGAGTCGTCTACCGGCTGCGGGGCACCCACCTTCCCCCAGGTGGTGTGCGGATGACCTGAGCTGAGGCAGGGCGTCCTGTCAGCTGGCAAACAGAGTTTTTTGTCATTAGGTTTTTACTTTGTGCTGTGTCATAAGCGATTTAAAAGAATATGCATGTAAAAGGTGTGTAATTAATTAGAGACAAACACTGATTTAGCTCTTACTAAATTCTTTCTTGTCCTGAGTTTCCCAAATGTAAATAATATCAGAGGACTTCTGGAAAACTCTAAAGGGTACCCCAGGGCTGGTGAGAGAAAGGGAGAAATAGAAGCATTTAACCTAAAAACAGAGGGCCAAGTTCCTAACTCACTAAGGCTTACAGGACACCGTGACCGTTTGCACTTCACATTCCGTTCTCGTACTCACAGGGGGCAGTGTTATTTGAGATAATTCAGTAGGATTGTTTGATAAAAATTTTCAGAAGTACAACTTACTGGATTGCTAACAAAGGAATTTATAAAATTGTAGTAGTTTTAAAAAGATCAGTTATGAATTTAGGGGTAGTACTTTCAAAAGCAGAGGTTTCTTGACTTTATAAGTCCTCGGAAGCCCTTCCCACCCTTCAGTTACTTGAGAGCTGTGTTCTGGTCAGCATTTTCTCTGTGGCATCCCAAAATATCCCTTAAAAATACGAAGTAAACAAGTCATTTAGGATCTTTGGAACTATTCGCTACAGATTACCTCAGTAAATCAGTGTGCCTGAATAAACACATGAAATTTCTGCCTTCCAGATGACAGGTTCATTTTGAAGCAGATGCCTCGCCTGGAAGTCCAGTCATTCCTCGACTTTGCCCCACACTACTTCAGTTACATTACAAATGCTGTTCAACAAAAGGTAGACATCTCAAACCTGGGTCTGTAGTGAGAGTTTACTGGGCTTTTTGGCATCCTCTGACTTGGTCCTGATGAGAGTCTTGTCTGTGGTGAGATGGGAACAGGGCGCGTGTGGCTCTCTGCTGGCTGCAGAGACGCCATGGAGTGCGGTGGTGTCAGACCCTTCCGCCCTTTGCCACTGAGGGGCCGAGAGATCTCAAGCGACTTGGATTTACTTAGCATGTATATGCCAGTTAAAACCATTAAGACTGGATGGAGAATAGCCAAACTGTCAGCAATTTGTAACTTTGCTGAAACAGCAATTGGAAACGGTGGTGAGGAATGAGGGCAGGGCTCCGTAGTGGAAAGAGAGGGGCCAGTGACCCGGCTTTGTCCAGTTGGCGCCGAGCAGCGACCCTCCCGGAGAAAGTGTGAGGGAGCCTCGTGGATTTTTTCTTGTTCATGGTTTATGGCATGTAATGGGGGAAATTCTATGTCATCATAAAATTTGTGATTTGGGCAGCTGTGCAGGATTATCCCCGGGGAGAAGGCCGAGGATCTAATATTTTTGCTCACATTGCTGCTTTACTTGCTCCAGAATCTCAGGGACAGATTCCAAGGTTCTCTGACTGTTCATATTAATAGAAAATCATGTTCGGATATTGCATGAATAGTCCAGGTATTGGTATTCAGTTATAAGCATTTTTTATCAGCGTTTACTTTCATTTTTTTCTTCATTAGAGGCCGACCGCATTAGCCAAAATTCTTGGAGTTTACAGAATTGGTTACAAGAACTCCCAGAACAACACTGAGAAGAAGTTGGACCTCCTTGTCATGGAGAATCTTTTCTATGGGAGAAAGATGGCACAGGTAAGGCAAGTGTTTAGCTGCTGGACCCCTCTGTACTCTGGTTCCAGACTATAACAGATCAGAGAATAACATCTTGTTTGATAGCACATGCTACACTTCGGCTGCTAGGTCCCATTTGACTTTGGACATGTTTAACCCTGCAGGGAAGAGTAAAGAGGAATATTGTGGACTGCTCTTCAAGTTTAACCTTGCCAGTGTCCTAGAAACACAGAAGCGCAGAGTGGGAAGGCAGACCTACTTCCCCCCTCTTAGTTTTGAACATGCAGAAACTGAGGCCCGCAGAAATTAAGTACTTTGTGACAGTCACACAAATATTTCTAGAACTTGGGTTGATCTGCATTCTGGAACGATACTCTAAAGTGCTGGTCCTGGAACTGTTCCTCATCTGTGATAAGATAAGGAGCTTATACAATAGTGTAATTCAAGGCCCCACTTTCTTCACTGAGAGTATCTGACTGTGAGAAAAACCATTGCTGACCTGCACAATGTGCTTCCTGATGTCACTGACCTACATCACAAGTTCCAGCACGAGTTCCTCCTGTTGTCCTGAGCCAGGACCAACTGACGAGCAGTGATCTGTCTAGTACACTTCAGGTCACACTGGTCTAGTATCCAAGTCCCCTGACCTTTGCCACCACCCCCAAATTCCTAGAGATAGGCTGTTGCTTCTCCATTGTTCTAAGTAATTGCACAGAGTTTTGGTATCAAGACTCTAAGTTTCCTAAGACTATTTGCATCTGGTTTTTAAAATGCACTTCAATCCAGTGAAGTATTTTTGGAGTTACTTGTTAATGTTTCTTTTTTTTTTCATCCCTTTTAAAAAAAGATTTCATTTATTTTCAGAGAGGAAGGGAGAGAGAAAGAGGTAGTGAAACATTAATGTGTGGGTTGTTTCTCATGTGCCCCCAACTGGGGTTCTGTTCTGCAACCCAGGCATGTGCCCTGACTGGGAATCAAACCGGTGACCCTTTGGTTCACTGGCCGGCACTCAATCCACTGAGCCACACCAGCCGGGGCTGTTAAGGTTTCTTAAAGTTGATTAAATGGGTGAGTTACTTTGGAAATGTTTCAGTAATTGAGTACTTGGTATTCATTTCATATGCTACAACTGTATCACATATATTTTATGTATTATGCAATTATAATGCATGCATTTAATGACTTATATTAAGTTTTAAAATTACATTTAAAAGTGTATATAATGGTAGTGACTATAGTGAACCTTTCTGCTTTTTAACTTAATTACATTAATCGTTGGTAGCAGCTCAAATAAATGACCACCTTTTTGTGCCAGGTTTTTGATTTGAAGGGTTCACTTAGGAATAGAAATGTAAAAACCGATACTGGGAAAGAGAGTTGTGATGTAGTCCTGCTGGATGAGAATCTTTTAAAGATGGTTCGAGACAACCCACTGTATATCCGCTCTCACTCCAAGGCTGTGCTGAGAGCCTCCATCCGCAGCGACGCGCACTTCCTTTCCAGCCATCTCATTATAGATTATTCTTTGCTGGTCGGGCGAGACGACACCAGCAACGAGCTGGTTGTTGGAATTATAGGTAAGTCAGCGAGCCTACGGTACTTCCAGTTCACGATGGAAACCAGAGTCCAGTTTGAAGGTTATAATGAAAACCCGGTGTACTAATAGTTCACTGAATATATTCATCAGGTTTCACTGAATAATTTAGAAATAATAGTTTCAAATTCGATTATATAAATAGTACCTTCTATTCAGTTTCCTCATTTCCATTTGCATCATCTTTACCAAAAGTATCCGTATGCAGAAAGTCGCTCAGAAACGAAGCCCTGGGAGGCTGCTCGCTGCAAGGCCAGCGTGAACCACACGGGGGAGACCCTTCGGAGAGCAGCCGGCCTGTTGCCAGCGCTCAGTAGACATTCAGTGTCCTAGGAGTGATAGTGGTTACTCTCGTCATTTGCTTATGTTTAGTGATACTTTATCGCTGCTGTTGCTCCCTGTAACAGATTATATTCGAACATTTACGTGGGACAAAAAGCTTGAGATGGTTGTGAAATCAACAGGAATTTTAGGAGGACAAGGTGAGCAGAATTATTATTTTGCTTGTTCTTTAATAAACTGTTTTCATGTTTCCCTTGTCAGTTAACGTTTTAAGAAATGGATACTTTTTTAATTCCAAAAATATAAGTGGTCGTCTCTGATTTTGTCATTTCCAAAATGATCAAATAATACAGATAGTTATTTGTTTGTTTGTTTCTTACAGATAGTTGTTTAAGATGGGGAAATATCATGTTTCAATTTGTGTTAAAATGCCAGAGGTTCTCAAAATGAAAAGTTAAAAAAAAAAAAGGCCAGAGGTTCTGAATAAGAGGTTCTCTTTAATTAACACTTGAAAGTTTCCAAGTTCTCGGAGCGCTGCCAGCCCCTGTGCTCACACCGCTTTCTAGGCAAGAGCTCGTCTTTTAGAATAGCAGCGCCTGCCAGCAGCACCTCTCCTGTGTCGGGGCCCGGGGCCTGGGGCGCAGCAGCCTGCCCTTTCTGAGACCGCCGGGTGCACGGGTCTTTATGGCAGTTTGCGTGAAAGAACATCGCTGTTGGTCAGTTGCCTGGTCATTTACGTAACAGTTTTCTCTTCCACAATTTTAGGTAAAATGCCAACTGTGGTCTCTCCGGAGCTGTACAGGAGTCGATTTTGTGAAGCGATGGACAAGTACTTCCTGATGGTACCAGACCACTGGACTGGTTTAGGTCTGAACTGCTGAAATGAAGTGCCGCGCATTTTGAAATGGACCAAGAAGCAAAGGGGGCTGGAGAGAAGGGCCAAAAATAAGCTATGTTTTCTTTCTTTGTCCTATTCACCACTGTTGGCCCAGGCCTTTCCGTTCTCCTTTTGTACAGGCAGGCCATCTGTAACTGGAGGGTGGAAGTTCTGTGGATTTGCATTTTGGATTTTGACACCTGCGAATTGGCTGTCCCTAGTTTGGAAAGTTGCATGAACATCTTTTCACATAAGCAGAAACGCAGACACATTTCAAAGGGCTAAGGACAAATGTGTGATTAGAGATGAGGAGACAGGGTGAAAACGGGTTGTCGTGCTGCCTGACAGTCCTGCAAAGGAAACCGTCTCATCGGTCTGACTCCCTTGGCATCACGTTTGGCGCATTCTTCACTTAGAACGCGTTTGTAGAGCTGCTGATGTCCGTTTCCTTCTTATGTAACAATTTAATGTTGCCTATCATCAGAATTTCCAAAACCTTTGAAAAGTTCCAAATCGTTCTATTAACGGCCAGTTAAACAAATGGACCCAGTCTGTTCTTGGTTTACAGAGGAATTTGCCATGAGCCGAGTCTGGCCCTGTTTTCCAGGGTGTTAGATGGTTTCCAGGTTCTGCCTTGACCTCTCTGCGGGTGACAGGAGGCCACTGCCATTAACATTAAGCCTTATTTTCTAGGGTGATTTTTAAACTTGTTTACAACTTTTGTGTGGTTAGTATGTTAAGCAGCACTTATCTGCACATGCCCTTTATCTAGGTTTTCCCCCCTGATTTTCAGGGGCAACACTAGTAAATTAGTCTACAGTCACTAAATCCCCAAAGGGAGAATGATTAATGAAGGGGTTTTTTTTTTTTAAATGTGAAAAATGAATTAAGCCCAATCCAAGACATTGGGTGAAAGAGAAGCACTTGATCGGTTTTTTTTTTGTCCAGAGGCAGAGGGTCTTTTCAATATAACTAGCAGTTTAAGTGACATCTCTAAGATTAAGACATTTTCAGGGTGGACATCCATGTCTGCTACTTCTCTGTACCAGTTTTTAGGCCAGTTCTGACTCTTGAGAAATGTTGGAAGGTAAAATATTCTTAGTAAGGAATTTCTTGTTTAGTAGAGAGGTTGTTTTTAAAACGTGATAAGAAGTTCTAAATGTAAAAATATAACCCTGAATATTTCCTCTGAGCTTCTTTGCATAATAAGGAAAATTTGGGGAGAGTTCTACTCTTTTTGTAGGCTTTGTATAAGAAGGAAAAGGAATCTGGATGCATTCCAGCTACAGAGACTATTATAAGGCGTGAAACGGGAACATTTGGGAAGTTCGCTTTAGAGAATGAAAGCGTTTGTTTGGTGTATGGTGCTTCCTAGAAACGTGACTCGTTTGGAATCCGGAACAGGCTGACCGAGGATTTACCACTAATCTAATGATAAGCACTGAAAAACAACCACACGTGGGCTGTGCCTTTTGAAAACGTACAGAGCACTGGTGATTTCAGTTTTGGTATCAAAGGCTAGTGAAGATGTTGTGTAGCAGGAGTGAAACGTAGCGGAACATTAACTCCCGTGTCCCAGAACCGTGGGTTTTGCATCTCATTTTGAATGCAAACACTGTTAGACTGTTCTTTTTTTCTGTCAGGATACTTTGGGTTATTTCCGGTCCATTTCCTGCACCCGCCCCCTGCCATGAACACTCCCTGTAGCAGGTGCCTCCCCCAGCTGTAATCAGGTGTCTCTTTGTTTTAGTCTCAGTACCGTGCATGTACCTTGGATCCTCCACTGGAATAGCTCCTGACGATAATTATGTGTCTTGCCGATCTCGTTTTCTTTGCCCATGACCTGAAGAACTATTTGTTTACTGCCTCTTAGACACTTCTGAGGCTAAAAAAAAAAAGATCTAATATAATATAATCTGAAGCAGTACTTGCTGCCTTCAGGGATGAGCTGTCCCTTTAAAACTGTTGTAGTGAACGGGGAATACAAAATGTAATTTGCTGTGAGTGGTGGGACTGTGTCCCCGGCCCTTGCTGCTCTCGCACAGGCCACTCACACGTACGGGGTGTTTCAGACGCTGTGCTGCTCACTGTCCATTGGATGACTTTTCCTCTCTCAAGTTCCCTCTCAAGGCCTGGATAATAGTAATGCTGAAAAGTTAAGAATATGGAAGAAACCTCAATACTTTTCTTCCTGAAAATAAAATACAAATCCTGAAAATAAGTGATAGTAGCACATGAAAACTGTATAAACGCTGCACTGTGTAAAAATTTATAAGTAATTTGAAGCTTTTTGATGCCATCGAAACTTTATTAAAAAATAAAAAGCATTTACCTTTTTCTTACCGAAGTCTAAGAAAAATAACGGGAATAAGCTGTTGCAAGGCCTTTTATAGCCTATTAAATATTTTTAATTTATAGATATTCAAAATTTCCTGTTAAATGTCCTCCTTACAGTTTTCTCCTTGGTCCAGCAGTGAGTGGTTTTCTAGCTTGGCTTTATATTGGACGGTGTAAATAGCAGGGTTCTGTTGGTTTTTGTGGCATCAGCTTCTCCTTGGCGTTGGACCCACTAGCAATGGGCTTGTATGAAGCTGCCAAGGAAAGTAATCTGTAGAAAGTCTGCTTGGTTAATGGAGTGGAAACGATCATGGAGGAGCCTGTTGGCAGAACAGGTCAGGCCGTTCATTATTCCTCAAGTGTTAACAAACCGCCTTATGCAGTATTCAAAGCATCTAGTGCAATGCCTTTTTTTGTTTGTTTTTGTAACACGGGTGCATTGTATAATAGAAAAATTAAAATTACAATCATGAGCATTTTAATAATGCTTCTGTGTTGGTTTTGTAAAAAAATGTACATTATGTCTTTTGACAGGTTTAATTTTAACTTAGGGAAATGATATTGTAAATCATAATAGCCTCTTTTAACTTAGTATGAAAAATTGGATTAGCAATGTTGAACATACCTAATGTATTATATTGTATATATTTCTCTACTTTGGTTCCAGCTGTTTTATATGATTAACATGTTATTTAAGAGATAAAACCCCTTGACCTTTTAAAGACTTATACTGTAAATAAAGAACACTTACAATAAACCGAGAATCCGTTTCACTTAGTTTTAAATCTGCTTGAGCTGAACACAGCGTGCAAGACTGGCCTCTGGTCATAGGCGCTCTGCTCCTTCTTTCCCCTTTGTTTTCTGAGAATTTGTCTTACACTAATAAATAGCCCTTCTCCTTGCATCCCAGAAAAGGGGTCCTGAGTTTGTGGGTCCCTTCCACCGGTAAGAAGCTGCCCAGCCTTTTCTGCCGGGAATGCTGAGTTCGCCTTAGCTTCTTCTGTGTGGTCCGAGTTTACCTACAGTGGGTCTCACTGTGGTGTAACCTGGGGCTGTGGGTGCTGCTGCCCACCTCACAGGGCCTGAATTCAGACTGGTGAAAGGCAGAGCCACTGGACTGGGGGTGGCCTCACCCCCGGGGTCCCTGGCCCGGCCCCTCAGCTTTTCCCTTGCCAAGGAGGAAGAGGTGCAGGCGTGGGTACCAGGCACTGAGCTTTCTGTCCCCACTCCCCTAAATTAATTTGTGTCGGAAATTAATTTCTTAGTTCCTGGAGTAATTCTTAGTAAAACTTAAATTTTTTAAAACCTGATTTTAACATTTATGCTACAAAATAAAATTATTCACCTTAACCATTTTCAAGTATATGGCTCAATAGTGTTAAATATATTCACATCATGTCTCTAGAACTGTGTCATATTGCAAAACAAACTATACCCATTAAACAGCCCTTCTTCACCCCTCACCCCGGCCCCTGGAAACCACCATTGTGCTTTCTGTTGCCATGAAATAGACTATGTCAGATTCTTCATTATAAGTAGAATCATAAATATTTTTCTTTTGTGATGGGCTTATGCCACTTAGTATAATGCCCTCAAGGCTCATTCATGTTGTAACTTTTCCTTCCATTTTTAAGGTTGAATGATACTTTATTGTATGTATGTACATTTTAAAAATTCATCAGTGGACGTTTGGATTATTTCCACCTCTTGGCTATGAACACAAAGTGCAAATATACCTTTAAGATCATTAAAAACATTTTTTGGGGTAAATACAGAGAGGTGGGATTGCTGAATATGGTGGGTTCCGTTTTTAACCCTTTGCGAGAACTCCATACGGTCTTCCCCAGTAGCTGCGCTCTTTTCCAGTCCCAGCAGCAGAGCACCAGGTTCCCACTTCCCCACGTCCTCTCCAACATTTGCTTTTATTTAATGGTTGCCCTCTCATGGATGCGAGGTAATGTCTTGTGGTTTCAATTTGAATTCCTCTGATGACTGATGATGTTGAGCATTATTTTCATGTGCTGCTTGGTTAAAGTATTCTGACTGTTTTAGATACTCAGTCTCTTACTTACCAAGTCCGCCTATCTGCAACAAATTAGAATAGACAATAGCATTGGTAAGGAGAGAGATATTAATTAACTTCAGTATGCAAAAACATGCCTTGCGGTGCCACCGGGTAGTTATGGCCCTGTGCATGCTCCCGAGAGCACAGACATCTGAGCCGGACTCCCGGAGTCGCCGTTGTCTTCACCTTCCAGCACCTTCTAGCTTCTCAACTTCAAAGAGCTGCATAACATCACAGTTGTTCAAGAATGCCGAGGCGTAATTAGTGCTCCTGTAGCTACCGGCAGCAGAGTTTGATGGGTACTTCTAGATTCTTCTACATAGAATTGGATGGGCATTTCTGCTGCTAGCTTGCTGCTTCATCTAGGAAAAACCCATCTGGCAGCTCCAGCCCCCAGACTCTGACACGGTCATCATCCCCAGGCATATTACGTACAGCACCAAACTGTGACGTGATGTCGTCATAGAGCTGCTCCTTCCGAGAGCCCAGCTCAAGCCGCTGTCAGAGGAGCATGCCCTGTGTACTAGTAGCGGTTGCCCCAGGGGCATGTTTTGTCTGGTCACACCGTCACACTGCCACGGCGTAGGGGCCCTGTTGAATCATTTCTGTGTCCATCTCTAGATGCCCTTAGCTGGAAATTACAAGAATTACTCTTAATGTCAGAGGAGTGCTTGTTGCTTCTGTCTATCCAAGTGAATGCAGTTGTGAGTGACACTGAAGAAGCTGAATGAGACGGCTCTGAGAGACCCAAGCTCTTCAGCGCTGGTGGAGAGCGACCTTAACCCAGGCCTGGAACCTTCACTCTGGACATTCTGGCTGGCTACCACAGGAGTGGGGTTTTTCTTCCTTTCTATTTATTTTACCTTTTTTAATTGTTCAATTATAATTGTCCCCATTTCCCCCCCTTACTCTCCCCTGCGCTACCTACCCCCCCATTTTTCATATTCAATCCTCCCCTCTCCCTGTTGTCTTTGTCCATGTGTCCTTTATACGTGATTCTTGACCCTTCCTCCTTTTCCCCCCGTTATTCCCCTCCCCCGCCCCTCTGGTCACTGTCAGTTTGTTCTTTATTTCCGTGTCTCTGGTTCTATTTTGCTCACTTGTTGGTTTGTTGATTAGGTTCCACTCACTTACAGGTGAGATCATATGGTATTTCTCTGTCACCGCCTGGCTTACTTCACTCAGCATCATGCTCTCCAGATCCATCCATGCCACCACGAAGGGTAGGAGCTCTTCCTTTCTTTCTGCTGCGTAGCATTCCATTGTGTGCAGTTTTTTGATCCAGGAGTGGGATTTTTGTCTGCTACTTCTCATCAGCATGGTGTGTGCGATTCACAACCAGCAACACTTTTCTGCTCTATCCTGGTGGTTATGAACCGCCTCATGAACAGAGGGTTTCCCTGGATCCAATCAATCCATGGCTATTTGGCTTCATGTCACTTTGGTTTTCAATTCTTGTTTGATTTTGCAACATTTTCTCAAATTGCTCTGTGTGTGTGTGTATGTGTGTGTGCAAACTCACAGAGAAAATTGTCAATAGCTGGATGACTCTAGAAATACTTTGTTTTGCTTCTAACTAAGTTTAATTAACCAGAGAAAACCTAAATCGTGTACAACGGAAGCTGTTTTTGGCTAAGAGCATATTAACTTATGTTGCAGTCTATGAATAAATTGATGACCTGGAAACTTTTATGCTTAGCTGATCAGTGAGATTTACCAATTTTGATTTTGCCAATTATATCTGCTCCAGCACTTGATTTAAAAACCACACACTGAGAATTGACAGCCCCTGCTGTTGCCAGAATGGTGTGTACAGTACGTTTAAATGAAGGATACGACTGTTTTCGGGCAGCAACAACGTATCATTTTTAGAATAAGATAAATCCTAAGCTCAAGCAAATGTTAGTTTTACAGTTCATGTGAAATTTCATGCCTTGTCAGATAACTCAGTACAGTATTATTTATTTACATGAATGTAATATTTTTTAACTCACTGTGTGAACTAGAGGAATTTGTTTCTCAACTCGTTTGTATACTTTCAACTTCATCCCGAAGGAGTAAGAGTTCATTCTCCTCTCCAGGATGAACTCCCTTCCCCTTTTATTCTTGATCCCTTACTCTCCTACCTCCTGCTAGAAGTTTCTCTAACAAGCAGCCCTGAGCCTTTAGCTTCTTCTGTTGTATCGACTCTCACTATACTGGCATGTCGAAGTTCCAGTTAGAATCACAGCTTTCTCCCTCACCCTTCCCTAGTGCAGTAATCTTGTCTTTCCTCTGCCATTACCGAGCTTTGAGGAGGCACGCGCCACATCCGCTGCTCCCTCACACTGACCTCGCCTCCCCACTGCAGCCAGCTTTCTGCGCCCCACTGGTTGCTCCTGTGAAGGTCACCTTGGGTTTAGCATGCTCGTGAAATTGAATAGCTTAAATGCATGTTCATTACTGGTTAGAATTGAAACGACTTTTATTTTTAAAAGCAACTAAATCCAAATAACACCTTCACTGATTCAGTCAGCAAACAGGCTTATTCAATAAGCAACATGACACATTTGCTGACTTGAAGAATGCTACATTGAGGTGAATCCAGAAAAGAGATCTGTTTTTACTTTTCTAATTTTAGAGAATACTGGCTATAAAAATGTGGTGTTTTTGGTAAATGTATACTGACACAGTCTTCTTGGTGAAAGCTAGGGAGAAGAAAGTTCATTGTGAACACGCGGTTTTAAGCATTTCTTGTTGGACATGCTGAATGGCCCAGGGAGGGAGGTTCTC
This sequence comes from Phyllostomus hastatus, assembly GCF_019186645.2. Classification (NCBI taxonomy): domain Eukaryota; kingdom Metazoa; phylum Chordata; class Mammalia; order Chiroptera; family Phyllostomidae; genus Phyllostomus; species Phyllostomus hastatus. Next base: position 16,090,938 of record NW_025333583.1, on the reverse strand, counting down.
TAAGCTAAGGCAGATTCATAACTCAAAAACTTTACAAAGACACCTAAGTGAAATTCCATTAAAAACATATTAATAGTTTGAGGCTGCTTTATGAAGGCAGGGACCTTTCCTTACTTCTGTGTCTTCAACAACAGTTTTTTGCACAGTTGAACTACTGGCAAGAGCATGGCGCTAGGCACAGAGTGCTACTTTTAGGGAGCCACAGTTCCTTCTGAGTAAGCTGCCGTGTTTTTCTGTCAGATGACTCGGTTGTTGTGATGCTTGTGATTGGGTCCAGTCCTTGATGCCCAAAGCAGCCCTCTGCATAGGCTAGACATGCAGAGCCCACCAGCTTAGGAGGGTTCTGTCCAATAGAAAGGCTTCCTGTTGGATGGAGCCTAGTGGATCCAATCAAATGCTCTTGCTTGGTCATTTCAGTTTCCAGAGAAGGCAGTAGAAGTAGGGACTGTGTGTGTCAGCTCAGACACAGAGGGAGAAACTGAGCGGAAAGCCGGTTGCAAGTAGGGTGGGCTCAGTGGACTAGGGGTGAGAGGGTGCTGACTTCCAAGGTGATGATAGGATGCCCATGTCTCCAGCGCTTCTCCAGGGCCTGAGCTGCCTGCCATTTGGGACAGGAATGCCTTGCTGGTTCTCCATACAGTCCAAATAAGCTCTAAGGATTTTCTTTCACGCATATAGAAATACATGCCCATCAGGTGACCTGGGCGTGGCCTGTTACTTAAAGCCAGTAAGAGTCTGACACAGTATTTAGGCACTAAAAATTCTAAAAGGAATTATTAATGCTTTCGTTGCCATACCATACATTGTAACAGCATGCCAACTCCACCATATTAACATGGAGCTTTGTGGCTTTAGGGGGTTCCTGTTTTTCAGTCAGTGATGGATGCATTTTTTGCCAAGATAATATAGTGTTAAACAGTACTGCTTGAAATACTATGCTTTTCAATGTAAAAGAGAAAGTAAATAGTATTATATCTAAAAAATATTATATCTAAAAAGTATCTAAAAAGTATTATAAAGAAAACCAACCAGGTAAGCCTGAGAAGCAATTTTATTATCCAGATTCTTTTACAATTGTTCTTATTTAAATCAAAATGCCTGGTTATATTCTAAAGTATTTTGTACATATAAATAAAACCAGGCCTGGCCTACATGTGGTTTTTCATTAGACAGGCTTTCCTTGAAGCTTTAATGTTTTTTGTACAACTTTCTTGTTTGAAGTTGAAATTCCATGTTATCACAAGAGTTGATCCACAGATGCTCATTTGCAGTCTGTACATTGATTGGGAAGAGTACCCACAGGGTTTTAGCTGTTATTTTTTGGACTTACTCCCCAACCCAGACAGGCAATTAAGTAAGAAAAAAGGGGACATTCATCCAAACCGCCCATTACAACCTGGGCTGCACTCGGTGACACAGTGCTTTGTCTCCTGGTCTCAGCGGTCAGCACGGCCTTGTCCCTGTTTACATCTCGGGCTCTGCTCTCTCTCTGCAGCCCTCCAACTCCCCTTCCATCTTTCACACGACAGGCTCCCACCCCCACCCCTTTTAAGTGAAACGCCTCTTTCTGGTGAGGAAGGTACCTTTGCTAGGTGACATCAGCTCTTAATGCCTTTCCTCTTCCCTCACTCAGTCCTTTCCGGACTGAGAACATGGGAACACGTTATTTTTTTTTAAATGTGCTGTCTATGCACATAACACCAGGAATTCAGGTTAAAATGGGGAAAACTCAGACAGACGTGTTTGTTCTCCCAGGTAGAGCTGCTCTCCTTCCTTGGTACCTAGAAAGGACTTTAACAGAAATTGGGTGTTTTCGTTTATTTAATTATAAAGCCAGCTCAGCGGCCGTGCCATTCAGGGGTTTCCAGGCAGAACTGAGTCGGCAGGATCTCTGACGTGTGTTTACTCTCCTAGTTTCCACTGCTCCGTGGATTTAAAAGCATAGAGCAAATATTTTAAAGCTGTCAACCCAAGTCTTTCATGCAAATGTTATGGTGAGTAAAAAAATATAAATGTACGTATTGAAAATGTAATGGGCTCCTCATGAAAATTCAAGAATTTCATAATGACATGGAAAAATACAGGAAGGCAGAAAGCAGACAAATTATTAAAGCATTATTGCTGGATTTATATCAGGCTCCTATTAATTTAAGCCCTGAATCCACAGGCATGCATTTATCGCTAAGTTAGGACTATGAACGTAAATCAGAGCCAGGTTTATCATTGAATACATTTTGGAACTTTTCCTTTTTATTTCTTTCAACCCACATACTTGGCAGGTAAGCACTTACTGCAAATGATGGCTCACAGACCAAGAAGACCCTCTTCTCCAGTGAAAAGTCATTTCTGTTTCAATACAACTGGGCAACGGCCACTTCCCCTCCCGCGGAGGCAGCGCCAGCAGCACCTTGCGCGCCTCGTCTCCGCTGTTCTCTTCCAGTTCTAACCGGCCGTTCCTACGCGGGGCGGGCGTAAAACGCTCCCTTGGGGCAGTCAAGAGTTTCATTCCAGAAAGCTGTCATCCCTCCCAAGCCGTGTGTGGCTTCCATCTTTTATTAGAGATAAAATCCCTGGTCTGTTTCTATTAATCAAAGTGTATAATTGTTTTCGTTGTATTTTTCCTGGAAAACAATTTTACATTCATTTCCAGTTTGTTTGCCAGCATAATAATATGGGACCGCAGAACCTGTTTTTAGTAATTGCTTTGTTCTCTAGAAATGAGCATTAAACCTGTATAGAGAATAGAGAAATTATCAAAGAAAGGTTCTACAGATCTTAATATTTGGCTAGTGAACAAAGTGGAAATGCATGTAAAATCATTGTCATGAAAAATAAGTCTTGTTTAACTTGTGACAACAACTAGCCAAGTGGCCATGGTTCACTCTCCCCAGTCTTGAAATGAGAATTTGGTTTCCATAAAGCTCTAGCAAAATATTTTCAGAAATATCATGCATTTGACATATCAAATATGTAAATATTTTAATAAAATACGTGAATGGTATTAAAATCACTATGATAAAAATAGAAAAATATGGTTTACTTAATAATGAGGCATTAAAAGAAGATACACTTTAATTTTTCTTCTTTTCTAAGGTAATCTGAAATCTTTGTGGTTCTGTTTTTTTAAGAGGATCCATGATATAACGGGATGCCAGGTTTGGTAGTGAAGATTTCAGCTCCCACCACACATTACCTCTGTGACCTTGGGCAAGTCACTTATCCTTCAAGGAGTCCTGGTTTACTCATTTATAAAATGGGCTTAATAGCTGCATTGTTAAGTAAACACAGAGGAGTGGAAGTGCAAGGCCCTAAGGTAAGTTTATGTTTAAGATGGTAGGGAATTGCCAAGCTGTTTTCTAGAATAATTTTATCATACTCGATTTTTAAAAGAAGAGACAGACTAGCTATTTTGATGCTATCTGTCTATAACCTTGGAGATGGATGAGTTTCCCAATCAAGTAGGAATTGCCTGGCAATACATCACAGAGAGCGTGGATGGAGCAGGCGCACAGGAAATGTAAGTTGGAAAGTTCTGCTTTAGCATGCCCGTCCCACCTCATTCCTGAGTCTGATCTCACTCGCTGCTCACAAATAGAAGGGTTCTTCAGCCTTTAGGCCCTTTTCTGCCCTAGTCACTGAACCATGAGACGGAGGCAGAAAGAACTTAAGCTATTTCAGGGAAATTTTGATAGTGCTGTGTACTTCTGGACCCCCGGATAGCACTGTGGTGACCACAGTGCCCAACTCAACCTCAGGTTTACTAGCCCAGCATCCCAGCCTGGGACACTGTGTCTGCCTGAGTTTTGCTTCATGCTGTTAGTGAGCCCTGGGGGAAACCGGGGCTCAGCGTTGGTTCCATGCTAAGTTCCTTGTTCCGCCTTCCCATTACTATCCCCTGAGGAGACCACATAACTATCGTTATTAGTCTATTTTGCCTAAGAGCTGCACCTGGGCCCTAGTCTGTTGATGCTGTGGCGGATCTGGGGCTGACTCATGCCCTCTGTTTCTGTACCAGCCCTTTTGACAGTAAAACTGGTGTGTGGTCTCAACATTCATTGGTGAGAAGACTATTCCAAGGGAAGTAGTTAGAGATTACGAGATGTAATAAATATTTTTATTTCTCTAAGTGTAATGTGGATCTAAAGCAAGGGTGATTTTCCTTTTATTACTTGTACAGTATATACCAATTGATTCCTAGACCTTGGACAAAATTTGTCAAAGGCCATGGATGTAAAGCGGGGTGTATCTCTTTTGTTTCACCACCTCGGAACTTCCCCAGTGAAATCTGAAACTGGCCCTCGTACACAGAGGGCCAGCAGAGACCAAAGAAGAGGCACACCACTGCAGGTTGACCGGTGGCAGTTTTATTAAGCGAAGGAACTGCCATGTGAGGCCTCGAGATCAGTAGATCTCCGCACGCGCCTGCTAGATTCCTAAGAGTTTCTACAGAGGCCTTACCTGGCCGCAGTCACAGATACCATCCAAGTGGCCTCAACAACACATTCTGCTCCCGAGGCTGTGTCCCCGAAATGGCTGCAGCCACAGGGACAGTGGGCAGAGGTGCAGGCCAAGCACAGGGACAGGGAGAGATGCCTCTGATTGCCCAGGTCCAGCTTTGGTGTCAGCTGGTGGTCACGTGCTCCCGATGACCTCCTCCCAGAATCTGGTGTCTCTGCGCAGTTGCTCACATGTAGCTACAAAGCAGAGATTTAGGGGAGTGCTGTCCACGGCTGAAGAGAAATCATAACATTGTCAGGGACCCCAAGGCACTTTAGAAGAAATTGCTTACATTTTCTGGTAGAATTGTTTCAAAAGGTAGAAATGCTTGATTGTTTAAATATGATTCTTGTGAAACTTATGCGACATTCAGTGACAGCTCTAACAACCCTCTGAAGTTTGATTTATTCTGGCTATATTGTGCAGCCTCGAAAACCAGGTTATTTTGAGCCTTTCTAGCTAAATTTCTTCTGGCCTAAAAATAATCCCAGGGAAACAATCTGGAAACTCGACATTCCATCGAAGCGATGAAGGAGGAACATATCGATGGCTCACGGCCGAACTTAAACCTAATGCATGAACGAGAGGGCTGGTGTTGATGACCCACAGTGAGAACAGTGAGCTATTGCTGCTCCGCTGAGAGTTGCGGCCTCTCCCCAACGCACAGGGAGTGTCCACGGGGAGCTGCTTGTTCCGGTCAACACGGGTCTCCGTGCTGAGTGCCCTTTTTCCTGGAAGACAGTAGCGGTCTGGGAGGAGCAAACAGAGTGGGACGTGGGGAAAGGTCAGAATTGTTTTCTAGTTAGGGCCCTTGTTACAGAAGCCAGGAGTAGGAAACAAAAAAACAAGTGTTCCCACCTAAAATTTACTTCAGAGAAGATATCCGTGGGAAAAATGGCTAAATACGCAAACAACAGCATGGGTCCAAGAAACAGTGCATGTGGCACAGAAAAGAAGCGTGACAGCAGTTTAGCAGAGCGGGAGCTTCGGGCAGGCTGGACTGGTTAGAGCAGGTTTCTTGGTGAAGGTCAGGCTTGAATAAGGTTCTTAAGGATTTGTATTGGTGGAAAGAGATGGCTGGACAGCTCACAGCAAAACAGGCTGTGCCAGTGGGCTTGATTGTGTCGGGAGAGCCAGTAAGAATGGGGCATGATAATGTGGACAGAGCTGCTCAGGCGTGGGGGCTCGTGGTACTCAGTTTGGGGAACGTTGGCTAGGGCCCCTGGGGAATGGGGGGAGAGATGGAATGAAAGCTTTTTAAATCTGAACTTGATAAGCAGGATGGGTAAATTCCCCAACATCTTACCACTCCATTACCTCTCCAATAAGAAATAGTCCCCAATAACAATTTAGTGTAAAAAGACTGTTAATTCAGTGCTGTAGCTGAAAGCTAGCCCATCATATCTCATCATGTCACACCATCACATCGCATCACGTCTCATCACATCACATCATGTCCCATCACATCACATCACATCACAGCACATCACAGCACACCACACATCCCAGCACATCACGTCACGTCTCATTTCTGAAGCTATAATTCCACATGTAGTTTTGGGAAGGTCCCACCTTGGGTGGCGATTCATGCCATCCTTCAGCCATGAGGTTTCTTTCTTCTGTTGTGTCTACTTGTGAATCTCATCAAATCAAGACATTGGTAACCTGTTAGGTCATGTATTTATCTCCATATTTTTCCTACATATTTACTACCGACTCTGTGCTGCAACATAAATATCGTAACTCATGAAATCCTCTATCTTTGCATAAAATGCATCCTTAATGAAACACGAAATAATAGTAATTGCTCTGGAATAGACAGATAAGAATTCTAAGGCAAAGTAGAGATGGTGAAATAAATATGACTTTAGAAACAAAACTATTAAGGATCATGTCCAAACTACTAGGATATGAGCAAAACAAATCACTGCCCATATCCCTGAACTCTGTTTTCCTGATGTTTGGTTATTGTTCTTCCCCCAGAACTGCAAACATAGTTTTCAGCTGGTGCCTACACTGTGGGAGAGAATTCTAACCCAGGGTCCTGTACCAGGTACACACTCATGGATGTAAGCAGCAAATATCCCGTAGACCAGACTCACTAGAGCATAGCATGCACAGAGGAAAGCAATGGAAGATTATTTAAACCTTGCATGAATATGTTGAATTCCAAGTAACCTCATCAATATCGTTGCCTTCTTCCAAGGATCAAGAGAGTCTGGTTAATAATAAGAGGTGTTCATGATGTGAAGATGAATTTAAGCATTAAAAATCATCTCCAAATTTAAGCATTAAAGTGTATTACACATACAAGGTATTGGAAAAGTCTAAATTTCTAAGCATTTATTTCCCTTTACGCGGATCAGACATCTGCCCTACTTTATAGAGTATCCATGGAAAGCGAGTGTGTGTGGGTGCATGCGCACACGCACACTAGTTATTCGGGAGAAAAATCTCCCAATGGATGGTATTCCTTGGTGCAGCTCTACAGCATTATGCTCTATTTCATTAAAAGTCTTCTTTCTCATTACTTGTAGTGCTTGCCAATGTTTTACTTACTTAGTTTAATCGATGGTGGATTCCTGCCAGTTCTGAGTACAGAAACCTGGGTAGTTTATTAACTCTCATAAATGCCAAGAGATAACAGGAGCACTGGAGGTCTGATGATTAAATGCATCTTTTGATTTCTGGGCTGTACGTGGAATCAAGCTCGTGCTAGCTTGCAGGCTTTGCCACTGTGTGGACTCAGGAATAGCCCCCTCCCTTCCAGTCCCGGCTGTGCGTGACCCGTGGGGGAAGTTGTGAGTCATCGTTCAGCTGGCTGTCCTGTTCTCTCCAATACAGTGTGCCAGACATCGATGTTGTACTGCAGACCATCAAGGAGCAAAATTTTAAGATCCTTGAAAGATTTTTTTTTGTTGTTGTTATGTTGCTACAACCTAGAAAAGCACCTGACACATACTAAGTGTTCAGTAAATATTTGTTGAAACAAAAACATTCTTAAAAAAATTACATTTATTTATTTATTTTTAGAGAGAAGAGAAGGGAAGGAGAAAGGGAGGGAGAGAAGCATCGATTTGTGACAGAATCATCGATCGGGTTGCCTCTCGCCCGCATCCTGACTGAGGATGAACCTGCAACCCAGGCGTGTGCCCTGACCAGGGATGGAGCTGCGACCTTCCAGTTTATAAGATGACCCCCAAACCACTGAACCATACCAATCAGGGCACAGATTATTTTTAGTTCTGTCTTTGAGAGGATATTTATATATTTGGTTTCCAAATATCACGTATCAGAATATATTTATTGAAAGCAAATATTTATTATCCAATGAATAACAATACTACATGTGATATGTTACTAGAAAGATTTATTCATCCAGCTGAAAAATAAAATCAAGCATTAAAAATTACTTTTTGGGGGTCTTTGATTCTTAGTATTTCTTAAGTCACAGATATCATGGGAAAAACCTGAATTCGCTACCTAAATTTAGTAAAAAATTTAGTTTCATTTAGTAAAAAAATACTAGTTTCTTTTTCTCTCAGAAGTATTCTAAGTCCTAGAGCAGATACATCTTCATTATCCTTAACAAAATAGTGATGATTCTTAATTTTCAGTGTATAGAGTCCCACTTAGCATTGCTTGATATTTTCCTAAGACTCCGATGCCAGAATGGCCATGTAAATGAAACACTGTCTCATGCCAAAAATAAAGCAACACACTCACTGCAGGCTTGTAGTAACTGCTGGCCGGAAATGTGTATCGTTTGTAGGAGCCGTGATTGATATTGCATCCATCGCCGATCACCGTGTGCATTCACTGAATGAGCTAGAGGGGCGTTCTTTGATAGGACCTGTGAAAGGGGAGAAGAAAGACAACCACACTGGTGTTTCTTATTTCAGAGTCATTTCAGAGGTGGGATACGGGGCCTATGGATGTGGCTTGGGCACGTAATTACACTGCTCTGTTAAATATGTTTACAGGGACTTATCCCTTCCCCAAAGTTGTTATATTACTGATCAGTTTATCGCTGTCGTGACGTGGTGCCATTTGATAGGTGCCTGGAACAACTCGAGTCTGAAGGCAGAGCAGAGTTGTCTGGTAACCTGAAGTCCCTGGTGATAACACGATATAAAGGCTTGAATAATCCAAGTAAACTCTCTTGAATTCTAGCTCTTGACCAGCACCAGACTTTACGGATGGCTCAAGGGTCAGGCAAACACTGGGCACAAATAAAACCGTCTTTTCGTGGAGAGGGCTGAGACCACTTAGCATGGCTTCCTAAAATGGCCCTATTCTCAGGCAGGACAATGAGCTTTGGTTTTAGATTAAAAAAAAAAAAAACTTACTGATTGATTTTTAGGGAGAGAGAGAAACATCAATTTGTTGTTCCATGTATTGATGTGTTCATTGGTTGCTTCTAGAAGGTGCCCTGACTGGGGATTGAACCCACAACCTTGGTGTATTGGAACGATGCACTAACCAACTGAACAACCCTGCCAAGGCCTGGCTTTAGAGTTAACAGATAAGTTTCTTTCTAAGCGACCTATGCTGATACATTGTCCAAACAAAGGAGTAATCTTGGTAATGGAACATAGCTTCTTCTTCATACCCACAAGTTGACTGTGCGATCCACCCTCATTTTGTGGCAAACCATACATCCGTAAATCTGCAAATGCTACGTTTACTTACAATAAATGCACATGGTCGAGATATATCCTGTTGACAACACTGTACAGATAGAGACTTTCCATTATCTTTCCCTCCCTAGTAAATGCCATTAGCGAGCTTATGGGGAAGTCTGCTCATTAGTATGGGTGTGGGAAAGAGTTAACTCAGCAAGCCTGGGTTGCTCAAACTCTGCACATTCCCAAGAAAAGTCAGTCCTCAGGACTGGCCCTTGGCTGGCCCCTGGGGGACAGCCTCCGAGTCCTTGTGATAAATATTCTGCTGGACAAGTGGTTTCATCTGCCCGAGGCCTTGCTGGCCTCAGTTTGACCAGATAGTTTATGCTAACAACGGAATATTTGGTGAATGTCTGTTTTTGCTTGAGATGGGGGGAAGCTAGAACAGGTGAGGTCAATAAAATCCCTGGTCGCCAAAGCCTGGGTGAGCTTCCCTGGCTGGCAGTGCTTTGCGTGTGCAGTCGTGCATCATTGCTGGGAGAATTAAGCATGGGGTTGGTTTCTCCTGCACTTGACCCCAGGTGCCTTTTCCCTATGTTGAGTTTAATTTGTATCCTTTCACTGTAACGAGCTGTAACCATGAGTGTAACAGCTTCTGAGTACTCTGTGCCCTTCTAGCAAATGGCCCAGAGTGAAGATGGTGGCCTGGGGACCCCCTGCCTGGTATGTTTACAAGGAGACTGGAGGTTTCTCTTTCCTCTCTGATAGAGAGAGAGAGGTTTGCTGGCCTGCTGCTTACCTTTTCCTTCCCAGAGTGCAGAGTGGAGCCGCAAACCTCTATGCTAATGTGCCTCTGGCCCTTTAAACTGATACTCTGTCTCTGGAGCACTAAACCTTTGTCAGTCATCCCACAGAAAACACAACTTTATTCAGTAGATCTCCAGTTAAATTGCCTGGAAAGTTAAACTCTGCTTGTATCTCAAGCTACTTTCTTTAGTTATTTGACCTATTTTGTTTTGCCGATAACACTGAGGTTTATCGCTTACTAAAATAAATATTAGATTGTAGTGGTTGGTTATATGTCCAGAGGCTGGTAGACTCCTTGTTTGTTGCAAACAACACAAAATATAAATTCTAAATAGTAATCCAAATTCTTCAAAATGCAAATGGTAGAATTGATTTTAGTACTTTTCTTTTTAATAATAATAATATAATATTCTGAGAAGGACCCACCAAAAAATTCTGCCCTGTTATTAAATTAGTCATTTGGAGCTACCTAAAATGAAAGGATGTCTCTGTTCATTCTGTAATGGGTATTCTTATATTTGCAGAAAGAGCAAATATTTGAATTTCTCATTAGAACCTCTCTTTTTTTGAGATGTCTGGTTTAGCCTGGGAACAGTGAAAATAGCAACATTACCCAGATCACTAAGAAATGGTTCAGAATAAATTTTATTGATGGTTACTTTGGTATTAGGTTTATTATATTATCTATAATTTTTATACAGATCCCATTGATTTATTGATTAATTCAGGGAAAACTATTTTAGACATGATAAAATCAGACAGTAACTTAATTTTACCTCAATGTTTTCCAGTTTAAGTCAGAGAGAGTTCAGTCTGTAATTACTAAGAATAATTTAATTTCTAAAGCCTATTTACATTTTATTGGAACCATGATATGTACATGTTATATTCAACTAATCAATATTCTCTTTTATCAAAAAATGCTCAACATCTAGACAAATATTTAACCAGATGTATTTGTATCTCTTGAACTTTTCTGAACAAGCGGAACAATTTCATGGAGAAAATAATAGTAAATTTCATAGTAGCTCTTAATAAATATTTGAAAAGCGTTGACTTCATAGCTCCAGAATAAAAACCAACTGGGTAAATTTATTGGCGTCAGTAGATCTCGTTGACCAGCATTATGCTCGTTCATGAATTGTGCTCCAAATGCCGGCAGGAGGGGCACGTAGGACCATGACACGCTTGGGTGCATTGGGTGTGTGTGAGCCCGTTCTACAAGGAAATCACTTATGTTCTCACATACACTGACTTTATTCAAGTGATTTACCCACTGACGGTCTGAGTTTCTACTGTATCTGGACTATTCCTAAATCTGTCGTCACTCATCTTAGCCCCATGCTCCAAGTCCACATTCTATGTAGTCCTCGAACTCTCCCCGCCTGCTGTCTGCGTGTTGTAATGTTGCCTGGCATGTGAAACCAGCACCTTTTCCTGCCAGGACGATTCCCATTTGTTTGGTCCCAGGATTTGCAGAAGAGAATTTTTTAAAAACTCCATCATTCCTCTTACCCTGCAGTGCTATCATCCAAGTGATGATAATATTTTTTCCCACCTTGTCTCTCAGCGCTCTCCCTTCCTGTGTATTGTCCTGCTTCTCGTTTTCATCCTCCTCACGACAGATACTCCAGGGGCCGTCATGCTCTCCAGCACTCCCCGCCCCCTTGCCCAGGCTTTTCTCGCTGTCCTGGATGGCCTCGTCACGTCCTCCCTAGACTCACACATGGTCATTCTTCACACTCAGTCCCCACGTTCCCCCTAGAAATCCTCCCCACCCTCCGAAACACAGGGATAAGTGGACTTCCACCCATTCAGCTGCTTCCTCTTGGGAGCACGTTAAGGACAAGGTGGGATTGCTCCATTGGAGTCTGGTGCCAGCACAGTCCACGGTGCGTAGCTCCCTGGTTCCTCCTCACCACATTTTTTGGTCTACACAGAGCAACAGAACATTTTTCCTTCCCTGCAAAAACATCTTTATGTGTCACCTTTGCAGTGGGCATGACCGGCCACTGTGTCGTTCCAAATTCCGTATCTTAGCCAGGTAACTGGAGTCCCAGCTGCTGTGACTTCTCACCTTGCCGTTCTTGCCAGCAAGGCAGTTTTCTTCCTGTTTCTGTATATAAATGCATTATGTAATATACCTATACTATGTAATATTTTATACAATACACTCAGCTTCTTGGTGAGTTCACATCACACTAAGCACATAAGTGCCCGTTCCTTCACCTTATCACCCGAGAAGCTTTGAGCTTCTCACCTCCCAAAACCTCAGCCCCCAAGTGATCACTCCTCACACCGCAGCCTGTGGCTATTCTTGTAATACGTGCTTTTGTCTATGTTGATATTCTGCTTTGTTGTATAAATTCTTTAGGGCAAAAATAATATGTTCTTCTTTTTTTTAAGACAACATTTACTTCTTACGGTGAGCTTTGGTGTCTAGACAGATCTAGTATAAATTGCTAACAAACTGTCACGCTTCCCTAAGTCTTAAAAGTCTTAATCAAATTATTTTCTTTCAGGTTTCTTGTACTTCTTTTTCAAGAGAGAGAGAAACAACTACATTAAAATTTTCAATGTTTTTTCTTAACCCATCCTCCAATGAAGGTGCCATTCCTTTTCTTATCTAGGTTAAATTTCTCTTCTTAGTGTAATTTGGTACATTCTCAAGAGCATATGGCTGGCTCCCTGTGCGGAAAGAACCAAAATAAGTCGGCCACGGTCAAGTCATGCTGCCTGAAATGCGACTGACCCTGTGGTTTAATGAGGATCCCTTTTAGCAATGTGGCTATACCAGGGAGTTGTCTTTGTGAGGAAATGGGAAAGCGGATGAGAAGACCCACGGTGGGTCTGTGGGGTCCCCTCCAAATGCTGGCGTGCACGACGTCAGGGTAGGAGAGGGTGGTAAGAGAAGTGGCAGCTGCAAAAACAAGGCCCAAGCTGAAGGCTGCGCCTGCGACTGTGTGTCCTTCTGCAAGCCCCGTGGCTTCTGAGGTACAGGTTCCCTATCCAACTGGGTGCCATCCTTAAAATGGGTGCCTGAGTTTGCCTGTCTTTTAGAGTTGCTCAGGGGACCAGGATATTTTGCTAATACAAATATTTGGCAGGATACACATTAATGAATAAAACTTGTAAAATGTAGCACACTGAGTTATTATTTATGATAAGATAAATACAGTCACTAATTACAGTCAGTTCAATTGTGGCCTTTTAATCCATGGTATTGAATAGTCCAATGAAATGTTTTCCATGTAACTCTCACCACGTACTGAAGTAGTGATCTTTTCATCACTAATTTTTTAAAAAAGATTTTATTTATTTATTTTTAGAGAGGGCAGGGAGGGAGGGGGAGAGAGAGAGAGACATCAGTGTGCTGTTGCTGGGGGCCGTGGCCTGCAACCCAGGCATGTGCCCTGACTGTGAATTGAACCTGCGACACTTTGGTTTGCAGCCCGTGCTCAATCCACTGAGCTATGCCAGCCAGGGCTTCATCACTAATTTTTTATAGGGGAAATGTGGCTATGGATTTGTAAGAGCAATTTAATTATTGCAAAGAAATGGGAAGATTTTTCAAATACTAGTGTTTGTGAGTCTGTGGCATTTCTAGAGAAGAATCACAAGTTTCAGACATTTCGGACAGATATATGAGTCAACTCTGAGAAAGCTATATCATGTTGGAAAGAAGAAAATAGTTATAGGAGCAAAAAGGCATTATCTGTCCAGTCAACATTTGTAAAGAATTGAATCCTGGCCACAAGGAACCTAGCAATTGATGAAGCCAACTGTTCTCTTCTTATGCCAACGGTTAGATGAGATTTTTTTAAAGGTTTTTTTTTTTTTTAAAGTGGTTTGACATTTACAACAAACTGGAGAGGAGGGTACAGAGCTATCTCAGATAGCCCCGCCCCCACAAAGGCCTAGCCTCAGTATTCCAGAGTTTGGCCTTTCTAATAGGCAAGGAGTGGTATCTCATTGTTGCTTTAATTTGCATTTCCCTGATGACCTATGACATGGAGCATCTTTTCACATGCTTATTTGTCCTCTGTACATCTTCTTTGCTGAGGTGTCTATTAATGTCTTCGGCCCATATTAGAATTGGATCGCTTGTTTCTTATTGTTGAGTTTTAAGAGTTCTTTGTATAGTTTGGGTATGAGTCCATGATCAAATGTATCTTTTGAAATATTTTATCCTGGTTGCTGGATTGTCTTCTAACTCTCTTGATATTATCTTCTGCAGAACAGAAATTTTAAATATTAATGAAGGCCAGCTTATCAATTATTTCTTTCATGGATTGAATCTTTAAAGTGGACCCTAAAAAGGCATCACAATACTCAAGGTCATTGGGTTTTCTCCTATGTTATTTCCTAGGAGCTTTAATAGCTTTGTGTTTTATATTTAGGTCTGCGATCCATTCAGAGTTAATTCTTGTAAAAGTTATAAGGTCTGTGTCCAGATTCACGCTTTACATGTCAGTGCTCAGTTGTCCCACCACCATTTGTTACAAAGACTGTCTTTGCTCCATTGTATTACTTTTGGTCCTTTGTCAAAGATCAGTGACTATATTTATGTGGGTTTATTTCTGGGCTCTCTATTTTTTCCCATTAATCTATGTGTCTATTCTTTCACCTATACCACAATGTCTTTTTAATTTTTTTAAAAGATATTAATTTGTTTTTAAAGAGCAGGGAAAAGGAAGGAGACAGAGGGAGAGAAACATCAATGTGTGGTTCCCTCTTGCTCGCCCCCTACTGGGGGTCTGGCCTGCAACCGAGGCTTGCACCCTCACTGGAATTGAACTGGTGACCCTTTGGTTCACAGGCCCACGCTCAATCCACTGAGCTATACCAGCCAGGACATCTATACCACACTGTTTTGATTACTGTAGCTTTACAATTAGTTTTAAAGTCAGGTAGCATCAGTCTTCCAACTTTTTTCTTCTCCTTCAAATATTGTATTGACTATTCTGGGTCCTTTGCCTCTCCATATAAACTTTTGTAGGTGAGGTTTTGAGACCATAGAAATAGTATTTTGATGGTGAGTTGGTGTTTATTTATGATCACTGCATAACAGCTACCCCTAAACTAATGATGTAAAATAACTACGGCCATTTACTGGCTCAAAATCTGTTAATTTGGGCAGGGCTCATCACTGCTCCACATAGCATTAGTGAGGCAGCTTGACTTGGGCTAGAGGATCCATTTGTCATATGGCTGCTGAGCTGGTGCTGGTTGTTGTCTGGAATGTCTGTTAGGGGTGAGCACTGGGGTCCTCAGTCATCTCTCTGAGAGCTTCTCTGTTAGACTTCCACAAGAGCACGGTGGCTCGGTTTCAAGAGTGAAAGTGAGTGCCCAGAAGTGGAAGCTGCCAGTTTCCTAAGGTTAAGGCTCATTTCCACGGTATTTTCTAGGCCAAGCAGTCGCAGAGCTCAGAATCAAGGGGAGGAGACATGGACCGTCCCATCAAGTGGGAGGACTGTCGAAGAATTTTGGAGACATGTTTTATAAGCTCTCCGGAGAGATGCTGTGATGAGGCAACGGAGGTCTGAGTGCTGGAGGGCAGGGTCGAACTGGGACGTTCGTTAGCTGTAAGGGAAGAGGGTCTTGTCTAACTTGTTAAGAAGCAAGTGGAAACCACTGGTAGGACAAGCCCGGGTAAGTAGATTTAAGAAAGAGGAAGTGGAATGGTACCTGACACCTAATTATTCGTCTTCTTAATTTTCTTTAGGCTTTATTGTGACTGAAGTGGGTTCTGTATTTATTAATTATTTTCTTTAATCCTCTGTAGGAAAATTTTAAATTTGCTGTTGCTTCGTTTTCATTATTTTCTCTGAAGTTACCAATTAATTACCGAGTATTTTATAATAGGTTTTGCATATTAACAACTGTGCATTGAATTCGAGAGTGTAGGAAGGTATTCTGTAGACACCAAACTTACTGTCGTTCGTGTAATTCTGTACAGCTGATAAAAGTTTCGCTGACTTTGTCATCTCATTTAGTTGTCATGCAGACATTGTGAAGTGGGCTGCTAGTATTAATAACAACCCTCTCGAGAGGAAGCAGACGGGAGACTACTTGGGTGGGAGCCACTGCATGTCATTTTGGGGTCCAGACAGACTCTCCCTACATGTGGAGCACCTTTTCCCTGCCGTGATGAGATACCTGGTCGATACCTGTGTTTAAATGGCCAGGCTGTGGCCTGCTGCTCTCTGCCTACTTCCTGAGTTCTAGCCAGAAAGCCCTCAGGATGGAGCTTTGGAGGCCTAATCTCTTATAGATTTTACAATTTAGCAGACATTCAGAAGAAATATTGCCGAGTGGTTGCTAGGGCCCTTTATTGCCTGTGTTTGATGAATGGACTTTGGGTAAAATGGAAAGACGCTCTATTAGACCATCTGCAAACCCTGCTTTAATTTCTGAACCTCTTCTAGTGTAGCAGCCTTATATGGAGCTTAACTTGTGATTTTACAGCCATAAGTAAACGTTTATTCCCTACCTCCCTTCAAAATATCTTCCATGTTAAAAAGATGGACTGTTTAATAAATGATGCAGAAATTGTGGAATCACCATTAAGGACATCAACACTTTAAAATGTTAGATTTTGAAATAGTAGACAAGAACTAGAAGAAGATCTGAGGGAAGGTACTCTTAAGTTTTAGAATGCAGTTTCTTTCTTGGTTTCAAAGCCAAGGAAGAAACTGTAAAATACTGACAGATTTAGGTACATAAAAGTAGTTTTCCAAAGAAAGCTTCTGTACTGATTAAACATTGCAAATGTTTAAACGCACAAATTAGGCCAAAAGGAGAGTTGGGGAAACACTTTGGTATTTATACTGAAAAAATATTTGCTATTCTAAATAGAGACAGTGCTTTTCTACGTAAATGGGAAACATTCAAACTCACCACCTATGATATGGGGCACAGTTTCAGAGGCTTGTGGTCACAAGACTACAATTATTTATAACAATAGCAACAACAGCACTCATCATGATTACAATTATTGAGCATTTTTTCCTGGACAAGACATGGTTTTTAGTGTTTTATGTTTGTTAATTAACTCATTGAACTTTTCTAACAAACTTCTGAAGGAAGTACTCTTATTTTCTCCATTTTACAATTGAGGAGATTAAGGTAAAGAAAGGTCGTAATTGAATTTGCCCAGGATTACACAGGGAGGAAGTGCCAGAGCTAGAATTCAAACCCATGCTATCTGGCTTTAGGTTGTGGGCTCCTTAATTTCTTCCCTCAGGACACAGAAGTGGGGGATTTTATTTATTTATTTATTTATTAGATTAAATTACTTTTATTTTTAAAAATTTTTATTGTGTTTTTTACATTACCTTTTAGTGCCCTTGTACCCGCTCCCCAGCAATCACCACATCACTGTCCAAGAAGTGATACAGTCAGCCAACAGATATATATGATAGTTAACCTTATTAATAAGCTAATTATTAAAATAATAGTGACAGGTTGTCTTTGTTAAATGGATAAGAATCTAACAAACAACACCAACGAAAGCAAGAGTATAAGGAAGAGACTAAATAGGTTAAATATACTAACATCCATAATAAGCCTAAAATTTGAGCACAAGGTTTGACAAGTCCATTGAAAGGACGTGACCACTGGTTGACCCAAAAGCTGAACCTGGACAATCAGAGGCTCCTTACCTCTCCTCTGTCCTCTGGATGTACTTTCTGCCCACCGTTCCCACAGTGGGGGCTGTTTTCAAGGGCACAGCCTTGAGAGAGCTGCCTGTTTTAGAGGCCATCTGGAAGGGATATGTGACTGAACCCACGTAAAGCTTCTATATAAGCTTTTAGAATTCTAGATCTACTCATTCCTGTGGCTGCCCAACACAAGACTTGCAGGCAGGTTCTCTTGCTTGTCAAAGCTGCCCATCTACCAGTCTGGGGTGGTCTCCCTCTTCCTTCGGGCTCCTCTTGCCCACTGTGTGTGGGGGCCAATCTCAGGTTTCACCCAGGGAGCTCCGGTGATTGTGCACCAACACATGGATTTTTAACACAACTCAATTTAAGAAACTTATTTTAAGACAATAGTCAATGATGGACATAAAGCACACATTCAAGAAAAGTCATCACAGTGAATTTTTGTTTTCAGAACATTTTATCACATAATAAACGCATAGCAAGTATAGAAAATCAAACAATAAAGCTCACCTGGCCCAACATTCTTATCACATCTGCTTGTCTCTCATCCTTTAAAATATTTTATGTACAGTACAAGGTTGGTTTTGCTTTAAAGTAATTATGAGCAGACAAAAGATTAGGTAAAGTATATTGACTGGTTTTTCTTCTCTTTGTCATTTTATGCATTTCAAAATTCCTCTTGAGACATGTATTATAATAAACAAATGTGACTAAGCATTTTTAACGAGGCATTTTTGGGTTCCCAACAAGAATGAGACTTAGAACATATGTTTGTTTCTCCTTTCTGTTTAAGGCCCAATTGAAATTAGAGAATATATATAAATATATATTTTAAGGAATCAAAGTGCACCATACTGGGAAATATCAAAGGAGGAGAATGGTGCACTAAAATTCTTGAGGAATTCCCGGAATGTTAAAAGCAGATGCAATTGCAAACACTCACAGACACAGACACACTCACAGACTACACACTCACAGATTACACACACAGATGACACATACACACACAGACATACAGACACACAGACACACATACAGGCACACACAGCAACAGCAGCAGCCATCCTTAAAAGGACTCAAGAGAAAACATCAAGGGAAATTGCATTGATAATTAATTAATTAGCCTCCAATTAAGTAACTAGTGTTAGCATTTCAGTTGCCCTCCCCCCAAATACAGAGCAGCTGAAAGCAGGGATCTTTGCTGCCAGAAGAAAGCCCTCCAAATCAGTCTCCAGAGACAGGGGGTGGTCTGCTCAAGAGATGCTCAAGGAGGAATACTGGAGCCTAAGAAAGAAGCAGCGCTTCAGATGCTACCATCCTCCCCAACAGATACAAAGAGAGAAGCACAGCGGCAATGCAAGAAAAGACACGTAACCTCAGAGACGGAAAGCGTTTACTCACCACTCCTCCCCCTTTGCTGCAGAGGATAATGAACTGCTCACAGAAAAAAATATTTGGCTAACAGAACTTAAAACTGCCCATTTAGCCCACACTAAGCCGAGTGTGTCCGTCAGTCTAGACAGTGGTGGCAAACTTTATCTTGAAAAAGAATGGCCCAGGAGCTTGTTAAGAAGGCAGATTCCTGAACCCCAGCCTTGGAGACTGGGACTCAGCAGGTGTGAGGTAAAGCCCAAGAGCGTGCATTGTAGCAAGCACGTCAGCTGATTCAGAGGCAGGTGGTCAGTATGTGACATAGTGGACCTACAGAAGACCAAAGCAAACTAACAAATGAGCCACAGCGAACAAAACAAAACAAAACTTCTCCAGAATAACCATGATTGCCTTGGGCCTGGGCTTTCCTTGGGTTGAGTCCCTTTAGCGCCAAGGCCCTGTTTTTTCATTTAATGAATGTGGGTGACCAAAGCTGTTACCTGTCTTTCGTTGCTTTTAAGGATTGCTGAGATGTCATTTGCAAAGAGATCTCATGGGTAACTTTGCACAAAGGTTTTTGGTTTTAAAGTTATGCTTGTAAATACTGTTAACCAATTATTCCACATTTATCCATAATAAAAGCAATTATATATTTTATGGCAAAGATCACAAGTATCCTGATGATATCAGCAATTTGTGTAATTATTTTTTAACTTTATTCAACATTATTCATTTACCATAGTTTAATATGGCTTTGGACAGTCTAGAGCCTGTGGATTTACACCTGTTTGTACAAATGGCCTGCCTGGATAATGTGAGTTTCACAAGTACTGGTGGTGAGTTCCAGCATACGGGCTTCTGAGGTCTTGTTGGCTGTCTAGTTTACAAACAGCTCATGGCCGTGGCTGCCCTTTTGACTGTAATGCAGGGGTTTTCGATTGTGTCACTTGGTGTTTTGGGACAGCTGTTTCTCTTTCTCGAAAGACTGTCCTGTGAGTAGTCAGACGCTTAGTGGCCTCTCCGGATTCTGTTCACTACATGCTGGTAATGTGTCATGTGACACACTCAAAATGTGACACAACTGGAAATGTCTCCAGACATCTCCAGATGTCCCCCTGGGAGACAAAACTGCCCTTGGCTCAGAGCCACTGCTGTCACACCCAGGGAATTTTTCTTGAGGTGTTGGAAGTGCAACAAACAAAGAAATAAAAGGAAAAAACTGGCTGGATAAGTGTTCAGTGAGGCCTAAGAAATATGAAAACACTGTGCTCATACTATCATGTAAAGAGGAGACAGGTGCTACTGAGTAGGGTATCTAGAACTTGGCGAGTGACTCAGTGTCTGCTTACTCATCTATAAATATAATAATAATGCCTGTCTCACAGGGTTAATATAAAGATTAATTTTATGTCAAGTACCTGGAAGAGTAACTGAATGTAATAAAGCACCAAATAAATGTTATCAATTGGTATTATTACTATTAACGATTATTTTCCTGCTTGAGTAGGGTAATGTAACAGGTAACAATTCTAAGGAATTTACGCAAACTGAACACTTTTAGCTAACAGTGACTACAGAGGGCTCTACTTTGAAAAAGAGCACATACACCCCACAAAATCTTACATCTTTGGTAGAATAAGTGGAAAGTGAACTTTATTTGATAATTTTGCAGGTATGTACCTATGAGTGTGTGTTGTATTATTTAGATGTTGCTACTTCCAAAAAGCATATCAGACAATATAATACATATGTATAATACAATACATAATATAAGCAACGCTATTAAAATAGAGGTAGGCGCGGACATTTTCAGACATGTAGAAATAGAAGTAAAAGCCATCCCTTTCTAGTGTTTCAGAGCTAGCCAGCCATTAATAATCTAGACGTTTTAAAAGCAAACCCAGTTTTCACTTTGGCACACAAATGACAGCCAATGGTGACAGATCTCAGATCCTCACCGTCAAGAGGAGATGAGGGAATTACTGTGCTTTACTTATGGGAATCGTTCGTTCCTAATGGTGTCAGATCCTGGGAGACTGAATATTCTTCAACTCAAATTGCTATAAAGCAAGATCTCTGGCGTCTTGGTGATTATGCCTCTAAGAAAAATAGAGGAACAGACATTGCCTCAAACAAAGGTGTTTACACACACACACACCTGTTAAAAGAATATCAGTTGTCTTTCTTCAATGCCTGAATCCAAACGCACAAAACAATACAAAGAATTTTGACTCAGAGATTTCTGGTGGAGTAGCATCTCTCTCTCTCTCTCTCTCTCTCTCTCTCTCTCTCTCTCTCTCCACACACACACACACACACACACACACACACACACACACACACACACACACAGCATTACTATGGTAGTTAGAAGAAAGAGCAAGCAGAGAAATTTAGAGAGCTGTACAGACTGTTGAGCACACAGTCACATACAAAACACGCCTGGCCTCGGAAACCTTTGAAAACATGGTCCACTGCCTCTGGTGGCTGGTGGTCAGCGCACATCTGGACAGTGGGGAACTTTGGGATTACTCCCCGAGGGCCTAGGGCGCCCCTAGAAACGGGGCTCTGGGATCGGAGCAGAATGGAGGGAAGCAGAGATAGTGCGAGTCGTGAGTGGCGTTAGCTGCGCTCATGATCGGTTGCCCTAGGGGTCCCCTGGGCCGCGGGACGCAGTGACTCTAAGGAGGAGCGAGAGCGCCTCCCTGCTGCTCCTGCAGGCGGCGCCGGGGCCAACCCTCCCCGTCTGGGGCAGCGGGGCCACAGTCAAAGCCGGGACGAGATCAGCTTTCCCCAGAAGACCTCACCGAGCCGCGAGCCGCCTGGTGGCAGGACCGGGATCCAAGACAAGCGAGCATCTGCAGCTAGGACTCGGGCATCCCTGGCCAGGTGGCCGCAGGCCCGGCCTCCGCGGCTGCACCGCTCTCCGGACCATAAGTTTGTCTGGTGCTCCTCAAGTTGCGAGCGCCGAGCTTCTCCCGAGCGCCGAGAAGAGCGTCCTGCTTCTCGCTCCAGAGGCTGTGGGCATGGCCCCACCGGGGGCAGCGCCACACGTCTGGGGGTGGCTGCTGCTCAGCTGCTGCCTCCTCACCGGAGCCCAGGTAAGAGCCCGGGACCCGCGCGCGGCACCTGCTTTTCCGAACCTCCGAACCTCCGAACCTCCGGCTGGATTCGGAATCAGGTATACCGAGACCGTGGCGCGCTCTCTCTCTCTCTCTCTCACACACACACACACACACACACACACACACACACACACACACTCACACACACTTTAGTAGAGCTACAAAGATATACTTTGATGTCCTGGGGCGCGCGCTCCTGCAAATTAAGGGGGTATTTAGGAGCAATGGGGCTCTGGATCGGGAGGGCAAGGCTGGGAGGTGAAGGAACTTTTCTTACGCGTATTCGCCCCCATTTAATTAATATAAATTATTTTTGTCTGCTGGCAATTTACCATCACTTTTGCGAACTTAAACTTCGAGGATCGGATTGTTACCACTATCTGAAAGGCTACCTGGCTCTCTTTGGTAACAAATCATGTATTATCAAAGCAAAAAGACTAGATAGAAAAAATATCGCCAAATAAAGCTCCGTTGTAAATGTTAAGAATAGCGGTGGTTGTGATTTCGCACCATGCTAACTAATATTCTTCAGAGATTTTCTGGGCTTTCACAAGGGAGCCTCTCGCATGTGTAGGTCACATGTCACCTGTACATTTTTCTTGTGTCAAATAAAATCTAGAGTTTACACTCAATTCTTAAGATGAACTAGGAGGAGAGGTACTGGTGGATGTAGTGCGGTTTTAAGAGCCCCGTGAATTTAAATTGGATCAACGTTATTACTCCCTTCTGTTCGGTAGGGGGCGCATCTTGACCATCAAATAAAAGCCCTAGGTTTTTTTTCCCTTTCAAATTCCTTCGCAGTGAGAAAATCAAGCATTGATTTATGCACTGATACTATATAAACTTAATACTATGTTACTGGCTTTCAGATGACCAACTTCAATTACAATTATACTAAAAGTGCAATTATTTTTTAACCACATAACCACAAACATGAAAGGAAATAGTGCCCTGCTAAATACTGGGCTTTAACCTAACATGACCAGGATATTTCCGTAAACTTGTTCTGTTTTTAAAAAGTCCAATAATGTGTGTGCTATACATTGACTAATAAGATTAGCTTTCAGAGTGGAGGAGGTTTGTGGGGCTGGTGAAAACTATGAAGGGATTAAGAATTTTAAAAAGACTCACAGTCACAGACAGCAGCCTGGTGATCACCAGAGGGGGAGCGGGGAGAGGAGGTAGAAGCGAGTAAATGGGGATAATGGAGATGGGAGAGACTTGAACTGGGGCGGTGAACACAATACAATGTACATGTGATATGTCATAGAGTCATACACCTGAAACCTGTATAATTGTATTAACTAATGTCACCCCAATAAATTCAGTTTAAAAAAGATTAGCAATGGATGCTTAAAAGTGTGGTATGCTTAAACTTGAAAATGTTCACCAACAAAAGTAATATGGCCAAATTGAAAAAAAAAACAAACCGCCTAAGATTTTGGTGATAGTTATAGAACGCTGGTGATCTCTAATGTACTTCCTGCGTTTCTGTCTCCTAAGGTATTTGAATAACATGCTTAAACACACTGCTTCTTTGTATAAAAGGCAAGTGAATGCTAACCATTTATTTACTCAGTATTCTAGATTATTTTTTCTAAGAAAACGGGAAAATGTTTATTAGTACAACAGCACCAACAAATCACTATGAGACCATGGACAGAATATTTCCATTACTTTTAGAAGAAATGGCATACTTTTAGTATGAAATGGTAATTTGTGTTAATATATTCCATTTTTGGCACTTTAAACAAAATCTGGAAGTTAAAGTGATTGGTATTGACATTGACATTGACAACTTCTCTGATCCTCAGTTTCTTTATCTTTGCTCCAAGCTCATACCTACATATATTTGACAAGTTTTTGATCCAGTGCTAGAACAACAAAGAGAACTCATGCAAGCAGAATTGGCATGTGTGGAATAAGTCTTTAATATTCAATAGACATTGGATCACATCACAAGACAGACAACATAGACTGGTACTTGTTGATTGTTTTAAAAATTTCTGTGTTTTTTTTGTTGGCAAAGATGCTGCCTGTGGCTCAATGCACAGTTCAAGACTCATTCATTCATGCATCAGGCATCATTACAGAGCCCAGCAATATGTTTCCTCACGTCAGGTACCACCTGGTAATGAGGAACACAATATGAATATGTGTAGTATTTTCTTTACTGTGTCAGTGGTTCCTCCTGAAAGAGACTCTGAGATGGAATTAGGGATATATTGGGGGGTAATGCCTGTGAGAGATAAAAGGGTACAGAGGCAGGACCGGATAGGGGGAGCCTCAGTCCAGGGTGCAAATCTGACAAGTCTTGGCCAGCCCCATGGAGAGCCCTGGGACAGTTTGTCCATCGGAGGAGTCCCATGTGGTGATAAAATGGCCAGGCCCTAGCACTCCCGTTGTGCTCAGTCATCGGCTGGGGCTGTTTATGAGATCACAGACTTGGCTGCGGGGCTCAGGCAGATATTTGAAAGCAGTGCAGCTGGAGGCTGGTGGCCAGCTCTGCTCCTAACAGACCAATGACTGGTCTTTCTTGAAGACCATCTCCGTGGTAACCTCCACGGCTGCCTCCCTTACAGAATTATCAAGGAGCAACGTTGGCTTTGCTGGGCTGATCCCACGTGGCTGGGTCGCCTTCCCCAGGCTCCACAGCAACAGATCGCGTGGCTCTCAGACAGTGTATGCGCAGAGAAGTGAGTACAAATCAATCAGCACAGCTAGAAAAAATTCCCAGAAGCTAATGACATACTGAGTGGAAGCAATAAGTTCCACCAGATCACCAGGTGTGAGCAGACACTCACGGGCAGGTTTTGTTTTTTCTAGTTATTACTCATTTTGCCTGAGTGGCATCCCAGCGCTACCATGAACCTTCCCATGCAGGGGAAGGGGCACTGTCCTGGGAACCCAGAAAGCTGAGTTCACATTCTTCCTCTGATAACAGACAGCCTCCCTGGGCATTAAACTTGACCTCTCTATTCTCATTCTGTGTGTGGAGGAGGATGACCTTCCAGTGTGAAGATTCATAGTCTACGGGAAAATCCAGACTCTCTTAACAGGGTGGGAAAAAACTGATAATCAGTGATGACAGTTACTTACTTAACATGTGCCAAATTCTGTGCTAAACATTTTAATCTATTTCTATCGCATTTAATTCTCATAGTAACTTTATGAGGTAGGCACATTGTATAGATGAGAAAAGGGGGCCAGGAGGTTTTGGATAATATTCTCAAGTCCCACAGCTAGAGAGTCACGAGGCACACTCTGTCTTCTGTCCATTCTGGAGCCCACCCCTCAGACGGGTGCCTCGTTATGGACATCAGTTGGGCACTGCTTAGCTGAATTACGGATGCACGTGCTTCCCCTCAGCAGTATCCACCCCCGGGCATAGATCCTGAGGAATTTCTTGGTGACACAAGCCCATAATGATTATTGCAATAATTCTCTGGTGTTAGAGAGTTGAGGACAATAAAAAGTAATTGATTCAATGTACACAAAGCAGCATAAATAAGATCTTTACCACAGGGTATAGTATGGCACAAACAAACGGGGTGTGTGATACAATACCATTTACATACATTAAAAGACATGCAATAAACATGTTCAGATAGAAGGTATATCTCATGTAAATGGTTGGATATGGGAAGGCAGAGAAGTAGGCGTGGAGGACAGCGACAAAAGGGGATAGACAGGTAATAGATAAAACAAGGAAACCTACACTCTCTCTCTCAGTCTCTTGTGTTGTTTGGGAACTATGGTGATAGGAGATGGAATTGCCAACGAGCCATTATTGGTAGATTTAAAAAGAGGACATAACTGGGGCATGGGCAGCTTCTCCAAGACAGTGAGCTCAGGGACTACCCTCAGCACAATGAAATGAAACTTAGTGCTAATTAGCTCTATGTTGCGCTTGTTTCCATGAGCACCATTGTAGTCAAAGATCTGATGGTTTGTTCTTCCTTCCTGTTGACAGTCAGGACTGTTTCCATTTGTCTTCTAATTATGGGGACACCTGAGGGGGTGGCCTTCTTGGTGACTGCACTAATTGTGGGTGGTCCCTTCAGTCCCAGGGACCTGGGAGCAGCAAGGTGGATGGGAGCTACATGTGGCTTTTTCTAGGCAATGTATAGAGAGTAGGTCTCATTTACACAGAGCTTTCTCAATTCATTGTAAGGAAAATGAGAGCATTTTCAACTAACATTCACACATTCCATTTAACTTCCTATCTTGAGCTTCAGTTGGTTTTGCCATCTGCTAGGAATCATCTCCTTTCTCTCCCCTCGGTTTTTGTCTTTCCTCTGAGTTGCTCTTCAAATTTTTTAATGGCAACATGACTTCACACAATTGATTTCACCTCTTTATGTCTCCATTTTCTCCATTCTAAAATGGGGAAAATAACCTCATTTATCTCAGAGGATGTGAAAGACTATTGAATTTAAAAACATAAAAACAAGCTGTAATTGAAAAAAAAGTGTACAAAGCAGATAAAAGCCTTAAGGTATCTGATAATAAAAATATCAGATCTTTTCTCTTGTTCTGATAGCCAATTAATAAAGGACTTTTCAATGGAATGATTATTAGTAGTAGAGTAGATATCTGAACATAGATATCTGAACCTGATTGGGAGCCACTGGAGGCTTTAAAATGGTGTGTGTGTGTGTGTGTGTATGAGTTTGGCAAGGCTGTTCTGTCTGCCTGCAACACTCTTTCTTCTACTTGTGGTTTCTCCTGCAGAGCCTGGTAAACATTTCATTCATAGTACTAATAGAGGTTTTAATTTTACATTTATTATCATGAGTACTTGATTAAAGCCTATGACCCCATTGAAGAAGTCGTCTGGAGACAGAGCAATCGCTCCGAAGGCAGTGCAGCCGTCCTGACGGTCGCTGGTGTGTCCTTGCACGAACAGAGATGCCAGAGGGCCGATTGAACCCAGAGATGGAAGGTGTATTCAGCTGAAGGAGGATTGGTCAGGGCCTGTCTGAAGAGTGAAATTTCTAGGTGAGCTGAGGGTGAGGAGAGCCTGTGATACATTTAGTAAGAGGTTGGATATTGGGTTATGGAGCTTGAGAAAAACCTTGGATTTAGCATCATTACTTTACAGGGAGTACCTGAAGCCACATGTGTGACTAATATTCTCACAGAGAGTATAATTATATTAAAAGGGCCAGCCAACTTGATTGGAAAAGAGCATGTGGATAGTTTTCTGGATTATGTTACCAAAGGGGCTAGTAAACAATTTGGAACTGCTTGTGACAATGAGCATAGTGCCTTTGGGTGGTAGGTTCTCCATCAATGTTTGAATAAGCTGATTTTTATTTCTTTCATTCCAAGAAAATTCATCCTTTTTGATCCCTCTTGGAACTTGTCTCTAATCACTTACTCAAGTTTTAATTTTAAAAAGGTCATTCTGTTCTAAAGGGCAGAGACAGCTGCCATGGGAACAGATGATGCAGTGGAAGCTGCGTCTGGTCAGGAAGATGGAGAGGCGAGCGCAGCTGGCAAAGCGTGCCTCTGAGAGAGTCCGTGTTTCCAGTGGGTTCTTGTCTTATAACCGACAGGCAGTCAGGCTAAGGGTTGAGCGTGGCAATCATTCTGTTGGCTGACTCTCAAATAAAATAAACCATAGTTTTCTGGAGAGAGAGGTTACTATGCAAAATGGTTAAGGTTATGAACTTTATTAGAAACAGAATTTGGAATCTGTTTCCTACTCTTTTAGCCCTTACTTAACATCTCAAAAACTCAGTTTCTTCATTTACGGAACAGTGAAGAACTAATGCCACATTCATTATGTTGGTGTGCAGATTACATGCAAACCTCAGGAGAAGCATGTAATGTAGTACCTGTCATAGAGTTTGCTTACCGTGAGTGTTGGCCAACATTGTCATTGTTCTCCTTGTTGTCATATCATTGTCATCATTGTTATCACAATTTCTATTACATTTTCTAATTACGGCTGGTAGAGGTGATCTCTATTATTTTTATCGATTGATTCATAACTACCAAGTTTATTCTTGAACAGTAACAATTTTCTCCAGTATCTACCTCTGTTTTCTCTTTTCATTTTTGTCTTATATTGGATTAGCTAGATTTCCCAGTATAATGTTGAATGGTAGTCATTATTACAGGTATCTTCTCTTGCTTATTACTTCAATAGGACTGCTAAAGATTAATTATTAAATATGATATTTGCTCTAGGGTTTTAACAGATGTAACATCATTGCTAGTTTTGTTAAGTTGTTACATGTAGACTAGAATAAGAGTTTTGAATGACAGTGTGTATGATATTTATTTTAAAGTCATAGTATGTTATTTCTTTTAAAAATGTCCTATTAGTTGCATTGAGCTTCTGCCACAGATACTGGGCTAGTTGAAAAAACAGAACTGATTTCCTAGTAATTTTTCTATGGCATTGTGGTACCGTACTCATTAAATATCAACGTTTGTGTGATCATAGGTAGAAGGGCTATAATTTATTGGTACTTGAATTAGCAAATCAATGAAATACTTTTGTTAATAATAAGATACAGATTGATAAAAATTAAAATATCTCACAAACAAAAGTGTTGTTTACTACTCTTTGGCCAGATATTTTTGTGCCGAGATTGGAACCATCTTACACGTGTAATGAAAGTGCCTGAAGGCAGACTTCTGTCTCTCCCTATTGAAACCCTTTACCTTGAATTGCAAACTGGCTGAGATTTCCTAAATGAGAACAATTTATACTATCTGTCATTTTCCCACTTATATAATCAGGCTTGCTCTGTTTTCTATGAGAAAAAATTTTCCAGTTATTTTTAAAAATATCTTTGAGATGAAGATTGTGGTTAACAATGCATTTAACCCAAGACTGTGGGTGTGGGCTCTGTCTAAGCTTGCATAGCCTTCTGCCTGCCCCGCGGGAGAATCTGCCTTCAGAAGGGCACTGGTGCCTGGAGTAAGTCCCTGGGTGGAACCGTATGTCACCGTATATTCTGGCATCTCAGTTTCTAGGTGACCAAAGTCTATAAGGCACAACATCCAGAAGCTTTTGATAGTCACGTGAGACAAACTTCTGAGATCAGATGAGACTGGGTGCATTCAGTGTGGTATGGCCCTAGACTCATGGAAGCTAAACTTAAGCACAATGTTCATGTTGATTAATTGAACTTAGAGATATATTAGAGACATCTGAGAATTAGAGAAAACCTTGAATAGACATATAGGGCTTTCCTGTTGTCTCAAAAATGCCTTTTAAAGTCCATCTGAAAGGTACGGCAGACCTCTATTTCCATTAGGTTGGTAAAATATTAATAACTGTGTTTTGTTTCCAAGCCTATCGTGTTTTCTGTGCCACTCACGGTGAACGTGTGCTAAGTGCCTGAGAGCCATACTGTCCTCCCCCAGGGCCAGATGCACCGTGCCTGTAGTTAGTGTCTTCCCGGTAGATGGCCTCGACAAATACTCATAGAATAAATACACGCAGCAGTTCTTGCTGCTAAACCAGCACAGACACTATAGAATGAGTAGAAGTCGTCATTTCTGTGAACGTAAGGAGATATCCTTCAATTAAAATTCTTCCTCCCGAGGTGTCTTCATTTCCAATGTAGCAAAATTGCACTGGACTGCTAAGTATGTTCATTGTGCAGGCTCTGTCTTCCAAGAAGCTTTCACTATGGAGGGGACAGGCTGCCAGTAAGCAGAGATGCGTTCCTTGCCTCTGTTCTTGACTTGCATCTCCTCCCCTGCAGTATCTATCCATTTTCCTTCTTTCTAATGTGTCTAGTCTGCCTCTTCCTTCCGTCTGTGTATGGTGTCGGTGGTAGGTCCTCACTTGGGGACAGGAAAGGCCTGTCTGATCTCTGCCCAAGGTTTCTCATGTTCAGCATTTTCTTTCTTTTTGCTTCAGTAACCTACTGTGATCAAATATTGTATATTTAGAAAGTGGTAAAAGTATAGCCTTGGTGATAATAGCAGTGGTAATAGTGCTTATACAGTGTTCTCTCTGTAGAGGCCCCTAATTAGGCACTCTATATGCATTATTTTCTTTAGTCCTCACAACCTCCTTATGAAGAAAGTTGAGCATTTTTATGTCTCTCCAACATCTGTTCTATTCCTTACCAACTGTGTGGCAAAGACTAATAATTGGTAGAGTAAGGATACACTGAAAAAAAAAAGCAAACCCCTAAATCCTTATTCTCATGAATTTTACATTCACACATTCTCCTGAAGTCAGCTGTACCTGGGGATTCGCATCCATGTGCTAAGAAATTTTAGCTTGTCACGTCTCAGTGGAGGTAGAAGTTTAGGTGCCCCAGCCAGCTGCTGTTGACAGCCAAGGTGCGGAACTCCTTGTCACTGAGAACTGACAGTGTGAGTTCTGCTCTCATGTATTCCCACCACGCTGCAGTGGGGTGGACTCGGGGCTGCTAGACTGACTCTCACTAGGTCTTCTCTGACATCACCCCAGCGTGGAGATGGAGGGACACCCTGCTACTGCCAGGTTGGGGTGGCAGTCCAGGCTCCCCACAGGGTCCCCACTGGCACGTGGGGTAGGAGGACAGTGAGTGGCCTTGTTACAGACCCATGTGGATGGAAGTCCTGGCTCTCTACTTAGCTCTGAAACTACTCTGGTAAGGATGCAGGGGCACTGCCTTATGGCACCTCCTTAAACCTCCATACACTTGGCCTTTGCTGATGTGGATGGTGGTTGCACTGTGTTCCTGTGGTTTTTGGGTTGAGCTGTTATTGTCTAAAAGTTTTCTGTCTTGTCAGACTGCCTCCTTCCTTTCTTTACCATAAAGAGCAGGGATGTTTGTTTGTTTTTTGACACTTTTTTTTTGGTCAGTGCCTGTTGGTGTTTTAGAGATGCCAGTTTCTAATCCAAGCTAGGAATATATGAGACCAAAAGAAAACCCAGAAAATTTCCTCCTGTATTTATTCTTCAGGATCTGAGGTCCCTACCTGGTCTGCTTTCTGCTTTCCACTTTTCAGAATCATCTTGTGTTCTTCTTATAGATAATGTCCAGAGTTTTTAGTTGTAATTACTGGGAGGAATAGGAAATATGTGTACTCCATCACACCAGAAGAAGAAGGTCTAGAATGCTTCTTTTAAAATGCATCTAATTTATAAATTCATGTTGACTTTAAAATGGAATAAATGAGAGTGTTGTAATTATGAGGATTCATACTCTGACATAAACAATTAGTATCTATAATGGCAACATTAGGTACTCTCAATAAGATACACATCATCAAATTAGGGCTTCTTTTAGCAATTAAGTCATGTGACAAATTGAAATTCAACACTTTCTTTCAAATTGTAAATGATCACTTGCCCATGAAAAATTACTAACGTCTATTTTCCTAAAAGTACTATTTCGTTTTGGTTGCAATTATTGCTTTTGGAATAACATAGAATATGAAACATTGAAGTAGACATTGGCTATGAAACTTTGAAGTAGATACTGAGTATGAAAAGTGCTCTTCTGTTTTAAATGAACTATGATTTTAATGTCTACAGTGAAGAATGCTTGTATCTCTAAAAAAGGAGGGGAAAAAGCAATATAAAAGATGTAATAAGCATTTTCTTACTCTCACTTGAAATGACTAAAGATCAATTTAACAGATCAAGAATTAGTACATCTTAATCAAATTTGTTCTTGGATTAAACTGGCTATGTTTTTTTGAATAAAGTATGTTTAGAAGCTGTGGTTTACAAAATGCTTAGTTTCTGAAAGGATTATCACAGTATAAGGGCTACATATGTACAAAAGAACACAAAAATGTATTTGTTCAAGTAAAAATGGTACAGGGAGTGATTTGAAATATTTGTGTTTGATATTGAAGTCAAGCTTTTCTGAATCAAATTTGTAGTTCTGAAATTTGGTCACAACTTACCCAGTGTTTTCTAGGATTTAAGTCAAAGAAATTAACTATTGAGCTGAAAAAAAAGTCAAGAAAAAGGAACAACTTGAATATTTCTTGACTTTCTGGAGAATGAATGGGGAAGAAGTCAATTTTCCTTCCAGGCCTACTCAGATGATTCATGTGGTTTTATTTTATTCTACCTTTGTGGTATGTGAGATTTTATGGCTTGCTTTGTGTGTGGCTGCTTATAACTCAGAGTCTGCATTGTGTTAGACTTATATGTAGCTGTTAAGTCTGTTGTTTAAGCCAACACACTCCCCAAGTTCATTTTTGATTATTCTCTTTTTTCATGAAAAAATTATTAAAATATATGTGGGCATTGAGCTATGAATATTATCTAGCAATGTCCAAAACTATATACCTGATTATTTATGGAGCTACTCTTTATATTATAAATATATCAGTATTAGAAAATAAAAACCTCATAATTTACAGGAATAACACATTTTTTTGCTACTAAAACTAGTTATTATGACAGATATTTTTTCTATAACCTTCATTTCAGTTTAACCTGTCAGTCTATCATTTTTGTGTCATTTCAAATAGTTGTGTCATAATGATTCATAATCTCTAATTGTTCTTTTTTATGTCTAGTGATATAAATATCTTTAAATTTCTAGGTTCAGTCCATAATGTGTTGTTATAAATATAGTATTAAATATATATGAAAAGGCTTATTTTCCATTTTCCTTAAATAATGGTTCTCGAGAATAAGTGTATTTGCAGCTGAAGTGAAAGATTTGGGATTGACAAAAAACTATAGGGAGTTTGTCACTCAGATAAACTGATAGTTTTGTCATCTCGTTGGATGTAAGAATCTCTGAGTCCCTAATTGAAAACAGACCTGCAACACTCTGGGCCCTGGTACCATTAATACAGAAAACAACACGCGGTATCCTTTTTCTAGCAAATACATGATTGCTTGCAGAAAACTGTGCTTGTTTCAAAATATATTTACAAAGTTTCTGATACTTCCCTTGAAGAGGTGGAGATTAGTTTCTCTCTCCCTGAGTGAGAGTTGGTGATGCACTCTTAACAAATAGAATACGATGGGACCGATCATGAGTGACATCTGAGACTAGGTCATAAAAGGCGTGTCGTTTCCTTGCTTTCTTTCTGGAACCACTCGCTCTGTGGGAAGCCAGTGGACATGCTGTAAGGACGCCCAAGCACCCGTACAGAGAGAACCATGTGGTGAGGAACTCAGTCCCCGCGCCAATAACCATGTGAGCGGGCCATCATGGAACTGGGCGAGTCTTCAGATGATGGCAGCTATGGCTAAAGTCTTGACTGCAATCTCCTAAGAGGAGACTCTGAGCCAGAACCACCCAGCTAAGCTTCTCCAACCTGTGAGACAATTAATGTTTGTTGTTTTAAGACACAGAGTTTTGGATTAATTTGCTACACTGCCATAGGTGACAAATACAGATTTTCCCTGCCTTAAAGTTCTGTTCCTCTGGAATCGCTTTTGGTACAAAATAAATTGCATCACGTTGGATAGAAGCATGACTTTGTTATTGAATGGTTTGGAAGCTAAGTGGTTTAAAGAGATCTGTATGGTGCCAGGTTGACAGAGGTGGGTTTGGGTGGCTTTGTAATGGTGTAAACTTGACTGTGTTAGACTATACTTCCCGGGATCCCCTTCCCGTTATGTTTCTGGTGAGGGTGAGCCACGAGAGGCAATTTTTCATGAGTGTCGGAGGGCAGAGATGAAGCAGCAACAGTTTTGTTTTTTTACACCAGAAGGTCAAGGCTGGCACTTTTGTATCACACAGGATATTCCTTATCTGTAGGCTCATCTCACTGGAGAGGGGCTGTCGGCAGACCCGCAACTGCTCTCCCTTCCCTGGGTTCTCCTTTAACTTCTCTGGTTCCTGGGCCAAGTGCATGTTTAGGTCTATGATGAACCTAAAGAGACTGAATGACTTGCCCAAGGTTTCACAGTAATTCTTCAGTAGAGCTAAATTTAGCCTTCTCGCCCATTCTCTTTCTGTGTGCTATAACTGACGTATTGCAAGAAAATAAATAAAATATCAGGTCTCCAAAACATTCTAGGAATTTTCCAATCTGTTTATTATTTTTCTAATTATATTTTGTCTAATATAATTACTTAATAATATTAAAATTTTCTAGTATGGGAAAATTTTTTCTTTAGGCAAATTAGGTAAAAGTAAGATTATCCTAATATCTTATACATTGATGGATTTTGAATTTTGATTCAAATAAAGGACTATTTCAGATAGCTTGATATCAAAACTTCAGTTTTCAATTATATTAGAAGGGAAAACCACTCAAGTGTGTATCGTGGCTTTAGAAACTATTGCGAGAGTGTTTTTCACTGTTCCTGTTTTGCTCATTTCCGCAGCTGGATTCTGATGGCACCATTACTATCGAAGAGCAGGTTGTCCTCGTGCTGAAAGCCAAAGCGCAGTGTGAACGCAACATCACGGCTCAGCCCCAGGAAGGAGGTAACATTGCTAAGTAAATCGTGTCCTCCTTGTGGCTCTACCCCAGCCTGCACCAAGACTGCAGATTTCCCTCCTTATCTAGTATTAGGAGAGCCCTGTTAGTCATTTCGTTTCCAAGTGGAGGGGTGTGTGCAATAAGGCTCTTTTCATCTCTTTAACCCACTAGCTCTTCCCTCCCTATGGCAGGAGTAACTTGCTTGAGTTGTGAGTTTGGGAACAGCAACTGTGCACACCAGCCTGTGCCTCTGGCCTGTCTTTGGGATCTGTCTGCCTGCAAGACAGACATGCCTGCGGGCTTATCCAGGATCACGCAGGAAGCTTGGAGGGGTGGGCTCTGTCCCTGTGGGTGTGGCCTGCAGTTTTGGGTAGGTCACAAAATCCAGAGGAACAAAAAAACAAGCCCTTTTATATGTACCTAAGTCATGTTATCCAAAAAACCTTTTCTTTAAAGTGATTATTTAATCTTCGTCTGTCTGACTCCTTATGTAGTTTCTCAGATAGTTGCAAATTTAACTGGGAAGGGAACTACAATTTACCAAGCTCCCTAAATTCCCAACAATATGAATGCAGCAGACAATGTCCTTGAAGCCATGTCCTGCGATAAAATACGTAGTTTGATATCTGCTTGGTTCTAGTCTCCAAATATTACAAAAGTTTTGTGATGAGTTCTCAGTTGGTTATTATCAAAGAAAGTGTTCTGCATGATGCTGATTGTTAACAATGTGTTGTGACTTCCTGGCTTATATTGTGGTCAGTTTTAATAAGTGTTCCATGTGGTCTTCAGAGGAATGTGATTCTCTGAGTCCACTGTCTTCTAGTGTCCACTAGGTTAAGGTTATTGGTTATATTGTTCATGTATTCCATATCCATAGTGATTCTCATCTGCTTGGCCTATTCTCATCTGATGTTTATATCTTAAAATCTCCCACTGTGATGGTGAATTTTTTGCTTCATATATTTTGAAAATATTAGGTATATGCAAGTTTAGAAATGTTATATTTCCTTGTAAATTATACCTTTTATTGATATGAAACAGCCCTCTTTATCTCTAGCGGACTTTTGCTTTAAATATTAAATAATATAAAATTATTATAAGCATTAAAAGTACCAATATTTAATAAAGACAATTTGTTTCTTTCTCTCTTGGTAGGTATTTGCCTTGCATATCTTTTCCCATCCTTTAAAAATGTCACTAATTATAAAATGCACACATTAAATTTACCATTCTTAAACATTTTTAGTATACATTTCAGTAGTGTTACATATATTCACGTTGTGGTGCAACCAATCATCTTGCAAAAATTGATACTTTATGTCCATTAACCAACCCCCTATCTTTTCCTATTCTTTTACTAAACTTTTCTGTATACTTAAGTTTTGGTAGTGTCTTTTATAAACAAGACACGTGCGGGTTTCTTGTTATCTATTTTGATGATCTTTGTCTATTAAGAGAAATGATTGGTCCAATTACATTAATTGTGTTTATTAATATATAGTACCTGAATTTAATTCTACTAGTTAGTTCATCTTATTTGGACTTTTCATTTTATCACCTTTTCCTTCTTTCTACTACTCACCCCACTTTTTTTGGGGTTCTTTTGACTTGAGACTTGTTTCTTGGCTCATCCTTCCCTCCCGTTACTTTGTGAGATATATATCATGTTTAATTATTCCAGTGATTAACCTAGAAAAGCCTCCAATGCAGTGCTTGCCGACCCTGTGGAATAATTTCTGGCCCCAGATTTATTCTTGTAATTTATGGCCAGCTAAGTCACGTTTTAAGAAAGAAGGTCTTGATATTATTTTAGCCTTTGTTGATACGTTGCTCTGGGAAGCAGCTGTCTGGATGGCCATACTAACAGTGTCAGAGAGGGGGATCAGCCATGCTGCCGGTAAAGACCATGGAAGGAGCACCACACTGTGAGGAATTTGTAAGGATTATTATTTACCGAGGGCTGAATGAACTATTTTCTATGAAATCTCAGGACATTTTGAGCTGGAAGATATCTTAGGGATTACTTAGTCCAACATTATCATCTTCAGTGTCCTTTTCACATTTGTCAAGTATACTATGTGTCCCCAGTGTGTCGCTTCTATACTCAACATTAGAAAAAATGAGCCCGATTCTGTCTTTGCCCCGCGGAGATTATGACATAGTTAGGGAGACTGATACTTTTCAGTAGGATGTTACTAACAACAGAGGCATCACAGCTGTGGAAAAGGCAGCTTCATGCATTGCAGAGGGGTTAGGGGAGGCTTCCTGGGGGAGTGAGAGGTGTGGAGGAGTAAGGAAAGATGTTCCGGGCACAGGGGACAGGGCAGGTGAAGGCAAGCGAGTGTGACTCAGTGACACGCCACGGAGTCGCACGTAAAAAGAGCAGATGTCTGGATGTAAACTTGTATAACATCTACAGGTGTGGAACATATGAAGCAAGTGGATGGATCAATATTAAAGGAGAAAAGACACTTTCTTTGAGATCTTTCTCCATACAAATAGAACTGAATTAAATCTGGTCAAACTTTGGTCTACCTGTGACCAAAAAATGTCTAATTATATGTAAATTGACTCTAAATTTCTTCCCTTTGTATGTAGAAATATAGAATGACATTTGAATTCACTAGCTAAATTAAGAAATTTTTATTTTCAATTTTATCTAAAATCAAGAGATGCATATTAAAATATTTAGGAGTGAGCTGTTATGCTATCTGCAACTTAATTTACCACCACAAAAAACAAATATGAAATAATATGGCAAAATATTAACAAGTGTCAATTCTAGATGATGGATATATCATATTCTCTGTTTTGTTTATAAAAAATTAATGATAAAAATAAAATTTTCTTCATATCTGTGAAAGAAAGAAAAAGGCAATGCAAATGCAAATTCCTAGTTATAAAATTATTCACGTGTTTAAAAACACAAACCAAAATATTACTGACCCTGGCTCCACTCACAAATGTATGGTTACCCTGTGTCAGAGGTCACTGTAGAACTGAAAAGAGACTAAGTCAGGGTCTTGAAATTTTAGATTGCCCTGTGAAAAATAGCGCAGGTTAACAAACTTCACTGATACCAGTTTGTCCTATCACATACAAAAGAGAACAGCAAATGTGATTAATGATATTAATTTATGAAGAGAGATTGGAGAGTCATCAGGCAATTAATTAGTTTCTTGTTAAATAATGAAAGTATTTATTCACAGAAGATGTGAGATAATTATCAAAGACTAGATGTTAATTCAGGTCTCTGTATTACCAGTGAAGTCATGGCTTCCTCAAGCTTTTCAAGCTTTTGAGAATATTTATCATTGTCTTTGTCAGAGAGCCACCAGAGAGGTGAACATGGTGTATAGAAACTTTATTTTGGGGAGTATTGGTTTTCTGGATTTTGGGGGTCATGTCTGTGTACGTATGTGTGTGGACTGGTTCTCTGCAGGGAACTAGAAAACTGTCCTTTTCCAAACATGGAGAAAAATGTCCATACAGTTTAAAGACTGCGTAACTACAGAACAAACTGGCCATTGCATTTCAGCCTTATCTGAAGACCTTATTCCATCATGTGACCAACTCTGGCCAGAACGCCTCACATGACATTGCTGCATACATTTAGAGGGACAACTAGTTACAAGAACACAGGAATGTGTGTTTGGCGTTAATTTATGTAGACTGCACAGTGGATGTGTACCTGGTAAAGGGTTGGGCAGCGTGGATGAGCAAGGATGCATGGCTTGTTAAAGACAAAGCAATGGGTGGGAAGCCATCTGAAATGCTATCAAGATAGAGAAAAGTGTCTAGTGCAAAGTTGGTGGGAGAGATCGATTCATTCCACTCTGTTTAGACAGGAAGGAAAACAACCAGATTAAAAGCAGGTGAGGGTGGAGAGGCAGGTGAGCTGTGCCCAAGAAGCAGGAGCCAGTGTGAGGAGGTCCTGGTTGCTCGTGGAATGTAAAGCCCAGGCTTTTATTATGTGAACACAGTGTGGCTGGTTCTGGGAATAGGTTCTCCTCTGTAAGAGCGGTGTGGGTGAGGGAAGACATTTTCTTTCTTTTTTTAAAAAATTGCATCAGCAAGGCACAAAGCAAATCAAATATTTGTTTCCATGTGATATGGTGGACACTAAGAAGTGAATTTCAGATTTATGCTGAATTCTGTTTTGCAGAGATATGTTTGTGGGAGGTTCTGTTATGATGAGTATTTAAAACTGAACAAACAACCTGAGGTCATGAACATTAGTGAGAACGAGAAAACCTCAGCCACAGTTAGTGTAATTAGTAGCTAAAAAATTGAGAGAGCTGTAATGGATAGTACCCGTACTAACAAAATAATGACCGTCCCAAAGATGTCCAGTCCCTAATATCCGGTGTTATGCCTGTGTATGTCCTGTTACATGATAAGGGGGCATCGCAGATGGAGGTGAGGCTATGGGACTTCAAAGAGGTAGATCATCCTGGATTACTCAGATGGGCCCAGTGTGCTCTCATGGACCCTGAAAAGTGGTTGGGGAAGGCAGAAGAGACAGAAAACAAAGCGAAAGAGAGACTCGAAATGTGACAAGGCTTTGTTGACTTTAAAGATGGAGGAAAGGGGTCTTGAGCTAAGAAATGCAAGCAGCTTCTAGAAACTGGAAACAGCCCTCAGGGGACAGCCAGCAAGGAAATGGGGGCCACCGTCCTGCAGCTGCAGGGAACTGAGTTCTGCCAGCAGTTGGAATGAGTAAGGAGACAAGTTCTCCGTCAGAGCCTCCAGAAGGGAACCCAGCCCTGCCCAGACCTTGATTTTGGCTGTGCGGGTCTAGAAGCAGAGATCCAGCCGTGCTTGCTGGACTTCTGACGGACAGGATAGTGAAGTAAGAAATTGTGGTAATTTGTGAACGTCGCACCAGGAAATGAAAACAGCACCTGTTAAGAGCGGTCCCTGTTTGGGAGGTCGGGGTATACCATGGTGATGTGCTCTCTTCTCGGAAGGTCAGTACACGCCCACTGGAGAGGAGTCCTGCAGAGCCAGCTGCTGACACCCGCTGATTCTTGTTCAGCCCCTGTCAAGGGCCAGGTGGCTAATGCATGCGAGTAAACAGACAAAATCCCCCACCCTCAGGGGGCTTCAACCCTGTGGTTTAAGAAAACGATAGTAAAATAACACAATATTGGAAGGTAAAAAATATAGCAGGAAAGGCGATAGGCATGTGTCAGGGTGTAACTTCACAAGGGGAAAGTCCGCTCAGAAGTTGAAGTTTGGGTAAGACCTGTAGGAGGTAAGGGAATAAGCCTCGAGGCTGTCCGAGGGAATGGCGTTGAGTTCACAGGAGAGAAAAGAGGCCTTTGGCAGGGGTTGAAGTCAAGGAGGCAATCTAGGGGAGAGGGCCATCCTGTCGGGGCCTTTGGACATTGTAAAGACTTGGCTTTTGCTCAGAGGGAGATGGGAAGCCTTTGGACGATCTGGCGCTGTTGTGTTAAGAATAAATTAAAGGACTATTTCACTTAGCATAATGCCCTCTAGATCCATCTATGCTGTCGCAAATGGTGAGATTTCATCCTTCCGTCTGGCCAAGTAGTATTCCATTGTAGATCTGAACCACAACTTTATCCAGTCGTCTATTGATGGACACTGAGGTTGCTTCCATGTCTTGGATACTGTAAGTGATGCTGCAATGAATATAGGAATGGATGAATATATCTTTTTGAGATAAGTCAGACAGAGAAAGATAAATACCACATGATTTCACTTATATATGGGATCTAAATAACAAAATAAACAAGGTAAACAGACTTGGATACAGAGAACAAGCTGATGGTTGCCAGATGGGAGGGGGGTTTGGGGGAAACTGGGTGAAAAAGATGAAGGAATTAAGTACAAACTGGCGGTTACAAAACAGTCTTGGGGATGTAAATGCAGTGTAGGGAATATAGTCAATAATGTTACAGTCACTGTATATGGTGCCAGTAGGTACTAGACTTATGGGAGGGTCACTTCATAAATTACATAAATATCTGAACACCATTCTAATACCTGAAGCTAATACAGTATTGAATGTCAACTGTAACTTAAAAAAAAAAAAGAAGAAATGGAAGGGGAGCAAGCACAGAGGCAGGAAGACCACATTGCCGATGACGGGCGCGGACCGTGCCGGCGGCAGTGGAGGTGGTGAGAAGTGAGAGGGTCCTGGATGCATCGCGAGGAGAGGAGCGGTTATGAGAATTTTTTGTGAAATGAGTGCTAGACGCAAAGAAATTACTAACATTATTAGTGAAAGGCTAACCCAAATCTTGGAGCTTACCTGTGAAGCTTAATCTGTTTCATACGTCATATTTTTTAACAGCAATTTTAAAATAAAACCTAGGGTACAAAATGTAGCTACAGTTATAATAATTGGAAAAATTTTACTGCATAAGTTGTTCACAGTGAATTCTAATGTTTCTTATATACTAACTGCTGTAACTCATTTATGTTGGAATCACTAAAATATTTTTAATTTATGCAAATCAAGTGTCCCTATCAATGGCCTTTTAATGGGGCTGAGTGCATGAATTTTGGGACATTTACAGCCTATCTATCTCATTCTAGTTTCCAAAACTACCAATTTGTTTTACACTTCGCTATAGCCAGTGGCTTGAAATTCTGTAGTTTGAATGAATTTACTCTCTGATCCTAACTACATTTTTGTTTATTTGCTTTTAAATTTCTTTTTTCATCAGAGGGAAATTGTCTTCCAGAATGGGATGGACTCATTTGTTGGCCCAGAGGAAAAGTGGGGAAAATGTCAGCTGTCCCATGTCCTTCTTATATTTATGACTTCAATCATAAAGGTATTGGATTTTTCTGAAATGGTAAATTTGGAAGAGAAGTTTCCTTTTTTTTTTTTTTTAAGTAATGAACTCTAAGGGACCTGAGCAATCTCACTGATTTTCTTCCTGTCTTCACAGGCATTGCTTTCCGACACTGTAACCTCAACGGAACATGGGATTTTATGCACAGTTTAAATAAAACCTGGGCTAATTATTCAGACTGCCTTCGCTTTCTTCAGCCAGATATCAGCATAGGAAAGGTAGTGGTAATTTTGTATTTGTGGACCCTTAAGGAAAAGCAAAATAATGATTTTTTTTTGCAATTTTTGATTGTCAACCATTATATGTAAAATCCCTTTTGTTCTATGACACAAAGATTATAAAAGGTAAAAACAAGGTTGGGATCTTTGGATACCTAGGTGAGGAAAGGTTCAGGGCCTAAAACATTCTGGTGTCTTCTTTAGGTTAGAGTGACCTGTCTAAGATACATACATATATGCTTATAAATATGCATCTCTGTGTTTATTGTTGCATTACATTATGTTTACCTTAGATTATATTGTGTATAAAGATTTAAATAAGTAATCAGCATCATGATTCCTGATTTCTTTTGATTACCTGTAAATGGCTGCTTCTCATCTCATTCTACATTCTAGGAAAAGCTTTGTGTTTTAGAGATGTATTTTCCATCTCTTAAGATTTGCCAGTAGTTGAGTTCACTAGTATGTGAAAGATGAGAGTTGCAGAATGAAAAAGGAGCAAGGGGCATCCTGTAGGTCTCCCGGCATGGTACCTGAATTTTACACACGATAGTCAACTCGGAACTGGAGGTTGAGTGTTGACCAAGTTTACATGCTCACTGACGGCAGGTTCTAAAGCAGAGCTCTGATTTACAAATTCCTCACAAGTGCTGTTTCTTGGATAGTAATGACATGTAATCTTTGAAAACGTCTAGATAGTTACTTTTAAGTTATACGTGGTACTTCAAAGTCATGCTTAAACTCCTGTCACTCAGACCACATGAGTGAAATGCATGATGACATGCAGAGGGTGCTGGGAGTGGATGTGATAAATTGGTGCATAAATGGTTTTTATGAGGGCCCCGAGAGCAGCCGTCATATATAAACTCTGCCAACAGTAGATATTTTTCTATATGGTCTGTGATTTTTGTAGGGAGAGGGTGAGAAGCAGTGAGTTGAAGATTTCTTTGATTTTTCATTAATAGTCAGACCTTTACATTTTTTAACAGAAGGCATTACCACCTAAACAAGCTATTTAGTAAGTTGCTGGAAGATCTTCAGTTTGTATTTCATTGTTGACAAATTTCTTAGATGAAATTAGTTAATGTGAGATTGCTGTATATGCTGCAGTTCAACTAATGCCAGCAATGCCAGTATAAGATGCTTCAAAATTGTTTCAATTCCACTGACACAAATAACATGCATAATATTTAGTGTACTCTGTGATGAATTTATTTGTGTATTTAATTATGAAAAATGCAAATCTTTCATGGGTTTTAAATGACCTTTAAATTTAAATCATTGTTTTATTTACACTGAACTCTAATTTTATGACCATTTTTTGTGGTTATGATGTATTCTAAGAATCAAGATAGCTAAGGATGGTAATATACCCAAGATATATACTATTTTATATAAAAATGATTTAAAATTTAATAAAAATTTGAAGAATTTTGTTAGCA
The DNA here is from genome assembly GCF_019186645.2 of Phyllostomus hastatus. Classification (NCBI taxonomy): domain Eukaryota; kingdom Metazoa; phylum Chordata; class Mammalia; order Chiroptera; family Phyllostomidae; genus Phyllostomus; species Phyllostomus hastatus. Next base: position 16,047,987 of record NW_025333583.1, on the reverse strand, counting down.
TAATTTTATCTCTTTAATTAAAAATATAAAGTGTTTCTATTGTTTACAACCCATAAGCAATAATTTTAGAAAACTTAAGAAGTAAATATCCTCTAATAAGGAAACTGGATATTTCCTGAAATTTTTTGATACTTTAGGGAAAAAATGATATTTATGAGATAGTAATTGTTAATGGTTATAAAGAAAAATTTCATATAAGAAACACAAAATAAAAAAGCGTGCATTCTGAATAAATGTAGCATCCTTGCAGGAGAAATAAGACTAAGATATTTAAAGTATCCATTATTTTATTCTTTAAATAATTTCCCTATCATTGGCTTGACAGAATGAGATAATTACTTTTAATAAGAAAGAAGGAAAAAACCTCTTATGATTGATCACAAGGTTATTAAACTCTGTGTATGATATCTAAAACACTAGCTCATTATGTAAATTACTGTATCATATATTTCTTGTCTAAAGGCAATGTGTATTTCTGGAAAGCTATTTAGCAAAATATATTTTAAAACTTCAAAGGCTTCTATCCTTTGAGCTTATAATCCTACTTCTAAGATTCAAGAATAAGGATTTTCAATGGGGGGAAGCAAATGGATTTATTGAACCATTAAGAAAAATGTTTGTATCTCTTAGACCAGCTGTGACCTCTGAAGGGTTAATAATTATGTGGATATTGTGAAAAATTAAAATTTCCAATGATGAACTAGTTAAATAAACTCAAGTTTTTAAAGGGTTTTTGTCCTTGGGAAATTCTTTTCGTATACATTTATTTGAAAAAAAAACCATGTAATAAATGTGTATAAATTGGGGATGAAGATGCCCAACACAATAGGCAATGATGCATAGAAATAGAATAAAACGAAATACGTGAAATACTGACAGTGTTTCTTTTTGGTTGGGGAGAATTTGGGAGTTTTTTTCTGTTTTGTATTTTACACATTATCCAAATATTTTGTATAAAAAGTTTTAAAGTTTTATTAACAAAATACTATGTAGTAAGTTAAAAAAGGAACCAAAGGCAAAGTCTTCAGCTTTCAGTTGGGAAGTTTTGATAGTAAGTGGAGTGGGATACAAATCAATAATCTGTAAAAAACGCATTAGTGAGTAAAGGACCCCCCAAATGAAAATGAACCAAATTCCAGAGGAGGGCAAGCCCTTTCTATGGGAGAAGAGACCCGTGGCTGCATTTGTCCTGGGTCTGCAGCAGAAGAGGAGTAACCAAACCATGGAAAGGGATGAAAAGGATAGAACCAGACTTTCAAACCAACTTTGAAGAGACAAGGGTTGGCACAAGTGCTTAGGGATTCTAAGGGCTGAGTCCCACTCACAGTGAGCTGTCGCCCACCAGCCAGTTGTTTCCCATGGGGCCTTCCTTCCCTGAGTGCCTGGAGGCGATGGTATGTCAAAAGCCATGTGCATGGGGCCCTCACAGAGGGAAAGGCAGCAGCCAGCCAAAGGCATGGGGCAGGATGGAGGAGGTGGGAGACATGTCTTGAGGCGCATGGAGCCCTCACTAAGGGCACGGCTGTTACAGCCCACAGGCCAGGGAAGGGTGGGAAATCCCCATGGTGCACAGATCTCAGTGCGTGAAAGGCAGAAGCCTGACTAAGCAGAGGCCTTCATCTACCAGGGCTGTTCAACCTTTTGGTGTCTCTGGGCCACTCTGGAATAAGAATTGTCTTCGGCCACACATTAAATAGACAAACACTAATGAAACTGAGGAGCAAAACAAAAGTTTTAAGTAAATTTACGATTTTGTGTTGGGCCACATGCGGGCCACCGGTTGGACACCCCTGAAAGCAAGGCAGTGGCTCACTGAGGACCGGGGCGGGGCATCAGGGTGCGGTGAGACCTGCTGAGATGCGGAAAGCCCAGGGAAGAGCAGGAGAGCCAAGTGAAACCCCCAGCAAATTAAAACACTGCTGGGTGGTTCAAACAGCAGAAAGAGTTCCCCTGTGGCTTGGGGACTTGTCGGAAGGCCCAAAGCTCATGAAATGGGCACCAGAGGCTGCCGGTGCTGGGATCCTGGGGTCTGCTGAAGGGGATGTCTTGATGTCACTCTCAAAGCCTAAAACCAGGATAAAAGAATCATATGAAAGAAAGTAAAACAAAAACTACAACAAAACCCAACTTCAGTTTAAGAACAGAGTAATCCAGTCACCCCACCAAAAAGCCTGGAAAAGGAGAGGTCTGTCCTTTCCAGGCCGCTGATATTATGTACTAGGTCCCTGCCATACTTTGACCTGCAATGCCTGGAATATCATAACATATTACAGCAGGGATCCAAAATCTAGAGCAAAAATAACAGCAGAAAGAAACAGATGACCCAGATATTCAAATTTGCAGATGTCTCCTTAATGATAACTATTATAAATGTGTTAGATGATTTAGTGAACAAGGGGCATAAAACCTGTGGGAAAATCAGCAAGAGGAAAAGAACAAACTTGACACATGCAACAACTTAAATGCATTTTGAGGTCATTATTCTGAGTGAAAAAAGCCATTCTCCAAAGGTCACTTACTGTATGCACGACTCCACTTACAGAACATTTACGAAATGACAGAACTGTAGAGATGGAAGCTAGATGAAAGGTGGCCAGCCGTTAGGGATGGAGGGGAGGAGGGGTCAAAGAGTCAGCATAGGGAGATCTTTGTGGTGATGGAATAGCACTCTGTCTTGACTGCAGTGATGGGGATAAAAATTTACACGTGTATTAAAATGACACAGAACTATAAACACACAAATTGCACCAATGTCAAATTCCTGATTTTGATATTTTAGCATAGTTATGTTTTATGTAACCACTGGAGGGTACTGGCTGAAGGGTACATGGGACCTTTCTTACTATTTTCCACTTCTTCTGACTTTATTATTTTCAAATAAAAAAATTGACAAGGAATGAATTTGATTCATGCAGGAACACTGAGTTTCAAAATAATAAGTTGACAAAAAGAGCATGTATTATATAATTCTAGGAACTCCAGGAACAGTCAGGAAGTAAATGAAATATGTGAACAAATAGAGCTAACTTTCGGTGGCAGAAATAGGAACGAGAGTTTGCTGGGGGGGATGGTGGGTGGTTTTTTGACTTGCAAGGGGCACAACGAACTTGGTTCGTCAAAACTCATCAAACACACTTAAAACGACTACATTTTGGTGTATGTAAATTATAGCTCAATAAACAAGTTAAGGGAAGCTAGAAATAATATGCCAAAACTGACATATTTTTTACCAGTTTCCTCTTAAAATAGTCCTGTAACATGTGTTTCGTTTACTCCATGTACCTGATGTTTCATTCCAATTAGTTCAAATGAACAGTACAAAAATATATGAAATGAACATTGCAACACTTAATTTGACTTCACTTAAGTAATAAGAAATGCCAAATATCATTATTGCATCTTTAATCATGACTTGAATTTAGGAGAAAAAAGGAAGACCAGTAGAATAATCTATAGTATTATATGAATGCAATAACACATTGCCTCTCTCTCAACTGGCAAAAGCATGATTTTTAAGTTTATCTACATTGACTGATTTGTTCAAACCTGCTTTTCTAATTAAATCTCTCCTCCTGCAGCAAGAATTCTTCGAACGCCTCTACATCATGTACACTATTGGATATTCCGTTTCCTTCGGTTCACTGGCTGTGGCTATTCTCATCATTGGTTACTTCAGGTGCGCGATTCCCGTTCATATTTTTATTCACAGCAGACACAGAGGTCTCACGTTTTGTGTCCCCAAATATTTTTCCCAACTCAAGTTTTGAATTCAGCTTAATGTTGTATTACTTCACTTTGACAATTTATTGTTTTCATGAGAACGGTTTATTAAATGGTGTATTAAAATGACACAGAACTATAAACACACAAGTCACACCAATGCCAAATTCCTGATTTTGATATTTTAGCATAGTTATGTTTTATGTAACCACTGGAGGGTACTGGCTGAAGGGTACATGGGACCTTTCTTACTATTTTCCACTTCTTCTGACTTTATTATTTTCAAATAAAAAAATTGACAAGGAATGAATTTGATTCATGCAGGAACACTGAGTTTCAACATAATATGTTGACAAAAAGAGCATGCATTATATAATTCTAGGAACTCCAGCAACAGTCAAGAAGTAAATGAAATATGTGAACAAATAGAGCTATATTATTTGTTATTATTTGTTATATTATAGAGCAACATTATTTGTTTATAATCTTAAAGTATAGAAGTACTATGACACTCTTAAGCCAATAGATCTGCATTGTAGTGTATTTATTTGCAAAGTGATGCAGAATAGAATTGAATGGGTTACATACATTTTCATTCATGATGTAAAGACTTGTGTCACTTTTCCCAAATGACTTTGGTGACACTGGACAGAAATTCATTTTGAATCTCCCAAATTATTTGATGTCATAAATCAAGAAATAGTATTTATTACATTTGCTGTGGCGTATTCTTTATCTACTTATTTGTCCAAGTTAATTCAACCTAACCTATATCAACACAAACTTTTGATTACCCCTAAGGAGATAGAACAGCAGACAATGTGTATAGGCTATATATGCTCACGGTGCTTGCAGGTGGCTTGTGACTCAGATGGCTGAGGAGACCATTAGTGCACAGCTTGAGAAGGGCAGGGGTCCGGTTGGTGCACAGCAATTGGGGAGAGCTGAGGAAGGAGATGAAGGAAGACCTCCCAAATGAAGGGAAATCTCAAAAATACACGAGTACAAGTAAGATTGAACCAAAAGAGGAAACTGGGGAAGAGAGTTCCAAACCTAAGTTTAGATTAAAAAAAAAAGCATAGAATAGTTGCGATCAGAATTTTGGTGTAGGTAAGTGATGGGCATTGAAAGGGAGGAAAGCTGGGTCGAGAAGGTATTGAGAACTGTAGGTTATAAGGAACTGAACATAATCCTAAGAGCCAGAAAGAGCCATTGAAGGAATTCAAGCAAAGGAGTGACAGGAAAGGGCACTTGCGTTGTGAGGTGGAGCGTGAGCTGGGGGGAAGCGAGACAGGAAGCCCATTTGGGAGAGGCTGTAGGATAGCCCAGGACAAAAGGTGGTGGCCTGGGCTGGGGCAGTGACACTAGGGACTGGGTAGAAATGGAAGGTTTTGAGATGTAATTGTGATAGCACGCTTTTAAGAATTTAGTGCTAAATTACATGTGGGAAAAGGAGTGAGGACATACTTTAAAAAACTGAAATAGAACATTTAGAAGCTAACAGAAAAAAGTTTGCAACTAGAAAAAAGTTTTATATTTTATTTCCTATCACATTAGAATCATCTCCTGAAACATCTCATACCTATTTTCTGCTTTGTTTATTTCCTTTGGTTTATTGCTATCTAATGGACTACCTGATTTACTTATTTATCTTTTTATTTCTTGTCTCTTCCTCTAGAATGTGAAGCAACGTGTCTAGGCATTTACTTATTTTGTTCTGTTTGCTCATTGCTGCATTTTCAGCAGCCACAAAGTACTTGATCGGTATGCACTGATACTCAAATATTTGTTGAATTAATAAATAAATGACTAGTTCTAATATTTCAAAACTTCTCCTCACACAATTACCTACATTGCAGCAGTACAGTTTACATTTCCAAAGCTTTTTCTTTATTGATTCACTCAGCCATTTATTGAACAAATTTTTTTCTGTCATGTGATAGACCCCTTTGGGTATCGATGGTGGCTAAGTTATGTTGTACACCAGAAAAATAGTGTACACACCCTTGAGAGAAACCAACCTATTAAATTAAATAGTATTAGTACTACAATTATTAAATAAAATATTGTTAGTAATAATACCAGTTTCTATGATATAAAGGGCTTTGGGAACACCAAGGAGGCAGTCCAGAATTGGCAAGATGGGAAAAACTTCCCAGAGCAAAGACGTGTGAGCTGACATTGGATGCTGAGAAGGAGCTCAGCACATTTCAGAGGCTGAGGACAGAATGTGCAGCCATCAGAGGCACAGAGGAGCAGAGGACAGTCGGGGAAACTGAGGAGTCCTACACAGATGCAGCACTCGGTGTGTAAGGAGGAGAGGCCAGTTGGGATGTCCTGGAGGAGACTAGATTTTGTGGCACTCAGTTTTGCAGGTGCTTTGTCAAGGGCTTTGAATTTTGTCTTCTAAAAGTAGGTGACGGGGAGACAATAAAGTTTGAAGTAGAATGGTACCACAATCACAACTGTGAGATTACAAAAGGGTTCCTCAGAGTAGCCTCATGAAATCGGCTTGGCAGGTCTTGTCCCATTGTAGAGACCAAGAAACTGAAGCTCATTGTCTGAGGTCACAGGCGATGATAGGCGGTCCAGCTGGAAACAGAGCCTTCATCAGCTGACTGCTACCCAGTGGCCACTCCGTACACCAAGCTCGGCTGTGCTTATTCAGAATAACACACAAGTACTTATGAGAAATGCACCTTTCAGCAGCATGCCTGTGACTAATAATTCTTCCACTTACATAACAGCTCATCACAGTATTTAACAGTGGACTTTTTAATAATTACTTTCTATGTAACTGCTATACTCTACAGAAAATGTTATACAAGAGTTTCAGAAACTCTTCTGTTTCACAAAACAAAAATCTCCTTTCTTCAGATAGCAAATCGTGTCAAGTCTCTGAAAAATCAAAGCTGACTATATGCTGGGATGGCACTAATCACAGTAAATAATTGTCAGGTACACATGATCAACTCTCTGGCCAAATGCTGCCTGCCTGTGAAGACCGTCCCCTTGAAGAGCCAATCTGAGAGGACCAGCTGGGCACGAGGGGCATGAATACATGTCCCTAACGTGTTAACATGTAATGCTTTTGGAATGTCTACATTTAGCTTATTTTTATCTGACCTTGCCATTCTAGGTTATGAAATAGAGAAAGAGGTTATTGGATTAAAAGTTTTCTTTACCCCCTGACACTTGGGTACTTTTTCTTCTGGAAGAGAAGTCGTATCAGAAAGTTGTGTTTTCTCACAATCAAGCAGCGGCAGAGCTGGGCCTTTTGACCAGATTATACAACCTTTTCCTAGAGTTTTTCTTTTCTTTTTGTTTATTTTCATCAAAGTTGTAGAAAACTCTTTTTTGAAGTTAGCCTTCTGTACTGGAAATTAGTGTTATGATATCAAACAAACTAAGTATGTCACTGACTTCACTTGTATCTATGATCCTTTTATAGCTTCAAAGCTTTTTATGTTAAAATAAGCTTGTTTACTCTCCATCATGCTTAGAAAAGAAACTGTATAATGCTATAACAATATCTTACTTTTTCTTATAGAGAATGTATTGAAAATGTGAAAGTTAACAGTCTTAGCAATGTTTATCTCTGTTCAAGTGGTTCTCCATGAACTGATATACAGTACAACATAATGCTCTAGTGTAACTGAGTATAATGTTTAACACTGCAAAATCTGGATGAACACGGTAGCAGATGAGGACAAATTTGAAGTTAATTTCTGAAAAGTCACATTTTAGTTATTGATCCTGGTTGTTTCCATTGAAAAATATATGATAATGGTTTTCTGTCTTTGCTCAGGTTTATTACATTTTCCTCTTTTTTGGGGGGGAGGAGGTTGGGCTCATTTGTATATTTTCTTTGCCCATTTGTATTTTTAGACAAATCTATAACTGATTATTCTCTCTCCATAGACGATTGCATTGCACCAGGAACTATATCCACCTGCACTTATTTGCATCTTTCATGCTGAGAGCTGCAAGCATCTTTGTCAAGGACAGAGTGGTCCATGCTCACATAGGGGTGAAGGAGCTGCAGTCCCTGATGATGCAGGATGACCTACAGAATTTCATAGATGCTCCTTCTATGGACAAATCGCAATATGTAAGTGTTTTCACCATTTTCTCTCATTACTGACTCATAGAACATTACACATAAGTAAAATCGTACAAACCACTGCATACATATTAACTTGTTTGGGCTTATCCTTATCTCTGGACTAACTGAAGTAGGTGACCAATTTGTATACAGATGGTTACTATGTCAATTCTGTCCTCAAGTCTCCTGTTTAATCACTCATTCAAGAATATTCTGGAATGAAGCTGCAAAAAGCACATGATTGAAATGGTGTTTGATATATGCCGTAATGGCTGTTACCACTTCCAAAACCAGAAGCTTGGAATTTAAAAGCCTATGTCATTTAGGTCCTTTATTATAGAAGCACAGACTTGTTTCAATATAATATTCCATGATACTTAATCCTGCTGTTAAATATCCTGGTTTTATTTACTAAATAGAATCACCCAGTGTTTCAATTAGTTAGCTTCTTGAAACCATATGTTTAGACATTAAGTATAGTAGATTAATTGTCGTGTTGGTCGAATCAGTGCTCTATCTGCATCTTTGCCCTTTGCCTTGTAGCTTTGTGTTCCCTGCTGATTCCAATTCTAGGCTGGTTTTGTGACTTGTTTTACACAGCAGAACCAAGTAGAGGTGATAGTGTGCCTGTTGAGGGTAGAGCTTTCTGAGGAAGCCTAGCCAAACAAGCTCAGCCAAGCCTGGCCCATACCAGCACAGTCACCTAGCCAATCATTAGATTCATAAGATATATTTACTGTTTTAAGTTATTAACTTCCAGGGCATCAAAAATACCAGAATAAAATGAATTTATGGTAAAATGATGGATAATATTTTCTTCTTATTGCTTTTTTTATACTTTCCTCATTTTCTCTAATAATCATGGATACTTTTTATTAACAGGAAGAATTAAGGAAAAGTGATTTTTTAATAATTTCTTAAGAAAAAATTTTATTTTAAAAATAGAATCAAACTTACTGTCTTAAGAAAGAACATATGAGGAGAGGCCCCCAAAACTTGGAATTATCTTCTGGAGGGTGGGCCCCTTGTAGCACAGTCTTTTCCTGCTAGACGTTTGTTCTAAGAGCCCATCTGTATCAGTGTACCAGCTGGTGTTGTTGTGAGAGGCTGCGTTTGGCTTCAGTGAAATTTTTTGAAGACTCTTTTAACACTTTTCATTTCATGATGTATGATTTACCTGCCTAGACGGTGCTGAGTGTTCAGCAGTTTTTGACCAAAAACTGCATGACCCCATACCCAACCCTCCCTATTCACCTGTTCTTGCACAGAAGAACTTTTTTTTTGTTTCCCTGAATGAAAAAAAGTCCTCAAAGGGAAATGTTTCACTGACGTGGAAGAGGTGAAACAAAAATTGGCAGAAGCACTAAAAGGCAACAAAATTGATGAGTTCAAAAACTGTTTTTGAGCAGTAGAAAAAACATCTCAACAGGTGCATCAAGTCTAGAGTACTTTGAAGGTGACTGAAGTATAATATGTAAGAATAAATACACAATTCTTTTATAAATCAATTCTGTTTTCGGTCCCCCCTCATGTATGCATGCATGCATAGCCCATGCATACAGACTACAATGTGGTGAAGGTGGGGTTGGGGGGTGCTGGGTGGAGGGGGCCAAAGAGAGGGAAAATGGGGGATACCTGTAATTGTGTCAATGATAATAATGCTATGTTAAAATAATTTTGTTATAGTTTCTTTCAATAGCCTTGGCCTTGATGTATCAAGAGACAGATTATAAAAAGGAAAATGAGAAGTCACTTTTCAGTCATCTAATATTGGCATTCATAGAATTAGGAGTTCTAATATAATACAACTCTGGTTTATTTGCAACAGATTGGGTGCAAGATTGCTGTTGTGATGTTTATTTACTTCTTGGCTACAAACTACTATTGGATCTTGGTGGAAGGTCTCTACCTGCATAGTCTAATCTTTGTGGCTTTCTTTTCCGACACCAAATACCTGTGGGGCTTCACCTTGATAGGCTGGGGTAAGGAAATTATGTCTCTTTTTCTCTGAAACTGCATTATGGATTTTAGGGCTTTCTGTCATGCCTGTCATTGACATTCTTTCAGCCATTTTCCTGAAATAATCCCTCCTCATTTTATCTTCATCCCTCCTTCTTTCTCTTTCATTGTTCACTGAAGAAAATTATAAGAGCAAGTTTATAACCTTCCCAGTGGCAACAAACTTTCATGGTTAACATATGGCTCATGCTCTTAGGCCAGATTCTTGAGAGGATTTTTTGGTGGAAATACAAGAGAACACATTGTTTGCATTGCACATTTAGAACTGCTCTGTTCATCTCTTATGCCAAAGTCCTGATTTAGCAATAATTTCATCCTAAAATTTTCGATTTTTGAATTTCTGAGCTAAAATGGCTCATCGTTGATTTGTGTTTGTAGGTTGTCTGATGAAAATGCCAGAAAGGAATTTATAAGACCATCTTGACTGCATGTCACAATAAAACCTGCAAAATAATTATGTAGATTTAGCATGTCTTTTGGACAGAAATAACTCAAATTCCTTATGGGATAAATAATGTAAAAAGAAGATAATCAGCTCACATTTCAAAGATGCCTTATCAGTACTGGAGGGATGACTGGACTAGGCACAAATGCAACATGGTGTGGAGAAAAGGATGTTTGTTATAACTGAAGAGAAATTAAAACTCATATGTGGTTAATATTAAGAAGTCTCAAGATTAGCAATTGCATATTGGGATTGCTATTTTAATATTAAATTATGAGGTGCTCAGCATAGCAAAAAAATGAACTAAGTGGCTCACGATGAAATTGGAAGGATTTTTTTCCCCTCTCCAAAATCAGAATATTTCTTGGCCCATTTTGTCGTCAAGTCAAAATTATATCTGGATACCTACATAATCACTAGACATCAGTAAAGTGTTAACTCACTGACACATTTATCAATAAATGTTAAATTACATTATATTTTTTTGGATTTCTACAGCACTGGTCACGCATGTAATAAATTCTTTTTTCTCTATTTACTCATTGGTTTGGTAGCTAACTTCCCCAGGAAATGTTATTGGGGCTGAATCAGTCAGTTCTGTCCCCTTCCTCATAGTCAGAACTTTGTTTCACTGAAACCCAGGAAACTAGTTTTCAAGTTCTTCTTTGAAAAAGAGAATTAAAAAAAAGTCCAGTGAGCTTCTACATAAGTATGAGTTTCTTACCTTTTTTAAAACAACTTCTTTAATTTGTTCACAAAAGTTTTGTGATAGGAATGATAATTACAATACAGAGATATGCATCATTCTTTGAAATCACTTTATCAAATGACTCAAGAACACACATGGAAGCAAGTAAGATTTACATGCAAGCTCACTTTGAAAATGCATTTACATGCAATATTATGCTCACTCAATTAACAATAGTCTGAAATACTAATAGCCAATCTTTATAGAGTTATGATTCTAGAGTTGGTCTCTCTTCGGACTCCCTCTCTTTTAAACTACATTTTTTAAAAAAGTAAATGCTCCAGTTTAGTAAATATATAATTAAAAGAATAGTAATATTCTTTGCAGACTCTCTGCTACTCAGACACATCTATTTAGGAAAGTAAATATCTGCTTGATTAATAGATAATTTTTTCCCCTCAATACGGAGAGTCTGATCTCAATACATTTTGATTTCTTACTCATTTCTCCAAATTCCTATGAGAGAAATAGTGATCAAAAACATTACAGCTGCTTTGCTAGGGTCCTTTGCTAGAATAATTCCTTCTCTCTTTCAAGGATGTGGTTTCCTGGCTTCACCTGAGCCGAGAGCTTGCTGGGACTCCTTTGTTATTCATTCGGACGCAGTCATTGTAACTTGAGCTCTCTTCAGCCGGGTGTGCAGTTACATCATTTGTATTGATTTTGCTGATTTTTAACAATCCGTTGGAAGGGAAGGAAATGACAACCTAAAGAGGATCAGATGTCACGTCTGACCTTTAGTAAATTGAAGGCAAATATTTAAAATTACTGCTTTTACATGTCTTTATTGCAAAACAGGATGTGTAGAGGAGTGAAGTCAAGTACTGATGATGAGTATGTTTCTTTTCTTTCAACGAGCCTTGTTCTTCATTTTCCTCACCTCTGCCTCAGTTTTCTCATAAACATGGCACTTTATTCTTGGTTCTATTTTGTCCTTTTAACTACACATTTAAAAAACATAGTTCTATATGTAAAAGGTGTCAGTCTTGTTTCTTTATCCTTATTGAAAGTAATTTACCTCCATATCAGCAGCCATTCTTTTTTCCTTAAACTTTTAAAAAAGATTTTATTCATTTAATTTTAGAGAGAGGGGAAGGGAGGGAGAAAGGGAATGAAACATCTATGTGAGAGAGAAACATTGCTCAGTTGCCTCTCGTACCGGCCTGGACCTGGCACTGACCCCACAAAACAGGCACGTGCCCTGGCTGGGGAGGGAACGAGCAACCTTTCACTTGGTGGACCACACCCAGCCAGCTGAGCCACATGGGGCAGGGCTAAGGAGCCGTTGTTAATTTTCCACTGTCAAGTGCAATGTCAGAATGTACATATTATCCTGTAAAAGCACTTTTTCTGGTTATTCCATGTAGTCATATCCTATTGCCAAGCTTTCATGTAGAATATTTTCATGTTCTATATCCTCAGAAAATAATAGGAGAAGATACTCCATTATTCAGTTTCCAGTTTCATTATTTCTGTATAGAATGATCTCAATCCAGTAAACGCTATTTTATTATCCATTTGGCAGTAAATACAATTGAAATGCGGAGATATGTGTAGAGTCCCCTCACACAAGAAGCATGCAGTCTGACCCTTTAGGTTATTTTGCTTTTTGTTTGTCTGTTCTGATGATATATGTTATATTCAAAATATTTAATTTATAAAATCTGTTTAGCCCTAGCCAGGTAGCTCAGTTGGTTAAAGTGTCATCCTGATACTCCAGGGTTGCAGGTTTGATCCCCGGTCAGGGTACATATAAGAAGCAACCAGTGAATGCATAAATAAGTGGAATAACACATTGATGTCTCTTTCTCTCTCTCCCTTCCTCATGCTCTAAAAATAAAATAAACTTAAAATATGTTTATATGATTATTTTGATAGTCAATATTACTGTTTTACATAATTAAAAATCTCATTGTTTGCTTCAAGCATAATTTAAAAGAGAAACATATCTCTCTCCTCCCCTATCATTTTTAATATCTTTATTAGTTGTACTGAAGGCTACCTTAAAGTAAAAATGATATTACCTATTAAAGTCAATAAAATATATTTTGGCTGTAACTTATAAAAGATAAGGAACTTGCTACTCTCTGCTTATCACTCTTCCCACACTTTTAAGATGTAATTTGAGGTTTTACTCAGTCGTTTAAAATTATATAGATGATTACCTCTGTAAATGAAGAGAAATGCTAGCCAACTTCAGGCTCACATTTGTAACAATGATGCAGCTTTATCTCTGTGGGTTTACTTGGTGTCGAGGCTATACCTCCTCTCTGCCAATTTGTGTTCTACAGTTTCTGCACACTGGCGATATTTAATTCAGTAAACATATTTTCTTTTCCATTGCAGCTCTTCTGTTTCAGACTGGTCCTTTTTTATAATGCCTTGTTCTATTCTTCATGAGTATTTTGTGGTCTGACTATGAACCGGATATATATTTTTAAAGATTTCCTTTATTTCCTGTAATAATTTCACCTCAGCAGTAGGTAGCTTTTCTACAGTTTCATATATAGACAGTCTTCTTTGTAATAACAGGACTTTCAAAGGCTCTGCAGTTTTCCTGACAGAGAGATGCTTTTATTCATTATTGGCTTTGAGTCCCATGAGAACGATTCTGCCGAAGTTGTATAGGGGACTTCTAGGTTCCTTAAAGAATGGACCAGCCGGGAATGATTCGCAGCATCCTGCCATGAGTAGTCAGGGACCTGGAGGCGCAGCCCGGAGCTTCCTGTCTGGGCAGTCAGTATACTGGGTTCCCAGGGGCGTCCAGGTTTGCTGTTTCTAAGACATTGCATGTCTGTAGCGAATCTAGGAGTCCCTGTGTCCTGACGAGTCACTGATTTCTAGGACTATACAATCAATCTGTGACTTCACAAGACTGGAAGAGCACCACGGGATTAGGGCAAAGGTTGAGGTGGGGCTCTGCGAAGCCTCTGCAGTGTTTAAAACAAGATGAAGCTACATAGACCAAGATGAGGAGAACCTATTCCCCCTCTTTGGCTTCAGAGCATCTGTCTTTTTGCAGCCGGCGGCTGTAGTGTTTTTATTTGAAGAAAGGGTCTAATTGCTAAAGTATTTTTGACTATCAGTGGAAACCTTCATTTGATAGGAGAATACTAACGGAGCCACACCAGAACCCAAGTCTACTTATCCTTAGACCAGAGATTGCCTCCCTCTCAAAGTCACTTATTTATGCTGAGCTATTTTATGAAAATAACTTTGCTGTCAAGGTAGATGCATATATTCAGTAACATTCAAATTTACATTAAATGGACACTTTAAAATAACATTGAATTTCAAACATTTTCCCTATATTTATGTGTTCTCAATTATGTAATAGTGTGATACTAAGGTTGGAGGTCAAAACATCCTTAAAGAGCCCCTAAGTGGTTTCTGTTCTTTATTCCTCCATGCTGGTCTTAATGCTAGTCTTGTCAATGGAAGTCTTCCAAGAGGATGAAAAAAAGCAATTTTTAGCCCTGGCTGGCGTAGCTCAGTGGATTGAGCACAGGCTGGGAACCAAAGCGTCCCAGGTTCGATTCCCAGCCAGGGTACATTCCTGGGTTGCAGGCCATAACCCCCAGCAGCCACACATTGATGTTTCTCTCTCTCTCTCTCTCTCTCTATCTCCCTACTTTCCCTCTCTAAAAAATAAATAAATAAAATATTTAAAAAAAAAGCAATTTTTATTAAGACATGGTGCCTGATATAGTATATTTGTTCTAATTATCATCTAAAACATAATTCTAATTCAAGCACCATTAATCAGTGCATGTAGTAGGACATCAATCAGGAAATTTGCCTGAGCAGGAGACTGTAAAGGAAGCAGAGGATAAGGACCTGCAGGTGAGAGAATGTGGACACTTCGCTCCAAGGAAGACAGCCACTCTTTAAAGATAGCCAAGGCGGCAGAGTGTTAAAAGGACCGTGCCAGGCCTTCTTGAACCACGCTGTCTGAAGGCGCCACGCTGTCTCCCTTACGTGGTATCATTCTTGCTTTTCTTTAAAATGCTATTGATAACTGAAGTGGTACTATTAATTTTGCCTCCCCTACTATAAGTTTCAGAGAAGCAAGGATTTTGTTTACCTGTTCATTGTTTTATCCTCAGAGACTAGAACAATCCTTGTCACAAGACAGACAGTAAGTGCTGACCGGATGTGAGGTTAGACGCAGGGTGAACAGGGAGGCAAATGCATGGATGGCTGGATGGACGGGGGAGGGAGAGATAGAAAGGGTACGTGAGCCGAGCCTAAGAAGTAACCAATCTATTCTGACAAAAACAATTTTTCTAGAAGATAGAATTCAAGCAGATTTTTGAAAATGGGAGTTACATGCAAACAATAAGTAAAATTGGAATATAGAAACATAAAATTAATAGTCTTGCAGGCAAGCTGAGGTTAAACTCAATGAGGTAATTTGCTGAGGAGACCTCTCTATTGTCATCTTATTTTCATTTTTTCATGAAAGTTTTTTCCATCTGAATATATTTCTTTGTTCGCTTTTTTGCCAAGAAGTAATATCTGAAAAATTACAGATGTGTTGTTAAAAAGTAAAGAATTTAATATTGTGTTTAATAAAAAATATTCTAAGTTAGATGAAAACTTTTTCTCTCCCTTTGTAATATGCTTCCTAGCTTCTATAATTTTTTCATCATGGTCTCTCTCTCTTTTTAAAATCTTCTTTATGAAAGCCACATAATGAAAATTATCCATCAAATCCTTGGTCCCCTAATGCAATGTTCCATAAAAGTTATGGTTTATAATTTCTTTTTGTGATGTCAAAGTCTAATCAACTGTAGCATAAAATGAATAGTCAGCCCTTCCTGGGGGCAATGGACTCGTGGAAACTCAGTGTAATAGATTTGACATTATAAGCTCACAAGGCGTTTATCACTGAGGAAGCACAAACTCATCACACTAACATAGCGACCACCCTTTGCTAAGCTTTTAATGCTTGCAAATGCTTCTGTCTTGGGCCAATACACAAACACAAAACACACACATACTCAAAAGAAAAAGAGGCTAAACTGATCAAAACTTTCTGATTTTGTAACTTGCAGAATAGCCTCTTCCACTTTTAGAATGAAAACCTCTAATTTTTTGAAACAACAGCCTCCCTGCAGCTCCTCATGGGTCCCTCATGTTGCTCTACTCTGCCTCGAAACCATGCGGCTGTCCGTGAGCGTGGCAAGAGTCACACCTGAATGCACCAGCCACCGCCTGCTCTGGCCCCGGGAACCTCAGTCCACTTCCAGTGAGGCTTGACCCTACATCTCTCAAATGAAAACTGAGCCAACCTTCATCTTCATTTTGGAACCGAATAACATCCCCATATTGACTCATTTCTCAAGTGAACGAGATGAAAATTGGACTTTTTCTTGTTCACATATTAACATTTTTCATGTCTATTTTTCCATTCTCAACTTTAACAGTATATTTTTATGTGTGGTGAATATAAGAAAAAAATCCCTCAATCTTAAAAGAAATACAGCCTCTGGATCCTTTTCTGATTGCAGGGTTCCCAGCGGTGTTTGTTGCAGCCTGGGCCGTGGCACGTGCAACTCTGGCTGATGCAAGGTGAGTGAAAAGAAGAGGCAAAGCCTCAGATTTTCTCGAGATGCAGATTTGCTGTTTGGAATTCACACTCGATGGCATCACCCTTTAGGGATGTCATGTGGGAAATTACCTTGATGTAATGGTAGCCTCGGATACATTACCAGCAAGCTATCCATCCCAGAGGTCTTGGGATGGAAAGACTCGCAGACTCGATTAGGATGCTCAGATTCCATGGCTTGTGAAATCAGTTTGATACAAGGGGAAATTGTTGGGTAAGTTAACACACTTAGGATATGGGGCAAGTAGGTGGAAGGACCTGAGTCCTGGGATGGGCAATACTCACATCCCATCTCCTGCTCCATCTGCCACACCAGCTTTCACCACTGATGGTGTGATTACGGGCACCAAAGATGAGATCGCAGCCAGGGGACCCACAGCCAGAAGGTGCCCTGAGCCAATGACACACACTTGCTGTCTCAGAGAGATGCAAGTGCGGGTACGCTGGACCACAGCCGCTTCCCAGGTAGCCAGCTGCACAGCTTTGGGCTTTATTTGAGATACTTGGGCAAAGGACATGTGGGCATACATTTCATCAATCAGTGGCTGAATTAAGATGTCACGAATATTAGGCATTTACTGTGTATCCAAGATATCTTGTGTCTCATATATTTGATATATCATGAATATTTAGTGCCCAGTTGCCACATAGATGTAATACCTGTGTTTAACATACATGTGCCCAACTTGTTACTTATTTATGTTTAGTGAAAACGATGGGTTTCATTCATCCCATTTGTTTTCTTGTCGTCTATAGTATAATTACATATTTTTAAACAATAAAGCAAATGCATGTTAGAAGTAGAATCCATGCTAGTGAATCACTCCCCCACTCCCCATTTGTCTATGTTTCTCTTCAGGGGACACGTGATTAATGGATACTGAAACATTCACTTTTTTATATTATTTCTATTTTTAGTAATGATGAGTCAAAGAAAGAAAAGGAGAAAGTAGAAAAGCATTCAGGTGCCTGCTGTGTGCTCTCGTAGTCGAACGGATTGCTGTGGAGTGGTCGGTGTCTCCCCAGACTTTATGTGTGGAAGCCTGAAGCCCCAGTGGGACTGTATTGGGAGACAGGGTCCATAGGAGGCGATTCGGGTTGAATGCGGTCAGACGGGTGGGGCTCTGACACGATAGGATTAGTGTCCTTATAAGAAGAGACACCACAGAGCTTCCTGTCTCTCCATGTGCACACAGAGTGGAGGTCTCCTGGGCACACAGCAAGGTGACAGGAAGAGAAGCCTCACTGGGACCGGACCAGGCTGGCACCCGGGTCCTGGACTTCAGCCTTCAGTCTGGGAGGAAATGAATGTCTGTCGTTTACACCTCCCAGTTTGTAATGTATTGTAACGGCAGCCTGAGCAGAGCGGCGCACTTATGGTAGATGAAAAAGTGATTTAAACAGAGACAGCTTTAACTCCACCTAACTGCAGTTGGGTGGATCATTCTTTTATGTTAACAGAATCCAATTTAATATCCACAAGTTGTGTACATTTCAGGACAGTCTATTTCTGGTAGCTCCTTCAACTTTTCTTTAATTTGAGCCTACATGTTTATTTTGGGTTACCAGGTATTTTCTTCAGAAATAATTTGCCTGCTAAGCATTTGACAAAAAGGCCACACTATGTGAGCGTGTGGACTGTATAAAGAATCTGTCTCCGTTTCTGCAAATCTGAACTCTATAGATGATCATGTTCAGGTGCAGCCTAACGCTACTTGCTCCCATACTCCCCATTCATCAGTTTCCCTCGGTCCTTTGTTATCTTTACATTTTACTTGCATTTATCTCTTAATGCTATCTGGATTATTTAGCAGTTGAGGGCTAATCTTATCTACCTTATCATTGCATTATAGAATTGTACACCTGAAACCTTTGTAATTTTATTAACCAATGTCACCCCAACACATTCAATAAAAAAGAAAAAATGTATAATTTCTTCAAAGTTCTACATCAAAGTTTTAAATGGAAGTAGTTTTAATAAACTCTATGCTAGTTATTCTAGTGAAAGACCAGCTTGGGTGAGGCCGAGTCAAACTTACTTTGAATTCAATTCAGTTCAACAAATATTTATACCTATATGCTACGTATTAGTCTAGGCACTTACAATGCAACGGAAAACAAGAACCAGATGATCCCTGCCCATGTAGAACTTAAATTCTGGTTGGGTGGGAGGGAAGTAAAAGATAAATATAACAATTAGGTAAGTTACATAGTGTTTTTCATCAAGTACTGGTAAAAACTTTTAAAAATGGAAGGTAACATTATGGATCTCTACAAATACACATGATCACCTGTCTAAGGTTTTTTTTTTAACTCAGTAATAAATGACTGAAACAGTAAGATATTATAACTGCTTCAAAGGAGAAATAAAATAAATAAATTTACAAATAAATGCAAAAACTAGTGAAAATTCACAGGTCACTGATCAGTTATACTCCACCTAACATGGCTAATTTTTTTCCTATGGACAAAAATCATTTGTGTTCAGTTTTCTATTGCATTTCTATCAATAAGAATCACTTGCATTACTATAAGTTTTCTTTTCCTTCTTTCTTTTTCTTTCTTTGATGTTGAGAGTACATTTGTTAAAGCTGGGGGCAGTGAAACAAGGAAGGCCTAGCATAGAAGCAGCGGCAGGAGAGAGCCCCGGCAGCGCTGCTGTGGCTCTGTAGAAGTGTTATGGGAGAGAAGTGAGCCAGGCCGGGCTGCGGTAAGTTCCCTGGAGAGTCAGAGAGAAGGGGGCCTTGGAGACTTGTTCACGGGGTTGGCCCGGGATGAGCTGCTGCTGCCGATTGCTCCCCTGGTTGCAGGTCTTGTGGGGACTGTTAGAATTTAGAAGACAGAAAGTTCACCCCAAAACGAGATTTGAGAGGGTGTGTCCCAAAGATGGAGAGCCTGTTGTGTAAGTTTACCACATTCCTTTAGATAAGAATGATTTCCATTATTGTCGGTGTTCTATAAGTTATGAAGCTATAACATAGAATTGCTGTAACTGCTGAAAGTCAGAGGACTTCATCATTGCAATGATAATAAAACTAAAGTGTCAATTGTGCATTATTTAGAAGACTAATTTTTTTGTGGCTCTGGAAATGTGGTTTTGACTCTTATTACTTGGGAGTAACCAATATTAATAATACTTTCTAGCTAATAGTATGGAAACCAGAGCTCATTACACAATTCCCCCCGGTTTGGGTGTTTTACAAGATTCTCTCTCTCTCTCTCTCTCTCTCTCTCTCTCTCACTCTCTCTCTCTCTCTCGGTCTATTTGTTTCTTAAAAGCTTGGGAGTTTTTGGTAAACTTAAAATATTGCTTAATTCTCATTGCTTGCTTGCTTTGTGAATTTATTTATGAAAGTACTTTTTCATGTCTCAGATGCTGGGAACTTAGTGCTGGAGACATCAAGTGGATTTATCAAGCCCCAATCTTAGCGGCTATTGGGGTAAGTCCAAAAGCCTGTTTTTTTCTTTTTTAAAGAGTGCATGATTAAGTTGCTGCTAAAAGCTGGAGAAGGTTTGTCGCTTTGTTCTAGGAAAGTGTAGGAAACGCTCACGTTACAGCAGTAGCTGTTGGGATCGTCTCGGTTGGGGTTCAGACCCTTATTCATGGCTGACATTGAGAAATTTATTTGCTGAGGTTTCTAACTCGCAAAGTGAAGCAGTGAAGTGATTATAGACAGTCTAAAAGATTTGCCATGGGTGAGGAAGAAGTACAAATGATGGCACACTCAGTAAATTTAGAAGGGAAATGAGGGAGAAAAGGCCATTTTCATCTTCTTGAACTAAAATGATGACAGCTCCAAAGCAAGAATTCTTCAGTATTTTTCCAATATTACACAGTCCATTTAATCTTTGAAATCAGAGAAGAGATTCAAGAGCACCTTTCTGTTCACTGAGAGTTACCTTTTTGTTGCATTATTACGACTTAGGGGAATCACAATTTCCTTCGAAGCGAGGAGCCCATCAGTAAGGGAGGGGCGATCCCGGGACCCCCATCTCAGCCCTCTGTCGGTGGCGTTCCTTCTGCCGAGCTGTTCTTGGCCTGAAGCCAGGACGGATGCTCACGGTAACAACACTGCACAGTGCTCGCCGATGCTGGGGCTCTTTTAAGTGCTGTGTTATATTAATTTTTCTGATTGTCCCCATCACTCTAAATGGGGAAACTGCCCAAGGTGACACAGCCAGTAAGAGGTGGAGCTGGGGTTCTAACTTCAGGGCCAGTGCATTGAACTCCCTGTACTTTTACACTAAGATTGAACATCCCTGGTACTCTAGGGAAGACCCTGTCACTGCCGCCTGCCCCATCCCCCCCTGCTGCTGGCCTCAGCTGCATTGTTTTCCTCCAGTTTCTTGAACTTCTCTACTTCTGTCCCTTTCACTGTACCCTGTACCCCTGTAAGGCTGGGATGTGCTTCCTTCTACTCCTAACTTTATTTCTTATTTTATTTTATTTTATTTCTTGTATATCTTTATTGTATTTTCCCATTACCATTTAGTTCCCTTACACCCCCCTCCTTCCAGCAGTCGCCACCCTGTTGTCCATGTTCGTGAGCCCTCTTTCCTGTTGCTCAGTCCCTCCCAGCTTTAAATGCCGCTTCCCTGGGGCTTCCTGGGTGCCCCAGTCCAATTGAAGTCACCTCTTATCACCTGCACGGCACAAGGAGATTTTTTTCTTCTCAGGATCGTTACAGTGTATATAATGCTTCTGACTGTTTGTTGAATGCTGTCTTGCCCGCTAAATTGCAAGGCTAAGTGAACAAAACCCATATTTTTTTTCTAAACTGTATTCCCAGCACCTAGCAAGTTTCCTGACAAATAGTGGTCCTTCAGTAAATACTTGTTGAAAAACTAAAACATGCCTAAGATTAGATATCCTGGGGAATGTAGGGAGGAAGAGAGGAAATAAGAGCACACAGCAAGTATAATTTCCGAACCCTGAGTCCATTTCATGCAACCTTGTCATTTTCCTCGAGAGGGAAACCGAAGCCCATGCAGGTCAAGGCCACACAGCGCGTGTGTTAGAACAGGGACGATGAGCACTGGTTTTGACCATGTTCATTTCACCTGCATTCTAAAGCATGTCAGGATTGATTTTTTCCCAGTAAGTTCAATAAAAATAAATAGATAAATAAAAAAGATTGTGTCTTAAATTTATGGAAAAGGATCTTTCCATCTTTATGACAATATTTATGTGTTTTTATGTGTTAACTCTAGGATAAATGGTTTGTTTTTTAGTCTTACATTAGATGTAACATGGTTTTATGTAAATATAACAGGTAGGCTCCATATATGCTGCCAAAAAATTATTTGTCAAGAATTTTAAATGTGTGTAGGACCCCTTGCTTAATTCAGGCTTTGGAAATCATCATAGTATAGATTCTATTAATTTGGTTTTTGTATATTTGGGAGTAAAATCTAGTAAAGTGTGATCAGAATTTCTAAGCAATATGTGAAGCAAAATACTTTTAGGAGAATAAAGGTGTTTGCAGAGGATGAGTACTTATAGGTTCTTATTGAAATAAGTCATAACAAACTAATTGAATTTTAAGGATAATCATACTTGTACCTCACTCAGTACAAATTTGAAAGGAACCACTTGATTTTGGAATCCTAGAATATAAACTTGTAGCACTGTTGTTTTGTGTGTTTCACGTACATGTTAAAATTATGTTAAAGAGGACTAGAGTCATTAGAAAACATTAATTTTTTTCTGAAAAGAAGTCTCTTCAAATATAACTTAATTGTTCACCAGCAGCATCTTGATGTTGATTTGAGGGTTATTGCGCAATTCTTCTATGTAACATAAAAATGTGAGAGGGATGTTTCCTAAGGGCCAACAGAGCATGCAGCATCGTTGGGGCCCCGGGCCCTCCAGAGCATCACTAGAAGGAACAGGGTGCTCTCCCCGAAGAGCGGGGGAAGTGGCAGGCAGGGCAGCATGGTCTGGAAGCGGTAATGGTGAAGTCGACAAATGTAATAAATTCTGACCAAGCACTGACCCCTGAGATGTGAGGACCTGCATTTACAATGGTGTCAACGAAGAGACATTGTAGCAACTGAATAGAAATAAAACCACAGGCAGAAGACTGCAGCTTGGGAAACTGAGCAGACTTGTTCGTGAGTACTTAGGAGATGGCCTCAAAGATGCCAGTCATATGGGGTGGAGACAGGTTTGGCTCCAGCTGAAATCTGTGATCTTGAATTTGTCAGGGAAGGAGAAGAAAAAGAGGAACTCTCTTGTGGTATTTGTCTTGATCAGTTGTTTCCTTTATCCTGTGTTATTGGCTCCACCCACCCATCATCCATTGCTAGGTGATCAAATGGTCTTTCTAGTCCCTGCTCAATTTTATCCTTACTAAAAAGTTTTTTAAATTAATTAATTTATTTATTGAGTCTAGGGGAAGAGGGATGGGGAGAGAAAGAGAGAGAAGGAGACAGAGAGAGATG
Organism: Phyllostomus hastatus; assembly: GCF_019186645.2. NCBI lineage: Eukaryota > Metazoa > Chordata > Mammalia > Chiroptera > Phyllostomidae > Phyllostomus > Phyllostomus hastatus. Next base: position 16,024,895 of record NW_025333583.1, on the reverse strand, counting down.
CATTTCTTGTTCCACCCATCCAAGCGTCTCCTGGCTGATTCCCTGCCTGTGCCTCAAGTGGGGGCTGAACCTGTGACTCTGGCATACAGGGCCCACACTCCAGCCCACCGAGCTACACGGCCGGGGCAAAAGTCTTTTCTTTTGTCCCTTAACAGAGTTAATCTTTTACTTTCTATCCATCATTTGATGAATAGATATGTTTGGTGCTTTTTTTGCTTCAGGACTGTCTCAGAATCTTTTTTGTATTAACCCTCAAGCAACTTTGAGATAGTTCTTTGCATTAGTCTCCATTTTAGTCCCAGAGAAGTTATATAACCCATTTAGGGTTACACATTTAGAAAGTGCTGAAGCAGGGGTCAAACCCAGGCAGAAAAACTCTGGTTCTTGAACCCACAGTTTTTACTGTTAGTGATGATAGGATTGAAGCTAGGCTGTTTCCCAAGGTGGGTCACATGCTTGTTGCAAGAGAGGATTTACTGGGTGGTGCATGCAAGGTCGTTAAGTACCACTGAGTCACATATGGAGAACATTGGTCCTTTCCAACCCTTCTGAACACAATCAGGAGAAATTCTCATTTTGGTATATTACTTATTTTTAGATATTTATCATGACTCAGCACCATTGTGCACCCACGTTAAGAATGAACCTCAGTGTTCAACATGTACTGAGTGGTGTGTGTCATGGGCTTGCTCACAGTTGGAATAATGGTCTAGTTTGAATGACTGACCAAGTGGTGGCTCCGGAGGAGACGGCAAGCTTCTTAGGGTGCACTAATGGAGATCTCCAGTTTTCAGTGTTTTTTCTTATAAATGGTTTCCTTTCAGAACCTCTGAGGGAATTCCAGAAGAAGGATTAAGGTGGCACTTTTAATGAAAAGCCTTTAAGAAAAATTTTAAGTGATTTGTTTTAAAATACATCCAGTGCATTTTGTAAAATACGAAAAGAAGGAAACAAACAAGACCTCAGCTTCTCTGCGGCCGCTGGGTCCGTGATTCACTTCCTCCACTTATCATTAAAGGAGGCTCAACCACGAGAGACAAGGGGTCAGGGTGACAGGGACCACTGGTAAGAGGGGAAAGTAAAATGGACAAAATTTCATCTAGTCTTTGACGAAATTGCAAATACCAAATTGATTTCTTTCTCAGAGGAAGATTGCCACTCTAGAATCCTTTTCCTCTTTTAAATCAGCCACATTTAGAACTTCAAATGAAGTTAAAGCTTTAACATTATGCATAGATGCTGACCCCAGCTACAGGTTGACTTGCAGCTCCCAGTCGCTATGGAAAGCGGTGCAGTTGGTGGGCGGGGCCTGCTGGGTGCTCAGTGGGAGGACGGCAAACAAGGTGGGGGGGAGGGCCTCAGGGCTGGTGCAGATGATCGGCTGGAATGGGGAGTGGGGCACACGGATCTCCCAAGAACCAAAATTCTCCAAATTCCAGCGATGATTGAAGACTGCAAGACAGGGCATCCCCACGAACACAGCACTGGCTGGGCCCTGACCTGTGCCCTGTGGCTGTTGCTCTGGGCCCACTCTTGGCAATCCGCCCTATCCCACCTAACTCTAAGGGCTGCAGGCATCTTCCCGAATGAAAGGCTCAAGGGGGCAGGCTTCTAGTTCCTGTGCCCCCCGGACCTGGAGACCCTGTTCTTTTTCTTCATTTGGAATCTCTTCACTGATCCTTGAGTTCTCACACATAAAAGGGCTTATCCTACCAATACCTTCCCTTCATTTTTAAAGCCAGAACTTGGTTGCCTCTGGTGGTGCCTACACTTATATTTCAAATTCAATTTAATTGCCTATGGTAGCACAGTTGTGGGAAAGTGCTTTTTTTATACAGCATCTTATTTGCCTTAATGAACTTACATACTTCACCTAATATTCTTCATACGTTATGAAAGAGCGTACCCCAAACAACTCTTATTTCTCTCCTTAAAATAGAGGCAGAAGCTGGGACTTCATTTCAAAAAGGCCACTTGGTTACATTTATATGATCACTTATCCTGCCAGTTTGCTGTAGGACTTGGTCTGCACTCTGGTTTGGAAACTCCCTGTGGATTCTGGCAGATTATCCCCTGATGGTTCTGGTTTCCAGGGCTGTTGAAACTTTTTCTTCTCGTGTCTTCAAGGGGGCCAATCAAAAGTCGTTAGCTCTCCAATAGGTTATCTCAAAGTCCCTCACTGATGCTTATGGAATGGGTCATTTTCAGTCTTTGAATATGAAGAAGTTCAATTTATGTAAATTTGATGAACATCTTGAAGACAAACTTAATGATACTTTGTAATCTTACCTTCTCTTTCAGCTGAATTTTATTCTGTTTCTGAATACGGTTAGAGTTCTGGCCACCAAAATTTGGGAGACCAATGCGGTTGGGCATGACACAAGAAAGCAATACAGGTAATTCCAGGACAGGCGTCCATCAGAAGAAATGGTCAGTTATTATTTAGTGTCAAGAACAGATATTGATTGATTTGAAATGTTTCTAAGATATAAATTTATGAATGGGTATTTTTGTTTGGTTCAATTTGTGATTTATCAGAAAAGATATATATGTGTTTATTAGGAAAATATGTTTTAATCTTTTAATCCTCATCTGAGGATATTTTAAAAATTTCTTTTAGGGAGAGAGGAAGGGAGAGAAAGAGAGAGAGGGGGAGGGGGGAGAGGAGGAGAGGGAGAAACAGTGAGAGAGAGAAACATTAATTGGTTATCATCTTGTGTGTGCCGTGACTGGGAATTGAACCCACCACCATTTGGTTTCCAGCACTATGCTCCAACCAACTGAGCTACACTGGCCAGGGCAGAAAATATAAATAATCCCAAACATTTCCAATATGCTTAAGTTTGTAGTGTATGTTTGTGTATGTGTGTGTGTGTGTGTGTGTGTGTGTGTATATATATATATATATTTATACATGTACATATATGTATGTAACAAATACATATGTATTTGTTGTTAGCAGATTGGGATTTTCCTATACACTATGGGATGCTGTCTCAGGTGCAGAAAGGAAGAAATCACAGTCAGCATTTTGATTCCATCTCACAAATGCTCTATAGGTTCTTTGTTGAACAACTCCCCTTTGGCATTTAGGCAGCATCTCCGTTGGGCTGAAAAGACTACAGCTGTAGACTGGAGTCTGGACGAGGACACATGGGATGGACAAACCAGCAGCGGCGAGCTCATTATTTCCAGTGTACTGCAAGTGAGAGTGTTATAATATGAATTGTGCATGAGAGTTTTCAGTGAGGGACCTTTGCTACTCTAATATAGCTTGTCTCATGTCACATCCCATTGGGGAAGACAAAGGCCAAAGGATGACAGAACCATGGAAAATATAAGGAGTCTTTCATTCTTCAGAAAGTGAAAAAGTGCAATGGTGTTGGAAGGCTGCTTGTTTCTATAGTTCTCAATAAAAGCAACTTGTTTCTGTAGTTCTGAATGATATGAACTCATATTTTCAGTAAAAAGTTACCCAAGAGATTTGAGAAACTCTGGAGAGAGCAAAGGGTAGAGAATCTTAAAAATAGAGTAGATAGTATTTTGAGTTTATTCATGGGGATTATTTCACAGAATAATTGAAGAGAATAATTTACCAAGGATTAAAATAATATACTATTAAGAATTCATAACTGGATTTTAGTCTTGGCTGGTGTGGCGCAGTGGTTGAGTGCTGGCCTGCGAACCAACTAGTCACTGGTTCGATTCCCAGTCAGGGCACAGGCCTGTGTTTTGGGCCAGATCCTCAGTGGGAAACGTGCGAGAGGCAACCACACATTGATGTTTCTCTCCCTCCATCTCTTCCCCTCTCTCTAAAAATAAATAAATAAAATCTTTAAAAAAATAGAATTCATAATTAATTTTAAATAATCTGGTGCCCAGAAGTTTCTTAAGTTTGAAGTGATTAATTAGAATGTGGTCTAGACTAATACTTGTCAGGGAAAGTGTTTTTCAGCCAAAATACATTTTGTTCCTAGAAGAAACATATTTAGTATTTTCAACAAAGTGGAGCTACAGATAAAAATGTAGTGGGAAATGACTTTCTTTTTGGAGAGAAAAATGTGGGCACCGACTTGGCCGGGATTTGGGAATTCATTTCAGTGTGCAGTCTCTGAGGCCGGAAAGGATCCAGTTCAAATAGCTTCTGACTTTTAAGCGAAGAGACTTAGGAAAATGGAACCCGCGTTCTGTTCCAGTGATATTCCTCATAGGAGGCTTAACAGAGTATTTAAATTTACACCCACTCATTTCTGCACCTTTAAACTTATACTGTATTTTTTGGGCTATAAGACGCACCCCCCAAATTTGGGAGGAAAAGGGGGTGGTGTGTCTTATAGTCCAAATGTAGCTTTACATTTACATTGGTGAAATATTGTGCCATTTATGTTACTAATTATTTTACCACATTTTTTGCTTCAAAAAAAATTTTTTTCCTGTTTTTCTCCTCTAAAACCTAGGTGTGTCTTGTGGTCTGAAAAAGATGGTATTTTATTTGGTTATTATCTTTGTCAAATATTCAAATATTTTTGTTAAAATGAAAAAAATATATTTCCAAATTGCGACACCTAAAACCATTTTTAAACCCATTTCCTTGCACATTACTGTCTAAAGGACTAAAAACAGATTCTCTCCAGGTGAGCTTGCACATATATAAAGAGACTTCTGAAAAGTGTATGATATTACTTCATGCATATAATGGCTTATAATTGAAATGAATTAATTAAGTTGCTTTAAGTTGAGGTAACTGTAGAATTACACGCAGTTATAATAATACAGAGAGAGAGAGTTACAGAGAGTTATAAGAATACAGAGAGTTATAATAATACAGAGAAATGCCTGCCACCCAGTTCCCCCTGCCATCCTGCGTAACCGCAGTTTACAATCACTCATTTTAAAACAAGGTTGATGTGAATCCATTAATCGATCAGATTTAACACCAGAACTAATGCATTTCTCCTCTTTTAAATGACAACTCAATTCCTTTGCAAATTAAGCAAAAATTGCCAGGACTAGAAGAACATGAAAGAGATGAAAAATACAAGATTCGGTGGAAAGAACATTTGAATGTTTTGGCTAATTTGACTTCTCATTTAATATTAGACAAAGGTCATATTTAATATTTATATTTTTGGAATAAATTCAACGAGTATTTGCTATGCAGTTTGATAGCGAAGAGGACAGATTTTAAAGTGGAACCTACTAACTGTGTAACTTTGGATGAATACTTTGCCTCTGTCTGCACCTGGACATGGGGTCATAAAAGTTCTCCCACATGGTTGTTGCCAGAAGAGAGGGAGATCGAGATCGAGGTAGAGAGCTGGAGAGAGATAGATGCATGTGTAGAAAAGAAGGAAAGATTAATTCAAGGCCAAGAGGGATTGAAAAAGAAAAAATAATATTGTTTTGAAAGCTAAGTTAACTCTTAAAAAACTAGTAGAGATTTTTCAGAACTTCCTACCTGGGGAGAGATCACCCAGGAAGAGATACCGCAAGAGGGGGTGTCTGTTTTCTACATAGGACACTGAGTCCAACGAAGCATGTGACTTTTTTTGTATTCCTCTCATGTCTTTGTCCTATGGGCCACCACTGTGCAGGCCAGAAGGCCACTTCCAGGTTTCACCCCTGAGTCATCTCACGAGGCAGCTGTGCCTTTTCAGGGAGCTGGGCTGCAAAGATGTACAGTGTGCGCCAGTGAGCAGATGGACCGTGAACCAAATCAGTGCCCAGGGCTGCTGAATGATTTGACGTGTGGGAAAGTCCATCTTTATAAGTGAACAGACAGATGACCTGTACAGACGTTGGCCTGGGATGCGCCACTACTTTAACTTGTTCACTCTCTTTGAAGGATCAGTGTTAAAAGAGGATGTAACCATAACTCTTACACAAATATAAAGGGACACATTTCAAAAATTTTATTTAACTCCTTAATGAAGGAACTGGCAAGATATTACATATGTTTAAAAGAGAATAATGAATGCTGAAAAGAATTGGATGCAAATGGATGCTAATTAGCAAAACATGGCCATATCTATAGGGCTATAATTAGCAGCATTCCATTTGGACACAATTTGCATTTCTATGGACAGCAATTATTTGAACTGCCCTGAGAGGCAGATTTAGGCTACAGTATATGGCAAAGGTGGTATAAGACTTCATCCCAGCAGCCTGGAGAAAGATCTCTTGCTGGCTTTGAAGAAGTAATCTGACACGTGGTGAGAGCCTAGGGCTGGGACCTGAAAACAAGCCTGAGGGAAGTCTGTAGAACTGAGACCCCTAGCCAACAGCAGCCTTGCAACAGCAAGGAACTGAGCTCTGCCAACCAGCTGGATGAGCGTGGAAGAGAACCCTGAGGTCCAGGTGAGAATGCGGTCCTGGCCAACACCTTAATTCCAGCCTTGTGATACCTTGAGCAGAGGACCCAACTACATTGTGCCTGGCCTTCTGGCATAGAGAAACTGAGAGATAATAGATGGGTTTGGTTTCAGCTACTAAATTTGTTCCATAGCAATTGAAAATGAATTCAAGTACTGCCTGTTTTTTACAAGTTGACTTTTATCTCTAGAGAGTTGTATGAGAGTCTGGTCATAGACAAAGAGAGAGAACCCAGATGGCTGAGCTAGTAGGATAGCTACTAAATTTTAGTCTTTGACAAGTTTTTCTCACTCTGCATGGAACAAAACTGTTCCTAAACTTTGACTAAACTTTCGATCATTTCACGGTGTGTTTCTCTGCTTTGTTTTTTGTTTTAAACTAGTTTTTCACCCCCAGGCACACACAGCAGGAGCTAAGTTAGCTACATTTGACAATAGTTTCCAGGGGGAGTTACCCATTCGTGTTAAAGGAGGAACCACAATTTTCTTTTCAGTGTGATATTAGACAAGACTTCCAAGGTTCTGCAAATGCAGAACCTGCTGTCCCCCTCTATCTGATTAGACTACACTAAAGTGCCATGAAGGCATTCTTTGTGTCCTGCCCATGTATGCGGTGATTTACACTCGCTGGTCAGGATTCGGGAGGAGGACAAGCACACCCCAAGGAGCCTCTGAAAGGTGAAAGCATTAGTTAGGTCAGAGAAACCCATGGTCTTATCAGGACTGCTGCCCTGAATAAAATGGCTGTAAGGTAGAATTCTCAAATTAAGTGGGTTGTAGGTGACCTAAGGTACGAGGTGTGAGGACTGGGAGCAGCACAGGAGAAAGCCCTCAGGTTAGTGGGCAAACTGTGGGTGGGTGGTCAACCAGATGGCCCAGAGCCAAGAGGAGCCGATGGTCCAGGCACTAAACAGAGGTAATGGAAGCAGAAGAGAATGAGGGGAGCAATGTGCAATCCAAGTGTCTAAATTAGGCATTTCACTATGAATTATGGGACATTCCAGCTCCTGCAGGAGCTGAAAAGATAGTTATGATAGGATAAAGGATGTGTCTGGAAGATGATCCCAAGTAAAACCTTAGACTGTTGGAGTTCCAGAGGGCTTCTGGGCCCCAGCCCCTCCTGTTAGATACAAGAGAACTGAATCCTGATCACACGGGAGGTTAGTGTCAGGTCTGACACCTGAATCCAGTTTTCTCTAGTCTCAGTCCCGTGTGATAGTATTTACCCACACCTTTCATTTCTAAGAAGAAAAATAAGTAAGTAAGTAGATTAATAAGTAACTAAGTAAGAAACGAAGGAAGGAAGGAAGGAAGTAAATAAAGTATTTAGAGGGAAGACTAGTGAGAAAGGAAGGAAGTTACAGTGGTTTGAGATTACCAGGGCATAAATGGTGCACAGAGAAAAAGGAATATTTGAGAGATAAGAAAGAAGAAGCCAGATTTGACAGTTTCTGGGATAGACAGTGCAGAAGACAAAACAAACAAACAAATAAACATACAAGCCCAAACACGGAGTAACCAAATCAAGCACCAGAAAATGATGGATTGGCTGTACTGGCTGTCTATTACACAAATGAATTATTACAAATTTAGTGGCTTAAAATAACATACTTGCTCTTTCATAGCATCTGTGGGTGTGGAATCGGGCCCAGCTTAGCTGGGCCCTGTGCTTCAGGGTCTCTTATAAGCCTGCCATGGAGATGTCAGGGCTGCAGTCCTATGTTAAGGTCGGACTGGGAAAGAATTCACTTCCAAGTTCGTGTGGTTGTTGGCAGGATCCACTTGCTCGCTGGCTGTTGGCCAGGGGCCGCGTCTTCTTGCCACATGGACTTCTCAGCTGAGCAGCTCACAGCAGGGTCATTTGCTTCACTGAACCAAACACGGGAGAGAATCTGCTTGTAAGATTAAAATGACAGTCTCATGCAACATAATCACAGAAGTGATCTTAGCTATCCTCTACTCATTACAAGCAAGTCCCAGGTCTTGCCCACATTCAAGGTAAGAGAGTTAACAAGGGCATAAATACTAGCAGGTGGGAATCACTGGGGGCCATTTTAGAGTCAACCCATCGAATCAGAAAACCTAGCATCCCTCCAAATATGCAAGAAAATATATATAGAAAGGCAGTTAAAGTAAGTAAAGTAAAATTGATTCACTTTCAAACCCCCAAACTTTCAAATGAAATCTAGAACTATAGACAATTTGAGGTCGAACATTTGACATGGACTGTTTGGAGAAGGTGACCACCTGCAGCACGTAACAACATGTGAAATGACAAATGGAGATCCAAGTGTACGAAGAAACTGGGGAATAGTTGACTTTCAAATGAACAAAACAAGCCAAAATGGTGCCTACAGAAGTAAAGATAGTTAATTCAAATGGAGGTAATACTTACTTAAACCTCAAACATGGAAGTTCAAGAGGACTTGGGGCTGAAAAAAATAAGGCATTTGATGCCTTACAAAAATGGTATCCTTTAAGCAAGAAGAGCAGAAATGAGATTAGAGAGACTGAGGGGATAATAATCACGGGAAGTGAGAATAAACTACCTGATTTGGTGTAAAAGTGACAGGAAGAGGAGAGGGGGAAACTAGCAGAAGCCCCGGGATCCAGATGGATGGGAAAAGCTGGCCCCTGTTAGCTCTGCTAAGCTTGGTTTTGTTCCAGCAAGCTGTCTCTACGGAAAGGCGCTCTACATTGATTAATCAAAAGGCTTCACACTCTCTTGCAGGAAACTCGCCAAATCCACGCTGGTCCTGGTGCTGGTCTTCGGAGTGCATTACATCGTGTTCGTGTGCCTGCCCCACTCCTTCTCGGGGTTGGGGTGGGAGATCCGGATGCACTGTGAGCTCTTCTTCAATTCCTTTCAGGTAGGGCGCCGTCTAGTAAATCGGTTCTTGTGATTTGCTTTCTCTGTCCCAGCCCCTGGCAGCCTCTTCCTCTGCCCCTCTGGCTTTCTCACACCTGTCTCCTGAGGTCACGAGAGGGCGCTATTCTCCGGTGCGCCCGGTGTGCCTGTGCTTTTCCAACCTGCAGAGGTCAGGTTAGTCTGCGACCACAGTAGGAGCTGTTCCTCACAGAGGAGCCTGGGGGGCGAGAAAGTGTGTTTTAAACTGTGCACCACCTGCAGGATAGGGACCTCTGCATGGGTATGGAAAATGAATGAAAGGCAAGAGAGGGAGAAGGCAGGGATGAAGAAATAAAGGAGGTAAAAAGAGGAAGAGGGGGCTTCTACACATTTTGTCTTGTTTGAAAGTAACACTGTCATCCGTCACATGGATTACTGCAGGTGCGTCCTGACCTTCTTCCTGGGGAGGCGTTTGCTGCCACCTCCCTCCTTCCCTCTCGTCTCCCTACAATAGTCTGAAGAACCTAAAACACAAGTTTGATCGTGTCACCTATCTGACAGACGTATCCAGAGGCTTCCTCTTGCACTCAGAATAAAATCCAAATGCCATTTCCTGATGTGCACAGCCCTGTGTGGCAGGGTTCCTCAAGCTCATTCCTGCCTCAGGGTTCGTACACGCTTTCCCTTTGCCTGGAATGTTCTTCTCCTTAATATTCACAAGGCCTAACTTGTTCTTGTCACTCAAGCCAGCTTAAATGTCACCTCCTCAGAGAGGTCCTCTGTTGAGTTTCTTATCTGATTCATCTTCATTCTTCTCTGTCAACACCACTCGTTTTGCCTGCATAGCCCTTATCCTGTTCCATTTTTCTTGTGTGGCTATTTGTTTATATTTTATCCATTTGTATCTCCTTCTAGAATGTTAAAGCCTGAGAGAACAAGGACCATGCCTGTCTTGATTCAACTGTTTATCCCTGGCACACGAGCACTTCATATTGCATAAGCTCAATAAATATTTTTGAATGAATGAAAACAACACTTTGTCTTTTTACAATACAACCCTCCATGTCTGTAATTTCCAGCATTCACAGTGTATAAATATCTCTTACCAACCAGGAGATACTCAGTGAGCCTTGAGTGGCAACATAAATGAAATGAATAGAAGAGAAATCAGTTCTTCGTGTATTTTGGCATGTTTTATTCAGTTGCTTGCTTGGTTCAGCTGATACGAAGGAAAGCTCTCAGACAAATTTAATGTACACTTAAGGATTTGGAAACATTAGGAGAGAATAATATAAACTTTTCTGAAGGACTCATTTGACGTGAGATACTGTCGTGCTGCGAACTTCATGCACGGTCAGCACCTAATGGGCTCTTTCGTCCCCCAGGGTTTCTTCGTGTCCATCATCTACTGCTACTGCAACGGAGAGGTACGTAGGCTGAAGGGGCCCGGACAGCCCGCAGGTCTCCGTCACAATGTGACCGAAGCGCTTTAGGATCCCCGGGAGTTACACGACAACATGGCCAGGGAGAGAAGAGATGTTTTAATCATAAACTATTTTGAGAAAGCAAGAATTAATTTCAATAAGCTAAAGTCAATTCATTTATAAACCCTGATATAAAAAAAACTCGTTGAATGCAAATTGAGACTTGGAAGGACAGTGAACTTCATATTCCAGTTCATACTTAAATTTATTAATCAATGTCAAGTTCTAGAAAACACTTAAATATGTATTCTAGGGACAAATCCATTAGAACCCTTTGACATTTTTTTACACTACAAGATGGTGGTGGGACAATTCACCATCATCCAGGAGTTGGCTGAAGGGGAGTAACTGAACTGTTCTTTTAGGGGACATGAGCTTTCCAGGTTTCCTCTTTCCCATGGAACTTCCAGATAAGCTTCCTTCTGGAAAGTGGCCATAGCTGTGCAATTCACTCTCCAGCCAATGAACAGAAAGAAGAGCCCCACCCCATTAAGACTGCATTTGGGTGTCTGCTTCTCAGAGTCCGGTCCTCTCCCGTCTTCCTCCTTCATAGGCCTAGGCAGGGTGATAGAGTCACATCTCAGGCTGAGTTCCTTTCATGCCATTCCTCAGCCACAGCTGCCACTATTAGTCTCTTTCTCTTTCAACCCGAGTCCTCTTTTTCCTCTCCCACAAGTGAGATGTTGCTATGGGCTGTGTTTCAGCCTCTATTAAAATACTAATCTTGGACAATGCTCTTTACCCTCTCTGTAAGCCTCAGTTTGCTCATCACCAGTAATAACACCTACCTTGCAGATTTTTTTGAGACTGAGGTAGTATATATATATGAAAAGTCCCTGGCATACATCGGACCCTTAATTAATGACTATTACATTCATTGCAATCGGGGCAAACATTCGTCTAACAAAGCTGCAGGGTCTCCCTGATGGTTTCTGATGCTCAGTATGGTTCTCACTGTTTAGGTTCAGGCTGAGGTAAAGAAGCTGTGGAGCCGGTGGAATTTCTCCATCGACTGGAAGAGGACGCCCCCATGCGGCGGCCACAGATACGGCTCCGTGCTCACCACCATGACGCACAGCACCAGCAGCCAGTCGCAGATGGCCACCAGCACTCGAATGGTGCTCATCTCCAGCAAAGCGACCAAGGTGGCCAGCCGACAGCCTGAAAGCCATGTGACTTTACCTGGCTATGTCTGGAGTAACTCTGAGCAGGACTGCCTGCCACACTTGATCCAACAGGAGACCAAGGAAGGTAACGTGTGGCAGGGAGATGAAACTCTAATGGAGGTGTCTTCCAGACCATTGGAATGCACCCCAGGCCCTGAAGGAAGCAAAGGAGAAGTAGAGGATGTTCTCTGAATCAACATCTGTGGCTCAAAAGAGCTGGCCCATCTGATTGTGCAAGAGCTGATAGTCCAAGAGATTGGCTGTTATTCATCTGCTTGAGCCCCAGAGCTGAAAATTCAGGGATGAAGTGGTATTTTCCAAACGTTTCAGGCTCCACGAATTGGTTCCTATAAACACTAAAGATACAAAAGGAGAGGTGTCAGTGGTGGACTTTGTTACCTTATTTTGGCATCAGATTCTCCTTTAAATTTGATGTGTGGTACTTGCTTTGTGATTGTTTATTTTTCTGCTACTTTTGGGTAGAACACATTTTAATTGCTTGGCTTGAATTTTGCTTATGTATATACCACTCTAAGTATGATAGAGATCATTTGTATGTGTCAGTTTCCTTTTAGGAAATCAGTATTCTCTTTTCTTCTTTCCGACTTGAATATACTCCTATCCCCACACTCACTGTGTCTGGGTGTAAGAGCGATCAGGGTCTGAAAAGTTATGGTCAGAGACTGAGGATTAAGAACAAGTGCACACCGGCAAGTGAGTGAGCTGGACTTCGGTAAGATAATACACTGATGACAGCTAGACTTGTTTCTTTCCAGGAACAAGGAAAATTACTTTAAAAAGAATATTGCACATATTTCTCCTTCTGAATGTTCCCCCCTCTGTGATCAGCCATATCGCAGGTCTTCAGTGGTTTGTACACTTTGACCTGTTATAAGGTTTTTCTGTCAGTGAGCTTGTGTCTGCAACTACTCCTATCTGTAATCATTTATATTTAGTGTAAATCACTTGTATTGATCATAAATCACACTGCACCTATGCTTTTTTCTTCTTTGTTCTATTACTGTATTCCAAATGGCATGTGGGATAAATTAAAAGTTTGTTTTAAAAATGCATTTTGGGTCACTTTTTAAGATTTTTTCTCAGCATCTCAGCTTGTTTTGGGGAACCAAGCAAATGTCCCTTCTCTACAGGTGCAGGGATAAGCATGTAGCTCCAGTACTTTTTTGAACTTGACATTTCAGTATGTTGCAGTAGTAAAACATTTATTGAGTGCATGTCAGGTACCCAGCATCCTGCTAGGTGTTTACAGGCATTATTTAATCCTCACTACAAACTTGTGGAATAAGTCTTATCACTGTCACCCTTTTTACAAATGATATTGTGACTCAGAGAGGTGGAGTAACTTACCCAAAGTCACACAGCTAGTCATTGACAGAACATGGTTTCAGACACAGATCTACTGACTTCAAGTCCATGTTCTTAACCGTTATGCTATGCTGTCACCAATATAATGTCACCCATTAACCACTTCAAAAAATTCAGCTGAATTCCTTGTGTACTGAGAGTGCTTCTGGAGCTGTTACTGTTCTGTGTTTTAGTCACTGAACCTCATGAGGTTTTCTCTCTAGTGGGGGCAGACGGATACACACAGGAAATGAAAACATCACAGAACAGTGCATTTTCAGATGAAATGACACTGGTCCAGGCAATCTATTTCATTTTACTGAGCGATTTAACCAACATGCAGATAGTGTCGTGGTAAGTAAGGCACTCTGATGTCTACACACCCTCTTGACAAACATCACATTCTCTTTCCCTGCTCTTCCTCCGCTGTGCCGCAGTGCAGGCCTTTTCCTTCCCCTCCGGTTTATGAAGGTGCCGTTGTGCATATTTAATTAGTCTGATTCGTCTCTGCATGGTCACACCCCCTTGCTGCCTCCCTGTTGGGAGAGAGCCATGGCTGGCTGAGCGCAGCTCCATTGCTAGCTTTGTGCAAGGCTTTGTAAAGTCAGTTAACGTCCCTTCTAGTTCACATTCTCTAAAATGAAATAATATCTGTCTACCTCAGAGAGATGACCTGATGATAAGAGACATCACACATTGAAAGGACTTTGTAACATAAAAATTTCACACAAATACTTGGTTTGGGTTGTTGTTACATTATTTTTTTCAGTTCAACCCCTTTTGTCCCATCATACTATAAAAGGCCTCATTGGTAATTGCAATATAATAATTGTTAGTTTATCTATCTGTCTATCTGTCTATCTATCTATCTATCGAATAATATGGGAAATATTAAGGGTTTTTACCCTCTAAGCCAACCTGAATTCTAAGGCTAGACTACTACTTCTTTATATTACGAGTACGAATAGTGCCTTCAGAGTTGCCAATGTTTTCCTTAAAGTTTGGTCATTCATTAATTCACGAACATTTACTTTGAGCCTGTTATGTGACAGACACTACACTACGTGCTGGGGCCACAACCAAAAATAAGACATACTCCGTTCCCTGAAGAAACAAGGAACCCCTCAGTTTCTAAGACTCTTGACTCATCTGTGTCCACACATTTTTTTCTTCTAGGTTTTGATGATGTTTCCATTCAATTAGTCAGCTAAGACAATAAGTTATACTAGTCTATATATTTTATCAAGTGAAATATCAGGCAGTTAATCAAGGACTGGCTGATCTAGATGCCAACGTGCAAACTACTGGCTGATAAGCTAAGGTTGGTCCATTACTGTGTTTTATTGCTGTGTCACTGGGCGACAACCACCAGCTGCTGCAGCTCCGTGGTGGCCGGGGGCTGGCCTCTTCAGATGGGGCACAGGGGTGCTAATATGCCCAGGGCTTTCCTAGCCATGTCTGATTATTTCTACCACCTTCTGGGCTCCATTCCCTGATCTAGACAATGCATGGACATAGAACTTTAACCCAGTTTTCTAAAATATTCTTGGGGGAAGGGTATGACATTCTATATAATTTTAATGTTTCTAATAAATTAAGCAATGGAGTATTTTTATATGTAGTGGTATTTAACTCAAGTTTGATATAACAACAAATACTCTGTTTAGATGAGCCCATTAAGAGAAAAATTCATCTCACAGTGTCTGTGCTCTCAGATCCCACACGTACTATTTAAAGCCTCCTCTCTAAGTCCTCACTCGGAGATACTTACTGCTAATACGATATTTTTCCCTTTGGAAATACAGCAATTCCTAGATGCAAATGGATGAAATGATATGATAAGTCCCAGAGGTGTGTGAAGGCAGCCTTATAAGGCTTATTGGCATGGATATTACATTTTGGTACCCTATTTCTCCTGAGGCGAAGAAAGCCTGGCATCAGTGATAATCCATGTTCATCACCGAGTGTAATCAGCTCACAGAGCTCTTACTGTCATAGTGTTGCCTCTTTCTGCTCTCGCTAAATAACATGGAACACCTTTGCCTTGCAGGTTCTAAAGTTGCCAAAAAGGATACTCCTCTGTTTGTGAATCATTGGAAGAAAACGAATAAGGTATGTGTGAGTTGCAGTATATGATTTACCCCCAGAGATTAACGTTATATAATTCAGAGGTAATCTCCTTTGGAGAATATGGTAGAAAGAATAATGCACCTCCCTCCCCCGAATTTGTGACAATGTTAGATTACTTGACAAAGAGGAATGTTGTAAGTAGGGTTAAAGATTACTAATCAGGGAGATTATCCTGGGTTATCAGGGTAGAAGAGGGAGGTGGAAAAGATCAGAAGGATGTGTATAAGGACTGCTGCTTGTTGCTGACTTGGATGGTGGCGGAAAGGGCCCTAAACTAAGGAATGTAGGCAGAGAAGCTAGGAAGAGACAAAGAAATGAATTCTCCCCTAGAGCCTCCAGACAGGAAAACAGGAAAAGAGCCCTATTGAGTGAGACCCTTGTTGGACTTCTAACCTACAGAACTGTACAAACAATACATTAGTATTGTTTTAAGCCACTGAGCTTGTCGTAATTTGTTATGACATCTACAGACACCTATTTCAGAGGTTTATATTGCTTGCCTATATGGAAAGAACTGCAACTGAAAGAACTACGTAATTGTTGTTGCCCGCTTGCTTCACGGAGTCTACTTCTTTTGCTAGTGTTTGCGGTGTTTTATGTGCTGCGTTTGCATGAAGGAGTGTTGACTCACTTGCCATTTAACTATAATTCACTCTTATCAGCAGTTGTTTCTTTTTAGAAATGTAAACATTTACACGGTTGGGTTTATTCAAAATCCGTGAAGGACATTCTCATGTTTTCTGAAGAGTTATTCAATATCTTGTTTTAGGGGTTGGGTTGCAGTCTTTTTCTCTCAGCAAGCCTGCTCTGCCTATGTCCTCCACTCTCGGACCCTGTCCCTAACACACAGGCCACCGCTTACTCGGGAAAGCTCTTCCCTATTCATCCTGGGATGCTTTTGGCAGAGGACATGGCCTTGTCACTGCAGGTCGTAGGTATTTAGGAATAGTGTAGGTAAATAGCTGATGGACGCCCACTTTGTTTTAAGAACTGAGCTCAGTATTTTCAGCATGTTACCATATAATCTTCATAACACACTATGATGTAGTCATTGCCATTTCACAAAAATGTTGAGACAGCCAGAAGTTAGGTGGTTTGCTCCAAGTCAGAGTGACTGAGCCTTGGTTTGAACCCAGTTCCATTTGACTCCAAGGCCCCTGATTATTCCCTCACTCACATGGCCCTTTTTACTTTCTTTATCAAGAGCCTAATAGTATAAAAAGTCAATGAGGAAACAAAAATGAATTAGTTCAGTTATTCTAATGGTAGAATTAGCAATAGTTATAGGAATATAAAACATAGTAACGTGATTATAGTTTCAGATTAAAGTGTATTTATCTCTCAGTATTTCATGACTATAACAATAAAAAAAACTTTTAAATCTAAACTCTTCTTTTAATTCTACCCAAAATATCTGAATAGATATAAAGACCTAAGTACTGTTCTTAAGCTGCCTCATGAGACTGTGGAAAATTTGCCCACATATTGTTGCAGAAATGACTTCTGACAACTTGACTTCAGATTACTCATCTTCGTGGCATTTAAAGATAGCTTTTATGTAGCTTTCCATTTATTCACTATTATAAAAACCACTCAGCAATGGAAGTACCTATAAATGGTGCAGAGCCAGGCAAAATGGTAAACATTCTTATCTGTCACTGACTCTCAATTTAATGCTGTGAGCATTGAAATTCAGCTCCTACTTAGACCTCTAGTCTCTTCCAAAAGCTCATTTCATTTGGGGAGCTTATGTGGTTCATTTGCTTAATTATTTAAATGGCTAAATAAGAAAACAAATTCAGTATATGAAGCTGTGAGTTTGTATAACACTGAAAAATTTTTTAATGTTGTACAAACTCGCTCCTGACCACGTGGCTCAGTTGGTTGGGCATTGTCCCACAAAGCAAAAGGTTGCTGGTTTGATTCAAGGCACAAGCATAGGCTGTGGGTTCGATCCCTGGTTGGGGTGCATACGAGAGACAACCGATCGATGTTTCTCTCCCTCTCTTTCTTCCTTCCTTCCCCCCTCTCTAAAAATACATAAAGTATTTTAAAAAGTTAAATTTATTGGAGTGACATTGATTAGTAAGATTTTATTTAACTTTGTGTGGCGAGCACGTGATGCAGTATACAGATCATGTGTCATAGAAACATACACTTGGAACCCATATGGTTTTAGTGACCTATGTCACCTCAAGAAATTCAATTTAAAAATGGAAATAAATAAACAAAAAAGATTGCATAGGCTTCAAGTGCACATTTCTAAGATACATGATCTGGACATTGCACTGTGTGCCCACCGCCCCAAGTCAGATCTTCCATCACCATATATTTGGCTTCTTTCACCTTTTACTGCTCCCTCCACCTCCCTTTCCCCTGGTAACTGCCATGCCGTTGGCTGTGTCTGTGAGTTTTGGTTTTATATTCCACATATGAGTGAAATCATGCAGTTCTTAGCTTTTTGTGACTGACCTATTTCACTTAGCAAAATATTCCCCAGATCTACCCATGTTGTCACAAGTGGCAGTAATTCATCATTTTTTTACAGCCTCTTTTTTTTTAGATTTTATTTATTTATTTTTAGAGAGGGAAGGGAAGGGAGAGAGAGAGAGAGAGAGAGAGAGAGAGAGAGAGAGAGAGAGAGAGAGAGAGAGAGAGAAACATCAATGTGCGGTTGCTGGGGGTCATGGCCTACAACCCAGGCATGTACCCTGACTGGGAGTCGATCATCATTTTTTTATGCCTGGCTAGTATCCCGTTGTGTACATGTACCACATCTTCTTTATCCAATCATCTATCAAAGGACACTTGGGTTGTTTGCAGGTCTTGGCCAACCATGAAAAATGCTGCAGTGAACGTAGGGATGCATACATCTTTGTGAATAAATGTTTTCAAATTTTTTAGGGAGATATCCAGAAGAGGGATTGCTGAGGTCATATAGTAACTCTAGTCTTAATTTTTTGAGAAAGCTCCATACTGTTTTCCATAGTGGCTGTACCAGTTGACATTCCCACCAGCAGTGAACAAGGGTTTCTTTTTCTCCACATCCCCTCCAACACTTGTTATGACCTGTCTTGTTGATAATAGTAGCCATTCTAACAGGTGTGAGGTGGTATCTCATTGTAATTTTGATTTGCTTTTCCCTAGCAGCTAGTGAAGTTGAGCGTATTTTCACATATCTATTGGCCATTCGGAAGTGTCTTTGGGAGAAGTGTCTGTTCAGGTTCTCTGCCCATTTTTTTAATTGGATTGTTTGTTTTGTTTTTTTTTGATGTGGAGTTCTATGAGTTCTTTATACATTTAGAATATTAATCCCTTTTTGGAGCTGTTGTTTGCAAATATCTTCTGCCATTGGTTGGTTGCCTTTTTGTTTTGTTGGTGGTTTCTTCTAAATGTAACTTTTTTCCCCCCACATCTCTAGGACATACAGCAGATCCTTACTGACCAAAGACATTTCCAAAGTCTGCCCACCTTGACCTCCACACAGCATGGTGACAGAGGGCCTCAGAAAAATGCCAACCTGTCCAGGCAAAAGACAGGCCATTTAGCTTAGATGAGGGGTATACCATTGAGTAAGTGGAACATGTAACACTTTCAAAGCTACTGTAACTTGGAAAGAATGTATCACTTAATCATTGGAACTCTTTAAAAGGTGCACATGGATCAGAACTACCATATGTGCTTTAATCTTGCTGGACCTCGTTTTGGGGTTGGATTATGGGCAGAATAAACCAAGAAGGTTTTCACAGGCCTTTTTGCACACAAAGAGAGTGGCTATTTAAAACTGGACTACTTCAGCAAGTGCTAGTTCCCTGACAAATATTGACCTGGGTTTGATCAGTAGAAAAACAACAGGCAGACCTAGATTGGGGACATTTGACAGCATAATTGGCCAGTATTCCTTAAGTCTGTCAAGGTCGTGAAAAGAGAGGTTAGACTGAGAAACTGTCATGGTCGCTGGAGACTGGAGATATATGATGACTAAATGCAATGTGTCACCCTGAAACGGAAAGAGATTAAGGTAAAGTCTGGTAAAGTCCAAATGAAATTTGGAGTTTAGTTAGTAGTAAATGTGCCAATATTAGTTGTTAATTTTTGACAGATAGACAGTGGTGATAGTGGGGTGTGTAAAAATAGGTTTACAGTTGTGAGTATGGAAAACAGAGTTCATTCTTGTACTATTATTTATTATTGTGTTATTTTTCATACAAACAACTGTAAAACTACCTTTGCCTACCCCTGTATAAATGTTAAAAGGGAAAACCCATTCTTAGGCAAGAGGTTTACTGTCTTTGCAACTTTTCTGTAAATATAAACTATTCCAAAAAAAGTCTCAAAAAAATCTCATTTTAGCAAATTGGGAATAAATTTAAGAAATCAGTATAACTATCATATTCTAACTCCTCTTGGATTTTTCCATATCAAATATTTGATGTGGTTGAGTTGCCATATTAACAAAAACACATACCAGGCTACTTTGGCTTATAAATATATCTAATATTAACCCCACTTTTAAGAATAAGTAATAATTACTGAATGCCTTTATCTGAAAATGTTAAACATTTGTTTTTAGTTGTTCGAATAGCAAACCTTCTACCTGTTTCACATTCACTAATTACAATTCAAATTTTCTAGTTATAATTTAAATTTTTGAAACCCTTGGGGTGGAGGAAATGATGAAAGAGTGGTTTGGAGACGTTAGCGTTTGGAGTTGTCATTGTATCACTGTTCTCTCTCTGGTAAAGCCTTCCTCCCCTCCCTACCCCACCTTGCCCAGTTTTTGAATGTTACTTTTATTATAGTGGAACTTCTGTCACACTGAAGAGAGTTGGTAAAAGGTCAGACCTGGAGCTCAACTCCTGTAGTTTTATGATATTAGCTGTAACATCATCAAGCATATAACATAAACTCTTCTGTGTATTTTGTGCTTGACAGTTTCCCTTCTGCAAAGGCATCATTTTCTATAATGGAATCTGTATTACACATTGCCCTTTGTAAATGAAACAGTCACAGTAGTTCCGATGTTTGCCTTTCACTTTGATTTTCATGCATATATACATTCATTGATTAGAGTTAAAGTAAATAATGTGTAGAGTCTCTTCTTTGTACACTTTTAGACTATTCCCTTACAATCTTGGAAATTTTCAGTTGAGCAGCAGTGACATGCTGACTCATTTTTTTTGGTTAACCAACATCTATTGAACTCTGTTTAAAAATCACAAATTTAAGATATAGAAATAACAGTCTATCCCTACTGTCAAGATACTCAAGGTCAAATTTAAATACTGTTAGGAGAAAAGGTCGTTCATGGGGGCACAAAGGGGAGGTAGTTGGTTCAGACATGGAGTAGACAGAGGGCTTTCTGGAGAAACCCAGAATCTCTAAAGAAGAGCAGAAGTGAGCAGGCAGGGAAGGGAGGAAGGTATTCCAGGCCCTCGAACCTGCAGTCGGAAAGCTATAAAAGGTTGGAAAAGTGGTGCATTTGGGGAAATGTGCGCCGTGAAAGAAGCAATGTGAGAGATGAGACTGGAGAAGGAGGCAGGGAGAATACTGGGGAGGGCTTGTGTCCCTTGGTGTGCCTGAAAGGGAGTGAGGAAACCCTAAGAGATGTCAGCAGAAAAAGGCAGGTGTGGATTTTTCGAATAACTCCCAGGCTGTATGAGAATGATCTAGAAAAGGTTAAGTAGGAGCAAAGAGATATTCATGAACAATGAAAGGAATGTTAAATAACATAGCCCCTGTGCTCCTTTGTATTTTCATCATCTTATCAGTAATAGTGGAACCGTGTAAAGCTGAGTGACATTGAAATACAAAGGTAGGTGTGAACCAAGCTATGATTGGTGGCAATGAAGGGGTTAGGAGAAAGATGCCATCGAGGAACTCTGGTTTTTGCTGCCCAGAACCTGTTGTTCTTTCTGGTAATAATACTCCACATTAGGAAACCACCCTCCCCTTTTCTCCAGCATGTGATTTAAGTGGGATCCATGCCACTTACAACTCCCAAGTAGGACTTCTTAGGCTGTAAACAAGCAATGTATTTCTTCCCTCTGGCTAGTTATTGGGTGGGCTCTGGGGAAGAAGAAACTTTCTCCTTTACGGGACTGATTGTTAAGATGTGTGCCTGAAGCTGTTATCATACAGCTTGACAATGGAGCCAGCCCCAACGAGGCAAAGTTGACGTTCTCATCCTGGAGGCACTGAAGTAAGAATCCTTTCATTTCATATATAAACCCTTGAATGATGAAACCAATACATTCCTTATTTGTTTGCCTGTTGTCAAGGCTTTTCTGCCATCATCAACCCAAAGTATATGGAAATAAAAAGTCACAGTTTATGCTGAAGTTTATTTTATTCACTCAACAAATATTTAACACATGCCAGGCTGTGCTCAGCAGCGGAGATTAAAGCAGTGAACAAGATAGACAGGGTCTTCATTCTCAGGATGATTGTGTTCGCTGGGAAGAAAGCACAGGCAGTAAACTAATGAAGCCTTGCACAGATGAGATAATTTTGGACTGAGTGGGATGCTGTGAGGAAAATGAATAGGGTGCCGTGACAGAGAGTAATGTTCGGGGAGATGCTTTAGAAACAGCAGGTCAGGGAAAGCCCTTTTTCTGAAAGTGTGGTTTCTGAGCTGAGACAAAAGCCAGCTATGGGGAAAAAAAAAGCAGATGGCATAGCAAGGGCAAAATTCTTCAGCTTGGAAGAGCTCTGAATGTTCTGAAGACAATGAAAGTCAGTATTATTTGAGCAAAATAATGAGCAAGAAAGAGATGACTAGAGAGGCAGGTGTGGTGTACCTCTACCATGAACTAACCCGATTTTAACCCAGATGCATTTCCTTTTCATCTGCACGTCACACACCCTTTTATGTGCCAGGCTCTGGGATAGATAGAGCTGATAAAAGGATGCGTGACTCAGAATTCCTATTGCAGATGATCTCACAAGTCTCTGAGAGTTCCATTCGCCCACAGCCTCTGGGATCTCACGCACTTCTCCAGGCCTGGGCTGGCCTCTCAGTGTTCTGAGCTCGATGTCCATCCCCTCACATCCCTCACCAGTTCAGGCAAGCACTGTCATTGCTGGTCCGCATTCCATCACATTCTTCCTGTGACCTTCTCAGACCCGAACTTTTCTCCTTTAGTTCAGCTCCCCACTTTTTGAGTTGTAAGCGCTTTTCTAATGCAAACCTTTGTGTGCTATCTGATAGCACAAGGACTATCAAAGATGGTATATGATTTGTTGTAGTAGTTGCTGGTGGTCTTAGCACATGCATGCTTATCATTATAATTTTTATATGTATATTTTTAAGGTTGCTTTAAGCCTGTGACAATGAATTCAGGAATTCTGTATAGAATTCCTGTATCTAAGACTGTTCAATGATGTTAATGGAGATAATATGTTTTTGAGGTTTTTCTATAAATTTTCTTAAGAAGCTTAAAGCCAGATGGGCAGATAGATTATGAAAAAATAACTAGAGAAATTACCACACGTGCATACATCTGCTTACTAAATTAGGAGACCCAGGCCTTACATTTTTATGAATCTGCTTGAAGGTGCTTGAGATAGTCACATCGGAGAGAAGACCAGAAAAGCAGAGATAAAGGCAAACAAGATCATCTTTATTGGAAAACAGATTAATTGACTCTGGGCTATTCAATAGACATAATTTATAATTATGAAGGCAAAGTGATGAGAAACAAAAATATATTTTGAAAATATTGAAAAAGTTTGAAAGCTTAGGCCTGCCAAACTTCATGCAGTCATTTGGAATGCTGGGACAAGTATTTCACACCAACCCAAGTGTGGTCCAAGTGGTAAAAATGAATATAGATAATTAACTTTATTTTACTTTTCCTCATTTATTATTTTGTTTTCCTTAGAGTTCTAAGAAAACAATCAAATAGCAATGTGGGTATATATATAGAACTATGAATTTTATATGTACTTAAGGAAAATTTTTTATTTAAATGTAGCCTCCTATATTTTTTTAGTCTAGTAGAATTGCATGAGAAAATGGGCAAATCATGGACAGGCAGACAACACAATGAAACCCTGTGGTGTTCCAAAGAAATAGATAACATGTACCTCTCCAAAAGGCAATTAAGCGTGAAATATAGCTTACAAATTGAACCATGTAAATTATGAAACATAAAGTTCAGTATTTACTGAATCTGTGTAAACATCAAAAATGTGTGTTGGATGGTGATTTATGTTAGTATGGAAGCTGATAGAATATCCAACTTTAAACATAAAGAGAAAAGTAAAAAAAATAAAAATTAAAATAAAGATTTTCTTTGGGGGAAAACATCTGTGCCTTTGTCCATGGAAAACTTATGTTAAATCCTTAATTAGGTTAGCCTGTTTTGCGCTTTTCTTACAAACAAAAATAATTTTAATGGTAAAAAATGTGTGTCGAGATAGAAGGAAAGCACAAAGATAAAAGGTCGTGCCGTTTCACGGCCTGGCGGTCAGCTCTGAGTCAGACTGTGGGCTGCGCCTCTGCACTCACGGTTCTACTTCCGACTGGGCTTGGTGGGGCGCAGCGACGGGGAGACACACCAGCAGGGTGAAGGGGGCACTCAAAGCCCATTCTTCATCAGCAACGAGCTAGCACAGCTTATTTTCTTTGTGAGCAAATTATTCTTCTCAGCGAATAATACCACTGTGATGGTAACATCACCTTATTTTAAAGCATTTGTGTTGTATTTCTTCATTTCTTCGGCTTCCCCCACCCCGCCCCCCGCCCCACTCCCCAACACCATCCCATCTGGCAACCATTCCTGTAAACAAAAGCAGAAACTATTGCAAAAGATAACTGGAAATTCACATTTTCCATGCTGAGTTTCCCAGTGGATTTTGTTAAAAAGACTTTACTGTGTTAACATAAAATACACCTATTTTTAAGCATAATGTTCAGTGAGCTTTGACAAAAGCATATGCCTGTGTACTATTACCACAATCACAAATATTTTCTTCATCCCTAAGAGTTTATTTGTATCCCTTTGTAACCAAACAAAAAAATGGAGGTTCCACTGTTGCCACAAAAGCCAGACTCATGAGGACTTTTACATCTACATTCATGAGAGGTATTAGTCTGTACTTCTCTTACCTTGTAGTATCTTTGTCTGGTTTGCGTATTAGAGTGTTGCTGGTCTTATAGAATGAATTTATTCTTTTCAAAATATTTTCTAATAACTCTTGAGATTTCTTCTTTGACCAACAGATTATTAAAAGTGTGCTGTTTATTTCCAAATATATGGGGGACTTTTCAGATGTTTCTGTTACTCACTTCTAATTAAATTCTGGTGTGCTCAGTGAATATATGCAGAACTACTTTCACCCTTTTAAATTTTGTTGGGACATTTCATGCAACATTATATGGCCTACCTTAGTCAGTGTTCCACACCCATTTGAAAGAATGTGTATTCTTTTGTAGTTAAAAGTTATTTATAATTAATATAGAGTTATACCAACATTTGTGTGGTTAGTCATAGAAATTATAATATTAGTCATTGTACACATTTTTAACACAGTTGATGGCGTTTTGAGGATCGAACATGTAATAATACCTTTTAACCTTATGATACCCTCATCCATTAATTAACAATCCATGTGATTTTTCATCTAGAAATAATTAAGGAAGCAGGTACAGTAAAGAATTTGTACCCAAATTCAAACAGTTGCTAAAAATGATTTAGTTCTTAATGAAATTTTGTTTTGAATAAAAGAGTATTTTTTTCTATCAGCCAGGGAAAAGCTAGGGTGATAGGCTTAGAAACTATGAGTACCCTCTATTTTAGGTATCCATAGGAGAAGTAGGAATAGGTAAATGAGCAACAAACAGTAAAATAAGCAACAGTTACATCCATTTTGTAGAGAAAGTCATTATCTGAAAATTCCAAGATGTAAGGCTGCATCTACTTTATAAATTTTCATCCTGTTGTTATTTGGTTTATAGCAAGTTAAAAACAAACTACTCTCCCATGTGTTGCTGTGGTAACCTGTTTAAAAGCATAATTTTCCTGAAAAAAAAAAGCAGAAATGTCTATGTAACCAATCAAGAATCTCTTTTAAATATCCAAATGAAAACTAGTTGAAGAGAGGAATTGAATGTAGTGAGGCATGGAATTTTAAATTGAGAAAATATATTAAAACATGGTTTTCCTGTAGTAATCTCTCCCACAGACTTCACTCAGGGGTAACAGGCATGCGACGATAAGGCATGGTTCCCTTTTTCCTTCAAATATACTGTCACAGTGATTGATGAGTAGTAAGTCAGAAGGTGTCCTGAGCTACAGTAAAATGAAGAATTCAGCTTTGTATTGATGCATTTAGAATTGGAGGATAAACATGGATATATAATTCATATATATACGATGTATAATTCATATTGGAGTAGGTCTATCATGTATTAAAACTGAACAATGGTTTCAGTACTAGTCACGAATCTGAGTTTTGGCAAATGTCAAGGTGCATCACTTAACTCTTCATATGTAATGATATCTCATATTCAAAGTCAATGCACTTATTTCTGAGCCAGGTAAAAGAACACATAATCATTATAGTAATGGGAAGAAGTCATGGCCCTAAATTAGTGAGCTAAACTTAGATACAGGGAAGCAGGCATAAACCATCTCCCTTTCCTTTATTTATAGTGTGTGTGTGTGTGTGTGTGTGTGTGTGTGTTAGATATAGACGGTGTGTCTGTATTTGTATGAAGTTGGTGGAAAGGTATACATAATTTATCAAATTTGGTGTCAGGTAGATAAACATAGTAAATATGCAGGGATTTTTATTAAAAATTGAAAACCGAAGAAAGCTTAATTAACACAAAAACACATTTGAATTAATTAAAGAGCTGTCACACCCAGTGAGAATATTTCCACAGCAATTGATGCTTACTTTTTAAAGTTTCTGCATAGATTTAAAAATCCAAAGGCCCTGAGACATGTTTCAATGACACTATATTGGGAAATGATATGTTCTCCTCAGACAATGTGCGTGATGTGAAATTATTGGCTTGCTGAAAGATGTTGTGAAAATATAGAAACAATATTAGAGGTGAATACTGGAATATATGTGCATGTCCACACACAACATCATTAAGAACCTGTAAAAAATAGAGTCATTACTCCTGAATAAGAGTAATGGGACTTAATTAAGACACTTCAGAATGATGAACATATAAGAAGAACTGGCCAGTTACTTCTTTTCATGCTGTCCTTTCATTCAAGAAAATGATGAAACCTTGGTGAGATGAAGGGCCTGAACATGAGGGAAGACTCTAATATGAAATATATTGAAATATAAGAGATTTGACTGATGAGTGCCCAATGCAGAAAGTCTCTAAATCATATAGCTTATCCGAATGCAAAGGAAACGGTATTTTTTTATCATCGTTGTTTATTCTCACTGGGTTTATGATGAAATTGATGCCCACAATGTAGTCAATCAGGATTTAAAGTTCATTATGCACAGATTACTAATAATGTTCACAGTGATAATTGCTTAGCCAGATCCTTGCTTAATGGGAATTAAACCAGTCAGTGAGGTAGCTAATCTCGTTTAGGTGGAAGCCACAGAGGCCTGGGCGCCAAAGGGCTTGTTCTAACTCAGCCCGGCACAGGCCTGCCCTGCAGCCCCCTAAGGGTGCCCATGATTCCATTTTAGAACAGGGGAGTGAGTCATCAAGCTTTCCACCTGAAGTCTTTGTGACTGAAAACTTCTATCTAGATAATACTCAATTTTTTCACGTGGGAAACAATCTGAGGGAACCAACAAACTGAGCAGTGGATTTTCTCAAGATCCTTTCTTGTGTTAGGTCATGACTCCTGGGGGCTGCTCTCACTCCCTGCGGGTTACCGTGGTGGGGAGCACTGGCTGGAAAGCAGGGGTCCCCCAGGAGCCCAGAGCGGGAGTCCCCACGCCACACAGTTTGCTGCACCCCTGGGTGGCAACCAAGAACACTTTGGCTCTGCCAGGCAGTGGGTCACTGCCCAGGCTGTAAATATTTAGTTTGCTCCCATGTCATCTTTATCTCCTTTTAGATTACCAAGTGCTCCATGGATGAGTAACAATTAAACACTCTGTCGGAAACAGTTCACTTCCTTAAATCAATGTAATACAAATGTAATCAGAAAATTTCTTGATAAAAGAGTCAATGTTGCTTTTAAAGGTATCAATGCAATATTATTAGTACATGTAATTGGTACATTTTTGTCAAAGCAATGAGCCTATTCTTTTGATACCGATAAGTAGGAAACGATTTCCTTTTGAAAATTCACTGCCAATACCTCTGATACCACTTTCTAGAACATGGGGCCATCAAGATTCCAGTGTGAAGCAAAGTGATCATGTTTAATATTAAGTGCAAGGGGGTGAAGATAAGCTTGGCTTTCCTTATTATTGTTGTCTATTTGAATAATATCCCAACAGCATTTTATTTGGTCCTTTCTAAATAAAAGCTTAGTAATTTGTAGATGGATTACTAAGACCAAGTTGTACGTATGTGTGTGGTTCTGTGTTCTGTATTGAAAATAAATTCATTTGCATTCTGGTGTTGCTCTCCTAAGTAATATTTTATTAAAATGAAGGAAGACTAAATGTATACTCCATTTTTAAAAGCCTCACATTTTAAAATGAACTAGATACTTTAAATGTTTGTTAAATAAGGGAAGAAACTGATTTTAAAATGTAAGGGGAAATGGACAGTCTTACAAAATTAGGGCACATGAATGCAGGCTTTTAATATTCATTTTTCTTCTTATGAATCAGCTGAAGAAGGCTTAGGGATGATACTGTTGATTACATCCCTCTCAGCTGAAACTGCATTACAAAGCGCAAATTGCAATATTATGATGGCTAGAAATATCTATGTTAGCATGAACCTACTACAATATTTTATCATGCTCCTAAATGCACTTTCTCTAACAAGTAAAATTGTTCAAGAACTCAATTTATAGATTACCTTTTCCTTTTCCATGGGTTTTGTTTCTGTACACTTTTCTCCTCTTCAATTTCTCCTCATACAGACGCAACAACATTGCTTTCCATTCTTGTGAGAGTTGTTGAGACTAGAAGCATTACAAGGGCAGGAATTATGCGAAAATGCTCCCAACTAATAAATACTACAATGTGGGCAAATCTAGGGGCTTCCAGTTTGCAGTCATTGGCACAATTTGCCCTGCAAGCAAGGATTTTAAATGGTTGTTTGGAACTACAGGTACAAAGACCACAGGTATAAAAGTTAGGGTAGTTTCTCCATTTCAGCTGATCTACTTTGGAGCGGCTCTTTGTAGAGTACATTCTGGGGACCACTGGAGCGTCCCTACGGCCTTTGGTCAGGGCCCCTGAGGTCCTTTTTCCAAGTGCGTATCTGGGCAAGGCTCAATTATCTTCATCTTCTTCAACCAAAAATAACACTTCACAACAAATTGGATGAAAAGCAGCTAGGAAAACCTGGCTGTATTCTGTTAAACCAGACTTTAATTAGATTTTATAAGAATCTAAGACAGTGCTATTCTCACTATGTTTTGAAACTATAGTTATTTTTTTCATAAAAATGTTTATTATTATGCATATCACATATTGTTAATTTACAATGACTTTATCAATGAGTATATTTAAATGCCATGCTATTAATTTCTAATATGGTAAATACTGATGGATGTAACGGACACAAACAAAAGCTCTTCTGGGTTCTCAATATTTAAGAGTGTAAAGGGACCTGGGACCAAAAAATTGGAGAGCTGATGCTTTAGGGTATACTTTCTACCAATTAAAGCAGAAGAAAATGTATTTTTATCCTGAAATTAAAAATCTGCATACATATGAATTCTGGGTTCATTGTCTCAAGCATCTATTTTAAGGTCGTCTTCATGGCACTCGACGTCACGAGGTTTTAGACTAGCATCACTACAGATCCCCGAGCCCGTGTCAATGCAGAGCCTATGGCAGCGGCTGCAGGTTCTCCGCATGTGCGTGCTCTGGACACAGCATTCCTCTCCACTCCCATTCCAAAGCTTCCAACTGGAGCACCTGCAACTGTTTGCTTTCAGACTGTCTCCTCTGCCAGAAGTGCTGGGGAGTAAGTTCACCCAGGGAGCAACACTTAACCAAAGACAGACAGGAGCTAATGGGCTCATACCCAGCTCCTTCACCCTCCGGTAGAGTAGGTCAAAGCTGTGTCGCACAGTCTCCTGCAGGATGGAGCTCAGTTGACCAAAGTCATAACCTGCTAATCACATACCCTCTACTGGCTTCATTCCCTTCCCTGTCACACCTCCCCCACACCCACAGATGTGTTTCTTGGAATCACCTATAATAAACTATTCAAATTCTTTTCTCAGGGTTTGCTCCTGGGAGAACCCAACATAAGACAACAACTCACCGAAGAACAGACCTCTTGTGTGCAGCTGAGACAGGAATAAAACCCCGAGGTCTCTTGCTTATCAATTTAGGGAATCTTTTGTATGACCCTTAGTCTCTCTAAAGCCCAATATACTTCAAAGGACTAAGACACTATTGCTTTTTACAAAAATAAGTTATCAGTAATTAAAATGCCAAAAAGCTGGATCATTCTGACATTTCATTACTAGAAGATATCCTCTGTTTTCATTCCTCTCAGAGATTTTCAAATCAAAACATTTCCACCATCGCTGCCTTGACCTCTCTTGCTAATAAAGCACCTTACTATTTCAGATGTTGTTTGCATTAGGTAAAACTGCAATTATATATTGAGATTAATTACATGCTCTCCAACTACAAAGAAAAAAACCCTGTTATTTACTTTTTTACTCTGTGTTTATCAACCACAATTTATGACAGCCCTCTAGCAAATGTAACATTGTAGAATGTTTCCCCTTGATTTTTGTTGCTAAATATTTTCATGATATGCAAAACCAAACTTTTATAAAATTAGAAAGATAAAGCTTTAATTGGATGCCTCCTCAAAAGAGACAGGAGATATAGCCCTTCTCTTGTGAACTTGAACAGAATCTGAATGATTTTAAGATGTTTATATAATACCTTGAGTAGAGCTAAAACATATTTAATTATTTGTATTTCTTTAATTTTTTTTGGTTTTACTGTAATATGTTGAATTCTTAAATTCATAGGAAACTTGAACTTAACATCAAACCTTGGAATGATTAAAATACAGCCCAGCATAGGGCACAGATGAAATTGTGTCCTAAGAGAACCTGGGAACATCACTCAGTTTCCAAAAATGTCTTTTTCCTTTACATTAATATCTGGTTTTGTTTCATGAACTTTGAGCAATAGATATAGAAAAATTGTTCCCCAAAGGAACTATATGATTTTTGAGCCTCTCTATTTTATATTTCATTAATCACACAGCCTACACGACTCTCATGTTTTCCAACCAGACATACTCCCTGTATCCATAAATTTTAGGTTTATTTACATGAAGGAATCCAGGAATACCATGTTTAAAAGATATTTTATAGGTGGGCACCTTCCACTAGCAAATACTGTTAGTTGTTTATAAAGGCAGCTGGTCAAGGGCATTCATTAAAACTTGTGTGCAAGCAGGGAGAGTCAATAATGCGTAGTTAATGGGCCAATTTTGAAGTAAAAGTAAGGCTATTATTTCTACCAGCTAGCAATGACTTTTTCTGGTACATTTGCTTTCCTTTTATTCTTTATATTTTCCTAACAAAGCAGAGATGCAGCTTCTACTTATCATTTAATATATAGCCAAGATCTATATCTCAAGACATTGATATCCACTTTGCCTCTTCCATACCTGTTCCTACAAGGCCAGTGAGTTTTTATGTCAGAGGAATGATTTCTTACTAATTAACTCCACTGTTTCATTTGAAATTTGATTCAAAGTTCTCTGTATAGGAAATTTAACTGGTGTCTGGGGTCACTCTCTTTCAAAGTTCAGTAGTCAAGTTTGCCTACCATTAGCCCTTGGATGTTCCCAGAAATTCTGTTTCCTTACAGAGACACTGCAACTACTGTTTTTTCTTACTATACTACAGTATCCTCACAATGGACAAAGTAGGCTGTGTTATGATTTTTTCCCTTCCAATGAAAATAATGGAATCCTTATTGGTCATAACTGCATAATCTCATGGCCTTAAACTATTCTTATTTTGAGAGAGATGCTGAGGTATCTCCAAAGTTAGTCTGTTTTGTGGCATATTATCCTTTTCTCATGGTGAATGGTTCTGAATTTAATGAGACTCTCATTAGTGCACTGTGAAAAAACATCCCCAAATCCAAGGCCAGTGGCAAGTTCTTTATACTGATGTCCTCAGACTTTAAAATAAAACACATCCTCAATATCATCTTAAAAGTTACCCAGTAATGTCCATTTTAAGCAGGGGGTACATATAAAGAAGATGGAAGCAGTAGGAATTAAACGTATACCAATTATTAGTCCAGGGGTAATTGACAATGTCACCAGAACTTCAAAGTCATCTGACCCGTGCCCTGCCTCTTACCACTGCTCTTTGCCGTTGGAGTCCCTGGAGGAGTCTCTCTCGTGCTGTTGGAAGACACCTTCCCCCTGACCACCTAGGGCATCCTTTCCTTCCCATTAATCACGGGATGGCTAGCGTGTGCTTCCTAATCCTGCTTCAGTGCCCTTCTCTCTTTGCTGCGGCAGCTGTCCTTACGCTATGCTCCAGCAGTCATTGCATTCGAGTAGACGAGAACCACTTTCCTACCCGCCATTTGATTAGGATTCACTGCTTTATAGCCTAAAACAGAGCTGTCATGTGGGCTCTCAGTTTCTCAGATATTGATGCTGCTCCCTTCAAACTCTCCTCACTTATTATCACTTTCCCTCTTCACATTCTCCCCCAGAGTTCAGCAAAAGTTTCCTAGGCTGAATCAGATGACAATTTGAACAACTCAAGATTTACTTTATTCTAAAACCCAACCAGAATTCCAAGACCAATCTAAATCTATGCACCTAGACTCTGTTCTCATAATGACCCCATCTGTATCTCAATCCTGTTACACAGCCAAGGAGGATAAGGGGCAGTCACTGTTTTCTTTCCTGGCTACCATCAGCCCAAATGCTCTGAATCACGATGTCCCTTCTAAGGATTAGTATGTCCAGTGTGGACCCCTTTCTTCCGCTTACCCGAGGCTCTCTGAACCATGCAGGAAAGACTGAGTGGTAGGACCTCAGACTCATTTTTCAGACTCATCCTGAACAAATTCTGCATAAATCTTTCTTTCCCATCCATGTCATCTCTCAATTTGTTAAACTGTCATCTCTGTACTCTTCCCCATTGACATGTGGTGTGTAACTGGATCCCCAGCCATGCAGTAATCAAGTCATTGTAGTTTCTGACAGCTGGATCAGGAAATATCTACCCCACCTCTGACCAGCAGATCTGCCCCAGATAAATGGCTGATGGGCAGGTCGAGCTGAAAGCTGTATAAATCAAGCTGCTCTTCAGGCACACGTTTAAGAGGAATATCTTTAAGTCCATAAGTCGATGATGAAGGGAACTGAAAACAATGCACTGAGCTTTTCTATTCGCAACTATTTATTGACTGTGGGTAGGGCTCTCCTCACTTGAGATTGGATAAATAAAATCATCCAGAGAACTTCTGTCTCTGAGAGTGCTTTGCTATGATAAACAAAAGAAAATTTTAGAAAACATTTTTGAGTCCTTTCATAGGTGCAAATTAGATGGTTTAAATGAGACAGGAGCAGGAATCTTGTGACAGGTGACGTACGAAAAGAGTGCAATGGCTTCTCTTCGTGGCAATGATGTAGACTGGATAAGCTGCAAAGCATCTGGAAGTGCTGGGTCATACAGCTAACATTCCTCCTTAGTTTAGGGGGGCATTTTTGTCCTGTTAAGGAATAGAAAAACCTGGGTTGTTAGATAATGTCCACAGTTCACATATCAGTCGTTTATTATAATGATGATGCAACATAACCAGTGACTGCAAAATGTCAGTGGCCTACAGCAATACGCATTTCTTGCTCACATGTCTATGCTGCCGGTCAGCCTTTTGGCTTTGCTGACCTCAGTTGCGCTGGCTCACGTGTCCAGGGGTAGACTGGTGTGGACTGAGAGTTCTGAGTTGAATTGTGGCAATTTCCTAAATTGGAGTCCTAACCTCCAATGCCTCAGAATGTGGCCTTATTTGGAAATATAGTTGTTTTTAATTGCTTTATGCAGTTGCCATTTAAATCAGATAGAAGAAAATAGTTTCAAAACCCATATCTGATAAATGACTTATATTCAAAATGCAAAAACTCTTAAACTTGACCATAAGAAAATCAATACCTCAATTTTAAAAATTGGCAAAAGATCTGAACAGACACCTCATCATACAAGATCTATAGATGGCAAATAAACACATGAAAAGATGTTCAACATCATTTGTTAATTAGGAAGTGCAAATTGACAACAACACTGAGATACCATCACACACCTGTTAGAATGGCCAAAATCTGAATCACCTGACATACTAATAGCATGAGAAGATGCAGAGCAACAGAAAGTCATTCATTGCTGGTGGGAATACAAAACTTTATAGCCATTTCTCAAGAGCTTGGCAGTTTCTCACAAAGATAACCTTTATCTTACTATATAATCCACTAATTGTGCTGCTAGGTATTTACTCAACTGCTTCCAAAACTTGCATCCACAAAAAACCTGCATGTGAATGTTTATAGCAGTTTTATCACAGCCACCAAAAATTGGAGACAAACAAGATGCCATTCAATAGGTGAGTGGATAAACAAACAGTGGTGTATCTATACAGTGGAATAGTATTCACTCCAAAAAGGACTGAGCTAACAAGCCATATAAAAGTTTAACTTTGGATAAATCTTAAATGCATATTTCTAAGTGAAAAAAGCCAGTTTGACAAGGATCTTATTTATGATATTTTGGAAAAGCCAAAACTATACAGATAACAAATAGATCAGTGATTGCTAGGGAAGTGGGGAGTGGGGAGGGTTGGCTCGCTAAAGCACATGGGATTTGTCAGGACGGTGAAACCATTCCATACAATATTCTAATGGCGTATACATGGCATTATGCATTTATCAGAACCTATAGAACTCTACAACACCAAAAATGACCTTAATGTATGCAAGTTAAGAAAGGTCTCTGGACCCTCATCCAACAAGAAGCAGAATCAGAAATCTATAGAGCTGAAAGTATGAATGGTTTCTTGTGGGAAAGGAAGCCTAACTCAGAGTTCAGAGCCAGGAGGGCAGGTGGGCCAAACAATGAACCATGTAAAAGAAGACAGAACTGGGCTCCATTCAAGCAATTGGTGCTGTGCCTACCTGTATTTCAGAATTGCTGTGGAGCATATTATATGCCTCCTATTCCATTTATTGGAAAATATCTATTGACTCCTGTTAAATTGGACTCTTGTGTAACCCCTTCCTTTCAAACCTGAGTTGGCTCTGTGGGTTCTCTTTTGACCAGTGAAGTGCAGCAGATGCCACAAGCTGTGGGCTTTTGCAGCTTCCCCCTGTCCCACAGCTGCCCCTCAGGTGACAGTGGATCGAGGTCTGATTTGCTCTATCGAATTGCTGTAAAGACTTCTGATGTAAGAGTAAGTGCCACTGCTTCAGAGAATAATTTTTAGGTGAATCACTGACATTTAAATTGTTTCACTTATTTTGTTTTTAAAAGCATCACAAAAATTACTTAAAAGTTCTGTATTTTACTAAGTCTTAAATGAGATATTATCTATATGAAAGTGTAATTCAAGGTTTGGTTGGATGATATTTGGTAAGAACAAAAGTACTTTTAAAAAATTGTTAAACACGGGGTCTGAATTGAAGAAAGGAGAATGTGGGGGAAGTGAGTGGTGTTGCTGGGCAACATAATTTTGAGCAACATAATTTTGCTTCAGAGAAGTCATCCATTATGTGAATTTAATCTAATTTTGGAGTTGTTGTTATTTTTTGCTTCTTGTTTGTTTCACTCTTTTATTACAACAGAAGGACTAGTTTCTTCAGTGAATAAGAAAGTGAGTTTCTAGAATGTTAGGCCTGTGACTCCAGGATTTCAACTTGCAGGTCTTGCAATAAAAATTCCATTATGAATGATATCAATGCTTGATTCCCACTCATGGTTCTTACAAGCTGGGTAGAAAGAAATAAGCAGACTTGCCAAATGCAGTAAAACTATATGTTAGTAGTCAAGAATAAAGAAGATCTCTACCCCCTCTTCATCCAAGAAAACTAACCAGAACAAAACAGAAAAGATCCCACAAACTCTCTGTAGCCTAAGAAGTGACCAAGAAACAGGAATGTGGAGCAGCCCCAGCCCTCCACCATGAAGCAAGGTCCCGGGGATAGGGTTGAAATCATTAGTCATCATTTACCAGGATTTCTTCACAAATTTTATAACTGAAATGTTGTTCGCAATATTTTAAAAAGCTGGCTAAATTATGCCTCTTTTTCCTGAGTATTCCTAAAAGTAGGGGGATCCTATTCATAATATAATTACTTTAAAAATGTTGTCCTGGGGCTCCCACAAAACAGGACCACCTAGTATGCCAGCTCCAACTCAGGCTTACTGCTGTGGAACTCTTTGGTTGATTCTTGCATATGCCCTGGTGAGGACCAAACCTACAATCTTGGTGTATGAAGATGGTGTTCCAACCAATTGAGGTAACTGACCAGGGACCTGCTGTGGAACTCTTACATTTGGTGGTCAGCAATCTTTTCTCATTCAGTAATAGCTCCCAGGTTTTCCTTTGCAGAACCTCCACACTTTCAGTCCAGGTGCCTGTTTTGAGTAATGCCATTCCAGTCTATGGCCATACCACCCTGAACGCTCCTGATGTCGTCTGAATAATGCTATTCCAGCTTAAGTAAAAATCATGAGACACTAGCCTGGCCAATCGGAGTTATAGTAATTAGTTAAGGAATTAGCAGGCCATCCAATTAGAGCCAACGTATATTATGACATTTGGAGTTCTCTAGGCACTATTTTGAAAGAGGTGTTGTCTTTCCTTTGGCAAGGTGCAGCTGGTAGAATGCAAACCATCCTTTCTGCCACTTGCAGAGGCCCTTCCTGGGAATAAAGCCAACACAGAGGGTTGCAGAGAGATAAATTTATGAAAATACTATTTAAATACTTGGTTTCTGTTGTTTCTGGAGCTGTGTTCATTCTTACACTGTTCGTTTCGTAAGGCAGAAAATTCTTTTATTTTAAAATGAGTTTGGGTTAGCTTCTAATTAGTTATAAACATCCAGATTCTGACTAAAGTAGTCCTCATATCTGTAGGTTGATGGTGGGGGCAGGGGTGGGTAGAAGGGGGAAGGTCTGTTCAATTGATCTGCAGTGAGCTTGGCTGAGGCTCTGCTGATCTTGGCTGGGCTTTCACATTCATCTGGGAGTCAGCTGATCTAAAGGGCCTGACTGGATTAATCTGTCTCTGCTCCAGGAGACCCTCCACATGAGACCAGCTGGCTGGACCAAGCATACTTTTCTCATGGCAGTGGCAGCAGTGTCAGTGTGCAGGCCTGATCACACAGGTGCTTTTAAAGGCTCTGCCTATGTCATACCTGCTAACATCCCATTGGCCAAAGTCAGTCACATGGCTCAGCAGAAATCAGAGAGAAGTATGGCACTTCTACAGTGAGAAGGCACCCTATCGGTGGCAAAGGTGTGGAGGGAGAGGAGTTAAAGCAATTAGCTAGCCTGTCACATTGAAACTGAGAAAGAGAACATTCTAACAGCTGCCCCAGCTGAATCTGTGCATGTTAAAATTGGGAACTACAAGCTTAGTGCTGTGGTTTTCACTGCCGTCATCTGAGGACTGAAAAATTCTGATGTGTAAACCCTATTCCCGTAGATCTTAATTGATGGGATGTGGGCATTGGTATTTTAAAGAAAATGATTTCTGGTTAAGAACCATTTTCCTAGAAGAATTTGAGTTCCAAAGGAATTGCTGCATATTCTCCCATCTGCTGAAAATTTTTATAGAGATGAAATCAGGGGAAAGTATAAATGGAAAACCAAGTCATAGAAAAGCAGCTCTTAAAGACTAGTCCATAAAGATTCTTTATCGAATATCTCCTTTATGCTGGGCATTTTGTTGGGCACTGGAGAAA
Source organism: Phyllostomus hastatus (assembly GCF_019186645.2). NCBI lineage: Eukaryota > Metazoa > Chordata > Mammalia > Chiroptera > Phyllostomidae > Phyllostomus > Phyllostomus hastatus. The sequence continues at coordinate 15,987,441 of NW_025333583.1, read as the reverse complement.
TTATGGCAGATACCAGAGAGATGGGCTTGCCTATGTGAAGCTGAGAGTGCCCTTAAGAAGATGAATGATAAGTAAATATTTATAAATTATTAATTAACAATGGGTATGCAAAATGCTGGAAAAAGTACAGGCTGCTGTGAGAATCACAGACATTTTCACACAGATATCCCTTAGTAACTAGTACAGTCAGAAATGTGGCTCAGGCGAGAAGGAAAATTTATTTGTTTTTTGTTGAAGTATAGTTGGTATACAATATTATATGAGTTATGTTAGTTTCAGGTGCACAGTAGAGTGATTTGATATTTTTATGCCTTATAGTGTCATCACCCACTAATTCTAGTAATCATCTGTCTTTGTGCAAACTCACCATAATGTTATTGACATTCCCCTTCACCTTTTCACCCCTCACCCCTCCTTTGGTCTCTGTTTCTATGAGTCTATCTTTTGTTTGTTTGTATTTTTATTGTCCGCATATATGTGAAATCCTACAGTATTTGTCTTTCTCTGTCTGGCTTATTTCACTTAGCATGATATTCTCTAGGTCCATCCATGTTGTTGCAAATGGCAAGACTCCAGTCTTTTTTATTGCTGCATAATATTCCACTATATATAAATATGTGTGAATATGTACATATGTCTTCTTTATCCATTTATCTATCTTCTTTATCCATTCATCAAGGGATACCTAGTTTGCTCCCGTATGTTAGCTATTATAAATAATGCTGCAAGGAACATAGTGGTACACATATCTTTTTAAATTAGTGTTTTGGGATCCTTGGATAAATATCCAGAAGTGGAATCTCTGGGTCATAAGATAGTTCCATTTTTCATTTGTTGAGGAACCTCCATACTGTTTTCCACAGCAGCTGCACCAATTTGTAGTCCCACCAACAGTACACAAGGGTTCCCTTCTATGCAGATTATTTGTTGACGTTTTAATAATAACCATTCTGACTGGTGTGAGTGATAGCTCATTGTGGTTTTCATTTGCATTTCCCTGATGATTAGTGAGAGTGAGCATCTTTTCATGTGTCTGTTGGCCATCTGTGTGTCTTCTTCAGAAAAGTAACAAAACAAAATCTGATCAAAACCTGAGAAGAGGACATTTGTCCAAAAGAGACATGCAGATGGCCAAGGAGGGAAATTTTATATTAAGAAGTCAGAGCCACAGCTCTATTTAATATCTAGCTCCTCCTTTCAAATTTTTCTGCCTCGTTACTTTTACATAGCCTGTCTTAAATAGAATGGACTCGGCAGGAATCATTTCTTAGAACCATTTTAAGAAATGTGAGAGCTGGACCATTAATAACACCTTCAATTAGTCATAAGCTAGAATCTAGGCAACCTGTCAAATTAACTTTCTTGTTGATCCTAATTGAATCCAGCCCTCTAGAGAGTAAAAGCTTTTATATGGTCTGTCACATGAATGGCATCGTGCATAATTATGTACTTCTAAAATGGACTCTGTAACAAGTGAGACTTGTGAAATGTGAAAAATTTAGGAGATTTATGATTTAAAAAATTTAAAGTGAGGGAGTAAAATTTTAAAAATATTTAAATTTCAAAATTTAAAATACGATGTAGGATTCTAATTCATTCAGTTTGGCAAGCCTGCCTTTTTGTGTTGACTTTCCATCAAATGAGAGTCCTGATGGAGAGTCCTGATTACTACCTGGAAATTTAGCTGTTTATTTTTTTTGTCCTGGGATAATGCATGTCTCCTGCCATCCTATTTCATAAATTATTGTAAGACTTTTATTTAGTTGCTCCATGTTTTCAAATTCATTAGAAATGAGTTTATTGCCATACCGATTTGTTAGAGGCATTGCAACTTTCCAATTGACTTGTAAAATATTTTACCTGCTACGAGCATTTAGAAAATTATTTAAACATTAAAAATAAAAAGGTGGCAACATTTTCAATTTTGCCTAATCAATGGTCAGAAAATATATAGATTGCCATTCAGTAGTGGATCTAAATTTTAAATTAGTTTTTGCCACAATTTTTTTTCATCATGGAGCCATAGCATTTTAAACATTTCAACTCTATTTTTAGGCTGCTGCCCTTATCAAATTTAACATTTAAATTTGACACAAGTGTTAGGTCCCTATTGCTACACAACAAATTACTACAAACTTAAAACAACACATTAATTATATCATAGTTGCAGTGGGTCAGGGACACTCTTAGGTCTTAACTGGGTCCTCTGTTTGGGCATCTCACAAGGCTGCAGTTGCGGTGCTGCCTGGGGGCTGGGTTCTTCTTATCTGGAGGCAGAACACAGGGACACTTACTTCTTCTTCAGGGCCAGCGAGGCAGTGTCTTTCTCACACTTTATCTTCTTTGAAAGGCTCCTCTGATTAGATCAGGCCCACTTAGGGTTGGTTCTGCCCAATCTGGAGGGAGAGGATTAAACAGAGTGAGTACAAAAATGGGTGGAAATTTTGGAGGCTGCTATGACCTGAACATGTCCCCCTAAATTCATATGTTGAAATGCTAACCTCCAAAGATGGTAGTATCAGGAGGCAGGGCCTTTGTTAGGTACTTAGGTTATGAATGTGGAGTTCTTGTGAATGGTATTACTGCCCTTATTAGAAAAGAGGCTTGGGGAGGTCCCTTGTCTGCTCCAACATGTGAGGACACAGAGAGAATCTTTCCAATCTAGAAAAGAGCCTTCCCCTGACTTTGCTGGCATTCTGCTCTCATACTTCCGGCCTCCAGAATGGTAAGCGGTAAATAAGCTGCTACTCAGTCCATGGTGGTAGCAGCCCATAGGGACTCCAGCCAGAGTTGTCTTAAAATTCTGTCTACCACACAAGTGAAACTAAGACCTAACACAGTTCTAAAATACCTTTGAAAGAAAAAATTAATTTGGCATTTTATTAAAAAGTTAAAAATTCACATTCAACATTCACTAAGGTTCCTGGACCCAGTTCCCGTGTGGGATTCTCCCCACGCCAACATCCAAATCCTCTGGCTGGGTATCTTATAATTTAACTCAGTGCTGACACAGTCTGCCTGGAGATAGCTTCAGGTTCCATGGATTGAGGACTCAGTCCTACAAGACTGTCCCCTTCACCTTAAAAGCTCGCCAAACCCCGCCCTAGCTGCTATGGCTCACTGGATTGAGCACCGGCCTGCAAATTGAAAAGTCATCAGTTTGATTCCCTGTCAGGGCACATGCCTGGGTGTCAGGTCCCCAATTGGGGGCTTGTGACGGAGCCCACCAATCAATGTTTCTTCAGATCACATTGCTGTTTCTCTCCCTCTCTTCCCCTCCCTCTAAAAATAAATAAGTTAAATCTCTTAAAAGCTAGTCAAACCCGGGTTGTTACCCACGCTTCTGACTGACTGGCTTCGGATTGAAGTTATACACAGCCTCCTCCTTGGGTTTGATTTGCCAGAGAGGCTCACAGAACTCAGAGAAATGTTTACTTACTAGATTTCTGGTTTGTTATAAAACAATAGAATTCAGAAACAGCCTGAGAGAAGAGATGCATAGGGTTCAGGTATGTGGGAAGAGGGGGAAGGAGCTTCCATGCCCTCTCCAGGTGTGCTTTCCAATCTCCCAACCTCCACGTGTTCATCAGCCTGGAAGTTCAACTAGCCCCATTCTTTTGGGGTTTATGGAGGCTTCGTTATGTAAATGTGATTGATTAAATCATTAATAATTGAACTCAATCTCCAGATTCTCTCTCTTACTTTGAGGTGGTGGGGTGGGCGTGGAAATGAAAGTTCCAACCTTCTGATCACAAGATTGTCTCCACTGAAAACCAACCTCTTCCCTTAGGTGCTTTCCAATGGTCATCTTATTAACAAAAGACCTTTATTACTCTCACCACTTAGTGTATTCCAAGGGTTTTATGAGCTGTGAGCCAGAAACCATGGACAAAGTCCACATATACATATGAGAATGACTCAATACATATTTTCCTTATAAATCACAGACATGTACCTAATTTATCTATTATATTTTACTTTGCAATACACACTCATTCCAGAGTGCAATTTCATGCTACAGTGTAGTTGGTTAGTGACCACTTAGTGGAGAATATTTGGTGAATAATCTTACTTTTGACTGTCCTTCAGCTACATTTTTAATACTCTTCAAATCAAGGACTGATTTTTAAGGGTTTAAAAAGAAAAAAAAGTTGTTCGTTAGCTTCATGAAGGCTAGAGGTGTAACTGAACAAAAAAAACATGGAGGTTCGGCTGCCTGTTACCACAAAAGCCAAACTCTAGAGGCAGATGCTGGTGCAAAAAAGAAAGAAGTTTCATTCAGCTGGGTGACCTGGGAGAATGGCAGACTCTTGTCACAAAAACCTCTCTTTCTGCCATGGGAAAAGTCCAACTGTGTCCTCAGCAAGGTCAAGACAAAAGCCAGTGTCCACAGTTCCAGCCACGTTTTAAAGCATAGTCCTTTGAAGCCTACAGGCGGCTGCTGAGCAGTCTTAGTGCCCATCCAGGTAGCTTAGCTTGTCCCTGGCTGCTGTCCATTTTAGGCTCCCTCCTGGAGCCTGCCTGTGGAGCTGGCATGGCCAGGGGCCATGGTCATGTGCTTCTGAGTGAGGGCATCAACAGGTGGGCAAGAGAGCGAGAGTGAGGCTCCCTCCTAGATGCCCAGGGCTACAGCCTTGTGGCCCATGGAGAGAACAGGCAAGTGCACCTAAGGAGTGCAGGTCATGAGCAAGAGTGAGACAGCTTCTTTGTTCCCTTGGAATTATATTAGCTTGGGAGTAGGATGGACCAGGTGCTTTCTCAAAATGACCAATCAACTTCCCAAATTTAGGTGGATCCACCTCCCAACCAATCCCTTCTTTTCCCAGGCTAGTCTGAGAGACCTCTTAGGTCCAGCACCTCCCCCTGTGGCATTTTTGACCTGTCTTTCCCTGGTCCCACCCCCAATCTGGTACAGGAGGGGTGGGCTTTTTTTAGTCCAATTATCTTGCTAGCTTTTCACACACTCAGTAAGAACCTCCTCCTACCTCCATCTTGGCCAATGGGGGAGTCTCCCTGTGCCCTGACTGACTGTTTTATAGTAACAGAGAGACAACTGAATCAAGTCAATAACTAATTATTTTATGAATACATTCTTTTCATTTAAAAATAACTTATGGTTAAAGTTAAATAATTTTCTTTTGCAAAATCTTGCCTTGCCAAAAATAAAGTTACCCCAAGAAATAAAAGCAAAACCCACTAGGAAATCAAAAAAGTCTTGATTAGGAACTACTTGGTACTATTGGTATGTACATGTATATTTCTTTTCAAGAGGGAAAAATACTTGCCCACTTCCCTGACAGCATTATTAAAATACATTACTAATAAGAAAATATTGTTAGGAAACCACTGAAAATTATTCTAGATAATGAAAAATCATCATTTTGGAATTTTGTATTCCTGTAGGGTCTAAGTACACTTTCCTGAAACTAGTCTTCTCATGTTCTCCGAAGAGAAGAATTCAAATGTCAGTTAACTTCAGTTTATTATTTGACTAATGCAAATATTGTTTTAGGGTGATTCATAAAGGCATCTTCATGAGTGACCTGAAGAGTTCTCTTGGAATTCTCCATATTGCAGAATAAAAGTTGATAGACTTTAGTAATTCCCTCATTTGTTAATCATGACACATAAGTTATATCCTCGGTGATATTTCACAAATTTAGTGAATGGAATTAAGAGAGGTAACAACTATTAATATAATAAATTTATGAAATAGAAAATTAATTAAAAAATGAAGCTGGGGGTGAGGTTGGAGGCAGATCTCAAATTTGCCATCAAGCATTTTAGAAGTCAGGAAAAAGGAGAAATGGGATTCTAATAGGAACACAGAAAAAAAACAGTGCCCTTGATCTTGCAATTCTCAGACTGCAGAGCTGAGAGAATAACATTTCTGTTGTTCATGTGGTACACAGTTTATGGTACTCAGTTATGGCAGCCCGAACAGACTGAGACACCCAAGTTTACTCTCCCATATTTCTCCTCTCCTCCTAACGTCACCTTTTCTTAGGAACTCTATTTTACTTCATCCTAGCAACGGATAAATAGTTATATTCTCAGAAACTTGTAGTTTATCTTTCAAGGCAACTAGCAATAAAAATCAATGTCATACAAGTGTTGGTGAGGATGTGGAGAAAAAGGAATCTTTGTGCACTCTTGGTGGGAATGCAGACTGGTGCAGCCACTGTAGGAAACAGCGGAATTTCCTCAAAAAGTTAAAAATCGAACTGCCTTTTGACTCAGCGATTCCACTTCTGGTCATATATCTGAAGAAACTTAAAACACTACTTTGAAAGAATCTACCCATCCCTATGTTCATTGAAGCGTTACTTACAATAGCCAAGATTTGGAAATAGCCCAGGTACCCATCAGTAGATGAGTGGATTAAAAAACTGATACTTTTACACAATGCAATACGATTTGGACATTAAAAAAAAAAGAGAAGGAAATCTTACCTTTCACAACAGCATGGATGGGCCTGGAGAGTGTTATGCTGAGTGAAATAAGCCAGTCAGAGAAAGACAAACACCCTATGATTTCATGTACATGTGGAATCTAGTGAACAAAATAAACAAACAAAATGCAAACAGGCTCGTAGATGTGGAGAACAGACTGACTGCTGTCAGGGGTGGGTGGGGCTGCTGGGTGAGACAGAGGAAGAGGTTAAGCAAAAGCACACCTTGGGACACAGACAACAGTGTGTGGTGATTATCAAAGGGAAGGGGGAGGTGGTGGGGGAGGTAGAAGAAGGTAAATAGGGAATAAACGGTGGTGGAAGGACACTAGACTTCAGGTGATAAAGCACACAGTGCAATATACAGATGATGTGTTATAGTATTGTACACTTGAAACCTATACAATTTTGTTGTCAATGTCATCCCAATAAATTCAATAAAAAATTGTCCAGTAATTTTGAGCAAAGAGGTACCAGACAGGAATCAGGAACTCTGAGATCAGAACCAAAAGAGTAGAGGACTGGAATGGTGTAAATTGACAAACCACGGAGGAAACACCAGTAGCCAATTAATGTGCAAAAACATGTGCTTCAGGAATAATCAGAGTATGTAAGTTAAAACAATGATGTCTATCTAACTATCTATCTATCTATCTATCTATCTAAAATACATATATGTGGTTAATAATACTCAGTGTTGACAATTGTGTGAAAAAAATAGCGTTCTCCTATTTTGTTGATGGTAGTTCATGGGGTTATGTCATTTTGGATGGCAGTTTGGAATTACCTATTAAGTTTGTAGCAGAAACTGCTTTAAGGTTGCTGCTAACTCACATGAGGACCTTATGGTGACAAGAACAAATGGCCCTTCTTCAGAATATTTTACAGCCTTGATTAGAAATGTATGGTGTGCATGATAGGAATCATGCCCCTAGATCTGTGGCGTACACAGTCGTGTGCAGGATACCTGCACTGAGGACTGGCGATCCACCTGCACTCGCACTTGCACCTGTGGCTGCCTCCCCGGAGCTTTCCCAGCCTTTCTTATGGTAGGTCAGCCATGAGGCTCCGTTCTGCCCAGTGAGATAGACATAAGCAAGTGACTGTTGGACTTCTGGGCAATAGATTTCTTTACTGATAAGGGGATAGACTGTAACAAAAAGAGGTCCTCTTCATGCTCAACTCCTGCTTGCCTCCTGTTGAGGAGGTGGCTGGGTGCGGATTCGAGATGAGGATCCGTGGCAGCCAGCTTGACACCATGAAGATCAGGACAAGACATATTCAGGGTCCTGATAATGTTGAGCCACTGACATAATCTAGAACTGCCTCTAGATTTCTTGTAGAGAGAGGTAAGTAGTGCCTTTTTGTATATGACACTGTTATTTGTAGCAAAAGCATCCTAAGTGATCTTGGTATTTCACCACGAGTTTATTCTACAGGAACCTGTGCAAAGGAGTTAGGTGCGGGATAGTCACTGTAGCTTTTTTTTTTCAAAAACAACAAAATGCAAAGAAGCAAAATGTTCAACAATAAGGAATCGGTTAACTAAATTTGGACAATTCATAGGATCATTCAACACTGAAATTCTATTCAATCATTAACCAAAATGAGAAAATTTATGTACTCACAGGGAAGATGTTTAGCTTATGTAGTTACATTGAAAAAGAAGTGGAACAACTTTTTAAACAGTATGCTTTCACTTTATTTTGTAGAAATTCATCTCATTTGTATGGAAATTACCATAAAGGAAGGGAGCAAGGGAAGGGCTTGGCTCCTGGGCAGCAAACACAGCAGCCAGCATGGCCCTAGCATTTCCCATGCAAAACCAGAGGTATCTAGTGAATACCAGGAAAGTAAAAATATTAGAACGTGTAACATTGACCTTTATAAAATGCACGACATTCACATATTTCATATATACACACATATTGTATATGTACATAGTAAAGATGCCGAAAAATAAAAGCATGTTTATGCAATTGACTTTTTTCAGAGAAGACAATCTGCTAATTTCAACAAAGCCTTAAGTCTGTAATGAAATTTTTAATATCAACCTTTATACCAGTTTCTAAACTTAGAAAATTAATTCTTGCTCATTGTAGTTATAACTACTATTTGTATAACATTTTATAGTTTATCCTCCCTCTGGCATTCTGTCCAAATAGTCATGCGGATGAATCACAAAGAATTTCAAGATTCCTCACTTGAACCTCAAAACCGATGTGTAAAATAAGTATATAGGGTAAATGCTACTATATGATAAAAACTACCAGTGATGCTTTGTTCTGGCTCCCACACTCGTTAAGGGCAGAGGCTGAAGTGACCTAGGACTTCTGACTGTGGACCTGGAGATCTTTCTAGGGTGCAGTATTGCTGGCTCAGGGCTACCAAGTTCATCTCCAAATGTCCCCCGCTCCCTCCCTTTCTCCCTCCCTTCCCTTTCCCCCATATATTGAGTAGCTTTCCTGTGCCTCAAATGAATGACTGAGACAGATAAGGTCTGCCTGTTCTTCCATGGGGCACAGTCTAGTGAAATGTTTAAGTACAGTGATCATCACCTTATATTCTGTACAATGGGAGGATAAACCATCTTTGAGTAGAATTATGCCCTGCCTTCCTGTGGCCCAGTCTCATAGCACAGTGAAGGAAACTCATCATGACTTGCATCTCTCAAAGTGCATTCAATAAAGGGTGCTGCATTCATTCCCTTCTGCAGCACCTGCTGATATGCCCTGGACCCTGTTCTCACAGTCTCTCATTTCCTCAAGCTGCAGTGGGGCTGCCCTCCCTCATACCCTTCTTAACTCTGCTCCTCTAGCTTTGGGAGCCCAGGTACCCATAACCTGCATCACAGAAGCCTGAACCAGGGGAGACCAGTTGTAGGACTCTCCCTACAGGGTGAGGCATGTGAGAAACTGAGTAAAGACAGAATTCTCACAATGGTGGTCACCCCTGCACAGAGCTGATTGCCAGCATCTCCGTCAAGCCTAACGCAGAGACTCAGCCTGGAATAAGCAGAAATCAGTATCAGACATGAAATACTGGGTAGGCCAAAAGACTGTATGCTTTTTTCCTGTAAAATAAAAGACACATTTTTCATTTTCACCAATAACTTTATTGATTTAGATATTTTGAGTATGTCATCTACCTCCCTCATGGTATAATGTTGATTGTTCTCAATTAATGTCTCAGTTTGATCGCTATCAACTTCAGCTGGTCTACATAACCGTGGAGCATTGTCCAGTGAGAAGTCTCTAGCGTGAAACTTTGCAAACCACTTTTGATACGTTTGATCAGTCACAGCACCTTTTCCATACACTGCACAAATCCTTTTTGGTGTTTCAGTTATGTTTTTACCTTTCTTGAAGTAATAAAACATAATATGCTGAAAATGTTGCTTACTTTCTTCAGTATGAAAATGGCTACACAACAATTCACCAATTTTGGTAAGTTTTTTTAAAGTGCATGCTGATATGATAGCTGTCACAGTACAATGTAAAAGAATTGTTTTGAATGAAGTGAAAGACAACTGAGTGCTACAAGAATTAGCATATGGAAAAAAACAAGCAAACTTTTTGGTCAACCCAATAGTAGGTCCATAGGGTGGCTCTGTGAGAGCGAAATCGAGAAGCCCTTTTTCCTGGCATCTCACAGAGAGACTCTAGATCTCGAGGGATTATTAATCTCATAGGAAGAGCTCCTGACAGCTCCCAAGGATACGAATGAGTAAGCAGTCCCACCTAAATAGGTCTCTGGTCCTCAGGAGAGCACTGAAGTGCTTGCAAGTCTTGCTCGTTAGGTTCTGAACCTTTGTTGGCTCCTCTCTTAGAAGTGCCCTGAAGTGCCTGTAAAGTCCCACGTGGCAGCAGAGGGCTCCTGGCATTGAGACAGCCATCCGCAGGTGCATTATGATTCACACCTTAATTGGATGCCACTTGCTAGGTAAATGCTGTAATCAAAAGTTAAGTGGAATAAATTAGCTATAAACTCCTGGTGTCTTCTGATTCCTGGGTCAGCCCTGTAGTTTCGTGGTCCCAGGGGGTTTGTATGTATCCCAAAGTACTAATTTTCCACACAAATAATTTCAGATTATACACATCAGACTTGATTGTGCCATTATTTTTCCCATTCATCCCCAGATTTTTTTCTTTTTCACAATAAAACTCTTCAAAAGAATGATTGCCCCAAAATAGAAAAAAAAAAAAAGCTAAGAGCAGATGCTTGTACTTCACAGTTTAATCCAATCTGGGTGAACTGTATCATTGTTTAAAGAACCCTAGCAGAGAGAAAGCACCCTTCAGGACCTCTGTCCTCTTCATATGTATGGACGTCTATTATTTTTATGACCTGAGTTTTATTTTCTACTTTTTTTTCACAGTTAAATTTATACAAATGATGACGAATACAAGGATTTTTATTTTTGGTTATACTAGATAATGTATTCAAAGATTCACCTGAGTACATTTTAAAGATCTTTTTGGCTTATTCAGTGATTCATAAGTTAGGCAGCATGCAAGGAAGTTATACAACAGGTCTTTGAGTAACGTTGTTCTGTTACAATGCTGATGAGAAAATAAATCCATTCCTAGCTGGAACCCCTGTCTTCGTGCAGTTTGTTGTTCTCCCCATGTCTGCGTGGATTTTTCCCTGGGGTCTCCGGTTTCCTTCCACGTCCCAATGATGTGCAGCGAGGTGAACTGGCATCTAAATTGTCCCCGTTGTGAGAGAGGGTCGGTAAGCGTAGGCTGTGATGGAAGGGCGTCCTGCCCAGGGTGGGTCCTGCCCCATGTCCTGAGCTGCTGGGAGAGGCTCCGGCCACCCGCCACCCCGAACTGGAATAAGCAGTTGAAAAATAATCATCTTACATATTTTTATTAATTTTTCTTAATGCATGTATAACATATTTTTATTTCATTTCTAATATTAGAAGTGTTTTGGGTCTTTATTTGGAAGTTTGGTGATGTTCCTGTGACCAAAAAATGCTGTAGGGACTTAAAACTCTTATTTATATCAATTAGTCTCTGGCAAAATTGGCTTCATTATACATTGTTTTGCTTAAAGTCACAGTTTCCAAGAACCTATGGATGGTGTTAAGTGAGGATTACTGTTTTGGTCATCTGCTGATTGGTTAAAGCAGGGTTACATTCTTACATGGCGCAAAGGGCCTTCTCAGAGCTGGGTCTGGTGACTTGTGCTGAGCAGGCCAGCGCTGACTGGTGGACCTGGGCCTGCCTGTTCTGGGAGAGCTGGGCACGGAAACTTAGTTAAGTTGTGGTTTGCTGGTGTGGGCCTTAGCATGAGTGACTTCATCTTAGGCCTACTTTGGTTACTCTAACACTTGTATTGCGTTTTCCTTGGTGACTCTGGCACCAAGATGCAGGAGGCTGAAGTGTTTGCACTTCTACTCCTGGTGAGAGGCAACAGATGCTTGACAGTTTATCTTAAGAACATGCATGTAAGATGTTGCCTGGCTACATAAAGAGGTAAGATTTCTCTCCATTTTTGCAGTCTCTTTAGTGGGTTGTCTATGATGCACATCACGTGCTGGTTTAATGCTTATTCAGTAAGAAAACCAAAACTGTTCTCTTTCTGTCCTAGGTTTGTGGAGAGGTTTTCCTGGACTGGCAAGGAATTTTGTCATTATATTTTCTGAACACTTTATTTTGTGCCGGATCATTCTCCCCTGAGTGCTTGCTCATGCACTCGTGAACCAGCCTGGCTCCCCAGTGCTGAGCAAACCCTGGACGAAGAGGAAGGACTGCATCCGAAAAGCGATTTATGCATGGTGGGTAAAAAAGGAAAGCAGGACAGAGAGGAATAAAGAATGGAAACAGATACCAGCCAAATCTGTGCTAATGTTCCAAATCTCATTTAAAATGTACAATAGGTTCTCTTTTTAGGTCAGCGATTTTCAATCAGTGTGCTGCAAGAATTTAAAAAACATGCAATACCTGACTGTTTAGTCAGGGGCACTGACTTCTCTTTTTCCTTAGACTGTCAAATAAAAAAAATAACAGTCCACAGTACAATAGCCTTCTGGTGTGAATGAATCAAAATGACACCTATGTTTTTGGTGAGATCAGCCAAAAAATATATATTTTGGCGTGCTGCAGAATTTTAGGAATTAGTTTATGTGTGCCATGAGATGAAAAAGGTTGAAAATTGCTGCTTTAGGCTCTTGGGCTTTTTAAAACTCACAAATATCTAGTTTGTATTTAAGCACCAAGATGCAGAGAAAAAACCATGGAAGTCAAAGGAGAATCCGGTGGTGCAGGAGCCTCTAACCACGTTTCCTCAGCTCAGTGAGCCCCACAGCCCCACCCTGAAGGCATGACACGCTGTCCTTCCCTGGAGACCAGCTTTTTCGGGGCCCTTCAGAGCTTTTCCCTGTATGCAGCAGGAAGGAAAAGGTTCGGTGAAGGTGGCGAAGTGTTTCAGGTCTCAGAGCCTATCCGTGGGCTCCTCCGAGATCCGTGGTGCCATCGGGTGAATCATTCTCACTAATGAAAAGGGACCGAAGTCATCTGAGAAAGAACTCTGCCTGTGTGTCTTTTTGTTCTTTCTTGCTCACACCACTGGATTTCAAAGCACAGGGTCGTAAGCAGGAAGCTACCTGGTAAATAATCACTTGGAATGCGATGATTTAAGAGGACTACCCAACCAACATGAGACTGTGATGTGAGCAAGAAATATAACTCGGTTGTGTTGTGCCTCTGAGATTTGTTGTTTGCTTGTTCCTTCGGCATGGGGTAGCCTATTCTGACTCACAGTTGGGGGTTCCTGATGTTTCACTGAGGTAGCATTAGAGTGATTTATTTGTTGCATGATATTAGATAAAACAGAGTTATTAGTATGCCACCGGACCAGAAATTCATACAAACTGCCTGAACTATGCAGACCTGATGTTAAAATAGTCTAAATATCTGATTGTAGACCAAATAGCTTGAATTGATTTAGATTTTCTGAAAAGATTTTAAGGCTTTGCTCATTACATGCATAAGTTACCTCCCTAAATTGTTAAGTCTAAAGACAAAGTTCTTGCATTTTTATTTTTTTTTGGTAGTCCTCCTTTTGAGTTCCTGTTTTCAAGAAGCTCGTATGTGTGCTCGCATGGAGCAGGCATCTTCGGTGCTTCATCTTACACCGTGTGTTGGTGCGTGTGAACCGAGTTTCCACTCTAGTCTTTGTCCCTCACACTCACAGCAGTGTTTCTAATTCAGTCTGTTTTACTTTAAATATGAGAGGACACACAAAGAAATGGAAAGGGGACCTGCCATGTACATTTGTTTCCCAGTTATGTAATTTCTTGATTTTAAATAAATGGATGTTTATGAACACATACACCATTGTTCCTTTTTCTTCAGCTACAGTTGCCGTGATTATCATCATTTTCACCCTTGTCCTGTCCTGAGTTGGCCAAAGGCATAAGGAAGAACTAGACATTTATTTAAGGATGGCTGAATCTCATCAAATCCCATCCTGGCTGGACAGTTACAAAGTGGGCCTTCATTAAGACATCAGCAATGAAGAGTCTGAGTCCTGTTACAAAACCTTGTGCGACTTCTCAGGCTCTAGCCCAGGCAGTTACTAAGGCTTTTCCTGACAGGTCTCCTGGGGGAGAGCTGCCCTCCCCACACCAGACTTGTTGCACGGCCTGTGCCTTGTGGTCTCTGAAGGGAGTTGCAGTCATGGCGGCTCAGGTCCTCCCCGTCAGCCATGCTCTTCTCTTGTCTATGTTCCTGGCCAGGTGCCTTCTATTCCTAGGTCTCTTTATCTGAGGCCTTGGGCAGAATCTTCCTTAAGTGCCTCTGCTGGGCCCTCCTTTCCTGGGGAGGAAGGGAAAACCTTAGACACTTTTCTCCACTCTGACTCAGTAGCACCCGGTACATTTAAATTCCTAGCCCTCCTTCCTTACTCTCTCCTTAACCTCAGGACCCATAGAAAAGCCAGAGCCTTTTGTTCGGGTGCCTTCAGCAGTGAGAGGACCCTCATATCTGTGCGGATCCATCCGACCTTCAACAAGTGTGCTGTGCCATAGGGGAAAACAGAAAAGGAAGAGTTGACATTTTGTTCTGTTTAGACTCTTGCTTATAGTGTTGCCCTAAGTGATTAAAGGTTGAACTCCATTTTGTCTTGTTGCTTTCATTGGCTCCTCCCATACCTGGCAGCTCAGCTGGCTCTCTTCCAGCTCAGCTGCGGTCCTGAGGAGTGGCAGCATTATTTTTCAGAGATCCAGAACAAATTCCTGCTTACAGTGACAAGCATTGGTTGAATATATGCCAAAGATGTTTAACTATACTTCGGCTGTTAAAACAAAGCTAAATAGAATACTCAAAATACTTAAATTCAAATAAAAAATTTCTACTGCAAAGAAAAACTTTAAACTTTGAAGAAAAGTATTTAAAATTGAGAATAGAAAACACTTTACTACTCTGTGTTACATGCATATTATAATGTTACATGCGTGTATACATGGCTGACACCAGTAATTCCTAGGTTGCAATGCCCTTGTGATTTTCTTGTTTATAGAATGATCTGATATTAAAATGATACAAAGGTATTTCCAGAAGAGAAAAGATGCCCCTTCACTGTACAGGACCAACTCATGCCAACCCAGATATAATCATGGTGGGGGAATGGCTTCATCCATGCAATGTTATAAACTTAACCCTTGACTTTAAGACTTTGGGGAAATCACAATAGCACCATCGAGAAATGAAAATCAATTGGCAACACATGCATTAGGGCTAAATTGATTACTTAGAGCTCTGATCAGTGAGGATCCTAGGGGTGTGATGGGGATTCACAGGGAGGGCATCCCTCCTCCTCTTCACTGCCTTCCTCCCAGCTAGAAATACTCTCAGACCAGTTTAAATAATGAGTCTTCAGGTACTAGTGGGACACTGACCCAGGGACATGTTAAGAAGTAGGCTCCTCACTTCTTGCTTTGATCAGTTTACTTGCTACTCCTCCTCTTCCCCTCTTGCCAAATTTCCATCACCAAAACCAAAGGAAGTCAGTTTCTATTTCTATCCTAGTTATGACTTCTATCCTGGGTATCCAAAAGACATCATCTTTGTTCATGCTTTTCTTTGCATCCTACATATGGCCACTAAGAAGGATTTTGTGGATCACTGCTGAACTCTTCTCCCTCTGACAAATCCTTATAAGTCTACCTAGGGTAAGAGCACACACCTTTTCACTAGAATTCTAACAGACTCACTCCACAGCATTATTGCTTTATATAATGTGTTGTTTGGAGTGTGAATTGAAGCTTGAGCTGGCATAGCAAAGACCGGCTAATTTCTAAGCTTGTGCCTCATCCTTGATTGCAGCTTTCTACTGGTTGAGATATATGACTTAAAGTTTCCAAGTGGATCGATGACTCATTATGAAAAGAACATTTTCCTCCAGATATCCTAGATGTAGACTAGCTCTGCTGCTTTTGAAACTGTTTTTTTTAAAATCAGTCTAGTAAGTCATTACTATAGCATTTCACCTATTTTGCAAAAAAATTTTTAATTACTCTTTAGAACAGAGATTATTGTTTTATTTTCAAGGAGAAAATTAGGACAGTAACACTTAAAGACAGACTTTAAAAAAAACTGTAGCTTTTGAGCTCTGCCCCTGAAGGTGCCATTCTTTTCTTTTTCTGAATTTTACAAGACTGATATGTTGTACATAAGTAGACCCCAATCACTAGTTATGTTAAACTTGAGGAAGAGGAGCACCTCCACCTTATTCATGTCACAAACCCTGTGAGCACTGCCTCCCCCTACTTTTCTCTACCTGCAACCTCCTAAGGGAGAAGAAGTTTCAAGTCTGAGACAAGCCCATGATTAGTCTTGGTTCATAGTTTGCAGGGTCACTGTGTCACATGTCTGCACTCTGTGCATTGTGCTTCTCTTGATCTTCCTGCTGTCATATTTCTAGAAGAGGATGCCCATTGGCTATGCCACATCATCTGTTAAATATGGCAGAATTGTCCAAGGGCATTAGCACCAAATATTTTGGGAGCTAGGGTATCTTTCTCTTTGTACTCAAGGGAACTCCTCCATGGGAATGTCATGTGAACTCCAGGCTTTCCCGTTCCTGTAATTTCTAGTTCAGGAGGAGAGGTGTAACTAAGTGGTGTAAATTATAGCCCATTTTGGCCCTGCTCTATGACTCCTGCCAATTATGTCTCTTGGGCTTCTTGTTGGGCCCAGCCAATCAGAGGTCTGGTAGGAGGTTGGGGGTGGGAGCAAAGAGAGTTTGGCATAATTTTCCTTTTTCCCCCAACTTGGCCACAGTTTAGGCACTGGCTGCATTTCTTCAAATGGGAGTTCTTACTAGAGGGCCTCTTTTCTAAGGTTCTAATTCTGATTCTGGTTCTTCCCCTTGACCCATCAGGCCTGGGGTGGCAAATGATTCCTGCTGTCGCTCGTCCCTGAGTGCTTCAGCTTCCCTTGTCCCTGTAACCTTGTCCAACCCTCTCTAAATAGCCTCTTCAGGAAATTCTCCTTCATCAATCACTTTGTGCATATCCTGATTTCTTACCAGCTATTTTATGCTTTAAGTCTAAGCTCATATATTCCAATGTAATTTCAACTGAATCAGTTAAACACATCTCTGAAACACTTGTACTTTCATTAATAATGCATTACTTAGATTTTCCCCTAAAGGAGGGAAGATTTGTCGGTGAGATTCAGGCATCCCTGAGTCTGGGACAGAACTTACATTCTGGTCCTGCAAACATCATTCTTGATTTCCTACCACTGTTGTGTCTGAACTTCTCATATCCCCTAGTACATTACAGACATTCAGTAAATAACATTAGGTGAGTGAATGTTTGAATGAATGCACAGAGTACTATATTGCCATGCTCATATTGCATGTGCAACTTTGTTTTTTCCCATTCAACATGAAGCACAATAATTTCTTAAGTTATTTAAAAAACTTGACAAATATTTCATGGATTTATAATAGTTCAAAGCATATTTCAGATGGCACAATAGATTAGCTCTGTTCATTCTCTTTGCTGAGACAATAAATGGTTTTCTTATCATTCTTGAGAGGAAAAAAAAAACATCTTCTTTGATAGGTGATTAATGTATGGGTACTAGAGACCAAATAGACAATATAAAATTTGTGCTGTTTCAACTCTTAACTATTTTCCATAATTGGCATGCCTGCTTTACCCATTAAATATCTCATGTAGGAAGCCATATTGCCAGTTACATTGCTTTCAAACACAAATAGCAGTAAGGTGGTAGTTATATCTCTCATCTGTAAGATGTGTTTCATAAGTGACTTCCTGCCTATGCACAAAGTGGCTGGACAAAGGGATGCCTGGTTGAGGAGACCAGCTGTGAGAGGAATATTTCTACACAGCACTGCTCTAGCTCTTTGAATCCTGGACCAGCCAGGTGTTGGAAACCTGGGTGACAGCTGCAGACCCAGGTGAACTGATCCACAGAAGAGACATTAGTGTGACATCTAGCCACTCGAAAGTTTCTCATCCTCTCCCAATACCTGGAATTTCACTTTCGGAGCAGTGTTTCCCAAAGTCTGGTGTCCAGACCAGAAGCATCAGCATTACCTGGAAACTCTACAGAAGTACAAAACTTGGGCCCCACTTCAGACCTGCTCAATCAGAAATTCTGTGGATGAGGCCCAGCAATTGGGGCTTCCACAAGCCTTCCAGGTAATTCTGATGCTGAAGTTTGAAAACCATTCACTTCAAGTACTGATACTTGTCAGATATGTATTCATTAATGAAGTATGGATGTTCAGGGTGGGTTTTGGGGGGGGCCGGAGGGAAGTAATAAGAGGGATCTAGTCTCGAAGTGGGTGGAATACTCTTAAGGAGGGAAAGAGTATGTTTTTCAGGGAAGCAAATGCCCCAGTTGGTTTTATGTACTTCAGAGAAAAAAACAGCGGAGCCCAGAAGTACTTGACTATTCTTGTGAGTTTAAAATCATCTTTTATTTGGCAAGAAATAAAAAATCGACATGGGGAGGGATAATAAGCTCTGGAGGAGAAGATGGTCGTTGGCATGTGTGCATCCAGACATCCAGCCAGGTGACACCCCTCCTTTCTAAGGGAGGACATTTGTGAGTCACCCATTTTCCCAGATTCTAGATGCAGCCCAGCCAAGTGGGCTCAAGGCTGCTCTTCCCCTCAAACAGTTCTGCACGCCCATGAAGTCTTGGTTGTGTAGGCCCCCAATGCTGTAGGACCAACACCGAGGTAGGCTGTTGTATGGGAGAGGTGACTGTAGTAGGGTGTATAGAAAACCCACTCCTTTGTCTGCCTTGGGTGATAGTGCTCTTTATCCCAAACCCCAAGAAACAAGAAAAAAGCTGAATAGCCCTTGAATATCTTCAGTTTGAACCTTGGAAGAAATTGCTCTTTCTTAAGGGACATAGATTTTCTCAGGAAGAAAGGAGCTTATGGTTAATACAAATGATAGAAATAATGATAATTGTTATAGTCGTCAGTATAAACAGAGCCAGTTGATGGCCTCCCGAGACCTACAGAGCACTGCTTTACTATGTGTGGCAACCACCTGGGGGCCTAGTTACAGTGCAGATTCTGGTTTAGTACATCTGCTTTGGCACCCAGATTGAAGCCAGGAATGCTGAGCCCCTGACCACATTGTGGGTAGCAAAGATAGAAAGAACGAGAGTTATGCCAAGTTCCTTTCCTAGCAGAAAAGAATCGTGTCAGTCTCATTAGTCCTTACAGCTAGAAATAAGCTATTGTCTCTGCTTCCTCACAATTTCTCTGGTAAAAGAACTCTGCAGTGAGTGTTACGGCTTTGAGACCACGTGTGCGGGATGTGTAGGCTAAATGAACCACAACGCTATAAGGCATCCAAAGGATAAATGGAAATGTCAGGCCTGAGTTCGATTCAAAATCAGAAATCACTTGTGATTAATGGTAGAATAATTAAACTTCTATCATAAATTGTGGAAGCTTAAGTTCCTAAGTCAGCTTTTTTTTCCTATAATCCTGCAGAGCTCTTGCAGAAGCAATCAGCTCTTCAAAGTGGTGAGGCAGCATTTGAAGGGGCGTTTCAGCCGGTGAATACCAGAAAGCGGCAAGAGAGTGATGCTTTCTAAATGTCTGGGAAATTAAGTCAGTACTTTCAGATTTAATGCAATGGGGTCTGCCTGGCCAGAAGTCCAATTATTATCTAATCCTGATGCTTACTAGCTATTGGGAATTAGCTTGTAAAGAAGCTGAAGGTGAATGTAGTATAGTAGTGAAGTAGAAGAACTTCTAAATACTGACTGGCTAACGCCGTGTGGCATGCTGATGTGATATTATCCACTCCCCTTTTGTGGCATTAACAGTCAAATCAAATTTTTCTCTACCTAAGGCTTCATTCATAGTGTAAAACAGATGATTCTAAAGTTACACAAACAGGGTAAAGATTAATTCTTTTCCTTTCTACTTATGATTACAATATACATATTTGCCAAACAGGTAAGTAAATATTGACCTTATTTAAAAGAGGGAGGAACTGCCCTGACCGGTGTGGCTCAGTTGGTTATGTGTTGTTCTGCAAAGTGACAGGTCGCTGGTTTGATTCAGGGCACAGGCCTGGGTTGCAGGTTTGGTCCCACGTTGGGGCGTGTGCAAGAGGCAACCGATGGATGCTTCTCTCTCACATTGGTGTTTCTCTTCCTTTTTCTCTCCCTCCCTTCCCCTCTCTCTAAAAATAAATAAATAAAATCTTTTAAAAAATAAAGGGAGAGGTCTTGTCCTAATGTCACATACTTCTGTGGTAGTCACTGGACTTAAATGTAAAGTGAGAGGCTTCCAGTGCTGTGCGCGGAGTGTACCAGGCCACCCTTCTGGGACCAGGAACTAGTGGAGGAGGGCAGCAGCAGAGACGATGAGACAATCCTGAAAGTGGCAGATTTATTGCTCTGGAAAGTAATTATTTTACCATAGCTCATTTTCAATAGTTAAAAAAAATACTATGTGTGGAACTTAATGAACAAGACAAACAAAGAGCAAAATGGAACTGGAGACTTGGACATAAAGAACAAACTGGCAATGACCAGAGGGGTCGGGGGAGGGTGGTAATGGGGGAAAGAAGGGGAAGAGGCCAGCAAAGGAACAAGAACAGAAGACTCATGGGCACGGACAGTGGGTGGGGGTGTGGGGGATTGACTGTGGGTATTGGTGGGTGGGGCAGGGGAAAACAATGGGGAAAAGGGCAGGACACTTACCCTCTTGTTTCCAGAAGTGAATGGGATGAGGCCCAAGCACCTGGGGTAGGTGGGATTTTAAGATTGTCCTCAAGACACCTGTCCTCTGACACCTCTCCTTGGGCATGGACAGGACGTATGAATAAGATGGCATTTGACTCCTCTGGCTAGGTTACTAATCTATTTCACTAGTGGAAAGTATAGATGGTAAAGAGTTTGAATGAATAACTCTCCAACACAAGGAACCAGGACTCCTTAGACAAGTGGCTGATTTCAGGGCTGGTATAGGGAAAGTGCAGGGTTAGTCTGGAATATATTGTGGTGCCAGAAAACAAGAAAGTTCTCAAACAATGATGGGCACATGTTAAAAAACATAGGTACTAACGTCAAGTAGCCCTCAACAACCAAATCTGTAACAGCATAAATAATGATAATCGTACATTCTAATCCATTGAGTAAAATATGAATCCAAAAATCCACAGTGACATAAATCATTTAAAACAATTAGTGAGAGAGAAGAAAAGGTTCTTTATAGTAGAATTCCAAAGAGTAAATGTAGAGAATGATGAAAACAGGAAGTTCCATTCAGCAAACAGTAATAATTGCTTTAAGCGAGAATCATCGATGGACGCTAAAGGTAGTGGCTGAAAGTGTGATGGGAAACAAAATACTGAGACCGTATAGCCTTAACTTATCTCCTCATAACGTACGTATTAATTATAAAGGGAAAGATAGTAATTTTATCATGGAGAAATTATCCAGGTAACACCTGTTATGGGTTGAATTACATTTTCTCTCCCCAAATTTATATGTTGAAATCTTAATCTCCAGTACCTCAGAATGTCACTTTACTTGGAAATAGGGTCATTGCAGATGGATTTAGCTGAGATGAGGTCATACTTCAGGAGAGTGCCCCCCTAATCCAATACATCTGATGTCCTTATAAAACAGAGCAATTTGGAGATAAGTGTACAGGGGAGAGTGCCATGTGAAGGTGAAGGCAGAGGTCAGGGTGGTGCTGCTATACGCCGAGGAATAACACAGGTTGGAGAAGCACAGGGCGGGGTCCTCCTTACAGTTCTCAGGGGGAAAGCAGCCCCACTGGTGCCTTGGTCTCAGACTGCTAGCTGTCATAACTCTGAGACAGCCTATTTCTGTTTAAGCCACTCAACTTGCCATGCTTTGTCTCAGTCACACTACCAAACTAATACACAACCCTAGCTGAGTGGTCATAGTTGATGTCACCACTCATGGAACAAATGAACACTGCATTCTCCAGATAGAATGCACCAGGGAAGCTTCTGTGGGATTTTGGCAAAAATGCACAAGCTGAATTTCATAATGATGAAATAGCAGGTCAATCCTTATTGAGGGACAGTATAAAATAACTGTCCTCTATTCATCAGTCTGGAGGTCATAAAAGACAAAAGACTGAGGAATTGTTCCAGATTAAAGGAGATTAATGAGACATGACACATACATGCAATAGAGGTTCCAGGTTAGATCCTAGACCAGAAATAGAACATTAGTGTGGCTACTGGAAAACTCTGAATGAAGCGTCTAGATCAGCTAATATTGTACCACTATAAATTCCCTCATTTTGATTATTACACTGTGGTTATAGAAAATGTTAATATTTGGAGAATCTTGATGGAGGGTATACAGAAATTCTTTGTACTATTTTTACAACTTCTGGGGGGAGTCTGAAAGTTTTCCAAAATGAAAGTTAAAAACATTAAAACAAAACAAAACAAAAACAAAATCATACTATAGATGCAGACTACCAGAGAAAATATTTTCCTTATCAGTGTCAAAATTAAATCCTTTCAATTCTGTGGGGATGTGGATTAGAAGAAATTCTGAAAAGTTATGCATTGCCCCGATGGCCTTAGGCAGTATTATAGCTAAACCATTATAACTCGATACTTTGGCTGTAAGATTCAAATATTAATTCTTCCTTCTTGTGCCATTTAAAAGTTCTTTTTCAAGTCTTTTTCTCTGGTTTTTAAATTATTTTATACTCCCCAAAGATAAGAATGAACTCCTGTGATTATTTGCAAGTGCATTTAAACGTGGTAAAATTAAAGCTTCATTATATTATCCTGGAAAGGACTTCACCACCGCACCACATTTCTGTGACAAGGTCACAGAAACGTTTACTGACCTTTCAGATAATGAGGCAGCACTGGTGGTAGGCAGAACAGAAGGTCTTCAGACAAAACCAAATGACTTCTCAACACAAGATGGCCTCTTCAGCAGCATCCCTGCTGGAGAGACTTTAAGTCTCTTTTCAGTGATCCCCAACACATTTGGGTAGAAAGGTTGATGGTATGTGTACAACGTGCACATGAGATAAAGTAAGAATTTTCATCCTCTTAAAAACAACTTTCAGGCTCCTACATTAGCTGGACGCCTCAAACCTTACTCTGCTTCTTTGTTTTTTTGGTGCTGGTGAGGGGGCTGGTAGGATTTGGGAATTGTGTCCAACTATAAATGAAGCCTATCTAACATAGAGACAAGTTATTTCTCACAGTGTGTTTGGGTACTTGGTGTTGCTACAACAGCAGCTGGTAGGTCGCACCCACCTTCTGGTACAATTAATTTATAGTTAAGCTTCTGAGTCAGTGCCTGCAATTTAGAGGAAGAGAGAGGCAGTGCACGCTGAGACGTTTGGAGGGGTAAAGTGTTACAGGACAGATGACTTGGCTCGTGTTCTCTAAAAGGGAAAAGAGTTACCATATCTAAGTGTCCATTCAGGTTGGGATGTCATTGACTTTCCCATGGGAGCAAGATGTGCATCTTTCTTTTGATTATGAGTGTGTCTAGTGCTTCTTGGGGTGGATACACCATAAAGTAACCTCCCAATGAGTCCCAGCTTCATTCAATCTCCTCTGCTTGAGTGTGGGTGGGTCCTGTGACTTGCTTCTAACCAATAGAATACAGCAAAGGTGATGGGATCTCACTCCCTGGATTAGGTTGTATTATATAAGCCTTGCTCTTAGCAGTATGGATAGAGACTCCCCTTGCTAAACTTTGGATGAGTAAGCTGCCATGTTCTGAGGGCCCATGGTTAGAATTGAGAGCAGCTCCTAGCCTATTACCAACAATTAAATGGGGACCTCAGTGCTACAGCAAAGAGATAAATTCTGCCAGCCCCCCTGAGGAAACCAGGAAGTGACTCTTTCCCAGCAGAACCAAGATGAGCATGAAGACCTACCTAACGCCTTGATCAGGCAGTGAGACCCTGACATAGAGAGAAGCCAGCTAAGCATCCCCAGATTCCTGATCCAAGGAATCCCATGAGACACTTAATGTGTGTTGTCTGAAGTTGTTAAGTTTGTGGTAATTTGTTAAACATCAATAGAAAACCAACCGTCCCCCGTTCCAAATCCTTGTATTACCATGAAATACCTGACCTTACTTCAGTACATAGTCATTTATTTATCCTTCAGAAGAGATATGGAGTGGTTCCTGGTTGTTTGTTTTGTTTTTGCTTACAGATATGAATGGTAGACGTTACACTGTAAGCTTAAACTTAATTATATGCAAACATTCTGTGGCACGTTTTCCAACTCCAAAAATCCTGTATTTAAGGAACTTCACCAACATGAGAAAATGTCGGTGGCAAACTTTTGTAAATAATAGATTTTCTAATAGAATACTGCATCTAAACTATTTCCCACTGCCACATAATGGGTCAGACGAGGCTGGGTCTTTTCTGAGATCTCAGTTGGCTAACCAATGAGTTTTATCTTGAGCCTGTGCGTTGGGACCTGTCTCCTTTTCTGAATACAAACCACACACACATGCACACACAGGCAGTCACTTGCTCCTTCATGCTTACATCTTATGAAACAGTTTAGAGAACTAAAGAGCAGCAAAAGGGGTCGATGGCCTTCATTATGCTACAAGAAGTTAACAGGAAACTGGATTTACTTGACAGCCAATTGTGCTGATTGAACCATATATAATACGAATGCTTCAGATTATTTTGGGGTTCTTGCTGGTGTTGTAAGACATTCTAGGCTTCAATACTAGTGAACATTCCAGTTCTAGGAAGAGGATTTCTAATTTTCGCTGAGCTGAATTCTGATAAACGAAACAATCCATGAAGTGTCACGAACCACAGCACGTTCTTTGGTTCCACTGGCACCGTTAATGTTCCAAGTTAGCAAGGAGTCAGTGCCCAGCTGGCTTCACCTCCTGACCCTCTCGGCCTAACTGCTTCTGTTTAAAGGAAAAGGCAGGTCCATGATATTTCTCATGGGATAAAGAAATCAAGCACTCTTGTTGTATTCTTCCATTGCTGTGGCGTGCAACACTGATGCAAAGAGAAGATCTGACTTTCTAAGTAAGGGGATGACTACCACAGCACCTGGAGGTTTTCTTGGGAGGGATGGGAAGGGTGTTTATTTGCTCTCTGTTTGACTGCCAGCTCCAATGTGGGCTTATCCATATTAAAGACACAGTTACTCCTCACGCTAGAAGTCTGACTTGGTTATCTATCCTTTTTGTGTGTGACCTGTGAAATATATAATTGTTCAGTTTTTACTTGAGAATATCCAATACTGAATAGAGGGTCTATGTTGTGAAAATAAGGGCAAATAACAGCGTTCGGTGGAATACAAACAAATTTTTTACTTACATCCTATATGGGCTTTTTAGGTAGTGAGTCCCACCAGCAGCTGGAAAGACCAAGTTTGATGGGACTTCTGACACCACAAACAGCTGTCCTGGGTCCATTATTTCAATAATTGAAGTGAAATAGAGAACGCAGTATAAGCTAATCTTTTCACTAATTGGCTACTGACTTTATTTAGTTGCTAAAATAGGGAAAGTCTGAAGACACTATTCTATTACATTCAAGTTAAAATACATTTTATGAAACTTGGTTCCAGTGGAGGTGGACAAACAGGAAATTTAAAGAGCTAGTTCAATATTCTTACCTACCAAGCCCAGATCAAATATTTTTGTTTTTTCTGTGAGGGAGGAAATGAGTATCTGTGAGACAAATGCTTTTCCCCAAAGACCTCCATTTCATCTCTTTTATTTGCATCGAATACATTGACATTGTTTACCCAGGAAGAGATTCACAGGCTCAGGAGAGTCTGCCAATACCAAGGTTCTATAACGGTGTATGTTAGTGTGCACACGTGTGTGTGTGTGTGTGTGTGTGTGTGTGTGTGTGTTAGAGAGAGAGGAAGAGAGAGAGAGAGACAGAGAAGGAATGCCCGAGGGCTGTCAATGACATAGCTCAGCAGTCCTAGGGGGTCTGTGGGAAGCTGGGTCTACTGTGTCCACGGCATACTAATACCATAATATGTAGAATCACTAGTTAGGCTGCTGAACACAAAATGTATTCTCTTTCTGGTACATTCTGAATAACAAATAGGCAGCAAAATAATGCCTCATAACTGAGGTAGTTTATTCAGCAGATGCCCTCCACTCAGGGATAGATTCAGGGTTGGCGAGCTCTGAGCTTTCTGCACCCCTTCCATTGAACTCCCTGTTGCACACTGTGAACAGAGGCAGGATTGTGTTGGTGGCCCTCCCGCTTGAAGATTCTTCACACTCAGCTGCACCTTAGACCCGCCTGGGACCTGTGCACATTAAGTCAGAATCTCTGGGCACATGGCAAACACTGATGTTTTTCCAAGTGCCCCAGAGAATTCTAATATCAGGCAGGCCCAAGAACCCTTGAACCCTCTCCTGCAAGGAGACCAGCTAGGCGAAGAGCACTGGGAGCTTGGCCTGGCTCCTGAGCTTGGTGCTCAGCTGTGTATGGACGGAGGAGTCCCCCACATGCCAGGGGCAACAGAGGCACCCAGCTTTCCAGGTTCCACAGCAAGAGACAGGCAGTACCAGAAACAGTAGGCATGGCCATTTGGACTCTGGACATCAGCAAGTACCAGGAGCAGTGGCTGTGGAGATGTGGCTCATGTAGCAGCCTGGACCGCCAAATCCTGTGTGGCAGATGGGGCAGATGGCTGGGGAGATCCACAGCAGGAGAGGAACAAAGGGGCAAATGTCACATCTTTGAACACATGTGCAACATGCCCTGGAGATTCCAAAAATGACTTAAGAAAAATTTAGAGGGATTGTACTAATGAATAGAAACAAGAAACATAAACGCTGCTTATTATGGCTAATAGGACCACATTTTACTTGGGCTGAGGGGTCCTAGATATCTGGATAACATACCCTAATACAAGTTTTAAGTAGTAAATAAGCTGTGCTTCGTGCCTGGTGGGGCAGACAACAAAAGTTATCCAATACCACGTGATTTTGCACAGGCAGCACACCTGTGCTGAGTTTTCTCCCTTGAAAAAGAAAATGTTAGGAAGCTGCATACCATAGTTAATTCATCTGGTTTACTATGTCATTTAGCAGTAAAATTATTGGAATTCAGAGATTAAGCACTTTTACCTATGTTTACATAACTGTGTAAACTACGTTTACATAAACTATGTTTAGAGATAGCTAGCCTTGGGCTTCTGCCAATTTGATTAAACTTGATTAAATCTCAACTGTCTCCATTGCATTTAATCTTGTTCTAAGTATTCTTTCAACTATATGTGGTGTCTAGAATTTGTTTTATTTAAGAAACAAATGATATGTTCCCAAGGACCAAACCCTCTGTTTCCTTGGAGACGTAGGGTTCAATGTTGGTTAAGAGTAAGGACTTTGCCGTGAAACAGATGCGAGTTAGAATTAAGGCCCATTCATTTACTACCTGTGATTTAGGAAAACTGTTTAACCTTTATAAGCTTTGGCCTTGCCAAAGATAATAAGGCTAAACTATTGTTTTTATTTTTATGGTAAAACATAAGGTAATGTGAGCTATTATTATATAACTATTCAGTATGCATAGTACAAACCCTTGATAAATATGAAGATGGTTTTCAGACATTTTGGTGAAAAAGCCAGAAAATCAAATAACTTACTTTTAGATAATGCCATTCAATATAATTTTTGCAAGTATGTATGGTTGCTGAAATAAAATTAAAAACCGAAGCAATACACTTGCACCCTCCTTGAGGTACTTGTTATTTTTTGAAGAAGACAGCTAAATGAAATTAGAAGATAGCGACCCAGTGTTGGGGTTCAGGAGGAGGAAAACAAAATATTTGAAGAGCATTGATTTAAGAAAGGTTCATGGAAGATGTAAGTTTTGAAACACGAAGGGGGAAGGTACAATAGCAGGCGAACTATCTCAAAGCTTCAGTTAGGGGAACCAGACGTAGAGTTTCTGGCTGGAGGACAGCTTGCACAAAATCTTTTCAAATTCCGTTATTCCTTACTTCCAAAAATTATTTAAAACAGTGAATGCTCCCTCTCCCGTCCCAGATCTTATAAAGCACCATAAAAACCCAAGAACAAAGTAACATGAGAGTCATGAGGAGAGGCACTTGACAATATCTACTGCCAAGAAAACTTTTTTTTGACCAACGATTGCTGCAGTGAGAAACCTTGTTGTGAGCCCTGGAGAAGCTCTGGTTCTCTCTCCAGCCCAGTGATTGCATCCTTGTTCTTTGCTTCCTTCTAACTCATTGTCAACCCACTGGCAAATCAATGTTGAGTTAGTGATTGTCATTCGTATATTAACACAGTGCTTAAACACAGAGAACGCTAAACAAAAAACATGGTTACTATCTACAAGACAATCAAAATCGGATTGGGATTCAAGACTGCTAGATAGTTTATGTGGTAATTTGCTTCAAAATATGTCATTTGAATTGGGTGATGTAAGTATTTTAAGTTGAATATGTAATCTCACATGTATTGTAGTATAATACTATCGCAGGGTAGTAGCATTAGAAAGACTTAAATTAGAAATTCTTACTCCAATTGTGTTTTCATATATTCTTTAAATATTAATCCACTGCAAAGGGTTCACTAATAAATATAAGGAACGTTAGAAACAATTTTTCATTGGTGGAATGAGTGAAGTTCAAGATACACGATTGCCTAAAACAGTGGTATAGGCACCATCACCTTCCATGATCCAGGGACAAGAGTCCGTTCAGCCTGGCTGCCTCGTGCTTACAGGGTAGTGTTACAAGTTTTACAGGTTCATTTGGTAGTGTGTGTCCTGCATTTTGCCCATTGCCTGTTCCCCAAAATGTTGGATGACCTGTCAGGGTATTATTGGCGATGCACTAGAATGAGGATCTCCTGTGGTGGGTTTGTTGGAGAGCATATGGACAGACATTTCTTAGTGCCTGTCAATTGCTTTTACTATACTGTGACAGAGAGATGACTGGGGAAGGGAATGCATAGATTCCTCTTTCTTCTAATCACCGGAGGCCACTGACAGCTACTCCAAAGAACTTGATATTATAACTGCCAAATTGACTGACATAAGGGCATAGCAGACACCCAGATAAAGCAATCTTTGAAAACACAGAATGCATTTAGCACTTTTTTCTAAAACCTGAGTGTCTAGCTTCATGGATGATGACTTGGTTTTTGTGTCTTCTACTATGATCACTCACAATATGTGAGGTCAATGACAAAAAAGAACCCCCCCAAACTATATTGTGTAATTCTTTTTAGCATATTTTAATGAAGAAAACCAAACTGGTCTTGACATAGAAGTGTACCTTCTTTAGTACAGATGTACTCAGATTATTAAGAGAAATGAAGGAGATCAAGATGTTGGACTTGGAAAATGTTGAGGTTTTCGTGGCCAGTAGGATGGGTATAGGAAAAGATGGAAAGAAGCAGGATACGATATAACAGAGACCATCCTGAACAACATCATTTTTTTTTCTGAGCCCTAACTTGGAAACCACCGACAGAACACTGGCAGAGAAGCAAATGCTCTAAACCAGAACTCTATGCCGTTAAGAGGTGATAATAACAGAAATAGAAGCAGAAGACAGTAGGATGTCTGAGATGAGAAAGTGTGAAGTGCCTCTTAGAGGAAGACTAAATAGAGCATTTATTTTCCTTTCCTCTTCTTTGTTTAACCGAAGGAAGTTTCATTTCCCCTGCAGAAAAGAGATGACATTAAGGAACTTATTTGGAATTGATACATTAAAAGTATAAGGACTCACTGAAATAAAGCTGTAAATGGGACAAGGATCTCTCCAGAAAAAAATCTCTTCTACCTTGAGCTCCTGTTGTCTGCTTGGAGAACACTTTGGTTTTTCTGTTCTTTTATTTCTAACCAGGATTTCTTGAACTCAGAGTGTGCTCATCACCCAAACATAATTTTAATATCAATGAGTGGTAGCCAGAGAAAAACTGGCTGTCACCCACTGCTTTATCTACTTCCAAGAAATCATCCTTTCAGAAATAGCATGCAAGACATTTTTAAATTAAAAACTGGGGTAAAGAAATTTTTTTTTCAGTTTGGGGTGTAGAAGCTGTGACCTTTATAGAGTATTATCTAAAGGTGTGGGATTGTAACTCACATATTGTTATTCTTAATAGCACATCTGTCTAGCTATATTTCTTAGCTTTTTGGTGAAGGCTAAAAATGCCTTTCTTTCTTGCTGAAGACCTGAAGTCTTTTAAGATCCATCTTTCCCAGCTTAAACTTCATCTAAGGCCATTAGGACTTTTTTTAAAGTATAAAATGAGGTAAGATTATTGCCTTAATCTTACTTCAGAGAGGGGTCTGTAACGTGACATGTAGATTAATCCAGGCTATCTCATGGGACAAATTTAAACCATCTTCTGGTATTTCTGGTACTTTTCATGTCTAAATCATCAATAAGATAAATATGAGTTGACTATTATGTGCCCATTTTTTTCTCTATGATTTCACTACAGGAAGTGAAGGATAAGAATTAGTCAGTTCGGCCTTAGTCATTTCCTACCTATTGGAATCTGTTCTCTTTCATTACTCAGAAATCCAGTAGTTGCTTACGTAGTCCAACAGTCCCCATGTCTTCCAATATTCTGGGCTCCCTCTTACCTTTACTGTCCAAACGAAATAGCTCAGATTTCATCACGTAAAAATGGAAAGTGCAAATCCCTTGTCTATATTTTTCAGGACTCTCAGGATGGTGCTTAGTGGTTTTCCTTCACTTTTTGCCTTAAATTTCTTTTCTTATCTCAGTTCTTTCTCTTTTCTTAAAATGAGGTTACACTGGTTTGTAACATTATGTAAATTTCAGGTATGCAGCATTTTAAAATGATGTCTGTATACACTACATACAGCAGCGGTGTCAAACTCATTTTCACCGGGGGCCACATCAGCCTCACGGTTGCCTTCAAAGGGCTGAATGTAATTTTAAGACTGTATAAATGTAACTACTCCTTAACAGTTAAGCAACAGCTTGGCGCTGCCGCTGGGTAGAAATAAGGTGCTGGGCCAGATTCAGCCTGTGGGCCTTGTGTTTGCCACCTGTGCACTACAGTGTTGTTGTTATTTTTTTAATTTTTAAAAAATGGGCAAAGGACTTGAACAGACACTTCTCCAAGGAGGACATACAGAAAATCCAAAAACACATGAAATGATGTTCAATATCACTAGCTATCAGAGAGATGCAAATTAAAACCACAATGAGATACCACTTCACACCAGTCAGAATGGCCATCATAAACAAAGCAACAAACAACAAGTGTTGGAGAGGTTGTGGAGAAAAGGGGACCCTAGTGCACTGCTGGTGGGACTGCAGACTGGAACAACCACTATGGAAAACAGTATGGAACTTCCTCAGAAAACTAAAAATGGATCTGCCTTTTGACCCTGCAATTCCATTGTTGGGACTTTATCCTAAGAACACTAAAACCCCAATCCAAAAGAACCTATGCATCCCAATGTTCATAGCAGAACAATTTACAATAGCTGGATGCTGGAAGCAACCTAGATGCCCATCAGTAAATGAATGGATCAAAAAACTATGGTACATTTACAAAATGGAATTCTATGCAGCAGAAAGAAAGAAGGAGCTCCTACCCTTTGCAGCAGCTTGGATGGAGCTGGAAAGCATTATGCTAAGCGAAACAAGCCAGGCAGTGAAAGACAGATACCATATGATCTCACCTTTAACAGGACCCTAAACAACAAAACAAAGAAACAAGCAAAATATAACCAAAGACACTGAAATAGAGGACAGACTGACAGTGACCAGAGGGTAGAGAAGAGGGAATTTCAGGGGAGAATGGGAAGAGTTTACAGGAACAAATTTAAAGGACACCTGGACAAAAACTAGGGAGAGGGTGGTAATGGGAGGGAAGAGGGGAGGGTTGGGTGGGTGGGCTGGATTGGGAGTAAAAGGGAGAAAACTGTACTTGAACAATGATTAAAATAAAAAAAAGGAAATAAAAAAATAAATAAATTTCTTTACTGTTGTTCAATTACAGTTGTTTGCATTCTCTCCACCCCCCAACTCCCCCCACCACTACAGTGTTTTTATGACCAAAGAAAAGGGGGTGGATCGCTTCTTGCTTGTCAAGATAAGCTACCTCCCCCAGCTGCTGTCCTGCTTTAGTTCTGCAAGTGGCCTCTTCACCTTTATTTCTTACCATGCACTAACACAAGGTTATCGTGTAATAATCTTTTCTTGTAGGTTTTGTACCTAAGCAAGGATTCAAGCAAAGAAAAGAAGCAAATAAAAACAATATCAAATATCCTGAATTTTTCCATTCAGCTCCTTCCTGGAAAACTGGTTTCCTTCATGAAGCGCCGGCTTTCACCTCCTCAGTGGGACTCTTGTACTCAGTTTCCATCAGTCTCTCAACTTTTCTCACATGTTTTCTTCTTCAAATTTCAAATCAACCCAAACTTTCTTCTTGAGGTCTCATGAATCAGATTATGTAGCAAGGCGCCCCACCTGCCCCGTTCCAATCAGTTATTGGCTTGGGCTTTAGCGAAGTAGTGTCCTGAAGCTTTCCGACATCTGGATATTCATAGCGGTTTTCTCATCTCTGGACTGCATCTTCTCTGAGCATTTCTTAAAAGTGCAGAGTACCCTGCACTTTTAAGTGGGTACTTTTCTTAAAAGTACCCTGCAGAATATATTCATGCAAGGCTTTAATAATGGTGAAAGGTGAGGTGAAGCAGGAGAAAGGATACACAGGCACGTTAGGGCCAACCTACATTTGATAAGCTTGGTTCTAGGATGATGAACCACCAAGATATATGTGAAATACCTTGATTTCAAAGAAGACCTTGAAGATAAAGTTAACCTACTTAGTAAGCTGTACAGCTGGAATTTGGAACAAAGTCTTCTGATTGTAAGGTCTTCTGATTTCCCAGCTTTCCAACAGGTTTGTAAGCATTTAATTTCTACATTCAGATTGTGCCAGGTAGCTATTTATTTGTATGCTGTTTAATAAGCTACCCTACAGTTCAGGGGCTTAAAGTATGAATGAGCTATTCTCCTGAATCTGCAGTTTGCCTGAGGTTAGTTGAACTAAGCTGGATTTGGCAGTGTGGTTCTCCCTCCAGTTGTCTGTCCAGCTGGGCTTGGCTTGGGTGACTGCATTCCGTGTGTGTTCCACCTCGGGTCTAGGCAGAAGAGGCAGCAATTACCTAGATGGAGGAGAAGTCTTTTGCTGGCAGTGGCAGAAGTACAAGGGTACAAAGTGAAAATTGCAAAGGCTCTTAAATCCTGGATTCAGAACTAGTAGATTGTTACTGTTGTCTATATACTATTGGACAATGCAACTTATGTGGCCAAGCTCAAAGCCAGGAGCTAGTGGCGCATACTTGATGGAGAGATTATGCCACTGGTGTTAATCACAAGTATTCAAATTGTTGGCAAGACTCAGGAGACCCTGCAAAATATATTTATGCAAGGCTTTAATAATGGTGAAGGGTGAGGTGAAGCAGGAGAAAGGATACACAGGCACATTAGGGCCAACCTACATGGGATAAGCTTGGTTCTAGGATGATAAACCACCAAGATATATGTGAAATACCTTGATTTCAAAGAAGACCTTGAAGATAAAGTTAACCTACTTAGTAAGCTGTACAGCTGGAATTTGGAACAAGGTCTTCTGATTGTAAAACCAGTGCATTTTTCATTCTACCAACTATTTGAATCAGTATGTAACTAAATGTGTGGATGTGGTATGATCAAGAATCACTGCGAATTGCTAAATAAAACTGTGAAAGGAGTGCTTTGGCATTGACATTCTGTTGACTTTCCTTTTGGCAGTTTATAGCCATCTTTCTCTCCATCTCTGTCTCTCACACACACATGCATGACTTTAGAACACTTCTATTATGTTGTGGATGTTAAAACTACCTAGTCAGCTATCCCATAGGAGCTGTCATTTTCACACTTTTGTGAGTACACATGAATGACCTGGGTTTCAGGTGAAAATGCAGACCTTGTGTCACGAGCTCTGGGGTGGGCTGAGCTTCTGTGTTTCTAGGATGCTTCCAGGTCTTGAGACGCTTCTATCCCGGTGGACTACTATTTGAGGATAAGGCACTAGAATAACATTTCCCTACATCCCTAATCTTCTTTCCCCCTACTATAAAACTTTATCTGTATCACATGCCTTTCAGGCTCTTTTTAAGGTGACAATAAAAAATGTTATGTTTTTCTGATGAGAAATGAAAACAAAACATTTTTCTTATACATAGAATTTTATTTATAGGCCCTCTTCAAACATGCCTCGGGCTCTAGAGGATTCTAAATGTCCTTCTGCTGCATTGGGTCAGCCACGATGCAGACAGGCTTGTCTGGACTGGACCACTTGACCCTCTGCTTTTCATCTATAGCCACCTCAACAGTTTTCTCCTTTGAACACCTGAGGCTAGTTTTTCTCTTAGATAATGTGGAAGATTTTTTTAAAAATGGCCACAGATTCTTCTCTCCCGCTTCTATGCCCTGGCCATGCAGTTTGCGGCAATTCTCATCAAGCAAGTGGCATCTATTTCTTGACCCCGTGAATCTGAACTGGTCTTCTGACTTGCTTTAGACAGTAGGAGGTAGAAACAAATTGTGTGAGTTCTGAGCCTGAGTGTCAAGAGACTCTTTATGCTTCTTTTTGCTCTCTTGGAATCCTGGGCTGCTGTGAGAATAAGCCTGGGCTAGTAGTCTCTGGGATAATGAGAGGCCTTTGGTCCAACCAGAAGCCAGCCACACCCCAGAAGCAGAGCCAGCTAGGTGTCTGGTAACTGACACGCAGGTGTGAATCCTGTGAGAGCAGCAGGGAGATGCACTCAGACGACCCACAAAATTAAATACATGGCTATTGTTTTAGGCTTCTAACTCTTGGAATTTTTTTTTCCCTGATGGAAGATCACTGATATACTTAGGTGGACTAATACAACCTTGATTTAGTAGTCAGCTTTGCTAGGAATGCTGTCCCAGCCATGTGTTTCAGTTCTGGTGAATGATTGCTATGTGTTCCCCGCGAACAATCACCCCTACCCATCTTGTGCTTCATTTAGATCTAGTAGCAGGAGTGATTTTTTTTTTGTTTTGAAACTGGGTTCCTGCCCAGTTCTGACAAATTGGGATCTTCC
The DNA here is from genome assembly GCF_019186645.2 of Phyllostomus hastatus. Lineage (NCBI taxonomy): Eukaryota > Metazoa > Chordata > Mammalia > Chiroptera > Phyllostomidae > Phyllostomus > Phyllostomus hastatus. The sequence goes on along the minus strand of NW_025333583.1, from coordinate 15,952,346 downwards.
TTTGCTCTCTGCACATTCCCAAGCAGGAGTCTTGACTTTGAAGCTTAGGCCAAGGGTTGGATAGAGCCAAATGATCAGATCCGGGGTCTCACTGCCACGTGGCCTGGGTCTCTGTGTATTTTCGGGCCCTGACTTCTGTAATCATTGTCTTTCTGCCAGGGTGTCTTCTCTCCTTTCTTGAAGAAATTCACAAACATCAATTGCTATCACTGTGGGCACCAGATTTTACTCTCATGTCAGTATCCAGTTCAAAATTTGCCATTGGTCCCCTATTATCCTAAGAACAAAGTCTGAACTTCTCATCATACTTACTAAAACCTTTATGACTTGCCTTCTACTTATCCCTCTAGTTTCATCCATCACTGTGACCCCCTCTTTCTACTGCCCCAACATAGTGAATCACCTATACTTCCAGGGCTGCCTCAGCTGTGTCCTGCTTGCCTCATTTGTTCATTCCTGCTGGAATGCCTGTTTGTCTTCCCTTTACAGGATGAGCCACTGCTCACTGTTCATGATCATTTCCCAGACTGCTTAGTTGCCCCCAAACACCCTGTTCATAGTTCTTGCATAGAAACTATCACACCCTGTCACAATGTTATTCTGGCCAGCATGTGTGCTTGGAGACTGAACTATTTCAGTCAATGAAATGCTTTAATTTTTTTTTTTTTAGAAAGAGGAGAAGGGAGGGAGAAAGAGAGGGAGAGAAACATTAATGTGTGAGATACATCAATCAGTTGCCTGTTGCATGCCCCTAGCTGGGACTGGGCCTGCAACCCAGACTTGTGCCTGACTGAGCATCAAACCTGCGACTTTTTGGTTTGCAGGCCAGCACTCAATCCACTGAGCCACACTGGCCAGGGTTGAAATGCTTTATTATATCTTTATACACAATGCCTAGCACAGCAGTAGATTCTTTTTTAATTTATTGAGTAAATATAATGTGCCTGCTATTGGACTAGGTCCATGAGGTACACAATGAATGAGATGCTCAAGAAACTTCCAATAGGTGAGATAGGTCATAAATGGGCATTTAGGATGCCAGTTAAGAAGTCAATGAGAGATGCTATAGGATTATACAAGCAAACATGTTGCCTCATCTAGCTCTAAGGGTATCAGGAGGAGTCTGGCAGGCATATAGAAGGGTCTCAATTTAATACTGCACTTGTGGGTTGAGTGAAAAATTGAAAAACTTGCCTGAATGATTGAATGGATGAAGATGTAGCTTTGACTTTTTGAATGATTTTTTTTTCTATAAGCCAATGAAAATAAAAACAAGGCCTGGAAAATAAGAAGTTTGGTTCATAGGACTCTGAAAGCCATTTTCTTCAATGGCTTTCCAACAGAGATGACTTTGGCTCATAATGACAAGATTTGAGAGTCTGCCTCTTACAAGTTAATAATTTAAATTACTATGACCTAATAAGGGTATCAGTGGAGGCTCTTGTAGAATAGGTAGGTATCAGAACCAAAGAAAAGAATTCAAATGCTACAAAATATATTATAAAATACTTGTATGGAGAATGTTAGAGAATGTTAGTAATGTGTTTCAAGCTCTTGTTTAAAGATAAACATCCACATACATATCAAAATTTTTCTGAAATATTAAAATGTAATACTTGTTAAGGTGCAGATCCTCCAGACCTGTTGGGTCTGACTCTTATCTAATTAGCAAGTTTTTCTTTCCTAATTTCAAGTTCTCTATTAGTAGATCACTTACATAACAGAAATATATATATGTTTTTATTATTTTTTAAAGATTTTGTTTATTTATTTTTAGAGAGAGGGGAAGGGAGAGAGAAAGAGGAGGAGAGAAATATCAATGTGTGGTTACCTCTCATACCCTCTACTGGGGACCTGGCCTGCAATCTAGGCATGTGCTCTGACTGAGAATTGAACCAGCAACCTTTGGATTCACAGACCGGTGCTCAATCCACTGAGCCACACCAGCCAGGGCATATATGTTTTATACATATTTGATTTTAAATTTTGATGTCTCTAATAAAGTGGATATATTAATTGTCTACTGCAACATGACAAATTGCCACAAACTAGTAGCCTAAAGCACCTTTAAAAAAAAACATTTAACAACATGCTAAAATTTCTCCAGTTCTGTGGGTCATCATCAAGGTGGGCTGGGAATGACTGCTTAGGGTCCTATAAGTCTGAACTCAAAATGTCTGCTAAGCTGCTTCTCATTTAGAAGATCTGAGGAAAATTCACTTCTGAGCTCATTAGGTTGCTAAAAGAATTTTGTTTCTCATGGCTTTAAGACTGAGTATCTTTTTTTTTTAACTGACTGTTGGCTATGAGTTCTTCTCAGCTCTCCTAGAGACTTTTCTTTGTGTAGCCCTTACATCTTTAGAGTCAGCAGAGATGTGTTACATAGTCCTTGTGCTTCAAATCTTCTTGAATTCTTTTTCTGTAACCAGCTAGAGAAAACTTTCTGCTTTTAAGGAGTTCATGTGACTAGGTTAGGCCTACTGGGATCATCTCTCCTAGTTTAGGGTCACCCGTGTCACATAATATAATCAGATGTTTTGCCTACACTCAAGGAGATAAAGTTATTCAAGGACTAGGGTTATTTTGGGGTCATTTTAGAATTCTGCCTACCGCAGTGGGTGTGGAGGAACATCTTTGGTGGACCTTGCTTTCACCTAGAGGAAAGCCACAACTAATCTGTGTTCTCTGAATCTCCTCCTCTGAAAGGGCCACCTCCAAATTTACCAACAGGGAGATGCTAATTTCATAGAAAGGAGTGTTTCTATAGGGGTGATTTTACTTCGGATGCAGCACCTGATTTTCTGCAATAATGCCCAGAAGGAGAGTGTTGCTAGGCACCAAGTCCGAGGACAGAAATAAAAAAAATCTGTACTCTGCTATCACAGCTGTTACAAATAAACCACATATCTATTCTCTCCCCCACCCTCCATTTATTCAGAAAGTAGTCTTTCTTGGCATTATCAGGGAGTGAAAGGAGCAGATTTAAGAATCAACTGGGAGAAAGAAAAATGAAAGAAAGTGACTTTCTTGAATAAGTTTCCACTGGATTATGAAGTGTGAAAACCTCAAGCTCTTTTCAACTTTAGAAACGTAATGAAAATACTCAGAAGCATTCCTTGATTTTGATCAAGGTACTGTTTTGTAACTTTGAGTCATTGTACAGTTTTCTTTATCTGACTATGGAAAACATTTCCTAGTGTCCAGGTGCCACATACCTCTGGGTAGTCATATAAAGCTTCACACCCTTCAGTTTATGAGCACAGTCCTCATGGTAAAGTCCTGCTGGAGTTTCGCTCCAGTCAAAAAATCTGTCTCTAGAGATGACTGAGTATGGCTGAGTTTAATTTTACTTGCCAGAAAATTAAAGTTATACAATGAAACAAAACTCACTGCTCAAATGCTTTAAAACTAACCAATATATTTCTTTTGTGCCAAAGGGACTCTAGCCTATTTTAGCCAGAACTTTTTTTTTCTAATCTCACAACATTCCAATCTTTAAGTAATCTCTTTTACCTTTGGAAAGAAGTTTGACATAAATTTTTAGAAAAATATATTAAAAACATAAGAAAAATGTTTTTTTATTCTTATCAGTTTGAAAGGAAAATCATTCTTTATCTCCCCTAGACACTAAAAAAAAAGTGCGGTGTTATCTGAGAATGAAGTCTGAGCTATCAACGTAGTATAATACTTAAAGTACCTGATTGTCATCACCGACATAAAGAGGATTTGGAAGGGTAAGCAGGCCATGTGTTTCTGAATGCAAGAAGTCCAGAGGACTTTCGAGTTCTCAGCTGATTCTCTATACAGAATTCCTTGGGAGAACTCCCTCCTTGTTGCCCAGCCAGAGCACTCAAAATTAATTCTTTTCCTAGAGCATAAGAATGACGTATATGAAACCTCAAATTAGTTGCAGGGTTTTTTTAGGTGTACTATCTCTTCATCTTTCAACGAGTTCTTTCATATTATTCTTTCCACTTCTTTATCATGTTATCTGTAATAAAGTTAAACTTCAGCAGACTCTTCCTCCCTACCATCCAGCTATACACTGATGCATGTTCATAGGAAATTCTTAAAGACCAAAAAGCTTTCGAAAGCCAGGAATCATCTTTTACGTCAGACTGGTTTTCTGATAGTCAGTGGGGAAAATTGAATTATTGTTGTTTCCGTTTTTAAACATTTTTCCAAGGATGGGAGGTGGGGTATCTTCATGTGTCAACTCACAGGGTAAAAAACTTCATGCACAACTTCTTCCTAGTGTCATTTCATTTTTTTGATTCAAAATGATGTTACCCAGCTTAATAACCAACTGATTCAAAAGTCTTGGTTGACTATGAATACATTTGGATTAAGAATGGCAGCCTGACTGGAAACATTATCTCCCAGCAAGTCCACTTTGAAAACCCAGGACCCGCATTTTTAATTATTTTGTTAAGACATTGGGGCATATTACTATATAAGTTCAAGAGTTCAGTGATGTGAACTTTCATCATTTTCCTAATGCAATGCATAAATGATGCCTGCCAACATAGATGAAAGACACGCCACAAACTTCTTACCTTCTCAGGCTTGTCTCATGGGCCTTGGCAAATTTAGTGGAGAGCTCCCTACCTGCTTTTGACTAGTTAACTTCTCCACTCTTGTGAGTTGTGTAAGGAAGAGACCCCAGGTTCTTCTTAACTTTGGCTTAAAACTTTAGAAGAGGGAATTTTGTCCATCTTTTTGCATTATTTTAAGTAAAACCACTTGTATTTTCCTGTGTAATGATTTCTTTTAAAAATGTGACTGTCTCTGACCTCTCAGGACTTGCAAAGACAATTTAAAACCTGGTTGCTGCCATTAGGATGTTGACAACACACATATAATGAAAACTCGGGTCAAAATAAAACAGAGCTAGTATTGTTTAGAGACATAATTGTATCACTGAGGAAGCTATCAGTTACAAGGTGCAGAAAACTCAACCTTAATTAAGGAAAAAAAAAGGAACTTATTGGCTTATGTAACTCAACAGTCGAAAGCCAAATGTGACTTCAGCTAAGTTTTTATCCAGAATTTAATTAATATAGCTAGTTCCAGTTTCTTTCTTTCTCTTATTTTCTTGGCTCTGTTCAAACAGAGCCAAGGTTTTCTTAGAAGCTCACACTGAGATGTGATTGATTGAATGGACCTCAGGATACTATTAGGCGAAGTGATTGTGTGAATGGAACTAAGGAGGAAGCTGGGAGTGTCTGGAGAATCATCACACCTCAGTGTGGTGAAGGTGAGAAAGGGAAAGAGAGAGAGAGACAGAGAGAGAGAGTGAGAAAGAAAGAGAGACTAGACATTGTGCAGTGTAAGGAGGGCTTAATAAAACTTTCTGAGAGTCCTTGGCCATGAGTTCTTTGAGTCCTAGAAGCTCAGCCATTGATAGAGTAGCCCTTGGTAGGTAAGACTTTGGCACAGACCCGATAATGAATTTCAAAGCGCAGGCCCGAGGCTGTCTGTCAATCACATTCCTGTAGTAGGAGATCTGCAGCTGCATTCCCATGGCTCCCCTGGGTAAGTCCCCTGTCACAGTGCTGAGACAGCTGTCAGTAGAGCCTGGGGGAAAGTGTATCCTCATTCATGTTTCCTGGGATACAAAAAGGAAGTCCACTTCTCCAAAAGTTGAAGATTCAGATTCAAGTCTCTTTAACCATGACAGGCCAGACCTGGTCAGGCGCCCCATCCTGACCTTCTGGTGGCTGGAGTTTGGATACCGTTTTTGGCTTAAGCTCGAGTGCCTGCCTGGAATTAAAGGAGATGTTAGTTCTTCCCTGTATATGTTAGATTGCTTTTGACTGCATGTGAGAGACACTCTAACTCAAATTAGCTTATTTGAACCATGACATTTATCATCTCATATAATGGAAAGTCATGGAGAAGAAGGGTTCCTAGCATGGCTCAGATAAAACATAGCTTCATCTCTTTACAATTCTCCAAGGTTGAGCTTTATTACCAGGCTGATTTCCCATAAGGTTTCAAAATGTCTCAGCAGCAGCAACTGGGGCAGAATGTCCCTTTGTGCATACTCAACATGAGAAAGAGAACACTCCACTAAAATGAGACAGAATCCCCTCAGTCTAGTTGGGCCATGTGCTCATTATGTAACCATTCCTGAACAAATAAGGGCCAGCTGGGCAATTCCGTGCTTTCTTTGGCCCGTATCTGGCTTCTAAGGCAGCCCCTGGAAAAGAGGATGGGATAACTATGACTGGGTTGGAATAACCAGGATGCAACTTGAGCTGGTGATGAAATCAGCATCCTTAAGCCAGATGGGCAGTGTGATGGGCAATTTAATGAGCCACTTTGGCTAGACTATGGTGTCCAGTGGTTTGGTCAGACATCAGTCTAGATGCTGTGAAAGTTTATGTGTGATGGGACATTTACAATCATTAGACTTTGGGTAAAACAGATGATTCTCTGTAACGTGGATGGGCTTCACACAATCAGTTAAAGGCCTTAAAAACAAACACCGAGATTTGCCAAAGAAGGAATTCTGCCACAAGACTGCAACATAGAAATCCCTCGCAAGAATCCAGCCTGCTTTTCACATTTTAAAGTCAAGACTAAATCAATTCTTGTTTGAATTTCCAACCTACCTGCTTGGCCTATGGATTTCAAACTTGCCGGCCCCTATAGTAATATATAAATATAAAAATAAAAATATATTTTATTATATTGTATATAATATATATATATAATTTCCTATTGGTTCTGTTTCTCTGGAGAACCCTGACTTATACAGGCCACAGGGGAAGGGCTGAGCACCAGAACTGAATTCGGGTTACTTACTACACTGCCAGTAACTGCACAATCAGGTTGGAACTCAGAGAGGAAGGTCGAGTGGCTAATGGGAAGGCTGACAACAAATGGCCTACAACAGCAATTTTCAACCTTGTTCATCTCATGGCACACAGAGACTAATTACTAAAGTTCAACAGCGTACCCAAACATGTAATTTTTTATGATCTGACAAGAAAAATAGGTATAATTTTGATTCATTCATACCAGATGGCTGTTGTCATTTTTTTTTAAATTTGAAAAATAAAGGGAAAGAGGTCAGTGCCCCTGACTAAATAGTCAGGAATTGTATGTTTTAAAAATTCTTGCTGCGCACCCGTGTGTTTGCCGCAGCACACGGGACAAAAATTGCTGCAGTGCAACAATGTAGGTTCTTCACATCAGGTTTTGGTTGATAATGTACATAAAACTTTACCTTAGTTGATTCTGGTAGCTCAGGACTAGCCACTCCTAAGAAAATCCCTACAAATTTCAATTTCAAATAATTTATAAAGAAAACCTCTGGCTCACCTAGTTTTGATTTGCGTCTTAGGACATGCAAAGACTGACAGGACACAGTAGTAAGAAAAAATCAAGTCAGACTTGAACAAATGAAATAGGCTACACACATAGTAAATCATGTGTGTTATATCATTAAATTATAGTCTGTATTGCCATTATTATCTGCTTTTATGATGACTAGACCATTTTCTCACAACTGATCATTTTTTATTCTTGGCTCCTTTGATGGAGGGAGCACAAACATATCAAATAAAAAGCATATTTCTTGCATTGAAGATAAACCTTTCTCCCACTCTCCAACTTACACTTCTTTCCGTTGCTCTTGGTGACTCCTAAGAGGAGTCACTGGAACAGAACTGGACAGTCTGTGATGACATGAAGTGATTCTGATGTTTAGAATCGGTCTTGAGTCATCACCAGCTCCTCGGTGTGCAGCGGCATCTTTGTCCTGAAAAAGGTCATGTCCTTCTGCTGAATGCACAGCCGTTTTTTTCCAGTTATTTGTTCCCTGATCCCTAAAAGGAAAATTTCCATTTTACTCCCGCACTTGTTTCTTACTGCATCATACTAACTGGCAATAGTGTTGATAGCTAAAAGGCAAATTCAACCAGAATTTTGTTTCTCAGATCAGACCGGGTTTCAGTTCAAATGCTCATTGTCCTCACCCTGCAGAACCCCTCGGGCTTATTTCCTCGCCCGCCCCTTCCCGCCCCCATTCACCCATCATGTTTCTGGTTAAAAACAAAGGAACAAACAAAAAGAACAGGGCTAGTGTAAGTGAAATTCTAAAAAAGGATGCTAAACCTTGAGATTATTGTCCTGTGAGATCATTTCCCAGATAGTGAAATAATTTACTGGTGAAATTAAAAGACATTTCAACATTGGTTGAAATCTTATCAATATGTGACAAAGCATTATCAGTGTTCTGGGAACTAAGAATTTCTGCTGTAGGCTATTTTTTCTTATTGTGTCAGTCAGGGATGGCAGTTCAGGGAAAACCAACTATCGTAGGTTAATTTTTAGCTTTCAAGTGTCCTATCAAACTCACATAGTCAGTTATAAATTTCCAGCACATTAATTCTGAGTAAAGGAAAGGAATTAACCTAACATGTAGTGGAATTAACCTAACAGTCTCTGTGCCAGACACTGTTCCAGGTGCCTTTACCCTCCTAATATCCCCATTTCACTGATGAGGAAACAGAGGCTCAAAGAGCTTAAGCAACCCATGCAAGTTCAAACCAGTGTCAGCCTTTCCAGTCTGCTGAGCTGAGTTTTCCAATACCTGTACATGCATTTCATCATACACTCCCAGCGTAAATAGGGCTGTCATTGTCAGGGAGGACAGAGAAGTCATCCTCTGTTATTGAACACCCAGTTTTCCCTGGGTACATTCTGGGTTGGCTCATATATATCATCTTACAATTCCCATTTTCCTAGATGAGAAAACTAAGAATTTGAGAATTTAGGGAGTAAGTGCAAGACTACATGGATGTGAGCAGAGAAGCATGGAATTAAAACCAGATACTTGTGACCCCACTACATTCCACTATGTGAAAGCTACATCAACGTGAGTTATAGTGTATGAAAGTACAATGTACCTTGTAATTGGGACTAAGTTATTAGCAACCTTGAATATCACTTAGTGAAACAGCAGAGCATCTAGGCAATTATTGACAAGGACATGAAACACATATATAAATTCATGTAGACTGAGAAATGTATCATGTCCTCTTCCCACATGGGATGAGAAAGTGTGGATCCTGAAAAAGTAGCTTAAAGAATGTCTCACACCTTTGTCTGATTAAAACCAATATAGTAAGGGAAGTATTAACCTTGTTGGAAGAATCCATTTTTCTCCCTGCATGCTCCTTCTCCCTCTCTTATATGATATCAATATCAGGGCATTTTTAGTGCAAAAGAGCAATTAAAAAATAAATAATTACAATCTTATCCTTGTTAAGTTGTGCTGTCTTCCTTAGCTTTACTGTAAATGACGTGTTCATAAGAATGTTTTTATTTTTATTTTTTTCAGCCATATGTTCAGTATAATCTATGACCATAAGCTAATGTGGATTTTTCTTTTCTTTTTTTTTACATTTTAATTTTTGTTTTTAAAACCCATAAGTATGTTTGAATTGGTAGTCTTGTTTTTACAGAAAGTTCTGAAGGTTATATGACTATATTTCCATATTAATAACTACTGTTAAAATGGATAATTTGAATTATGCTAACAATTACCTTTTAGTTTATTTCAGTTTAACAAATATACTGGATATCTATCATGTTTTGGGTACTGAACTAATGGCTGGGGATGTTTAGATGAACAAAGCAGTGCCTGTCTGGCTGCTCTCAAGGTGATGGATGAATGAACAGGTAAGAGATGAGCCAGGGAGGGCTCAGAGAGGTGGGAATGTGCAGGTGCTGGACCCCCCTGGAGCAGGTGACCGAGATCCCGATTCATGGGTTTGCCTGTGCTCCATCCTCTCTGTGGCCATTTGTTCTTAGTGAAGGAGAAAATGGACATAATAAACTCTACTTCTTTTTGCATACATTATATCCATGCCATGTCTTTTCTGGCTAACTTGGTAAGTTAACTTAGAAGGGGGGAAGAATTTGGTTTTTAATTAGGTTTACTCTGAGCACCAGAGTTAGATATATTTCTAACATTAGCTTAGGATAAACATAACCATTAAGTGCACTCCATATGTGTATTAAATTTCAGCTCGAAATTTCTTGATTTGGTCCTATAAAGCTGCTTTTCAGAGTACCACTTGTGGAGAAGCAACCATTTCAATTTATCTCACTCCTATTGTCCAACTAATAGGCTATTCTGGTCTTAATTAGAGAAAAGAGTTTTCATGAAACTGAAAGTATTCATTTAGCTCTTGCAAAAGCAATTCATTAGGAGGGTGAGGATATAAGGAATTTAATAAATAGGTCAAAATCTGAGAAGCTTACTTTAAATCAGGATTTTAAATTATCTCCATTTCTTTGCTGGATGTGCCCAAGTGCTTTAATAAACATACTGATGGTGGGTGCAAAAGCGAAGTTTTCCATGAAGTCACAGTCGTTTGAAAAGACACTGAACCTCATTCATAGTAAGAGAGATGCAAGTAAAACAACACTGATATACTTTTTTTTACCTTTCATGTGCGGGAAATTCAAAATTTTAATAACATATTCTATAGCAGAGAGGAAATAGATACTCACATATATTACTATTGGGATAGCAAAATGGTAAAATGCCAACAGAAGGGAATTTGGCAGTTCTGTGGCATATAAGTTAAGTTACTGTTGGGTAATGAACTACTCTGAAACTAAGTACCTAAAACAACAACTATTTATTCCGTTTACCATTCTGTGGTTTGGAAATTTAGGCTGCACTCAGCTGAGCAGTGCTTCCAATCTTGGCTGAGTTTGGTGTTCATGACTGGGCCGCCTCACATGCCTGGCTGGGGCATTGGCTGAGAAAAGCGGCTTGACAAGTCTTTGCCCTATCAGGGGTGTCCAACCCGCAGCCTGGGATGGCTAGAATAAATGTAGCCCGACAGAAAATCATAAACTTACTTAAAGCCTTTTGTTTTTGCTCATCAGTTTTTGTTAGTGTTTGTGTATTTAATGTGTGGCCCAAGACAACTCTTCCTCTTCCAGTGTGGCCCAGAGACGCTGAAAGGTTGGACGTCCCTGCTAGATGACTTCAATAGCCTGGAAAGGATGACTTTCATCCTTCAATAGGCTTGGCTGAGCTTGTTCACTTGGTGATGGCAGTGATCTCTCAGTTGTGAGCAGAGGTGTGTGAGGCCTTTGGAGACCTGGGATCGGAATCACATGATCACTTTCACCACATTCTATTGGCCAAAACAAGTCACAAAGGCCAGCCCTCCTTCAACAAGTGGAGAAATACATTCTATTTGTTCATGGGAGGAGTTGCAAAGTCATAAGGCAAGGGTGTGTAAATACAGATAAGATAATAGTTGAGGTTTTTAAAATCATCTACCATATTGAGTGAAATGACAGTTGCTTTAAATCCCAGGTCTTAGCCTCTATCCCACAGAAAACTTGTGAAAAAGTCATTGGTATAAAACTGGAGCACTATTTGTTGTCTTCTAGCAAAAGACGGGAAACAACCCAACGGTTCATCAATAATCAATTGGTTAAAATGGTGCATCTGGACAATGACATAGTAGCAGGAGTATATGAAACAAAAGTGTCTAGGAGTTAAAAATTGTTGAAGGTGTGTCCTTTTTCATGACTAAATATATGCAAAATGAATAAGATCAAATTTAAAATGGACTCTACTACCTATTTTTGTCAAAAGGTAATGCCATGCCTTCAAGAGATAATATTTATATCTCAAGTGCAGTAAACAGTTTAGCAGCATTCAAAAAAATATTCATTGAAATTCTTGGCTGAGGAAGAGTTCCTTCAATCAGTGAGCTTGACAGTCTCTCCCTAGGGCTACAGATGTTGCAGGGTTAAAATAATTGCTGGTACAGAGTAAACATTCTCCAACTTTCTATAGCCTGCATCCTGTTAAATAAACTGCTTGAACTGAGTTTTAGACACCAGCAGCTGAGTCAAAAATATTTTCTTTCCTTTCGACATGTCTTTTTGCTTTGTCTTTGCTATATCAGCACTTTGTTTAAAACATAAAATGCTGCCATGTATTAAGATACAATATATGCAAAAGTAGGGTTTTTATCGTCATGAACATGGTAATAAATTGCCCGTAGATTTCACAAAATAACCCTGATTCCCTTACCTGAAGTTTCATAAGGAACTGCTCATAACAATTATTTGACAAATCTCTGGAAAACATCCCGTGTCATATCTTTTAAAGGAAAAAAAATGACTCTCCCTTTGAATCCATCTATGTTTGGGTTGAGCAGGATTCTGTTGTCATTCCATATTTGGAATGGAAATTCATTCTAAAAACTGGGCAAAAGCCTATAGCTGCGTTAGACCAATAATCAGTAGGGCAGGGCGCATTTTGTGCTTCCAGTTTGACAAGTTATCTTCCTGCTCTCTCCCAAGGCTGAAAATGATAGCAGTTCCAGGGACTCTAATGGACTCTACCTTATCTGACTTGTTTCGGTAGTTGAATGAGTGTGATGAGCACAGAGCAAGACGGCTGCATATTTAAAGTGACATTGAACTTTCTTAACCATTTGCAATTGATTTCTTGCTTTACTATGCTAGTGAAACTTTTAATGATTAGCAGATTGTATAGCACCTTCTTCAAGTTAATTTTAACTGATTTGCCATTTAATTATTATTTTTAATTAGTTTATTTTCATTAGAACACCAGGAGCCTCTCTTATCTCCCCTCTGCCTCCATCATTTCTCCTTGGACATCTCAGAGGTGTTTGTGCATTAGCCATCAAACTCAGGCTTGAATTTCTTTATTAAAAATATTATAAAATACAGAGTATAAGAAACCTTATTCTTTGCATCAGTGCACTGAGGGAGAGAATGAAAGTAAGAGTAAAGTTTCTGCTCACAAGGCACTGCAAACCAGATGTCAGAATGAGGACGTTGGACCACATAGGTCTCTAGTGTTTGAAATCACAAACTGCACCTGTGATGAAAATATCTTCAACAAGAAGTTTTGAATTAAGACAGATGGGGGAAAACTGAGAGAATAAAAAAGAAGAAAAAAAATAAAGGATGTAAGTTTCTACTCTATTTTATAATTGCTGAGATATTTTAAACATAGGATCAAAATGTAATAAATTTCAACTCTCTTATTTCATATAATTTTTTAAATCCTTACCTGAGGATATGTTTATTGATGTTTTAGAGACAGAGGGAAGGAGGGAGAAAGAGAGAGAAACATGGATGAGAGAGTAACATCGATGGGAGGGAGATCAGTTGCCTTCCATACATGACCCCACTGGGGATTGGACCAGCAACCTAGGTATGTGCCATAACCAGGAATTGATCTCGCAACCTTTTGGTGCCTGCATGACACTTCAGCCAATGGAACAACCTGGCTGGGGCTTGTATTATTTTATGGGATCAAAAGAAAACTAAATCTTCAGGGAACAAAATGAGTGATTGTGTACTTTTTCCCCTACTAACACATTCATTTTAACAGATTTGATTCTTAAAGGAAGTTAGTCAGGCCCAAGAGGAGTAAAGATGTGAGTGAACCAGAGTTTTAGTAGAAGTGAAGTATCGTGTTCGTATCTGGCCCTCCACTTCCTTGAGTTACCAGCATTCATGGCCTTTGAAGAGTATTTCCCATGAAACAGACATAGGCAAGGATGTCCAAGTATCTTTGAAGCCTGGGGGAAATGTGTGCCAATCCATTAACCTGTTTTTATTTGTGATTCTCTCACATGTTAGATTAAATAGGTAATGATGTAAAGCAAACTCCTCAAAAATAGAAGCCTGTAATTTGAAAAAGGTAAATAAAAATACTGTATTTAGGTTAAAGTTCACTTAGCATCCAAATAAAATATAAGAAATTTTATCACATAAAAGAACATCATGTTAATGGTTCTCAAAATAAATAACCCACCTATACTATCAAAGACATGGAATAACTCTTGATTAATATTTTACTATTTATGGATACTTCTATCCCAAGGTCCACCATAGTTTTTCTACCATAGTTTGGACCACCAAGGTCCAAATATTCTTCTCAAATACTCTGTCTTTTTCTTAGTTTCCAGCTGAAAACGTGTGACTCATTTATCTGTATCAGAGTTAAATCACCATGATTATAAATGCCTTAACCATGCAAGTCAAAAGAAGAGTTAAAACGGTGTCCTTGATTACTAAAATTCGGAAAGAAGAGTGAATTCTCCGTATGAAATACGAAGTGATGGAAAACGAGAGTCTATAGCAGCTAGTTTATACATTGATTGAGACAGTCAGTTTGTCAACATATTTATTGTGTGTCTACCAGGGCAGGATGCTGATCTGTACCATTTACCTATTTTTACTCGGGACAAATGGAAGATTCTGGGCTTGAGGAGATCATTCCATTCTAGTAGAAAGAGACAGGCAATAAATAACTAACAGCATAAATGTCTATATTATTCAGTATGCTCAAGGTGGTTATCATTACAGAAAGAAGAAAACGCAAAGCAGGAGAGGGTGGTCAGAAGCACTGAGGGCAGCCAGGTGCAGGCGTCAGGTGCAGATTTAATTCAATTCCTCAGGGAAGGCCTCCTTGAGGGGACCTCTGAGCAGACACTTAGGCCAGTGGAAGGGTTAGTCCTGAGAGCATCTCAGGGGATGAGCAGTTGGGTGGGGAAAGCAATTCCTTGGAAGGCCTTCCTGCAGAGTGTGCCTGATTTGGGGAGCGACAGCAAAGTGCCATGTTGGTGCTGGAGCAGAGCAGGCGAAGTGGAAAGGGGTCAGAGGAGGGGTCAGACAGACAAAGGGAGCGGGAGGCTTTGAAGGCCATTGTAAAGACTGAGGCTTTTGTTCTGAGTGGGATGTGGGGACTTAGGAAAAATTTGAGCAGAGAAGTGATAAGATTGGACTTATATTTTATTTTTTTCTTTGTATTGAATTTATTGGGGTGTCACTGGTTAACAAAATTATCCAGGTTTTAGTGGAACAATTCTACAACACACCGTCTGTGTACTGTGCTGTGTTCACCACCCCAAGTCAAGCTTCTGTCCATCACCACTTACTCCCCCGACCCTCCTCCACCACCTGCCCTCGCCTGCTCCCTCCCCTCCCCTGCCTGGCGATCACCACACTGTTGCGTCCACACCTGTTTTTTCTTTCTTTTCTTTTTCTTGGTCCCTCCACGCTCCCCACTCATCCCCCCTGATAGCTGTCAGCCTGCTTGCATTAGATTCTTAAAACAAATAATGGGACATTTTAAAGATCCTGTGACTATTGTTAAAACTCTCTCTCTATACATATACATATGTAATACATATATATACATACACACACATAAATTATGGCTAAAATTACACTTTCATCCTCACTGTCATGCTTCCTATTTTAGATAAGCATAACGAGATTAGAGATTCTGAGTCAGATCCAGCATAGAGGAAAATAACCTTTTTTCTTAATTTTGTTAACATTTAACTTATGTACTATGCAATGCATAAGACATGTGTTCTGTTTGCTTGATTTGGTAAACAGAAATACTCATCTAAAATAAAAAAGATGCAGTGAAGACATCATTGTTGTTTTCCCCCCCTTTTACGTTTTTTTTTTTTTCACTTGGGATTCATGATTCCCCGCATGGACAGGTACCTGGCTGCCGTGCAGTGTGGGGATAAGAGCGCTCCCTGTCATTGCTCTGCCTAAAGCCTGCTGTCCGATGACCACTGAAACGCTGAAACCCTTGCTAGTGGAGACAGCTGATCACGTTCTCCTGTTCCCTGAGACACATGTTCTCCTTCATTCCTATCCATTTTATTTTGTCTTATTTGCTGTGTAACTTTTCATACCACTGTATCTTTCCCCATGGGCAGTACTTTTAAAATGAAAGAATCATAACTGATTATGCTTTGTATTTTTCCTAATTCTTAATATAATGGATACCAGGGGATCATCTGTATTTGATTTATTATATAAATTGTATCAACGTTCTCATGCCCTACAACCTTCACATCCATTAAGTGGGTCACTTCTACCTCCACTCTTCCTAAGAAAAGAGTATCTACTGTTAGACCAAGATTTGGTTTCATAACTATTATGATCAATAGGTCAAAAACTACAGGAGAGTATTTCCCATCTCTTTCACATTATCATCTTTTAAATAGTGCATCACAGGCACAGGGTCCTAGTGAGCCCAGGCAGATGGCATGACTGTGTACATATGAAGAAGGCTTTAATGGTTCCTGGGACACTCAGTGCTATCATAAAGCAAGGAAGCTAGAAAAATGCACATCTCTGACGCTGCACTATGCATGTGCGAAAACTGGACAAAACATTTTTTCAAGATAAAAGAATAGCTTATTAGTGGCTTCAATTAGGTCAGCCCATTAATCTCACAGGATGTCAGTTCTGCAGCAGAAGCCAAATGAAAGAACCTTCAGAGACATTCACAGGAGTCCAGGAGTCCAGAGGTCCTGCGTCATCTATCACCAGATGTTTTCTAGTCCATTAAATAATTACTGCGGCTTCAGAGGTGCATCAGGGGGGGAAGTAATAGCAGGAAGGCAATAAACCTGGCCTAATTGGGTATTCATCATGACAGATGAAATCCTCCTCTAGGGGGAAAAAAACAAACCAAAAAACAAACCCACAAAGCCATGCTTGAATCTGTCAGTGAGAAAAGGAGAGAAAGCAGAAGGGTAAATGCTCTACACATAGGTGGGAAATCAGAGTAAAATCCCACAGGGGAACCTGGATTTGCACAGAAGAAATAAGGAGAATTTTTAAACATTTAGAAAGTCTTGTAAATCTTCACAGCTCTCTAGGAATATATTCTATCTCCTAAAAGGGATCAAGATACAAAATCAAAAGATGATTCTATCCGATGTTAAACACAATATGAAAAGTGAAACACTGATATTTTATTCTTTATAGTTTTTTATATACACATGCAAAAACCAGTTCAGGCTGTCCTTTGGGAGCACTCTGCAAGTCTGCATCAGACACCGAAGGCCAGCCACTCCCCGGAGTGCGAGCTGCACAGAAAGGTAAAACTCAAGAGAGACTGACTTCAAATTCAGCTCTTCCAGTTGCCGGCCTTGCAGTGATGGGCAAAAATCACTTTCCTTTTAGAGTTTTAGATTCCTAGTCTAAAGATGGGGCTAATTATATCATTTAGGGCTGTTAAAAGTATTAGAGATATATATTTAATATACTTAATGTACTTAATGTATATTAAGATGGTGTAAATCAAGCCTCTGGCACATTGGCAGGTGCTGCATAAGTGGAAGCTATTACTGTCAAGACGAGCTGACTGCTCTAGGTGCTGCATCTTTCCCTCTAGACCAGGCTCCTTCCCAGCACCTTCAGCTGGGACTGTCTGTTTCTCCATGAAATGCAGCAGAAAGGATTAGTTTATTTCCAAATGGTTAATTACTTCCTCTGATGGCTATGGAAGACCACATGGCCTCATGCTAACAAGAATCACCCCTCAAAGATGGCAAGGACAGAATCTGTTCAGTCTGTTCTATCGACCATAACGCGTGTTCAGCGGAGTCATCCGATGAGGTTTCTGACCATGCACTATTTGAGGCCTTGATAGCAAAGGATTCGATTCAGCAGGTCTGGAATGGCATTCCATGTCTTTTAAAAAATGTGTCAAGCAAGACACTCAGAGCAAATCAGCTCAGGCTTCCATGAGAAGGTCCCTCTACTCTGAATGAGATGAGCAGACCGATGCTGTCTCCAAAATCCTTCTCAGCAGCGCTGTTTTGAGAGTGTTTTCTCCTCCTCAGAGTATGTTTCAATAGGCAGCATTAAAATATTCTGTTTTAATCAGAAAAACATCCTAATGTTTTATTAACAAAGAAATATCTCAGGAGAGCGAGGGTAGCCAATACACTAAACATACAATGTAAAGCAAACCCTCAGCACTGATTAAAAAAACATCGATACTTTAAAAAGAATTGCATTGGTTAAGCCAGGCACACATTCATTTGCTTTAATGAAGAGCCGTGGCTCTCAAATTTGAGGTGACTTCAGAATCTTGTAGAGGCTTATTAACACACAGGTCGAAGAACCTTCCACCTGAGTTTCCGATTCACTAGGTCTGGGGTGGGCCTAAGAATCTGCATTTCTAACAAGTGATGTGCAGCTGCTGGTCTGGGGACCACACTTTGAGGACCACTGCTGCAGACAGAGCCTGAGGGCAGATTCCTGCTGGAAGTGTGTCTCACCGGTCAGACATCTTTGGAGGGCTGCTGACAGTCTGCAGAGAACCTCTCCCTGTGATTCATCCGTATTCTGTACAATGTATTTTCTTCCTAGAGAAAGGGCTGAAGCGACAGAAGAAAACAGGTATTTTTCCAAAACAAGTCTAAAACATAGGACTCTGAAAATGAATGTTTTCATGCCCCTTCCAGCAGGTTTTATTGTGCAGTGTAGATGGCCCACAGCCTCAAGCATCTCCCACACTGTGCTGGGCTCTCCGTGCGCTGCTGAGCACACTGGGCAACATTACATACCCGCTCTCTGTGCTGGCGCTCGGGGCCCCTGAGAGGCCACAGTCCTTTTGGATGCCCCTGTCTGAGGAGAGAAAGTGCCAGTGTACAGGCCTTGAGCAGGCCCAGAGAAACGGGCATGCCCTTCCGTGATTGCAGGCTAAGAGTTTTCTACTGCAAGATCTTCTTGTCACTGAGGGTTCTTTTCCTGACATCTGAAGGTCTGCTGAAAGCTTAATTAATAGTCACTTAATACGGAATCAATTAAATAATCAGAGTAACAAATTGGTTGGCTTATAGTATGAGTGTTTCAGTAGAAATAAGCAACAACACATCTTGGTTGAATTATGTTCCCTGAAAAGATGGTGAAGTCTTAACCCTCAGTACCTGCGCATGTGCTTATTTGGAAACAGGGTCTTTCTGGACACTTAGGTTAAGATGAGGTCATTGGTGTGAACTCTAATACAACAAGGCTGGTGTCCTTTATTAATGGGGAAATCTGGACACAAAGGCAGACATGCACATACGCACACAAAGAAAACACCACGTGCCCGTGTGAGCCAAGGAAGGCCAGCAAACGAGCCGCCACTAGAAGGGAGGCAGGGAGCAGTTTCTATCTCACGGCCTTCAGAGGAGGCCAGCCCTGCTGCCCCCTTGATCTTGGATCTCTAGTATCACGAACCGTGAGATAATAACTTCCGGTTGTTTAAGCTACTTAGGTTGTGGCATCTTGTAATGGCAGCCGTAGAAACGAATATATCATTTATTTGTAAAAACAAAGTGTGATTTGTAAAAACAAAATATTGTCATATTTCCATGCTATGTCATATTTCCACTTTATTAGAAGTTTTCTACTCCTCCCACCTGTTCGTTTTGTTTGGCGCTAGCTGCCAGGGACACAAAATGCATTTTAATAAGCAGCTGCCCGGCATTTTTGTCTGATGGAAGTCTTCCCTTTTTTCCCACTTGACTTTTCTTTTCTTTTGAACATAAAATTTCAATGCTCTCCCACACTTTATCTTTTTTCTTAATTAACCTAATGAAGATAAAATTTGTTTCCTTTGCAAAGGGCCTCTTGTGGGGAAATATAAATGAACCTTTCAATTGGTTTGGAATAACTGATTCATCATTTGAAAAAAATATATGCCTGCCTGACCAAAAAAAAGCCTTTTGATATGAGGAGAAAGATCTGTAAAGTTTGAATCTGCCTGAATATGGTGACAAGTAAATTTTGACTCAAAAGCACATGTGAGCAGTGCTACCTAAGGCGACAAGTGCATGAAAAAGAAAAACAAGTACAGAAATAAAAACATGTTCAATACTTTTTCTCCTACTTAAAATGCGAGGCAAATCACTTTAACAACTATTTATTGAAATACATTCCATTTTCTCTGACAGTTAACGCTCAATAAAACTAAGAGGGGAGTGCATTAGAAAAGTTTTAACGAAGTGCACACATGACAACATAGGTTACAATAATTTGTTTTCACAAATAGATGTTTTCATAAAATGATTTATGGGCACATCTAAGTGGTGAGTTGGTGTTTGAAGTCTTGCGCACTGAGTTAAATCAATATATGACCACCACCACCTCTTTTTGTGCAGTAAGTTCTAGAATATATTCACTAAATCTGGCCATTCCTTTGGAACTCTTTGTGATACGCTGGTATAATAGTTGCATTCTCCAAACAGGAATTTTATTATATTTCTTATTAATTCCTACAGGTACGAGTAATACCTTTTCTGATTTCCCAATGAGATGAAAAGGATACAGTGGTTTGCTTTCTGTCTCAAATACCCGTGATTGGTAAAAGTGAGAGAGAGTAGGCTTCCTGTCTCCTGAGATCTACAAATCCTTCTCAAATGTCAGTGGGTATCTGAGGTTCTAACCAAACTGCCGTGTTTGAAATGAACTCAACAACCTTGCCCCCCCTCAAATAATTGTTGATTCCTCATTGTTTACACGTCATTTATAAAAATCAGGAAATAAAGTGATGCAGAGAGGAAAACATTTGTCATTTCTGATTTGAAATGTTGTTACATGCCAGAGTAATTTTGCCAGAAGGATGGATCCATAAAATGAGCTTTAACACCTCTGACCCACATCGTGGTGCTTCCAGGCTTTTCTCCCATCTTTCTGTGTAGCCCTCTCTCTCCCCCTCTGATCTCCTGACCTCTTGGATTGATCTGAGCTGCCCTGACCTCTCGTTCTGCGATTTTCAGAGCAAAGTTTTCTAGATTCCTCCCAGTTTCTCGTATGTATGTAATTCCATGGGCATTTGTTTAAGAGATTTTTCATTGTGACTTACAAAAAATATTATCCTTTTTTCTGATCACTGGAATTATTTGTCCTCTTGGATTTAAGAGAAGCTGAATGTGGTAGATGCCCTGGAAGACCTTTTATTGTTTTCAAAAATGAAAATAAAATCAAGTAAAACAAGCAATTACTATGATCCTCCATTCTGCCTACAAAGGTGCATTCATTGCATGTCCAGGAGCCAAAAGGAATTGTTTAGGTCTACCTTAATCTGAACTGCTGGCCCAAAAGGTCACGGTACTATCTAAAAATTGGACCATCTTATTGTTTAAATGTCGGGCATATGCTAGAGAATACTGTGCCAAATTAATGATCTGTTTTCCAGCTCTTAGACTACCATGAAATAAAAATGACACAAACTTTACTTCCTGACAGCAAATAAAACCACAAGCCCTTATAGAAGTTCCACCATCACTATTTTGTCTTGTACATTTGATATGCCGTTTGGAAAAAACTTTGCCTCTCACAGAAAAGCTGTCCATTAGTAAGCAATGTTTTTGTTTTTGGTTTTTCCCCACTGAAATGTAGGCACAGAGAGCAACATTTTAGTTTAAAATGACATTGCCTAACATATATATATATATACACATATATACATACATACATACATACATATGTGTGTGTGTGTGTGTGTGTGTGTGTGTGTGTATATATATATGCTCACTTGAAAGCTTTGGGCTTTGGAAAGGCTTTTCCTGAAGAACTTGCTTGTTATGCCTCCTGATTTTTTCAGTTTTAGAAAACCAACTACCTATGCTGTTACAATAAAGTCAATGTTTCTATGTCCCTGGAGGTGAATCACTGAGTTGGTTTGTTAAATTGGCAGTACTCAGAACGTGCAGGACAAAAGGCTGACTTAGCTACTCCTAGCTAAGATGAGATTTTACATGTTCATCAGCATTATTTCTTCACATGATTTGCATGAAGGTGGAAAACACTGACCACTTCTTTCAGGGGGTGTGTGTGAGAAGTTGAGCTAAATTAGAATGACAAATAGAG
Source organism: Phyllostomus hastatus (assembly GCF_019186645.2). Lineage (NCBI taxonomy): Eukaryota > Metazoa > Chordata > Mammalia > Chiroptera > Phyllostomidae > Phyllostomus > Phyllostomus hastatus. Next base: position 15,930,635 of record NW_025333583.1, on the reverse strand, counting down.
CGAAAGCCTCCAGGAATACAGCTAGGTGTCGGGTTTCTTCTGAGGACTGTGAGGGAGGAATCTGTTTCTTTTTCTTGGTTTGTAAATGACCATCACGTTGTCCTTGGATTGTCACATTGTTACCCCTCTGTGTCTGTGTCTGAATTTCCTGATCTTACAAAGACACCAGTCATGTTGTCTGAGCAGAGCCCACTCGAATGACCACATTTTAACTTAGTTACCTCTTTGAAGACCCAATGTCCAGTTACAGTCTCATTCTGAAATTTTCAGGGTTAGGACTTCAATATTACATTTTTAGCGGGGCCACAATTCAGCCCATAACTTGGGCAGTTATATAAAAATCACCACCACAGTAATTTATTTATTTAAATCTTGTTTTTCAATTCCAGTCAGCATACAATATTATCTTGTTGTACAGCACACTGACTAGCTAATTATATAATTTACAAAGTGGTCACCCCAGTAATTTAAGTACCCATCTGGCACCATGCATAGTATCATAATATTATTGACCACTATGGTGATTTAAAACAATTAGTTTCAAGTGTACAGCATACTGATTAGACAATTATGCAACTTACAAAGCAATCACCCCAGTAATTGAAGTACCCACCTGGCACCATACAGAGTACTACAATATTATTGACCACCATGGTCATCTCAAACAATTCCTTCTTCACCCTGGAAAGTTTTCTTGTGCTCTTGTGCACAAGATTCCTCCCTGATTTTTGACCCAGGCAACCATTGATCTGCTTTCTGCTACTATAGTTTTAGTTGTATAGAATTTCATATAAATGTAATTATATATTATGTAGTCTATTATTTGACTTTCACAACATTCAGGTTGTTACATGTTATTAATATTGCCTTCCTTTTTATTGCTAACTTGTAGTCTATGTAACAGTTAGAGCACAATTTATTTATCCACTTACCAATTGATGGGTGTTTCAATTGCTTCAAGGTTTTGGCTGCTGTGAATGAGACAGCTTTGTACTTTTGCACACAAGTCTTTGCATAGGCTGTGATTTTCTTCTTCCAGATAGACATCCAGGAGTGGTTTTGCTAGGCCATATAAGTTTATGTTTAATTTTATAAGATACTAATATGTAGTTTTCAAAAGTCACTGTGCCATTTATATTCTTGTCAGCAATGTATGAGAGTTTCAGTTTCTCTAAATCTTGTTCAGCATTTGGTGTTGCTGTTACTTTTTATTTCAGCCATGCCAATAGTCATGTAGTGATTTTAATTTTCCCTTGCATAATGACTAGTGATGTTGCAAATCTGTTCACATTCTTATTTGCCATCAGAATATCTTATTATGGGCTGAACCGTATCCCCTCGAAATCCATATGTTGAAGCCCTAACCCCCAGCACCAAAGAATGTGGCTGGATTGTGAAGGTCCTTTAACAAAGCGATTCAGTTAAAATGAAGCCTTTAGGCCAGACCCTAACTCAACCTGACGCAGGTCCTTATAAAGAGAGGAAATTTGAGTACACAGAGAGATATCACACATGTGAGCACATAGAAGATCACTAAGGATGCAGAGAGAGAGAGAGAGTGGCCATCTGCAAGCTGAAGAGACAGGCTTCAGAATGACCAAACTGGCCAACTTCTTGATCTTGGACTCCTGGTCTCCAGAACTGTGAGAAAATAAATTCTCTTGTGTAATCCACCCAGTCTGCAGTATTTTGTTATGGCAACCCTAGCAAATAAATACAGGTCTTTGGTGAAATGTCTCTTCAAGTCTTAACCCACTAATTAGATGTTTTCACTGTTGAGTATTGAGAATTCTTCATATATTCCAGGTACAGGGCCCTTGCTGGATACATGGATTGAAAAATTTTCTCCTAGTTTGCATTTCACCTTTCATCCTCTTCACCTCTGTAGAGCAAAAATGTTTGGTTTTGATGATGTCTAATTTACCTGTTCTTCCTTCATGAACCATGATTTTATGGATCATAGTGCCATCTGAGGTGCATTGCCTAATAGATCAGAAAGGTTTTCTCCTGTATTTTTTCTAAAAGGTTTATGTTTACATTATAAGTTGAAATTATGCTTCATTTTGACTTTGTATTTGTACAAGGTATGAATATTAAACTAAAGTCCATTTTTTTTTGCCTGTAGATGTCCAAGGCCACACTGTCTAAAATACTGTATTTTTATATTAAACCTTAACATTGGGTAGAATGATTTCTTACACTTTCTTCTTCTTTTTCCACATTGTTTAGCTGTTCTAGGTTCTGTGTTTTTTAACATAAGTTTTAGAATATGTAACTTGCTTTTAATAAAAAATATTTTAGCATGACATTTATCATGTGTATTAAAGCATAGACAATGCTTAAATGTTACATATAAAACATGGTTAAAAACACCCAAAACACAACAAATCACACAGCTTAAGAAATAGAACTTTATCAGTACTCTTGAAGCTGTATACTTTCTCTTACCAATTACACTTCTCTCTCATAAATGTTAATTCAAATATTCCTTTGCTTTACCTTATATTTTTACTGTTTTTATAGTACACCAAAGCTATGTATTTTAAAATTTTGCCTGGTTTTATCTACATATAAATGGTATTATTCTACATGCATTCTTCTAAATTATTTTGTTTTCTTTACATTTTGTTTTGGAGATTCATTGATGTTGATGCATAGAATTCTTGTTTATTAATTTCTAAAGCTTCATTGGACCCTATTGTGTGAATATACTGCAACTTATAGATCAATATCTAGTTATCTGATGATGATCATTTGAATTATTTATTTTTTGCATTATAAAAATGGGGCTATTGATATCTTTTTACATGAACATGTGCAGGAATGTTTCCAGAATTTATACTGAGGAGTGAACCAGCTGAGTCACAGGACAGGCGCATCTTCAGTTTCCCTAGACATTGACCTGCATTAAGTCCCAAAGTGTATGAAAGTTCCTATTGAGTGTGGCTTTTTCTCTCTCTTAAAATATGTGTCTTCTGATTATTTTCAAAGGATATATAATATTTTATGCACTGGAGATCCCTAATATGTGAAAATAAACAAAGACCACCCAAATGAAAACAAACAGAATCTATATAGTCAGAATTTGCTAGAGTGAACTACCATGACTTGTTTCTGGAAGAAACTCAAAATTAGGCAAAGAGAGGAGTGGGAAAGCTTTTCAATGAAAAAAAAATGAAGACCTCATATATACTTTGATTAGAACTTGTAGACAGGGAGAAACTGGAGGGCAGTTAACCAGAAGCATTATGTAATTAATTTGGGGAAATAACAAAGATTAGAGTGGAAATAAATGATATAGAGACTAAAAAGTAATACAAAAAAATCAATGGAATGAAGAGCTGGTTCTTTGAAAAGTTTTGACAAACCTTTAACCAGACTCATCAAGAAAAAGAGAGAACCCAAATAAACAAAATCAGAAATGAAAGAGAAGTAACAACTGACACCAAAGAAATACAATGTATTATAAGAAAAGATTACAAACATCTATATGCCAACAAATTGGACAACCTGGGTGAAATGGATAATTTCCTAGAAACATACAATCTTTCAAAACTGAATCAGGAAGAATCAGAAAATCCGATTAGATCCATTACAACTATTGAAATGAAAACAGTAATAAAAATAGCAAATAACTAACTTTTTGACTGGATGGCTTCATGGGCAAATTTTACCAAACATTCAAAGAACTAAAACCTCTCCTTCTCAAACTATTCCAAAAAATTCAACAGGATGGGAGACTTCCAAGCTCTTTTATAAGGCCAGCATTATCTTAATTCCAAAACCAGCTAAAGACACTGCAAAGAAAGAATTGTAGGCCAATATCTCTGATGAACATATATGCTAAAATCCTCAACAAAATACTAGCAAACCAGATCTAGCAATACCTTAAGAACATAATACACCATGATCAAGCGGGGTTTGTTCCGGGGATCCAAGGCTGGAACAATACTAGCAATTCAATAAATGTGAAATATCACATAAACAAAATGAAGGATAAAAATCACACAATCATTTCAACAGATGTAGAAAAGCATTTGATGATACCTATTTATGATAAAAACTCCCAGCAATGTGGGAATAGAGGGGACATACCTCCACATGATAAAAGCCACATGTGACACACCCACAGCCAACATCATACCCAATGGGAAAAAACTAAAAGCATTTCCCTTAAGATCAGGAACAAGACAGGGATGGCTGCATTCCTTGTTTTCATTATTCTTATTCAACATAGTACTGGAAGTTCTAGCCACAGTAATCAGACAAGAGGAAAACTGGCATCAAAGGGCATCAAAACTGGAAAGAAAGTAAAACTGTATTTGCAGATGACATAATACCATATATCACGGTAAACCCTAAAGACTCCACCAAAATCTTCTAGAACCAATAAATGAATTCAGTAAAGTAGCAGGATACAAAATTAATACTCATAAAACTGGTGACATTTTATACGCCAATAATGTACTATCAGAAAGAGAACTAAGAAAATAATCCCATTTATAATTGCAACAAAAATATAAGTTATAGGAATAACTTATACCTAGAAATAAATTTAAGGAGTTAAAAGACCTGTACTCAAAAATTTATAGGATACCAAAGAAAGAAATCAGGAAGATATAAAGAAATGGAATCTTATATTGTGTTCATGGAGTGGAAGAATTAACATCATTAAAATGTCCATGCTGCCCAAAACAATCTATAGATTCAGTGCAATTCCTATTTTAAAAAACCAATGTCATATCTCATGGGTTTAGAACAAATATTCCAAAAATGTATATGGAAAACAATTTAAAAGGAAACAAGACAATACAGTGGCTAGAATTAAATCAGGACAATCATTATTGGCAAAATTACAGTACTAGTAGTTTTAAACATTTAAATATAAAAAGGAAAGTCACAAATATAAAAATTTAAGCATTTCCTCATAGGCTTAGTGCTAAATCAATGGGATTATTTAACCCCAAAAGCACAGCAGATTTCATTAGGCATGTCTGCAGTTGTGTAATAAGAGTGTTCAATTGAACTAAAAGAAATAACTGTTCAAACACAGTTCAGAAATGTTAGCTGATAGTAGTGTAGGAGGATGGTTATTAAGGAATTTCTGTACCTGGAGGTTTCCTGCTGGAGAAAGACTATTCCCTGCCAAGTTCAGCTCATTTGGAAGCATCTCACCTCATAGTTTAGCTATATAGTGTTCTCAGGTTATTTGCTACAGCGCAGGGAGAGACCCCACAAGAGTGGACATGCCTTTCTTTGCTTTTATCTCCATGACCTCTGGGGAAAAATAAAGAAGAGAATGTGTTTCTCAAGACTGAGAGACACAGAAGCAAGCCTCCTAACGAAGCAAACACCATTAGAATATGGAATGATTCTCTCAAAGAGATGATGCTCTTTAAACTGACTCTGCTAAAGAAGCAAGTGAGTGCTTCCTTTCTGTCTTCAAGGTGAAAATCTTCACATACACAAAGGAATTCAAACTTGAAAAGAAAATGCTAGAAAGAAACTGAATGTCGGTTTGAGCTCAGATGAGTTTAGGCAACCTGCACACAACTCTCAGGTAAAGGACATGCTGATCAGAAGCCCTGATTATGACATTATTTTCTCTTTTCCTGAGACCTAGATTTTTATTTTCTTGTGAACATTGTTCCCTTCTAAATTAATGTTTTAAAAAAGCCTCTCAAGTACACTTTTAATTTCAATTGAATCCCTGTTGTATTTGTCTTTCACTAACTCCAAGAGGCCGTAGAAGTGGGAAGAAAACCAGCAATCCTTCCTCTCTCCGTGACTCACCATCTCCAGAAATTTCCCTGAAGGGCCACTCTACACTGTTGGGAACCAAAGTAAAGCTTATCTCTAAGAGTATGTGATTTTTTTTCTTCCTCTTGTTTCTGTAAGTTTCTCCAACTGGTTAGAAAGCAGCCACAAAAATATACTTTTACACTGATACATTTGATGCTCTACATTTCTTTTTTTCTGGAAAATATTCTACAGATGCATCTATACAACAGCTCACTTCAATTATTCTGCAGAATGGCAAAGACTCTGAAGAGGGAACAGATCAAAGTCTTTGCAGCTCATTTGCTTCCTGAGTTGGAAATAGCTATTACCTTGACTTTGGCACAGGATAAAGCAACGTGCATTACCCAGAGTTGCTCCCTATGTTCTTGCAGAGACAAGTACTTTTGCATCTGTCATTCAGTCAGATCGCATTTTTAATGGACATCATCATCACCAACATAAAATAAGTGAAATAGAAAGATTATTGTATTTATATTTTTTCTTAATATAAAATTCTTCATTTTGTTTTTTTGACTTGCTTGAATAACTGTTTTAATTATATTCTTTATGTATGTATTTTCATCTTTGTACTTTGAATCTAAAAAGGAGATACTTTTGTTTTTGAAACAATTAATGTGCATCAACAAACATTAATGACTTCAAGAAAATTATGTTTTATGCCTTAGTTAGCTGAAGCTTTTCTCAATCAGTCTATGGTAATAATATTTGCCTTTGCCAACAGGGAGAAGAAATCCATTACAATGTGCCAATATACCTGGGAAGTTTAGACATCAGTCAAACTGAACAAATGCTTTCATTTATTTTCAATTTAATTAAGAGAAATTTTTATATGTAACTTTTGTCAGATTACTTTTGGATCCAGAATCAAGTGGGAAATTTATTTCAATTATTCATTCTATGCCTTTTATAAAGCAAACAAAGTGTTCTTATATACTAGGTGATTCATTAGAAATTGCCTAATCTTCTACTCTACTATCCACACTCTTCCAAGGAAAATCCTCCCTAAAATAGAAGCATTTCTTCTGACTAATACTATTGCAAGAGTAATTAATTCTGTACACACACATACTTCTCAATTACATATGGATATTTACAAAGTTAAAATTATTTCATATCTTAGAAACACAATATATATTTTATCAGAAAGCCGGCAGTATCAAGAACCTGCCTCTGAAAACAGAATCATGTTCGTTTAGTTTTGGTTAGCTATTGAGTGTATTTGGGGAATGGGAAACTTTGATTGATTAAATACTATTGTTTGTTGAGTTTTAATTTTACAAGATGAAAAAGACAGTTTTGGAAATGGTTAATGGTGATGGCTACACAACATTATGAATGTGTTTGATACCACTGAACTACATACTTAAAATGGTTGAGATTGTACATTTTATGTTATTTGTATTTTACCACAATATAACAAGAAAAAGAAAGCTGTGAAAGAAGTAGCCTAAATCGCCAGCAAATGAATTAAATGAGGCTCCCTTGAATAATAAATACTGTGAGCTCCTCATTCTATTTCTGTGATGAATGTCCCTTTGCATGTCATTATTTCAGCAGATGTCTCCCTCAGCCTGCAAAATAAATAGCATCATTAAACCCATTTTATAAATAAGAAACTGAGTGTATCAGTGAAGTTTTGAGACACACCAGACCACTACAAAATCTCGGTGGCTTATAACTCAAAGAAATTTATTTCTTTACTCACAGGTCCGCGGGTCCAGTGGAGTTCGGCTGGGTCAGCTGGGCTTGGTTTCAGACTGCTTATTGGGCTTAGATCTACTCCATGTGTCTCCACATTCACCCTGAACCCAGGATATTTCCTCACAGATGATCACAGGAGTACAGAAGAGTAAACAGAGAAATACAGTGTCTCTGAAGGTCTTAGTTTGGAACAGTCCCACCGTTACTGCCACCCACAATACATTGTCCAAATCAACACATATTACCAAGCTCAAAGTGTTATTCATTTTATTTGATTCTCCACTCCAAACCTACTTTTCTCGATATTTGCTTTATGATGCTGGGCCCAAGACTCTAAAAACCACATTTCTGTTTTGTCAGATGTCTCCCAGATGTCTACTAATCAGAATTATTTGGCTTTTGAAGACTGGAGAAAGGAGAAGAAACACTCTTTTTCCTGTTTTGCTTTTCCTCCCTATCACTACTAGGGAAAGTTTCTTCACCCTGACAACTGAAGTTAGCTTCAGTTTCTAGCTTTTAAAAATTTCCCCCACATAGTACCAGGAATGGTTTTATTAATGCTTCCTCAAGATACCATCACCAATGGAACATCATCCCTCTGTAGAGGACTGACTCCCCAAAGAGTTCCGAACCAGCAGTAGCTGCGCAACACCTTCAAAGCCAGGTCTGGACAAGACCCTCAACACCTTTAAGTCCAGGCTCTGCAGGAACCTTCCTCCTTGTGTCCCAACATTCCCAGTGCCTTCTCATTCATCAGGGCTGGGATGGGGTGAGGTACGTGGGGTGAGTCAAGAAAGTCCAGGGGTGGACCTTGCCTTCATTTAAAATTTGGTATTTTGGTGGGGTGTGGAGAATGGGCAAAAATGATGAAGGGGATTGAGAAATACAAACTTCCAGTGATAAAATAAGCCACAGATGTAACACACAGCGTAGGGAATATACTCAATAATATCACGGTTACAATGTATGGTGACAGATGGTTACTTGACTTATTGCGGTGATCACTCCATCAGGTGTATAAATGTCTCATCATTAGTTGTGCACCTGAAACTAATGTAATATTGTGTGTCAACTACAGTTTAAAAGTAAATTTTTAAAAATTTGGTGTTTATTGTGGATTTTTGCATCAGTATTATTTACCTTGCTTGTTGAGTTTTGGGAGGCCCCTTCACAGTTTTCACCTGAGGAGAGTGCGGCACTCGCCTCACCCCAGCCCCAGCCGCGTGCGGCGCAGGTGCTCGCTGTGAACTCTCCAGCCCTGTGTGGTCCAAGGAATGAGTGCTCCTCCGTTAGTGGTGGTTCCATATTTTAGGTGACAGGACTTTCAGGTATTGAAAACAAACAAAACCAATTCCTTTCACGTTATTATATTTAGCTTTCTAGATGTACAAACACATGCTATTATGTGGAATTAAACTAAAAAATTCTATAAAATGAATAATATGTGTATTTCTGGAATTGATCCATCTTCATCATGGTATGTTCTAGTAAAATATTGATGAGGGCTATCTCCTAACACTTTATTCAGATTTGCTGCCCCCACATTTATAAATATGATATACCTATAGGTGTCTGTGTTTGTGCTAACTTTCAGATTTAGGTGTCTGTGTTACTCTAGCTTTATAAAACATTTGGATATTTCTTTTTCTTCCTATTACTTAAAAAGTTTTAATTGTATGGTTGTAACTTGTCCCTTGAGGGTTTAGGAAAATTTTATCTTAGAAACAATTTGGGGCTTCAGATTTATTTATTTTTTTTTGGTAAGGGAAGGTCAGTCAATTCATTTTCTTGAATTCTACCACTGTTGAGCCTTAGAAATAATTTGTATTATCCAAATGTGAAATTCATTTACATTATAATTTGCATGATACTTTTATTTGTTTTTATATTCCCTGTATATGTGGTTATTTCCCATTACTTAATTTTGATTTTGTATACCTGTGCTTTGATTATTTTTACTTCATGAGGCTGGCCAGTGATCATTGTCTTTTGCTACTTTTTTTCCTTTTTTTAAATTTTATTTTAATCATTGTTCAAGTACAGTTTTCTCCCTTTTACTCCCATTCCAGCCACTTTTTTTCCTTTTGTTTTCAGAAACATGAATATGTTCTATTTCTTTTCTGATTTTAAGTTATTTATTTTTATATATTCTTTATATTTTGCTTTTACTTTACATAGATTTATTTTGTGTTTTTCTTAAATTTTTGAGATTAATAATTAATTTGAATTTTATATTTATCAGAGAATTTTGACTAAAATTATAAGTAGTTTTTTATATGTATCGTAGAAATTCTTCACTTTTTTCTTGACCCTAGTGTTCAGAGATTATTTTGTTTAGATTATTTTGTAAACCTAATTTGTTTTTAATGATTCTTAAAATATTTTAGCCACTTTATTGCATTAGCATCTGAGAAAACAGTTTGTCATATTTTTACCTTTTGAATTCATTTATTTTTTTTCTTTTGAGACAACACAACATCATCTTTCCCCCTAAATGATCTGTGAATAATTCAAAAGAAAGTATATTCTTTGTGTTCAGGTTAGATTAGTGAGAATAATCATGTTATTAAAATTTCTAAATTCTTCATAAATCTTTTCCTACTTGATTTGTTACAGGCTAATAAGGGAGAGTTATAGTTTCCTACTGTTTTTGAGATTTATGTCAACATTTATTATGACATTCTTTTCTTTTACCTACCAATATTTCTAACTGGGTACACTGTCATGGTGAATTGCTCTTTTAACAATTTTCAATGACTTTTAAAAAACCTACTTAACATCTTTTTTCTCCTTGAGTGCAAGCTCACCTGACATTTCCATGTTGACTTGGTCTTTCTTTTCCTCAGCACTGCCCTGACATATTTTTGACTCCCTTTAATCCCATCCTTCTGATAGGATGTAGTTAAGTTCAATCATTTGATTCATATCTTATAAAAATGCATACATTTACTTTTTTCTTCTTTTCCTTCTGTCTACAATCCCAGCCTTCATCTCATTGTGTTATTTAATGATTTATGATCTTCTTTTCATAGAAATCATGTCCTCTTTAATTTTCTTCAAATGATATGTTCATGGCAAATTTCTGGATAGGGTGCACCTTCTTTACGAGTGGATTCTGAATGTCACACTTTTGCATTACATTCCTGTCACTTCTTCCTCTGAATTCAGTTAGGGCTGTATGCAATCGTAATTGATAGGTTTGGTTCCTGCTATATTTACCCCCGTAATTTTATTTAAGTTATTCATCAGAGTTTATTGTTTCTCTTCTAGGGTCTATCCTATTCCCATGGGGTGGCTCAGACTTCGAAGGGGTTCTCCCTTTTGGGTGAGACATTACTTCGTGACAAAAACATTAAGTCCTTCGTGTTTATTCCCCCTTCACCACACGCTTCACGAGCCTGTCTGTGGAAGTTATATTTGCCTTTGCTCCCAGGTGCGTGAAAGAAAACCTAGACCCAACAGGTTCTTTGTCCCTTGCACTAGTAATCCACATGAAAGGAGAGGAAGGTCGATATCTCTCCTGTGTCTTCCTTTCCAGGTTAGTTGTTCTTCTATTTGGCTGTTCCTCTTTCCATCCTGATCAATCACAGCAACTCTCCACTCTTGGAGACTATTGTCATTATTCTGTGTATTTATTCTCCCTTTCATACCTCTTAGAAGCAGGAACTATAAGACATTGAGCCTTGGATTTTCCTGTCCTTGGTGAAACTCTTCTAAGTCATGGTGTCTTTCCCCCAGGGCTGCCCACCCATTCCTTTCAGTCCACTTGCTTCATCAGGGGGTTCTCATGAGATTTGTTTTTCCTTTATTTCTTCTTTTTCTCCTTATTGGTAGACTGGCATTTTTTGCTATTTGTCTTTTTTCTTCCTTTTTCCTAGAAGTCAGAGGTGAAAGCTGGAGAATAACAACCATCTTGAGATCAACCAAAGGAACTGCAGAGACTTTGGCTGTGACATCCTTGAAATGCTGAAAACTGCCTGCAGTTGGTTTTCTCTACTATGGGATCCCACTAGGTGTGAAGAGAAGTCCCTGAGCTCCACATACTTCTGGGAATCATCCCCTTCCTCCACTTCCATTCCATCAGCAGGGGTACAGTGGAGCCCACATTTGGTGGGAAGAGACTAACAGCCTGCGGGCAGGTTCACTTTTCATTTATGATCACTAACCTCAAGTGTAGCAATTCTCAACCTGGGTGCTGCAGCAAGCATACTGGTGTGCCACAAGAATTTTTAAAGCATTCGATACCTAACTATCTAGTCAGGGGCACTGACCTCTTTTCCCTTAGACTGTCAAATTGAAAAATGACAATGGCCAACACAGCAATAGTCGTTCAGGGTGAATGAATCAAAGTACCTAATTTTGTCAGACTGGCAAAAGATATATTTTTTCGTGTGCTGCAGAATTTTAGTAATTAGTTTATGTGTGCTTGAGATGAAAGAGGTTGAAAATCACTGCTCAAGTGGGTCCTTAGTGCTACCCAGGAATCAGATCACATTTTTCTGATAGATTTGTTCTTCTTCCTCCATGAGTGACTATTTCTTCTCTCCCCTCCCCTGTCCTTCCCCTGAGAGCACTACAATCCCTTCTCAGATGAGGACCTAATCTCCTACCTTCCCAAGGAAATGGAAACAGGTGGACTTCTGCAGACTCCCAACGTCCTGCACCTGTACAGAGGTCCTGCCTTCTCTTCCATTACAATAGATTAATTTAATGATAATTAAACTCATCTTGCTCAGAACTGACTTTCTTAAAGTCTATCAACTCTACCAGTGATTTCTGAAGATTCCTGTTGGCACCCAGACTTTCCAAGTTCTCTGACAGCCATCAGACTTTTTCCTGGGTTCTCTCACATTCTGTCAGTGGGATGAATGCAAGATGGCTGCCATAGAATGCCTAGGAGAGTTGTCTTCCTCTTTTTAAAATGTTGTTCTATTACAGTTGTCTGAATTTTCCCCCATTGCTCTCCCCTGCCCCAGCCCACCCCCCACTCCCACAGTCTATCCCCAGCCTGTTGTTCAGGTCCGTGGGTCATTTATACCTGTTCCTTGACAAGACCTTTCACCCTTTTTCTCCCCTAACCCCCCTGCCCTTCCCCCTCTGGTCACTCTCAGTCTGTTCTTTGTTTCCATGCCTCTGGTTCCATTTCATCCATTTGTTTGTTTGGTCATTATGTTCCTGCTATAGTGAGATCATATGGTACTTGTTTTTCTCCACCTAGCTTATTTCACTTAGAATAATATGCTAAGAGAGATTTTTAATGAATGTGTGTGTCCATTTCACTCACAGCATCTTTGCTTTCCACTGGTTCCAGATACGTCCCATGGGGTCACATGAGGCAATTCCCAGTGCCATAACCAGGCATGGCTTTTATAACAGCTTCTCCCCTCTGGCTGATGACGTCAGTCTTTTTCCTGGGCCAGTTGCTTCCTCCTTTATGGGTGAGTTCTTTCCCAGGCAGCCTCTCAGCCCTCCCTACAAACACAGGATTGCCTAGACTCCTGTACCGTTGACTCAGCAAACTCAGATATCTATGAATCAAACTCAAGCTGTTCAATTTTTTAACCTCCTACACACTGCAAAGAAAATTTTTCTATGAGCAGTTTTCTTACTTTCAAACAAAACTGTTGCTACAGTGTGTGGAAGTGGATATGCTGTCCGTGCAATCACTCTTCTTTCTCCCCCAAAGACTTGGAACCGTGTGGACACACAATTATTGTTTCCTTAATAGGAGAGGCCAACATCAAATAAAATGCAAAGTGATAACTTTACCTATGTGTTCAGAAAAGGGGCAGGGTGTCAGCAGCATGGTACCCACCCCCTCCCATGAGCTGAATTATTATTTTTTTCATTCTAAGTATAGGGTGGCTTTATACACAGAAACTATTGATTCATTGTGATTAAGTCTCACATAGAAAATATGAACAGAATAGAAATTTTTTAAAAAGATTTTATTTATTTATTTTTAGAGAAGGGAAGGGAGGGGGAAAGAGAAAGAGAACCATCAATGTGTGGCTGCCTCTTGCGCACCGCTTACTGGGAGACATGACCCACAACCTAGGCTTGTGCCCTACACTGGGAATCAAACCTGTGACTCTTTGGTTTACAGGCCAGCACCCAGTCCACTGAGCCACACCAGCTGGGGCCAGAATAGAAATCTTACTGCCACATTTCAATTACCCACAAAACATTTTCTTTTCTACCTGTTCCTCTCTCTTTCTTCTTATAACAAGCATATTTAGGCATGCCTTTTGAAATTGCTTTTTCCACATTGGTTTCCTGGTGGCTGCAGAAGAAATGGAGAAGTAGAAAGACAGTTCTTGTTCAATTAACATTACTACCTGGTGCCATGTTAATTGGGGGAAAGTGTCTGACAAAGGTCATGTGCAGGACCTTATGCTGGTTTGCATGACTATCTGAGGGCACCTTCCATTTTAAGGAAAAGTAAGTAGGCACGGGCAGAAGCTGTGGGAAAGTAGAGAAGATAAGTTTGAGTGTTACAAAAGTTTCTCTCTCAGTCTTGATAAGACAATTTGTGTAAGAGTCTTCTATTTTTAACATTATGCTCTTGCCATCCAAAAAAAGTTGTCTGCCTTCTTTTTCTACTAGTCATAAGGGACATGCTTTCAACTTTAAAACATGTAATTCCCCATAGATATTTCCTGTATAAATCTGGATCAGTGTTTGCTAGGTCATAATCATTTGGGGCTAAATGTAGAAACACCGCATGGTCTCTGACTTACTTTTAACCTCCGACACAGGCTCTGTATGTGGTGTGCATGCTGGTTTTCACCTCAAAGCTGATGTCACTCATAGATAGTGAAAGAAACTATGTTTTGCTTTGTCCTCCCCCCCAATCCTTGGCATTCAGATTCTTTAACTAAGGACTTCCAAGTGCAAAAAAATTGTATCCATTAGTATTTTCATTTAGCTGAATAGGTCATTAGCAATGCTGTAAAAATATATGGGAAAGGATTTTAAAAGTTAATTTTAACTTCAGAAATGTTCTGTTTTGCTTTTAATTTTCATTCATCTTTTTTGGTAAACCTAAAGTAGACATTGTACAAAAGGAAAGATTCTGGACATCATAATGTTTAAGAGAGGAGAGGATTCTCCCCTAGCCTGGACAGCAGGGTCGTCTTATACACGTTATTATTCACGGTGGGTAAAGTAGAAGGGCTGTTGCCCTTGCTGTAGGCTTAAGGTCTGTGCCCTCCCAACATTTCCATCTTGATGAGTAATCCGCAACATGATGGTGCTTGGAGGAGACACCCTGCTGTGACGACGACATCCAGTAGAGCAAAACCATCTGCTGCTGTTCCAGTGACGGTTATGGCTTCAGTGCCCAGCTTGGCCGCCTGCTGGGAGGTGAGGCTGAAGGGGGTTATGATCACTGGTGACAGCCGCAGTGCTGTGCCCAGTGGCAGAAGCATCAAGGCCCTGTGATGGTTGTCATGTCTAGACTAGGCTAGTCCTGATAGAAGGAATTTGCTTTGTTAGTTGATCCTCTGGACTGCCTAGAGTTGGACTTGCTTTTCAAGGCCAATGTGTTAAGTCCTCTACATCTTTCTAAGTAAAATCACTTTTTTAATTTTATTCAGAGCCCAAGAATCTTAACTGATATGATATAATCAAAGTCTAGGTAACTCATGCCATAAAAATAAGCTGTAATTGTGGATACACAGACAGGAGTGCTTGCCCCAAATCACAGCACTCAGTGTTCTAGCTTACCTAACCATAACCTCGGCTGGAACAAATTTGGCTTTTTTCAAGAATCAGATCAGCCTTCAAAGAACGCACCTTGTTTCTATTATTTATACAAATGCCAATGCCTTAGAAATATAAGCATTCATGTTTACATTCCTTTAAAGAAGGAGAGGAGCAGAATGACTTCAGACATGGGCCTGGGAAGCAGGCAGTTTGGGTCCTAGTGTTCTCTCTTTCACCAGGGCAAGCAGAAACTGCTCTGTGCCTTTATTGCTTACTCTGTAAAATGGAAATGTTTACCAACTTCACATGGTTTTCAGGAGGGTAAAATCACACAGAACATGTCAGTAGGTCTTCCGTGGTGTCTGGCAAGCAGCTGGTACGCAATAAATGTCATCTCTCTCTCTTACATTTTTACACTTCCTAAAAGTGCCCTGCCATGCCAGATATGTTTTCTGGATTTGTAGTGGATCTCGAATGTGTGAGGGAACACGCACGTACTGAAGAGCGCAGCGGCGTGGGGCCTGAGCTCTCTCTGGAGCTGCAGACTGAGTTTGAGTAGAGGAGGGCAGGACACTGGAGAGAAAGGAGAAGGTGCGTGTGTTCCTGGGCCCTCGCTCGCCCTTCCCGGAATTCAGAAGATACAGTAAAGGACTTGTGTTTTCGAAATTAGTTTGAGTGACATGGGCTATTTTCATTTATCAGAAAACCATTTTTCTTTACAGGTAAGGAATGTATATTTTCCACTTCCCATTAGTGTAGACAGCCAAATTTGAGTTCTTGTTTATAACATAGCGAAGCTAGAAATTCAAAATAAGCTCTGTATATCCCCAGTACATGATTCATAATTTAATAAATGATGTGATTTATATATTTGACCAAGCAATCAAGCTGAAGAATTATGTTATATAGCTTTAAAAATATTCCTTAAATCTCAAAATGAACGTAGGTTTTCAGAATCACCTTTATATGATTTCAAGCTTCTTGTTCCCCAATGATATTTCCTCCATTAGTAGTGCAAAATTCCAAACACAGGTTTGTTCACAGTGCATGCATATGAAATAGAGAAGGGTGAGAGGATATTTTCAGCTTTCGGATTTTCTCTAAACATCTAAGTGCTCTTGATCATGAGTATATGTGTGTTTATTTGGCATATGCATGAACCTAAGGATATTCATAAACCCAGAAACCAAGAAAATTGGAAAGTTGATAGGAACTTGTGTGTAATTAAGTAGAGGAGGGTTGAATGACTAGCTTAGACCAGCATTATATAAGTCTAAAGAACCGCAATGTAAACATATGATTAAATGTGAAATCATATTTCTTCAAACATCTAAGCACTACCAAGAGACATGTCATTTTCAAAGACGTTTCCTTAAAGGACACATGGACAATAACAAGGGGTGGGGGGTGGAAATGGGAGGGAGATGGGGAGGGCTGGGGAGGTGGGCTAGGATGGGGGTAGAAGGCAGAAAACTGTACTTGAACAGCAATTAAAATTTTAAAAAAATCAACCTACAGGTTTTAAAAATTTCACATAAGAACACCTTTAAGTGAAGCCTGCTTTCCCATCATGCCATGCAGACAGCACACGAAAACGATAGTGACTAACAGACGTCCGCTATTCGTCATGTAAAGGACCAGGAAAATAAAACAAAACAACAAACATAGAGCGACATTTATTTTTATTCAGGTTAGGTTTTGTGTTTGATGCTGCTATATACATTATACGTTCAATTCTCAAAATAACTCCTGAATTGGTCCTTGGCCCCATTTTAAGTTAATCAGGCTCAGTGAATTAATGTGCATGGCTCAAGGCCATGTGTTTGCTGTGGTCAGTTTTTCTGCAACATCCTGTAAATTGAATCATACACATGGACTCTTTTTTTGTACTTTTCCCCCTCAGTATAATTTTACTTCCATAGCCTTGTAGAAAACAAAAAGTGGTTCCATCTGATAAAAAGTCAATACCAGGATTTAAAAACGAACATCAAATTTTAAAGTGTATTTTTGTTTTCTTTACTACAGGGACAGAAAGCCAATGGATAGCATGTCTTGGATCTATTTAGGAGATATGGATTATAAAATACACAATAATAGGCCTCAGTAGCACTGATAATCATGTGAAGAGGATTGAAATCATATACTATTTACCTGCTTGATTGGCAGAAAGAAAAATCTCAAGAAACAAGTTTTGTTAAGGATGTTGATAATAAATATAAAATGTTATAGTAGATTTTGGAAAACAAATGGGCATCTTCTAGTAAGCTGTGAGGCCTGTCTATTCTACAAACTACCTATTTCACTGGTAGGGGGTGTGTGTGTCCTTGGGGAGCTCTTGCATACGTGTAGCAATGTACGTGCATAAGAATGCTATGGAAGTATTGTTTGCAAGAGCCCTTAACTAAAAATAGGTCAGAACTATCATAGGTCCAAACTGAAATATCTTTAACCTACATATCTTTTCCACTGATCTTTGTGTTTATTCTTTCACTAATACCACACTGCCTTGATTGTGGTAGGATTACAGTAAATATTACAATCGGAGAGTGTGATACTTCCAACTTTGTTTTTTTTTACAGTATTGTGTTAGCTATTCTCGATCCTTTGTCTTTCAGACAAAATTTGACCGAATGTAACAAATCATGCTGACCTGTGGCTAGTACTGCATTAGATCTATAGATCAATTTGGAGAGACTTGTTATCTTGGCTACGTTGCATCTTCTCGTCCACGGGTGCTGTATGCATCTCCATTTATTTAGGCCTCTGTTACTTTATTTTATCAGAATTTTGTAGGTTTAACATACATGTCCTGTACATGTTTTGTTAGATTTGTATATAGAGTATTACAGTTTTAGGCTATTGTGAAGGACATTTTATATTAAAGTTTTGGTTTTTAATTGTGTACTGCTAATATATAGAATGGTGATTTATTTTTGTGTTGATTTTCTTTTCTGTGACTTTATTAAATGAATTTATTAGTCCTTAATATATGTACGTTAAGAATATACATATTATATATTGATATATATGAAATATATTTCTTCATAAATAGTACTTAATTTCTTTACATAGCAGTTTAGTAAGTGACAAATCTATCTCAAATGTATGAATAAAGCATTATTATATGAAAAGACAGAAATTTAAATGGATCAAAGCAAAAGCTCAAAGAGATATATTTACCACTGAGGGAAATGTTCTAGTGATTTCTGTTGTGGCTGTGAAGGAATTCATTTATCATTTTGCAAGTACAAAACAATAATGACATTTTAATATAAAATCATTATTTTAATTATGAGGAAACCTATATGATTTTAATGAATATCGTGCCCTGTGGGTTGATTATTTTATAGAAAATTTACAAATTTCACAGATCCTTTCATTCTGAGTAAGCAGATATAAAAGTTTCTGTGTGGCATAATTAAGCTTTGTTTCTCAGTTCGTAATGCTGTACATTTGGCCCCTAGGACACAATCAGACCAGTCACACTGTGCCGCCGGGAGACAGCGGGGGTGGGGGGGGGCACTCTGGGTGAAGGTTTTTCGCCGTCCTGTCATCG
This sequence comes from Phyllostomus hastatus, assembly GCF_019186645.2. NCBI lineage: Eukaryota > Metazoa > Chordata > Mammalia > Chiroptera > Phyllostomidae > Phyllostomus > Phyllostomus hastatus. The sequence goes on along the minus strand of NW_025333583.1, from coordinate 15,911,869 downwards.
TGGGCACCACTCGAGAGCATTTCCTGTTCACTGCTGTCATTCATATTTTGAATAAACAATTTTAAGAAAGTTATTTCTCTGTATTCCTCTTGTAACACTTTGCATTATCCTGGGAACATCACAGAATCACCATCGTCATCATCTTCATCGGCAGTGTCAACTAAGTATGAATGGGATGATAGTAAAAAAGTCTAAAGTTAAGCCCTGGCTGGCATAGCTCAGTGGGTTGAGTGCGGGCTGCGGACCAAAGTGTTGCAAGTTCGATTCCCAGTCAGGGCACATACCTGGGTTGCAGGCCACGGCCCCCAGCAACAGCACATTGATGTTTCTCTCTCTCTTTCTCCCTCCCTTCCCTCTCTAAAAATAAATAAATAATTTAAAAAAATTTTTTAAAAGTCTAAAGTTAATTTTAATTTCACACTTAACTACTCAGGTAGCCAAGAGTATCTGTATCTAAATATTATAAAATAAGCAAGTTCTTGGGTTGAATAAAGAAGTATATTATAAAATACAGCAAAATGCAACTAATAAAGTCTCCCTAAACTATAATTAAGCTCTCTAGTTCCATTTTAGAAAAAGTCATATAATTTATAATACCCTTTTGATGAACTGCATTTGTAATCCAATTAAATGGAATTGTATAATAATACAGCCAAATGAATATTTGACAAAAAAGCTTTTTGTGGGAACTAAAAGCCAGTCTTGTTTCATGTTTCCTTTAAAATGATTTAGAGCAAATAGTAACAACTTAACTCCAAGTCAGAATTTCATATTTGCCACAAGCAGAATAAATATAGTAATATGACCGGATATATGTTTCGTAGGTTTTAGTAAGTTCGACAAGCAGAGACATGCTTGGAGGGGACCTCAGGTAGTAGTGACCTTCTATGCCCGAATGGAGTGTCAGCTTTTAGAGCAGAAAGCTCTCCTGGGAGTTCAGAACCCTGAGACAAGCTCTTGGACTTGCTGTCATCTTTAATTGTTAGTCTCAAATATTGATGAAGAGCTATTGAATGTATGTCTATATATGTTTAATGTATACTTTGAGTTGTTCAAAATTGGGCCCAGCTATTTATAATTGGTTACTTTTTCTTATTGCCTGCAGGATTTGTTAAGTCCCTTCAGATTCTTCAGCACAGAGGGTCTGGGCCATATCTGGCCTCAGTATGCAACCCCATTTAGGAAAGCCCATTCGACCCTTTTATTTTTGACACGGCTGCCTGTCCCACACAGTCCGCTAGACCTCATCACCTCCAGCAATGCCACACCAAGTGCCAAAAGACAACAGTGGGGGTCTGCTACAAGTCCCCTTCTCAGGAGTCTCCAGGACATGTGGCTGAAAAAAGGGACATGGCCTGTCAGTCTCTGGGCAGCTCTGTTGCTCGCCTCCTGCTTTGGCCGGACCCACCACAGCAGGGTAGGGGCCCTGCAGTATTTTTTCCTGTGCTCCTGTCTAAGCTCTGTAGGCAGAAATTGCATGAAGCCTATTTTAGCACTGATGGACTGTCTGTGCAGCAGGACTTCGTAGTCACTGTTTGTCTTTGTGCACGTGAAGTTGAATGCAGGTACAGGTGGCATGGGGGAGCTGGGTGAAATATCTGTGACCTTGGCAGCCATGGTGGACACGCTCAAAACTTTCCAAGTGAGTCAAGGGCTCAGTGCTGCTTTTGGCGGTTTGTGTTACTTCCCCACAGGAGCGGTGATTTGTTTGCTGCTTCTCTCCAGCATGGTGTGTGCAGTTCACTGGAATATTTTAGCAATAGTTTTTGCACTAGTTTGCCAATGAATACCACTGAGTGAATACAGAGTTTCTCTAGAACGCATCAACCATGGCTTATTTGCTTAGTATCGAAGACTTTCCTCATTTTTTTTTAAAAACACAGTCTTCAAACCAAAATTATCTGTGATGGCTGTGTGTGGTATATGAGTACACATTTGTATATTCATCAATATACTCCTGGATGATTCATGCGGACCTTCTTTTTATTTGTCTGTTTGTTTTGTCCTAACCAAGGTGCATTCAGCAAAAAAGGAAGCTAAAAGTTTGTACAACCTATTTCTGTTTTCAAGCTATTCATTTACATAACACAGCAATTTTCAACCACTTTCATCTCATCTCACATATAAACTAATTACTGGACTGTGGTTCACCAGAAAATATATATTTTTTGCTGATCTGACAAAAATAGGTATGATTTTGACTCATTCACACTGGACAGCTATTGTTGTATTGGTTGTCATCATTTTTTTATTTGACAGTGTAAGGGAAAGAGGTCAGTGCCCCTGACTAAATAGTCAGATATTGCATGTTTTAAAAATTCTTGTGACACACCCATTGAAAATAGCTGATGTGACAGTATGAGTAAGCTGCTAACTCAGAAGCTGTCATGTTACAGAAAGACTTACAATTTTTAGTATTAATTGCATGAGCTGCCATGTTCACTGATTTTTAAAAATTGCACATGGAGACTCACCACTTTTACAGTATTTTCAAGAATAGAATGTTTATATATATATATATACAAGCACATATGCTACACATACATTTGCATATACATGATACAGATGTATAAATATATATATATATACATACATACATTTACAAATGTGCATGTGTGTAAGAATTAAGAATTTGTTGTTTGTTGGGGAGAATATAAAAGATTTTCAAATTGATATTTCATTCCTATTTTTCAGATTAGCCAATTAAATGACAGGATATAATTGAGACATTATATTTATATAATATTTCATGCAATAGGAAAACTGGATGCACCTGTACACAATATATCCTTCTCATCTGAAATTACGTTCCAAAGAAGGAAGAGCCTCTCCTCACATTCTCTGTCATTCTTGATCCTTTACTTGCTTGCCTCTTGCTGGATTTCTTTATTTTTTCCCAAAAGAATAGGTCCTATTTTTCTAATACCTTCACATTCCCTTGCTTTACCAGCTCATTCATCTCTATGTACAGATTTATCCTCAAATGATCAAAGTCTTTCCCCTCAACCTTGCAGTAAATGAGCTCTCTTTCTTTCTTTCTCTCATTACTGAACTTTGTGAAGGTTATACTACTTTAACCCCTGCTCACCCACCCCAGTCTGGTTTCTGATGACCTCATCCATTGTTTTTTCAAATGTCGGTTATAATCTTTGAATTAATGCAACTGTGAAATCTAATCATCTAAATGCATATTAACTCTTCTTTTTTTATTGTTGTTCAAGGACAGTTGTCTCCATTTTCCTCCAACCACTCAATCCTAACCCCCTTTGGCTTTGCCTATATGTCCTTTATACATGTTCCTTAACTCTTCTTCTTATTGAAGTAATTTATTTTTCAAAGCAACTAAATTCATAAAATAGTATTAATTAAATAAGCAATTTAGATGCTGGCACTAAAGAGATCAAATATATTGCTCATAGTCTCAAAGAGCTTACAGTTGAATAAGGGTAATGGACATGAAACAAACAATAAAATGTAAGGCAACAACTCATAAGGTTTTATTTTCTTGGTAGAAGTGTGATACTTGTTATATGCTCATAAAGAATGTTTATCTAGGAACATGAAAAAAGTTGAATTTCAAGAATTTCATGTATTCTTTATTTAAAAATTAAGGAATTAGACTTCAAGAAGAGATCTGTTATAATTGGAGAATGATGTTGCTTAAAAATACTTAATTTCTTAGATGTAAACCATGAATTTCAAGTAATAATGTTTAACATAAACAAATATAGGACATCACACATAAAAAATTAAGGTAAGTGCTTTAATTCTCCCAAAATATGCCTTCTAGAATTTTCTCATATTTTATAAGAGCCTGATTATTATTTTCCACCATTTAAATACATATGATATGACCTAGAATTCTGTAATATTTCATGTATATTTGTTCACACATTATAGATATAGAACATCCATAGATATATCTATAGAACAAATATAAATAGATAATAGATAAACTGGCAATACACAGTCTCCTTGGTCAAGCAGCATGCCATTTTAGGAGAAGTAAGTTAATTACCCATTTTCAAATTTTTTTTACTGTCTATGACTGATCAAACTTTGAATGTTTCAGGGTGGGAAATCTTATAAACCTATAGAGGAAGAATAGCCCTGAAACCTTATGAAGACAGTTTAACTAAACTCCCACTTAAAACACAACAAAAATGGGTTGAGACTGAAACCTTCTTGAAGAACAGGGATTTTCTTTAGTTACTTTCATAATCTGTATAATCCATAATCTTTCAATACTGTATAGGAGACAAGCCCACGAACTACTAAAGAATGCTATCACTGTGCTTCTACCCGAATAATGTGGCCACAAGCAGTTTCTTCCTATAATTCACCAAGAATTCCATCATGTGTTTTGGTTTCCATAGACATAGGTGAATGGCCTAACACTTCAGCCAAAGGCATTTTCTGTATAGATAGCTAGACAGCCAGAGCCCACAGCCCATGAGGCAATCTGCTCAGAGACCTTTGCTCCATATGGGATGGTGAATAATGGTATGTATTCACATCCCCTTTTATGCAATAATTTGATTTCAGGAGAGAGTAGGATCAGGAACGTGTCACACATACAGTAGAGGTAAAAACAGTAAAGAAGCTTGGTTCATAATCATGGTGAAATCAACGGAGTGGGGAGGAAGCCAAATCTGGCTTCCAGAGGACAACAGGCAAGCGTCTCGGGTTTCTTTTGGATCACAAGAGTAGTCATAGTCATTGGAGTGGCTTCAACTGTTTCTTTAGTTCTCCAAGACCCAAAAGGATGTCTGGGTTTTCTTAATTCCTCGTTTCAGGTAATAAATGCCCAACAGTTCACCTGGCCAGGTGCTACTCTAAAACGGCCTCATGTAATGTCTATGCATTATTTAGAATTGAACAAACCCTCTCCTGCCGTATCACGTGTTCGAATAGCAGGCCAATCTTACACCATATTATTTACGTATAGCTTTATGCTTTTCCTAATATTTTTCCATCAGCAATTATTGTACTTTTGCCAAATAAGATAAACAGCATTATACACTATTGGCTAAAATTCTGGACTTCTTTATGTATGCCAGTAATGTAAAAATGTGTTACAAAGAAAATTAATCAATTATGCTTAGGAGAGTTTTATAATGCATGTGCTCTTAGAACAGTTATAGTTTAAATGAAAACATCTGCTCTTATTTTAGTGCAGTTCTTACAATTTAAATAAAATTATGGAGGTAATTTTGTGATTTCACTAGATGGATCTAAGTAATTACCAGATTAAATATTTTTGCAAAACTTGTTTTTATGCATTTAAAATTTTATGTTATCACATGAATTAAACAGCGGAAGCAAATTTACAATCTGTACCTTTATTTTAGGGGAACTTATGAGGATTTAGTCATTATTTTTATGCTTGTTCCCCAACCCACAAAGGCAATTAAGCAGTATGACTATAAAAGGGAAACCTTTATCTGAATCATTTCTTTACACTGATGTTCCATTTGATGGCAGAGCATGCAATTTTGGTGTCTCTTGTTACCTAACACAGTGCCTTGGTCATACTGCTGTCATATAAATATGGACTCTAGTCTTTGAATTGTTTTAGACTATCTTCCAATTTTCCTATATGATGCACTCCTACCTACACACACCATCAGTCTTTGCCAATATCCTTCAATGGGAAAAGTGCATTGTTCAATTTGGTAAGGCACACACAGTGGATTTCTGCTTTCAATACCCAATGGTATCTCAGGGAAATGAGACAATCATTATTTGTACAGTAAGATAGAAATTCAAATTAAAATAGAAAAAATTCACTCAGTTACTGAGATATATTTGATTTCATAGAACCAATACCCTCCTGTGGGGTCAAATATTGACTAGAGCTCTAATAGAAGCTATCTTATGTCATTATTTTAGATTAATTATGTTTGCTTATTAACCCAGCTCACAGTCTTAGCACTACTCTGTGGATTTCAAAGCCGGCAGTACACGTGACTTCAATCCCCATAAGCAATGTTACTCATATGCTATATTGAGAAAAAGGACATACATATAACTGTTAGAAATATTTTGAGGATTTTATTGTAAGTTCACAAATTTTAACAGAATATATGAAAAATATAGGAAGTTGAAGAAAAGGTGATCAAATTGTTTTAGGGTTTTTGCAGATTTTTATTGTATTATTTCTAAATCTAAGTCCTAGACAGACAGTCTAATTTGTATGGTTATGTTACTACAAAGGTCCTTGACTGTTTAAGTCTTGGTAATTTCCTTTTTCAACTTATGGTTGACAGATTTTCTTTTTTTTAAGATTTTATTTATTTATTTTTAGAGAGGGAAGGGAGGGTGAAAGAGAGAAACATCAATGTGAGGTTGCTGGGGGCCATGGCCTGCAACCCAGGCATGTACCCTGACTGGGAATTGAACCTGCGATGCTTTGGTTTGCAGCCCGCGCTCAATCCACTGAGCTATGCCAGCCAGGGCAGGTTTTTATTTATTCAAAATTGTATTTCCCATATTAAGATTTTTCAAGGGCAGAATTACTTCTCTTTCAATATAATTTAACAACAGAAATTCCCTATCAAGAAGTAACACCCACAGTATATTCCAGAGACCAATGTTCTCAAGTATTCTGTTGGGATTTTATCCAGTTGTTATGTGGAAGTTGTAGCTTGAAGTAAAAAACAAGCCAACAAACAAAAGATGTCTTTTTTCATGAACCATTCATTGCCCTCTATATTGAAATACCATTTATTGAAGAACTGGTGAAAAAAATCCTGTTGGACACTCAATATATTTATTCTGATAATTTGGCAGGTCTTAAACAGATTTTTCTCTTGCAGTTTTCTCTCTAATGATAAAATCCTGGACTTTTAAAAAAATTGTCATTCTCTTATAGTTGTCCCAATTTTCCCCCATTGCTGTTCCTCGCCTTGCCCACTCTCCACTCCCATAGTCAATCCCTACTCTGTTGCCCATGTCCATGGGTCATTTATACCTGCTCATTGATTAGACTCTTCCTCTTCTGGACTTTGTATCAATGACAATCAAAGAATATGTTTCTTTTTAAAAAATATTTTATTTATTTATTTTTGGAGAGAGGAGAAGAGAGGGTGAGAGGGAGAGAGACACATCAGTGTTCCAGGGAAACAACCATCCGTTGCCTCTTGCACATGCCCAGCTGGAGACCTGGCCCACAACCCAGGTGTGTGCCCTGACCCAGAATCAAACCAATGACTCTTCAGTTTGTGGAATGATGCCCAGCCCACTGAGCCACACCAGTCAGGGCAAAGAAAATATTTGTTTTTAGTGAAACAGTATGTTCCATGTAGGTTTGTAAGAAAAAATATTCCCCATAAATGAGTAATTTCCAAGGATGTTTTATAGAATTCCAAATTATAATTATATGTGTGTGTAATTGCTTTCTGAAAAAAGTTATCTTCAACTTATATATGACAGAATAGATATATTATCATTTTCTTCTAAGATTTTCCTTGGGAATGAGCATTTGGTATTTTGCTCTTATAGATTTTTAGCAAGATAGTTTTAACAAAGCAAACCTTTTGTATTATGAATTTAACATAATAGGGAATGGATGGGCACATTAAACAGCAAAATAATTCAATAGTATAAAAATATATGAGGTAGATGATTATCCAAAAGAATATGTTTTAAATAATGCAGTTTATTTAGTACTGAGGTGTTAAAAATTTTTATTTTGGCCTGGGCTGGCTCAGTGGATTGGGTGCAGGCTGCGAACCAAGTATCGCAGGTTCGATTCCCAGTCAGGGCACATGCCTAGGTTGCAGGCCATGGTCCCCAGCAACCACACATTGCTGTTTCTCTCTCTCTCTCTCTCTCTCTCTCTCTCTCTCTCTCTCTCTTCCTTCCCTCTCTAAAATAAATAAATAAAATTAAAAAAAAATTATTTTGTTTTCTTTTCAAGGCTCTCAAATTTTTTGAAACTGAGTTCTCCTGAGGTAGTTCAAGGACAGTTTTGGGGTCTGCAGCCCGAGAGTGCTGATCCAGCTCCAACACTCACAGCTCTGTGATTTTAGCCAAACCATGGCCCTTGGTGACTCAGTTTACTCATGTATCTTGAACATCTCCTTTAGTGTCTTTATAGTCTGGCATGCCTTGTTTTCTGAAGGATGAGATAATGTGTACCCTGTAAACTTTTCCTTTGGGTTATGGCTATCAGTTACTAGTGTCTCAAATTGCTCTTCAGGCAGCATAATATTTTCTTTTGATAACTCTGAATAAACTCATCTTTGCTTTTTTTTCACGATTTACTGTCATTATGTTGAATGCTGGCTCCTCACAATTATGTCCTAGCTGATAAATATGAGATCAATATCCTTATGTTAGTAATGGGGTAGGGAATTTTGTCTCTCTGCTCCTTCCCTGTCAGGGAACCTGAGATGAGATGGATGTGACTTCGGTGAATGTGAACGCTCCTCAAGACCCTCAGTCAATGTACAGTAGGGCCTCTAGGTGTCACTATTCCATCAGCAAAGTGTGCTAAAAATAGTCCCTCCGAATCTGTTTGTCGTCCAAATATCTACGTGAACACTAATTACCTTATAAACTAAGATGTTCTGGAATGTGTGATAATTTGCTGATACTGGACTTACTGTGGTTATTATATTATAAGAGAGGTAAGCAGAAATATGAGTAAGATTTTACTTTGTCTCTACCATGTGAAAATAAGACTCCAGTGAAAGTTTCTTTGATAGACTTTGATTTTCTGTACTAGCTAATTACAAACGAAAGAGGCACATAAATAAAATTCTTATGGTGACATAGCATAAGAAAGTTCTCATAAAACAAACGAATAGGGCCATGTGAAAGGGTCACAAATAGGGCCTGACAAGCTCCCCATGGCCAAAGCTGGAACAATTTGTGCAAAAAAAAAAAAAGTAAATAGTATAGTACTGATGATTAGTCACAATATAAAATAAATATGTACGAGTCCATATTGGTATAAATATGTGAACACTTATGTAAATACAAAGGGGATAAAGGGCAAATCTTCCTTACGAAAAAATTCCAAATAATTTATGTGGACACTGGGCACTTCGGGGAGGCAGAGCCCAACCCTGCCAGCCCCTTTGAGAGCAGGCTTGACTTTCTGACACGCTACCAAGAGTCCAAAGTGTGGAAAGAGGAAAAGAATGTACAGCGAGGAAACCTGACGAACATGACTTGAGTCTGGAGATCAAGGTTAACATCACCAGGCACAAGTGATGTTGATGTGGCATGCACCTCCATAAAGTGTGACAGGAAGGTTGCCTCACTTCTGTGGTATTTGTTTAAACAAAAAGAAACATGGTCCCATTATAATCATAAAAAGTCAGAGAAACTGAAATTGAGGGCCACTTTGTAAAATACCAAGCCAGCACTCCTTAAAACTCTCAAGATTATAAAACAAAGAAAGACTGAGAAACCATTGTGGATGGGCCGGAGGAGATCAAGGAGACGTGACATCTAAGGCAGCGTGCTCTTCAGGGCTGGATTCTGGAGTATAAACAGGACATTAGTGGGAAAACTGGTAAAATCTGAAACTCTGGAGTTTAGTGTTTTTTTTTAAGTAAATATGACTCAACAAGACAATTTAAGGAATAGTATATATATTAACATGGGGAATTTTGTTTGAGTTGTGCATAATAGAATGAGTAAACTACAAGTTTTTACACTTGGTATATTTCTTATCCTCTTCCTGTGGGTTATGTTACAGTGATCATTCATTTTTTAAGAGAAGGGGATATCTGAGATGTCATGTCCAAATCAGCATCTCTATCAATGTGTGAAACAAAAATCATGATATCTACAACAACTTTATCATGTGCATGACAAAGAAGGTGCTCACCAGTCTCCAGCCCCATGATTAGTTACCCCTGCAGCAACACTACAGTAAGCAATTGTTAAACCAAAAGTGTCCCCCAAGCCCAGGATGGGTACTCTGGGTCATTATATTTAAACTTACCTGTTATTGTCAGAGACAAACACTTAAAGATGAGAAAATTAAAATTGAATGGTTAAAAAAAACTTACCTAAGATCACACTTCAACTTTGGATGAGAATTTGCATCTTCGTGCTTTTAGTCCATTTATTATATATCATATGTGTATGATGTAAGTGTCTATTTGATACACCATAGATATTTTACCTATTACATCTTTTTTAAAGACGGGCACCAGCCTTAGCGTGTCATGTGATATCTTATCCAATGTATTCTTCTTTCCTTTCACGACGCAGTACTTGCAACTGTGAATTACTTTTCTTAATTTGCTTCTGTAGGGAATCATCCTCAGCACAACCCTGACTGTCAGGTTGGACTCACTCAAGTCAGTGGCTTAACCCAGTGGAAGTGTGCCTGAAGAGGCCCTATTAAAGGGACAGAGGGAGAAAACAGAGGAGGGAATCCTGGCGAATACCAGCATTGATGAGGTTCACAAAGGATATGAAGAGGAGGATGCAGATTAGGGAGGAAGACCCGTTTGTGGAGTTAATAAAACCCGCATGGAGAAAATTATTAGGAAAACACAAAGGTTAACAATGTTAGAGAGAGACTGAGTAGGAGAAACAGGTGCAGTTTTGGTGATGTTTGCAGTTCAAGTCCGATGAATATATATAAAGGGAAGATTAAAAGTGAAGGAGTGGGAAAGGGCACGTGCTGATGATATGTTTTAGAAATGAACTCATGTACAAAGTTTTAAAAGGCTTCTACCTCACTGGTGCAATGAGTGCTTATGTTTCTTATACAAGAACTTTTAGGTAGCTGCCAATATCAGATCCAAAGCACAATATAGGACTGAAATCTGTATAATTCTTATTTTTTTTGGTATCAATCAAACTTGTAAAAAAGGGACCAATTCTCCTTTCATCTGATTCTCACTTTAAGGGAGGCTGGGACGATGTGTAGGCCCTCACTGCCCCATGCAAAATTTGAGTTCTCTTGGCAAAGAAGGGGCAGGATTGAAGGTGGGAAGGCAGCTCAGTATCCGTGCTTCTGTCATACATATGCATATCCTCCATCATGGAGACCTCTCCAGATTTTCATCCAGATGCTAAATTCACCTCAAAGTCCTGCCTCTCTTGGTGAGTTAGTCTTTTCCATCATTTTTCCTTTCATTCATTCATGCATACAACAAATGTTTTAAAATATATTTTATTGATTATGCTATTACAGTTGTCCCATTCCCACCCCCCCTCCCTTATTCCCCTCTGCTCTGCATACTTCCTCCCATCCACAACCCCCCCGCCCACTTTAGTTCATGTCCGTGGTTCTTTGGCTTCTACTTTTCCTATTCTTACCCTCCCCCTGTCTATTTTCTACCTACCATCTATGCTACTTATTCTCTGTATCTTTTCCTGCTCTCTCCTCCTCCCACTCCCCTGTTGATAACTCTCCGTGTGTTCTCCATTTCTGTGGTTCTGTTCCTGTTCTAGTTGTTTGCTTAGTTTGCTTTTGTTTTTGTTTTAGGTGTGGTTGTTAATAACTGTGAGTTTGCTGTCATTTACCTGTTCATATTTTTTATCTTCTCTTTCTTAGATAAGTCCCTTTAACATTTCATATTATAAGGGCTTGGTAATGATGAACTCCTTTTACTTCACCTTATCTGAGAAGCACTTTATCTGCCCTTCCATTCTAAATGAAAGCTTTGCTGGATAGAGTAATCTTGGATGTAGGTCCTTGCCTTTCATGACTTGGAATACTTCTTTCTAGCCCCTTTTGCCTACAAGGTCTCTTTTGAGAAATCAGCTGACAGTCTTATGGGAGCTCCTTTGTAGGTAATTGTCTCACTTCTAAGATTCTCTCCTTATCTTTAATCTTGGCTAATGTAATTATGATGTGCCTTGATGTGTTCCTCCTTGGGTCCAACTTCTTTGGGACTCTCTGAGCTTCGTGGACTTCCTGGAAGTCTCTTTCCTTTGCCAGATTGGGCAAGTTCTCCTTCATTATGTGTTCAAATAAGTTTTCAATTTATTGTTCTTCCTCTTCTCCTTATGGCACCCCTATAATCTGGATGTTGGGATGTTTAAATATGACCTGGATGTTCCTAAGCCTCTCCTCATTTTTTTTTAATTCTTGTTTCTTCATTCTTTTCTGGTTGAATATTTCTTTTTCCTTCTGGTCCACACCATTGATTTGAGTCCTGGTTTCCTTTCTGTCACTGTTGGTTCCCTGTACATTTTCCTTTATTTCACTTAGCATAGCCTTCATTTTTTTGTGACCAAATTCAACAGTTCTGTGAGCATCCTGATTACCAGTATTTTGAACTGTGTATCTGATAGGTTGGATATCTCTTCATCACTTAGTTATATTTTTTTCTGGAGCTTTGATCTGTTCTCTCATTTGGGCCATTTTTTTTTGTTTTGACATGCTGGTTATGTAGTAAGGGGCAGAGCCTTAGGTGTTCACCAGGGCGGGGGCAACTCACATCACTGTGTTGTAAGACTATATGTGGAGGAGAGGTCTGAGAGGGAACAATGGGGCTTGCTTCGCTCTCTGCCGGATTTCAGTCACTTCCCCAGCTACCAATAAGCAAAGTGCCCTTCTGGTGCTGATTCCTGGTGAGTGGGTTTGTGTACATTCTAGAACCCTTTGGGTCTCTCCAACAAACTCTCCTGTGAGGCTGGGAGTTTCTCCCACCGCCTCAACCCACACAGGTGTTTTCAATGAGTGGTTTGAGGCTTTATTTCCCCTCACTGGAGCTCTGTGCCATGTGGTCTGTCTCGTTCCTCAATAGTTTCTTCCGGTGTATCTGTGCACGAATGTGGGACCACCTGCTCCACTAGCTGCTGCCTTGTGCGCCCTGTTCTACAATCTGCTGCCTTGTGTGCCCTGGTCCACTAGCCGCTGCCTTGCTGAGAGTCCTCTCCACCCTGGCTGCCCAATTCTGCCCCTCCTACCAGTCTGGCTGAATGTTTCTTCTTTAACTCCTTGGTTGTCAGACTTCCATACAGTTCAATTTTCTGTAAGTTCTGGTTGCTTTTTGTTTTTAAATTGTTGTTGTCCTTCTTTTGGTTGTGCGAGGAGGCACAATGCATTTACCTACGTCTCCATCTTGGCCGGAAGTCACATACAACAAATGTGTATTGGGCATCTAGTATGCATCATGCACGGTTCTCGGTTCTTGGGATATATTAGAGATGTAAAAATGACAGGGATCCCTGTTACCATGGAGCTTAATTCCCACAAGAGGCCAAGGCATAGGCTGTAACTGAACATCGAACTATGTGCCCCCAACACACCAGTGGTGAAGGTATATATGGGTTAAGCACATGGAATCCCATTTGGAAAGGGAGAAGATAGAAGATACACAGAAGTTACTTTTACAGAGCACACATTAATGCTTTCTAGACTGTGCCAGCGAATGAAACCTTGAAAATCAGTGGTGAGTACTTTTTCCACTGAAATTGTTATATCCCGACCAATTACTGCTTGTTGGCATATTCTGTCTTTAGATACATTAATTCAAAATAGCTCCCCTATTAGTGAGTTTATATGTAAATTATACACGTGAGCCAGAAGTAAAAATTACAGCTGCTGTTCTAGTGTACATTTTAACATAAAGAGGCGCCGGTCCCTAAGAGTGCCTTGAAGAGGTTTTTGTGTCACAGGGTGACTCCTGAACCACCCATAGAGGCCTCCTATAGGGCATCCCTAGTTTAGATGTGAACACTTAGGCAGCTGTGGTCTTTGTTGTGCAATACATGCTCTTTTGTATCTGGAGTAAATGTTATATGGAAAATCATCCAAAAAGCAATATACGAGGGGACAAAGGTAGAGAGGCATGGGCCAGGTGGCCAAATAGCTCTTGATTAGCACGTAGAATGCCACCATCTCAAAATGAGGATAATATGGTGCTATGGAAAAGCTAGACAGATATTAGTGTATTTTTAATGATTTCTCCACATTCCTGTAACCACTGATGAAAATTGCCTTGTTCTTAACAGCTCATAAATTTCAGCTCGGTGGTTATAGTTCAACAGTGGTTCAATAACATGCCTCAAAATGCCTTATCATAGCATTGATGTTTCTAAGCAACTATTACTGTAGCAGTGTTCCGCTAACCTGTAATTAAATAAATCATCACCCTCTATATAGTGAGGCTGAGTATATATTAGGGCCTTTTGGGAAATTTGAAATTCATGAAATATTTTCCATCCTGACTCTTATTTTGGCCTTTCACTTAGTTCTATCTAGTTTGCATTTAAAATACAGAGAGGGGGAAGAATACATGGATTTTAATGGAAAAAAATACTAACAAAAGGGTCAGAAGTGAAAGAACTGACTACGTAATCATTAAAAGATGTTTTGGCTCTACCTGCAAATGCACAAGTTTAGGCAGGAAGCGGAGAGTGTTTGACCAGCTCCTCCTGCAGTGTGGGGATAGGGCTATACTATAGAAGGGCCAGAAGAGGGATTACATCTTCAAGTCACTGACTTTATATCCTTCTCAGAAAGAAAAGAATGCTCTGAATTTGACTCAGCTAATAATGGTGTATATGTAAGAGTAGATAATGAAATGAGGCATAAAAATAAGTGAATAATTAAATGGAAGGCTAACTGAGAAATTTAAACTCTACAATGGTTGCCATTTTATTCATGGGTCCATAAAATTGGGTTGAGCCCCCAAATCAGCATTATGAAATAGTTAAATAAAAAAGGCAAAAAGGTGTAGAGATTGAGATAGCCGAATTCTCCTTGATTAGCATACAGACTGTTTTCATCTCTAAGTGATGAAAATGCCATAAGTACTATGATTAGTCCAGGTGGTGTTAGTGTATTCTCAGTGATCCCTCCATGCTGCCGTAGCCCCAGCTGGAAATGGCCTTGTCTTTAACTGCTCAGCAGTTAAAGCTCAGTGGTTATAGCTCAGTAGCAGTCCAGCAAAGGGCTCAGTGCTTCCAAATAAAGTTTTCTAATGACCTCAGTTTACAGATGAGAGAAACTCTGAAGTATCAAAGTAGAAGAGCAGAGTAGCCTGCCTGTTCTTTCAGGAGCATATGATTATCAAAGGGAGGAATGGAGTAATAAATAACTGGGTAATGAAAACATAGCTAAAATAATGTAGTAATGTATTGACAGGTTTTTGTAAAAAGAGATCATGTATGTGTGGTGTTGTCCATGTATAGAACGGATATGATGCAACAAACCTTTATGTAACTGCATAAGACTGGAAGGAGCAGTTTGAAAATTTGATGTCACCCAAGTTTTATAATCACTCAGAATCAGTGACAACCTGAGCTAAGACGACTTTGAAACAAAATGTTTATCCCATGTTAATTTAGTCAAGTGAATAGGTTGAGTGGGAAATATTGGCTGACTTGCTCGTCCAGGTGAACCTGCTCTCTATCCTGCAACCCAATCATTGGGTCTATATTCACGCTTCCTGTTACTTCTCCTCCCTGGACTTCCTATGACATTATCAGACAGTACTGAGTTTCTCCTACTGTTCAACTTCCTCCACTTTCTTTGTTTAATCTTTTGGTGGCTTCAGAATTTGTCAAGAGATCATCCAATGACAGATTTTACTGCTCCCTTTATGCTAGAAAGAATCTGCCCAAATCACTCCAAGTAAGTGAACTGGGTGACAGATAAAACTAAGGATGACTATGAGAAATGAGTAACTCAGAGAGGAGGGGGAGGAAGGAAGGGGAAAGGAGGAGGAGGATGAAAAGGAGGAGAAAGAGGAGGAAAAGAAAATTTCTTTTAGAACCTGCTGTTCAACAAAATATTTTACCAAATCACTATTCTAATATTCAGTGCAATATTACCCTTTGAGAAATAAAATCTTTTTGCACAGACTTCTACTTTTGGCCAGGTTGGTATTAGAAGGAATAGATTTACTCTCCTGCCTGAAACAACCACAGAACTAGAAAAAATATGTGGAAAAATGGTTTCAAGACACTGGACATCAGTCAATGAAAGGCCTCTTTCACCCCAGCGATCTCTGGGAGGTGGGACTCATTTTTCCCAGGCTAGATTGCACCATGAGACAGATACTTGACTTGAAATACAAAAAAGAAACATGCATGAAACCTGCACGTGAGTAATACAGTGTCATCAACTATAATATCAACTATATATCAAGTAATATCAAGTAATATCAACTGTAGTGTTTTTCTGTTTGCTTATTTGTTTTGCACTTAATATTTTGTTCCATTTATACCAATGCAGAGGAAAGGCTGGAAAATATATGAATGAATATCTATGACTATGATAGGTCTTTATTTAGAAATACAAAATAAACCTTTTCTATTTTAAAATTATATTTTAACAACTGAACAACTTTATAGGGGACCGTTCTGTGTGGCAGTGGGGAATGTAACCTAGCCCCTGACTCAGAAAATCCATTGGTTGGAGAGTGAGTCAGCACACAGGGCCCACACCCACAGATAGGTTGTCCTGTGGGGAATCAGGCCTGCATTGTACCTGGGCTGCTTTGAGGCCTGCTTTTGCTAAAACTCCTTCATCCTAAATTGAGGGAGCAGATGTTTACTGCATATCTTTAAAGTAACTTTCTGAAATCTATGCTAAACTTTACAAGGACGAGTGTAATCAGTTCAAAGTCTTTTTCCTTTGCATTTGCAAATATCCTTTTTCTTATGTAGTAATCAGCAACTTCCTCTCCTTTGCTATCTGTAAAAGGTAACCACCTAAAATGAACATATGCATAGTAAATGAGGGCCATCCTCAATGTGATGTACCCACAAAAGCAATAAAAGCCTGTCCAGCCAGGGGTTGGGGTGCTCTTTCACTGAGAGAGTAGCCATG
Source organism: Phyllostomus hastatus (assembly GCF_019186645.2). NCBI lineage: Eukaryota > Metazoa > Chordata > Mammalia > Chiroptera > Phyllostomidae > Phyllostomus > Phyllostomus hastatus. The sequence continues at coordinate 15,895,107 of NW_025333583.1, read as the reverse complement.
CCGTCCCTTTTTTTACACAGGACTTCTGTAATCCATGTGAATTTGTTCATCGCATCAACAATTCATGGACCCCACAGGCCAGAGTCCACATTACAACCTGTCCTCTCAATACTAGGAATGGGCAGTCATGTTAGTGAGTTCGTTGAAGAGAAAAGTGATATATGTGAACTCCTTTTCTCACAGTCAAGCATCAATAGAGTTGGACCTATTTGCCAGATTATTAGAGACTTTCCATAATATTTGCTCTCCTTTAAAACCACACTTCATGAGTTCTTTCTTTACAGAGTAAGGTGTCTATGCTAAAAGTTAGTGTTCTTGGCTTTGACAATGCCTAATTTGTGTCAGGTCCAAAGATACTTATGTGAACTCTGAGCTTTTATTTTCCTGATTTTATTTGCTCTTGAATACTCTCAAGGAATATATTTCAACTTCCTATTTAAGAAGAAATAAATAAAACTTCTCACTTTTGTTTAAGGAGATTGGACAGGAAATGAAAGAGCCTGGTTTTAATGATATTTAGATCCTTACCATAATGCTTCTCTGTTGACTACTATTAGCTGAAGTGGAACAGTTCTGAGGGAGTTCATATATTGTACTCTACAGGATGGTTAAAATGAAAACAGAGTAGGGTCAACTTGAGATGAAGCTGCAAATGATCATATTGTAATGTTTAGCCTCGTTATTTTCATTGGAAACACAGAATAGTATTTTTCTTTTTCCTTCAATTAGGTTTACTAAGTTTCTGCTTTTGTTAGTGGAGGTCTCATTGGTACCCTTTTCCATCCCATTAACAATTTTATCTTAATAATTAAACTATGAGTTTAATATGTTCTCTTCACTTGCGTTGCACCATGAACCACATCCAAAGCCCTTACCTGTGACTTTCATATTGAGAACTGGAAGGACCGAGTGACCGTGAGCTGAGAGTGAAGGAGCTAGAAGCCCTGACATTGAGTTATATCACTTGTACTCACTGCTGCAGGCAGCCCTCTTCTTCGGCACCACAGCTGGGCTGCACAGGGAGCAATCCTCCCAGATTGCTGGCTGTGGAATGCGCCAGATAACTGGCACCTATGGAGAAGAGCTAGCAATGAAATTTAGCTAATAAACCATAACGAGGTGCTGTCAATACCAGTAAACTCGATTGCAATTGTATTACTTTTATTATTTGGTTGAAGGTTAATGGGAGAAATGGAGACAGAAGAAATGTCCAGCAGGACCTCTATTACTGCGGTCACAATCAGATTACACATATGATTTAATTGACTAAATTCACAGGTAACCATTTCATACTATACTCACTGGAAAATGACACCAGGATACCCAAGAGCAGAGTCCAAAAGCCACCTAATCTTAATCTAAGGCCTCACTCTGAAAACCTAGGTGGTATTCTATGCTGTAGTCAATTCCAAAGTGTTTTGATGTATTGATTCTGGCTAGTTTCACGTGTAAATTGGTAAGAGGTCTTTCCAGACTTTCTATGCAGGTTTAAAAAATCTTTCTCCAGTTTCCTCCTTTCTGAAATCCTACCCCTATTCCATAGTTAAGAGGGAGAGGAACACCACCTGCCACCCTTGGGTGTGGGGCCGAAGTCCAGACTCTCAGCTCTGTCTCTGCGGATGCTACTGAATGGCAGAAAAAACAAATTCCTCTGATGTCATCTTCTGCCACTAGGTGAGGGTGGGAAATTCAGGCTCCTGTCCAGTCTCTACTAGTGCCAACAGTGAGGAAGCAACATGTCTTATCAGGACATGTCCTTCTGCCAAGTGGGAGTAGGAGTTCGCCAGGACTCTGCTGAGTCTTAGGGCTGCCTTGGCTGCTTCCCTGGAAGTGTGTGCAGTCTAGACTTCTTTCTCTATTTCTGCTTCAATTGAAAGGGGAGAAGCTGGAGGAAGAGATGTCATTGCTGGTGTTGGCTAGGGTAGGGTGACTTTTGTCAAAGTTGTGGTCGTTTTTTAGCATCATGTTGAGCTAGGTCTTCACAAGTCCTTTAGCCAAGGAGAACAAGAATCAGGCTTTTCCTGGGGTCATTCTTATGTGTGTCTGAGCCTGTGGAGGTTCTGGGTTGCAGCCTTCTCCGGCTCCTAGTGTGGGAAATATGGGAGATAAAATGAAAATGCAGGAAACTCACTGCTGTGATGTCCATGTAGTGCTGAAGGATGCCCCTAGCTAGCATGCCATTCTACCTTTCAGAGTCATTTCCTGATTTTTTATTGTATTATGGCCAAGCTTTTTAGCCGTACTTACCAGAGAGAAATGAGTCTGCACAGTCTTACACAGAATTGGAGTTCCCATTAAGTTTTTGTTTATTTTCTTAGAACTTGGCTAGTCAGGTCTAAAATGTGTATCATAATGCCAAAGACCTAGATTAATTAAAACAATTTTTAAAAAGCAAAGGAAAGTTGGAGGACTTACATTGCTTGATTTCAAAGGTACAGTGTATTGGCATAGGATATTAATTAATGGAAGGAGACTGCAAGTTTAGCAACAGATGACACATGTGTGGCCAGTTTATTGTCCACAAATAAGCTAACAATCTAACACATGGGAAAAGATAATCTTTTCAACAAATGGTACTGGAAAAACTGGATATGTGCATGTTACCTCTTACCATTGACAAAAATTAACCCAAATAGGTCTTAGACTTACATATAATGCCTAAATTATAACACTCTTAGAAAAGGCAAAACTTCAAATGTAAAACTTAGCAGGTAAAGGCAAAATCTTGTGATTGGTGAAAAGAAAGTGGCTGGGAGAGAGAGAGGCTGAGGAATTCTTATATATTGTACCATCACTGGAATGAACATAAGTCACTGTCAGAAAGCAAACAGCAGCTCCAGAGAGTGATTCCAACCAAGAGAAAGGCAAGGAGCATATCCTCCTGGCATCTGTATGGAGTCCAGTACCACGTAAGAGGCTGTGGGTCTTAGTGAGTTATTAACTAGTCCGATAGGTTGAACTCATTATATAAATAAGTAAGCATCACTACCCCAACACAATTTCGGTGTTTAGGAAAAGAGTTTTGAAATAATTATAAACTAGGTCTTGAGCATTACTTTGGAAGTCTTATGTCATTCTTATCTTGGCCTTGTCCAGGGGTACCTCAAAGAACCACCCTCCACGCCATCAACTGGTAGCAGAGAGCTCTGAATGCCCACAGTCTCCTCAGGTGCATTATTATTTATACTCGAGTGGATCCTATTACTGTGTTGAAGGAGAGTAGATTAGCTATCAACTCTATGTGTCTTCTGGTTCCTTGGAACTCCCTTTAGTTTAAAGAGCACACAGTTCAATTTTGTATTTATTCCAAAGTACAATTATCCACTATGTGATTTCAGTTAGTAAATAACTGACTTAACGTTGACGGTGTTTTTAACTTCTGTTCTTCTCCAAATATTTATTAGCACTGAAATGTAAACCAAAAAGAAAGCATGGTAATATGTTGAACAGATAAAAGCAAGTGAACATGAATCTGCATATTAAATCATCATTTTTTGCCTGAAAATACGTTCCTAATAATAAACTTGAACCCTGAGAAAAAGCCCAAATCCAAAAACACAGCTCTCAATATATATCTGTTTGTGCATTTCATAGGACTTAAATTCTACTTTCACTTTCATTCCCTCTTCTGTTTTCTCTGACACAGTTCCCTCTTGACTTAAACCTATACATTAAACTAGAAATAGATGAAAATAAAACTTCATGTATAATAAGGTAGATGCACAGTCAAAATATCTAAGGTTCAAGTTCTAGTTCAGCAACTCAGACATTGCAGGACACTTGGACTCTCCAAGACTTAAGATTACTAGTAGTAACAAGCTCAGTTTATATTCACCCTAGATTTTCATACTTACTCAATTTTCTGAATGCAGAAGTCCAAGAAATCATTTGTGTTTTACCTAAGATCTGGAACCAAGGTGCCACAGATGCTCCCCATGTTGTGCCCACTGGTGAACAGTTATTACTACCTTGGTACGATGGCTGAATTGGGTCTTCAGGACTCTTGCTTCTCAAACAGCTCCTTTGGAGAAGTCAGGTAACGCAACCAGAAAGGGTGGGAGATTTAAACTGAACTAATGGGTGACAGGGATAGGAGGAAGTTAGTGGATAAATTCTTCTCCCTTTTCCATAAAGTCCCTGTATTTACTCTTCACAATTACATCTGAAAAGTATGTCCTGGCATTGAGAACCTGAGTGCACTTGTTGCAAAGATGTGACCGGCTCAGTAATAAAGCTCTCATGTCTACTTTTCTCGACTCATTCCTCCTTTCCCCTTACTCTTCCACCCTGGCATTGCTCTTCCCATTCAGGTATTATCAAATAAGCTTTCTTTCTAAGATAGCTTTCCTCAGCCATCTGACATATGACATACCTGTGTAAAACTCATCTATGAAATCTAAGTAACTATACTATGTAAATCACTGAATAGCTGTGAAGTTCAAAAGAGATGAATTAAATGAATAAAGGAATAAATGGATGTAGAAATTCATTTATCTATTCAGTAAATATTTATTGAACACCTACTTTTAGCTGGGTACTGTTATAGGCAATGGGGACTCAGCAGTAAACAAGCTGCAAATGTGTTCTCTTTCATGGAGTTCACATTGCAGTGACCGAGCCACGGTGTGTCGCCCAAGCCTGTCTGCCCGGGTGGAGTAATTCTGTCTTTGCCATCTCCCTTACCCATATTCTAAATTGGGTTCTACCTTTTCCATATCATCCTAGACATTATGCTAACAATTGCTTGCATCAAGAACATGAGGTAAGCATGGTCAAACTAGTAAGGTGGAAGGGAAATGTGAGGAGAATTATGAGAACAAATTGGTGTGTTTAATGGCCTTTAAGAAAAGAAAGTGTGGAGAAAGAGAGGCAGAGCCATTGAGATACTGTAGAACTGTAAGAGAATTGGAATGTAGAGGAAAGAAGGTTTTTGTAAGTATCATTATAATTTACTCATAGGAGCCTCCTTAGTGAGCATCAATAGACACGAGTTTGAAATCAGCATTTACAGTTTCTTCTGAGTACTAGAATATACTTCGTTGAGTGTTAAGAGAGTCCTATTTGGGCCATATAGTTTAAGAGTGGATAAACAGAAAATGCACAGAATAGCCTTGAAAATGGGTTACTTGAATGAAATATATTGATTTTAATGATATTCTTTTCAATCTCCTCAATTTTATCAAAATCTTATGATTTCTTATTTGATTTTTGCTTTTCCCTGGCCTCTTGAGAAAACATACTTTTTTGATACATTTATCCCTTTATTGAGGAAGAAAATTAGAAATGAGAAAAGGGAAAAGGGAGATAGAAAAATGTTGGAGATTAAAAGAGAATAAGGGTGGAGTTAAGCTATTTAAAAGAAAATACACCCAGAATAGAGATTTTTCTTATTCTTCAGCAGGAGTTCTTGCATCTGAGTATGATTTCCTCACAACTAAAAAGTTTTTGCACAGTACTGGAAACCATCAGCAAGATAAAAAACCAATCCACTGAATAAGAGAACATATTTGCCAATACATCTGATAAGGGGTTAATATCCAAAATTTTTAAGACCTTACAGAACTAAACACCAAAAAACAAACAATTTAATTAAAGAGTAGGCAAAGGACTTGAAAAGTTCCAACAAAGAGGACATACAGATGTCCAATAGACACATGAAAGGATGCTCAATGTCACTAACCATCAGAGAAATTAAAATGAAAACCACAATGAGATATCACTTCACACTGGTCAGAATAACTATCACCAGTAAATTAACAAACAAGTGCTGGCGAGGATGTGGAGAAAGCAGAACCCTTTAGCACCCTTGGTGGGAATGCAGATTGGTGCAGCCACTGTGGGAAACAGTATGGAGATACCTCAAAAAATTAAAAATGGAACCACCGTATGACCCAGCAAGTCCATCTCTGGGAATATACCTAAAGAGACCTGAAACATTAATTTGGAAGCATATATCTACTCCTATACTCATTGCAGCACTACTTACAATCACCAAGATTTGGAAGCAGCCCAAGTGTCCATCAGTGGATAAAACAACTATGGTACATTTACACAATGGAACACTACTCAGCTATAGAAAAAGAAAAATTTTACCCTTTGCAACAGCAAGGGTGGACCAGGAGAACATTATGCTAAGTGAAATATACCAGTCAGAAAAAGACAAATACCATATGATTTCACTCATATGTGGAATGTAATGAATAAACTAAACAACAAAATACAGGTAGATTCATATATAGAGAGCAGGATGACAGCTCTGGGGAGGGGGCAGTAGGTTGGGGGGATGGAGGGATCAAGCAAAAAAGAAAAAGGACTTATGGGCATAGACAACAGTGTGGTGATTGTGTGGGGGAGGTGGATGAGAGTGTAAGGGGGATAATGGTAATGGAAAAAATACAATAAAATTGACTTTAATCAAAAACAAGAAAAATATTTTCAGGATGCCATTTTCTATTTTTTCAAATCACTTTCTATTCTTATACCACAGGTTGTTCTTTTGAACAAGCACACTCAGGCTGCAGGGAAGAAATATACAATAAAACTAGATCTATAGACTACGAGAATGATTTATATAAGACTGAGGCAAAGGGGAACAGAGTAGAAGGGAAATAGAGGACCACAAAGCTGCACCAGTGTTTCAAAATTCACTCCAAAAAGTGAAAGCCTTCCAGGTTCATCCATGCTGTTGCAAAACATAATATTTCATTCTTTTTTATGGCTGACCAGTATTCCATGGAACATACCGCATCTTTTTTTTATCCACTCATCTATTGACAGACACTGGGGTTGCTTCCAAACCTTGGCTTGATAAATAATGCTACAATAAACATAAGAGTGCATATTCTTTCAAATTAGTCTTTGGGTTCCTTTAGATATATTCCCATAAGTGGAATTGATGGAGTGTATTATGCTAAGTGAAATAAGTCAGACCATATTTTTACTCATATGTGGAATCTAAAGAACACAAATGAAACAGATACAAAGAACAGACTAATAGTTGTTCTTTTGCGGGTGGAAGCTGGAGGAATGGCTAAAAACAGGTGAAGAGTTTTAGAAGTACAAGTTGGTAGTTACAGAACAGTCACAGAGATGTGAATTGCAGCACAGAGAATATAGTGAGTAATAATATCATAATAACTGTGTGGGGGGCCAGGTGGGTACTTGAAACATTGGGGGACCACTCTGTAAAGTACAAGATTTTCTAACCACTGTGCTATACATCTGAAACTAATACAGAATATGATTGAATGTAAACAGTAATTGAAAAATTTAAAACATTTTAAAAAAGAACTGAAAACAGTTCATTATCACTTCAGGCTTTTTTTTCTCCTCCACAGATACCTATTTTGCACGAAGAGCAGGAAAACAAGAAGGAACAAGAGAGCAGAAACCTGGGAGGTGGTCACACTGCATTCCTCAGCTCAGTGATCTCACGGCTGGGACTGCAAGGGCATGATTGCCTCATGGGTTGCTTCCGCCGGCATTCATCTCAGGCCTTTGGAGGGCTTTCCCCCCACCCAGTCAGGAAAAGCATAGACAAGAACACACAAGTAGAGAAAAAGACTGTGAGTATGCCACAGGATGTCAGTATTCCAACACCTCCATGTTCCACACGTTCATATCCAAATGCCAGTCCGTCTGACTCTAGGAGAGCCCATCTAGGTGGGCTCTTGCAACTCTTTCTCAACCTGGAATATGAGTGCAAGAAATGTGCCATTTCTGGAGTAAGGAAATTAAGGATGAGCTTGTCTCATCCTTGTTTTTTTTCTTGTCCCCCATGGATGGGTGAAGAAAACGCCTGTAAAATGATTGAGTTGTATAAAGAAATCTGCCTGTGTCTCTGAACTCCTGCTTCTTCTTATAACCCTGGGTAGGGACAACAAAGTCAGATCCATAAAAGTCTTCAATTTGGGTCTTTGAAAAAAAAACCCACTTCCTGTGATGTCAAACTAAGGTTAGAATTAGCATTAAGGTTTTCAATTTTTAATCTTTAGAAATATATGACAGAAATATATAATATTCCTTTCCAACTATTCCTTCTATTTGAAATCAACAGAGAGGACTGTGAACTGATGGACCTACTAATCACTGGTACGGGGAGGTTATCCTTCCTTCTCTCAAGCCATTTCTCTGGCAAAGAAGCATCGCACTGACTGTGACAGCCTTCAGTGTTACATTTGTAAGGTGGGCAGCGTATACTATGTGAGTGTGTTGCAGGGCAACTGAAGAACACAGAGGTCCTTCTCAGAACTTGGAAGAGCCCCAGCTCGGCAGCCAGCCTCTCGCTTGCATGTTTTTACAGCAGCCGTTCTTCAGGCACAGCAGTGACGACAGAGGAAGGGACACACTGTGGCTCGTGTCCAGAAAAAAAGCAACGAGGCCGCGATGCTTTCTAAACAATCTGTAAAACTGAGTGAGCACTTTTCAGATTTGATTCAACAAGGCCTGCCCAGCCAGCAGCACTGAGAGCCAATTACTATACACACGTCAGAGCCGTTGAGCATTAGAGATGAAGGACATCTAAAAATGGAATTGTTCAAGTTGTTCCTGTGCCTTAATGGGAGATTACATTTGCTTTTTAGTGGCTTTAAAGACAAACTCATTTTTTGTTGTGTTTAATTAGAGTTAAAAATCTTTCACTGATGGAAAAGAGATGGTACTGGATTTATATAACAAGGTAGAAATCAGTGAAAATCATTTCCTTTTTAATGATGCACATTTTACTCATGATTACAATATGTATTTGTAAAATGCCTATGGAAATATTTAGCTTAAATTCAAGGGGAAAATATTGTCCTAATGCCTGTATTAGCTGGACCAAAATTCAGAGTGTATGGCTTCCGTTATTAAGCAATGACATGCTAGATTACACACCAAGCACATAGTAAGTGAATTTTGAAAGGAGTTAAAAAGAATACTGTAGTAACATAATAATAAAGCTATAACTATATCAGTATAATAATTTTTTTTACCATGGCTCAACGTCCTTAGAGAAACTTTTATTTAAAAATTTTGCTTTATAGCAGGAAAAAAATAGCCTTTCCTTTCTGTGCTTTTTTTGTGCTTGATTTTTCAGTCTTTGGTTTTCTGTCCCGGTTCTGACCTGTTCTGACCTGAGGGAAGAATTGCTAAGGTGCATGGAGGGTGAGAACAGAATCCTTGTTTTTTAAGATTTTCACTATCTGCAGTTCTATTCCCACATTTCTTTGATAATTAGAGGGGACATAAACTTCCCCAGGTGTTTTTCCAAGAACCAAACAACAGTGAAACAGGATACACTGAATTCCTTTTCAAGCCCCAGAGAGAAGCAGAGTGATGATTTGACAGCTAAACCCAGAACCAAGATTTTTCTTTTAAAATGAAAACGTTTGGCTTTAGCAATGAAAATGTTTGACTCTGGGAATGGGGAGGGGAGAAGCTGAGTGTGGAAGAAAGCATAACCAGTAGAATTGATTTTTTTCAACTTGAAATATGTAGCTAAGAGAGGGAACAGGGGAACAGAGCTCTGTCAAATGGTTACTCAACTTTTTTTCTGTGAGCTATTTACAATATCGAAAAAGCTGCTGGGGAACAGGACCTGATTTCAGGATAGTGATGAACACGAGGTGTAAGAAACAGAAGGAAGAAGGAGAAAAGTGATACCAGGAGACTTCTCACTCTAAATGAGCTGTCAGATGAAAATTCCAAAGATGTCAGTGAAAAAGGTCTGGGTAACAACAACAACAGAAAAGAAATTTATATATGGCATCTGTATTTTGTCTGAGTGACATGGAAATAGGATGAATATCTGAAAAATTAATTATTTTTTAGAATTTGGAAGAGACAAATTGAGAAATGACATTGACGGAAAAGGATGATTATCTTGCCAAAACTTAACGTGGAGACGATCATGCGCCAGACTTTGCTGCAAGAGCTGTCCAGGTAACGGCTCAGTCATCTCTCACAACAACGTTCAGATGAAAAGCCCCATTTTGCAAATGAAGAAACTGAGGTGAGAAGTTTAAGTGATTTGCCCAGTCGAACATAAGTGCACAAATCTGAACCTTATGCAATTGACTTCAGAAACGGGGCTCTTAACAACTATGTGCCCAGAAATTAAAAAAAAAAAAATGAAAGAGTAAGCCAAAATTGAATAAGGACTAGTAGATTTAAAAATAATCAAAGAAAATTTGATAATGAAAAATTTAGTAATTAGAATAAAAAAATAAAACATGACTAAGATAAAAATTTTGGTTACCATGCAAAAAACTATGAATTCTCAGAATTTATCTCCTATGTATGTATGTCACCTTGCATATCTTTTTTATTTTTTAGTTTTTGCCTTATTGCACTGCAAAGCATATCTAACACTATGCTGAATAAGACTGGTGAAGGTAAATACCCTTGACTTCCCCATTATTCAGGAGAAAGCTTTCAGTTTTTGCCATTACATATTTTGTTAGTTCTAGGTGTTTTTGTAGATGTTCTTTATTATCTCGAGGAAGTTCTCTTCTTTTCTTATTTCTCTGAAAGTTTTTTTTTTGTCATGAATGAACATTGACTTTTGTCAAATGCTTTTTTGGGGTATTAAGTGATAGGATCATGCAATTTTTCATCTTTAGTCTATCAATATGATAGATATACTGATTGATTTATGAATATTGAATTAGGTTTGCATCCTTTCAATGAACCCTACCTGGTTATCATGTGTAATTTTTATGCATCTTCCCAATTTAATTCATTAATATATTTAAAGGATTTTTGTAGCTAGGTGTTCATGAGGAGTATCAGTCTGTAGTTTTCTTTATTGTACTCTTTGTCTGGTTTTGGTTCCAGGATAACACTAGCTTCATAAAATGAATTGAGTTCTATCTTGTTATATTTTCTGGAAGAGATTTTATAGAATTGGTCTTAATTTTTTTACATGTGTGGTAGAATTTTCTACTGAAACTATCCAGACCTAAAGATTTATTTGTGGGGAGAGTTGTTTAAAATTACAAATTAAATTTCCTCCATAGTTATTGGACTATTCAAGTTATTTCATGTTGAGTGAGTATGGTAATTTGTGTTTTAATGAATTGATCCATTTTATCTAAGTTATAAAACACAGCATACAATTATTTGTAGCATTCTCTTGTTCTTTTGATGTCTGTAGTGGCTACAGTGATACTCCCTCTTACATGTTTATTATTAAAATTTGTATCTTCTCTCTTTTCTTTGGGAGTCCTGCTAAAGCTTTGCTCTCCCTGCTGATGTTTTACCTCCTGATCTTTTGGCTAGGGAGCAGGCTTTCATGAGGGCATTTTTTGTCTGTGCTTGCTGGATGTTTCCAGGTTGAGGTCTTTTTCTGCCCCTGGTATGGCATACATGAGGAGAAAAACAACAAACCCAGCGAACCCGCCACCGTATCATTCCTTCGGACTGTAAATCTCAGCTTTTCTGCCTTTTCTTCTTTACCTTTGAGAGGCTTATATTTGTTTTACTTCACGGGAGGAGTAGGGAAGGGATGTCTGTTTTATCTTTCTAGACGTAGAAATCCCCTTATTGTTGTTTTAAACAAGAAAAGTTTGGGGTTTTTTCTTTCATGCAGCACTAGACAACTGAAACACTTGCCCGCTCATTCTGAGAGTTTTCTGACCTTTCTAGTCAAGGACAGTGTGGAAATGGAAGAATCAGGCTGCCTGTGCTTGCCCGGCCCCACTCTCAGGGAAGTGCAAGTGCACTTGCAGAGTTTCAGAAGCCTTCCTAGTATAGGGATTTTTACAGTTTAATTCATCACAGATGTGACTTCTCTTTCCTTAAAAGCACCTTACGGTTTGTGAAACACTGTGAGAAATGCCGTTGCAGATAATCAGGAGTACAATATAAGGCTTGTTTGAACTAGGTAAACTTCTCTAGAAGAGCTCGAATTTTTTATGACATCACTACACACGCTTTTCCTGTCCCAGATGGTCAGTGGCACTCAGACATAACTCTGAGAAATCTGGAATTCAGGGATATTGATGCTTTAAAACTGCCTTAAAAACCACCACTGGCAAAATTCGCACAGTTTTATTTTGTGGTTAGGATATTTTCAAGACAAGAGGCTATATGGGTACTACAATTTTATTTATTTGCTTACGATGTCTTAAATGACTAAAATTATGTGTTATATTTATGAACTAATTAGATTATTAAAGATTTATTATTTTCTATTTTTGCTCAGGATTCTCTGGAGAAATCAATAACCTCTATTTCAAGTACTCAGGAAATGGAAGAAGATGTGTTTATAATTATAATTGTAAACATAATTGAAATTTTAAAATTGCCAAGGGGAAGAGATGCAGCTGGGAAAAACAGAGCATTAAGGCATAGGAAGGTAAGGAGGGTGTCAGGCCGACTCTGGGGAGGTCTGCCTGTGGCCCGGGGCTTCTGACGCAATGAGCGGAGGCTCCCAGGAACGTGTAACTGACGTGCGCTGCATGTTTACATATTTATGATATTTATGTCCCTTCATAATATAACAATGCAATGGCAAAAAACAAACCTCACAATTATTTCTGAATTTTCAAATATCTGACTCTATCTTTTAGTGGAACTCTTTATACCAATAGGAAATTAAATATCTATGCTTCTCCCATCTGCTTTGACTAACAAAAACGAATACAAATTTTAAAATCAAAATCTCTGTTAGTTCTTTTGTCTTGTTGAAGGGAAGGCACTGGAGAAGTTATCCAGCGATGCCTCTTTCTCCCAGTCTGAGCTAAACTCAGGGGCTCAATGGGTCTATTTTCAGTTTATTGTTGCAACTGGTTTCTCTGTCTGAAGGGGGAAGTTCAACTGTAAAAGATGGATGTTCTGCTTGTGAAGTGTGACGTTGCTACACAGCAGAACTGATGTTTCCATAGTCCAGGGAATGTAGACTAGAAATGTATTGCCATGATGAGTGTATTAGGAGGTGGGGGGGCAGTCAAGGAAAAATGCAGAAATGCTACAAGTATTTACTGGGAGTTCCAGCTGTCAGCAAACACCTTTAGAGTGCTGTAGCTGTACAAGATCCTCTTGCTTGCAGAAATTGGATCACTCTACCCCACCCCCATTTGCTTACCCTATGTTTAAAATAATGGTAATAGAGAATTATTTAGTACACCAGCTATTGCTATGAATCAGTTATGGATTCAAAAAGATCAGACACTCTTACTGCTTTCTTCCTTCGGTACCACGAATGCTATGCCCCCACATGCAATGCTAAAGCAAAGGAAAGACTCTGAATTGCTAAAATACTCATTACTGCCACACATTGGCTTTTTCCTGGGCAGCACTCTTATATGCGGTGGAGTGCTAACTGAAAATGGTTGTAGTGTCCACTCAATATACTATCTAGTAAAAGGCAAGGTTCACCCATCTTGTTTACTCTGCCACCCTGACTCCAGTTAGAAGCACCGCTTGTATGGTGCTGGCATGAAAGGACCCAGTCAGTATCCTGATTTGCAACAACTGCAAGAAGATGTACAATTGTGAAGAGGGAGTTCATAGAGAGGAACAAATAAAATAGAAAATGGCAGTGTTCAACTGAAGTCATAAAGAATTTCTTTGTTTATCCCCCCTTTGTTTACAGTTTAGAAAGCTAGATGTGGAGCATCTGACGGGAGAGATGAGTTATTAGAGAAATGCAACCTGCCATCGGCCGGGAAGAACCACGCATAGGAGCTCTGACGCCACCAGCATTTCAATCACCAGGACAGTGTGCAACAGAGGCATGAACTATTCTTTCTCGTGAATTGGTTACCGCTATTATTTTTTAAAAAGGATCAAGTAAAGATATCTGTTCTATCATATGAGTCAAAATAAACTATAATAAATTTGATTTCAGTGAATATTTGCTACTGGACCCTTAGTGTACAAGCAAGAAATTGGTCACATAAAGGGTCAGACCAAATATTAATAGGTGCATTTTATTCTTCTGTGAGGAAATAATAAACCATTTGGGATGGTCTATCTCTCCTCAGGTCCCTATTGAGAAATTATCTCGTATGAGGTTAATCCATGTTAATTTATTCTGCCCAGTGTCTGTGAAAACATGTCTAACCACTATGTAAAGATACATTCAGCATGCATACTCCTCAGATGTTTCAACCAAGGCCAGCTACTCGGTTTCCTCTCCTGAGATGCTAACTATTTGAAATGAATGTAGAAAATGTCAGTCTATTTAGGTTGGTCTGACCTCAGGGTTCAGAGGATTTTCTGTGTTAAGAAAGAGTATATTCTTATTTTTTTCTTAATTAGGTAAGAACTTTGCCCTCTAGTCATGAAAGCACATTATCCCAAAAGACTGATCTAAAGAGAGGAAAGCAGTACAGCATAAACTGAAAATTAGTTTTGTAGTTTTTAGTCACTTAGTCCTTTATGGAAACTCTCTGAGCTATGGTTCTCCCACATTGTGCTGAGGATGCAGTCATTTCCCATGACAAATTCTTAGGATTGTAGAGATCCTAGAGAGTTTAAGACTGTCACCTGGAGAGAAAGAGAGAACTCTGTCAATGAAATCCATGACACACACCAAGAGGTTCTGTGGGAAGGTGGCACTGGTGCATTCGAGTCGTATCAGCATTGTAATACGTGGTGTCAGGAAAGAGTAGGCTGTGGAAGACACGGCTTTTCTTGGACTTACTTATCCTACCTAATACCAGCGGGCAATGTGTCGCTTTGAAAGGGACAGTTAGTGCTCTCCATTGAGGGAGAGACCCAGGGTTTGCAGGTGCAGAAGATTATATAATCTGGGGAAATTTCTTTAAGAAAGAGATTCTAAAGCCACAAGAACATTATCAAATATAAGATGAACTTTTATTTATAGTGAAGACATGAATCCATATAAACCAGATATTTTAAGAAGCTGATACCATAAATATCATAAAATCCAGACAAGTAACATGATAGTCTTATTAACTAACTGCCTAACATATCCTTTTATATCTTTTTCTCTTCATCTTTTGATTGCATATTTTTATGCTTTCTTAACATGTCAATGATTCATATTATTTTCCAGTGGAGAAAGAGAGAGAGAATTCCAACTTTGATATGTCAGTTCTGACTCATTCATCCCCATCCTTGTTTCCTCTCCATCACCCACGTACTTCCGGGGCTTGGTGACCTAGGCCATGCTCGCCCTGCAAGATCATCTCCGGCCCTGCACCCGCATGACCCAGGGGAGCAGGCTCAGACGGTGCAGGCATTTTTCAGGAAGCCTTTCCCACTCTGGGACTCCCAGCGTTAACCTCACTATTGTGTGGAAGGAACACACGTGAACATATCCCACCGAATTCAAACTCAGTGTAATCACAAGTCTCTTTTCCCTTTAGCTTCTCTGAATGTCAGAAAGCCTCTGACGACTTCACCCTCTCCATATAGGTTTTAACCAATTGCACATGAAAATGACATTTTTGAAAAGTTTTTCAGAAGCATGTGAGCACATGAACATTTTATTCAATTTATTAACTTCATGTTGAATATGCACTGATGTCTCCACATTTTTGGTTTTGGCTTTTAGGAACAAAATTTTGTTATAAGTATTTTGCCAAGACAGAACTGCAATACCATTACTTTTTATAGTTTTCCTCTCTAATTTTTTATAACTTAGAAAATTTTATACTTTGACTTCTTTCAAAAATCAATTGCTCAAAACATTCCTATTTATTATCAACTGAATTTGTGCTCTAATGACCTGGCTGTCGAGTCAACAGTGGCCCCAGCTTCTCTCATTTAACCCGTGATAAACTAGCAGCAAGTGTTTGAAGTAGTTGGTGTGGGTTAATTTGAATATTTTAAAATATTTCCACTTGTATGTTCCCTTAAATGAAAAGCTTAATTAATTAAAAAAAAGTTTTTAAATAAAAAATTTAAGGGGTTACAAAACATGAATTCAAAGAACATATGTACCCCTATGTTATCATAGTGTTATTTACAGTAACCAAGATATGGAAGCAACCCAAATTGCCCATCAATAGGCAAGTGGATAAAAAAAAACCCCATGATACACACACACACACACACACACACACACACACACACAATGGAATATTCATCAATCATGAAAAAGAATGACAGCTGACTATTTGCAACAACATGAATGGCCTAGAGGGTATTATGTTCAGAAAAACAAGTCAATAAGAAAGACAAATACTATATTATTTCACTTACATGTGGAATCTGAAGAACAGAATTAACCAATAAAAGAAATTGAAACAGACTATTTATAGACAGAGAGCAGACTGATGGTTGCCAGAGCAGACTGGATAAAACAGGTGAAGGGATTAAGAAGCACAATTTGGCAGTTACAAAATAGTCATGGGATGTAAAGCACAGCACGGTGAATATAGTCAACAATACTGCAATAACTCTGTATGGTGCCAGGTGGGTAATAAAAATGTCGGGAGTGGTCACTTTGTGAAGTATACAATTGTGTAACCTCTGTGCTGTACACCTGAAACATTCACACCAAATCATATTGAAAGTAAACTGTAACTACAAATGAAGAAAAAATTTAAGGGGTTAATTTTCACTTTTTGTTTTTTAACAATTTAAAATGATGACTAATACTTCATCCCTTATGATTTTCACCCCCTGTTGGCGATTTCTAGAGCAGGACCTTATGTTTGCAGGTCTGAGGAGGGACCCAAGAAGGCAGTGGGAGCGGTAGAGGGATGCCAAAGAAGACTGTTCTGCACAACGTGGTATAAAATCCTGCAGCAAACATCCCATTCCCCCATGTAGTATAAGGATAATTGTCTCTGATCTTTTTTTCCCATTAGACCAGGCTGTAAGGTTGAGAAAGAGGGGAAGAAGAAAGCCAACAAATAAGTTGAAGATCATCATACTCACCACATATTTACAATGAAACCACTTCGTTATATCTTCAATTATTTAGATGGTTTGATGGATTATTTTTATGGGGAATGTCCACTAGGGTGATATTTAATAACCTCAAATTTGCATTAAGGAAACTATGATATCTCTTAAAAAGTTCTGGGCATCTTTTAAAAGCTTTGACTTTGCCACCAACCTCATAAAAAGCTAGCTTAAATTTGAAGAAAACAAATTAAAAAATTAATTAAAACTTTAATGATGCTTTTTTAACAAGTTAGTAATTTAGATGTTTCAAATTTATAAAGTCTTTTAAAATTTTTGTATTTATTGATTTTAGAGAGGGAGAGAGGTAGGGAGTGGGGGAGGGAAGGAGAGAGAAAGAGAGACATTGATTTGTTGTACCACTGAGTATTTATGCGTTCATTGGCTGATTCTTTTATGTGCCGTGAAAAGACTGAACACGTAACCTTGGCATATCAGGACGCCTCTCTAACCAACAGAACTATCCAGCTAGGGCTCAGGTTTATAAATTTTAAATGTGATTTATGCAAACTTTGTAGTATTCTGGCATTTGTTGTCTATAAATAAGCCTATTTAAAATAAAACCTATTTAAAAAATAAAGTACCTTATAAGAAAAGATGAATTTTTAAGTTGTTGTATCTTTCATAGCACATCTGTGATTTATGTTACTGATTATATTAATTTTCTAAAAGGAAACCTATGTGATTATTGTGAAAAATGTGGTCTCTTTAAAATGGATTTTCTGTTCTTGTTGACGTTTTCGTAAGTACACCAGTACATCATTATTTTTTAAAGGACAAGCAGAACAGCTTTAAGAATCAAAAACATTTTTTTGCATTGTAGTTATAGATTTGTAGGTTTAAAGTGAGAATAAAGATTTAAGAAGAATACAAAGAAAATGAAGAAATAAAACCTTTGACTTCATCAAATAAAAAATTGTTTCTGTACATGTAAAGTAATAATACATAGTAGGTAGAACTGGTTCTCTTTCCAGACCAAGAAAAGAAAAAAATCCTCAGGTTAACGACTCAAAAGATAAGAAATAAATACCACCATTCATAGCAGAGAAGGAAAAAAAGATTGTGATTTCTTTTTTGTACAAAAAAGGAAGCTGCTGTTATTTGCCATTTGTCACTGTCTTTTTACTTGTTTTGTCCAAAATAACACAGCCCAAGCTGTGTTCTCCACAGTGATTCGAATGTGACTGGGGACAAAATTGACTGACGTTTTTCTAGGGAAAAGCATAATTTTGTTAAAAAGAAGTGAGAGGCTTAGGCCAGAAGCTGGTCTGTTAGTCCTTAAGTTATCCAAGATGTGAGGTGCTTCTGAGGATAGTATGGAGCCCTCTAGGGGTTTTTTCCTGGGATCCTGGGAGATGCCAGTGAAGAGAAGCAGGTACCCGATACCCTTGTGGCACACTGGCAGGTCAGGGCATGTTGCTTTGGTGTCTTCCCACAATGGGGTTATGTGTATACATGGTTATTTCACCCATGACTCCATTTCAGGATATACTAAAGAGAGGGTCACCACATATCAGTTATTAACAAAGAGATTGGCTCTAACAGGGTTGAGACTCACTAAGATACAACATGAAATAATATATGAGTATTGCAATAGATAACTTATAAGTTCAGTAAGAATTCAGACACAATATATTAGGGAGGTTTGAAAAAAAAAAAAAACAAACAACCCCGAGTATCCAGCATTGAGAAAGCTGTGTTATACTCCGTGTTACATTAACATAATGAAATATCATGGCACCATTTAAAGGTTCTACATGGAATATCTAGAAATGTGTTTATAATATGATGTTAGCAGTACATTAGGAAATGTAATACAGTGTGTACCTATTATTGTACTCTGAAAAATTAATTGCCCAGGCAGGGGGTAATTGGTAAAAATCAATGGATATACTATACTGGATTGGGGTTGTGAGAATATGAGCAATTCTAGCTTTTTATTATTTTTTCAATATTATGGGTTTTTTTAAAATAAAACAAAAAGGAGAAATTTTAAGGTATTGTTCGTAGAACAGAGAGATGAATGAAGGTTGGTCAAAATTACAACAAAAGCTTCACAGAGATGATCAGACAAAAATTTGTCTTGAAGATGACTAAAACTCAAATGAGCAAAATAATTGGAAGAGTCAGGGAGGAAATAAAAAACGTAGTCTGTGAAGGGAAACAGCCTGAGTATGGTTAGCTCTGTAAGAGGTCACCAGGCTGGAACAAAGGAGTGTTCCCCATTTCCGCTATGAAATAAGGGCAGAACTCAGTCGGCCTGTGAAGGGCATGAGTTATCCTCCCAGTGGGTGATGGCATGGACAATAAGATCCTCATTGGAGGTCTGGGTGGGGCAGTGTCCTAGGGTGACTGCTTTTTTTAAGGGATACCACAAACTTTGTTGAATAAATTTCCTTATCGCAGAATATGTTTCTGAGCCAAATAACAAAACACATAATTTGTTATGGAAATCAACACACTTCAAATGACAAACTATTTCCCATATGTATTCTTGGAAAACTTATTTGAATGACTATTGCTAAATAGTAATGAAAATTTTTTAAATGACAAAAATTTCATTTTAAGCAATGTTCTCTATAAACATGTATCACTTGATATTTATTTATTAAAGAGAAAAGTAAAGTAAAAAACCAAATTTGTGTTACTGCTCTGAATTGCTTTTAATTTTCACAATGTGATCATCTGCAAGCCTGGTGTGAGAGAGTTACTGGTGATACATATGTCAACAAAGAACTCTGAGGAAGAATACGCACAGAACTGTCACAAGTCTAGTCATAAAAAGACAACACCATTAAAAATAGATAAAATACCTTCAGTCTTATACACACATTTCATGATAGATATCAAAATGGCCTATGAACTTGTAAAAGCATGTTCAATGTTTCTCAGTCATCAGGGAAATACAAATTAAAACCACAATAAACTCCAACTATATATCCATCTGAATGACTAAAACAAAAAGTATTTTAAAAACTTTTAAAAACTTTGGTGAGGAATTGTAGCAGCATCCTTAACTCTCATACCTTCTCTTGGGATTGAAGATTGATGTAATTTATAGTTTGGTAGTATTGACTAAAGATGAACTTATGCTTAACCTGTAGTTTAGAAATTTCACCCTTAGGAATATCCAACAGAAATGTATGTATATATTTTCACAAAACACAATCACTAGAATATTTATAGTATTATTTTCATAAAATCCCTGAACTGGAAACTATCACAATGTTCATAATTGTAGACTGAATAAAAAGTGGTATATTCACGCAATGAAATGCTGTATAGCTATACAGTAACATTCACTGCTACACATCACTAAGAAAGAATGACCCGCAACGAAGCCCAACAATATGTAATCGATTTCAAAAGTATTATGTTGAGTGAAAGAAGCCAGATATGGAATAGTTTAATACAGTATGATCACACTCATATAAATTGTAAGAACAGACACAACTGATCGATGGTTTTTTATTATTTTTATTATTTTTACCTTGATTTTGTTATTAAAATCAAAGGAATTTACCTCTCAGCAGTAAGAGAGTAGACAGAAGGGAGCATTGAGGGGACCTTCTGGGATATTGATAATATTCTATTTGATGTTCTGAATGATGGTTACAGGATTGTGAAAAATTTGTGCAAATCTGCTCTAAGATGTGAATGCCACTTTGTGTTTCTTCTGTACTTAAACCACTTCTAAGATGCCCATCATAATACACTGGAGATTCAAAACCGCTGCTTGACCTGGGTGTCAATGCTTCCACCCTATTTATTAATTGTAAAATTCTGATGAGTAGCTTTGAAATTTGAAGAACAGTGTATGATGTTCCATGCTGAGTGATTTGTGTGTTAATCTTTTTAAGTCTAATATTAAAAAGATAATAAAAAGATGTTATTTAAATGACTAACATACTTGAGATGTAAAGAAAGGGACTTTTTCTCATTTTTCTTCTGTTCTCCAAGGAAGTGGGGAAGAGTGAATGACAAAGTCATCCCCTCATCTGGAGAATTCCAAACGTAGGATGCTCTTTGGCAGTGACTGTGGGAGGAAGGAAGAGGAAAATGGAGGGACAGAGGCAGCAGCTATAGACTGAAGCCCCAGGTATCAAATGTTCTCCAAATAGGTTTTTCTTTTCTAGTCTTTTCTTGGCTCTTTTTTCCTCCCCTTCCAAGTGATCTCCCCCTCCTCCCACTCTTTCTTCACTTCCCTGGAGATGAAGCTGAGATACTCGAGTCTCTTCTGTAAAAATTTCCCATCCGATTTTTCATCATTTCAAAAGTTTTAATGATCACTTTAAATGTATTTAAGTATTAAGTTCAAGGCTGTGTTGTGTTAATTTATATTCATTCAAGTCATATCCCTATGCCAAAAATTCCTCTTGTGGGAACAGGTCAATGTTCAAGGTAGAAAAATAGTATAAAGTAAAAATCTTCATAGAAAGCTTGAAGATTATCTGAAACTATCAAAAAGTCACAAACCCAATTAACCTCCAATCAAAAACTAAAAATATACTAGATGTTAAATTTTAAGAAAAATTTTAGGAAAGACTCTGAACTATGAATTTTCATAATCTTAGTCTCACAAGAATCTCAGTGTAGACATGTTTCACCTAAATAGTTGTCTCCTGAGAATCCTGAACTAACTGAACTCACACACACTAAACAGCCAAAACCTTTAACACCCGCACCACTGGAGACTGACCATGACATTGAGCCTGAACGAAAAATTTCCTGTTCTACCTGGGCTATATAAATTAATGAATTTTTTTTGGAGAAGATAAGGATGCTCACACCGTGGGATCCTAACTGCCAGTGACACTTATTACTCTTGTCTTTTGTTCATTCCACACAAGAGAGAAATGTTTCAGAGAGCACGGGATCGTATCTCATATCAGGCTGCATGTTCCTAGGGCATGGGGTATAGATTTGCATCTCCAACACTAGCCGTATCTCTGACTCTAAGGAGTGCTCAACATAATTTTCATTGAGTGATATTAGTAATACTTATTGTTTTACTAATTTGGATAGATTTCAATAAGGATTAAGGTGTCTGTAAATCATTTAGAGATGGTACCAGCATCCAACACAGCTGACCACCCTTGCCTGAGAGACATCCTTCACTTGGTTTCCAGGACACCATTGCTCCTCGCTGCTCCCTTTGCTCTGGCTGCTCCACTCTGAGTCTCCCTTACTGTTCCCCGTTTTTTTATCAAACTGTTATATCATGTCCAAATCCTCCAGAGTTTGTGCTCTTAAATAATTGGCAAGTCTTCCTCTCGCAGTCTCTCGTTCTCTTGTACATGTTTAATTGGTTTCCATTCTGGATGAATTTCTTTGGGTTTTACAATTCCATGCTTTTTTATAGGGTGTGGGGTGGGTGGGGGAAGACATTGATAATCTTTGCTTCTTTGTCAAGGAATGTCTAAAGTATTTTTTAAAATCTTTTTTTTTTGCACCTGATAAGGAGATCTTGTAAAATCCCTATGTGACAAATCATAATGAAGTAGGGAACACTGTGCTTCTACAAGTAATATCATTCCTAGCAAAGAAGCTGGGTATTTGAACCAGCGCCCAAAAAGAAAGTGTTGCTAAGAGACTGAGTCCTGCATTGGAAATCAGAAAATCTAGCCTTACTCTCCTCTGACTATGAATGATCCACATGCAAACCACTGATGTTCCATACCTCCATTCATTAGTGCTGAAGGTCTTTTTATCAGCCTCTTGATTCAATGATTAAATTTAAGAACCAGTGGACAACAAAGAATAAGATAATATGACTAGATGGAAAAACATTGTATTTGATTAACAACCATAAAAACCCCAAGCTTTTTATATCTTAGCAGTGCGATTAATACACAGGCATGTCTCTTTTGTGTGTGTGTTTGAATCCAGTTTGTCTTAGGACTTTAAATCACTGCAGAGAGTTTTATTTACTTGCTTGACACTTCCTCCATTTCGTGTTCACTGGCTGTTTATTCATAGCTCAGCGTCCTTCCTTTGTAAACAACAGCCTTGTGCTCAGTAGAAAGGAGTCTTGAAATCATTCCCTTAAGCTAATGTATTAACTCATGTGGGAAATGTTAGAAATAGACTTAGTACAATCACTTTGTAAGTACACATGAGCACATGCCATGACGCAAAGTCTGAATAAGATGAACATGTATGTAATTATTTCACAAAGAGGCTGGACTTCAATCATCACACACAGTTTTTCTGGGATGGTTCCCTAACCAATCAATCCCTTTCCCAGGCTAGACGAACAGCCCTCTCTGGTCACTCCTATTGCACAGGCCTCATAGTAGCTCCTTCCACTGTGCCATTTTGACTTCTACTGCCCATGTGCTTTACCTCGCCTGCTCCCCTGACAATAACCTGGTCCCAGGGGGTGAGCTGCCTCCTGCATGGGGAAAGGAAGGGGTGTTAACGTCCTTGGAGGGGCAATGTTGTTATATATTGGACTGTGTGAAGCTGTAGCTTCCTGGTTAAACAGGTTATGCTCCCTAGTTGATTACGCTCAATAACGTTTGCTTTCCTTTGCCCCCTTCCTTATTAATATCTAGCTACTTAATGCTAACATCATCTGAAAGAGCAAAAGTTAGAGTCGTCACTGTCTTCTGCTCTTCAGAACATTTCCACTTTTACCTGTATCTAGAGAAAACATGTGATTGTCTTTGAAAATGGCAAAAAAGATGACATTTCGTTGAAAGAAAAAGTTGGAAACCATCAGGTTAATGTATTGTGTGAAGACTAATCACTTTACAATGTAAATATATTACCTACAAACCAGAATATAGAGAGAAATGATGATCATTTAAAATACATCAGTGTAAACAAATTTATCTAGTTGGCATGGTATTTTCAAACAAAAGACTACTGTTTAGCAAATTAAACATACAGACAGGAGCTCTTGATGCTCAGAAAGTGGAAAACCTTTGGTTCCTGGCAGGATTCTAAGAAGAGCAAGAATGACTGGGGCATCCTCAGCGAAGACCCCGGCACCCAGATTCCAGTCAAGGATACAGAGCTCCAGGGCCAGGGATTCTGAAGATCTGGGAGGGAAAAGTGCTGCAAGGGGGCTTTAAGAAATTCATGATTGAATATAGATGAGTTTGGGGTCTATTTTCAAGGCTTTTATATGATCCTTTTACTGATATTGCAAGATGTGTTTAGGACTTTTTCTTTCACTGTAGATTATTTTAGCCATCTGTAGTACTTGTCGTTTCTGAACATAATGTCAAGCTTGTAGTAGATAAGCTTGTAGCTAAATGGATTCCTTTCTAAGTATAGGTTTCTGTGAAATTAAAAGCAACCACTATCAATCCTTTGATGTAGTAGGAAAATCTTGAAGAAATCCATCTTTTATTTTTTATGCTGATTTGTAAAGACAGATAGCATGAGAGTCATTGTACATGGTGTATACATGCATAAAGTCCCTGTACAGGCATAAAATCCGTTTTGCCCCACCAAAGCCCTTTTTGATAATTGAATTCATATGATTGAGTGGGAGGTATTTTAAAAGTGATGTGCAATGGTGTAAACGCAGGCCTGCAAAAAGTTAAAAGGTGAACACATTCTTGAGTGACCTGGCAGAGGGAATGAGTGACTGTGCACCCAAGCTACTTTGCACTGTCTTTTTAATGTGCTTTCTCAAAGAATGTGGCATGCTTAATTCTCTCATGAGTAGTTGTCAACTGTTTTACCACCTCCATCTACTTGATTTAACACCGAAGCTATTTACACCTGAGATTCAAACAATACATCTTATAGTAACTATATTCCTTTTTTTTTAAAAAAAGATTTTTTTCGTGTATTTTTAGAGAGAGGGGGAGGGAGAGAGAAAGAAGGGGAGTGAAACATCAGTGTGTGGTTGCCTCTTGTGCACGTCGTGCTGGGAACATGGCCCACAACCTGGGCTTGTGCCCTGACTGGGAATTGGTTTGCAGGCCCGTGCTGAGTCCACTGAGCTACACCAGTCAGGGCTATATTTCTTATTGAAGTGAAAGCATGCTGAGGATAAAATGTATGATGTCCTATACAAAATTATATTTTATTTAGTGATTGAGGTGCTCTCCGCTAGAGGCACCTATATTCCTTGACCCTGATCACAGGAAAGTTCTGAAGCTCCCAACAGAAATATGAAACATAAATGCAAAGTGTTATTATTAGCATGATATTAATAACCTGCAACAGAGAGAATGAGTCTTGTTATCCACAGATCCCTCTCTTATAATGGCTACATAAATCATTTGCAAATATAGATATAAATAAAACTGTACGTAGTTCTGAAGTTCATAGCACCCATATCAATAGCAATAAATCATATAAAAAGCAATTCATGATTCACTTTCTGGTTCCATTTGTGAAAAACATTTTGAAATGCATACTATACAGAAGCCATAAGAACATAAAATGCCATTTGTGCCAATAAGCTAAAAAAAGATAACAATAAAATTCAATTGTGAAGCACTGAAAAAGGGATGTCATATAAAAGCACTACATCACAAATATCTCATATTTTTCAAAGCATGAATTACATCTCTGAGGAATTGTGGAGATGAATTATGATAAGAAAGGGATGGGGTGAAGAATAACCTCAAAATAAATTAACCTCAAGTTATTCATTCTATTTTACAGCTACAAGATTATTTTTAAAGTTATCAAACTCTAACAAACTGAAGCTATTATTAGATTTCATGTAATTGCAAAGAAAAAAAGGAAAGGACAAAAAAATCCCAGGGAGAAAGATTGGCAATCATAGGTTATTAGAAACATTCTAAACATTAACAAACTCCATTGAATCACTAGTAGTTCAAGTAAGAATTAAAAAGAAAAAACCATGTGTCTCTAGCAAAAATTATCCAAGACCTAAGAGACACAAAATCTAAGCAAAACAAAAATATCAAAAGGAATCTGCTTACAGTCATACCGTCGATTTAAAAAGGAGGCCGCGGGACGACTGGGGCTGTGTCGCCGCCGGGAGGCCTGTGCCGGCCAGCTCCACTCTGAGCTGGGAAATGCCCCAGGGTCACAACATCAAAACTTAAGGACACCGATCACAATGACACAGGCTTTAAACTACAGCTGATCAATAATGCCTTTACTCCGCCTCTCTCTTTTTTTCTGCAAAAGTCTCTCCCACAGTGCCTGTCTGGGCAACTCCCCCGACCACTTTCAGTTTGGTGCTGCCCTCTTTGAATAGATTTTTTGCTCAAATGAACTCTGAAAAATTTTAAGACCTTTGTGTTGCTCACATTGGTATCCTTAGAAGCAGCCTCCTTATGTCAGAGATACGGAAGAGGAATTCTAAATATCCTGTGAATGAGAAAATAGTGTGTATTGAGTAAACAGTCTTTTTCTACATGTGTTATTTTATATTTTGATATTAATAGGTACGTAATAAGTAAGTCTATTTAAATATTATATTTGGGAAATACTTTCCAAGGAAAAATAAAAATGCAGACAGTAGGCTGAAGTTTTATTAGAAATTGAAAAACAGGCACACGAATTAAAAAAAAACAAGAAGTTTGTCATTAAGAAATAGGGAATCAATAACACTTGCTATAATTATTCCAAGAACACTGTGGCAGAGAACATTTTACAATAGATTTCCACTCTAGTTAGTTGGGAATTATGGCAGTGATTAGCAGCATGACCCTAGGTAGCTAAAATAAAATTTCTAACTTCTTTCTCTTAAAATGAGGGAGCTGAACAAAATGATTTGAAAATCATTGTCAAATCTTAATTCTCTACTATTTTACCTTATAAAAAGGATAAGGAAAAGAAAAATTCAAAAATAAACATTTCAAATGACTTTATGAGCCTTCTTTTTTGGTTGGGAATATTTATTAAACTTGTTTGCATTTTCTTAGATTATACTTAATTTTAACAGGTAAAAATTTACCTGTCCTCTGAGATAGATTATGTGACAAAATACTATTGTTCCTCAGAGAAAAATTACTTCAAAAACCTTTTAGCATCTTAATATATGCCATGACAAACTCTCTACTATTCTTTTCTCAATTAAAAAAATTATTGGGGTGACATTGTTTAATAAAATTATATAGTTTTCAAGTATACAATTCTATATTTGCCAGAGTTCAGCTCCAGCAGGTCCAGGGATTCCCAATGGATGGACGGCGTCGGTGAAGGAATGACACGAGAGGTGCAGTTTCAAGCTCAGCGGCCAGGCATCTCTGCCTGGGCTTTTGAGTTTTTTATTTTTATACAGTTGGGTGTGTACATGTGGCATAT
Organism: Phyllostomus hastatus; assembly: GCF_019186645.2. Taxonomy (NCBI): domain Eukaryota; kingdom Metazoa; phylum Chordata; class Mammalia; order Chiroptera; family Phyllostomidae; genus Phyllostomus; species Phyllostomus hastatus. Next base: position 15,867,996 of record NW_025333583.1, on the reverse strand, counting down.
GTGAAAGCAATAAAAAAATAAGGTTTTTAAGTCGTATTTGCTTTATCCTTATTCTGCAGAAAATAGGAAGCAGCTATCTATTGTATATTATTGTGCAAGCTTTTAGCTCCTAATCTTTGCAATTAATCAGTAACACATTTTACTACATTATATAACACCTTAATTTCTTAAAGCTTAACTTAATTTTAATCTATATATTCTAAAGTTGCAAGCTGGGCACGTAGCTGGGCACAGGACTGTTTTAGCTCACTGGCAAAGGCCATGCGGAAGGCTTTTGTGGTCATTGTGGTTAGTATCTGTCTCTCACTTCTCACTTCAGCGCCAGAACCCTGTCATCTTGTGCAAGTAATAATCTTTGTTTTGCTCAGTCTATTCAGCTGCCTGCTATCTACCTTGGTGTTGATGTATTTTTATTATTTGTTTCTATCTTTGATGTCTGACTTTTTAGGCAATAAACACCATGGGGGTCCCGATCACTTAAGCATTCATAGAAAAGGAGTGTGTAATAATCTTTCCAATACCCATTCTTTGAACTCTCTAACCCACTTGGGAGGACACTCTGGTGGGGAGTCACTCTCCAATAAGCTGTCATTTTCTTGCTTACTTTCAAAGAACTGTATTTCTTCTGTGGAATTGCCATTTGTCCCAGTCCCATGGTAGATCACATAGACCCTAAGCACGGGCAGTAATACAATGATTAAGCAGAGGAGTGCCAAGTACTTTCCCCCGCCGTGTCTGCTGTGCGGACATACAGCTCCCTCTGTGACTGTGTCAGACAGCAGGGCTGGGTTGGCTCTCGGCATATATTACATCGTCTGTATATTGTATTGTGTGTTTACCACCCCATTCAAGTCTCCTTCCATGACCATTTGTTTCCCCCATACCCTCTCCCATCTCCCCCATCTTCCTTCCCCTCTTGTAATCATACTGTTGTCTGTGTCTGTGAGTTTTTATTTTCCTTTGCTTAATCCTTCACCTTTTCCTCCCAACCCCCAACCCCCTTATTCCCTGACAGCTGTCAATCTGTTCTCTGTTAGTTTATTTTGTTCATTAGATTCCACATATGAATGAAATCATATGGTACTTGTCTTTCTCTGACTGGCTTATTTCACTTAGCATAATGTTCTCCAGGTCCATCCATATTGTTGCAAAGGATAAGATTTCCTCCTTTTTGGTGGCTGAGTAGTATTCCATTGTGTAAATTAGATATTGGCCTATAATTTTCTTTCTTTGTAATGTCTTTATCTGGGTTTGGAATTAGGATAAGGCAAACCTTTTAAAATGGGCTTGAGAATCTTCTTTCCTCTTGAATTTTTATTTGGAATTGTTTGAGGAGAAGTGTTAGTTCTTCTTTGACTGTTTGGTAAAATTCCCCTGTGAAACTATCCCACACAGGGCTTTTGCTTATTGGGAGTTTTTTGATTACTGCTTCAATTCCATGAGTTATAATCTGTCTATGGAGATTTTCTGATTCTTCCGGATTTAAATTTGGAAGATTATATGTTTCTAGGAATTTATCCATTTCCCCAGGCTGCCCAATTTGTTGGCATATAGTTGTTCATAATATTTTCTTACACTTTACACTCCTTTGCTACCCGTTGTTGCTTCTCCTTTTTCATCCTCCTCTGCAGGGTTTGGGGCCGGCCGGGATCTCCCTGTGGGCATGCTGCTGGTGAAACCGAAACCTCTCCACTCTCAAAGGTCAAGAAAAACAATCGGCACTCATGATCAAAATTTTATTCTTGGATGATATTTTCCTCCCAAGTTATAGCGTAGTAAATAATTAATTTCTAAAACAAATTGCAAATAACATCTTGCCCTTGTTTAGTTTTTTTTTCCCCCCTACTGGGAAAGAATGTACATTATCTATCTGGGCTAGAGTTAAATAAGCATTCTTAGTAATTCTTAAAATAATAAGTCACAAAAGAAGTTAAAATGTATACTGTGGAATATTAAATGTAATGAAGATACTACTCTTGCTCTCAGAAGTATAAGGAGGATGGGAATAGAAAATGTGTTATGAAAACTTTTTTATTCACTGGGACCTGGGCCCCTGACCAGCACAGCTTTCTCACACCCAGGTGCTGCGCTTGACTATTTACTGTAAGATTTGAACAAGGGGGTGCTGAGAGGTGACCAGGAGGATCACCTAGATGCCAAACATATTTCTCCAAGTCCCTATTTTGTAACACATTCCTGCTTGCTCCTAAAGGGGCAAAGGTCCTGCTTCTTGCTTGCTGGTCCATGAATGCAATGGGCCTGGAATGCTCAGGTAACAGAGTTATCTAATAGTCAACAAGATACTTGTTTCAAACCCTGATATGTGTTCTTCCTTTGGGATTCACGGCATCTAACCCTGGCACCTGGCACTGTGGGGACAATAAACCCCAATTCCCCAAGTGGTTCTTTGGGAGGGCGATGAGTTGGTCACTCCTGCCTTCACCCCTTTGCTCCTGGACCCATGCATTCTACTACAGGGGATGACACTATACAAAATTCTTTGATTGCATGGGTAAGTTACTTTCTGATTGATGATCACCCGCCATCCTCACAGAGCAGCATTTCTGAGCTGGAGTTGCAACTGTGCCTCCAGCAAACTGTTTCAGTGCTCCAGTGGGTGGGCAGCTTCTGGGTGATGAGTTATGGAATATGACTCATGGATCCACGGTCACGGGACTTTTCTCACACCTTCTTTACTGCACAAGTGTGCTCTTTGCAGATATGATGTTATATGAGATCCTGTGAATATGGATCAAATGTTTCATAAACCTTCTATGGTAGTGCCTGCCTAGGCCCTACACAGAGAGAAGAGAAACTCATACCCAATTGGTGTGTCTACTCCTGTAGTAATGAATCACTAGCTCAATGCAGTCAACTTACTGCCAACTGGCAAGCAATATCAAGGGAAATGTCCTATACTGTAGGCTCAGCTTTGGTCTTTGTTGTTGGCATGTCAGGCATCGGGCAGTGGCAGTAGTTACTTGACTCTTGTAAGGGGGTAGGGCATGTTGTTGAGCCCATACTCCATTACTGTGACCACTTTATTCATGGGTCAAGCGTGCCAGCACTGAGGTGGCAGAGGCTCTTTTTATCAGCTGGACGAATCATTTCATCCACGTGTTTATTTACGTGCCTCTTTATTGTAAACGCTCTCAGGTGGGAATTAACATGGGGAGTAAAGATGTTTATGCATTGTATCCATTCCATGTTTACCCACATGGCTCTGCACCAAATTTTCTAATTTTTTTCTTTGTCATCATTAATTAGCCAGCCAGACCACTCTGCTGCTGCCCACATATTCCTGTATGTTCTAAATTTGGGGCACTGATCTGTCCACAAAATATGTGAAAATAGACACATTTTCTGAAGTTCTGCTCGGTTGTCACTGCCGTGCCAGGCCATTCATTAGTGAGGCTATAATGAAACTGCCACCATCCACCTTTCCCTGACACCCAGATACCAAGCCGACTTATCTATGGCCCCAAGGCTTGGGCTATTGGGACATTCCCTCCTTCATCACTGGTCGTAAGTGGCTCCCCACACAGCTGAAGGGTGAACAGAGAGAGCGGGCGATGTAGCTGCGGTGGACGACGTGGAGATTTGGAATGTCTGTTCATGTTGGCAGCTTCCTACGTCACCTGATATATATTGCCAGCGCACTATTCCCGGATTGGAATATCCTCTCTCGAGGAAGCAAAGATGCCTACCAATGACTGTGTTTTCCTTTTTATAGCCATGTATAGGTTTTCTATGGCTAGGAAAAAAATTAACACAGAGATAATGGCTTAAAACAGCGTGTTTATTATCTCCGTTTCCTTGGGCCTGAAGTTGCAATTTGGGCAGGATCTTCTGCTCAGAGTCTCACACGGCTGAAAGCAGTGTATCTGTGTCTTCATCTTCAGACTCTCCTAAGGAAACATGTGGTTCCAAGCCTCCTTGGATGGTTGGCAGAACTCATTGGCCTGTGACTATGTGATTGAGGTGCCTGTTTTCGTGCTAGCTCTCGGCTGGGGGGCACTCTCGCCTCCTAGAGAGCACTCTCAGGCGTCTGCCCCGTCCCGTTGGCTGTTCCCATTAGAGATTTTTTATTCTTCAAGGCCATCAGAAGAATCTCTCTACTTAAATCTCTCGACAGAGGTCTGATTATATGAGTCTCACCCAGGATAATCACCGTTTTGATTAACTCAGGGCAGCTGATTTGGACCCTTAATCACATCTGCAGAATCACTTCAACTTTGCCTCTCACCTACCCTAATCAAGGGAGTAACTGTTTCATCAGTCTCCACCCAAGGGCAGAGGATTATACAGAGCCTGCACCTCGGGGGATTGGAACCTTTGGGGCCATCTTAGAATTCTTTCCAGTATATTGCCAGTCACATTCATTTGTTTATCATCCTGATCACTAATCTATGACATACACCTTAATCAGTCCCATGAAACTAGCCACTGATTACTTTAATTTTCAGTTTCTCCAAGTGTCATATTGGAGCAGGTGCAGGTAGTTCCAAGAAGCACAAGGAAATGTTGTCAGTGATATTTTTACATCGACACTTTGAAGTCACTAAAACTGACCATGTTGCCAACCCCATTAAAACAAACCCGCTATCAGTGAGGGGAGGGCATGATTAAGGCAGTTATTTCAATGAGATCATTTAACAGATTCATACCAGCAGGGTAGAACACTTTGAAAAGTTAGAGCACAGAGTAAATACATTTTGATGAAGACAGAAAAATCTCTAAAGGTCTGGAACCCACAGGCCTTGGGATGAAGAGTGTGGTGAATATGATGTTTTGTCTAGAAAAAGCATTATCAGTGTCAGAGTTTAGTTATTATTGATTCTAAAATAATTCTGCTTTACCTTATGATAGTTGAACAGTAGGAGTTTCTCTTAAGGCAAGAGGTCTGGGACTTCCAAGTGAGACTAGTGCTTGAGGTCACAAAAATCAACTCAAACTCCCATATGCGTAAGTATCTGATATCGATCGATTCTGTCCTTACAACTGGAAAAACCTGGACAAACATAAAATGAATGACTTTCTTTGGACTTCTCAAGGAGCTGAGATTGAAGAGCAAACCATCCCACCAGAGTCCGGAGAGACAGGCACATCCAGAGAGATCCAGAGGCTGACACCTGCTGTGTGAAAGCTGCAGCTGCGGGAGCCCCGCACTGGCAGGAGCACTGGGAAGACCATGGCCTCATCGAATTCCCAGAACGGACTTATCCGTGGGTAGTATTATTCTCACCATCGCACAGAGGGAAGAAGCTGAGTGTCAGAGTTGTTAAATAATTTATTCAAGGTTATACCTTTAACATATAAATGCAGATGCCTAGTTCTAGTGGTGTGCTGGTAACTAATTAACTGACAGTGTGGGGGGTGGAATGGGAAAAGAAGAAATGGGGGGGAGCAATGGGGGGCTGGCTTGTGGCATTTGCCTGTTTTTGTGGCGTGAATACTCCCAATGTGGCTTATTTCAAGCAACCTATGTGGTGTCACTGAACTGAAGTGCCGCAGGTCCCAGATAGGTGAGGGCTCTTGTGTACCCTGTGGACAAGGGCAAGGTCAACAAAAATGGCATTTATTTCAGGGCTCTAAAATGAGAAAGTTAATTTTTCAAAAAATGTCATTGAAAAAGAAAGATCGAATGTAAATTAGTAAGGTCTATCAGCTTTTACATTTTGGGGAGAATTTAGAGAAACAAATACCAGGTGTGAAATTAGCTGACATGGGCTTTAATGAGCAGCTGGGAAATGGGCCCTGAGGAACGGCAGAAGCGCGACACTGGGTTCCCACTGCAGCGAGACTCCAGATACCCAAGTGGTTCCATGTTTGACCTCTGGCATGATCGCCAGGTGGAATGCCAGCTCTGTCACTGAATCGCCGTGAGAACTTTACACTGTCGTCACCTCTGCTTTGGACCTTGAGATTTAAGGTAATGCGGCTCAGGGCGACTCATTACTGCCTGGTACCTACTAAATCTCTCAGTCCTGGCTCACCTGCTTTCTGGACACCAACATCTGTATACCTAGTTTCAATTTCAATACAAGATCAAATTGAATAACGTTATTGCACATGTGTAGGACTTAGTTTACAAAGAGTGTGGCCTGCATATTTCCTATCTGATAACTTAATTTTCTGAAGTAAGCCAGTTGGGTATGGACTAGTGTGATAGGTGAGGGAAAAACATTTCAGTGGTAAGAAATGTTCTAGTTAAAAGACCTAAAACTGCCCATTTCCGTTCTAAGATCAGTGTATTTTCTAGTAGGAGGCAGAAGCTAAATTTAAAGGAAAAAGCCAGAGAAGGCAAGGACAGAGCACCCTGGCTGAACTGCATTTATGATCCTGTCACCTTCTAGCTAAAGAGCAAAACTTCCTGTTGCCTTTCTTTTAGCTAAAGAATCGTCTCTCCAGGTTATTACCTGTGGGCATAATTTTTCCTTTGAAGGTCAACTCTTTCCAACTGCGAGGGACCCTAGCCTCATTTACTAAATGGAAATGTCATGCCATGAAAAAGTAAATTTCTGGAGGGGAAAAAACAATCAACCAACTCTTAAAGAATAGACAAGGCCTTTTCATAATTTTTTTGATTGGTGAAGCACTAATGCTACATAAATAGTAACATATTCACCAATTCAGTTTAATTTGAGATAGGATTAAGGCAGCCCTTAGGAAATATGTCACGGGGAAGAGGAGAAAATGATTAATTGCCAACTGAGAGGCATCAATCGTAAGTTTTAAAAGAATTCCGATAAGGAAAAGAGGTCTTCAGTCTGTGCTGGTGAGGACAGGCTTTATCTCAGGTACACAGGGCAGCTGGGAGCTAGCCAACACTGGCGAGGTGCTCCAGTGAGAGAGAACCTCGGACAGCATTACCATAGAGATTGGTTTCATTTAACCTCCCTCCTGGAAATATGGCGAAGAACACAGTTGGGAGTATTTTTCCAATTTCAGTTTAAGTGGAGGAAAGTAAGAATGATATTGTAAGATATTTTTTAAGTAGTCCAAGAAACACTGGAATGTATTTCAGCTCAGATAAATGCACACTCTTACCTAGAGACGAAAAAAATGTAGAAACCCAACATTTAATGTTAAAATGGATTTATCTTAATGTTAGACACACACTTAATAAGTGTACTTAGCTGATTAAAAACAATGTTTTAGTAGTATTTAAGCATCAGTAAGAGGTAAGTTGGTAGGACAATGGTAAAACTTTATAATAGCTGTTCATAACCTTATCCCTTAAAGTCTGTTTGAAAGATATGTCTTCTCTTTCAAAAATATTATTCTAAGTATATACATATGCAAATTTTATTCAGTTTTGAGGTTCACTATTCCCCTGAATTTCACTGAAGTATTCAGGGTAAGAATCCCTACTTTAGGCCCTGGCTGGTGTAGCTCAGTGGGTTGAGTGCCAGCCTGTGAACCAATATGTTGACAGTTTGATCCCCAGTCAGGGCACATGCCTGGGTTGTGGTCCAGGTCCCCAGTAGGGGGCACATGAGAGGGGACCACACATTGATGTTTCTCTCCCTCATTCTTCCTCCCTTCCCCTCTCTCCAAAAATAAATAAAACATTTTTTAAAAAAGAATCCCTATTCCCTGGCTGGCATAGCTCAGTGGATTGAGTGCAGACTGTGAACCAAAGCATCGCAGGCTCGATTCCCAGTCAGGGCACATGCCTGGGTTGCAGGCCACAGCCCCCAGCAACTGCACATTGATGTTTCTCTCTCTCTCTCTTTCTCCCTCCCTTCCCTCTCTAAAAATAAAGAAATAAAATCTTTTTTAAAATCTTAAAAAAAAGAATCCCTACTTTGCATAAATATTTGTAACATTAAGTATTAGGTTTGATACCAATTATCTATCATTATAAATTACATCTTGACTCTGGGTGTCACTATTTTAGGCCTTGCCTCAAAATAAAGGGGATATTCCATGATGTTGGACACTATGACTGGTTTTTTTTTTGTATAGGACTAATTTTTAGTGATTATTTTAGTAACTTAAGAAATGTAGCCTGAGACAGACAAGAAATTGCATTCTGTGTTTTCACCACTGATAAGAGTACAATGTTTTTACACAGATATGGCTTGAAGGATGTTGGCTTTAGTGCCGGTCAGTCCCAAATGGGTTCCATGAACTGTTAAGGGTAACTCTAATTGGCATGTGTTCTGGAGCCCGCTGATTCTCTTCTTTGTCTTCCTCTTTCTGGTCCCCCTTCTGCCTGTGGCCATTTTGGTTTTCATGTCAGAACAATTGTGTGATGTTCCTCCTGTCCCAGATTGTGATAGAGCTTGAATTGGGTTTCTATGGTTCATTTGCCCAAGGTCATTTGGCCAGCAAGTACTAAGAACCAATGAAGTTGTAATGTAAACCAATTTCTTTGGTCAAATTCTATTTTATTAGTGTTCCTGTTTATATTGTTTGTTTTGTTCTTGCTGGCTCTATTGCTTTTTGATTTTGTTGTTTAGATGACAAAACAAAAACTTTTACCTTTTATCTTCTAAATGTTTTTCCTGCTTCAGAGTCTTTCATTTTTAAATGCTCTAGTCTCATACTTTCATACCCTACAGTAAAATAGAAGAACCCAGCACAGGTAGTAGAAATAAATCTGGATAAACAGCCAGAAGATGTAAACTTTGACTGAGTTCTGACACCTAATAATACCTTCTTAGACCAGTGATTTTCAACCAGTGTGCCTCAAGAATTTTTAAAACACGCAATACCTGGCTGCTGAGTCAGGGGCACTGACCTCTTTTCCCTTTAGGTGGTCAAATGAGAAAAATGGCAGCAGCCAACACAGCAATAGCTATCTGGTGTGAATAATTCAAACGTATACCTATTTTTTGTTAGATTGGCAAAAAATACATATCTTTTGGTGTGCTGCAGAATTTTAGTAACTAGTTTATGTGTTCCCTGAGATTAAAAAGAGTAAAAATCATTGCCTTAGACAGTTGTATTAACCAAGACCTGCGAAACATACAACATTGTTGAAAGTATAAGGGAGATCAAGTATGTGACAACACTTGGAAATCAACAAAGTGAAAATCAGATTCAAGGGCTTATCATTGTTAATTATAATAACGATGATGATTGAATAATGTTTTTTCATGAAACATCTGGGTCTGTGTCTTCCCTGTGGTAACACACCTTGGTCACACCTTGGTCACACCTATGTCTTCAATATTTCATCTGGAGCCAATAGTAAATTTTAACATTTGCTTGGCTAACACTGGGGATGAATATTTAGAATCCTTAATATTGTGAATATTGAGGATACTCTGCATGGAGAAGAACTGTGCAGGAAGGTGTCACTTCCTAGTGAGGAAGATAGTTTAACAAGATATTGTAATGGAAGTGAAGTGGCCCCAGAGCAGTAGCTTATCCCACCTGCTACAGCAGCCCCATCTCTCCTTGTCTATAAAGCTGACTTCTCGCCCTCGCAGTAATCCCCCGTGCTGTGTGCTCTGATTTTGAAAGAAGGAGGGTGAGCGGGCAGAGGCCATTTGTTAATTTTGCCTGCCCAGAATTCTGTCTTCATTCTTCCAGTATCACATTCTCTCTTGCTCCCATTCCTTATAATGATCCTCCCGTACAGCGTTAACATAACCAAAGACACGCTAATCAGAATCTTACCTGGCACTTTATGACAAAGCAAGTGGAGAAGGCCACCCTTATTAGAAGCAATAACTGAGTCTGGGAGAGCCGTGACCTGCTGGGACCCCTTCTGTCCCTCTGAGAAGAGAGAGCCTGCCTGAGAATGATGCCGCCTCACCTTAAGCAGAGCTCATACAGCAGACAGCCAGCTACTTGTTGATCTTGTTGAAACCTCATTTCTCAGCCATACCTGCAGCTAGCTCTCTCCTCTGGATTTTCCCCTTATAAAACCCAACCAGTTCCTTTCTTATTTTAAACTAAATTGAGATTCTGTTATTTTCAACTGGGTTTTACCACTATGATATTATAAAATCTTCCTGTGACTGCCCCATTTCTACTCCTTCCAGAAAGACTCTAATATGAAGAGAAAGATAAAATGGCTCTTTGGCCCTGTAATGTGTCTATAATTAGATCAGAAAGAAATGGTCTAGTGGAATAGTAAATCTTGATACATATTATAGCATTTTAAAATCTATATCTAGTGATTTTCCTTCTCTTTCATATTAGTTGTCCAATATGGACAACTAATTATTAACCCTATAATTGGGTTAACCCTATAACCCAATTAATAACCCTATAATTAATTGAGTGCATTACTGATTCTTTAGGCAAAGTACAGAGAATTCTGCAAGTGTGGGCAGTGCCAGCAAGGCTGCAGCTGCCTCCAGCAAACTTGCACTTGCTCGGTCATGCATGCTCTTTTATGACTTTGAGTTTCTCCTAGAGTGAGTTGGAGATGAGATTGGAAGAGAATGTGGTTTTCACAGTACTCTTAATAAATAGCCTGCTGTCAGTGACATGGCATTTTAGAGTCAAACATCTCTTATATCAGTTTTAACTCCTTCTACTTTTAATTTTATTTTTAATTATTTTATATTTAATTTAATCAGTTAGTTAATTTAACCGTTGGTCCTGGTTAATATTAATAACCCGTCACCTCCTTTGGTGTTTTATATCTTTCAAGATCATTATAAATTGGTTTAGTTTGAATTTGGGAACCCATTGGGAAGTGATTATGCAGGTGGAGCTAACTCAGTGCTTCTGGAGGTGCGGTGGGGTTGTGTTTCATAGCGCGAGTTCGGGCCTGGATACGTGACTCGGTTAGGCCAATCATGGCTAACATGTTCCCCGAGAGAAGATTCTTTTTACTTCCCTGTGGATGTGAAGAAGGATGTGGGTAGCCCAGGACCCTGCTGACAGCTACCAGGGCACCATAAGGGGGAGAATCTGCCTAAACAAGAAAGCACTGACAGAAGACAATGAACCAAGAAATGGGAAGGGAGAAACAGAATCTTCGTCCTAGTGTTTGAGTCCTTGGGGGGAAAGAGGCCTGAAATCAAATCTGATGCTGGACATTTCAGATCCATTAGCAGTAATTCCTCTGGCTTTCAAACTGTCATTTGCTGATTGAATTTTCTGTTACACTGAAAGCAACCTAGCTGAATAGTTCTGTCTGCATAGAACATTAGCTTTGGTATATTTCTGGATGAGTTTTCATTGTGTGTATAATCAACATCCTGAGGTTACCTAGTTTTTTTTTAATATGAATTAAATAATTCTTAATGAATAAGAATATGAAAGTGTCAGAAACTCTCACATGTACAAAAAAGAAAAAAAGAAGTGAAGCAGAAATTCTCATAGCAGAAAAGACAAGTGACTTTAAAAAAAATAATGGGAGAAAATTGTCAAAATTTTTTCTCGCAGTCAGGACCAGAATCTCACAATGTGTCCGAGAGTCCCTACCTCAGGCAATGCACACCTGTAGCATCACCTAGGGTCCCCCAACAGTATGTAGCAGCTGCCCCCTGAGTTTCCCAACTGTCATAGGACAAGCTTTAGAAGGCAAAAGTTCATCTTGATTTCTGTTTTAGTGGATTTTTCACTATTTTTATGGCCAAACATGAATGCCCATGTTAAACGTTAGGACATGTAACATTTGTGAATATTAATAAAAGTTCTATTTAAATATAGTGGTACCTCAGTACTGGTTGATTCGTTCTGAAACTCGTGCCAAGTGGTGAAACCCATGAGTGCCTAACGACGAGGCATTTTCTCTTGCAGGGTGGGATCATGGCTCACACAAGTGCTAGCAAGTGCCATGAGTCCCAAGCAAGCGTCGAGCACCGAAACATTTTTTTTTCTCTTCAAAAAGTGATGAGTACTGGGTTTGATGAGTTCTGAAGCCTGCCAGTACTGAAGTGTTGTTGGGTAGCAGCTGGGAATGAGTGGCCAGAGGGGAAACAAAGGCAGGGCCCTCACCATGACAATCTAACGAAGAACTTAATACAGGAGGCTAGAAGCAAAAGGAAAACAAGTCTCACCAATTGACTCAGCTCAGTTTGATAAAAAGTGTCAGGTGTCCTGAGCACTGCAAGCAAAATAGCATAGAAGAAGGGGAGGGGCTTTGAGCCTGTGCTGAGTAAAGAGGCTTCTGTAACCATCTTACTGTGACTGAACATTTTAGTGTGGTCTGAACATCACAAGCAGGAATTACACAGGAGAAATAGGGGCTTGCGCTGGAAAGGGAGCCTCTGGAACAATTTCACTAAGACAAAGAATCTTTACCGAGAAAGAAAGCCTTGCAGCTGTACATTACTCCCAAGGGGAAGAGGGAGGGGAAACTAGAAGCCAGCTGAGGTATACGACCCCTGAACCCCAATAGTCAGCACACTGAGATTAGCTAAGTGCCCACTTGTGACCTGAGCTCAGCAGTATAGAACAAACTAACTTATGAACAAACTTGCTACAAACTTTCTTTCCTCTATTACGTGGGGCATTTAGACTAGCTGGGTGCCTGCTTGCAACTCTGTGCTTATACATGTTTCATAAATAAGCTTGCCACTTCATTTCTACAATACATGTTTGTCTTTCCCTTGAATCACTGTCTCGCTGGTGAGGCAAGAACGAAGACCGGAAGAAAGGCCTCCTGACTCAGGTCTCCCCCCCACCCCGCCCCGCCCCTGAGGACCACAACAGCAAGCCTCTAATACCACGATCCAGTTTCTAACCAAAGTGGTTAAAAATTTCCGTGAATTTTGGCTCATTCAGAGAGGCAACTTCCGATTGGGAAGTTGAAACATGTTTCCAGTGAGTGATTCTTCCATGATTCAGAAATGTTTTTGTGATAACTTTCTTTGGGAAATGCCTTCATAGACATACATATTATTTTATTTATTGCCTATGGCATTTTTTAGAAATTGAGAATGGATTCAGTTCATGAAAACAGGCCAAATTTTACAATGCCGGTCCAATGAATACAGTGACATGGTAGGTAATTATGTTCGGTAATGGCAGCTTTTATGATTTCACACCAAAGGCTGAAATAACACTGTGAGGGAACACAGTTCATGTAAGCGTATTGTTTTCACTGCTGATCTGAGTGAGAGAATGCACATCGCCCACCATAGCCACACAAAAGACCAAAAAAAAAAAAAAACCCCACAACACCAGCTATTCTCACTACCTGTAACAATATGCTGTACAATTATGAAAGCATTCCTTGGGTATTCTAAGTTTTTGTTCTTTAAACCTATCCTAGAAAAAATGTCAGTCTATATCTCTGTGTGGGTGGTTGCGGAGAAAAATGTGCTAAATGAACACATTATTAGGGATATAGTTAGGCGAATGTGGGTGGGGAGGAACAGGAAAAGAGAGGGTTATTGAAACAGGTGGGTTGTTGTCTCGTTGACAAATCCCAAATCTAATTTGAAGCTTTGCCTTTCACCATTCTTTTCTGGCTGCGAGACTGCACGGGCCTTCCTGTAACAATGGCTGCAGGCTCTGCCCAGCAGAGAGGCAGTGCCCCAAGTCTTCGTAAATAACAGGATTGATTGTATCTCACTTTCATTAACTCAAAAGCTCCTTCCAGACTTTGCTTTGTTCACTCAGAGAGATTCATTGCTTCCCATTACAAAACCTTTTTTGTTGGTGATATCATGAGTACTTTCAAGAAATAAAGCTCCGTGACTATCTTTGGACTTCATTTCAAGGGACTGCTGCATGCTTTTTACAGAACACAAAAGGAAAAAAAAATCAAGTGACTTTATTCTTAACAAAGAAAAGTCTTTCATATTTTTTTCTCACCTAGAGATTTAGTCATGCTGCTTTCTAAAAAAGATCATAAATGGCTTGGAAATTAAAATATCATGTGAAATGGTAATGGAAAAAATACAATAAAGATTAAGTTAAAAAATACTGTGTGAAAGAAGACATTCAAGGCTCAAATAGATGACAGCCTATTTGAAGTAAACAAAATGCACCTTAAAGTATTTAGGCAGCGAGTTTGGGTCTGAGATTTTTGACACCTAAGGTAAATAAGGATGAATTGTGGACTACATACATATTTTCACTAGTTGACTAAAAACACATTCATATTCATTTTAGTGATAGGATTTTTTTTTCCTTAGGGTGGTATTTGGCAAAAATTTGCCATTAGGGTCCTTGTTTACAAAATTATGAATACTCTGCTGCATGAATAGCTAGAGAACTAGGAATATGGGAGCAGGAGATACAATCGTTACTCAAGGAAAGAAAACTTGGCACTGCGACGTAATAAACAAACGAGGTGGGTCATGATGGGAATAGGAATGCTGCTGAGTACTCCAACCACGTCCTTAAGAACACAGCCAGCCTGGCTGGCGTAGCTCAGTGGATTGAGTGCGGGCTGGGAACCAAAGTGTCCCAGGTTCGATTCCCAGCCAGGGTACATTCCTGGGTTGCAGGCCATAACCCCCAGCAACCGCACATTGATGTTTCTCTCTCTCTCTCTATCTCCCTCCCTTCCCTCTCTAAAAATAAATGAATAAAATATTAAAAAAAAAGAAATTAAAAAAAAAAAAAAGAACACAGCCAGGTGTGCTCTCCCCCACCCCCACCTTTTTAATTTAACATGTGGAAAAAAACAAACAAACAAATTGAATACCCAGTAAAACAAAGCAGAAAGATGAGTTTATTGCAAGGGTTTTGACTTGTAAGCTGGGAAACTCCAGTCTACAGGTTAATGAGCTATGAGTTGCTCAGTCCAAGGGATTTTTATGAAATAAATATGAAAGTGATTTGGCTTTTTTCATTGGTTGCCTAGTGGTCTTCTTTTGTATTCAGATGAGGGTAGCTGAATCAGGGGAATGAGAAACCCAGGGATGACGTGAACAGACTTGGCATTTGCGGACTGGCTGGCGTCCTCTGCTGGTCTCTGAGCAGAGCTGTGACCTCCTGTTAGGTGAGGTTAAGTGTCGTTGACCATCACCCCACTTTGTCCCTGACGTCGGGACTCCATTTCAGTTTGGTTCCACAAATGGAACTGATCCATATTTTTAATTTTATGCTCTTCAATTGATCTCTGAGTTTGATTATTTCAGGAAATTTGATAATAAGGCTTTTGTGAATACAGAGATGCGTGTAGTAAGTATTTACACATTGCCCTGGTTGATTAGTAATGGAAATGAGAACAGAAGCCAGATTTTCTTCGACTTTTCTCAGTTTCTGAGAAAAAACAACCTGCTGGTATTTTCAAGTCCTTTATCTGAAATGTTATTGCCTCCTGAGCTTTGTGTCCTTCTCAGGTAGTATTTTTCACTAAGTCTCCTTTCTCTATGAGAAAGATATTCAGAGAAAAACTTGCTTGAGGCATTCCTCTAAGTAAAACAAGGACAACCAATTTCGTTGTGATTTTCTACCACATTCTTTCAGAGGTTTAAATTGTATACAGTACATTTACATACACATAAATATATACATATATATATATATATCTGAAAATAGTATCCAGTATACATTGTATAAAGAACATTTATTTATAGTTCAATAGCAAAAAAACAGTAATCATGAAAAATTGGGGGAAAAAACTTGAGCATGCACTGAACAGGAAGAAATACATAAACGGCAAACACGGACGTGGAAGCGTGTTCAACACCACCATCCATCTGGGGAATGCACAGTAGAAATCCGATGAGGCAGCACTTCACATTCACCTTGGTGGCTAAACAAGAGAAAAGGAATGGCAACAACTGGTAGAAATTGTGTGAAGCATCTGAAACTGTCCTCTACTGTTAGAGGGAGTGACACATTGTATAGCCATTTTGGAAATATCCTGCTAAATTCTTATAAAATCAAACATACACTTACTTGTGAGCCAGCAATTACACTTCTGATCATTGCCCAAATGAAATAAAAATGTGTTCACAAGAAAACTTTTATGTAAGTGTTCGTAATGGTTTTATTCTTAATAACCAAAAACCAGAACTGGCTTGAGTACCCAGCAATGGATAAACTGTAGCATAGTCATGCAATGGAATACCATCGACGAGTAACTTGTGATTCACAGAAAGATATAAATTAATCTAAGATTATTACCAGAAACTTTATGAAATACAAATTGCATAATGCTACTTATAGGATGTTCTAGATAGCATAATTAATTTATTGTTGGAAACCATTGAAACAATTTCTTTTGCAAAGGATGTGAAACTTTCTGGGGTGTGGGGAGTATTCTACATCTTGGCCCAGATTACATGACACATGAGTATGTTAACGTGTAACAGTCCTTCCCTAAACTAATGTCCATGTGTGCAGTAATAAATGATGTTTAAAGCTTAATTTGATTCACAGCTGTTCAGTAACTTTAGACAATTTTTAAGTTTCCTAAAGTAAGTCATCATTCTACATTTAAGACAGTCAGTTCTTCCCACACAGAGAATGTTAAACATAGGTCCTTTACTTGAATATCACACAGCTTTCAACTTCATGGTTAAATGCATGCAAAAGAATTGTCAGTGCTCTGAAATAATGTAAGAACTGGGTGGAAAGGACATTTCGTTAAGGGAAAGGAAAGGGGGTCAAAATATTGTGATTACCTCTCTGAGAAACGCGAAGGAAGAGGAGAGAAGGGGAAGAGAAGCAAAACGAGAGGAAGAAGAAAAGCAGAGCCCAGGGCACGTTTGAGCTGTGGTGAGCACGTGGGCTGGGATGCTCCTCCTCCCGCTCCGCGGTCTTCCTTCTACCGTTTGGAATTCCCTGCACAGGGGAAAACCTTGGGAGTCACCTGTTACCCATTTCCTCATAGAATGGTCCTGTAAGGGTGAAGAAAGAGATGGTGAGAAGAAAGAAGGAAAATTTCCAGATTCTCCAACTAAGCATTTTTCTTTTTTTATCCTTTTGACCACACATTTCCCGTAAAGATGTTCTAGTTTTGCGATTAAAATACCATATACCAAAAAAAAAAATCTAGGAGGAAATTACTTTTCTGTTGGTGCTTTCATTTTGTGTGCATCCAAGAGAATTATTGAAATGCTCCTTAAAAAAAAGAAGCATTATGAGTAAACATCATGAGTAAAAATATTTTAACATGTATTCCCCAAATGCCCCCAAGGGCTTGAATATTTTATTTTATTTTTTCTTTTACTTAATAAAACTGGCAAAGGATAATTTTTTTTCACAGGGAACAATTTCTTAAAACTAGACTATTATCTTGTTGAACTTTCCTTACTTAGCAGTGATTACTTAAAAGAATTACCAAAGAAACAAAAGTGATAAATATTGTGTTATATGAAGTGTTCAAATTATAAAAACTTGACAAATTATGGGAGCTAGTTGATCTGGAAGTATATATATTCCAAAGCAACAGATTTTATTTTTAGCCCAGTGGTGGCGTGTGACCTTACCCAGAGACACTGCATTCATCTTGTCATTCCCGGGGTCTCCGCTGTCAGTCTCATTATCAATTGCATCACGATCTTATGAATCCGAATCATAGCCTTCTGAAAGCTCTGGACAGCCCTCTGCTTCAGATACTGAGAACCAGTGCAGAGCTCCGCCGGCAGCCAGTTCCTTGCCCTGAATGCTACAGTTCTACTGCTCTCCCCTCGCAACGTTTTTGCTTATTGGACCATCTCTCCATAGTCAGTTCTTGTCAGGCCACTGCCACCGTGAAACTTTAGCTATATTTCTGAGTTGTGATCCCTCATCTCTCCTCTTTCTTAACTAGAATTTAAAGTTGTTTAAAATATTTTTTATCAAGTATTTTAACATCGAAAATATTAATATATTAAAATCATGCATTATCAATATCACATACCATCCAAGCTCAAAATATCTTGTGATTTTGCACATTTCCCCCCACGTGGACACTTAGGTTTACAAAGTTAAAACCATACAGTGCACACCATTTCGAATTTTATCGTATTTACTTAGCTTCACTACTTGGTATTATACCATGCACATATTCCCAGTTCCTACAAGTGTGACCTTTAGTGACTGTGTGATGGTCCTTACGTTAAGGTACCAGGAAGCATAACATCATTTCTCTAAGAGTGGGCACACCGATTGTTTTCAAGTTTCCCTTGTAGAGACTGTGTCTGAGGTTTTATTGATATCGACTGAATGTGTAACCTAGAGTTTATTCTATATTGTGTCACACGATCTTGAATCAGTGCTTCAACAGCCCCCAGAAAGCCAGCGCTCCCTTCTAGAACTGATCTTTTGTTACCTGTCTCTACAGTTCTCAAGTGACATTTATACGTAATCGTCTAATCTATCTCCACACTTTAAAAAATGTTTAAACTTTAAAATGTCCTCACTGAAGCAGGATGATAAAGAAAAATAATTCAAAATAAAATTACATGCGTTTTTTTATCTAAATAATTGGGCATGTTTATATCAAGTATAATTAAATAGTTGATTTCATAATCATTATATTAATACACAAGCAATTAATTCGTGGAACTTATGAACTTGAGACTCCATTTCTTACAAGAAGTAAGGACAATGACAGAAAAGAACTATGGGTGAACATTAGAATAAAAATAAGTGTTAGAAAAATTAGTAATAGAACATACATTAGTCATAGAACATTAGAAAAATTAGTAATGTATATAAAAAGAAAAGGAAGTTGTTTTAATTGTACAAAGTATAACTTGCTGAAATAAATGGCAGGTTTCCCAACCTGAGACAGTGAAGAAGTGGGGCATGTGTAACAGACTTTCCGGCACTGCCAGACTTGGGGGACCCACTTCGTGGGCCGTTTTCAACGTCAGCACTACCACGTGCAGGCTAACCGTTGCACACTGCCAATGACACGGATAGAATAGGACTGCAAGTGGAAATTATTGAGTCAGCCACAAAACCTGACTGGTTAGTTTAATAACAATTACCTTGCCACAGTTACATCTTGGGTGGAGAGAATACAAGGCCTGAGTACATAGTGGCCTCGGCTACATTTCCTAGCTTAGTTTTTATCTATAACTGTGTTTTTTTATGAAAATAACCTTTTAGTTTTGCTGTTACCAAAGTATAGTCACTTTATATTTGATGTGAATTGTATCCAGTAGAGCATTTGCAAGTTGTAAGAAGCAGGTACGATTCTTGCCTCTGTGGGACAGTCATATACTGCAGCACACTCAGATCCCGGGCAGCACAATTTATATGAGATATTACTGCTTTTTAGGGATGAAAAGCTAAAAACAAACAAAAAAAAGATGTTTTATTGAACCAAGCTTATTCAGGGCAGCTCTTTAGAGGGCAAAGATAATACTCCCACTTTGTATGATTTACTTTGTTAAGAAGAAATTTTGTACCTTCTAAAAATGTTTTCTGCTATTGCTTTGAAATCTATCATTTTTAAATCCTCTACTTTTTTTCTGTATGGCATGGTATTGCTACTAAAAAGACATTCAAATAAAAGACTGCATGTTTTTGTCATTCAACATCCATGTATTGAGTTTCTGACATGCTGAAGATATAAACAAACAACTTTTGGAAATATTAAAATGTTTAAATAAATTCAATAGCATAAAAATTGGTGTGTTTTTTTGTTTGTCAGTAAATTAGAAGAACATCTGAGTGGAAAGTTATATTTTTAGATAAAAAACAATCATTAGGATAAATTCAAAACATTTACCAATTCTCTTGCCAGAATATTAAATAGATGTTGATTATGAGTAACTAGTTCTTCTATAAAAACAATAATTTCTATAAAAGCAAATTTAAAATATTGCTCAACTTCCTTTTTTCTCTTAAGGGGCAGAGTGACTAGTTTTTAAGTTAGTTTAGGGGTAGAACAAAGAATGGGGTGAATTTCTGTAATTAATTTTTTTCACGCTGTAATTTTACCAATGATCAAATTGAACCATCATGGTCATTTATTCCATAAGTCAATGAAAAAATATCTTCTTCAATGCCAGCCTAGTACCCAGGGTTACCTAGGAGTGGACTGATTGGTGTCACATCCTAGGAAATTTGGCAATATACATACTTACATACAAAAAGAAAGGCCATGAAAAGTTCATGCACCCCCAGCAGACATGGACACTTGACTTGGCAACTCTGAGGCAGGAGATAGTCAGGAAAGAGGAAACTCCAGGGATGCCCCAGGACTAAGATAAAGAATATTGATACAGGACAGAGACCCTATTCTAAGACCGGTTGTTCCCGCTTTCTGGAAAAGTGCTGAGTCATGGTGAATCATGGCTGCACCTGCGCAGAAGATGCTACATGACCCCTGCTTCGTTACAATAGCATTAAAGTAAGTTAGCATTGTGGGACCCCCTTCCCCAGTGGCCAATCAAGGAAAATTGTGGGAGACCACATGAGCAGTAGCTTTAAAGTAATATAATAATTGCTCGTACATGCACAACAAAAGCCCGCCAAAACTAGCCAGGATATATCAGTCCTGTACAATAGAATCCCTCCAGCCTCTGAGGTCAATCTCTGCTCAGAGTTGGCCCGCTCCTGTGTTCTGTGGAGTGTACTATCACTTAATAAATCTGCTCTCCCTCTTTCTGCTATAAACTCTCTGTGTGTTCAGTTCAATCCTTTGTCCACAATCACCAAGAACCTGGTTACCTGTGCCCACCTGCAACAACTCTTTTCCTTCTGCAGAATACAACCCATCTTATTTTGTCTAAACCTGTCCATTTAATGTGCTGGCTATCAACCACTGATGTAGCAACACCAAATACTCAAATACCCTTTGAGAGATGGGTAAATGCTTTCTTTGCTAAAATTTGCTCACTTATTGTTGAAGACATTTCCTAATAATAATAGAAAGAAAGCACTCACGTTTGGTCTGTCAAACAGATGTAGGAGCTTAAACACTTGAAATTTTTAGAAAACCTATGTTGTTCCTGCAGTTTGTATGCAATTATCTCCCACAGGTAAACACAACACATCTGTACCGGAGAGACGACTTTCTTTATCAGAATTGGAACCAATGAGAGCACCCTGTAATTGCGCCTTCTTTTTTAACTTATGAGAATGCAGGCTATCCCCCTTTCCACCTGTTTACCCTTGGTATTTGAAAAATTAGTAAATATCTTTGTTCCTATTGACTCAGTTTGGCAAAGTATTTTTGAGATCATGAAATGGGCTATTAACATCTTTGTGTTTAAGAATAAATTTTTATAATCAAAGGGTTAAGTTTTTGTCCTTGAGGAGCTTCTGATATCTTTAAAATTGGAAAAGATAACTTGGTTAAAATAAAATAGGAGTAAGAAGAAGGAATTCATAGTTGAATCATATTGCCATAATTTTGGATTATTGATCAGCTAATTTATCATACATAACAGACAACCACATACTGTCAGCTGGAAATAGCAATAAAATTTTCTCAAATATTTTTTAGTTCTATTGATTTGTTCTGAGCTAAGAGACTGCATTAAACATGAAATTTTTGGACCATGTTCAATGTCATGATCTTGCTGACCTCAGCTGTGTTTGACCCTGTGTTTGTAGTCAGTGAGAGGCTCTGCTCTATCCTGGGGTTGGCTGGGTCCCTTGGCTGGGACAGTTCTGCCCCGTGCATTTCTCATCCTCCTCCTGAAATGAGCAATGCAACCTACCTATGTCTTTTTTTTTTTTTGGCAACAATACACATCAAAGCAAGCCAGCCCAAAGGCACAAGCACTTTTTAAGACTGCTGATGTTGCCTCCAATGACATCATATTGAGCAAAGCAAGGCACACCCACACCGCTAAGCTCCTAAGCAGAAAATTAGCCAAGGATGCTGTTATATTACGATTAAAGAATGATGATGGATATTGTGAACATTGAAGAATTGGGAGTATTAATTCAACTAAAGACTGTGAGAAGTTAGAATAATGTAGACCAAGGACGTTTTTGCAAGGGTGGGGAAGAAGGGGGGAAAACAGAAAGCGGAGGTGTCCTATAAACATTCTCAGACCTGCATCTGGGCTATAACAGCAAACAAAATACTTAGCAGTGTGAAGCTGCACCAAGGTGTGACTGTTTGCCCTTCGTTTCACTGCTCTGATTGATTGACTTTGGTTAAGCCAGTTAATTCCTTTAAGCCTCAGTTTCTTGTGAAACAGATGTGATTATAATATCTGCCTTGTGCAGCTGTTGTAACAAATGAGATTTTGTATGTGAAAGCATTTTACGCAATGTAAGAAAAGCTATGTGTACTTCTGGTTAATTACCATTCATCTGTCAAACTTAACCTCCCCTTCCCTAACTAAACACAGTTCAATACATAAATATTGATGATAAGTGGGTGAAAAATCTGGAGAAAAATGTACTCCATTCTTCCTTCATGATATAGATAAAAATTGTACTGTCCACAAATAGAAGTTTTTGATTCTTACACAATTTGGGGATATTTAAAAAATTGCATTGTAAGGTCTTACCAACTATTCCTTCAGAGATATTCCATGAATGGGCTCAGTAACAGATCCATTCTATGAGTTCTAAACAAACCTCTGATTATATTCTCATCTTGTGATTTTCTACTTGCTCCTGAATTTCTAGCCATTGAGTCACAACACAGTGAGACAAGTGAACATGTTGTAGTTTCTTGGAGTGTTTTAAGTTTCCTGATTATGCTTGTTTTCAACAAACATTTATTATGTAGCAAAATGCTTTCTATGTGGATGTGTTTTCATATCCTATCTGCTTTTTAACATTTAGAATAATTTGAAGGCAGGTTTAATATCTTCATATTTTCTTTAAATAGTACTTAATGTATACTTACTATTTAATATGTATTGAATAATGAGATGATAAAAGTAATAATAAATATTCACTTATAGTATATTTTAATACTCTACTGTTTACATTTAGTGATTTCTATATATGTAAATGTATTTTATATATGTTTATGTGTTTGAATATACTAAAGTATTGTGAAGTAGTGATATTGTTTAGATTATGCAAGAAGAGTATATTTGTTTTATAGTAATAAGATTTTTAGAAGCCACTAGTATAAAACCATGTTGAGATTACAAACAAAAAATAAAATGTAAAAAAAAATACAATACAATACAAAACAACCTTTCCACCCCGATGTTCATAGTAGCACAGTTTACAATAGCTAGGTGCTGGAAGCAACCTAGATGCACATCAGTAAATGATGGATCAAAATACCATGGTACATTTACACAATGGAATTCTATGCAGCAGAAAGAAAGGAGCTCCTACCCTTTGCAACAGCTTGGATGGAGCTGGAAAGCATTATGCTAAGCGAAACAAGCCAGGCAGTGAAAGACAAATACTATATGATCTCACCTTTAACAAAAACCTAAACAACAAAACAAAGAAACAAGCAAAATATAGTCAAAGACATTGAAATAGAGGATAGGCTGACAGTGACCAGAGGAGAGAGAAGAGGGAATTTCAGGGGAGAATGGGAAGGGTTTACAGGAACAAATTTAAAGGACACATGGACAAAAACTAGGGGGAGGGTGGTGGTAATGGGAGGGAAGAGGGGAGGGATGGGTGGGTGGGCTGGAATGGGAGTAAAAGGGAGAAAACTGTACTTGAACAATTATTAAAATTTTAAAAAATTAAATAAATTACTAGAATAAGGCAGATGATTATTCTATCTTGTGTTCAATATTTCTTCTAAAAAACTCCTCTCTACTGCCTTTTATTTTTTGGCAAGTCAGACAAACAGAATAAAGAAAGAAAACGATTAAATTCTAGGCACACTTTGGATGAAGGGGAATTGGATATTGCAGCTAATTAGTTATCGACTTGGTTTAATATTTCCATGCAATAAACTGATAAAATATTTCAATTACTTTATGTCAAAATCTCTTCAAAATCTTGCCTTCAGGTTGAGATGAAAGAAAAATGTGGTTTACGATGAAATTGTGGGAACAGAAGAAGGAGCCAGTGTGTGTGTATGCCCGTGCGTGCACGCCCATGCGTGTGTGCCTGTGCATGTGTGTGTCTTTGTGACTGTAGAGCAGGCAGTGTTTGATGATCACATGCTTAATGTCTTTTTAAATCTTTCAGCAAAGCACCAGGTGAAAAAATTGTTTTCAGAAATATTTTACAATTGTGTTAGTGCTTAGCTTCATTTCTCATTTGAAATTTTAAAATGTAAGTGCTGCAGCCTACAGATAGAGGGGTTTTTTTAAGTCATAGTTTAAGAAGATAAAATAATTTTTATCACAAAAATTACTTTAATTTTTTGATTAGTTAGTGGAGAAGGTTCTATATGTTTTCTGACCTTTACGTGGGTGCAATTAAAAATATTGTCATTTGTTTTCCTTGATTTAAGTATTTTTAGTAAAAATAATAATTATAGAAGGTAACAAAATATTAAATTACTAATAATCACATTTCAAAATCATCGTAAACTAATCTGCACAATAAAGCACCAAGAATAGAAAGTCAGGTTAAAATAGAATTCATTCAAAAGGGCTCAAGGTCTATAGATTTTTTTGGATATAAAGCATAAGCAATTAGTTTTCACAATATCCCTGTAATAGAAAAAAAATAGGCTACTCCAGGATTATAAGTCCAGTTATTTTTGAAGACTCTCTTTGGATCAGTTTATATGAGGATTTGTGACTGGTGAAATAAGTTACCCTAGAGTGGCAGGCTGGCTAGCCTCTATGAATTAAGAGTTCCTCCTCTGATTCAAAAATTGTAATTTTTTAAAAGTTTTTTTAAAAATTTTATTTATTTTTAGAGAGGGAAGGGAAGGAGATAGACAGAGAGAGAGAAACATCAATGTGCAGTTGCTGGGGGCTGTGGCCTACAACCTAGGCATGTGCCCTGACTGGAATTGAACCTACAACACTTTGGTTCGCAGCCCGTGCTCAATCCACTGAGCTATGCCAGCCTGGGAAAAATTGTAAATTTTTTATCTCACATGTTTTAGGAGGGCAAGGCATCTACCAATCAGGAAAGAACATGACAACATAGAGAGAAAGAAAAATATTGATTTTTCTTGCTTCCTTTGATATTCAGTATAACTAGATTATTGATTCACTTCAAAGTAATCTATTTTTTTTTAAATTTTATTCTTTGGACCCGATAATTTAAAAGTTAGCTTCCATGAAGCTCAGGGTCAAGTTTGCAGCCTTTCTTACTGTGTGCATTTGTGGTGGGGGGTGGGGAGGCATAAAGGTGGGCAGGTGGGACAGTTTTCACTGCTCTGTCTCAGAAACACACTCCTCAATCCCTTCCCATGCAGACTTCAACATAAGTTCTCTCCTTATCTACATATCGGAGTGTTGTTGCCAAATTGGACTATTTATGTAGCTTAAATAATTGTCAAGGTATTTAATTAAGAAGCAGTATGTACAGGCATTAGAGATAAAGCTAGTCTTTATGATATACTTGTATCAATTATCTGAAAGTTGACTCTTTTATTGCATGGTAATTAATAGCCAGGAAAAAATGGCAACACCTTAATTTCCTCATTTTTAGTTAAGAGCCATCTGTTTTATTTATGATGCCATTAAGAAGTTCAAGTTGTCAGGGTTCTATCGCACACTGTGCACACCTCAAATCACCATAATGCAAGGTTGTGAGCAGGTTAGATTAGGTGAATTTCTTTTTCTTTTTTTTTTCTTTTTTCGAGAGCACAGATATATTCCTAGGACAGACATAGTTAATTTTCTTCTGTATCCATTTTTTTTGTTGTTTTGGTAATAGAATCTTCCTTCCAGCTTTTATCTGGAGATATGGTTCTCTAGCCAGAAATGAAATTTTCAGCCTCCTTTGAGCTTGATTTAGCCCTATGACTAAGCTCCAGGTTATGAGATATAATGGAAGGAATGGTTTTTATCTTTCAGCTCATATCCCTTAAAAGAACATTTCCTGCGCTGCATTCCTCTTTTCCCTCCCTCTTTTGGGGGCTAGAATGAAAATATCTTAGTAAGTTATTTCTGATCAGGCAGGCAAGGGCATCACTGCAGGGGACTGAAGCACCATGAAACAGAATGAACCCGTGTAACTGGAGCAGAACCACTCGGAATTAGAATTCTGGACTATTATGTGTGCGAGAAATAAAGTTCCATCTTTGTTGAACCACTGTATTTTGGAGATTGTTACAACAGCTTAATATACACTATAAAAGCCCTTACGGCTTTTGATTCATCTTTATCTAAATAACATCTAGAGGCTATATGTGTTTTTTATTACCCTGCAAAGCCAACATGCCAGGGCAGGGGACTATACTGCGTGTCTGGCCATGCCTGAGTATACCTTTTAGTTTGGGGATGTGGAGCCTTAGGACCTTCTGGACCCAGAGCTAGTGAGTGGCTCAGTGTTCAGCATCCAAGATACTGACCTCATTTGTAAGAATGTCTCTGTAGAGACATTTCAACAGGAGGAATTCATTTACGATAGATGAATAGTTACTGATTTCTTAGTCCAAAAAACTGTCAAGCCAGTGGGAGATGTGCTACAACCAGAAGCTTGAGCTGCAAAAACATGTTATTCTGTGTAAAGGAACAGAAGATCCGCAGAGAAAGAGACCAACATGGCTAGTGGTGGCAGCGCAAAATTCCCACATTTCAGGTTGGCTCAGGACAAGTCAAATGAGGTTGTGTTTGCATGTGTAGTGTGAGGTGGCCCAGCAAAAGACAATGAAGGCGGGCTAAACTGAACATAACAATCCATAAGTGAAGACAATGCCTTCTGCTGAGAGTAGTCTAGAGATTGCGCAGGCAGTCAGAAAATTCTGGCTTACTCTTACCTTCCCAGGCTATGTAAGGAGATGGCAAGTGACTCAATGGTCACAGTGAGTGAACTAAGATTGTAGTGTGTATATTTAACTTGATGTCGGAATTTGAATTTGCATTTTGTATTTTGAAATTGAATAAAGATTTTCATTGCAGTATCAGCCATACATTTTCAAATCTGCTGTCAGATCCTCACGCTAGTATCAGATCCACCAGGAAAGCTGTGGCTACCTTCTGGAAGAGAGGAGAGGGTGGCATTAAATGAAAGTGATGGTGAATTGGATGAGTCAGTTACATTCAAAATATCACATCATGAAAAACGCAGAGACACTGAGAGCCACAGCCACCTCGGGGGTGTAATTCAATGAGTGTGACAGAGGTGGTCGGACAAGAGTATGTCTCACCCACTTTTTTTTTTGCAGTTCTTGATGTTGAAGATCAGTAACAATAGCCCTGAGAGGAAGGTTTCTGGGACAGCGTCATTAATGTCTTCGACCAAAAGGGGGAGAGTCATGGAGCTTACTTACTCTGGCCATTCAGTAATCACTGGGAGAGGCAACAGGGAGACATAATTCAGCCGCCCAAAGGGCCACTTCCAGAGATTCTGAGCGATGGAAGGGAAGGGGGTCAGGGATTGGGCTCCAGTGGTGGAGGCTGCCAGGGGCTCTGAAGGGAAAGGCTGGTTGGTTACCAGTGTTGCTGCCCACAGTCCTCACTTGTCCTCCCTGTGTAAAGTGGGAAAGCTCAGAGCTACTTTCGATACTCCAAATAGAGAGGGTTTTTTTTTTAACATTTAAAGATATATTGTAGAGAACTTTCCACAGACTTGGAAGGGGAAATGCTGTGATACAACCCACACTACCATTTGTGCAGATGATTTACTACAGTATAGGGGGGCAGACACAGGTGGCAGGGGCTCTCCATGAGAGTAGGAATGGACTCAGGGAAGAGCCGCCTGTGCACAGGCGTCCCCTCCGAGGCTTTCCCTCGCTGCACTGTCCCAAAGTTCGGTGTAGAATGGCATGCACATAAAAAAACCGATAATATCATTTTGCTGTGATTTACTCTTTTTTTGATATTTGAAAGGTGGCCTACAGATTCTCTTATTTAGGGGAAAACAAAAATGCTGTTGTATAGTCATTCGCTTCATTGAACTCTGCTTCCCCAGGTAAAAGGGGGAAAAGGATCAATGAAGGCGAAATTAGACCTGGAGATGGGACACTTCAGTGGCTGCCTTCCTCATGTGACTCGGGAGGTGCTCACACCCAGGACCCTCCCCACACAACCTCCTTCCTTGTGCGAAAACACCAAAGACTTGAGATAAAATGTAAGTTCTCTGAAGGGCACTACGGAGAAATGACATGAAGTATGGAAACATAGCCAAAAAAAAAAAAAAGAAAAACTCAAGCTTTTGTGAAAGCAACTGGTGCTTTTGTTGAAAAACCAACCAACCAACCAACCTTGAAGCGTATGACTAACCCCTCACCAGCACAGAAGCACGACTATCGGTGATCAGCAAACTCATCCCTCCTTCGCCTGACATCGGGAACAATCCATTTCAACTAGGAAAACCATTTTCATGATGCCGATGTCAGAGGCAGGGGATTGCTTGAATCTCAGGAACTAAAATTTGTATCTTAGCTTTTCAGAGAACTGCTATTTTGTGCATGCAGTGGAGAGGGTAGCTAAATCAATGATTATAAAAACATTGATATATAATTAATCTTGATAAGCATATGTGAAATTTACCACCACTCTACTGAAATTAGGTTTATAAGTCTTGTCCTACAAGTTATAATCATTGTAGATTAATTCCTTGTACATACTATGTTAGCAATTCCAGGATATAATCCACAGAAAAAGATGAAATCTATTAATTGGGACAAATCCTTAGAAGGTAGTCTTTTCCCTCTTCATGAAACAATTGTCTTCCTATTATAAAAAGAATCCTCATTACTCATTCCATCTAGAAACAGAAAATGAAGAGAGGCCCAAATACCTTGCTGCAAACTGTGCGCGAGTCAGCTGCAGTATTCACGGCATAGCCACACCTCAAGGTCCCCTGACTGAGAAGTAGCCTCCTTCTCACTAGTTTTAGACCAGCTCACAGCTCCATTGGCATCTCTGTCTCAAAGAGACTTTTGTGTCTGCTTCAGCCTCCTCTTTCATCAAAGCACCCTCTATCCTCATCATTCCTGTGTTCACAAATACACCTGTTCACTAAAATGTATTTGTAACTGCAAATCCAGGGCTCCCAGACCTTTCCCGGGTGTTCCTGGCCACGCACAGAGCAATAAAATGTTAGCATCACCTGACGCTCATGCTCTGTGTGAGGCCCAACGTGAGATGCTCTGCCTTCTTGTAACAGCTCTCCTAATACAAACAAGCGTTCTTTCTGTGGTCTGTGTAGCGCCACATTTTCCGCATTTCTCTGATTCTTCTTGGTAATTTTGCTGTTCAAATGGCCCTTGAGTGTGGTCCTAAAGTGCTGTCTAGTGCTCTTCAGCGCAGGAAGGCCAGGAGGTGCCTTATGAAGGAAACACAGGTGTTAGATAAGCTTCACTCAAGTATCAGTTAGAGTGCTGTTGAGTGCGAGTTTAACGTTAATAAGTCAATGACATAGACCACATAAGTTGTCATGACACAGAAACGCTCATTAAACAAGGTCATCTATTCACCATTTGCCAAAAATGTGACCGAGAGGCTCCCAGGAATGCAGCGCTGTGTGCCCCTTTAGTGCAATAGCTCCTTATCTGCTCGTTCACTGTTAGTGTCTATTTAGTAGAATATGGCTACCGTTTTGAGATAGAGGTGGATGACATTCAATAGTATTTATACCAAAGTTGGTCTGAAAACATGCAATAATTTGTTTAATCCCTGCAGCAATCTACTTACAACTCAAATAGACTTACATGGAACAAGTCTTTCAAGCTGTGATAATTCAACAGAACTGATTAATTTATGACAGTAAATATGAGTCCCATTTTTACTATTTAGTGTGCCTTGTGATTTTTCTCTTCATAGCCCAGCATGACTACTGGGATGAGCCGTGGGGAGAAGGGAAACATTTTCCAGTCCCATGGTTAGGTCTGGGTCTCTTAAGGAGCCTGTGCCGCTAGGCTGTGGACTTGACAGCTGTTTCTCAGCCACCTCCTCCAGCCCTTAGATGGAACAGCATGGCCAGAGTGGGCGGGAGTTGAAGATTTCCCTGGTCTCAGGTCAGTTAGGCTATGCTAATGGCCAGCAGGTTAGGCTCTGATAAAATTATTTCTCCTCAGGGGTGACTGTTATGAAAAGCAGAGTGCTCCATTGTATTTCAAAATGACCACTTTTCTTCCCACCCCGCTGCAGGAAGCACAAGGAGATTTTGCTCCAATATTCACTATTAGAATCTGTTACAAATTGTGAAGGTAAAACTCACAACAGAGAAGGGGGTGGCCCTAGGATGGCTCCCCTGGAGGTTGTGTCTCAGATGTATCCACAGCATTTCCAGCAATTCGTCAGTCACGGTTCAGGTTTTCCTACCCTGGCCCTGCTTCCTACGGTGGGGGGGGGGTGTCTTTGCCCCTGGGTTCCTGCTCCGGTAAGTAACTGTATTGTACTCTCTGTGGCTGCCCATCTCTCTCCCAGTTTAGAGACTGTGGTTTGCCTGTGACTTCATTTCTCTTAGGCATCCAGAAAGTGTTACTGATTTTTTTTGACTCACT
The DNA here is from genome assembly GCF_019186645.2 of Phyllostomus hastatus. NCBI lineage: Eukaryota > Metazoa > Chordata > Mammalia > Chiroptera > Phyllostomidae > Phyllostomus > Phyllostomus hastatus. The sequence continues at coordinate 15,837,707 of NW_025333583.1, read as the reverse complement.
CAACTTTTTAATTGTAGTTAGGACACAGTGACTTGCAACCTGTTTTTATGCAGGACTAGAAACCAGAAGTCATCATTTCCGATTTTAAATATTATTATTCTTGTTTCCTTCTCAATATAAACATGCTGTCTGACTCAGAGACTTTCAAATTAGACTAATGTTTTCATCCTCTGTACTTGAGAATACATTTTTCCCATTCAATTCTTAACCTTTCATTTCACCAAATTCTCTTCATTTCCTTCAATAGACAACATAAAAAGCAACTGACTTGTTTATTTGATTCTCATTATTTTGCAATGCTTTTGTTAAACTCGATCTCTTATTCAGAAATAATAGCCCAATTTTCTATGGATTTTTTAAAGTGTACATGTGTGTTTATGTCTTGGTATAAACCAATGCTATTCTTTCTTACTTTAGTGGCATTACTAAACAAGTTATGATTTCAATATATTGCACATTTACATGATGATGACATTATTTTCTAACATAATGTTTGCATTATATTACATGAGACTTCTTTTGATAAGTTGAATATTTTAAATACGTATAGAAATTTAGAAACTAGTATTCTGACTAGATGTGGCATTTGTCAAATAAGTGCAATCAGATTTATCTATGTTTATAAAGTTTGCTTAATTTTAAATAAAATGAAGGAGGAGGAGGAGAAGAAACAGAGTTCTTTCTATCAAAAGGCTAAAGTATACGGAGAGCTACAGATTTACCAAATAAGTTCTCCATGGCGTTTAAGGAGCAATTGGACGTGTTTGGAAGGCAAATGCAGAGAGCACCAGGTTGGAGATCTAAAGAGATTGTGTTGTCTCTGATGTTTTCACGCTCGGCGCGTGGGGTTCAGTTCCCTCTCCACATGATGAACAGGTGGGGAGAAAGTCTCAGCAGTTCTGTACCAGAAAAAATTTGAAATAATTGTACTTGGTTAAGATTTTATTTCCTCTCTTCTTTGTTCCAGGTGTATATTTAAGCTGATGAGTACAAAGGAGAGTATTCCAGCCATCCATGGGAAGCAATGGCCCTGAGCCACTTATCCAGCCCAGAGAAATCTGACGGGCCACTGCATCGTGGCCACAGTGACTGAGAGTGAGTGATGTGAGTGGATGGGACCTTTGGAGGATTATTAGGAATTCTAGATTCTCTTCTGAATGCTATTGAGCATGAACTCTCCCTGTCTGGGTTGGAATCCCTGCACCACCATTTCTTAGCTGTAGGGCCTTGGGAAAATTATTTCACCTTTCCCTCAGTTTCACAGAGGAAAATAATAGTACTAACTACTAACCTCATAGAGTTTCTGTAAGGATTAAATGATTTAAGGGTTTGGAACTATGCCCAGTATACAGTAAGCAGGGTGCAAGTGTTTTTCTACGTCAGTATGATCACCGCTTCCTGGCTTCATGGTGCCCACTCAGAGGAAGGAGAGCGAAGCTTGGGGTGCGGAGATGGGGGTCTGGGCCCACTTCTGGCCTTGTAGAGCCACAGCCTCTCGGGTTACAACAGAATGAGGCTTTGGCATAGATGACCCAAAGGCCCTTACAGCTTTGACTATCCAGAAGAAAACACAAGTGATTTTTTCCTGGAAATTACTGCATGACATTTTCACATTGAGTCAGATGGAAGTCTAGTGGCCTGAGTGAAAAGGAAAAATATGAACTATTACACTGCACTTTATGGTTCTGGTTATTTATTAGAAAGAACAGGAAAAAGAAAAATTATTTTATCTGTAAGAATGCACAGTGCCTTTTATTTTCTCCTACAAGAATATTGGTATTGAGTACCATTATTACCTATAAAAGGAAGGTTTTACTTTTTAGATTCTGAGCCAGCTACATCCCAGAAGAGATCTGGTCTTCCGCAAATTACTGAGACAAGTTTGTTTACTGACTATTTGTGAGCAACTTCCCTACGGCCATTAATTATAGCATCTTCTCTAGAGAAAGTAGTAGTTTATTGGCTTAAAGATGAAACTTCATAGAACTAATAAAAAAAAGCCTTTGTTTCCATGAGCATGTTTGGACTGAATCAAATTAAATGGTAAACTACATCTGATTTAACTAAGATAATTGCATTGTCTTATTGCTGAAAAGTAATAAATGCAATCACTTTTAGAATTGCTTTTTAAAATTGTTTGCAAGAGGGGGTGGTTGGGATGGGAGTAAAAGATAGAAAACTGTACTTGAACAACAATTAAAATAAAAATAAATTGTTTGCAAGAGACATAAGATTTTTTAAAAAATGAAAGCTAGTTAGAGTGGGCTGTAGTTTTAAAGAATAAATGAAATAAAATAGTTTTAACAAAAGAATGATAAAACAGTAATAACTAATACTTACAAGGTTTGCTCCAGGCAGGACAGAGCCATTGTAAGTGATGCAAAAATATTAACTCACTTACTTTATCTTCAATACATATTATGACTCCCATCTTAAAAATGAAAAAGACAACATGGCTGGTGCGACTCAGTGGACTGAGTGCCGACCTGCAAGCCAAAAGGTTGCAGTTCGATTCCCAGTCAGGAAACATGCCTTGGTTGTGGGCCAGGCCCCTTGTTGGGGCATGTAAGAGGCAACTGATTGATGTAGCTCTCATGCATCAGTGTTTATCTCCTTCTCTTTGTCTCTCCCTTCTCCTCTCTCTAAATAAATAAAACCTTTTTAAAAGTGAAAAAACAAAACAAAACAAAACAAACCTCAAGTCTGAAAGTTTAATTTGCACCGTCACTGTAGAAAAAGTATAAGTCCTGAGACAATACCTGTTTTAAAAAATAAAAAGAAAATCTAATTGTAAAGTAAAATGCTTTAAATTTTTAAAACTATAGACAGTACTGAAAAATATTACTGATGGAAATAGTAAGATAACACCTAACCTTAGTGATAACAAATAACCACAATATCATGTTGGGAGAAACCCTCTCCCCCCAAAAAATGACTTACTTAGCTTTACAGATAAAGAGCCACGCAGTGAGGGTGTTCGGGCCGTACATTCCCCAAGCAGAACAGACGTTTGTTGCACCCTGTCCTGTCGGCCCAAGGAGGTTCGAGCCTGCAGCGTCGGGACAGCCAGAAAACGCTGGGGCGGCCTCCTCGCTCAGTCCAGCCGGTCTTACAGATGGGCGGGATCTTCGAACTATTTCTGCCCAATGTTTTTACCTCTACTTTTCAAAATCTCTCATACTTAGCCCTTATTCTTTTTCTTATTTTGTAAAGGTTTTGTTTTAAGGATTTACCCATTTATTGAACAAATTCAATGTTTACTACTTTTGCCTGCATCTCCTATCTGCCTTCCCGGGTCTCTGCCCTTGGTTCTGATATACACAAGTCAGAGGTTCTTGGAGTGGCGGTCCATTCAAAGGAAACGCCTGAGTCTGCTGAAGGTAATTTTTCTCCATGTTAATTTATCTAAAGTATAATGAAGAATTTCACTCCAATGATTAAAGGTTAATTTTTCTGAGTACCAATTCTAGGTTGACATGATCTTCTCTGTTAACTCAGAGAATGTCCCTTTGTTGCCAGTCTCCCATTGTTGATGTTTGGAAGTTGTCTGTAAGTCTTTCATTCTGCAGGCCACTCCTTGCTGTCTGTTCTATACATGTTCATAGGTTTTTCAAAGCCTTGGAATTGGCCCCAAGGGCTAGCAGATTAAGGGAGGGTAGTTCATTTCTGTATGAGGTTTCTTATAGTTGGCTCCTTTCATTAACACTGTTGTAAATTTCTGAATTTAATTTTTTTTTGTGCATGTAAGAGCTTTAGATATTTTAGGAAATATAATGATTATTTTTCTCAGTTTTAGTACTTATTATTGGGTTGGTCCAAAAGTCCACTTAGTTGTTCCGTAAAGTAAAAGACACATTTTTCATTTTCACCAATAACTGTATTGATTTGGGTATTTTGAGTATGTCAGCTCTCTCCTGTGTGGTATAATGTTGATTGTTGACAATTAATGTCTCAATTTAATTGCTATCAACTTCAACTGGTCTACTAGACCTTGAAGTATCATTCAGAGAAAAATTTGCAGCACAAAACTTCACAAATCACTTTTGACATGTTAGACCAATTACAGCACCTTCTCCATACACTGGACAAATTTTTTTTTGCATTTCAGTTCTGTTTTGACCTTTCTTGAAATAATAAGCATAATATGCTGAAAATGTCAAATATTTTTCCATCTTCAATATTAAAATGGCTACAGAAAAATTCACAAATTTTGTTTTTTTTTAAAATTCACTCTGATATGACATCTGTCACAATACAATCTAACAAGATAGTTTTGAATGAAATCAAAGACAACTAAGCACTATGAGAGCCATCATACGGAAAAAACCAAATGAACTTTTTGGCCAACCCAATATAGAAGCTAACACTAATGGGATTTGTCTTCAGCACTAAATTACCAGCATTTATAACATGATAAAGGGATTTTGTGAATAGTTGAAGTAAGCAGTAAATATTAAATAACATTTTAAGACTTCCTAAAATATCTATGTAGCTATTCCCAGGTTGTTGATTAAGGACCAAATAGAAAAAAACTTGGCTTAAAGCATTCTACCTAATAAAAAATTGTAATGGGGCTTGGTTTTCATTCTTTTATCCACTTCAGGGAACAAGTGTACTGTTTTAATTATTGATGAAATGATTTTTATATCAATGAGAGTTCGAAGAAAAAATTTTTAGAGCCACTGGGGAAATTACTGTCTTCTAAACCAATGCAGTATAAAACTATGCATCATCATTGGAATGAGCAATATGATAAAAAAATTTTGGTAAGCAAAAGTCCTCCTACACTCAAGAAGTTTAAATTTTTCTCATAAGTTTACATGAAATGTCATAGACTTAGTCATGAATAAAATTAAAGTTGCACTGTCAGCCTGAAACTAGTTCAACATGCCATGACAGAAATGTATGGAAATGTCCTGCATTTTGTAAAAAATATATATATATTTTTCTTAACCCACATAGAGACAGGCCTGGGAAGTTTACGTGCAGCAACAAGCAGAGTTGTCTGCGACACTCAGGGTTCACTGTGGGCTGCCTGAACGATGAACTGGGCAGGAGCTGGACCCGATATCAGAGAGCAGGGTCTTCGGTAGGGTGGCCTTAACGTTTCCAGGAGCCAGCATCTAGATTCTGAGGCCACTTTTGTTAAAAGTTGGCACCCCAAATCTCGACTGGCTGGTATCAAATAGCTTGTGTATTCCCTCGCTGACATGGCTAGACATGACCTGTATAGATGGAGGCCCCACAGGGTGGAAAGGGCCCCTTCAGCTGAAATGTGGGTACAGCAGTGTCCCGGCTGGGATGTGCTCCTCTGTGGGATGGCTGGAGAAGAGAGAAAGCTGTGGAGACTCCTTCTCTGGCTGATCCATGTCTTATTAGTTTTTTTCTTTTCTCCTGATAAAGTTTATTCTTGAACCCATGTTGATGTTAGATGATTAGTCCCAAACTCTCATCACTGCAGGGGACACCTAGATAGCACTCGCCTTCACATATTTTTTTAAAATCAAGCAAAAAAAAATACCTAGGAATAAACCTAACCAAAGAGGTAAAAAGACCTGTATTCAGAAAACTACATAACACTCAGGAAAGAAATCAAGGAAGACACAAACAAATGGAAGCATAAACCATGTTCATGGATTGGAAGAATTAATATCATCAAAATGTCCATACTACCCAAAGCAATTTACACGTTCACTGCAATACCTATTAAAGTACCAATGGCTTATTTCACAGACGTAGAACAAAAACTTCAAAAATTTATATGGAACCATAAACAACCCTGAATAACTGCTGCAATTTTGAGAAAGAAGAGTAAAGTAGGAGGGACCACAATACCTGACACTAAATTATACTACAAGGCCACTGTAATCAAAACAGCCTGATACTGGCATAAAAACAGGCACATAGACCAATGGAACAGAACAGAGAGCCCAGAAATAAACCCAAGTCTCTATGATCAATTAATATTTGACAAAGGAGGCAGCAACATAAAATGGAGTAAAAAAGCCTCTTCAACAAATGGTGTTGGGAGAACTGGACAGCTATGTGCAAAAAAATGAAACTCAAGCACCAACTGACGCCTTACACAAAAATAAATTCAAGGCAGATAAAAGACTTAAATATAAACTGTGACACCATTAAAGTCCTAGAGGAGAACATAGGTAGGAAAATCTCAGATATTTCATGCAGAAACATTTTTACTGACATGTCCCCTAGAGCAAGGAACATAAAGGAAAGAATAAACAAATGGGACCTAATCAAAATGAAAGGCTTCTGCACGGCTATAGAAAACAGTATCAAAATAAAAAGAGAACCAACTGTGTGGCAAAACATATTTGCCAATGATATCTCAGACAACGGTTTAATCTCCAAAATATATAAAGAACTTACACGACTCCACTCTAAGAAGACAAGCAACCCAATTAAAAAATGAGCAAAGGACTTGAACAGACACTTCTCCAAGGAGGGCATACAGAGGATCCAAAGACACATGAAATGATGTTCAATATCTCTAGCTATCAGAGAGATACAGATTAAAACCACAATGAGATACCACTTCACATCAGACAGAATGGCCATCATAAACAAAGCAACAAACAAGTGTTGGAGAGGTTGTGGAGAAAAGGGGACCCTAGTACACTGTTGGTGGGACTGCAGACTGGTACAACCACTATGGAAAGCAGTATGGAACTTCCTCAGAAAACTAAAAATGGATCTGCCTTTTGACCCAGCAATTCCACTGCTGGGACTATATCCTAAGAACCCTGAAACACCAATCCAAAAGAACCTTTGCACCTCTATGTTCATAGCACAATTTACAATAGCTAAGTGCTAGAAGCAACCTAGATGCCCATCAGTAAATGAATGGATCAAAAAACTATGGTACATTTACACAATGGAATTCTATGCAGCAGAAAGAAAGGAGCTCCTACCCTTTGCAACAGCTTGGATGGAGCTGGAAAGCATTATGCTAAGTGAAATAAGCCAGGCAGTGTAAGACAGATACCATATGATCTCACCTTTAACAGGAACCTAAACAACAAAACAAAGAAACAAGCAAAATATAGTCAAAGACACTGAAATTGAGGACAGGCTGACAGTGACCAGAGGGTAGAGAAGAGGGAATTTCAGGGGAGAATGGGAAGAGTTTACAGGAACAAATTTAAAGGACACATGGACAAAAACCGGGGGGGGGGGTGGTAATGGGAGGGAAGTGGTGAGGGATGGGTGGGTGGGCTGGAATGGGAGTAAAAAGCAGAAAACTGTACTTGAACAATGATTAAAATAATATTTAAAAAGATTATAAAAAATCAGCAGTCTTCAGTGGGACAAACATCCAATGACTTCTCAATATTTATCATATAGCTATACTTAAATAAAATTGTATCACTGTTTCATATAAAGATTAAAGATTCACAAAGAACACATAACATTTTATCTGAAGTAGGAACAGCATAATAAAAAGTCCATTTCAAGAATTAGGCATTTCTCCCATAACAAGATTATTTTTGTTATGTATACTTGAGCACTTACCGGATTTCATTTTCTTTTTCTTTATTTTTTTACATTTTTTATTGTTGTTCAAGTACAGTTTCCTGCCTTTTCCTCCTACCCCTCTCCATCATTTTCAACTTTTATAATTATAGACCTAATGACAGATTTCAGATGTACTCAGACTTAATTCAGGTCACAATCCCAAATAATAGTTAATTTTGTTACATGACATCAAGTTCCTTCAATATTAATTTTGAAAAATAGCTAGGGAAGTAAATCTGCATCACAAGCTTATACATGGTGCTATAAATTCAATATAAAAGGTATCTGGGATATTCATTACCTTTTATCATCATTTTTATTACAGACATTGGAGGGTTAACTGAGTTGCAAGCTCACCTTGTCATCATCTTTAGTTTGGTGGACCAGCGTTATAGTGCCAACTCTTGGCTGGGACAAAGCTGTGCTTAGATCCTGTTTCCAGCACAGAAGTCTTTGTCTTCCAAAAGATTAGGTGAGCGGGATGGGAATAATGCGACCACCACACAGGACTGATCACAGGACTGTACCAGATGGCTGGGGAACCACTTTACTCATGGAACTGTTCTCCTAGTCAGCCCGGGGTGTTTCGTGTTTTTTTCCCCCCTTGTGGTTCTACTGATGTGTGCCTGCAACTCTCTAGAGCACTTCCAAGTCTATATTTGTTGAAGGACATTTCTTTTTTGTGTGTTACTGAGGCCAAACATATCACTGAGGTCAGATTTGACATCTTCTCTCATAGAAAATCTGTCGGCAAATCTGTACCTTGATAATATGTTCAGAGCCTGAATACTTCCTATCATGTCACCATCTCCGCCGATCACTGTGGCCAGGCCGTTACATTTCTTTCTTGCTTGGATTATAGCAATAACTTGTAAATAAATGTTCTTTATCTTTTTACCTTTGCCCCCAATAATTTATTCTTTTAAGCATACATCAGATCATATAATTTCTTTGTTCAGAAGTGGTAATGGGGGAGTCTTATAGGACTAAGCCTTTAACATTAACCTGTGGAATCTGAAGCTGGGGCAGAATTCGGCTAGGTTATAGGATACCCTGCTTGTCTCGGGAACTGCTTGGTGATTTGTAGGGAGAAAAACACACCCACAGTAGAATTTTAAAATGTACTTTAAACTTTAAATCAGTAATACTTTTACATGTTTTAAAAATTGAAATTTTGTACAAGGGCATACTTTGAGAAGTCTCAATCTCTGTGTTCTTGTCACTTATATGCATTTCACCACCAAATAAATCTATTTAATAGCTCCTTATAGATTCTCTGGTATTTCTGCATGCCATTATTAAACAAATAAAGCCAGAGATTCTCAATAATCCCTTTCCTACGCATGCAGTGTCTTTCTCATTTAACAGTATGTTCTGAGTTTCTGCTTATTAGTACTTTAAAGAACTAGCTGCGTAATACACCATGGAGACTGTACCAAAGTTACATGAAATAGTTCCCTATGCTGAAGCGTGAGTCTTGTCGAGCCAAAATACAACTCATGTTTTAAGTAACTGATTTTGACTGTCAAGTCGATGAACATAAAGCCAAAATCATGGAGACTGGAAACTTGCTCATTATTGTCACCTTGTCTAGAGTTATATATAGGTATCCAGTTTTTGCATTATTTCAAGACAAAGGAAGATAAATGTCAGTGTAATGACAGCTATGCAGAACATGTATTACACTTCTTTGGAAGAGGTTTCTCTTCTAAGGAAGGTGGCTTATACTGTTTGATTATAAAATGAACATTAATTCACTAGCTACCATATCTTCTGCTTTTGACATTTTTGTAATATCTTACCTACATTCTTCTTTGAGGGAAATGCAGTTCATCTGTAAATTGCTCTGACATTTTGGCATACTGATAGTGTCTTTAAAATTATAAAATTCCATTATACAATCCTAACACTGTAAAATGATTGTTTTTCAGAAGAGGGTCAAGCTCTACGTTAAAACATGTGAATATGGATTGATTTGGAGTCACATGTCAAAGTTTCAAATTTTTCCTCTGATGGAAGAGAGGAACGAAGATTTTAGACTTTTTAAGAAAACACTATTGATCTTCGCTTTAAAAAAATTATTTGGCTGCCTTAGCTGAAGCTATTTTGATCGACACGGCATTTAGCAACACAATTCAGAAACTGCTCTGATTTATATTGTCACAAGAGGCATGCTGACCCCTACAACATGTGCAAATGTGAATGTCCGTAAAAATTCAGACCTGGATGGTGAACATGTGGGACGGCAGCCTCATAGTGGAGGCAGGTTCCGACTACAAGATGGAGCAAGGAGGATATCCCCTTCCACCGTGGGATTGCGGAACTTCTCTGGGGGCACTTTGCAAGTGGACGTCTGTGGGTGGATGTCTATGGGAGGTGAGGCAGGCGTGGTCCTGGTGTCCATGCAGACGTGCTCCAGGAAATTGAGAGGATGCCTTTTTTAAATGATTTACTTTGAAGGTTATAGGCCCACCATTTCTGCTAAATGGGCAAAAAAAAAGCATTGCAAAAGTTACAAAGTGCGCCCGCCCCCACACACACTGTTATCAGAGTCTCCTGTTTAGAAGGAGGTAGGGAGACAATAATAAGCTCTTTTGTGTTTTTACTTTTGGAACAAGAAAAGAAAGATGAATAAAATTACTCCTGTTTGTGGTTTACTTATCTAGCCTAAACTCATTTATGTTATCCTATCTTGATGAGATAACATTTTGGGAAGAATTTTAGAGACCAAAGCGACTTCATTTGTATTTTCAATGGAGTTTAAATTATCTCCCCCAATTGGATCTGGTCTACTTTTTTTTTAAAGTGTTGAGATTCAAAGAAAATCTAATTTTAACTGGAAATTTAGGTCAGAAGCTGCTGTGTTCCCCATATAAGACATGTATACTATGTTTAGACATGCTAAATGATAGTTTCCTGTCAGATTTTTAAAGACAAAGGTATAAGTCAGACTATATTCAAAAAAGCTATCAATAGTTTTTAGACAATACAAGGTTTAATTGTATAAGATCAAATTAGTAAAATTTGAAAGTGTGCCATATAAGTAATATACATATACTTTAAAAGCAAAATCCTAAAGAAAATAAGCCCAGGTCCTCATTATACCCCTCCCCCAATGATACAGGACACAGGAAGTTTTATTCTGAATTGAGCTCAAAGAAATTGCAATATTTAGAAGAGTGGCATGATCTGATTTATATAAATATCTTTTCAAACATTCAACTACTGCAGCAGGGATATTAACATCTGTTAGTGATTTAACATACTATGTGCCCAATAGATTATTTACCTCAGAATGAAAAAATAATAAATCAAAACCCCATAAGTCCCAAAGCTATTTTCTAATCTATTATTATAGATTATTATATGAAATGTTAAAGGGATTTATCTAAGAAAAAAAGATTAAAAACATCTTTATTTTTTACAACGGTAAAATGACAACAAACTCACAGTTACTAACAACCACACCTAAAACAAAAACAAACTCAGCAAACAACTAGAACAGAGACAGAACCACAGAAATGGAGATCACATGGAGAGTTATCAGCAGGGGAGTGGGAGGGGGAGAGAGGGGGAAAAGGTACAGAGAATAAGTAGCATAGATTGTAGGTAGGAAATAGACAGGGGGAGGTTAAGGATAGTATAGGAAATGTAGAAGCCAAAGAACTTATATGTGTGACCCATGGACATGAACTAAAGTGGGGGCGGCGGGGGGCTGTGGCTGGGAGGGGCTGTGCAGGGAAGAGGGGAATAAGGGGGGGAAATGGGACAACCATAATAGCATAATCAATAAAATATATTATTTAAAAACAAACAAACCAAAAGAGGACACCTAATGAACCTATGAAACAACAAATGAAACTTTGGCAGGCCTGTTCTGAACACCATATGGTATGGAAACACACATGGGCCTCTTAGCATTCTCTGTATCATCTATTATTATTCAGGCTCACTTTCTCCCACACGCTTTCGTTACCAGAAATTAATTGATAAATTTTCTACCAACTAAAATATGTTTCATGAGAACCAAATTGCATAGCTATGCTTTATAGTCTAGAACATATTTTGACATATACTAAACACTTATAAATGCTTAGTCAATGTTTACCTCCTGGAAGGCTCTGTAACAGTGGAAAATGGTAATGGTGGGAAGTTGCAACCCACCCCACCATTCTTTTGACATTGTCTCTGTAAGTGCCAACTTGGACAAGTGTGAATGCACACCGGACCATCACTTGCCTTACTAGAATGGACTGTGCTTATCTGCATGTAGAGAACTTTGAAGCCCCCTCTCTTGATCTCTCTGTTCTGGTCCCCTCTCCTTCCTTATAAAAAAAACCTCTACCTCCAGTAGAAGGTGGAGATAGGCTTTGAAACATGAGTCCCTCATCTTCCAGATGGCTGGCACCTGCAAATAAACTACTTTCCTTTACATCAGCACCTGCCTCTAGACTACTGGTTTTTGTAGTGACAGGCAGCCAGACCTGTGTTTTGGTTATAGCCCTGTTACCCAGTGTAACCATCATGGAGGCAGGGGGCTTCAAAAGGTGAATTTGGGGGTGATAGAGTTCAGTCCATAAAAGGCAGTGAGAGGGTCCACCTTTCATCATGACCATGGAGCTCCTGTTTCTGTGATGTTTCACACAGATGCTATAGTGTCCCCTAAACTTGCACTCAATTTTAGAGAGATGGAAGGACAAACTATGAAAATCTGCTGCATAGCCAGTCCAGTGAATGTTAGAACCAGGCTGGATGCAATTCCTACTCATAATACTTGTGCCTGAGCATGACAGTTGCTCAACAGGGCGCATAAACAGCAGTGGTGTGAGCAACCAAAGCAGAATGCCAGTAAGGGAGTCAGCAGGGATAAATGAGGTTTACCTGATTTCATCCATTTGCTATGATGCTATGAAAAAACAGTGCCTCATTTTTGCTTTTTAGCAATATCTTCTTTCATAGTTGCCCTCAGGGTATAGTTGAAAGAGATGTTGGTCTCATATTGTGTGGGGCTAGGATATTACACTGGAGGAGCCTGGATGTATCTCTCCTAAAGGAAGTAATGTGTTAAGAGCAGAAATGCCCATGAGAATCAGTTTAGGGCTCTGCAATTCTGAGGTTATACCTGGATACTCAGCAGCTCTTTCATCAGATTGAGAGGCTAGTAGGCAAGGGTAGCTATAGTCGATCTTTGGTCTCCTCTAGGACTTCGCTGAGACCAGGAGGTAGAAAGGGCTTCTTGGTACTGCTGCGTGGGGTTGGCAGATCAAGACTTTCCACTAGGCTTTCATTGATATTACCCTGGCTTGGGAAGGTGGGGGGTGGACACCTCATTAATGCTCTTCATTACTGCCTCTATTAACCTCGTAGTGGGGTGGCCTTGTTGTCACTGAGTGTTAGAGAATTTCCTGACTCTTCACTACAGGACCTTTGACACCACCCCAGAGAAAAGAGGGAGGAGCGGAAATCTACTCATGCCGTAGGAGTGGGGGCATTCGCTTACCACCTGGTAGGGATGGATGTCCTGGCTTCCACTTGACCTTCTCTGACTTCACTTTGGCAGGGGATCGAGGCAGGTCATCACAGCCTGGCAGGGATGGGAGTCGAATGTCTCCCCTCAGCCTGTGCTGGTGGAAGTGGGAGTGAGACTGCAACTTCTCACTTCATGTTTAGCAAACTAGGGTGATCGTTATTTAAAAGTTTTGTCTTTCTGGGTTTCCCTTTTCCTGGTTCTTTACTAGCAAGAGCAAGTTTCTCTTGAGGCTTTTTGTTTTTAATCTTAGCTCATTGCTGCCAGCTTCTCCAATTCTTAGTCTGGGATCCATGAGACCAAATGAAAGTCCAAGAAATTCATGCCATCCCTCGGGTTTTGAGGTCCCTAGATGGTCTGTCTTCTTGTCTTCGCCTTCAGGGTATACTTATGTTTGTTTTATGTGCAATATCCAGGGGGTTCCTTGTGCTTAATAAGAGGAATAGAGCAAAGCATGTTTACTACCTCATCCCCAAACTAAGCTCAGAAACTGAATTTTTGTTTCAATTTACTTGTATTTTCTTATTTCACATAATAGTACTTTATTTTTTTTTGTGAATGAGATCTGCAACTACCAGAAAAATGTGATGTGAAAAATTAAGTAACATAGACAAATACTATAGAAAGAAGGAAAAGTATTGCCATTAAGAACAAGTGCCTCTTATGTAATATGCAAAAATGACTATGAGAGAATGAAATAAGTGGTTTTCACCATAGAAGGTTGGTTCTTGGAGGTGATGCATTTGTTAACTATAGGTAATATGTTGTATAGCAATTCTCTAAACTGTATTCAATTTGCATATCTGAAACTTTGTACCTACTGGACACCATCTCCTCGTTTTCTTCTTCCCCCAGCCCCCAGGGTCCACAATCCTACCCTCTGCTTCCATGAGTTGGACTATTTTGGATGCCTCAGGTAAGTGGAATCAGTATTTGTCTTTCCATTACTGGCCTATTTCATTTAGCTTAATGTCCTCCAGGCTCATCCGTGTTGTCACATATGCTAGGATTTCCTTCTTTTCTAAGGCAGAATAATATTCTGTTGTGTAAAGAGTACACAACTTTTCAGATGTGGGAAAATAAAGAGGATGGTAATCCCTGGGTGGGGGACGAGATGACGCAGATGAGAAAGTGATGGAATTAGGAGGCAATAAAATGTGGAGGAAGGCGGGTGAGAGCAAATGAAGTGGGAGATGGATGAAAGGAGTAAAGATACTGAGTAATTACAGCATCACCGAATCTACCCAGGTTACAAAAGAAAAAAGCACATAAGATATATGCAAATTTAAAAAGCGGTGTAGAATGTACACTTAAAAATATGTCTGGGTAAAAGACTAAGAAATGAAACAGGAAAACCTAGATTATGGAGAGCAAAGTAATGGAACGCTAATGACATAGATATAACTAGCCTTTGAGAAAGATCAGAGAAAAACCTTACAAAAAGCAGAGAAATTTGTCATAAGTTATGAAGAAATTACTGGGAGGTTTCCCCTCTCCCCCAATAAATATTATAAGCTTTAGAAAATCTTGATTTAAAGAAGTGGCTTAAGTTCATTTTTTAAGGCAGGATAGATGCAGGGTTGGGCAAAAGGGGGTTTATAGTTGTTTGTACATGAAACACAGAGTTTATTCTTGTATTATTATGATAACCTGCATGTCTTTTCCATGTGAACAAGTATAAACCCACTTTTTCCCACTCCTGTATACTAAGTGACTTTAACTGAATACCAAAATCTGACAAAAAAAGCACAAAATGAAATAAGTGAAGTGTGTATACCAAGCAAATACATATATATTCCAATGTAAAATATTAGCAGATTTAATACAATAATAAACTACATATCATTCTAGCAATAGTTTATTAGCTTGTTTAAGACCAGTTTTTCTAACCAAGAACAATTGGAAAATGTAGGAGAAAACCGGAAAAGAAATCAAGGAAATCCTTGAGGGCCCAGAGTCTTGACGTGAAAGAAACCCCAAGGCCTAAGTGCAGAATTTGGCACTACTCCCTTCCCTTCCTTTCCCTTCCCTTCCCTTCCCTTCCCTTCCCTTCCCTTCCCTTCCCTTCCCTTCCCTTCCCTCCCCTCCCCTTCCCCTCCCCTCCCCTCCCTCCCCTCCCCTTCCCCTTCCCTCCCTCCCCTCCCTCCCCTCCCCCTCCCCCTCCCCCCTCCCCCTCCCCCTCCCCTCCCCTCCCCCTCCCTCCCCTCCCCTCCCCCTCCCCCTCCCCTTCCCTTCCCTTCCCTTCCCTTCCCTTCCCTTCCCTTCCCTTCCTCTCTCTTTTCTTTTTTTGAGGAATTTGCTGCTGTGTGTTAGCAACTGAGAGATGGACGATGAGGAGGACTTTCACAACTCTGTGGGGCAGGTGGGGGAAACGGGGTCCAAACTAGTTAAGTAGGAGGTGCCGTGATAAAGATGTCAGGCTTTCGGCAGGGGTTGCACACTGCGAATAAGGGAAAAAACAGACCCACCCCGAAGACTGAAGGTGATGTTCAACTCTTTCCAGTCACTGATTAGGTTAGGTAGCTTGGTCCTTACCCCAGGTTTTCAGAAACAAAAGGAAATATTTGTTTGAAGGAAAAATAGCACTCACAGCTTCAATTTGTCTCTAGTTTTTCATAAGTATTATGTGGCGTTCAATGAAAAATAATCAACACGCAAAAAAAAAAAGTAATCATACCCTGGTCCTTTCTCCCTGGTGGCTAGAGTTGGGCCACCCAAGTCTTTGGAAAGCAGTCTCCAGGGAAGCGCTGACTGACAGCACCCACCAGGCACCCTAAGGAGCCAATGAGTTGTCACATCAAGGCCGCACTTTCCCCAGGCTGTTCCCAGCAGTGACTGAGTGTGGCAGGTGTTTCATAGGTGGGACATTTCTGTCTAATGCCCAGGACAACTTTCCATTCACACTTTCAGAGTCTTTCAAAGTCAAGAATTGATAGATGAATAAAATATTTCTAGGCAAAAAAGGAAAATAATGTATTATCATCCAGTGCGTCATCTTATTGTAAGAGCTTCTTCACATACTATTTTGTGGCAAAAACCTGGACCTCTCAATTTGTTAAAAGAATGTGTGGTCATATTCTTTTATTTTTATAATGTGTGTCCTCCAAACTTTATATAGTTCGTAGGGGCACAAACACAAAAGGCAGGCATATATACAAAGGTGATTGGAAAGAAATCGAAGATGTAGGAAAATGTTGAAAATTATTAGGTTGATCATTCTCCTAGGGTTTCTAAATCTGAAAATGAAAATAACTTTTGTAATTATGGAGCAGAAATGGCTATCATCTCTCTTCAATAAAATTATGAGATGTTCACAATTTCAAAAGTGTTGAATTTTTATGATTTGCATGTGAGGAGAATGTGAAATGAACATGACTAAGAACTTATTAGAGAGGCATTTGGAATCTGAAATATTTATAAAGTGGATATATTTCAATTCATAAGCTTTCATTTCATGGACATCATCTTATTAGAACCTAGATGACGTAGAGTAAAACTTTGGATACTACGATTAAATGTTATCACAATTTCCAGTGAAGTCGGTTTTACTATCCTTTTATTCTCACTTTTGTAAATATTCATGAAATAACAAAATATGAAAACAAAAGGTCCTTTGCATCTAAGCAGTAAAAGTTGATGGCTATTCTTACTGGCATAATTGAAGGTTAATACAGCCATATGCTTTAACTAATTACCCCTACTCTTCCTCACAATATTTACTCCAAGGACCAACTCCATCAAAATATATGTTCCATTTCCAAACTGGCTGGAACTGTTCTCATCATGTTTGAATAAAATGTACTATGGAATATTCACTTTCTGATAGTTCTCAGTGAATCTATTCTATTTCCAAGTTGCTTGGAAAAATGTTTAAGTAGGTTGCAATTTCAACTACAGAATATCAGATATCTAACAAGTATTTACTGGCACATTCCAGCCAAATTTAGAAATCTTGTCGATTCCCGTGAATAGATGACAGGTGATATAAACAAGGCTGACGGGAAATTTCCTTGGTATTCATGCAGCACTCCGGGTAGCATTTATAAAGCCTGAAATTTCACTTTATATGGGAGAGAAATGTAGTAGAATCATCTTCATCTTTTGTGTGCATATCGAAAACTTGAATACTGAATGAATCTTTTAACTCATCTCTGAATGTCTCTTTTAGTACACAGACACAAACACACACCCAGTGGTGACTGAACTGTATTTCAACATATTAAGATTTTCTGCTTTTGATATCCTAACATTGCTGAGCTGTCTTATTAAGACCAGTTTTCCTTCCAAGAGCAATTAAAATTTCAAGGAGCTGCAAAAGAAAAAAAAAACGTGTGAAATCAAGCTGAGACTTGAGCGACAAAGATCCTGGAGCACAGGGAAGCCCACTGTGTGAGACCCGATTCACCGAAATTGACACAGCATGTCTTGTACCTTGAGAGAAATTGAATAGGTAAATAGAAATTTTCCTACAAAGGAAACTTCAGACATAGATTACTTTGCTGATTAATTCTATTAAATGTTTGAAGTATAAATAATACCCAAATTATAACTCCTTCAGAATGGAGGGGCATTATTTACTCATTTTATGAGGACAGCATAAATTTGTGATCAAGGCTGTAAAAGATGTTTCTAGGAAAGCAAAATGTAAACCAACATCCCCCATGAATGCTGACACAAAAACCCTCAACAAAATGTAAATTAATCAAACACAGTAATATATAAATAATTGCTAATGTAATGTGACTAAGTAGGGGTTTTCTTGGAATTAAACTTTTATTTTACATTCAAACATTGATAATCAAATTCCAGTTTCCACTGAGAATGCAGGAAGCAAAATTAGAAAAGACTGCGGTATATTTACACAATGGAATACTACACAACAGAAAGAAAGAAGGAAGTCCTACCTTTTGAGACAGTGTGGAGGGAACTGGAGACTATTATGCTAAGTGAAATAAGCCAGTCGGCAAAAGACAAATACCATATGATCTCACTTATAACTGGGATCTAATGAACAAAATTAACTAACGAGAAAAATAGAACCAGAGACATGGAAACGTGGAACAGACTGGTAGCTATAGGAGGGGAGGAGGAAAGAGGGGAACAGTGGAAGGAAGGGGCAGGGGCCAGTCAAAGAACATGTATGAATGACACATGGACACAGACAACGGAGAGGAGACTGACTGGGTGGGTGGGCTGGGCTGGGTAGAGGGGGGGGGGAAAAGGGGGGAAGAATGGGACAACTGTAATAGAATAAACACTAAACAAATGTTGTTCCCATTCTTATTAGAACAAAACCCAAATTCTGGGGAACCTGAGAAGTGATGATTTTTCTTGAGCCCATCTGAGAGTTGCAGGGCAACCAACAAGGCCAAAATCTAAGGAGGGACAAGAGCCTGCAGGCAGAAGCAGGGGGCAAACCCCTGGTAACACTGAGCAGGT
This sequence comes from Phyllostomus hastatus, assembly GCF_019186645.2. NCBI lineage: Eukaryota > Metazoa > Chordata > Mammalia > Chiroptera > Phyllostomidae > Phyllostomus > Phyllostomus hastatus. Next base: position 15,819,205 of record NW_025333583.1, on the reverse strand, counting down.
GCAGCGAGAGACCGGCAAGAATTCAGGTGAAATAGTTTACCTGGAGGCCTGGTGTGTGATGATGGAAGGTGATGGGGCTTCTGAGAACTGAAGCTATGACAGGAGGGTGCAAGTGGTCCCCAGTGAGCAAGAATCATGCAAAAACATCCCTTCATGGTGCAGATCTGGGGGTGGAACCCTATAACAGTTGCTGCAGTAGTGCCATGAAATTCCACCAGTGATTGCCTCTGTGGCATGCTATGCCTCTGTTGATGGACGATGTCTTTGCTCCTGTGGTCTCTGAAAGTGGAATTTGGTCATCTCTAAACTAGATCATCTAAGAAGCAATGTTGAGCTTCTATGGAAAGAGAAAGTGTAAGATTTTCAAGTTTATACTATGCAGGAAATGAAAGAACAAAACAGGAGAGGCTTTATCTTTCTTCTAGTTCCTCTGAAATGTGTGGCTCTGTCCCTGTGCAAATGAACTGGGTGACGCTAAGTTGTTAACCTCATTGTTCTTCTCACTGGAAACTTCCTGAAGAAAGTCTTACTTCTGCTGAGGCAGTTTGTACCAGGAGGAAACGCCAGCACTGGTTAATTCTGACTAATATAAGTCTAAGGAAATATGTCCTGCTATGATATTTACCAACTATTAATTTATATTTCCTTTCAACAAGTATTAATCTAGTGGCACTTTTGTGTCAATCAGTCCCTTATATAATGGGAATTTATGGAATTTACATATTGAATGGAAGACGACAATTTATCAAATAACGACGAGAGGAAGTTTATCATACCTGAGATCAGTGTTGTTAAAAGAGAGACTGATCATTCTTTGATAGCTTATTACAAAAGACTCTGGTTTTGCTTGGGTTGTTACACAGGGCTTCCCTGAGAAACCATGTGGGCTGAGATCAAAAGAATAAAGAGAGGAAGGATGGGGAACAGGGCTGGCTGTGGGACATTCACAGAGAGGATACCAAAGGCCTGTGTGCAATAGCCCTGTGGCAGGAGGGCCACGGGATCCAGATGCTAAAAGAAGACATGTGACCTAGAGGGCAGAGACTTGAGGAGGCTTTGATAAGCCAAGAAGAGAGTGAGCCTGCCCTGTGGAAACCTAGCCGTTCTGAGAAAGAACTTCCTCTTTGTCCTAAAGGAAATGAAAAGCTTCCAGAGAGTTTTAAGCTAGGAAAAGCTGGGAGCAGCTCTGCATTTCGACTGGCCCCTTCTAGTAGTTGTGATGGGAGCAGCTGTGAGGGCAGCCAAAGAGGAAAACAATGGTTAAGAGACCCTGTGGTAACCAGGCTTGACACTGTGCATGTGGCCTTGAGGCATGGCTACTGCTGTTGTCTGTTGTCTTGTCCGTTTGACGGACTTTCTCAGGCCCAGCTGACTCAAAGAGTGTTCACTTTTTTTCCTATGCCAAGAAATGTAAGAGGAATGTGAGCTTGGCTATGAGTAGCTCGCTACCTAGTGCTTCTAGTCATGAGAGTTCCCAACGACAGTAATTTTAATAAATGAAATCAGTACTTTTTCTTAAGGGAACTCATAAGTATGCATTTTATTACCATAGCAGATATTTGACTCCCTAAAACTGGAATACAGTTACAAAGTTCTTTAGAACTGCCTTTTCCACACTGGAAATCATCCTACACCGTGAGCTGTCATAGCTGAGGCAATGACATTATAATGAAGTTATTGGTGTTTGTTGCTATAATGGGGGGGGGAGCCACAATTCTTATTCATAATGGCTTCTGTGAGCATAAATTGTATCATTGTGACCCTCAGATGCATTTTAAATGGCTTATCAAATACATAAATCAAAGGAACAGCTGCATAACTATTAAGCATTTGTGATGTGCTTTATTTTTAGGGGTCTGATACAATTTGAATTGCTTAAAAGGAAATTCATGTCATGTATGTCATGTTTGTTTCTTAGTGGGCACAAAATTAGGAAAACAGACCACTGTTTTGGCAAAATACTTGATTTTGTATTAACATTTCACAGGCAGGCCATGGGCTGTGCTGCTGGGAATGGAGGATGGGCATGACCTTGGAGAGTTCCTCGCCCACGTTCCCATTTGGGCGAATGTCGGCCTCTGTTTTCCTTTCTAAGCAGTACAGAAGGTACATTGACAACTGCTACACGCAGAGAGATGGTGTGGTCATTTTGGGTTGCTATGGGGACAAAGGTCTTTAACACTGTTGTCAATCCGTATTTTCTTGAAATAAACAAAATGTGTTTTAAATCATGTACTGTATCATGTCTTCCTTACTCCCAAAAAGGCTTCTTTTCCCACTGATCAGGAAAATGGAAGTTACAATTGCAAAAATAAAAAAGAGTGATTTTTTTAAATGAGGGCTGAGTAGTGCACCATCAGAAAATAACTAAGAGGTGGGAAGGACAGAAGAGAATTCACTTCCTCAAAGTCACAGAACCAGAGGCAGGGGCCGCTGTCATTGGCCCCGGAGGTCAGTGAGCTAGAGAGAGGGCAGGAGGGGCAGAGTGCTGGGGGCAGGGAAACGCCTTAGGACAACACAATTTCCGGATCAGAAATCAAAGGTGATGGAACAACCCTGGAAGTTACCACTGACCAATGTGTTCTCTCTGCTCCACTTTGCTATCTGTCTGTTATCCTTTATTTGGAAGCAAAGTAGAGTCAATACAGTATTTTTCCAGGCACTCCATGAATCTCAGGAAGCTTGTCATATCCATCCAGTTTCAAAGTTTCTTTTAGGCGTGGTGGCAAGACCCGGAATTCACAATCACGCTGGTATTCGAGAAGACGATGCGGACCTCACACCAGCTCTGCTCCTGCGTCTGAGGCACAGCCGTTGTCCTGCCCTTTGCTCATCTTCTTTGCTACCCGTCCGTGAGGAGGTGACATTAATTTGATAAGAAAAGAAAAGCATCCTCTGGTAAAGGCTTTTCTGTCAGTGAGATTTTAAGAACTTCTAAGGAATTGTGGTCCAGGGAAAGAAAGTTTAATTTTTCTGTTTGCTCCCAATCTTCTGATGTGGTCATACCCACATATAAAATGTTCTGGTTGAAGAGCATGTACAGTAGCTGTGGAGCTCTCAAAAGTGTCCTGAAACTTGGTTTTTAATGAATTAGGTTTTCATTAGAGAAATTTTTAGTTGAAATGGCTTTTAGAAAACTTGTCTGACTATGACTGTGTCTTTAAGTCACTGTACCTGGAGAGCGTGAGGGAACAAAAGAGAGACGGAGCACCTACAAAGTGTGTGTGTGTGTGTGTGTGTGTGCGCACTCGCGCATGTGGCAGAGACAGAGGGGGGAGGGGGAAGAGAGGAAGGGAGGGATGGAGGGAGGGAGAATTCAGTAGGCAGTGTCGGACAATTGCTTTACATTTGCACATAATGAGCTATTTCCTCCTTTCTGTTTTTTATAAGATTCTCTTCTGTTTATTGAACATGAGTTAAGCAAAAAAAAATGTTTTCTGAATTATCCTTTGATCTTAAACTTTTATTGAACTGTTTTTTGAAAATTTTTGTAAGAGTTTATTTGAGCCAAACTGACAACATTACTGGGAAGCAAGATCTCAAATGACATTTTAAAAATGTTGTTGTGTACGTGGAGACACGTCAGGAGTGACTGGCGATAAACCAGCCCCACCAAGGACAGAACCACGAAGCAGTGGGTCTCCATGGCCCCTGAGGCAGCAAATGCCCTCGTATGAAAACAAGCCAGATGTGACAATCAAAATACTCTGAGAGCAGATCACTTTTCCACTGTGGGGTGAGAGTGAAGTATGTTCAATATTTACAAAAACACATTCTGTATTCAATGATGCTTCGTGCCAAATATGCAGTGGGCAGATGGTTTCAATAGGTTGAACAAAGTGCAAGTATGAAAAGTGGGTTCGAATTATATTTAATTTGCACAAAAGGTATCCTTTTGTTTCTTTATATTGAAGCATTTCCTCTAAGAGCTAACTAATTTGCTAGCGGGATTAAAAGACCACCATTTTTCCACAGAGCCTTCTGCCAGTCTGTGAAAGCACCCTCGTGAGATTTCTCTTTAGAAAACCTCTTCAGCAGGTGTGATGAGGGCTGCGAGCCCTGGAAGTCTCGAGCTTCAGCCCAGCGAGCAGGCACAAGAGGCAGCTGGAGGTGTTGACCTGAACACTGGCGGATCCTCTGTACGGGGGGGAAATGACGGGTCCTTTTAGCTATTTGGTTTTTAAGACTCATTTCTGGATCTGACTGTCTAGGAGAAAAACCCATCTTCAACTCTCTGTTTTTACTTTTCTCTAGGGAAAGGTCCTTGGAATTGGAGGGGAAAAAAATAAGCTAGCAAACAAAAGAACTTCTGGCTAAGATATTAATAGACAGTTCCTGAAGACTGATTGCCAGGCTTCTGCTGGCATCCATGTGGGAATTGAAACTGGCTTTTCTTACCATCCTCCAGAAAGGAAGCTGCCTTAGGATTTTATCTATCAAGCAGCTCAGGTTTGTCTGCAGTTTAGAGATGTTAGGGCAGGCAACACAATTTAAATGAAAATTGTTCCACCTATTCCTTAATCCTTAGATTTTTGTACTAAAATTTGTACAGCATTATATACTCTTTTTTCTTTCCTATTATATTTCTTTTAAAAATATCTCTCAATATACTTGGTTTTTTTAAAAAAAATCTGTCTGAAATATGCATTTTGAAGAAAATATCTTGCTTTTAAAGTAACAAACACCAGAATAATTTTTACATTTTAGTTTTCACTTGGTTTAGAGTTGACATTCAGTATTATTTTATATTAGTTTCAGGTGTACAGCATAGTGGTGAGGCAATAAAACTACACTGAGAAAAAAAAATCAATTTTCTCTATTATAGCCCCTGCTAAGAATCAGTTAAAACATAATAATAGCACTCTTATTCATTTCAAGGAGCTTGGTGATTAGATCTTGTCTAAGTATCTTTCATTGTTTCTTTAAAAGTTCTGGTCTAGGTGCCATCTCTAATCTGCTGAACCAAAATCTTAGATGTTAAGGCCTTTATTCCAAAACACCTACAGGTGATTTTGCTGGACACTACTGGTTAAAAAGTACTTTAAGATTTAACTTCTGTTTTTATAGTCCTTTGAGGGGAATAGTTGTTTTATATGCCAATCCACTGGCTTAACTAATGACATTTTCTAAAGTCAGGAACCAGCCTTACATATAAAGTCACTCCTGCTTTTACTGATTTTGGAGTGTAACACACGGAGTTGTCCCTGGGACAAACAGCTTGATTATGAGTCAACACCATCAATCCAAGCTTCTGTCCTAGGGACTTTTGTTGGTTATGATAGAAAATTACACCATAAATTGTTTAATGACTTTTTATCCTAATAATAAAATTTATTTGAAATCTCAATATATAGCCCTGGCTGGTGTAGTTCAGTGGATTGAGCGTGGGCTGTGAACCAAAGCGTCACAGGTTCGATTCCCAGTCAGGCCACATACCTGGGTTGCAGGCCATGGCCCCCAGCAACCGCACATTGATGTTTCTTTCTCTCTCTCTTTCTCCCTCCCTTCCCTCTCTAAAAAATAAATAAATAAAATCTTTTAAAAATATATAAATATATAGATCTTTGTCAGTGTTTCTCAACCCTGCCTGTATACTATGGTCACTTAGGTCGCTTTTAAAATATATGATACTTGGATCTTATCCAAACATTCTGAGTTAGTTGCTTCCTGACTGATTTAGTTATATCTGGTGGAGATACAGAGTTTTGGAAGATCAAGTCAGGGAAACATGCAGAGAACATGAAACTATAGAGAGAAATGCCCAAAGCAAAGAAGAGAGCATTTGAGAATACCTACAGTGAGGAAGTTAAAAAAAATAGAAAAACTAAAATTAAACAGAGAAGACAAATCCAGGGGAGATCAGCTTATGATATAACCCCTGGATAAAGGGTGCAGGGTAATGAGGAGGGCCCGGTGTCAGACACCGCTGGGAGCTGGCTCCGGGACACATGCCCTGGATTTGGTGAACAGAAAGTTTCCAGTAGTTTTAGACAGAGGAGGAAGTGGGCGTAATCTGTCGGGAAAGAGAGAGGGTGGGGGAGGCATTGAAGAGGACATCTTCAGCAGTTTCACATTTGAAGGGAAGAAGGTAGCAAATTGAACTGAACATTTTGGGGAAGAGAACTGAAGAGAACTGAAAGTATTTGAAAGCAGGTAGCAAACAACACTTGAAAGAGAGCTTGAAAAATAACGTTGAGCAAAGGTATATTTTGAGAAGTGGCGAGGCTGAGAAATCATGGACCCCAAGGCCCTGCAGGAAAGAGGGCAATATCTACAATCAGAGGGCTCCGTTCGACAACACTTTGTTAAAGCCACATAAGATGTGATTTTGTGCAATCAAAGAATTTCACTGTGATTAAATTTCTTAACCACCCCGGGTGTCAATTTTTACTTCTATGAAATGGACATAGTGACAGTATCTTAAAGGGTTATTGTAAAAAAGTATGTGAGTAAATACAAATAAAGACTTTAAAGCAGCATCTAGCAGTGTCGCTGTGTTTTTATTATTACTTACACTTTGACCCACACTAGCTTTTATGTTTGTAGAAAATCACACATCAAAAGCATCCCTGCTATTCCTAAGACTTTTCTGAACTAGAAATTGGGATAGCTGGAATTCCCATAAATTGAACGTGGTCCTTGAGTGAAGGAGGGGCAAAGTCAGGCCGGTAGAAAAACCAAGGGCCCATGAAAAGGTAAAAATAATCTCTTCACTATAAAGCTGAACAGATTTTGGAATTGACTACTGCAGGAAATCATTTCCTTCTCTCAATAACTACTATGCTTCCTTCAATTCAGATTCAATTATTATGCTATGGGTATAATGATCTTCAAAAAATATAAAGCATCTCACACAAAGGGACCTGATGCCATTTATGTTCTCCATACAAGGCAGAAAGTTGGGGTTGTAGAAGGCAATTTTCCCCATTTTTTTATTATTAACATTATGCACAGGCCTTTTATTTTCTCCTTCTCCAAGTAATAACTTAGGGTATTAGAGGCGAGTGCCATTACTTTCCCAGGGCGGTCGTTCCGACGTGGCACAGCCTACTCATTACTGCTCACTTCTGTGTTTTGCTGGACCCCAGCGGCGCTGTTTCCCGATGTCTCCTCCAGGGGCGGTCTCTAGGGAGTCACCAAGCACTAATTGTAACCCGTTTCTTTCCTACCCTCAGAGACTCGTCCCAATTCCGGTTATTTAGTAAATAGTAAAACTTTACATTCACATAACATTTTAATGTTTCCATGCTTTTTACAGTATATAGTGCTGGTATCACTTGACTCCCAATATTTTTATTACAATTTCAAATTCAAAATGTCTGCAATGGTGGATTGGTTTAAAAACTCCTGTTTATCAAATGCAGTTGTTTTTTCTAAATTATGGCTCAAGATAGCGGCTAGTTTGTAGCAGCCTGAAAGTGTTTTCTTCTGCTTCCCATAAAAGCCTTCCAGTCCTGCCCTGCAGGCAGGTGGACCGCCTACCGAGGCTCCGCGGGGAAACAGACTTAGGCAGCAGAGCTAAGATCTAATGTTGTGTGCACCGCAGACGCAAGTTAGGTGTGGAGGCCACTGGGCTGCAGGCCAATGGGATAGAAGGTGCTCTCTGGTCAATGGAGGTGAAAAGTAGAAAGAAGAGAAAGAATGAAGATGCTGCACAACAGTTGAATGGCCTTTTTTTTTTCCCTGGAAGGCCTGGAAAGAATTCTTAAAACTCTCTGAGAGTGTTAGATGTGCAAAGATTTCACTAGAGGAGATTTCTCTGGGACAGACGATGGAGAAGGATCTGAAGACATACTGGGAGAGTCTCAGACTGGGAAGCAGATGTGACCCTGAAGAAGAGAGAGAAGACAAGGGTAGGCGCCCCGTACCAGCATGTGACCCCCTACACTGCCGTGAAGTGTAAAAAAGATTCAACAAGACCATCGGGAAGTGCATGAGCCAAATTTATTCATCTGAGATGTCCTGCGTCTGTCATGAATGGGCCCGCCTGAGCTTCCCCGCTGCATTCAGTCATCAGCTGGCAAGCGTGGTTTCCACAGAAATTGGTGATAAACTTCAGAGCAGCAGCAGGGTCCTTGGTCAGTGACTCTCTCAATAGCTGGTGGTCTGCGAGGCACACTCTCATGACAACCACAGAATCCGTATATGAGGTTCACACATTTGATATTTAAAATATGTATTTTTGATTGCCTTATATACTTTTTTGGGGCAACATGTTTCTGGTGTCCTTCAGGAGTAAGAGAAAAGAGGAATAGGCCCCTGGCTATACTTCACTTGAAAAATTAACAGGAAGTTGTGTAAGACACGCCCCTACATGCACTATGTGCCTACAGAGTGGCTTCTCCGGGTTTTCTTTTCTTAAATAGAGATCTTTAAAAGGTCAGGGCCCATGACTGAGCCTTAAAGATGCATCTGCCACAAGCCACACGGAGAGGGAAAGGCTCGGTGCTGATCCGAAGTCCTGGCTCTGCCACACGCCAATGGGGAAACACTGAATGATTATGTCACCTTGCCGGCCTTTGGGTTTCTCTTTAACAAAATGCTGAGGCTGTATTAGATTATCTTCGAGATCTCTTTCAGCTCAAAAATCTTTAGTTTTGAATGATGTTCGTTTGACTTTCAAACAGCAGCTCAACAAATTAGTTTATGTATTAAATATACTTATGATTGGCACCAAGCATTTTATTAGAAATATGTGGAGGAGGGGAGGTGGGAGGGGATAGTGGGGGGAAAGAGGAGAAGGGTTTTCAGGAACAACTATAAAGGACACATGGACAAAACCAAGGGGGGTGGGATCAGGAGAGGGAGGTGGGGATGGCTGGGGTGGCGAGGGGTTATGGTAGCGGGTGAATGCAGACAGCTGAACTTAAACAACAATAAAATAATTTTTAAAAAAAGAAATATGTGGAGGAAAGAAAGCACATCGCCTTACTTATCTACAAAGGCCACACGACTGTGTAGGCTCTGGAGGAAAAGGTGAAAATTAAGATTCCTACAGAAGTTGAAATGGGTTTCCACTGAGTGAAGGCTGCCCCAGCCCTGAGCAAACCAGAGGTCCTCTAACCCTGCTGAGTCCCTTGCTCCGTGTGTGTGGGCTACACTGTCTTTCAATCTTTGAGTTGCTAGTTGAGTTTTTTAAAAAATTATATTTCTCAATATGGGAAATCTGACTACTGACCACATGAACAATAGAGAGGATTTTTTATTGTTTTTAAGGGAACACATTTAAAAGATGCCCTACATTGGAGCATTGTTGCCTGACACATTTTGAATCTAACATGGGTGACTGGTTCTGAAGCTATTTAGGCTTCTTCCATTGGCTAGTTCGTGACAGTGGACATCAGGTGTCAAGAAGTTTTCTTATTTAAAGAAGTGTCGTAAAATCATCCTGAATCAGTATGTGAAGGTCTGTAGCCTTTTAAATTCATCAAATATGATTAAAATGGAAAGCCTTAATTAAAGCAAAACCAGTTCTAGTTTTAAATATTCTAAATGTTCTTTAGAAATAAATGTACTTGGTCAGAAAATTAAATGCTTCTGGGAGGAGAGCTCATGCATGAACAGCAGCAACTAGAAATAACACAAGTAATGGAAAAAGGCTTTTCTATTAGAAAATAGCATCTAGAAGTTTTAGGCACAGATCTCATGATATAACTTACTGGTGTACAGTGTAGGAAAATCTAATTAATATTCATTAATGACACTAAAACACACTTTCATTATGAATTGGAAGAGAAGCTAGCTCAATTAAATGGGGACATATAAAGTGAATCAAAAAAGCCCCCCTTTTTATGCATCTTGCAATTCTGCAACTCACAATGGAAGTTAATAAAACACATAAATCAGTTCCTGTGGTAAAACTCATCATTCATTTACACAACAAAAATAATGGGGAACATATATAAGATAAATTTTAATGCCACTAAAAATCTGGCAAAAATTAAACTGACTGGTACTTGACCAATGAACCACAGAAATGTTGGGAAGTTAGAATTAAAGGTTCTGTCAGACGTTGCCTATAACTGGCTGAAGTGTCATTGATGCTCTATTTCTATGAATCAAAGGCAGTTAAGAAAACGTTAAAGACAAAAGCATCTTCCTGTTTTCCAGCATTCACCAAAATGGCCACCTGGTTTAAGGTCTTGGTCCTGTTGCCAACAGCGGAATGAAGTTCTAAATCCAAGGAGCCCCCAGTGCGGAAGCCGTCTGAGTGACCAAAAGGGAGGAGACTCAAACTGATAAGTGATTTCTATAGATGTTCACTTGTCTGAAGTGAGTTTCATTCTGGCAGAAACAAAGGAAAGAGTAATTTGATATTCCAGTCTCTAATATCAAATAATAAGCTATTCTGAGACACCTGATAACTGAGTCCTAGCCTGGTCCCAGTGTGAACTCACTCAGGTGCCTGGCACATGCCACTTAGACTCACGGGGCTCTCTAGGTACCAGTGGCACCTGTGAAAGTGAGGGCCTCGCATGTGGAGCTCTCCTTTCTGCCATCACCACTGTCCTGCTGCTGCAACACTCCAAGACCATCACCAGCCAATCTAGACAGAATAGAGCGCATGGTCATGAACTATCAAGACAGAGAAATGTGGAAAGCAACAACAGCCTCTTAATTCTCAGTCATTTTTGTGGGAGGCTGTTTGCAACATGTACACCTTTGTGAGCCTTAGCCAGTTTTTCTTATTAGGCAGTTTCTCATTTTTTTTCTTGGAAGAACTAAATATTAGAAATCTTCTTGTGGCAAACCAGTGATTCTTAAGCCAACCGACCTTCAGAGGTCTTTGGTCTGGTCCTGTAGACCTGTAGAGGGTTTAAAAGGCAAGGTCACGAGGCAGGAGCTTGGTAGCATAGGCAGCACCGCACCTGCCGGCCTGTAGCTGGCCCCCTCCATGTGCTGGTGCTGCGTGCTTGGCTGCTATACTTCTGAGTTTGCATCCCCTGCACTGAAGTAAATTTTGCTTCCTCACAAGCCAGGAAAATAGACTAATGCAAAGAAAATATTTTAAAAATTATTTTTAAATAATTAGTTCTTATTCTTTCTCCCACAGAAACCTGAAGGAATCATGTAGCACTCAAAGAAACTGCTAAGAAGTGACACACTAACACACACACGAGAACTCAACTTTATACAGCATTTTGCAGGTCAAGAAATCTAAAGAAGAAACTCTTAATTTTTAGCACATATGTAATATCATTTTGAGGGACAAAATTGTGTTTGAACTTCTCATATAAAGATGGGGAGCATCGGATAGGGACTGTTAATAGAGGGAGACCAAAACCTATCCATAGCTCAGGGTCACCGAAGTCCCCTTCTGGCCCTGAACCGAGACATGGTGCCCTCACTGAGCGGAAGCATAGTCACGACTCCCATCGTCTCTCCGCAGCGTCCAACCTTCCCTCCCACTTCTCAGTTTTTGGAGTGTTCTGCTCCCAGAGAACCTTGTTCTGTGAAAAATCACTCCAAACCCCACGCACAGCAGAGCTGCTTTAGTTCCTTTACTTGGTTCTGATTGTCTGCTATAAGACCTGTGGATTTAGGTGTCTCCTGAGGGTAGAGATTAATATCCTCCATTCTACGGAACTAGCGCAGAGCATTTTAAATGTTTTCTTCAGTTATTGTTCTGAATCCTTAGCATCTCAGAGTAGAAGTTCTTAAAGATCACGTAGTCTAACCACTTACCTGTGCTTAAATCCTATCTAACCTCTCATGCTGATTGTTGAAACAATGCGTGTTTATTTATCATTTCTGAAAAAGAACTCACTCTCTCTTACCAAGTATGTTCTGCTTGCTCTGGGCAGCCTGACTTGCTACAAGTTCTTTCTTGAGCTGAAATCACTCTCCTTGTTTTCTACTCATCTTGCCAGTTCTGTACTTGGGCACATGCATACCAGTGATAGCTTTAAAACTTTCAACACAGCTATGGTGTCCCCGCATTGCTGTTTTTCCTCTATGCTAGAAGTCTCTAATGCCTCCCACCACAGCTTCACTAGTCTGGTGGCTCTTTAGGAAACTGAGTCCAGTCGATTTTTCTGAAGAGCCCTGTGCAGCTCAGAACAGAAGACTTTCCACTGCCTCTTTAGTTCCTGGGCAGAAATTCCAACTCCATCCTGGGTGTCTAATGCAGCTCTCCGGACAAGGACTATTCTCAATTCTTCTGTGAAACAGGAAAGTTGTCTTTACTGAGGAGATTAATGAAGTGGGATCCAACAGATAAAAGTTTCTTTTCTGGTTGCTTGCCTGAGATTTATATCTGTTTCCTAACTTTTAAAAGATGAGTAAGACTGTTAATAAAAAAGATAATGAAAATAAAAGGATAATAACCCAAGAACCTAGGAGCCTCAAGGAGAAGAGAGAAAAGCATAGAGATCTAACCCTATATGATCTCAAAACTATCACCTTATTAATCATGTTAGGCCTGAAAATATAACTTCTCCCTCCACCCTATCAACCATTTCCAGAAATGCCAGTGCTTCAGAATGCTCTCCTTACTCTCTACCAGCTTGTTAAGGCCTGCCAGCCACACTGGATCTTCATCCCTCTGTCACTAACATTGCTTTCGAAGTTGCAAATTCACAACAACAAAAAAAGCACCTGCCGTCAAAATGTGAGAATTTGTCAAGATTCTGAGTCATGGGCCTTTGGTGGATTGGAATTAGGTGGTGAAGTTCCTTCAGGGAAGGAGGGGTGATTAACATGTGTCCACCCACCACGAGGCTCTGTTCTCACACTTTTCATGGAGCATTTCCTTTCATGATCACAAACGACCTTCAGAGCAGTATTGTTAGTCTCATTTTACAGACCAGGTAAGGTAGGCTCAGGCTATGAAAATTACCCAGAATATTATCGTCAAAGGGTGGGGTTTTTACATGTGTTTTGTATAGTCTGCATTTCACATCTGTGATCACAAACTGACCAAGTATAAATTGCCTTCAAATTATTTTCTGCTATTGCATGAATGCTGCATATTTATTAAAAGCAAATATTAGTTCTCATATTAGATATGCAGATGGTTATAAGGCCTTATAGCAGACAGTTTTGATGGACAAGTTATTCCTGCCTCAACTGGTAAATCTTCAGGCTAATGATACTTTGTATTTATATACCGAGTTCCTTCAAGAAATTTGGTACATTTCAGTGATCAGTGTTAGGCAATCGCATCTGCCTCTGAAACTAACACAGTTTCATTGGATGGCAATATAATTTGGACTCCAAATATAATTTGTTGGTTTTCAATATTTTATCCTCAGGATGCCTTACAAAATACATCAAGAAAGAATATGTTAGTAGGAAATTCATTATTTGATGCTTGTTTGAGGAAAGCAAACTTTGGTCAAAAGGTTCAAATGATAAAGCAGTCAGTTGGAAGAAAACTGGCCACATCCTTTTGGAAAAACATGCTATAAACCTTTAGAAGAAAGACACTAGTGATTTGAATTTTTCATGTTTTCTTGCCAACATTCATATTTTACATGCTTTATTTTACAGTGCTCCAATCCCCCGTTTTATCCTGCGGTATTTTCTAAATGACTGTTTTGTTTTTCTCAAGAGCTTGGAGGAAACGCTTAAGTACCTTAGTAGTGCGTTTGAGGGAGGGGGGATATGAACAGATTGTGTTCCTGCTAAACTCTGTGGGCAATATCTCCATAGTGCTTGTCTTTTTCTCTGTTCATACAGTAATAGAGTCTTTCCCCATGATTTCCTAACTAATATAAATCAACGCTATTCATTTATAGTATCCTGGAAAGGTTGATTTAAGAAGAAATTTACTCAGCTTGAAGCTTTGCATATTAGAAGATGAAGGGTAAAGTTGAAATTATAAAATATCATAAGTAGCTGAACTAATTCTTCATGATTATAAATAAATAAATAAATGCCAGAATTAATCTTCACATGAAACCATTTCATCTTCAAAGAACCATTTAGAAATCTTCAAAAAAAAAAAAACAAAAAAACAGAGCCCCAAACTGAAATTAGCTTCTGGACCAGATTGTGAATTTGTCACAGCCCAGCTTTAGCACGTTTATTTTTTCGTTAGCTCTCCAGAGTCCACTGCTCACAGCACACTCTGGTTGTCCAGAACTTTCCATGTGGTACCCAGTTCAGTCTTGTTCTCTCTGGCATGGTGCCCTGATCCAATGTTTCCAGATCGAATCACATCAAAATTTATCAGGCCTTCGTTTCACTCTCTCGGGAACTTTTCATGAGGAATTAGCCAGCTGTCCTGAGAAACTCATTTACACCGATCTGTAAAAGGATGGCAATTTCATTCCGGTGGTTAGTAAGGAATGCATTCGTATTTTAAAGGACATTACAGGAGTCACAATATCTAAAGCCAATGGTTTTTAAATATTTAGTTTTTTAAAATTAGCATTATTCGGTAGTAAAACCTGTTTTTCAGTGAGGTTTGATAGAAAACAGATGCGAGTGAAAATGCTCTGGGGGAGCGGGGCAGTGAGGGTGGGAGCCATGGCAGCATGGTGGGGTCAGCCCGTGGACAGCCAGTGCTGCGGCTGGACCAGCGCTGTAGTTCCCATCCTGACAGCAGATGCCCTCAGCAATAACCATCAGGAAACTTGGGGGGGCGAGGGGCATATTACCTAAAAGTACTAGAAATTACATGGCACCCCTGGGGCCACACAGCAAGGTGGGGAGTGGAGCGGGGAAGGGTTTTATTGGGGTCTAGGGTGGGGGGCCTAGGGCTTCCTGGGCTCCTGCTTTATCGGTGAATTTAAAACAAAAGAGCAGGAATATAAAGCAGGGGAAAGAAAGAACATGGGGCCCAAATGATCAGGTAGGGAAAACAACCGAGATCTCTGAAACAAAGATTGGGGCTGGGGGTTCTGAAGGCAAGGAGGGAGGGCTGGCTCTTTATGTAGCTGAGTGGCTGGCAAAGTGTTTACTCAAGAAATCCATCCTTGAAATGATGGTTTCTTTGTAGGGGATGCATCCACATTCAGAGTTTAAGGCAGGCACTTATGTTACAAAAAATAGAAAACCCAACTGTCAGGGCTTACAAAACAGCCACTTGTTCTCTGAGTGTTCCCCTGAGGAATCTCTGTGGTTTCAGAAATGAGGTTTTGAAACCTCAGAGAGGTTTCAAACCACCTCTCTGATGATAGCAGTGATAGGGGACTCAAGACTTGGAAAATTGTAGCTTAAGGTAAAAAGTTACAAGTCTAACAAGTAATGTGTATGTTAAGCTTTTGTTTCAGAAACTACAGATAAGGCCCATCCTGGCTCCCTAGAAAAGCAGCCGACCTCCTGGGGCACTGGCTAGAGATTACCCCCTGGGGACAAATTGGAGGCATCCAGGCCTTTTGTGTGACCACCCCTCCCACCTTGGGAATGGCTAACTGCCAAGAACAGAAATGATGCAGCTTCGCTCACCTAATCCTCTCTGAATCTCAAAGCCCTCACCACACCTTGTTTGTCTTCCCCCAACCCCATATAAAAGATCTGGCCAGGAAAGGGAAGGGAAGATGGTTTGTTAGGGTATGAACCCACCGTCTTCTCGGATCGCCAGCCATCTGAATACAGCACCAACAAAAGATTCAATCGCTGTCATTACTTATTGGATTTGGTAGTGACAGGCAGCCCAAACCCCAGTGTCTTTTCCGTTTCCAGCAGCAGGCTAGCTAATAGTGAGAATGTTAGGCACCAGTCTTCCACGTTCAGACCAGTGGTTTTCAACAACAGATGCTTTTGTTTCCCATGGACATGTTTGGCAATATTCAAAGACATTTTCTGAGTTTATTTTAAGAATGTTATTTATTTATTTTTTAGATACAAGGGAAGGGAGGGAGAAGTGGGAGAGAAACACCTATTGGTTGCCTCTCATACACCCCAACTGGGGACCTGGCCCACAACCCAGACATGTGCCTTAGCTGGGACTTGAACTAGTGGCCTCTCAGTTCACAGGCCAGAGCTCAAGCCACTGAGCCACACCAGCCAGGGCACATTTTTGGTTATCATAACTGAGGAGGGGGTAAGTGAGTACTCTTGGCATCTAGAGAGCAGGGAACAGCGATGTTGCTAAAAAAACTGCAATGTAGAGGACAGCCTCCTACAATAGAGTTTTCAGCCTCAAATGTTACAATAGTGCTGCGGTTGAGAAAAATCCTGCTTTAAAGAGAGCTGGGTTTCTTGAGTTCCTAGGGCTCTGGGTGGGGTGGGGTAGGCAGAGAAAAGAAGTCTCCCTTCCCACCGGAACCCTAACCAGAGAGCAACTAGGCCTGGGAAAGGTAGAGAGAGCAGAAACTTGGCAAAATTGTGGGATTTTAAAATTTTGTTATATTTGCACGTTTACTTGCATATATCAGCAGCCAAAAACAAACAAATTAGCTTAGCACTTAGCAAAAAAAAAAAAAAAAAGTTAAATAGTTACAGTGTGACTCACAACCACCAGAGAGTCACCTCATGAATTCCGAAGTGGGAGCTTTCCAGGCCTGTGCGGCGGGGGGCACGTGCGTGCAGAGGTGTCCGCGCATGTCCCTGGTCCCGCTCAGGCTCCAGGAGCAGGGCTGAGGCCAGGCGCCCCCGGGGTCTACCCTCTGCCATCCTTCCTCAGGTGTCAGCGATCGCTGCTACACCCACTTAGCAGCGGGTAGGAGCACAGAGACGTTCTCTTGGAGGAAACCGCATCCTACTTTAAACCTTCTGTGGGGAAGGCAGGTCACTCCCATGTTCCACATTCTCTCACCAAGGACACGCGCTCTGATCTAAACGCCTCGCGCTAGAGCTCATTCTGGCCCCAGTGGTCACTCTCCTGAGCTGTTACTCAAAAAGAGATCAATTTGAAATTTAAAAAAGACAAATATTTGATTACAATTATTAACAGAGTTAAGCGCCTTTGCTAAGTTCCAATTTCCTGAACAGATTCTATTTAAAAGCCCAAGGGACACCAAATTACTTTTAACCCAGGTCATCAGTTCGAAAGGTCTGGACAGACTAAGAGAAAACATACATCAAGCAACTACCCCTCCCCCCACCCCAACCCCGACCCCTTTCGTGTTGTTCCTGCCAACGCAGCAGCCGGCCTGCTATATTGACCCGCTGCACCACCCGCAAGTCACTGACCGCCCCCCCCCCGCCCCCGCACCGTGCTGCCCACCAGCCATGGGGAAGATGAGGGCCCAGACCTCCAAGCCTCTCGTTCCCTTCCTTGCCCGAGGACCGGGGCTTCCAGGGTCGTCGCTGTGAGTGCAGGAGTGACCGACCACCCCAACCTGCAGCCCTACTTCAGCCGCTGCAACTCCATCCGCGTGGACAGCGGCTGCTGGATGCTGTATGAGCGTCCCAACTACCAGGGCCGCCAGTACTTCCTGCGGCGCGGAGACTACCCCGACTACCAGCGGTGGATGGGCCTCAGCGGCTGTATCCGCCCCACCGCCCCATCCTCCGCGGGAGTCCAGTCCCCCTGGCCCCTCGGCGCCCTGCAGTCACACTGGTGTTCGCTCATACTGTAGGACAGTGGCCTTTTTCTGGCTCTAACTGTTCTCTTTTCCTTTATTAGTATCTTTAACTTTTCTTCCACTGAAAAAGTATGTGCTGGAACGCTTTTAATTAAACATTTTATTTTACTTTGTTAGAAATTAAATGGACCTCTATTGGGAAAAATTAGTGCATGGTAGGGTTCAGAGTGTCAACGCCAGGGTGATGGCTAAGCAACTCCTATCTGGGTTACTGGGACTGTTTCCCCCTTTATTCATCTGTAAAGTGAATTAGCATAACAAGAGTAACTACTTTCTAGAGTTGTGATGAGGATAAAAGGAACTTTGCCTGGCACAGGACAAGCCATCTCCTCCCCCAAATATAAGCTATTATTATAAACATCAGGGGTCTCTCAAGTCCTGCCTTTTGATTTGGCAAAACAGGTAACCAACAATGTGATTCTGATAGTTCCTGTGGAGCTCACTCCTACCTAAATACCGCCCCAGCAGCCCCAAATGCCACCGTTAGGGATTCTGCAGTTAGACTAGGACAGAGTCCTGGGGAACACGTACCACTTTTGGTGAAGTTTGAAACCCTCTCAGAGAGTTTAATGTCTTGATAGGACCCAGACTGGCATTAGGAGCCTGAAAATCTGGGCTTTTCCTTTTCCAGTCCTGACACTTCTAATCTCAGGCTGCAAGCTCTGTCTTCTCCTAAAAAAGGGAAAGGGCTGAAAATGGCGCTCCACGTGTTTCGGGCTGCGTGCTGCGAAGACCAAATTAGAAAATGTGCACGTGAGTTGAGTCCTTTAGGAGCCGTGGAGATGCGCTATCTTTTATATGTATCTGGTCTTTTATACCACAGAATGAATTCCTTATGAGACTCTCCCCGAAAGAGGAGTTAATGGTGGAAGAAGGAGGGCATTGAGATGACGGGTGACTGTTGGGGAGGAAGAGAAAAGAAGAAACAGGTTAGGACAGCCCAACTTCCCTTTTTTCTAAAGGTTTTATATTCTCTTGATTCTTTACGGGCCTCCTTCACGACCTTGAACTTCCATGTTTGTTTATTACCTTAAGCAGATTCACTGGAGCATGTATTAAAATTGAGAACGGAACCTAATCTTTATGATGGCTCTTGCTTCTCAGGACTTTAGAGTAGCAGGGCTTAAAAAGGAAGGGGTCAGGGATTGCGTGGTCTCAGGTGCCACCAATGTGTGATGTCACTTGGAGGCAAAGCAATTCAGCTTCCTTTTCCCCCAGCCTCTTCTAATGTTGAGATTCAGAATAATACCCCTTTTCCTTTCTTCTTTAAATATTTAATTATATTGTCATTCAAGGACCATTTCAGTCCACCATAAGCCAATGAGGAGCAAAATATATAGAGATAAATTGTTATTTAAGAATGATACTAAATAGAGCCAGCATGCATGATTTGCCTAGATTTTGGCCCTGGAAAACTCCAGGGAACACCATTCGTATCTTGATTTATGTGAATGGTGTCTTTTCAGTTTTCCTGTGCACAGCCTTCACAAATGTACACAGTGGCCCTGGTGTTGACCTTCTTTTTAATTTGTCATCTTTGATACTGAAAGACCAAGAAATGTCCATCTCCCCCAGGGTTGGGCTGCGTATGCTTATTTGCTAAAGGCTGGGTTTTCTGACTTTTTCTTGTCTGCTGACTGCTGCATCCACAGTCCAGGTTCCATAGGATCTGACTCTGTGAGAGGGAAGGTGACAGAGGCCTGATGGTGGAGTTCACTGAGGACTGCTCCTCGCTTCACGACTGCTTCCACTCTAGTGAGATCCACTCCCTCCACGCGCTGGAGGTCTCCTGGGTCCTCTACGAGATGCCTGACCCCCAGGGCCAGCAGTACCTCTGAGGCCGGGGGACTGCAGGTGCTACCACGACAGGGGCGCCATAAGTGCCGGAGCGGGCTCACTGAGGAGGGCCCTGGATTTCTACTGAAATGTTTTTTACTCTACCCTTTTCTCCACCTGGACGCTAGTAAAATATTTCCTGTGTGTTTCACGTAGTCATGTAGTCCTCTTCTCCTCTCAGGCTCCTGGGAAGGGCTCAGCAAAAATCGAGCTGGGAACAGTGTGCACTTTCTTACATGTATCGGTGGAAAGGGTGGTATGGGGGGTGGAGCTGGGGAGTTAAGAGCACCACCTCTGTAGCCAGAATGCTGGGTGCAAATCCACCTCCTAGCTGTAGCGGATGGGGCAAGTAATTAGCCTTTCTGTGCCTCAGTTTCCTAATTTGTAAAAGCTGGGATAATAATACTCATGATGTTGTGATGGATTTAATGAGTTACTATTTTTATATCACAGATGTTAACTTTACATACAGTAGTTTCTAGGAAACTGTTCTGTAAGCTTGTGGGTGAAATATTTGGTCACCTTCTTAGTCCTCTTTCCTTAGTCAAATTTCCTTTTGGAGATTGCATTACATGGAACAGCTAAGTGAAATTGCATCAGAGATACAGTTAGAGATAGACTTGTTCAGATAACTGTGTCTGACACATCTAAAAATATGTGACTGGCTGAATAGATTTATTAATATTTATGTTTCCAGAGCACAGATATAAGAACCCAGTGCCACTTTAATAAATAGCCCAAGGGTCTCTTCCAAACATTTTTCTGCTCAGCAGAGGTACAGAGCACTCAGGCAGTGCGCACTGACAGAAGTGAGCGCCGAGTGGCAGAAGCAGAGACAGAATGGGCATGATCGGGAAAATAAAATGCCACCATACACCGCAAAGTGTGGGATCTGAACTGGTTAGGATGATGGTGTCCCTAGACTCAGGTCAGTCTTTATTACATGCAGTTGTTGAATCAGCATTTAATAACAATCATAGCGCTGAGAGAAAAAAGAAATTTATGGGAACCAATTTAACTGAGTTCAAAATTTCTTTTCAGAAAGATGAATTTCATCCAATGAAATATGAGTAAGTATTCCATTACACTATGGGGTTTTCTTTAAGAGTAAATGCTAGAACTCTCAGTTTCCTATATTTACATGCAATGAGAGGAAATGAACTGCTTCCCAGCGGAGGGTTTTGCCTTAATTATGAAAATAGCAACCTCGTGTTGGAATAAGTTCTTGATGAGCTGAATGGCCATGATTACCAAAGGACCATTGCCAACGGTTTTTTCAAGAACCTACTTGAAAAAATACATAAAGTATCAATATGCTACGAAATACACTGTTCCCCAAACCCCAAACATTAAAGGAAACAGTAGTCAGATTACTTATGCCTGACACTGTACTTCCCTAACTCGCATGCTCCGGGTACTTGAAGACACTCCAAAGACAGGTAGATCCACGCTGACTGGCGCGGTAGTCACCCCCACACGCTGCCATTGCACACTGGAGTGGGGCGAGTCCAGATGAAGATGCGCCCAAAGTGCTGAGTACACACCAGATGTCAAATGTGGAAACTGCAATGAGAACGACCTCAATATTTTCATGTTAATTTAATATTGAAATAATATTTCTGATATACATTAAGTTAAATAAAATCTATTATTACAGTTAATTTTACCTGCTTCTTTTAACAGTTTTAATGGGGCTACTAGAACATTTAGGGTTACATTTATGTCTCTCATTATATTTCTACTGAGCAGACACTCGGACTAAAAAGATGAGCTGCAATTTGTAGCCAGCTATTGTTCAGCCTGAAAACTAGAAATTAAGAGATGGCAGAGCACACGTTTAGGTTTTACATAGTCATCAAACATCCATTCCCTTACAAGGAGGTACTCAATTAGATGGCAGTGTTCACTGATCGCTGACTGAGGCAGTGGGTCCCAGCCCTGTCACCTTGTTCCATTAACTACACTGACTTGAAGTTACAACCACAAACGTGAATGACCCCCCATTGTACAGGCACAAGTCTCTTCTTTCCTCAGCTAATTTCCCCCAACTCCCTCTCCCTGCCCTCTGATGGCCCTTCACTTACAGCATTTTCATTCTGGAAGCTGACATGTTTGCCTCTTCTACCAGATTCCAAGCTTCTAAAGCGAGGACAGTGTCAAACATGATTGTATCTTCTGTAGCATCTAGCTGAGTGTGCCTAGTACAAAGCAGCTCCAGTGATGCCGCATTCATAGACCCATAAGAGGAAAATGCACGTGTGAAGCAATGGTTTCTGAAGATTTGAGATGAAAGAGTTACACATTAAAAAACATTCCTTTCTGGAGATAGTACCTTGACCTAATTAAGGCAGGAGGAGTAAATCTAAATACCTTGGGTGGCCGAAAAGGAAATGGGTAAGTGGGCAGTTGCTGGTGTATGGCGGTGGGGGACAAAATATAACCACATTCTCCAAGTTGATGGTAAAACTTGCCCATTTATCAAGAGCTATAAGTGGGATGAAAGGAAGGGACCACTCACCAGCCTGGAGCTGGGCTACTGTCTCAATGTCACTCCTTCGCCGGCCTTGCTCAGCATGCACTGTACACCCATGCAAGAGGGTAGTGGATGTCTTTTCTCCATGTGCCTTCTGTTTAATCTCTACCCTGTCTTCCTCCTTGTCCGGAAGCTTCTCCTTTGTGCGAGGATCTAGAATTGTCACTTCCAGCTGAATCCATGAATCACAGGTTGTAAATTTGTGCTGGAGTTTCCAAAGACCTGCCTCCGTGGACTGTATTCTCTACCCTCCTGCTCTGTACGGTCTCTACATGTTTTCATATGTTGTCTTTCTCTTAGTTTTGCTGAAAATAGAGTTTGCGTTTATATTCATGCACTGTTTTGCTTTTGTAAGATACAGAAGAGGAGAAGAAAATGGTCTTGGGCCACATATCTACACCAAGCTTTTGTTTCCTAGTGAATATCAAATGGGAGCACCTCTTCAAAATGAAGGTGAGTTGTTGATTTTCTGAGCAGAGTGGTCTTGAAAGATCCTTGATGAATATATGCAGTGCTGTGGATTTGGGAGACTTCTCCATGGAGTCGTGGTGAACCCACAGAATTGTCGATATACCCAAGGAGAGTGGTCACACACTAGGGGTCAAACTCCTAGTAAGCTGATGGAAGCCAAACTGTTTTTAATAAGGAATTAAAAGAAGTTAGCTGGAAATCAATATGCCAGTTATCGTTTTGCTCAACAGTATGAAAAATTGTTAAACCAAGGATTATACTCCAAACTTTTATGTTTTTAAACAATTTGGTCTGTTCTTCAAGATTTTTTAAAAATTTCAAATCCATCTTCATTAAACCTTGGCTGCTGTCTACAAAAAGAAACATTGTAAGTAATATGAAGACCAACAATAAAATATTTTTAAAATAATGACTATATTTCTGTAAATTAAAACCCATGGAGTGATTTAATATATTTGGTGAATCAAACCCTATATTCAAAGATAAATTATTTTTTATTTAATTTTAAGATTTTTTTTAGAGCGAGAGAGATTTGTTGTTTCACTTATTTATGCATTCATTTGCTGCTTCTTGCATGTGCCCTGACCAGGGATTGAACTCACATCGGGATGATACTCTAACCAACCAAGCTACTCAGCCAGGGCAAAGATAGATTCTTAAAATCAGATTCAGTACACCAAAATAATGTGTGTGCACACAAGTTTGTATAGAAATTGATCTGAAATGATATATGTACATGTGTGTCTAGAAACAAATCTGATCAAAATATTCTTCATGATATCAACAGTGGTTGTCTTATAGATGTGACTATTTTTCCTATTCTCTTCATTTACTTGCCTATATTCTCTTATTCTTCTTTTTACTTATTGTGATTTTTTTTAAAAAAGCAAAACAATCACACTAAAGAAGAGGAACAATAAAATCCTGTGAAAGAGAAAAAGACTTTTAATTTCTCCCTTAACTTTTCAAGCACTGTTGGCATTGGTCTAGATTTTATACAGAGTGTAAGAAATACCTCTTTAACTGCTCTGGCCTAATCAGTACCTTAATCATTTCTGAGCAGGATCACATGCCAGTACTTAGGAGAACAACCACATTTTATGAGAGTTGTGATGATGAGAAAAAGGTCAGGAAACTGCTGAAGAGATAAAAATAGTAAGTGCAGTAGGGAGCGAGAAAGCACAGTCGCGTGTCTTGAACTTCAGCATCCGACGATGAAATGTTGAGAGGAATGAGGACTGAATATAGGCCATACAGTCCTTTTTTAAAAGATTGTGGAGGTGCTGTGCATAGAGCTCAGATTGCAAATGTTTAGTGGGAGGACACCAGGTCTCATTAATACACAGGAGGTTTTTCCCCCCTCTTTTTATTCACTGCTTTTTCAACTACTGAGCAAAAGAATCAGGGAAGACGCGGTCTAATTCAATAGTCCCTGAAATGTAAAGAATGTACATACGGTCTGAGAGGGAGGATAATTAAACTAGAGGGACCCCGATGTCTCCTGTCCTGTCAATGGTACCGACAGTTAGGTCCAAGGAATAAATCTCATTCTGAATATGGGAAGGCAGTAAAGACCTGCATTTTGGTTGCAGAGGAATTCAAAGGGAGAGACTTCCCTTTAAGATGCAAACCCTGATATTTTGCAGACACGTTTGAAAATGTAGAGTAGCTTTTCACGGAATCTGAAAAACTAAAACCTAGAGAATTTGGGGAATCCATGAACTATTTGTTAACATGCCTAGCAGAAAACCTAAACATTGCACACTGTTCTTTGTAAACAAAATGCTCATAGACCAAGGCAAAGAAAAGATTCCATATTTTGCCAAATAAAATGTATACCCATGATTTTGGCCCAAACTTTCAGGAAAAATTTTTTTCATTTTAATTCAATTTTTATGTATTTATATTTAGATACTTGTGGGGTTTTTTTTGCATTATATAGGAATTTTAGCATTTATCTTTTAACAATTATGGTACAAGAAATTTTATGTAACAGATAATTACAAACCACAAGAAGAAATACGAGGTATTTCAGGTACTACCCACGTACAATGTGCATCCTTATTTTTCCTTCAAAAATTTGGGCAAAAAAGTGTGTATGAAATTTTGTTTTGAAAACAGATGTTGGTTTTCAAGACTAAGTTCAAGTACTTGTTTGAACAAGATGAGACCAGTGGGAAGTTCCCAAGATGTGTTGACATGCCGTTATGTTTATCCTGCCCCACTTATAGCTATAGAGAAAGATGCTGTCAGGCTGACTGACTACATCCGCCACTGACAAGGAAACTAGAAATTTGATAAAGCTTCTGCATATTGAGGCATAAATTGTTTACAGCACTTGAGAGGTAAAGAGTTACTTTAGTAGGAGTTATGTGTACTGATCAGTTTCATGAAACTCCTTTGCCCTCGCCAGGAGAGGGGCTGAATGCTGTACTGATTAATTAAATGGAAGGAGAAAAGCAGTGACATTTGACTCATAGCCTGACTTTACAAATAGGGTTCATTTCACACAAGAGGACTATTTGTGATACATTGATGCTGGTTATGTTCACTCACAGCTTTATGTCAGATGTAGCTAAATCAATTATAATATCAAATTGGAGGGGGAAATGCAGAAAGGAGAGGAGAATTGTCTTCAGGCTTCAGAGTCTGTTTACAGCTTAGGACTTGATATATCGGCTCTGTGAGAAATGAAGGCAGTGCAACATTTTCTAAATTGCTTTCTCAGAAACTCTCAGGCTGCATGCACACTGCCTCTGCACACTCATTAGTGGAGAAGGACACCACATGCTTCCTAGTTCATTTTTTAAAAAATGCCTTTTCTCCTGGCCTTATCTTTAAGTGTGCCCATGTGCCTTGTATTTTTAATGGCATTCCCAGTTACCAATATCAATAGCTTGGCTCCACTATATTAGCTGAGTGTGAAGCTGGTGTGCCGTAGCCCAAGTTGTCGCATGGTACAGTGAAGTGAGAATGACCTTGGAAATCAGAAACACTTGGATTTGGCTCTCTGCTCGTCCATGAACAGACATGCAGCTTTGGGTGTACTAATAACCCTTTCAAAGACTTCATTTCTTTGTGAAACGGGGACAGCGAGACATTGCATGTATCTGCCTTGTGCCTGGCCAGGAGGAGACAGGGTGTTTAACAACTGTGGGTGTCATGTCCTTCCCTCACTGACACTGACTGCTGTATTTACCTGGTGAGTTAAGGTGGAGCACTTGGCTCCCATTTCCTGTTTAGTAAAATGAGGATATGGAGAAAGGTGGAACCACCTAGCATAGTGTCTGATATGTAATAAATGCTAATTTGATTTTTTGCCTTAATTTTAAAAGTGCTGTGTTTGAAATTAATATTTGACTACATTAGATTGAAAAAATACACCCATCTAATTTTTCCATTATTGGATTTGTCTTACCAAATGTGTTC
The DNA here is from genome assembly GCF_019186645.2 of Phyllostomus hastatus. Taxonomy (NCBI): domain Eukaryota; kingdom Metazoa; phylum Chordata; class Mammalia; order Chiroptera; family Phyllostomidae; genus Phyllostomus; species Phyllostomus hastatus. The sequence continues at coordinate 15,793,459 of NW_025333583.1, read as the reverse complement.
TCATCAGTAAATAACAAAATAGTAGAAAAATAACTTAGAAAATCCTTGTTCTCTGAATTCTACTATGTCTCCATTACATATTGATGAGAATACACTCCATGTCTCCCTATTTTTTAACTCCATTAGTAAGTTCTTCCAGCCCATAAAGGATTCTTATAGTACAATCAGGGCTTATAAGATCTCACCTATTCTGGCCCTGTTCTTTCTTTGTCAGAAGGGAAAATAATCAATGGAGAGTGGGAAGAGCCCAAGGAGAGAAGAGTGAACATCAGAATCGAAATCTGTTTCAATCTGAGAAATGAACTTCTGAGTCGTTTTGTCTCCTCTGCCTCAGATGCTGGTCATGCCAGTCAGGGCATTGGAATGTGAACCTAGTGCTCATGTGTGACGGAAGGTTCCCTCCCAGGGACCAGGGAACAACTGGAGAGAGGAGTGCTCACCCAGGGAACAAAATGGTCTTTCTCTGGACATCGGTGTTGACTGACTGTAGAGAAAATGGAGTTTTACCCAGGGTGTTTTTGTACTCTAAAGAAAATTCACTGAGCATCATCAAGATTCTAGAATTCCTTTCCCATGCCCCTCCTGAAGAATCAGCAGGATCAAGAAAAATAAGTGACAAGATGTGGGGGGATTGTCTTCATTTTATCAGCGTTCCATTTTCACTTCTCTCTTCCTTCACGGAAGATGCAACACTCTCTTGCCCCCCGCCCCCAAGTCCACGAGTGAAACCAGGTAAGTGTAAATATCTTTTGAAATTGAAATCTGATTATTTCTAAAGTGGCTCTCCAGAGTTACCATAGTTTATTCAGGTGAGTTTTTGTGAGCATCACTATATCCTAGAAGAATACTAGTCTATTCTGAGAAAGGCATTCCTTTGGTTATGAAAACTTTTTCATATTTAAGAATAGTCTGAAAAGTGAAAATTTTTCTGACTGGAAGAGTTAAAGAATGACCTGCTAAACTGATACTTTATCAAAAATAACTCAGTGAGGAAAGTGGGAAGCGAGACAGTGTCAAATACACATTCATTGAAAGGGGAGATGATGTCAATCTGAAAAAAAATCTGCATATAATCTGAAGTCTTGCCTAAATCTCACCTGTGGGGGATAAAGAGAATGGAATTGTGGGAGACCTCTGCATAACAAAAGGCTCTGGCAGGCAATGGGGAGAGATGCAGCCCCAGGTCATTCTAAGTAATAGAATTTACTGTATCTCATTTACACTAATTGGAAAGCTTCTACTCTTTACCTTCTCACATGCAGAAATACTTGATGTCTTTTGCTGTTGTTGTCAGTGGTGGTGGTGGTGGTGGTGGTGGTGTTGAAGACAACTTGACCTTTAGGATCTGATACACCACAGGTAGCTCTTGACCACGCTCTCTATGCTCATTCTCTATGTCACAACGGGAACAAAACTTTTTTTTTTCTTTAACAGATACAAATCTGTAAGAACGATTTTTGTATTTTCCAGCATTTTTTCCCAAAGACTTGCAATGCCTATTTCTGAAAGGAATTGAGATGGCTTTAAAATTAAAATATAGGGTGGGGGGAAAGGCACTTACATCTAAAACAAACCAGATTCCATTTGAAGCAAACACAGCACCCTTCAGATGGATGGATCTGAAGCGTGTTGGGGCAGAGAAGTCATTGTCTCCAAGATCTCTGGCATCCACCACAAATAAAGGAAACATAAAGCAGCGTGGCTTTCACTTTATGACAATATAAAGTGAATTCATCCATCTGTAGAAGTAAGGTTTTTTTAGACTCCAACAGCAGCTTAAATTTACCGTAGGGACCCTTGTTTGCAGGTGCAGGGACTTGGTGCTGGAAATGCACAGCCAGGAGACGGTCATTGCTGAGAGCAAGGGGATGCTTTCCTCCATCAACTCAAGTCAACTGTGTCAGGAGTTACAGGGCTTAGCAACCTGGACAAAACACGGAGTAACTATTACAACTCAGTAATAAAGAGACAACAAGGACATAGGTTTTTAGAAATGAGAAGATCAAGAAACTGAGAGGCTAGAGTTTCAGATGGGTCTCACACACTGACACAGCTAAGTGTGTAACCAGGAGTGATACAAATCCATGAAAAAAGAAAGAATAAAAGAGGTTGGTAGATAAAAATAATAAGGCAAAAGGTTAAGTTGGATTGCCCAAGTTTCAAAGAAGTACCTCTTTTACGAGAGGGTAGGGGAATAGTAGACTTCACCCCAATCCTACTTTTCCCGAAAGATAATGACCAGTCACCACAATTGAAGAACAACTTTCAACACTCTCCCAATGGCAGCCATGTCTATCCTAAAGCAAAGAGTGTATGACCACGATAGCCTACTCTGGGGCCAGAGGTAAAAAAGTCTTTTCTTCTTGATTTGCATCTCAAATAAATAAACCTCTTCCATTAAAACAGAAAATAAAAATAAAGGCAAATATGGGCAAAAAGATCTGAATGGATATTTCTCCAAAGAAGATATTCAAGTGGCCCATAAAGGTGTGAAAAGCCGTTCACCTGTGATTAGCCATCAGGAAAATGCAAACCAAAAGCCCCAGGAGATGCTGCTGCACACTCACTGGGATGGGCAGAGATGGGCAAGGGGGGGAGTATGGGACAACTGTAATAGAATAACAATTAAAAAAAGATTTTAAAAAGGGATGCATGTAATTTAAAAAGACGGAAACTAGCAAGTGTTGAAGAGGACTTGGAGAAAGTGGAACCCTCGTGCACTGCCGGTGGAGGTGGAAACGGTGCAGCTGCCTTGGAAAACAGCCCGGCAGTTCCTCAAACAGTTAACCATAGCTTTACCGTTTCACTCAGAAATCCCAGTGCTAGGTATTTACCTAAGAGAAATGAATGTACGTATCCACATAAAAATCTCAAACGAATGTTTATTGCAGCACTACTCGTAACAGCCTGAGATGGAAACAATGCAAATGTCCATCCAGTGATAGGTAAGAAGACAAAATGCAACGTTTTCATGCAATGGAATATTATTTGACAATAAAAAGAAATGAAGTACAGTCTGTCTTGGAGCACTGTTTTGGAAGCCTGCCACAGGGAGCATACATTGTATGATGCCATTAATAGGAAGTCTCCAGAATGAACAAATTTATAAAGACAGAACTGTAAATTAGTTGTTGCCTAGGGACAGGGTGGATGATTGGGTGGTATGCAAATTACATCTTAACAAAGCTGTTAAAGACACAAAGCAAAGCTTCAGGGTGCAGGGCTCACAATGCCACAGACAAAATGATCTTAGAATTTTTTTAAATCAAATTTTCTTTAGTAACTTTCTTTAACTTCCTACTCTACAATAAGATTTCATATTTGATACTTTATCAGTAAAGTTGATAAAAAGATAATTTTCTGAACAAAGGATGTGCAGAATATATTATTGGTTTCCCCTAAGTCCTACACAATTAGTAACAGATGTGCAAACAGAAGCTTGGTTTTCTGATTTTCAACTTACGAGTTGGTCTCTTAGCAACACAAACCCTTCAAGATGCTGTCTCCAAACCCTTAAGCCCAGAATCTGAAATTGTATTAAAAAGCCAAGAAATATAGTCACAGGAATGTGTTATTAAAATAAAAATGTATGGATTTTGACCCTCAAACCTTTAGAAAATGCAATACAAAGTAGTCAGGGCTCATTCGAGCCAACATTAAAATAAATCATTTCTCACCACAAATTGTGATTTTAAAAAGGGCCTCTTTTTACGTTCTTCCTTGCAAAAGGGATTTCTTAGGAAGAAGACAGAATCTGTTAGCAGACAGTCCATTTTTTTCCCTGACCTCTCACCCACTGGTTTTAAAATTATATTTGCTACTCAGTATGTCATTGGGGTGAAGAAATACTCATGGTACATGGGCGGACAGAAAGAACAGAGTGCTCTAGAACTGAAGTAGGAAGAGCTGAAGGTTGAAGGGGTCTTTTAGAGATCCATTTAAACTCTTATTTAAATAAGCTGTTATTTTTAATAGCTCAAATCAAATGAATTTTTCAATATCATCTCCGTTCTGCAGAGGAAATGGAATGCTCTCTGGGTACAATGGACAAAGAGATATACTTCCCTCAAAGCCTTCTCTGATCGATCTTCCAAACCTTTAACTTACTTTTCTTGGTCCTATTAACATTTTTGTTATCTTTCTGTAAAGGCTTTAGCTATGCTTTAGACCTTTGGTCTCTGGTATCTAGACAAGTCCCTTCCATGGAATGGGAACTCAAAAATGTCACTGTTCCAGGCGCTGGTCTTTGCCCTAGTGGGCAGTGAGTTTTTATTCCCCCACTCTAAAAATCCCAGCTTCCCCAAACCCACATCTTTGCTGTCTTCCTGTCTCCTCATAAAATGAACTATGTTTCTAGGAATGAAGAGCCACATCTAGTTTGGGACTATGATTTGACTTTTTTGAAAATCAGCAAGAGAAGTGAAGAGGTTGCTCAGCAGTTGTGGACCTAACATGTGACCAATGACAGGAGGGGGACAGAGAAGTCAGACAGGTGACCGACAGGAAGTGCAGTGACTGGCGTTTCAGAGGACAATGCTGATCTGCCAATTATACTTGTTTATATGTTGCTTCAGTTGGCTATGTCTTTGCTGTGCACACCCTTCACAGTTCTGCTAACTATGTCCGGGGTAATACTGCGGGCCTCTGGTGGTAAGAATTAAAAGGAAATTGTATACATCCTCTTCCCAAGCCTCTAGTCTCCACCGTGTGTTAAGGAGGTAAAATTTGGCTCACTATAAACATTTCTTAGCAAGCAGACAAAAAGGAAGAGCCAATAATTGAGCCTCAGAAGGAAATAAAAGCATGCTATGGTATATAGCAAAGTTTTTCACAGCAGTGATCCCTGAGCAAAATAAGTATTTTGTGGCAGAAAACTTGATCATATACCTATATATTAACTACCCCTTTTAAAAACCTCATTCTTGTTTTTCCTGTTCTCACAGGGGCTGTGCTTTTTTTTTTTGGTATTTGCCGTTTTGCTTCAAATTTTAGAAGTAGAGTATAAATACAGTGTAAAAGGTATCATGTGAGGAGACATATGGTGACAAATTGTTCCTTTAAAATATTGCTATGTCCATTTAAGCCTCACTTAGATTATCTAATCCATGTTTTGAGCTATTTCACTATCCTGTACCCCATAGGCTGCCAAATCATGCCACCCTCTCCTTCCAACCCTGGTTTTAAATTCATATCCATCATCCTTCCAGCTACTCAAAATTTACAAAAAAACCTCTCAGATAATGTTTGACTCTTCTTTTACTATACTTAAACTGCAATAACATATGTGTGTGTGTGTGTGTGTGTGTGTGTGTATACACAATGTGCTTTATCCACATATATACATATATAAAAAGGAATACTTTTCAGCCATAAAAAAGAATGCAATTTTGCCATGTATGATAACATTGATGGGCCTCAAGGGCATTATACTAAGTGTAATAGGTTAAACAGAGAAAGACAAATACCGTATGACCTCACCTATATGTGGAATCTGAAAAAAATAACAAAACAAAGCACAAACAAATAATCAGGCTCATCGATGTGAAGAACAAATTGGTGGTTGCCAGAGGCAGGGATGTGTAGGTGGGAGAATTGAGTGAAAAGGGTCAAAATAAATAAGGGGAAGAGACGTACGGCATGGTGATGATAGTTGGCAATGCTGTGTTGCATGTTTGAAAGTCGCTGAGAGGGTAGATCTTAACAGTTCTCATATCACAAGTAGAATCATTTTTTGTAATTATGTAAGGTGATTATGTGGGCTAGACTTATTGTGGCCATCATTTCACCATGAATGCAAATATCAAATCATTGTTATACACCTAAAGCTAATATAATGTCAAATCATATTAATAAAAAGTATGACAGAAAATGTACTTGAATTTATCAGAAGAAAAGAAAGTCAATATGAATAGATAAAATCATTTTTATCCCAAAATACTTTAGTTCCAAAAGTATCTCTTAAATTTATTTAAAAAGTGACCTGGGATCTGTATCATATTTCATTTAGTACATATTTCAGCTTTATACATGAACTGTTGTACACCCACCATGAGACACTAAAGTAATTACAGCACTTAGAATTCCTTCCATAACTCACTTTTTGTAATTTTGTCATTTTTTTATACTTTCAAAAAATTTAATATGCACATTATATTCTGTTTTTAGCCAAATTCCCAGTTCCATGGACTCATTTCTCTGTGCAGGTAGATTCAATATTTACATCTGTCCTTTACTGTGGTTTCTCCCTAACTGACCGGGCAGCAGAAGAGTGGTCCCCAAAGTCTGCTTTAAAATCCGCAGAACCTGTGCCTCCATCACAACAGAGATTTTATGAATGTGCTTCAGTTTAGGACTTTGAGTTGGGGAGATTACCCTGGATTATCTGGATGGGTCCAATATAATCACAATATAATATTTAATTACAAGAATTCTTAGAGTAACAGAAGGAGGCTGGAGGGCGAGCCAGAGAGATTTGACAGTGCTATACTGCTAGATTTGAAGATGGAGGAGACAGCCGTGAGCCGAGGGATGCAGTCAACCTTTAGTCTCCGGAAAAGGCAGGGAAGCTGATTGTCCCCTAGAGTGTCTGGAGGTGCCACTGACACCTTGATGGTAGCCCAGTAAGACTAGTTTTGGACTTTTATCTACAGAACTGTAAGATAATACATCTGCGCTGTTTGTTAATTGTTTATAGCAGCAGTAGGAAATGAACATAGCTGAGTTCTTTGTTTTGATTTATTTCTGGAATACTTGGATTTGGTCAAGCAGGCTTTTATTAGTGTTTGAGGAGGTGTATTCTCTGAGTTCTTAAATGTTTGAGAATGTACCTCTCTTGTCCTTATGTCAAGTACACCTACTAAGGACACCTTGTTACTGAGATCTTTTATAAACATTTTTCCACTCTCTTCTCCTAATTCCTGGAAAAACGTGTTTCTTCTTTGTGCATATTTTAGATCCTTGATATTTTAAGATTTTTTCTTTATACTTCATTTTAGTAAACTACACAATTCTCTCTGTTGGTGTTGATTATTTTGTGCATGCACACATATTTACTGAGAAATGGAAAGGATTTGATTTACAGAGTGGCATATTTGTTTTTGAGAACAGTTTTCTCTACTGTATCAATGGTTTATAATTCTAACGTTATTTACCTTAAGAAATCAATTAGGTTAATGCTGGACTTTTTTTTATCTCTTAAATACATAATCTTTATAATTTATATTTTGTACATGTTCTTTGCATTGTAAAATTTTTTCAATACTGACTACTGTCTCTGTGACTATAATTTCACTTTATATATTCTTTCCTGTGGCTTATAATATGGCTTGGCCTCTGGAGTGTTTGTGCGTTACATCTGCCCTCCCCAGTGAAGCGATCTGTTTTGCCCTCCTTCTTTTTCTCCCTCCTCCTCCTCCTCCTTCTTCTATCCTCTATCTTCAACCTTCTAATCTTGTCTTTGAACCTCACTGCACCTTTATTGAAATTTTTCTAGATGGTTGATTTGGTCAGTATTTCACTTAGGATTATGAAGGATTATTTTTCCAATGCCTTCACTTATCTTTTGCCCAAGTTACCTCAAAGATATTTTCATAGGCGTCACATATTCCTTTATAACCATTGCTTTTTTTCAATGGAAAGAGCCCCTTGTAAGGTGTGAGCTTGCACAGTTGGCAGTTTTCATTCGGGTTTTGCTTTTTAAAAAACACTCTTTTTATCTAAGGATAAATGTTCAGGGTTTTATATGAGTCACAGAAAAAGCTCTGAGGCCACAGGTCCTCAGAGGTTCTGTGAGTGAATCAGTACCTTCCAGTGGGCTTATTCTAATAACTTCTTCCTAGGCCAGATAGCTATGGAGGATGCACTGAAAAAGTGCTTGTCAGCATAATTTCCCCTTCAAATCCATGCTTTCTGAAGTATGGATGTTTTTCAAATAACATTATCCACTTCTCTGGTCAGACATACCCCTAGATCTTTTCACTACATGATCTAAAATTATTTTTTAAATTTCTAATACTATTCATTTCAAAGGAATGTAAACATCTGCATTTGGTGTCTTAACTGATGATTCTGTGGCAACTAAAACTGTCTTGGGCACATCACAAATGCTCCGAATGTACTGGATAGTTAGTTTAATTAATTGACAATTTTTCTCTCCTTTCAATATTTAATTAACAAAGACAAGAATAGCTTCAGCTATTTAAAATACAAAGTACTCTCGGGTCAGTGGGTTTTATCTTATACAGTAAGGCAGGTATAACATGCAAATAGTTGTGCGTGTGCACAGGAAACGTGTGCATTGTCCTACCTCTGGGATGATGAGAGGTTTAAAATATCTACCCATGGCAAGGAGACATTTCTCACTAACTCTACCTCTGGATTGGGTGTAAAAATATGTCCATTCCTATATGGGTAAATTTTAATTTTCTACCAGATGACAAATATTTACTACTTCTACTGCTATTTAAACATCTACTATGTGCCAGGCACTATGGTGGGCATTTTTGGGTATGTCGGCCAACAAATGAATAAAAATCTATGCTTCTACAAAAGCAGGGCAAGGGCCAGGTCCAGGGTGAGCCTGTACTTGTGTGACCCTGGAGTAAGTGTCCCCTTCAATTGTGTGACCTAGGGGCCTTGCTTACATCACCCTAGGCCATCCCTATGACATGAACCTTATACCCCACTGGAAAAAACAGGCAATGAACAAGATTAGTAAGTAAAACATATGGTACCCTAGATTATGATAAATGCTACAGGGTAAAATAAAGTAAAAAAATGGGATGGTAAGGGGTGTTTGTTTGTTTAGGGTAGAGGAAGATTTGTCATTTCAGTTAAGGGTGTCCAGAATGGTTTCCCTGAGAGGTGGCAGTTGAGTAAGCCTGAAGGTAGGAGAGGTAGTGAATCCTGTGGAGACCTCGGAGAGGCGTTCTAGACAAAGGAACAGCAAGTACAAGGGGCTGGGGCAAGAACTTACTCAGTATTCTAGAACAACGGAAAACAGGCCAGTGGCTGGAGGGACATGAGCAAAGAAGAGTTGTAGGTGAGAAGGAGAAAATTCTGAGATGGTTGAAGAGTGAGAGAGAAAGAGGCAGAACAGTTAGCCTGTTAATAGCTGTGGATCAGCTCCACAACAGGCCGCTCACATTTCTGTGCACCTGTTGGATCTTTGAATTAATTTTCAGGTGGCTCTTTTCACAGGTTATTTAAATCATCCATCATCAATTCCAGGAGTTTCCACTTCTCGCTTACATGCGGGATTTCTTTATTTGGACTCTGCACCTATCCCATAGCTGGCCCCACTTCACTCTCTCCCACCCTTTTGCCTGTAGCTAATGTAAATTCCTTCATATGGGTTACACCTTTCTTCCCCCTTGCTCCTGCTTGATGTATAAAAACACTTGCATACTCCAAGACAATGGACATGTCTTTCCTAAGCAGCCATGCTGTTGGTGATTTAGACTCCATGCCCCCAAACTGGTTCTTAGTTTGTTATCAACGGCATAATAAACCCTTTCTTTTCAGAATAATTCAGCCACAGATGTTAAAAATTTTTTTCAACATAGGAAATCTGTGGTAAGAGTTGGCCCAGATCAGGATGGAAATGAGACCACTATGAAGACTTTGGCTTCCATTCTGCATGAAGCACTGAAGAGTTTGGAGTTAAGAACTGTCATGGCCTAACATATTGTAACAGGAAGACCTTGTTCTGTCTACAGAAAAGACAGTAAGGTTGCAAGGTTTAAGTGTTGAGGATCAGATAAGAGTCAAATGTAATGATGTAAGATTCTGGACATATTTTTAATGTGAAGGTATTAGAAATATTGTAGATTTGAATGGAGAGGGGAACAAAAATGGAGATATCAAGGATGGCCCACAGTTTTGAGCCTTAACAGCTAGAAAAATAATATTGTCATTAATTGGCAGGCAAAGACTATCAGCTTGGGCAATCTTGGGTTTAAGATGTGTATTAGACATTTAACTGGAGATGTTAAATAGTCAGTTTCCTCTAAGAATCTAGCATTCAGGAGAGGAGCTCAAGTTGCAAATATAAACCTGATAGTCACCAACACATACATAATGTTTAAAGACACAACATGAGGACAGTGAAGCTAAATATGAAAGAGAATATTTCTGGGACTCCTTCTATGGCTTCTCCAGTGAAGAGAGGAAAGACGTGAGGGAAGCCAGCAAAGGAGAACAAGAAGGAGTAGACAAGAGGATGGGAGAAGAAGAGGTAGGAAAACCGGAAGAGGGTGTTGTATTGAAAGCCAAGTAAAAGAAGCAGTTCATGAGTGTGTCAAATATTGTTCTGTTGGTGGTGTCCAACTCATACAAAAATACCATGGGCTTTATTAAAAATTCCTTTGGAAAAATGAAGAACATTGATATATATTACACTTGTATACCCTTTTGTAGTACTTCTGGGACTTTTAAAAGCATTTTATTTAGTTGTGTGTGTGTGTGAAAGTGGAGCAGATACAAATATAATGATGCATGGTCCCTGCTATTAAGATCTGCAGTCTGACGATCATCTTATGGTCATGTAGTTTCCCACCTCATTCCTTTGTCATTTAAGTGAGAACAGAGTGAGGCAAAAGGGAGAAAGCAGTATTTACAGTAGGGCTAGCAGGCTGGAAGTGCCATAACCATGCCCAGACAACATTTGGTCACTTTTAGGAACCAGTTAAGTCAACAGAATTTCTTTAGAGCTGGATAACATAGTAAATTTCCAGGGATGAAATTTTGGATATTTCCAGTATTCTGGTTTTAAGAAAAAAAAAGATAAGCATTAATTATAGTTGAAATTCAAATTTGTTGCATGGGGTTTAGTACAAGATTAAAACACTGAATTCCAATATTGCAAAAAGTTATTTTCTGAAACAATTTTCTGAGATTTAACATCAGGTGATTTTTTAAGCTTTTAATTAAACCTTAATTTGGGCATGACGTTTTGATGGATTTAGATACTTCTCTGACTTCCCACAGTGATTCGTCATTATCCCCTTTTGACAGTGAGTTCCTCCCACACAGAGAACTTTGGGCATGATGGTCTTGGTTGAATAAATATAATTAACACCACACAGACTTCAATTTCATGTTTAAGTACATTTAAAAGAATTATTAAAGAGTTGGAAATAATAAAAAAGGGAAAGAAATTTCATTATGAAGAAGAGTCTTTTCATTTAATGGAGGAAGATGAAAATATTTCAGTCAAGTTTTGAGGAAATGTGAAACAAGGAGACAAATGTGGGGAGAGGAGAGCGGAGAAGAGGATGAAGGAAGGAAACATGTTCTGAGAGTGTTCAGTGCCTTCAGTGGGAATCTCTGTTAATGGGGTGCCCCCCACCCTTTTCCAGCCACAGTTGCCCACAAGCACAGTTAGAATTCTCTAGAAAGGGAAGACATTACTGTCACCCATCTATTTTCCAGTCCATTGTAGAATACCTCTGGGTCAAGGGGGTGAGAAAAACACAGAAATTTCTAATTGCCACATTTCTCAAAGAGCCATTTCAGGAGCCAGGAGGTGTTAAGCCACCTAAGTTACCGGCACGGTGGTACCTCTGTGCAGTTGCAAAGTGATGAATGAGACACATAAAAAGGCAGATTGGTAGGCACTAATAGATCACTTTTCACATTATAAAATGTTAAAACAAGTTAAAGCAACAACAAAGCCATGAATACACTTTTATTTTATTATTTCCCTTAACATACATAAATAGCAAGTGATGTTATTATATAGAGAAAGTTATTTACAATTAAGTGTGGGTTGATTTACTCAAACACGTGATGGAGAAAAGAAATGCAGGAGGCAGCTAGTCATTTGAAATGTTTTTATGGTCAAAAACAAGCTTTAAAATTTTGAGATGGAGTTGCCGGCTTTGGAAGGTCGTATTCCTTGATGGTTAATTTTACTGCAGAAATTTGATGGTGTCAGCTCCCAATTTTTGCTTAGGGATTTAGAGAACTAGAAAGAACATTGCTCCTTCCCTTACAACAAAGATAACATCAGACCAACTGCAAGTGCATGAGTCTATTCGAACCCAACACAGAGCCGAGGAAACAGCACTCAACTAACCCTGACTCTGGGGAGAGACAGGAGCCTCAGGGAGGGACTGAGCAGGATGGGAACATTTGTTCTCTGGGGGCCCAGCCAGCCAAACACGGCAAAAATAATTCAGCTAAAACTGTTGATGAATTGCTGGTGGCTGAATGCAGGCTGGCAGGAAAACGTGAGGCTCCTAGGTATGGGGGTGAGCTCCATCACTGCCATAAGCCTTGTTTTCTAACACTCCACCTAACAGCAAGTGCTAGGGAAGGGTAGGGAACACTGCTTGGAATCTTCACCTTAATCTCCTTTATGGAACAAAAGCCTTAATCTAAGGGGTAGGGAGAATAAAAGAAAAAATAAAAAACAAATAAACAACAATAATACAACAATAGCCTTTATGGAACTGGTTAAAACCCATTGCAGCTAGGGGAAGGAAACAAATAAACAAACAAACAAACATCCTTCTACCTGCCAGGGCAGTTTCTCAACTTTGTCATCGTAGAAAATTAAGGTCGATTCATCTCTGTTGTGGGGCTGCCGTCTCTGCTGAAACAGTGAACAGCAGCCCTGGCCTCTGCTCACCGGATGCCAGTAGCATTGCCCGATTGTGATAGCCACAAATGTCTCCAGATATTGCCAGATGTCCTCTGAGGGACTCAGCTGTGCAGCTGAACTACGGCCACAGAGGAGAGGCAGGGACGTGGGCGTGCAGGTGGAGAACCACAGCCGTGAGGCCCGGGCACACAGAGCCTGCCTAAGTCTGAGGCAAAATCAGAACATCAGTGAACCTCACGCCCACTCTCCATCACCAGGCTATTAAGTCTGGAGGACAAGTAATAATTGAATATTGCTGGAAAGCTGCAAAAGACATACATTCTCCGAGGCACAGAGCAGGCAAAGAACAAAAACTGAGGGTAAAGCATATTATGAGAAAAGTCCTCCAGCAAAGGAGCCCCATCCCAAACACCAGGGAGGTGCCAGTGGAGAGATACGGAGCTCGCACACCCAGGATAAGCTCAGCATTTAGCTCTTGCTAATCTCATCTCCAGTGTAATTCTTGAGATGGATATGCGTTTCATTTAACTTTCAAATGTCTCTGCTGAGTCCTAAACCTTTTTTTTAAACAAGAAACAGTCATTAACATCATCAATACAAATGAACCACTTATATATTCATAGGAAGGTTTTTGGCTTTTGTTTAGTTTTCTTAGGGCCAAATTCCATTGTTTTCTTTCCTAGGTTCTCCAGTTATCTTTGATGAGTATTTAATTCCTAAGATATTTAATTTGTCAATCTCCATTCTTTTGTCTTCTCTACACATTCTCTAACCTGCAAGCATTATGTTTCAAGTTGTCTGTAGATGATATCTGTATACTTTTTAACCAACACAAGTAATTCGTAATAAATTCCCAAAGCTGGTGACGTATACGTCTTATACATTTTAAACACATGCCTGTGTTTTGGAGAACCCTCTATTACCTTCCTCACTGCCTAAACCCGACAAGTGCTGGTTATTTCATTAGTTTTATTTTTTATCAAACACACTGTTGTATTGGGGTCCCTCTTTCTTACTCCATTTCTCAAATATCTCCCATTAAAGTCCTGATAACTTGGGGTTTTAATCTGGGACAATTTCAATATCCTTCTTCTCTCTAGCCTTTCCTCCAACATTTTAAAAAAAATTTCCTTCCTTTATGAAATAAGAAACGTGAGTGAGTAGAAAGCACATTGGAGAGAGAATAGAAAAAACAGACTCAGCTTCCCATGTTACATTATCTGGGTGCAAGTCTAGAGAAAATTGCTTGGATTGATTTACTTATCCCTTAAATACAAAGATTGCATGCAAAAATGGAACACTTCTACCTACAATAAGTTTCCATTGAAAAATATTCACTTTCCTGACCACATCACTATCTTGGGATTGTTCAGAAGCTCAAGAGAAGCACAAAATCACGGTCAAGTGACCAGCGTGGATGTTTGTAGTTGCTCATTTGCTCCACCCCAGTCTCTGCTGCTCCTCTTCCCTCTCCTCACAGCCTTGACCAGCTGCGCCTCTTAGTTCAAGGGCATCTTCTCCACCTCACGTTCCAAGATCCTCCACAGCCTTACTGTGGCCTTTGCCTTGAGCTGTCCCTTGCCCTGTTACCTCATTCACTGGGTGACCCTCAGCACACTCCATCAGAAAACTCAGTTTTAGGTTTTGTCAAAGTGAAAAATTCACTCAAGTTAAACGAGCAAGGAAACCTTTCATTCAAGATTACTGCAAAAGGAGGAGACCAGAACTCAATTTGCACTTAGTTCTGCTGAAATAAAAGACAGAAAGAGTTCAGACAAGGGAGAGATCATAGGTCATTTGTGTTTGCTAACTGGCTTTATCCAAATGAGGGGGAAAAAAACTTTCTCCTATCTTCACGGCAGCAGGTAGTTTCACAGCTTAGAACAAGACACTTCATCAAAGGTAGCCTCCTACGGCCCTCAGAGACTGGGAGATGGGGCTGCTGTCTTCTTTGTTCATTACGTTTCAAAGACACGACGTTCAGGTCTTTGAGAAAGGCAGTCCTGGTTTGTAAAACTGGCAAGAAGTTTTTGTTGTTGCTGTTGTTTTGTTTTGTAGGGTTTATATCTCCAAGAGGCAAAGAGAGAATTGCAAGTATAAGTTTTCTAAAGTAAATGTTCTCAGGAAAGGGAGGTCAGGGCTTAGCAGCAGGGGGGAGCCTGTCTAAAGTTTGGTCAAGCTGAGGGGGATTTTAAGGCAGTCTCGGTCAGTTCATTTTATTCCTGCCAGCACCCATGAAGAAAAAGGCACCTGATGTGCTCACTTGACATGGCCTTAGCTTTAATTTTGATGTTCTTCCAATTCAACGGTCAGGATCTCCTTCTTGTCCTGAACCACAGCCCCTTGGGTGCCTTCTGTATCACTTCCTGGGCTGGGCGGGGTACCAGGGAGATACTCACTGCATTATAATTCACTGCGTTGTAATCCAACCCACCCTGGTCAACGGAAAACAGTACTCATTGCACTTAGATAAAACTTCAAGTCTTGTTCATCACTGTCCTAAACAGAATATTCTCTACTCTCCCCTTTTCTCAATTTCTAAATTCCCTTGGAGTTTTGTCTCCTAATAAAACTTGACTTTGGTTGTTCTTACTACCTGGTACTAGTGTTACACCTGGAAACAAGGCCGAAATGGAACATACGTGGTATGAAGGGCTCACAGATGTACAAGGGGAGAGCCACTCTGGTTCAGCAGTGAAATAATGAAGAGAGTAACCTTAGTGACAGGGTTTAAATAAAGTATTGGTTATTGTCTGTCCATTCGTTAAAACAGACCCTCCCACTGACCTCATCACCCAGTTCTCTGGAGCACCCGTCTGGCTGCCATACACCCGGGCGCCTGGGCACCCGGGCACCATCTGCCCAACCACCCACATCCGAGCAGCGTCGTTCTCTGAAAAGTGCAGCCGTGCGTAAGTGACTCTACAGTGCACTGACTGAGCGTGGCCTCTGGCTTCCACTGGCAAGTGGCCCTGTGTCCAAGGACAAAGCCGTGAAAGCGAAGTTCTATCCCTAGGTCTCGTTCCGAAGAGTGAAACCTCAATGCTTCCTACTCCCTGACTACATGAAGCAGTCTTCTGACTTCATGTCTCTCCATACCACCCCTGTTTGACCGGGAGTACTGGGTCTCTGACTGTCCTGCTCTGCTGAACATCCTCCCCACGGAAAATGCCAACAGTCAATTTTGCTCAGGAATGATCACTCCTACAAAACCTCCTTTGACTTCTCATGAGGCTGAGTCAGTCTTCACTCTCACATTCCCACAACACTTAGTGCACGAAGGTCTCCCGGCGCTCATTTACCCCACTGCTCCGATAAGTTTCCTGTCTCTTCTACTAGATTGTGGGTTCTTTCAAAGCTGGGGGTATGCCTTACCCATCTCTCACTGTTCCCTCCTGAGCATCTAGAACAGTGCATGTGTCAAGGAAGGCTCTCACTGAACGAAGCTGCTGCCCCGTGAGCACAAGTGCTGGCCATGGTGCTTTACAGCTTTTCAGTTATTATCTCATTTCTTCCAGACACCACCTGTGCAGGGCTTCCCCCACTTCTGATGGGGGAAGAGGCTCAGGAATGCTAAGTATCTGCTCAGAGTCAAGTAGTAAGTGATGGATTCAGCCTTAACATGCATGAGCATCATAATTATACTGCACAATAAATAAAGGATGAGTTTATACCAAAATACATAAACAAAACAAATCATGTTTTCTTCATGTAATGCCACTGGACAGCTAAATAAATGAAAAAAATCAGGACATTCACTGTTATTAAATTTTGAATTTTTATGTTATATATTCTTTTTTATATATTTTCTTTATATATTTTATTTCATCTACTCTTGCCAATTATAATTGCCTTGGCTCACTAAGACACTGAGTTATGAGATTTAAGGAAAAAAATGTTAGTTATGATGTTCAGCCTGATTCATTAATTTTCTTCACATCAATGTTGTTTAAAAATAACTACTTGAATTGACTCATTCTGCCAGGCTCAATTTTACAACATTAACAGCGAGTTACATTTGTTCTGAAGACATCCCTGTACGTAGGTGTGCGTGTGTGTCTGTGTCTGCATGTGAATATGTTCAAACACAGCTTTATCACACACCTTGTTCATTTTCGACTTCACTCAGGAACCTAACTCAGTCTGAGACAATGCCACCAGTATTGCCGAGGAAGGTTATATCCACGCAAATGATATAACTGCTATACTTGTAAGCATGCTCATTATTTTATTTTAGCAAGCTTTCTTGGATATATGTTTTGATACATAAGTTATAATAGAAAATATGAATTTAAGCACTCAATTTATAGTCTCACAATTACACCCCTTAGACTTCCTCCTTCTAAGTGTCTGTTTATGAAGTGGAATCAGGCTTTTCACACCATGCCTACAAAGCTTCCAAATGAATAACTGAATTTCCAAACTGGAGCAAAGAAGAGAAACATAAATTTTTGATGTTACTAGCACTTGAATATGTGTAAGGTATCATCCTGGAAAGAAAAAATATGGTACCAAATAGAATGCATTCATTTTCCATGCTGCTATAACAAATCATCGCAAATTTAAAACAATGCACATTGATTATTGCACAGTTTGGTCGGTGAGAAGAATGGATGGGCTCATCTGGTTCTTCTCCTCCAGGTCTCACAAGGTCAGAATAAAGTGGTGGTCAGCCCAACACTTATCTGGAGGTTCTAGGGAAGAATGCACCTCCAAGCTCACTCCGGCTGTTTGCCAGATTCAGTCCCTCGAGATTGCTCGATTGAGATCCACATTTTCTGGCTGGCTGTCTTTGCTCCTGGAAGCTACCTCACGTGGTGAATCTCTCCAACTTTCCCTTCGGCCACATGTGGTCTGCCTCCACCCAGAGAACTTCACCTTCTCTTAAGACTCATACAAAGAGTTTGGACCACATGGATAATCACCCTATTTAAAAGTCTGCAGTCTTAAGAACATCTGCAGTCTCTTTTGGCATGTAACATAACAAATTCAGTTTCCAGGAGTTAGGGCATGGACATCTCTCAGTTGGAAGGGGGCATTATTTTGCCAACCACATTGAACAAATGAATAAATAAAAGGGGAAGAGAAACCCTGTACAATGATTTGCTGACTATAGAAGCCCAACTGTAGAATGGAATAATTAAATTTAAATACTAGCAAAATGAATGAGAAAGAATGGGACATACTGTCTTTGGTGACTGTATTTTCTAATAAAAGAGTTGAAGAAAGAATTCTAAAGGAATAAAAGCAGGGGGAAAAAAAGGAATAGCTACAAATGAACCAAAACACCATGTCTACTTTAGACTCTCAGCTCTAAATTCTGGGGGACAGCAGATTCGCTTGTTTCGAATTTGATGAGAAAGCATTGCAGTTCAACAAGTCTGTACTGCTCAAATTGTCCTTCATGTGCAAGGGCAAGAGCAAAACATTCATAGTGTCCATATGCATATGATTCACATTTAAAAAATGCTTAATGATATATGCCATACGAACTTCAAGGACGTGAAATTATTAAAACTTCAAACACAGAAGGTGTGCCCTAAGGTGATCACCAACATTAAATGCAGTGAAACATAAAATGAATTCCTTTAAAGAGATTGGAGGACTTCTGGTCCAGATGGAGGTATAGGCAGGCATACTTCACCGCCTCACACAACTACAGCAAAAATTACAACTAGACTACAAGACAAAAATCACCCAGATACATAAAAAAAAATGGAGCTGTATGGAAGTCTGACAACCATGAATTTAAAGAAGATACATTCATCCAGGTGGGTAGGAGGGGCAGAGGAGTACAGAGAGGCATGGGCAGGTGTGGGGATGCAGAATGGGCAGTCCCCCATCCATGTGTGGTGGATAAAAATTGGGAGGGATACCTCAGGAACAAGGGATCCCAGCCCTAGACCAGACCAGTGCCAGGAAGGTAAGTCTCCATAATTTCTCACTGTAAAAACCAGTAGGGGTTGGGGTGGGGTGGAAGAAACCAGCATTCTCAGGAGACTCCTTTTAAAGGGGCTACAACAGACTTAGGACTTATGCAGACCCACCCTCTCTGGGATTTAGCATCAGGGCAGCAGCTGGAAGGGCACCAGTGGCATACGGGGAGAAATTGGAGAGACTGACAACACAGCAAGTGCCAGGAGACAGCTTCCTCCCAGGCAAAACTCCAGAGGCCAGGCGGCATTGTCCCCTTTGCGAGCTCTCCCCCACACAGAGCCACAGAGCTGCAACACAGGTTGCCCTGCCCTGGTGATTACCCAAGGCTCCACCTCATACAACTTACAGGTGTCTTTTCTACAATAGATCATGCTACTAAGAGAGGAAGTCAAAGCAGCTTTACCTACCATATTTGGCTGTGTATATGTGTACTTTTTTTGCCCAAGTTTTTGAGGGAAAAATAAGGATGTGATTATACATGGGCAGTACTAATTCCATATCTATATAAATGTTTTTAATTCTTTTATGTATGCTTATGCATTAAAGGTGTAACTCTAGAAAGCTATAAAATATCTGCATGCAAAACAATACCCTGAGATACAATAATCGGTTTTGTTTCTAAATATAAATAAATAATTGAATGAACAGATTAAAACAAAGAATTTTTCCCTGAAAGTTTGGGTCAAAAACATGGACATGCATTAGACATGGTTAAAATTCAAGGGCAGATGAAATGCTTTCCGGACACAGTAAAACCAAAGGAATTCACCAAGCCGTTATTATATGAAATGTTAAAGGGAATTTTATAAGAAGAAGATCAAAACTATGAACATTAAAATGGCAATAAATTCACACCTATCAACAAATGAATCTAAGAAACAAACCAGGAGACAAGCAGAACAGGAACAGAATCATAGGTCTGGAGCTCATTTGGAGGGTTATCAGCTGGAAGGGGGAAGAAGGAGCACAGGGGGAAAGGTACAGGAATTAAGAAGTACAAGTTGGTAGGCACACAATAGACAGGGGGATGATAAGGACAGTATAGGAAATGGAGACACCAAAGAACTTATATGCATGACCCATGGACGTGAACTAAGGGGGGAAGGGTTGCTTGAGGGAGTGGGGGTACTGGGAAGAGGGGTGCAAAGGGGGATAATTGGGATAGCTGTAATAGTATAACCGATCAAATATGTGTAAAATAAATCAATAAATAAGAAAAAAGAAAAAATAATATGACACTCCACCCTAAGAAATAAAATCAGAAAAACAAAAATGGAGATCAAATAAACTAATTTAAAATGAAGATGCACAAATACATTTAAAAATTCTTTATTTAGCCCTGGCTGGCATAGCTCAGTGGATTGAATGTGGGCTGCGTGCAAACCAAAGTGTCGCAGGTTTGATTCCGAGTCAGGGCACATGCCTGGGTGGCAGGCCATGACCCCTAGCAACTGCACATTGATGTTTCTCTCTCTCTCTCTTTCTCCCTCCCTTTCCTCTCTAAAAATAAATAAATAAAAATAAAATCTTAAAAAAACCTCTTAAAAATTCTTTATTTAATAGTAACAGGCTTGTTCTCAAGGTATTTATGATTCATAAGGACTTATATACATAAATGTTGGCAACTTTTCCTATTCATACAATAGAGAATAATCAAGGACAATCTAATAAAAATATTTTGGAAGTCAGGAAACAGAAAAGAAAGTATATTGTTTTTACTTTCCTATGAATTGTAGATACAATATGTGACTTAAAAATACAAAAAGATAATTAGGTCAAACGGAGCAAATATCCATCAATAACCGTTTTTCTTATAACCATATGGATGTTAGAGCAACCCTGCAGAGCATCTCTTAGTGACAAATTCAGTTAGCCCTTTAATGAAAATGTAGCAGAGGGAGTCCTGAGCAATGCTTGACGCTGAGTCTCACTATCACTTTTCATTCTCATTCATTCTTCTAGTCCCCTGCATGTATCCTTCCCACCTCCCCTCACAGGGTACCCAGCACTGAAATAGGAAACAGAAATACAATATGAAAAAGGAGGGGGGGGAAGAGCAAGAGAAAAAGGAAAAACAAAAAGGGAAAGGAAAGAAGAATTTTAGAAACTCAAATTTTTATTCATATAAAAATACAGTAAAAGCTCTCAAACCATATTAATTGATAATTTATAGGCTTAGTACTGGTTCCCTTTGGCTGGGATATTAAAAGTGAAAAGAATTTCCCTTTTGCATGTGTGTGGGTCAAGTACTAAAGAGTCTGGTCACTGAACAGGGCTGTCGCCTCACAGATCTTTTCATACATGAGTGTTCCTCAAGTTCCTAGGGAATAAAATGTGAGACATACCTTTCATCTAGGTTTTAGTAGACCCCTTCAATATCCTTTAGATATGAATTCCAGCTATGAAATGTACCCGACAACTGGTAGGATGGGGGCTTGAGGAATTCCCCTGGTATCTCCAAAACTGATCACAGCATCTGCAACAGGAACTCCAGGAAATAAATCTGCAGCACCAAGATGATGAGAATGTAAGTAATGCATTACGTCTTCCAAAACTATTCTGTGAAATTGGTTCTAGGCTGCCGATTTTTTTTAAAAAAAGGAAGAAAACAAAACAACCAAAATAATGAAATGTCTTCGAGTTCTGAGTTTTATGTTATTAGCTGACCCATGGCAACCAGGGAACTATTGTAATTATTTCTGAAATAGAATTAGAATCCCAGAGCAAATAAGCAAATGATAAGACTTTTTTACCTAAGCACAGTGCAAATAAAAAGTTACCTTTGTTGTCATTAAAACGAACTATAGCAACCAAATTTTGTTAGGAGAGAATGCCCTCTCATTCTCCGGAGATTAATTTTACGAGTTCATAGGAAATTTCATGGACTTAATTGTTCATGAAATAACTCACAGGGGAATTGGTGACAAATAATTGACACGGTTGCAGCCTAAAAACACTATATTATTACTCAAGAATTTATAGAAATATCCTTTGTAGAATGGTCATCCCTGCAACTTTTGGGAGAGTTACTGGCCAACAGCTCCCAGCTGGGTCTCTTTAGGGGCTAAAGGACCAAAGAGCGAACACTGAAGCGTTCCTTTTTCATATTGTTCTTGTTTTAGTAACAATATATCGAAGAAGAAGAAGAAGAAGGTAGAAAGTAAATCAGATGGAAATGCTTTGCTGGCACAGTAAAATTTGTACAATGGAAAGGCAATTTAACTTGGCAACATAGTTATACTAAAAGTATTACCTTAAAGTAATAGAATAGAATTAAATAGCTACACATTCCACAGCAACATGGATTTTTCTGTTAGCTTCTAGAGTCTTTATTCAGTTTGAGACTTGTTTTTAAGTTGCCAGTTTTCCCCCCAAAGTTTTCAGAACATGTCCAAATATTGTTATATTTATTCATTCAAGAAATCAGTATTTTGCGTTATCAAGTGCCATACACTCTGCTGCGTTTAGGAAATTTAACGTTAACGATAACAAACACAGACTCTGTTGTAATAACAAAGCTTCCTGGCTAGCAGAGAAAACAGACGTTAAAGTTATTTTTTTTTGTATGAAAGAGAGAAGATACAGGAAAATGGTTGTGCTGAGCTTCACATTCTAACTTTGCAACCTCCTAGTCCTGGAACCATCACAAGTGGCTTTACCCGTGTGAACGCTCCTTCCCTAAGTCAAAAGGGGTGATATAACATCTATTTCATATCGGGGTTCATAATGATTTAATTAACAAATTAAGTGCAATGTTTAATTCAACTCTTGACACAATTACCGTAACTCCTTTATAGCAATAAAGGAACACAGCACTCGTAGCAGTTCAAACAGCAGGTCTGCTGGGGGGGGGGGGGGCGGGGAATCTGCAGCAAGGACACTGAAGGCCTTTTGGAAGAGTCTAGGGAGGTTTCTCAAAGTGACTTTCAGGTAGGGACCTCAGCAATGAGTATAAGTCAAATAACAACAATAATAAAATGAACCACACACACACACACACACTGTCTAAGAAGGAATATATTGTACAAAGCCTGATGGAGAAATAGCAGACTGAACCAGGGCTGGGGTCTGAGGTGTGTGTTAGCCACCTTTAGCACGCTTGGTGGTACTCACCTCCCTGCGTGTAACCTCTGATGGAGTCATAGCTCCTTACACACACTCCTCTCGCCCACTTGCATGCTCTAAAGTTGACTATTTGACCATTAGTGGCCTCTTTTCAGGTGTTTTTTCTAGCCTCACTTCAAATATCCTTGATTGCATACTTGCTTCCTTATAATTACAAGATGTTCTAATCCTATTTAGTCTTTTTTTTTTCCATCCTGACTCAAGACATGGAATTAATCCCGATTTCTTTTAGAATACTGGAGACCAAAACCTAGGTAATGTGGTGCACAGGACATTGGTTCGCAGAACTGGAGACAGGCTCCGTGTCTCCGGTCTCAATGTTCAGAGCATCGAGAGAGGAAGCAATGGCTCCTTTATGGTAAGCAGCGAGTTGAGTTTACACTAATTTTCCATTTGTCTCTTCTTTCTTTAAGTCATTTTTGTGATCTTTTAAATCCAAATGTTCACTTTTTTTAGCCAACCCTTCATTCTTTCTCTCACTTCTTCTTTCTTCCTTCCGCAATACGCAACAAAGAGCTCTCACGGATACCATGGCTGATGGTGGGTAGACAAAGCCAAGGTTATGGTCATTAGGTAATTTGGGAGAAATGATATGTCCTCAGACCTTTGGAATACCAGGAACTTATGTAATCTGTGTGATCTTTGAGGCGACAGACCTACACACAGGATGCCATCACTAATTTACCAATCTGCTGAATGACGGAGCTGCTGTCTGATGTACTTGCAGTTGACTTGCTGGTATATTTTTTAGCCCGTAGAAAAATTATCAGAGAATTTCGCAAGTGTTGTTTTCACCTGAGACTTCTTCAGGCTTTCAGATAGCTCTAGGCCATGTTAGTCAATGTAAAACATGGAATGAAGTTTCCTATACGTGACAACCACAGGCTATTTAAGGACTCCTGTGTCTTGCAGGTTTTACTCATCCAGGAAATGAACTGCCAGAATGTGTGATGAGACTGGAAGTTACATTGTGGAACTCATTACGTGTGTGAGTGTCTTTCTGACACTGTAGAAACCATATTCTCTTTTAGTGGAGGCAGCAAGTATGCAAACTGATATATATATCTCCCGCCCCTCAATCTGTGGCCGGCAGTTAGACCAGAGCAGAGCAAGGGTGACGGGCCAGGTACAGAAGGTCACCCAAGGTGATCTAGCAGTGGACAACTGTAGGGTGGGGCCTTGCCCCCAGAGCGACCTTTCTTCCCCTAGCGTATCGCTAGTGGTGCAGTTTAGACCCCTGACCTTTGTATCACACTGGTCATGAGGTTTGGACACTCCCCTGACCTTTTCTCCCCTAGTATGTTGCTAGTCATGTGGTAGACCCCCTGAGTGGAGGAACAAGGGGGACAGAAGACAGCCTCATATGACTCCCGGACAAATCCTTACATGACTACTCCCTTAAGCCCTCAAGAAAACGGGGTTCGAAGCACTGGGTCTGTTCACCACAGAGACGCAGTTTTGGTCAAATTACAGATAACACCTAGGCCTTAGTTGTGTTTCAGCTCCAGGCCTGGAACAGCAGCAAGCCAGGGGGGCGATGCCATGGCTCACTGGCTGACAGGAGGACTAACGACCCTCTGCTCTGGCGTCGGCCAATCAGTGGGAACCACAACCCTGAAGGGACACACTTGGAAAGCTGACGAATATATTCTGTTGAGATCCTGTCCTGGGACCTCTCCTAAAATCCCTGCCCTTAAAAGCTCTTAGGCCGGAGGACCCAGAGTGCCTCTCTGAAGCACACTGGCGCCTTTCCCCACCCCCCTCTTTCCCCAGCATGCACTCTTTCTCTCTGAGGAACACCCACCCCAGGTGCGTATATTCTTGCTTTCTTTCTCCTAAGCTTCCAGGGCCCTTCTTTTGCCTCTGTAACTTACTTCCTGAGCCCATGCACTTCTCCCAGAGTGCTCCCATCTTCCAAGGCTCACTTCTTCTACCTCTGTGACTTTCCAAATAAACTTTTCCTGTATTTGAGCCTTGGCTCTGAATTCTTTCTTAGCCAGAACTCAAGTACTGAGGTGGCTAAGCCGAAGTCCAATCACCATTAACATTCTAGTGCTGTTTCATTGCCAACAAATTGGACTAAACAGAGAGTAAATAGAAGAAACTCAGAAACTCTCTTTTATGGGAAACAGAACCAATCTAACCATACAGGTAATGCGAGTAACCAATTTGTATCTAAAGTGTATAAAAAATGTCTGACCTGTTGGCTAAGATTAGTCAAGTTGAAGTTTACATAATGGCTGTCATAGCTATAGTCATACAGACGTCACCTAACGCTTGATGAGCACCTCCTAGGTGTCAGTCACAGTGAGCAAGTTATGAAGAATCCGTTCTTACCGTCAGCCCAAAATCTTAAGAGCCCAAAATAGCTTTTTCACTTATATTCCAAATAAACAGTATATTCTTCATAATTTTAAATTAACTTTCATGCATTTTTAAATTCAAAATTATATCCCTTGTAATTCAAACTTCTCTTATATTAAGTCAAATCACCAAGCTACCAAAAATTTATACAAAATATATTTAATAATACAACTTTAGAAATCCTACCATTGACATAAGACTGGATACCTGTGGTGTCCAGTACATCTTAGCATTGTACTGAAGTCCCACCAATGCAAGAAGAGGAAGAAGAAAAGAAATAAGCAATTTACATATTGGGAAGAGAGAGAGATTCTTTTTTTCTTTTTCTTTTTCTTTTTCTTTTTCTTTTTCTTTTTCTTTTTCTTTTTCTTTTTCTTTTTATTAACAGACAGATGCTGAGTGCCATATCAGTATCGGTATAAGAACAAAGACAGTTCTTCTACACTGGTTAAAAGCGGTAACTATATAAAGCAGAAACGGTAATGATGGTGATTAACAATGACTAATCCTTTCTTTACAGGTACTGTATCTCTAGCACTGACTAGGTTGAGTGTTTGTCTTCATTTCTTTATGTAATCCTCATGGCGTTCCAATGACATTTTCTCTTGCCATTATCACTTAACTGAAGAACTGAGTTTTTGAGGTGTTCGGTAACAAATTGATTCACCGTTGGTTAGTAGCAATGCCACAATCAAATTCAATTGTCTAACATTTTAGGCCCCAACCTTGGCCATTGTGTTTGCCGTATTTCTTCCCCTGACAGCTTGGATTATCTGTATTTTGGGCCTGGAAAACCTCCTCAGTCAAAACTGCAATCGTGGAGCCCAACTCTTAGCTCTGAACGTGAGTTAAGAGACAAGCGCAGCATTTTTAAATGTTGGGTAGAGATGCTTTACCAGAAACACACAGCTATAGTTCTTGCTTGTCTCTTCAGCCACCTTTTTTCCTTGGAACACAATCACATGTTGAAAGTAAAAACCGAAAACCATTAGAGATAAATTTCAAATAAGAATAAGAGGATAATTTTTTCTAAATGGATAAAGTACAGATTTTCTCCTTCAAAAATTCATTGAGCATCTATCACCCAAAATGTAGTCTGTTAATTGCCACAGGCAATGATAAAACTGCTTCAAATCTACTACTAATCTTATAGAATTTTAGTTTGCATACTTCTCCAAAAGAACTAAATTAGTTAACTAGCCTTTTCTTTTCCAATTAGGCTGTTGTTAAGTGATCTCACTTACATATGCGGTTTCAGCTATTCTCACTGAATTTAAATCTTGCATGCCTCAAATCCAGTCATTTTTTCTAAAATTCTTTAGCAGTATATCTAACTACTCTTGAATTTCTTCAACTAGGCTATTCACATATCTTATCTAAAATTGAACACAGCTTTTTCCTTTTCACCCATTCTCACCTCACTGTTTCCTAAATGGTTATATCTATCTTGTGATAACATTCACTGTTTATTGTACGTCAAACATTTGTTCTTCAGGAGAAGGAAAAAAATGGATGGCTATATTCTGAAACTTAAAATAGTGTGTGCTCAGTCAACTTTGAGGCTATTTAATTAGCAGTATTAATTATGTATTGTAAAAAACAGATTATTTAAAAAACACTACCATACCTGTGCTAATGAAATAGAAACTAAATCTTGAATATAAGGAATAAAGCTGTAGTATTCAAATGATACAATTTCTCTAGATAAATAAATGAAATTCAGGATAACCAAAATTTAAAATTGTAGCCTGATTATTATGGAGTTGAAGAAAGATTGGTTGAATCTGAAAGTCAGAAAAAAGTATATGTAAATATCAATTTAACTTAGCATTTAGATTTTTTTGAAGCACCATATATTATAAATTATCATTTTATGACTCACAAGCTACAATCATAAATACATATCAGTTTGAAGTTATTTTAAGAAAAATAATAACTTCCTACTATAGTTTTGTTATTTAAAGCTAGAAGTAATTTGTGATTACAAATACTATTATACAAATAATGTGATGATTTCTCTCTTTGCTCAACTAAATGGAGCAACTCTCCATTATCTTAGAAAAAGTAAGTTGGAACACTCATGATAGAAAATATATATTGTTATAGTTCATTTGTACTGCATATAAGCAATAACTTTTAAGCATTTTATCTACATATCCATGAAAAGGATAGAAAAGCTTTAAGGACCATCTGTTTTCTACCAGTGTCATGTAAATTTATTAATAAACTCTTCACAGATAGATAGATTCCCCTGCATTCATACTCCTCCTGCTAACTCGGTTGCAAAATTCAGGCTAAATTAATTATGAGGTTAATTTACATTGCATAGCTTATATCGTTAGACAATACATGAAGCAGGTGACTTGGCTTAAGAATCTATTTTAAATTTCTGATCATACTGGTTAAAGCCAAAGATCTTAAATATTCTTTTCTTTAGTAGAATAACTTATGGAGACTGACAGGTAACTTAAAAGGGAATCATATTTTGCAATAACTGAACTTTTATCTGGTCAGTTGAAAGCAAAATAAAGTATTACTAATCATCGTAGATCATACCAAGTATAGAAATCAGACTTTCTTTGGATGGTCTCAGCGCGCCCCCTACCGTACCGAGGTTAAAATAAAAAGTAACTCAAACGAAATAACACACGACCTAACTTTGTTTAGCATCCCTAACTAGGTACACTCCTTTACACTCATAGAAAGTGCAGAGTGCAAACCTTATATTTTATTTGGTTCGATGGATCTGCAGACGAACAATTGTTTTCACATTGGAGAGGTGCCATTGTGAGATAATCCCCACACACAGTGGTTAAATTGATTACTATGAAATGAACCGTCTCCACGACCATCACTAACAATTCTCTCCCTCGGGTGCAGCGGGGCCGGGCTCTTACCTGGCCTCCCGAGAGGAGGCAGCCTCGGAGCAGCAGCCACCCTGAGAGGTTGGGGCCACGCCTCCAGCCCTGCCAAGCCCGGCCTGGCCCTAGAGAGAAGCCCGGGAGAAGCTCCGCACTAGCAACTTAAGCCAAGGTGCAAACTTGTAGTCTGGAGATTGGCGCAGGGCCAGGGCGGGGCCGAGGGGTCGGATGGCTGGGAGGGGTCCGTCTAAGATCCGGTTCCTGCCGCATTGGCTCGTGGCTCGGTGCGGTCTAGGGAAAGCAGACGGCCTGCGGGCCTTCATTGTAACCCCGCGCCCCACACGCCCCACGCGCTCCCCGCCTACCTCGAAGGGGTGGCTGGGAGGCACTCACGCTCCTCTTCTGAGTCACTGCCTCCCGCAGCCCAGGGGATCCGTTGGCCACAGATCCTGGGCGCTCCTGTCACCACCATCAACTGGAAACTTCTCTGCTTCTTTCCACTCTGTCTGGGTTCCAAATGCCCTGTGTCTAGGGGCTTCCTGGGTCCTCCAGAAGTAGCCCAAAATTCCCAGAGGTGAGATGACCATTAACCACCCAGACCACTGAGCTGCACAATGAGGTGTAGGCTTCTCGGCCGGGAGCACTGTGGGTGCTGAGCGGGCTCTGCAGCTCTCCAAACTTCTCTGATTGCCTCAGTCTCAAGCAGATCCCGACGTCAGTATTTATAGAGAAATGTCAATTTGCGGCCTAAAATATTAAAATCGTGGTGTAGATATTTTTGAATCTATTACATGTATTAAAGAAGAATTGTAGCTAGATATGAAAAGATGACTTTTTATCATGGTGAACGAGGCTTCAGGTACTTCAAATTTAAGAACAAGATGGTGATGTTTCCCTTATCGCAACTTCTTATTGTGTGATCCATACACAAAACATTTATCCTGTTGTCTGAAGCAAGCTGTGCAAAATGTCTCAGAGGCACTTAGTAAAATGGCACAGGATAACCCCGACCTGCTGGTTGCACGTCCTTCCAAGGCAGAAGGCTGCTGGTTGCATTTCGGCCCCTGCACACGCCTGGGTTGTGGTTAGGTCCCTGGTCCCCCTGCCTAGAAGAGGTAATAGATTGATAGATGTTTCTCTCACATCAGTGTTTCTGTCCTTTTTTCTAAAAATAAAAAGGAACATATTTTAAAAAGTTAGTACTATATATACAAGGTGGGGCCAAAGTAGGGTTACAGTTGTCTCCATGGAAAATAATACAGTAATTAATAAATAATAATACAAGAATAAAGTCATGTACTCACAAATGTAAACTTATGTTGGCCCCTCCCTGTATGTATAAATGGTTTGAATCACCCATTTATGAAGCTATTGAAAAAAAATTAAAAGATTTATTTCATGAACTTGTATTTTTTTTATTTTGTACTGCTTGAAACAAAAGAAATGCTTGACAAATGCTCAGTATTCGAAGGCCAGGAAACACAATGATGTAAATTATGTTCTCTCACTGCTACCACACTGCATATAAACAAGCTCAAGTCCAAGCTTCAAAGAAAGGAAAAGCTTGGTGTTGACTTAGTACACATGTTCAGGAATTTAAGTTGACATTAAAGCTTCCTATATACAAATCAGTAAAAACAATTTAAAGTACTTTCAAACATTAACATGTAGAAGATTTTAACTTTAATCAACATTATTTAAGTTTGCTGCAAAATCTACAAGAAAAATTTGAAGAATGCTTTGTTTCATACAGAGAGAGTTGCTTTTCAGTTTATGTAACACTGCTTTAAATTCAATAATATTATATTGACCCAAGGGCTAGGGAATTTACTTAATTTGCATAGATGAAAATGTATTTATGATGCAAATGTAATATCTAAATTGAGATGTGTTGTAAGAGTAAATTACACATTGACTTTCAAAGATAAGAAAATAAAAATAATATATATTTTATTAATGTATTTTATATCTTAATGTTTCAATACATTGATTATATTAAATACCTTCTAAAAATTAATTTTACCTGTTATTTTCACATTTTAAATGACACACAAATCATATATTATATTTCTCTTGGACAGAACTATTCTAGTAAAATTTAAGTTACCCCATGCCATCCCCAAAGAATGTTCCCTCTCATCATATCTTTTCAACTTTATACTGGAAGTCTCAGCTAATGCAACAACACAAGAAAAGAAAAAAGAAAAGAAAAGAAAAGAAAAGAAAAGAAAAGAAAAGAAAAGAAAAGAAAAGAAAAGGTATACAGATCGGGAAGAAAATATACATCTCTTTTTGTTTGCAGATGAAATGATTCTCTGTGTAGAAAATCCAAAAGAATAGGAAAAAAACTGCCTGGAACTGATATGTAATTATGCAGGGTTGCAGTCTTTAAGGTTCATAGACAAAATTGAATTATTTTCCTATATACCAGCAATAAACATGTGGAATTTGAAATTTAAAATATAATACTATTTACATTAGCATCCAAAAAACTGAAACACTTAGGTACAAATGTTACAAAATAGTTACATGATTGATATGAGGAAAACTATAAAACACTGATGAAAGAGATCAGAGAACTAAATAAATGAAGAGATATTTCATGTTCATGGACAGGAAGACTCAATAAAGTCAAGATGTGAGTTGAATCTATAGATTAAAGGCAATCCCAACCAAGTTCCCAGCAAGTTATTTTGTGGACACTGACAAAGTGATTCTAAGGTTTATAAGGAGAGACAGAAGACCCAGGACAGTGAACACAATATTGAAGGAGAAAAGCAAAGTCGAAAGGACAATACTACCTGGCTTCAAGTCATACTACAAGGCTCCAATAGTCAACACAGTGTGCAGTGTGATACTGGAGAAATAATCGATTAGTGTAATGGAATAAAGACCACCAACACAGAGCCCACGTGTATGGACAACTGATCTTTGACCAAGGAGCAAAGGCAATGTGGTGGAGCAAAGCTAGACTTCTCAACAAATGGTGCAAGAAATATTGGACATGCACATGCAAAAAAAAAAAAAAGAATCTGGACACAACCCTTACATAGCTGACAAAAACTCACTCACAATGGATCACCAACTTAAATATAAAATGCAAAACTACAAAATTCTTAGAAGATAATGTAGGACAAAAACTGGATGACGGTGGCTTTGGCAGTGAGTTTTTAGATGTGACATCAAAGGTGTGATCCATGAAAGAAGGAATTGAAAACACAAGCCACTGACTTGGAGAAAACTTTTGCAAAAGGCACATTTGATAAAGGACTGTAATCCAAAACATACAAAGAAACTTAAAATTCAAAAAACTTAAAACAATCCAACTTAAAAAGGGGGCCAAAGAATTTAATGTACTCCCACTAATATATATACATTGATGGCAAATAAGCATATGAGAAGGTGCTATACATCATATGCCATCAAATACATGCAAATTAAAACAGTGAGATACCACTCTGTACCTATGACAATAGCAAAAATCCAAAACACTGACGATGCCAAATGTGGTGAGGATGTAGAGCAATAGAAACTGTCCTTCATTGCTAGTGCGGTCCAAAATGGTATAGCCCCTTTAGAAGAGAGTTTGGCTGTTCTTACAAAACTAACCATATTTTTCCCATGTCATCCAGGGTTCATACTCCTTAATATTTACCCAAAGGGATTGAAAACATGTCTATACAAAAACTTGCACACAAATGTTTACAGTAGTTTTATTCATAATGTCAAATCTTGGAAGCAGCTAAGATGTCCCACAGTAGGTGAAAATAAACTGTAGTACATTCAGACAATGGAATATTATTCAAATGCTAAAAAAAAGAACTATTGAGCCATAATTATAAGCATCATCTAGACAGGGACAAAGATTTTTTAAATTTATTGTCTAATTGTATATAAAGATCATCAATTTCTCTATATTCATAAATGTCCAGAAAAAGTAAATAATTTGATTAATTCCAATATTCAGTCTGGTATTTTACTGCGGATTCAAGGTGGAATGTACTTCATAGCTTGGTAGTTGACAGCATTTCAGAATAAATATCTTGAATGTTCTAAAGGAATTTTTTCCCATCCTCGTATGGATGGAATTTAGAAGACAGAGCAGCAAGGTGTTAGTGCAATAAGGTGATGCTTTCTGTTTGACCTCAAGTTCCAACTTTCAGTAACTGCTGGATAGAATCTAAAAAAAGAGTAGCTGAGAACATGTATCTCAGGAATGTACTATTGCAGGTTTCACAAATATTTGAAAGGAAGAAGCAACATTTTCTAATATTATTGGAGCAAATATAAATTTCCCCTGGTAAATGCTTTTATATGTGAGATATTATTTTTTACTGAGTAAATATTTGAAAACTACTTGGGTCAATAAAAACCCCACAAATAATAAAACAGTCAGGATTCCAGCTATGCATAGTATTTCCATGATTTCAACCTAGCTAAATATTGCTAGTCCATGTGTTCAGGACTTAAAAGAAAGAAGAATGACCTTAAAAGATGCTAGCAGTAATACTTTATCAACTGTTTGCTCACTTTCCTGTATTTTTTAATTTTCTCAATGCATTTATCAAATTCTTGAACTTACAGTGAAAATGCCAACATATTTCTAGCTTTACAATGTTTGCAAAGTTTTATTGTTTGTTTTGTTTTTGCCCCAATATAACTTCTGTGTTACAGGTCTGGGTTTGTTAACCAAAGTCATATCTGCAAAATGCTTTCAAATCCACAGAGTGGCAGAAAGTAGGGAAAGTATACATATTTTCATATGACCCGCATTAACCAGTTCTATCTAAAAGCAATAGAATTCTGTATCCCCTAAACTGAATTTATAAATAAACTGCATCAGATGTAAACACCTAACCATCATCTTTTTAAAATTAGATCTAGATTTTATTAAAGCTGAAGTCAATCTCAGGTACCAAAGAAAGGCCTCAGTTTTGTGCAGGAGACAAAATGCATCAGCTGACTGAATGGGTTCTTTTTGTCCTCTGTTCTGGATGTGGCTTCTATGTGCACCGAGACAATGATTTTCTCAAGCTCTCTTGGTGTGCCACTTTGGCACTGAAAACAGTAGGCAAGTACATCCTGCCTTCAACACATAAAAAGGCTTTTCCAGGAGCGGGGGTGGGAAGGGAAGCACATCATGTGGAGAAGATGCAAAAGGGACTCAAGTGCAGGCAAGCGAACCCCTATTTTATTAAATCTGAATACATCTGAGGCTTCCTTCTAACTAAGGTGAGCTATGGAAATTGTGTACTGGATTACTGAGAAAGGTCACAATCTACACAGTTGATTCAGAATAGAATTTTTTTTATTACTCCTGTTACACGATTGCCTATGTAGGTTGAAATGTCATTCCTTAAACAGTAACTAAAACTTGTAAGTACTTTCAAAGCCACTTTGCATATTCTATATGTGTTTCTGTTCACCAATTCTTGTGATATAAAATTTTAACTGCAAATATGCTGAAGGTTTCTTTAATCGCCAGTTAGCCAGAGCCCATGGAGAAAATGACATGTTTGTCTAACTTGAGTTCATTTAAATTTCTAAGGAATAATTTTTAAGGAATATATTTTAATTCAAATAATAAATATTCTGATATAATGTAGACAATAAAATCTCTTCCCAAAATTTCTTAGTTTTCTTTGTGTTGTATTTAAATATCTGTTGTTATAAAGAAGCCTGATATTTCAAACAGAAGAATTGAACACCATTCATATAATTTTGGCAAAACATGCAATTATTGCTGACTGTTCACCTTTAGAAACAGCATAAAGCTAAATGCTAATAGCACAGTGTGATATTGGCCTGTTGTTAGAATATGTGTATTGCAGCAGCATTATTTCTTTCATTGTATGAATATTGTGTTAAGGCTTTTCACCTTGCAAGGAATAGGGTGCACCAGGGTCATGTGACAAAGATTTATTACCTAAATGTCAGAAAGCAAGAAAACCCAGGAACCTTTCTGAGCATGTGGAGAACTGGAAGACCAGTTGTAACCATTCAAGACACAACGACAACTTGGGTGAACCAAAAACAGTGCTGGAGACATGTGCATCTCTTCCTGCCCTCAGAAGCCAGCTTCCCTTTGCTCCCCACTCACATTGTCATGCCACTTACACACCAGTTCCTTGTCACTTTTCCCTCAATAACTCATGCTTATCTTCCAGTTCTTACCTCTGCAGCCCTCTCTAGAAATCAAGATGTCCGAAGAAAGAGAATTAGAGTAAGTTATTTAATCACCATTCAACACAGAGCATTCTTACAAGGTAAGAGTCCTCAAAACTTGTCACCTTCTAGGTTGCTGGGCTTTGGAACATCACGCCCTGTAGCCAATAACCAGAGTGATTCTTGAGGTTTCAGGCATCTATCAGGAGCACATTTCTCCGGCTGAGAGTCTAGGCAAAAATAGTGGCGATTCCAGGAGTGTGTTAACTCCAGAAGTGTGGTTCAGGGTGGCTGGCTCCGAGGAACGTGCTCTGTCCTGCAGGTGTTGTATCTGAGTGTGTCCCTACAAGTGGTGGCCCACAAAAGCTTGGACCTTCGTCACCTATTCCTGCTTGCTGGATTAAGTAAAATGACTAGAGAGCCTATCTTAGTCATATTATGTATTCGGATTTGTTATGATTAATGTAAATTCAGTTTTAAGGAGGAAGTTGTGGTTGGATTTTTCAAAATCATTTGAGGTAAGAAATGGATAAAAAAAACTACTTTTTATTTCATATAAAAAAAAACTTGTTTCAAAATGTAATATAAGTACCTAACCTGGTTACAACTCCAACTCATGTAACTGTGGTGTCTTTGGTTTTATTTTGTTTTCTTTATAAATAGAGCAACAAATTAATTGCCTTATAATATTGTTGCTCCTCTGAGCTCTGCCTATTCATCCTTTCCTCTGTCCCTCACTTAGGTTTTTACTGACTGCATTCTTTTGCCTTTTCCAGAATGTCCTATACCGTAGTTGACTTATGTCACAAACAGCCTTTTCAGATTGACTTCCCTCACTTACTAGTATACATTTAGGTTTACTCTCTCCATGTTTATTTGATGATGATGATGAAGATGATGATAATGACAATTTAACAGCAGGATACTGTGCAATGTTATATAAGAAATACTGAGAAATATGATTTCTTATGTTGTTCATGTTAATTTTTAAATATAAGCCCTAAATAATCACTGTGTAAGTGATATCCAAGCAGGACAGAAGGTAGACCCTAGGGGCATCTCATTGCCTTCTATAGACAAAGAAAAAAATACTTGTTCAACTTTCTCAGAAATGCAGTCTAGAAAGCAAGCAAATACTATGACACAAGATGGTTTTGATATCTTATTATGAGAAATAAGATGTCTAATGCTATTCATGCACACTGATCAATGGATAAAATAGGATGTTTAGGTGATTAGAAACACAATAAATTTACTTTCTTTTATCAGAACGTCATCACCGTTCTGTAACTCCGAGAGGAGAAACGAACACCCCTGCACTGTAATGACGATCACCGGAACACCCCCTACTAGTGGCGTGGGTTGCTTCAGGCTCCTGCTACAACCTGCTTACAGTCTCTTTTCTCCTACAGCACTAATTTATTGTTATAGAGGAACAAGACGTATCACTTACTTTCAGAAATCCTGTGGGAAGAAATTAAGTAATCCATGTGACGTCTTAAAAAGAACTAAAGCCGCATTGGAAAGAGCAAGGTGCCCTTTAAGTAAAAGAGAACATTGAGAATGAGTGGTAGGTGCTCTTACCCATGATAAGTTAGTTCTAGAAAGCTTGAAGTCTCATGGCTTTTATTACTAAAAGTTGTAAGAACAATGTCTGAATGTCTATTCCTCAGCTGCTATAAAAAGATTTGACAAGATAAAACCCCAAAATCTTACATCCCCTTCCATTTGTATATCAAGGCAATAACATTGCATGAAGTTCCTCACCATGCTGTTCATCAAACAGCTCCTTGCAGAGACATCCTGACAATGCCAAGGACTTAGGGAAAGGGAATAATTTAGCACTGACATCAGTTATTATGGAGATGGGAATCTGATGCTGAACAGTAGGTTCAACCTGAGAGTCCTTGATTTTTTCTCAGGGTGCAGAATCCCTGGACCTCTTCTTTCAAACACTGGAGTAACTGCAGCAGAAAACAGCATGACGTGGGTCAGTCGCTTTGTGACCAGTGTGAAGTGAAGCAGTGAGAATGCGTCGCCATTTCTTTAAATCATCAGGGTTAACATGATTTCCATAAGGGCCAAGTAACCTTCTTGATCCCTCCACTTCATACTCTATGCAGTGATTCTCAACTCTTGCTGGGAAGTTTTAACAAAATGATTTTTGCACCTCTATTCCAAACTAAATTCAAATTTTGAGAAGCAGAAATATCTATGTATTTTTAAAAAGTTTCCATGTCATTTTTTATGTATTTGGTACATTGATAAGATGAATTAATAAACTTTAGAGAAAATGTATTCTACCACCTAAGAACTATACCTACCTCTTCTTGAAGACTTGCATTCGTCTGAAGTAGCAACATGACATTTGACTCTTCTAAGTTTCCTCTTAATGATTTGTGTGAACATTTCCAACCTGGACATTATACTTTTTCATGGAAAAGATGTAAAATTAATCAGCTCATTTATTTTTTGTTTTCTGTATTCAGAAATGCCTGTGGAGCAGCTATCCTGTTCTAGACCCGCATATGCTGGGGTATGTGGTCATAAGCATGTGAATGTAAAACAACTATGTTTACACATGCACAAACTACAACTGTGTTCAGTGTTATATGGGAGAAGGCACAAGCCCCACTCTAGTTCACAGGGTCAGAGAATGCTCTCTCTACCATTCACAGCACACTCCCTCTGTGAAGGTATAAGATGAATCTATGCTACACTCGTTGGTTGTTATCTGAGCTAACTGAATTCAACCCGCCTGAGTTTATCCTAAGATTAGACTTTCTGAACATGGCAAGTTTGAATTATCATGTTATTCTGTAGTTAATTAAGCTAAACACTAATGCTTTTAAGCCTTTTGGTACATGGTTTTCTTATTTGAGTTTTTATTGTAAAAGGTAACATTGGACTCATTTATTAGTCATTTGGAATTTGTTATTAAATTTTATGATGTTAGTGGTGAAAAGTACAACAGGAGAACATGAATAGAAATTCACAAAATGAGTCTGAAGTTAATTAGTTCTAGAATTTATAATATTGAGTGTCAAACTTGGAGACCAGGACTCTCCCAGTTTTTCTTAACACAATTCTGCAAACTTCTTGCTTCACCTATAGGTGGAAAATCTTGCCAGATTACCTTATAAAGATCACCTAATGATTAATTTAAAAGATGTTAAAAGTACAAGCATGTGTTTTCACATAACATTTATAATTTAAGCTGCTAATATTAAATATAACCTCTCAAAAAAAGTAGTAAGGAAATTTCTTTTCCAGAATTTTAACCTGTCAAGAAATACCATTTAACGTGTTATAATTTTACTTAATAAAATGTCACAGTCTGGCTGGTGTGGCTCAGTGGATTGAGTGCTGGCCAGCCTGTGAATCAAGGAGTGGCTGGTTCGATTCCCAGTCAGGCACATGCCTGGGTTGTATGCTGGGTCCTCAGTAGTGGGCACACGAGAGGCAAGCACACATTGATATTTGAAAAAATGTCACAAAAGATAAGACTATACTACAAAAACAGAGTACATTTTGAGTGAACCTTTTAAAAAAAAGGTGTGACAGATTAATTAGATGTCTTAGAATATCCCACCTTCAAACTCAAGCTGTTTGATCTCAGAATAACTTTTAAAAGGAAAGCAAGGCTAAGAATACTGATATTTCATTTCTCATTACATTTAACTGTAGTATATAGATTATAATATAGAGACTGGAGCCCAACTGTCTGGGTTTAAATTCTGGCTGCACCAGTTCTTAGCTGTGTGACTTTGAACAAGTTATTTAGCCTCTGTGCCTCAGTTTCCTCATCTGTACAATAGATACTTGGGAGTACCTACCCCACATGCCTGTTATGAGAATTAAATGTGTGAATACATGGAACAGGATTATTTAGCATCCAATCCGTACATAGTTAGCATCAGATAGATGTTACCTATAAGTATTGTTTTCATTATAATTGTTTGCTCCAGTTCACAAACGTTTGGGAGGATTGAAATTGTTAGTAAAAACAAATGTTGCTAGCAGTCATTCACTGGGCTGTAGGGGATTTGCACTAAGTCTGACCTCACAATAATTCAACTCGATTACTGTTATCTCCTAAATTCTGTGAGGTACCCTCACAGTTCTCCAATTCTGCTCAAAGGCCTTTCCATGTCCTCTCCTTCGCTGTGCATCTCGAGTCCTATCCACACCCCTAGAAACACTGGCTTCCCTCGATTTGTTTCATGTGTCGCTGAAAGGAGTCAGGGAGGTAAAATCATTCACTGAATGAAGAAGTAAAATTCAAAAGTTCAAATGACTTAATAAATGTCGATCGAAGACAGAAAAACAGAATAAGCGAACTCAAAAACTTGTTATCACCATCAAGTAAACTAGGTTATATTAATATTTTTTACTTTGCTGCATTACATTTATTCACTTTAGGCAAAAATATGAGTTTAAAGTCATCAACAGAGCCTCCTGGTAGTTGAAGATAAAAAAAAATGCTTGTTTTCTCTTTGAATCTGTAATAGGAAAGTATGTAGATGTGGTTTTTGGAGGAAATCCATTTAAATATGAATGACTTAATGGGTCCTTATAAGTCTGTTTGCCAATACTAAAGATTTTCTACTAATTAGAACTAATGGGAAGTAAAAAAATAAGAAAAGCAAGTACATAAATTTTTCAAGTTATATTTATCATATGAAGAGCCCAAATACAATATGTCTTCAATCATTTCTTATACACTCAAAAATCTTAAAAATGGAACATTAAACATGCTATTATCTAAAATTGCAACAAAAGATAAAAACTATTCATACTGTCTTGGGAAAATGTTTTATGTCTATGGATATTTGAATATAAAAGTATTTATTATGCAAATAATTAGCATTTCCTTAAGACATTCTAATTTGGAATAAATGATCGTTCAGACCGGAGTTAACATAAAGTTCT
Organism: Phyllostomus hastatus; assembly: GCF_019186645.2. Taxonomy (NCBI): domain Eukaryota; kingdom Metazoa; phylum Chordata; class Mammalia; order Chiroptera; family Phyllostomidae; genus Phyllostomus; species Phyllostomus hastatus. The sequence goes on along the minus strand of NW_025333583.1, from coordinate 15,754,471 downwards.
TTTACTTCCTCTGTGGAATCTGGAGTGGGTTGCGAGCAAACTCAGACACTGTGTTCTGCGTTAAAAGTAAGCATACATTTCCTATCACCTGGCAACAGCGCATCCAGTGGGAATCAGAATGCTGGTGGAGAACCTGTGCTATGCAGTGATTGTCGTCACAGAGAGGGTCATGACAATCCACATATAGGTGAGGGTAAGAAGGAAATAAAACACTCTGACCAATGTAAGAGCTATCAAGTATGACCCAGTGATAACTTTTTTAGAAATAGAATATGTCGCTATCACACGAAGGCAAAGATATGATAGATGTGAGATGTAGGCAAGTTCAGCCATGGCCAGGAAAGCAAGAGAAAAGATGTGCATTATAATAGGCTTATGCATTCAATTTCCAGGCCAATCAGAAAGGGAGCAAGGAAGCTGACAGCCAACTGCATAATTTAAACTAAAATATGTGTGAAAATATGCCTGTGGTTCAAACCACAAACTGGCTCATCCTCGAAGACCTGGAACATGCATCTCAAGATTTAGCATGTGTCCATCTGGCCCATGAGTTTCCATTCCAGGGAGGAAAACAGCTAGTCCCTTGCTGCAATTTAGTCACTTTCTTGGGAGGGAAAATGAGTGCTGGCTGATGGTGATGGCTCCCCCACTGCAACAGCCTTCCAATGGTCCCTGTGATGACAAGAGAGGAGTAGGAAGAGGGGGTATTCAGGTAGCTGAACAAAAAGTGACGTCTGTGTCCAAAGTGACTGCCCTCCAGAAGCCAACTCCCCATGCACTTCACAAATGCAGGAGAGTGACAGAAGCATTTAAGAAGGTCGTAATTAGGAGTGCAAATTTCCTGTAAATTTCCAACTTATATCTGCAATTTTCAAGAAAAATGTGTAAAGGGGGAGAGTAATTGTAATGGGTAACATGATATGGAATTCCTTGGAGAAATGTCTCATTATTGCTGAGTGTCTCCCAAGTCAGTTTCATAAGAGGAATCATGACAGATGGCCAGTTCCTCCAATGAGTTCATGAAGATGGAACCAATTTTTAAACAAGAATCAAGTATACCAATTTTTTTTAGGAGGCAACTTCATTTCTAGTAGGCTAGCATTCTGTAAGCCTTAGCAGATACTATCACCCACCTGGCTCTCTTTTGACACTGTTTCTATAAATGCCGACTCTGACTAATTCATAACTCGTAAATAAACCCCATGTTTGTAGAAGAATTCGAGGAGCTAATTTCAAAAGATACAGACTCTGACCTTCAGGCATCCCAGCTCAGGGAGATTTGCTGACCTTCAACTGTAAAACCAGGATGACACGCAGCACGGTTGGACCAGTTTTTCCTTATTGGAATAGACTCCGCTGGTCTGCAGGTAGAGAACCTTTCAACTTTTTCCCTTGATCTCTTTGTTCTGCTTTCCCTCTCCCTCCTTATAAAAACCTCTGCCTGCACTGAGATGTTAAGATGGTCTTTGGAACAAGAGTCCCTCATCTTCACAGGCTGCCAGCTCTTGAATAAACCATTTTTTCTTACAACAGCACCTGCTTCTTGGTTATCGGCTTTCAAAGTGACAGGCAGCCAGACCTGGGATCAGCGTGAACACCAGTTCAACATGACATTGAAGAACTGAGCTCACATATCTTATTGATTCTTTCAGTGAACTGAATGCCCCAAATAACATAATTTCCCATAGACTATAAATAATGATGAAAATAATCAAATGGTTATCTAAAGATAGAACCATTTTTCAAAGTTGCCAGTAAATTTAATATTCACTTGAAGTAAGAAAAATTTTTGTGATATAATGTTACTCAGTCAGCTAAGATTAGATTTAAATTTTCCTTTTGGAGGGCAATCAGATAAATTCACTTTGTACTTTTCTCCAATGCTAAAACCTCAATTTGTGTCCTTAGAATCTATTGCATTTCTTTTCATATGGTAAAGTTACTTGACTGAGCAAAAGAATAAATCCCTAAATTCAGAAATTAACATGAACTTTTCCTTGTAGTTTGGCTGTTAAATGATTCCTGTCATTACCTAAACATAAAGACAAAGAAAAATGCAAGTACATATATTTTTTAAAATGTCAGTAAAATTTTTTCCTTTTAACAAGGCTCTTTCACTTGAATAGGTTTCTGAGAGAACTACCAATTTGTTATTCTCTGAAAAGATGATTCACCTGGATTTTATGATGTATTCACTCACTTAATGTGTAAGCACATCATAAAATCACTTAATGCATCAAAATATTTGAAAGGGGAATATTACAGTGTGATTAGCATAAGAAGGTAGCATGCTCTGTCTGCTTGTGACATGAAGTGGTTCAGAAGCATGTAATGACTCATGTGAAGTTAAAGCAAACATGTGCAGACAGCAAAAACTAGACCCATGCTCTTAGTCTGTCTGACATTGATCTTTAGTTCTACACATGTATTCTGGGTACCAAGAAAGTTCCCAATATTCTATTACCATGTGTCATGCTCTCTGTTCTCAAAGAATTTCCTATCTAATGCAGTGATTTTCAACCTTTTTCATTTCATGGCACACATAAACTAATTGTTAAAATTCTGCAGCACAGCAAAAAATTTTTGCTGACCTGACAAAAAATAGGCATAACTTTGATTCAGTCACACTGGACTGCTATTGTTGTGTTGGCGGTTGTCATTTTTCAAATTTGACAATCTGAGGGAAAAGATGTCAGTGCCCCTGACTAAATGGTCAGGCATTGCATGTTTTAAAAATGCTTCTGGCACACCAGTTGAAAATCTCTGATCTAATGGACAGGCAAAAGCAGAGGCAATAAAAAAAGTAGAGACAAACAATAGAGTAGCTGACAGGAAGGGGAATAGAATAGCAATGCATTTGTCTGTGTCGGGCTATTAGAGGTTTCACCAAAAATAATATATTATACTTTTTATAAGAGGAGAAGAATTACATATTCAAGGTATTGAGGTGGATGGGGCTCAGAGAGAACAGTTTATGCTGATGTGTTAAATATAAGAGAATGAAGTGCTCATGAGTCATTTCAATGTTTTCAGTTTAGAACAACTCCATTCAGAGTGGCTTTTATCTCTTTCTCTCATGCAGTTGCATTAGTATTAGTTGCCTTATTACTCCTATAAATAAAGATTGAGTTGCTTAAGGACAACCAAGGAATTATAAAATTCAGACTAGTTCATGAGACTGAAGGATGTTGAGGTATCCCAAAAATCTGAGATAATAGAATTTGAATTTTATGGAAAGCTTATAAATGGAAATGTGTTTATGTCTTGAGAAAGAGTTAGGTCTCAAATTTTGTGAACCAAAACGTTACCTTGCAAACACAACTTCCACACTGTAGTCTTGTTCTTATCTAGAATTCAATTGTGTGTGTTTGTGTCTGTGGAAACCAGCTCATGTCAGCAAGTTAGGTGTGTGCAAATAATTCTTGAGGTTCTTAGGACACTATTTCTCAGCACATAGTGCACTGAAGTCTTCATGGTCAGGATCCGAAATCCTCAGAGTGTAATAGTATGTATCATGACTTTCAGATTGCTGTATTATCATGAAAATAAATTCCAAGAATATATCTGCTTGGAAAATTCTACTTAGTGTGTTACTATGAACCTGAAAGTAATTATTTTAAAAAGCAAAAGAACTTACTTTGAAAAATAATCAAAGGTAGAATAGAAATTGTCAAATGAGTCAATAAGATACCCAATAAGATATAATATCTTTCCCTTGAATTCTAAGTGTATTATTTGTCAAATCCAAGAAAAGTACATCGGCAGAAATTTTCTAAGAAAAAAACATGATATGGATAAGGCCAAATCAACAGAAAAGAACGGAATGTCTGCAAAATAGAGACCAGTGAACCAATTTAAAACCAATCAGAATTTATTTCAATTTATTTAAAATTCAAATTAGCTCTAAGTGTTAGTCTGGGAGCTATGAATAGTGATAAAGGATGAAGAAACAATAAAGACAGAATTATTTTGTTATCAGTTATTTTAAAACCAGTAAATACTGTGTATCAGTAAGCTGTTTCTATAATAGTATGCTGTTAAATCCCAAAGCTCAGTGGTGTATGACTGAAAGGATGTATTTTGTATGCCCCGGATCTAGGACCTGGTGGGACTCAGTTGATTTCAGATAAGACCAAGAGGGCTTGTATTCTGACTTCCACATCAGTTTGGATCTGTGAGGCAGTCACCGGCCTGCGGTGACCCTGAGTGCTGCAGATGCTCAAGACATGAGAAACATACACGCAGACTACCGAGTCCTGTGGAGAAATAGGAACCGAACGGCCACTCTCTCAAGGGGGGGAGCATCATGCCTTCCCGCCCAATCAGGCTTTTATTAAGAATACAGATACAGTTTGTTGATTACAGTCTGGCAGGGAAGATCAAACGAGTAGGTAACTTTCAAAGAGCTGAAAGGGCTCATGCTGAGTTTGGGGTTTTATCACGTAAAAGCTACAGGACCTAAAACCTAGTTTCATTTCCTGCCTGTGCCTTCATATTCTAATTCAAGAGCATCCTCAGCAAGCAAGTTTCACAGGATCTTGCATATTCTATGCCCCAGGTGTAAGTACTCCGGGGGTCTGCAGACTCTGGTCTGGACTGCACCACCCCTTGTTATATCTGCAGGCCTGAGTTGGGCAGAGGAGACAAAGGCAGCTGGGAGACTTGGATTTCTCACAGCCAGAACAAGGACTCAGGCTTTGTCAAAGTCCAGGGGGCAGGGGTCGATCACCCCCTCACTTTCACAGCCCCGAGTCTCTTATCTGGGGGGCCTTTCCCACGTGATCGTGCCTGTCTTAGATCCATTCTCTTCTGAGAAATGTTACCCATCTTTGGCTAACCAACCAAGCAATGGGGGCCAGGCAAGGAGCAGGCAGCACTCCTGCCAGTGACATAAGCTTGTCTCCTTAGCATCTCCTGGTTCGGAGGTCTCTGACTCAGCCTTAGTTACAGGGGCTTACAGCTTCCTGAAACCAGGCAGGGTGGACCCCAACAGATCTGCTGCTTGTGCCCCTCATTCTTTCTTCTCAGAGCCACAGACCACCCAAAATGTGTTCTTCCCTTGGCAGTAAGAGAAATCCTCGTGACCAAACCAAGCCACACAAGCACTTTTAAATGCTCTGCTTGAGTCACACCCACTAATGTCTCATTGGTCAAAACACATCATGGGGCCAAGTTCTACCATAATGGGATGGGAAAGGGTATTATTATGTTTGAGGTGAGGCTATGGCAAGAATGAGAAATAAAGGCTATTGAGAAATAGAAATTGGAGGCTGATAACTAAATCTGCCACAACCTTAACATTCTCTTATCTCAGAGAAGAAAATTTTTACACATTTTGCTAAGAATTTAGATTCTGAAATCAGGAGAATTCCTCATCTGTATGAACTAATGCATGTGGATTCCAGTAAAATATCCAAAATTAAAAACGGACATGCTTGGTAAGAAACACATACCTGCATGGATCTCTTGTTGATGTCATCCAAGGGGTGTGAAGTGCATCTGTCATCCACAGAAGGAAAAGGCAGAAACGATGTGGCTGAGTAAATGAGATGAAAAGTATAACATTGAAAGGTGTTACAATGCATGCAGTAAGAAAGTAGATGGGATGAAGGACAAAGCTGAGATGGTGAGAATTCTTCAACAAAATACCAGCACGATTAACTGGGGGAGAGGTGTGGAAAATTAAGTCTTTGGAATACAAATGAGAGTAGAATGTCAGAAAAAACAGCAAATATTTTGAAACGATATGCTAGAACTGAAATTTAAAGAATAAAAGTAAACGCAGATGACTGAACTCTCTGGAAGATTGGGGGGGAAATAAAAAGAAGCAAGAGTTAAAGTTAGTCAAAATATTTTCCTGGGTTGAAACATGAAAAGGGTATGTCCCACAACATGATAGAAATATTTTATAACTAATTATTGCATATTTTAAACTGTTCTGGTTACAAGCTGGGATCTATATAATTCATTTTAAACTCAGTATAAGTAGAATAATGCATTATTACTAAAAAAAACTGACAAAAATGGCATCAATATTAAAATTAAAGCCATGCTCATGTAAATAGATATAATAAAGCAACATAAAAAAATACTGAACATGAGGAAATTGAATCATGTTTCAACATTTAATAATATTACTTGTTTCAGATCATGGCAGAATAGTTTATTTCAATCTGCCTTTACAGAACAAAATAATTTGAAAATTTAGACAAAACATTATTTATAAATGATGTGAAGACACTAGCTTTATCCTCAAAGAATTTGCTGTCTCAAAGCATCTGCTTGAGATGGCAAGCAGAGCCTTCCACAGCCTTACAGAATATAAAAAATTATGTTCAGCACCCATCACGGAAGAGGAGCTCTGGACACGCCCCGGGACCTGGTGGCATCCTTGATGGGCTGCTCCAGCTGATCACCAGAAATATAAACCTTATCGATAGAAAGAAATACATCAACAGTAGCCTTGCTACCTGTAAAGCTTTTCAAAATTCGCCAAGCATAAAAAATAAAAATACAGCCCTGGCTGGCGTAGCTCAGTGGATTGAGCACGGGCTGTGAACCAAAGTGTCGCAGGTTCGATTCCCAGTCAGGGTACATGTCTGGGTTGCAGGCCATGACCCCCAGCAACTGCACATTGATGTTTCTCCCTCTCTCTCTCTCTCTCTCTCTCTCTCTCTCTCTCTCTCTCTCTCTCTCTATCTCCCTCCCTTCCCTCTCTGAGAATAAATAAATAAAATCTTTTAAAAAATAATAAAAATACAATAAAACCTGAGATAAAATGACAACAAAGACAGATACATAAGAGAGCTAGATTTTTAAATTATCACACATGGTCCCTCACTGGAATTAGTATTTTCAAGATACTAACTTTGATTAGCATTTTCAAGAAGTCAAATGATAAGATGGTAAAGATGAGCACAGAGCCAGAAACTCTAAAACCAACTTAAATAAAATGACTAGAGCTAACAGCCATAACCAATTAAAATTAGGAACTTAATCAATGTACTGAACTGTAAAATTACTGAACTGGAAGGTAGAAAATACATCGAGTGCAACCTGCCAGTAAAAGGCATGAAAGACATTCAAGGATCAAAGAGCGTTCAGGGACATGTGGAATAGGCCTGATCACAGCTGCCATAAAGGGAGAGAAGAAAAAGGAGACAGAAGCAGCAGTTGACACTTCCAAAGATAAACATCACAGACTTAGAAAGCACTCTGAACTCCATGCAGAACAACAGCAAAGCCAGTCACACCTAACAACATCATAGTACAACTGCCGTAAACCAAATAGAAAAGAACATCTTTCATATTACTTTTGAGATGCAATAGTGAGACCAAAAGTGAATTTCTTACTAGAATAAATGAAGCCAGAAAACAATAAAATGACATCTTCAAAGTGTAAATAAATAAATAATAGTCAATCTAGGCTTTAGTACAGAGTAAAAATATCCATCAGTGTGGAAGTGAAATGAAGACATTTTCGGAAAAGCAAGGTAACAGATATCATCAGCCATAGGTTTTACTAAAAAAAAAAGTCCATGCATAAAAAGAGCCGACTTTAGGTACTTAGATGGAAGCATAAGAATTCACAAAGAAATGAAAAACCAAAAAGTGTAACAAACATAAAACAAATATTGGCTGTATAAAACAACAAACAATATTTTTGATGACTTGAAATACGTAAACACAAAAATGTCACAAACGGGTTTAAAAGGATGAGAGGGAAGCAAAGTAAGTTAAATGGTTCTAAAGTCCTTGCATTTTGAAGAAAGTTGTAAATGTCTAATTTATATTAAAGCCAAAGATGAATATTATAATATATGAGCTGACCACAGAAAATCAGGATGTAAAACTAAGAAGTTCATAGAGTGAAAAATTTTTAAAAATTGAATACTAACCAAAAAGAGATTGAAGAAGGGAGAGAGAAGTAGACATAGAATGGGAGTAATAAATAGGTAATAAATGATATGCAGATATAAGCCCATTATATTAGCCATAAACAGACCAAATAGTTTAATTGAGAAAAGTTTTTCAGGATGGATTTAAAAGTAAACAAAGAGATACTGCATTAACAGGACACACCTCACATATAAGGTTAGAGAAAATTCTTTTTCTCCTTTTTACAGAAGGTTAAAAGCAGAAAAATTTCTTATAATTTATTGTGTTTATAGGCTCTTAAAAATGAACAATGTTAAAATAAAAATGTGGAAGATTATCTAAGTTTTAAACTATTCATACTATTTATAGCTTAACATAATGGACACTTTGTAGATATTGGCTAAAGTCATCCAGAGTTTAATGAGTATGTATATTAATTACCAAAAATATTTTTAAGAAATAATTATATATGCACAGATATTTAGCTACAAGACTGTTCACATAATATTTGAATTAGTAAAATAAGTGAATCAGTGGAAATATACAAATATAAGGAAATACACATACACACAAAATGAATTTTTTATATATATATACACAACCCATTTTAAATGAAATTGTCTGTCTGCTGACATGGGAAAAGGCTTGTTTTTGAGTAAAACAAAAACAAGCTATACAAAAGTACGTGGACAATTTTTTTCCAAATAAATACACACATTCATGTTTTTAATGAGTTGGAAAGATAGCTTTACAAAACTGGGATTACAGATAATTTTAAGACTTATTTGAAGATTTATATAAGCCAAGATGTTAAGTTTCATTTAGATAGGGCTGACAGTGAAAGGGGTTAATGTCGTTCTTCTTCGTGCCAGAAGGCACACTACACCCTGGTGGTTAAAGGACCACACTCTAACTCCTCCAACTAGGTTCAAATCCCAATTTCCCACTTCCTATATGGCCTTGGGGAGAAACTTTTCAAAAGGTGTGACATAAAATACGGGTATGTTTTTCCCTTGCTTTAAATTTCTATGTATGTACTCAGAACAATTTACAATTATTACTATATTCTTGGAGTAGATTTTGTAGGAGTCTGCACAACATCATGCCTCAGCTCCCGCATTGCTTGGATTGTAGTGGTTTCTTTCCTCCCCTCTCCACGCTCGCAGGGGAAGACACAGCTGGTGTTAGGAGGAAAAGGAACAGCTAGAAGGAGACACTAAAATCGTTGCAGTTTTGAAGTTGATGAGGTCTTTGTAAAAGCCTCCTTTTCTAAGTCAGTATTGACCTGGAAATCCACACTCACAACGTGAAGTACGATAACATGAGATTCTACGGCCAGACAGTCTCTGCAGTACTAATTTGTGTTCCTGTAGGAGCCACAGTTGCACAGGAACTGTGAAACGTGTGCTAGATAGCTGAAACAGTTCTAGGGCTGAAGGAGGGTTATCTGAGGTTACATTCGGACTGATTTACTGAACCACTCATTATTTCGCGTAAACATTTTCACTTCTAAGACAAAAGGAGTCACCTGACTCATAGTTAATGCAAACACATTCTAAACCTGATTGTTCTTTGCTCTTCCAAATTCTTTGAAGCAACCCAGGTTAGTGATTCAATGTGGGTAAATGTCACTGCTTTTGAGAAAAAAAAATCTCCACTTTCCAATTACACGTGCAGTCAGCTTTCACAGACAGTGAGTGTGGTACCAAATTATGTTGCCCAATGCAGACAGTTCCAGTGACTTTCAAATTTTTGTTTCTGTCTACGAACAAAAAAATAAAAGATTCAGAGTAGGAAAAAAGTTCATATATGTATGTATATATGTGCATATATGTATTTACACACATATAAAACCTCATTTTAGCTAGTTAATGTAGTCAATGACAGATAAAGTGTCAGATGCTAATACTATTACCTACAACTTAACAGAGAAGTGGTGTTCCATCATCTGCCACCATTTCCCTTAGGAGGTTGTCATAATGCTGTTTTGTGAAGAAAAGGAAATTTGTCAGTGTAGAAAGATTGGGCCAAGGCACTACAATGTGACAACAGCCATTCCTCTGCAATGACCCGCTGACTGCCAACTTCTCTGTCACATGGAACTAGAACCAACCCACCGGCTCCATAGGCTGGGGCACGAATCTCATCTGTCTTAAACGTCCTTGCCTAAGACTTGTTTTTTTCTTCTTCTAAAATATGTACCTTTACCCTACAGTATCTACTTCAAATTTACCAAAGAAGAAAATGAAAACTAAAAGCAAAAGCCAAAACATCCAAAAATATTAAAAAAAACTTGAAAATATATACCCAGAGTACTTGCACAATACAGATAATTCCTTGCTTCCACAACACAAATGAGTTAAGTGTTGTCTTTAAACTGATGGCACTGGTCAAAAACTCTGAATGCACATCTACTATAAATCTTTCATAACTTCTGTAAGATCCAAACAAACTATATTTCTCACTGATTCTCACTGAGGAGCAGCTTAGAGATGAAAATCAGCATGTGAATGATACCCAGAGAGTGTGCCTCAGAGACTGTTTGCTGCACAGCAGGGATCATGCAGTACTTTTACTTCTAACCTCCAAAATAACTATGGTTGCTCAAGCACTGAGATAGATCGGTGATGGAGTTGGAAAGCATAAAGAACTATAGTGTGTGTAGATTATTTTACAAGACAATTTTCTTTGAAATTCTTCAAGAGAAAAGCATCCATATTGTTTTTGCTGGATGGAATATCACATTATAAATTTTAAAATATTCTCAAATAATCATTCCAAAGATGGGAGAAAAATTTTAGTAACAGTTCATTATTTTATCTCCCTTAATTTAACACTGACATTTTCCCAATGGTGGCTTCTAAAACAGGAACTCTGTCAGCCAGGAACCATTTACATCCTGTAGGCAGCTCTTCTTGGCTCAATCTACTCAACAATAAATTCAAATTTAGGCGGACAAGATCTGTTTCCCACTTCTTCGTTCCCTACAGCCACTTAGGAAATATTCCTTTTAACAAGGGAGGGAGGGAGAGAGAAAGAGAGAGAGAGAGAGAGAGAGAGAGAGAGAGAGAGAGAGAGAGAGAGAGAGAGAGAGGGAGAAACAGAGACACAAAGAGACAGAGAGAGGGCGGGGGAGAGAGATGCAGAGAGAACAAAGGCAGAATGAGGAAAGTGATTGGTGAATAATTCAAGTGAAGTCAGGTCATTCTACCCTGTTTATACTCTCTATGGGCAGGGACAGAGGTGGGACTTACCTGTAAATTAAGCTGCAGCTGTGTTTTGACTGACAAGACAAGCCTCCTATGCACAATAATTCTCTTGTTAACTAAAATTCCCACCTGCCGATTTGAAATGGTTTGCCTCTTTCTTCCGTTTCCCCTCAGCCTCCATGTACAGCGGTCGTTTCGGGACCCAACATAAATGGGGCCCAATGCCATGCGATGTACATCAGCCGTTACTAAGCTTCAGCCCAAGAACCAGGCACTCATTTTTAAAAATACAGTTTTATTGGCACATGGCCACGTTAATTTATTCAGGAATCAGGCATAGCTGCTTTTGTGCTCTCCTGGCATATTTTGCAGTCTCAGCAGAGATGACAACCTGGCCCACAAACCCTAACATACTTCTCCGGATCTGCAAGAAAGTGTGTTGCCAATCTCTGATTTAAATAATGGATTTTAGTGTAGGTTAGTTAGTTCCTTTGTTAGTATACTGATTAACTATATTTTTCTCCATTACTTAAAAAAAATAGATACAACCTAATAGGTAAAACATAGGGATGGTTAATGCCAAGCTTTGTGAAATTGGACATTTGAATATTTTCCTGTAGTGGTATAGCACCACCTCATGGCACATTACAGAAACTGTCAGAGGAGATTACGGAAGTGCTACTGAGTTTACTGAGCATTTGGAATGCTCTGGGGTAACTTCTAAATTCTACTGAAAATAATGCGTAAAAAAATGTATCCCCTTTTGAATTAAAAAAATTACAAAAGTTAGAAAACACCTAATCCAAATCTATTATATTCTAAAAACAAAATTGGCCTTCTGAAATTAAATGACTTACTAAACTTACCCAGGAAGTTTAACAGTAGGATTTTCGATTTCTTTTATTTTTTAAAAAGATTTTATTCATCTATTTTTAGGGAGAGGGGAAGAAAAGGAGAAAGGAAAAGAAACATCAGTCTGTGGTTGCCTTTCATGCACCCCCTACTGGGAACCTGGCTGGCAATCCAGGCATGTTCCGTGACTGGGAATTGAACCAGTGAGACTTTGGTTTGCAGGCCTGCACTCAATCCACTGAAGTACACCAGCCAGGGCAGATTTCTTCTATTAAAAAATAAAATTATTTATGTATATAGGTATGTGCATGCTTAGTATGTTGAAATAAATATTCCAGTAGTAGTATTTTTATTTAAAAATCAATTTAGTCATTTTAACAAAACTTTTTATTTAGAAGTTAGATTCATGAAAAATTACTCAGATAGTAAGCAGAACTAGTTTTCAAACAGAGAAATACTTAACTGCTTACATCAATATCAAATTTAGGGAAATAAAATTGCATCACGTTCAGTTCTGTACACAGAGGTCAAGAAGGGCATAGAAAAATGGGAACACGTTAAGGTGACTAGGTTATGATCAGGTGGATGGGCCAGCATGGTTCAGAACACCATTCTCCCTCACGGGCTGTGGAGGGAAGGGAACGGGGCTGTTTACTGCGGAGAAGACACGGGTGAGCGCGGCAGGGGGTGCTGCTGTGAGTTCCAGCATGGGGAAGACAGGTTGCGCTTCATTTCCTGTGATCCCAAGGTATAGAATGAGTTCTGGTGGCCAAAGATATAGGGGGACGGTTTTGTTCTAAGGCAAAAACACATTCTAATAAAAAATGCAATGGGACCTTTGGTGAGTAATGAGTTTACTCATTACTGTCGTAAGAGATACCCAGTCAGAAGTTTATACTCTCCTTGGGAGTGTGGTGGGGCAAACTGACAGGGAATGCTGTTCAGTAGTCGGATGAGAGATGACGGTTGGTCCTGACACCACTATTAAAGTTCAAATTTGTATATCTGAGGTGTGGAGATGCTGGTGGAGTGTCGTGGAATCCTACACCATGCATACCTATGGGGACTCGTTCAAGGATTAGGTTAAGTGTGTTGTAGTCTAATGTAACCTGTCAGCAGTCAAATGATAGCTGTGCCTCCCTTAGTTGAAAAGCAAAACACAGAAGCCCTGGCTGGCGTAGCTTAGTGGATTGAGCGCGGGCTGCGAACCTAAGTGTCGCAAGTTTGATTCCCAGTCAGGATACATGCCTGGGTTGCAGGCCACGACCCCCAGCAACCGCACATTGATGCTTCTCTCTCTCTCTCTTTCTCCCTCCCTTTCCTCTCTAAAAATAAATAAATAAAATCTTAAAAAAAAGAAAGAAAAGCAAAACGGGAAAGTTTGTGGAATATTCTCGAATTTTTAGACATGCTCAGACACAACGAGGGTAACCAGACTCTGCTGGTGGAAGATGCTGGCCAGAATTTCTCTAAGAAACAAAGCATGTCTCGTTTTTTTCATTGATACATCCTGAGTTAAGGCAGCTCTAGAATGGGGAGCTTCACAAAATACAATGACTGAAAACAGTTATTAACATTATAATGAGGTGGCTTTGTGTCATAGTCATAAAGCCCAAGTATTTCATCCTAGGGTACAAATTTGATTTACTCTACATTCATTCTGCAGCTTTAAATCCAAATGGACAACAATTTGGTGATTGCTGGGGGAAGGAGGATGTAAGGGGAATAAATGGTAATGGAAAAAATACAATTAAAAATAAATTTAAAAAATAAATAAATCCAAATGTGCTGAGACCCACTTTGATGTCCACCACCCGTCACAGGGCTGTCTCAGAGAGTCAGAAATGTGTTTCCCAAGCGGTGACTCCACACACCAGGCCACCTCCTGCTGCTTTTTGTGTGTTCTTACCCTGCTTGGGCCCCAATGCTCCAGACCATGCTGCCCCACGGCACGGATGCCATCCACAACACTCAGGCCAGACCTTCCTCACTGGGTGAACATGGACGCCCTCCTCAGCTCGCTCAGACTTCCAGACCTGTGCCTCCTTCCCACTGATTCCCTCCTTACCCTGTGTGCGGTGGGCCCTCACTCCCACATTAGATGTGCTCCTTGCAAAGATACCCTCCTCACTCGCGTCTGACACCACTCACTGAGCATCCCCTCCCATAAGCTTCCGTCTCTCCTTGCTCAGCCTCTGCATCTGGTAGCCCTTCCAGGCAGAGACCCCCCACTCCGCCTTCCTTGCTCTCTGACCCTCTGCTCTTCTTTCTTTCTTTCTCTCTCTCTCCTCCCTTCTCTTCCCCTTCCCTGTGTTTTTCTTTGACCTACCTAATAAGGCTTTAGGACTAAATTGTTCAGGAAAGATATTTAGGAATGAAAGAAAAGGAAGAAAAAGAAAGAGAAAACACAAAACTAGAAAAGGTTTGGTTATTTCTCAAAGCAAACCAACATTCCTAGCTTTTTCATTGACAAATGTTAATGTTAAAAATGTCAAAAATATCAGTCATTCTTAGGATATATTTTTAAATAGATAGCATAAGCTTATACATCCAGTCTCTAATTTTACTACGTTTCTCTTATTTAAAAGTCTGAAAGCTCAAGTGTTGAAGTTGGCAGTGACAAGTCTATAAGCAAAGAGCACACTCCACTAATTGTTAAAGCGTATAATAGTATGCTAATTTTTTGGTATATTTCAGAAGTATATTTCAGTCTTACTGGAAAGTGCATTTCTTCCTCTGCTCTTTTATCCTTTTCTTAATTTCATATTGATTGGCATTAAAGAAATTATAGCAACTGAAAGTGGGTTAGGAATTCCTCAGCATACAAAGCAAAAATGCAATGAAAGGTCACAGCAGAAAACAAAGAATGCTGATAAACTGAACAGCAAAGACAGGGAGGCTGAAATTGTTACAGGCATATTCTTCAAAGCTAAATGTAGGGTTCTCTTGTTGTTGTCGATTTATTTGGTTTGGTTTTAGAACAGTGAGTCTAAAGGGGAAAGGATTAAGAAGGGGACAGCTGCTTTCACACATACAGTTAATGCAACGGACTGGAGTGCGTGTCTCCAAACTTCATCTACTGAAACCTAACCCCCAGTGCAATGGTGTTAGGCGGTGGGGCCTTTGGGAGGCCATCAGGACACGAGTGCTGCCCTTATGAATGTGTTGTGTGCTCCCCAAAAGAGGCCCTGTGAGGCAGGAAGTGACCCTCAGCAGACGCCAACTCTGCAGGCACCTTGATGTGGGGCGTCTCAGCACCTACACCTGTTAAGAAATACGTTTCTGCAGTCTGTAAACCCCCAGGCTATGGCATTAGTTACAGCAGCCCCGACAGATTAAGATGGTCAGATTATTTAATTCTCTCAAATACATACACAGGTCAGATTTATTTGTTTCTTCAGTACTGTTATCTTAGGTAGAAGTTTAATTGGATTCCAACTTTGGAAAAAATTTTAGCTGAGTATTATTCTCCTGACCTAAAAAAATCATAATGACATACTACCACCACCAGGGGGAGCATTTGTGGCATTAAGTTAACAGAAAAACCAAGGAAAATCAAATCTCTTTCAGTGAAGAGAAACATCACGTCCTGCTCCAATTTTAATGATACAAAAATTACAGTTCCCAGCACTCTAAGAGTTTAATTGTGAATTTTTTAATGTTTAATTGTGAATACCCTAACTGGGCCCATGCGGGGTATGAGAAATGATGACCTGATTAATACTAATCCTGATAGTGATGCCCTAATTTAAACAGCACTTTATAAAATTTTTTTCCTGGTTGAATATACAGTAGAGTGTATAAATACTGAAATCAGATTGTCCAAGATAGATTTGGGTCCAACACATAAATTGTGTCATCTTTGGAAATGTATTGAAATTCACTCTGCCTTGGTTTGCTCTTTTAAAAAATGGAGAAAATAATAGTCCACATGTAGAAGGATTGCTGTGGCAGACAAATACATTAACATTTGTAAAGAGCTTAGCACCATGTCCAGGATAGTAAATCTCAGGTGTTTCTACATAAATGTGTTATTATTCTCAAAAAATAAAACAAAACAGCCCTGGCTGGCATAGCTTAGTGGATTGAGTGCGGGCTGCAAACCAGGTGTTGCAGGTTTGATTCCCAGTCAGGGTACATGCCTGGGTTGCAGGCCATGACCCCCAACAACTGCACATTGATGTTTCTCTCTCTTTCTCCCTCCCTTCCCTTTCTAAAAAATAAATAAATAAAATCTTTTAAAAAATTAAACAAAAACCTCAGTGAAGGTAAGACAATATTATTCTGCATGCCACAGATGAGAAAACAAAACTGGAGTTTGTCTCTTACCAAAGTTATGAGTTCTGAAGTAAGTTTTGTTATTAACTCATCAAGGAGAAGGCTACAAATGAGCCTAACCAATAGTTAAAGTACGACCCTGAATGAAGACTGCAAGCTTAGGTTTCTAAGTTAGAAAAAAATATGTACAATGTTGACCTTATATGGCTTTTCTTTTATTATACTTGAAACATGTGGTTATATTTTGTGTTTTTTCTACATTTTATATGATATATATTTACTAAGATGTGTTTTACATGAGGAGTATGTATAGCCTTACTCCCCATTGCTTCCTTCCTTCTACACCCTCAGACCCTTTTAAAAACATCTTCACCTTAGCTCACTTTGTTCTCAGATAAAATTTTAAAATTCAGTTGATCGAGGCATAGTAACTGCTTTCAGAGGGCTTATGCCATATGCTTTGCATAGCTTATTTTATTTAATTCTCACAACAAATCAATAAGGAAGACATTAAGTACACTGGACAGATAAGAACACAGAGATGTTCAATAGTGTGTTCAAAGTAATGAGCGAGTGGATGGGAAGGCCGGGACCTGACCACTGCACTCTCACTTCTCCGTAGCGTGACATCCAGACTCTGGAAGGTTTTCCCATTTTAAAGGAAAATCTACTTCTGCCATCTTCTGCTGTGTGTCTCCATTCCTCACCTTAAGAAAACATCATCCTTACTATTTCCTTCATATTTCAAATTACAAAGTTGAAATATGAGGGTTGTATTATAGTTATATGACATCTATTTACAGGAAAATGTTTAAAGCAATTGAAAGAATTATGGAAAACATATTCTTTAAAAGTCTCGGTTCTCCCTGTGACCACTGCCACAGCTCAGAGGGTGAGAAGAATGTCGTCACCATCACCCAGCCAGCGCCTTGCCACCCGCCACATGTGGGAACGATGCCATAGTAGGCATTTTAACTCGGTGTTTCCGCTGCCAAGAGAACTTTTTGACAAAAGAAACGGAAGACTCTAGAGCAGTGATTTCCAACCTTTTTCATTTCATGGCACACAAACTAATGACTACAATTGTGCGACACATCAAATATATGTGTTTTTGCTGATTTGACAAAAATAGCTATAATTTTGAAGTATTCACACAGGAAAGCTATTGTTGTGTTGACTGTTGCCATTTTTCTTTTAATTGACAGTCTAAGGGAAAAGAGGTGAGTATCCCTGACTAAATAGTGAGGTGTTGCATGTTTTAAAAATTCTCCATACATTGGAAAATCGCTGCTCTAGAGCATCCACCTGGCCTGCAGAGGGCGCCAGTGGCCCAGGCAGCAGAATTCAGTGCCTCTCCTTAAACTCGGCCTTGGATGTGAGGTTGTCTTGCCCCGCGCACTGGCTGTGGATTGTGGAGGCCAATGCAAACCGGTACCACAATTTCCTGCCCTGGAGACTTGAGTATGCCATCAATGACGTTCATAGCTCAGTTTCAGATTGGGCCTCCAATTATATATCTCTAAAAGGTAGTTATATTGAAGTACATGTAAATTTCTCAGATCATCATTTTTTATCTTTAAAGAAGATAAACTTGTTTAGTAGATCAGAATACAATTCAAGTTCTAGAATCATTCAATTCCTGATATCATAATGCAAAAATACTCATAGTGAAACTGCATTAAAACACCTTAGCTAAAAGACCTGTTTACCTGACCTAACAAAAAAATTCAAGTCATATACTACTTAAATCCAGTCATATCATTTCCTGTAAATATATTTCTTCCTTATCAAGCTAACAGCCCTTTATTCACTCAAGTTGTTTCCTAGAAAGGTTATGTTAAATATAGGGGCAAAGCTGATAAAATGCGTGGCCTTTGGTATTAAAGTGACCTGGGTCCAAGTCTGACATTTGCTACTTGGTAGCTGGGTGACCTTGAGAAGTGACTTTGCTTCTCTGAACGTCAACTCTCTCAACGGTAAATAAAAGTGAAAATACTTGCTTCACATATCATCGTGAGAATTAATTAGACAATGCATAGAAATGCTTAGCACAATATAGGTATGCAAGAGTGGCTCAGCAAATAATGGTGGTATTACTAAATGGATATTATTGATTGTAACTGGCATATTCACGGCTTTGTGCACTGCTTGTCCCACGGAGGACAAAACCTCTGGCACGTGTCACTGCTCTAATATTTTAATTATTCTATGTGGCACATTTTTTTCTGTCTTTAAGACTCATTCTCAAAGTAGAAAATATTTAGGGCAAGAAAAAAGTGTAGCTGTTTAAACATTCAGTTGGAAATATAACTCTCAAAATACTAAAAAGAAATATATCCTCTTAAAATTTTAGAATATTAATCCTTGTTATTTGATAAATTATTTAAATAGTCTACAAATAAATAATGCACTAACTAAATATAAATTTAGCTTACTTTCTGACTGAATTATGAAAGAGCGTGAATTACCAAACTTTCACCAAGTTTGGAGAAATTTGTTATTAAAATAAGAATGTGGAGGAAGGGGCATAAAAGCCTGAGTTCAAAGTGATAATCATGAAATGAGAAAAATAAAAATAGAGTATAATCATAAATGGGAGCAAATCATACTACCTGTCAATAATATTTATACATCAAATCAAAGACCACTAAAAGAATAAAAGAAAACTGAAAGAAATGCTTAAGTGAGAGTAGGCAGAAACACAAAAGTGGCAACCTCATCTCTGCAAACTCAACACAGCAGTATGTCCAGACTGACCCCTCGACATCTCTTCCTGGCTCTCTCACAGCCACTGCAGATACAATAATGTCAGACACAACTGGATTCCCTCTTGCAGACATATCCTTTACTTTTCTTTCTACATCTCAGTGAATCCTTCTGCTATTCATCCTGTCGCTCAAGCCAAAACCTTTGCACTCTGAGGTTTCTATCTACTCCACTGTTTTCTTAGTAAATTTTAACAAATTTCTACTTTCAAACAAACCAAATGCAACTGTCTCTTTCCAATTTCCCACCTAGTGCCCTAGCCCAGGGCACTCTGTTGCACACCAGAAGATTGCAGTAGGTTCCTACCTGGTCTTCCTGCTCTTACTCTTAAAGTCACCATGTCACTCCCTGCTAAAAATCTTTCAGTAACTTCTTTTCATACATAGGGGAAAACCCACAAACTTTTCTCAAACCTTTAAGATCATACATAAGCTGACTAGTAAACTACCTTTTCAATTTCATTTGCTTCTACTTACCCCTCACTCACTCTAAGTCACACTGGCATTTTTCTGGTTCCAGGGCATATGAAACCTATGTCTGACTAAGGATCATTGCATTTGCTGTTCTTAAAATAAAATAAATTAAGTCCTGACCAGCGTGGCTCAAGTGGTTAGGCATCATCCCTCATGGTGAAAGGTCATGGGTTTGATTCCTGACAAACGCACATGCCTGGGTTGTGGATTTGGTCCCAGTTTTGTTGGGAACTGCCCTGCATGGTTTCAGAAGCTGTAACCACCCCCATGACTAAGGCTGGGTGAGCGACCTTGGGACCATAAGCCACTGAGGAGACAAAGCTTATCTCCCTGGCAGGGTGCTGCTTCTGCTCCTTTTACTTCATCCATAACTGGACCCCAGTGCTTGGTCGGTTAGCCAATGATAGGTAAGATTCCCCAAAGGGGGGAATGACCTAAGCCAGGCACGATCATGTGGGAGGCCCCCAAGGAAGGACTTGGGGGGCTACAGCAAAAGAGGGTGATGGACCTTTGCCCCTCTGCTTTGAAAAAAGGCCTGAGTCCTCATTCCGTCTGCAAGAAGTCTCCTAATCTCTTGGCTGCCTTACTTCCCCTGCCTGACTTAAACCTAAAACAATGACAGAGGGTGGTGCAGCCCTGTACTGGAAAGGGCAGGTTCCCCAGGCAATCAGGCCTAGGAAAGAATATGTAAAATCTTGTGAAACCTGCTTTGTTTAGAATGCTCTCAATTAAATGATAAGGGTCCAAACAAGAAGTGATTTTGTTCCTCAAAGCTTTATAGCTCTTTAGCTATCTGACTGACTCAAAATAGGCCCTCAGAGTTCTTTGTTATCTATTGTTTGATCCTTACTGCCTGACAATGATTAATGAGCTTTACCTGTATTCTTGTGCAAACGAACCCAATAAAAGCCCATTGAGGAAAAGGCTCTGGGCCCTTCTCCTTTGAGAGATCTGCCACCTTTCCTCCCCAAGCAGATCACATCTTGGTAGACTTATTCTCATCTGTGGCAGCCAGGGAGTGGGGGTGGGGGCCCTGCAGGCAGAGCCCTCCCAACACTGGTTGAATCAAGTACAAGAGGCAACTGATCAATGTTCCTCTCTCAAGTCAATGTTTCACTCTCTCTTTCTCCCTCCCTTCCCCCCTCTCTAAATATTCACTCATTCATTCATTAAAAGATGAAGTACTATTTGCATTTCATAAGCATTACTTCAAGCAATCTTCACAACAACCCAATGCAATAGGTCTCACTGCTGTTGTCATTTTGTTACTGAACAGAAATGGGGTTCTGCTGCCTGATGCCCATAGACAAACTCTGGAGGCAAAGGTCTGGTGAAAAGGAAAGAGGTCATTTATTCAGAAGCTACACAATTTTGGAAAAAGGGCAGGCTTCTCTCAGAGTCCATTCCCTCCAGCACATCCTGAGAAAACCCCCACACCCACCCTCTGCCAGACCAATCCAAGGCTGTACCGGGAGTTCCTTCTCATACTTAAAAATACCTTCCTTTGGGAAAGTGCAGATGGCTGCTGAGTCATCCTCCAAGCAGCTCAGCTTCTTTCCCTGTTACTGTCAAGACTCAGGCTCTTTTCTGGAGGCTGCATGCACTCCAGCTCCTGACGGGGCGAGCAAGGGGGAGACGAGGGGAGTGTTTCTCCCTTCCCTCCATTTAAATGTCCTGGCCCCAGGTTTTGTGCACCCTGGAAGGGCTCAGCACCCAGCCAGTCCCATCCTTTCCCCAGGCTTGACTGGAAGGTCAGCGCTTCCCCTCACTGCCACGTTCCAGAAGGGAGTAGGCGGGGTTTCACCAGCCACACGCGTGCGACCCGCAGGGTCTTCTCCTGTCCCACGGCCGTCCAGGGTGGGGATATCTGTCCTCACGTGCCTCACTAGCTTGTTGACCACTTGCCTCAGGCAGCCTCCTCCTCTGGCCCCTCTGCTCCCTGCACCACGTCGTCGTCGTTGGTATCAATCTTATAGATAAAATGTAAACCTCAGACAAAGAGAAGATAACAAACTGACCTGAAGTCAGAAAACTGGGTAAGATGTATGGATTTCGACATTTTCAAAATTTCAAATTTTGTCTTTATGTGGGAAAAGCAGGAAAAGCATTTTACAGGGCATGCCCCTATCCATGAAAATGAGCACATGTATTCAAACAAAAACAAAGCTATTACATCTCTAGATGCACAAATGTATGTAAATGTATATAAATGTACAGGGCTCTAAAAATCATAATATACTATAAATCATACTATACTATACTAAATCATAAGTATGATTGTAGTATAAATCATACTATACTAAAAACCGTACTATAGCTACTTATATTTACACAAAGAAATGCTAGAAGAATGCATCTAATACTGACAGTAGTAGCTGTCTGTGGGAATGGGTGTGGAGATGAGACCAATTACAACAGAAATGTGAGACCTTTTTCAAACCATGTAAATATACCTGCTCAGAAATATTTTAACAGTAAACAATGTACTGGGAAAAACTAAATTAAATATAACGAAGCTTGATGACAGCTTCTTGGGTCAACAAAAAGGCTGATTTGGAAATTCTTTGCCACATCCTTGTTATGATATGCCTGTAATTTACAGATTGAACTGTTTTCCTAGGCGGAATCCAGGATCAGCATCTACTTTAAAACATTCCATTAATTACCTAAAATTTTTGATGCTGTAAGAGAAAATCTCTCCCACTGCAGAACTGCTGATCTCACATTCATTTCTCCTAATTAACTCATTGCTCCTTGGTTGTGTTTCTTTCTGGGGTGGATTTAAAGAGGAACCTCACCTGTCTTCAGAATTGAAACAAAATACAAATGTTTGCTATGTTCCTTGAAATTTCTTAAAATGTCTAACTGTGCTTTCTTTTTAACATTGGAGGACTGGGTTCCTTAACTCTGAAAAACAAGTAGAATTGTGGTATGACCGAGTTTATTGTCCTGCTTCAGCTACGTGAGGGAAGTCTTAAAAGTCTTGTTCAAGTTCATCAATTAGTTTACCAAATTGGGTTTCTCAGAAGCTCAGCTTACAAGTTGGATCTGTGTGTAGGTAATTTTGCAAGGAAGTGTTTCCAAGGAGCATGAGTCATACCAGAGACAAAGCTGTGGTCTCGGGCGGGCGAAGTCCCAGGGAGGTGGCTCCAACCTGATCCTGCAGGGGCACCCTGGAGCACGAGGTACACCTCAGAGTTGGCCACAACAGAGATGAGGGAACTGAAATTTCATATTCCCACCTGGGAGTGGTGGACCACATAAACCAAGTCCAGGAAAGTCCGCTGAAGAAGAGCCCTAGGTCTGGCCATTGGAAAACTCACTGAGAGCCAAGGAGTGGAAGTTGCTTAAGAAGGAGGCAGAGAGGGAAGGTGCAGAAATATACAAGGTGATTAGAGGCTGGGGGTGAATCGCCAATGTTATCTGATGCCATTACTCATCAGTCTGTAACCACAAACTCAGAGTGAATTTTATGTACCATCGGTATAGATCCAAGGCTATAATGGATTTATCTAATTGTTACCATATGTAACAAATAACCAGAATTCATGTGGGTAATTTGACAGGTCAAAATTCAACCCTAAGTAGCATAAAAGAACCTGTCTTATCATCTCTATTTTTAATATATTTAAGCAACTTGGTAAATTCATTCAATTAATGAGTTCCATGTATCATAAACATTCTTCTCTATAGTGACGTCTTCATTTAGTAGCCACAAATTAAGCATGCATAAGAAACTTAAGCAGTTGAATAAATGTTTCCAAAATGTCAGATTTGGATGAACTATTATAGAATTAAAATTTCTATACTTGGGGGTCATATTTCAATGTTTAAGTGGACTATTTCAGCAGTGGATTTATGTAACAAATACTGTGCCAGGCACATTCTGGGCATTGGAAATAAACTGAAGACTAAAACTAACGAAGTCCTTCCTCATGGAGATTACTTTCCAGAAAGGGGAGAGAGAAAAAATAAGGAAAGGAATATGTGACATTATTTCTGATGTTGACATGTCCTATAAATATAATATAAAATGTAACAACATAAAATAAAATGACATGATAGAAACTTAGAGGAGTTTAAAACCATACTTGAAAACAAAACTAAAATACTAATAGAAGAAAATATTATCTTTGGAATTTTGAAGTGAGAAAGGAGTTCTCATATCCAAAAAGCACAAACTGTAAGGCAAAAGTAATTGCATTTTAAAACATCAATATCAAGAATGTTTGATTAGTGAACTGAACCATAGACAAAAGTAACTGAATAATGACTGATCAGGAAAAGATATTTGTAATACCTAAAACTGAGGATTAGGACATAGAGCAGATGAGAAATTCCTAATATCATCAAGAAATGAACCAATAGAAAAATGTTCAAAGAATATAAAAAATAGGCAAAACAACAAATCTCATTGCTAAAAAGCATTTGAATAGTTAGACACATCAGTAATTAGAGGAATGCATATTAAAACAAGATGATACTCTAAACACATCAATTCAGTGAAGTTTAAAATAAGCACATATCAAATGTTGGGAAGTGTGGAGAGAAATGGAAAGCATCACACCCAGCAAGCAGAGGTGTAAGTGTTGCTGCAGAAGGAGTTGCTGATGCTGCCAACCCCAGAGAGACTACGGCTCAGTGGTCAGGCTTTGCTAGTCTACCCCAGAGAAAATGTTGTTCAAGCTGACATGGGTTTATTTAGGCTACAGCAAGTCAGAGGCAATCTTGGTGTCCACTAGGAAATGTGCAAATGAAAGGTGATGATTAAGCACCATGTAAGACTCTGCAATTAAAGCCAATTAACACACACACACAGCAATATGCCTGGTGTCAAGTGGAAAAACTTTGAGGATAGTAAACTGTATAGCAACAACCATTTATATATTGAAAATACACAAATGCAGAAAAACACTACATACTGTTTAAGGATATGAATGTACCCAAACCAACAAATACTATGGCAAGGCTAGGAAAAGGAACAAAGTTGAAAATGTAGTTAAACAAAGAATAGCCTACATTTCTACAAAACTTTTCTACACAAACTGTGCTCTAATTTTATATTTAGAATCTCTTGAAAAACTTTGACTACGTTTTCATTATGCTTTATATTTACCATGGTACAAGGACCCATGCATTACATTCATTCATTTTGCAAACTGCTGCCAGGGTCTACTACACACCAGGCTTTGTGCTGAGCATTGGACTTAGAAAATAAATGACATAAGCACATGCCATCATTGGAGAGGAAATACATTTCTCTACCCTTCTAGGTTCTTTTGGCTGACCCAACAATTAAGCCAACATGAGACACATTAACAGGAAAAGTAACATTTAGTTTCATGTGCACAAGAATCCCACATACATGAGAATCAGAGACCCCACATGTGAGCGGCTCAGAGACAGAAAGGTAAAATACGATACCATGAGTAAAAGAATGGGATGAGGGGCCTGAGGCCTCAGCAAGGAAGAAGGCAATTCAGAGGGCAGTAAGAGCAGATACTCAGTAATCTGGTATTTGGCCTGCCACATGGATAGGCAAAAAATTTATGTCTTGTAATAACTCTTATTATGGGCAAAGCACCCAATTTACATTCTTTAAGTGAGAAGTAAAAGTTTCTCTTAAGACCACAAGGTTTTTATTGTCTTTAGCTCAAAACAATCCACCTGCCACAGTGGCACATCCTGGGGAGGCCTGTTCTGAGCCCCTTCGCTGGCCTGCTGGAAGAAAGGATACACAGTTTCTGTACACGTTTAGTACAGTTTGGGGTCTTCGGGTGAATCTGAACACTCTTTGTTCAAATGATGAGTGCGGTAGCTATTTCATTCACGGTAAACACTTTGCACTCTTGGATTCTGGGACTCTGACTTAAATTTTGAATTCAGTAAGAGGAGCTAAGTAATCCTAAAGTTCTTATTTAGCATTCACTCTTTTTTCCCATGGATCTTGGTCTAAATTTAAAATTGTTATTTCAAGTGTTTATTTTGGATGTGGATCAATACCATTAACTACCCCAAGTCCTTTTAGAAAGCAGTTGAACTGCAAAACACAAACTATTTTCACAATTAGAAAGCCATATTGAAATGCATGCATTTGAATGCTATTTATCCTGCATTTTCCATTGTTGTTCAATATTAGATCCTTGCTGTCAACACAGCAAAGTAAGTCTGAGCCATACATACAGGGATGGGCAAAAGTAGGTTCATAGTTTATTCTTATATTATTATTTCTTAATTATTATATTATTTATTTGTATTATTTGTCTTTTTCCATATGGGAAACTGTAAACCTACTTTTGCCCACCCCTGTATATTGCAAAATATTTCTAGGAAACCTAAAATGACACAATACCAAAGTAGCTTTAAGGAAATCTAAGTGTAAGAGTTTTGGTAGGAGCAATAGGGTCCACCAATGATCGGACATGGTAAAATAAGAATAAAACTAGAGTAAGCAGCAGCTGGAGATAATACATGTTTCCGTTGTTTTTTATGCAACACATCTCAGATATGTGGCAAATGACATTTTACTCATGCCCTTGGGCTCCTTCTGACGAAAAGCTCCTTCCTCTGAGCCGTGGAAGATCTGCGGGCTTACCCCACCTTGGCAGTCCTCAGGCGGAAGCCTGGCGCAGGACCCGCTGCTGCGGTCCACGGCCTCTTCCTGAAACCTTTGCTGATGCAGGAGACCCAGCACTCCCCATATGAGAGGGCTGATTGGCTTCAGCACAGTGACTCTCAGAGGCATGTGACAAAGGAAAAAACTCTGTGCCAAGAGAAAAAAACATCTCGGCTGCCTCATGATGAAATACAAAAGTATTACTGATAAAAACAATTCTGGATTTGGACTTGCCTTTTTTTGTTTTATATTCATATTAATTTAACTAAGCACCTTCTAAGCATATGAACATATTTAACTCTCGAAACAACCCTGAGAGACAGATACAGTTTTCCTCATTTTACGTTAATAGATCATTGAAGCTCTGGGATGTTAATGGCTTGTGCAAGATTACATAGCTCTAAAGTGAAGCTGTTTTTAAAGAATTGCATTGGACCTGATGTTTAGGCCACCTAGGGTCTCAAGAAACAAACATTCCAGGACCCTGGCTGGTTTGTCATTGTCCCACAAAGCAGAAGGGCGCTGGTTTGATTCCTGGTCACGGCTCACGCCTGGGCTGAGGGTTCAGTCCCTGGTCGGGGTGCATAAAAGGCGACCAACTGATGTTTCTCTCTCACATCGATATTTCTCTCTCTCTCTTTCTCCCTCTCTTCCCCTCTCTCTAATAAATAATAAATACATATTTTAAAAAATAAACAAAAGTCCCAGGTAATTGATAACAATGTACATTTATTAGAAGAATAAATGAGGTAGGAACAGAAATCAGTTTATCAGCAACATATGAACTCAGGTTCCATGATCCAGTTGTATGATAACAAGGAGTCTTTGTAAATACACAATTTGCTTGACAATTCTCAAGACAGAAATTCTGACCACATAACCCACCCACCTTCCATATGGGCGTGCTATATTTCTATCGGGCAATTTTAGTGAACTATCTCTGTGTGATCAGCTACCTATTGCACTTAAACCCAAGCAAGAAGGACTTCTATCCCGAGCCCCTGCATTTAGAGAGCTCCACAAAGTGACTGCGGAATAAGAAATGCACTGAAGAGCAGACGGACTCTTCTGTCACTTGGCATAGATGACCTACAACCTGCATGCCCTCTCTTGATGAACACCCTTCAAGCTCCACAAAAAGCTTCTCAACATCTTTTGCTCTATGTTATCAAAAGAAAAGCACGAGCAAACACATGTCATAAAAACACAAATTTTACTATGCTTGTTCATGTAGGAAAAATGACCTGTTTGAGTATGGGGGAAATCTAACCACTAAAGCTCCTCATTAACTGAAAAGACTAATTAAGTGACTTGTCACAACATTCTTCTCAGGTATTCTATTTTGGATTCTTGCATAATTAAGTATTGTTTCCCAGGAACAATGAAGGTCCATTTTATTGCTTCCTTTTGCATCTCATTTTGTAGGATCTCATGAACTAGTGGGGTATTTCCAATTGTTACAAATAGCTACTGTGATATTAAATAATATGCATTAAATACTTTAGAGAGAGAAAGAGAGAGACATAGACATGAAGGCCAATACTATATTTTTCATTGGTAACTAAAGATATTGAATCCTAGAAATGTAGATAATTATATTCTTCATCAAAGTAATATAGTTAGATAATTAAATGTTAACATTTAATTTTAAAATGTCAGAGATTTAAATAATGTTGACTTTAAGTTTCAATGTAATCCTTCAAATAATTTAGAGATACGGGATGTGGGCCTCTGTTCAGTTTCTTGACCTGAGAAGCCAAATGTTAGGAAACAGCCCACTGTGGGGCGGGCAACAGTCCAGACGAAATTTTCAGTGGCCTGGGCAGCGGCTGGGTACCCGCCCCTGATAGGTAAATGGTACTAGCAGTGCCTGCCGAGATGAGAGGAGATCCTGCTGGGCCATTTTCTCCCCAAATGGCTGTGTATTTGGCAAGCACTAAGGATATTTGGACTCACCTTTCAGCTCGTCTACAATATGACAGTATCTCGTGGTTGAATTGTTTCACACTGTCAATTGGAGGAGAGCAGGCATCTTCCTGGGATAGGAAACTTTTTACTTCCTTATGAGCTCTGGAGGAAGTAGGTCTAGGGTCTGCCACAGAGTCAAGCATTTGCACACTGGAGGGAACCATGGCTGTTCCCTCCATCTCTAGTGCGGATAGCAGGGTGTGGGTGCTTCTCCAGAGCCCGGCCACAATCCAGAGATAACTGTGGAGAGAGGTGAATGGAAGGCCATTTTGATGAAAACTTTCCAGTGACCAATGGCCTCATAGAATATCCTTTTGGAAGGAAACCACAGGGCCCAGAAAGAGATGGAGAGATTGACCTGTAAGCCATTATTTGCTGGACTTAGCTAACATGAGTTAAGGAGAGAAATTCAGGGTTGTAAAAATGATAGGAATCGTAGCAATAATTACAGCTACCAGTTGTTAAGCCTCAACTATGTGTCAGACTTTTGACATATCTTAATTAACACAGAAAATGTGCAAGAAACACATTAATTTTGAAGGTAAGAGAACTGTGATTATGTAAATAAAGTGAAGTCAATTTTCTAGAGACTCAAAATAACTGTTAGAGCAAGGATTCTAGCCCAAATTTGTCTGGCCAAATTCAGGAAAACACTAACCTTTCCCTTAGGCCCACTGCCTCCCTTGCTTGCAGAGAAGAGGTGGAGGTGGGGCTCAAAGAAAAGTACAATCTGGGTCCACATCATCTTAGCCAGTGCTTTTCCAACGTAAGGTGCATGGGAGTCAACCACGGCTTTGCTTAAATACTAAATCAGTTTCAGGAGGTCTAGGCATATCCCAATATTCTGCATTTTAAAGTTTTCTATTAAAAGCATCTAACCCCTTTGTCTGCATGTGAGTAAAGTGAGGTCCGGGGAAGTTAGATGACTGGCTCAAAGCCAAGCAATTTGTTCAATGTGAACAGATTGCTCTGGTACTCTTTCCGCTTTGCTGCACAAGTTGTTCAAAATAGGCACATTCTCATTGCTGGAGCACTTCCTGTATCTGTTCAGGATACATTTGGCTTCTGCATATCTGCAACCTTGTGCTGTCATAATACATGTAGTAGAGACTCCCGTGTTCTCCTGTAATATCTGCTTCCGTGTTAAAGAGTGCTTGGCTTAATGCAATAGATAGACTCCTGGGAAATTATGTGGAAGTTTATTTTTTAGTAAAATCATTATTTAAATGCTATGGAAGATCTTGCTCTTTTTTGTTTTCGGCAGGAGGGGAAGACAGTAATGAAGTCTACCAAATATGCAGAACTTCTTGGAAAATCTCTAAAGTTGGGATTTTGTTTGCCATAATCTCTTAAATTGGAAAAACATTAGATAATTAAATGGAGTTTATAAACAAAATTGACTTATCCCAGACTCCAAGGTGATGACATGGCATAGATTCCTAATTAGTGATACAGAAGATTGTGTTGTCTCCACTCAGAGTTATTGTCTTACCCAAGAATGGGAATTCAAATTCATTTTATATTTCTCAGAGCTCATTACCTCATTTTGGAGAAACTTTTTTTTTTACCCAACCAAATCATTTAAACTGGATTTCTCTAGAACCTACTGCAATGCAGCTTGTTCCTGGCAAAAGCAAAGGTAATTCATTTTCTGACTTTGGAAATCCTTTAAAAATACTGTCAAAAATAAATTAAAAACAGGAGCGATGTGTCATAACTGAAGTTCTTATTAGAAATGGGGCATTTCTTGGAATAAACAGGAATGAATGGAATAAATTCCTCATGCAAACTGATTTTCATTTCTCTGAGTCACTAATTGGGATCAAAGCATTGCTTTGGAACATAACTTTACAAATGATCACAAATGGAAATGATGATTTCTATACTATTCTTAGGCAAGTCACCTATACATTAAGTAATTTCTTGGGAGTTTTTTGAGCCCACTGTTTTAAAATCAGGTCCATCTCTTCTTTCACCTTCATGTGGCTGCTAGTTCCTAAGTAGCTTTTCTATGCCCAGCTTAATGAAATCGGATCACACTAACCCCAGCAGCTGGGGAATGTTCTTTTCAAGCACTTTGCAGTCACCCAGTTCTCTCCTTCAGTTTGTTCGTCTCCCTTCTCCTCTCCTTACTAACATATGATTTTACTTTCTTTTCCTTTCACTAAAGGATTAACTCGAGAATAAAATAAGATTAAATTGTACAGACTTTATTATGGTTACTATCAGGAGAAAATAATGTCAACTGTTTTTCCCTTCTACCTGCCCCACCAAATATTATTTACTTGAACCTTTTTGGATTGCAAACAAATCATTTAAAAATTGTGACATCATTACATAGTCTAGTCAACTTGGATGACTAGCCAATTTTCTAGCAAACAGTCACACAGCTCTCAAAGCCCACATCCTTACTGTCCCCGCTCATGAGAATGTGTTTGATTCATTTAGACGCCTGTTAAAATGCTCCTCTTCCTTGCAATGCTCAGCCATATACCACCTCCTTGCATCTATTTCTTCTTTGTAACTGAGCTGCCTGCCTTTACTCCCCTGTAAAGACTATAAAGCTGCTTGAGGTCAGTGCCAATGTCTTGCTTATCTTGTCTCTCCACAGGGGCCAGGTTAGCATCTCGTTACTGGTGGAACTCTACTATCACTAGTTTGATGGACCTCGCAGCACAGCCACTGCCAACACACAGCTTCCTCGGGGTGTCGCCATGGATAGTAAACAGCCAGTTTCCTAGTCATCCATTTTATTGCAGGTTTTGAAAAGAAAAGTACAATGGATTGATCTGTGTTATTGATCACTTTGTAACAATAATATATCTCAAAGGGTGGTATTCAGAATTCTAACCGTAGAACCAGCAAGAGTTCTGGCTTAAAATGGAGATTGTTGGGCCCTATCTAAGATTTTTCTGAGTCAATATCTGAGAGAGAATATCTAGAAATAGGACTTTTTTAAACAACTAACCTATGAGGATCTTAAGCATATAAGTCTTTGAGAATTGGTGATTTAAAGTAATGAGATTTCATTGGATTTATACCCAAGGGCACTTAGGGGAGGAACAAAAGGGCTAGTAAAGGTAGAGAAAAATTATACAAAACGTGACTTTAAAACATATCTGGCTTAGCCTATTCTAAGGTGTTTCTCAAAGGTGCTTCTCAAAAGAAGCATAAAATAGAATGTAAATCCTTTCCAGCTAAATGTTCCCCTAACTTTTTCACAGCAATTTAAGAGCCACAATTTTTTTAAAGATTTTATTTATTTGTTTTTAGAGAGAAAGGAAAGAAGGGAGAAAGAAGGAGAGAAACATTGATGTGCAAGAGATATATTGATTGGTTGTCTCTCTTGAGCCCCCTCACTGGGGGACCCGACCTGAGACCCAGGCATGTGCCCTGACCGGAAACCAAACTGGGGACCCTTTGGTTTGTAGGTGGGCACTCAATCCACTGAGCCACACCAACCAGGGCTTGAGCCACAATATTTAATCACAAGATTTAAAACTGCTTAATCTTTAAAAACTGATTAACACTTCTTCAGAAAAGATAGAGAAGTAGTTTAGGCAACATTTTTCAAAATTAATCTCTTGCGGCCCTGTTTTAAATCATTATTCTGCCATTTCCCCCACACTATTCTCCTTCCTAACATATTTCCTTACTGTTTTTAAAACCCAAGCAGCCTGTGATCTATGAAGAGTCTGTTGAAGTGATGTATGGGAGGTTTATCTTTTCCTCCAAGGGGAAGCTTTCTAAAGGGCAAAAGCTGTTTTGCTATGCACTGTCCAGAGTCATAAATGCCCTGAAAGCTGGGTGATGAATGCTCATATAATGAATAGTCAGTTTCCCCTTCCCAGTCAGTTTCACATTAATTTCATCTCTTCTACTGAGTGGATGAAGGCAGACATTTGACAAGAGATTTCTACATAGTTTCTGAGTTTACAGTTGATATTTCTACTTGGAATTAGATTGAATATGATTTTTTCTTATTTCTTACAGAATCCTTCACACATTGACAAACTCAAATGTAAAAGAAAATGCTGTTTGGTGCCTGGCCTGTAGGCCTCACTGTTGTGCGTGCCTAGGCAAATACTTCTCTCCTTCTGGAGAGTTGTGTGCCCTACCCTTCTCCAACTTAGGTGTTGCTGCTGACTTGCTTTGGCAAATGGAGTGAGTGTAATAGGAATGTGTCTTTTCTGTGTGGCAGAATTTAGTTGCTGGTGTGACTGCTTCTGGGGCGATCAGGGCAGGCACATGTCAGTATAAAGCTGCCTGGCTTGAGGGATACAATCCGAGAACTCGTCTTAAGGTTCCACAACTTTGTTCTCTGCCCCTTTCATTGGTTGCCAGTTTCTCCTCAAACACCTGTTCTTAATGGTCGGGCTTGATTCCCTTAGAAAACTGAGGAAGATATTGTAAAAATCTTCCCACATCACAGAAATCTCCAGGATGAAATTTCACCTGATTGTTATCTCATGCCATTCATCCTATTCTTGGAGATCACTCTCCATGGTGCTACACGGCCCCTTTCACTCAATGCTCTCATCCACCTGTCCTAATCTCTTGTGAATCTCTTCCTCAGGGTCAAGGTACCTTATTAGACTGTTGTATTAGTCTACAGCTAACACATTTAGCTAAGAAAATAGCTTCTTTTTATAAAATTACAGAAAAACAGATTTCACTGGAAGTGGCAGTAAATTGGGTTCCTTGTCCTAGTACTTCTCTCGGCATTGTTGCCTGAGTTACCTCAGAGATTTAGTGAACCCCAGTCCTCAAACATATTCTAAACTACGTGTTTCAAAAATTAAAACCAATCTCAGAATTAGACTAATATAACACAAGTGTGTTAGTTATTACAATATATTGAAATTTATAAATGTATACCAAATAGTTATATTATATAATGCATAAATAAAATGATACAAAATTCTGCCTGATGACCATCCAGTTTAAGAAATAAGTTATTATAAATGTCTTTGAAATCTCCTGAGTATGCCTCCCAATCCTCCATGCTTACCTCCTTTTCAAGGTAAGTAGCATGCTGATATAATAATAAATTATTGTTATTACATAAAATATATAATATTTGTATTACAAATGTATGTAATAAATAATATAATTTGTAATGCTTTTGTTTTGTTTAACTGTGTGCTTTTGAACTTTATATAAAAGGAATTATACTGTGAGTATTCACATATAGCTTCTTTTCGACGCAATATTATGGTCATATTTGTTCACTTTGCTACCTACAGCTCTGAATCATTGATTTTTCGTTGCTATATAGCACCCCTCTGTCAATTCCAATGAAATACATATTCATTGCACTATTGATTGACATTTAGTGCTAGTCTAGGATTTTTTTTTTAGCAATTATAGATGATACTTATTTAAATAGTACTCTGCGTATATTTTCAAATTAGAAGTGACTGCAATGAGCCATACGAGCAGGTGCTATTGAACTTAGTTTGAAAAATCTGGTTTGGCTGTCATTTGTCATTGCAGAAGCAGTTTGGTGCAGGACAAGACTGAATCATCTCTTCTGGACTGGAAGCAATTGGGGACCTAGAGTATGACTCAGCCCACATGCAGAAATAATGGAAAGCAAAGATCCTTCCTAAACTAGCAGGAGCCAGTATGGCTCATGAGAAGCTTAAACAAGGTGAGACATATTCCCTGTGTTAGGGAGACAGCACCAGACAAGAAATTTCTAAGTACAAGGAAGACAATGAATCTTGACTCAAAAAATGTTTAAGAATTACAAGTATTATTTTTCTTTCAAGGAGGAAGGTGTAACATGACCTAATAATAACTGGTACCTATAACAATAACTGTTCTCTAAAATCATTACATTATTCTGTAGCACACCTTGAAATATTTTTATATGAAAATTGGCAGTAGGAGCTATATAACTAAGGTAAATAACAATCAAAAAGTTTGGAAGGGAGAGACTCAGGAGTCTTGGAGCTGTGTGAAGGAGGAAGACAGGTGGAGTGGGAAAGCAGTGAAGAGCATCTTTGGAAAACAGAATTGTACATAAACATTTTAGATTGGGTGGTATCGAGTCCTCCCTCACTTTCCACATAAAAAGTCTTCATGAAAGTCTGCATTGGCCTCACAGCTTTCACATGAACCCCTTAGAAGAAACCTAGGGGTTGCTAAGCTGTATATTCCAGCCCACCTGCTACTATATAGTAAGGACATAGCATAAAGGCAGAAGTACAAAGGACCATGGAAGAGTAAATTCCCAGACCCTGAAGATTAGCAATTCCCATAGGTCATGGAATTGGAGTTTTATGGCAACCCTACCTAAATTTCATTGGGCAGGAAGGATCCAGCCGACATCTTGGTAATATTAATCTATACCCTTAGAGAAATGTTCATTAATATTTTATCTAATAGAGATTCCAGGTATACATTTTGTTTTTTAAAAAATCCAAACAGAAACTACATAAATAAATAATGAGAAACTCATCAAATCTTTTCCATCTTTCCCTCAACTCAATATCACCTCCAGAGATATTCACTGCTATTTATTTCACAAATTTCCTTCTGGAGCCTTTTACCTATATTTGCACACATATTTTCTTTAGACTTTTTTGCATCTATGAAAAGCTCTGTTTGTTTCTGATGCTATCCTTTTCCACCAAGGAGTTGCAAATGTCAGATTCTGTGCTCAGTGTATCAGGAGGTTGTCTGACTCAAACAGGGCAGCCCTCTAAGGAATGGTGATCCTAAATTGGACTCCTGGCTGTATATCCAAAGGATGAAAAACTCTTTTCATATTCTGGATTGAACACTTTGTTAATGCCACTTTATGGAGCATTGTCACAATGCAAATCTTTTCCTAATAGAATGATAGAAAAGTGGGTGAAAAGAGCAGGGAACTTTTTGCCACTTGGATGGAATCCTGTTTTCGAAATGTAACTCTGGATGGAGTGATGTCCCTCCTAAGTTCTCCTGAGGCTGCCCTCTACACCCACAGAAAGTCCCTTAGAGAGTCTGCTTTGCCTCCGTTTCTCCGTTTGAAATCAGGAATATCTTGATGAGGCTGATTCCTTCAATGAAGTTTTAGAATAGCCAAACCAAATCATTTTGCCTATCATTGCCTTTTTATGTGTGTATAAGAACATGTAATAAAAATCTATCTAAATAAATTCAAAGTATTCTTTTCAATAATCATAAAGTAAGTATTGTAAGTGAAAACATTTTGTCAGAGTTTAAGGGTCAACGTTTTATTTTTATTCATGGTACATAAAACAGTCATGTGTTTAACAATATGATAGCATCTTAGGTGTAATGAAATCTGGTATTTCTAGCCTCCCTGTAGCTATAAGTCAGGCATATGGGTGAGCTTCCTGCAGGAAACACACCTGTGTGAAACTTAGTGTCCCGTGTAACGTATGTGAGCCAGCAGGCTTCCCCTTCGGGTGGTGTGAGTGCTGGCTGACTTAGCGATGGTCTGTGGTTGGTTGTGGCTGCTGCCTGGGCCACCTGTGCGCAGTGGTTCAGGGAGCATCCTAGAAGCTTGGATCCCATCTTTCTTGAGCAGCTCGATGACTCTGTGAGCTACAGAACATCCTGAAACAAATTCCTTTAAGGCAGAGATTGTCCCAGGTAAGTTTTGCTGCTTGCAACTAAGAACTTTAACATTATATAAACTACATTTTAGAATACAGTTTATAATAAAATTCTTTTTTTAACATTTTATTTATTTATTTTTAGAGAGGGAAGGGAGGGAGAAAGAGAGAGAGAGAGAGAGAGAAACACCAATGTGCGGTTGCTGGGGGCCGTGGCCTGCAACCCAGGCATGTGCCCTGACTGGTTATCGAACCTGCGATGCTTTGGTTCGCAGCCCGCACTCAATCCACTGAGCTACACCAGCCAGGGCTATAATAAAATTCTTAGAGAAAGGATAAGCATGCATAAATGATTCTGGGCCTTCATAATCATTCAGGGAAAAACAAAGTTTGAGTTCCACCTGACACTATACATGAAATAAATTTCAGGTGATTAAATATCTAAGTATACAAAATAAAATTAAAAGAAATGATAATGACTGGCATTTGTGAAAATTTGGAGGATCATGAATATATTTGGTGAGATATCAAAGAATACAGTCTTATTTTGTTGACAATTTGTTATACTCTATCAAAATATTAAACACACAACTCTTTATAGCAATGATTTTACTTCTAAGAATCCTACAAGAATATTGTACATATCTGCAAATATTTCTCTATAGAAGTATTCATGGCAGCAGGTTTTATTACAAAAATAAAAATGAATCAACCTTTGCAACCTATAACAGGGGAATTATTGAATAAATAATGAGATGTTCACCTAATGAAATATTAAACAGCAACACTGAAGAATGTCTATCTCTGTGGGATAGGCTTCATGGTTATGCACGACACAGTCCATTCAACGTGTGGAAGGATGTGTCCATGCTGGAAATGTTTGTTTACACCAAAAACACAAAAGATACCCAACAATGATTATCTTTGGGGAGGGGAGACTTGTAGGAAGGGGAGGAAGTTTTGTAACATTTCACTCAGTAGTGTTGGGATTTATTGCAATGAACAATATTGCTTTCACAATTTAAAAAACAATAAAATTTGAAAAATAGAAATAGCCTCTTGCAAGGCAATATGAATATTTTTTCTGCTCTTGTTCAAGCAGAACAATTCTGTCTCTTGAGGCTCTTAGCTATAGATTCACCGGAAGTGATTTAGATTCTATGGGACTTTTTTCTGGGAGAATGAACACACCAGTCTAGTGCAGGTAGCTGTTCAGAGCACCGTTGCTGAATCTGCTCAAATAATTTAGGGTCTGCATCTGAACTCACACAACCATTTGGTTAGAGCAACAAATTTACCTATGTGTGTAGGCTGAGCTGCCTCATTCCTTAAAAATACATGTGTATAATGGGTTGTGTGTGAACAGACAATGAGAAGCAATAAGTGCTTCTTTTTCTTGTCCTAGATCTATGAGATATATATTGGCTATAAATAAATATTCATCAGTGGAGAAATTACCATATTTCATTATGTTCTTATAAAGCAATAGTGATTTGCATTATTGAACCAACCCAAGAAGAATAAATCTGCAAGTAGACAAAGGTGAGTTTTGCTTTGACATTGAGAAATAGGAGGCAGTTAAGACTGACAATTATCTCAGAACAGATAAGAAAATTTTTTAAACAAGGAGGTTGAATTGACTGGTTCATTTTAAGTCATTAAAATGTACATGTCAAAAGCTTCTGCCTTACTCAAGAAAAGCTGTTTGACTTGCAGCAATGCTAAAGTCAATTAAAGTAAAAATAAATCTATATATTCAGCTAAATAAGAAATACAAACAATACTGTGATATTCTTTGCTATGCTTTGTAATCATATTCATTATCTTAAAGGTGCTGAAGTGGTTGAAATAATATTACAAAAGGCAATATATACTGATACACTAAACGTAAGTATTGCTAATGGCTAAAAATTTTAAAAGAATTTTTGTACTTTAAATATGAATAAAACAAATTTTGTGATACTAAATAAGGAAACTGTAGATGGTAATATGAAAATCCTATTGTTACTAGCTAGAAAATAAAATGTGTTTGCCTCAGTGTTTTCTAGCTGTGTCACCCCATGAAATGTGCTGATATTAGAATGATCACAATTTAATGCAACAACGGCATTTTAGATCAAGGGTGGGCCCTCTTCTGAGAGGGTCATTCACTAAGTTGCTCTTTGTGGCCGATTTCACTAAACAGTAGAGTAATTTTAATGTTGCCTCTCATTTGTGTATTTCCAAAACTGTTAAACCAGTCTCTTCCAATTTTAACCCTGTATTATAATTCTGTGTGCACACACATAGGGTCTTTTACTGATCTTTATAGTTTCTAAATGTTTGCCTCAGTACAGTGATAGAATGCTTAATTAATAAATATTTCATGAGGAAAAGATTAATAACTAGTGTGTGACTTCACTCAAGATATTTTATTATCTTGGCTATAAGGCAATAATGAAGCTTTTATTTTCCATTACCTAGCAGTTGAACGTTCCTGCTCCCATTGAAATCCAAGCTTTCAGACACTGTGACACACTAGTAAAAATACATCTATTGTGTCTCCTTCTCTGGAAAGGCAGTAAATTTTACCTCGGTTTGGAGATGTAATGTCCTATACGTGATGCCAGCTTGCACTATTGGAGAGTCTACATAGTTGTAGAATGCATATGAATTTGACCTCATAAGGTTTTTATGGAAATTTGGGGAAATCAGTTTCTTATTATCTAATAATCTTATCTTCTTTTTTGGCAGTACATTTATGAAGATTTCCCAGACACCAGAAACTGCATTAATCATTTTGGTTGTATAATAGCATTTTTAGACAAATTAAATTTTTTCTTGAACATTTAATAAAATAGTTTGAAACTGATGTATTTATTTTATTTCTGATGTTTATCTAGCCTAAAGTAGTTAGTTTCTCATTAAAGATTCAGAATAAAGACAGATAAAAATACCTCATATATCTCTAATGCAAAGTACCTGTGGGAATCCAAGGGGACACAACAGAACAGATTACCAGCAGAAGAATAAAACTGTCATTATGAAAGAGGATGACATATCTCCCTCCTAATGATAATTCATAACCTAGTGTATGCATTGCAATCTTTGATAACCACTCTTATTTCAGAGTGATTGTGATTTTCTTGTTCTTACTTCCCCATGTTCTACTCTTCCTTTCTCACCATTTTGTTCAGCCTTTTCTTTTAAGATAAAATAATTAAAAAGTTCTGTTTAGCTCTTATGACACAATATGTTATACTTTGCCTCAAAAGTAATTGGGAAAGATTGTTAAACTAAAGACAGAGATCATGTACGAGTACATGGAATTTTAGACATTATTCTGTAGGTTTCTAGAAGAGGGAACATGCATATGCGAATAGGCACTTTTGACATCATTAAGAATTATTTCAAAACACAAACTTGTGACTAGGAAAAGATAACATTGAACCATTATCATTTATTAGCTCATTAATATGCATTTACTATTTATTTTTGTTTGGTTTTACTAAAATTTAGCTAAAGAAAGACCTAGTATTCAGTAACAGCAGTAAATACCTTTCAAGAATTTATTGTGCAAAACTCTGTGTAAAGTAACAAAAGACCGAATTTTTATTCTCAGAAAAGTTTACAACCCAAAAGAGCAAAGCAAAAATAAACTATGACACAAAATTATATGTGTATTTATTACAAGTCAACTTAGCTTTGATAATGACTAATGGGTGATAATATAATAGTAGCAAACACGTATCTGGTGTTTATTATGCTACCAGCACCTGCTCACAATCACCAAAGTCCTCACTGCTGTGCACTGCATTTTACAAATGATAAAGCTGAGTCAAAGAGGGCAGGGAATTTTTCCAATGCCATGAACTTAGCAGGTTGGAAAGCTGTGATAAGTGGTCGTGATGAGAGCACAATGAAGCTGACTAAAGTAACCTGCTAATTAATAGTGTCTTGACTTGATACCTTAAGGATAAGGATGAAAGAAAGGTACAAACACAGCACTCTGATTAGTAAATTGTTTTTCATGGGAGTGCATGCTAGCAACTCTAAAACTATTGTGTGTACTAGAATTGAACAAATAAGTAAAGATACAGGGGTCTGGCACAGGTAATGCCCCTTTTTAATTACAAAGGCTTTTATTACAAAATCATAAGCATGCAGTCCTGTAACATAACAATATCACACTCAAGCACACCATATGAGATGATGAAATGTTCAAGTTAAAACTACAAATTAGTTCACCCATACTACTACCTGACCAACCATAGACAAGCAGGCATTACGTCCGCTGGACCCTGTACTTTAAATAATGAAAACCAGGCTTCTCACTGTCAGAGATCACTATGCCATGTAAAGTTACAGATACGCAGAAGGGGCAAGTTAGAATGACTCCTGTGGTAGAGGATTAGGGTTGGGCATACCTGTATGAATTAATTTTAGTGTACATGAATATGCAAGTGCACATACATGTTCAATATGTACAAATAGATAAGTCGATACATAAATAACATAGAATACAGAAAGTGAATAATAATGAGTGCATGGTTAAGAAATCTGGCAGGCATCACCTTAACCACGAGTGACATCAGCAATCATAAGACATTGGTATCATATAACTTGGATACAACTCACTAAAAAGGGCACTTCTCTGTGATTCTTTCCCCTCGAAATTCATAATCTCAGTCTAGTCATTAGAAAACAATGAATTCAGCTGAAGGGCGTTCTCTGATATAATGGCCACTACTCTTTAAAAACGTGAAGGTCATAAAAGGCTGAAAAACTGTCATAAGCTCAAGGAACTAAGGAGCCATGACAAGCAGACAGAACACAGTGTCCTGGATTGAGTCCTAGAGCACGAAGAAGGTGTTGTGGGAAAGCTGGGAACTTTGAATAAAGTCTACAGTCCAGTTAGTAGGATTGTACTGGTATTAAATTCTTAGTTTTGAAAGTCTTACCAAAGAGGTTAGCATTAAGGGAGAAGAGGAAATGGAACTTGCTCTCCTATTGCAATGCTTCTGTAAATCTGAAATTATTTTTAAGTTAAAATGAAATCCTCAAATAAAAATGAAATATGCTCACACGAAGATGTACAAATCTTAATAAAAATGTTAAAGGTTTATAAAGAAATACCTATAGCAATATTGTCCCTAATAGTATAGTTTTAAAAAAACTAAAAATGATTTTCATGTCCATTAACAGTCAAATGAAAAAACACAGTGTACCATTTACATAATGGAATACTACTTAGCAATGAACACAACTACAAATGGATCACCGTCATAAATTTTATGCTGAATCAATGAGACAGGCACTGAAAAGTAGCTACTGAACAATTCCATTAACATACAATTTTAGAATAAGTCAAACTGATTTGTCATGATACAAAACACAAAAATGGCTGTGCGGGGCTTGCAGGGGCAACACAGGCAGGAACTGACTGAAGGAGTGGTAGTCACTTGCTGCCAGGATGACGTATTCTGAAACTTGATTGGGGAAAGTCCATGATCACATTCGTTAAAAGGTATCAAACTGAACAGTTACAGTGGGTTCCTCTTATGCTATGTAAATCATATCAAGAAAGTTGATTTAAAATGAAGGAAAAAATCGATCGTCAAGAGAGTAATTCACAGGCTTCGCTAATTTCCTAGGGTGGCACACCTGGCCCTGAGTTCTAGCGTATAAGGGGGCTCTGGTGCCCACTGTGCCATATCTGGTCCCCGAAACTATCTTCTGAGGGAGAGTCGGCTGCCACCTCTATGTCCAGAGGGAGTAGCCATCTCTTCAGACAGCTGTGCTGATGGGCTTCTCCTGTTTCACGGACACTTTCCTCCACATCACACCTGAGCAAAGCCTGTGAACCCCGTCCTCAGGTTAGCAACACAAAACACCTGCCCTTCCAGTCTCGCCAAAAATCAAAGCCTAAAGCCCCCTGTTGTTGCTAATTCTTACTAAAATTCTGACTAAGATACATAATTTTATTTGGAGCATTGTCAATATGAGTAGTTATTCTGTTCAAAGAAGTTCTACATTCTTTGGTCCTCCTAGATTTTCTTTGAATACATTGTACTTTGGTGTTACACCATCTGCTTGGGTTGAGGAAGCTCCACCCATCTATTCAACTCTTTTGTAGCTTGATTTATGGCACGTTAGCTTTGAAGCACTGTGAGAAGAAATCCGAGTGCTTATGTAATGTAGGGAATCAGGTATCTAAGTCTCAGGGGGTGCATTGTCTTAATTCGGGGGTGGCAGTCAACATATGGAACTGCTGGTGCGGCCTGGACACTGACCCACGGGGGGCAACACACCCAGAGTGTGGGAGCAGACCTTGAAGCCCCGCCCCCACCTCAAAGCTGCGCAGGTTTCATCCCCAGAGGCTGGATGGCGAGGACCAGCGAAGAATTAGGAGGGCAGGTTCATAGAAGGAATGGTGGAGAAAAGGTGTTCAGGGCCATGCTGTTTATAGTCAGTAAAGAAGTATTTCAATATTTTAATAGCCAGGATGGCCATACTAATACATATTTACTGCATAGCAATTCCGAATACAGTTGAAAATGTTTATTAGTTTATTAGCTTATTTATGAAGATCCTTGGGAGAAATTTTTTTCAGAATGATAGGAAGTTACATAGTTCTTGAGCATCCGATTTTTTAAAAAATGTATCTCAAGCCCTGGCTGGCGTAGCTCAGTGGATTGAGCGCGGGCTGGGAGCCAAAGTGTCCCAGGTTCGATTCCCAGCCAGGGTACATTCCTGGGTTGCGGGCCATAACCCCCAGCAACTGCACATTGATGTTTCTCTCTCTCTCTCTATCTCCCTCCCTTCCCTCTCTAAAAATAAATAAATAAAATATTTTAAAAAATGTATCTCATTCATACTCTGAATCTCAAAAACCTTTCCCTCTCTGGCTGTTGAGAAGTTTGGAATCATATTTGCAGCTACTTTCGCTATTGTATTAAATAATTTAAAATAAAATATTTTACATTCCTGCTTTTGTCTGTATTTTATTTTCATTCATATTGTAAAAACTTGTTAGAGAAATCTCTAAACTTAAACAAATTTAATGTATTTCCAGTTATACATACATATCATTCATACACACACACACACACACACACACACGCACACACAGGGTAAGTTTACTGTACCTGAGTTTGAGCCAAGGAGTGATATCTGAACTGGGACTTGAAAGACAAAGGTGTTTGCCTGGTGGACAGGAGGATAAGGACATTCCAGGTAGAAGTCACAGAATGTTCACAGGCACAAACCTGTGAAAACAGCATCACATGTCATTGGACCGTAAGTTGTTTGTTTTCATTAGAAGAAATGAATGGGCCGGGGAAACAGCTGCAGAGTTAAATCGAGGCTAATTCACAGAACCAAAACTGTGAGCGTGGACTGTTGCCTGTACCTGACAGAAATTCAATGAATAATTTTAAACATGAGAGAAATAGGAATTGATTTGTTATTTTAAAAAACTACTTTAGGGACAATCTAGAAAATCACTTTGAGGGTAAGAGAGGTTAGAATCTGGGATACAGATGAAATGGTTATTGAAATATGGCAAGGTAAATATGATAAAGCAGAAAAGTGTGTGTCTGGCACAGCGCTAAGAGCTTTTACATATATTATTTTGTTTAGCATTACGTTCCAATCATACCACTCTCTTCATAGCCCCATGAAAACATTCCTACAATTATACTAGTTCTATCACTTTTCCCAGAGTGATCGACCTTTCTTCCTACCCTCCTTGGTTCATCCTCCAATACTGAACTCACATCCCACCATCTACAGGAATCTTTCCCTGGGTGCTCCAGCCATTCGAGTTACTCTCTTCTCTAAGATTGTACCAAATCTGCAGAA
This sequence comes from Phyllostomus hastatus, assembly GCF_019186645.2. Classification (NCBI taxonomy): domain Eukaryota; kingdom Metazoa; phylum Chordata; class Mammalia; order Chiroptera; family Phyllostomidae; genus Phyllostomus; species Phyllostomus hastatus. The sequence goes on along the minus strand of NW_025333583.1, from coordinate 15,711,018 downwards.
CACTGTTCAGGATTTCATTGTTGTTTTGTGTGTTTATCTCTTCAGCAAGAGAAATAAGCTCCTTGAGTAGCAGAAGCACATATAATATTCCTTTTCAGTTCTTTTCGCATCCATATCACAGTGGTTAGTGCTAAGAGAGTACATGGAAAAAAATCTGTTTCTATTGATCTAAAAATTTTTTAAATGTAAAAACTTCTTAATCAATTAATAATGTGAACAGTTACTAAGAGACTAGACATAATAGCTTTAACAAAGTAGAAATTAATGTATCTGCATTAAAAATATTTGTCAAGGTAAAGCAACTCTAGTGGTCCATTTGTTATCAAGGACTCAGTGTCCTGTCTTTCTGGCTCTCCAGGCTCAGCAGGTGGCTTACACCCTCAAGGCGTCTTTGAGGGGCAAGGTGGCAGCTGGAGCTCCTGCCATGGTATCCAGGAAAGAAGCAGAAGGGAAGAAGTGATGGGCAGAATCTGCACATGCCAACTGTCTGCTTCTGCCCCCCTCCCCCCAGAGGTTTCCTGGTACTTCTTACTTAATAATTTCTGCTAACATTTCTTTATTCTTAGTGGCTGGGAAATGTTGTCTTTTAACTGGGCATTGTAAAGCTCCCAAATAAAATTAGAAGGCACACTATGAAAAAAAAGTGAGTGACTATTAGGTAGGCATTTCGTGGTCTCTGCCACAAGAGGTTACCGCACACCTCTTCACGCCGCCCCTGGATCTTACATAACGTACGAGAAAGGAATACGTCAGTCTGTCATGTAAAATGCCATTCGTCAAGATGAGACCAGCTATGTTTTGGAAACTGAACTGCAAGCATTTCATAATAAAATCTCTGTTCTTCCTAATGGCTAGAGTAAATTCCAAACCTTCACATATTAACTATAATAACGTAGTTTTAATTCTGGACAACAGCAGCATTCTCTGCTCTTTCTCGGGGTGACCTGGCATCCATAGCTGGTGAGATCGCTCCTGATGTGGTTGGAGATTTGTCAGGAATCCTCACCTGTTATACCTGCTGGCTAAGGCAACGCCTCCTCAACTCGCTGATTCATGGTGCGAGAATGAAACCAACACTTGGAACTGAAACTAGAAGTCTTGTTCAACAGTGGCATCATACACTTGTGATCCAGAGCTATGGTTTCATGTCGATCCCAAGTCATGGTTAGAACATTTTTCTTACATTTAAATTGCTGAGGCATTTCTTTCTTGAATCAAAGCAATGACCCATATTTAAGGCGTGTATTTCTGTAATTTCTCTTGTCTCATCTATGAGTATGACATTATACTAAAAACATCATAAGAGAGGGACCCCCCCCAAAACAGCATTATCTTCTGGAGGGTGGGACTCTTGCAATACAGGTTTCCTCCACTAATTAAGTGTTCTAGGAACCCATCCAAGTCTACTAGCTGGTGTTATTGTGAAAGGCTGTGTTTGGCTTCAGTGAATTTTTTAAAAGACTCTTTTAACGCATTTGCCTATTTCATCATAAGGAATTTACAAGCATACCTGCCCACATAGGCTGAGTGTTCAGTAGTTTTTGGCCAAAAAAAAGCATGACACCTATGCCCCACCCTCCCTATTCACTCGGTCTAACTCCAAGTGACTTTGTTGTTTGTTTGTTTGTTTCCCTGGATGAAAGAAGTCATCAAAAAGAAGTGTTTTGCCAATATGGGAGAGGCCAAACAAAAAATGGCAGAAGCACTGAAAGGCATCAATATCAATGAGTTAAAAAATGTGTTAACAGTGGGGAAATGTCTCCGTAGGTGTATTGCATCAAATGGAGAATATTTTGAAGGTGACTGAACTTTAAACACGTAGGAATAAATACATAATTCTTTATAAATAAATTTTGGGTGTTTTTGTGGGTCCCTCCTTGTAGCTCTGGGTATTCTAGACAAGTTGCAGCCACTATAGAGTGTGCTTTGTTGAAAGTGAAACATCAATTGCATTAGTCTATTTTCAAGACAAAGTAACTATAAAATAAAACAAAATTAACGGACCTGTACAGGGTCTGCCCTTAAGAAGGGAAGCAATCCAGCTGAAAATTAACAGAAGCATTTGCAGGGAAGACTGCAGACCCTCCTTGCACCTCAAGGCGCAGTCACATCAGAAGTGCAGCCCCAAGCAACTGAGCACCATCTAACCCCGAACACCTGTTTTGTTTGTTTATTTGTTTGAAAGTCTGGGCAAGACACATTACTATTTTGTATTCCTTTTTATTTACTATGTCATGAAGATGATAAAAATGCATTAATACTTGAAATTAATTATCTGCCTGGTAATAAAATGCTACATAATAATAGTTGCAATATGAATTATGGACACACCGCAGTCATCTGGCAGATTGCATTGCTATGGGAGTTTTTAGTCTCTCAAGTATTTTAGAGGCATGTTTGTCAAGGGTGAATGGGTGGAGATGCCCTTTATTCAGAAGATGTGAGAGCCAGTGAGTCCAGGCAGATGAGACAGAGGTTGAAGTACTTTCAAGGGTGTTCGTGGATTTGAGTCTCTCTCTGCCATGACTACACAGGCATCAAGTTGCTGTCCTTACGCTGAGCAGCTACACCTTCAATGCTACTTACCTGACGTTGTTTTTTATCTACCCCATTGCATGCTTTGTCAGAATCGTAAGTCCACAAACCACAGAGTGGAAGAGAGTCTTGGCATTCTCCTTGGCCTAGGCCCTGACAGCTGTGAGAAAAACACCAAGAGTGTATTAATTTTTATAGTACAAGTCACATGCAATACAAGAAGCACATATTGTTTTGGAAGCATAAATAAGGCACTGTGTCGGGCATGAGTATGTATTTAAGAAAGATGAGTTAATTAAATGGATAAAAAACTCTCGAGAAGAACTCATGGAATATGGGCTTAGGTGCTTATGGCTTAGGGGCCATGACTGACTGCATCCTGAAATTCATCACTATAAAATTAATGGAAATATACATGTAAAAAGAGTCATATGTAAACTAAGTTGAATGCTTTAGAAAGACTCACTCCATGAATGTAAATCTATCAAAATTGTCTATCAATTCAGGTGTTTCAAGAAAACTAAAACTTTGAGAGAAACATCATAAAATATATCAAATTTGTGCTCCACTGGCTTCAACAAATACCTTTAAATTATTGCTTCTCTTTAAGAAAACTAAGTCTGGAAACTGTATGTGATAAATTTCAGATATGGATTAGGTAAGAAAACTAAATTCAAAGCAGGAAATCCAGAATAAAGAAAAAAATGTTGGCATAATAACAAAAGATTGACATATATAATGTCAATATATTGTTATATATAAATAGATTGACATATATTGATTAATATATTGATTTATATTGATTAATAGAAATTTTATAAACCACATAAATGAAAACAAAGTTAAGTGTTACTTTTAAGCTTCCTCAGTGAAACCATCTTTTTTAAACTAACTAACCATTCACTGAACCTGATAATGTCAGAACAGGGGTTTGTCTCAAACACATGAATGGATTTCACAGGTCTTTAAGCCTTATGGAAATTTGCTATGTGCATTCATGTCTGAACTAGTAATTCACAAAGTCAGTAAATAAAAAATTCACAGTAAATAAAAAATTCACTAAAAATCCAATGTGCAGTTGGCTCTGAAGCCATAAAGATACGTATCGTGGTTTGAAAGGAAAGGACACACAGTTTCAGTGCCCATCAATTAGAAGTGTGACCCAAAGAGACTTCTTTAACCTCAGTGGCTTTGCTAGGAACAACTAACTAACTAACTAACTAACCTTTCTTTCTCTATCTCTGTCTCTGTGTGTGTGTAAAACATTTAAATGTATATGCATCATGATTTTGTACATCTATACCATATATACTTGTGCATACATGGTACACCTATACAACATATATGTGCCTATAAATATACAGTCACACATATGTTTGCAAAACACTTCACTTCCCCCTTATTCCTATTCTTATAAACTCAATTTCCAACCAACAATGTGAAGTTTCAAAACCAAAATGACTTAAAAGGAAACTTCACAGGAGCTTACACTAATTTACAGATTTTCCATGGTGGCAGGTACTCAGAATTTACTTCTGACATTTAGGAAATTTTACTGTTGATCTTAAGTAAAAGAACTTAACACCTAAACACCATGTCCTACATTTTCTGAACACTTTGAGTCTATTAATTAATCTAAATAATACACTTGTGAGGTGAATAATTATATTTTTCACAGTTTTTTCCAGATGATATAACTGAGAATTGGTTAAAGTAACTAATAACACAGGCAATTAATGAAACTTATTCAACACTGTTATTCACACAGGCAGAATGATACAGGACAGATGAAATGATAGTTCAATAAACAATTATTGGGTCCTTATTATGTATCTTTCCAGTAAAGAAAAAGAAATCATTTCTGCCCTTAACATGGTTACAGTACAATGTGCTATGTGCGAACAGAGATTTATTTAAAGCGCAGAAGTAGGAACAACTAACTGTTGTTTGTGGGAGAGTGGAAGGAACTGTGCCTAAAATAACTCCGATGGAGCATCTTGAAGAGGAAGATTTTATTTAGCTGACAAAGAGGAGAAGGACATTCTTAGGAGAGCATCATGATATCTCAGGGTACAAAACACCTTTCTTTTTCCAGGTAAATAGAATCAGCAGTACCGTAGGCCTGAAGGAACCCAAAGATTCTGGTGGGAACTTGTAGACCATATAGAAACCACATGGTGAATAGTATGTGTTCCATCTATGGAATTTTAAATTTATTTTGGGCTCCCAGAAGCTAAGAAAATTCAAATAAGGCAGTAAATGATGTGATCCATTGCATTCTAAAAGGCTTTCCCTGTAAATAAGTACTGGTTTGATCCATTAAGTTAAACAAGAAAGAGAAGAAATTGGAGACCAGGATTAAGCAGTTGCAATTGGAATGAAGAGATGGTGGTGGTTTCAGTTCTTATTTCAGACACAGAATGAACAACACTCAGGTCCTTTAAATATAATTGATGACTTCCCTTTGCAGGTTGCTCCCCAAAATGTGCTTTGCTTCCCTCCCCCAATTCACTCCTAGATTTATTTGGGGACAAGGTAGTGTAGAGTATAGTATATAACCCAGCTCACTGGGTTGCTGCATGACCAAATGGGCCAAGGAGAGGTTTAGAAATCACATAAATCAATATTTTATCTGAAAATGTTCTTATGTAAAGGGGTAATAGTGCCTACCTCTTGGATCTTGCAGTTAAATCAGTGTATGCAGTCAACATTGACTTCTGTCACAAGCTAAACCCAGACTAAGACAGAGTGACCAATGGATCCGCAGAGGCAACCAGTCAGGTGCTGCATGTGGGTTCCCTGCCTTACCTCTGGGAGAAGAGGAGGGTGTGAAGAGTCCATAGGAGGAGGGTGTGAAGAGCACATACTGCTCCTTTGTGGCTCCATAAAAGCAACTAGAAAGGCCAGTTCATTACTCCAAAAACCTCTGGATTTTTGTGGGAAATGGAAAAATATCTTGTTTTGAGATAAAAAATTTGGAGAAGACTAACACACAATTTCATTTTATCTTTTTATATAAAATATCAGAATGTTAAAAATAAGTCACAAATTAATAAAAGGGAATGTTTTTAAAAATTGTGTCTCTGATAATTAAGCAAATATTTAAGCACGTGTATGGGGGGGGCGCTCCACCCACAGAGGCCCCCGGCCGCCACAGATGAGAATAAGTCTACCAAGACATGATCTGCTTGGGGAGGAAAGGTGGCTGATCTCTCATAGGAGGAGGACCAAGAGCCTTTTTCTCAATGGCTTTCATTGGGTTCGTTTACACAGGAATTCAGGTAAACCTCATTACTCATTGCCAGGAAGTAAGGATCAAATAACAAGGAAGTCTGAGGGCCTATTTTGAGTCAGGGCCAGATAGCTAAAGAGCTGTAAAAAACTTTAAGGAACAAACATACTTCTTCTTTGGACCCTTATCATTCAATCGAGAGCATTCTAAACAAAGCAAGTTTCACAGGATTTTACATATTCTTTCTTAGGCCTGATCACCCGGGGAACCCGCCCTTTCCAGCACAGAGCTGCACCACCCTCTGTCATTGTTTCAGGCTTAGGTGGAGCAAGGGAACTAAGGCAGCCAAGAGATTAGGAGATTTTCCCGCAGACAATGAGGACTCAGGCTATGTCAAAGCTGAGGGGTGGGGTCCATCACCTCCTTTTGCTGTAGCCCCCAAAGTCCTTCCTTGGGGGCCTCCCATGAGATCATGCCTGTCTTAGGTCGTTTCCCCCTTGGGGAATCTTACCCATCATTGGCTAATCGACCAAGCACTGGGAGTCAGTTATGAATGAAGTAGCAGAAGTAATGCTCCTGCCAGGGAGATAAGCTTGACTCCTTGATGGTTTACAGTCCAAGGTCATTCCCTCAGCCTTAACCTTGGCAGGGGTTACAGCTTCTGATACCAGGCAGGGCAGTTCCCAACATGTGTACATACAAAATGGCAACCTTTCTAAGACTTGTTAATTAAATGTTAACTTAAAAATTAAGCTTAGCCAATGAAATACTCATTGCTATTAACTGGATTGTAATCAAACCATATGGGTCATGTGGGAAGCTGTTAACTCACACATTAAAAGCCAAATAATATTAAAACACTTTATCCTTAATACTCTTTGTATTAAAATCCATTATGGTTTGCGGTTGATATAGAAATGTGTAACAGTGACTTTTTTCTCCTTAGTCCTACATTAGATTCTAAGACAGAGGTCTTGAGGAAGAGTGGTGTTCACCAAGCCAGTGGGTGTAAAGATGCTAACAGGAAGAGAGATGGCTGACTAGTGTCATATGTGCCTTCACTGCATTTCACATGTCTTCATAGGGGGCTTCATATTTCCCCTAAAGCCTCCATGAAGAAAACCCATGCTCATTTTCTAGTTTGACTTCTAAAAAAAATGTCCCTGCTTATGAGATTCTATTCAAGGTCTCCACCATGAGAATCATAGTAAGTTTTTTAATTTTTTTGGCCACACAGGAAACCCTAAATATGATGTGGACTGCTCATGGGTGGCAGGCATAGAAAAGCTATAGTGTACCCCAGATCCTGATCCATTCATTCTTCACCTTCTTGTGCATGAGCTTAGGCTTATGACTTAACCCAGCTGTGTCTCAGTTTCTCCGGTGCAAAAAGTGTGAGGAATAGAATTACTTACCTCTGAGGGATGTTACAACACTAATTAATGCCTCAGAACTCTATGAATAAAAATCAGTCTGCACAGATGTTAATTACGATTATTCAGAGAACAGCCATGGGACCAAATGCCAGAAGGTGGTGGGCAGGTTTTTAATTTCCTTAATGAAGGTCAAACAGCAGTTAGGAGGGAGATTAGTGGGGAAAAATAAAAACAATTAACCAAGGACTTAAAATAAAGTCATTGTATTACCAGAGCTTAAGCAACCAGGCATCTACTGAAAATGAGTGTGGGCTGCATATCCCATGACTGAACGTCACTGGAAAATTTAACTGCTTATGACAGTATTTCGTGAGAGAGAAATTCTTTTAACAACATTTGAATCACAGTGGCATAAACAAATTTTTAGGGATATTGCTATACTGTGTATAATCAAAATGAGACTAATTCATTTAACAGACACCGTGTGAGTCCACCTGAGACAATCCTTTTATTATGTTTAGTAGTTTGAGATGTGAAAACTAATCAATCTATAAGGACTACAGAAGAGACAATGGTCAGATTAGGGAATTCCAGAATCTCCCTGATCTGTTATTTTATCATTGAGAAAGACAAGATATTGTGTGTTAATGATGTTTGAAATGCTGATGCTTTTAAATGCATGGTGGTCATTTTCCCATGATTTCTCCCGCTGTATCCTCTGGCTTCTGCACATGGTTCATTCTCTGGTTACAACTGAGAAACATCAGGAAGACAAGTACTCAGGTTTCCCTGACAATTCTTGTATACCATGACATTGTAGATCTTGTGGGGCAACTTCTCTAAGTTTTTTGAACTCAGAAAGACAGTCTGAGCAGAAATTTAGGGGATTCTCAAGTCCTTTCCATCTTAAAATCGGGGAATTTCTAGCACCCCGCGTAGTACAGATTCTATACTTGCGGCTCTTTCTCTCAAGACTTCGGCAGGATGGCTTAAGCGTTCCCAGTGTTACAAGCTGCTCCAATAGTCTAAGGGCAGCAATGCTATGACAGTGCGCTGGGGCTGGGAGTGGGTGAGCTAAGCAATGAGAGGCCCAGCTGGAAGGCTGCAGAACTTATGCCTGGGGTCAGGTTTGGAGAACAGCGCTATTTTACACATTTGAACTGTGTCTGACAACTGCTTGTTTTTGTGGTGACCACATGCAACATGAATTGAATATGACCTACATGCCAGTCATTGCCGTGTCTCTTTTCCCATTTCAGGTTTGAAAAATCCCCAACGCATAACAGGCCTTTTCATTTAATTTCACTTCAAGGAGGAAGCAGGTTCAGAGAAATTAAATAACAACCTAAGATAGTTTGGCAAAGTAAGATGACGCTGGCTTCCAGTCTAGTGAGTCTCCATCTACACCCCATGGCTCTCTCTCATGTTATAATTATTTAAGAATCTAAAGTGGCTCTGTAAAACATGAGTGCGCCTCGTCCCGACAGACCTCACTCCAGATCACAAGAACACACCCAGGCTCATTCAAGCTCCCGGCACACAGAAGTAAGAGTAGTCAAGCAGTTGCTGACTTGAATGCACTAAGGGGCAGTAATGGAAAGATAAGAAAAGGGGCTAAAATAGTCACTTTCACCAAATCTCCATGGTGAGAAAAGCCATGGGCTTGTGCATGTTTACAACCACAATTTATCAAGAATCTGTTAGGTATGATTCCTATTAAATGTAGGGATGATGTCACAGTCAAGAGAGACTAGAAAGATCCTTTCCCCTAAGGAGTTATCCATTTATGAGGGAGATAGTTGTGAAGCAAATAAGACCCAAACAAGCATTTAATTATAAGCGTGAGCAGTGCTAAAGTGAATGTAAACATTTAGTTACCGTAATAGCCAGTATGTATAAAAAGAACTGCTACTTTTTTTTTCAGAGTAGTTGTATGATTTTTAATGTAAAAAAACCTAACTTCAATTAATCTTGTATAGCCGTATACCCAAATAGGATTGCTTGCCACCTTCCCCTTGGATTTTCACAGTTTCCGGGGCTTTCAGTGCATTTTAATAGTCTGCATTAAAGGAGGATAGAGTTGAAGGTATGGTTACCATGGGGAAATATAAAACCAGATGTTAGGAAAACAGGCTGAGAGGTTGAGTTAGGAATATGAGGACCCTACCATGTGGCCTGGCTCAATTCTCCAGATAATTAAGAGGTCTAAGTGCTAGGTCCCTAGCAACCCTGACAGATAACAAAGGAACTTCTCTAGAGCCTATAGGTGAAATGAATGCCGTACTGATCTCAATGACAATTGTTCTCCACAATGGCAGCTGTGGCTACAAGGTCTCCTGAATACTCTCTCAGCATTTGAACTTGAATACTGGAACCTTAGCATTTGGAGACAGCAAGTGTTTCTCAACTGGGATTTCATTTATTTGTCTATGTGTCTTCATTTGTAAACTGTTCTTTCTGTGAGCTGTTAAAGGTCTCTGAATTAAGCTGTCCCTTTCTACACTGTGGAAGAGCATTACATCCAGCACACTGCCCTAGGCTGGCTCAGGTAATGAGTAGAACAGGGAACATAATGGGATATTATAACAATTCCTAACCCATTCCACACCTGACTAACCCCCAAAATGAGTCAATAAGGCCCGCAGCTCTGTAATGGGAACTCACGCAGTGAAACATCGAGGCAGGGTGTTGCAAGGAAAACTCAGGGGCTGTACTGAGGCGGTTACCTCGGCTCCTATATTTATAATAGGCCAATTTGTTCCATAATCTGCTCTCTGTGTGGTACTCAGAGCCTCCCTTGCCTCCTTTTCTGAACTGCTTCTCCTTTTCAAGTTCTTTATACCAAAATAATTGAGGCCATTTTACATGAGACATATAAGATTTACAACTCTGAGTTTATAAAAAGAGGAAGTAGAATAAATGAAAGTAAGGCTCATTGTACAAATTTTTTTTCCTCTGGTGTTGTCCTCTCATTCTAAACTTGGGTTTCTAGGAGACGTGCCTGGTGGGGAGTTCTTAGTCAGAATTATTGCCTTCTCCCTTTAGTTCTGCCAACACTTTTAATTATTTAAATTCTTCAATTGTTCCTGATGGTATTCATCTCTTTTAAGCCTAATGACCACATGAACCATATGAGAAACCTTACAGTTGGATACTCTGGGTATCTGCCCCCATGATCCCAAATTGATTAACTATGAAAAGTTTAGCATGTTTCTCTTAAGACCTAAATCTGTTGTAATTAGATGTCCAATAACATCGTTATAGACTAAATTATGTATTGCCCCAATTCATATGTTGAAGTCCTAACCCCCAATGTGGCTGTATGTGAAGATAGGGCTTTTAGATTAAATGAGATCATAAGGGTGGAGTCATAAGCCAAAAGGATGGATGACTTTATAAGAAGAGGGAGAAAGTAAAAGATCAGTCTTTTCGTGCACACACAGCAAGGAAAGGCCAAGAGAGCACACACCAAGAAGGTGGCCATCTGCAAGCCAAGGAAGGGACCACACCAGATCTTGACCATGTTGACATTGTGATCTAGGACTTCTAGACTCCAGAACTGTGAGAAAATAAATCTATGTTTTTAAAGCCACCCAGACTATGGTATTTTGTTATGGCAGCCCAATCTGACTAATACAAGTATATTTAATACAATGTACTGAGGGTTGTTTTCTATGATTCTTCTACATGGTATTCCAGCAGAGGGGAAGGATAAACTGCACTGCTTTTCCCAGGAGGCTGGGAATAGACAGAGGTCTCACAGACCCTGGCAATATCATTATCAGGAAAGGGGAAGACCCTGGGCCTCCACTGTGCTTCAAAAAAATCTGTCCACACAAGAGCTAACAAAATACAGATGCACTTGATCATTTCTTCTGTGACTGTCAGACATTCAGTGAAGTGTCTAAATTTTTGACTTATTTTTGTTTTGAAAACTGACTTGGAGTGGAGTTGAAATAGCAAAGAGGAAACTGAACCAGAAGGAGAACCATAATGATGTAAACAGGAATTTTTTAAAAACTGAAGGACTTTGAATGGCCTCAGACCATGGAAATGGGGTTAGGCCAAATTCAATCAGCCCCTCAGAGGGCAAGGAGCCTTACTTAAAACTAGAGCAATAGGAAAAACACAGAATATGAGATTACGTTAGAGTTGGGCCATCCCAGTAGAAATAGGCATCCTCCCCTACTGGCCCGCATAAGAGAAAAATGCACTTCTGCACTTTGCTGAGAATTGAACGAGGGGCAGGGAAAGATCCTAAAGATGGAGAGTTAAGGAGACAGAGAGTAGAGTCTAAGAATGATCTCTTCTCATATTACTGACTTCTGCTTAAAACCTGACTGAATGAGATTTTTCCCCTAAAAAAATGGCAAATGTAAAATTCTTCAACGTCATGTGGATAATTAGTTTCAGTTAATTTGCTCCCTAACACTCCATCTGAAGGTTTAATTTGTTATTGTATGTTTTTAAATAACAAAATTACAAATTTTGGAATTAATAGTATAGAACAAGGGAACTAAGTAAGGCAAAGTATAGTTAGAAAGTAGATAAAGGTAAAGAGGAGAAAGACAAGGAAATTGAGTATAAAAAAATAGAGCAAACAAACAACCTTATTAAAAAATGGGCCTAGACTTTACCAGATACCTCACCAAGGAGATATACAAATGACAAATAAACATATGAAAAGTTGCTCCATGTCTTATGTTCCCAGGAACATGAAAATTAAAAAATACAACAATGAGATATTACTACACTTCTATTAGAATAACCAAAATCTAGGACACTGACAACAGCAAATATTAGCAGGGATGTGGGAGCAGAAGAAGCTCTCATCACTTATTATTGTTGGGAATGCAAAACTGAATGGCTACTTTGGAAGACAGGAAATTTCATACAAAACTACACACACTCTTACCATATGACCCAGCTATTGTCCTCCTTGATGTTTACCTGTAGTAGACTGTTCTGCATGGCATGGGCCCAGCTCCCACTCAGAGATACACAGGACCCACACCCACAGATAGGTTCTCCCATGGGGAATTAGGCCTGCACTGTACTTAGGCCGCTATGAGTCTTGCTTTTTGCTAAAACTCCCTCACCCTGAATTGAGGGCATTTACTGCAAAGCAACTTCCTAAAATCCATGTTTAACCTTCCAAGGATGAGTGTAACCAGTTCAACTACTTTTGCCTTTTTATTTGCAAATATCCCTCTTCTGTGATGTGATTAGTAGCATTGGCTCCTTGGTTTTCTGTAAAAGGTAACCACCTAAAGCGACCCTGTGCATAGTTAATGAGGACCTTCTTGTAATGTGTCCAGTAAGACAATAAAAACTCATTGGAGCAAGGGCTCAGGCTTTTGCTCCCCTTGAGAGAAAAGCCATGCCATTCCTTTTTCTCCACCAGATTTGGTAATCCATGTGAATGTCTCATTTTCATCCGTAATGACACGGACCCCACGAGCCAGGGTCTGCATCATTTACCCAAAGGAGCTGAAAACTTCTGCCCTCACAAAACCCTGTATACAAATGTTTATAGCAGCTTTATTCATAATTGCCAAAACTGGGAAGCAATTGAGATGTCTTTCAGTATCAGCAAGTGTATGAATAAACCGTGGTGCATGTAGATATTGGAGTATTATTCAGCATTAAAAAAATGAGCTATCAAGCCATGATAGGCTGTGGAGGAATCTTAAACCCATATTAGTAAGTGAAAGAAGCCAATTTGAAAAACCTACGCATACTTTATGATTCCAGGCATACAGTACAACATTCTGGAGAAGGCAAATCTATGAAGACACTTAAAGGGTTGGTGGTTGCCAGGGGTTGGGAGTTGTGGGAGAGGAATGAATAGGAAGAACACAGAGAATTTAGGTAGTAAAACTACTTTGTTCGATGGTATAACGGTAAATACTTGTCACTATACCTCTGTCCAAACCCATATAATGCCCCCCAAAGTGAACCATAACATTAGCTATGGGCTTCACATGATTATGATGTGTCAATACAGTTCATCAGTTGTAACAAGTATACCCCTCTGGTGGAAAGTGTTGATAATGGGAAGGCTATGAAAGTATGGGGGTGGGGAATACACGAGAATCTCTGTGCCTTCCCCTGGATTTTGCTATGAATCTCAAAGTGCTCTAAAAAAATTAAGTCTTAATGTATATCATTATAAAAGCAAATGAGAATGGGAAAAGTTAGGTGCCAAAGAGTACCGAGCAACTACAAAGTAAAGAAACAGGACTGAGTGGCAGAGACTTTGAGGACATACTAAAAATCCATGTCCTATGATTAGTTCTGGGCAACAAAATACAAAAAAATGTGATGTGTGTCATTTACAGGTAGGCAGTGAAGAGCTGTTGTACTCCTTCCATTTCTTCTTGTCCACGTATTCCCAGGTCAGTGCCGTGCCCTACGTATGATGCAACCCACACATGCAACATTAACTTTCCTAAGAGGCCCATTAAAATAAATAGATAAAATTAATTTAAGAATGCATTTAATTAATCTAATACATCCAAGACATGTAATCAATACACAAATAACTACTGAGATGCTTTACATTCTTTTTAAAATAACTAAGTCTAGATCCAGTGTGTATTTTATATTTGAATAACATTTTAATTCAGATTATCACCACATTTCAGGCATTCTATAGCCTATGCATCCAGTGGCCACACTATCAAATAGCAAAGTTCTAGAAGGTCTTCCTTCTAGATGAAGAAAGGGTACCCTCCTCTACATCAAACCATTTGGGCAACAAATAATCTTTTGTTGCATTAAATAAGCCAATGAGATTTTATTATTTAATTATTGTTACAGCATAGTATATTGTTACCATGACTATGATGAAAACTCTTGTAAATTCAGGACCAACCAACAGATTTCCCCTTTTCCTCTTAAGTTTGGGGAAACTGGATACAGCTAAATAAAAATAAAACCTTTGACCAGGAAATCAGGTGAGGGGTTGACAGGCTAATGTTTTTCACTGGTGGAGCAAACACACGGAAGAAAAGAAAGCGGATATCTCACTGTCTGAAGAAACATACAGGACAGGTGGACTTGACAGTGCAGCCGGTCCCCTGTCAGAGGTATGCACACAGCTGAGTTCTGGCCACAGAGCAAGCAAACCGGGAGCTTCCTTTCCTGCTTGATTGTTAAAAACTGAACGACAAGGAAAAAATATGGAAAAAATTAAAAATTAAAAAATAAAAAAACAAATTTAAACAAACAAATAAATAAAACTTAACCATATGGGAGAACATCCTTCAGGCATATACCAATGTTGTTATTTAATACATCTTTCCAAGATTTCTTCTTCCTCATTTTTGATACTTCTTCCTTCTGGCCTTACCATTAATTTTCGGGAGTCATGAATTTCTGATTCCCAGTGGAGGAATGAGAGAGTCCGAAAGAGCGAGCTGGCAGAGGCTGGGTTTGTGAGGATTGGGTTGGGTGCACCACCACGTTCTCTCAGCCCTGCCTGCTTCTCAGCTGGGTGTCCAGGACAACCAGCTGTTGACAGCTGTAAAGATCCATGGGAGTCTGAAGTTCTAGTTTGCAGACCATTGAATGATCTTTGGACGCCTAATTATGATTGACCAACTTGTAGGCTGTAAAAAGGGTGGGTTTATGCTGCTTCTTCTTATCTTGCTTCAGCAACTTCTCGGGGAACTGGTGATCTGGCTTATGATTCAAACTGATGTCTCTGGCCTGTCCCCAGTCCGTGTGAGAAACAGAAATGACTGCTGCTCTCAAACGGGACATAGGGTGTGGACGCTGGCCTTAGAAATGGTGTCCTGGTTGTCTTTCCCTTTATACTTCAAAATTCTGCTGTTCTACAGACTCCAGTGAAAGTGCAATCACCAGGCCCCAATTAAAGACTCATCAAAATTTCATGGGCAGGTCCCTTAGGGACATCCAAATGGGAATTGAATCAAGCACAACAAATCCTCATACCAAGGAGAGTGGACTGGAGAGATACAACACGCCTCTCCTGCACCTTTTCCCAAATCTTTTCTCTCTGGTGCTCCTCCCTCTCACCCTTTTGCTCCATATAAGCAATGGAGAGACAAACCAGTTCTTCTAGTTCTTATACCTTCCTCCCTGAAGGCTTTAGTCTGATACCTAGACACACCTTCATTGAAATGGCTATCTTCTGCTCTTCCTCTTCTTCCATACTCTTTTCCTCTTTGTGTACATGTGTATAAACACGTGTATGTGTTTTGTGAGTTTTTGTATGTGCATAGTTAGGAAATAGAGGAATGAGAAGAAAATAGAACTTATTATTCCCTTTTCCGGTTCATTTGCCACAGGAAAACACTTCCCAGCTCACCCTCTCCCATGTCATTTCTGTAGCCTCACTGCAGATGAAGGAGCTTACATAGGGACTCAAGACAGGTGCACAAATGAGTTCCTGACGAAACTTTTTCTGCTTGGCTTTGTCAATAGATTGAACAACAGCTTCCAAGGAATTGCATCTGATGTTTCAAGGCTAGACCTGGCTGCCAGGCACGCTGAGTCACATCCATTGAGTGAGGGAGTGCTATGCTGTAAGGGAATTTTTCTAAGATTAGCCAACTTGCTTATGTTAGGACAAGGAAAATAGCAGAGTCCCTGAGCAAAGTGTCCTGAAGAAGTAGAAAAGCTCCTCTTTTGAAGAGGTTGTGTTACTTGTTGTTTGTTTGGTTTTTTCTTCAAGGTCTTGTCACTCTGTCAACGGTCAAACCCAGCTCTGAGCTCAACTACCTGGGAACTACAAGTGTACAGTTCAGATTTTTTCTATTAACATAATTATGGAAAAAGTAAGAGATATGATATGAATAGTTTGATTGAACTTCTGCAGACTCAAATAAATACATGGCTAAATGTCATGAGACTAATTTTGGAGACCTCAGTATTATAAAAGTAAAATATCAACAACAGATTCATATTGTTCTTTGATTTTAATCCTTAGATGCTCCCAAATAAATGAGTCTACTGACATGTTAAAAACAGAGGCCTAACTATGACAAATTAAGACATAATTAGAATCCAAATTTCCAAATTAAATGGAACCCACAAAACAAGGTGAGCTGGCTTACGTCTTTAGAAGAGGCTATTATGTAGAGCTGGGTAAGCTTCCATATAGTTTAGGATTCACAATCAAAATCAAATATGCAGTAAATAGAAAAATAAGTTATCCTTTCTTAAGTGCCAAATACCCCAAGCTAAAATCATTTCACACTAATTCTTATCACACTTAAGAAATTCAGGGAACTCCTATAATAAGTCTATAGTTTCCATACACTAAGCTCAACAGGAAAAAGAAAAAAGAATTTACTGGAATGTTTAAAACCACCATGGGTACTACAAATCAAATAATTAAATAACTAGGCCCACATTCATCTTATATTTGCACATTTCTCAATAAGTGACGCCAAGATAAAATTTTAAATCAAATTATTTGTTTGCTTGTCATTTTTCCCAATAATATAAAAAGTTCTGCTAACAAAAGCATTCCTGAGTGAGGGCAAATATAAGGTAAAATTATTTCCACTATCTTTATCTTCAAATTTTTTCACCAAAATTCCATAATGAAGCTCCTCTTTAATTATATAAACACTGTGCTATTCACATAGAAGATGTAAAACATTTAATGAATGCTATAAAATTTATTATATGTATATATTTGCTGGCTCTTAAATAACTTATAAAACATGTTCTTTGTCCAAATATAATATATTTGTGGCAGATACTAAAGATAGTTTACATTTTTAAAAAATATGGATTTTCTCTTCCAGTTTATTTTTATCCATTTGAATATAAAGGGATGTATAGAAGGGCAGAAAATTCTTTACTACTAAGCAGTAAATGAGTGATATTCATAATCAGTGATAAAATGACAGTTGCCTTTAAGATAGAAGTAGGGGAATGTTGTTGGCTCAGCCCTGTAACCCATAAAGCTTATCCTTAGGGCCTCATGAGGAATATAAAGAGTTTCAGACAGGATTATTGGGTCCCCCAAATCTTCCCCATCATTAACCTAATTTTATTAAAATCCACTCTCCTGAATCTTGAGACAATTTGATGACTTAAAATCATCCACTGAAATGCACACAGTTGAACAAGAGGACATGCTTTGGTAGAAAATCGTTTTCAGAAGTAAATAAAGGCACATGTGTATGCATGAGTCAGTAGGGAATTGTAGAGTAATAAAGGAAACTTCTAAACATTTCAGGGGGGGCATGATTGGATAGAGTTTCAGACAATGAGGAAATAGGCAAAGACATGCAAAGACTTGGAAACCTGAGAGATCATGAGAATTGTAAATGAATTGTGAGCAATAGGAAGGAGAATAGAGTTTGAGATGGGGAACATTGAGCAATGAGATGTGGAAGTGTAACAGCCAAATGATTCTAATCAAAGAGTGCATCTTATAATAGGGACAGCCAGACTGGGTGTGACATTTTGGAATGATACAGTAGGAAGATTTTCAGGCTATTGCATCAGAAGACCAAAGTGTTGGTTTATTCATTTCTTAGCTCTGTTTCCTTGTGTATGTCACATCTGAGCATCTATCATATGGCTGCAATTAACAAACAATCAAATCCACCTTAACATGAACATTCTTTATAAATTATAGAATTCCATACAAGTGTTCTTATTATGTTTGATAACAGTGTTCATCTATAATGCTCTTTGTCAAGAAAGATAAAAATAGTGACTAAAATGATAGAAAACTGCATATGAATTTCTATTTTCAATTTTTATTACTTTAACAGTAATTTGAGTATCTATAAAGATGTGCATAGCTTACTTTTACTTTTTAAAGTAGAACACTACTGGCATCCACCTTATTCTCCCAACGAAAATGTTTCTGTCTCTTCTCCAAACGTAAACACAATGCTGGATTTTGTGCCAATAATTCTCTTATTCCTCTTTATAGTTGTATTATTTGTGTATGCCTCCTTAACTAATAGACCATTTAGTTTTTAATATTTTACTTTCTTATTACATTCATCCTTTTATAACTTGCTTCTTTATTCAATATTAGGTTGTAAGAATCATGCGTGCTCAGGTGGGTAGATTCTGCAGTCTTCAGCAGTTTTGCTCTTACACCAGGGATGCCAGGGACATTCTCAGTGTGTTCTGTTGCATATGTGCAAGATGTTTTGAGATTCAGTTCCAAGGACTGCCACTGCAGGGTCATAGATTATGTGCATTTTCAAACCTACTAGGAATACTAAATTTTTTTTCCAAAAAGATTACCACCAGCAGTGCCTAAGAATTCAGACTGCTTCCTTTCTTTTTTGCATTTGATATGGTGCATTTCAATTCTGCAAGTCATTCTGTACCCATCCTTTCTCTCTCTTTTCTTTTCCTCTCTCCCTTCCTCCCTCCTGTACTTTCTTCTCTACGCTCTATCACTGACATGGGAGCAGGTATAGCCATGGCTAAATTTTTTAGGGTAGAGAGTTGGGGAGGGGAGAAGGAGCTAGATATGCTTTGCAGGCTTTTAAACACAGGCATTGCTTCTTCAAGCTCTATGGTGAAACTTGTCGGTTTGGCAATCCCCATGGTATTTTTTTCCAGATTGCTTTAGCATCATTGATTGCAGAATGACATCTAAAAGGTGACCTCCTGAATCACAGTCAGTGATCTATGTCAAATGCTTTAGAGCCAAGTTGCTGTTTTGAGAATCTGTAAGAACTGTATTTTAAAGAGTACGAAATAGATGAAATCTTTTACTAACCCACTGCAACCGCCGAGTCCACTGTTTCCATGGCAACCTATCCCAGGCAAGGTATTCCAAACACTCTTTATTTAAGAAATATCAGACAGCTCCAGGGAGTCACTAGTCATGTCAGACTCCACCATCGCACAATAACAAAGATTACCCTTTGCCCATCGGAAGGGTTTTATCCTTCCCCCAGATTTCTCATGACTTTCTGACACCCCTGGAGAGGAATAAAATTCCATACCAAAGCTTTTCTTTTCATTTTGCTTCCTTGGAGCTAATAAGAGTGTTCAGAGTACAAAGCAGGAGGAAATAGGGGTGGGGAGATAGACCCAGTCTCCCCAGTGGTCCTGTCCATGCGAGCTCTCTGGAAGTGTTCAGCATAAGGATTCAGAAAGCCTAGGTTTTAATCACTCTAGCTCACTGCTTGACATTAGTACTTAAAGCTTGGATTTTTCGCCCTTAAAATGACTGGATTAAACCGGATTACCTCCAAGGGCCTTCAAGTTATCAACTGAAAAATTTGATGCCGTGTGGTATCTGCCATTTAAGACTTCCATGGAAACTGACTTCCTCCCTCAGAAAATGATCAATAATAAGAGCAAGGTTGAAGCCAGCACTGCATCTCACTTTCTTTTAGTTTTTATTTTTTTTTGTTTTTGCCTTGTAAAATAGTTTCATTTTGAAACAATCTAAAGAAAACGGTGCTTTTTCCTGCATAGGCCACTCTGTTGGGATTGGGGAGGATCAGCTTTAGTAATTCACCATGTCATAAAACGTAACTCTTTTTAGTGCTAAACACTGCATAGTCATAATCCACTTTGACAAATGTAAGTGTGAGTGCACTTTCTAAGTTTACGTAGCAGAAATGACATTAAGTCAGGACTCGCCTGCTCACACCACTGACTATTTGAGAATGTGTTGCCCAGCGTATAAGAAGCTAAGCCCCTGGGAGTGAACAACCTGTTTCCTTTTTCTGCATCAGGCCCTTCTGGGCTCTTCGACATTGGGCAACCTCCATGCCCTGTCTGACCTTGGTGTCCACAGGTGTAAAATAAAAATCAAAGTGGTACTTCCATCACCGAGTTGTGAGAAATATGCTAAAACCTGTAAAGTACGCAAGGCCTAACATGCCATAGCACTCAATAGCTATTACCTATTATGACTCTATTATTTTTTCAGAAGCATTTCTGAGGGTACCATTCATTGTACTAAAGTGCTCATTTATTTGATTTGACAACAGTTTAGTTGCCCAAATGTTTATTTGCCTCCAAAGTAAACAATTTATTGTTTACTTAATTGATCGATGCACTCTAGCAGATTCGAATGTGCTTGCATAACGAGTCTACTATAAATCATTATTGTCATGATTTTAATAATTATTAGAAGGAATTAATTGATGAGAAGGAAATAATCAATAAATTATTAGAAGGAATTAGAAGCATATAATGAATGTAGGAATTCTTTGAAAATATTGGCAACCTACTATTAACATTTGTGTTGCTGAACATTTATAAAGCAATAAAATAAAATAAGATTTTCTTGTCTTTAAATTAACCTATTTCTTTGTTTGCTCATTTTTCTTTTTCTTTTTTCTTTCTTCTTCTTTTTTTTTTGGTTCTGTTCAGAGTCAGGCAGTTTCTCTGTATATCTCAGTATAATTCAGACACAAGATTTTTCCATTTTTCAGTTTGCAAGTGAATCTCCATTTTACAAGACCTTCTGGCCCCCCTCTTCTCTCCCTTCTTCCTCTCCATTCCATTCTTGTGGCTCCACCTTTCTAAACTCTCCAATTGCAAAAGCTAATTGAAAGTGTTCAGAAGTAACTTCAGCAATGCAGATCTTGGTAACTACGGGTATCAAGAACGCAAAGGAAAACAATCTTCCATGCAACCGCTGACCACGACAACATTTGTATTTCTATTTTATCAGTTACAGTATGTTTAATTTTGATACCTGATTAAGGCCCAAAGTGTTATTTTATTTAGTAGTATCTTTTCTATACCAAAAATTTAAAGTTTTGGCAAAGTGAATTACCAGTGTCATCATTTTATTTGGACATATGTAATGGATTTCTTTTCAGCGAGTCCCTTCTGTGTTTTTCCATCTCCACCGAGGGCACCACCAGGCCAACTGCAGCCGGAATGCGGTGAGGTGTTGGAAGGATGTCTGCGTTGTTGTGGCTGGCAGACCCTGGGGTGCTTTGCCAAGCCAGAAAACTCCTTCTCTGAAGTTTTTAGGAACAGGATGAGTAACTCGTCTGGGAAAAATGCCATCCTGAAATTTGAAGGACAGGCCGGAATTTCCACATCATTAAATATATTCCCATCTTATCACATGATTATCAAAATTACAATGCATTCATTAATGGCTAACCTCCTACAAAGTAATGAAGCAATCAAAATGCTCTTTGCTTGCCTTTCGTACTGTGTAGTGCTACAATATTACCTGAATCCTTACCAGGAAACCTGTGTTCTCATCTCCCAAAGCCTGTGCGCCCTCCATTGTGGACAAAATTAAGTAAATTAGCATCTCCAAGTCTAGCATTCTTTAATACATAAATACCTACATAATTAAGTGGCTTCTCAGAGAACAATGCTTTAAGGAAGATATTCTTCTTTCTCTCCCATTTTGCAATAGGAGAGAAAGAGAGGTGAGTAGCTTGTTCAAGGCAAACCAGCTGAGTCCAAATCTGTTCTTTCCCACAAACTTTGTTTTTCTACACTGTCCAATAACTCCTATAAATTAACCACTGAGGGTGGCTAATTGGGATTTTTAAAAAAATATATTTGTATTTTTAGAGAGAAGGGAAGGAATGGAGAAAGAGAGGGAGAGAAACACCCATTGCTTGTTTATCACACACACCCAGCTGGAGACCTGGCCCACAATCCAGGCATGTGTCCTGACTGGGAATTGAACCGGTGAACTTTCAATCTGCGGGATGATGTCCAACACACTGGGCCACAGCAGTCAGGGTGCTAACTGGGGCTTTTCAGGAACTGTGACAGAGCAGGTGGGGAAATTGTTTTAGAAGTGAAGGATAGAAGGGACTTTCCCCCAGAAGAATGATACTATTCTAATTAGGCTTAATAATCACTTTGAAATTTTAGCCTCAGAATTTTTGTGGGCATTTTCAAATAAAAGTAAATATTTTACTGGCTTATTTCACTTACCATAATGCTATCCAAGTCCATCCATACTGTCACAAAGGGTAAAACTTTCTTCTTTTTTATGCCCAAGTAGTATTCCATTATATAAACATCCCACAGTTGTTTTATCCACTCACCTACTGATGGACACTTAGGCAGCTTCCATATTTTGGAGATTGTGAATAATACTGTAGTGAACATAAGGATGTTTATATTCTTTCAAATTGTTGCGCTGGGTCACCGGCCAGCAGTGACCACGGAATGCTGTGGATGGCTCGACAAAACACTCGAGAAAAAACGACACATGCACAGAGACAGACTAGTTTCTGTGGGGAAGTAGGGACGAAATGGCCACCCCCCCTAGTGGGGAGCGCGCTGATTTACCGTCCGTACCTGCTTTTATTAGGCTCATTTTGCATAATAATTCAGGTAAAGTACAGTACTCATTCGGGGAAGTAAGGAACTATAGAAAACAAAGAACTCTGCCGGTCTATTGAGTTGGGGGGTCAAAGAGCTGTAAGACTGAGGAACAAACTAACTTCCTCCTAAGACCCTTCTCATTCAACTGAGAGCATTCTAAACAAAGAAGGTTTCACAGTAATTTACATGTTCTTTCTTAGGCCTGATCACCCCGAGAAATCCGCACTTCTCAGTACCGAGCTGCACCACCCTGTCATTGTTTTAGGCTTAGGTGGAGCAAGGGAACTAGGTAACCAAGAGATAAGGAGATTTTCTCCCAGACGATGAGAACTCAGGCTATGTCAGAGCCGAGGAGCCAGGGTCCATCACCCCCTTTTGCTGCAGCCCCCCAAGTCCTTCTTTTGGGGGGGCCTCCCAAAGTGATCGTGCCTGGCTTAGGTCGTTCCCCCCGTGGGGAATCTTACCCGTCTTTGGCTAACCGACCAAGCTTTTGGGGGTTCAGTCATGAATAAAGCAGCAGAAGCAGCATTCCTGCCAGGAAGACAAGCTTTTGTCTCCTTGCTGGCTTACAGTTCCAAGGGCGTTCCCTTAGCTTTAGCTAGGCGGGGGTTTCAGCTTCTGATACCAGTCAGGGCGGTTCCCAACACAAATTAGTGTTTTGGGTTCCTTAGGATATATTCCTAGAAATAGGACTGCTGGGTCAAAAGGCAGATCTATTTTTAATTTTTTGAGGTATCTCCATACTGCCTTCCACAGTGGCTGCCCAGTCTGCATTCTCACCAACAGTGCAAAAGGCTCTCCCCTTCCCCACATCCTCCCCAGCACTTGTATTTTCTTGATTTGTTGATGATAGCCATTCTGATAGGTGTGAGATGCTATCTCATTATGGTTTTGATTTGCATTTCTCTGACAATTAGGGACATTGAGCATCTTTTCATATGTCTATTGGCCTCTTTGGAGAATTGTCTATTCAGGTCCTTTGCCCATTTGGGTTGTTTATGGGGTTTTTTGATATCAAGTTTTGTAAGCCCGTTATAAATACCATATGATTTCACTCATATGCAGATTTAATGAACAAATTTAACTAACAAGCAAAATACAGACAGGCTCATAGATAGGGAACTCTTGGACATGGACAACAGTGTGGTGACTGCGGGGGAGAGGAGGATATAAGGGGACTAATGGTAATAGAAAAAATACAATAAATTTTTTAAAATAAATATTTTAAATTAATGTTATAAAAATGAGTAAACTAAAGTTTCATCAACTAATCATAATCATATGTTTGCCTGGTAATTCAAAAATTGTGTTATTCTGGAATGAAAGTCTTCATCATTGTTTATCAACATACACTTGGACAAATTCACTGATAAAAAATTAGCATTTGTTAAAGTAAACATTTATGCTTATATATTAGATTACATCTTTAAAATAATTTAAATTACTAGTCAATTATTATTATTTGTGTTATTTATTTGTTAAATATCATTATTAAGTGATATAATGTATATTATGTGCTTTGCCCAGGGTCTGACACATAGTCATTGTGAAAGAAGTTATCATTATTTTTTGTGAGTCTAAAGAATATGATTTTATGTCCTCTTTCATTTTGCTAACATCTATATTTCTCTCCTAATGATCATTGGATCCATTACTATTTTTTAAAAAATCCTTGCATAGTAAAACCACTAAAGTTAAAATATGCATCAAGTTATGCTGCAGTACTGCTAAAACATGCTCCATTTTACTCTCAGATCTTATGGGTATCAATTGCAACTCCCTTGTGGAATCTTCACATTAATCTTGATTTTCCTTAACATTTAAATAAAAAGATATTTTAATCTTTTCCCCAAATATGAGGATTAATGGATTGAATGAAATTTTTTGCTTCTTTAGTCCAAGATGCACATAATGAAAATGATATTAAAATAATTCTGACTATAATAGTTTTTGTGCATCTCTTCATAATTTGATTATGTGTTACCTGAGGGCAAATATTTTAGTAATTTTTTTATATGTAATATTTTATTATTTTTAATGACATAAATAGAAGGTAAAGGAAATCTACATTTTAATCAGGAGTAAATATTTCCATAGTTCATAAATGAAGTGTTGTCAACAAGATTTTTAAAATACATTTTATTGATTATGCTATTACAGTTGTCCCATTTCCTCCCTTCACTTCCCTCCACCCTGCACACCCTCTCCCACCCAAATTCCTCCCCTTTAGTTCATGTCCTAGTGTCATAAGTTCTTTAGCTTCTATATTTCCCATACTATTCTTGCCCTCATCCTGTCTATTTTCTACCTACCATCTATGCTACTTATTCTCTGTACCTTTTTCCCCTCTCTCCCCCTCCCACTCCCCAGTTGATAACCCTCCATGTGATCTCCATTTCTGTGGTTCTGTTCCTGTTCTAGTTGTTTGCTTAGTTTGTTTTTGTTTTTGTTTTAGGTGTGGTTGTTAATAATTGTGAGTTTGCTGTCATTTTACTACACATGTTTTTTTATTTTCTTTCTCTTAGATAAATCCTTTTAACATTTCATATAATAAGGGCTTGGTGATGATAAACTCCTTTAACTTGACCTTATCTGAGAAGCACTTTATCTGCCCTTCCATTCTAAATGAAAGCTTTGCTAGATAGAGCAATCTTGGATGTAGGTCCTTGCCTTTCATGACTTGGAATACTTCTTTCCAGCTCCTTCTTGCCTGTAAGTTCTCTTGAGAAAACAGCTGACAGTCTGATGGGAACTCCTTTGTAGGTAACTGTCTCCTTCTCTCTTGCTGCTTTTAAGATTCTCTCCTTATCTTTCATCTTGGCTAATGTAATTATGATGTGCCCTGGTGTGTGCTTCCTTGGGTTCAACTTCTTTGGGACTTTCTGAGCTTCCTGGACTTCCTGGAAGTCTATTTCCTTTGCCAGGTTGGAGAAGTTCTCCTTTATTATTTGTTCAAATATCTTTTCCACTTGTTGCCCTTCCTTTTCTCCGTCTGGCACCCCTATAATTCAGATGTTGGAATGTTTAAAGGTGTCCTGGGGGTTCCTAAGCCTTTCCTCATTTTTTTGAATTCTTATTTCTTCATTCTTTTCTGTTTGGTTGTATCTTTCTTCTTACTGGTCCACTCCATTGATTTGAGTCCCAGTTTCTTTCCCATCACTATTGGTTCCCTGTATATGTTCCTCTATTTCAGTTAGCATAGCCTTCATTTTTTCATCTAATTTGTGACTACATTCAACCAATTTTGTGAGCATCCTGATTACCAGTGTTTTGAACTGTGTATCTGATAGGCTGGCTATTTCTTTGTCACTTAGTTGTATTTTTTCTGGAGCTTTGATTGGTTCTTTCATTTGGGCCTTTTTTTTTTTTTTTTGTCTTGACGTGCCTGTTTTGTAGTAAGGGCAGAGCTTTAGGTGTTCACCAGCGCAGGGCAACTCAAGTAACTGCACTGTGACACTATATGTGGGGGACGGGTCCAAGTTGGAACAATGGCACTTGGTCCACTCTCTGCTAGTTTTCAGTCATTTTCCCTGCTTCCCCCAATCAAACTGGGCCTTTCTGGTGCTGATTCTTGTGTGGGTAGGTTTGTGTATGTTCTAGGACCCTGTAGGTCTCTCCAGCGAACTCTCCTGTGAGACTGGGAGTTTCTCCTGCTGCCTCCTCAATGCCCACTGGTGTTTTCAATCAGAGGTTTGAGGCTTTATTTCCCCATGCTGGGGCCGTGGGTTGCGCGGTCTATCTCACTTCCCAGCTGTTCCTCCAGGTTTATCTGCGCACAAATGTGGGACAGCCCACTCCACCAGTCATCACCTCACCGGGTCCTCCAGCCACAGCCTTGCTGTGAGTCCTCTCCCCCCCGTTGCCTGACTCTGCCCCTTCTACTGGTCTGGGTGAATGTTTCTCCTTTAACTCCTTGGTTGTTAGACTTCCGTACAGTTTGATTTTCTGTCAGTTCTGGTTGTTTTTTATTTTTAAATTGTTGTTGTCCTTCTTTTGGTTGTGGGAGGAGGCACAGTGTGTCTACCTATGCCTCCATCTTGGCCAGAAGTCCAAGTATTTTAGTAATTTTTATGTTATTTATCTTATTTACTCATTCAGGAATTATTTATTACAAACGTATCATGTACTATCCCGCAGCCACACTGGAATGCATGCATTTACCTCCATTCTTACCAGTATCATGAGGGCCTTACTCATCAACACCTTCTTGACTCTCACAGCAGCAGTCTGCTCTTCCTACCACAAGAGAACTTTGGGTTAATTTATGACTATCTTTAGCAGGAGATATGCTAATCTGTGGCTGATCGTCAATTTCCCCATACTTCTTCCTTGTTAGAAATAAGTTAGTTAATTCATTGGGACATAGGTTTTATATAATATATATAACACACATATATAGAATATATAACATACACATATATATGAGAGAGATATAAGCTAATTGACACTAATTAAAAGAGGGGAAACTCACTAAAGTTATTTGAGTGAATAAGGCATTTAATTACATTGAAGGAAAAAAGACAGAGTTCTAGGTTGTTTCTATTCACTTGTGTAAGAAGGATCTCGATTAAGCAGATGCATATAGTAATGTTTAGTAACAATATTGCCAGCCCTTAAATACTGGTTAGAGTGAACCTACAAAATGTACCTGAAAGGGAGTTACAGTGAATTTTGAAAAGAAAGAGTGGTTGTTGAGTCCAGTTATGGCTGAGAGAAAATAACACTGGAAGAGGCATTTTACTTTGTTGGCCACAAAGTAGCAAGTGTACTTGATGTACATCCAAAGAGGTGTCTAATTTGTTGTAATAAAATGGGGGACATAATGAATAAGACTGATAAATATTTATGGTATTGAACAGCAATGCAATGGAAAACTACATTCATGGCACTGAGCCCTTTGACCATGTTACAAAGAATATCTGTTTTGGAAAGAATTTTAAAGCACCATGACCATAAAGAAAAATCAAGTAAATTTTTTATATTTATATAAATTTGTATTAATATCCTTTACATATTTGTTGTACTTTTAATTTAGCATGTATTATTTTATTATACATTAATTTCTACAATAATATAAAATAAATAAAAGATCCATTTTACTGCTTTTGATTACATATAATAAATCTTATAAATACTATGAATATTTTTTCTCCACTAAAAATTCAAGATAGGCTGAAGGTCAAGAACCTAGGCTGTGAAGTCAGAAATTCTGGAACTAAATTCTGCTACTTTCTACTTGTTTGTTTTAGTTTTCTCAACTTCTTTTACATTCAATTGCCTTATAAATATAATGGAGATAATAAAAGTACCTACGTCATAGTACTGATTTACAAATTCAATGGTACAGTTCTTAGCATACAGTTCTTAGCACAGTGCCTAGTACTTACCAAGTGCTCACTGAGTTATTTTTTGATCAGTTTAATGTCTGCATAATATTTCATTATAATGTCACTAAAGTTTATTTAAGGAATTCACATGTTAATCACAGAGGTTACTCCTGAATGTTGTCACTGTTATAATGAACATTTCTAACACAAAATACCATTTTTTATGTACTACAAAGTGTAGATGGAATTTTTGGTCAAAAGGTATATTTTTGGTTAAAATAGACATATTTATAGAGCTTTTTAGTCATTTATGTTTGGTTCAGGAAAGAAAACATAAGATTAAAAAAATAAAAGAGGCTTAGTTGCAGAATGATATATATATATATATATATATATATATATATATATGCCTGATAAAATTTTAACTTCACACTGAAAATAAGAGTTAGGAAAAAAATTAAGATCACAACATTATACTCTCAACTGATGCAACTTCGATGAAAATGAACAACATATATTGCATGTGGGTGATTGAAATAAGATGTACAAAGCATTTCGGAACATTTCAGCCTTCGGATAGAAGCCAGAAATAACTCTGGCACCAATTTCTTGGAGAGAACACTGACAAGCATTACCAGCGAAGAGAGAAGGACATGGAAATGTAAGAGATGGTGTCAGTACTGAAGGAGGGGGGTGCGCTGCATTCATATTAAATCTACACATAGAGCACAAGGTCATACATTCATGGGTAGCTAGAAGAAAAAAATATAACAAAGGTTAGGACTTATCCCTTTAGAAGATTGATACTTCAAAGTAATTTATCAATGAGTTTTAAAACTGTACATACATCTGATGTAAAATTAAATCTATGGTGGCTAAGTTTGACTCAGCAAGATGAGGGAAGGGTTAGTAGCTTATTGGAGGAGTGCGGGCAGTCGGCAACCAGACAGAAGTCAAGGGAGTGGGGATGCGTCCTCTCCATTCACACACCTTCCTCCATGTTATGACGTGTCTACACCATAGCTGTAAAGTAATGTTGGCCTGGAAAGTTCCAAGGCCCAGATAAGGAAAGAATTATTCATTGCTACAGAGCATTGTTATGTTACAGAACATAACAATGCATGAAAATATCTATGCCAAGCTTGCAGCATAATATTTGATTCTCTTTGTTGTATGCTTGTGAAAAACCACTATCGTGAAAGATGTATTAATAATCCCTACTCTCAGACTCTGTACATGGTGGTGTTTTTCCTCTCTCTCTAGGCCAAAGATACTGAAATATTAAGTATTTAGTAAAGCTTGTTTCTTGTGCTACAAAAAGGGTAATGAAAAACATGTACATTTTAGGGTTTAATAAATCAACAAAAGGGGCAAGAAAATAAGTCAAAGTACTCCCTTGGTTTTTCTATAAGGTGTTCTAAGATTAAGTTAGAAAATCAACTGTAAATGGATGTGGGTTAAAATTACTCAAAATAGAGGCCTCAAATTACCCCATGTGGCTAGAAGGTCTCATTCATTAAAAGCTACTGTCTAGTAAGCTCTTAACAATTTGCTGTACATTAAATTATTTCAGTCAATCCTTCCAATCACTCACTGAGGAGAATACTATTTACCTACTTTAGTTAAGAGAGCTTGTATATTTTGTCCAATATCACACAGCTGTTAAGAGGAAGAACCGGCATTAAAATTAAAAATTCTTTGTGATTTTAAACACTCTACTATCGCAATTTTGATGATGACAGAGCTCAATTCTAGGACAGGCTCATAAAACATGATTGACTACCTAAATTTCTGTCTTGTATCTGTAATCAAAATAGGTCACATAACCTTGATATAAGAATATCAGGCACTACCCTCACTTACCATCTTCCAGTTTAGTTGGAAATTATAAAGTCTAACCACCCAACCCAAGGAATTGTGGGAGAGGTTTACTTATCTGTAGCTTATATAGATCTTATTCCTGTTCCACAATAAAAAATTAATGCCATTAAAAGGCAGAGATGTAGAATATGTATGAGAATGGGGACAGTTAACACTGGATAAAACAAAGATAAGGACTAGGTCTGAAGACATTCCAAGGGTTAACAATTAGAAAGAAAAAGTAAAAAATGCGATGAGTGGGAGTAAAAAATAGGATACTGAGAAATGTTAAGACCATGCGGTTGCCAAGGAGACATCAAATCATGCTGTGGTTGACCTAGCAAGGAGAAATATTCATAAAAAGAGAAAATGGTTTTGAGAGAGATCTAAGGACAGTCACACTCTAAAACCACATATGAGGAAATAAGACACACTAGAATTTTGGGTTTCAAACGCCTGGTAACAAAGAAATGTCAGGGGTGGGGAGAATAGCAATAGATTTAAGAATGCCAAGTCTGAAGAACTGTGTGTAAAGGAAGGAACCTCAGAGAATAACACACACGCATGTGCACTAAAGGGCACTGGAAGGTAATTATCTAGCAGAGAACGAAGGCTGACTTTGCTGGTGTCACTGAGCATCATCATCAAGAAAAACAACTTCTATGCCAACTTGCTCATACCAAAAGCACAAAAAATTTACTTTTTTGATTTGCAAGACCAGATTTGCAGAATCGATTTATTTCTGGTTGTCATTTAATACAGTCTGCTTTGCCAGCCATCAGGTAGCTCCTGATGTGGCATTTATAAAACAAGACACACTCACTAGACTACTGTGAGTATAATGAAGAGAAGGTGTGCGTGAAGCATACAGTACAAAGAAATGCATTTTTTCTCTAAAACCTAACTGTTCATTTGGTTTGTCTTTGTGTATTACATGGCACCCAGCACGATGCCTTTCATTCAATATATACTAATTGCTTTTTGAATTCCATTGAACAAAGCATTAATACTAACTACTCACTGATCATTATAAATGGTAAAGTTGTGGTGCTTTTAGAGAAATATTTAAAGAAATGAAAACTGTGAGAAACAGTGGGGTTTTTCTTTTTACATATGACTTATTTGACATTGTTTACATTTTCTTAACTTTTTATATATGGCCGATAAAACTAAATTTTTAGAGCAGCAAACTTTAACCGCTGCTCTCTCTCATTTTTCAAACAATGAGAAGCTTTAGGCCTCCACATAGCTCAAATATGTGGAGGCCTCATAATTCCTCAAAAAATGATGACACTTTATTTGGTACAGTTTAACTGAGAATATTTTTGGATGCTATCACCTACACACAGCTAACATCTCACCAACTTGCGCCAATATAAGAAAGAATTACTTTTTGTACAACTCGACTGTCACATACTATAGTGCTAAATGTCAGAAAAACTTTCACGTGTTAATGTACAAGAGAGTGGGCACTCTAATAAAAACCCCTGTCCTCAGAAAGAATCATGAAAAGAAAACCAGCTTTAAAGGAAATAAATGGAAACTCGATCAAATAAGACAATTCTATTAAGTAAAGATATCAGTATGTTAAAAGGGAAAGAACTATGTTGAGAATGACGCCCAAGTCTCACTTTGACGATTGCAAACTTGACACTTTTTCCCCAGAGGCCACTGTTACTCATACCCTCCCACTGAAAACAGTGTTATAGGAACTCCTGTGGTGTCTTTGTTAGCCTTTGCACTCAGAACGCCTCATGAAAAGTTCAAGACCTCAGTCTTCATGATTTTCACGAGCAAAAAAGCATTCTTTACAAAGTAACCACATTTATTCATTATAATAATAATGATGAGGCTATTTTTCCTTCCACCTTTATTCTTAAATAGCAAATACAATGTTCACTTCATGTCTTAATATGAAAAACTTGAATTAAATTACATGTCAATCAAGATAAACTTTAGCAATTGATTTTTATCAGCTCAAACTATTAACAGAAGAAACTATTGTTGCATATAATGCATTTCTCACTTTTTGTGACCTTGTTTTGCAGATTAATTCTCAAATTCCTCCTCACTGGTGGCATTGACCGGCTTCACCTTAAAACAGCATATTTAGATGAAATTAATCATTAAAAAACATCATCCACCTATTTCATTAGCTCAATTTAGAGCAATGTCAGGAATATTATTTCGACTTTCTGTGAACCCTTTCTTTAAGAATAAAGTTTGGAAAAGTAAACAATAAATAATACATATTTTAAAATGGAGCTTGGTCAAGATTACAAATATTGGCTTGGATTTTAGTTTGATATAAATAATAAAAACTACCCTTACTAAAGTATGAGTATATTCTATTATATTTAAAATAAAAAATTAATTTATTGAGTTTTTAAACCGGCAGTTCTGATTTCTTCATGTGAAAAGAGATAAATGACAACGAATGATACAAATATTTTGATCCACTGTTCAAGGAACTAGTGTGTTGTATCTTATGGCTTTAATTTGAGAAATATCTTTAAACGTAAAATATATTTTAGATGATAGCATAGTTATCAAGTTGTTTTTACTCTTTTTCCTTGGTGACTTCACAATAAAATGGCAATGGACTGGTGGGTGCAGCCTATGTGCTAAGGGGCTTCTGGTGCTCTTCAGTTTACAGCCAACTACACTGACCCCTGCATTTCTCAACCCCATTACTAAAGCACAAAGACTTACTCAGAGCACCGCAGCAATCTGCAAAATTATTTGGCATCTACATGTTTGCAAACCTTGTCTTATGACCTTGTCAAGTATTATGCTTTTTGAAAAATGGCACTCAAACAGGAAATGCTTTTCTTAATTATATTGGCTACTTTGAGTATGAGGTCAGCCTACAAATATGCATTGATGGTTTGAGTAGGGAGTCTGTGTGTATGGTTAGGTGGACTTGCAAGAATGAAAATCTGAGAAGTTAGGAAGAGAGTATGAAAGATCTGTAGTGTGTTAGAAAACTTGTATATATTTGTATTTTTTTATTTCTTTTACTTTCAAATATTACCAATATGACTTGGTACGAGGAAAATCAATAGGCAGCGGCACCAGAGCTTGAATCATTTTCTGCAGAATTGGAGGTAGGGTGAAACTTCACTGACATTGCCCAAAATCTGAGCATGCTCAGTGATAATGACTGTAATTTAGGGCTAGTTAAATACTGTACAAAAGTGCTGTTGTTCGTTGATGGAAAAATACAAAACCTCTGAATTAGTCCTTTTTGGCCTTGGGGCAATCTGGCTTCTGTGTTGGGAGCTGTCGACCCTGTGCCTTTTCCAGCACAACTGGGCTTGTGTTTCTGGCTCCCTTCCCAGTGGCCAGAACAGCTCCATGGTGCTGCAGACAGTGTTCTTGCAGTGGGCTTCTCGGCACCAGACAAGACGTGCAGGGGCTCCCCTGCTTCTCTGGCAGCTACAGTTGATGGTATCCTGTGCTCCAGTATTTATCCTCCACATCTTCATAGCAATGTCACTTCACAAGAGGAACTTCTCATTTTATGTTGACCAGCACACTGCCTTGCAAAATGGGAAGGGCAGACAGAATATCCTTGATCAGTGATAGAGTATCATTCAGACAGAACAAAAAAAAGGTGTTCTGTGCAAGTGAAGGTTTATTAATTCTCTATAGTAATGTCTCATTATTAAATGACTTCTTTTGGAATGCTGAGTATAGAGAACATTGAGAAGAACTAAATCATAATGACTCACATTTGGAAAACAAGTTGCTTACACATTACAGTTTAATCAATTTAGACATGATAAATTGACACACAACACTTATTCCAACTTCATCCTGTCATTCAACACTGCAGTTTGGAAAACCAAAATAGACACATGCCCCATCCTTTCATAGATAGGGTTCCAGAGATTATCTTTAATAATTCCTGTATTTTATTTTATTTTATTTTTTATTAAATTTATTCAGGTGATTTGGTTCACAAAACCATACAGGTTTCAAGTATACAACTCAATGAAACATCGTCTGCACACTGCATCATGCGCCCATTGCTCCAAGCAAAGTCTCTTCATTGTCCCAGTCTCGCCTGCTTTGCCTCCCTCCCCATTTCCCTCTGGTGGTCACCACACTGTTAAGAATATGTTATAAATAAATGTGTTGAGTACATAATTGTGTCTATGTGTGATATGTGTATATATATGTTTTTTGCTTCATCCCTTCACCTTCTTCCATCTAGTCTCCCCAACGCCCTCTGACAGCTGTCAGTCTACTCCATGTATCCACCACTCTGTTTCTATTTTGTTCATCAGTTTATTTTGTGTATTAAATTCCACATGTAAGTAAGATCATACAGTATTTGTCTTTCTCTGATGGCTTTTCCACTTAGCATGATAATCAATACATGCTGCCTTTTAGAAAGAAGTTAAGCTGGTGATTGGACTCTTGCTGCTGACTAGTGTAGTTGAGGAAGTGCTGGGTTTTTCCGCCTCCGTAACTAGCTGCATAATTGTCAAGATGCAGAGGTGGGGGGAACAGAAGTGGCTCCCTGATAATTGCACTTCATTTAGAGCAACATCCTTACAAAAATTCATTAAAATAGCAGCTTCACGATTATCAAGTTTGGAGCAGTGACAGAGGTAAGAGTTCTCCAATGGAGCAATCCAGAAGTGATTTTCTCATTTGAAAGCCAGGCCCCATATTCTACCCAGTCTAAAATGTGCTGGTGTTTTAGTTACTGTATTAAATCCTTTTCTGACTAATGTATTTTAATTTTTTTCACTGCAAGGTAATCTAGACATAGTGATCCTGTTTTTCATAGAAAAAGTCAAGATTAAATGATGAAAAAGAATGTTAGAGATTTCAGCTTCTAGTAATTGTAAACAATTTATTGTAGACTGATTCTACACCCCAAGAATAATGAAAAGAGCTGGACAAAATATAAATATTGATCTGTGTGAATGTAGTGCCAAATGAGTATTGGTAGTATAAAACAACAACAACAATGAGGTCTGAAGTTCAAAATATCCAGAGAAATAAAATATGTGAAAATTGCATAAGAGTCAAAAGAATATAATTGGAATTAAATATCCTAGGTTTCTTGCATTTCCAGGATGTGGTAAAAGGATGCATGCAGGTTGTAATCACTAGCATAATCACTAAAAGGTCAACAAATGAATGTACAGCTAACAGTCTAATAGCTATAATATGAAATAAAAATAGTTAATCCAGGAAAAGGGAGTAAAGAAAAAAAGGAAAATAAAGCAGTTTGGAAAAATATAAAAAATAATAATAAGGCAGTAGCTTTAAACCTCAAAGTAAATGAATTACAATGAATGGAAACAGACAAAACAGATCAAAATTGTCAGACTGGAAATAGAACAAAAACCTAACTCAATGTTGCATACAAAATTCTCATGACTTAAAAGGACATAAAAATACTTAAAAGAAATAGAATGGAAAAGGATTTGTCATGTGAACACTAGCCAAAAAAAAGTTGAGGGAGGTGTACTTAATATGAAACAAAGTAGGCTTTAAGACCTTTCTACAAAAAGAAGAATATTTCATAATTATAAAATAGCCAATAAACCAAGAATATATGATCATTCTTAATATGTTTAGTATAGTCTCAAATATGTAAACCAAAAATTGGTAGAATAAAAAGAAAAGTTAAATGATCACATTGGGAGATTTCAATACCGAGTCCTCAGAAACTAATAGAACAAGCTAATAAAAAACCAGTAGGAAAGAGACTTAACACACAAATTAAAAAATAATCATCTATACATAATGACTTGAACAACTACAGTTTAGTCATCAATTTAAGTGCAAATGAGCTATTTGGCAAAATTAACCATGTGTTGGGTGATAAAAGAATATGGTTTTTGACCATAGTAGAGAAATTATTTTTTAAAGCTGTAAAACAATAGTGAAATGATAATGTAAAAAAAGACTAAAATGTTTGGAAATGCTAAACAATTCAATAGGTTAAGAAGGAAATCACAATGGGAAATAGAAAATAAGTTTAACTGAATGATCATTGAAATATGACATGTGTTTATGAAATGCTACTAAAGCCACGCTTAGTTATTGCCTTAAATACAAATATTAAAAAAGAATCTCAGCTTCTAAATCAAGAGGCTAGGAAAAGAACACCTTACGAAACTCAAAGAAAGTAGTATAAATGAGTAGTATAATATGAAAGATAACAGAAAAAATCAGTATTATACAACACAATTATTTTCTCTTTCAACAAAGACAAAGTTCATACTCATATGACAGTCCACAAGCATCTGACACATGGGCCACGCCTGTGCACGCAGAAGTTGATGCCTCTTTCCCAAGGTGCATTTCTCCTGTCTCCTGGCTGGCTTGTCAATTGTTGGTTGGGAAACTTGGGAACTACCCTGGTGAAATCTGAAACTGGCCCCCATATACAGGGGGAAGAAAGACTGAAGAAAGAGGCAGAGTACTTTAGATTGCTCGGTTGCAAGTTTAATAAGCAGGACAATGTATTTATAAAGCTTGTGTTGGGCAGCCATGACACAAGTAGATCTCCATACTTGTCTGCCAGAATCTTAAAAGTTTGCATGTGGAAGCCTTAACTGGGTTTAGTCATATACCATCCAGATGGCTTCAACAACACATGGTTCTCTCAAGGGTTCTTTCAAGGCTGTGTCCTTGAAAACAGCCCCCACTGTGGGAACAGTGGGCAGAATAAACATTTCAAGGATGAGGGAGAGGTCAGCAGCCTCTAATCACCTGTGTCTAGCTCGAGAGTCAGTCTGCAGTCAGGCTCTTGATGACCTCCTCCCACAATGACTTAGAGAATTTTCTCTCAGTTGTTGGCTTGTATTTTTTTCTTAATGAAATCTTTTAAGAGCAAAAGATGTTACTTTTAGTGATATCAATTTATAATTTTTTTAAATTTTTTATCACACTTTGGTGACATACCTAAAAAATCTTTGCTTAATCAGAAGTCACGAAGGTTTTCTCTCATGTGTTTCTCTAGTTTTATAATTCTCCTGCATTTAGGTCTTTCATACATTTTGATTCAACTTCTGATGTGCACTTTTTAGGGCCACATAAAACATTAACCAAGGTAGACCAAATACTGAGCCATAAAACAAAATATATTTTCTACCATAATGGAATTAAATTAGAAATTTATCAGTTAATATATTTCAAGCTCATGTATATGTGCAAATTATACGGTCAAAAAGGAAATAACAATGTATAATGAAAACTCAACATACCAACAACATTTGTGGAATGTAGGTAATTAAGTACCTAGAGCAAAATTTATAGTTTTAATGTTTATTTTAGGAGACAAGAAAGTTTAAACTCAATAATATAATCTTCTATCTTAGAAATCTTTAAAAATAGTAGTGAATTAAAAATGATGAAAGAATAAAAAAGAAAAATTTGAAGTTAAATCCAGAAAAAAAATGAAAAAAATTGACTGAGAAATGTAATGTAATTTGAAGCTGGCTTTTTGAAAACCAATCAAATTTATAAGCCTCTCTATATATAGACTTACAAAGAGATAAAAAGCATTATCAATAAGAGTGAAAGCAGAGGTATCACTAAATGTTAGAAAATGATCCTGAAGATAAAAAAGAATGAGAAAGAATTCAGTGTATTCAAATTTGACAATAATTTATGTAAAATGGGCAAGTTCTTCAGGTACAAATTATCCCTCATTCAAGAAGAAACAAGAAATTTAAATAGCCCTATTTAATAAGGAAGATTGTATTCATTACAAAAACTTTCCCATAAAAAAAACCTCAGACTCTTTTCACTTCAGTGATAAATTTTGTTAAACATTTAAGAAAGTATCACTATTTTATATATTTAAAAAGTAGATGAAGAGGGAAAAATTATTTACAAGTTGGAAACAACTGATTCAGAAAAGCAAAGATTTTAGAAAAAGGAAAACTACCAACCCCTGTCCTTTGTGACCATAGATGCAAAAATTTTTAAAAACATATTTGCAAGCCCTGGCTGGCATAGCTCAGTGGATTGAGCGCGGGCTGTGAATCAGGCATCGCAGGTTTGATTCCCAGTAAGGGAAAATGCCCGGGTTGCAGGCCAGGGCCCCCAGCAACTGCACTTGATGTTTTTCTCTCTCTCTCTCTTTCTCCCTCCTTTCCCTCTCTAAAGATAAATAAATAAAATCTTTAAAAAAATATTTGCAAAGCTGTTAAATATGTTAAACATAAATATATAAATATATATTGAATGCATACATTAATAATAAAAACCAGTGCAGAAATCAATGCAATTAAAAACAGGAAAGTAATTGAGAAAATTGACAAAAATCAAATTTTGTTCTTTGGAAATATCAATAAAATTGATAAACCACTAGGCATATTAACTAAGGCAAAGAGAAAAGATAAAAATTATTAATATTAGAAATAAAAGTGGTGCCATCACTACTGAGCCCAGGGATATTAAAACGAAATAAAAGAATATTAAAAAATTCTTTGCCTACATATTTAATAATATATATCCAAATGGACCAATTCTTTGAAAGACATTATCTATCAAAATTCACACAGGAGAAACAAATAATCTGAATAGGCCTATATTTACTAAGTACATTTAACAAATAATTAACGAAGAGCAACAGACTCAGATGGTTTCACTGGTGAATTCTACCAAATATTTAAAATAATAGGTTACACCAATTTTATATTGTACAATATGTTCCAGCAAGTAGAAACAGAAGGAAAAATTCCTAACTCAACTCATTCTATGAGGTCAGTATTATTTTAATATCAAAATCAGAGACAAATGATAAGAAATGAAAAGCTATAGCTAATATCTCTCATGAACACAGATGCAAACAAAATATTAGCAAATTGAATCCACAATGTATACATTTGTTTTAACATTGAAAGAGCAAACATATCACATTTTACCTGTCAAATCAAGAGGACAAAGAAGAAAAATCATATGATTATATCAAATAGATGTAGGAAAATTATTTTATAAAATCAAACCCCTATTCACAACTTAAACTTTCAACAAACTTAGAGAAGAACTTTCTCAATTTGATAATGAATATCTACAAATAACATCATTTAATGGTGATAAACTGGGTGCTTTCTCTGAAAAGTTGGGAACAAAGCAAAGATATCCTCTTTCACCTCTCCTGATCAATATCATACTGGAAGTCCTTGCTAATACAATAAGATAAAAAAGAGAAGAAAAGAAAAGAAAAGAAAAGGTATACAGATTGGGAAGGTGTAAATAACACTCTGTTCGCAGGTGACATGATTGTGTGTGTAAAAAATACCAAAAATAGACAAAAAATTCCTGGAATTAATAAGAAATTATTGCTAGGCTGTAGGATACAAAGTTAACATACAAAAGTCAATTTGTTTCCTATACACACCAATGAGCACTTGGAATTTGAAATTAAAAACATATTATTTGCATTAGAACCAAAAAACTGAAATACCTAGGTATAAATCTAACAAAATACGTGTAAGATCTAAATGAAACTAAAAACAAAACAAAACAAAACAATAAACCTCTCACTGAGGAAATCAAAGAAGACATAAATAAATGGGTAGGAAAACTCAATATTGTGAAGATGTCAGTTCTTCCTGACTTGATCTGTAGGGTCAGTACAATCCCAGTCAAAAATCCCAGCAAGTTACTTTGTGGCTATGGACAAACTTATCCTAAAATTTGTGTGGAATGGAAAGAGACTGAGAGCAGCCAACACAGTATTGAAGGAGAACAAAGTTGGAGGACTGACACTACCTAACATCAAGACTTACTCTAACGCTACAGTAATCAAGACAGTGTAGCTTTGGCAAGGAACAGACAAAGAGACACATGGAACAGAATAGGGGGACCAAAAATAGACTCACACAAATATAGTCAACTGAATTTTGTTGAAGAAACAAAGGCAATGCAATGGAAAAAAGGTAGTCTTTTCAGCAAATGGTGCTAGAACTACTGGATACGCACATGCAAAAAAATAAATCTAGTCACTGACCATGGACCTTTCACAAAAATCAACTCAAAATGCATAATAGACCTTTCTATAGACTGAATATTTGTGTCCCTCCAAAAACTCATATATTGAAACCTAATTCCCAATGTGATAGTATTGAGAGGTGGGAATTGGAGAGATGCTTATGTCATGAGGGTGGAGACTTTGTGAATGGGATTCGTGCTCTAATAAGAGTGGCGGAGAAAGTTCCCTTCCCCCTTCCCCCATGTGAAGGCACAATAAGAAGCTGCCATTCGTGAGCAAGCAGGCTCTCACCAGACTGAATCTTCTGGTGCCATACTCTTGGATGTTCCACCTCCAAAACGGTGGACAATAAATTTTTGTTGTTTATAGACCATCTAGTTTTTGCTATTTTTATCTTAGCAATCTGACCAATGTAAAACACAAGACTGTTAAGATTTAAAAGACAACATAGGGAAAAAAATCCTAGTAACCTTAGGTTTGACAATGAGTTTTTACATAGGGTACCAAAAGCATGATCTATGAAATAAAAATTGATGAGGTGAACTTCATTAAATTTAAAAAGTTCTGCGCTGTGAAAGACAGTATTAAATGAATGAAAAGATAAGCCAGAGGCTGGGAGAAAATATTTGCAAAACATATCTTTAATAAAGGGCTAATATCCAAAACATACAAAGAACACATAAAGCTTGAAATAAGAAAACAACTCAATTTTTAAAAATGGACCAAAAATCTGAGTAGACACTGCAACAAGAAGACACACCAGTGGCAAATAAAGATACGAAAAAATGTTCAAAATCACATGTCATTATGGAATTGCAAATTAAAACAGCAATGAGGTGCAAGTATACACCTATCAGGAAGAATAAACTCCATAGCACTGACAACACCAAATGATGGCAAGAACATGAAGCAACAGAAAGTTTCATCATTGCTGGTGGGAAGGTATAACCACTTTGAACGGCAGTATGGCAGTATCTTACAAGGCTAAACATAGTCTGTTTATAAAACCCAGCAATAGTGTCTCTAAGTATTTACCTAACTGAGTTGAAAACATTTGTCCACACAAAAATTTGAATGGTTATAGCAGTTTTACTCACAATTGCCAAAAATTAGAAGCAAGCAAGATATCCTTCAATAGGTGATTAGATAAATAAACTGGCGCATTCATACAATCACATAATTTTCAGTGATTAAAAGAAATGAGCTATCAAAAGAAGAAATCTTAAATGCTCACTGCTAATGAAAGAAACCAGTTTGAAAAGGCTATGTTCTGTATGATTTCAACTATATGATATCGGGCAGGGAGAAGACAAGGAAGAGAGGAGGAATAAATAGACACAGGGGGTTTGGGGGGCAGTGAAACTATTTTGTATAATACTGTAATGGTGGATACATGACCGTATGCGTTTATCAAAACCCCCAAAGCAGCCCTGGCTGGCGTAGCTCAGTGGATTTAGCGTGGGCTGCGAACCAAAGCATCGTGGGTTTGATTCCCAGTCAGGGCATGTGCCTGGGTTGCAGGCCATGGTCCCCAGCAACCGCACATTGATGTTTCTCTCTCTCTCTCTCTCTCTCTCTCTCTCTCTCCCTTCCCTCTCTAAAAATAAATAAATTTAAAAAATTTTAAAAAGATGAACAATCTTTAAAAAAATTCTCAGTTAAAAAACAAACAACAAGAACAACAACAAAACCCAAAGCCACACCAAGATTGAGACCTAAACTAAACTATGACTTTATTAATAAAAATACCTCAAGGTCGGTTCACCAATTGTAACAAATGTAACACATCCATGCAGATGTTAATAATAGGGGAAACTGTGGACACGGGGCAAGGAAATCTATCAGAAATTCTGTACTTTCTATTCAATTTTTTTATGAACATAAAACCACTCTGAGAAATAAAGCCTGATAATAACAATTAACAAAACCTCAAGAAGACTTAAATAAATAGAAAGCTATACCATGTTCACAGATTGGAAGATTCAATATTGTTCAGATGGCAATTCTGCCAAAAATTGATCTACAAATTCAACACAATTTTAATTTAAAAACACCCTTGTTACAGAAATGGACAAGTTGGCACCACAATTTATACGGAAATGCAAAGGACTGACAATTCAAAAGAATTTTGAAAAGGAAGAATGAGACTGTAGGACTTGCAATACCTGATTTTAAGACTGACTATAAAGCTAGAATAATCGGAACAGTACTGTGGTTTGCAGACCATGAGGATGGGCAGGATGGTGTTCAGTGTCTGAATTTGTGTCTGTCTACCTTGAGGCTCAGAGTTGATGCAGTCCCAGGGAAATTCCGCCTGAAGTGAAGGAAGGAGCACTTTCCTTTCAGAATCTGGTTCTCGTGTCAAATACCACAAAACTAATAGAAACTGAGAAACACTCAATAATTGACTAGATAGGTTTGGAGAGGTACTTTCAATGAGTATCTGCAGCAGCATGCCAGGTCTTGAATGCCAGCTGCTAACACTCTAGCAGGACTTTTATTCTTTCCTTCCATCCATATACTATATATCATTTCATGGTCTCCTAACACCTCCTCCTGAGGAAGAGTCTTAACTCCTCCAACCTCCCTGCCACTTGGGTGTGCCCTGATACTTCCAACCTCCTTGAAAGCATCCCAGGGAAAGGGGATAAAGCTGGGTGGAAGGAAACAGCATACACAAAGCATGGGGTGTGACTCTGGATCAAGGTTTCAGATTTTGCTCTGTTATAGTCTCTAATCCCATGACTGCATCTCTTTTTCCATGTGAAAATTGGGGAAATTGGAGCAAATGCCGAAGAAATCAACTCTCTCATGTTTAATGGTTCCGTGACTCCACGGCTGCTTTTGGGGACAAAACCAAATTATTACTGCTGTTTCATCAGCGTTATTGAAGCTTGGCACGCCACACCTCACCATCTTGGCCAGCCATGAAACAGTACTGGATCTGAAGCAATTCTAAGTCACATTTCCCCTCTCTTCCTTACAGTGAAGTGCTGTTCTCTCATCTGAACGTTCCATGGTAAAGATTCATCTGTTTTCTCAGTACACTTTCAAGTGTTTTTAAGAGATGAATTTCTTACATGACATTTCAAAGTCAACATTTTTTGTGCTCTCTATTGCATT
This sequence comes from Phyllostomus hastatus, assembly GCF_019186645.2. Lineage (NCBI taxonomy): Eukaryota > Metazoa > Chordata > Mammalia > Chiroptera > Phyllostomidae > Phyllostomus > Phyllostomus hastatus. The sequence continues at coordinate 15,668,304 of NW_025333583.1, read as the reverse complement.
TGTATCACTCTTCATATTTTTCACACCCTTCCTTGTTATCTAATTATATCACCATAGTAAACATGCCAGAGGGGCAGGGCTGACATTTTATTAAATCTTCATTTGACGCAGGCAGACACTGACAGATAAAAGTGATCATACATCTGGCTGGCTCTTTGGACTGCAAGGTCCATGAATGCAGTAGTTTTGTTTGTTTGTTTGTTTGTTTGTTTGTGAGGCGTTCTCTTTCATTTACAGATGTTTCCATAGTGTCTAGAACAAGGCCTGATACATAATCGATTACAATGAACATTTGTTGAATGGATAAATCAATGAATGAGTCTGATTAGTGGACAGAACTAGGTCTAGAATTCTCCACACCCTCAGCTATTGGTCTTTTAGGTGTTCTTTTCTCTCCCGTTTCCCCAATTTTCTTCTGTCGTTTCCGGATGCAACTGTAGTTAGCACTGTGGAGGCAAGGCCAGTGAGCCCTGTCCACAGAGGAGTGGCAGGAGCCCCTGCCCCACAGTGACACAGAAAGGAAAGGAGAGGTGTCTGTGGGGGACTCCAAAGCTGACTTCCCTAAGGACGTAGGTGAAGAAAGTCCTCTGGGGGCCTCTGTCCCGAGGGTGTGGGTGTCCCTTGGCTGGTGGTGGTGGAGAGGAAATTCTCTGGAAGGCCCCCGCCCCCGCCCCACCCAGGACCGCATGTGGCCGTGGCTTGGCAGGCGCTGTGAAGCTGCCACCCTCGTGGCTCCCGCAGGGCGGCGGGCTGGCTGCGGCAGGGGGCGTGGCAGTCTCGCTCCCCCTCCCGGACACTGCGGCGGTGGCAGAGTCGGGCGGGACCAGAGGGGGGTGGACGGGAGGGGCGGGGCGGGGCGGGGCTGGCAGCCGCCGGGTGCGGGCGGCGGGGGCGGCGCTCAGACTGGGCTGGACGCTGGGGCTGCGCGGGCTCCCGGGCTGGGACGGCGGCGGCAGCAGTGGCAGCAGCAGCATCTTCCTCCCCTCCTCCTCCTTTTTCTTTTCTTCCCTTCAGCTCCTTTCTTCATCTTTTCCTTGTCCTCTTCCTTCCCCTGCCCCGTCTCCCGCTGCTCTCCTCCGGAGGGCTTTAGGTCCTCGGGCCGTGAGCGGCGGCAGCGGCGACCGCGGTGCATCCAGTGTCAGCGCCCAGGTAAGAGCCGTCCCCACCTCTGGTTCTATATAAGGCGCCTCTACTGCCTCCTTCCCCGCGTGGAGGGAGCCTCAGCTAGGAATAGGGTGGAAGTGGACAAGGGGGGTGTCTCGCCCACGGTGCCTTGGGAGCTGGCACAGGTTGGCCCAGCTGTCTCTACCACCTGGTGGAGGCTGCAGGCCCAGCCGGTCCAGGTGTCACTACGGAGGAGGGAAACGGCCGCTGTTACCTGGGCCCTAGATTAGCAGAAGAGTGGGTGATCTTGGTAGGTACCACTGTGAAACGCCCGGAAATTTACATCGCATTAGGATACCTATCTTGAGAGCTAATATTACCTGAGTGTAGAAAGACGAGGCGTGACTTATAACAAGATAATGGGAAAAAAAGGATTTCGAGGTAGAGGAGTGTTCTGTCCATCTAGTTGCAGAGAATGCACACAGGGGACTGAGTTAGGAGCCTGGTCCATTTGAAATCATTTTCCCTGTTATTCTTCCAGAAACAGCTGGAAAGGAAGATTGATAAATATTTACAATTTTAGGAAAATGAAAAATCAATGTCTGGTTGGGTTGCAGGGCGGGACACACACGAAAATGAATCTGGATGAGCTTGAGCATCCACATAGTCTTCCTTTTTAAACTGCTATGGAATGGGTGGAAAGCTGCATCTACTCTTTCATTTTTCTTACTTTTTTAAAAGTCCTTTTTTGGGGCTGCGGTGCGGGATGCCTTCCTCCCCCAACTTCCTCTTTGTTTAAGGATGGACATTTAAAGAAAGTGTGCTTTAGCGGAGTGGGGAGGTGTGTGTTTGGGTGGGTGGGTGGGGGTAGTAAAGCATCTAAGGTCGAAAAAAACATCCTTGCAAACTGGAAACTGATGTTATACTGCCTAGTGTTGGGGCTCCAGGATTTTGTCAGGAAATAAAAAGCTTTCATTAGCAACAAGCCTGTTTGTAACTGAGGATTTAGGCTCTTTAAAACTGACACAATGTGACAGGTTTTTGTATAAAGGCATATACATACACATTCATGCACACACGTGTGCTTGTGCATACCACACACATATACACATAAACACATGTCATACTCTATATACATGATATTACAAAAGAGGGTGGATATGTCAAAGACAAATCTTTTAAAATTTATCTTTTGGGGTTTGGGAATTATGGTGTAAATGAAATCTGTAGTGCAAAACAAAAAATATTGTTGGCAGGATGTAATTTCGAGTGTGAGGCAGAGGGATTATTAAATGTTGGTAAGGAACTAACTTCAGTGCTAAAGGTATTATTTATTTAAAAATGATCACTCTGGGAGAGGCAGTGACGACAAAGTGAAATTGAGGTTTGCAGCCGCAGTGAGGCGATGGAGAACAAAGCCTTTTATGTGAGCCATATTATGCAAAATGTCCCATGCTTGAGCTGCAGGTATGGCCCAGTATAAAGCGTGGCTCTGTCACCCTTTCGTTTTACTGTGTGTAATTATAATTTCTTTGGGCCACGAAGTAGATTAAATAAATAAAAGCTCTTTGGAATGCCCAAGAGGAAGGTTACATTCTTTAGCCTGACTGTGGCACAAAGCACCCATTTAACGGAGCAATAGGCATCTCTGTATTTTGGTAGAAATTTTTGTGAATTTGTAAATCATGGGTCTCTCGCTCACCCATCCCACCTCATGCCCGAAAGCATCCTCCCACCAAGAGAAGATGAAAGGCATTTCTTTTCTTCAGTAAAGAATATTATATTTTCGTGTGTATTTTAACATAGATTTCTGGTAATTTTACCTGATTATCATAGGCTTACATCCGTATTCGTGATTTGCATGCTATCAGAGCTATTGTGCCTATAGGATCAGTGGCACATGGTTTACTTAATTTTAATTTGTTGTCTTTCACAGTTGCTATAATATTTAATTTCTGAAAAAATTTTTTAAACCTCGTAAGTAGAAAATTGTTTGAATCTGGCGATCTAAGCAATGTAAAACTTGAGCTTCTTTTTTTTAAAAAAAGTATTTGGATCATATTTCTTTTTATTTTCTTTGTTTCTTTCCCCTCTTATCCCCCCATCCCATCTCCTTGTCAAATAACCTGTTTCTTTCTGGCCGCCTGTGCTGCTTTAAGCTCCTGGTGTCTAGACTACCACAAGCAGTGCCGGTGTTCTCAGGAATTTCAAGTTTAGGATTTGTTCATTCTCTGCAGCAACTCTCTCGGGATGACTTGTTTACAGCACCTTCTCAGGGAGGAGAAAGAGAAAGAATGTGCTGAGAGTATGACCCAGTGAAACTGGCACAGCCATTACCTCATCATCGTAGCTACTTCAGATTCATTGAGAGAGCAGGCATCCTCTCAGTGGAAACCAAACACCAGGAGCACACCCATCTCCAGGCAAAAGCCCTCCTCCTCCCACAGAAGCCTCTAGGAATGCTGCTCTCCTGAGGTTAAAGGGATATTTTCTCCTTTGTGTATTTCTTTTCAGGGCTCTTGAACTTGGTAAAAAATATGCAGCCAAAAATGAAACTTGGCACAGAATCCTCTAAGCCCGAAGGAGTAACTTCATTCCTTTACCACGTTTGACTTAAATCAATTTGCAAATTTTCTAAATATCAGGAGGGAGAAGGAAGAAAAATACTCATTTGGTGTGTTTTTGTGTGTTTTCTTAAAATACATATTTAGTGTTGAATTTTACTAGCAACTAGATAACAGGCTGGACTGCTGTGATTTTGAGAACTTTAGTTACATAGTTGGACTTTAAAATTAAATGATTATTACAAGTGCTTAGATGTATACATAAAATATGTAATTATTCATTGATATCCAGGTGAACTGGACCAGATGAAACCAGCTTGGGGATTTTACTGTTCAAGTTGATTACTCTAATGAATTGTTTTAATGCTTAATTTCCTTTGGACAGATTAAGATAAAGGATCTTAAGTAACATTTACAGTAGATGATAACACTACCTCCACCTCAATACTATACTCCTTAGTGCTAAAAGTAGCCATTTAGGTAAGTCATTAGTAAGTGCATAAATCTGATAACATTCTGAAATAGTCATATACTCTTTTATCTCTGATACTTGAGTTGAAGGTGCGGTTAAGCTCTTTGAGTCATATCTGATTCTCTCAGATATGTTAGTTCTTTTTGCTGCTTTAATTCTCTCAAGCTATATGACCTTATAAATAAAATTAATTTTTCTAAAAGGCTTGTTAACATCACAAAAAGCATAGTAAAAGTAGAAATTTATGCCCTGGCTGGTGTAGCTCAGTGGACTGAGCGCGGCCTGTGAACCAAAGTGTCGCAGGTTTGATTCCCAGTCAGGGTACATGCCTGGGTTGCAGTCCATGACCCCCAGCAACCACATATGATGTTTCTCTCTCTCTCTCTTTCTCCGTCCCTTCCCTTTCTAAAAATAAATAAATTAAATCTTTAAAAAATAGAAATTTACAATGTGAGGGAATTCACCAATAAAATTGGAAGGGTTTGTTTGTTTTATAAGACGTAGCATTCTCTGAGTAGCTGTCATCTTATAGATACGACGCACAGTACAAGGGACTGCCCTCAGACGTGGAGATGTTTTAGGGCCTCAAAAGCAGGCTTTTATGCATTGCCTAAGTTATATAAATGTCCTAAGTTGTGCCCTGGCTGGTGTGGCTCAGTGGATTGAGCTCCGGCCTGCAAAGCAAAAGGTCACCAGTTCAATTCTCGGTCAGGACATGTGCCTGGGTTGCAGACCAGGTCTCCCCTGTTGGGGGCGTGTGAAAGACAGCTAGTCAGTGTGTCTCTCACACTTTGATGTTTCTCTCTCTCTCTTTCTCCCTCCCTTCCTGTGTTTCCAAAAATAAATAAATAAACAAATAATCAGTAATTAAAAATTAAAAAAATGTCCTAAGGTATGCCTAGCTTCTTTATTTCACATATATACATTTAAGTCAGGGAATGATAAACTTGAACTTTCTTTGAGTGTATATGTTCACATATGCATATGTAATGCAAGCACCAGCCATCTCTCTAGCGCTTCAGTCAGCTGTAGAACATGTCGTTAAATGGGGCTAGCACATGAAAATTCCAATTCAGAGTGTTTTGGAGAAACAACTTTTGATATTCTCAAGGATGTATCAGTCCTAGCAGTTTATTCCAGGCATCAAAGTGGTTAAAGGACTACAAAGTAAGAAGTGGTATAGAAAGGGCCAAAATCAAGGGAGAGGGTCTGTGGGAAGGTTTTGGGTGGGTGCGTGAGGGTAGTGGGAGATGATGAACAAATGCAGATTCTTAGCTGCTGCTAATTGTCCACTTAGGATGGAGATGAGGCTCACCTAAGTGGGTGGAGAGGGAAGACATCTGTTTTGCCTTTGTACCTCAGCATAATATTTTGTGCATATCCTCCCCTGTCATTACTTTGAACAATGGTCATAGGTGTTTCCTTATAAAAGTTACTAAGAATGCTTCTTGGAAGCAATTCTGCAGTGAATTAAAATTTTAAAACAATGTGGGTACAACTAGTTGACTTTTAATGAAAAACACTTTGAATCTAATCTTTGAACTTAATTTCTTCCTGTTCAAGAGAGAGATAATCTTTCCTTTGTGTATTACAGCTTCCTTACATATTTTTACTTACATATTTTAGTGAAATTCTGTGGAAATTTAGGCAAAATAAAAGCTCAAGATTTCCTCTTTCGGTTGGTTGTTAAGTTTATATTGTGGACTTTGGGAATGTTTAAACAATTTGTTTTTCATTAAAACACACCAGACTGGGTGTATTTCTATATGTTTTTTGCTTTTTGTTATGTTAATAAGCTTTTTAGTAACGAGCTATAGAAATGATCCCGGAAAGTATAGTCTTAGCTTTTTAGAAGAAACAATTTTACTTGTAAGATTACACAGGCTGACTTATCCCGGCCCTTCTTTTCTTTTTTTCTTCCCTCCCTCTCACCTTTTTCTCTTCCTTCCTTTGCTCCTTTTTAATTTGTATTGGCGAAGAAAGAAAAAGTTAGTAGCGATTAGAAAATGCAGCAATAGCCTACTATTTTTATATGAAATTTATTTTCTACTATATTTATCTCCTGTTCAACATGCAGTTTGATGTTGCCTTCTCCTCCTCCTTGGGTCTCCATCCCTCTCGGTCCTTTCTTTGATCTTGACTTTTAAATCCTCTAGCCTTGAAAAATTTTTTTTTTTTTTTTGGTATTTCCAGTCTTTGATCACGCTTCCTTTCTCTGGAAGGCCTTTCTAAATTCAGGAAGAAATGTTATTACCTTGTTGTTTTTTTTTTTAAGTTTACACCCAAGTTTAGTTCTTGGGTAGGGGTGGCAGTGAAGAACCATTTGACTTTGATTCTGCTCCAATGCTGATTATATTCCTGGTCCTGAGCTAAGGGTAGGGTGAGGTGAGTCACCTGTGACTTTCACATGAATATAAAAGAGGGAGGGACTCAATTCTAAAACCATTCCAGCCAGCTGCGTGCCAGCCACACTACCGAAAGTGGTGAGACTAAACCTGATCCTGGGAACGCTTACAAGGCTTTTGCTCCAGGGCCATTCCTGCGGTTTGGATCTCTTGGGATAGAGGTTTAAACTCTTTGGGGATGTGTGCCCAGACTCCAGGTACTTGGAAAGCAAAGGAGCTTTCTTTTTGTTTTGAACTTGAACTGTCCATACGGATGCCTCCAGATTGACTGCATCCCTGTTTAAACTTGGCTCTACGTACAAGGGGAAGCCAACAAAAATAGCCAGGTTGAAACTTTTTTCTGACCTATAGAACCACGAAATGTTCTCAGAAATAGCTTTCCTTTTGTGCATCCCTCCGCTTTCACATTTTTAGCGAAAAGGAACTAAGCTAGAAAAGCTGCCGGCCTCTGCTGGTGCCTGCTTCCTCTTCCTTTCCTACCCCGTCAGTCTTCCTGCTTCTCTGCCTCCCTCTGGTGTTGTTGTTGCTGTTGTTGCTGTTGTTGCTGTTGTTGTGTTTTTTGCTTCTTCCAAGGAGACAGTCATTTACATAACAGGCATTTCCATGGTTACTGTGTTCAGGAGAGCTTTACCTGCACCCAGGCTGCTTAGGCCTTGGCAGAGTGTTAAGTTGACAAGTATTTGAGAGGCATGAAGAGCATCTTGGAGGAAAGAAATTAAGCAGAAACCATGTGTAAATATTTAAAGAGAAACATGTTCCTAGTCAGTGAAAACTGAAACTCTGCCACTATCTAGGGAATGAAGGAACTCTAATGTCGCTCTTCCGTTCGAGGATGTTAGAGATGATGTTCTGAGGTCTATGTTACGTTCTAAACGTGTGAGGGACGTGTTCAATCACTTGTCAGAACTGGAGTACTCTTGTCCCTGAGCAGATGGAGCAGCGTTTCTAAAATAGTTGTCATGCACACTTGGGAAAGAATGGGCCGCGCATGTCGTCTTCCCCCGAAGCGTCTTTCCTTTGAGCCATAAGTACAGGGAAAAAAGCCATCTTAATTGCATCAAAAATCTACAGTTATAAAAGGAGATCTTTCAAAATCAGATAGTCTATGTTCTTTTTCTTAGATGTGGTTTATTGAATTAGATAGCCTGAAAATCTAAGTGATCCATAAAGAATTAAAATAATACCTTTTAGTAAACGATGTTCTCATGAAAGATTCGCTCCCTGTATATCTTCCACCTAAATATCAGGCTAGTGAGCCCTAAGTATTTCTAATATCATGGTCCATAAATCATTCAATTATTTATTTAAAAATAGTTATTGGATCCTTACTATACTACAAAATCTTTTCTGAATGTATGATATTGAGATAAACCATATACATTCCTGCCCTTAGGGAGCTTACATTCTAGTAGCAGAAGACAGAAACTAACAAGCAAACCAATAAATGAATGTACATTTCAGACAGAGAAAATGCTATGAAGAATAGGAAACAAAACCATATAATAGAGCTTGTCTGGGATGGCATAGGCTGCCATTGGAGACATGAGTAATGATCACTAGTCAGGCACAGGAATATCAAGCCACAGGGAATAGCAAAAGCAGGATGCAGCCTGGAGTATTTGAGAAACAAATACAAGGCCGATGGCCCCGGAGTCTAATGAATGGGGTAGCGGGTACAGGACAGTAGATCAGAGCAGAAGGCAGGTGGCAGGCCACGGCATTCCTCTTGACCATGGTAACGGGCTTTAGTGTTATTTGACTTGTGGTGTATTCTGACTTTTCTAGTAGGAGGAGAACTTTTATGAAAATCTCATAAAAGCTTTCAAGGATTAATTATATCTTCTAAATCCCTGTAGCTATATCTGTATCTTATTCACTAAAATGTTAAATCACAAGAGAGAAGTGATTTAAAAAATCAGAAGTCAATGATACAAGATTAGACTTTTGTTAACTTGGTCTGAACATAGACAACCTAAAGCGTGTCATTTTCTTTAGATAATGGAGAATTACATGTATAAGTAACTTTAACCCCTTGTAGTCTTTTTGTATCTGGAATTTAAAAAAAAACAAATCTAAGCAGAAAAGTACAAATCTTTGAGAAAAGTATTCACAGGCATCATTGCAGTTTTAATATGAATGTATTCTTTGGCTCTTTTCCCACAACAGCTTCAGTTGTAAACAAGGCCAGGTGCCAAGCAACAACCAACAAGGTACTGACATGTACAAATACATGATGTAACAGAGTAACACATATTTGTTTCTTAGGGCAGTGGCCTACATCTCCTGAGAAATTAGCAAGTGAGCTTATCCAATCTCATGACAATCTTGAAAGAATAGCATGTCCTATCAGTGCCATGCGTATTCAGTGGAGGGAGCTATATTGCCGTATGCAGAAACTAAAGATTTCAGGTGGGAAGCAGGACATGGGGGAGGCTGCATGAGTGACTGCATTCGGAAAAGTGCCCAGTTAGGACAATAACAACAGCAAAAGCACTGAGGTGACCCAGAGCAGGGCATACCCGATGGCTTGCAAAGGACGATTTCTTTTGGGAGAAGAGTGGGATGGGTGGATGGTTTTGTATTTTAGAGGTCCTTAAATACTGGGATTAGTAGTTTAGGTTTTGTCGTAAGTCCACCGCAGTCAGGGAAGGATTTTGATCTGGGGAGTGGCATGAGGAATGTGGTGAAAATTTGTAAGACCAATTTGAAAGGACCTAGTGGCAGGCCCAGAATTTCTGCATGTGGTGCGGCATAGAGGCATCAACCTGTTTAGAGTAAGAGACTAAGGGTTTTGTTTGGGAGCTGTAGTTGCAGGCGTTTTCACAAACAATTCAGAAAATATCAATACCGAAGAATGGAGGTGGGAGACATCGATAAGGATGGTCGAGTGAGGAATGCCAACTCTGACATCTTCAGGAAGACGGGCTTGAGAGAGCCGACAGTTAGAATCCACGAACAACTGCAGCCAGTGCGTAGTTTGCGTTCCTATTGGGGTTATGTCATGTGCGGGCAAAGTAAGCATTTTTAAAAGGACATTGGCTTTGGAGGACAAAGCAAAGAAATAAGGACCAGTTTCAGTTCAACTTCTCCGATTGCTAGGCCATGTTGGAAATATACTACATGACTTCACAAATTAATTGTGTAAACAGTTATTGAAAATCAGTGTGTGTGTCTGTCTAAGTAAATGCAGATTTTCTTGAAAAGTATTACAAGCATTTTTGTTACATACATATTTGATTTTAAATATTTGCATTTTAAACATGTTTAATATCTTTATAACTAATATCCTGTGGCAGGGGTTGGCAAGCCATACTGTAAGGGGCCAGACAGAAAACTTTTTTAGGCTTTGTGGACTATAGACAGTCTCTCATAATTATCTTCTTCTGCTCTTGTAGCAAGAACGCAGCTATAAACAATATGTGAATGGTGGGTATTGCTGTGTTCCGATAAAACTTTATTTACAAAACCAGGTGACAGGCCCATTTGATCTACGGACTGTAGTTTGCCAACACCTGGCACATATTGTCTTGGTTGAACATGAGTCTAGAAAATGTCTTTGAAATTATAATAACCGTACCATACGTTCGAGAGGTTGTAAGTACATGAAGACTATGTAAGGACAAGTGTTCTGTATTTCCCCTTAAGATGACCTCTGCAGGGACTCTTTAGAACTTTCTCACATTAGAGCATATCAGAAACCGGAGACCTTGTCTTAAACCACTGGCTTGGCCTTACCATGTAGGCACTGAATGTGTTTTATTTTTTTTCTTGGCTTCTAGTAACCTCAGAATAAAATTGTATCCCACTTTAAGTAACTGTGCAGAACCTGTGGTACATATTTCACATACTGACTTTTTCACACTTTATTTTCTTATGATTTCCCTTTGTCTTGTGTGTTTTTTTTAAGAACAAGGCAGTCTATAAATAAATCTGAATTTTATATTTTCACTAGAGACACACTTTTAATTAAAGTCTGTGATCGGAGAATTCCTACTTTCCAGGAGGAAAAGGGGTGGCAGTTCGGCTATATTCTGCTGTTAAATCAGGGCAGATGGCATTGCTTTTGTTATTGTTTCCACAACTGAGATGCTTTTCTCAGGAATAAACTGTACCTTTTGTGTGAATATGCTGTTAGAGAACATTTATTAGATCTGTTACCCTCGCCCTTAAGAAAATGACATGGGCTTGTTGCTTCTGAACCTTTCTCTGTGGCGGTTATCACAAGTGCCTTTCAAAGAATTTTTCATCCCTCAGGACCTCTGTGGTCTGGTAAGAAACTGCTAAAACCCAAATGCTTTGTCTTTTATGAATACATGACCCAGGAATATATGGGGGATTAGAATTCAGATATTGAAACACTGTTGTCTTTCTCTTCAGAATGCTACATGAGGTTTCCTCACTGCAGAGTGAAATCTGGTATTCATGGTGTATGAATTATGAGTCTTGAGTTTTTTGTTTTGTGTTTTTAATATATACTCTTAATGTACTTTTGCCTTCTGATTTTAATATTAGGTCTTGCTAATGCATTGGAATTAAATAGTTGGACTGATTCTGACTTTCACTAAATTAATTTGAGAGTATTAGTTGGACCTTATAGGAATGGTACAACAGACAAGAGAACTCTTCAAGTGACCATTAGCCTGAAAAATGTTACTAATTTGGTATGACTTGGCAATGATTCTTATCATAATCAAGGAGAGTGGCATGAGAAATGGCAATGTTCTTCTTTAAAAGTTAGGAAAAATAGACAGAATATACAAGGAAAAGATAAGTTAGAAAGCCCTTGGTAGTTAGGTAATCAGCGCTTTATTCCACTTGATTGGTACTTGCGTTGTAGATGACCAGTTGTCGCACTGTAATCGTTTTGTATGGTTTAGTGTCCCAGAACATTGGAAATGGTAAGTGGCATTTCAGTCAGACTAGAACGTAGACAAAATATAGGGGGTGATAGGCCTTCCAAACATGGACAGACAGGTTTCAATATCTATCGTTGCTCAGGTACAGGGACCATAATGGGCATGATTAAGTACTAATTTCACTTTAGTGAAATATACTATGTATCTCAAATATGAGCAAGAGACTCACGCTAAATAGTACTAAATTAGTCATGATGAAAAGATGGCATCATGTTTTCTTAAAGCAAATTCAGTTTGAATTTCCCATGGCAAAAAAAAAATCACATTTTACTGTAGATGTCAGCTGTTTGGGAAAGCAGATTTGAAAAGAAGGATGTAAACTGAGTGTGCATATTTAACATTAAGAACATCCTCTTTATTATCTTAAAATAACTATTTCAAGATTACAATGGCTTGGTATTTCTGTATTATGTGGAGTTACTTCTCACGTATACAAAACATGTCAAAAACACAAAAGCAACCTCCAGAGAGCTTGCAACATATGAAATAACCATGACTTTGTATGTTGTGATAAAATACAGTTTATTGTAGGAATAACTTACCTGAATTTATTCAGCATCCTTTTTCTAGCAAGAAATTGAGGAAAATATATCATAGAACAACTACACAGCTGCAATCGCCTCTCCCCAGGTATTGCGCACCTCAGAGGTCCTTAGGCCTGCAGAGAAAGTGTGTGTGCAGAACCCATTTCCATCAGTGAGCCGAGGAGCCCTAGTTCAGACCAAGGCATGTCTGGAATTGCTCCTGCTCCAAAAAGTGCTTGTTGTCCTAGGCAGCGTGGCATAGGCCATTTCTGGACTTACGTCAGAACAGAGACCTCAAAATGGAGTGAAAATTAACCTTATGATCACACAGCTCTCTCTGCTCAAAGAGCTGTAAATCTCTGGTCAGATTTTCTACTACACAGCATCTTCGTAAAATCTAGGTGTGCATGTATCCACAAGACAGGATGCAGTTTAACACAGAAGTAGTATTTCAAATTCAAGATAACTCTGATATACAATTAGTTATCAATGACAAAACAGAAACAGACCCCTTTTGGAAAAACCTATAATCATTAGAGAATTTTCTCTAGTGAGAAATTCATTTTACACTTCCATGTAATTTGCTGAGTTTTACTCTGTCACTACTTAAGTTGATAAAATTTAGAAGTTAAACATTTGAAATTGTACATGAACGTTATGATGACTCATCACTGGAGGTCCATAAAAGTTTCTTCTCCATTTCTGAGGTGAGAGAGGAAGAAATGGAGAAGAAAGGGGAATCGTAGTGTGGTCACTTTGTGTAACTCTGACTTCACTTTGCATTGCCATTTCTGTAAGCCCTCACCATCGCTGCTCTGTTTTGTCCTGTGTAAGACATCACACCTGATGACCTAGTTCCACAGCCTCCTGCGACTGCTGAAGCCCACATTCATTCAAACCCATGTTCCTTCAAACAAGATTCCGCGTGTGTGTGTGTGTGCACGTGTGTGTGTGTGAGTGCGTAGGATTTACAAAAGGAATCTTGTCTACACAGACTCAGAAGGGACATACCAAAACATAAAAATCTATGACCTCCTTGACCTTTATTTTATTATCTTTCAAATGGGGATAGTTGCCAAAAGATCTCATAGATATTTTGTTTTGTTTTAAATCTAAGAATCTGGAAGTTAGATCAGAGCTGTCTTTGAGGATGATACATTTTCTCTCAGGAAATGGAAGAGTAAATAAAGTGCTCTGCACGCCACAATTACAGCTCCATCGAGAAAGGCAATACTGGCAGATGTAAACATATGTTATCTATGGGTCATGTCAACCATTCTTAAACAACTTGAAATTAAGTAACTAGCCCTTCTGGACATAAAGCTGAACAACTCACAAAATTTTCAGTCAATGCTAAGTCACCTCATAGACAAGGGAAGTGCGCTGAATGTATTTGAAAAAGGAGGTAAATGAGAATGATATCTTCCAGACTCATTTATTTTATTGTTTATTACAGCCTACACAATAACTTTATCATGATAAATTAAAAACTATTCCATTACATTGTGTTTAGATTTGTCTGTCTATTTGTATGTAAGCTTATACATTTTCATAGAATAGTTTACATTTTTAAATAGCTATCTTTGAAAAATTCAGTAGTCTCATTTTTAACATAGAGAATATGATACTTTAGTCACTATATAATTTTTTTTGCTTGTTTTTACAGTATCTATAATATACACCTATTGCCAAAAATTATGTGGATGAAGGGAGTGCCAATAAATACTTTTTGAATGAATGGATGGTTTTTAGAGAAACTAATTTAGAATCCCCCACAATTTAATAAGACTTGTTTGGGCTTACGTGTATACCAAAAAGTAAATGATAATTTTTTGGGAGGTGGTGGTAAGATCTGAAGGAATCAGAAACATCCCTTTCTCTATTCTAAAAAAAATAAATCCCATTTGTCTAAAATACCCAATCTTCGTCTTTGTTTACGACACAGGAAGCTTTATTACTCGTATACTACCCTCTTTCTGAGGCATTGGGAAAGTCATATGACTCTCTGGGTTTCAGTTTCCTAATCTACAACATGAGTGGATGTATTTAATCACCTCCAGGGCTGCTTTACTCTTGTGGTCCATTGGAACTGCATTGCATTAATTCACATTGGCACAAATCAGTTTGTCAATGTTAGCTAGCTGTTCACCCAGCAGAGATTTCAGTGGTTGGAATGCTGAACAGATACATTTTCTTGTGTCTGGAATTAGGAGGCACCATTCAGAGAAACAATTCTATCTTTGCGAACATACCTATTTCATCTTGAGCAAATGTCACTAAGAACCAGTTGTGAGCCCCCTTCTGTGAAGAGCCATGTTAGCAGTAAGAAAGGAACAGGGGATTTCACCCTTCCTCTCCAGTAGCTTCTTATGGAATTGGGGAAGACGGCTGTCTCACATCTTTTGAATGACTAAACATGCTATAAATGAACACTTTTATCACTAATTTACGGTATAAAAATGCTTGGGGGAAGAAATACATAGGTGAATGCCTTAATAGAAACCCGGGCCCTGGCTGGTGTGGCTCAGTGGATTGAGCGCAGGCCTGTGAACCAGAGCATCTCTGGTTTGATTCCCAGTTCGGGCACATGCCTGGGTTGCAGGCCATATCCCCAGTATGGGGTGTACTAGAGGCAACCAACCACACATTGATGTTTCACTCCCTCTCTTTCTCCCTCCCTTCCCCATCTCTCTAAAATAAATAAATAAAATCTTAAAAAAAAATCCCCGAATCAGAGTATGGTTCTGTGTTAAAATGAGTGACACAAATAATCAGAGCTGTTGGGAAGATAAGACTGAGGTGGGGCTTCAGGAAAAGATGGATGCGAATCTATGCACTTAGAAGATACTTGCCCTTCGTGTAGCTGGTGTGGATTCTAAAAAGGAAAAAGAACTGTTTTTGAAAAAAATGTTTCGCAATAGAAAGACAATAAAATATTGTATTCACTAATATGCAGGATAGCATGTTTTGTTTCTTTGTAAGTCTTAAAACAATCTATCAGCTTTATGCACAAAACACTTCTTATAAATCATTTACATTTTATTAGTGGCAGATCTACGCATATTCATTTAAACAATCTGAGAACATCTTTTATGTAAGATCTTTGGAAGACAGGAGGCTTTGGAAAGGAAAAGAAAGAGAAAGAGGTGTGCTCAAAGTATTTATTGTGCCATTCCTCCAAGCAGAGGCCAGCTGTTTCGGAATGAAAATGTAAATTATCAAAAGGGAACAATCAGAGGCTTCTCTTTTCAGACAATGACCGGTGCAATCACATAAGAAAAGTGTTTGGGAAGGTTTTCTACTGTGCACCAGTCACGAATGATGAACTGAAAGGCTGTGAGGGGAGTGAATTACAAGAACTAAGTGGACACAGCCCGTGGATTGTCTAGTACTCCGGACAGTTGAATTCATCGAGGAACAGACCTTCAGTTCTGCTGGGACTGAATCCAAATCACAAGATTACCATGCACAGAATTTAGGAAGTCACTGCCTCGGTAGCATAGCAGGCCTGTAAATTGAGCTACAGTGCTGGCATGAGTTGCATTTCAATTCATGTGGTTTTATGAATCAAGACAGAGGTCTCTGAATACAATGCAGACAGTCAGTGGGAACAAAATAGACACATGGGAACAAAACAGAAAGATTATGCATGGGCTTGGCTAGGATTTTTTATATTAACCTTAGGACAAAAGTCCACAATAGCTTTTAAATCCAAGGGCTTTTACAAATAAATTAGTTTTTATATTTTTGTTTATATTTAAGTGCTTCAGAGAAACTCTGAAAGGCCACAGGTAACTCATACAGGTTTGAATGTCATTTGAAGTGACCGTCTAATCTTAATATTCAATGTCAGACATCAAGATTCTGTAATAAAAAATCAAATGCCAGCAAAGAAATATAACTGTATATATTAATGTGTGTGTGTGTGTGTGTCTTCTTCCCTCTCTGCTCTCATTGCATTGGTTCTTTCCTTCTGTCTGAAACAACAGTCTTTGCTCACTAACTGCAGTCTTTATGAGAACTCGAATGATATTTCTAAACTATGTATCCAGTTCACTCTTCTGTTCAAAATCTTTTCCTCTTTGACTTTTTAACATCACCTAGAATGCCATGAAAATCTGTAAATTTGCTGTCTCTTTAATCTTATTTTTTTCTATTCCCTGTCTATATTTTTGGCCTCCCTCAGAACTACTAAACTTCTGTAAATCTCTGCCTGCTTGCTCTATTCTTCCCACTGTAGTTTTTTCCCCCATGAGTAACTGCTTTTCATTTTTAAAAACCAGATCAGCTTTTGTATTTCTCTCTCTCTGTCTCTGATATTTAAGGAGGAAGTAGCCTGTTCACCTTTGCAAATCCTGTACCTCGCAGAGTGCCTGGCATATACAACTTACTCAATAATTATTTGTGGAACTGAACAATGCTTTGTGATTCTCTTTAGCTTTCACTATTGATTACGTTGATGAAATAGGCTCATTTATACTACATTGGGTTCCCATCCAGGGAGCTAATTTTAGTCAACTACTTTAGGTAACCAAGTGTTTTTATCAGGCTGCCAGTGTCTTCACCACCCACTCCCGAGCAGCACTGCCTCCTGTTCCCCCCAACCCTGGCTAGACTGAAGCCCCAGCCTCATTTTCTTCACCTCAGGTGGTCCCCGTCTCAACAGGTTCTTGAGAGGGTAGCCCGTGATAGCGTCTGTGGAAGCGGCGCATAGCAGGGTCAGGCACAGTGTTGGAGTTTAGGAAGCCTGCAGTACATTTTCAGAAAAAATGAAGAGTCATAACACTTTTTAAATTGTTTCATCACTGCTATTCAAAAATAAATGAGTCTTTCTTGGGGATTGCAATATGAAATTTATATGTCTATCACATTCAATATTTGTCTTTCCTCAAGGCTTGATTATATTGCTCAGTCTCATTGAATAAGAAAATTGATAATGTATTCCTAAATAATATATAGTGAGCATTTAGCAATACTAATTAGTATTTTGTAATTAAAAGTCTTGGATTACATCTCGTGGAGCTGTCAGGTCAGATATAAACCTACATCCCAATTAAATCCAGGCAGTTAGAAATATGTGTGGGGAAGCAGAGCTTTGGTCTAAAATTAGAACTTGAACTGGGTCGATACTTTAATCACGATCTTAAGTTTTTGGTTGCAGCTTAATAAAATTAAAATAGTTTGTTAAAGGGAAAATTTTAAAAAGCGTAATTCAAATTCTATTACAGTAACTTCTACAGAGACATGTAATTTATTTAACCTGCAATTTAATTATAATGAATTTCTTTTCAAATTGAGTCATCATTGAGACTTAGTTTGCTATTCAGATATCCTTTGAAGAAATGTGAAAAACAGTATCCACGTTAAAATTTTTTGATTGGGAACAATTTTTAAAATAGCACACATTTAATTTAAAAATTTCATAAGATGCCACACTTTCTAAAGTGTTTGGTTATTACAGTTTAAAGAGCACAAATCAAGCTGTTGAGAAGATGAATGGATTATCAGCATTACTCTGAAGAGGATGTGCTTAATCATTTTAGTTTGAATGCAGTATTGTTTTTGCCTGATCCTGGCACCAGCAAATTTTCTAAGAAATAGATGGCTTTAAAGCCTTAGGAATGATATAATATTATTTAGAGATCATTAAGATTTGAGTTTTTAATCTTTCAGAATATTGAGATTGTGTTACCTCGTTGGTAGTATCTAGTTAGCTAGACTTAAGAATGGCTCCCATGTTCAAGAAATTTTAAAAATTACTAATAAAACACAATTTTATTCTAACACATCTAATGGTCAGTAGGGACACTAATATCATTATTGTGTGTAAGCTTTCGAGGGAGAGATTTGTGTTCACACTTTACTTATTTAGTTTTTTGCATTTAGTTTCTTGTTGTTCATGTACAGTTGTCTCCATTTTCCTGCCACCACTTCCCCCCCTCTCACCCTCACCTCCCACCCCCAATCTTATCTCCTTTAGGGTTTGTCCATGGCTCCTTTATCCATGTTCCTTGATGATCCTTCTCCTTCTTTCCCCCGTTATCCCCCTCCCCCCTCCCCTCAGGTTACTGTCATTTTGTTCTTTACTTCAGTGTCTCTGGTTATATTTTGCTTGCTTGTTTGTTTTGTTGATTAGGTGAAAGACAAGTACTATTGATCTCACCTAAAAGTGGAACCTAACCACACTTTATTTTTGAAAATTGATTTTGAGATGCACACTATAAATTTCTGCTTAGGCAATGGTGATAGTGATATCAAATGAAGTTAAAAACTACATCGTAATCATTGCTTAGAATAGATTGACAGGGTGTGGTTTCAGTGTTTGGGTTTTCTTAAAGCCTTAAAGCTAGGTGGCACAGGTTTCCCAGCACAGAAACTGCAATACATTTAAAACATGTAGCAAAATGTGGGTGGAGCCAGGAGGCAATTGGTGCTCTTGTTTCTTAACGAAAAGCAAACATTTCTCAGAACAATAAGTTCTGCTGGGCACATAGTTCATATGAAGACAGTAGAATGGCATTTTATGTAACATCTTAACAATGATGATTTACAAAATATGATGAAGAAAATCATGTTCTACCAACAGGACTAAACGGGAATAATAATTAGCTTTGGCAAACCATTCAGCCATGCACATCTCCCACGAAAATTAGTCATAACAGCGATTTTGCATTGAGGTATTAAGCAGCATGTTTTAATAATATGTGGGCTTAGACTCAACAAGGAAACACAGCAGTGCTTTTCTTTATTGTCTGTAGACCATAAAACACACTGTAAACTAAGTGAACAAAAAGGCACATTTTTTTTGACAATCATAACCTAAGTACCTGTGCCTCCTGCACAGTACAAAATGTCTTGAAAGGAAAACCAGCATTCTATCACACTATTCATCTGCAAGATGCCAAACAACCAAATAACAGAGAATATTTGGATTTGTGGGGAATTGTTTAAAAGGGTTCAATTTGTATAGCTATAAGCTTGGTGGGCTTTTAGAAAAAGTACTTAAGAAAAGTGTCACTTTTTATATAGTTACTCACTTTTTATTAACAGAGTTCCATTCATTGATTAACAAATATCAGATACAAAAGGGAATTAAGCAAGGCACAAACTTACAACGAAAAAGTTAGAGAAAAATAAAAGCTCAGGATGTTCGAGACACCCTCCTTCGACAACAGAATTCCACTTTCTTAACAAGAACCAGTAACAGGTATCTAGCTCCCACGGGGCTCTGATCTCAGGGAGGGACGTGTGGCCATGCCAGGAATGGCCTGGCCAATCACAGCACTCCACCTATGGAGCCAGTCTTTCCTTAAACAGTATGTGTTGAATGCTAAAAGAAAAATGTCTCTCTGAACTGGTGAACTCCAACAGTCTTATAGAGCTGGAGCAGTTGACAATTATTTAAGTTTCTCACCATGTGAAAAAACTTGCCTTATAATGAAGGCAACACAGATAAAAGCAGAAGCAAGATATAGAGGAGTCAGCTATCCCAGCACTTTTTATAAGTCAACAGATTCCATTTTTGTTTGAGATAGTGTAAGTTGGGTTTATGTCACCTGCACGCACAAAGCCCTGTTAAATGCACGCAAGTACAGATGATGAAATTCTGTGTCACTAAACATGCCATTCGAAAATTTACTTGCATTAAATTTCCAAGCATCAAAGTCAATTACATTTCCATTAATTGATCATAATCATGCCTTGCTTTAGTTTGTTCCATATTTGAGCCATTATTTCTTGTGTAGATTTTGTTTTCCCTGGAGTTTCTAATTACACTTTTTCTTCCTGTATACAAAAAATCTTATGTATTCTTCACCATTTCATGAAATCCCTCAGGCTCATTACCAAGTGTTGAATGCAATAGTATAATTTCTAAGTCCAGAGTAAGCACAAATGTCCACTCTGAATGACCTATACCTTCCCAGGCTAATCACCCAATTTCATTAAAGACTATGTCCTAGGCTGCAGTCTGGGTGCATTCACAGGAGGAGAGGAGGGTAGAAGAGCCAATTTTCATGGCCCTACTTCACACAGTTCTTTAAGCTCTAATCTTATTTTCTGCTCCTTTTCCCCTTCCAATTATCTATATCTACCAACACAGGGAGAAACTGCCTCATTCATTTTAAACAATAGTAAATGTTAATTATTGTGCCATGCTGTAATACAATGATGCCTTCAAAATCTATGGTGTTATAAAGGACTTAAGACTTTTACAATAATGACCTCAAACCATGACACTTTTTTAGTTATCATGTCTGCTTTTCCTATATAAGGAAACTAGAACATTTTATTGAAGGATGTAAAAGTACGTTCATGTAAATGAAGGCCATTTCATGTACCTGAATGGGAATATTCAACATTGTAAAGAAGTAATTTATCCCAAATTAGTTATGGAATGCAGTTATTGAAGGAAGTCATCAATAGGACATGACCTCCAGCTGATCTACAAGCTAGACCCCGGCAATCAGAGGCTTCTCACCCCTTCCTTGTCCTTAGAATGTATGTTCTGTCGATCATTCCCACAGTGGGAGCCATTTTCAAGGCTGTAGCCCTGAAAGAGTAAGGTTTGTGAAGCTATCTAGACTAAATGCATGACTGAATCCAGTAACCGCCTCTATATGCATGACTTCGAAGATTTGGTGGGCAGTTATGGAGATCTATTCATCTTTTGACTGTGCAAAACATATCTTGTAATTATCTTCCCTTGCTTATTTTACCACCAGCCTATCTACATGGACCTGAGCCAGTGGCCAGTCTTGGTAATATGTGGCATTTGACATAGAGATCAAGTGAAGGCTTCAGTGTCCATTTACATGTTACATACTGGGAACATTTCATTTTTATTTTTTCTCCTTAGGAAAAAATTATAAATAGAATTTTTTAAAAGATTTTATTTATTTATTTTTAGAGAGGGAAGGGAGGGAGAGAGAGAGAGAGAGAGAAACATCAATGTGTGGTTGCTGGGGGTCATGGCCTGCAACCCAGGAATGTACCCTGGCTGGGAATCGAACCTGCGACACTTTGGTTCGCAGCCCGCGCTCAATCCACTGAGCTACGCCAGCCAGGGCTATAAATAGAATTTTTAACATTAACTTCCTATACTGTAATAAAGATCACAGATTTTTACTGTATCATTTAGTACTTAAATATTTAAAATTTATTTGCCTCTGTTCAAGTATATTTATATGTTCTTCAGAACATCTGTAATAAAGACGAGGTTCATGAGTTTTACCTCTGTATCCTACGGATCATCCAAGAGCATCTTGTAAATAGTTAATGCTCAACCATTTGATTAAGGACTAGAGTTAATTGGGAAGTCCTATTGCTCTATGATCTTTTTGATTCATTCCAATGATTAAAAAATTAGAATTTAATAGGAATCACCTCAATGTAGCTTATTAAAGTGGGCAGTGTAAGTCACATGAAAAGTATTTGAATTGTATTGCAAACTGTAGGCTACTATATAATAGTCAGCTATAATAGAATTTCTGAGTTCTTCTCTTTTGAGTTTTCTTTTTTTCAAAGCTGTTAGCAAACTGAGTTTTACCTTGCATTTCCTCTGCTGAGTATGTAATACAATATTCACTGGACTGGTAACCTAAGGGGTATAATTTAAATCCACATAATTTGAATCTGAACAGTTGAGTTACTTATTCACTGATATTGCTGTAGGATAGCCTTTGGTACTAAAAAATGAAGTTGGACCATGTTAAGGGGACAAATGTTTATAAAAGATACTTAATTTACTCATTCCATTTACCTTCCTCACTCCTGGCGATGGAGGAGAGTGTGACCCATAGGGTTTGCTCCATCAGATTCTTGCTCCTTCTGGTTTCCTGTTGGGCTCAGCCAATAGGAAGCAAGCATAGGAGATGAGCAGGTGGGAAAGCTCTAGCTTTTGTGGAATCTGGGTACACTGTTGCTTCCTCTCGCTCCCAAGCTCTAGAGATGGTTAACAGCTTCTTACCCTTCTAGTCTTTGCCTGTTGCAGTATTCCTCACTGGTTCCCTTAGCTTTATCTACACTTCTGGAAAGGATCCCCTCATCAAAAGCACACTTTTCTAATTGGACCTTGACAAATATACATGCTAAACAAGTTTGGAATGCTTAACACAGATCTTCGGCAAACTTGCTCCCGGGTGCGTGTAGGCCCAGCTGTAGCAGGCTAAGAATAGCTCTGTCTACAGCATGTTTTCTCCTCAGACTTTTTTGCAATTCTAAACTCTGTATTTTAGCTGCAGTAAAGAGTTTATCTTTAGGTGCTGGCTTTTCTCTTGCAATCTAATCCTCTCTGTACTCCCAGAAAGAACCTGATATTAGTTAGTAGTTTCCCTTGTTATTTGACCACACGGTATTTTAGAATTGCTGCATTTTAGAGACATATACCTCAGCCTAGCATTCGCCTTTTCAACCTTCTTCTCTCTCTGATTCTAAATAGAAAGACTGACTCAACTGTTACTGGAATTGTAGGCAGTACTAAGCTGATGTGGAAGTACTTCAGGATCCAAAAGGGCATCTTGAAATCAAAAAACGTCTATTTGCAAGTCTCGAGTTGGGAATAACCTGATCATTTCTTTGAGGTTAGGATTAGGAGAGATATGAAGTGACAGCTTAGGTATTTTTCTCCTTGAGGGATAGACCAGTGATCACTAGCGGCAGACAGCGTAGAAGGGAGGGTTGACCTATATGCAAATGGCTAAAGACCTATTTCTAGGAGCTATTTAGTTTCCCCAGCTTCTTCAAGGAGATAAAACCCACTTTCATCTAGTCCTTTCTAGAAAGGCATTCTATTGAGAACTCTCCTTTCCCCTTTTTAAGCATAAATCAGTTTCTTTTCTTTATTCTGAGGACCTCCTCACACATTTTGTATTTTCTCACACACCTAGAAAAACTTGAGATATTTTAGTACCCCTTTATGATACCCTGAGACATATCCCTATTCATCCCATTTTTTCCTGCCCCTGATAATGACATTTCTGCAAAGTACGTCTTCAGGATGAAACTTTATCAGTTGGATTAGAATAAAACCATGTTAAAGGGTTGATCCAAATTCTAGTATCCTCAATATGTCTGATACTTGAAGCACACAGTCCCATCTGTCGTGATATTCCTCCCTCTCTTCCCTTCTTAGCCCATGTTTACACCTCGGTAACAGCCAGTGATTCTCTCTGCGAGTTCCAACGGGGAGGGGGGCGGGGGGGGGGAATATTGTACCCAAACATCTCTGCTGCAATCTTATTCCATTCTTTTGTTTCAGGATCACAGAGGATAGATATACTTAATTGGTTACCATTCTCTCTACAAGCACTGTTGACCTTTCATGTATAGAAACAGTCATTTACATCTACCCATTTTTCCTCTTCACTATATAATACATTGGGAATATTTAACCTTAACCTCTATTTTTCCCTCATCATTCCTACATTCCACTACTACAGTTGTTTTTTTGGTTCCTCTCTGTTTTCTCCTACTTGTCTATGTTTTGAAGATAGAATAATGAAAAAATGAATTTTGTAGCTTATATAAAAACAGGTTTTAAACAGAGTAGAAGTGTGGCTTATGGCCTTTTTGTTTTATAGTCTGTTATTAAATCTCAGAATGACAACATAATTGCAGTGATGTTGTTGTTCCTTTAGTGAACTATCTGAACCCCCAGATATTTGTCTGTTTTAATGATGCATAATTAGCTATTATTCATCTCGTATTTATGCTTTTGTTTAAGAAGTTAATGGCAAACCGACTGTGGTAATAATAGCTTGGCACTTTGCTTGGCACATTCAATCCTACGTTACTCAGACTTCATGTGCTAAAAAATTAATATTTTTTTCTTTTAAGAATATATCAGATGGTCACTGAATATCAACATATTTTAAGATTGGATGTACAGTTTTCATAAACAACAGTGCCACATAACAATTTAAGATAGGCTGGAAGATGGTTAAGTTTACATATAAATACTGTATTGATTTTACTAGTTTTCCAAAAGTAAATAAATAAAACCTAAATCATTCCAAGCATCTATGTGCTCATCTTACATTGAAAGTCTTCCAGATAAAAAATTCCATACATTCACACCCTGGCTGATGTGGCTCGGTGGATTGAGCACTGGCCTGTAAACTGAAGGGTTGTCAGTCTGAGCACACACCTGGGTTGTGGGCCAGCTCCCCAGTTGGGTGCGTGTAAGAGGCAACCAATCAGTGTTTCTTTCACACATCGATTTTTCTCTCCCTCTCTCTCGCTCTTCCCCTCTCTGTAAAAATAAAAAAATAAAATCTTTTTAAAAGTTCCATATATTCTCTTAGTACCCAAAACCTTTATTTAAATTTTTTTTAATATTAATAAATTGGTTTTTTTCAATCCAAAGCTCTCCTGACCGTTGTTTGCTCTGATGGAGTGTCATGTCAGGAAATGCAGTGTTTCTCACATGAGTGACGGTCCGGATGTGGGCATTGTTCGCATGCACAGGTGAGGCTACACAGTCACCCTTCCACTGGAATCAAAGAAATATAGAGGCTGAGTGTTAATGCTGTAGTTCAGCCCAACAGTGAGTGAAAAAGCTCAATCTTTAACTCAGAAAATAAAGGATTTCTATATTTATCTTCATGGTGTGAAATAGAAGTGTTCATCCAAAGTTAATATGGTAGAAAATCATCAAAATGGTCACTGAGTGATGAATATCTTAATAAATTCCATGTGTGGCAAAATAAAACAATGTGCTTGAAAATATGCAGTATGTTGGTACCATGCAATATTTAAATATGTGATGATAGCTGCTATTTGCATTCCACACTGAGGGTTAAGCATGTGCCTTGCACTCTTCCCTGTGTGAGAGGCTGTCTTAACACAATTAATATTTATTTAGTGCTTTCTTGTGTTAATGTTATTTTACATGCATTATTTTATTGACTTGCACCAGCAGTTTTGGAGTAGCAGTTACTACTTTCTTGGCTCTACAGATGTGGACACTGGGTCTTCAAGAGAATCAGTCTTGAAGAGCATGAGCAGTTAGTCCATGGCAGCTGCCCAGATGAGATTTTACACAATATTGGCTCATCTTTCTACCCTTCACTGGCTCTTGTAAAAATCTTCCTAAATTACCCATCACTTAGTCCAGAGAGGTAGCTGTTGACCTAGGTATCTCAGTTAGGGGGCAGTCTGCCAGGCATTAGGAAATGACTGCAGTTTTGCACAAGAGAACCCTCTGTCATCACCCATCTTGAAAGCCAAAATGACAATACAAATTGACAAGGTCTACCGAAATTCTTTTTTTTTAATTAAATACTTTTGAATTTTATTGTTGTTCAAGCACAGCTTTCTGCCTTTTCTCCCCACCCATGCCCTCCACCCCAGCCCTCCCCACCTCCCTCCCATTTCCACCCACCCTTGTTTTTGTCCATGTGTCTTTTATCCTTTATAGTTGTTCTTATAAACCCTTCATCCTTTCCCCCTCATTATCCCCTCCCCTCTCCCTTCTGGTCCCTGTCAGCCTGTTCTCAGTTTCAGTGTCTTTGACTATATTTTGCTTGTTTGTTTTGTTGATTAGGTTCCAGTTAAAGGTGAGATCATATGATATCTTTCACTGCCTGGTTTATTTCTCTTAGCATAATGCTTCCCAGTTCCATCCATGCTGTTGCAAAGGGTAGGAGCTCCTTCTTTCTTTCTGCTGCATAGAATTCCATTGTGTAAATGTACCACAGTTTTTTGAACCATTCATTTACTGATGGGCACTTAGGTTGCTTCCAGCACTTGGCTATTGTAAATTGTGCTGCTATGAACATTGGGGTGCGTGGGTTCTTTTGGATTGGTATTTCAGGGTTCTTAGGATATAATCCTAGTAGTGGAATTGCTGGCAGTTCCATTTTTAGTTTTTTGAGGAAATTCCATACTGTTTCCCATAGTGGTTGCACCAGTCTGCAATTCTACCATCAGTGCACTAGGATTCCCTTTTCTCCACAACCTTTACAACACTTGTTGTTTGTTGATTTGTTTATGATGGCCATTCTCACCAGTGTGAAGTGGCGTGTCGTTGTGGTTTTAATTTGCATCTCTCTGATAGCTAGCAATACTGAGCATCTTTTCATGTGTCTCTGGACCCTCTGTGTGTCCTCCTTGGAGAAGTGTCTGTTCCAGTGCTTTGCCCATTTTTTAATTGGGTTACTTGTCTTCTTACAGTGGAGTTGTGTGAGTTCTTAAATGCTTTGGAGATCAAACCCTTGAAATTCCTTATTTAGATTTTATAAAAAATGAGCGGGATACTCTAACTGAAGGAGTACTGAGTTCATGATCAATACGTGGAAGCTTTACCTCCAGCTCTTCTACCTTGGAGTTCTGTGACCCCCCACATTTAACTTAGTCTACCCAAGCATCAATTTCTCAGTCACTGAAGAGGACGGGACTATCCACTCTGTATACTTCACAGGATTGTTAAGACCTAACAATGCAGCATTTGAAAGTTCTTCAAAACTGCAAGATGCCTGAGAACAGTTCTGCTGTAAGGGATGGAACTAGGGTAGGGGTTTTGCCAAGCTGTATCTTATAGATGTAGAGACCTGAGTTGCATTGCCGTCTTTGCCTTTTCTTCTTTGGTTAGGATTATCCAAGATGAGTCGTGAACCATGTACCACAGCATGCTAATGCACATCTGAACCATTTAAATGAATCAGCTGTAAAAGAAGTCATCTCCATGGCCCATTTTTTCTTGATTTGTTTGGGACTGGCAAATTTGTTTTTTTGTTGAATTAAAAAAGGTCACACTCTGTAACCTATTGGTTATTGGTGTATCTTAACGCATTCGGATAATACTACAAATGAACAAGTAAAACTTTTCTCTTTGATGAAAGTCCTTGCTGTTAAAATGCCAGGAATCCCATTTAGTAAAATAGAATCATAAAGGGCTTGGCGTGACTCCCAGAACAGGAGGTTCCCCAGTGAGCAACCACCTGTTAGTAGAGTCTTTATCTCACTGTGTGCAGTCATGGACGAATGTAAATTTACCTAGAGAATGCAACACAGGATCTGAAAGCAAATTATCTCCCCTGATCGATTCAAACACTGTATAACTATACAGTGTTTGACTATTAGATGACAGGATGCATTCCACCTATACTCTCTGTTGAATGAAACTTTTTAAAAAATAGGTAGAAATAATATTGGAAGCAAAGGAAACAGGACAACAGAGACAGAGATTAATGCCAATAAAAATATGGTCCACGTGAAAGAGCAGACTGTTACCACCTGTGGGCCTGGATGGGTAATAAACTCTTCAGGCAACATTAATGCGAATAAGGCCAAGAGGGGATGTGCATTAACAGCATGTCTTGAGCATCTATCTCTGAAAGCTCAACTGCACAGAAATATCAGAAACTCACTTCATTTGCAGAAAAGATGCTTTACCTTTTGCCAGAGGCTTAGGGCTATAGGAGGCATTAGCTGCAGAAGCTTGTTTTCTCATACTTTGGTTCTGCTCCTGTTTTTTGAAGCTTTTAATTTATAACTGCTGTGTCTGAAGGAACATTTCCACGGTGTCTTGTTAGAAATGACTAGCCCTAACCATCATCTAATGAGTTTATTTCTTACCCCTTTCATCTAAAAGTTAATAATTTGAAAGTGTATGTTTATTTTCACTTCAGTCTTTGGTAAAATCACGGATGACTGAAATAATTTCAAAGGGGCTCTGTTGGAGTAGTTGTAGAGAAGTACATTTGAACTAGTGTGATCTAAATCTGTACAATAAAATGGAAATTTCATAGTCTTGCAAAACAAATATGGCCCATGCCAAATCCTTCAGTAACTACAACTCAGTCACACCAGGGGTCAGAGTGCCCGTTGAGAAATGGTTGGGATTAGCGGGGGGGATGGATGAGTGAGTTTGAGTAATAAAGCAAATGGGAGTTTGGGAATGTTGGAAGATACATCAAGTCCCAGATTTCCCCCCAAGTCTATTTTGTTTATTTCTTATCACAATAATAACTTATGTGGGCATTGCTCTGTAATCCTAAATTTGGACACGTAGGCCCTAAGTCACACGCTGCGAGAAGTCCCACAAAGGTGTAAGGCGCGCACAGTCAGTCATTGCTTCCTTTACCTGCCTGAGAAGCCGGAGAGGGTAGCGACTTAGGGACATAGGATCCAGCGTAGCTTTGGGTACAGTTTTGAACCGTTTTATATTTTGGTTTCTCACATGTCACGCAGGGTTCTACGCCTATCACATAGGGCTACTGAGAAGATGACATGATATAATACGTTGAAAGCCTTAGAATAATTAAGACTAATGTTATGTGACAAATAATTATTGAACAAGAGCGAATGGCAAGTAAATTTAAATCAAGCTGTTGTAATTTGTGAAATTCACGCTACTTCTATAGAACATATTTATTACTATTCTAGTTTTCTGGGCCCTTTCATTCCCAGTGTGTATGAAGTGGTGATTAAGAACATGAGTTATGAGGTCAAACTGCTAGTGCGTAAGTCATGGGCCCACTATTTATTGGCTGTAATTGTGGGCAAGTTGCTTAACCTCTTACACCTCTGTTTCCTCATCTGTAAAGTAGGAATGATACAAACCACAGAGATTGTTTTCATGTTAAGCAATGAGTAAATGAGGTAAGACACGGAAAGCTCTAGAACAGTGCCCAGCAATGCTTAGTGCTCATCCAGTGCTAGCTATTATTGTCATTATTTCCCTCTGCAGTTTTTTTCCTTTCTGTTACAGGGACCACTAGATACTCCTCTAGTATCTACTGTAATGCTCAAGACCAAAACTGATCTACACGGAAACATACAGGGGTGTCTTGTAAGTCAGCACATTACATCATCCTGTTCTCCAGGCAGACGCTGCTTTAGTTGTACAGCTCGCATATGTGGGTTTTTTAAATTTGGTTCTATGTCCTGGTTTCTACTCCCGTGTTCTGCTGATACTCTTCAGGCTCTTTTGCTTCTGAGGTCTTTTGTCCTATCCTGTGGGGCAGTCACATAGCTGGGGTTCATTGGCAAACCTCTGATCACTATTTGGGACTTCTAGGCCCTAGTCCTGTGCCTACAGGATTGCACTGGATGTCCCACAGGTCTTAGATCCATTATGTTTGACTGTTCAGTGGACCTTTATTCTTATACCCCAAACCTTTCTATCTCCCTAAGTAGTGTGTCCAGGTCTTAGCCCCCTTTATCTTCCTTGGCCAGTAATCATAACTTCAACGAGCAAATAGTACCTATTGCTAGATTAATGGATATTCTACAATTTCGACTTCTCTTATGAAAACAAATACTTGGAGATGCAAATAAGTAAACCAGATTTTTTTATCTTAGCATCTAGTTCTCCTTTTTAGAAACTATATCTCAGTGTTCATAAAGCGACCTATTTGTAGTTCAAGTGTGATATTTCATTGTCTGTGTGTGCATGCAAACATATGCATAGTTTCTTCAATAAATTCTGGAGTTATGTCTTTCATAAACTGAGAGGTGGATAAAACAGATGAGAGAAATTGGATTGGCCATCATAATGCATGGAGACTCCTAACATGCGACTTTGTTCTCTGTGTCAGTCTGTATCAGGCCATATCCACCCAGGGAAAACAACATGGGTGGTGTGAAAAAACCAAACTGGTTCTTTCGGGTGTGGATACCTGTTTCACGATGGTGACATGCGTTTGCCCTGGAAAATTGCTGCAGCGCAATGCATCGAGTGACTCAGGTGCCTTCGCTGTGAGGGAGAAAAACATTCTCTTCGTAGCTCTGATCTGAGTGACCTGGGAAGGAATGATTTCTTTTCTCCCTTTCTGTTTACTCTCCTTTTTCACCTTTGAAGTAACTGATAAATTTGCTTTCACCCGGTTGTAGTAAGTAGGATGTTTAAGTGGGTAATTTAAAAAAAATGGAAATTTTAAAGATATAAATTAGTTCTACTGGAAAGCAAAAACAAACAGGAAAAAACCTCATGGTAACAATCCAGAAAACCTAATTATTAAGTAAGTTTAATTATTGCTACTACTAGGAAACCTTTCATAGTCATTCAAAGTGAAAGAAATCTATGCTATCCCAAATTAACCTCAAGTGAATATTGAAATTTGAATTAATTAAAATTAAATAACATTAAAATTTGTTCTTCGGTTTCATCAAGTGCTGCATCGCAACAGATGGCCAGCAGCCACCAAACTAGCTCAGAAAGCTCTATTTGGCCGGCACTGATTCATGTAATTTCATCTGGGATCGCTGCAGAAAGTTGAATTGCACATTATTGCTTTAATTCCCCTGCTAAAGAATGTAGTTGAGTAGGTTCTTAGCTTAATGTTTTTATTGTTGGTTCCTGGTCCTCTAGTCTTCCGGCTTCTTCTTTTGCCACTTTTAGCTTCACTGAACCTCCTTATGCAATCCCTGGTCTTTTTTAGTCTTACCATCTCAGTGCTTTTACACATGTTATTCCAAACGGTAGAATTTGGCCCAGGTGTCACCTGGAAGAAAAACCTTGTCTGCCCTTCTCCCTCTGGGTTACATGCCCTCAGCATCTCAGCATCTCAGCATCCCAGTAGCACCTTGGGCTTATTTATTTTATGAATCATCACTCTTGTCCAAACTATATCACAATTCCCTTCCTATCTCAAGTTGTCTTATAGGAAATGCTGGTAACGTATATGGATTTTACTTTGGTTCAGCTTTCGGCAACCATGAAACTTTTGATTCTCGTTTTCTTGATAAGGATAAATGAAAGAGGAAATTGGTGTCGGGTGATAGAAAAGAGAAGGGAAATGAATGGCAGATGGTTAGCTTTTTCAATGAGGCCTTCTTGGGAAAGATCAAGAAAAATGCAGCAAGCACAAACAGGCCTTGGAATTTCACTCCAGGGGTGTCCTCAAGGAGGGAGTCTTGTGTACACAGAACAGGGCTCTGCAGTAGACTTAGCACGGGAGGAGGTGATGCCAGGGAACCCAAATATTGGGGCAGATTATTTGGAAAAAATCTTAATCAACTCAATTTCATTAGAAAGGTCACAACAAACTTTTTAAAGCATGAGCACTATTTTCTATCTCAGAGAGCTCAGTGGAATCTAGGAACTGGGACCCAACAGATAGAAGAAGTGAACTGTTGGTCATGAAATCAGAAAATGAAGGACCACTTAGAAGACCACACCACACCTGTTACTCTGGATGTTCTCTTCCAGAAATGACTTGCCAGTTATTGCTAATTACTAATTACTAGCAATTTGAGATTATAAGGTATCATTGATTTAGTATTCTGCTAGTGTTAGATCTGTAGTTGCTTGGGGTTTAGTAAACAAGTACATTTTAAAGAGATTAACTTTGTTTTCTGACAGTCTCTCTTAACTTAGGTTTAAGATCTTTGGTTGCAAACCACTAAATCATAGTGGCTTTCAGGAGTCCAACCGCTTTAAAAGAAGAACTTGTCTCTAATTATCCATTTAGTGGCCTGCTCTTCTGCGAACCCCCAGCACACTTGGGCACGCACACACACATGAGCAACTTAAAGGCAAGGAGTGCCTTTTATCTCTGTAATCGCAGAATCTATCTCGTAATGGTTGTTTCATAAATGATAAAAGCAAGAAAGGCAGGGAGAGGTGGAAGAGAGAATGGAGAAAGCTGTTTTTACACTGAGTCTTTAAGCTGGCTCTTGTCATCTTGAACTTTTAAAATTTGTCTAATTTATTTCCTAGAAATAATAAAAAACAATTTCCTACCATTTCTTACTTTTTATTATCTCACAAAATGTGTCTTCCCAGTGGTGTCCATTGAGCACATTATGGTCCCCTTCCAGGTCAGGTCTGACTTCCTGGGCCCCTAGATACCTGACAATGTTTTTGTTCTTTTCCTGGTTACTCTTTGAGGGCAGAGTAGCTTTTAAACTATTCTTTCCTTCTGAATTCTCAAAAATTAAATGCAAGATATGGTAGTTAATTAGTAATCATCATTACAGTGTACCCCAATGAGATGCAATTGTAGCATATTTAAAGGGAAAAATCGTAAAAGTATATACACCAAGTAAACAATCCCCATTATTTCAAAGACACTGTTGGCAAAACTAGGAGTAGATTTAGTCTTCAGTTGCCTCATAGGTCCCCTACTGCAACACCAGTTTTTAAAACTGCTACCAAAAGAAACAATTAAAATACTCTCTGATAGTGGTCTAGTTCTTTTTTTTTTTTTTTTTTTACCTTGGTTGGAGCCTCTTTAGTGATACGTTGAATGTCTGTAAAATAGTATTATTTGGCTGAGTCCAATTAGACACTGTAGATTCAGTGAAGTAAATAAAACGTCAGTGTAGAGATTGCGCACATCTGAACAAGTTCTTGTTCCTTAGATTGAGGGTGGTTCGAAAGACTTTGGGCAGACAGACGTCCCTCTCATTGTGGGACATCCGGTTCACAACACGAGTTTGACAGGTGCTTAGTCACAGGGTTTGGGGCTGTTCCGTGGATGAGCAGGGCAAATCGGCTCTATTATTTTTTTATCACAAACAGATCTGTCTCCAGTCACAAGTCTGGAATTTGAGACTGTACTCCACGGCATTTCAAGATTCATGAGTGATTTAAATGGTCTAAAATATATTAATGTTCGCATGTCAGGACCAATATAAGACTTGCTTGTCCCTTGTTGATATGGCTTTAATTTTAGTCTTCTTTCTGGGGAAGAAATGGCATGGGTACTTCGGCTGAAAATAATACTTGTTTCATTAGATCCTCATAACCATTGATTCCTTAACCTAGAATTACCACACTAATTCCTTTACCACATTAGTGTGGTAAAAGTTCCTACATAATGGGGGGCAAGGTGGGTGGAGGGGGGCAAAGGGGAAAATTGGGACAACTGTAATAACATAAACAATAAAATATTCAAAGGAACAAATGTAACAGTAGAAAATAAAAAAAAATCCCTGCATGTAATTACTTAAAATAATTTAAACAAGATAGCTTAGTTTTATTCAAATTACGCTACTTACAGAAGAAACATAATTGTGGGCAGACCCTTTTTTTGTAACATCAGACAGTGTTTGTTGTGCGGGAGGGGAGGGTCTGAGGAACCTTGAAGGAGGGCACACCCTGAAAGAATGGACTAGAAAACAGGTCTGTCTCAACAAATACCAAATTATACACTATTGGTTGATTCCAGTCGTGATTGATTTATTCTAATGCAACATTCAATGAACTGTTCTGCATTCAGTTAATTATCGTGTATTTATCACTAATATTTTAATAATGAAAATGCCCAGTTAAAAACACAGCTTATATTAGAGCTTACAATGATACGGATTTTTAAGTATAACTTTATTTGTTAATATAACATAAGGTTGTTATAGACATAAATTAATATTGCTTGTATTCTACTTACAGCTGAAGTGATTTGTAACATTTTCTTCAAAAGACTTTTTTAAAATTAGTGTGAGTAAATCATATACTCACACATAGGTCATTATAACTGTGTGTGTGTGTGTGTGAATAATTGTATACTGTCTACGCCCTACCCTTTTCATGACATGTTATAAAATTTCTTCAAGGCTGCATGCATTTTATCGTAAAAATGGACTGTGGTTATTCTACTGTTGGGTGCTTTAGTCATTTCCAAAGGTTAAAATAATCATGGAGCTGTAGAGGGGCTTAGAGAATATTTAATCCAGTCTTTTTCCTTCTATAATTAGATTGTATAGTTAGGACTAAAGTCTAGAAAGGTTAATTGATTTAGGACTTTCTTTTCCTTTGGAAAATAAATGTGAGTTACATATTCCAGAGATTCTTTTTTTAAAAAAAGAAGTGAAAGAAAAATAAACTAAATCATTCATGGCACACTCAAAATAGAATAAAAAATGTGGATGAGTAATCTATCATTGGAGTGACTAATATATCATTTGCTATAAATATTTTCTTCACATTTTAAAAGACAAAATACATTCATATAACATAACTTTTGTCATCTCTATCATTGTAAGAAAGGGACACACAAAATATGAAATTGTGTGAAAATCGGGAAGTAAGTTTCCGGTCTACTTTCTCCAGAGTTTATGCAGGAGTCTCAAGTGAGCATATGTTGAAAAGTAAAGTGGGTTTTTAAAATTCTTTTCATTCTAATAATCTACTTTATTACAAGGAACAATAATATGTTTTCCAGTCCTGGATATAACTGCTAAGCATTTAACTTTACTCAGGTTTCCCTCACTATCTGAGAGTAGAGTGTTCCTGTGAAAATTTTCATCATTCTAAATGGTGTAAAGTGAAGAAGCAGCTACCTTAGGACACAGCTTGCTCACGGGGCACCAAATAAATCAAGACGAAGCGCAGATGCTCCCACAGTTCCAGGTTGGAGGTGCTCGATGCTGAGACGCTGAGTGCAGTTCTCAGCGAAGGTGCTGGGCAGTGCTGCTGCCGCGGCTCAGGGTGCAGGCTGCTTCTGGAACCTTTCACTGCAAAATAAGCACTGAACATGATTTTCACTTTTTGCCTCTTCTCGTGCAAGTGGAAATCTTCTGATTGGTTTCAGTCAGTAAAAACAGGTACTAAGGTAGATCTTTCATCAAAGTGAAGTATTATCAAAGTGGACTGCAGAAAAGGGGGATACTCGAGTCTCATTTTCTTGTGTGGTGTTTACAACCCTGTAGTTTACGGCTTCCACTTAAGTCTAAATAATAGCTTAGTTCTTAAATGCCATTAGGTTTAAGACGTATGATGTTCTTCAGAGTTCTGTCTTTTCCTAGTCCAGTGGTGTCAGAGTGTGATGAAAAAACAGGTGTCTCAGTGGACTATGCTTCGTTTTTCAAAAGCAGGGTGAGGGCAAGGCTGAGTCTGTTCAAAGATTGAGGCCTAGGTCTTTTTCATGTTTGCACCCTCTTATGACTATTGGACAAGTAGTCAAAATAAGCAGAACGCTGGCACTTACTCTAGGCTACAAAGAACATTTCCTCACCAAAACACCTAGAGCTACCATTGAATGTGAATTCAAATATTAGCATTTGAACAGACTGGTTCCTACCAAAGTTTCATAACACTTCCGAAGAAATGGTATTTAGGCCAAAGAATATGTTACAGATTTTGTCTCAGTGTTTTGTAAAGTAAAATTTGCAAATAAAGTTGGGTAATATCAGCCATTAATGCCTGTCTTTGCCACCCAGTGAAGTGAAATCTTTAGTATTAGCTCCTTCCTGTTTAAGAGCTCCCCTGCAAATAACCTTCTATACCCTTCACATTCCTTTTTACAAAGTACAGTAGTCCCACCTTACATTTTAAGACCCCTAGTAGATGTCTGAAACACCACAGGTAGTACTGAACTCTCTTTATACTGTGGTTTTTTTGTTTTTTTTTTTCGGTACATGCACACCTTCTCATTTAAAGCAAGCATTTTATGGTTTCTCTTTGGCATTTCCAAATTGCCAACATCACTGCCCTTGTGCTTTGGGGCTATTTTAAGTAAAAGAAGGGTTATTTGAATACAAGCACTGCGATACCTCGACAGTTGATCTGATAACCTAGATAGTCACTCAGTGACTGACAGGTGGGGGGTGAATGCAGCGTGGATGTGCTGGACAAAGGGATGATTCACATCCGGGGCAGAATGAAGCTAGAGATGATAAGATTTCATAGCGCTACTCAGAATGGCATGGAATTAAACAGTTATGAATTGCTTATTTCTGGAATTTTCCATTTAATATTTTTGGACTGCAGTGGAGCATGAGTAACTGAAGTCTTGGAATGCAAAATCACAGATAAAGGGTGACTACTGTAGATTTAGTCCATCCTGAACACTTATTTTATACTAATTTTTTAAATAGAATAACATTTCAGGAAAGGTGATTCTTTGGAAATTTTCTAACTCCTGTATGATTAATTTCCTTATCTGTAAAATGGGAGTAATAATAGTACCTTCTCCATAGAGTTGTAGTAAAGATCACATAAGCAAATAGAGTGCCTTGCTCATGATACATGTTTAATCAATAACTGCGTTTATCAAAGGTCCACTAGGTACCAGGTACTTCATACACATCATTAGAATTTGTCAGAATGGTCGTCATCAATCAATCAACAAAGAAGTGTTGGTGAGGATGTGGAGAAAAGGGAACTTTTGTGCACTGTTGATGGGAGTGCAGATTGGTGCAGCCACTGTGGAAAACAGTATGGACATTCCTCAAAATATTAAAAATTAAAATGCCTGATGATCTAGCAATTCCATTTCTGGGTATATATCTGAAGAAACCCAAAACACTAATTCAAAAAGATACAGACACCTCTTTGTTCATTGCAACATGATTTACAATAGCCAAGCTATGGAAGCAACCCAAATGCCCATCAATAGATGAATGGATAAAAAAGAGGTGGTACATATGTACAATGGAATATTATTCAGCCATAAAAATTGAAATTTTGCAGTGGCTGTTGTAGCTCAATGGATTGAGTGCTGGCTGCAAACCAAACTGCAGACCAGGGTCACTGGTTCGATTCCCAGTCAGAGCACATGCTTGGGTCGAGGCTAGGTTCCCAGTAGGGGGCATATGAGGGACAACCACACATTGATATTTCTTTCCCTCTCTTTCTCCTTCCCTTCTTCTCTCTCTAAAAATAAATAAATAAAATCTTTAAAATAAAAAAATTAAAAATAAAAGGTGAAATTTTATCATTTGTGACAGCATAGATGGAGCTAGAAGGTATATGCTAAGTGAAATCTGAGAAAGACAAATACCATGTGATTTTACATATGTGGACTATAAAGAACAAAATAATTGAACAAACAAAAGAGAAACATATTTATAGATACAGAGAATAAACTAATGGTTGCCAGAGGGAAGGGCTTTAGGCGATTGGGTGAAAAAAGGTGAAGGGACTAAGAAATACAAATTGGTAGTTGCAAAATAGTCATGGGGATGTAAAGTACAGCATAGAGAATATAGTCAATAATATTGTAATAACTAAGTATGGTGCCAGGTGGGTACTTAAAATATTGGAGGGGAGATTTTTGTAAAGTGTATCCTTATCTAACCAATATGCTATACACCTGAAGCTAATATAAAATAATATTGAATGCCAACTATAATTGAAAAATAAAATTTAAAATAGCTTATTTCTTCAGCTCTCAGCCTCAGAAGTTTTACGGTTCTTGTGCTTTTGCAAACTGTACCAACAGATAATGATATGGTACCTTTGCCAAAGGGTTTTACGGGTTGTATCTAATTGAACCACGTGGGTATCTTTGACCTGTGTACATATTACCCTTACTTAGTAGGAAATAGGAAGTAAGAGGCACAGAGCAGCCAAGCAACGTGGCTGGGACTCAGAGCCTCTCTGACTATGCCAGTGCCCGTGGCTGCCATGAGTGGGAGTGTTTCTCTATTGCTCTGCTCAGCCAGGACACGTTGCTTGTGAATGTTCCAGGCTAACATCCAAGGTGATAACTCTCAGGGCCACACCGTGAGCCGCAGACTGCACCAGGCCTTATTAATAAGAACCAGAGTATCTGAAGATGTCTTGGATTTCATCATGATTCAGTTCTACACTCAGGAATCTCTTTTAAACAAATTTATGACCTGAGCTCATTCAGTGCTGATTTGAATTCCTCCAGTGTTAGGGAACTCATTATCTCTTAAGCCAGTTTACTGCATTTTCTTCATTGCTGGAAAGAGCTTAGAATCGAGCCTCAGGCCATCTTCTTACGGGTTTCACTCAGGTGGGCAGGTTCTTCCGTTAAACTACCCATGGTATGTCTCACAGTCTTCCATAGGATGGCGGTTCCAGGATGAGTAGACAGAAACCATGCCCCTTCTCTGAGGATCCTTCTCTAAGCTAAATACCCCTACTTTTCTCAAGTGTTTCTAATGTGACACAAATTTTCACATTAAAAAAAAAACCCTCCTGTTTTGACCACACTCAAGTGAGCGTATGCACAGTATACTGTTTTTTAGTTGGTGACTCATAGACCCTTCCTTCTTTTCTTCTTCATCTTAGGAAGAGAAAAAGTAGTGACATCCTCATTTCACTCTTTAGTTTTTCTCTATTTTCCCAGTGCGCCCACTGCTTCCTCCCTTCACACTCAGTCATCTTCTTTGTGTGTCTCTCTGTTTGCCTCTTCCTCTCTCTCTCTCTCTCTCTCTCTCCCTCTCTCTCTCTCATATCCCAACCCCCCACATACTCTTGAGTGCCTTGGTTCCTACTCAAGCTAAGAATTGCCTAAGCAAGTGTTGCTCATGCTTGCAGACTAGTTTTGTGGAAACAATTTGCATTTCAGCTGCACACACTAATATTTGAATTCCAGCATTGCCACTTCCTAGCTATGTCACTAGAACTCAGTGCAAAATGGCAAATTGAATTCTTTTCTCACTGGCAAGTAGTGCCTGTCAAGTGACGTAGTGAATGGGAGAGGACCTGGCTGGTCATTAAGTGCTCAGAGACTGTGAGTTTCTCGGGTACTGTGGGTCCACATCCTCAAGAGCCCACCTACCAGTTTTATTATAGTTTGCTGCATCAAACACATATGTTTGCTTTCAGAGCTAAGTTATCCATATTTTTTTAATATAGCAGATCTTCAGCGTTCAAAATTAGTGTGGCATGTTTGAATTTAAACACTTGTAATTGAAAGAAGTGAAAATCCAAACAATGCTTTGGGAGAGACAAATGCTATGCAGGAGGAGATGATCATTGGAAACAGCTTGTCATGGGGATGAGCAATGCCCCTTGGCACTGTTTTAAAAGCAAAAAGAACAGTTTTACATATGGCAAAGTGCTCTTGTGTATTTATCAACCTGGGCATATTATTAATGTGTCGTCTTTAGCAGTTTGAGCTGGTGCTAGACTGTAATTACACATACATTCCCCCCACACCCCCCGAAGACTTGTCTTCTGCCCTGTTTAGAAAAGAAACTCAGTAAAACATTTTTGTCTTCAGTATTTTCCCTTCTTTTTTTCTGGGTTTTCCCCTTTAAAATAGATAATGTCACTGAACCACAGTAGGTAGTAACAAAACCTAATCAGGAAGAAGCCCTGTCTTTCTCACCGAGCGTCTCAACCTCACCTCCAGTTTCCCTCTTGGCTGTTCTGTCTCCATCATGGCCTCCAGACACAATGTGCTCTCAACTCCAGGGTTAGCTAGGAGCACCCAGTGTGGCTACACCAACTCTCTGGTCCATCTACTCCTCAGACGAGGACACCTGGATTCCAAAAGTGAATACTGACAGGGAACACCTTCCTGAGGGACCACTTGCACAGCATCTTGCTCCGTTTATTTTATTTAATGAGCACAAAGTCTTGCTTTGGAAAACTACAATAACCTACTAACTGATTTTCCCACAGCAGTTTCATCCGCTCTCCATATTGGAGTAGACCAGCGATTTTCAACCTTTTTCATCTCATGGCACACATAAACTAATTATTAAAATTCTGCAGCATACCCAAAAATATATTTTTTGCTGATCTGACAAAAATAGCTGTGATTTTGATTTATTTATAAACAAAATATTAATAGTAATTATCTACCCCTTTTGCTCCAAAGTGACATTTTTATTTTTATTTCCTTATTTGTTGTGTTTGTAGTTATTTTATTTTCATATTTATTATTTTAGAATTTTTTTATTTAATCTTTATTGTATTTTTCATTACCATTTAGTCCCCTTATGCCAGCCCCTCCCCCAGCAATCCCCACACTGTCGTCCATGTCCCTGAGTCCTTTTACCTTTTTGCTCAATCCACCCCCCCACAGCTGTCATCCTGCTCTCCATCTATGAGTTTGTCCCCGATTCCCTTGTTAGTTCAGTTTGTTCATTACATTCCACATATGAGTGAAATCATATGGTATTTGTCTGACTGGCTTATATTTCTTTCTTTGACCAAATTGGATGCATGGATGGCCTCCGTGTTATTCTCAAGTTCCAAGAACCTATAATTATGTATAAGGATTTCTGGTACCAAGAATTAACCAATCAGATGCAACCTTATTATAGCGACATGACCAATAACATTCAACTCTATTACATAACCTATTATGGCATTTGCACTGAGCAGCTTCGTTGTGTTGGCTGTTGTCACTTTTTGATTTGCCCATCTAAGGGAAAAGAGGCCAGGTGGTGCATGCTTTACAAATTCTTGCAGCACACAGGTTGAAAATTGCTGAAGTAGCCTGACCTTGTTAAAACACAAGTATTACGTGCCCAGTATTCACGTGCCCAGGTGAAGGTCTTTAGCGGCTTCCGATTTGTCTTTGGAAGCAAATGGCTTACAAGGTCCCATCCACTCAGTCTGACTCTTGCCCCCTTTTCTCCTTTTATCACACCTACCAGTCTCGGCTTTGCCTCGTGTTAGCTCAAATACGCCTCGTTTCTCCTTTTTCAGGCTGTGTGCGGTTTCTTTCAGTCCATGCTGTTGTCCACCTTCCCCCTTTCTGGCCAACTCTGGTTCCTCCTGCACATTCAGGGGATCCTTGCTCGGACCCTTTCGTGTTCCTGCCCTCAGAACACCTTTTGTAGTTCGTAATTATTAGAAAAACATCTTGAAATATTTATTATTTTATCAATACCTGCCTCCCCTACTAGTTTGTGCGTCTTTTCAGAATGGGAACTGGCTCTGCTTCTGGTCACCATTATATGCCCTATAAGCATTGGATTAATAAATAAAAGTGGGAGCTGCTATGGAAGGGGAGGGGTATTAAAGGATTTTTTTTACTACTTTTTGTTTTAAAATTCTAGGTGAATTTGTAAAAGGAGGGTAGTGTCTCAAAATTATTTACTAAAAGTTTTTAAGGGCAGTGGGAGCTTTGTACTGAAAAAGTTGAATAATTAGCCTCTTGCCCCTATTCCCTCTTCCCATTTAATAAAAGGATGGAGGGGAAAAACAGCATTCTACAAGGTAGCTCACTTTCTTTCATCTGACATATGTTACTACCTTGAAAATGTTTTTCATCCTTAAAGAATAAAGGGTTAACTTACTTTTTAAAATACCAAATGAGGACACACTTTAATGGTAAACTTGAAAACACAAAAACATGGCATCTTTATTAGTATGTTTTGGTTTTAATGAGTCTTGGCAGAAGCTTGTAGGGATGAGAAGGCATGTTCACTGCCTTGCTGAAAAGAGGGACAGGTCAAATTTCATGGCTAAAGGGGCTTCAAAGAAAACTGCCTTGCTGTCCCCTCCACCCCTACCCACTTTATCTTGATGATTTGCTATTAGGTGAATATATGGAGTGTGTTATAAAAAGGCAAGTACATATTATTTAGCTATTGATTTTTAATTTTCACTTGGAGTTTTGGGGATATTATTACTTATGCCCCTTAGAGCAAGGGTGTGCCTGGGCTATGAGCCAGGGATTTCTGTCTATGACTAAGTTTACTAAGGAAAAATGGGTCTCTTAGAATTGCTGCAGGTATGTAACACCAAGCTAAAAATTACCATGAAGAAGTTGTTGAATCCTGTGGTTCTTGGCCTTCTCCTTCATTCTGGCGGGGGTTGTAATGGGCAGAGCCAGCCCAGGGTGAGTGACTTGCAAAGTGGCCCTCCTTCTGCTCAGGGCTAGGTGAAGCGAAAGCTTCCAGCCCTTGCCTTTTGTTTCCAAAAGATTGTAAACAACAATTCATCAAATTACTTAGTGAGGCCTCAACATTGAAATGTTTCTTTGTGATGAAAGAAAGAGAAGTTAAACACTAATTGCTAAAGTCTCTTTGCCTCCCAAAACCTTGAGGGAGGAGGGAAAAAAAAAAAAAAGCAGAGGGTTATGTAACACAGAAATGAATGGTAAGGACTACTCAAAAGAAAGTTCTGAAACTGCCTTTTCATTGTTTTACATTCAAGAACAGGCACCTGTGATTTGTGTGAACACACTATTTAATAGAACCTGATGGTTGAGTTGGAAGGAAATCTAGAGATCTAGTCTAATCTTGTTTTACAGAAAAAATGAATAATTACCAATTGTCAAGCGACACAGAGGGATTCTCGGTGATACTTAGGCATAAAGTAGTCCCCCCTTATCTGTAGTTTCAGTTTCCGCGGTTGCAGTTATGCAAAGTCAACAGTGGTTTGAAAATATTAGGTGGAAAATTGTAGAAATAAGCAATTTGTAAATTTTAAATGCCCAGACCCTGTGAGTAGCATGACGAAATCTTGCTCAGTCCCTCTTCACCCGGACCAGGACTTGGATCGCCCTCCGGTTAAGCGTCTCCAGCCGCCTGTTCGTCACTTAGTGGCCTTCTTGGGTTATCGGATCCGCTCTCGCAGTATCTCTGGGCTTGTGTTCAAGTGACTCTTATTTTCAAGTTAAAGGAGTTCGTCATCACCAAGCCCTTATTATATGAAATGTTTAAAGGGATTTATCTAAGGAAAAGGAGAAGATTAAAAATATGAACAGTAAAATGACAACAAACTCAGAACTATCAACAACTGAACCTAAGACAACAAAAGCTAAAACAAACTAAGCAAACAACTAGAACAGGAACAGAATCACAGAAGAGATCACAGGGAGGGTTGTCAGCGGGGAGGGGGTGTGGGTAGAAGGGGGGGAAGGTACAGGGAATAAGAAGCATCAATGGTAGGTACAAAATAGACAGGGGGAAGTTAAGAATAGTATAGGAAATGGAGACACCAAAGAACTTACATGTATGGCCCATGGACATGAACTAAGGGGGAGGGGAATGTGGGTGGGAGGGAGGTTGCAGGGCAGAGGGGAAAAAGGGGGGCAGGAATGGGTAACTTTAATAGCATAATCAATAAAATGTATTTTTAAAAAAGTGACCCTTATTTTACTTAATAATGGCCCCAATGTGCAAGAATTGTGATGCTGGCAATTGGAATATGCCAAAGAGAAGCCTTAAAGTGCTTCCTTTAAATGAAAAGGTGGTAGTTAGTTCTCCATAGTCCGGGATAAGTGGTTAGTTAAGATGGAAAAGGCATGAAGGTTGTGGTGGAAAACATGAGCAGAGAACGTATGTACAGAGTTTGGTACTTCCTGCGTTTTCATGCACCCACTGGGGGTCCGGGAACACATTCCCATGGATGGGGAGAGGGGGCTACTGTGTAGTCATTGCTTTTTACGTTCTTCTGATTTCTTCCGACAACAGACTAAGACCTTTGATGGCTAGGGTTTCAGTTTTATTGTCAGGATGCTACTTTCTGGCCCAGTTTAAGTCAGACCCCTGTCAGGGTGTCACAAAACATTGTCCCCACCTCAATGATTATTGCACTGCCCACTTAGTCTGGGGGTGTGTTTGGTCTGGTCTCTCCACCAGCTCATGTCACTGGAACCATGTCGATCTGTGAATCCCACATGTTAGACAGGGATCGGCAGACTGTTGGTGTTCAATAATTATTCTTGGCTGAGGAGGTAAGTGAGCAGAAAGTGGTCTACAGCTTTCTACTCAACAGCATTTAGATTTATTTAAAAGTAGAAATGCTTTTCTCCTTCACTCTTCTGAGAACTTGAATGTGGATTCAGTAGTTAATGACAAGCCCTTTCTTACAGAGTTAGGGACTTGAGGATGGAGGGACTATAGCAGGGCCTAGGTGGCAGGGAGAGGTATAGTAACATATATTTGAGGATTTTGCATTACTTAAGCATGTTTTCATAAAGTACAACTTTATTGTATAATCCACTCTGAAAAGTCTAGATTTTAATTTTAAATTTTGTAGTTGGGGATAGCGATAAAGATACAATAGAAAAGTATAGTTGTTTCCTCTTGCAAGATAGTTTTGGCCTGTAAAGTAAAAGTTTGCAAGAGTTCTTAACAGAGCCCTGTGAAGAGTGTGTGAGACTAGCATATGTATTTAATAAAGGGCTTAGACATGGAGCAGCAAAAAATAAATGAGAATGTATCATAGAATAAAGCTAACATTATAAATTATTCTCTAAAAAACACCTTTTCAAACAATGACTGAACACATATTTATAGCTTAGTATTTTACAACATATTTTATTTTATTTTTGGG
Organism: Phyllostomus hastatus; assembly: GCF_019186645.2. Taxonomy (NCBI): domain Eukaryota; kingdom Metazoa; phylum Chordata; class Mammalia; order Chiroptera; family Phyllostomidae; genus Phyllostomus; species Phyllostomus hastatus. The sequence goes on along the minus strand of NW_025333583.1, from coordinate 15,624,434 downwards.
GGGTCACATCTGTTTATTTTATTTAAATAATTAAAAAAATTTTCAATTATAGTTAACATGCAATATTATATTAGTTTCCAGTGTGCAATATAGTCATTAGACATTTATAATATGCCTTATAAAGTAATAAACCTGATAAACCTAGTGCCCATCTGATACCATGTATAGTTATTACAATATATTGACTATATTCCCCATTCTGTATTTTACATCCCCACGACTGTTTTTATAACTGGCAATTTGTACATTTTAAGTGCTTACATACATTCAAAAAATAGTATTGCATATTGCCCCTAAAGAGTTCACTAGGAGCATTATTACCGTTTCCAGCTTGCTGCATTTATTCACCCTGTGCCATCCTTGCACTATTTCTCTTTGGTCTCACTAGTCAGGTGTGTATCTCCCAGCACTTTATTCTCATCTCACAAACCTGATTCATTGTGTTGTCTGACATTGAGCCAATCTGGGGTCCAATTTAGAGATGAGTACTTATTACCTTAGATCCACTCTCGTGGTTAACCCAAGGGGAGTTTGAGATACGGGCATTCCGCCAGGAGGTGAATGTAACCGAAGCAATTTTGGTTACAGCTGATTTGTGGTTTGATCTTTGGAGATGTACTTAACCTTGATCTAATAAGTTTTAGGAAGTCGTTGCAATTCAGTGGAGCCAAATGTGGTAGGTGCCTAAAGACAATGACTTTACCACAGTGGTTTTATCAGCTAGATATTTTTCTTAGCTAGAAAGGTGATGTAATTTATATGATATAGGGTGGTAGAAGGACAATCAGATACCTTGTAAAATAATTAATGATTGATTTTTCCATTAGCCCAGGAACAGTGCATACTCTATTGGAAAAAGTTTTCTATGGGAAAATGGTTTTCCATTATATTTGGTTTTCTCCATTTGGAGATTAGCATTCTATGAGAAAGAAATGGGTAAGGCATATATTTAATGTATATTAATACAAAGTGTTACAAAACTTATATGTTACATGTATTACAAATTATGTTATTATAAAAATTAAATGTCTACATTAATAACAAATAGCAACTTAACTAAATTACAAAATATTAAGACAAAGAGGTGCTGCTTGTAGCTTGAAATGGGTGACTTTCAGACAAATAATATTTTACTGTGCAGTGGGTAAAATGCCTGGAAATTATTATTTCAAACCTTATGTATATGCATATATTTAAAACTTATAAACAGGCACGAGAAAGCACATGTTATTTTCTCAGTTTATACAGTAGGTTTATGAACACAATTGGCCATGATTTATCCCCTCTCTCATATTATGGATCATTTCAAATATAGTGTAAAATAGAGACTTTTTGCAAGTGATAGCTTTTCACTGTGTTATGCTTTATAGAGTTGGAAGCATGTTTTCCCTACCAAACAATTTTCTGTGTGTATGAAGAGGGCTGAGTTTTAGTTCTGTTCCTTACCTCGGTCCAGCAGACTGAGAAATTGATTTATAGTTATATATCTTTAAACACAGCCTATCACAATGAAGCAATGTGCATATGTCATGAAGTTTGGGCAAAGGAGGCAGCATCCTACTATGTTTTTATACACGTACACATATGAGACAGATCACAAGGCAGTGGATGTAAACCCACCTTCTAATCAGTTCTTAAAAATACACATTTATAAAATGTTGTCTTTTATCTGTTTTCTATAAAAATATGAATTGTGGGTAGAATTTTATTCTTCTTTATTGTAGCTACTATATGCAACTCAATGGAAAGCCAAGTGCTTTCTTTCATCCCTACTCTAATACACTTGTCCTGAGAACACAATATTTTATATTAGGGCAGACATAATATTTATTTAGCAATACACGTTCAGTAGATATATGCATATTTTGACCAAGGATATATATATGATAGGAAAAGCTTTACAAAACTTATAACCAGAAATTATGTTTAATAGCAAAGTGCAACTTAGAGGTCAAATCAATATTGCTATGTTCAAATGGGCAGAACTCTCTTTGTGGTTTTATGCATGTCCAATGAAAAATAAACCTTTCAAACTATAGTTCTTAGCTTTTATTTATGTAGCTGTTATAATAAGTATCAGCCGTTGTTATCTACTCATTTTCCTGTCTCTTAACACATTTTTTTACTTTACCACTGTGGAATTATCTCAACTTGAGTGGCATATAAATATGTAACACCAAAGTACAAGAAACATGAATAGGGTGGGTCACTGTGTACCAATATGCTGGAGCCTTCTCCGAAGAATCTCTAGGGAAATTGTGAGAACATTAGTGTGAAGTTAGTACATGCCGAGTTTTCAACAGACAGACCTTTGTGGTTTCTTCCTCAGGGTAAAATACAAGTTCTATAGTGAAATATTTTTTTTCCTTTTAGGTTGAACGTAGTTTATTATAGTGAGAGTTTATCATATTGAAGAACAATGTTTCCTGTCTTCCAAGATAGAAGGAAGACCCCTTCAGGAGAAACAAATATTTAGAAAATACTTTAAAAACTGTTAGGAATTTTAGGCTGAGGTCTTGTACAAGAACACAACCGTAGATCCTAACTTTGGAAATAAGAGTCCTGTCTATCTAAAAATGATAGCAGTCAGTTAGAAATAAGATCCACTGACCTCTGACTTAGGATGGTTTCCCTTACTTCAGCATTAGCCTTCTCAAGAAAGCGCATGCTGCAGAAAGAGGTCCATTTACAGAAGGAGGTAAAAGAGCCAAACCTGCAGTAGTCCTCCCCACATCTTTTTCAATACTGCTCTGCTTATAATACAAGGAGGGAACTTAGGAACTGATACATTGCTGCGCACCGCACGCTGTCATTTCCCTAATGGTGATGAGAGCCGGGCAGAGAGCCCGAGGTAACAACAGTCTCAGTCACTAACTTCAGTCTGGGAAAAGCAACATTGGGGGTTTTATTTCTTGAAAAATACACAATGTCCATATGATTAAATGCTCTTCAGTTTCTTTTCAACCTCAGGTTGCACATTCACATCTTAATTGTGCCAGCTGCTCTCTTAACCCATCCCCTAAATACTGCTCTTGAGTGTGTCCTGTCTTGATGCAAAGCCTTTTAAGTTTTCTTTATTATAATTCATCTTTCTTATACTAAACCAAATGTCTTTTCTTACTGGAGAAGAGTGAGCTCTTGGAGGGGAAATTAAAACAAAGATTTTTTTTAAAATTCTGTATATATTAAGGTAAATCTTTTTCCTGTCCTAATTGAATTCAGTTAAGCATTCAAAACTTGACCACAAAGATAGACTGAGCTATTTTTCTTTTTAAATGAGGCCAAGTCTTGTTGGCACCCATGACAAAGACCATACTGTGCGAAGGCAGGTTGCCAGCAGGTTTAACAGTCAAGGCCAAGGTTTGAGTCCGTCTGCTCCAAGCTTCTTCAGGAGTCCTGCTGGGAAGCCACCTTGCAGGCCAGTGGCGTGTGCTCTGCACATGTATCATTTTCTCTGCTTCTCAGGTGGTAGATTTGGAAACAAAGAATGTGATCGATTCACTGTCTCGTGTACAAAAAATGAATGATGGAATCGGGGGCTGCTGGGTGAAAGGTACTGAATAATCTGTGCCATGTTTGCAACCTCTTACCAGGCTGCAACTATTTGTGAATAGAAAGTCAAGTAAAAAAGAGGACAATCAGAGCAACTAAATATGAATAAATCACACTGTAATACAGAAGCATGGCTCTGTCTTTAAAAAATTCAGTAGAAATAAAGACAATAAAAAATAAAACAAGTTTTTTCTTTCCATTGCTTCAGCGACATGCATGTGAGGCTTACTGTCTGTCTAAAGCCCTTTATAATTGTACTTAGTGGAGGGAAAGAGAGCATTAGGTTATTCTTGAACCAAAGCAAAGTGGGTTTTCAATGCCTATTTAAGTCTGTCTCTGCCTCCATCTAGGTTTCCTTCTCTTCCACCTCTTTTTTCTTTACCCTTCCTTCCACTCTGACAGTTGGGACTTTAAAGCTTTTCCTAGATTAGTCTAACTCTACTGCCCTAGGGACCCCCAGGGTGAAATTTCTAGTAGAGCTTGGTTTGGATCCGGTAGGTGGGGGAGAAACAAACAAAAAAATCATGGCAAACCTGTCGTTATTGCTACAGTCACCCATAAGGGAAGGACATCGCTTACCGTGGCCAGAAGCCTGCCTGAAATCCAGCAGCGCAGATCCTAAGTCCCGTCATGCCCCTTTCATGTGACCTTTACTGCCTAGCATCCTTATCTTTGAGGGGGCTGAACATACACTAACTATGTCTACGCTTATTAAAAGGATCATGTGAGGTAAAGTGTCTAGAAGAGTGTCCAGTGTAGGATACTCAGTGTGCATTAGCTTACAGGTATTTATTTAACTAAAAGCAAATGTTTAGTATTGTCCAGTCTTCAAAATGCTCCTGGATATGCACCTAGAACTTGCAAACCCTCACTGCAGAAGAACGTGAAACATGAACAGTAAGAGACAGCTGTGTTGTGGACGCCCAGCGCTTCACAACTACTTTGTCTTTCTTGTTGCATGACTCACTTTCCCAGTGTATGTCAGGCAGGCACAAGTAAATAATTTAGTTTCTGCTGCTGTTTATCATACATTATTAAAATGCCAACTTGCAGTGGCTGCTATCTTCAACTCACTGTAAGGTTTTACATTTTTATTTTGTTGGTAAGTTTCCCATTTCTTTTGTGAATTTGTCAAAACATAAATCATTTTAGTGATTGTCCTGGGATATATGTTAAATTCAAGGGAACTTCCCATATTCTGACTGGGCATCCTCACTGTAAATGGGGTGAAATTAAATAGGCTTTGTAGACTCCGCAGGGTTTGAGACGACTTTGTCAACAAGTGTCTGGCACCTGCCCAGTCATGCAGTCTTACTGACTTGCTTTCACTTAAGCAGTTTTATTTATTGAAAAGCAATGATAATTGACAAAAGGAATTCTGTAGGTTTTCATTGAAATTGGCATAGGTATCTGCTAAAATAATATTACTAATGTTATATAATGTATAATCATAAATAATTTATATGAATCTTCATTATAGCAAGTACAGTCACATTTACACTACTTCTTTAATGTAAATATATCTTAAGTCACATTATTGTTTGCTTAATATATAGGAACTGTGTCAATAAAGATAATTTTTCAAACAATTGTCTAGGACTAGACACTCAATAAAGAAAGAGCTTAAAATCTGAAGCTCAAATATGTAGTACTTAGATTTGCTTTGTTTGTGCCTGTCTTTCAAAATAAGTAACAATGCTGATCTCAGAGAGTTCTTTAAGCCAAAAGCATAATACAAGGATGAGTAATAAGAGCTTGGAGCCAACAAATTATAGAAAAATTAAGAGATTGTGGTAATTAATTTCTAGCTTGAAATGGCAAATAGCATAACTGCACTATATAAAACAATATTTCAGTTCTCAATGTTCTATCACTTTGCCCCCCCAAAAGCAGCCAAATACATTTTTAACTTTGTTAATTAAATCTGTAAGAAAGACCTGGTAAATTATTACTTCTCTCAGCCTCAGCAGGTGCAATCATTGAACATTCCAACCTTTTCAAATTGTACGTCAAAATAAAATTGAGGTGCTAGTAGGAAGCCCAGACGATTTCTGTTCTGTCAAATCCATGAACCTGTTCTATTGCCGCTGCTGTTTCCTGTGCTTTACTTGTGTAAGTCACATGGATTTAATTAAGATGTGACAGATGAAGCAGTATTTGACATTTTTCACAGTTTTCCTCACCATTTCTTACTTAATACTATACATATTGAAGTAGCTGCCAGGCTTTCAGTGACATCTGAACACTGACTAAGAGAAGTTAATACAACGTAAAATCAGTAGGTGCTCATTGTATCAAAGGGAAAGCATGAAAACGTTCTGCCAAAGATGAGAGTCTTCCTCAGGAAAAGAGAAAAATGAAACTTTAGAATATAATGATGTCGTCTTCTAGATTAGTAGACTCCACTTACTACTGTAACCAATTGATTTTATTAACTGGGACCTTTTATTCCATTTGGAGGTTAATTACTAGATTCTATTACAGTTTACACAGGGACAATGAGAATGGTATACTTTTTTTTTAATTAGTCCTCACATGAGGATATGTCTATTGGTTATGGAGAGAGAGGAAGAGAGAGAGACAGAGAGAGACATCAATGTGAGAAAGAAACATCGATAGGTCACCTCCCTTATGTGCTCCCACCAGGGCTCAAACCCACAACTTAGGTATGTTCCCTAATGGGGCATCGAATTCACAGCCTTTTTGGTGCATGGGCAATGCTCCAAGCAACTGAGCCACCCGGCCAGGGCTGCTTTTTCTTCTTACACATTTAACTTTGGATAGTGTTGAATTGCTGACCGAGTCTGTAGATGGACAGCGGGTGAAATATATTCATATATTCTTACAAGCCAGCATTACTTTATTTGTTGCTGAAATCCCATATTATTTGCTGAGAAAAGTAACTTGCAGTTGAATGATCTAAAGCTTTTTTCTCTTTATCACATGCTTATGTTATATTCCAAGGGCAGGCATTGACCAAACATGAGCCTGCTTTGTATAGCAATCAAAACAAATTATTTGAAGTTAATAAGATTTGCTATCAGCATTTACCCATAATAATCATGATCTTCCCCCTATAAATAGAAAAAACACATAAATGAATTTCAACTAAAATAAAAATAAAAATAACCAGAGCGCTACTGGCACAGGATCCAGGTTTCCCAGTGTTATTTTTTCAGTCGTGTTACTCTTGCTCTCACCTGCTTGTGCTCCATCTTTCTGTCTCTCTCTATCTCAGTCCTTCTAACCTTTATCCCTCCAGACCTCCCTCCCTGCCTCATTCTCTCTCCACCCCCTGTGCTCTGCTTCCTCCTGAAGTACTGGCTTCATCCTGAGGCTTTTTCTTCATGGTGAAAGACAAGTAACAGTAAGGCTGATGTGACTGTAAAACATAATTAACCCAGAAGAAAAGAGGTAGTCTCCCATGCAGCGTTCACATATTGGGAAAGACTCCCTTTGACCTTTGTTACAAATTGGGTTTCTATGAGGACAGAGACGGAGTTAAACTTACAGGAGATATTTGGGTCCAATGTCTGTGCAAGAGAAAAGAAGGAAACTGGATTGAGCAGAGGGAAAAATTGACCTGCCCTGCCAACCCAGTGACAGCATCACCCAATGAGAGAATTACTTTCAGAGTTGCCTCCCTTTGGGTGAAGGTGGCCGGGTCTTTACGTCATTGGATGTGGGCCACGTAGGGAAAGGAGGCTATCTCTGCAGGGGCCCCACAGCCAGCATCCTCTATTGACAGCACTTCCGGCAGCTGGAGCAGGAGTCTTTCAGCAAAAGATCACAGTGTTTACTCCAGCCCAGGTCCCAGCTGTCAACCAATCAGTGTGTCCAGAGAATAGAGTCAGTGAATCAACCTCTCCTGTCTTACAGCTGAGGCTGGGGTAGGATTAGATGGTATCAGCCTCATTTAAAGCATGTAAAATTGGCTTCTACAAAAAAGGTGAATTCAGGTCCTGAAGAAGAAAAGGGAGGTGTAATACATAAATATGTAAATTGAATATGAAAACATAAATATGAAAATTCTTGAATTAGGTCCCTTAATTATGAAGTCAGGCTGTCTTTAGGTTTTTAAAATAAAGGGAAGAATGATAGTAAATTTTCACTCCAAACATAGAATTTGGTTATGTTTTAGTTCTAAAATTATCCTCTGTGTTATTAAATATTTATGAGTTCCCAATATAATATAAATAAAAAGAGCCAGCTTCATGAATTCTTGTTCATATAGCATGTATATTATAGTGTTTTCTGAGTTAACATACAGGATCTAGCACAAATAATGCCCCTTTTATATGACAAAATTGTTTATTACAAAATCATAATCATGTAACTTTGTAATATAATATCACACTCAAGCACACCATATGCCATTTTAGGTGAAATGTTCAAATTAAAACTATAAATTATTACACCCATATTACTACCTTACCAACCACACTCAAGCAGGCGTTACTTCTGCGTGATCCTGTATATAAGAATCCTGTTTGTTTTCAAAATCATGTATTCTTATTCATATATATTAACTTATGTGACCGTGGAATTTTCTTTTTAAAAAATAGAGCATGTTGCAAGGGAATGATATTAAAAAATTTAGAGTTATTTGACCAAAATTTCAAAGACAGCAGTGCAAGGAGCACTGACACGCCATCTATTTATACTTAAAAGCTAATACTTGTGGTTGCCCGGTAGAGCTTGATCATGTGTCTTAGCTCTCTGACCAGACTGTAGCTCCTGGAAAGTGGAGTGCTAGTGTTGTGTCTGTCTTGTGTCTCTTAGATCACATGGCATCTCACCCTGCACAGTGTAGACACACAGAAATATATGCAGAAGTGAATGTGTCAATAAGTTAGTTCTGCTGTTTTAAAAATAATAATTGTGGGGAGTCAGGGCTTATATTAAGTAAAATGTCACCATCAGAAATTCAATGTCAGCTTCATTGACTTTAGTGTTGGTACATTTTAGCCTATCAGAGTGAATCTTAATGAAAACCTTTCCCATTTGACACATGGAGGTTTAGGTTAATATATAATTAGTAATGACAAGCATCAATCATAAGACACAAACAGATTTGCACAAACATGTTATAGAATAAAAAAATTTATTTATTGGGCCTCTATTATATGCCACCTATTCTGTTAGGCTCTGCACATACATGATCTTATGTAATCCTTAAAGAACTCTTGGAAACAGGTGTTGGTATTCCCATTTTAAAGATGAGAAAACCGAGAGAGACTCAGACATATTGGAACACTAACTGGTTGAAAAATTGTAAGATTCAAATACATAGTTTCAGCTCTTTTTGTCATACCAGCTATCTTGAATTTTTGTGTTTTTTTCTATAAGATTAGAAATTGTTTGTAGCAGTAAAATTTGAATTCTAATATACCATATGATTGTGGCCTGACTGAAATGAACTGTTTACAGAACCATAGCTTGTTTTTATGGAAATACTACCACATTACATAGGCGATAATCATCTTGTTATTTCTATGATTATTATCTTGTTATCGATACAAGATAAGTTAGGGAATGGGTTTTAATTATTGTTATTTTTAGAATCTAGTTTCAGAGGCACAGAATTACGAGTTCACAAAGCAATGTATTTAGAAATGAAGTCACGCAGGTGTTCTCAGGGTTCTGTTAAATCTTAACTGTGGATGCTACACTGATGACTGTAAATATGACCTGAAATTCTGTTTTTGGAATATTTTTTTCTTTAATTGAAGTATAATTGACATTCAGTATGTTCAGGTGTGCAACATAGTGATTCAACATTTGTATAAATCTCGAAATGGCCAACACAATAAGCCTAGTTACCAGCTGTCACTTTGCAAAGTTGATACAATATTATTGACTATATTCCCCATGCTGTACATTACATCCCCATATAGAATATTTTGTATAATGCTGAATTTTATACTGTGACCACAGGAAAAAATATTTAAAGAATGTTTTACAAATATTTTGCTTATATTTTTAATCCCAGGTATAGTCATCAAAGAAAACTTAATACACAAAAGTGAGATAAATCTAAAAGAAGAGAAAAATTCCAGCATTGCAAAGTGTACCTTGTTTTAATGTTGATTTTATTACTAGTGCTTATACCAAGATTCAATGGTACATTTACTCTTTGTTGGAAAAAAAAAGTTTCTTGAAATCACTTACTATATTTTGTTGGTACAGTGTAACTATTATGCTTCCTGTTTATATACAAGAAAAATATGCATTTTGAAATTTGAGGCCAAACTGTCAGAATTCACTGTTCAATGTCCCTTAAGACAATGCCAGAGTTTGCAGTAATTTGAAAAATTTCCAAATCATCTCAGCGTGTTTTGCCTTCAGAGAGCATGCTCTGTTTACTTTTAACCATCCTTTTATCACAGGGAAGATTAATAGAGTGCGTGGAGCTTGGAAAGGTGCGTGGCAGCTGGGAGGGATTTTTGTCAAGGCCTCCAAGCCCTTCCAGAAGGATAATTATGCAGCATTTTGTGCCTGTTCCCTCAGCTTTTCCCAGGTTATCAGCTCATCAGGAAACTTGGTGCTGGACCTCACTGAGCTTCTGACGGTTCAGACACCTTAGGACATTCCTTTAATCTCCTGACGCTTGATTCCCTTTTCCTAGTCTAAGAGGAAGGACCCTACACTGTCTCATCTTCCTAAGTATGACATCAAGAAAAATTCATTTGCATGTGAAACAAATGATTTCTTGTGGGTGCCGTCTGTGCTGGCCGTGCCAATGATGAGCTGCCGCCCCTGAGCGCAGCCTGGGTGAAGCCCAGGCTGCCTTCTTCCCGCAGGGAGTGTTTGCTGGTACGTGGTCAGTCATCCACGGTTCAGCACCATGGAGTCAAGGTCGTCTCTTGGATGCATCATTACACTGAACTGTATCCTTCTCAGTACATTTACTTGGAAATAAATTACCGCAAGTCTGGAAATACTTCTTTTGTGGTTCCACTCAGCCTTTGTGGCAACTTGGCCTCCTTGATTTGGGATGGCCAGAAAAGAATCCCCTTCCATTATTTAAATGCCCCTTGCCAGCTATTAGTTAAAAAACGTTCTTGTGGAAGAACTGAAACCTCCATGCTCAGTTCCCAAGGCACGTTGAAAGGGGAAGAGGGAAACACAATGGCGATTGTGCGGCAGGACAGTGACCGTGACACATGCACAACAGAAGTTGGTAATTGGCTTCCTCATTACCGGCCGGGAGAGGCCTTTGACTTTCTCCGACTGCTAAAGAGTGTATATAGTTACTCTGATGAGGCTCTGTGTCCATCAATCGCTGAGTGCTCTTGGGAGTGGCAAGGTGACCTGCTCTACGGGTTCGTCCCAGCTGCCTTCCTGCAGGTCACATGGGGCAGCAGCTCAGTGTTGCCTGACTGCTGTCAGAGCGTGTTTCTCTCTCTGCTCCCTGGCTGAAGACTTTTCGGACCGACAGGAATTCTATCAGTGGTGACTGGCAGTAATTTTGTGCCTGGGCTAAGCAAGGAGATTTAATGAATTTATTATTATAAAACCTACCTTCTGTAACTTCTTTTTAAAAAATTATTATTAAGTCAAAAGTTTGGAAATGAAATGTATGTTATAATTTGGAAACATTGCATTGCATGATGGTATCAGACATTAGGTCATTTGTTTCCCTTCGTTTCTGGATTATTTTCTTCCTTACATGACATTTGACCCTTTGGCAAGCTAACAATTGAGGGTAGCCCATTACTAAAGATTACCTTTCATGAGGAAGCAGGTGTCATGCCTGCGAGCCAGCTGAATCTAGGTCAACAGAGGTATCTTAGTTCACAAGATTAAGCAAGACCGTACGTGGAAGAACTTCAAGACCTCCACATATAAGATGTTAGGTTTTGTTCTGGCCCGACACCACCCCTAACACCCGACAGTAGTTCCAAGATTGTGCTTTTTGTGTACTTGCAGAATTCACACGAATGTGTTTTACACTTTACGCTTTTTAACTGAAGGACGGTTTGTTCCCCTTTGAAAGGGCATCAGGTGAGGGGCCAGCTTTTGTGCTTTGACGAAAGTCATTCCAGCTTCTGCTTCTCTCTGGCTGCTGAACCTGGAGATAGAGAAAGCTCCCGAGCCTCGTTCATTCACTCCGTCCTCACCCTGCTGTATTTCCCCCCTCGCTGCTCTGACTCTGTCATGCATTTGTGTTCCAAGAGAGGAATGCAGATTCCAAGAGGACAGGAACCTTGTCGATAACTTACTGGCCACCGTTATATCTCAGTCTCTAGAAAAGCGCATCCCATGAAGCGGGTGTTCCACAGTCATTAGTAGAAAGGGCAAACAGCTGACTCCCGAGTGTACCGCATGGGCTTGGGAAAACGTCCTCAGAGGAAAACACTGACGAAGCTGTGTCTGGGACACGATCAGGCCATCAACATTCCGTTTAGCTGTGCAGTGGTAATTCTGTGACACTGACGATTAAATCAACAGGATTAGGAATTTAACCACCATCTGAAATGTTTTCCCTATAGATTTAAATAAATGGCTGAAAAAATGTATGTCTAAGACTGCCTATATGTAAATTATAGGGAAAAGATGTACAGTTAATTGAAGCTATTTTCATTCCACTATAGTGCTTTTTGGTCTATTGCTACCTGGGGGGAAAGTAAAGCTTCAGCCCTTGCTTACTATAGTTGAGGGATGATGGAGTCTGAGAAAGTACTTAGTATTTAACACGTGGTAACAGCAGATCTGTTTCCTACATTACTGCTTTTTGACTTACAGGAAACCCTAACTTTTGCTGCAGTTACATTTGTTCCAGGCATACGATTTCTCATTATTATGTGTAAATTCTGACCTCTTTTTTGGGTCTCTTGTATGTCACATGAAGTGCAACACGAATATTAAAATGGATGAGAATGTTCTTTCTAATACGTAGTTCTGAGGTCAATCATTTTATACCTCTTTCTGGGACTTGCAATTTTTAAATTATGCTGGAAATGAGTTACAACAACATGTAGGAGTTTAAGACACCAGATTTGCCCTGGAGAAAGTCCCTGAGTCAGAGAGCTGGGTCCAGAAATGTGTGGAATGCTTCGGTCTGGCTTGTGAGTGCCCCACTAGAGCTCTCAGGAAATTAGAGCTTTGGGGGACTGATTTACTTTATTGTTGAAGGATTACCCGTAGCTGTGTGTTTTCCTTTGAATTGAGGGTTTCGCTGAGATGAATAAATAACGTTTTGGTAGGTCTAGGAGAATGTGTACTTTCCCAAGCGGAGAAAAGTCTGGGTTGTGGCATTAATCTTAAAAAACATCTTGGCGTTAGACCCAAGAAACACAGCGCCTGTTCGATGGGTGCCCCCCAGGCGTCCCTCCCCCTTTCAAAACTCAGCTGTGAATCCAAGAATTAATGAGACAGCGCTCCGTTAAAGGTTTTGAACAAATAATAATGTCTTCACTTGGCTGTAAAACCATTTCAAAGGGAACGTTGGATTTTAAAGACTAATGATTTGAGTGAGTAGGTAGGTTTTCATACTGCAAGAAATAAGCTTATTGGCTCTTGCAGAGTCCACCATCACTCGACTGCACTACCTCATCATCAAAATAAACCCACTACTATTCCCGTGCATTGCAGATCTCAGGTAACTCACACTCCCTACACTGCAGTGTTTCGTCACAGGCCTTGCACGAGTCAACTTCTTAAACTATTTCTGTGCCCAACCTGGATAAAATAAAAATTACGAAGAAAAGAAGAAAACCAAAAGGAACTGGGATGAGACTATGAATGGCCTTCTCGCCACAGCAAAAACTTCTTAAAAAAATAAAAACTGCCATCTTCCAACATTTTTGTACCACTGTAAAAATCTTAGAGCAGGGACTACAGGAGAATGGTCTCTTTTCATTTCCTCCCAAAAGTTGTCATTTGTTTGCTTAGTGTTTTTCCAAAGCATGCTTACCCATATCGTGTCTGCCTGAATTTGAACATGCCAGAATATACATACCAGGGAGGAAAACCCATCAGTGTCCCCACTTAAAAACAAAATATGAAAAAAATATACAGTTGACACTTGACAACACAGGAGTTAAGAGGCACCGACCTCTGCAGCAGTCAAAACTCTGTGATAACTTTTGAATCCCCCAAAACTTATCTCATAGCCTGCTGTTAACTGGAAGGGAGCCTTACTGTTAGCGTAAGCAGTTCGCATATTTTGGATGTGTTTTATATATTATATCCTTACAATAAAGTAAGCTGGAGAAAAATGTTAAGAAAGTCATAAAGAGGATACATTTAGAGTACTGTGTGTATGTACTGAAAACATCTATGTGTAAGTGGACCTGCGTGGTTCCAACTTGCGTTGTTCACACCGGACACTGTGGTCTTTTCCCACATCCCAGAGATGTGTGTGTTGGGTGAAGGCTATCTAAATTGTCTGCCGAGTGAGTGTGGGTGTGTGTGGCCCTGTAATGGAGGGGTGTCCTGCCCGGGGTTGCTGCCTGCCTTGTACCCTGAGCTGCCGGGAGATGCTCTGGCCAGAGCATCTGAACTGGCCAGATGCTCTGTTCAGTTCATCTAACAGAAGAGTCTCAGACTCTGAGACTCTGAACTGGAATAAGTGGGATGGAAAATCATTCTCTCACTTGGCTTTATTCATCTTTCTTAAATGTATGTATAGCCCCCATTTATTTCAATGTTTAATAATAGAAGTGTTTTGGGTTTTTGTTTAGGAGTTTGGTGATATATTTTTGACCAGAAATAAGGCCTAGGATCTTAACCCTTGTTTATCTCAATTAGCCAATGGGATATGTCTTTTGCCTAGAGTTACAGTTTGCAAAAACCTACTGAGGACGTGAAGTGAGGACCTCTGGTCTATAGTTTTCCTAAAACACATTCCATGACTGAGGCGTTTGAAAGTTCTTCACTTTGAATGTGCACTTATTATTATTTCTAGTTCCGGCACCACTTGCTCTTTTTTCCTGTGTTGTGACATAGATGGGTAAATTAGAGATAATTTCCCAGCATGGGACTGGTCCTCTTGGCCTTAATCTCTATTTCTAACCGTTGTTGGAGCAGCTAATGTGAACATGTCAGAGTACAGAACATTCTATTAAGAGGCATACCCAGTGCCTAGCTTCCTATGATGTTGTTTCATATGAATAATGCAAAGTGTAGAGGTGAAATGAGCTGGAGTGTCCATGACTCAGCCTCTTTTTCCGGGGGTGACTCATTGCACATTTATGTATCCCTGACTTTGCGCCACATCCACATTAAGGGCTGGAGATGCAAGCGTGGAAGTGCTGGGTCACGGACCCAGAGCAGCCCACAGTCTGGGCAGGCAGAATGTGGCATTCATTAAGAACAACATGGGCTTCCACACGGCCAGTGCTCCATTCATGTTATAGCTACTTGTGAGGGCAAAATGTGAATAAATGTTTAACAATGTGGGCTGGCTACTCAACCTAGTTCTATGATTGGGAACATATACATAACATTTCTGGTTCTGTCTTGATATATTTTAGCCCAATTATATCAGCACCATTTTCATTCCTTTTTATTTTGTTTTAACTTTAGGTAAGATTTCACTCTTTTGCATATCACATGAAGTCATATGCTTCATGAATAGGTTCATTGCCTGATGAGCCTATTGCCTCCCTTCCCCTTAGGGTCCCGTAGGAAATGGAAATTTACTATAACAAAAAACAAAAAGCTAAAAAAGAGCCTGTCACTATGTACTGTTGCTCAGCAACCTAAAGGCTGATCTTCCTTCAGCCTTTCCTGTCTTTAAGAATGACACCTTCTTCCTGGGAGGTGATCTCGAACCCTCAGAATTCTCTTGGTGCCTTTTCTCCATCCTGTGCCTTTCATAACTACCCAAACCCAAGTCCCACAGGCTATGCACTGCTGTGGACTGAGTTGCATTGAAGCCCTAAGCCAAGTGTGATTGTACTTAGTGATAGGCTTTTAGGAGGTAGTTAGTATTAAATAAGGTCACCAGTTTGGGATCCCAGTTTGACAGGACCATGTGAGGACACAGCAAGAATGTCTACAAGCCAGAAGCCAGGAGGAGAGGGCTCGTTCTAGAACCAGGTCAAGCTGTCACCCTGATCTCAGACTTTCAGCCTCCAGAACTGTGACAAAATACATGTCTATTGTTTAAGTCACCCAGTCTCTGGTATCCAGTTATGGCAGCCGGGATGGACCAAGCCACTGGCCCACCCGGTAGTCAGAGCATTCTTCCTTCTTTGTACCGACCCTGGCTCTCCCACGGACTTCTGAAGGAGAAGGTCTCTTCTACTTTAATCTCTTCTCATCTCTGATCCAGTCTACACAGTGTTGCCGATTAAATGTCCTGCTTACACAACTGTCAAATATAAAACCTTCAGTGGTTCACGGTAGTGCACAAAATTAAACATATTTAATGACATTACCTCCTTCACTTGTCATTCAAGTTCATTGCTCCTTACACAGACTCAGCCTCGCCTTTCACCAAGTTACTGCTCTTGTCTGTTACTCTAGCCAGGTAGGGCTGCAGGAGTTTTTCCAAACATCCCCTGGGCTTTGCTTCCTTTGTTACTTTGTTTCTGCTGAGTTCATTGCCTGAGTTGGTCTCCTTCCCATTCCATCCACACCCACCAATCAAAATCCTTTGCCTCTTTCAAGGTCCAGCTCAAATGCACCTTCTGTGAATCCTTATCTATATAATAGGATTTCATTTTTTTCTTCTTTGATCTCTGGGAGCTTTTTACTGGTATTTCTTTGTGACAGCAGGCGTTTAGTGCTTTGTGTCAGGTCTGTTCATAACCACATCTATCCCACTAGATTCTAAGTAAGCTCTTTGAGGACAAAGAACTTTGGATCCCTGACATATTAAAGAGACAACTTCTATGTATTTTAAAAATATAAAGATTATAGACAAAAACACAAATTTGTTTTAAAAAGTAGAATTGATTTTTAATTTGTTTCACAGCTGCAGTATTCCCTACATCTGTATCTGTAAATTGAAACTGATGCCATAACTTTTCTGATACTCACGTGGTAACAGTTTCTGCAAATTGAGACTCACATGTCACTTTAAGAAGGGAGAAGCACAGGGAGTGTGAAAGGTGGCTTTTTAATTGACAGTTGACCTTGATAATCTAATAGCTGAAATATGTCTGATATTTTCAATTTTTATTTCTTGTGAGGTGTAACTAGGCCTACGTAAGCTTGCTATAGGGTTTATAATTTCATCTGACCTTCACAATATGATTTATAATACGTAGGTATGAGATCATGTCTCACTGGAAAAAGAGAAAGAAAAAGGCTTTAGCAATTAACTCTCAAGATTGTTTTCTGACCATTCGTTGTGTGTATGCGCGCGCATGTGCATAAA
The DNA here is from genome assembly GCF_019186645.2 of Phyllostomus hastatus. Lineage (NCBI taxonomy): Eukaryota > Metazoa > Chordata > Mammalia > Chiroptera > Phyllostomidae > Phyllostomus > Phyllostomus hastatus. The sequence continues at coordinate 15,607,549 of NW_025333583.1, read as the reverse complement.
GAGACTGCGAATGGCCAAGAGGTGCTTTTAAAATGCTGATAAGTTAAGCTGCCTGGGAGCAGATGCTGAATCCTATTGATAAGAATTTCCTTTGACTTATGCTGAGGATATTGTTTAGCAAGATACTACACAAAAAGTCTTGACCTTTGTGTTTGAAATGGCAGCTGTTCGCACTGAGGACTGAGCCTCAGGGCTACATAAATCTTCACTATTCTGTGCCTATTTGCTCAATAACTGGGTTGGGTGCAGGGGGTTGGGGCGGGGGCATCCAGAGAATTGTTTACAAAGCAGCTGCTCATGGTGCTGCAAATGGAAGCGCTCCCCTTTACGATGTGAAAAGCACACAAACAAAAACCCCAAGAGAGCTTGAGTCCACCAGGTCAAAAACCATTACCTCTTCTCCCTCAGAACTTGGTTTCCATGAAATATTTTTGATATAAGTCAGGTGAAGCACGGATGGGACTCTTTTCCCCCCTTAATTCTGCCCAAAGGGGAATTTTCCACTATTTCTTTAAATTCAACCAAGCGCCAGAGAAGTGCAACACTGAGCACCTTCATTTATGTGACAAATACTTATCGAGGCTCTTCTGTGACCTCTCTGATGCTCTTCCCTTGCTGAGCCTATGGGTCGAAATGCAAGGTTTGTATATCGAAAACAGCATCGATATTTTCAATAAAGTTTGCATTTGATTTATGTTGAATTGGAAAAAAACCCAGAAGTTTTGGAGATGGGGCTAGGTCACGGGTAGTGGTGGGGGCAAGTTGGAATGTTTCCCTGGTCATGTTATGGAATGTAAAATCTGACTTTCGAGAAACTCCACTAATAATTATTTTATTTGTACTGTGAAGGTCTATATTGAAAGTGCATGTAGAAAAGGTAAAATCCAATCTCTTTAAAAGAATATTAAAGATATCAGGACATTGGTCTAGGTGAGGCCCCAAAACTTGGAACAAGAAGTGGCTGCAGCCACACAGTCATCTGAGATGTATAACTGCCCCCAAACAAACATGCATTCTGTGTAGTCTTCCCAGTGCTCCAGGCAATGAGGGTGCTGCCTCTTCTTAGGGACTGTGTAGTCTTCCCTGTGCTCCAGGCAATGAGGGTGCTGCCTCTTCTTAGGGACTGTGTAGTCTTCCCTGTGCTCCAGGCAACGAGGGTGCTGCCTCTTCTTAGGGACTAGGTGGTCTTCCCAGTGCTCCAGGCAACGAGGGTACTGCCTCTTAGGGACTGATCAAGCATAATGAGCATGGTGAACAGGTGCTAAGGGGAAGCAGAGTTTGCCACCCCAAAACATGCTTTATACAGTATTAATTATTTTAAGCTGGCTATTTTTAAGAAACAAGATTCAGAAATAACCTTTGACCCTCCCATTTACCTGCTTAAAGTAAGGAAGCTATTACGTTATAGTGTAAACTAAGAGTGGCAGACAGGGATAAAGCAAGCAAAGTCTGTTTGTTAGACTCCCCTCATTGTTCTGGGTCGTCCAGCGAGAATTTGTTTTTCACGTGCTTGCTTTTATCATCTGCTTGTGAATTGCCAACTCTCCCCTTCTGAAGTCCCACACTCCTATTCTCCTTAGCCCAAAATGGCATAGATGCCTAAGTGCCCAGGGTGTCCTTGGGCCCGTATTCTTAGGGAGCCCCTGTATGTACACACGTAACACATTTGGTCATTTTCTCCTGTTAATCTGTCTCATGGCAATTTAGTTACCAGTGCAGTGAGAAGAATTTAGAAGGATAGATGGGAAATCATTTTTCAACCCCCACAATACATACATGCAGTGTGCCCACCGCTTCTTTCATGTCTTTTGTCCCCTAGAGTTCATGTGTGGTCTTTTAACACCCTCTTGCACACACAGAAGTGCACTTGCACACACAGGTGTACATGCACGTGTCAGCACACACACACAGTCGCTTGGTGTGATAAACCACTGCCCTTCCCACGCTCCCAATGTGTTTTCTCTTCTTTAGGAAAATATTTTTCTCTCTCCTTTACCTTCTCTTTCATTGGTTCTTTAAAAATAATCTCTCCTGCTTTTTCTTTTCTTTAAATTTGTCAAGTAAAAATGAAGTTTAAAATAAAATAAAACAAATAACTGTGCTTAATAGAGACTGTCCCCAACTTTTTAGTTGATGGCATTCTCGTAACTCGGTAATTTTTTTCACAGCACCCCTCTGCCAGAAGAAGGACTTCAGAGTTTCATTTCATTGGTGTCATAAGTATTTATGTCTTAACAACAAGTAACCTTTTGAAAAAATAATACCTGCAAATCTAAAGAAAATCCTTTCATTTTATATTTAGAATCCCATAATTCCGTAGTAATGGCTTGTGTGGCCTGTTGGGTGCTGCCCAGCCCACAGACCTGAGTCAGGTTGGATATTGTCATCCTCATTTCTCACTTCATATTGGTTTCCATGCTGAGTTTGCTTTCATATCATAAGCTCCGCTAAAAAGCCAATTTTGCAAAGTGTGGCATCATTGAAAGGAATGTGTCATGGTCTAATATTGGAACTGTGAACTGCTTCAAGCTGGTAATCTGTGTGGTGCCTGATGGCTATTGCTGTGTTTTTCATATATTGAAAGTATTTCAGCATTCTGTGAATTTACTGTGGCATCCTGGTGTACTGTGGTACACAGTTTGGGAACTGCTGGCTTTATAGCCCTCCCCCCACCAAAAAAAAATTGTATCAAAGTAAAATAAAGTCAGCTGCTTGAAGTGGAAGTAGACATATTAATGCCATTAATCTTGTAAGTCCCTCAAAATGTCCCCAAATACTTTTTTTAAACCTTTGTTTATTTATTTTTTTAAAGATTTTATTTATTTATTTTTAGAGAGGGAAGGGAGGGAGGTAGAGAGAGAGGGAGAAACATCAATGTGTGGTTGCTAGAGGTCACGGCCTGCAACCCAGGCATGTACCATGGCTGAGAATCGAACCTGTGACACTTTGGTTCGCAGCCCGCACTCAATCCACTGAGCTACGCCAGCCAGGGCCCCAAATACTTTTTTAATCTCTATAATTTTATCCACCTGTCATTTCATTCTTTTATGATTAAGTTCACTTTTCTTAAGTATCTACCTTAAGATTAAAAATCAAGAATTTCATTTCTAATCATTTGTTTTTTACTAGTACTCCATTTATATTTTAATAAAAACTATATATATTGAAGGCATACGACATGACTATTTGATATACATGTACATAGTAAAATCATTAGGACAGTTGTGCTAATAACCTATCACCTTGTTGGAATATATGAATATTATTTTAGACTATTCATTAAATGATTACCTTTATAGGTAATCATTAATTTACCTTAATTTAGCTTTTGGACTTAATCCAGGAGTCTAATAATGAACCATTTCTAGTAATGTCATGTGGAACATATTCTAACTTCCAACTGCTTAATTCACAAACACATTTCTAGCAGCTAACTGAAGTTTTTTAAATTGGAGATTTAGCCAGAGATGCGCCCTGCAGCAAGTCAAGAATCTCATTCCATGTCACGTTAAAGTTATTTTCTCTCCTAACTGATGCGTGGGTCACCAGCCAGCAGTGATCACAGAACGCTGCTGATGGCTCGTCGAAAAACATATGAGAAAAAACATGCACAGAGACAGACTAGTTTCTGTGGAGAAGTAGGGACGGAATGGCCACCCCCTTTAGTGGGGAGCGCGCCAATTTACCGTCCAAACCTGCTTTTATTGGGCTCATTTTGCATAATAGTTCAGGTAAAGCACATTCCTCAATACGAGGAAGTAAAGAACAATAGATAACAAGGAACTCTGCAGGTCTATTTTGAGTCAGGGTCAAAGAGCTATAAGACTTTTAAGGAACAAACAAACTTCCTCCTTAGACCCTTCTCATTCAACTGAGAGCATTCTAAACAAAGAAGGTTTCACAGTAATTTACATGTTCTTTCTTAGGCCTGATCACCCGGGGAATCCACCCTTTTCAGCATAGAGCTTCACCACCCTGTCATTGTTTCAGGCTTAGGTGGAGCAAGGGAACTAAGGCAACCAAGAGATAAGGAGTTTTTCTCCCAGACGATGAGGACTCAAGCTATGTCAAAGTCGAGGAACGAGGGTCCATCACCCCCTTTTGCTGTAGCCCCCAAAGTCCTTCTTTTGGGGGCCTTGCACGTGATCATGCCTGTCTTAGGTCGTTCCCCCCTTGGGGAATCTTACCTGTCTTTGGCTAACCGACCAAGCTCTGAGGTTCAGTTATGAATGAAGCAGCAGAAGCAGCACTCCTGCCAAGGAGATAAGCTTTCGTCTCCTTGCTGGCTTACAGTTCCAAGGGCGTTCCCTTAGCCTTAGCCTAGGCGGGGGTTACAGCTTCTGATACCAGGCAGGGTGGTTCCCAACACCTAACTGTCTGAAAAATGGGCAGACCTTCGGCACAGCGGCCCCAGGTTTGCTTTTGCCCTGGGCTTACCACCGTTGTTACTTCCATTGGCGCTGTGCCTCTCCGCTGACTGAGTGGTCAAGCTCAGGTCTGAAGAAGCAGTGGGACGTTGGATAGGTTGCCTTTGAAGTCGTCTTCAGTGGTTTTTTCCTTGCCTTTGAACAGAATTCTGAACTAAAAATCTACAGAGTGTTTATGGATATTAACTCAGATTAAGGATCCAAATGCATCAGCTTTGTTATTTTCCATGAAACATCTTTCAAGAGAAATATTAGTACACTAAGTACAGAATTTATTTTTAAACAAAGTTTGGTTGACATTTTAGAATAGGTAAGCATGATGATTGTTCTACTTTAAATAAATAAAAACTGCTGATCATACAAATAGGGCCTAACTTGGTCTTCTAATATAGGTCTTTAAGTGAAATCTAGAAAATAATTTTAAGTGTAAAGTTCTGTAACTACATAACACCCCCTTGCTGTAGATTACTGTTGTCAGCCAGTACATTTTATGGTACAGGGGACCAAGTAACCTTATCTTCCTCCTGAGGAGAGTAAAAAACTAAATCATTCAACTGATTTATTTTATGGGATGTTTTTCTGTTTATCTTTTCAGACTTTATCGATCTGATCCAAGGTATCCTATGACTGCTGGCTGGAATTAAGGTTGGTGATGTGTTTATATTGATTATGAATAATAAACTGTGAAATAAAATAGAGGCATGGAGGGCCTTTGAACAGCTGGGTCAGAGTGGTTTTGCAGAGTGCGGTTGAAAGCTGAAGTTAGTGAGAACTGGATACATTTCACACTTGGGTTATAACGTGTTTTCCTGAGCTGGTTTTTTTCTTTCTTTTTTTTTTTTTTGGTAGTACTGCAATCTCGTTGATTATTGATTGTTTATTTTACTGGTCTTACTAGCTGAATTTTGATTACATGAAAAGATACAATTCAAATTCACTTATTTGATAACCACACATATCAAAACAATGACTTCTTAGTAAGGCTAGCTCACATTTTAAAGAATGGCCAGCTTTTTTAATTGATGGAAAAAACACTTTGAAAATCCAGTTTGGTAGTCACATTTCCTGAGGATGATAGAGTTGAAAAATTGCTTATTAATTGCAAATTTCAATTCATTAGCAGGGTTTTAAGATGTCATTCCTTTTGTCCTATTCTCCTGTTAATTGGTTTTGTGGGAGACCCTTAAACCAGCTTAACTGAGTCCGTGTAGCAACGGAGCCGGAGAGGGCACTCACGCCAGTGAGCTTCGGGTTCCATCTCTCCTTTCACTCTCTTCTCTGGAATGTGTATTCAGATTTTAAAAGAAAATGAACCCTGACTGAAAGGAGGACTTTTGTTGCTCCTAAATGAGCACAGTGCCAGGTATTGCTAATAGTTTTGTATATGCTTTTGATGAATAGTTTCACATGAAGGAAAGCATTGGCTTTTCTCGTGTGCTTATATTCATCAGTGCCTTGCACATGCAAGGTGCTCGGTACATGTGCACCTTCCGTGGCCTCAGTTGTGCCCTTGCTACTCTACCGAATACAGAACACACACACATGTGCACACATGCACCACTGTTTCTTTGTTTTGTACACAAACTGTGTTTTGCTGTCCTTGAAATCTATATGGGTTGTAGCACATATAACATGTTGGAATCATGCCTATTGATAACAACTTAATAAGGAAAAGAGTAAAATGTTTGCACAAGTGATAGTTAAAAGTCTCCGTTTGTAACCAGTTCTATTTTGTATTCATATGGTTTGGTGTTGAATTTATTGAAGACACTTAGCATGGCTTCCTTTTATATTCCTTCCTCAATGTATTATGTATAAACATGCACACATTTAGACATGGAACTTCTGTAAGACTTTTTGAATTTTTTGCTACTCTTTTTCCCAATCAGCCCCTACTCATCTGTTAAGCAGAAGTTACAAATAGAATGACATCTTTGGCAAAGAATAAATCTTTGAGTCAGAAACATTTTTGATGCACAGAGTTAAGTTTGGATCATTAATATTGCCTTTGAATTAAAAGTAAATTGTATTTTGTCGTCTTTTTTGATTTTTGCCTTATTGTTGGTATGGTCAACATGGCAACTTGAACTCTCATTTCATTTTGGCCACTTTTAAGAAAGAAAAGAACTAAAAAGAAATGTATAAAAAGAAAAAAAGATTTTGTTAAGTAAAAAAAATGGCTGTGAAAGTGATACCAAAAACAATTTTTTGTGTCTGATGGGTAGAGGTACCCATCTTCCTTATGGAGTGTTTCTTTTGTGGGAATGTGACCATAATTTAAGTAATTTCTCTGTACTCTGCTGAGTGATATTATATCTTTATTAAAGAAAGATACTGTTAACAAACTAAGGAGGACATTGCACAATGAAGCAGACTTCCATTTTTAATAAAAGAAGAAAGTGCTAATACTACTATATAATCAGGAGCGGGGAGAGAAGATACCCTTATGTCTTACTAGTCAGCTTCCGGGTTTTAAGCTTTCCAGAATCAAAACAAACAAGTCTTTGGCCGACTATATAGTTGACCTTCAGTACCACCTCAGGGAGAACTTCTGTTTTCCTTCTAACTCGCTTCATGTTGCTTCACACATCTCTCAAGCATCTGTTCACACTTTTTTATGTTACCGTTATTACTGGGTATGTCTTATCTCCCCTAGCAGCTCCTAGCAACTGGGGTCTTCACCCTTGTTCCTCCTGGTAGGGCCTGGAAGTGGACACCTGGGAAATGCTTATTGTGTGGATAATAAAGATTAACAACAACAATGACCAATTTTACTACATATCTGTAAACTAAATATATAGCTAAATATATATGTATACAAGGTCTGTCCAGAAAGTGTCCATCCGTGTGATATGAAAACTAGAGACATTTACTGAAGAAGATACAAGATATAGGACACACTGTACACAGAACAATGACACCTCAGTCTGCTTCAGAGTAGGCACCTTGGGACCTCACACAGTTCTTCCAATCACCATCAGCTGCCCCATCATATTTTCCTGAATCTCATCGATGGTCTGAAATCTCTTCCCCTTCAAAGGTGATTTTAGTTTTGGGGAAAGCCAAAAGTCATATGGCACCAAATCTGAGCTGTATTGGAGCTGAGTCACCTGGATGATTTGATGTTTCACCAAAAAATTCTGCCTCAGATGCAATGCATGAGCAGGCACGTTGTTGTGATGCAGCTGCCAATTACCAGTTGCCCATAGCTGTGGCCTTCTGAATCATCAAAATAGTTTTTGCAGAAGAATGTTCAAGCTTAATGCAAAATTTGATGTAATTCATTGCTCTACTCGCTGAGTCATTTTGAATGTGACAGCCACATAGTACACATGCTCACTCAAGAGTGTCTACTGCCCCCACTGACTAGGACAGTGAAGTTGTTCTTGTTCACGCATGTGCATTCCAGTCCACTCTCCTTGGCTGACAGGTTACACTGATGTCACACAAACTGTTCTCTTTACATTAGCAATGGCTGGACTTTTTTCTGGACAGACCTGTATATGTAAGTGTATGTATGTTGTAACAATTATTAACCACTGTATTCCCTCCCCTGGTGATGGGCAAAGTTGAGCAAAAAAGGATGAACAAATCACGCAAAAGACATTTGAAGCATTAATAATAATCATTAGGTGTAACTGGAGGATTTAAAATATAAAAGTATAAGAATAGCGACTGTTTCGTTAATCTACTTTATTTCTACATTTATCATAATGTAATAGTCACATACTAATGGATGAAAGCATATCTACAATTGTAATTATTGGATTGCTGTGTGACAAAGTGACTTTGAGATTCTGGAAGGACTTGTAGAATGCCGAATTATTTGTTTACCACTTTAAGGAGAGATACAAAGCTGCTAGAATCACATTTCAAACTGGAAAGACCAGTTAGTCCCAGGAAGATTTGCTGTCTCTTATGCAGCTTTCTGAAATCTGAATCATCATAAATACTTATTTTCTCCTTTTTATAAAAACTAGTCTTTTCCCATTACAGACATCACAATAACAAAATGCGATCACACCGTAGGTTGGGATGGGAGATGGGATGGGAGGCCAAAGGTGGGGGAGGGAGGTGAGTGGCAAACTCATGATTACTTCTCAGTCTTCTCATCCCGCCCAATGGAATCCCTCAGGAATGTATGTGTTCAGAATTGCTCTTTATTTTGAGAGTCTTGACCTACTGGGGAAATTGGCTCATTGATGCCATGCCACAGAGGACAAATAGTACAACACAGCCCAGCAGAAATCTCTTAAGTAACAAATAATGGATCTGTTTTTTTCCATGCGAGAAAAAATATTACAGCTGATTCTTTTTTTCTTAACTAAATGTTTGTAGTATCAAGTGGCTACAAAAGACAACTAACTGCTTGGATATGTTTTCCATGCAAACACCATGCTTATGAAATTAATCCTGGGGATTTAGTTCACTGACCAGCTAATTTAATTCTTTTCCCAAATTCACCCAAAAGATTGCCATTCCAAGGAAGAGCACAGAGGATCTTTCTGTACACAGTTTACATCACTGAGGAACAGCATGACTTTCTTTGGGGCCTGTATCTCATTAGGGCAGTTTAGAGGATATAAAAACTTAAATGCATTTGATTCTATGTAAGAAGTCCATTCATTTAGAAATCTTTTATTTCTTTTATAGCCTACTTATTGCAAAGAGAGAACTTTGTATTATTAAAAGCAGGTATGCTTTCTTGTTTCTCAGTTTCTCTACATGAAGTGTCATCAGTTACTCACCTAAAGATAGAAAATCACCAGTTGCTTAACAGAGAAAGGAGTAACACATAATTACATATATGTCAGATACATATATGCATAGATACATGCCTAATTACATGCATGTTAGATACATAGATGTGCATGCTGATGTTGGATAGCTTTGCCAGCGAACCGTACAAAGTCTTGTCTTTGGGGCGTCCTTGACAGGCCATTCCTGTTAAAGGAGGTAAAATCATTTCCTTTTGTGAACTAGTTCCTTTCAGTTGTTTAGCAATATTAAAAATGTTAGTTGAAAAGCCACTTGTCATAACAAACCAAAGTGAATTTGGCTTCATTCCATATTATTCAGTGTCTTGTGACCATCAGCTTATGTGACTCTAGAGTCTTTGCTGTGTTTACCTCACTTCTCCACCATTTTAAATCTAATTAGTGAAGGGCTGACTAAAAACACTTAATCTGTTATACATGCATCTATATCTGTATTTATATATCTACCCTCCTCTCTCTCTAATAAAGTTTATAGTTCCAAAATAGAGCAAGTACACTGACTAATTTTAAAATATAAATTGATATTTGGAACTTAAAAACTACCATTCTCATTTTATAACTAAAGACACGCAGTTACTGAACCAGACACAATTGTTACAACAGACTATCTTTCCGTGAAATGTAATAGTTCTTAAAGCTATAGAAAAGTCTTTTTGGGATAAAAACAAGTAAAAAACACAGTCACCCAAATGTAATTACTTGCTTATAATATGTGGGTATATGCCATTCTGTGATAGCTTCATTTATAAGTATTAATCTTCAGAGTGATCAATAAGTATGAACTTGATTGCTTTTGCTTAAAGATGTTTGACCTATAGAGTGGAAATTACTTTTTCGCTTTTGTCCTTAAATCTATTGCCATATATCAGTGCCTTGCCAGAGTAGCTGGCTCTCAAGATTCAAGACTAAGGTCCAAGAATAAACTAGCCCACTTTTTAAAAAACAACTACATTGCCATTTAAGGGGTCTTAGCCAGATATAAGAAATGTCAACCCTATAAAGGAGAATAAATTGAACAACAGAGATAGAAAACATAGATGTCTCTATGGTGGAACTGAGGACTTCATTTCTGAAACCATTTGGGAAAGTAAAATTACAAATATTTCCTCCTCTAACCGTGGTTTTTTCCAAGGTCTTTTTTTTTATTTTTTAAAAAATTTTAAATAAGTTTGGATATATGGAAAAATGGGTCAGTGAGCAGGATGTTTAATTTTATAGGCAACTTTATAGATGCAAACACTTTTAAACTTCACTTGGACTCTTCATTATTTCTTAGGGAGTCAGGGACCTAACACAGACCCTGGGCAATCACATCACAGGGAGGGACCTTTGTACTTAGTTTTACCTTGGGGTTTCCTACCTGTTTACTACTTGGAAGTAAAGATGTAAATATTTTACTAGTAGTGGAAGGTGGGAAGCATATACAAACAGCCATGTTAGGCTGGGTAGAATTAATGACCCAAGAGAAATTATATATTCAGGCTAGTCTATTATACAGATAGTATGCCGTCAATCAGTCACCTTTTCTTCTGTTTCATGCAAGTATGCGCAACATAAAAACTTTGTATTGTATGTTAATAACTACTTAAGTTACCTTAAAATATCTTATGATACTTCAGTAATTGTGCATGAGCTGTAAATATAAATGTCCGAGAGAATTTACCTAGTTTTTATTTTCTTCTATCAATCATCATTCCACCTCCCCTGTTATAGCTGAAATTGCTGTGTTCCTTTTACATTGTAGGGACTGAATAAATATTTGTTAATTTTCTAATTATCCTGCATGTGGCAGTTTTAGTAAGGAGGATGAGACCTAGTGGCAAAAGTTGTTTTAACTTCATGTTTAGAAAACACAGAAGCTCTTATTCATTACTATATGTAAAGAAGATGCAAAAGTCAATTATTCATTGGTGAACAAGGTGCAGAAAACTTTTAGAAATATAATGTGTTTTGTCACCATAATGTATGAAAAATGCCAGTGGGAGACATAAAAATTGTTTGAAATGTGACTTGATTTGGTTTTGCTTTCAGAAAGTTTTCTCAGATAAATGGTTTGTCTTTGGATTAAACAGAGTGTCTTCACTTCTACTTCATGGTTTGCTCAGAGAAATTTTTTACCAGTTCATCATTTATCTCAGAGAAGATATACTTATACTTACTATTATCTTGATACTTCGTTACTTCATCATTTGACACTGCCATAAACGGTGTCCACTTGCTTAGTCAACAATGTATCATTTTGTTGGACTCAGGAGTCCTTAGGGAAGGTGGCCCCACACGGGAGTCCCCCACTTCGCACGGGGTGGGAGGGCGGTGAGAGATGGGAGTGAGGAAAAAGTGTGCCCAAGGCAGAGAAAAAATTGTTTAAAAAAATCTAGTCACAGATAAATGCCTGATAGCTAAAGAAAAAAATTTGGAAAATTTTTCAAAAGAAAGGAAAAATAAAAAGTAAAACAGCCCAGATGATAACCTTTTTTTTGCCTGGTCTAGACTTTTGGGAGCCAGGTGGTTTTATTCAGTATCATAGTTCAGTAGGAATTTATAAAGGATTGCATTTGTAAATCATGGGTGCTAAATCTGTACCCTCATATTGAAGTCTTTGTATCTATGAAGAAAGTCTACTCCAGAAGCTGCAGTTGCAACGGAACAGAGCAGTTAACTGAGCAGGCACTTAATAGTTCATTTGAGTGCTACCTAGGTTCTGTGGCTTCTTCAGAAGTATTAAGAATGGTTTGTTTGTTCTCTAAGCTTGAAGTCAAGTTGAGGAAAGGGGAAACGGATGCATATAAACAATAACTAATGCATAGTGATATAATCAAATACTAAATATAGACAGAGTTTCTAGAGAAATCCAGAGAAGTTATCATTCACTGCTGTTTACAAGCACCTTATATAAAAACAGGAATTTCAGCAGGGTTTAGAGGTGGATTTCTTGACAGGGGCCTATGGAGGCCAAGGCACAGGGAAGGGACTGAGGACTGACTGGGAAGGCAGGGAAGCTGAAACGAGGTGCAGGGCAGGTTCGAACCTGGATTCTGCCCCTTCCCTCTCTTCTCCTGTCTCAGTCTTCCATAGTCTTCTTTCCACAAATATTTGCTGAGCTACTTTCATGTGTGCCCATTTTTTTAAACTGTGAGCAAAAATCCAATGCATCACGACATTTTTCATGCTCTTCTTGAGCACAAAGGACAGCTTCGTAGAGAGAGATTCATGTGGGTGTCTGTTCCGAGAGCTTCTATCAAATTTTGTTTTTGTGTTGTTAGGTTTTGTGAAAAGAAAAAAACATCAATATCTTGACATGTGGAACTAAATGTTCCCACTGACATTCATGCTATCTGAATTTATTTTATTTTGGTATGAATTTATTTTATTTTGGTATTAATAAGTACCATATCTCTTTATTAAACTTCACATGGGACATTTGGATTTTTCACCATTTAAATGATTTCTTATATTATCTCAAAGGGATCTACTAAGAAGAAAAAAGGTTAATTGGGATTGAAATTGTTGGGGAAATATAATTAGAAACAAAAACTCCAAACCCAGAAATACTCTCCACAAAGGTAGTAGAGAAAGAAGATACTTGTGTTATTGGATAAGCATTAAGTAGAATGGAATGCTTATCGTAAGCCATCCCCCTAAGAGGTTGCAAAGACCAAAAGCAATTTACCCTTTTATACAGCCAAGCAGATACACCCTGCTACATACGTGCTGTCAAGATAAATGACTAGTCCTCACGAAGATTAAATTTGCCTGGCAATTGGGATGACCTAAGCTAATTGCCTTTCTCTGGAGGAGAGGCAAACCTGTCTTTCATCTTATGACAAGAAGTTGTCTTATGGCTTGGAGCAAGGAACCCAAGAAGTTTGACTCTTCTCCAGCAGCCACGGGAGATAGACAGCTAGCTCCCCCTATGTTTGCATTTGAAAAAGAAGGCTCTAGGCCCCTGAGGGAATATTCTGGAGTGTGAGAGTAGCCCCAGGCTTAAAATTAACCATTAGAAAAATTTACACACATTTGGAAAGGGCAGTGAAAGAAATACTAAAAGAAAAAGGAGAGGGGCAAAGTTTGTAACCTTATTTTCAAAGGGAAAAATTAAGCCTCTTATTTTCAATCTGTAGTTATTTGCCTTTACAATGAATAATATCATTGCTTTGTAAGAAAATTAGTCACTATATGGTTTCGGGTCTCCAAATATACTGCTGTCTATTCTAAAAGAAACAAAAAAGGGGCTTTAAAAAATTATCACTCCTCCCACACATTCATAGCCACCGAGTTGCTGGTTAAATTAGCAGGGTATTATTGTGCTTGGGTTTGGCTTTTGTAACCAAAGGTGAGCTTTTGCAGAGAGCAGAATGAACTATATAAACACAACATTGAAAATTACTTTTTTCAGTGGTGTCAGATTGGACATTCTCCGCTTTCCAGTGCCTTTAAGTAAACTCCTCAACTGAAGGACCTAGGTGCTCATTCAGATGCTAATGTTTGGCCATCTGCTTTTCTTTTCAAAGTAAGTCAAGCTGGAGGTCACATGACCCTAATTACTCTAATTATGAGCTTTCTGGGAGTCATTGCTTAGGTCGTACCCTGAGTGAGCATCTGCTGATGACAAGTAGGAGATTGCTAAAGTCAAGCTTCCCTATAAGACAACCAACGAATCATTTCTTGATACGTGCGCAAGGGGGTTGAGAACAGGCCTCCCCAAAATGGTGAGGGGGGCTCACGAGAAATTTTTACCTCTGCCTTAAAGAATTTAAATTAGGGGCCTTGCCTATAATAAAAGTTATCACCAGAAATAACTTGTTACGGTCTATCTACAGGATAGGGCAGGCTTCTAATTACTGAACATCTGCTTTTCTTACTCTTCCTGCAAATGACCTTCCTTCCTCTTCTTTGAAGCCCCACAGGACCATCCTTATCCTTGTCCTTATCCTTTTCCTTATCCTTATCCTTATCCTTTACTTTTTTCTCATCCTTAGCACAGAATGCCATCTATATTTCATTTTCCCTTTCTGTCTCAAAACCTTTCCTGTATGTGGGATCTCTGACTCTCTCCCATTTGTGGGGTTCCCATACGTACATTTGTAATTAAATATGGTTATTTTTGCCTGTTAACTCTGTCTCATGGTGACTTGATTATTAGACCTGCCAGTAAAACCTATTAGGGTAGAGAAAAGTTTCTGCTTCCCCACCGTACATATACAGACCTAAAACCCATATGTTCTAATAAAAGCGTTCCATTCCCCACACAGGTTTTTCCCCCTAAAATTTCCCTGTAGAATTTAGTAGGAGCAGTTTAAAATGAACATTTGTGTGTGTGTGTGTGTGTGTGTGTGTGTGTGTGTGTGTGTGTAAGTTAGCATTCTAAAGAAGGATGTGGAGACAGTTCTAATAATGACTAATAATGGAGCAGCAGCCTTCACCTGCACTAATTTTAGTTCTCTGTGCAGAGGGAAAAGAATGTCACAAGGGCTCAGTCTTTCCAGCAGAAGTGTTCCTTCATATTACTTTGTTTTGTTTTGCTTTATTAATTAGGAGGTGAAGGCCTAACTTCTAATTATAAGGCTGGGTACTTAGGGGAAAAGTGTTCTGACTATATAAGGCCTTCAGAGACATCCTATAACAAGGCAAATTATTTTCCCTTTCATAAGGCCATTCATTTCTCAAGAGCATATAGTTTCATAGGGTAGATTTTATCTCATTCCCCATTGCTTATACTTTTCAGTCTATACAGGACTCACAGTTCCAAATTTCATGAATATTATTAGATTAATTGTTAACCTGGCCCATACCATGGAGTAACTGTTAAGCAAAACTCTGCTCATGCCAAATTGCATGTTGGGCTATATGACAGTATCTTGTCAATACTGTCTGATTAAATTAACATTGATTAATGATGGAAGATTATTATGTCTTCCTTTGAAAATCCCTAATTATGCCAGCCTGCTTCCAAAGTCAAGTTTAGAGCTTCTTAATAATTTCCAATTTCAGTACTGAGGCAAGCTAAGCTTATTTCCATTCTGTGTAAAATGACACCTAATACATTATTTATTAATTAAACAAATGTTTTTGTGAGCACGCAGTGTGCCCACAAGTGTGTTAGAGGGGACATGACAGGCATGGTCTAGTCTAGCTTCCTCTGCCTTAGGTGGCAACTCAAACAAGCCTTGAAGTGCATACGTGAACTTCGCACCACACTTATTTGCCATACCTGACTACAGTGTGGAGTTTGTCAAATGATTTGTCCTCATCTATTAACAATTCAAAAAGGCATCAGCTGATGGCTTCTAAAAGCCATTTTGTAGCAGCACCTGTCCAGCCCCTCTCCGCCCACCCCCCCCCCCCCATTTTCTTTGCTAGGAAAGGACACAACTTACTCTTTAGGAACAAGGGGTATCTGATCGCATCATATCGTTTTCTTCCCACTTCACCTGTCTGTTTTAATGTTTGTCTTCTTTCTTACAAACATGTTCATCTTAAAAAAAAAAACAACAACCCTGCTTTCCCCGTAATGATTGATTCTGTCTGTCCTTCTGACTTTTCAGAGAAAGAACAGTGAAGAGGCTGTGACGTATTAGAACTCTGTCACCTGGCACTCTGCTTCGCAAAGATAACGTTAGGAACACATTCATGGCCCACCTCACCTCATAATTCTGGAAACTGGAATTTTGAGATCAAGAATTTAAGGTTCACTTGTTCCATTCTATGCCATATTTTAAAGAAGCTTCACATGCTAAATTCAATAGTTATTGTTTTTTTCTTTATTCTCTAGTTATTGTTTTCATGAGTACCAGAGCCCCCATATTATTTTTTTCAACAAATGATAGATTATTTGTTAACGTAGTTCAGTTCAGCCATATAAGATTTCACATCCGTAAAATCGTCAATCACACACAAAAATATTTTGATAGTTCGTATGTTTAGAGTTTTTGTTCAGAAAATATTATCTTTATAAATATAAGTCAAATACGTATATATTTTTTCTGCTTAGTTTTAGAGAAGCAACGAAACCCTGTGTAAGCTACTCCTCATGCTACAGCAACCACACAGCTCACTCAGCCCCATTCCTAGCAGTTTTGGTCGAAATGATGGGGCTCCATTTATTTCACCATTGGTTCAGATGAGAACCAATTGGATCTCATCTGTGAGATGAGAGACCATATCAAGAATAGAGAATAGCATAGACTCAAAGAGCTAATCAGAGCAGGAAGGCTCTGCACTTCTGAATCAAAGCAGACGTGAGGAGCATCATAAATGTGGCCAGAGCAAAAATGATGGCATTTGTTACAAAAGAGCATTTTGAACTGTGAGGGCAGAGGAACGGAAGTGAGCTGCAAGAAGTGAGCAGGATGCATGGTGCTAACTCGTGTCATTGAAGTAGGTTGATGAATCTTCAATCTCAGATTGAGAAGAATATTGCCCTGTCTTATATGATGTTTCAAGAAATGTTTATGACAAATACTTTCCCAAATAACTTGAAAATGCTATGAATAGTATCAATACTTTAAAATTTGGAGTCACTGATTAAGGACTCAAATCAATATATAAAATAAGTTTAAAAATTATTCGTAGGTGAAGAGGCTGGCAGTTATAAGTCTCTTCCAATAAGAGGGGCGTGGCCTAACACTTCAATCTAGGAAATTATTATTAGACTCATTAATTAAGGTCTTTTTAAAAGGGTTTTTTTTTGCCTATTTACTTTTGGTCAAATCTTAAATCTTCCTCATTTAGGAAAAGTTTAGTTGATGTCCCTTCTTCAGAAATAAAGGTGTTTTATTCTAACATTTTACATTTTATGGACGGGAAACACAGACCAGCAAACTAGAGACACCAACTCAACACAGCTGCTGTGGTGGGTGATGAAATGGGTGGTCATGACTCTCAGGAATTTACAGTTGTCTCTTCCTGTTTGTCTCTGGTTGCCTGAATCTGGCTTCAGATATGACATAGTGCATGCTTGCGTAAAGCCTGGTAAGGCACAAATTAAATATCCATATTTGCATTCACCTTAAATTAGTTAGTATCAGCAAATAGTTCTTTAGCCTCATATCTTGCCCCCTCCCCTCTTCTTCTGTGTTTTGTTTTTGTTTTGGTTTTTTTTTTCCCTGTTGGATGCCTGCTCAGACAGCAGTTTCTCAGGGAAGCCTTCCCTCCATTGGGCCACACGTCTCAGCTCTGCACTCCTATAACTACCTAGCTCTGGTCTACCATGGCAGTTCACTTCATGTGCATTCCTAAATCAACATTCGTTTTCCTTATTAATTAGGTGCTAAGTTCCTTAAAGGCAGAGACCATATATGCCTTCTCATGCCTTCTCATCACTGTCTTTCTGGAACCTTGCATCCTTCCTGATAGAATTTTTGTGCTCATTAAGAGTTGCTTACCCTCCCTGTCACTCCTGTCGCTGGTGGTGGGTTGCTGTTTTGATCATCCCCAGTGCCTTGTGTGCCCCTCTTTGTTGCTGTCCTGAGCATCCCCTCCTAACCACTCTGCCTGGGCCACCATCTGCCTGGGCCTTCTGCCTGTTGGAGGCTGAACCTGCAAGCTGGGTCTCCCTTCCTGCCTCTCCTGACCTGCAGCTGTCTTGTTCTTCCCCACCGGAGCCCTATTATTACAGCCGTCTGACATACTGCTACGTATGTGCCCTGAAGGAACTTGGTAAATAAGAAGAAACCTCTTCAAACTGCATGAGAAGCAGCCACAGACCTGTTTAGCTCTATTTGGCTTTTCATTATCCTGTTTCCTTTTGCCAGATGGTCTGAACCAAGGATGGAAGTGCCCTAGATTCCCAGATTCGCCTTTTACAGATTCAGTGTTAAGCACTTCGTGGTGTTTATATTTTAAGCATAACTTTTATAAACCTCTATTTTGAAGAGCCATGACTAACTATGGGTGCACATAAAAGGAAAGTTAACGGAAATGAAAAGTCCCCTTCAAATCTGTCTTTGAAGGCGTCTCGTAATTAGGAAAACAGACGCCGCGCTGCTGCCTTCCCCAAAGACTTGTCTTAGTGTCCTCCTCTCATTCGCCGAACATTTGGAATTCAGTGGCGCTTGTTAAAAAAAAAAAAATACAGGGAAACAGCTTAATGTTATCAAAAGCCTCCATAATGCGGTGTGAGTAAATGTCGTTTCACGGCTTATTTTCGTATCCTGGAGAGGTTGGCATGGAAACCTTGAGGGCATTTTAGATGCTTGAGACATAAAGGTTTTCATTTTGAAAGTCCTATTCCTAATTTATTTCTACTTAGAATCGATGTTAAGGCTTATTTCTATCTGATTTTAGGAATATGATCTTTTTCATAAGCAGAAGCAGCCCTTTAGTCTAATTTTGTAGGATAAATATATATTTTACTAGAAAATGATGAGGAGGTAGGCAGGGTCGGGGATAACCGTCAAACCTTAAACAATTTAATTTGTTGGATACAAATGTAGACTCTGGTTCCAGCACTTTCAAGCTATGACAGTTGCTATGTTGGTGGCCTCAAAAAGTGAGATAAAAATTGATACAGTAGTAATCAAAGGTCATAAATGAGGTAACATATATAATATACTTAGCAGAGTTTCGTATAGGCACACATTCATCCGCATTCATTCTTGTGTTTGTGAAACACAAGGAGACTGGGGGAAAGAAACATTTCACAAAATACCTGGTTGCAAAAACATTTTTTTACCGGCTGTCCTCATCTGAATCTTTATGTCTTGTGCGTGAATACTGTGAAATGGTGGTTTTAGAAGTCTTAAGACCTTCACTAATTTAAATGTGGATAAGCTTTTATGGGTTAAAACAAGGGTGTGAACAAGTTCCATATCATTTTTTCCCCAATTCATTGCCTGTTGTGGTGTTCTGTTATTGACTGGAGCTCTTCTTGCCCCGTGATAATTACTGACCATCAATGTTCCTTGGGACCCGGAGACCTGGGTTCAATTCTTGCCTCTTCTACTAAGCAGATGTGTGACCTTGAATAAGGATTTTCAACTCTGGAAACAAAGAGTTGTAACCTTTCAACAAAGGTTTTCTTATATATAAATTAAGTAGTAGTCAGTCCTATGGTTTCTAATGAATGTGTATTTTAGTTTTTAAATGCTATGATTGTGTCAGTTCTGGGTGTCAGGATGGGGTCTGAGTTTCTGGGTGCCGTTTTTCTTGCCACTGCCCACTAAATTAAAATATCATATTGGGAATTATATAAAGATTATTTTCCATTCTTTACAGCCCTCAATCTGCCCAGAGGTTGTCAAGCTTTTAATGACTTCTAAGTAAATTAGCTACTAATTTTTTATAACTTGGAATCTCAGAATATTTGGCAAGTTTGATGACACTCGTTTTCCAAAAAACCCTAGCAAATAAAAGATGATTATTGCTAAGTCTATTTTTAAAAACACAGGGGTCAGTTTTCCATATTCTTATTTAAAGTGGCATTTCTTAAGCACAAGACAGCCAAAGAACAATTGGTATATTTGATACTAAAATAACCAAATGATATGAGTATGTTATGATGAGAGAGCAACACAAAGGAGCAACTTTAATGTTACAAAATCTGCCAGTGTGTGGATGACTATTAATTCATGGAAAGCTAATCTGTAGGCAATGACTTGCTGAGCTGAAGGGGTTCTGTCAAAACAAGTTCTTTCCTGGATGGACTAACCCTTGGAGTGACTTGGGTGAGAGACAAAGATAAGTATGCCTCTGGTAAGGGTATCAATGGCATAATTATACAGATCTCATACTTCAAAACTTCATGGATTGAGTGCTGACCTGCGAACCAAACAGCTGCCGGTTTGATTCCCAGTCAGGGCACATGCCTGGGTTGCAGGCCAGCTCCCCAGTTGGGGGCAAATAAGAGGCAACCACACATTGATGTTTCTCTCCCTCTCTTTCTCCCTCCCTTTCCTCTCTCTAAAAATAAATAAATAAAATGTTTAGGAAAAAAAACTTCAATCCTTATAACTAAAGTTTCACTAAGCTACCAGAAGAATCTCGATTAATTTTGGAAATTCCATTAACTTCTCTATTCTCTTTTCAAAAACCAAACATTCACATGAAATTCTGCATAATTCAAGACTACATATGTCATTTTGTTCAAACTCTTAGTTTCTAGATAAATTTCATTTTTTTCCCTCCTGAAGAAAGTCTGGGAAAAAAATCTTCACTATAGTAACTGATTAGTTCCATTTCCTGCAGTATTTCTTTTCTTGTGGTTGCTGGTTTCCAGCCAATTCTATTTTTGTATTTATATTCTCCATTACATTTTTTTTCTGAGTTGAAGAATTTTTGTGTTTTTCATTTTGTCGAAATGGAACTTTTCTCATGTCATGTCATGATTTTGATGTTTTCAAAGCTTAAAATGCAGTGCAGAAAATATATGTCTACATAATTAAGCATATCATGAACTTTTTAAAAAGATCTGATAATGTAAAAAGTCTTTCCAGCCATCAGTGGATTGGGAATGCCCAACCACTTTTTCTTGAGACCTGTGTTTTCAAATGTAGCAGTCAGCTTGATGCAGCTGTGTTTTAAGAGAGAAAACTAAGAGTCTAGGAAGTGACTTCATGAGAATGCAGAAAACTAAGAGATTAAATAATAATAACATACAAAGACAAATAGCATATTTTACTGTGTGAGTGCCAGACAATTCTGAAAGTGGAGGAATATGCAATTTAAAAATATGCAAATGAATGTCCACATATGAATACATAAGAGAAGTACAGGAGTGGGTGTTGGAGACATTTTTCAGTTTTTTTTTTTTATGGTTGTTTTCGTGTGTGTGTTTAGAGCATTCTGTAGTTATTTGGATGGGATGCATGAACATTTGCAGTTCGGAATGTAAGCGGTTTTAACTTAAAAAAAGCAAAGACTTTCCCTGGGAGCAAATTCTTCTATTTTTCCGTCTCTATACTGTATGTTGAAGAATAGCCGAGAAGATACTAGGAGTTCTAGAGTTTACCTTCTAATTGAACTGTCTGTGCTAGGTGCTTTCAGAAACGGCTGACCTGAGTCCTATTCTCTGCCATCCTGAAAGTGAAAGAAGGAAGTGTCACTACAGTAAGAACTCTAACGAAATCAGAGTATTCCTATTCCGGTTTTCTGATCTTGGTCATTGTGTGTTGGAAAGACTTCATTTCGGACCTCAAATGTGGAACATGCAAAACTGTTTCCTAAGCCTGACCCCCCACTGCACGTCTATGTGTGGGTCGTCCTTTGGAATCTGTAAAGCTGACCGACCGTAAAGCCAGCAAAACTTCCTCTTCTCACCCAGACCTGCTTGAACTAGATCTGTGAACAGTGAATGCATTGGGCCTCTAGGCAGGAGGGCTCTCACGAATTCTACACCCTCACTATCTGGAGTTCTTTATACTAATCCTGGCATCTGGGAGATAAATAATTACTAAAGTTACAGGTTGGAACTGTCTCAATTTCTTGCGGCAGCTCTTATGTCTGATATCTGGTAGGCACCTTTCCCACATTACCCTGTGCGAAAAATGAACACTAAACTCCACCCGACCCTGCCCATTTTCTTTTTTCTCCCTAGCATTTATAGATGTGTCTGATGCGTTTTATATTTATGTGTGTAATTATTTATTGTTTATGTCCCCTAACTAGCATGCTCATGAGAGCAGGAACATTTTCTGTTTGATCACCACTGAGTCACTAACTTCCAGTCCAGTTTTTGGCGCATAGCAGATTCTAACTGACTATTTGTTGAGTGCGTGAATGTACTTGCTGCTGTCTTTATGCCTCCACTGATGTTCACCGGTCCTTGGTCTTTCCCCATCACACACGTACACTCTGCCTCTCTTCTCTTTTTCTCCACTTCCCACAATTCTGATCCTTAATAGTAACTTTCTTTACTACAGTGAAATTACCTACTCGAATAAGGAACCACCTCTGCTAGATCTTTCTCACGTGCTTAGTGTGACACCATCTGTGGCCAGCCATGCCCTCCTAGAGATGAAGTTTGAACTCCCTCTTTGATTTCCTTACTGTCTTCCTCGTTGTGGGACAGTGGTTCTCATAGTGTATTCCCAGGGCCCAGCTTCAGCATCAGCATCAGCAGGGAACTCATTAGAGTTGTAAATGTCCAGGCCCTGCCCAGACCTACTGAATCAGAAACGTGGGCACAGCCCAACAACCGTTTCTCAAACCCTGTAAACAATTTTGGTGCTAACATCTGAGAATCACTGATAGGACACAGATTTCATTCATGACTTTGTTTTTAACTTCTTATAAACCCTGTAATTTCTCTGGATTTATTTCTTCAGGAGCTCATTATACTAAATTTTCTATCTAGGTTAATACAGGGGTTTAAGATGTATTTACTAAACCGTGGGGTGGTGGACAGACTCTGTGAAACTATGTGCCCTTGCGGAATTTTGTAGCATAGGAGCCATCTTATTTATTTATTTATTTATTTATTTATTTATTTATTTATTTATTTATTTATTTATTTCAGAAAATAGTCAAAGTCAAGATTCTGGAACATTCGACTCTATCTCCCAATCTCTTTTTATGTGCCTGCCTCCTCTATCTTCCACCCTCCCGCCCGTCTCCCCGCTTCCATGGCACATGTAAATTCAACTCCGTTCTGCTGGAGGTGACCCACAGTTCTTCAGGGAAAATAGTCAAAATGACTAATTGGGTCTAAGCCCCAAAAATAAAGCACTTTAGAACAAGAACTGTTACATATATAAAAATTCTCCCCCTGGAAATTCTGTTTTAGAAAAAGAAATAATTGCCAATTTAAATTTTTTAGGTACTAAATCTGTTTTAATTTATAAAATAATGATACATTATTGCATTTTTTCTATTCAGACCAGTCCTGTCCCTTATGGAAAGATATTTCTGACACTGCATGTCACTCTTCATTTGATTATAATCTGGTTAACACGCCGGCAGTTCGATTCTTTGCAGGCGTGGCTTCCAGCCCCCAGCCCTTTCTCTCTGGCTGAAAGAACTCCGGGATCAGGCCTCTGCCTCCCAAAAGGAACTGGCAAGGTGGCTGAACCCGTGTTATCATAGGACCTACAATACATGTACATAGTTCTCCTCGGTCATTTAAACAAATCGTTTTTCAAAGCAGAATCACATCTCCGGCCTCCCTTTCTAGGGAAGACGAATTAATTATGGTCCCTAAAGAATCTGTATGTCTGAACTAAGAATAAGGAGGAGCTGTTTGTGCTTCAGAATGGGGCATTACAGCCAGGAAGGTGGGGATGTGGGCGAAGCAGCAGTAGGTGTCCAGGATGGAGACAAGACTGAAGTCTCCTTGCCTACAATGCTGGAGCAACAAGGACATTGCCTTTTGAAGGAAAATAAACAACTTTGGAAAGACTTGTTATCAAGACTGAATTTAATTAACAGGGTATTCCATCCAAACCGACTTGTAGTCAGTTGTCTAAACGAAATAAGTAAACTTTCGAGCAATTGCATGAGTGCTGTATAAAGGGGTGGTAAATGAGCCCATGGGCTGAGGATCATTGCCTGGAGTGAGGGAGAAACAGCATATATCTCCTGTGAAAATCATGGGCATTACTGTTAAGTCTATTAAAATAGCTCATCAAGAGAAAAATATGAGTCTGATACTCAGGAATGTTATTTATTAGTGTATCCAATTTTATAATGGCAAAGGGCCCCCGATGATCCCTTTGTAATTGTTCTAAAAGTACATTTCCTTTTTAAATAAGTAGGAGGCAAGCAGATTCATCAGTTTCTAAAGGATATTAGCAACATGAAAAAAGTGATCCAGAGGGAAGCAGTACATACTTTGAACAAAAGTATATGTCACTAAGTATCCGTAAGCCATTTATTTTTTCATTTTAACCAGAAACTTTAATTGTACTCCTATCCATAGTAGACCAGTTACTCACTTCTTGACTCCTAAAGATATCTGTTAGGATTACATATGGCCTGACTATTTACTTTCCCGTTAGTGACCATAGGAGAGAAACAAACCTAATAATTTATGAGTGTTGGGAACACAGTTTTTCTTAGGTGTATTTAATTTTGACTAGATCCAGGGGGAGTGACAAAGAACCCCTGAAATAACAGGAACTTAAGCCAGCGCAAGTTTGGCATAGTGTTCCATGGTCATCAAGGACCCAGCGGCCCTCTAATATTTTTGCCTTGTCACCCTTAACACGCAACTACCGTTCCGTATGCAGGACAGCTGCGTCAGCTCCCACTGTCTCTGCGCACGGGCGTGCTGGAGATGGGGGAGGGAGAAGAGCAGGAGAAGGGCATGGGTTCACCCTGTACGCTTATTACCTCCTAGTCAAACATACATCTCAGTGCCACCGACCAGCGTTTATTTGGTAACACTTTGCTATCGAGGTGAAATGTGGCCTTTATTCAGAATTAACATGTGCCCACCCAACATTTGAGGATTCTTTTGCTGAACTGGAGGAAGAGAATGGATAATGGAGGATAATTTGTAGCCTCTGCCACACTAGAATTAGAACTATTTATTTTTTTTAATCAGGGGAAGAAGTACAGATTATTAGGGTTGTGAAAACTGTTCACTGCTCAGTTACATGATTATAGATAGGACAAATATAGACAGGAAATTAAATATCTCTTATAAGTTGATAATTTGTGATTTTAAAGTTGCCTATTATTTATGAAGCTGAGTATTTTTCTCAGCTTGAATTAAATCATAAATCCTAGTAATTTGTATTGATAAGAGGAAAAACATGTATAAAATTTCGGGCAGCGTGCTAGGTTTCTGATCTATACTATCATTTTTTCTTAATAACCATCTAGTATTACATAGTTTAAGATTCTGCTTTCTTTTTTTTTGAGAAGATAATTCTGCATTTATTTTGTAATATTTTTGATAACCCAGAAAATTAATTTTGTAATTTCAATTTGTATTACTGTTATACAAAACATAAATTGTGTCAACAATAATTTTGATAGGCAACTTGAAAAATTTAGTTTGTACTTCCTATACAAACTCTGCACAATATGCTCTACAGTATTCACAATGGCCATTTTATCCATTCGGATTTAATGGGTTTTGGTGAGAACTGCAAAGTAGATAGTGGCTGTACTTGGTACTTGAAAGTTTTCACCTACTTATTTTTTTAAAAAAATTTTTTAAATATATTTTATTGATTATGCTATTGCAGTTGTCCCATTTCCCCCCTTCTCTCCCCTCCACCCTGTACCCCCTCTCCCACCCTCGTTTCCCCCCTTTAGTTCATGTCCATGTGTCATACTTGTGAGTTCTTTAGCGTCTACATTTCCCGTACTATTCTTGCCCTCCCCCTATCTATTTTCAACCTACATTCTATGCTACTTATTCTCTATACCTGTTCCCCCCTCTCCTCCTCCCACCCCCCTGCTGCTAACCCTCCATGTGCCCTCCATTTCTGTGGTTCTGTTCCTGTTCTACTTGTTTACTTAGTTTCTTTTGGTTTTGCTTTAGGTGTGGTTGTTAATAATTGTGAGTTTGCTGTCCATTTACTATACATGTTTTTTCTTTATCTTCTTTTCTTAGATAAGTCCCTTTAGCATTTCATAAAATAAGGGCTTGGTGATGATGAACTCCTTTAACTTGACCTTATCTGAAAAGCACTTTATCTGCCCTTCCATTCTAAATGAGAGCTTTGCTGGATAGAGCAATCTGGGATGTAGGTCCTTGTCTTTCATGACTTGGAATATTTCTTTCCAGCCCCTTCTTGCCTGTAAGGTCTCTTTGGAGAAATCAGCTGACAGTCTGATGGGAACTCCTTTGTAGGTGACTGTCCCCTTATCTCTTGCTGCTTCTAGGATTCTCTCCTTCGTTTTTACCTTGGCTAATGTAATTGTGATGTGCCTTGGTGTGTTTCTTCTTGGGTCCAGCTTCTTTGGGGCCTTCTGAGCTTCTTGGATTTCTTGGAAGACTGTTCCCTTTGCCAGATTGGGGAAGTTCTCCTTTATTATTTGTTCAAATACGTGCTCAATTTGTTGCTTTTCCCCTTCCCATTCTGGTACCCCTATAATTCGGATGCTGGAACGTTTAAAGGTGTCCTGGATGCTCTTAAGCTTTTCCTTGATTTTTTGAATTCTTATTTCATCATGCTTTCCTGCTTGGTTGATTGTATCTTCCTTTTGGTCCACTGTATTGTTTTGAGACTCAGATTCCTTCCTTTCACTATTGGCTCTCCTCCGCGTATCTTCCTGCATCTCTTTTATGGTACCCTGCATCCTTTCATCTAAATTGTGCCCAAAATCAACCAATTCCGTGAGCTTTCTGATCACCAGTGTTTTGAACTGCGCATCTGATAGATTGGCTATTTCTTGGTCGCTCAAAAGGATGAGTCCTGGGGGACTGATGTGTTCTGTTGGAAACATGTCTTTCCCTGTCTCTCCTTTTTTTTTTTTTCCGGTCTGGTGGCTCTTGTTACGGTGGGGGGCGGAGCCTTAGGTGTTCACGGGGCTGGGCACCCCAGTGGCTAGATTGTGACGTTATATGTGGGGGTGGGGGTGGGAGCGGGGACGGGAGGGGACAATGGTGGTAGTTCCGTTCTCCTGGGCTCAGGACCTTCCTTGGGATCCTGGGCTGCGAGCTCTGCCCTGGTCCACAATCGCTGTCTCACTGGGTCCGCCAGCCGCAGCTTGCATACTCAGGGATCACCGCTGCGATCTTGCGTCCCAGATGGCTGTCGCACCGATTTCACACCAAATTTTCCCCAACCTCTGCACGTTGCCGACCCACACCAGCCCCGCGCCCACCCGGCTCATCTTCTCCTACCAGTCTGGATATATGGGTCTACTTCAACTTCTTGGCTGTCCGACTTCCATTCAGATAAATCCTATATCAGTTCTGAGTGTTATTCTATCTGTAAATTATTGTTGTTCTAATCTTGGTTGTGGGAGGAGGTATGGTGCGTCCACCTATTCCTCCATCTTGCCGGAAGTCTCAAGATTCTGCTTTCTAGAAGAATTGATGAGCTTGCTCAAGATCACATAGATAAGAATAAATGGAGATGGATTTTAATGCATATCTGTATGGTCACAAAATATTTGTTCCCCCCATGTTTTTTCTGTATGCTAATAGCTTCTCACTGTCACTGGCACTGTATTTGATTTGTCCAGCCATCTTTCGATCTGCCTTCTTAAGGATTTTACCTCTAGCTACAGATTGAATGAATCAAATAGTGAATTCACTATTTTTGCTGATTCTGTGAAACATTTCTTTCATTTGTAGACTACCTAAAGTTATCTAATCACTGAACTATTTTTGATTTCTGATCAAAGCCAAGTAATGGCTAAATTTTGAGAGCAAATTAGGTGACATAATTAGTGGAAAATTCAAAGTGGATTTTGTTTCTTTATAAGAAAACGAGAGAAAGAAACAAGTTAATAGGAAAGAAAAGACAATGTGTGTTCTTGGTTTCCAAGTTCCTAACGCACCTGAGTCTCCTCATATTGTGGGCTTATTTTGTATGTATTCTGTGTCCCAAAGCATCTGCTCTTCCTCTTTCAATTTTATTTTTCATCATTCAATAGTCCATTTAAAGCCACTTAATTTAAGAAAGCATGTTTAGTGCCATTTAGTGGTTAATACACTTGGATGGTAATAGTAAAGAAAATGCAAACACTCCATTTATGAGCCTGAAACAGACTTGCATGAAATAAGTTTTAAAACAATTAAATATATGCTTGCCACATTTATGCATATTAGCCTTCAGAATACTGAGACAGAAATTAAATAAAGTTTTCCTTCGGTACTCTTGCAATGTTTATTGGCTGACGAATGTGACTACTTGTCCTTATGCTTTAAAACAGTTTTTTAAAATTTAAGTTATCTTAACTAAATTCTGAAATTTGAGTAATTAAGTTTGCAATATATGAATTATTGGTTTCAACTATCTTTACAGACAACTCTTTGTTATGGTTTTAATGCTAAATTTGAGTTTCATTATTAAGGTATGAAAAGTTTTGGGCATTAACCAAATCAGGGTACCCTTATCGACCAATCTTAAAGAAGGATCTTAACGAGGAAAAGACTTTAAACAATGACATTTCTTTCTAAAATACAGATGTTGGTTGTTTCCTTCCTCTAGGTAGTTGGAAAGTAGGAGCCCTTGGGATGACTTCGACTCTCCTCAGGTCTAGGGTTTACTTATTTCTCATGGGCCTTTCATTATCACCATCTTCATCATCATGGCTCATTTCTTTTTTACTGAGTGCTGAGCCCGTACCATATGTTATTGTGCCGAACCCATACATTAGTTCTAGGAACTAGGTAATAATATTTCCCCATTTTAAAGATGATATAACTGAGGTTTAGTAACATGGAACAATTTCCCCGTGGTCTCAAGGCTGATAGCTGAGTGGGCCTCATTCAGGCTGAGAGCGTCTGAAATCCACAGCCTGCCCTCAAAACCCTGCCGTGATGCCCAGACACACCCTCTCACCGACCCTTAAATCTGATTCTGGCCACATCGGGGTGGCTCTGTTTGAGTGCTCTATCATTACATCTTCTATCCCCAAGTTCAGCTGGCCCACCCTGGAATTTTGAGTCACAAAATGAAGGACGTTCTCTGTCTTCACGCCAGGGTGGACGTGGACTAGGTCTAAAGGCTCCGTGCGTTTGCTGTTTTCACTCAATTGGTAAATTGTTTTAGTTGACCGATAAATTGAATGAAATTTTCACCAGTGAAGTGAGTAGTACCTTCAAATCCTTGGTGAACTCATGAAGAAGCTGCAGGCTGCCTGCCTCTCACCCTTCCCCACACACCACTTTCCTTTCCAGACTCAGGCTCGGCCCTTCAGGGGCTCCACACTGCATTTTGTGCTTGATGCCCCTTTTTACAACTTCAAAACCAAGTCTTAAAAATGAGCGCAACTCCACCTTTGCCTTATTCTTCCCTGTTGCCCCCACCTCCCTGGTCAAGATATATTTTTAAATCTGTTTGTTCTGTATTCACTGTGGAATTTTTAGAAAGTACAGAACAGTATAAAGAAACAGAAATAAACATAGAGCCCATAACTCTACCCTCCAGATGCTACAGTAGACATTTTGGCAAATTTCCCTCAAGCTTCTTTTGTCTGAAAAATTTCTAAGGCATGAGGAATTATTTCATTAATAGGACACAGTCTTTTACAACAAAGGCCCGATTGTCAGGGCTTCGTTCTAGTTGAGATCAGACAGAAGTTTCTGGTGGTTCTGGGCTGTCAGTGGGGACCGAAGTTGGTTTATGTTGTGGAAATCAGTGTGATGCTACCCTCCAGGGGAGGACCAGAGAGGATGGGGATGAGACCAGGCGAAGGTAGCTGGTCCAGGTAAGAGAGTTCTTCTTAGGAATTCTATTCATACAAGGGCAGGGGAAGTAGGGACCTGGTCCAGCTGTTGGGAATGGGAGCTGAGTGATGGCAGAAGGAGCCAGGGAATCCCCAGAGACTTGGGCTGCAAAGGGCTAGCTAGCTGCCAGGCTGCCCGGCTGCCCCAAAGGACCATGCAAAATACCAAGATAACCTGCCAGAATGTGTTCGACCTCCACCTTGAAGCAAGGCTAGCTTGATTATTTCTGAGCTCTGCAAGTAACTCATGTGCGACCTTGTGTTGGTTTGCCATCAATAACTGTTAACATTGCTTGAGTATGTGTCCAGCACCGGCTAATCTATTTCCTGGTGTTATCTCATTCAGCCCCTACTACAAGTCCACTAATGCTAGGATCTCCATTTTACTGATAAGGAGTCGGAGGCCTGGAGAAGCTGAGGGCTTTGCCTAAGGCCACTTGGATAAATAGAGGAACAGGAATTCCAGCCCAGGGGTTGTCAGACGCCAGGGTTCTCACTCTTTAATTACCACCCGGTCTGTGGTTTAGTCTTTTGTCTGGGGCTTATGGTGGGATGCTAACCTTCTGGGATACACTGTTCAGTGTTTGTGTGTGTGTGGAAGGAGGTGTTTTCTGGAGATCTTCAAATTAATGCACAAGGGTGACATTGTTTAGCCTTACAAAGTTACTTTATAGAAATCTGATCTATAAATGTGTCAAATATTAAAACGATCTCCTGACTTGAAAGTATTCTGGGCTCTTGAGTCTGCCAACTTTTTTTTTTTTTGAGCTGGATCTCAACTTTATTCAGTTAGAATATAGAATTATATAACAAGATTCCCTTTCTTAATTGCCACAAGTTCTAAAAAGTTACAACTCCATATTTAATGAATGTCAAGCATTGAAATAGCAAGTGTTAAAGCTCATCTGTAGCAACATGAAGAAGTGTCCATGTGGTCACGAGGTCATATACCCTGACTTGCATTTTGTTGAACAAAATACTTGGATATTCTGTTAAATTGAATACTAGCATTTTATTTTTTACAGCTTTTGGAGGGATATAATCCATATGCCATTCACTACTCATTTTAAGTATACGATTCACTGGTTTTTAATTTATTCACAGGTATATGAAACCATCACCACAGTCAACTTCAGAACATTTTTATCACGTCATAAAGAAATCTCAAATGCTTTAGCTATCATCTTCCCAACCCACCCTCATCACCAGACCTAAGCAACCATTAATCAACTTTCTGTCGCTATAGATTTTCCTATTCTAGATTTTTGTAGGAATGAAATCGTATACTAGGTGGATTTTTGTGACTGACTTCTTTCACTTAACATAATATTTTCTAAGTTCCTCCAGGTGGTAACATGTACCTATTGTTCTTTGTGTTACATTTTTTTCTAAGGGATCTCACCCTTGATGCCAGTAAAATGTGACTCCCTGTGTGTCCTTGAAAAATTTAATGGATACTCATAACATTTCCAAGGAGGGCTTATTATCCTAAGTTTTGCAGTGTTGTAGATAGGTACTTCGGTTCTCGCCAAGCTTCAAGAACGCTGTGGACACTTTCGGAGATGCCCGTGTCCTCTTCAGCTCCTTTCTATCAGCATAAATGCATATTCCAGGCACACATGCTCGGGTCAGTGCAGTCTTCCCTGGACTTTTGTAAAGTATATTTTCTTGCAAAGGAAACTAATCAATGGCTTGGAATTAGAGTAAAAAGAAAGTGTGAAGCAAATAATGAGAAAGCAGAGTGTTCAATACACTTTGGGGAGGCTTATGGTTTTATACGCTGTTAATAAAATTGCAAAGCAGAGTAGAACTGTTGGTAAATGATGTATTATCTTTTTATTACTTTTTGGGTTTTCTCAGTTATACCATTGTATGTATGTAGTACACATACACAGCACAGTTGTATGTGTGTCACATGTATTACTATGTTGTATGTATTGCCTTGCAGGTGTTCCCAGTTATACCAAATTAACAAAATTAATTGATTAAAATAATAGAGAAGCTAATATAATTTAATTTTTACTTATTCTTTGTTCCTCATTGTCTTTTTTCTGTAAACTGATGTGTAATAGTAACTGAACTGGGATAAATGTTGTAAATCTTTGTTCTATTGATTCATTGTACATTTGTAAGGCTAGAATAATTTTATCCCCCCCCAGAAAATTAGCTTTTTGAAAACTTTTTAAATGAAAGAGCTCATAGATTAAAATAAAATAAATTCTAATAAGTTGGCATTTTAATTATGCTTTTTATTTGAGCACTGTTTCAGATTGACACATCTAAACTTTGAAAGTCTTCTCCTAAACATTTGCCAGTCACCTAACCTGTGCCATAAACTGGACTAGGTGGTTTCAAGTATATCTCAATTATTTATGACATATGCAAATATAAAATACACTGGCAAAATGATTTTCACATTTTCGTAGTAGTTCCAACTATTTATTCCCTGTCAAAACTTTTAATGGATATATCACTACACTTCATTTTGAGTTTGAGCTGACATCAGGAAAACCAAGGAGTTGAAAACATAGATTTTCCTGGCAAATTCAGAGTTTGATATGCAGTCATAGAGCTGATCATGGACTCAGGTACAAAAAAATACTGATAATAGTAGTTCATATTGGGAAAGTACTAGACCTGTCCATTAACACCAGCTAATTGAGTGCTTCTGCCCTAGCTATCAATAAGCTTTTGCAGACTGATTATTTAGAATGGATTCAGAGTTTGTAGAATAGACAACATATAATTGAAAGCTTTGACTGAGCCATAAGGTGGTTTTGATTGCAATATATTTGGGTCCACTGTAGTAACTCTGGGGATTATTTCATACTTTCCGTGCTTCAAAATTGTTGACCTTCTCTTCTGTAATAGCTCTGGAATCGTATTTTGATATCTGTTCAAAGAATGTTTGGCATTATTAAGACAGTCAATAATATTGGTTATATTAACTTAAAGATTGTGCTCTTCAAGCACATTTTTATAAGGAAAATGTTTACCTGTTACAATATGAAGCTAATTTAGTGTCACTCTGTGTCATGAACTTTGTTTCTTTTTAATCTAAAGAATTTTTAAAATATGGTAATATTTTTCATAAACCTGTGAAAGGTCTGAATAGTTAACTTGCCTGTCCAGGATGGAAGTTTTTGTCTTCATCCTTTGTTTCCATTTCATTCTAGTAGGATGCCCCCACCTCGTGTTTGCAATGAGCATGTTTACTAATTGCGTGCACATGCTCGGAGGGCAACTTGCAACAGTGGGGAGCTGTGTATCGTAGGGTCTTTCCTTATAAAGGATCAAACGATACTGACCCGAGAGTAAATAGTGAATGCTATAAATTAGTACACCCATGTTATCACCCTACCAACCACACTCGAGCAAGCGTTACTTCTGCCACTTGGCTCTGCATAGCTGTGTGGTCAGCAGGTGAGTTAACACAAGATCTAACTAAAAATTTAAGTCTTTATTCCAGAATATCATCAATTACCAAAATTATATTTTGGTAATGCATTGCTTTCTGCATTAAACAACAGGATCACATAGGAAAGATATTTTAATGTTTTGTCAAAAAACCAGTTATACGGGTATGGTCTTGAATTAAAAATTAATTAAGCTACTAAAATACACTTGATTCTTACAAAAGGAAACGGCAGATTATTTTTTCATGAGTAACTTAATAACAACAATGGTATTCTTTGTTAGCTGTGCTAACACATCTATTTAAGAGTTAGTTAACTTCCTTCTTACCAAGCAAACGTAGGGACTCAACAGAGAGTCCCAGAGATTTCATTAAATCGTTCTGATCTGTGCTGGGAAAGAAATACTTGTTTTTTCAGCATCTCAGTTTCCTAATGAATTTTTATTAACTGCGTAGGCAGAGGGAGGTACTGTGGAAATGTAATACATGTTTTAATCCAAAGTATACGAGGCATTCACATTCCTCTTTTCCAGGGTGTGCCGCATTTCCCCGAAACCGTTCAGTGCCAGTTCCATTTGTTCCCAAGTCACAGGCAGAGCAAAAGACGGGTACTGTTCTGCCCTTCGCTTTGACTCACCGATTAGTCTGTTTTTTTGTACTGAATTGTGCTTCATTTCAACTGCTTCAAAAGCAAACCAAACATTACATACACTTTATTATTATAATTTTGCTGAAAAGGATGTGAGAACTTCTCGGCATGTGAACCATGATATAAAATAACAAAAATGTCGAAGTCGTGGCAGGAAATTCACTAACACCTCCTTTAACACTAACGTCTGTCACTACAAAGGTCATGCATGCAAAATATCAGCCTACTGCCTTCCACTGCCTTCCTCTAAAAATCATAAATTGTATTAACCACTTGAAAATCCAACAGAGCACTATTCACAGTCACCAATCCAAAAGGTCAAAGTCCCCCTGGCAAAGATTGGCCAACAGGTTTGTGTTGATGACCTGTGTTCATGATGAAAATATTCTGTCCTGATGCTCAAGTGGGGTGGACCAAATTGAATCCACCAACTGTGACCTTGAGCGAGTTTCTTAATCTGGTGAGCCAGATGCTCCCATATGCTGTGTGTCTGGCATACATGCCAAACATTAAGTATGGTCGATATCATCATTTCAGTGCTTTTGATGCCTCTCTGAGCAGCAGAAGGGAAAGGAAATTAAGCTCATATTGGTCAGTAATGCAGCTTTCTGATAAAATGCAGTGAAGGCTCCTTCTGAGGCAGGTGAAGGAAACGAGTGATATATTTAAGAGTATTACTCAGGGAGTCTTCTCTGTTTTATTATCACCCCAAGGTTATTTCAGATCTTAAAAAAGGACTTGGCTTAATTACACACCAATTAAGAAATAATAATGGAATGACTGCTGGTCACTCGATACCGTGCTAGACAATGATGAGGGCTCTATGGTACAGGCGCATGAATGATGTCATTGCCCTCAAAGACCTTGAAATATAAGGGGACAAAGCTAATATACATACAGAAACAGTGTACAATGTGCACATAGGCCTGTCATTGGCTTCTACCATGCGTTATCCAGAAAAGTCACACAATATGATTTTTATGAAGGTTAGATGAGAGTTTTTGCTTTATTTAACTGTTTTATCTACATATGGTCTCAGTACAGAAAAAAACAGAATTTTTTTTCTTAATTATGCTTCTAGTTACTTTGTTAATTTACTCCTGAGACTCTGAAATTAAAAATTAATTCAATTATAGTGAACATTTTTTGACATTTCTTTTAGGGATTCACTATTTAAATAAACTTGGGTATGCATTACTTTTCAGATGTACAATTAATTGGACGTGGAGGATCCCAGTTTATATTAGATAAGTCAGCCTTCACCTAATCCTCGTTTTAATTCAAAATGGGTTAGAGATTGTTCAAATAAAGATTTTTTTTGTAATTTAAGAAATTTAGAGTAGGGGATACAGTAAGCAGACATGTGTGCTTTACAAAAGTTATGAAGTCTTCCTTACTCCTTGTAACTACCATTGATTGATTGAAATCTCTGGGCAGAAACTGTGTACTTTTATATACATACTGTTGTTTCTTCTTCTCTACAGTTCTGCAAGGCAGGTCTTAACAGTTTTCCCACGAGGTAGTTGAGGCCCAGAGACATTAAACAACTTGACCACGAGCATGCAATTTATACCTCATTAAATTAGGATTCCTACCCACATTTGTGTAATTTCAATGCTTGAGGTATTTTCACTTCGCCCTTCTTTAATACAGTTCACTTTATTTACTCTTTCAGTTACGAGTAAACCTGGAATTCACAATGTAGGGTACGTTGGTTTGCATGGATTATTTTGCAAGAGATTAATTTGATATTTTACACATATATTTTGAGATAAAATGTCAGTATCTTCTAAATCATAGGCATAAAATTCATTCAATAAATAAATGACAACATTTATTGTCATTTAACGAACTAAAACTGTAAGTCCTATTTGGTGGTAGGTATAAATGTACTTGCACACACTGATTATGTCAGGGAGGGTAGTATTCACAAATATCCTTGGATCGTAACTCTTCCCGTCCCTAACTACTGCTGCCTCAATCTAACATGGTGGGTACAACCGCGCTTGGGACACATTTAAAGCTATTTGGCATCTGTTTGTATAGTTTAGGATTGTTCCAGGTTACTTTACATGGCACACATATATTTTAAAGATTTTAAGGGTTGTGTAGAATAATACTTTTCTTCCCTCAATAAATTTCTCTGTGGAAAACAGAACATTGATCATTTTTAAACTGCATGAAAATGTGGCATCAGGTTTTACTTTGTGATTGTTTAAAAGTAGTAATTGTGTGATAAATATATGAGACCTCTCTAAGAGTCTTCAGTCTGTATCTTTTTTTCATTCCTTCTTTTTTATTTTCTGGCGGTCTTCTACCCCAACAATATCGAGACAATGCTCAAAACTGAAAATAACACAATGGCATTGGGGAGAGTGTTGATGGTAGTAGGACAGTTTTCAACCTTGACTTTGGAAGACAGGGCTACATATGGGATGATTTTAGTTATAGAAGCCCGAGGACTTTAAAATAATTGTTGTTATTTTATCTCTTTCAGAGCTGGTTCCTTCTTTCTTCTTCTATTGATGTCCCACATCACTGTGTAGGCCAGCATAGGGGGGACATAACCTTGAGCAGCTCACTCAGCCCTGGAGCCTCAGCTCTTCTTTTACTAAATGGCTTTTCTTTTTGAGAATTAAGAGAGATAATTCTTGTAAACACATGTATATTATCTATTATTTTTGGAGAAAACATTGCATTACTGGGGACAGGCAGAGGAGTGAAATCACAATCATACACTGCTTACCCTTAGATTCCACATCCATTTTTTAAAAAATAAACGAACCCAATAATGTGATTTGAGTCTGTATGTGGTCAGCATTACAAACCACCGATGTTTTTGTGGAGATTGGAGTGGGTGTTATGTGTACATTCAAATACAATTACAGCCTGTACTTCATTATTCAGGAATTGAATACTCATTGTCTAGATCCCATCAGCCTTGATGAAACTGGAATATAGTTTCTTCTGGCCATTTCACTGCTCATGAAACTACCAGAACTTGAACAGTGAAAAGGGAAGCAGATAAAATAAAATCCAAACAATTTTTTTGCCACTTTTTAGAGAAAACTCCTGCTGTTAATTTTTTAGGGAATTTAAGCTATGGAATAATGGTATGAGTTTTCCTTTCTGGGTGGGTGGGGGGAATCTGGCAGTGACTGGATTATTTTACACATTTAAATCAGGTTATTTATACTCTACCAATTACTGAAGGTAGTTGTGAATTTCCTGCAATGTGCTAAACCTTAATTTACACTTTACCATCTGTCTGTGTCTTAGGGATTTAGTAGATTCTGCCTATAGTATCCTCTTGTAGATGAAATCCACATTTGGAAAGGCTTCCACTTTTGTAAATTCACCTAACATGTACTGTAGGGTCTCTAAATCAGATGCAAATCCTAGTAGAGTCCAAATAAGATAATTTTGTAATGCTGCTTTGGGTTTTTTATTTTTATAGCATAGAACTTGAAATAAATATTAATCAGTTGACCTGGGACAACAATATTATGGTAACAATGCAGCTGGCAGTATTGTAACATTATTAGTCAAGGGACATGACTAGTATCCTATTAACCTGAGAGTTTGTTTTCTATTTAAATTGATCATGGCATTTCTCCTATAAAAGGAACAGACTATTTTAAAAAATCAAATTAAAACTTATCTTCTGGCTTGCTTATAGCAAACAGATTCCCACATTTTTATTTATATATTTTTTTATAATTTAAACTCTTAATATTTTCTTTTTAAAAAGAAGGTGAAGTTCAAGAACTTCACCTGTTAGTGTACCTTACACTAACATTGGAGGTTCTGTAGTCACATCACCTGGGTTCAGATTCCTACTGTACCACTTCTTTGCTGTGTGCCTTGGACAATGTTCCTTAACCTCTCTTTGCCTGGGTTCCTTTTATCACCTGGGAAAAATAAAGCCGCTAACTTCACAGTAGTTACAAGAATGATGTAAAGATTGAATGAGAAATCCGTGTAAAACACTTAGTGCAGTGAAGTTAGGATTAGTTGTTGCTGCAATTTCCATTAGTTTTATTAAATGTGGTGTTGTGTTGCCTAGAACCAAACTCACGAATGTGCTTGAAGGCTAGAATTCTTTCACATTTTTAATGCTACAATATAGTTGGTCTTTTTACCAAAAATGATATTCATTTTGCAATAGTCTTTAAGTGGAGGAAGGAAGGAAGAACTTTTCACATTTTTTTCCACTCAAACAGTTAAGCTTTATGTAGTGCTTTTTTCAATAAGGCACCAGAAATACATTGACTGCTGTTTATTATCTGGACACAATGTCCCAATTGCTTCAGTTCATCTAGGTATGTAAATTATCCAACATTCCAAACTAAATCAGACTCAGCATCCAAACATCAGTAGAAAAATATTTCCTGAGTAGCTTATCCAAATAAATATAGATTACAGCAATACAAAATTCTAAGGCAGCCCTGTAAGGAACAAATCACTTAGCTTTGGTAAAGTGATGAGATCCATAAACTTCATATTTTTATCTAGCTACAATTGATTTGTACTCAGAGGGACAAATAACATGACAGCTTGCTTTGCATTTTTAAATATGTCCTCTTCCTGCTGCTACTCAGCAGACCTTTTATCATACATATATTATCATACATATACTGCTAAACAAATAGTAGAGCTCATTCTTTTGGCTGGATCCCTACATAACTTTATAAATCATTTTGGCGTATTTGGAGAGAAGCTTTTCCAGATGTCATAGGACTGACACAAGTGCAAAATGTCAGAAATATCAGTCAAAATACGATCAATTGTTCAAACAGTGATATTAGCTGTTTAGTATATATACATCATTTTACATCTTTCTATATTTTTAGAATGCTTAGTTGTTGTTGTTTTTTTCAATCATACTCTGCTTCATGGTTTCAAGATGGGTGCTATACCTTCAAAGATAATGTCTGTGTTCCAGGCAGTAAAAAGGAATGGCAAAGGCTTTCTCCTCCTCCAAATTTGTGTTTTGACATAGGACGAAAGGCTCCCCCCAAGAGATTCCCCCTTCTGTTTTGTTAGTCAACCCCCCCGGAATGGATTTGCACGAGTTTCCCAGTGACCTTCAGGGAAAAGGGACGGGCAGAAGAATGTAGCTGCAAAACCGGTTGGCTCTGGAGGCTTCCACCTTCTGTTAATCAGCCCAGTGTTCATTGGAATCCTCTCTGGCACTGCATTATTATTATTATTTTTATTATTATTTTATAGATAGGTTGCCATTTTTAAAAAAGATTTTATTTATTCATTTTTAGAGAGGGGAGGGAGGGAGAAAGAGAGAGAGAGAGAGAAACATCAATGTGAGGTTGCTGGGGGCCGTGGCCTGCAACCCAGGCATGTGCCCTGACTGGGAATCGAACCTGCTATGCTTTGGTTTGCAGCCCGCGCTCAATCCACTGAGCTATGCCAGCAAGGACACATTATTATTTTTGAAAGTCAAATTTAATTGTCTTTATGGGGTAATTAGAAATATATAGTATATTGATAAATCACCATACTGAATGTCTGGAGAAAATACTCTTTAAAGAGATATTTCTGTCTTAGACCTTTAGAGGAGCTGATACAGATTTAAATCTTTCAGAAAATTTCTCAAAGTATATTGTTTTCTTCCCTGCACTACCATATATTCTGCTGTCTGCTATTTTCATGGTAACAATCACAAGTTGCATGCTCTTTTTAGCTATAATAGGACGATGCTGAATAGGCCAGCTGAGAGCTATTTTACAAGAAAATTTAGCAATCACTTTGTGGTAATGGATATTGGTTTGTGGCGCATCCATTCAGTTTCTGCCTTGTTGAACACTTTAAAAGCAGCCTCAATCTTTTTAGCTTCTCTCTCTGACCTTCTGGGAACTACAGGTTTTATGCCTCTTTACAGTTGGTGGTGAGCAAAGCCAAGCTAATCTTAATGGCATATTTTGCCTGTTGACATTATGTAAAGAAGGCTACCTGGACACTTTTTAATAATTTTTAATTTTATGCTACTTCAAGTGCCAGAAAAGGTGCTGATTTATTTTAACACAAGACTCCCACATAATCTGTTTGTAGACTTTCCCAGATTTTTTTTAAAAGAAGCTTTTGATGGTGTCGAGAATGGAAGCAAACAGCCGGTTAATTCAGTTATTGTAAAATTTAGTGGAAACTGTAGTGGTGAATTAGTCTACTTTGTACTTTACGTTAGTGACATTTAAAATGTGATTGCTGTTGGAATTAGATACTTAATAAAATGCCATATTTAAAAACGGCATCTACCATCTCTCTGTTCTCCTCTGAGACTGTCAAACCATGTTCAAAACATTAAAGCTGTTCCCAAAATCTATTTGATGGAGAAAAGAAATGTGCAGAGACTCCATATGTTTATGATTGAAGAAATAAAATATGTCCTGCTTTATAAAGTAATGTCTACTCTCAGTGTCAGCAGGAGATTGCCGTAAGGGCTGTATCAAAATTGTGTTATTAGGTCCAGTTAGAAAAGCTAATTCAAAGATCAAAGAAAGCAGAAGTTTGTTGCATATTTTTTCACAAAAAATATTTTCTCTGATTCTAATTTCTACACTTGGCATTTTCTCCAAACCTTAACCAATACTTCTGAAATATTGGTGATGAATATGAAACAGATTCCTGGATAGTATTTCTTAATTTCTAACCCAGAGTTCATCAGATATAGCTAGAACCTTTAGGAAATGTTGCAAGAGGGAATTTTTAAATAATTAATAGGTAATCAAAATTAGTGACTGCAGTTAACTAAAGGCTATAACAGTTGTAATGTTCGGAAGGTTTTGTCATGGGTAAAATAATTCTGAAAACACTTCTTGTCACAATTCTCATAATGTACTTCTGCTGGATTTAGCATAGTTAAACAATAAAACGTCACAAAGTTTAGTTATCGCAGTTCCCCCAAAGTGAATGTGAAATTGTGTATGTAACTTGTATGAGGGATCTTATGTAGGTAGGGTGTCTTGGACACACTGAGGAAGTCCCCCTGACACTTTCTTATATCCCTCTCATAGCGTTCTCATAACCAGATGGCATACATGGTGTCCATGCCATCAGTTTCAAACACCATAAGGGACATCCTATAAAGCATTCCCTGTTACCATGCCACCAGCTTTCCATTCACACAGCAAGTAAAGATGTGATTGGGTACAAAGTTAAAGGCCTCTGTAGAAAAAAAATGCAGTCCATCCTTTTTTATTAACGGAAAATTGAGGCCTACAAGAAAGAGGGGCTTACCTGTTATTACATAGAAATAGATTTTATATGGGTATCTGTTAGAAAGCATTGTCTAAGTAAACAAAAAAAAAAGGTTTATTCTGATAGTACACTTCCTTGTCAGTCTCTGTTGTGGATTAGTTCTTTTTACCAGTTTAATCTATTATTTGTCATTTAATTGCTTTTAAATGTAGCATACATAAAATATTATCACTTACAATATTCTTTTCTATTGCATTATTTATTCTGGAAAGCCCATTGTATTCACTTG
This sequence comes from Phyllostomus hastatus, assembly GCF_019186645.2. Classification (NCBI taxonomy): domain Eukaryota; kingdom Metazoa; phylum Chordata; class Mammalia; order Chiroptera; family Phyllostomidae; genus Phyllostomus; species Phyllostomus hastatus. Next base: position 15,566,487 of record NW_025333583.1, on the reverse strand, counting down.
ATAAGGTAAATTTCATAATTATTCCAAGTGTTTTAGCCTTAAATGTGCTTATCCTACCCTTGCAGAAAGCCCAGAGAGCTCTGAGTACCTGTTCAATTTTAGAAAACATTTTGATAATTTATTATATGCAAAGTTAATGTAGGCAAAATACATATGCTATTTACTTTCAAGATTTTGTTTTCCATGTTAAGTAAGAGTTTCCATTTTAAAGACTGGCAGCCTGGTAAAGAAAGCCTGAACAAATTTGCATGCACTGAAAGGCTCTTTCTGTGGAAGTCATAAATGATTTGCTTTCTAGGAAAACCAGAGCATGGTGAGGCCTATTAAGAGAGAAAGGGGACTAACTTTATTGGGAGGGTAGGATGTGCTGTTACTTTGTACACATCAAATTATTTATTTCACATAATGATCTTGTGAATTAGGGATTTGTTAAGTCTGGGCTACTTAATTTCCCCAGGGCTTTACAGCAAGCAAATTCCAGAACTCAGTTTTAAACTTGACTCATTTCAAAGCCACACACCACTCAGTATACCATACTGCCAGTAAGATTAAATGGCTCAAAATGAGCATATTCGCTTTGGGACAAAATGAATTACTTGTTATAGAATCATGGCACATGAAGCAAAAAGTTGCACAAGTGCTTATTAAGAGCATATATTCTAAAATGTTTTCTCCACCGTGAAACCAGCTAGGAACTTTTATAAATAAAATATCTGTAACAAAATCAGATCTCCTTACAGACAGACTTAGCTGTTTTTACTGTTTCTAATTCACTGTGAAGTTGTCAAGCCCTAACCTGTTATGAGCAATGTCTCCCAGGCTGTTTGGAAACTTCGCTTATAATGACTTCCCGCAGCCATTCCATCTACTTCTATTTTTAAACATTGGGATTTAGGGGCAGACTTAGCACAGTGCCAGGAACGTAATGCATTTAAATAATATTGAATTTATGCTCTTAATAACATCAGAGTGTAGAAAGTGAAGTAAGTAGTCCAAGGCTCGAACCCTTTTTTTTTTTGCAGCTCTGTGTCATCGCCATCACTTTTTCCCTATATAATCTCTTCTTTTAAAAGTCCTAGGGGTGTGACTAAAACTTGCTTTTAAAATACTTACCTTTCAAATTAAAATTAACTAGGAGGATTTTTGAGACTGTAGCACTTTGAGAGAGTGGAGTGGTCACAAAACAAAGTTAAAACATACCGAATAAACACCCCCAAAACCCAAAACACCTATGTGCACATTCGTTTTTAAGAGGTAGCCTGGTATAGTGAGGAGAGACCAGTACTGGGAATCAAGTAACATGGGTCCTGGTGTTGTCTTCTCCAGAAGCCACATGTTTGAGTTTATGAAAGTTTGTGTGGGAATAAAACGATCCCTGGACCCAACATCTTTACAAGATTCTCATGAAGGGTGTATGCGATAACACGCAGGAGAACGCTTGGCAAACAACGCGTTGATGTCCGGGTGTGAATGAGTGCTCTGTCGCTGTCACTAAGGCCGCCCCTCAATAGCAGTGCTAACAGTCACTGGAGCAGCCATTTGGTTGAAGTCTGACAAGGCAGTCCAAGTCATTTTTCCTGTTTTTATGCCTCTACCACTCTTATTTTTGGACAGTTCCTATCACCTTTAATTAATTTGTTCTCACCCTTAAGTGAGGTGTTTGTGAATGTTATCGCTGCCTAAAGACATGTAAAAATCATGTCAAAAGAGGAAAATATCTCAAATGTTCTAGAGTTAGTTGTGTGCTGGCTCTCAAGGGGAGGGAGGTAATGCAGACAGGAAATGGCCTTGATCGGTAGTTAACCAGATTTCTGTGTGTAAATAAATATGTCCCCTGTGGACGATTTCTAGAAGATGTCACTGACCACAGTGTTGGCAAGAGATGCACATAACTGGCTCTTGGGGGCAGGTGGGAGCCGGGTCCAACACACACACACCACAGGCCTGGGATCGATTGGAAGAGTGCAAGGTAACAGCAACGGCATGGACAGAAATGGACGGCTCTGCCTCAGGTGATGATCTTTTGGCCCTTTGACTTAAACCTCAATACATATTTCTAGTCTAAGGGAGCATTACACTCAGTCTTCAGGTCTTTAAGTCTGAACCGTCCCCACAAGACCCTTACTTGGCAGCCGGGTTGTCTCCACAAGGAATCTTCTGCTCTTATTCTTTTGCCTCCAGATGGCAGCCACCACTCTGACCACAAGTGTCCTACATTCTAGCTGTGTGTACCCTGCTTCCCTCCACTGTCCCTCTCTCCGAGGGTGCAAGATCCAGACAGGTGTGACCATCATACCATCATGAGTTAGTATGAATGCTGCCACTCTGCTACTGGGTAGCAGCGTGGAGAAGAAGGAAAGTCGGAAAGCTTATTTTATGGCTAAATTCAGATTATTTTTAATAGCAGGTAAACTAAGGCCATAGGATTTAAATATTTAAGTGAGCAATAACTGATAATTATGTGTATGTGTGTGTGCATGGATAGATAGATCTCCCAGAAACTTATTTAATGTTTGCTTGAAACATCGTATAGCAAAATTGGGACTGTGTGTTCTGGGCATTCCTGGTAAATCTCATGGACACACATGAGCCAGGGGGCCAATCTGGACATACACACACACACACACACACACACACACACACACACACATTTATTTACTCACCCGTTTACTTATTCTTGGCCTTGTTTCAGAAAGGATTTAAAGGGTCAGAAAGAATTTGAGGTTAGCCATTGAATGCACAAGTATGTTTTCACAATCCTGCCTCGCAGGGCTCCTGACTAAGCACCTAGAACACTACAGGTGATTGGTACAGGAAGACAGAAAAGGAGTGCTCATCAAAGTCACGATTACCCTTTATTTTATGAACTTACTTCTGGTTGTTTTGTTTGATTCTGTGTTCCTTCATAGGATTCCAGCACAGAGGTTCATTTGATAGAAAACATCTGATAAATATGGGTTTATTTCCCTTTAATAGATGCATATATTCTCAAAAAGCTAAGGTGCTAGCAAACGTCCATTCAGTTCAGTTATTTATGTATGTATGTATGTATGTATTTATTTATTTCTAATTCTTCAGGTAGAATCTGTTGTAGAATCAGGTAGAAGGGGAGAGGTTTAACAGAGTCTCAGAGCGAGGCAGTTTTACATCATGGAAAATTCTGGGAGGGTGGAGAGACCTGAATGGGCTGCATTACTGAGGTTAGGGCCGTAGCTGGGCTGCAGATAAGGAACGTAAGCATTGAGAACCTGAGGAACTACACGCAGTGTTCTAATTCACTGATACCTAAGACTCTTATCTATAAATTCTCACTACAAACGAGTAAAACAGAAACTCATCTCTGTTGCTACACTTCCATCCCAGGTTTCTTTCTTTTATTCTTTCATTCAGCATTTGTGAAGCTGGCTGTTTTGCAGCCATAGTGCTCCCCAAAAGTACTTTCATCTAAGATTTGTACTATGATTCAACCACATTATGAGTTGAATTGATTTCTGTGGGCTAGTGAGGAAACCCAAGTGATACTTAACATTTCTCATAAGCTGGGGAATGCTGATCTTCCCCTCCCAATCTTCACTCCAGGGCAAAATTAACAATCGAGACATGGTCTCCACTTCAGCCATTTGTTGTAAGCAGGCGGGGTTTAGCAGTTGTCTTCTAACCGTTCTGTGGATGGTTGTGGTTCTGGGAAAACTAGATTTTCTGCTTGAGAAGAAATTGGAAAGAGAGAGTGGCTTTAAAGAATTTTTTTTCTTTTGGGGATTTGTGGTTCTATTATGTATTGTTTTCTTGGGCAAGTTACTTAACTTTCTGTGCTTCAGTTTCAATATCTGAAATGGAGATAATGATAGCAACTGCCTTCTAGCTTTGTAAGTATCATGGGAGCCATGTGCACTGCTGAGCACACTGAGTGGCACATGGTAAGCACAGCAGTTCTGCCCTCTACTGCTTAGAGAGAAACAGAGACCGAAAAGTGGTGCCAGATCTCAGCCTGATCCATAGTACACACACACACACACGTGAACAAACGCACGCACACATGCCAATGTAATCTGATTTAAAACAGGAAAACACACAGGGGAAGAAGTAATCAAAATGGAAATAAATGTTTTGGCTAGAGATAGCCCAGCATACAGCTACCACAGCCTGTGTACAGCCCACATCAATATATCCCACAAATGTTGTAACGTGCTTCCTAAAAATTATTAAAAGTAAATGCAATATAAGCCAGATGTATACAAAATGCCTCTAATGCTGAGATTTTTTAAAAAATTACTAAGCAATGCAAAGAAGGATGTAAGTGTAATGCTCATCCTTCTCCTGAGGGGACTCAGAGTTAGTCTTGTCTACGTAGATTAGATTATGGATTATTCAAATCCATAGAGGCGCTGTTGGGCACTGTCAGTGAAGTCTTCCGGAGGAGAAAATGAGTATCCCCTGCATTTTCTAGTTTAACAAAAGATATTTTCCTATCTTTTGAACTATTAAATATAATTTAATATCCTCAACTTGATGAAGACTGTCTACAAAAGCACACAGCTAACACCTCACGTGACGGTGAGGAACTTGAAGCTTTCCTGCCAAGATCAGGCACAAGGCAAGGATGTCCCACCTCATCACTTCTTTTCTAAGTTGTCCTGGACTTCTAGCTAGTGCATCCAGAAAAGAAAAGAAATGAGATGAAAAGGCATACGGATTGAGAAGAAAGAAACAAAACTGTCTTTGCTTGCAGATTTTATTATTATTTATGTAGAGATTTCAAAGGAATCAGCAGAAAACTGACTGGACTAGTAGCATGGCAGTAAGATACAAAGTCACGTGCAAAAGTCAGTTGGCTGTCTATATACTAGCAATGAACAAGTAGAGTTTGGAATTAAAATGTAAAGTATTTGCATTAACATTCAAAAAACAGGTATAAAACTAACAAAATGTGTACAAGATCTATACAAGGAAAACTGCAAACGCAGGTGAATGAAATCAAAGGACTCCATAAATGGAGAGTGTTTACTGGAAGACTTAGTTTTGTCAAGGTGTCAGTCCTTCCCAACTTGATCTGTAGATTCAATACATAGCAATCAAAATCTCAGCAAGTTATTTCGTGGATATTGACAAACTGATTCTAAAACTCATATGAAAAAGCAGAAGACCCAGAGTAGCCAACACAGTATTAAGCTCTGTGAAATACAGTGTGGAGGGAATGAGGTGACAAGTCAGGGGCTGGAGAACATATTTTCAAAAGACACGTCTGATAAAGGACTGTTATACCAAACCTTAAAAATTAACCTCTTAAGTCAAAAATGAAAAAATAAACAACTTGATTAAAAAACGGGCCTGAGATTTTAACAGACACCTCTCCAAAAATATATATACAGATGATCCCTATCATGTGTCATTGGGAGAGTACAAATTATAGCAGCAATGAAATTTCACTGCGCACCTATCAGAAGGGCCAGGATCCGGAACACTGACAACACGATCCCGGCGAGGACGTGTGGCAGCAGGAGCTGACGTCACTGCCGGTGGGAGTGAGGAACAGTGCAGCCACTTTGGAAGGCCGTTTGGAAGTTTTTTACAGAGCTAAACACACCCTTACTCAGCAATGCAGCAATCACTCTCTTTGGCATTTAACCAAAGAAGCTGAAAATCTCCATTCAAAGCCATGCACGTGGACGGTTATAGCAGCTTTATTCATAATTATAAGAATTGGAAGGAACAAAGACGTCCTTCAGGAGGAGAGTGGATAAATGAACTGTGGTTTATCCAGTCAATGGAATATTATTCAGTGCTAAAGAGAAATGTGGTGTTAAGCCATGAAAAGACATGAGGAGGTTTCAACTTAAATGCGTGTTACTAAATGACAGACCTCATACTATATGATTCTGAACAGATGACAGTCTTGAAAAGGCAAAACTATGGAGACAGTAAAAAGATCAGTGGTTTCGAGGAGTCGGGGGTGGGGAGCCAGGAAGGAGGGATAAATAGATGGAGCTCAGAGGAAATTCTCTGTATGATGCTGCAATGATGGACACATGTCATTATACATTTGTTTAAACCCATAGAATGTCCAACAGAAAAAGTTGAACCATAATGTAAAGCGTAGACTTTAAATGACTGTGATGTGCCGACATAGTTTCATCAATTGTGACAAGTGTACTAGTCAAGCGGGGGACGTGGGTAATGAAGGCTATGCATGTGGGGGGCGGGGGGTGCATAGAAACTTTCAGTACCTTCCCTCAATTTTGCGGCAGATCTAAAACTGCTCTAAAAAAATAAAGTCAGTAAGTTTTTTAACATAGTTAAGAAGTACATGACTACCAGTAGGGTTTGAAAAATCTGTGATTTTGCATTCCCTATTAATTCAAAATCCATTCAATAAAATACTGTTGAGGTTCATCTGAGTTCGTGAGTCCGAATTCTAATCATAAGGTCAAACAACAGACCGAGGGCTTCCTCTTGTTCACTCACACAGTGTGACCGTGTTGCCTGCATGAAAAAGACCGACACTGCAGTCCAGAATGGTGGCCAGGAGATGCCTGTACTAGTAACAAGAGAAGACTTTTGTCCAGTTCTTCACAGATAGTATGCAGGTCGGTAGCAGGAAAAGAATTCTTTTCTTTCTGTTGGCACTGCTGTGTTCCAGCATGCTCATGGGGTATAATCCTCTGTGAGGGCCGTTGTCTAGTACAATTACTGTCCAGCTCTAGTCTCAAAGAACTGGAAGGCTCATGTCATCTTCTTCCACGTGGGTTTGTAAGAACCAGAAGTGGTCTACAAAACAAGTTCCTGGGCCCTGCACCTTGAGACAAACTCAATCCAAAGTAGCCTGGGGGGGTGAGAATTAGTCAGGCGGTCTTCAGCCTGGATTAGGAACCCTTTCCTTGGGAAGCTAAAGAGAAGGCGTTGGAGTGATGCAGAGGTGATGTCCAGGCGCAGTGTGGGAGGGTGGAAGAAGCTCTGAACACAGTCTCAGGAGCCTGAAGTTAGAGTCCGGCTGATGCCCCTCCATGCTCTCACGGCTCCCTATGAGAAACTCGATTGCTGAGCTGACCGCATGGATCACCAAACGATTTTTATATTCCTTTCCCCACCATTTTATTGTGAACCCCTTTTCCCCCAAACTTTTAATTTTGAGTAATTTTACAGCTACAAAGAATTTGAAAAAATAGACTATGTATGTGTATGTATACTTCATTAGATTCACTAATTAACTTGGGGCCATGTTAATGCTCAGATACTCTCTTACTGTGTATTATCTGTGTATTCATGTTTCTTTTCAACCATTTGAAAGTAAGTTACAGACATCATAATAAGTCCTCTTTAAATACTTGTTTCCCGTAAAGACTCAGACATTCTCATAACCACATTGTCTTTATCAGAGCCAAGAGATTTAACTTAATAATGCCATCTAATGTACAACCCACATTCAGATTTCCTCAATTGTCCATAAATGTTCCTGATCACTGTTTATTTTTTTTTAAGTCCAAGAGCCAGTCAAGGGTGCCATGTTTCTGCAGTGTTCTTGAATCCTGCGGAGAGTTCTTACATTTTTTCTTTTCTCCCATGACATTAATGCTTGGCAGTTTCAGGCCAGATGTCTTGTAGAATATTCCACATGATATTTTTTTTTGTTTTCTTCCTTGTGATTAGGTTGAGAGTCTATATTTGGGGGAGGGGGGAATAGGTGACATTGGGACTTCCTAGCAATTAATTATTAAAAACACCTTTCTCCCTCTGTAAGGAAGAAGGAACTTGTGATACTTCGAGGCCATGAGAATATCCTGTTTCCTCATAACCTTTTGCCCAGCAGTTTTAGCATGCATTCATAATTCCTGCTTGTGTGCTTGTTATACAGGGTCCAGAAGAAATAGCGCCTGCTTGAGTGTGGGTGGTAGTGTAATAATGTAGGTGCAATAATTTATAGTTTTAATTTGAACATTTCACTTAAAATGCCATATGGTGTGCTTAAGTGTGATATTGTTATGTCACAGAATTACGTGCTTATGATTTTGTAATTAAGAAGGGGTGTTATTTGTGCCAGACCCAGTATGTGTCAGGGTGGAAAGGGAATGAATATTTGAAAAATTGTCATTCTTTCTACTCTTATTAACTAGCATTCTTCTCTAAAGAAGACATTTCCACCACTCCCTTCCTTCTCTAGGTTTCTCTCTCTTCTACCTTCTGTCCTCCCCTCAGCATCGCATCCCATTAGCATATCACTGTCGACTCATGCATTTTGTTTTATTCAATGTCTTGTAATCTAGTGCCATCATTATTATATTTGATGCCTAAATTATCTCAAATTTGGCCACTGGTAACCCCTCTGTGATAGTGGTGGTGTCCTTTTGGTAAATCCTATTAATCCTTTAGCATTCCCCTGCTGTCTGGTGCAACAAAATTCCGGGGACTCTGTACCTGCCCTGTTTAAGACCTGGGGTCACCCACTTTTTTCCAAGAAGTTTTTAGTGATAAACCCTATTTAGAAACCAAGACTGGGTTCTCATTGCTTCCAGGACAACATAAACTATACTGCCATTGTTACTAGTGCCATCAACTAAGCATTCAGCTGACTGGGAGCCACGCTAGAGAGCAGCACCAGTATGAGTCTCTCTGTGTTCAGAGAGTAAGTGGAAGACAGAGGACTCGTGTGAGGAGGAAGGAGAAACATCAGCTGTCTTTGTCACAGAAACATGAATCCTTGCCTTATGGTGCTAAGACGATAAATAGTACACAAGAAAAGACTGTGCACTGTATTCTCACTTTTTCCCAAAGTTGCTTACTATTTAATATTTCAGATAGGAAAGAATAAGGTATTTTAGTTTGTCAATCAATTGTAATCTTTTTTAAAAGGAAACATTTGCCTAAAAAATGGTGAAATGTGTGTGGGTTTTTTTCTGTTTTTACCTTTTTTTATATTTATTAAGTAGGTGCTGTATGAACAGTATTACTTTAGGAATTTTGGGGTTTTAAAAAAATTGTAAATATATACTTCTTTTGTTTTCCCTGGTGGAGGAGTTAATTGAAGGAGTTAATGTGGTGGCATTTTGTTTTTAAAGATTTTATTCACTCATTTTTAGAGAGGGAAGGGAGGGAGAAAGAGAGAGAGAGAGAAACATCAATGTGCGGTTGCTGGGAGTCATGGCCTGCAACCCAGGCATGTACCCTGACTGAGAATTGAACCTGTGACACTTTGCTTCGCAGCCCGAGCTCAATCCACTGAGCTATGCCAGCCAGGTATTTTTTAGTTTCTTTGTGGGCAAATGAAGTGTGGGTTTTGCTTCCTGTGACGTTATTACAAATAAAGATCATAGCTATTTGATTATAATTTAATCTTTGAGATTCACGCTAGAAATGCCATTTAATTTAATGTCAAGGCTCTCCTGTTTGTACTACATCTCTTCATACTCTCAAATTAAAACTTTTAAGTAACATTCCCCTATGAGACCATAGATTGTGATAAATTGGACAGAGGATGGCGATCGGTAAACAGGTGATGCTTAGCATCTCATTAATTCCCAGGAAGGAAAGCCCAAATGTCCAGGACAGCAATTTTTAATCCTTTTGTCTTTGCCAGAATTCACTGTGGAGGCAAAGGATGGAGTAAGGCAGGCACCCTCACAGAGACCCAATGGTGTTCCAAGCCCTCTTTGCACAGGGGTGTAGGGCAACCTGGGGAGGAACAAAGGACGTGTGATTGTATGCTCCGTGTTGAAATGTCCTTTATTTCTCTGCTTGTGGTTTTGCATAAAAGTCAGACGAAGGGATGTCGAATGCCTGTGTGTCTATTGGGCAGGCTGGGCCAAGTGAGGAAGGCAATTGATTGGGTTGGGTCGTGCTCTGTTTGGACCATTTCAGAAATTCCTCATTTGCCGAAACAGAGAAGAATAGGCTACTCCTATCAAGAATTCAAAAACATATGCAGAGACACTTCAGCTCTTGGAGAAACCCATACCACATTGCCTGGTTCATAAAGGCTCTTCAGTTCATTAAGTTTGCCCTTGGGGAAGTTACTGCACCTCTCTGTCTCAACTTGCCCACCTGTAAAATGGAAGTAATAAAAGAACCTTCTTTCTAAGGTGCTACTTTATGTATGAGGTGCTTACACATAAAATAATACAGTGTAAACAAATACTAAGCACACAACAGTCTTAGCTCTTATTATTTACATATTCCTAAATAGAAATATTAAGAAAATAATATCACTTCTTATCAATATTTGAAAATTTTTAAATAATTCAGTCAATAAATGGACTAAAAACACTCAGTCTTTAAACTGATTTTCTAACTTTTTTATTGGTTCCCTGAACTTCTTTTCTTAGAGGTGTAATATTTTCAAAGGCTTTATGCTTCTCTCGTTCCCCAGATCCACCAACTCACTACAAGATGCATTGATGAGGTACCTATTATGGCCAGCGCTCTTCTAGATGCTGGGATTCAAAATACAATGCAGCATTTGTCCTCAAGTTGGCTCACTCTGGTGGGGCAGACCTTTGTATAAACAATGAAATATCATTTGGCTTGATAATTACCATTGCAAAATACAATGAAGGTGTAAACTTGGGAAAATTAAGGAATTCCTTATACTTTGGAGTCGTGAAGAATGAGCAGATGCTCCCCCAAAGTCACAGAGCTGCAGTGAGCTTTCCAAAATGAAAACATGAAACATCTTTGCTGAGCGACTAGAAATGTTTTTAAGAAAGTATGCTTTAATGTCCAGCCGTGATCAACAGATTATGTGATTCTGAAGACTGCATTTTGAAATTTATCATAATATCCAAGGCTTGAAGTACCACTAATTTATTGATCTCCCCTGGGCATCTTGTCATTTAAAGGGATATTAACATCACACTCTTCCTCTTCCAGCTAGTGCGCATGAGTCTCAGAGATATCTGTGCGGTGGAGGGGTGTCCTAGGTAAAAAACGACTGGATGCAAACAGCATCTGCGTGAAGCACCAAGAACTGACCCCAGTTCCTCAGAAGACCAACAGTGACTCCACACTGGCTGAGATGTCCAGTCACTGAGATCTTTATTTCTTGGCTCCTCCATGAGCCTTAGAATAGAAGGCAGTTTTTAAAAGTTTAGGACAGCTTTCATTAAAAAAAATAGAATATTTAATGCTAGTTTGCATGCATCTCAGAAAATTAAAAGACTAAGAAATAAGTTGCCAAAATTGTCTTTAGACATGCCATTGCCGCCCCAGGTGCAGGTTATTCATACTGTGTGATTACTGACCAGGCCCCAGTCAGAATTTCCAGCGGGGACTGGGATGCTGAACATTAACCTCTGAACGGCTTTCAGCCACCTCCCTGCTGCAGAGACAGTCCAGATTACACACAGAATACGTATTGTAAATGTACAGAGTAGTAGAATGTGTGGTATCTTTTTTAGAATGTAGTTTTAAAAATGTACCTGCATCCATATTAATGGAGGTCATATCCAGTGGTTTAATCCACCTGTATGCTGGTTCCTTCTTCATAATGTGAGGATAACAATAGTGAATACCTCACATAGTGGCTGTGCAGGGTAAATGAGTGCTCAAAAAAAGTATCTAGTCCTTAGCAAGTCCCTGATAAAAGTTTCTGTTTATTATCTAGAGGCCCATGGAAATAATACTTTAGGGGCCATCTGAATTGCATTTAGGATTAAAGACATCCCCCCACCCCACTGACCTCTTCATCCCATCGTAGAACAGTTCTTCTCTAGCTCTTGGTGGAATTCCTTCGTATCTCCACTCAAACTAAATCACCGTGTAAGTTACTTTACAGTGAAAAGAGTAAGCTTGATTCTATGGCTTCCAGCTCACAGGCATCAAGTACGGAACTAGCACTAGGTCATAGAAATATGTCAGGAATGATAGGGACAACTTTATAATTTTATGATCAGTATTTATAGATTGTATTTAAAGTATATGTCATAAATACAGTCTTAGAGTCCTGTTTGCCTCTTTACATGGCTCTTAACAGTTAATGTGAAATGAAAGGTCAGTTAATCTGATAATGTCCATGATTAGAGCAATTGTTTTTTCTGGATGGTACCTGTTACTACTGACTGTAGCTAATGAGAAGAGGGGAGTAGGAAAGAAACAAATGAGCAGCAGAAAAGTAAAAGGAAACAAAAACAAGTCATGTTTTCTAAAAATAAATTTCTAGTTTTAACTGTAAAGACATTGTAGTAATTTACCATACTCATTCCTGGCACAAATTCATCTTCACACATACTTGGATCCCCTTACTCCTCTTTTTTGGGACCCCTGTTGGTTTTACTGGCATAAGAAATGAATACCTTTGCACTTGGTGAGGGAACAACTTAATCCAGTTTTTAAATCCTTCCCAGTAGTTTTTTCAAAGTGTACTTATGAACCAGTGGTGCCAGAATTACCTGAGGTGCTTAATAAATGCACGGTAGCCTGGTGGGCCCTCTCTGGACTTCTGAGTTGAATCACACAGAGGTGAAACCTAGCGTCTTAGCACAGCTCGGTAGAGCCTATTACAAATAGTAGGAGCCACGGCCCTGTCTCCACCTTCACAGTCTCTCCCCTCGAGGTGCTCCTGGGGCAGTGATGGCACAGTGTTGATTCATAACTTTTCTGGGCCTCATTTCATAATCTTTTGTTGTTGTTGGTGGTGGTGGTGATGGTGGTGTTCTAAACCACAGGTGCAAAGAATTGAATTCTTCATCATCTTCTTTTGAGGGGGGCACAGTCATCAGAATATGCAAGTCCTTTTTTTTGGTTTCACATTATTTACATTTTTTTCTTTTATCTCTGACCTCCATTTCCATTTTCTCAACCCCCACCTATCCTCATTGTAATATGCTTGATGTGTGCCTCTCCTTGGTGGAGATGCCATTCTGTTTATGCCTTTTCCAGTTCATACATTTGTATGTTGACTTAACTCAAAGCTCCTACCAGCTGTGCAGGACTCCAGGCCTCCTTCTGCGGCCTTTGCCTTGTCTGTGCCCCTCGCCGTGACCTCTCGGTTGTCTTCAGCTCCCACTCTCATAAACACTAACTTCAGTCACCCCGTGGGGTTGCACCACCTAACCAGTTACTTTACTTGTCATCGGGGCACAAGAACACAGTCACCATTTTCCTTCATGTTATTAAATCCAGACTTTAAAAATTATTTTTCATTGATGGTATCTTAATAAGAAGGTTGGATAACATGTATTGGGAGAAATTGCACACACGTTTACAAGTGTCTTTAAATTACATTGTAGAGTGAGTTATACCTGGATTTCCTTTCATCAGCAATTTTCAGCTATGATTTACAATTCTTAAAAATATCAGCCATAGGGTACATCCTAATCTCCAATTTTTTTCCCACATGGATCATCCAATTTTTTTCCCACATGGATCGTACAATTGGCGATTTTTCTCCTTAAGTCCTTCAGCTTTTTGTTTACTAAGTTCCTTAGAAAGTGTGACAAGAAGTCACAAATCCATCTTCACTGGTAAAAATATGTGTCCTATGCTAGTGGTTAAAAAGGAAATGATCCTGGGCCAAGATATTTTGTGTAAGTCATCAAGCATGACACCTAAGGAAGACTGCAGCTGGTCAGTCAATAGGGATGAAACACCCTTTGTCTGTTTTCCACTCTCCCTCGCTCAGAAGCTGCTGACTATTCACCTCCAGGCCATAGGCATATTGAGGTTGACATTCTCTCTTTCCAAGATAATCCTCGTGATAGGATGCACTGAATCTATGCTGTTGATGGGACTGAACTGAACTGAGCTGATTTGCATATCATCAATAAATGTAAGTCCTGAGTAGAGGGCCAGCCATCTAAACTAAAATACCCCCTGTCAAGGACTTGCTGTGTCTAGCAAATTCTGCAGTAATGCTGATTGCAGGTGGTTGGTGAATATTGATGCTGTTCAAGGTTTATAAGGCCCCTTTGGAGGGCACGTGAAACTTAAGATTTCTTTAGAACAATGTCTCTGTTTAAAACTCCTCTTGTTTAGACCCAGCTGGGCATTCAGTAATGCCAGCCACTGAATAAGATCTTTCAAGTGCCTCAGCCCGCCTCACCTGTCAGATTGACTCACTGGTTTATAAATGAAAGCCTGTTTGCTTCCAAAGCTCTTGATCCTCCAACTCCCCTCTGTCCTCCCGTTTTCTTACTTTCCCTTCTCATTTGAGTGTCTTAAACCTCCTAACACATACCATCAGTTTTCATTTGCTGCTATTCTTCAGGTAACGCACGAATAGCTTGGGGTCAATTTTAGTGTCCGTATCCTTTTTTATACCTTCTCTCCTTACTTCCCATTTAAAAAAGTTGTACTCTGTTGTAAAATAAATTTTTCTTTCATTGCACTTGGCTTTTAACAGAATGTCCTGACTGCCAGTTTCTCAAGGTTTCCTTTTGTGCATTCCTTGTGCATTTAACACAAACTTTCCTTCCTTTCTTTATCATTAGCTAATCAGCCATACATTTTTGAGCACCTCCCAATTAAAATAAGAAATTATAAGAAATTTATAGGCAGCTCTCACCATCTAGAAAAACCTGTCATTGGGGTACCTTTTGCTAGTTTCTAATACGACATCTATGTGCTCACAGGCCTTTCAGCAGTAGGTATCTATAAGCGTATAATTTGACTCCCTTTCTTTGTTTCTTTAACTCTACTGTGTTCAAAATGGATACCGTGTATAAAGACCACAGTAACCACATATTTTTCTCCCAATTTCCAATTACATTTTCTCTAAGTCAATATCCACAAAATAGCTGAACATTATTTATTGTGCACTAATGCAAAAAGTGTCTACCAAATATTGTAGAAAGAGAAACTGGTATAAAACACATGCAGTTTCCAATCTACTGACATAAAACCAAAGACTTTTGTAGAGGAAAGTCTGTCTAAATGATTTCTTAAATGTTTTGCTGTTTCCTTGACCATGCTTTCCATGATATTGCAGCTGAAAGGAAAAGGAAGGGTTGGAAAGAGACAAGCAAAGCATAGACAATGGTGTTACCAAACCAAAGTGGGGGTTGCCTGCCGCCACCAATAGGCAAATGCTGGAGACCGAGTTTGGAGAGAAAGGAAATAAGTATTTAAATGCTGCACAAGTTCGGGAGAATGGCAGACTCTTGTCTCAAAAGCCCACCCCCTCTGAGAACCCAGAGGAAAGCCCAGCCACCCTCAGACAGACCAAAACCAAAGGCAGCATCCAGAGTTCCCTCTCTCATTCCGAGTGCCGTCCCCTGAGAGCCATAGACAGCCACTGAGTCGGTCATCCGGGCAGGCCTCAGGCTCTGTACTCAGAACCTGCATGTGGGGCCGGCGCCAACATCGGCCACGTGGCTTCCACGGCCACAAGGTCCCACAAACGTACTGGCCAGTATGTTCATGAGCTGGGCAAGAGAGAGTATCCCTTCCTTCCCCTGGCTTTATATTAGTTTCCTGGGCTAATATAGTTTAAGGAAATACAGTTTAATATAAGTTTAAGGAAAGCACCTGGGCTGGACCAGGTGCTTTCCTTAAACTTCCCCATGCTCAGGAGGGTCCAGCCTCCAACCAGTCCCTCCTTTTCCTCAGGCTAGACTGACAGTTTTCTTCCATTCAGCACCTCTCCCTGCCACCATCTTTACCTCTATGGAGCCTGTGCCTGCCTTCCCCTAGTCCCCACCCCAGTCAGATACCAGAAGGGGGTGGGCGGCCCTTCTCCCCTACCCTATTGTCTCACTAGCTTTGTGTGCTCGGTGTAGTGCTTCCTGCTGTTGTCATCTTGCAGGGGGGTGGGGGGGTAGGGGGGCAGGGGGAGGATTGGGGATCTGCCACCAGGCTATCAGTATTGATGGGACAGGAAGACAATAAAAAGCACACCAAGAATGTGGCAGTGTAACAAGAAGAGTTAGTGGTCTTAGAGATGTGGAAATTCCTCTCCCAGACAGCTTCATTGGCCCAGATGCTTACAATGGCTACTCCTGGCAAAGAACATATTTTCACAACCCATTTGAAGTATGAGTCACAGTAGATAGACAATGTCTAGAAAAAGTTTTGAGTTATTTTTCCAAATATTATATAAACACTATTATTTCTTCAATTACATGTTGGTATTCGAAACAAAAAAAGGGAAAGAGCCACAAAACTATGAAAAATTACATAAATACAGTGCAACTTCAAGCATTGCCACACAGAGCCCTCCCCACGTGAGCTCTTTCAGCTAATTTGATGGCGCTGTTGAGAAACAATATTCACGTAGACATTAACCACGTGTAATGTTCCCCGCTAATTTAAAAGCCAATATGTCTTTTCTCTAGAGTTTTGCAGCTTAGAAATCTGGTGATAGGTGAAACACGAAAGGGTTGTCCATCTCAGTTCACCCTTCTTCTCACACAAGGGACTTCACATCCATCGTCTGTCTTCAGTTCCTACCAGCACAAGGGTCTAGGACTTCAGTGCACATTTAGATGTACCACTGTATGTGTGCTAAACATGCAAAGTGTGTTCAAGTTTGGACAAACTGCTTTCTTTAAAATATCTGTAAATAAATATCTGCCTAGCTAATTAATTCCCTCCCCTCATCTTTGATGCACCCCTGGCGCAAGATTTAGAGAAACTGGCATAACAGGGAGTAAGAAACTTCATATGTGATTGTTAGTGGCTATCACATAGGGTATACCTTCCCCAAACAGCAGAGAGAAGAAGTGTGGATGTCATAGATTTTTGGAATGTGCATTTCAGCCATTCACAAAACAAATTACTTTAACATGTATATTTTTAGAAAGTTTGCCACACTTGCTACTGTATTCATTAAGCCATTGCAGTAGACATTTTATAACTTGAATTAGAAATGTTGCATTGAAAGAAAATGCTGTGTGGGACTGCAGAATTTAAACCTTTTCAGGATACGCTGGTCATGTTAAGGTCAAGACAACCTCATTCAGATGGAATGGCACCAGGGGCCCTCTCCAGCACTGCTGGCCCTCTGGTTCTGTGGGTTTGCAGAGTACCAAAGCAGTGGACAAAGGTGGAGAATATTGAGATAATCTTCTAAGCTTGGGAAGCAATAGACAAAATAATAGCATTTTTCCAAAAGAAATCAGAAATTTAAATCTAATGCCACGCAATGTAGCATTTGGTTTTGTGCCATTGTCTAGTCTTTCATTAAGTTGTAGCGTTCCAACTTGTGGAGATGTTCTGTAAAATGAAGGTTTGTTTCCTGTATCCAGGAAGATCAGCCAAGAAATTCTTGACTCCTGAAGGTGATTCTGCTTGACTGACTAGTAAATGAAAATTTTATTGAGTGAGAATTCCTCAATCCTAATTCTCTTAGTTTTCCACTAGGATCTGCCCATTTCTCTCCTAAGTATGCTTTCCTCATAGACTGGTTATTCCTTCAGTAGTGAAAGAAAGCAGTTTGCATTACTTTTAGTTGTAATATACAAGTTATAACTAAGGGTTCATAAACATGTAAGAAAAATTGCTAGAAGAATTAAAAAACAATAAATAATTAAGCACATAGATAACTATTTTTAAAAGTCTTAAGAAAGGGGGAAATGTCTCAAATGGCTATAAATGTGCCAAAAGTAAAAAGCTTAAAAGCTGTATATTTCAATGGTCAACCAAGACTCAAATTAAATGAAATACTTGATACCAAGTGTTTTGTCCAGTGATTTCTGAAATTGAATTTACTCAACTGTTTGAGCTCAAAATTCAAGATTTTGTGAAGAGAGAATGCATGCTTTTTATATGAATTTCAATGTTATAATTTCAATTATTCATTGATGCATGTGAGATTTCAGTGGATATTTATTGCATGCCAAGCTTAATTATAGGTACCTAGAATATATTAGGGAACAAAACAGAGTTTTTCCTTTTGGAATGTAAAAGTGAACGGGGAAAGACAAACAATAAAGAATAACCATAATAAATAAGCAAATTATATAGTGTATTAGAAAACAATAATTGTGTAAAATAGGATAAAGGAGATTAGGGGTGGGAACTACAGATTGCAGTATTAAATAGGATGGTCAGGTTAAGCCTCATGGAGAAGATAAGATTTGAGGAAAGATTTGATGGTGGGAATGGAGTTATTTGGAAGAAAAGTGTTCTACATCTAGAATCAAACTATAAATAAATCTAAGTTAATTTAAACAAAACTTACATTACATAATATGATACTGACATCATGTTTTCTAACGTAACCTAAGATTCCCCATGAAATTTGGTTATTTCCAACTTGGTATAATAAAATGAAGGTAGTGATTTACTGTGTAAGACAGGCATTTACTACTGTAATCTACACTAATTTCTAAGACTTAGGTTCATTTCAACAGATGTTTAAAAAGCATACACAATAAACACAAACCGTCAAACAACAAAGTTCTTTAAAAGCGCACGAGTGTACACCTGACTACTCTGACTCTGTGTTCTCTGCCGAGAACAGACAGCTGGATAGTAAACGAACAGCAGTGTTTTCCTCAACTACAGGAGCATTTGTGTTCACACATACACATCATTTAAACATAAGCTGGTGGACTCTGAAGTGATTCTGAAAGTAAAGCTCTTATTTCTAATACTATCTCTTTTATGCACGCCTAGGATAATAAGTTGTCTGTTTAAAGGACCTGGCCAAGAAAAATGGAAACATTCTTAATTCTATGTTTAATTTACCACCTCTTCTGATACCCGAGAAGTGTTCGGCTGAATTACACACTAATTACCTCAGAAGTCCAGGGATTGAATTTCTGCTCTGCCACCTCTCAGCTGTGTGTTCTCGGCCATACCTAAACCTAATCGTGCCTATTTTCCCACCTGTCCAACGGCGGTTCATAACTCTCAGAGTTGCTGCACAAAATACTGTGTTCAAAGAGGTCGACACATTATAGGTACGTAAGGATTTATATTAAATAATTCTTATGCTTTTTAAATTGGTCAAGGCTAAAAATAAACAACTGAATATAAACTAAAGACCAGTCAGAGGCCGTACATAGTATTAGGCATCATGGTATCATGGTGATTCTAAGAAGGGAAAGAGCTTTGTGACCCTGTGCACTGGGGGAGTTCTGGAAGTCGTAATTAAAGAGGGTGGAACTTTAAATGGACCCAAAGAAAGTGTAGGATGCGGATTGGAAGAAGAGAAGTAGACGATTGCCGAAATAAACTGATGATCATGGTGGGTGTCAAGGGTCAAGAGGTCTGTGTGAAAAGAACAATACTGGAGGCTCCCTGACGCCCATTCTTCTGCGGCTCAGGAAGTGCAGCTAAAGGCAGGTGCTCTCACTCGTTAATGTGCTCTTAAGAGACATATCTTACTTCACAGTCGCCTATTTATTAAAAACCCATGTAAAATGTTCTCTCCTCTCCAAGGAAAAGATCTCCTTACAACTTGTTTATTTAGCAAATTCTTGACCACCACGGGGCCTTCATTTGTGCAGCCATGGTGACATGGCACGTTTGTCAAGTGTATGTTCATACCAGAACTCTTTGGAATGATTTTCACTGCAGATCCAAAATTTTGTTTTGAATAAAAAGTTTCTAAACCAATGGCACATAATAATAATAATAATAGTAATTATTATTATTACTGAGCTGTCACATACTTTAATAAAGTGCACACATCTTAATCACACACTCCTCCACATCACTGCCACCCATTTTACGTCTTCCTGGTCAGCGCACCTTCCAGCTGAATCCCGTAGAGGTCAACGCTCCTCGGACCTCTGCCTCTGAATATGTTTCATCTGTTCTTGAGCTTCACGTACATGGAATAATACGATGTGCACTCTTTTATGCCTGCTTCTTTCACTCTTTGTTATGCCTATGAGAGCCACCTATGTAGCTGCATGTAACAGTAATTCTTTTTCATTCAGGCTTTGTTTTTCTGTGTAGTAATCTGTTATGTGAATATACCACAACCCATTCTACTGTGGATGAGCATTTGAATGGATTCCAATCTTAGGCAACTATGAATAAAGTACTAGGAACAGTTTGTAAATGTGTTTGGGTGGACACGCACTCAGTTCTCTTGGGTGTGTACCTAGAAGTGGAATTGCTGGTTCCTAGGGTACACATACATTTAGCTTTACTAGATATTGCCAGTTTTCAAAGGCATTCATACCAATTTACGCCTCCAACAGCAATGTATGAGAGTTTCATTTGTTCTACAATTATAGTTTTCTTTTTTTCAACATCTGGATAGCTTTTCTCAATGAAAAATGAGATTCAAGCTTAATGAGATTATGACTTGGTGAATTAAAGTAGCAATTATTTTTCATAATTGCAGTTCAATGACACTGTTTTTAAAAAGAACTTTTTAAAAAGAAGTTTGGTTTGGTTTACTTTGGTGAAAGTATGTGAGCAGAATAGAACTTTGGGTTACTGTCATCATATTCTAAGCCTGGATTGTTAATGGCGTACAAAACCTAAATATGGCTGGCCTGGGTGCTAGTTATTTCACTAAACTGCAGTCAAACTTTATTTTGAGAACTGACGGGAAGACAAGTCTCTCTTCCTCTCTCCCCCTCTCCATTTACATCATCTTTTTGGCTTCACCTTGATAAGTGAAATAAAAACACTGATGAAATAAAGAAAAACAAGAGTGTATCATTTTTAAAAATCCCCCTGCAAAACTTCCAGTGGAATATTAATCTTTCTGAGGTTCAAGATGATACATAATCCAAAAATAATTTGAAATATATTTTGTCCTTATATTTGGATAAGACTGTAACTGATATTTGGAGACAATCACCACACTAAGATTTAAAATGAAATTCTGAAGCCAAACTTTGAGAATGACTCAGAAGGATTAAAGCATGATTTAAGAGAGCTTTTGGAAAGTGGTCCAGTTATCTTGTCTTATTCCTCATCCTGCTTGGAGTACATCCATTCTTCCCATTCCAGGCCAAGTTAAATCAAACTCACAGTGAGGATGTCAAAGATGATGTCGCAGATGACCGCAGGAGGCCCCTATGTCAGTGTGCTCTTTGCTCTTTTATAAGGATACTTATTTCTGAATCATTCCTCATCTAAGTTCCATGGAGATACTGAGTATTTTGGCTTAAATCTTTATCACTGTGTTGTATGTGTAAAAGCCAGTTAAAATAGATATAAAGGAAGGCAAATGATTATAGGATTTGGGGCCTGGGCAATGCCGATCTATTTTCAAACTTTAAATAAGTAAATAGTGCAGCTCAGTAGCACAGGAAACCTAATGAAAGTAAAAGAAATATAAAGTACACAGTAAGCTATGGATGTCGTCCGGCTTCTTCAGTCACGCCCAGAGAAGTTTGGGGCAGGAGTGAAGTGATTCCAGGAATTTGCGGGGGTTGGGGGCGTGACTTTTTGTCCATTGCTAATAAATTTGTTCATTACCTGCTTTCAAAATTCTTCACATGAGTTTTTCAACATTATTTTATTTTTATAATGAATGATTTAGCTTTGTTGATGGTGTGTGGTTAATTTTGTACTTTGCTATGAAAAAACCACATGAGTAATTCACATATATTTATTATCTGGGTGATTTTCTTTTAACTCCTGGCCAGTTATTATTTGTCTTAGTAATCAGAAAACCTCTAGAACATGTTTCTTTCATTGATGATGTTATGTTGAATTCATTTTCACATACAAATTAAAAATAAATGAGATTTAGAGACCTATTACTGAATTTTTCAAGGAATTTGAGAAATAATTCTAAGAGATTTTTAGATCTTAAATGAATTACAGAGCCTCATGGCCTTAAAAAAATCAATAGCTTTTGGAGCCATGCTTCCAATAATCCGTAATATTCTGGAAGGAGCCATTAGTTGAATTTGAAACTTGTCATAGTTTAATTAGTGACCATTAAAGACTTGCCCTGCCGGGAGACTGGGGCATTTATATATCCCCTTCTGCTCAGTTCCGCGTCCTTTATAGCTTCCTCAGGTATTAGGCTAAACAGTATGAAATACAGTATGAAATTACCATTTTGTAGGCAAAAGGTAATAGAATTTCAACATCATACAGTTCAGACCAATGCAGGGTGGGGCAAAAAAAGTAGGCTTACAGTTGTTTGTATGGAAAATGATACAATAATTAATAACAAACAACACAAGAATAAACTTTGTGTTCTGCATACTGTAAACCCACTTTTGCCCCACCCTATATATAAAACAAGGAAATCAAGATAGAATACAAAGACTTTTCTTGTGCTTAAATGCTTCAATCCATCGACTAAGTAATTTTTACATTCTTTCCTTTGAAAAATATTGTTGAGTGCTTGTATTTTCCAGGCACTGTTCTAGGTGCTTTGGATACACAAGTGTCCCCAACATAGAAAGATAGCTTCTTTTATGGAACTAGCAGAGTGAGGCATGTGCACATAATAAGTAAAACATGGTGTGATAGAAAGTGGTAAGTGCTCTGGGGAAAGGGAACACGTAGCAGGGGTGCCGGGCTGTGGAAGGGACGTGGCTGTTGTTTCCATGGTGGTAGCCAGGAAAGTGCTGGGTGGGAAGGTGATAGGTAACCAGAGGCCCCCTGGAGGTGAGGACATGCACCTCCATCACTTGTTCCTGAAGAGCTTGAAGAGGGATCTGCAGACACACAGACCGCTACATTTAAGGAATGAATACAGGCTCTTTCAGAAGAGCCACCAGAATAAGCTAACTGAGTCTGGGGACATAGTTAAATCAGATTCTTATAGATCGGGATGTGAAATGAAGCAGTTATAACCAAGGGGCAGAGAGACAGCGCCTCAGCAAAGTGAGGAAAGAAGCGTGAAGTTGATTTCTGTTTCCTTCCATGTCTCCTCCACTCTAACTAAAGTTCCTGAGGAAGAAATTTGGTTTCCTTTTATTTCCAATTCCTAAAACCTATCAAGCGTCTGAAATATATGTCGGTGTGTCATCAAAATTGGGAAAAGGAGCTGATGAATGGTGCTCAGCCAATGTCTAGAACCTTGAGAAAAAGAGGAAGGGTAAGAAGAGACTACAATTTAGGCTCTAGGATAAATATGAATAATGGAGGGTAAGCAACAGGGGAGTGGGAGGAGGAGAGGGGGGAAAACGTACGGAGAATAAGTGGCATAGATGGTAGGTAGAAAATAGACAGGGGGAGGGCAAGAATAGTATGGGAAATGTAGAAGCTAAAGAACTTATGACACATGGACATAAACAAAAGGGGGGGAATGTGGGTGGGAGAGGGTGTGTAGGGTGGAGGGGAGTGAAGGGGGGAAATGGGAGAACTGTAATAGCATAATCAATAAAATATATTTTAAAAATCATGAAAGTGTCTCAATTATGTGACATCTTATATTCTTAGGATATAACATCCTTAAAGTCAAGAATTATATTTTACATATCATGCGTATTTTACAACAGACATGTTCAAGTAATGGTTCATTACTAACGAATGGGAAAAAGAAGAAAAATATACCAACACATTGTCATCGAGTGGACCAGGTATCCCAAATCTTAAATGGCTCTCAAAGAGTATTAAATATTTATGGAAGCTGTGTTCTTTTCTTTTAGATGGACCAGAACTAGTATTGTGCTTTATGAGATCTTAATAAAATGTGATTCGTGTTTCAAGAAATGACAGTCATATGCATCATTTATTTTGTGCTTAGTGAGCAACAGATGACACTATATTAAAACAAACCATTTGTTTTGAAAAATAACCTTACTGTTTAAAAATCACTTAAGAAAAATAGACATTTCACTGAATGATCTGTTTAAAGGTACACTTTTTGGAGGCAAGGAGTATCCTAAATGGCATGTAGATTCACTGAAACCTGAAATCTTTTGTAATTGTTACCTAGGGTAATCATATTTTTAAAAAATATGATTTGTTTCTTTTATAGCTGGGGGCAGAGAGTAGCAGTGGTGGCAGCAACCGTGTGTTGGACATCCGAAGAGGCAATGTGGCCTGACCTGTAGATGCATCCTAAGAACTGAATATCAAAAAAAGCACTTTAGAAAGGCAGTAAAAGCAGTAAAGCATCAAGGTCAAAATCCTAGTTACAATTTTTTATTGAGGATCTCAGGAAGATTTTAACAAATATTGCACCCCCCAGTGGTTGTTTTTGAGTGACTTAAAAAAAAATTTTACCTGGACTTCTAATTTTCTGGCTTCATTATTTTGTGTAATCCTGAGAAAGTTAACATTATTTATAACTAGGAGGAACCTTGGAAGGCCAACCCAATTCAGTTGACCGATTTTTTTTTATTTTATTAAGTTAATTGGGGTGACATAGATTATTAAAATTATATCATTTTCAAGTGTGCAATTCTGTGATACATCGTCTGTGTATTGCACTGTGTGTGCACCACCCAAAGTTAAGTCTCCTGTTAATCGCTGTATATTTGATCCCTGTTACTCTTTCTACCTACTCCCCACCCCCCTTCCCCCGAGATAAGCACCAAACAGTTGTCTGTGTCTGTGAGTTTTTGTTTGTTTGTTGATTTCAGTTTTATATTCCACACATGAGTAGAATCATATGGTTCCTTGACTTTTTCCATCTGCCTTACTTTGCTTAGCATGATATTCTCCAGATTCATCCATGTTGTTGCAAATAGCAGTCTTTCATCTTTTCTGATGCAATTGTGCAGTTTCATGCTTGCAGAAAGAATGGTGTCCGGGATGATAGAATGCTTACTGTATGATCACTGAGTTCAGGTTCAACAAGATAGGCTCCCAGAAAGAAGGGCAGTCATGCTTGCTTCATCTGATTGCCAGACTGGAAATTAAAGAAAAGCAGTGACATAATCCCCCCACATTCTTCATCCCTCCAGTACATTACATCACAGATGTGAAGCAAAGCTAGTTCTCAGAATGATTACAAAGCATTTAGACAGGAAGATCTGCTTCAGCAAATAAAAGAAAGATGACAAAATCAAAGACAAAGAATGCTTCTAGAATCTGTTTTGATTGCCAACAGAGTGGGGGAGAGCATGGAAAGAAATCACTCAGTGATAGACTAAAAGTAGGGGACCTGCACCAGGAAACTGGGATGGTGTCTCTGCTGGATGTCCACTCAGCTTCGTGGCCTTGGTCCGATTCCCTGGGCCTCGCCTTTCTCACCTGTGAAACCAAGGGTGTGGAACAGGCTGAGTGGCATTAATGAATTCAGGATATGGACAGAGACACGGAGTGGCAGGCTCCATTTTCTATGAAAGAAGAGTAATTTGAATATTTATGAAAGCAAAATTAGCTAATGATCAAAAATGGAGAAGAAAGGTGGCTAATGGAGAATGCAGATCTGTTCTAATACATTTAAAATGTAATGTAAATCTGAGACAATTCTTTCCAGGAGAAGAATGAAGCATAGCAAAGGTCTCTAAATTGACTCCACTGTAATCTTTTTTTTCTATCATCACCTTATTTTTCTTCATACTTTCTGTTTCCGGTAACCATGGTGATGCAACCTCCCAGCAACCTTTTTCACAGCCGGCCCTTTTGGTACACATTGAATTTGCTTTTATGCACTGACGCAGGGAGCTAACAATGCTGCACAAATTAATTAATGTATTAACATTTTCCCCATTCCTTCTGATCAGGAAATAAATGCAGAGATGTATTCCACATTTAACCTCCCTCCGTAAGGGGCACTGTAAAACAGGGATATTCAACGGTTAATTTCAGTTGCTGACATAAAGGGGATACTGATCATGCCAGAGATTCAGTCCCCTGCCCTGGCCCTCAGGGACTGTGAAGTCCCAGGACTGAAGCTGGTCGCCGCCTTCTTTTGCTTGTGTGTATGAACAGAATAAAATTGCCCACAAAAATGGCAGATCAACCTTGGTTTTCTAATCCTCTGTTTTTTGCTACATTCTCCCTTGAAAGGAAGACATTTCCAAGTGCGTAATTATCACAATTAAAAGGGGACTGATTTTTTTTCATAAGAAAATATATGTAAGTATATGCATTTGTCTAATGAGCATGGTTACTTGTTTTGGAATATAAATAAGCAAATGCAATACTCGGTTTTAAAATATTGTAATTATCTGCCAGTGACAAAACATTAAAGAATCTCTGTTGTCATTGATGCAGATAATAAAAATTCCCAGGGCCTGTCATTTAGCCACATCTAGTTTGTGGAACCTAACTTGTTTGTAATCCTATATGCCGGAAAACAGCCTCTCTGCTTAAGCAGTCTGTGTATGTGTGTGTCTGGCATTAGCACAAAGGAGACCAGATGATGCTTATAGACTCGGCTCCTGGGGACACACTTGGATGGAGGCAATTAAAATGCCCGTCAGGCATTTGGTACCAGAAGCCCCTACGGCAAACCACTGAATCATAAGCCAGGGCTGCACCTTATTGTCAGTGAATGATGGCGGAGCTGGGTGGCTTGTCATCATTCTCGAAAATTCTGAGGCTAGCGAGCTCTCTCTCCCTCTCCCACTTGCCTTATTTTCCTTTTCGCCACTGCGGGGACTTTTTCTAATTTGCAGCTCCCCTTTCCCTGATACACACAGGCGGGAGCTGGGGGCTTGCAGACTGCAGTCTGTCAGGAGCTAGAGAGCCAGAACTAGAGCCAGCCTGTGGAGATAATGCTCCCGGAGAAGGATTCCGCAGCAGTCCTTAAAGGCTAGACTCAGGTGGTGTCTCGGCATAAGCACTGGTAATGGTTCGGGGTTTTTTTTATTTTGATTGTGTTTTATTTTTAATCTGTTTCCCAAGGGATCTGCTTTATGTGGTCTCAAAGTGAAATGCTTTAAAACTCTTTAATGGGCTTCCTAAAAATTCAAGTACTGCATTGTTTGCACTACAGATCTCAAGATGTAGATTTATTGTCTGGATGTAAAGAACGCATTTGCTTACTGGTGAGTTACAATCTTCAATATTTAGTTGACATCTATATATGTATTTTTTTTCCTTTTGTTTTGTTTCAGTAGATTCTTCAGTTTGTTGTCTCTAACCGAGGAAGCATTGATTGGGAACCACTCATTCAGAAAATTAAAAGGTACCACATGTTTTGTTTGGATGTTTAAATGAAGAAAAATCAAGGAGGGATTTGGATGTTTTTATTTGAAGTAATGTCTCTGTGGCTGGTCTTTTATCCTTCAGCCTGCATTGGTCATTGTCTGTAGAATGTGTGATTTCCTAGGCAGAGAATGCCATTATCCAAGGCTGTTTTGATTAGATATCTAAAGAATTGTGTCTTTTGCCTGTGTTGCAAGTTAGTAACAAATATTACTATATCTGACTTATTGTTGGATTCTTTCATAACGGCTAAAGAATGTGCAAAATTCTCTATGTTAATAAAAATTCGATAATTTGAATTTAAGGGTCATACAGTAAGTATTGATTTTATCTGAGGAAATCCTGCTTAAAAGTGATGTTTTTTTTAAATGGCTAAATGAAATGGCTTGCCCTTCCCAGGTGGAATGGGCGGTAGAGAAGAAAGCCCCAGAATGACTCAGTATTGTTGGTTTTGCGAATAAAAGCTTGTAACTTCTTCACAGATGCTTTAGCAACAGATATATTTACAGGCTGAGATATTAGTTATTAAAGGAACTGATTTTATGTACACTTTATTTTGCATTGACAGCATAAGAAAGTAATCCTTCATCTTGCCATGAAAGCAGTTTAAGCCATTGAACCCAGGCCTTATGCTTTATGGGAAAAAAAATAATGAATTTTCAAATTCAGCATCAGGATGTATATTGATTGGAGATGGCAAGTATGGGTGTTACCTTTTTCTTTAATTCTTTAAGGTTATCTTTGACTTTAACGTATACTCCTGTCAATGAAACCTTCACTTGTAATTTGGCTTTAAAAAAAAGGGAAGACATTTTCTGAATTGCTGAGAAGAAGATCGATAACGTCATTTAAGCCTTTCCTTGGCATTCACAGAGTATTTCCCCTCAAGACTATCTGTCCGAAATATTTTACGCAGTAAGGTTAGTTTTTTTTTACTATACTTAAAAAAAATGGCTAATGTTCAGCTAGTGACCCTGCAATATCAGAAGTGAGTTTACATCTGTGAGCTTGAATATTTGCAGCGGTTGAGAGACTGATGCATTGCCCTTGTTCGGTTTTCTCTGCAATGTGTAATTATGAGAACCTTAATTTATTCATTCCACAAACACTTAGTAAAAGCCTTGCTTCTGTGGGTGGTTATTGTGGGAGAGGGGGAGGGGCAGATGTCACTGTCACCACCCTTCAGAAGTGTGGGCAGCGTCATATACCCTTTTTTGCACAAAAAAATGAATTTGTTAAAATAAAGCACTGTGCCTTAAAAGAAAAGAAATTGCATTATTTCAGATATTGAACAAAATCTAATAGACTTGTCTATTAGATTCCTTTCATGTATTCAGAGATCCATGAAGTATATTGCACTGTTTCCTCAGAAATTATTCCGTGAAAATCATGTATGAAATCTCCAAGCAGGACTTGCTGTTTCCCCTGAATATTGTAAAGCCCTTAGGGCCACATTCGTTTTAGCTTTCACTCACAGTAAGTGGAAATATTTTATGTTTGGTTAAACTCACCGCCCCCCCACCGCTTTCTCTTTTCCCATCTAATAGAATCCATACAGTATATATTTCTTACGAGAGTCTGTATTCAAATCTTCAGACTCACTAGCAAATCATTACATTAATTTTGAATTCTGGGGTGTTTAGATGAATTGGAAATGGATGAAGTTATCATGTATCCACCAAAATAAGAGTCTTCACTATACTCAGTAAGAACTTAAACTAGAAGAGTGGCATATTACCTCACCAAGAGCTTTTTGGTCCCTAAGTTTGCTAGCACCACTTAAAAATTCATCTAGGAATGTGTTGACAGATTTTGTGTAATAAATCAAAGTTTATTCAAATAGACTGTTATGTTGTCAAATCAGAATAGAATTTGAATACTGGACTGTTAAGAGAGTCAGGGATCTGGATGATGGTTTTTCTAACCAACAACATCTGTCTTGGCATTAGTTTGGGCACTAAATTCTTTTATTGATTTTTCACTTGTAACCTTCAGCACATAGCGTAATGTTTTGAGCACGGCAGTTCAATAAGTATTTATTGAATTACTTGATGGATAAATAAATTTGATGGGAAAATCTGCATTCCCCCCATTGCTTTTTTGTTCTTGTTTTTCATGAGATTACGTACCATGAGACAGACATTTAGCACATTTTTTTAGTTACCTAACTTGTTCATTATAAACCCTTAATTTATGGTAATAAATTAGATAATACCAGGTAGAAAAGCAGGCAAACCATGTGTAAAATTTTCTCCAGGCTCTATGGAAAAGAATTTTTCTGGTTTTAGGTGAAGGTGGAAAGAATTGTTGCAATGTCCTTTCACTTTCATCAGCTGGGGAAAGAGGCCAAACTGCAGCATGAGTTTTGCTTTCTGGACACTCACCGAACATCCCGGGCTCGACATTGTTTACTGCTCCGCGCGGCTTCGGCCCAGACTGTGCTGCAGCGGAAGGGAGGAGGCTGTTGCTCTCCCCCTCTTTCCAATGTAACACTAGCAGTGATGTCATAGTCCTCTCCAACACTGTCATGCTCATTATGGACTACTTCAGTATGACATCATTTTATGCATATATACTTAAGGAATCTATAAAGAAACTTCTAGAATCATAACAGCTTTAGAGAAATCTATCCTTTCTTGTTGTCATTTATCTTTATTAATAAAATTATGATTTTTGTTGACAATGTGCCAGATAATATTCTAAGCCCTTAGTGCATGTCATGGAGTCTCATTTGAGCTCTTGCTGTAATCCTGGGAAGTGAGCGTGGTGTCCATTTTACAAACGAATGAACTGAGACTCCAGGTGAACAATCAAATACAAGACAGGCCCAGAGTCTTTCACACTAATCACAATGCACAGCATTTTTTTCTAGTAAGTTTTGAGCTCTTAGTCATTGTTTTAATGTTTCCTGTATGCACATGAAATATATGTTGCTGCAATAAGGTTAAATGGTATGCGTGTAGATTCTTTTTTTAATATACATAATGAAGAGGTAAATAGATCTTCAAATACTTCACTATACTATTCAAGTTCTGGTAGATTTTATATTTTTAATGTATATTTTCTATTTGACCTGGGGAACTTTCTTCTTTAAGGAGTAATATCAGAGATAAATGAGGAGGTTTTAAAATGAATTAATAAAGCATCTCCTATGTCATTACAATGAATTTACATTACTGAACTGTGTAATCTATGTAAGAAAATTAGAAAATTCAGGTGCTAGATAGCATAATGGATGCCTTATCTTGCAAAGGGTTTTTTTTCCGTAATTTAAATAATGACAAAGGAAGTTTCAAATGGCTAAAATAATAAACAAGCAGGGACTATCATGTACAGTGAGAAAATACCACATTTAAACTTAAGTAAAACTGACCCAGAAAAATAACTGAGAGTACTAACAATTACACAAATATGTATTAAGATGCTCTACTTGCAAAGGAATATATTCAGCAAAACACTTTGGGAGCTCAGTGCTCAGTATAGAAGAATAAGACGAGAAGTAGCACCAATGCTCATTGGTACTGTAAGAGACACATGAATCATTTCCTAAGGGACTTCACTGCATGGCAGGATTACTAACAATTGAGAAGGGACTCAACAGGAAATACATCACGGAGGGTGAGTCCTTTGAGATGGAACTTGGGGATGAATGGAAGTATTCAAGGGAGAGAGAATGCATGGAGGAGCTCCAAGAAGAATAAACATTAGCAGAGGAACCGAAGGAAGTGAACATGCTTGGAAAGTGTAGACTGATCTCATTTGTATTCTAGTGTGCAGGACAGAAGGGCATTCTTAGACGATAAGGATGGAAAGGTACGTGAATACTATTAGGTGGCAACGTATGAAATGGGTAATATTCTGTTCCGTTTTATTCAGTTCAACTTAATACATTGGCAGTGGACCTTAAATGCCAAGTTGAGGAGGGTTTTTTTCAGTGTTCAATGGGAAGCTATTGAGTGTATATTGAATAAAAGACCATTATGACCCCAACTGCATGTTCAGATGACTTTTTTTTTATAGCCGCATGAGATAAATTAGACTTGTGTGTGAGAGAGCACGTTGAAGAAAGCATCACTTTGAAATCATTCAGGAAAAAATGGAGGCTAGAAGCAACTGTTGACTGTGGGCATGCAACGAGAGGTCATGACAGTGAGGGATGTTTCTTGAGCTTGAACTGATAAACAGAGACTAGCCAAGACCTTGACCGGTAGGAGGAACGAAAAGCAGAAGGACTCAAAGGTGACTCTAATGTTGGGCTTTGGGAAGTGAAAATGTGAAAGGAGAGAGGTAGCTAAAAGCTGCTTGAGGAAAGAAGCCCTCCTCTATTTGTATTGTTTCCCTGGTCCCTAGCAGACTGCCTTGTAGGGAATAGCTCACCAGTAAATGCCGGAGGACTTAGTGGGGCCCAGCCCACGCCCTGCTCCTGCCCTCGCAGGGCTTTCCTTCTACAGGGGGAATAATCAGTGGGGACACAAACTAAATTAAAAGATTACTCAGGCAACTGTGCAGAGAATGGATGATAAGGGGTAAGAATAGGTGCTAGGAGATACGCTTTTCCAACTTTACAGCAGAGAGGAATCAACTGAGATCCTACTAACATGCAGATTCAGAGTCAGTAGGTCTGGGCACAGGCCTGAGATTCTGTAACAAGCTCCCAGGTGGTGTGGCCACGGCTGGTCTGTGGACCTCGCTTTGATTAGAGGTTGAGAGGTGAATGTCCAGAGAAGAAAAATTAGAAATGATTAGAGAAGTTGTTATGAGCAGGTCAAATGTGAGCCCTTCTCTTCCTGCAGCTGTTAAGCACTACATACTTCTCAACCTCTTTGATGATGAGAGAGAGAATTGTTTCTCTTGTGAGTTATTTTGATTCCAGCCAATGGTTTTATGAAAGATCCATTAAACCAGCCCTAAGGAGCTATTGACATTTCATTTGTCCTGCCAATGCTCCGTGCTTATTGTGCCGTATGATGAATCCTTGTGGCTCAGGTTTGGGGATGCAATTGCACGTTAATTTTCTGCCAGTTTCTTCACTCCACTTCTGTTCCCTGCTTCGTGATTTCTTTGGACTTCCTTGAACTCTTCTCTGCCTGGAGGTTCAGCATGGTGCTGGCCTACTAAATTCTCTGCCCCTCTAGCTCTTGACATCTCTCGCATTGCTCTGTGCTTAGTAGCGAAGCTTCTGGGTCTCCACCTGCCATCTCTGGTCTCTCACATCTAAATCCAAGCTTTGGGGGACTCTGCTGAGAGCCACAGGGCAGTTTTGAGGATAGTCTCTGCTTTAAGGAATGCATTTTTTCCAACAGAATCATTTCTTTCTGGACAACTGATCTGGTTGATGACGGCACCTGCTTTCTTCTGAAGGAAGGACACACGTGTTTATTGGCTGTTGGAGCATTCACAGAGGCAAAGTGCTCACAAAAAGCCCTGACAGGTTCTGTTTGGAGGGGGGTGTAGTCTTTCCGCCTCCACCGCTAGGCTCTGCCTCTCAACGCTCCTTTGTAGCTGCAGGAACTTGGGAACATTTACCTGTTTGCTTCCTCCCACACCACACTTTGCAGCTGTAAAAGAAGGAAATAACAAATTCAATAAATACGGCCTACTCATCCATCCAGGAGAACAGCTTAAGTGCATATGAAACATCTGTGATGTCTTCATACTTATTCGTGTTTATCCTTTGTTTAAAGGGCTGGCGCTATCTCTAGGCTTGGATCGCTGGATCTTGTCACTGTTGTTTTGTAATTTGGTGTTTATTTAAACAGCCAAGTAGGCATGAGCAGGTTCATTAGGAACTTTAAATTAAAAATTCTAGTGAAATATCAAATCAGTTTATATGAACAGGAGTCAATTTAAATTGATAACCACACTCCTTCAAGGAGAACATTTAGAACATATTCGTGAGGAGAGAAATCATGTCCTTGGCATCTGAGTTACTCCCTTTGTTGGCTGCATAGAACATGCCCTTGATGCATCTGCCAAAGGGAATCCGAGAAAAGGAGTGTCGTGTGTGAGTGTGTAACTCCAGTCTTCCTGTAGTGGACAGTGCTAGTCTTCTTTGCATTGTCGAACTGTAATTGCTAAGATTTCCAGAATTTGGATACCATGCCTGTGCCCTTATGCCCTTTAACTGTGTTCGGTAGTTAAGAGTCTGAGAGTAGCACAGGATAATTTCTGGTCTTTCTGACACAAATTCTCCCTGTCTCTCTCTCCAAAAAAAAAAAAAAGGTCTAAATCAATCCTTTGTGTGTGTGTGGATTTCATTTGAGTCTGCCTTGGATGGTTTGAATTAACCTTTCTTCAGATTCTCTCCTGGTGTTAATGACTCTGGATTATGACCATTTAAAGCAGCCGGAAGTACCTTGATCCCCATCTGGCAATTGTTAAAACAAAGCTACTCTATTTAACACATTAAAACCCAAGTATATTTCTTCACATTGTGCAAGAACTGAGGAAATGATTTTTTTTTACAGAAAGATCTTATATTTTCAAGTTTAACAATGTTTATGTTTAGTTTTCTTTAAAAATATTTTCCTGCTTCTTATACAATTTTCTTGTGGTAAGATTCCATAGTTATGTATACAGAATAAGGTACAATACCGTGGCAGTAAAGATTCTTTTCACACGTTGCCCAAGAGCAACTGGATAGCATGATTTTGAACATATTGCAGTGAATTTGTGATATTCTAGAATCTCAAAAAAACCCATAACTAGGCTGTCTATACTTTAAACAGTAGGGACAGAAAGCCTTAAAATTAATGACTTTATAAAGTTACATTGGTACTTGAGATATAACAATGAAAACATTTTGGAAATCATCCTTAGAACTCATGGGCCTATGTAACTCATATAACTCTGGTCAGAATGCTGTGCTTTTTCTCTACAAGATGGTGGATAGCCCAATATATCAAAGGGAAATAATACATGTAATATATAGCTTAATGTGTGCGTGCATTTTTAGTTCTGCATGGTATATTATACTCACAAAAAGAACCAGGTTGTGAACTTTAGATTATAAAGTTATTGGAATAACGCAACCAATTATGTTGCATTTAGACTTTAAGAAAGAAACATTCAGTACCACTTTTTAAGTTTTAGAAAGCATTTTCTAATACATGACATCCCAAACCTCACAACAATCTCTGGTGCGGGAATGGTAGATCTTGTTTTATTTATCACAGGTGAGAAAACTAAAGTTAGAAGACTGCAAGTGGCCTACCCAACTCTCCCCACTGGAAAATGGCAAACCTAGGGCTCATATCCTTCTGACTCCAAAGCCTTTTACTTTCAACTTCAAAGCAGATAAATGAGTATACTGTCTTAAATCTGCACAATTTATAATGCACTTGATTGCTAAATTATAGAACCCATTCCAAGGTAGCCATGACCTTCACTAAATGGATTGCCCTGCTCTCCCAAAAGACTCCAGCATTTAGAACCTAAAACAGTGCAGTGTGGAGCTCAGTAAATACTAGTGAAAATAACAGTTACTACTGAAATGGTTCTAAAGCTTTCGGTATGCAAAAGAGATAGGCTAAAGATAGCATAGAAAATGTAATCTTACTGACTTAAAAGCATTTGATGGAGGGTAGATTAATGATAAGAATCCATTGTTTAGTTCTAAGTCTTACAGAATTTTAGGCAAGTGGTAAATAACTCAGCAAGAGCCTGAGATAGCAAAGAAAGTCATTATAGTTTCGGAAAATCAGATTTGTGGAGAAACACCTTTAAAAGCAGGCATTGTGATTTGCAGGTTAGAATAAGAGCTTATAATGAATTTTGAGGGGGAAGCTGTGAACCCCAGTTCTGATCTCAGATGCAGATGCAAAGGTAGCATGCATAAAGAAGGTGACAACCTCAGAGGCTATTAAGTAGGGTTAGGGTTGAGGTCACTTGTCTCCAGGCAGAGGCCACAGGGATGGGTCCACCAAGGACCTGCTCGTTTTGGTGGCCCTCCTGTTCCCCAATTCTCCTATCCACCACCCTCATCCAGGCTCTCGTTATACCATGTCGGCGTTACAGAAATGCTTTATCTGGTTGCTCTGCCCTGAACAGTATCACCCCCTTGGTCTCCCAGACAGACAGTAGCACCTTTCTCTGCAGTTTCTCTTTTTTCCTTTCAGTGGTTCTCATTTGCTCTCTTGAGCTGTACTGGCCAATAAACATGGTTGTTCCCGGCCCTATGCAACTATTTAAATTTAAATTATTAAAAAAATAATTAATCTTTCTTTCCTTGGTCACATTAGTCACATTTTAAATGCTCCATAGCCATATTATTTTCTTAGAACATTATGCACTATAGGGCATTGTATATTATAGTACCTTTCCATGATCACAGTGTTTTATTGGAGAGTGCCATTCCAGAGCATAACCAGACCCCTGGCCCAAACATTCAAGGACTGCACAGACCTCTCACCCCTCACTAGCCCTTGGCACTCACCCTCCACTCCACAGACTTTTCTCCTTGTCTTCTTCATCATCATTGCTACAGTGAAAATTAAAATAATAAGAGTTGTTATTTATTTAATGCATATTACGTGCTGAGTACATAAGTTTTCTCATGTGATCGTTTAAAAAGAAATAGGGGAAGGAGGAAGAAGAGGGGTATAAGACCTTGGAAAATAGTTTGTCCCCATTTTACAGAAGAGGAGACAAGGTTTAGCGATGTTAACTGTATTTCTCAAAGAGAAAGACCTTATACTTGGTGGCGCTTGAAGTAAAACCCAGGTCCGTCTGGCCCCAAAGCTAAGTCCTATAGCAGTTCTTCTTAACCAGGGGGAACTCACCCCCGCTGCCAGCGGTCATTTGGAAATGTCTGGAGACATTTGGATTATTGTAACTGGGCAAGAGCTACTGACTTCTAATGGGTAGAGACCAGGGATGCTGCTAAGCATCCTACAGTGGACAGTCCCCTGCAACAAAGAGTTATCTGGCCCAAAAGGTCAATAGTGGCAAAGTTTTGGTTTGTTTTCTGTCTCATCCCACAAGGATGTAAAGTCTATAAGTATGGAAACTTAGGTTTGTCTTCTGCCTTTGGTATTTCTCTAGTGCCTGGAAAACTTGTTAGCATAGAGTAGGCATGCAATGTATATTTTAGAATAAGTGGTGAGTTTACTCCTTTTTAATTATATTAATACCCGCATGTGGTAAAAAATAAATCAAGCCAAATGGACTAAAATAAAATTGAAGTCTTTCACCCTAAACCCGTCTCCAGTCTCACATCCCCCTGAAAACTATTTTAGTAATTTCTGTTCTCTAAGAGATCTTTTGATTGCCATTTTGATTGCATACAGTAGTTCAGTTTCATAACTTTGAACATTACCTATTGACTTCCTACAATAAAAATGAGAAATTTTACACACTAACACTGTCTCTCCCCTTCTGCCTTCTTTTTTAGTTTTTTTACAGTTCATTCAAGTATCATTTGATTTTAAGCATCCAGTGTTATTGATAAAAAGTCTGATATCAGTCAGATTCTCATTCTTCTGTGAATAACCTTGATTTTTTTCTTTCTAGTAGACTTTAGGAATTTTGTGAAATTTGAAAAGGATGTGTCCCGATAAAAGTCTTTTATCATTTATACCATTTGGTAATCTGATCATTTTAAATTATATCTTTTTGACTCAGGGAAACTTTTCTCTGTTTTTCTTTGATTTTTTCTTGCTATCCCTGCCTCTGTTCTATATTTAGGGGATTCCCGTCGGTAAATGTCGAACTTCCTGGTTTGAATGTCATGTCTCCTTTTTCACATATTTTTTAAATCCCCCTTTCACTTTTTCTGCATTTTAGTTTTTGTCTTCTTCCTCTTCTCAGCTGAATTATTTGCCTTCAGCCCTGCTGATTCTATTATTTCAATTTAGTGAATTATTTATTTGAGAAATCACATATTAATTTCTAGGAGTTCTTATTCTATGGCTGGTAGTTTTCCATAATTTTATTTTTCAGAAGGAAGTATATTTTTGATGTATGCAATATTCTTTCTAAGTTCTCTAAGTTCTCTCCTGTTTCCAAGATTATCTCTATTTCCCCCAAGAATCTTTTATTTTTTTAAGTATTTTTCTTGTTCAGCTCGTGGTTTTCTTCAGATTGATTTGGAGGGTGTTTTCTCTGTTTATTCTGATGAATGGAGAACTAGGCTGAGGATCGTAGGTAGCTGTTGTTGCAGGTTTCCTCTGTGGCTGAGCAGACCTGTGTGCCCCTCGCTGTGCCTGGCAGGTCTGGGTAATCAGGAAGCAGCATCCCCGAGGAGCATGGGGATGGAGCCAACAAGGGGAGCAGGCCAGGACCAACACAATGCCACAATATGTGTTCATTCTGCATCCATTTATCTGTACTGGACCAGGTTCCAAAACTGATCACCTGCTTTCATTAAAGATTAGTTCTCATTTCTACCCTTAAAGGCAAAAGCTTCTCCTGTCAGCGAAAAGTCTAGTAGCGAGGGAGAGGAAGGAGGGTCCCAATTGTTCTGAGCATGTTCTAAATGAACTGCCATGATACTGGTTCTCCACTCCCCTTGGACTCGGACTGAAGACTCTAAACTTGAAGTTTCTCCAGGTTTCCTTAAAAAGCTTGCTATTCGTCAAAGTGCTCCTACCGGCAGTTTCCTTCCTCTTTTTTTCTCTTTCTGTCTGAGCCCGTGTACATTCCGCCTTCTAGAATAGCTTCAATATTTGTGTTAGGTTACATTCTTTTTTAACATTTAAAAAATCACTTTAATACTGATTTGGAGGAAGAACTATGTGTAACTTCTCCATCAGTGACCATATTTCATTTTCTTCACTATGATTTTTTATAACATCAATATATGTTTGCACTACTACACTCTTTTACACTAATTATATTGTTCTACCTCTACTATTTACTAGCTAGCTGGAAAAATCACTTCTCTTCTCTAGGCCTTTTTTCCTTGTAAAATAAAGATGATAACTGGTTTTTAGTGTTGAGGTGAACATGTGAATGCATGTTGTAAGCTCAAACACAGAATGTAAATATAAACTGTCTTTATACCTAAGGCTAGAGTAACAAATGCAGAAACCTGGAGATTAGTGTTAGTTATAGGAAAACTACTTCCCTACTCAACAGGACTGCACGGTAACCCTGAGCAGAGACAACAGAAACTATATGCAATGTAAAGACCCAGAAATCATGCACTGGTAGCAATACTGAAGTAAGCGGACCAAGTAGATAGGGAATATGCAACATCAGAGTTAAGTAAATGAATATGTATTGATTTAACTGATAGGATAGAATATGTGACCGAATGTTGCGTAATCCTTTGCTCGGCAAAATTAAGAATGTGACTATTTATGTTAATAATGAGTATAATTTAATGCTGCTCTTTAGCTGCCACAATACTATTATTGGTTTTATATGGCTTAATGTAATTAAAGGTTTCTGTTCTTTCAGTGAGTCTGGGACACGAAACACAGTAAAATGAAAACAAAGAATATGAGAATAACAGGAAAGTGGCTTCATTGTAAAAGTCAAAGGCATGTTAAGGGGCAAGTTAGGAGTCACACCAGCACTTAACTTCAGCATCCCAGGAGTCACATGTGGATGAGAAGAGCGTTTTCCCTAGATTGTCCAAACACAGAATCTTACTGGTAGCCTTTATTCTTAGAAACAAACCGAGAACACATCAAAGACACAAAGTATAAAATAAATCACTCCCTGCCTGCCACTAATTCTCATTTTCTGCACAAAGTCATTATATTCTAAAGTTAAATGTCTGTTGAGGTTAAATCACCAGACCTAATTAAATGTTAATGCATCTAGTAACATAACATAATTTAAACTCAAGGCCTTGTGCTAAGGAAAGTAAATAAAAAAACATTAGTTTGGCTTTTTATGGTCACTATTAAAAATAAAGAAAATGAAATGATAAACAACTATACTTCACTACTGGCATAGCTGAGGCTGCTTTCTAGTAGTCTAAAACCTTATTTATTGATGGCGAAACTCTGTTGAACTTCCCCAGCCCATCTAGATGGTAACTGAGGTTAAAAAGTGTCCTTGGAGTCTTAGCAAATGTGTAGTGTTATTTCAAAGTGGACTCATTTCAGTGTGTTTTAATTTTATGTTGTTGTTAAGGCCTGGTACAATTTATAAGTTTTAGTTTTTTATAGTCCATACCCAAGGCCTTAGCCCATAATTAATGTGATGCAGATTACTTTTTGTCCAAAATACTGATGATCTCTGTCTTCTTCCCCAGTAATAACGGGGCTCCTGCGTTTGGGGAATTCTAGTCTCCTTTGCAAGTAAATGTGACCATATGACTAATTTCTGGCCAGTAAGGTGAGAATACAAGTTGTGTGTGAAACTTAGGTCAACTACTTGTCATCACTTCTACATCTTCCTGCAGTTGGGAATTGAGACTAAATGTCTGGATCCTCAGCAGCCATTTTGAATATGAGCTAATCTCATAATGAATGTCTGTTGGGTTTAAGCCACTGCTATTGGGATTTTCCCATTACAGTTTACCTTACTCACCATTTGAATAACAATTTTATAATTTTTATGTACTCTCAAAGACTCTGAAATGTCACTTTATCAACTACCATTGTTATTTATGTAAATAACATTTATTAAAATTGCTACCTAAAGTCTACCAGTCCAGTCAAGTTTCAAGTCCGATCAGTTCTACTTTCTAATTTTTCAAATCCATTTATTTCTGTACCCCAAGGATCATGTTAGTTAGTCTCTCATCCTCCCTGATCTTCATGACTACAATAGCTTCCTGCATCAACTCTTGCTCCATCTTTTAAAAATGCAATCTATTATGATATTCCTGTGTTTAAAATCTTCCAACACTTCCCGTAGTATGCATAAAGTTGGGAATCCATAAACTGTGCTTCCTGGCCATCCATGATCTGGCCTCTGACTTTATAGGACCATCCTGAGTCTGTTGCCTTGGGGCTATTGCATATATATTTTTCCTCATTGCCTGGAACACTCTCTCTCTACTCCTCTTCCCACCCCACTCCTCCTTCCCCAGTGCCTCCACTTACTCAAGTCCTGCTTATTGGTCAGGTCTCAGATTCCGTGGTTAAACCTTCTCTCAGACGCTGGTCTAATATGGACCTGCCATACATACTCCACAGCACTCTGCACTTGTCTCACTTACTATTTATCAACTCAGTGCAAGTCTCCCACACATGACTGGAACCTTCTTGAGTGTTTGTTTCAGTCCTAACTAGAACCCCAGAAACTATTGCACAGAGTGATTGCTTAAAAATGATGTTGACTGACAGACTGATTTCTTATTCTATTGTCTTTCCCTAAAAAGCATACCTAACTGACATCTCCACCAAAGTTCCATTTATCAACATTTCATTCACCCTCTAGATCATGAAAACTGTGTCTATGCTCTCCCTTTAATTAGATATTTATTTTTCTATTTTCCCTCTTGTGAACAAAGCAGTGTCCCCAGAAGGAGTCACTCGCACATGTTTGTGTCTTTCCACCATGCCAGGTTTACTCAGGGAGACCTCTCTAATAAGCCAACAGAGTCTCATGCAGGTCACACACGGTGGGGTGTGGGGGACCGTATGTGATAGACATGAGCACAGTGAGTGTCCAGTAAGAAGTCCCAGTCACTGGTGTCCACAGGTGGAGAAGTGGGTGTTGGTTCAAGCAGGTGGCATGCATCCTGGGCAGTGAAAGTCCAGCAGGGCTCCAATCGTGACCCATGGCACAGCTGAGCTTGGCCATCAGGTGGTCAGAACTCTGAGTTCTTATAGACCACCAGAGGCGTAGGTCCCACTCATATCGGTGTCCAGATGGACTCCTTATCCAAATGTGGTTTTGGGTGTCTGGGTCCCCTCCTAAGAGCATACTTGTTACACCCCATGACCCTGT
Organism: Phyllostomus hastatus; assembly: GCF_019186645.2. Lineage (NCBI taxonomy): Eukaryota > Metazoa > Chordata > Mammalia > Chiroptera > Phyllostomidae > Phyllostomus > Phyllostomus hastatus. The sequence continues at coordinate 15,525,732 of NW_025333583.1, read as the reverse complement.
GATCAGCAAAGCACTTGACCTAACTGTCACGGTGACAGTGACTCCATATTGGATTGTCGGAGGTGTCCAAAATGTCTGTTCTGCTCTTGCTCTATATACCCCTTTTATTAACACATTATTTTTAGAGCAGTTTTAGGTTTATGACAAAACTGAGAGGGAGGTACAGGGAGTTCGCACACACTCCCTGCCCCCACACACGCATAGCCTTCCCTGTGATCAGCATGTCTCCCAAAATGGTCCATTTTCCATCAAGGATGGCCACTGGCAGACCATCATCACTCAGAGTACACAGTGTACCTTAGGGCTCACTGCGGGGTACACTCAGTGTGTTCGATAAATGTATAAGGACATGTGTCCTTCCCTATAATATCGTACAGAGTGTTGTCGCCGTCCTAACAATCCTGTGTTCCACTCGGTCATCGCTCATCCCCACAGTGACTTACTGTTCTTGTGATCATATACTAAACTTTAATTACTATGTGCGTGTGTGTGCGTTTTAAGTAGAATTCTAAATTACTATTTGGGAACACATTCTAGAAAATATGAAGTCTTTTTAGAATAGTTTTTTTAATAACAGCCTCTATTTATAAAGCTATTTATTACCATTGCCTTTATCCCAACGAAGCAGGAATTTCTGGAGGCAATGGCCATTATTGCCTTTTGTAAGGAGAATGTCTGGCACATAAAAGGCCTTCAGCAGATGCTGGGCTATAATGTAGTGGAATAAGTGCATTCTTTGAAGTTAGATACCCTTGGGTTCAAATCTAGTTTCTGGCGCTCATCAGCTGTGAAAAATTGGGAATCTTTCCAGCCTCGGTTGTACAAAACCGGAATAAGATCAACCTCATTAGGATACTGAGGCAGTTAATGAAGATAATTGACATAGCAGAAGGTCTATAATCAGGAGCGATTATTATGACTTTCCCAGTTTATATTTCCCCACCCCCTTCTTAATAGTCAAGGTAGGTGCTCAGTTCTTTCTTTATGCCGTGTTGAAGCTGAGTACTGTAAGTTTAATGAAGATCAAGCCTAACACTAAATAAAAGGTAGGAAGGACCTATAAAAGGAGGATGGAAGGCACTACACAATCCTGTTCATTGTGTCCCTTTCTTGCTTTCTGCCCACTCCACCCCCAACCCTCTACCCCCTCCACACACACGCATGCGCATGCACAAACATGACTGGTGAAAAGCAGCAAGATAAAAGATGGAATTGTGTTAAACCATCCAAGGTCACCAGAAAGGCTTGGAAATTATTTACGTTCTAAATTACACCACCTGCGGCCACTCCACTCCACTCTCAGGAGAGAAGCTGGTTTGGGGAGATGTTACAGAGTTCAGCTGTCTCCCTTGAGGCTTATCTGCAATGCAGATTTTGCTGAGCCTTTCCTAGCTGCTTCTGCCTCCAAAGCACCAGCTGCTCTCAGTCCTTCCAGCTGGCTTAATAGGATTTGTCTTCTCTGTAGTCTGCTTCCACGGTTGTCCACCACCAGAACATATTCCAGACAGAGATTTTTTTTTCCTTTCCTAACTTCTATCAAGATCCCTACCAATCCCCAAAGTTGAAATGGTCCATTCTTGCCTGACTCGAAGAAAGGTAAATGCGTGAGCAATCATTTTCTGCTCCCTGCCTTTCCTAGAGACATTCTCTCCCTCCCTCCCTCTCTGTCTCTCCTCCCCCCCCCCCCTCTCTCTCTCTCTCTCTCTCTCTCTCTCTCTCTCTCGCAGGAGCTCTCTGTGAGCCCCTGTTTCGGAGTTAGGAGTGGCACACCTCCCTGTAAGGCTGCTGGAGCCAGGGCACCCTGGGTGAGATTGGAGGCAGAGGCGGGGGGTTGGCAGGCTTCCCTCGGTCTGAGTGCTGACGGGCTACCTTCTTTTTCAAGTGCTCCGCTGTTCCTTCTCGCAGGGCCCTGTCAGTTGAGCCAGGAGTCTGACTCTGCAGCCTTTCCTGCAGGTTAAGGTTAGGCTTCATTTACCTGCACAGATTCTTGCGTTAGTGTTCTGTGACTAAGCAAGCCTATTATGTGGCTAACAGCTCAGGGCAGTTCAAGTTTAGGCGCCTCCCAGTGACAACTGTGTATTCTTGGCCAGTTGCTCTATGGGAATAGGTTTCTCACTGTAAGTTCTAAAATGCTTACCTCTGAGTTAGGAGGAATAAAAGCCCTATCAATTGTGAGGTACTTAGCAAGATTGTGAAGTGCTTAATAAATCTTCATTTTGAAAGATGTACACTTTGTATCTATGAGTTAAAATTAGTTTATGAAAGTCTCTGTAATGCTACTCTATACCAATCAGTATTTAGTCATACTGATCAGTATATAGTCAATAAATGGTGGCCGGTACTCCGATTATTTTCATTTATATTTATTTGTATTTAGTGGCAAACACTAATTAAGGGTAAGTCAGTTAATCTTTTTCAGTGTTTCCCTTTTCCTTTCTTTTTTCAGTCATAATAATATAGGATTTTATTTTTGGAACATTTTCACTTAAAAGTATCTCATTCATTTCTATATCTTACATGAAAAAATATTCTCTTTTTAGGTTTAACTCTAACCACATTTCATACGTCAGGAAAATGAATTTTTGAATCTAGAAGAGGAAATGCTATTTATTTTCATAAGATATATAATAATCTTTGACATATAAAACATTGCTTTATAAAAAGATAAATAGCTGTTCATTCTTTATTAGAGGATTTTTATGAATTATGTTCAAAATGCAGTGAGCGTGGAAGCCAGTATGCTATAGAGGTGTGCTCCTGGGAGTTTTTCTTTCTTTATTGCTTTTTCTCTTTGTGTCACTAATGACTAACCATGTATGTGAATGATTAAAAATGCTGATTAATTCTGGGGATCGTCAATAATGATTTCTGAGTTCATTTCAAATCAGTTCTGGAAGGTCGAATCACACTGGGCTGACAATGTGTCTTTCTGCTATGTAGGGCCTGTACACAAGAAAGAATAATGGATATTAATCATCTTAAGAAAGAATAAACAGATATTGAGAAGTAGTACTGCTTATATTTTCTAAAATAAATCTTTGTTTTCAAAGATGTACACTTTGTATCTACAAACTAAAATTAAATTGTAAAATAGACTCTCTACTCAATGACATTTAAGGAGATGGCTATTTACTTACATGATGTGCATAAACGCATCCAAGCTTTAAGGATCAGCTTCATAAATCACTCTTTTCACAAACACTTTGCATGAAAAATCTCCCAAACATCTGACTCAAGCAGCTAATATTCTCGCTTTTCTAAACTACTTGTTCACCTTTTGAATTTTGTCTAGTCGGAAAAGAAAATTGACCAGTGTGCATTACCTTCTCAAACAGGTCTCAACTCTTTATCTTCTTTTTATATTTCCCCAAAGGAAACATATCAACTCTCAGTTAATAGGTAAAAGTTGGCAGATTTCAGTTACTGTTGAGGTTCAAGATATCATTGGCTTAAAACAAATCTAGAACCGATTAGGAATTTTTTTTCTTCAGATGCATATAAGTAGAATTAGCAAAGGATGCAAAGGGCTGGTGGGCCTGCCGTTCAGAGATTAAAGCTGAATGCTGCCAGACACCCTTTGCTTTTTGTTTCGCATGCACCTCCTCAGCTGGCCGGAGCCGCCTGGACTTCCTTTAGTTGTCAGAAGTCCAGTGGTGGAGCCTTTTGTAAACTCACTGGGTCAGAATCCCCGCACTTGGAATAGACGGTGTAAATTGGTAGGTGAATACAGAAATACACCCTAAACTTCTACTACCGGTAGAATAGTTAGTTAATACCCACTACCAATAAAGGTGCATACTCACACTGGGAATCTAGTTTAATGAACTCACAGAACAGGAACCAGCTCTCCTGACAACTGGCAAAGAGCAAGAAGACTTAGGTTCTCGGAAGAACCGCAGTGGATTCTGAGCCAGCTAAAACACTGCACTAACCCTCCGGTGGGGTGGCGTTTTCTGTAAACGTGGAGAATGGGGCTGGTGACACTTCTCTCAAGTAAATACTACACTTTGGAAACTCACTACCAGACCTTAAAATGGCTCCTAACTTGCCCTGTTTTCTGGAAATGGGAAGCAACTGGTGAGAAATACTCTGGTGACCACATCTCTCTGGGAGCGCTAGGAGGGAGGTTAATGAGTTCGGCAGACATCTCAGGTTCAAAAATCAGGGGCTTGAACTAAGCCCACTTATGACAGAAACTGATTAACCTTAAAAATCAAAGAAAGATAAGACATCCTAAGGAAGATGATCACTGGCTGTGGATGGCCAATTTCTCGTTCAGCTCCAGAATCACGCTGCCTTCAAGCTTGAGGACCAGAACAGGTGGTTGAATAGAATTCTCTGTTCAAACAGACTTGAAGCCGAGAAGTTTCTGGGGAAAATAAACCCCTTGGTTTATTTAAGGCTAAAGCACAATGTGGAAACCAATATGGCGTGCCTATGTTGTTGTTGTTGTTGTTTTTCAACCTAGCATGTTGCCCAGAACAAATGCTTAGGAAGACCTTTTCACTGATCAATAACCCACAGGGAGCACTTCAGCACCCAGTGTGTCTCCGCAGTTACTGTCCCATTGGCTGTAGAAACTTGAAAGCTGGCCTTAGCCCAGACAATGGACAGAAAGCACAGGAACCACATCCTCCTGGCAAATGTTCTGTGGACCTTCTATATGTAGAAGAGAGGAACAGGCACAGAGTAAATGCTTAAGGGTGCATTTCCAAAGCTTTTCTGCTTGGGCAGGCAGCTCCCTTGGCTCAGTATTAATAAATGGGAAGAAGAGTTACTCCCACTCTTCAATCCGTATTTAACCTCTTCTTTCTCTGTACCCTCCATTTTGGGCCACATAATACAATAGCCAGAGTGTTACATGTTTATGACAGAATCTCAATATTTGGAATAACTGTCATGCTATAAGAGAACCCTTCTTTGTCGTTAGTGGTCCCGATCTTCTCATCTGTGGAATGACCCACACTTGCTCTTACTGGTTTCAAAGTTATTTAACTGTCTAAGGGCTGTGTGTACTCAGGCGGCAAAAATACAGATTTGGAGAAGTTTGTATAATGCCAAGGTAAAGCCACAGACGTCCCACTTTTCTGATCAGAGGAATGTGTAATTGCCCGGGGGGACGTGTTATACATTCCAGTGAGCTAAAGGTTTTGCTTTTCTGCACTGTGGCGGGTCACGTGGTCTGCTGGAGGATTTTGTTTCGCAGACTGTGTGCATTCATTAGTTTGCACTGATTTACCTCTGTGATCCCCTAATCCTGTCCCGCATTAAGGAGAGGGACCAAAAGGAGGTTGTAGATTAGGGTAGAGAGCAAGCAAGACGGACAGACTTCTGGAATGATTGCATTTGTTTTGTCAAAGTTTCACTTAAGAGTATTCCTAGCAGACACTGAGGTATTCATTAAGTCTGTGCCCAGTGCCCTTGAAACAAGAAATTGCCCTTGTACAAATCCCTGTCCTAATCTGCCTTAATCTAGATGAGCCAATCTGGTGGTTTGGCCCTTGAGTTAACAAACATGACTGTCACACAGAGAGTTCAGTGCTGTATCTACATAGTCATAAATTGTAGCAAAGAGGCATTTGCTCCTGGCCGTAAGAAATTTACCAACATTCATTTTAACGATACATTCATTATCTGATATGAGCATCAGCAGTTAAAACATAATTGGAATTAAGAAAAGGGAGATCTTCCTACATGTGACAGACTATCTTGCTTTGTGTTGGAAGCTTTTGTAAAGGATTTTCATCAAATTGTCCTGGGTGTTTCACCGGTGTGACTCACCGTGGCAGCCTGTTTCGTGGAGAGCAGTGGTGGTGTTGCCGTACAGTGCCGACAGGTAGGCCCACAGCCCGGTGCACGCGAGTCACGTCGTTTGGAGAACACACTTAGGTTCTTTTATTACTTAAGCAAAAATAACAAAATAATTATCCTGCTATAAAAAATAAAAACTAATAATTACAGTTTTCCAGGCATGTGGTGTAAGGGGACAGGAGAGACAAAGTGTTGGTGTCAGCAAATCCCAAAACAGAATGCTTCTACAAACTGAAATAAACTCCCACATCTAAGGGCCTCCCCACGGAAACCTGAGAAAATTCAGGGGCTGGATGAGACTGTATGGTTATGGCAATTCTACATAATAAAAGAGATGGATATTTTAAACTTAATCATGAATTTCCCTGTGTGTGTGTGTACATGTGTGTGTGCATATGTGTGTGTGGAGAGAGAGAGAATGAATGCAGAGGTGAATGAATAATCTCTGAGAGGAAAATATATGGATAGAGCTAACTGGACTATTCTGAGAAACACTTTTTAAAATGCAGTTTCTTCTAGCTGTTACTAATAGTAGTAGTCTTCTCCACAAAATATTTTGATGAGACTCAATTCAATATCTTAGTTTTATAGGACTTGTAGACAGCACAGGGGAACATATTTGTTTAAAATGAGATCTTTTGCAATAAACACATACAGGACTTCATCTAATAATAATTGGTCTCAGGAAAGGAGACATTTAAAGTGACTCTTCCACACACAGAGTGAATTTCATTACAAGTATAGTGAAAAAGCATGAGGCAATCTTGAGTTTGAAAAAAATAAATGTTAGAAATAATTTTATTATGGATGCATGTCATAGAAATATTTACATTATAATTGAAATTGTATGCCTATTCTAAGAAAAAGGAATGAATCAAGTATTCTTGGGGGTTTTTAAAGAATAATTTCCCCACAAATTTTATAGAGAACTATTCAACATCCTTTATGCCACATTTGATTTTTTCAGCATGCTCCTTAGAAAGGCTGTTTTTGTAAAAATTCGAAGACTTGATGTATTTTCCCAATTCCTTTATAATTATTGCACCATACAAGTAAAATGACTGTTGTGTCCTCGTCCCTGGGGGTTGTCCCTGCTCGGTAGGTAACTGGTCCCACCACACCAGATCTTCATTTTTCCATCACTTGTCTGTTACTTGAGCATTTCTCCAACATCGATTTCATGCTCTTTAAAAAAATCCTGCATCTTTTGCAAGACTTGTAAGGTCAATTTGCAGTTCAGTAATATCAAATATATGTTGTGTTGTCAGATGTTAACGTGGTTAGGATTAGCTAATTTTGGAATTAACTAACGAGCAAAGACCATGATTTTTTTAGTGTGGACAGAAGCCTATGTTAACCGGGGCGGGGGGGGGGATGGGTGTCCAAGTGGGCACATTTTGTAAACGGTCGGCTCGTTAGTGACCCATGTTCATGTTATGATGAGGGGACCCTGTAGAAAAGAAAGTTTAAAATAGTCTTTCGCACTTGAAATCAAATATCAAGCCTTTTCTTTTAGAAAGCATCCCTTTGCTTGATAGCACCAGAGAGGACTATTAATAATAAGTTGTTCAGTGTTTTTGATTTCTGGCTCTTTCAGAAAATTACTTGAAGACTGTTTCTAAATACACGTCCATGGATTAAACTATAAAAGAAATGAAGAGTTGCCAATTTAGTTTTCACACACAGTGAAAGGGCAGATTGTTCCTTTTAGGATTAACATGTGAAGAAAGACTAAGGAAATTGGTGTTAAAAATACAGTAGATTCACTTTGTGAACCCTAATCAGAGGTTCACAAAGATTAGACTTTGTGAAGTCTAATCAGACACTTGCTACTTAGCATCTGTCTATGAAGCTGGGCATAGCTAGAGAAGCTCCAGGAAAATCTGTACAAATCCCTTCCTTTGTCTTGATGACATCACTCTGAATGTAGTAATTATGACATTCAATAGTTGAGATCATGTCTGTGAGTCACTTGCTTTTGCATTTATGAGGCTACTTTTTTAGGAGCTGAGTAACTGCATAATTCAATTGTCTTTTAAAGGAGGAATAACGACATCAAAAAGTCATACATGAACTCAAGTTAGCATTGTAAAGAAGGACTGATATTTGTATTTTTAGAGTACACAACAGTAAACTTATAGCATTAAAGATATTAAATATATAATTTGCTATTCATATTGAACTGTAGCAGAAATATTTATTAACCTTAAATTTTTTGAAGTTGCTTTATTTTTATTTTTAATGATCAGAAAAACTAATGGTATCTGTCAGGTAGTACAGTAAAATAATAATGATAAAACTCATCCACACACCAACATGTCTTATATTACACTATACATATCCAAGGTGCATCTCTAAGTAGTTGGCATTCTACTTTGCAGTAGAGTTAGGAACTCTATAAACATTGGATACAATTTGACATTTAGAACATTTTCAAAAGCTGAGGGATGTTCTGAATATTTAATGTTGTTTTTTCTCCAGTATCTTAAGAGATATATACAGGGAGAAACAATTGTTTTATTGACTAAGATGAATTAGTGAAGAAATAGTACAAAATTTGGTCCCAGGGTCAACCCATAGCAAACAGATTTTGATGTGATCAGTTATCCGCTCCCTTTCAAGACTTCAGAGTAATGCCACGCAGCTGCCGTACGCGATGGGTGTGCTCCATGGCTGATGCTGATCATTCTGGTACGCTTTCGTGTCACTGCTTAAACCTGTTTATATGTCTAGCGATCACCTTCTTGTTCCCTTTGTCATCTGAACTCCTCTCACACATCCACTCGGCTCATTGCTTCATTTCTTACCTGTCCCATTTTCTTCTTAGCATTTTACTAGATTTCTCTTGTACCCTACCATTTGCTGAAAAGGTGTTTTGAGAGATCTGTGCTAATCTTATTTAGAAATTGAATGGTTGCTTCTTCGCTTTGATGTTGAATGCCTTCTCTTTGGCACAGCAGTGATGCACTAGAAATAATATTGAAAACTGGATTTCAGTCTTAACTCTGCCACCCAGAACTGTATGATTTAGTGTCTGATATATAGTAGCAAACAATGAGATGTTCCGAATGAATATTCTGAATTATTTTGTTCCATTATCGGAAGATTTTCCCACTGCTTGGCCTTAAACCTTTTGAAAATGTAAACTTCTATAAAAAATTAACATTTTTCAAATTACTTCAGATTTTATTTTATTTTTCTATTAATGTTTGAGTACAGTTGTCTCCATTTCCCCCCCACCACTTTCCTTAATGTTATGAATTAATTGACATAGCTACTAGGTCACTGATTCTCTTTTTTTAGTAGCAGCTGTATTGAGATATAATTCACATGCAAAATTCACCCTTTTACGTGATCCAGTTCAGTGATTTTTAATATATTCACAAAGGCAGCTGTTTCCACTATTTAATCTTAGAAGATTTTCATTATGCATTGAAAGAACTTCTATCCCCATTAGCAGTCACCCCCCATTTTCACATTATATGAACTCTAGGCAACCCCTAATGTAGTTTCTGTCCCTAAAGGTTTGCCTCTTCTTCTGTAGATCTCCTATAAATGGAGTAATACAACATGTGGCCTTTTCTAAAAGGCTCCCTTTACTCAGCATAATATTTTCATGGTTCATCTATGTTGTAGCAAGTATCACTTTCTTGCTTTTTATAACTGAAGAATATTTCACCAAATAAATATGCTACTTTTTAAAATCTTTTTCATCAGTTGATGGACATTTGGGTTGTTGAATCACTGATTTTTAAAACTGTTAAGGAACTCAGTGATTATTTGTTCAAATGTCCTCCTTTTATGCATGTAAAACTGAAGCTTCAAAGATGTACTCCTAGACTTTTAACTAGACAATTATTGAGTTTCTTATTATATCATAGATGCTAGGTTGATGCAATATGATGTAAACATTCATTCATTCTTTTATATAGTTAATAAATCATCATAGAGCATGGAATCCTAATGGCCTTGGTAGCAAAAACAATTATGGTTTTTGTTTTTATGAAGCTTACAGTCTAAAGGGGAATACTGTTTTAATCAAATAGTCTTAAAAATAAAGGCAAAAGTAGAACTGTGAAAAGGGCCATAAAAGAGAGATTCAGGAATTGACTTTGTTGGGGAGGATAATTTACCTGTGATCTATAAGTAAGTCATAGGCAAAGGGGGTGGAGAAGAGCATTCCAGGTGAACCAAAAGCATGTGCAAAGGCCCTGTGGCTATAGGAGCACAGCATGTAAGGGAGAATACTAGGGACCAGCATAACAGGAGAGTGGAGGGTTAGGGGAGCACGGTATAGAATGAGGCTGGTGGGATAAATAAGGCCAGGTAAGATGGAGTCTTTCAGGGCAAGGAAATGGTTTTTGTCTTTTTCCTAAGAACATTGGATTGTTGAAGTATTTTAATCCCAGGGGTAACACAAGCAAAAAGAAAATGTGTACATTTCTCTCTCAGGGCTTGTATACATTAAGAAAGAACAGATATACATTTCCCATCAAGGAAAATCTGCCAAAATTTGTGGTAGATTAAATCTGTGCCATTTAAAGTTTCCTTTTACTGAATTCCTTGCTATCCAGAGTAGAAAGTTGTCTTATTTTCACAGAATAAACAACTCCTTATTAGAATTCTCCAATTTAATTTTGTAAAGTACTCTTCTTTCCAACCCCCCTACAGGATGGGCAATCAAAGCTATTTGAGAAGTAATAAATACATACATAGGAAGGTGCCTTTTCTTCGCCATTGCACAGCCACCATGTCTCAGATCTGTGATATCTAGGGAGTATAGAAAGAGTTCTCTAAACTGCAAAGGATCACTACCCAACTCTTCAGTCCTAATGTTTTTAACTTGAGGGGGCTCCTGGGCAATACATTCGTGGAACCCAGCTTTTGTACAAGTAAAGGCCAAGGCTTCATAGGAGTGAATCCAAAGCTTACCTACATTAATTTTTATAAAGAGACCATCACACATATGCACACAGAGCTAAAAACCAGAGTTTCTGAGAAGAGAGACAATCCATCAATTACTGGGAAAAATATTTGAGCTTATTCTGTATCACTTATGGAGGTTTAAGCCTATGCAACAAAAAAGTAAACCACATTTAAACTAACAGCTATCACTAAGCTAATATCTTGAGAACAGTGTTCTTTTTCATAAAAAATAATATAGTGGCAGTCCCTGATTACCCCAATGGGTTAATTATTTATTGTATGGCAGTGATTTCTCCAGCAGCGAGCCTCAGATCACCCTCTTAGGGATCATACTGAGTGCCTGCGAGGAGGTAGATTCCGAGACCCACTCCAGAATTCCACAGTCAACATCCCTGCAATGGAACCCAGGACTCTGCATTTTTAACCAAAATCCCAGATGGTTGTGATGCCCACCCGTGTCTGGAAAGTGCTTTGGAACAAAATAAATGGCAACAGTCTATCTCTGTTGAATGTCTTTGACAAATCATCCCTGCCCGATTCATAGAGTTGTATAATAATGCCAGTACCATATAACAAAACACTGAATATTTGTCAAACCTCCTGTAAGAAGCTTTCTCTAACCTCTCCCTATTCCTTAAAATTGTTCTATAAGGAAGTAGATATTATGATCCATAATTTAGAGCTGAAGAAATTATGGCCCGATGAAATTCAGTAACTTGCTGCACAGAGGTCTGGTTGGCCCCGAAGTCTGTCTTTCTCTCTGTGAAGCAGCCTCTAGCAATAACCACTGTTCCAGTCCTCCATGGCGAGAAATATGCTTTACACACGAGTCTAACAAAGCCGGCCAGCATCCGCTGAAGTCCTGGGCATCAACAGAATTAAGTGTAACACATGAGCCTCTCTTGCTAAGCACACCCGTCTGACACCTTTTCTAAAAGAAGCTTCTGGAGGTAACACTTTACAGGCAGGAACGTGACTGAGAAAATTACTTTCAGTTGTTACGATTTAACAAGCAGAGACTATAGAGGACAATGAGAAAGTGACCCCCAAACCTACCAGTCTGTATCATTACTCCCCTCAAAAAAAAGAAGAAAGAAAAGAAAGCTCTGGGTGACCCTTTAAAGGGGCTGGAAGATAGGGGTGTTGGGCTTTTTAAAAACATGAGGTTTTACAAGGATTTTGCCAACAGAGATGGCTCTGTGGTGTGTGTGCCATAACGCCTGAATTATGCTTCCTTTCATTCAGTACTTTCCCTGGGCACTGAGAATAAACGTATTCAATTAAAAAACATCCTGACAACCATCTTTATTTTATAGGCTTTTACTTGAAAAGATGTTAAGCCTTTTTCCAGTAAAATATAAACAATTGTTACAGTTTTGAGAGCGACAATAAAACACATTCCTTAGTTATTACTGTAGTTCTAATTTTAAAATATTTTTGCATATCAATTATAAAGTCGTCAGATTAAGAAATTTAACGTTAAGGAGGCTTAATTACCATAACCATGGTTTCTTTTAAAATATCTTCACAGATTGTTTCTTTTTGAGGAAAAGAATCTTCGCTATTTAATTAATTATTTATGAGAAACGACTATTCATTTGTCTGATGCTCAAAACTATTTTTCCAGGAAATTGGAAACCAGAATTTTCCCCTGGGCCTGTTGTGACTGAGCTGCTCAGCTGCCATCCAACAGCATAAATGCTATTGCTTGTGGTCCCCATTGGAAAGTGACTGTGCTTTCAGCAGGCGACTACAGCAAGTCATTTGTTAAATGAATGAACTGTTAACTAGACATGTATACTTACACGGAAACGTCAGAGACGACTGGATGGCGCTGCACAGAGTCAATGCTATATTTGAGAACACAGGGAGACCTGAGTGGTAGGTAGATGTCTGTTGTGGTGACAGTGCCTGGGCCCCTCTGAGGCCTAAAAAAACAGCATTGGAACAAGTTCCGAAGGGAATCTTGTTTAAGGACACAGAAGCTTGTAACTTGCTTCTGACGGGTAAAGGTCCTTACCTTTTGGTCAAGCAGCAGAGTTATATGTGTTTTCCTACGAACAATTTAGAATTCTGAATTCTGTATTAGATTGTAGTGTTGTTTTAAAGATGTATCAGGATCTCACGAATCTGTACTTTATAGTAATGGCTTTCGGTCAGTTTCTGGAACTGTGGGTAAGATGAACTTTTGTTAGACCAGGGCCTTATCATCCTACCCCCACCCTGACCCCCAGTCGCCGGGAGGTTTCCAAAGAACCAGCGAGGGCAGTGTAAGAGCTTGAAGACGACATTCACGGTTCATGTTAACTAGATAGAGCCCCCAAGACATGAGGCAAAGAGAAAGTCGGAATTGGCTTCCAGTTTCTTATCTTTAACTTTTTCCCCCTCTTTTCTTTAGTTGCATGAGTTTGCCTTTATCTAAATGAAGCTGTTGGGCATTGCATTAAACAAGAGGATAGATGTGAGATGAGAAACTAGACCCAAATACTTTAAGCAAAGCAAAGCAAAACCACTGTCCTAGAGGATCTGTACTCCCTCAGTAAGAAGGTGCTTCTGAAAGCCCTGAAGTCAAAGCCCCGCTAGAGGGGAAATGATGCAAGTCACTAGATGCAGTGGGCCGTCAGGGAGCTTGGCTCTCACTGCTGGAGGAGCCCTGAGAGACGAGAGACGTGGAGAGGCGGGGACTGTTGTGGGAGTGAGGGAGAGTTGCCCCACACGTGGAGTTAGATCACTCCAAATGCCACTGTTTGTAATGTAATTACTAGGAGCCATAATTTTGAAAAATAGGACATTTTTGAAGTTGCAATAATTCTGTTGAAAGACTGTTGTTGACTGTTCATTGCCCAGGGTAGCTCTAAAGACCATTCTCCGAGCATGAGGGTGAAACCTGACCTCTGAAGCAAACTTTTGTACCTGCAAATACCAAAGGTGGCTGACACGGTCCCTGGGGAGCCCAGCAGAGGCCAGAGCAGCCCAAGCAAGGCGTCAGCAGCCCTCACATGCCTTTGGCACAACAGTAATTAGAGCAGCTGGAATATTTGCAACTTCATTGGCTTACTTGCTGGGCTTTTTTTTTTTAGCTTAGACTTTAATCTTATTTTCATATGTTTTTCCATAAATCAGACACATGTGGCTTGATTATAGACGTTAAGTGGCCAGTAGGAGCTTCAGATAAAAGCCTTGGGGAGAACCTGCAGTGCTGGGGGCTCCCTGCTCCCTGGCCCCAGGCTTCCTGCCTGGGCCCCTCCTGTGTCTGTGTCTGCACTCCTCCCTCCTCCACTTGCGCTGCCCTTAATCCCAGTGGGGTCTGTTTGCTTAAATCTAAGCCAATTAAATAAAGCACAATAATAGAACACCATTCTGGAAAGAGCACACAGAAGGGGAATTTCATGGCCACCGGCAGAATAATAGAAAAGAGGAAAACATTTTAAAGAGCTCCTTAGCAGACAGCTGTCTCCCCCATTGCCTCCTATTTATATGGAGGCAAGCCTTTTTGTTTTTTCTTTCTTTCATTCTTTTCTTTCTTTTTTTTTTTTTTTTAACCAATAAGTCTATGCCAAGTCCCCCTTTTTTGTTTGGTGAAATCTTAACGATATATCCTTGTGTGTCTTAATATTTCTAAGCTACCAAAGGGAGAATGATTATATCACGCATGCATGTATTTTGTTAGGGAATTTCCAGAACACTGGGGAGTGCTAAAATAGTGGATTCAGATAGATTTCAAGGCTAGCTTTTACTTTGATATATCCACTCAGCCAGCAAGTAATATTCTCACTCAACTAAGAAATCTTCACTTCTGAAAATGGGTCATTATGGGCAATTTCTTTAGTAATAAAATGTTGGCTGCCACTGTTAAGAAAATAACTTGGGGAGGAACAGAGATATTTCAAATTAGCATTACAGAAGGGGGAGAGGTGGGTGCCAACTCAGTCCCCACTGTGCTAATTAAGTTATCATGGGTTGTCTCTTGAACAATACCCAGCAAAAGATGAAGGACCTGAATCAGCTGGAGATCACCCTTAATTGTAAACTCTTCCCCAGGGAGTTGATAAAATCCCTCTGCTTCTAGAGCTTTTAGCCCTTCGGGCTAAAAGTAGATTTGCTAGAATTTCATTTTTCCGGTCAGATGACTGCAGCACAGCATGTGTTTTCCCCTCCCTGGCGGAGTCCTCTTTTCCGTATGTGCGCCTTTTCCAATTACCTAGCAGTCAGGAGTCCGCAATGTATTTATTCCTCAGAGAGTGTGGGAACTCAGGCGAAGAACATCATCCGTCAGCTGCTTGCTTCTTTAGACCACAGCTGGAATTTGAGTGCTCACATTGACCTCAAAAACAGCCTGGTGCTCTCTCACCCGGGTTCAGCCAAATGCCTTCTAGGTGAAATCTCTGTGTGCCGCTGCAGGTTGACAGATGGCTCCCAGCAGGTGAACTTGGGGCTGTGAGTGAATGAGATGCTTTCTTTCTCTGGCACGGTCCTTCTCAAAGACACCCTATGTCCTAAAAACTGACAAAAGGTATTGAGCTGCTACACAAAATGAAAGAGAAGAGTCAAAGCTGAGAAACCATGTCTTGGCAGGAACTCTGCTCAAGTCAATAATGCAGCCTCTTCACAAGGATGTGGAGTAGTGCCGAGTGGCTCAAGAATGCTGTTCGAACACTGATAGTGAGTGACACGTCACAATTTCCACAGTTGCCGAAGCACTTTTCTATGGACGATTTTGTTTATTCCTGCAGGACCTCTGTAAGGGAACTCTCACACCAACTTTCAAATCAGGGAAACTGTAGGTGAATAAGATGATTTCATTGCTTGGAACAAAGGAGTTCCTGTACACAAAATTAAAGCATCAGCACACTTTTCCGCTTTCTGTGGTATATACTTCAATTTTTCGTTCATTTGGTGAATAAGTATGATGAGTCATTTGATGAGCAAGTACTATCAGACAGGGAGGGTAGCAGTAAACCCAGAAGAAAATGGCCCTTCCCTTCTAGAGTTTACAGATTAGTGGGGATAGGGCAGACTAAAACAAAGCAAAACTCAAACAAATAGCACACAGTGCTGCTGTTGGTATAGGGAATTAGACAGTGACAGGAGTATATATTACTCATACTTCTTGAGAAAATTTGATAACATGGCAGGCTTATTTGAAATGTAGACTCATGTATTTTTGTCTTTCATTTATATTCATCTTGAACTCAAAATACTATGGAAAATAAAGAATGTATGTATTTGATAAAAACCAATGGCATCTAGGATTGAAATAAAGCAATAAAAAAGGTCATGCATGTGAATTTCTTTCCGTTTTAAGGAGCCTTAATTAACAACACAAGGTAGTTCATACGAATGCCCCAAATAAGTGATAGAAACAAAAACCGTACACCAGTGGACAGAGAGATATTTCTCGAGGTCATTCACCAGACTCATTGAGAAAAGAGCTTCAGTGCAACCAGAAGCTGACAAACCTGGAGGAGGGAAGACGGGGAGGGAGGGGGAGACCGGAAAGAAGGAGAGAAGAAAAAGGGAAAGAAGAGGCCTTTGCCGGCGGAGAGAAGATAAACCGGAAGGTGAAATGAAAAGGGCAATAGGGCTACAAAAGAACTTCTCAAAAAACATGACAGTTTGTGATGGTAGAAAGTCGGGGATGAAGTTGCAAAAGTAGGGTGCAGCCACGGTGGAGGAACCCTTGAGGCTTGGCCTAGAAATTTCGTTTGTAACATTTTTATTGTGCCCATTCTCAGTTCTCTCTCCTTACACTGCACGAACCTGCATGTCTGCACTAACTGACTGTCCCATTTGAAAAGTGCTTAGTGTTTGTCTGAAAATTTTTTGGAAACAAACGAACAGTTACATGTCTGTCAAGCAAAGGCGTGTTATTTCTACATATACAAAGTCCGGCATAAATAATGCCCCCTTTTTTATTACAGAATCTTTTATTACAAAATTGTAAGCATGTACTTCTGTAACAGAACAATATCACACTCAAGCACACCACATGAGATTTTAGGTGAAATGTTCAAATTAAAACTATAAATTATTACACCCATATTATTACCCTACCAGTCATACTCCAGGAGGCATTCCTTCTGCCAGACCCTGTATATCCTGCATCTCAGCAGAAAACTGCAGTGTATATAGAAATGAGTGAGAACACTGACACGGGTGCCCCCTTGCTGCCTAAGGTTGTCTATATTACAGTGTTCACTTGTAAAAGCAAATGTTTGTTTATATTGATATATTTTCAGAGCCATTATGTGTTAACAATTTAGCAAAGTAAATTTTTATCCCTGACTTGTGTGGCTCAGTTGGCAGGACATTGTCCTGCAAAGTGAAAGGTCGCTGGTTCTATTCCTGGTCAGGGCACAAGCCTGGGTTATAGGCCTGGTCCCCAGCTGGGGCATGCGCAAGAGGCAACTGATCGATGTTGCTCTCATACATCGATGTTTCTCTCCTCCTCTCTCCCTCCCTTCTCCTCTCTCTAAAAATACATACATACATACATACATACATACATAAAAAGCTTTTAGCTGACATCTCAGCATTATTTCTTTTCACTCTTCAAAAAGTAATGAATCTAAACACAACCTAAAGCAGCTACTGGACATACACCTCTTTCATTCTTACAGTAGAGATTTTCATTGCCGGACACATCTCCATTTATTCTGCATCTTTCTCCATCCTCCGCATTTAGGCAGAGCCATGTGGTTAGTTCAGTGCAGGCAGCTCTGAGGGGAGGTGATGTGTGCACTACTGTGGGAAAGCCTTCGAGAGCCCCTGCCTGCGCAGCCCTCCGGGTGTTTTCCTCGGCCCTCCATGATCCCGGAGGCCCTGAGTTGAGCCACGGGAAGAACAGAGCCCGATTGCTGGCTGACTGCAGGGGGGAAAGGAAGGTGAGCTGGGGAGTTTCCCTACTCCTGTCAGGATTTGTGTGAACAAGACATAAATCTTAAAGACTCGGAGATTTGCACCTGAATTTTCTGACTCACTCAGTCCTTTTTCCTTCACCTACTTGCACCCATTTTTAAGCCTTAAACTATGCTGAGATGCTTTGAACAAGACTGGATTATTTCTACTAAATCGGCTTAAACCTGTCTGCTAGTCCTTGGCAATAGGAAATGTAACATTCTCCTAAAAGGAAAACCCAAGAAGGGAATATTTCTCTGATATCAACTATCAGTGGTTTTGGTTTACTGTGACTTTCTGCTACTGACACATAAGTAGTGAGAATGAACTGCTTCTAAACCTATTAGGGGATAGAAATGGTGTAGCGTGTTAGACTAGGTGATTTTATGTTGGTCACCGCTCTATTCAAAGACTGCTAGCGTGGTGGGTAGTTTCCCAGGAGTATTGGCAATTCAGTTCTCAGTAGCTGAAATCTTGTTACCCTGGACAAGTGCACTAAATTACACGAATTGTTCAAAATCTCATAGTGCAGATTGGTAGAGGAGGTAGAGGGCAACACTATTGTTTATCTGAGAGCTCGCCAAGTGGGCTAATGCCAGCCGATGAGGTTGAGGGTCGCCTTCTACTATTTGGGATTGCAGCAACTTCAAGCATCTCGGTGTTTAGCTTATCCGACAGAATCTATCAAAATGTGAAAAATAACCAAATGATATTTATGCTGTCATGTTTCATAGGTTAATAAAAAAGTATATCCTGGCCTAGCAATCCAGGGAAGATTTTGTCTCGACTTTATTGCTTAATGAATTAAACATGGTTCTCATATCAGTTGACCAAAAAAAAAAAAAAAAACCATACCTTGGCAATATGTTCTTCACAAGATTCTAAAATAAACTTATCATTCTAACTTTAATGCTATAGGTGTCACATACCTAGCACATAAATATCCCGACAGCCAAACATGTATTCTGTGCAGCCTAAGTTTACTGTATGTACATCTTATTTATTTGAGTAACCACCTGATAAAAACAGATTTTGTTTATAGCTAAACAAGTGCTGATCTTGGGCTCCTCATAAACTGGCTTCTCCCACTGACGCTGTGATGCCAGTGCCCCTCCTGTTCTCTGTCACCTGCAGGCTAGCCCTTAAATGTAGTTGTCAAATGACCTTGTCAGGTGTCACCAGTCTCGACTCTCAGTCGTGTGAGACCCAGCTCTAAGAGGTTCTGGAAAGTGGCCCAAGCAAACCTGATGGAAAACACGGAGTCGAGAACAGAGGCAGAACGGCAGCTGAGTAAACTTCAATTTGTTCAAGAAACTGAATATGCTCAATAATATATGTGCTTTTACTAGAAATTGTAAATTGAAAGTGGCTGTTCTTGAAATACCACTTCTCAGAGGAGTCACAAAGTGTTTTTTCTTGAAAAGGTCTTTAACTCTCAGGGCCCATAAAGAGTTGCACATGGCTGAAAGGTTAGCCACTTTCTAGCTGGGTCATGCTGGGAGTAGCACTTAAAGCCTTGGCCTCAGTTTTCTCACCTGGTAAGTGGGGATAGTCATAGTTGCCTATCTCAGAGGGTAATAGTGAGGAATAAATGAACTAATCCTATAGGAAGTGCTTCAAATATTTTCTGGCACGTAAAAAATGCTGTATAAATGTTGGCTAATATTGTTTTAGGGATGTGGTAATCTCTGTACATAATGTAACAAATACTAAAACTGTGCCAAATGATACTCTTAGTGAAAAAAAACTATGTTAATGTAAGTTAATCCTTTTTATATGAAATAAAAATGATCACTTCCAACTGCACTGTATTAATTTAAAATAACTTCAATTTTATATGCCTTTGACATTTATCTCTTTATCATAAAATAAAGTCTAGGAAATAGTCATTTTAAGTTTATAGCAAAGAAACACAAAGGTCAAGATGATGGATCAATGGGCCATTATTTTTCTGACAAATTGGTACTCTCAATTTTCTGACAGTCATCCCATTCTTTGCCCAATAATCTCTAAATTCTGTTGGAATGAAATCAGCCTTTATGTGTTTAAGGCTGAAATTTTACTTTCATTTGTATGTAATGATTGAGTTAATTTTGGAAAGGCTGTAAAAGATAGGACATTATGTTTCAATATTGTTTTAATGTTCCTCAAATGATGAACAGGCTCTTTGGTAACAGGTGCCAGTAGATGTTTTCCAAAGGGCCGGGCAGCAACTATTTCGGGTCATACGTGGACACAAAGGGCCACCCAGTCTCCATCACCCTGGCGGTGTAGCTGGAATGCAGCTGTAGATAACACGGAAGTGAATGGGCATGCTTTGTGTGCCAACAAACAGTGTTTAGGAAAACAGACAGCAGGAAGATGGATCTTTTCTACGGTCCACTGTCTGCTGACCCCCACTCTATAGAATACCTTTTTTTCCCTTTATTTTGACTAGGGTAAATGATACATGCACACATATCTGATCTGTACTTGCACACGTATACACAAGGGTGTATGTGAGCTGGAAAACCATGCGAATGAAGGGCAGAAATATACACATTAAGGAATTTAAGGAATATAAGGAATTTAAGGAATTTAAGAAGGATATAAGGCATGGTATTTTATTCAGCATTCACTGATTAAATACCCAAAGACTCTCTTTATTGGAAAAAGGTCTGCCATTTTATTTGTTTTAAAATCAACCTATAAGGTATAATTTGCTTTTACTAAAAGCTATTCTTAAAATTGTTTAAATAGTATGTTATTTTGTATAATAATATCACATAAATATACATATCATATGTAAATTGATAAATTTATAATGTCATTTATAAATACATTGCAAATGTGAGGACCACTGAGCTGGACTAAATGGGAAAAGCAAAACCAATAAAACAACTGCATTCAGAGGTCTGGGTGGTCAGTTTTTTTCCTAAAATAACTATCAAATTATTTGAGGGAATAGAGAATTTGAGAGAATAGAGAATTTACTGTGTTTTTTTCTTGCCTTACAGAATATTCTTATTTTTTAAAACATTAAGCCTTTCTACCTTTAATGCGCATTAACAGACTTGTTCTCCACTGCGCGTCATGCGTGACTTCCTGACAGAGTAAACAAACTGACTCCACGTAAAGGCAGTTGATGGAGGGAGGGCCGAGCCAGGCAGTGGTTGCTGTTTTGAGCCAAACCCTGGTCTGCTCAGATCCATACAGACACTATTCCCAGAAAGGTCGTGAAGAATGGAGTAACCCGCTTCTTGTCTCACCAAGTTTACATTTCCCATTGGGCCTTGAAGAAGAATTAATAGCTAAAATTTCACATTTTAAGCCTCAGGGCTCCTTCCTGTAAAGCAATACCTTCCTTGAGTATATGGTGGGGTCAGCCCTACCTGGGGTGAAATTGCACAGCCCCTGGTGAAAGCACAAGGAGACGCGTAGAGTTAGAGACCTCCTGTAAGACATCGGGACTTCAAAATGGGCCTCAACTCTGCCCCTTGTGTGTAAAGACAGTTATGTATGTGTGGTTCACCCTTTGTAGATCAAGAGGACCCCACCTGAATGGCTTACTAAGTACAAAACCAGCCTGGTGCCTTCTAGGAATTGTGTATTTTTCTAGGTACCATATTAGTAAGGAGTATTCTATATTGTTCTCATGGAATTTCTAAGCAGAAGTTCTAATCCAGAATGACTTTTAGGATTCTGAATGTCAGAATAAGTTTAGTATCTATAGAGAAAAATTTAATTCATTAAAAAAGAAAAAAGGACCTCTCCATCCTATGCTGGAGAGCATCAGTACAAACTGGGCTAGAGGCCCAGTCATTTGAAAGTTACTGAGTATAATTAACAATTTACCAGGAAGAAGACATTCTCTTAGGAGAGAATACAAATGCTTGCTATTTATTAGCTGAAAACAATTTAAGCAATTTAAAATTTTATTTTTTTCTTGGATATAATACTTATGTAACTTCACTGGAATTAAAGCTGAAAAGCAAGGGAAAGTATGCAGCAATGAACATTTTTATTGCTCTATTCCAAACACCTAAAAGAGTACCTCACAGCTTGTAAATACTCAACGTTACGACTGTAAAGAACCACCATGAAATTTATCTCATGGACTCATAGTTATCCAATGTAAAAAGAGAAAGACATGAGTTGAATTTGGTATTTATATACATAATGTAATTAATGGATCAGAGAGTAAGTTACTAATTACATGGATCAGAGAGTAAGTTACTAATTTTCTTTTTTTTTTTTACAGAAGGAAGCCAGAACTTATTATTAACCCTTTGAGAACACAACATAACAAGCTTTACCATTTTACTACTTCCTTGAATAGGTAAGCTTCATTCTCTCTACATGAAAAAGTTGCCCACAATTGTGAAAAATGACAGCAATATATTTTTTAAAAATCTTTACTAAATATCAGTTTATTTTGATAATGGAGAAATATGAGGTAGGACCCAGAAAAACTCAGAATTTATTTATTAAAAATGTGTATTTATTCTTACATGTTTAAACTTTAGTCACCTTTAAAGTATTCTCGCCCTAGCTGGAGTAGCTCAGTGGATTGAGCTCGGGCTGGGAACCAAAGTGTCCCAGGTTCGATTCCCAGCCAGGGTACATGCCTGGGTTGCAGGCCATAACCCCCAGCAACCGCACACTTAAGTTTCTCTGTCTTTCTCGCTCTCCCTCCCTTCCCTCTCTAAAATAAATAAATAAAACCTTTAAAAAAAAAGTATTCTCCATTTGATACAATACACCCACTGAAACATTTCTTCCATCACTCAAAACAGTTTTTGAACATGTCAATTTTGATGCCTTTTAGTGCTTCTGCTGTTTTTTATTTCACCTCTTCCACATCATCAAAACATTTCTCTTTGAGGACTTTTTTCATCCTGGGAAACTAAAAAAAGTCTCTTGGGGCAAGATTGGGTGAATAGGGAAGGTGCTGTGTTTTGGTCAAAAACTTCTGAACTGTCAGTGCAGTGTGGGCAGGTGCACTTGTAAATCACCCATCATGAAATGGGCAAATGTGTTGAAAGAGTCTTTAAAAAAATTCACTGAAGCCAAACGCAGCCTCTCACAACAATGCCAGCTGGCACACTGATACAGATCGATTCCCAGAACATTCACCTAGCGGGGCAAGCCTGTACTACAAGAGCCCCCCCCAGAAGATAATTCCATTCTTTGGGGGGGGGTCCCTCCTTGTACACATTAATTCTACAGTTAATAGAGTTAAGATAATTAAAAGTAGCACTTAATGTTTTTAAATGATTTCATAGTAAACAAATGAAAAGATTTTTTTCTGAAATGAGAATTGAATTAAGCCTGTCTTCCCTGCTATGGCTAACAATACCAATAGTATTTTCTCAACATTAACTATGTGCCGGACTCAACATTTACTATGTGACTTACTATGCATAAGTTACATCATTTAAACCTTGCAGCAACCCTGAGTAAATAACAGGGATCATCCCCATTTTACAGAGGAGGCACACGAGGCTGAGAGAGAGGAGGCAGGTAGATGCGGTTCACCCGGGATTGTAGACGTGGGTCTGGGAGCAGCAAATGCTGGGAGAACCCTGGCGCCAGCTGTTACTGTAACGGTGGTTTCATGTCGTGGGGGAAAAGTCTAGCAGTCAGATTCACTTATGTGTTGAGTTGGTTCTCTCCGAACTTATGGAAGAAAAAATATATAATGAACTTACTGAAAAAGCCATCTCAGGCAAACATTTATTTTAGGTTTATCTTCTACTTTTTCATTGTTGCATGACTAATAAAGAAAGGTATATACTTAGTTTACAAGCAGAAAGAATAGTTTCCTTTATTGTACATCTTTCTTTAAACTCCAAATCCCTTTAATAAAAGCAGAATAATATTACAGAAGGAATAAAAATGTATGACTTGTTATTCTAGAGACTGAAGAATCCATTTCAATTTAATTTCTTTTTATTAGAGGTACTGAATATCCCACCTTAATCAGCCACAGCAATATATGCTCTACTTTTTATTTCTTTATTATTTTATTTTTAATCAATAAAATTTACAAAATTTCCAAGAGAAACATAGACAGTTTGTTATAAATAATTAAGTATCAACCATATGGACTGAGCCAATGCTGAACTAAGTGGTCAGCTTAGTTCAAATATTTTTAAAATTTATATTTGATTAGTTAATGTACAATATTTTATTAGTTTCAGGTATATAACATAGTGGTTAGACATTTATATACCTTACGAAGTAATTACCATGTATGGTCAAATCTTTTCTGAAGAAATGAACCACCGCAGAAAGAGCAAAAAAGCTCACCCTCCTCCCTTCCCTTTCTTTCTAAAAGGTGCACAGTCCTGACGGTGACCTAACCTTTTCTTTGTGTGTTCTCTACTTTAATGACATGTGTGTGGGACAATATGCCGTATAATTACGTACATTTTAAAAGCTCACCTGAATGGTACCTACTGTATATATTCTCTTGCAGCTCGCCTTCGTCTAACATCATATTTAGAGCTCCATCCACACCGATACAGGAAGATCTGGGTGACTCATTCTAACTGTTGTAAAGTTGACTCCTTCCACCGTCTGGTGCTTATTATTTAATAGTATTATTTAATATTGCTTGTAAATAACTTTCATCATTTTGAAGATTTAATGCTACATCTTCAAGCACGGTTGAAGTATGGCTGTCAAAGCATCTTTAGGATTTGTGTATGAGAAACCCGAAGTTCTTAATACGTTATATCACGCCAATCTGGTTTATGTTTCATTTTTTCTCATTAGAGAAGCACTTTTTTATTGGCTGTTAGGATCTTGCTAACTAACAGGAGTCACGATTCACAGATTTTGCCATAACAATAATCAGATCTGTTTTTTTCCCTGCAGAAAAAATACTGACTATTCTTGAAAACAAAATACTACCCTCAAAGTCAAAGAGACTTAAAAGAAAAAGTCTTGTTTGCCTAATGTTAATTGCTTATATTCCATTCAAAAATCATGAAAGCACCCTTTAAAAATAGTTTTCTAATTTTTTAAGACAGTTAATTCTAGAGTTTAAGGTGAAATAAATGTCAGTAAATAGTAGTAACATTTATAGATACAGAATTTCTTGTAACTTTTTATTTTCTAAAAGGAGTAAATTACTACTCTGGCAGAGTTGGGGAAGGGGGGGAGAGGTAAACTAACCTTTGCTGGGCAAATATGAATAAACACAAGATATTATGTAAGCATCTCAGGTCAAAGGTGCATTGCAATTTGCAGATGAGGAAATCGAGGCCCAAATATATCAGGTAACTCACTCAAAATCATATAGTAATTGCAGAGCCTGAAGTCAAACTCATTGCTCTCAGACTCCAGAGCTATACTGCCCACCAGGTAAAGGATTGGGAACACCCAAAGTGTTTGACACAAAAATAGCTGTTTAATTCATTCCACTAAAATTTACTGGGGTCCTTTTATGTAAATTGAGGAGGCTGATGTTAGAAAAACAAGGAAGACACAATATCTTCCTAGAGTGAGAAAACAGACTATTGGGAACAGCAGCGATTCATTCAGTGATACCATAAATGTGACTACTTTATTAGGTATATCTGTTTCACTTTGTTATCTTGACATTGTTCGGATGCGCCTCCGTCTAACCACGCCAGTTAGGTTACACTGCATGCGATGACAGGAATGAACATGCTTTGTAACAGCAAATCTATGGTCATTTGCTTATGTTACTAATTGTTCTGTAAAATTTAGAATTAAAAATTTCAAACATATTACATTTAATTCTAAATGTAAAGGTTGATATATCAGCATTTCTTTGACGCAAGAGCCCCATGTAAACATTACAGAGTAGTGAACAGCCCCAAGAGTGGGTGTCATTGCAGCCCCCACCACCTGTTGGGGGCATATTATTTAACTTCCTTAAGCCTCATAGCAGATAATAGTGCCCAAATCATGCCTGTCAGAGTTTGATGTTTCTCATCATCTCTTCCTGTTTCATCAGAAGCCATTCTCTCACCCTGATTACCGCACTAGCCCCCTGTGCTCAGTCTCGCTGATCTATAGTTTGTTGCTCATTTAGTGTAACCTTTAATGGGTCTTAATCCATTGGTAGGACTCTTCTTCAAAATTCACCAATGGCTGCCCATAACAGTCAGAATAATGCCCACACTCCTACTGTGACAGGAGGTGCTATATAAATCATCTTCCACATTGTCTTCTACACCATCTCCCTGACATCATCTCAACAGTCTCTCCTCCCGCTGAGAGCAGAGACTGTGTGATGTTCTGAGCTGTGTCTAGAGTGGGTCTTTATTTTGGTGGACCCTTGCCAGCTGATGGAATGAGTCGGTACACGAGGCTAACTATGAAATGAGGCTAAGTACACACAGTATTGTTAATGAGCATCAGTGATGGTTGTTGCTCTTTTCAAGAGTCCTTCAGCTTGTCTTCACAGAGTGTAGTGATTCTGAAATGCGAAAAAGCTTTCATGGATGTTTTTGACATGTGATTTTACACATCATGACAAAACTTTATTCTGTTGATCGGCAATCTTGAATTTTAATTAAAGTACCAAAGACACAAATTAGAGACAAATTAGTGAGGTAGAAATGAGAAAACCATTTTAAAGGAACAAAAAATATTTACTTTGTTACTCCATGCAATAAGATTTGCTACAACCTGACATTGCTTAGATTTTGTTTTATTTTCAGGATAGATTTATATTTTACATCATTCATGGATGGATGAAGTTTAGCCTTTAAAGACAATTTTCTATAAAATAAGATTTTTTTTGGTTTTACTTTTCCAGCATTTCTTAGGAGCAGTACTTGATGAGTGTTTACATTGTTGAGAACATTTGGCAAGAGAAAGACAAACAGTAGAACCACAATACCCCAACGGTTAAGGAAAAGAGAAGGAAAACCTGGTATCTTCACCATGTGTGCCAAAAATAAGTACCTTGACTTGTGCTGATTACTCTCTCATCAGCAATCAGCTTTGGTCTGTGGCACTCTAAGTGAATAATCTTAAAGGCAGATTTAACATTCTAAAAATAAATTCTCCTGGTAAATTGGGATATCAGATGGTTTGTTTATGAAAGCCTGTCCTCATCTGTACTATCAGCTGGCAGTCACATCCAGACCTCAAACTGGATATTCCAGGGGTGAGGTTTGGAAGAGGGATGTTTCATGGCTAACAAGAGACAGAAAGAGGGAGAATTGCCCACATACTCCGGCAGGAGTGAAAATAACAATAACAGTCCTCCTACTTAACAGGCTGAGTCAGAAGCACATTCTACTGATTTCTCGGCAGTTCCGAGCAGATTGTTTAGGCTGCAGTTCTGTAGGCAGAAGTGGGCACCACCTGCTGCAAAAAGCCATAGTTCTTGTTAGGAGGGCACTGCTATTAAGTCTTGCCTTTTAACAGTTTGGCCAAATGGAAGCAGGAAAAGGCAAACATTTGGTGCTGATGAGCTTAAGTTTTTCTAATGCTTAGAATAACAGAATGATTACCTAGGCATGGTTATTATGCCTTTAGTTCTTTCATTGGCCAGAAATGTAAGTCACTCAAAAGGGGGTGGTGCTTACTGTAGAGGTCTTAAAAGTCACATTTTGCTGGATGTTTGCCTTCAGAAAATTCTGTACACCAGGTGCGGTAGCCTTATCTTAGTCAATTTGGGGAAGGTGTTGCAATCACTGGAAATCTGCTTTTTGCTTAAGGAGAAGACAGAAAATTATATGGTTACTGAGTTACCTCCTCATCCAAGGGCCGGGCACCCGCACTCCTTCCACGCAGGCCCCCAGTGCACGTGCCTGCGTGTTTCCCTGGCCTGCGGAGAGCGCACTTTATCCTGACTCCTTTATAACTCGGCTCTCCCACAGGCTGGCTCCGTGTGATTCCTTATAGACAGCAGATCATTTCTGTTTGCTCCTTAAAATGTCCCTGTACTATAAACTCATTTAAGGATTTCAAAAAAGGGCTCCAAGCAACCATTTCTGTTCAACCTCAAATCCCTCCCTCTTGCCCCACGGCCTTTTCCTTCATTCTAAGCACAGCAGACTACTTGTTGCTTCCTCATCTTCATTATTTCTCTTTGTGTGCCTTGTTTTTCTCATATTACTATTGTCTTGTTATTTCTGCAATTCCTGCCTAAATACTCATCTCCCCTGGGTCTGATTTACAAAAGTCTGTGTCTGCTTAATTCAAATGTCATTTCTTCTATGAAGCTTCCTTCTCCAGCCCCCCAAATAGTGTTAATTGTGCCTTTGGGGAAGAAGAAGCTTTCATAGTCATTTAAACATCCCCGGGACCAAAACATCATTTTGGTGTGTAATTATTTTCATCTCTTTGTCCTCAACTCTGTGAAGCCCTCAAAGGCAGAAGTTTTGTCTTTCCCATATTTGTGCTTCCAGAACCACATTATTGGCTTTGAAAGGTAAATAATATTTTTAAATGTTAATAGTTGATAACAACAATAAATAATGAGTACATAAGATTGAAAGTGTAAGTGCCAAATAAATGAGGAATTACGGAGGTGAAAAAGAAATGAGCTGTGGCCCTAGGTAGCAGATTTACACAATAAGGTTCATAGTGGTGTTTTTTTTTTTCTTTTGTATGTGTGGTTGGTTGTTTGTTTTGTATAGGGAAAAAAAGTATGCTTATAATCAGAAGGTAAGGGCAGGAAGAAGCTAACATTGTGAGACCACATGCAGGTATTTAAGGAAACAAGGCTTTGGAGGAGACAGGAAAATATATGCTAAAGGACAACTAGAGAGATTATTAATAAAAATGAGGGTCACCTATTTCTCAAAAGAAAAGTGAAGACAATGAGGGAAGATGAAGAGGGACTAGGGAGAATGGAAGTAGACCTTGTGAAGGCTTGGAAGACAGTTTCCACATTGTCCTAGCCAAACACCAGACTGTCCCAGTGTTTGCAAAACAGACACTGGGTGTTTGCATAATCTGTGTTAGCCACGAAGCAGGATTACAGTCTGAAGGCGGGACCATCTTTGCTCCACCCGTACCAGATGAAAAGAGGGGCCTGAAGAGGACGATTTACGAGGAGCCGCAGGAAACGCTCTTTCCTCTTTGCCATCTCACTTCTCCCACTCCAGCAACCACGGGCTGTTCTAACTGTGGCCAGGATTTAGTGTGTAGGCAGTTAATTGGGGATAGTTACTTAAAGTTGTTTTATTTGATTAAATTACTTATATTAGTCTCATCATTTAAAAAAATGCCATTAGACTCTTCTTCAAACCAAGTATATTAGGATTGGCTAGCTGCTAAAACAAATAGATCCAGAAATGTGTCATAACTTTTATTTCTGGCTCATTGAACAGTCTTGTGGGAGCGTTTGGGTTGGGAGGCTGGCTGCTCTCTTCATAGTCAGCCAGGGATCCTGAATTCTTCCGTGTGTGGCTTTGCTTTCTCATTGCCTCCATTCAGCTGGTTGAAGGGCAAAGGCCGACGAGAAGCACATGCGAGTTGTAGGTGAGCCAAACCTAGAAGCCGACATATCACTTCTGTTCACATTCCATTGACTGGAGCTGAGTCATATGACCACTCCCAGCCGCCAGGGAGGTTAGGAAATGTCCTCCTGCTACATGCTCAGGACAAAAGAAGAAAGAGATTTTGGTAAACTGCTAGCAGCCTCTGTTATACATCTGTCTACAGAATTAATATATTTGAGTATTTGGATTGAGTAGTTCGAGCCCTGCCAGAGTAGATACCAATATTACCATAGAGATAAAACTGTAAATTATAATTTCAGTGTCATGTTAAAATAGTGAATGTACTTAATATATCAGTTTATCAAACTTAATTGCTACAGTAGTGCTCAAATAAGACATTTCTAAAACCCTCCTTGTGGAAATAAGCATTACATCCAAAAGGTTAATGACAAAAAAAATCATAGTGCCTAGTACTGCTCATAGTTTTCTTCAGTAACTTATTGCTAAATGAATCAGTTCATGAATTAATTGATGTAGAAAGCTTCACTGAGAAAAATAAGTATTTGTACTTTAATAAATTTCTAAAATTCATTAGACATGAATTGGAATGATCTAAACTCATTTTGAAGGATGTGCCCTTTAGAAGAAAAATAACAAGTAAAGGTAAACTATTGAGGAGAACCCCACATTTGATAGTTTTGCACAGCTTTTCAAAGAATTGTGGTGGTTTGATAAATAATCATAAGTAGGCCTCACATCGTGGTTTTGCTCTATCTGCACTGTTTGCTTAGATGGTAATAAACATTGCCATTTCCATAGAGAGTAGCAGTGCATCTGATTATTGTATACATCTAGAATATTGTGTCAGCATTCAGTCAACTTTCCTGCTAAATCATCCTGTCACTGTGTTCATTTCCTGACAGAATGCCTGAGTCTTTGTGAAAATACTGCATTGCAGTGAGTGTGTGATCGCTGGTTTTTCCTTGCAGCTTAAAACTCCTTTCCCTTTGAGAGGGAGTAGCAATTTCATCAGGTTCTCATGGCATCCAAGAACATTTGAAAATTAACAACCTCCGGTAAAACTGGCCTTGCCTGCAAGTCTATAAGAAAAGGCAATTGGATGAGTCAGCTCATGTGAACAGAATGGAAGGTGTTGAGAAAAATCCAGCGTAGTAGAACCTGGAGCCCAGTGAGTACCTTTCAGCGTCTCTGCCAGATTGTTTTTCCCGAGAAGCATAAGGACATAATGGAACCTGCTGTTGATAATTTCTTACAGTTTGTTTTTTACTCTTTTTTTCCTCATCCACCTCCTGCACTTTTTCATAATGAATTTGAAGGACTCCGGTCCTATCGTGTGCTCAGTAATTGCTACAGAAGGCAGTTTGACTCTGAGACAGTTGTATCTCCGTAAGTGAAATTTAGAATTCACGAAAGCAGATACTTTAGTGAGGGGGTGCCAAAGCCTGAGTCATTAAAACTATTTTGAACAGGGCCCTAGGAAAGATCCAATAGTAATTAATCGCGAACAAAGAGCAAAGTGCCAAAACCATGAACAAGACCTTTGTCCTAGACAGACTGCTGGGCTCCTAGAAAATTCCTGCTTCTGGGTAGCAGTGTGTAAGCCTTTTTGTTTTGGCTCGTGTATTCCTGTGTGGCATATGTTTACAACTGGAGTGGGTCTTTTTGTTGTTGTTGTTTTTGGAACCTAAGCATTCTAAAGGAAACTATTTTTAAATCAAGAGGAACTGAAAAATACAGTAATAGAAGGTAATATGATATGCATGCACACACCTATATGGTATCCTCACACACATATCTATGGATTGTTTAAATATAAATACACTGCAGAGTGTTATTTGAATGGAACCTGAGGGCAGGAAAATTAATTCTTCAATGAAGCTCTGCAGAGAAATGCATCCTGGTGTATAATTTGTAATTTTCGCACTGCAGAACTGAGTCAGTAGTACATAGTTCAAAATATTTGTACATAGAAAATACATAGGAAACCCTTCTAACTTACATTTTTCACACTGGTTTTAAGTCACAACAAGCCTAGCCTGTAATGATCATTTCTGGCATTTGGAGTCCACTGACTTCTAATCCTCTTAGCACCCCTATGTCGGGAGCTGCCTTCCTCTCTCAGCTGACAACTGGAGAAGCCGGTCTGAACGCTCTTTCCAGTCTTGCCCGCTGTGTTCTGTTTTTCACACAGCAGCCATATGGTCTTTCAAACAGTTAGTACCACCCTGCTCAAAATCCTGCAAGGATTTCTCCTCATACATTTTTTCCAGCTTCATCGAGATATAATTGACATATAACATTCTCTGTGTTTAAGATATACAGTGTGTTGGTTTCACATACTTATAGCTTGCAAAATGATCACGCGCATAGCATGAGCTAACACCTCCAGCATGTCACATAATTACCATTTCTTTGTTGTGGTGAGAACATTTGGACCGACTCTGTTACCAACTTACAAGTCTATAATGCAGCATTAT
The DNA here is from genome assembly GCF_019186645.2 of Phyllostomus hastatus. NCBI lineage: Eukaryota > Metazoa > Chordata > Mammalia > Chiroptera > Phyllostomidae > Phyllostomus > Phyllostomus hastatus. The sequence goes on along the minus strand of NW_025333583.1, from coordinate 15,494,183 downwards.
TAACTATAATTACCAGTCAATACACTGATTCCCAGAATTTACTGGTCTTATAACTGGAAGTTTATAACCTTGGCCAACATCTTCCTATTTCCTCCCTTTCCATCATACTTAGGAATAAATCCAAACTCTTGACCGAGTTCTACACCGCCTGGCTCTGCTCAGCTTTCAGGGCTCTCTTCCTGTATGTTACTCCAAGTCAGCCTCAGACACACCAAGCTCACTCCCACCCCAGCACCTTTATGCTGAAAGCACCCAATTCCTTCCTGGAACATTCTTTCCCCAGTTCTTTGCATGGCTAGCACGCTCTGCGTCATCAGAATCTCTTTTCCGAGCTCACCTCCTTAAAGATCCTTCTCTGGACGCCCTCTTGGAAATAGTGCCTTTCTCATGCCCTGCTATAATCTTCTCACTTTAAATTTTATATTAAATGTATTGAATATCAAACATTAAGTTTAATAATTTAACATTAAACAGAAAATTAATACTCTCATATTAAATATTTTATATATTTTAATTAGGTGTTTGGTTTCTCTATAATTGATTACCTCCTTAAAATGCAACTTTTATGACAATAGGAATTTGTCCCTGTGTCTCAAAATAAATACCTTGTATCTTCCCACTGTCACCAATCCCATTACTACTACCTTAATTCAAATTCTTCCATGCTTTCTCATTGATTATTGCATTATTGACCATCTGTTTACTTTTCCTGTTTCTGATCATAACTTTCTACAATTCTTTCTCTGGCTCATCTTGTCATTCACCTGCTCAATGTTTCTCAGTCGTATGCCACTGATAATGATAAAATTTATGCTCCACAGCCTGAAAAACAAGATGTTCCATCATCTGGATACTTGCCTCTCTCGAGCATTTTCCTCTACTCCTGTTTTGGACATTCTCAGACGTCCTTGATGTTTCCAGATCTCTTATACCCCACCCTCCCATGCCTTGCGTTACTGTTCCTGTGGGTGTTTAGAATTATGCCCTTGTCCACCATGGATGCCCTTCAAGACTGAAAGCAAGTTTTGCCCATGTAGTCTCCCATGGATTTTCTGATTTCTTAGGGACTTCTCCCTTTGTACCTCTACTAAAGCATTTATAATATTGCCGCCAAACTGTATATGGCCATGTTGGTGTCTCTCGATAACTTCTTCAGACCAAAAACAGAGTGTTTCTAGTGTTTGCACATCCCCAGCACCTAGAGCCATGCCTATGACATAATAGGGGTTTGTTAAATGTCGTTATATTTCACCATCAGGGAGAAAATTTTCTAATCTCATATTTCTCTCTCCTGCTCATGTTTAAAGCACTTGTCTCACTGTTTCTTCTCTTTTAGTTAAGTCTCTGTCTTACTTATAAGTTGTTCTTGAAAAGACTTTTATCCTTTCTTAAGAAAAAAGAAATTTGGTTTCCTTTACACTTAAGGCCTATGGTCCCTCCAAGGAGGGGTAGCTGTGCATCATAATTTGCACTGTCTTGAGTTTACCAAGAAAATATTTATGTTCAACTGAAAGTGCATTTCCCTTTACTTCTATGATTAAAATACCCCAGACACTTAATATAGTTTTAATTTTAATATTTTATTCTAATGTAGTTTTTTTTTAAAGATGAAGCAAACAGCAAAAAAGGTAATTAAAGTGAAATTAAATCTTGCTGCGTAGATATTCTCAACCAAAATGCCCACTGGAAATAGGATCTCATATGAAGGTAAATGGAAGTTCTTTATGGTCATTTTCTTGGAGAAAAGTAGTTATCTAGAACATTCTTTCATGATCCCATGTTCAGTCCACATTTTTTCCCATAGCTCAACTCTAAACTTCCTAACCTAAATTTGCAGAATTTCCTCTCCTTGATTTACCTCCTTATTTAGCAAAACTAAAATAAAAAATCAAAGAAGCAAATATATTTTTAAAAATAATATGCCTCCTCAAAATTTTTGACCTTCCTATACATGTTTTATTTTAAAATTTATTAAACATTTTTTAACATTCCAAATCATGTTTCCATTTGCTCTTGCAAGGTCTATTTGCCTTCTTGTCTGTGATGGGTCTATTTTTATATTAAGACATTTGTTTTACCTATAGGCCCACTATATTACCACATCTGGGCCTATACTTGTATTAAGTCATTTATGTATGAGATTGGAATATTTGTCTTTGTAGAAAACATAATCACTATAGATATTCGTTTACCTGAATAATTTTTCCAGCTCAATTTTTACCATCTCAAAAACATAAACTAATTGTATATATTTCAGGCTTTGGCCCAGCAGCTCATCCCCATACAAGTTTACAGGTTTGCTGTGGTCAGGACACATACAAGAGGCAACCAATGAATGCACAAAAAATGAAACAACAAATCAATGTGTGTGTGTGTCTCTCTCTCCCTCTCTTCCTCTCCCCTCCCCTCCCCCTCCCTCCCTCCCTCCCCACCACCCCTTTTCTAAAATTAATAAGTATTTCAGGCCTGGAGAGTTTAGCAAATTTATGCCACATCACATCATTCTAAAAGTTTAGCAGAATACAAGCAGCAAGCCATGAAAAAGTTGACCTGAATTCTAGAATTCACTCCAGGGTACACAGAGATACGTCTGCTCAGTGAAATAAGTTGAACAGGCCATGAAGTCTGACCCAATTGGATCAGACGGGAGTTATGAGGGAATTCCAAATGATAAGAATTCTGCTTGTTTCCTTTTTGGCCCAACTCAACTGATGGAGCAAACAAGACTACTTCCAACTCAACTCAGAATCCCCCTGAGTCACAATTACAGCCGGCAGGGGCAGAGCACAGTGAGGCACACAGCCTGCCCAGTGTCCAAAAGGAAATTGATCTGCTTTGTATGACTCAGACTTTACTTCTCTATGACTCATACTTTATCTTTCTCTAGAGGAAAATTAGTGTTTGATATAATTAACTGGATTTTGGACTTCCCGTTTATGCATTCATTTAGTATACTTAAAAATTAATGTAATACAGGTATTTTGTATCCATCCATTTTTTGTTTAAAAAATATATATGATTCAGAAGGCTTATATTCATATAGCATCTGTGGTTTACTCTATTACTGCATCTACTGTGTTATCTTGAGTTTTTCAAACACATCTTGCTTTCCTCAGAGTAGTGTGAGTTATTTGTGGCCAGAATCTCTCTCAATCTTCATTGTATTCCTAATGCCTAACCAAATTCTTGGTATAAAGCTAGTATTTAGTAAATGCTTACTGAAAGATTTTAGAGGGCATAATAAATAAATTGATAATTGATAATGACCTGAAATTACATGAAGGCTCAATGTATGATTGGTAAAGCAATATATAAATACAGACAGTTCCTGACTTACGATTTATCAAATTTATGATGGTGTCAAAGTGATATGTATGCATTCAGTAGAAACCGTAGTTAGCAGCTTGAATTCTGATCTGTTCCCAGGCTAGCAATATGTGGCATGAAATTCTCTCATGACACTAGGCTGTGACTGTGAGCCACAGCTCCCACTCAGGCACACAATCACTAAGATAAAGCACTGACACTCTGTACTGTGCTGAGTTGCCAGTGTGTTTTGGATATGGTTTTCTGAGCACATTTAATGTCAGCTAGGCTAAGCTATGATGTCCACTAGGTTAAATCTATTAAATGCATTTCAACACATGACATGTTCAGTTTACAGTGGGTTTGTCGGAAAGCAACCCCATTGTGAGTCGAGGAGCAGCTGTAGTGCCTCTTTAGGAAAAACCCAAGTCTTAAGGCATTTAGGCTCTCTGTCCTTTTCTCAACATTCTTCATTTCCTTGCCACATCCTCTCATCAGACGAATGCAGATCTGACCACGCTCATATACCTCTGTAATCTGCTGTCACATCTCAAAGAAAAAAGCATTGAAAAGAATCTCATGGGTCTCACACTGAACAAAAAGTAAAGCAAAAGAATTTCATCTTACATGGTTCATCAAAAATCAGATAAAATATTCTCTAACACTACAGTTTTAATGAAAAATTGCTCTTCAGAACATGGTACGTGACTGGACCACACACTGGACTCAAAAGACAATAAGGTAAACACCTGTCAAAATGTGTGAAACCTCATACTTTGCATTCCCTTTCTCACGGTAAACAGGTGGACATTAAGGTATGTACACAGTACATTGCAGCTAAAATAACTAGAGAAACTTTATATGGCAGTCCCTTCAAAGAAGAGGGTTAGGTTGTGTTTCAGTTACTTAAGTTTTTGAACATAGAGTCTAGCCTCACTTTATCCTAATCACACTACCATAGTCCAGGTCTACATGTTTCTTTCCTCATGCAGCTAAGAGATTCTTTCATATTTAGTCATGCTTCCGTCCGATTCACTTCTAATAATCCCATTGCTGGAGCAATTGTTCTAAAATATAAACCTGACTGCACCACTGGGCATGGCTTACTACGTCCCCTTACAGTTCCACCATTGTCTGCGTGTCAGCCTCACTCCCCCATGCCCCACTCCACTCCTGGCCCATCGTGAACAATCGTGGGCTTTTTGCACATGTTCCTTGCTCATTCATTTAGTAAAGCTCTGTTAAGCCTAGTTTGTGCCACACACTGAACTAGCTGCTGAGGGTGAAGTGAACATAGCTCTTCCTCCAAGAGCTCACAGTGTGGTGGGGAAATCAGACAGAACAGGAAGGAATGCCAAGCACAAAGAGAAAACTAGAGTTGAGGGGATGCCAAATGCATGCTCATATGGTATTTTCCTGGGAGGCATTGCCCAGCCCTAGTCAAAGATAGCTTGGGGGGTGGTCATTCATGCTCTTTCTTTCTACAGAGTTTTCCTTCCTTTTTCCGTTAACCACTACATGTTGTTTAAACTGAGCTCAGATATTACCTCATCCAGGAAGTGTTGGTTGGCTTCCCAGTGTGGTAGGAGCTGTCCCTGTGCCTTGATAGCTTCCTGTCCGTATCTGCATGACAGCATGTACCACACTGCATTTTTGCTGTTTGTTTGGCTAGGAGCTCCTTCAGCATAAAATCAGTATATTTTTTCTTGTATCCCCAGTGCATTGCCTATGATACATAGAGCCTTTCCATTAATGTTTTGGAGATGCTGTCAAACAATTAAATGAATCAAGGTTTGTAATCTTCGAGTTGGAAGGCATTTTGGCAGTCATGTAGGCCAGTGTCGCATTGATTTTACAATGTTCAGACCGGATAGACATTCAACCTTTCAGCTCGCTCGCAGGGAGGGCAGTAAGTTCAAAGAAATACAGAAATCAAATGCCATGACTGATTATGTTGTAAGTCCAAATACATTTACTATATTTGGAATAAGATTTTTAATCTGAACATGTGAAGAGGCAGAGCTCTCGTCACATGGCTGACATTTGTGGACAGAGAATTGTTCATCAAAAAACAAAGGGAATGAGCGGATCAGGTCAATAGGCAGGAAACAGATCAAAATGGTATCTTGTTATAATTCCTCAGGACTTCATCCTTCTGTTTTAAATAACTAAAAGCAAATCCCATTCATGGAAAGCCATAAAACAATTTTTAAATTGATGCTCTTATATCTCCTCGACTTCCAGTTCTCCACCCCACCATTTTCTTCACCTTTTCAGTCTTTGATTGTTTCTAATTCTGGCATCTTATTTTGTGACACATATTATAACCTCCAAGTTCACCTGGGTATGGCCCTGTTCCCACCTTTCATGAAGAAACCTCTAAGGCACCTTGTCCTCAAGGACTGATTTATGGTCATTAGATTTTGCCACTTTAATGCCCAGCCAGTGCCTTCCCTCTAATATGGATCCCAGGTATCTGGAACTAGGACTTTTCATTTTAGTGGTCATGCCATTAAATTCTTTATGACCGAATTTTTTGAATATTAGTAATTCTGTAGAAAATTCCTCGGATTTGTACCTGAAGGAGACATACTTTACCAGTGTTTGGTTATGTGACACTGGACAAAATCTGCCAGGTCTGGAATCAAAACTGGAAAAGTTTACAACAAAAGTCACTAATTGTCAAAATCCAAGTTACAATTTCCCTTTCAAGCTTTTTACCTTGATGCTTATTTGTACTTATTTAAGGAAAAATGTATTAAAGTTATTATAATTAAATGTCTCCTTATACAGATTGTGGGTCAGAATTGATCAGTTGAAATGGTTCAGTAGTGAGTTACATGCTTACAGAACTGACACTCATGCTTGATGTCTAGTTTGCACGTCTAGGAAGTGGGAGAGCCAGGATTCAACCCTGATTTTCTTGTCAGAAGTCTATTCGATATTGACTTATTCCACTGTATCTCCAGTACCCAAGTTCAGGTCCATAGTTAAATACCATCAGAGGCTAAAGCTTTAGAGCATTTTACATGTGTATTTCTGATATGTGTGTAAGGTTTTGTTAGCCCTTTTGGATAATGTGAAAAAGAGTTCAGAAACAATATACAGCTGTTTCATAAAGCACCTTACCCAGTTTAATATGGTAGACTGTTATTAATGGAACAGGTTTATGAAGTTCATGTCCTTATCAGCATTGGATTCTCTTTCTAGTACAACCTCATTACACCAGTCTTACTGCTTGATAAAAGAGCAAGCAATGAATGGGTCTTAGTGGATTTGTCTTCTCATTCCAGATCTGCCTGGAAATGTCTAACTTGGTCAAGTAATTGACTCTTTCTGGCCCCAGGTTTTCAGTAGAAGGCAAACCATGCACTGATTCCTATTGTTAAAAATGTTCAAATAAAAGCCACAAAATAACTAATAATAAGTAGCATTTTTGAGTACTTCCAACTTGCCTGAAATTATGCTTTATTTGTGTTATATAATTCTACCAACCTAACACTGGCTTGCTGTGTACTGTGTGTCCATCATCTTCAAAACTAATTATGCACCCACCAACTCTCTTCATGCGAATTGTTTATTAGTCACGATGTGTGATGGAGAATGAGTCATTCTTATACACATTTTACAATCAGCTTGCAAAGAACAGAGGAGACATGAAACAAGTATCTGGATTTTTAGCTTAACTTTTTCATGTCATCAAGCATGTTTTTCTTAGTTTTGCATAGAAGACAAAGAGAAGGAATACAGCATGATAGTTAGCCAACAACTATTTAAACTTAGAAATTTGTCAGCCTTGATAAGTAAATATATGGATTCTGTAATATTTCCACTATTGTTAAGGACTAAAACAAAGGTTTCTAATTTATAATACTGGTATGCATAGGATAGTAATTGTATAGACATAATTGAGCCTACATGGAAAAGGGAAAAAAGATTCATGTGCTTAATTGTCTTATATAACTGGTGGTTTTACTCTTTGTTCATCTTTGGATGTGTAGCAGTACAAAGTTATAATCCCAGTGTTTTTATTGAACTGGCACATTACATGATGACAGGGCAAAGCGTATCACGGAAAACACTCTGGAACTGTCGGTGCCAAGCACATTACGAGAATGAAGACAGGCCTCTCTGGCGCACAGTGTGTTTTCCCTTTAGTTTTTTTTCAAGCCTTTGTTGTTTCTCCTTTTGCCAATTTTTAAGGGTATTTAAAGCTGCTTGCTAATAACTATAATCAGGGACTATTTCTGTGCTTTGTGATCTTTCTAATATTATAATCCAAAGAAAAACAGTGAGGTTTGCCGTTCGATGGGAGTCCTGAGAGACAAAGTTCTGTCCTACTAAAGGACACTTCTAGCATGTCTCAGTTATCTAGACATGAGATCGCTGACTTACTTCTTTGAGAGCTTTCCTGGCTGGGAATTTTCTATCACATATTCACACCCTACCATTACCCACACCCATCTCCCAAATGATCTAACAGGTAAAGGACATTATAACTTGATTTGACATATTTTAAACAAGTGTATTTTTGTTATAAACCATTAATAAATGCCAAGGAGTGTTTAAAATAAATATTCTAAACAATGTGAAGATGGTGTTAGACTGAGCAAAGATTAATCATTGTTTTCACAATATGAAGTAGGCTTATACCACAGACAATGGGTGATTTTAAATCTTCTTCTGAGATACGGCTACCTCCCTCAAGTAGGACTGGACACAACAGAAAACTGGCGTGTTCCCAGGAAGGCGAATAAAAGCAGTCCATCCCGTGACTGGAATCCAGCACTTCTTACAAATGTCCTGGGCTAAGGAAGTGAAAGGTGCAGCTTCCATTTGTGAGAAAGATTACATGGAGTATCAAAAGATCATTGCCTCTTCCCTTTAGGCCAGTTCTTCCACAAGAGCGTCCCATGTGTATGTTTCTGTCACTCCGTTCTTTTCCGAAGCCCTGTGCAGCAGACTTGCAAAGCACGAGTCTTCCAACTTGAGTGTCTCAGAATCACCTGGTGAACTTGTGAAAGTACCAACTTCCAAAGCCCATACCCAGAAATTCTAATTTATTAGGTTGATGTTGGAGGGAATTGGCTGAAAACACATTAAGATATATTGGAAGGGAATGATCACCAAAAAGTGTTTCAGTGTCATGATTTTAAAACCTTTTTTGAGATGAGATGAAACAGTTTGTCTCAAAGATATTTTCACATCTACACGTCACATGCTCTTTATTATGTCTACTAAGTAAGGTTTGTTCAGGTCTAGTAGTTCGTTCTCATGGGTGTTACTCTTCACGTGCTCCCTCCTAGCAGTTACAACCTCAGGACCAGTTCACCTTCCACACCTGAAAATTAGGTTTGAAACCATCCTCCTTTCAGTGATAGAGCTAGTGTTGGCCAAACATTTACAGCCAACAGAACCTTTTCTTTGTGCCTATCTGGAGTAAGGAGCTTGGTGAATTACTCATTCAACATTCAATGAATATTTGAAACCCAACTTATAGCTAAATGGTACTTTGGTCAGTCTGTGTAGTACTATCATGTGCATCTTTTGCATAACCCTTTTCATACTCTGAAGGAAAAACATGAAAACTTCTAACTAAGTAGATAGAAAATTAGAAAATATATATATTTTTTTTATCCCTGTCTGGTGTGGCCCAGTGGATTGAGTGCCAGCCTGCAAACCAAAGTGTCGCTGGTTCAATGCCCAGTCAGGACACATGCCTGGGTTGCAGGCCAGGTCCCCAGTAGGGGGCACACAAGAGGCAACCACATTGATGTTTCTCTCCCTCTTTCTCCCTCCCTTCCCCTCTCTAAAAATAAATAGATAAAATCTTATTTAAAAAAAAAAAAACAAGAAAAAGAAAATACTTTATTTTAAATAAAATGTATCTCCATTTTACATCTTTAGCCCTCCCTGGATTTGCCATGAGAAAACAACTTCCTTAGTAGCTCAAAATCCAGCAGAGCTGTCAGGGACAATTTTTTGCTGACCATCTCTGCTTATTTCTTCCCTTTGAATAGTGAAGGAAATGTGACAGCTGTACCTTATTGTTTATTTTTTTGGATCTACGAGCCCTCAGGGCACATGTGCTCAAGAACATCTGTTTGATACACTTAAACAAATATCCCTTCATGACTTACTTTGACGAACAGAAAGTACAGGAACTATCAGAGCACATCAGACTTTGTTTTTTTGTGTACAGTACGCAGGAAGTCCAATGATAGATGGCGTTCCAGATGCAAACGCTTCTCTTTTTTAGCAAGCCTTTGAACACACTAAATTTTAATGTGCACATATAATTTATAACCCTTAGGGAGAACGAACAAAAGTGTGTTATTTGGCCACCTCCCAAAAGTAACTTGTTACTTTAAAGCTATCATTTGTTTATTACCAACATTAGCTTGGATAGCAAGTTAGAAGACTCTTCTAGGGAAGATGGATAAAGGAGAAATACCTTTTTAAAAAAACTAATGTTAGTTTTTCAAGAAATCATATTTTTATTAAGAGTTTGTTAACCTGTAACTTCTCTGAAAGATCTAGAATATCATATAAGGTTTTATAAAATGTTTTGTGTAGAAAAGACTGATGTCTATTTTATATTTTATTCACTTTATAGATACATGAAAGATAACATGAAAGCCATGTGTGCTGAATAATATATCATTTTGTCACAGAATGATACCCTAAAGTAAAACATTGGAAGTCAATATGTGTACTTATTATTTGTAATACGTATTCTGCCTAGTTTGAGGAAAAACTTGATACTTTGCAATTGAATTATATATAAGTAAGTCACAATGCAGTACTGAATACATAGAATGAGATAAATACTACAGTTAAGTTTTTGGTAATTAAGGGAAAGTATGGGAACAGCTGTATTACTGATTTGTCTGAAATACTAGAAAACAGCATAGTCTGTATTAACTTATTTCTAAATTCCAACACAAAATAATTTATTGTATATATCTCATGCAAGTGACAATCATGTCACAAGAGACAATGTTTTCAAGAGTTGTCTCACAGATTTGGAGGTGTGATTTTGTGTTGCCTGGGAGCGAGTCCAAATCTGTTCTCATACACAGAAAGTATGAGTTTATGTAAGTGTCTGAGCAGGTAGTCAAGTACAATCCGAGAGTTTTTAACATAGAGCACTATAGTCTTAGGTTTGGAAAAATTTTAAGCCAGATGCATTTAAATACAAGAGAATCTCAATATAATAGGAATCTAATTAGTAGCATAATCAGTATTCTAGGAATCTGACAAACAATAGCAGTACTGATTGACAGGCCTACCCATAAGCTACAAATTGTCATCTTAGATAAAAATTGTTCTAGAAAATAGTTGAAAATTGGAATCAATCTGTCCCAAAATATGAATTGAGTCTTGGCCCGAAAGCCATGTTTTCTGTTGAATTGTATATTTCCTTTATTCTGTTCTTTATTTTCTTATTTGTTGTTTCTTTCATTCTTTAGTTGCTTGCTTGCTTCTCTTTTGTGGTATTTCTTAACTAGAATTATCTAAGAGATTTGACTACTTGTAAGGTTCCTGACTCATGGTACTAAAACCTTCTAATCAATATTGGAAAAGTACTAATTTTACTTTACAATATTATATGTGTATGCATCAAAAATACCTAAAAACAAAACTGAGGAATTTTGCAGACATGGAATCAACAAGGAATTAATCTGTATACCATTTCAACTTGGACTCAAATATTTACAACTACTGTTTTCATCCTGGTTATAGCAGTTTTATTATGAGGATATAAGATGATACGGATTGAATATTCAAATTAGAAATCTGATCAATGCCAAGTCATATGGTTGGGATCATGTCATTGGAATCAGAGGTTAATGTCAGATTACCAAACACTAAAGAATCTTACATGTTACAAAATTACCCACCAGCAAAATTAAGTGAAGTGTAACATTGATCAGTGATTCGACAGCTCTTACCAAGGGGCATTAGATTGAGAAGAGCCTTGTCAAGGGGAAAAGCTGGAATGTTAAGAACTTGAATGTTAAAAGCTGGGATTTTGATGGAAGAAGAAATAAATCTATCCTTAGAGAACTTTCAAATACCAAGGGACAATTGTTTAATTACTAAGGGTAGCAAAGATTGAAGCTCAATCTGGTGGCACAAGATCTTCTGTTCCAGTTTTTCCCAACTGTGTATCTTTTGGGGAAGAACACTAGAGAACTATAATATGCAGCAAAATAGCCATGATATGATAAAAGTCAAATGAAATGTCTCATTCTGATATCAATAGAAATTTAAACTTGTTGGATTTTTTAAAAATCCACATTGTAAGTAACTATATCCTCATTTGTATTGGCATTTGTGTTTAGCCCTAATAGATAAGATTTCATTGTAATTTATTATAAATTATAAATCAATGTCTTGCACCTAATATTTTTTTAAAATTTCCTTGCTCAGAGTATCAAGCTAGACTTTTTGGAGGGGGAGAAGAAGAGGAGTTTGGGAAGGTTCATACTTGCTTTATCTAATCAGAAGATGGTGTGGCAGCTCTCCAGCTATTCAGCAGCTAGGATTTCTGGTCTTTTGCAACGTGGAAAGAGGAGAGCCTTTCTCATTGCAGAGTGGGAATGGAATGGTCAGGTTCTTTGTACTTCACGGTTTCCTCTTACAGATTTGGAGGGGATTGCCTTTGTCAGCCTCCTTATCTTCTTTAATCCCACATGGACATCTTTCAGAGAGATTCAGGTAAAAATATTATACACTGGTAAGAAGTGATTAAAGGAAGCTGTGATCATTTTTAACTGTAATGGTCATAATACCATTTTGAGGATTAGAGATTAAACTGTGACCTCAAAACCCTGCTTAGGAGTTTAAGTGAAATTCACCATGAGTGGGCGGGATTTTAATAATATCATGTACTCATTAGAAGTGAGTGTGGCCAAATAGTGTCTCCTTTGATTCCAGAAGTTTTTCAATAGAGCAGAAAGAAACCTTTCAAATCATGTTTTTTGTCAAAGTAGTTGTGTCAGAGCAATACCAGCTTGAAATTTTCTAAGATGGTTGTCACTTAATAGATGGGTAGACTCTGTACATTTCAAAAGCCCAACAAATAAGAAAGTGAAATCTGATTAATCTGCACACATTTTAAAGAGTATTATCTGCATCATCTTATCAGGAAGTCAGATGATGTGTTTTAGGTTATAAATTCACTCATTTGTGCCTCTGATATTAGTTGAAATCAACATGGCCAACCACTCCTTTCTTCTTACAAAATTAGTTTTTATTGATTACTTGAAAAGAAATAATCCAAAACTCTGAAGCATTAAACACTAAGGACTATACTTTTTGAATGCCTGATGTCCTGAAAACAAATTATCTTACCATGTTAAGTGGATGATTATTAAGTAGCACTCCCTTCATTTTGGCATTGTTTTTTGGGGGGGTTCAAGATGAGGATTTTTAGTCATTGAGAAATCTTTGCCAGAGAACCCTGGGCAAGAAACTGCTTGGGAGCTGTGGGTGCTCATAACGTTTTATTTACTTTGAGTATCTGTGGCTAAAACTCCCAGAGTTAAACATGGGCTAACTCGAAAACCTAAGTATTTCCCAAATCCGTTTAGAGATGTCGGCACACATGGCATCAGATGAAAGGCTCTATGGGCTATTGGCCGGGATTCTGTCCACACCACTGCCCTTCCACGGGATTCCACTGTGTCTGGGCGTTTGAAAAGCTCTCGCTGGTGTTGCACATGCCTGTGCCATCATTTCTCAAGCCCCAAAAACACATGATTGAAAACTAAACATTAAAAAATCAGATAATTTTCAATAGAAGGGTGCCCTGTAATTTGCTTGATTAGTACTTCTCCAAGTCATCCAAACCAAGGAAGATCTGAGAAACTCTCACAGCCAAGAGGAACCCGAGAGACACGAAAATTTGATGTAATATAGTATCCTGGATGGGATCCTGAGAGAAAATAGAAAGGAGACCTAAGGTGAAAACTAGGGCAATCTAAAGAAACTATGGACTTTAGCTAATAATAGTATGTCACTATTATTTCATGAACTATATCAAATTCACCGTTCTCATGTAAGATGTTAAGAATGGGAAATTGTGTGCAGGGGCTACGTGGGAACTCGGTTCTATCTGCTTAATTCTTCTGTAAATCTAAAACTGTCCTAAAATGTAAAAGCTGTTAATTTTTTAAAAAGTGACATTAACACAGCATGTGCTTCTTTATGTGAAGCCTTTTCTATTTACAGTTGTTCTCTCTGTACACAAAATTGAATGGACCACATAAAGATGTGGAAATTTTAATTAAGCTGTTGGGTGACGCATAGAAATGGCGCCTGTCAAGATCAGGATGCTGAGCGGAGATTCTCACTATCATAAATTATTGTGATCCAGAAGGTCACTGATTGAATCTAGATAATTTATTCAGTCTATTAGACATTTGATGCCACAACAGTTCAGAAGGAACACAATCCTTAGACTCCTGAGTTAGGTGCTTTGCTGTTGGACTGGAAGGCAGTGGCAGAGTGGAGTCTAGAACTTTGCGGAACCACCTTCATGAAAGACGTAGCTGAGTTTTCACGAGCACGCATGGAGTGGTTCGTTCTGGGGACGCCCTCCCCGCAGCAAGCTCTCCCGTCTCAGGCATTGTTCACGTCCGTCTGGGAATGTCTATTCAGTCCGATGCAGTATCCGAAGACAGATTTGCAAGTAACTCTTCCTATTGTACTTACCGAGTTTTCAGGCTCCTGTTCCTGTGCCAATAATTCTAAAAAACCTACTTAAGATATTTTATATGTAATGATGGGGGATATAATGGCAGATAGTATAATTATAATAACAATAACAAAAGTAGTAACTACTGTTTACTGAACATGTCAGGGACTGCACTGAGCCCTTTATTTTATTCAGTTGAAACCGTGTAACAAACCAGTAAACAAGGCACCTTGATTCTTTGCACATCGTTATTGATATGTAGGGGTGTGTGTGTGTGTGTGTGTGTGTGTGTGTGTGTGTATGACATTTATTCACAAACTCTTCAATCAGTGTTTTAAAAGCTAAACTTTTTACATGCTGTTTAACTATATCTTTAAAGACAACAAATAGAACCCTTTGTGAAGCAATTTTGGGGGGGAGGTTTGATGTTTTAGTGAAATTAGTTTAAGTTAGTTCATTCATCTACCTCTTCCTGGTATGAGTGGAAAACTAGAATGGGGACCTGAGGATAACCTCAAACTCAGTAAAAAACAGACAAATCCTTCTTAGTATGTGGTAGCAAAGCTTACTCTCTTCGTAGCTCAATTTATTTGTTAGGCATTGAAACAGAGCATGGGAGAAAGAAGTAGATTTGCTTTAATAGATTTTTTTGTTTCCTTGTTTGAAAGTTTTTGCCTGAGGTTCTGTTTTTGAAGAAAGGACAGTGTTCTTATCGGAGGCACTGAGTGCTGATGCCGGCGCCCTCCATGGGGGCAGTAGGGCATCAGTGAGGCTCCCTGGCTGGCAGTGGCACCCGGACACTGAGTGATAAATTCTTCCCGTCAACCACATCATTCAACTTAGTGGCATCAGCGTAAAAATGAAGGCCATGCAGTATCTGCTATTCACTGAATACATGCGGAGCAACTCCATGACTCATTCAGACATGACTGTAACTTACAGCTACCTGATATATCCCAGTGATTTTTCCAGTCTGATTTGACATAGATGCAAAGTCATGCCAACAGGTAGAATATAGGCCTAATACTGCATTTTCTCTCCTTTCTCCATGTAAGAGTTATACTATAAGAAAGTGCCTTTTCTTTTTAATCTGCAAATAAAGTTTAGGAAATTTTGCTGGAAAATTAAGTCAAAACAATTTTTAATGTGCAGTACCTGGAAAAACATATCTATTTCCAGCTTGAAGTAAACACCTTGGAAATGGGAAGGGCTAATTTCATGGTCATTGTATTTTCCAGGTTTCATGCAGTTTTGAGTTTTTAAAAGACTGCTTGGAGTACTTAGTCCAGCATTTCCCCTCAGACATTTTCCCACCTTTTGCTACTCGGTTTTCTCCTAGTGCAGGATTCCTCGATTCTATTGAACAGTTCACATGATATGTCAGTGAAAGCTAGCTGTGTCCTTAAATGCTGAACACTAGTTTCTTAAGTGTATATAGGCTAATAGAGCTCTTATATTGAAAGAATAGACATACCAAAAAAGATTTGTAAAACCCAAAACCAAAGTGTTGACAATATGTACCTCTAGATATTGAAAGCAGGTTGTTAGAATGTTTTTTTTTGTTTGTTTGCCGGTTTACTGTAGCTAACCACCGAGTTTGCTATAAACTTGCTCTATCTTGGTGCTACTACTATCAGATCAGACTTCCCCAAAGTGATGGCTACTGTTTTTTTCTCTTCCAATCACAGGAGAGAGGTCACGGGGTGTTGAAGAATGGCAGATGATCGGAAAGATGACGCAAAGGCACCTCACTGGACCCCAGCTCAGCTAACGGAGGCGTCTGCACACCCGCATCCACCCGAGATCAAGGATCAAGGCGGGGCAGGGGAAGGACTTGTCAGAAGCGCCAATGGATTCCCATATAGGGAGGATGAGGAGGGCACCTTCGGGGAGCATGGGTCACAGAGCGCTTACTCAAATACCAAAGAGAATGGGATCAACGGAGAGCTGACCTCAGCTGACAGAGAAACAGCAGGTAACTAAAGGCTGTGCCGTCCCCAGTGCAGGTTTGCGCTTTGAAGTCTGTTTAGCCCGAAAGTGAATTAATTTACAGCACTGATCCTCGTTCAGGAATGCTAGGACAGAAGATTTAGTCAGGGGAAATAGACACAAAGAGGAGAGAAAAATCATGGGAAGGAGCCCAGCAGATGAGATGATTGTATTCTCTGTCTCATCTCCCTATTTAGTTTTACCACTTTAATTTTAATAGACACACAGCTCAGTGCATGTGCGCTTTGCCAGTAACTATCAGTGGTTTAATTCATTGAAAGAAAACACAAATCATTTGCTATTGATTCTTTTGAATGATGTTGGACCTAAATCCGATTGACTAATTAGAAGCATGTTTACTGTTTAGGGCAGAAAGGAATGTAGAGTCCATCTCCCAGGCTTTAAAAAGAAAAAGAGAGAGACAAAACAGAAAAGAAAGAAAATGAACATGTACACAAACACAGGAACCATTTCTTCCTCAGTTAGCTTTTTAATCCCTAATATTCAGATTATTTAAGGAAAACATACTGTAATTCACTCTCAAGTACATCCTTTCAAAGCATAATGTTTACCAATAGCCCACTTTGCTCTATGATTGACAATATTGCCATTAATGGCATAGTTACATAGCTTAATAGCATAGAGAGATAGCAGCCTGTGCTATAACGCTCTTTAGAATTATTTTTATTTTTCTGTGATTCAGAATTTAATGCATTTATGAACATAGTAACTTCCAGACATGTTACTCTGAAAAGTGCAACGACAAGCAATGGGAAAGGCTATGCCCTTTCAACGCTGTCCCCTACTTGTTGAAAGATTGGTTGTCTGCACTCCATCCACTAGTCAGCAACACATCGACTGTACACTCTGTTCAAAAAGCATGTTTACATTATATTGGGAAAATATGAAAGGCATTCCAAATGCCTGGGAGAAAATTACGTAAGTTTATAGTGTAATTTAAAAAAACATCCACACATTCCACAAATGACTGTTGAGCATTTTCTGTGTTGTGCAATGTGTGTTAGCTTCTGTGCCATGGTGTGTGCAAGAAATGGTCCCTGAACTTTACGGAGCAGGTGACCTGGATGCGGGCATGAGACCTGTGCACACAGTTCATTCGGACAGAAAAAAGAGTGTGCCAGCACCAAGTGAGCAGTACGGAAAGACGAAATTGAACTTGGATTGTTTCTCTGTAGGGCCAAGTCCCCAAACTGGGCACTAGGGTGCCCTGCGGTGCTGCAGCAAACCCACGGGCCTGAGGCAGAGTGTTTGAAATACTCAGTAATCACGGTGGTTCTTTGTCTGTCAAACACTGCATGAAATACTAGCTCGTGGTAGTGCAGTTTCCACGCTGGAGCACACCATATCTCTTTACAAGATGTCGTATCTTTGTGAATTTGGGTTTTCAGCAGTTGCTGTGATAAAAAACCAAGTACCCTGCAGAAATCCACGTGGAACAAAAGAAAAAGGTGGCAGTGTCCAATCTAATTCAAAGATTTGAGGAGCTGTGTGGTGCCTAGTATGTGCATAGGCCCCAATAGTAAGAAATTGTGGCTAAGAATGAAATAAAAATTTTATATTTACCTTTCATGGTTACAATGAGGATTAAGTGAAATAGTAAAGTATACAAAGTGAATGGCTCATGACATAGTACCTACCAATTACTATTATTATTATTGATGATGGTGGTGGTAGTGGTGTCAATATAGACAACAGAGCACTCTTAATCAAGGAATATTTTTCTACCAACAAATAGAATACAAACTGTAGACAGTGGGATTTGGGTCAGAAACTTTAACTAGGAAGATTCTGTAGGGATCGAGGTATGAGGAGAGGAGGACACATTAGAGCAAAGTGATCGTGGGGGAAGAAAGACATAACGTGGTAGACCAAGATTTTTCTCATCATCATATTCTGTAGCACCTGACATTGTACCTCAAGAACTCAGTAAGTGTGTGTTGAGTGAGTGAATAAATGAAGAAAGGAGTGAATGAATGTCAAAGAAAAAAGAAAGTCCTTTTCAAATCATGGTAAAAACCATTGAAAAGTCTTCCTTTATGTCTTGGAATCTCATCTGTTGACTCGTGGGTTATTATTATAGAGGTTTAAAACACAAGACAAAAATCACTGTAGCGTGTTCGGTCATGCAGTGGAGAACTGACATCACTCAGTGTTTCGTTTTTTTCAATGGTACTAATTAACTGTCTTAAGAACATCTGAAAAATCTATCTGCCAGGTCAGTGCGTCCTTGCCAGCTGAAGAAAACTGTATGAATTAAAAAGCGACCAGTAGATGTTTCTTTTAAATTATGGATTCGGGAGCATCCAAAGTTAATTTTACATTCAGCACAACATATATCACATTGATTTTATGTTATATTTGGGAGGCTGATTATGAAAGCTTTGTATGTATATTCATAGTGACAGTGTTGTAAATAGTCATTTGTGGGTTACCAGGGTGATGTGTTCAATTCAAACTAGTGGTGTGATTTTAAACTAACTTCCTTTCAGGAAAAAAACAGGCCAAGAATTGAATTATAAATTATCCATGTGTGGAAAACTACAGGAAAAGACAAATGCAAATATTGCCTCCTCATGTCTACAGAGGATGTTCCAATGATGTTAATGTGCAATTAGATTGCTCTCTAAACTTTAGCTTGGTAAAGTAATACATTTTATTATGGATGGTTTATAGGTAACTGTTTCACAAATTACAAACAAAAACCATCCCCAGGAAAAGGAAATTCTCTTAAATCTCAAATATGGTTTTCCAAAATGCTGTCCTTTGATGATGGGAGACTACTGACTGATAAGAGTTGGCATTATATTTTGGGTTATTTTAAAGAGAACCAGGGAACTATGAACTAGCCCACTTTTTTGCATTCACGTAAAATCTGTCAGTGTATTGCAGTTCTCCGCTATGTAGAGCATTTAACAGGACATCGTTAACTTGAAGGATTTCCCAGTGTCGTCAGGTCCTTAGCTATATGTTGTGGTGTCCAGGCCATCACTGGTCTAATCCAAAGGTCTTTCTTCTTCTTGTTCTTCTTAGCTATAGTCAACTCTTCACTTTTAGAAATAAATCTTTTCCCCAAGGTCATTGATTTGTATTCATCTCTGTAAAGAAGATTATCTGATACATGAATGCCATCACCACATCTACTTCCTTCTTTCTTCCTTCATCGGTGTGAGCTTACTTCCCCCAAAGGTCTGGCCCCTTTCTCTCTCACCCACCCTTTTCAATGTTCACCTTCATTTCTAGGCCATCATAATTTTTTATTTTTAAGATGCAAGCTTATCTTTAGTCCTATGCACTGAGACAGGGTGGCAGGGAATGCTGGAAGGCAATAATATTCTAAATTCTATTTCTTTACTGCTTTCCCTTTTAGATTTTGTCTCCTTACAATGTAAAACTAATCCATAGAAAGTTAGATAGAATCATTTGCCCATCTGTTACAGCATAACTTTTGATACTTTAAGAATTTTTATTATATTTATTCATTCAGCATTCATTTTAAAAGCCCTGCCACAGAAGCTTTCAAAAAGAAACGAGAAGCCAGAGATAACCTAGCCACTTGAGAACATTCTCATTATAATGAAACTAAAACCATCATTTTTACAGTTTTCCAAAGCAGGAATCAGAGAGTAAAAGCTTGTCATAAACCTTCCACTCTTTTTCACCTTATCTTTTTTGAAGGAAGCAAGAGGAATGCATTTTGGTCCCCACAGAGTTCCAACCCTGTGTGAAAATTGGGAGCCTCATCTTTAAGTTTCTTATTTGAGGTCATGCCCAAACTTGTACTAGAATCAATATCAAAATAACAGAAAGGTAACTAGAAGGGACCAGTAAGCTGGCCTTGCACAGTCCTCCTCTTTTACAGGTTTAGTCCCCATTCAGAATCACATGACTACGGCCAGAGTATGGGTCTCCTGCTGTGGATGCCAGTGCTCTGTCCACCCGCCCCCCCACCCCCACGTGCTGCCTGATTCCCACCAGTGCAGCAGCTGCCCCGGTGATCAATTAGAGCCAAAGAAGACAGTCTCTGTTGCAGAACTGCCACATCCGTGTACCTCTAAGCATGACAAAACATCATAATCTTATTCTCGGTTTTCAGTATGGACGGAGAAAGGCAATTTTGGGAAGTTGTTAGATGCTGGAACATTGACATATTTAATTAGAAGTATGATTTCATGATTTTGATGATCCTGAGGTATAAAGCTTTGAACTAGTGTTCAGTTCACTTACTAGTGAACTAGTAAGAAACGCTAGTGAGACTATAAAGTGCCTTCATGACCATCCACAGTCCACAGCCAGTGCCAGCTATCTCTGTGAGTTAAAGTAAGGATTAAAGGGCATTTCTTCAGTTCATCACCCATCCCCCTCCCCGCAAATGCTTTGTTGCTCTAGCATTTCTGGGGATTCTATCCCGGGGTGCTCCCTGCTGAAGCAGAGAGAGCTGGAAGAGCTGTTGCAGGTTATCCATGGTCACATTTCAGAGTCCACCAGTGGAGGCCGTGCCTTCTAAAGCCTTGGCCAGCACTTTGACATCCACATAACTCAAGCAGCCAAGTGGTGAACATACTCAGATATAGAAGTTGATTGTTGCTGAAATTATAAATTTAACTTGAAAATACAGGGTGGAGGAAAAGTTTGTCATCACTCTAAGCTTCCTCTGTTTCCCTTTTTAATCTCAGAATATGAGAAACTGCCTTTTCTCCTCCCTTTTTCCTCTGCCAACATTTCTAGATTTGAGATGTACTACTAAGAGCCGTCATCCCAATTTAAATATGGCATATTGCATATAACATTATATTAATGTACACAGAGAAGACTATACAGAGCCATTTCTCCTCCAAACCAGCTAAAGCCATCCCTCACCACCCCCCAGAGGCAAATAAACAAGCTAGCCTAACAATACAAGAGGTTGCAGATTTTCTTTTCCTTGTTGCCATGCCAACCACTCATTGCTCTGCTGCCATTTCCCTGAGCTCCGCAGAGAGAGGAGGGTGCGAGCAGAGGTATTTAGCATTCAAGGGTGGGTCTGCGGAAAAGCACACGGCCTCACTTCGAAGCGTCTGGGCCTGGCAGCGCCGCTGGATGAGGACAGAAAATGGGGACCTTTTCAGTGTTTTCCTTCGAAAGGTTAGGCATCTGGGGCTAGAAAAAGTGAGACAGACGAGAATTGATAGAAAAGGCAATTCCACGAGGTTTGTATTTGTCACGTTTGCTTTGTCTTATGTGGTCTCTATAGCATTTGAAGCAGATTATGGGTATTAGCTTCAATCATAATATGTGGTTTGTCTTGGTGGTAGATAGAAGCATCTGAACCTAATCGAAGGCTAGCTTACATGGTCATTGCAATAAAGAACTGCATCTTTTACTCTTGTTAAGGGGTGAGCTTGTATATAGCAATGCTAGCTAGAGCTTATCATGTGTTAGAAATTAGAGGAGAAGTGCCACATAAAGTTGTTTGTTTAAATGTGCAGTTGGAGGGCCGTTCTTCCTATAATAATCTACTGCCTATCTATCATTGCTTGCTCTTCAGCCGATGCCTTCAAGTCGGATGTGATTGTCTTAAGCCAGTAATTCTAAATCAAAATATAAGAAAATTTGGTTTCTCTAGACCTCTTTTAATTAAACCTATGACTCAACAAATTAAACACGATTCTCTTCTTTTGGAATTTGAACTGCCTACAAAATCTTCCAAGTTGTGAAGAGGCTCTACCTAACACAATAGAACAGGATATTTTAAAACTAAGATTAATTTGCATACACATTTACTCCCATGTGTCTTCTTCCAGAAAATTCCTCCCAGGCACTTGTGAAAATAATTTTCCATTCTTTACTGTCTTGTTTTGTGCTAAATGTCAGGACTGCATCGCAGGGGCTGTAAAGAAAAAAGTGTTTTATCATTTTTTTTGGTTCACTGACACTTTGAAAAATTATTATTTTGATTTGAACCTTAACCAATGCACCAGATTTTAGCTAAGAACAATTCAGACCTGCTTGTAAAGTTATTCTTTCTGGTGTGTTTTTAACTGTAAATATAATGTAATTATCATTGTTTTATTTTGTGTTTGATCCTTCCTCCTGATCTTGAGTTTTCTAAGACCTTATCAAATCTTCTCCTCTCTAATTTGTTGTCATGTTTTGTCATCATAATATTCTTTTAATAGCCTCCAATTTTGAGGTTTTTAAAATCTCCATTTGGAGAATAATTCTGAACATTATATAAAATCTTCATTTGCTGTGAGCAGGTAAAAGTAGTCATGGAAACAAGTCTTTTGGGGTTTATTTTTGGACTGTCTAAACCTTTGTTTTGGTTAGGATTATGTACAGTCTTTATCTGTCTCTTGTTACATTTCTAAGAATTCTCTTCCCATAAAAGAAAAAAAAAGAGAAAAACTTCAATACTATTTTGGAACATATCAATTGCTATATATATATTCTAATATATTGAGAATATATTATTCATCAATCAAAATGCATTTTTTTGAAGTCTGAAAGATAGATACATAGATAGACAGATTGTATTGCTTTTGTATACCCAGGAAAAATAGCGGACCAGACACCACCTGGAAGGGTGGCCGTGGGTTTGATTTTACTGCCGCTGAGAGGTGAGCAGCCCGGGGAGCACCTAGCAGCCATCACTCCCTCTTCCTTCCCCACGCTCCTGAGACGAACCGACTCTTTCTGCTTCATTATACCAAGCCTTTCTCTCTCATTCCTCACACTTCACTGCTCCTTGGCACATTACATAAAGCATGTGCTTTGACTGTCAGGGGAGTCTGGAAATTCGTATCAGGGCAGATGAACAGAAAACTGGTGCTGCATTGCAGATTTGGTGGTTTCAGCCCGACCTGACTTGGCATCATGGTCCTGAGGGGGAAAGGACTCTGAACCAGGCGCTGGCTGCCAAGTCCCTCTGTGGCTCGTTTCACACAACACTTAGAAATGCAGTGCCAACCCAGCCAAGCTAAAAAGCAAAGAAAGAGGAACACCTATCTCCTAGGCTCTTCTTGTAACTTTGAACAAATATGCAAATGCTAGGTGGCTGTAAGGATGCATAAATGAGAGTGAGATGTCAGCTTTCACCGTTGATTTCAGCCTTACGCAAAACTTAGGAAGACATTAGGCAAAATGAGTAATAGGGGAGGAATCAAGATTCAGAGACAAATCATCTTTAATAGAGATGATTCAGCTTCAGCAGCCTGAAAATTAGACTCAATATTTTCGCTTCAAATTATCTATTTAGAAGCACAGGGTGAAGACTTTCTGGGGTGGGAGAACCTTGGATTCCTGCCTAAGAGACTCTAGCATGGCCAGTCCTCTGACTGAACTCCCAGCCTTCTCTTTTGCAAAGCAAGATACATTTGCCCAATCAGTCTCTCGTGGTTTCATTCATCTGGAGCACTGTGAAACATTTGAAAGGGTACATACTACAGGAGGGATTATCAGGAGTCCACCACCAGAGGTCCAGAGCTGATGTTGGTTTTATCCTCTCAACTGGACCTCTTCCTTTTTCGAGCACCCCAGGTCCCATGTTTATGTCTTGTTAATGACATTGATCATATCGAGCATTTTCCTGAGGTTACTCAGTACTTGTTTTAATCCCCATCCCTCGGCTGTGTTTTGAGGCAGTAGCTTTGCTTTCTTCATCTCCACGTTCCTTTTGGTGTATAAGACAGTGCTTGTTTTCTGTAGTAGGTGCCAGTAAATAGTTTTTGAATTGATATAAAGAAGAGAGGGTTAGTATCCACATTCTATTTTGAGAATGGAAATGACAGAAACAAAATGGGGCTACAAAAATATATCACAGTGTGAGTAATACACTTGTGGGGAAAGTTGTTAGAAGGGAATACTGAAGATAAAGAGGCACATTGAAGAACTAGGAGAGGAGGCTAGATTCCAAGTGAAGACCGTAGAACTGAGGACTCGGCCAGAAAGGAATTAAATGCAGGAACTCTGAGATATCATAGTGAAAAGAATGTCATGAAAGCTTTTAGTAGAAGACTTGATGTGGTCTGAAAATGGGATTGAAGGTTTGGAGTAATGAAAATGTATCTTTATTTTAAGGTAGAAGTAAGATATCCAATCAGAAATAAAAACCACTGAATTGGGAAGAATATGGAAAGTCAGGGTAAACAACCTAAGAGACACCTATAACCTAACAGCTAAGAAACACAGGAAAATGGAACAATTTTTCATGTTCATTCCTGCAAAATTGAGCCCAACATAACAGTGTGTCTCAGTAGAAAAATCCCACTGAAATATCCTGGGAACAGCACTCTAAAATGCATGTTCTTGTGGCCCCTTTGGCTATAAGGTAAGGAACACCTTACTGCTGTAGGTCAGGAGTCCAGAAATTTTATTTCTGACAAGTGGACAACTTAAATCTTAAAGTAAATGGATGTTCTAAGTCATAGACTTAATGATTTTTTCTTCTTTAAAGGGATGTGCCTATATTGTCTTGGGGAGATTGTAAATATCCTGTTTTTGAAGTTCAACCTGAATGAAATATCACCAATATCCTTTTTTCTCTACTTTTTCTTTAAGCCCATAAAACGATTTGAAAATAATAAGTTCTCAGATAGTAAATAGTATTTTTCTTTTTCTTTTTAAATGGTATTCCGTATCTTCCTAGAACTCGGGCTAGTTTTAAAGATTTTATTTATTTATTTTTAGAGGAAGAGGAAGGGAAGGAGAAAGACAGGGAGAGAAGCATTGATGTGTGATTACCTCTCACACGCCCCCTACTGGGGGACCTGACCTGGCCTGCAGCCCAGGCATGTGCCCTGACTGGTAATCAAACCAGTGATACTTGGGTTCACAGCCTATGCTCAATCCATTGAGCTACACCAGCCAGGGCTCAGTATTTTTCTTTTTTTCCTTAAGTATATTTTATTGATTATGCTATTACAGTTGTCCCAATTTTTCCCCTTTGCCCCCCTCTGCCTGGTACCCCGCTTCCCTCTAGCAATGCCCCCCTTAGTTTGTGTTCACGGGTCGTGCATGTAAGTTCTTCGGCTTTTCCATTTCCTATACTATTCTTAACCTCCCCCTGTCTATCTTGTTCCTACCAATTATGCTTCTTAATCTCTGCACCTTATCTCCCATTCTCTCTCTTCCCTCTCTCAGCTGATAACCCTCCAAATTATTTCCATATCTGTTATTCTTATCCTGTTCTGGTTGTTTGCTTTGTTTGTTAGCTTTTAGAT
Source organism: Phyllostomus hastatus (assembly GCF_019186645.2). Taxonomy (NCBI): domain Eukaryota; kingdom Metazoa; phylum Chordata; class Mammalia; order Chiroptera; family Phyllostomidae; genus Phyllostomus; species Phyllostomus hastatus. Next base: position 15,468,965 of record NW_025333583.1, on the reverse strand, counting down.
TCAGTTGATAGTTGTGAATTTGTTGCTTTTTTAATGTTCATGGTTTTGATCTTCCTTTTCTTAAATAATTCCCTATAACATTTCATGTCATAATGACTTGGTGATGATGAACTCCTTTAACTTGATCTTACCTAGGAAGCACTTACCTGCCTTTGTATTCTAAATGATAGCCTTGCTGGATAGTAATCTAGGTTGTAGGTCCTTGCTTTTCATCACTTTGAATACTTCTTGTCAGTCCCTTCTCTCCTGCAAAGTTTCTTTTGAGAAATCAGCTGATAGTCTTATGGAAACTCCGTTGTAGGTAACTGTCTCCTTTTCTCTTGCCGCTTTTAAGAGTCTGTCCTTATCTTTAATCTTAAGTAATTTAATTATGATGTGTTTTGGTGTGCTCTTCCTTGGATCCAACTTCTCTGGGACCCTGGCTTCCTGGACTTGTATGTCTATTTCCTTTGCCAAATTAAGGAAGTTCTCTGTCATTATTTTTTCTTATTTGAAAGTTTTCAATTTCTTGCTCTTCCTCTTCTCTTTCTCGTGGCCCTATGATTCATATATTGGTACGTTTTAAAGATGTCTCTGAGGTTCCTAAACCTATCCTCATTTTTTTAATTCTTTTTTCTTCCTGCTGTTCTGATTAAATGGTTTTTCCTTTCTTGTGTTCCAAATTGTTGATTTGATTCTCAGTTTCATTCTGTCCTCCCCTGTTGATTCCCTCTAGATTTTTATTTCACTTAGTGTAACCTTCATTTCTTCCCTTATTTTTTTGCTATACTCAATGAATTCTTTGAGCATCCTGATCACCATTGTTTTGAACTCTGCGTCGAATTGGTTGGCTATCTCTATTTCATTTAGTCCTTTTTCTGGGGTTTTGTTCTGTTCTTTCATTTGGGCCATATTTCTTTGTCTTCTCAATTTAGCAGCCTCCCTGTGTTTGTTTCTGTGTATTAGGTAGAGCTGCGTTTACTCCCTGTCTTAGTAGTATGGCCTATGTAGAAAAGGCGGCTGTAAATTGTGTGGGGTGGAGCCTTAGATAATTGCTATGGCTGGGCAACCCACATCACATCCCTGTGGCTCTGTCTGTGGGGAGGGCTTAGAAAGGGGATACTGCTGCTGCCTGGCTTCTGGAGGTGTGCCCAGCACTTGCCCCATTTCCAGTCATTTCACCCACTTCCCATATGTGACTGGTGCCCTTCCAGCTGCTGCCCTAGTGGTGAATCCCAGAGTGGGTGGTTTTGCATATGTTCTGAGTTTGTGCAGGCCCTTTAAGTGGGGAAAATCCTGCAGCTTCTTCCACCGCCCCAACCCCCACTGTTTTTACAGCCATAGGTAATGGGGGTTTGTCTTCCCAGCACTGGAACCCTGAGCTGTGGGGTGTAGCCTGAGGCTGGGATCAGTTGCTCCCAAAGAACCCCTCCCAATTTTTATCCACCATGTGTGAATGTGGAACCATCCATTCCGCCGCACCTCTCCACACCATGCCACTTCTCCACCCATCTCCACGGCTCCACCCCTCCTACCCCTCTGGATGGATGTGGCTTCTTTAAATCCTTGGTTCTCAGACTTCTGTACAACTCAATTTTCTGGGTGTTTTTTTGTTTTGTTTTGTTTTGAGATTTGGTTGTAATTTTTTCTGTAGTTGTGTGAGGAGGCAAGTTATGTTTACCTATACCTCCATCTTGACCCATAAACAGCATTTTTCTATTGAATAACAGGACTATTTATTCATTAACTTTAGGAAAAAGAGTTTGATTTCCATTACATATACTTCTCTAGTTTCATTATTTCAAAAATGATAAAAGTTTCTTGTAATCTGTAATTTAGGTGCTTCTGTGTAAATTTTCTAATTGTAGTCATTAAGTATATATTTTTTGGGGAAAAAGGACGTCCTTGTTTTCCAAGAAGGAAAATAATAACAACAACAGCAATAAAAATAACTACTATTACTTCTATATGCAATTTAAAAAATGAACCAATTCATTGGATAATTTTTCTACCTGCTGCATTTTATATATTACTGTCTTTATCTTAAAGCCTAAAAACATTTTTCTTTAAAAATTAGCTGGGGTTTTTTTTCCTCATCATTTTAACAAATAGAGATTTGTGACTAAGCTTTGGAAAGATTGGAATAAGCCCACTCTCCTCAAAGCTATACCAGAACATAATGCTGACATAAGGAAAACTGCCTTTTTTCAAATTTTTTTTTTTTTTTTACTAACTTGGCCTACCTCACAAAGCATGTGAGATATTCACTCAAGGTCAGGTCTCACCCAGTTCAGATGTCTTGATTGCCTTAAGAATGGAAGCAGAGTTGAGTTTGAAGCAAGTACAGATGCCACTTTCAAAAGTCACATTTTATTTATTTATTTTTTAAGATTTTATTTCTTTATTTTTAGAGAGGGGAAGGGAGAAAGAGAGGAAGAGAAACATCAATGTGTGGTTGCCTCTTGTGCGCTTCCTGTGGGGGACCTGGCCTGCAACCCAGGCATGTGCCCTGATTGGGAATTGAACCGGCAACCCTTTGATTCACAGGCTGGCACTCAATCCACTGAGCAACACAGCCAGCCAGGGCAAAAGTCACATTTTAGAAGAGAATGTTCATTTAGTCAGGATAACAATGATCCCTGTCTTCACACAAATATCTGTTGTCTGGCCTAAGAGAAATACAGTGCTGGAAGTGCTTTGTGGGTCATGTTGCACTTGCGGGTAAGATCTGAACATGACATTGAAAATATTGCTCATGAACTTGGCCACTTGAGTGACACGGGCTTCCTTTCTGGGGGGATTCCATTGTTAAAGGATGAATTGAAGCTACTTTAGCTGATAATTTAGCATCTTAGGACTAAAATCACCAGATAAGGTTAAATTTAATTTTTTTAATGTGAAGGACTAAAATCCTCCCAAATTATGTTTAATTTTTTTAAGTAAACTTTACAAATATTGAGCATTTCTTCAATTCTAACTAGGAATGCTCGAGTCTCCCACTCCCTGAATAATGGTAAGATTCAGCTTCCATTATGTTCTCTGATGCAACTGGATGTGGAAAAAAACCATAAGAATTCAAAGTCTGTCAAAGTTTCAAAGTCAATGTTTCTTCACCAAGTCTGTAGAAAAATGGAAATTAACAAATATACTTTTTAGAAAACATTTTGGATAACCTATTTGATAAAAATGTTGAGGTGTTTCTTTTATTCTGTTCTGTGAAATTTTAAGCAAGATACTTCAACCAATATAATGACTGCATTGAAACCATACCTCACATCCTATAGCTCTTGATCACCTTCTTGTGAACTGTGGGACCATGCCCTTTCTGCCTCTGTGTTTTATGTTGCATCTCAGAATTATCTAAGAAAAACTGAGCAGAAGCCATAAAGTTTCCTGGTTTCATGAGAGTTCTTACATTTACAGCAAAACTTCTCTTGGGAAACAGACCCAAAGTGCAAGCTCAAATAAACATTTCTGAGGTGAAGCATTTCCATGAAAGTTGGGAAGGTGTGATTGATAAACTGGTAAAGGGAATGCAAATGAATCAGAAAAGCCAGGCTATTTTCTATTTTTCGTCCCAGGAATTGATCAACCTCTTCACGATCAGGGCTACCATATATGAAATATCAAAATGGTAATTTTGTTTAAAAAGAAGTACAAGTCCTGATTTAGACATTTTCTTTCTTTTCATATATTGTATAGTACATTAGATTTTCATAGCCGTATTTTACTAAGAAAATAAAACAAAAATTTTTGGAGTCTGATTTACCGTCTCGTGAAGTTCCATATAGCTCTTTCATAGGGTTGTGTCCTTCATGCCAATGATGCTCTGTGTTTGTAGATACACTATAGCTTATGGTTATAATAATATTTGCCTATCCAAGAACTTCCCTAAGCAAAATATGATGTAAATAGAACTGACCTTGGGCAACTTTCCGTTCGCTTCTAGAAACTCATTTCTTCATTTTCTTCAGGTTGTCAGCAGTTGTCTCAAGCTACCTCATATGCCTGCGGTCCCACCCGCCTCCCCATTGCCAAGTCCAGTTGCCTTGTTCAGTGTCAACCTGCCTACCTGTTAGATAGCATTCTGTTCTTACATTTTTCTCAGCTCTGCAGCTCCATCAGAACTGATTCACCTTTCTCTTTCTGTTGGGCTCTTGCAAACGGACAACCAGAGCTGTTAAAATAATGAGTTACAGTTCTATTCTTTCTGGATATGGTTTTAAGTATGATATAGATGGCACCCACAGTCTGTATTTCTCAAGACAGGCTTGGTAGCAGTAAGGGCCAGCACACAGGGAAGAGATATAAATTGAAACGTGCATGTGCCATTGAGTCAGTTCTGTCCTCAGCAGCCCTCTGATGATGTGATGTGTTCAAAACTCGATGCAGAAGACAATCCAATCTCTCACAAGTTTACAAGGAGTAGTACAATGGTAACGGTTTTGACAAGATGCAAAAATGAGCATTTCAGAGCTCTAAAACCACTATCAATTCCCTCTGCACCTTAATGATTGTATTCAATTTACTGATATTAAAGCACTTTGAAAATTTTAGGCAGCAAATTCCCTAAGAAATTTATCAAATTAAGATCAATAAAATATTACGATGTGACTTAATTAGTAAAAATGTTTAATATACAGGCTACAAACAATAATATATGCACACAATACTGTATTAGGAAAAAACCACCATCAGCAAAACCTTTAACTAGAATATGAAAATATAAAGCTCAACTATATTCACTTACTTATATATCTTTGGCTTAAATGTGTTTTTTTTTTCCTGTTTCCCAGCTGGCCCCTTAAAATTAGAAACAAATTCTTCTAGTAGGTACTCCTTCTGATTTGCACTTTGCTTTTCTAATTACTTTTGACTCCATTATATAGCATCCTTAACTTGTAGTACTCTCGCACTCATATCCATCTTAATTTTTTACATCTCCCCCCTTGACTAAATTTAAATGCCAGGCAGATTCTGTTCAGGCGCTAAAATTTTCATTTGAGTAAGAGTTGAGTTGTCAGTCTTAACAAATCCTGCCTTTGAGCACAGAGATTGAGGTGGGGAGAAAAAGAGTGAGGGAAGATTCTCCTGAAACCATACTCTTGGTACTGCTTACTGATCTTAGCTCCACCAGGTCGCAGTTGCATTTCAGAAGACCAAATGAGTGACTGGGGATGGTTCAGCCAAAATCTGCAACCATTAATAGAAAAATCCACCCCGGCTGGCGTAGCTCAGTGGATTGAGCGCGGGCTGCAAACCAAAGTGTCGCAGGTTCGATTCCCAGTCAGGGTACATGCCTGGGTTGCAGGACATGACCCCCAGCAACTGCACATTGATGTTTCTCTCTCTCTTTCTCCCCCCCCTTCCCCCTCTAAAAATAAATAAATAAAATCTTTACCAAAAAAAAGTATCATTAAAAAAAAAGAAAAATCCTAAAAAACAAAAATAGAACATGCCCTTCCATGAGACTGCCCCATTTCAGGCACACTTTAAATGTAGGATCAGCAAGTCTTGCCCAGCTTTGTATCCCCCGTAAGGACTAAGTAGAGTTCCACTGTCTACAGTGGGTTCAGTACCACATCGGCTAAATTTAAGTGCCCGCCAGAACTGAACTTTGTGCGGTCGTGATTCTTTCATCTTAAATGCATTGATCCCTGAATTTCCTCAACTGTATTTTCCCCCATAAACCAGAATTGTCCTTGTTTTAATCAGAAAGTCTTGAGAAAAACAATCTTTGGAAGAAAAGTTGGTAGGCAAAGATCGACAGCTGCAGTGTCGGCCTGGTCGACCCTTTGAGGTCAACTGGAGTTGGACAGGGCGGGGTTCGTCAACCCTGGCCTCTTGTCATTAATGCAAAAGTGCCAGGGAAACAGACACACACAAAAATGAAAATCCCCAACAATCTGCTCTTTTAAATTCCTTCTTCACCAGTTGATTACAGGAAATAGTTTCAGAGAAACCATTTACCCTCCAAATTAGGCATGGAACTTTTTCTTTTTTTCCCTGTTTTTATGAATTTATCCAGGGTTGTGTAGCAGACTGCGTCGAGCTGCACAGTGCTTTCCTTGTTGACGCGTTTCCATCAGCAGCAGCAATTAGCATCCGTTTCCTAGGCAACCATCCTGAACCCTACTGAGAAAAATGTTTTTTGTGACAGGAGCATTCTGTCTAAAATTGTTTTGTTTTCCGTCATTCCTCACTGTAAGGTAGGCTTGTCATTTCTTTGAACACAGCACTGTTATGCCTGTTATTCTTAAAAGCAGAAACATTCACTGGCTTTTATATTCTACACAGCTGAGTTTATTGTCAGTGTCTCTTACTTCTCTCTTAACAACCTGAAAGAAATCAACAAAAAATATGTTCTCAGGTTTATGCCAACTTGCGTGGGTTTCTTTGTTCACAGTGTGAGTGGTGAGTCTTTGCATGCTCAGTGTAATCACAGCTGGTCCTGATGAAGCTCCCGAGGGCGCACTTTCAGAACCGATCCTTTGCATACCAGCGTTGTCACGTATGGCTCAGAGGCAAGCTCACGTTTTCGGGGCCACTGAGAAAGTTTCAACTCCATTGCTTTTGTTATGACTCAACCAAGCAATGTTGATAGATTAATAGAACAAAATAACTAAACTGAAAGCATGGGCCAAAAAGCAGGCCTGAGACTGTCTTAAACTTTTGGATGTAATGGTACTGCAACCAGAAGAGCACAGCACTGGTGTGGCCCGAATCAGCACTGTAGAGAAACAGGAGCGCTGGGACAGTTACAAATGCTGATGCGTATGGTACAGCCAGAGAGTAACATTCACTATGTCGTCCTTGTTTAGATAACAAGAGGCACAAGCCTGATGTGCTGCCTGTTGGGCAGTGACCCAGCATTTGGACAAAAAAGTGATCAGTGGGAAAAATGATGGAATCATCTCAGTGTATGACAAAGACTTTGTCGACATGTTGTCAATCAGTGATTGTAGACTTAGATGTTAACAAGGCAGCAAAAGTGATTAAGACAATGTCATATAATTGAAATACACATTTGATTATATTATTTTAATTGTCACAACACATTAAAATATGAATGCCACTTTTCTTCTCCTTAACAGATGTAATATGAAGGTTAGGGAGATTGTCACTTGTGTGTGGCTAGTAAAAGATAAAAGCAGAATTTGATTCCAGGTTTTCTGACTCCAGAACCTACTATTGTATAAACTATCGGTGCTACACTGATATAAATCAAAGTGACACCCAAATGGGACAGTAAGTTGCTTTTATCCATTATTTTGTCAGTTTACTCCTCTCAAAAATGTATTATGGTATAGATTAAATAATGTTGACAGGAAATTAAAGTATCTAATGTAACAAGTTGTTTAATAACCTGGTATCAGAGTATGATGTTTATTCATTACTGAGGTGAAATGTAAGAACATTAGCATATTTGTTGTGTGTTATCAAGTAGGTTTCTGTAGATGAGAGATGTTTCAGTGTGTTTCTTACACCTATTCACCTCCTGTTCATATTTCTACCAATACATTTCCTTCCCCCATACAAAGAAAAACTATTATTTCTTACCAGAATTCATTGTATCTGCTGGGGACTGTGTTGATGCTGGTTTTAAATACTGACCCTATCTCTGTTGCCCAGAATAAGTTTCTAAGACAGACTTTACTTTTTACTCTCAGATGTTTATTTTTTACCTATCCTATTTTCTAGAGTGATGATCTATTATCATCTGTTCCCTGGCTTGTATCTTTAAATCCTTTATTTTCTGATGTTATAAGATGAATCTGTTTTAAGGAAGTTGCTTTTATTGTTTTCCTTTCAACCAATTTTTAGACAGATCGCTTACCAGATTATTTCCGAGTTACTGTTCATTTCACTGGGCGCCATGATTGAACAGCTATGTCCTGAGATGTTTTTATATTGCTCTCTCATAACCGTAATGACACTATGGATAAGTTAATATTCCAATACTAGTTATAAGGTTCTCACCGTAATGTGAAAACTGGTAGTTAATTACATTGAAATCCTGGCATTAACAAAATAGAGAATAAAGCACATATCACACACACTCTTTAAGACAACTTGAAACATACACTAAAAATGCCCACTTCCAGAAATCTTAGATGTTCCAAAGAAAGGTGACTGAGCCTTCCAGATTTCTAGTTTACAGTGAAAAGTGTCATGTTTTCGGCTGTGAAGTTCAGTGTTACCTTTCAATTGCCTATAACCTAACTTTCTAATTTGTGTGTAATCTAGATCCATCTTCACTCTTCTGAACAATTAGGTCCTGTTCATAATTCTACACATATAATGATTGGAAGAAAAAAATTTAAAAATAGAGTAGAAAATAGGAAAGGGAAAGATGAGGCAGAAATAGTAAGCAATGAAAAACTTAAAAAGTTCTCACGTTGCTAATTGTCGCCAGGAGTAGAGAGGGGTTTTCATGCCTTGTGGAGCCCTGGCGAGAAAACAGTCCTGAATTGGGACTCACTGGCAGAAAACTAGAGCAGATTGTGGCCCAGAAAATAAATAACAAAGACAGTACTTGCTTATCTCTAGCTTTATCTAGGGAAAAAAAGCGCTGTCCCTGGCATCAACATAGATAATGGTTATAGCTTAACTGTATTATCTTATGTTCATAGTAATAGCAGCCTAGTTGGGCTGGACCCTTAGTGTTTATCACAGTTACTCTTTCTTTGAAGTCGAAACACTAAGGTAGAAGACCCAGAAAAATGTATGACGGGGGAAATAGAGACACCTCAGTAAAGAGTTACCTAGAGGTCTTCTTTTTATTTGAGTTCCCTGGGTTGCCCGGACTGTTACATAATCATGTAGTTGAGTGCCCTCCAGCAACCTGTGGGACAGGTATCATAATTTCTACCTTATGGGTGAGGGATTGAAATTCCATGGGCTTGAGTACATTTCTTAGGATGACATAACTAGAAAGTAGTAGCAATGCTGAGTTTGTACCCACATTTCTCTAAAATTAAAGTTCCTTGTCTTCACCTAATGTACACGGTAAAAGACAGCACTCTCCCAGGTAGCTAGAAAAATTTAACTGTCAGATGGACAGTTGGACAGATGGAGACATTCATAAATAGTTGTACAATTAATGAAGAAATTATGTATATAATCGCATACACTATAACTTAAGTTTTCATTGTGATACATCTGATTTTGTTACTGTCTTCCTTATACCCTGTGTTTGGCATCTTTACTATTAGTTATTCCTGAACTTGACCCAAACCCAAAGTGAATTTGCTCCTGTCCCAGGAGCGACCTTGCTGATCAGGGCTCCTTGGGAAAAGCCCATCTCGCTTCAGGGAAGCTGCCATCTCTAGGCTGGTGATAGTACTTGCCCAGAGGACAGTTTTAAATTGACTGGACCAGTTGAACCCCCAGAATAAATACAGGCTCCTGTTTTTCTAGATTCACTGTAAAATTAATCTAAGACAATGTGGTATTTCCTATTCAAAAAGTTTCAACAATATTATTCTTCCCCCCAAAACTGAAAATGGTGTCATTAACTTGACTCCCACATAGCATGTTGGACTACTCTACAATAGCATTCTTAAAAATCTATTAAATTCTTTTAAAGAAAAGCATGATTAATTTTCCCAAGATTGGGTTAAATTATTTCCTTACAACTTGTGTCGAAATATATACAGATACAAAATTAGCTTATTCATAAGCTCTAATTCAACTGTGAAACCCAAACCCAGAAATTCATTTTTTCTGAAACAACAAAGCTAACAAAATTCAAATGTTCTACTGCTTCCCATCTATAATAAATGATATTATTTTTCTGAAAATAAATTTAACCTCTCAGAAAAAAAAGAAATGTGCTGGTTGACATTGCATTTTATTTAGGTTGGACATGTCCATACTGACGAGAGAAAATTAATGAGTCAATTTTCCCTTTACTTGTCTCCAGAATGTTTGCAAGTCTGTTCACACAGCACACCACAAGGTCCTTTGGCCTACACCCTGGGTGAATCCCTTTTTATTGTATTAATTTCACCTCTGTTGTCTTCTAATTAATTCTCCAAGGTGTTAGAAGTATTTTAAATATAACCCCAAACAAAATGCCTGAGATAATGTAGCATTGCTCAGTTAAAATTTGTTCACATAAGTCAGTAGATACTTGTATTATTTTGGTTGGATTATGTTCCCTATTTAAAAGATATAGTTCATGTTAAGAACTCTGAGATCCTGGAAAATTCATCACAAATGCACAAAAATCTGGAACCCCCATTTAAGGAATATATTTCTCAAATGCATCAAAAATTTAAAATAAGAATCCATTAAATGGTTATTTGGGGGGATTTGAGTTAACAAATATAGTAACAAGTGGGAATGATTTTCAAATTTGTGTAAAGATCATGAACAAAACCTCTCATGTTAATTTTCATTCTCTCAAAAAAAATTGTGTTAAGCATCCAGGCAAGGTGAAGATCAATGAGAGGAGCTTCAAGAATTGCAGCAAGGACAAGGAGACACTCCTTAGCTTGGGAAGCGTTATGTAGCAGGGCGCATGAGGCATGTACTCCAGCACAATCCCGTGCAAGGTGCGCCGAGTGCCATAGGGATGCTAAATCGTGCATGAGTGCCAAGAGGGAAGGCAGAAATGGTCCAAAAGACATAGATTCTGTACGGGTCCCAATTTCTCCATGCTTTCTCTACCTCTTCATTATATAATTTTCCATAAAATGCTGAGGTGCTAGAAGTCATAAAAATCACTGTATTGATTTTCGAATATCCGAATTTTAATGAAAATTATGCAAGTGAGGTAAATGATCTATTTCCGTGTTTAACATGGCCCACAAGATATATAGGTAGATAGGTAGGTTGGAAGGTAAGGGGGATAGAGAAAGAGATTCAAAATGTAGTCAGGGATAGCAGTTGTGTCCTTTAGGTAGATGAACAGGTATTTTCCTTGATTCATACTTTTAAACTTAGATAGATTCTAAGTGATTGTTCACCCAAAAAGCCTAGTTTTTGAGCTCTGTACTCTCCGGTGGGGTTAAGAAGACATTCCAGAGAACGCTAAATCTTAATGAACCAGGGAAAAGCAGGCAGATCTCCCCCAGTCTGCCTGTGAGTGGGCAAATTTCAATCATGAGCCAAGTAAAATTTCAATGAAATACTTATTCTAAAATTTTGACTAAAATTATGAGAACAAACCTCACCCCATCCTCCGCCCCCCCACCCCCTTGTCAAATTCAACTTGTTTCTATTCAGGGTGTGAGTGGGCTTATTTCCCAGTATGGTAGACATTTTTATATGAAAATAATGGGAAGTTAAATCCTGTGGAATTTATGTCTAACCTAGAATATATTCTTAATCTCAAAATGCTTATTTCATCTTTTGTTGATACATGGAACATCATATCTTGAGTGTTTTTCTGGCTAGGTTATATAAAATTAGCATCGATATGCTCCAGGAGATGCTACGTTAGTCCAAAAACTAGTCATCGGGAGTCTCACAGACTGATCGCCTTAAGGACGAAGCCCCCCTTCCTTAATGGAACTGCTGTGCTCACTAGGCGAGTGCGTATCCCAGGACCTGAAAGACCTTTAAGCATCTACTATCTAGAAAAGGAGCAGCTCTCGACCGTCTCATCTATCATCTCCATGTATTTCATTCAAACTTTATCTTCTCAGATTTTTCTGAATTGCTCTTGTTTATGCTGATCCTGAACAACACTCTTTAATCACAAATTCATATTTTGAGACATCTTTTTTTGGTTTTAAATCATGGTGTTTCTGCCAATCAGCATAGAAACTTATTTTAATGACACTTTCCTGGAGTATTCCTGGAGTAACAAAACTACAAAAGATACATTAAATCCAAAATGAATTCTCTCTTGTCTTTGAATTTGCTTCACTAGGTACAAAAAAAATTGAATTTTTTCTGTTTCTCTAAACAGCTTTTTAAAAATAAACTGCCATGCCTATTACTTATTTTCCTTTCATTCTGTGTTTGTTTGGCTTAGAATGCCAGTTCCTTTTATTTTTCTCTTTTTTTCTTTTTTCTCTTTATGGTTACAATATATGTATTTGTGTTTGATCTGCAATTCAGTACTCTTTGGGGAAGAAGACAAGAGGAAATGAAATTCTAATTGGCTGTATCATTTATTCTTCCTCTTTGCCACCTGTTTTGCATTCTCATCATTTTCTTTTCTGTTATTGCTATTTGTTACAGAGGAGGTGTCTGCAAGGATAGTTCAAGTAGTCACGGCTGAGGCTGTAGCGGTCCTGAAAGGCGAACAAGAGAAAGAAGCTCAGCATAAAGACCAGCCTGCAGCTCTGCCTTTAGGTAAATGAGAAACCACCTCAGATCAGCAGCTGTGTCTGCCACACCCCGACCGCAGGATCAAGTCCTCTGTTCAAAGATGGGCCGGGCGTGTCCCATGCTCCATCCTCACGTGTAACATTCATCAGAAACCCCTGTTGGGATGCACTGGGATAGTTTTCACCTCTCTCAACAGGGTCATTGTGGTCTTTGGGTCATCTTTAGGGTGATAAGCTTATAGTTAGACTTTGCTCCTAAATTACCCTTAATTTTCTTTTCCAGACCAGACAAGAATGTTATTATAAAAATAAAGCCAATGCATTTTGATGCCATGGCCCCCCCACTCATAAGGAAAATACACTAATAGTTTAATCAGAGATAATTGTTTCCCTTTGTGAGTTGTGGTTAATGGTTGTTGATACTACAGTCTTGTTTGGGTCTCCCAGAACCAGCTACATAAAACCTGTAGCCAGAGATCTATTAGAATCATCAGTGACTTTGCATTCCATGTAAGATACTGGTCTTTACTTGGTTCATTTAAGGGCACTGAGATGACATTTCTCTCCCTTGGTCACAAGTAAAATGCCTTCCAGGGCCAGACAAACAGGTAATGTAATGTTGCTTACCAAGGAAAACACTCTCAGCTCAGGGCCTGCTGCCCCTACTGTCTATCAACAAGTAGGTAGGTAGGTAGGTAGGTAGGTAATATACATACATGCTGAGACACAGGAAAAGAAACTCTCTTAGGTTCAACACACAGGTTTATTTCACAAGTACATAGGTATAATCCTTAGAAATTTTTTAAAGCCTAAAAATAGTACATACATTTTTTTCTCTTATAGTCTAATGAATCCTTAAGATTTGATTTGCCAATCAGTAAGCCCTCAGTTGTATATTAGAAATTAAGCAATAAAAAATTCTCCTTTCCCAGAATAATCATTTAAAATACTCTCATTATTTTTCGTAAAGTATTCTTGATTATCAATTATATTTCTCTCAAAACAGAGAAGGAAAAATTATCTAAAACATTGACCTTTTGTCTGTGCCTCACTTCTATTGTTTGAAGTAAAAGAAATGCCCACTTTTTCCTTTTTAATTTGAAACCTTAAAGTATGCCACATAAAGGTCAAGGAACTGAAGAGTCGCCTGTCATCCCAAAGCTGCCTCTACTAACTCCTTTATTTTGAAATAAAAATTTTCATAATTTTTAAAATAGATTTTACCACTGGCCTTGACTTCTATTTCCTTTTGAAATCCTTACCTTCATATGAGTGGTCATGAAGTATCTTGAATAGGAAACTTAGAGTTAACTGGGAATGAATTACATCTTTTAGAACCTGTCTCTTTGGTCCTCCTTCATGTATAAAGGCAAGGTCAGAAAATTACTCAGCTCCCACTGGTACTTGGTTTCTGTCTGAAGGTTGCTCTGGCGATGATAGCTTCATTTTTCTTTTCTGCAAGTATGTACAGATGGTGGGTTTCGATATTAGACTCAGTGGACAAAATGTTATTTAAAAAATGCGTTACCTAAAATAACTGTTGAATGATCAAGGTAACATTTGTTTCCAGATAAGAAATTGAACAATAAAGAATTCTAATATTTTTTCAGTCCATGTAGCCAAATCTAAACCAAAATGCCTGCCTGTGTGTGTTTCAGTATAGTAGATTAGGGCCAGCATGAAATATTTTATTAATTGAACAAGAGGACACAAATTATGGGATTACTGATAGAATTTTATCAAGCATCTCTAATTCATTTTTATGGAGAAGATAAAAGGATTATTTTAAAATATTAAATACTCTTCTTTCTTTTTAGGTTTTCAAAAATATATGACTCAGGCAATGGAGCTAAAAATAAGTCAAGTGCAGCTTACTATTGAACCTTCTCCTGAATTTCATAGAATTTCATAGAAATTTCCTGAATTTCTGCCTTTTTACAGATGGCAGAACTTCCTACATATCTATTTGCCTAATAAGATTGATTATCATATCTCATTGTTTCATTGTTTGATCTTTAGCAGCTGAAGAGACAGCTAATCTGCCTCCTTCTCCACCCCCATCACCAGCCTCAGAAAAGACCGTTGCCGGGGAGGAAGGTAAGGCCTGTTGGACCATTTCAGGTTTGTCTTGATAAATATCAATCCCTCGGTCCATAAGCACTGGACTTCAGTATGAGTTCATAAGCGACCCAGCTTGGGAGCTGTCTGTTTCAGATAGTCAAAAAGAAACCAAGACTTTATCATCAATTATCTATATAAATCAGAAGTAGAGGAATATGGTAAACAAAAACAGAGATATGTGCTTGATAAAGGATAAGATAACTTTTTGTTTAGATTGCTAGAATAACTACATACAACCAGTCTACTTAATGTAGAATATTTTGACAAAGAAGGTACAATTTTATCTTATAAGAGACTAAACAAAAATAAATTGATGAAATCAACACTTATGGAAGTGTTGTCAAGAATTGTCTCTTTTGTTGAGTATTGCATTGCTAAGGCCTTCCCCAGGACCTGAGCTGCTGCAAACTCTCAATACATATTAATGAATAAATGAAGAAGTTAATGAATGAATCTGATATAGAGAGCATTGAGCTGGAAGCTGAGATCATGGCGCCTTTCCTGCTGAGACCTGTTATTGTCCATGAGTCTATTTATGCGGTTACTCCACATGAAAAGCCATGTCAGCTTTTGAATGCCCCTTGATACAAACAGAGGGATGTCTTTGAAAAATATTCATTCAGAACCAGAGATGAATGGCACTATGTAAAAGCAAACTGTCATTGGTCCTTAGATCAGTTAGCGTTTGTATATTGTTTGAGTTACTGGAGGAGGCAAAGGAGAGATGCCTCTCACTTGTTTTAATACAGTTTTCATGCACTAAAATCAGAATTTTAACACTGTTCAGTTTTATTCGTTTATTTCTTCATTTATTTTTGTCTCTTCTAGAGATCTTTTTATGGTGTTAAAAACTGAAACATCGCAAAAGACTCACTGTCTTTTTATAATTTGTAATTAGGCTTATTTAAAATATTGTTTGATTTCCTAAATACAGATTCTCCTAAATTTTGTAATTTGTAATTAAATCCATTTAAATTATTATTTAATTTCCTAAATATGAACTTTCCTTAATTACTATAAATGATTAATAAACATAATTTACTTTTGTCACAGATTTATAATCCAAAAGTATTTTAGCAAGGTATTTCTTTCTTAAACTGAAGCCTTTTTTCAGATTTACTGCCTGAAATAATGTTAAACAAACCAGGTTACTTTGGTAAATACAAGAAAATTTGGGGACTATGATCAGTACATTTAATCAGTGTCATACAAGCCACTGATTATTAGTTAATTCCCTGAAAATGTCATTTGATCATTTAATTCATAGATTCGAACGATTCTTTTTTCCTCACGTTCATCCATTCATTGGGCATATTAATGGAGAGCCTACAATGTACCCAGTACTCTTCCCATTCTGGGTATTCATTAGTGACAAAATAGACATGATCCTTGTTTGTAAGGAGCTCACAGTCTAGCGGAGAACAGAAATCCAATAAATAAGCTTACACGTGATTTTGAATTGGATTAGCACTAGGAAGGAAAAGAACAAGATAAATCTATTTTTTATTGGATGGTAAGGGACAGCTAAGAAGCCGAGCCTAGAAGCTTGAGGAAGCATTGGTCAAGCAAAGCTGGAAGAAAGGGGCATTTGGGGCAGAGAGACCAGGATATGCACAGGCACTCAGGTGGGCAAGAGCATGTAGTTCTCTAGGAACTGAAGGAGTCACAAGGCTAATGGTGAGTGGGACCTGGGCGGAGTAGTGGAGAATTGGAGAGGAAGCAGCAGCCAGCCGCCTGGGCTCAGGGGCCTGGATTTCACTCTGAAGATACTTCGAGGACTTCCAGGTCAGCTGTACTTCCCTCCGGTAATGGAAAATGTTTCTGAGCCCCTACTTACAGCCTTTCCAGTGTCAGAGAATCCTCTTAACCAAGAGAGGGGTACGATGTTGATCCAAAGTCAGCCGGATATCAAGTAAAATACTCTTCTTATTCTTATATGGGGCCGAAACAGGAAGGGCATGAGGGTCCTCAGTCCATCTGGGAATTCACCCAGTCTGCCTTTTATTTGCGGGGAGGGGTGTTGTAGTGGAATATGGAAATATAATGAAAATATAAATAAAATATAGAATCACACTTATATTTGGGTAACTTAGGTGTCCCTTTCTAGAGAGTATAACCTTCCCTTATATTTCAGGATTGCTTTCTCCAGGCTGTTTCAGTATATTCCAAGAAAATGTCAGCTCACCACTTCCTGTCGAAAGCAATTCGAAGATATTTTTTTCTTAACATTTTTCAAACTTATATTCTCACTGAAGTTTTTTCAAAAAATTATTAAGTGATTATCTGTGAAGTCCTAATTATGTGTTTTTAAGAGGGTAACCATTTTTTGAGTTATATTGAAAACGTATGCATTTTACAAACTCTACTTCATTAATTTAAAAGACTAAGTAATATTCTCACCTTAAATATGTGAAAGACTTGTGGTCTAGACAGTCACACCATCCTTTCTATTTTATTTTTAGCCACTTGCAAAGCACATATAAACATCTTTTTAAGTTCATTTTATTAGGAAATAAATTAGTGACAAGTCACAAGACAGGATTCAGCTCCTTGATGTATCAAACCACATGGTTTCTAAAGGCCCAGCTGAAATCCAGTTAATGTGTCGTGCATGGCAGGCTCGGTGGAGACGGAACAGCTGGAGTATTTTTTTTCTAGAGACTTTTACCCTCCTGGACACACCCTCTAAGCACCTGTGTCCATCCCAACCCAACCCTCTTCTTACAAAATGTAAGACCTCTTGGGTTAATTGAGTTCAGTGATTTTGAGGATAGACTTACTTTTTTAAAATTCATTATCGAACATTTTAAATCCGCTCTTTTCCAGAGGGGAAGCAGGAAAGTGTCCATTTAAAATAAAGAGCTTAATTATTATCATCTATGAATATTTGTATATGATAATCAATGTAGTATTAATCATTCCCCAAGTAGTGCTTATTCTGGGAAATATTTAAAGGGATTTTGATGAAAAAATTAAACAAGTAGCACACTTAGGAAGGAAACCCAGGTATAGGAAACTAATACTATACTAGTTAGGATGTTTTCAAGTTAATTGTCTTCTTCTTGTGGGCCTAAGCATAATAGCTGTCATCTGGACTTGGAAGCTCATGCGAGAACAATGGACTCATCAGCAAACGGAACCAGGGCTCTTTCTGCCTTCTTAGGTTTGCTCCAGAACGTTAGAGTGGTTCTCTCCTGTGTCAGTGATGTGGCAACATTGTAATTGCTAATCTGAAAGCCATTTGCCCTCCATATCATCCTGGGACAGCAAACCCAGTTGGCAAACAGAGGAGTCCTCAGTCAAAAGCTTGTAGAACAGGCAGGACTTGGAGATGGCAGAGAACAGTACAGTGCACATGGAGCCAGCTGCCTCCAGCCACGGGCTGTGGGGCAGAAGTTATGATGCCAAGACAAAAACCACTGAGTCACAGATACCCCGTGAGACTCAGTCTCTCGTAAAAGGGACTATTCATTTGTTCCAAAGGGGGCTGACATACTGAGCTTGGGTTTTACATGACCAGCCTTACTTTAACCCAGCATAAATTTTCAAATGCTTTAAAAAAAAGAAAAAGTTTGTATGAAAGCAAGTTAGGGAAAATGTGTTCATCTACCGAAACTGTTTTTGAAGTTTAGCATTATAAAAAAGAGCTATGTAAAACCCCAACGTTCCTAAGGCTACCCTGTGCTTTAAAATAGCACATTATTACAATGAAATGGACTAGTTTGTGGCAAGTGTCTCCAAAAGCATGTGTACTTATAATAAAAGGAGGCATTCAATTCTGACCTTAAACAGCAAAATTAACTGTCATGAAATGAGGATACTTTTTCATAACTCTCTCCAGTCTAGCTTCGATGTGTCAAATGAAAGCAGAGAGCAGAGGTACATGATAATTTGCCTGACTGCACTGAAGGGTGCTAACATATATGGGGCCCAGCATTGTGCTTGGTGCCTCCTCAGACAGCTTCTCACTTAATCCTCCCAGCCACCCACAGAAAGAGATAATAATATTCACTTCTGCCCCTTGCCCTGGATACCGTGGCTATTGTATGCTCACCCAGAATTCAAAGCCAGACCTAAGCCCCTGCAGCCACAGCCCCACCGCATCCCTAAAGCTGTTTCTTATCTAGGTTCTTAGTGAGCGACTACAAAAACAAAGTGACCTTCCAATGAGAGGAGGTTTTTTAAATCTCTAATAAGCTATTGCACTAATTTCCATTTTTTAATTACTTCCAAATAAATAATTCATTTATTTAGAATTACCGTGTATCCCACCTCCATCACGTATGAACCAAGAGCACCTACCCTACACCATATTATAGCAAATGAGGATCTGTTGTCTTCTATCACCTTTGCTGGAACCACGTGCACTGTTTGGACTTAGCCGATCATGGTCCTCTACATATTACGTCCCCGGCACCTCTCTAGGACTTGAAAGTAGATGGACTTCAGGCTCACGGGTCCTGAACAGAGACTTGGAGTGCATACAGCTCATAGTACCAGCAGAGGGCTGGACTTTGCCAGGCATTCCTTTTGGAGTTGCCCAGCTTGGTTCTAGACAACTACTACAGAGAAGCTACTTTTTCCACTGCAGCCCTTAAAGTTATTGTTGCTTTTGTTGTTCTCTGACTACAAAGTTTTTAGAAAGAAAATGCTGTTTTTTTGAAATGTGAGAGAGCTAAAGCAAGACTGGGTTGTTTTCACATTTTGGCACTTTCAAAAAGAGCAACAGCAATAAGAAAGGGAGGTCAGCATCTTCAAAAGGTTTGAACCAGTCCAAGGAGTAGTGCCTTTAAACTACCAGGCTCAGCTTGAAGTTCTTCCATTTTACTCTGCAGTCTGCTCTACTCCCCAGAAAACAAACGCTGCGAAGCAGAGAGGTGACTATGCCATTTCTGTTTGTTTGTCGTCCTGACCATCTGGTGAAACTTTTGGAAGTTTTAGAGGTAACTTATTACAGCCTTGGAGAGTCACTGGAGGAATGTGAATGGCTGGGACACGTGACAGGCCCAGGCCTTCTGATTCAGCCAGGGTGGTAGGCCAGATTAGAGCCAGTTATCTGCTCGGCTGACAAATCGTGCCGCGTTCAACTAAGAATATCAGATACAATTTTAGGCTTCTGCCCTCCCATGATATAATAAGCATCATGGATGAGAAAGTTCTGAGCCCCCACCCAGAAACAACTTCCACGGCACCACCAGTCAATAGTGTGCTCAAAAAATTAAAAGTATTCTCGCTACCAAATGTTATTTTGGTATCCTTATGATTTCAGACTTATTTCTAGTTGCCGGCCCTTGGTGGCTGAAAATAAGTTACTGCCTTAAAAATATAGTGCATTTTCAAATTAATGCTCTAATCCTGTCTGCTTAAATTTAGCAATAGAAAGTATACAGAGTTTGTTGTTATTGAGAATTATGAAACTTTTTAAACTTACCCTCTAGGTCAGTAAATAATAGTCGTTAGCAAACTTGGTAGCCTGACACCCAGGTCTGAGATGTAGTGTCTGCTGCACCTCAGAGCCACACAGTGCTCATCATCATCGTCCTTGAAGCTCATGAAAATATACAGGAACCCAAATGTGAAACAGGCTAATTAATCTACACTTATGTGTCTAAGGAAGTCTATTTAAATAATGCTGTTTCTAAGCCAAGACACAGGAGAGGACAGGAATGGGAGCAGTTCCTTTAGCTTTTCAATGAGAAATATGCAGTGAGGGTGTTGAAATAGAAGAACGGCCAAGAGCCAGCAGTACAAGTAAAAACTGTGCCAAATAAAGGCTTGATGAATCGGAAGTCAACTCTGCAGAAATTCTCAGCTAATTGTGTTTCTGTGGAGCTTTCAGAAGAGAAGCAAAACACACGAAAACCAGTTTATAATACGAGGGACTTTCTAAAAACCATGTACTCTCACAGACATGCAAATGAGAACCCATGTTGCAGAGGACTCCCCTGGGACTTAGCAATCAAAGAGGGAGTTTTGCCAACTGCACGTCTCTTAGCAAAGCAGGAAAAAAAAATAGCACATTTTTTAACAATTACTTTTCAATTAAAATCATTAACTAAAAATTAAATTAACCAAAATGCTAATAACTATGTGAGCATCCTAGATATTTAAGGTTGTGCTTCAAACAGGATATTCCCCCCAATCATACAGGCATCAGATCTTAACAACCTCCAGTTTTTTTTTAAACTTACAAGTATATTGATGTAAGCACAAGAGGAATCAATCCACTTAAAAGAACTTCTTCCAGAGGATGCATCTGTTTTGTAATACTTCATTTCCATGCCAATGTTTCCATGGTTATTCTGACTTGTGTGAGGGAAGTGTGTAGATAACATCTGTTATGCACTAGGAGCGTCAGTGCATTTGATTCATTAGATCAATGACAAAATTACTTAAGGGATTGTTTAAATTCAGTGGCTACCGAAGCATGAAACATTCAGTGTCTCCCATCCTCCATCAGCTTGGTCTTGCTAATTCTGCTGCATTTTGCTGTGCTGCTTCTGTGGCCCTTTGTGTCCTTGTGCAGGTGTTGTCTGTCTGTCTGATCTTGTGTCTGTCTTGTCCAGTTCTCCCTGCAGTTTCTTCCTGTGTGTCTGTTTGTAGATGAAGGGGCTCAGGATCAAGTGGGTCCTCTACACAGGTTCCCCAGCCACGAACCTGCCACCAGCGGGAAGAGGCGTAGACTCCTAGCCCCCTCCATCTCGGTGTCTGTGCCTGATGATGACCCTTCCAATTCCGATGAGGAGTACTATGAGCATCCTTTGTTCAGCTCACAATGGACTACCTCTAGTGTGCTCCCCAGTGCCCCAGCGCAGAGTGCAGAGGCCCACTTAGGCCAGGAGAAAGGTGAACCGAGCATGGTCCCCTTTTGCCCCTGCTCCCAGCCTGCAGCTTTGACCCCATGCATCATACTAAGTGTGCCTTCATATGTGTGGTGGGAGGGCAGGAGCCTGTTTTTTCCATATGAATGTGAAGTCCCTATATAGCTTATATCCATCCAAATGCCTCAGCAATTTTTATAAAAGAAGCATTATTTGACGCATGCGAGAACTTCCTTTTTCTGTATTATTACTTCTGAAAAGGAAGCCAGAAAAGGGAGGTAGAAAGGGAGGATCCAAAAAAAAGTCGAGTTAAAGTGTGACTCCTTTCTGCTCCTTGCAAATAAATCAGTCAGGGAAGAATGTATTCTCATATCCAAACAAAAGAAGATGACCCTGAATATAATTGTTCTTCCTTGCATACATAGCACTAGGACCAGACATAAGTGGAATTAGTTACCTTTTCAGTGCCATCAGAGCTTTTTAAGAGAAAAAGTTCTGTTTAGGGCAGAATAAATGTTATGGAATAAATGTATTTGTCCAAATCATTTTTTTTTATCCACAGAAACTATAGAGGCTCTTCCAGGTGACCAAATCTGGGTTCAGATCAGTAGAACTGGGCTAAGGGAAAGGAAGGATCCCTTTGGCGTTCCAGCCTTATGAAGATAGGAGGCCCTAGTTTATGATAGGCTGTGATGAGCAGTGAGCTGCAGTGTTTCTCATTCTAACTAGGTAGTTTTGTAAAGGAAAAAAGTTAGAGCTAAAGAGATTATTTTCACCTAGGCAAAAATAACTTGCTTAAGTGAAGAATTCGTTTTGTATGGGACATTTCTTAATGTACGGTTAAGTAGTTCTGAGACAATGGGGAATAATCTGCCCATGTTCATGATAATGAACTTCTTCCAGGGTCTTTTGGAAAACAAAGAGCACCAATGACTGAGACACTCTGAAAGAGAAATACAACCTATATGGAGTGAAATTAAGTTCTTCTCATAGTGTGAACTTAAAACAAGAAAAAGACGTGAATTCTTGAATAAGGAACAGGTGTAGTGGAAACAAACATGATTTATGCAAAATGACAAAAGGGAAGGCTAAAAAGTTACATGAATTTGGAAAACATGTAAATTAACTTGATTAGGCTTTATCCAACAGGGTGACATAAGTAAAGCAGCCATAAGTCTCTTAGCTGTAATCAAAATCTCTTAATCTATGGCACTATAAAAAATTGCCTTAATAAATTAGAATTAGAATTTATAAAATGTTACTTACATAACTAAATTACAAAAATGAAAATGCCTGAGTACTAAGTGTGCGGAAACAGATGAAGTGATTCTCTCCCCACGCCAATTCCAAAGGTTTTAATATTTCTCAGAAAAGAAAATTTCTTTTCCATCCATTCTCACAGGGCCATTTAAACCATGTGTAATTGTTTTAGAGGAACTTTATAACAATCTTTCATTTGCAAAAGACAAACAGCTTTTATCTAATTCCTCTAATTTCTTAATTGATAAAATCAAATTTATTTTACTGGCGTTTGACGTGTAGAATCAGCATAATTCATGGCCTTCATTAGTTTGGTCTTACATTTTAATTATTAACATGTTTGCATGTGATATGCATCTTTGGGGAAAATATTTTGGCAGTTTGGCTGCCACTCAGTTATCATTCCTTGGTGGTTTTATGGGTTTTTTTGGTTTTTGTTGTTTTTTTTTTTTTTTTGAATGGCAGAAACAAGACTCTGTAGACAGCATGGACATTTTCTTTCTTGTCCAGTGTTAAAGAGAACCACACATGCACTGCCTCACTGACATTTCAGGGGTTTTAATGATATGACAAGAGTTGGGTCCCAGAGGTAGGCTTTTCTAAATAGCTGAAATTGTACCTGAGCCTTGTTTTTCAAAATATTTGCTTACTCTCTGAAAGTTTCTGTATTCTCTAATATCATGCAATACAGTGAAGATAAAATGAGCTGAGTTAGGCAGCCCTTCACCGCAGAAACACTAAATGAATTATATTTTAAATATTTGGTAGACTTCATGGTAAAGCTGTAAAAGTAATCGATTGGATTTTATTTTGAGACCAAGCTTTTTTATTCCCTGAGTTCTTTAGCAAAGTTTGCATGTTTTAAATAAAGTAATCAGAAATTCATATATAGTGACTTCTTGCATTGGATAAAACAGCACATGTCTAACAAATGTAAAGGTTTTTTTCCCCCCAGTGCATCAATGCATCTGTCTTTTTACAACCATCTGTTATCTGGCAGCATCATCTCTTACTTCCAACAAGCTTCTCACATGTGTGCAATGTATGGCCATTTCCACTAAGTGATAATAGAGCAATAAAACCATTTCAGCTCTCAAGTCTTAAAATAAATAACCTGTTAACGAGACTTTAAATGGCATCATTATTAGCAGATTATACCTAATTTTCCAAGTAAAAACTAATGCACTTGCATTAGAATATTAATTTGCTCATCCAAATGGAAAAAGAGGTTCTCCTAAGGTCAATATCATGGAGCTGAAAATGTTTCTTGAATGATATTTCTGTTGTGGTGTGCATTGTTCTGTGGTCATGATGTCATCATCTTTTTCATCCCCAAGAAGAAGAAACGCTAGAGGGTCCAATGGCGGAGGAAGAGAAACCTGCCGCCCTTCCTGGGAAAGAGTGTGGGCCTGCCAAGGTCTCAGAGCAAGCCAAGGGCTCCAGGGAGGGCCAAGTGGAATCTAGTATGGAGGCCCAGATAGTTTCCGAAGAGAGTGCCCCAGCAAGGGCCCCGCAGGAGAAAAATGCAAAAGAGGTCACGGAGGTGTCTCCAGAAATACAAACCCCTTCCTCTGCCAGGGAAGGTGTGTCTGTCTTAGGAATTGCATGTGTTTCATTGCAAATGATCTCTCCAGCAGCTTACCAACCTCATGCCTTTCCAGTGCTATCGCATCACTGAGTCTTATGGTCCCAAGAGCACTTGATTTAGGTTTCCTGAGCAGAGAGTGTGCTTGCGCAGGTGCTGTGTGGCAGCTTGGATTTCCACGGCTGCAGCTGGGTTCTGATTTTACTTTGCCATGATACAATATGCTTCGCAGCCAGGCTGATGATGCTATGTGAGCTTTTTGTACCGCCCACCCCACCCCCCATCTCAAATGTTTGCCAGTCACATTGCTAATACATGTATATTTTTATTTTTATTTTTGGTGACAGCAATTCATATGCTTTTATTTCAAATTGTGGAGTTGGATTTTGGCACATGGAGGCTTAAATGGTAGAACCTTTTTTCTTTGCAACCGCAATACGCTGTATTTGTTACGCTTCAGTGAAGACTACTTTGGTTTCCTTAAAAGCTCCTGCTAATGCTTCTCATATCATTTCCTTCCCGTGGCAGCCAGCCCTTTTGATCATCCTCATATCTCTTGAGTTTTCATTCATCTAACCTTTATTAGAAGTTCATAAAGTATTTCTTTTCTATAGTTCCAACAGCACACACAAGTATATAAGGGAATGATGATCCATACACTTGCTGCTCTTCGAGAGATGACTGAATTTTATTATTTTTCCCAAATCTTTTCCAGATAATTACATTTAGCCCTAGTGAGCACAGTGAAATACCTTTGACCATTAAACATGAGTAAGACTCTGAGGTTTTTTTGACTGGCGAACAAGCAAAAATCAAAAAAGAGTCATTTAATTTCTGTGACATATGTCTAAAGTCAATACTGGTGAATGCTTCGCCAGTTGGTTGTGTTTCAGGAAATGAGGTCATGACCAAGGAGAGAAAGATACTGTATAGTTGACTCTCTTTAAAATTTGATAACATCACTTCCTAGTACTAACATTATAATTCAGTTTTTCCTACATTTATCACACAAAGTAATGATTAGGAATTAAGAATTTGGAATACATGGTAGAAATTGACTTGTCAATTCTTAGGCCATATCATATAAATCCAGTAGCAAATATTTATTTATATTCCTGAGGTTTAATCTCAGTGACTTCTAAAAAATTAGTTCAGTAATTTTTCAATGCCCCCCAAATTGGCCCTGGTATTTGTTGATCAAGATAATTGAAACTGTTAACTCTTCTTATAAATTAATTGGCCTTTGGCTCATGGCCTACCAATTCAGTTTTAAATAAGAAAACAAATGAAAATGTTCAGTAGAAATCAATCCTTTTCCATATTTAGTCTTAACATGTACATATATATATTATTTTGTACCCTGATATTAAACATTCAATATCCTTAATTCATATTTGTTATCTGAGGAAGGCATATGAATTTTTCTACTACAATATGTATCACATACTGTTTAGAAGAGACTAAACAAACAAACAAAAGAAAAAGGATATTCAAAATATACTCTTACTACAATTTCTGTAGGCATTAATTCGCAATGGGAGCTTGTTTTAGCAACAGTACACATATATCTCAACCCTGACATTTTCATATTGATTTTAAAATGGGTAGCATGCTTGCATGTTCCACATTTTTTTCTTTTTACCCTGCCATTCATTTGTCATTTCAAAACATAATTTTAAGCTTACTGCCTGAAAGCACTTGCCTGTTACTTTTTTTTAAATCAACCCAATTACTTCAGGTTTACTTACAGCCTCGAAGATGGAGTTCCATGATCAACAGGAACTGACTCCCTCTTTAGCTGAGCCATTCGACAAGAAAGAAAAGGAGTCAGAGAAGCAGAGTCAGCCTGGTGAAGACCTTAAACATGCCTCCTTAGTTTCTCCACCTGAGACAACTGAAACGTCCCCTGATAACAAGGACAGACAAGGCACAGAAGAAGGAAGAGCCCCTCTCGCCCTGTTTGGGCACACTCCCGGTGCCGGCCTGGACGACGCGCAGCAGAAGGCAGAGCTGGGCCCGGCCGTGCCCGGTATCGGCCTCCTCGCAGAAACCCCAGCTCCAAAGGAGCAGAAGGACTGGTTCATCGAAATGCCACTGGAAACAAAAAAGGATGAGTGGGGCTTAGCTGCTCCGATATCTCCTGGCCCCCTGACACCCATGAAGAAAAAAGATGTGTTTGAGGATATCCCAAAATGGGAAGGGAAACAGTTTGATTCTCCCATGCCGAGTCCTTTCCAGGGCGGAAGCTTCACTCTCCCTGTAGATGTCATGAGGAACGACATAGTTGCGGAAGCATCACCTCTTGCCCCCGCCCTGTTACAGCCAGATGACAAAAAGTCCGTGGAGGAAACCAGCAGCCCAGTGACTGCCAAAGACCTTTCTAAAGTTGAAGAGCCCCATAAGGATAAAC
Source organism: Phyllostomus hastatus (assembly GCF_019186645.2). Taxonomy (NCBI): domain Eukaryota; kingdom Metazoa; phylum Chordata; class Mammalia; order Chiroptera; family Phyllostomidae; genus Phyllostomus; species Phyllostomus hastatus. The sequence goes on along the minus strand of NW_025333583.1, from coordinate 15,442,505 downwards.
CTTGCAAAATGGCAGAGGATGCCCACTTTGCTGTTGTGGAAGAATGTGTCCCTGAGAAAGTTTTAGGAGAGGAAAAGGGGGCAATAGAGCAAGAAAGTGTGCAGAAAGGAGAGGTGTCCGCCTTTGGTGGGCAGGAACCTTCAGTTACTGAAAAGGAGCCTCAGCTAAAGCTTGAAGAAATAATAAGCATTCCCGACAAAGAAACCCTGCTGAAAGAGAGCGAACCCCCCAAGCTGGCAGATAAAGAAACAGGCGTGACTCAGCCCTCCCCAGAGTACACGCTCTCAGAAGAAGAACGGAGAGGCCAACAGCTGTCCACAGATGCATTCCAACAGGATTTGTTCCCTGAATGTTTGGAGCGAGACAGTGCACATTCAGCTGTGACTTCTAAAACACTGGAGGAAGCCGTGCACAAACCAGCTGTGCTGAGTGAGAAGGATGCTATTGAAGACCTGTTTGAAGAAAAATGTGCTGACAATAAGGCAGAAGGAGTTGGGGCCGCAACCTTAGCTGAGCTGGATGTGCCGTTTTATGAAGATAAGTCAGGAATGTCCAAGTACTTTGAAACGTCCGCCTTGAAAGAAGAAGTGACAAAAAGCGTCCAGCCTGGCAGTGATTACTATGAACTGAGTGACACGAGAGAGAGTGCCCAGGAGTCTTTTGATACCATATCTCCCATGTATAAAAATGGTGACAAGGGACTTCAGGCAGGTAGAGAATCACAGCCCGGTGCTCCAGCACAAGAAGCAGGGTATAGCTCTCTTGCAAAGAGTTACCCACCTGATTTGCCGGAGGAACCCAGTTCTCCTCAAGAAAGAATGTTCACTATTGATCCAAAAGTGTATGGGGAGAAAAGGGACCTCCACAGTAAGAATAAGGATGATCTGACACTAAGCAGGAGTTTAGGACTTGGTGGTCGGTCTGCAATAGAACAGAGGAGCATGTCAATCAATTTACCCATGTCTTGCCTGGATTCCATAGCTCTTGGATTTAACTTTGGTCGGGGGCACGATCTTTCTCCTCTGGCTTCTGACATTCTAACCAACACTAGTGGAAGTATGGATGAAGGGGATGATTACCTTCCAGCCACTACCCCTGCACTGGAGAAAGCCCCTTGCTTCCCAATAGAAAGCAAAGAGGAGGAAGAACAGGCAGAAGGAGAAAAAGCTACCAGAGAGGGAAACACTCAAGCCGAGACATTGTGTGAATCGCCATTCCTAGCCAAAGATTATTACAAAAATGGTACTGTCATGGCCCCTGACCTGCCTGAGATGCTAGATCTGGCAGGCACAAGATCAAGACTAGCTTCCGTGAGTGCAGATGCTGAGGTTGCCAGGAGGAAATCTGTCCCATCAGAGACTGTCACTGAAGGAAGTAGTACTGCCTTACCCCCTGTCACTGATGAAAACCACGTCTTTGTTAAAACGGACAGTCAGCTCGAAGACCTGGGCTATTGCGTGTTCAATAAATACACGGTCCCACTCCCATCACCCGTTCAAGACAGTGAGAATCTCTCAGGAGAGAGTGGTTCCTTTTATGAAGGCAGTGATGATAAACTACGAAGAGATTTGGCCACAGATCTTTCATTGATTGAAGTAAAATTGGCAGCTGCTGGAAGAGTCAAAGATGAGTTCAGTGCCGAAAAGGAAGCATCCCCGCAATCAGCGCTGGGTAGGGACTTTGATCAGGAGAGGAAAGCTAGTGACAAACTGGATACTGTACCAGAAAAGAGTGAAGAACATACTGATTCAAAAGAACATGCAAAGGAAACAGAAGCGGCTGGTCTTAAGGTTGAAACGTTTGGATTAGGAGTAACCTACGAGCATGCTTTGACCGAAGAACTGACCGTATCAAAAGATGCATCATCTGTCATGGCCGAGAAAGCAGAGAAAGGTCTCAGTTCAGTGCCAGAGGTAGCTGAAGTAGAGCAATCCAAAAAAGCTGAATCAGAACTGGATTCTGCAGCAAAGAAAGCTGACCAGGTTCAATTAGATATTAAAGTCAGTGAGTTTGGACAGATGGCCTCAGGGCTAAACATAGATGCTGGAAAGGCAACAGAGCTTAAATTTGAGGCTACACCCTCAGCGCCTCAGGAGGCAGATGTGTTTCTGGGTATTGAGCCGGGCCACCTGAAAGAAGGCGCCAAAGCCGGTGAGACGGAAGTCAAGGAGAAGGTGGCCAAGCCTGACTTGGTGCACCAGGAGGCTGTAGACAAAGAAGAGTCCTACGAGTCCAGCGGTGAGCATGAGAGCCTGACCATGGAGTCCTTGAAGCCAGATGAGGGCAAGAAGGAAACATCCCCAGAATCTTCTCTAATTCAGGACGAGATTGCCATCAAGTTGTCCGTGGAAATACCTTGTGCATCTGCTGTTTCAGACGCTGATTTAGCCCTGGAGGAGAGAGCAGATGACCAGCTGGCATTTATGCCGCCGCCCAAAGAGGAAAGCAAGGAGACCCCAGGCATATCCATCACGCCCTCTGAGGTCACAGAGCCCTCGCCTGAAGCCATCGGGGCTGAACCGGCAGAAGCTCAGAGTGAGGAAGAAGAGATAGAAGCCCGGGGAGAATACGATAAACTGCTTTTTCGCTCAGACACCCTTCAGATTAGTGACCTGGGCATCCCGGGTGCCAGGGAGGAATTTGTGGAGACCTGCCCCAGTGAACACAAAGGGGTGATTGAGTCTGTTGTGACCATTGAGGATGACTTCATCACTGTGGTGCAAACCACGACCGACGAAGGGGAGTCGGGCTCCCACAGCGTGCGTTTTGCAGCCCTGGAGCAGCCTGAGGTGGAGAGGAGACCGTCCCCTCATGCTGAAGAAGAGCTCGAACTAGAAGAGGCAGCGGAAGCCCAGGCAGAACCCAAGGACGGCTCCCCAGAAGCTCCGGCTTCCCCCGAGAGAGAAGAGGTCGCGCTCTCAGAATATAAGACAGAAACCTACGATGATTACAAAGACGAGACCACCATCGACGACTCCATCATGGATGCTGACAGTCTCTGGGTGGACACTCAAGGTGTGCATTATTTTTTTAAATTTTCTGCTCCCGAATAAAATCCAGTAACCTAGCAGAATTTTTTTGTTGTTGTTGTTCATTTTAAACATTTTTTAAATAACCCCCTCTTGTCTCTTTATTTTGCATTTTGTTAAACGGGTGCAGGACTCTGTGCATTTGTCACTAATGTTTTTTGTGTTGTTCTTGTCATGGTTTGCTTTGATCCGCAGATGATGATCGGAGCATCATGACAGAGCAGTTAGAAACTATTCCTAAAGAGGAGAAAGCTGACAAGGAAGCTCGGAGATCATCTCTCGAGAAACATAGAAAAGAAAAGCCTTTTAAAACCGGGAGAGGCAGAATTTCCACTCCTGAAAGAAAAATAGCTAAAAAGGAACCTAGCACAGTCTCCAGAGATGAAGTGAGAAGGAAAAAAGGTTCATTTCACAATCACTTCTTTCAAAATGTCTTTGAAGTAACTCATTATTACTCTTTGTATGGAAGAAACTGCCTAACAGTGGTAACTATTGATGAAATTGTGTTCGGTTGTGCTCCAAGTGTTTCTTTTTTTCCTGATGGTGTGCTTTTTTTGTGTTTTCTTATCCATAGCAGTTTATAAGAAGGCTGAACTTGCTAAAAAAACAGAAGTTCAGGCCCACTCTCCCTCCAGGAAATTCATTTTAAAACCTGCTATCAAATACACTAGACCAACTCATCTCTCCTGCGTTAAGCGGAAAACGACAGGTGACTTGTTCAGTTCTGCAATGTGGCTGGCAAACATGGACATGTTTCTGTTCGTTTGTTTTTTTTTAATCTCATTCCCGTAGCAGCTTCTCCATTTTGTTTTTCTTCCAAGAATCGTAGTAGTCATGAACAATTTTGCTATTAAGTGTCTTGTACCATTACTCTTTTTTTTTCTCCCTCCTTGCAGAAGAGGTCATGACCATCTGTTTCTTTGTCATGCTCAGACTTAACAGTGATTGTATCTTGGCATTGTGCTCTAGTGTCACATTCTGGGGACTCCTATTTTCACTCTGTGTGTGGGGTTAGGCGATGGCGATGACTATGACCGTGGTACGCATTCTCATTATTTTGCTTATTTATCTCCCTCATGCTTAAGCCCATCCGTATTTGTGCTCTTTTCTACACTGTTACTGCCAAATCTGTTACTGCTGTTGATGAGCTTACTGAAAACCACCAAAAATGCGGAGTGATTTCAAGATTGAAAATGAAAAGCCAATCTGGGGTAAAGTTAGTGGTCGCAGGATTACTTTGCTTTGGATGAAAGAGGAAGAAAAGGGGAAATGAAGTGATCTGGTAATCTCATCAGATTTTATTTCTTAGACCCAAAATTCTAAAGGCTTGCTGTGTGATATCTCTCAGCTGTCATTTTGTCACTGGAATTTTCTTACATGTGTTGGATCCAAACTGCTCAATTTTCCTATATAACTCAGTGTTCAAAATTCAAAGATGAAAGACTTTCCTCCATTGAATTTCTTAGAACTTAGATATATTCCTATTTTACTTCTTATTATTGTTTTATCTTCTTCAAATATACTTATTGTTGAAAAAGTGTATTAAATGAATAGAAAAACATGTAAGTCATAAAAAAACCCTACAAATACCTACAACGCAAAATCTGTTCTTAAATTTTAGTGCTACGTATTTATTTAAATGTATAATTATAGTGGGGTATTCTTAATTTACAATATATTTTCACATTTGTTAAGTGGCATACTTGTGGTCTACAAAATAAGACATCAGATTGCTAAATCAGAAAAGAATATTTTTCTACCCATTACACATTAGGAGTGCCTTTTTATAAACATTCAGATGGTTTTAAATGTTGAGAGCAGCATTAACCTTTGTAAGAAAAAGAAAATCAAGGTAATTGATGGTTTTATGGTAGCCACTAATAATCTCAAGTATTTTGTATTTATGTTCTTTATATCGTAATCCTGTCACACGCTGTTCTTCAACAACTAGTCTCTGGGGTGGTATTTGAAAGTGGAAGGCTTACGATTATGCTCAAACCCTGATGATGACGAGTCGGGATGAGGAATTCCTCTACTTAATAGTTAGCGATTAACATGCATTCTCTAAATCTTAGATCACATCTTATTTTGCTCCATTTCATTAAACGTGGAATTTTTTTCTGGTTAGACAGATGCTTGGAAAGACAGAAACCCTTGGTTTGGGCATAAAAACTCTACACCCTATCTGACAGGATGAGAGACTGTAGCAGGACTGTGGAATCTCAGAGGAAGTGTCCACTGGTTTGGTGAAGTACCTACATGTCATTCGTGTTCACTTTCCCACACTGAGAGGAAATCACCTTTTGAATTCAATCATTAAAGGAACGTTAAGATCTTGGGCCTAATGAGTATCTTTCCTTATGCTATTCAAAGGTTAAGATACTCAGGCAGACAGCATACACCAAACAGGGCGCCACTGACTTGAAGCAAACTCTATGTCACAGAAATTTGAGACATATTATAGAATAGTAAGGAGGCATCATTTGCACTTCTTTCTTCAAAAAAAAAAAAATCAGTTCCAGAATCTGTGAATAATCTTACTAGCCAATCCTAAATAGCATGTAGCATATTGTAGACAGTATTATTTTTGTGTGAGAGCTGCAGATGGCACAAGAACCCTTTTTTGAAACTCACTCAAAGTGCTTATAAGGATAAGTAGATTTCCCCCTGAGGTTTTCTCTTTCACGAAATAATTACAGAGGAAGTGAACACACAAGCTTGTGTCTGTCATTGTCTCAGCACGACTTTTAAATGTGGGTAGTTTTCCAAAGCACCAAGGGTTGTTTTCAATCATGAGCGATATTTAAGTCAAGTCAGGTAAGTCATCGACAGGAAAAAAAACGCTTGAGATAATGGTGTTTAAAATTGAAACCAGAAGCATAAAAGAGTAGCAAGAGAAACAACAGTAACAGATGTGGTAATAATTTCATAGATAAGTTCATGTGTAGAACATGTTGTATATTACTGAATTTGAAGTTCCTCTCATGTTTTCTCTCTTTGACAAGCTATTTTTTTCTCCCCTTCTCTTCTCATGTGATATGTTTCACATCAAACGAGTGTGTCATTCATATTTGTGAAATGAAAGGGTGCAGAAAGAAAAGGGGTTGGCTGACCAACGCACTTTGGAATATAATAAAATGTGGAAGTATTTTTAGGCATGCCAGTGGGGACAGCAGGAGGGTTTGGGAATCTTCATGAAGTCTTTTATATCATAACGGCCCTAGAAGCCAATCAGTCCATATTTCCTTAAATTCCACAGCATTCAGGTTGCTATTCGGTGACTTCTGTTCTTAAGGATCTATCCTCCTGTAATAGTAATTTATAGGTACATTGGTAAGCAATCAAAAATTATTTGGTGTGCTTACCTGTGCTTTGGTAAACCCTGGGCTGTATTAATCAGCACACCCTACAGTGGGAGCCACATGCTATAATGTTGTTGTTATTCAGGTTTCTTTAGGTTACTGAATTTGAGTCTCAAAATAAGCAAAATTCTGTATTGCACTAGTCTGTTGACACAACTGAGTATCCAGAGGGTGTTGAAAAATGCATGTATGTGGTTTTTAGCCACTAAGTTTTGGGTTGTTTGTGTCTTCTCTTTTTCACAGCAGCAGGTGGTGAGTCATATCAGGTTCCCAGTGTATTTAAACCGGCAAAGGACAAAGTCTCCGTGAGTAAAATAACTTTTTCCATGTTCTTCACTTGAAGTTCCCTTTGCTATTAGTGGCAACGTTTTAATAACTTTAGATATAATTTAGACTTTGGCTGTTTACTCTTAAATGTCGTTTTAAGTCAATCACTCACCCAGAATGATTCTCAGTGGCGTTTGGGCATATCTTAAGGCCTTCTGGCGTGACATACAATGGCAGTTGGTGAGGGCAGAGCTTTAGGCCACTGTTTATTAGTGAGACCAAACATATGACAGAACATGAGGATCTGGTGAAAAGAGGGGAGCCCACTTATCTACTTTCCTAGATTCAAGATAAACCATTGTAACCAACACAAAACCAAATGTTATAAAACATATTTATTGTTTCTACAAAATAAGAATATAGGCAAATTAAGCATGTAGATGAGTAAAAGTAAGTGAAACTGTATTATAGTCCCCTTATCTAAAGATAACTACAGTTACATTTTAATGTACAATCTTCATTTTTTCTATACCTTCATAGGTTTAATAACAAAAACATAGTGTATCAGTTCTGCAATGAATTAGTAAACAGAATTCCATGTCATTAAACATTCTTATACGTTATTTTAGTGACTAGGTAACATTGCATTTTATTTATTCATATTATAGACTTGATCAATTCCCTATTATTTGCCATTCAAACTATTTTTTTATTTTAACAATGTTACTATGTAGAAATCTTTTTGGCTAAATCCTGTGAATGCATCGATATGCATTTCCTTAGTATAATTTCCTTCCAGTGAATTATTATTTCAGGATGGTCTATATAGAGAGTTTTTGCTACACATTGTCAGATTGTCCTCCAACAAGATTCTACTGACTTTTATTTGAAAAACACTACGATTTTAAGTTTTTTATCTCTCTACCTTCTGTTTCTGATGAGGATCTGCTGAGTTGTGGTATTTAAGAGCAGGGCTATAAAACAGACCAGGTCCAATATTCTTTTCTTCCTGTGTCTTAATTTTCCAAAAATAATGGGAGGAGTAAAAATTCTCATGTCATAAGTTAGCTGTGAACATTAAATATAATAATTTCATAAAATGGTATACTGTATAGTGCCTAGAACATAAGTTTAACAGTGATAGTTATTACTGTTATTATTATTATTATTATTTAAAAGGCAGAACTCTTTAGAAACAGATATAGAAAGTAAATTTGAGCTTTCCCCCAGTAAGGAAAGAATTTTTAAGTGTACATTGTTTGAAAAACCTTGAAGAAGTTTTCCTGAAGTCCCTTGGTCTATGAGTAATTTGACAGGATTTGGCATTCAACGCTTACATTTAAGGCAGAAAACACATGCATCCTCTGACACAAAATTAACTTTTTTTCCTTCTAAGTACCCATCTTGTCTTTCTGAAGATGAGACCACCATTCTTTCTGTTTCTCATTTAACATCCCCCTTTGTTCCTTACTTTAACTTTTTTTCTGTTTTCTAAAACTCTGAGGTGAACTTTTCTTTCCCCTGACGTTCAGCACTTCTATCAGAACAGTGATCTCCAATGTTTCCATTGCTCTTCATTTTGAACCTGATCTGTAATTCTTCATTTCATTTGGAATTTTTGTTTGTTGGATTTTGTTTTTGTTTTTAGCATCAGATTAGTATTTGTCTTTTATAATTTGTGGCGATCCAGTTACTCCATTTTTCTTTTCTACATTCACACTGTTGAAATTCATTATTTTGTGGGTAGCGTCAATCAAAAAGAATGACTTCCGCTGACCCTGCTGTCACTCCCCCCGCAAGGGGTGGGGTCTGTTCAGCAGGAAGTGATGTGTGCAACAGGTGAATGGCTCTGCCTCTATGAACGTGGCTACAGAAGTTAAAACTTGACATAAGAAACATCTCAGTTTCAACTGGTATTTTAAATAAGTAAATCATATTAATTATTTGAAGATAACATATCCTTGGCTTTGTCACACTCGTCTGCATTTTTAATAGTGTTTCCCAGGAGGCCTAACGTGCCAGCACAGCTTTCTCCCAAAGCCAAGCGCATCCATTCCACTGACTACACTTGCTGACTATCTCCCCAAGGATCATCTGATGATCATGTGTAAATTTAGTCTTGTGGGTTTTATGGGCAATCTCTTCAGTGCTGACATTTATTTTTAGAATTTTAACATATTATACAACTGTAGTCTATGCATAGAATTATGAATTTTATGGTATAGCTTGGCCCCCCTGTATGCATTTTACTTATAAAATAAACTTACTATATATAAACTCTGCAGTGTTCTGAGGAAATCAAAGTAGATAATCTAAAAATATATTTTCTCAATTTAAAAATAATTCCATTATTAGGTTTTAAATACATCTGGCTCTAAAGTTCTTGAAATGTGACCAAGATACCAGTTATATATACCTCTTAAGGGCTGTGTTTATTAAAGGAACAATTCCGACAGACTCACAAGATTGTACCATGTAAGGCCTATGGATTAATCAGAGACTTTATACGTACAATCCATAAAGAATATTTTAATCTACATCCTCATGTATGAGTATTCTTAAAAAGAGGTATTCAATGACAATCTTTCATTCTCATATAAATATATATCTCTATCATTGATTGTAACCATTTGTCATGTGTGTTCTTATTAAAAATATACATTTAATTTCTTATATGTTTATACATTTTTTACAATTTTCCTTTTACTTCATAGTTTGGTTTATTTTGTGCTTTTGTTTGTTTTCTTTCATGGCTAGAATTCTACCTTGTCAAAGATTCCTGCCTTGCAGGGTAATACAAAATCCCCAAGATGCAGCTCAGCCTGCCCTAGTCCAACTAAAAGGACTACATTTTCTGACAGTTTTTTCATGCAGCCCACCTCAGCGGGCTCCACAGACCGTTTGCCATACTCAGAATCAGGGAACAAGGTAAGGCAGCCAGCCAATCCAAGATGCAGAAAGGAATATAATTTGGGAAAAGGTTATAGAACATGATTTGGTTAATGTATGAAAGCAAAGACTTTAAAGTCTAAAGTGGTTGACATATAAACAATAGACCTTTATGAAAAACAAATACAAATCGAAAACTTCAATAGCTATGAACAGCCTAACCATTAAAACAATAGAAAATGTCTTTTTCTAGGTATACCATCCTTTATTGATGTATTATTTGATATCTAATAAAAATTCAAATATGAAGTATTTTAAATACAATATAGAATGTAGCATACTATACATAACATTATATAATCTAATAAGAAAGTATGTCTAATACAATAGAAAGTTTGAACTTGGCATCAGAAACATCAGGATTTAATACTAACCTCTGCCACCTACCAACTTGGTGATCTTAAAAAAATTGTATACACTCATTAAACCTGTCTCATTGGCTATAAAACTCTCATGACTTTTTGTGGTGAGAATTAAATCACAAGTAGATATAAATGCTAAGAGTTCCTGTCACATTAAGTGCACAATGTATTGCAATGGTCATTGTTAAGAATATTAGGCATGCAATGCCCTACTGCCATTCCTTTCTGATTAATAAATTAATCATGCTAATGAAGATTTTTCAGTAAAATCACCCATTTACTGGAAATCACCTGAGTAAATTCATTTTGCCTATGTTATGCAGAATTGGAATTTCACAATCAATTATTAACACCAAGTCCAAAGTAATACATTTTTATAAAGCCTCTAGGCAAATATGAATTCTAAATTTGAAGTAGAAACGCTTATAAGCATGTGAAATTCAGTAGTGTGCGTTAAAAGAAACTCATCCATTAGCACGGAAGGGAAACTAGCCAGAGCAATGTAATCACCTCGTACAACGAAAATAAAGATTCACAAGCACCCCACATCCTTTTGCTTTCCCCCGCATTCAGGATGGAGTAACCAAGAGCCCGGAGAAGCGCTCCTCTCTGCCGAGACCCTCCTCCATCCTCCCGCCTCGCAGAGCTGTGTCAGGGGACAGAGACGAGAACTCCTTCTCTCTCAACAGCTCCATCTCCTCTTCAGCACGGCGGACCACGAGTAGGTTATTTGCATTTGGCTTTCTTTTTAATCATCGTTTTTAAACCCCATAAGTGGGGTAGAGCTTATGCATTTATACTTTACATTTGTCAAAACATGCTTTAAAATCAGATTACATTTGTCCTAAGAATCAGAAAATCCAGACTGTTGATGGATCCAAAAGAGCTGTTTGGGTCAAAACAATTCATGGAGGAAATGAGCCCATACGGCTTTATTCCCCCTTAGATGGGACTGAAACAGAGTCGTTTTTCTCAGAATACATTTCTCTCTCCTTCCGAGTATACAGTAAAAGTAACTTTGAAAGAAGTAATTGAGAAAACCTGCCGTCAGGAATTGTAAAACTACATATGTATATAAAAACCCTTATTAGAATTCTAAGTCCTAAAGTCTAACTGGAAAGTCAGCAATCAAAACCCAGCTCAGCTGGATGTCGTAGGTGAAGGGATGTCTTAGGAAGGCAAAGCGAAGGGTTGCTGGTTTGATTCCAGGTCAGGGCACATGCCTGGCTTGCAGCCTGGGCCCCTGTTGAGAATGACATTTCTCAGTCACATTGATGTTTCTCTCCCTCTTTCTTCCTCCTTTCCCCTCTCTCTAAAAATAAGTGAAAAATCTTAAAAAAACAAATAAACACACACACACACCTAGGATCCTGCTTAATGTGATAGAATTGGCCTTCCAAACAGGCTATAATGGGGCGTGTCCGATGTAATAGCTTCACTTTCTTTTGACTGATGGCCCATCGTGAACTGATTGGCAGTTATCCCAGTGTATGTGAAGAATATCAAAATGTTCTAATCACTCATTGCCTACTTAGATGTTGTGTTGCTACAAAGACTCTAGCAAAGCATGGGTTCAGATTATTTTCATACATAAATTTCTATTAGACCAAAACTACCTACCACACAGAGATGCTAAAATCTTAAACACATTTTTCATTCAGTTTAATAAGCATTGCTGATAGTTAAATGTTAATAACCTAATTTGATCTACTAATGAGAAAAACGACCTTTTAGAAAGGGTAGCTTGTCCAATTCTATACAGCTAGTAAGTGGTTGATCGGTTGTCAGAACACTGATGTCTTTACAACCTGTCCTCTGGATGTCTTCTCTGTTTTTTTGGAAGAAACCGTTCTAAAGAACTGCTCTGGAAAACAGCATCTCTGTCATGGAAAATTTATTACAAAATGGTAGAAATTGGCCACTACTATCTCATTATAGTTGATTTCACTACTTTATTTTTAAATATTTAATAATTGGCCCACTTGAAATGGGACTGTTTTGCATGACATTTAAACAGTGTTTTTGTCTACAATGAAAGAGTTTGTTATAATTAGAGCCGTTGTGATCTACAATTTCATGAAGTATTGACATTCTTTGAAATTGTTCTAGAAACACTTTGAAATCACTAATACTCTTTTTCATGTTAGCAAAAATATTCAAATGAACTTGCAAGGATTGCATTTAAGAGTTAGTTAATCTCCAGAGAAAAGACTTTAACTCCAAATGTCTGGAGTTGGAATTGGGCATGACCCCAGCGTGCCAACACAAGACAAAGGCACCCAGTGCCCCCTGAGGCCCAGGGAGAATTATGCTTGTGTTTGTTGCTATGGGAACAAAATGATACTTCGTCCATGAATCCACACCTTCAAGCCACTGTGCTCTGCCTTTCAAAATGTATCTGAATATAAATTGCTTTTACATTCTAAGTCAATTCTATTTTGATTTTCTCACTTTACTTTCATTCATAACCTTGTTGTATCGTATTGTTTGATAACGAACATGACTGATACTCTGCTACAATGAGGACACAAGGTTTGTTTTATCTCTACATAGCAATAGCTGAAAGGCACAGGGACAGTTAGAAAAGCATGTAATCTGCCTCTCACCTTTTCCACTGCACGCGAGAACGTTCTGACAGTTGGTGCAGCTTTGAGGAGATTTAAAGGAGACGATGCTGTGCTGTTGGCTCCTGCAGCCCCGGAGGAGGGGGAGATGTTGTCAGCGAGGGTCTACTAGACACATAAGGGTGTCATTTAATAAAGTAACTCATAAATATTTTTTGTTTCAGTATCTTAGGTTTAACCCTTTCCTTTCAGAACACATAGGGAACCTTTGAATTTGTCATTTTGACAACTAGAACATAGTTTATTACAATAAAAATGGATTATATCTGTTGAATAGCAGTGTTAATGGCATACTCTCAGTGATTTTTCTCTGTTTTCCAAATATAACACAAAACCTTTATCGTTTAGCTTTCTAAAGCTTAAAGCCTTTTCTATAAGTATAGAAATGACCCTGACTTGACAGTGTTTTTATTTCTTTTACTCCAGAGTATTACTTCAGCTTAATACCTATGAAGTAAAAACACAAAACAAAACAAAAACCTCAGCACACTTTGATAAATTTTGAATCCAATTCATACCATTAAAAAAAGAAATTTTTGAATACCTACTGTGTTCAGATCCCATGAAAGGGACCAGTACTGGGAACAGTGACAAATAATACTGAGATGATCCCTGTCCCCCAAAGACCCGAGTTATTCCGAAGAGAGGAAGTCATAGACAAAACATCTGAGGCAGAAACAAGGTTTTGGAAGAGGTTTTTCAGAAGGATGAAGTGACTGACTCAAGTCTGCAACCAAAACTTGGGCCACAAACTTTGTAGCAAAGAAACCACAAAAAGGCAAGTTGGATGTGGATGTATCATCCTGGCCTCAAAATGTCATTTGGTGGAAAGCAATAAAAGTCCCAGTGCACACACTAATTTATCACGTCAGTCCTCTCATATCTCATTTCATGTGGTGCGTCGGAGAGTTCGACCGTCTCTTACCCTTACGTTACATCAAACGGACACAGGGCGGCTTTCACTTGATCTGTGGAAACTGTTCACTGAGAGGGGCAGTGAAATTGTTCCCTCTTCCTCCAGGAGGTCAGACCTAGACCAGTGGGTAGATTTGCGTTGTCTGTAGGTCACAAAGGTCTAGGGAGCTCTGTGGGGCTCACTCCTTGGAAATATTTAGGCAAAGATTACTTGTCCCCCTTCTCAGAAGAATTTCCTGCAATGGTGATTAATTGTGTTTGTTTAAAATTAATGAGTCATATCTTTGTCTTCTATAGAATTTCTAGAATATTTGTTGGTTATTACAAAGTATACATGCTCAGTAGTAAAAAATGAAAATCATGCCCTTCTTATAAAATACAAAAATGTAAAAGAGTTTATGTAATACATGTTAACAATGTAGATGTGTTCTATGAATGGAATTGATGTATTACTCTAAGAGAAAAGATTTTTATGTTAAAAGAAAGTTAAACAAGTATTAAGAAGCTAAGTATCATAATCTGGCTTGGAATTTAGGATCATCTGGGTAAATGAGCCTCAACGTCCTCATTTAAAAATTAGGGGTAATAAGAGCTGCCTCTCACTATTATGAGTATTATTTTGATTATCCAGTATTTGGTATTTACAAAAGTGCTTTGAAATTTGTAAGGTATACTTTTATTCTATCATTATTCTTTCAAAAATTCAAATAGCATTCAAAAACACATTTAAAAAGATAATATGAGAAACATAGTATAGGAAAATGGGGGAAAGGACTTAAGTGATCCAATGAGGCCAAGGTCAAGTTGAGGAAAAAAAAAAAGCATCTCACCCTATTCTGAATAATTGACAGTGGGGGATTATTGGTATGACTTCAAACTACCAAGCTAGTAATGAAAATAGAGGAGACAGCACAATCAGGTACAAGTTTTACTGCAAGTATAATATTAAAACACCCTCATTTTCTAAGGCAAGAAATAGACATTTTTTTTTGGTATTAAGAACTAAGACAAATTTTCTCATAAAAATACATGATATTATAGATAATGTCTAACAGAACTGAATGGCTTTCAATAAACACATTTGCAACTCACAGTGCTCCTCAATATTAGCTGAGGGGGTGCCGCTGACACACAATGGAATAAGTGACTTTCTACACAGTCCACGATCACGTGATGCAGGTCACAGTGTCCCACTGTGTGTCCACCTGGATTTCAGAGCGAACTCACTACACAGAAGAATGAGTGGTCTGCATACCACTCAAGAAATCTCCGTACCCTGATGTGTATGCCTTAGTGATTACACGGGTTAAAAAAGTAGTTTTTGACACATTCGTACTAAGAATTAGGAAGAACAAATCAGGAAAACCCATATTTTACCCTTGCATTGACAGCAGTGCATGCTCCAAAGGAATGTACCAGGTTATGAGCCTTAAAAAAAGGAGGCACTCGCCATTTTGAGCATTATTATAATTCATAAATATTCTAAGCGCTCTAGAAACTAACTCTATTGTGATTGCTAACAATTATGGATAGAAGGATACTTTAGGAGAACTTTCCTATGCTTAATTCTCGGTTTTGTTTTCCACCTGTGAATGTAGGGTCAGAGCCAATTCGCAGAGCAGGAAAAAGTGGCACTTCGACACCCACTACCCCTGGGTCGACCGCCATCACTCCTGGCACCCCACCGAGCTACTCTTCCCGCACGCCAGGCACTCCTGGGACCCCGAGCTATCCCAGGACCCCTCACACCCCAGGAACCCCCAAGTCTGCCATCTTGGTGCCCGGTGAGAAGAAAGTCGCCATCATACGTACTCCTCCAAAATCTCCTGCTACTCCTAAGCAGCTTCGGCTTATTAACCAACCACTGCCAGACCTGAAGAATGTCAAATCCAAAATTGGATCAACAGACAACATCAAATACCAGCCTAAAGGGGGGCAGGTAAGAATCGTATGAATGCATATTTGCTCCCAGGTATAAAATCCCATATTATATTGTAAGCTAACAGTTGTTACAAAAAAAAGAGAGGTGGAGTCGCTGGGTATGATTTGTTGCCAAGAGTTGTGGACTTTATCCGAGAAAGCCAGCTTATACAATATAATGAGAATCACATGACATGCTTGTTTTTTCTGGTTATTATTGGATATAAATTGATTGGACCACATAGGAGAGTCTCTCCTTTGGTTTCTTAACAGATTGTTTCTAAATGTCACTCTATTGCCTTGTAGATTTTAACTTAAGAGATTAAAAGTGCATTTCTGATATAAATTTGAGCGTTCTATTTTAGATGTGACTATATTTTAGTGATTCCACTTTTATCTCCTTCCTTCCTCCCCAGGGATTTTCCATGACATCTCTTATCATTTGCTCATGTTCCCTCCCAAATCAGAGCATGCTCACCAAGGTTCTTCTCTGGCTGCTCTTGCCTAAACGTTGCAAAGAGCGGTATTCATGTTGATTATAAATAGTTCTTGTGGTTCTGGTGAATAAAATTGTTGTATTAAAACCCTAGTTGAGATTAATTGTACTGGACAGAGTTATTAGTAAAGCTCTACCTATTAGCTCGTAACTCCAGCTCCGGCACAAACATTCACATCTTGCCAACCAGGGATCTCTGAGTTTGGCCTGACCCGAATCTTGCTGGCACACTGTGTGTTTGGTCATGGCAATTAGCCTGGATGGAGATAATAAAAATATAAATTAATGTTTCTCTTGTGCTATTGACCTTCCCATTGGATAGTTTGACTTATCTTGTCATTGAAGAGATAAAACATCCATTCTTGAGAGAAAGAAGAAAGGAAGTAATAGTTTCTTTGTACAGGAGCAAACTTGTAATGCCCTTTCAATATGCCAAGGAACCTTTCCTTTTAGCCTCAGTATTCTTTCCTGCCGCTCTTTCTCTCATCTCTGACATTTCTGGTGTCCCTCCTTCGTGCGAAGACAGTGTGTTCTCAGGCAGGTCTAGAGGAAAGATTTCATGGAAATGGGAAGCTTGCTCTTTCCTTTTGCAACAGAATTCTTTGCTGAGATTCTGTTCAGTAGTGCCCAAGAAGTTAAGAACAATCAACCAAAATTAAGGAAGGAGTACTCAATGTGTCCTTTTCAAAACAACTATAACATTCTATAATATTATAGTCATAGAAGATGCTTTATCATATAAAGATATTATTTAAAAAATGAGTACAGGAAATTTTTTTTAAGAAAAAAAAATGCTACCAAAGTTAGGCCTACAAATTCCAAAAGAAACTCTTACTCTTCTTGCATCCATCAGAGTTTTGCACATCTAAGAGAAGGAAATATTTTGCACTTTTTGGAAATATTCAAATGTCATATTACTTTTATATTTACATATAAATAATTTTAAAGTAGAATGAAATCAAGTTGTACCAATTTAAAAATTTATCATTTTAGCTTTTGGTAAGACCCCTTAAAATAAAATAACATTATGTATATTTAAAATCAATTATCTTTATAAATATCACCATGTGCTACTACTATTCTCCTCAACTAAATGTGAGGTTTACTTCTTATATTCTGAAAATATTGATACTTAAAAGAATCTGTTTCTTCTTAAGGTAACAAGAAAATATAGATTATTTTCAAGATATTTTATCAAAACTAAAAATTTAATAGAAAGGGAATAATTATTCGTGTAGTTTGACATAGAAATTGTATACTGTATGATTTTATTCAAAGTATTCCTCAAGGTAGGGAGACAAAAAAGAATGGTGTTAGCCTTACCTTTGCTGGAATCACTAAAGTTAAACCAATCTGAAAAATATGAAAACATTTATTTTTGTCTTTCTTCTTCTTTATCATATCTGGTTATGAATATTGCTATGTCTAATTTTAATTGACCTCCAGTATACTTGGTAATTCATAAAATCAATATAAAGATGTCTTATCTTTTGAGCTGAACTAAAACTACCCTAGAGATTATGGTAATTAAGGACTAGTAAAGCTGTAGGACACGAAAAATACAGAAAAAACAAAAATAGTTTCAAAATCAGCGTCATTTGGAGAAAATCTCTACTTTCATAAGGGAAATGTTAACGTACTGCACAATTATCCTATCTCAGCTTCAGATAACTTGGAAAACATCTGTAACAGTGGAGTCATGAAGTAACTTTTGTTGAATGAGTAAGAGGTATATCCTCACCAAGACAAGACACAGATGGAAGAAACATGCTTAACTTCTATTCCATCATAGATAGTATCAGTGGATTTAAATGGGAGGAGGAAGTCAATTGGGAAATTGAGATGCATTTCAGTTGAAACTGACTTCGTAGGACGGTCCTTGTAGATGTGCAGATGAGAAATCTGCCCATTTCTCTCAGTATACTCTGCACCACTGTAGCACAGGCTGCGTTCTCTCTTGTTGATGTCACCGCAATAGTTGTTAACTGGTCTCCCTGCACCTCTGATACGCACTACATATTGTAGCCAGTCTTTCTCACCACGTGCATACTTAAGCATTCCATTGAGCAGTTATTTCATGTAAATCTTACCTTACCCACTAGACCATAAGCTCCATAAAATCAGGGATGAGGTCCATCTTCTTCTCCAGGTCCAGTACACAGTAGGTGTTCAATAAAAGTTTGTTGAAAGTTGAGTGAATGTAGTATACCATTTGTTTGGTGAGATACATTCTTTCTAGTGACTACTGAATAAATGTGAATGCCCGATGCCATTACAGTTGTTACCCAAAGAAACTTCCCATGTTTGAACCACAGGATGTAAGAGCTGAGTTCTTGGTTCCCCTTTTCTACTAAATTATTGTGTGACCTTAGATACTGACCTCTCTGGTTCTCTGATTTTTTAATTTGTAGAACAGAAGCAAAAAAATGATACTGTCTTTGTATATAGTGCTGCCTCATTTAAATAGACCATAAGGTGATTTTTAGATCTCAGATCTGTGGTTTGCCTTAGAGTAGGATAGTAATTAGCATTATAGCTAATCAAAAAATATCATTTAGTCATTTTAATAGACTCCACAGTAAGTATATGTCCCATAAATGGCAAGCCAAAGTTCAGAAAAACAGCACAACTTGTGGAATGGAAGAGGAGTGTGATTTTGGAAGATGGATACTCAGAGAGAGAAGAATAAGGAAATGAAATGGGTAAAACATAGAGTGCAATCTTTTAATATTATTATAAAATCTTCAGCATTCTCCTGACTGTTTAGGCCTTTAATATACTAATTTGAATGAGTCGCTTTCAACTTTATATTCATGGAAAAGATGAAATTAATTCTGGAGGCAACTAATAAATTATAGTATAACGGGCTTTTTTTCTCATATAAAATTATCATGGTCAACACCGTGATGATCTACTCATGTGCAGTTAAATTTATAAAATTATATGTTTTATAAACTAAAAGAGAAGGATTGAAGCTTATTTAGATTTTCACATTCATATGTGTATTTTTCATCACACATTTACTAAGACTCCACTGTGTACTGTCCATAAAAAGCATAATGAGACAATATGATCAGTCTGGGCAATACAGAGTGGTGTTCTTATTTTCTTGTCCCCCTTAGTATCTTGCTCTTACTTAATTTTCTTTCCAAGCCATTTATTTTCATCTCCTTAGGGCCACAAATAAGTGCTAAGTAAAAGGAATAATAAAATACCCCATGAGCTTTAAAATACTGTCAGTCAACCCAGCTTGAAAAAAATAGGTGTTTTCTGAAATAAATATATTGACAAAGGGTTTTTTAGCATCAAAGTCAACATTATCTCAATACGAAAGCCCACTGAAATCATGGACCCTGTCTTTATGCAGTAGAACGTGTATACTGTAATTCAAGTGACTTGTGTAGGGTAACAAAAAGTTTTGGAGGTAGGCTTCATAAATACTGATTATTCAAAACTATGAAACAATTACTGCATTGGGTTCACAAAATTGAAAACCATAGAGTCCTTTTTTGCTTGCTGTTCATTTACAAGCCAAGCAACAACATGCGGGCAGCCTTAAACCTCAGGTTATTTTCAAACAGCTCAACAAGTGCTTTAAAGTTACTTCCTTGAACAGCTTCATTCCCCATTCCATAACATTTCTTAAAAATTTAAACTAGAGGAAAAAATGTAACATTGAGAAGTTATAGCAAGTGAACTTATCTGTTAAATTTTTTTGAATTACGAGGACTATTGTGTCCATAACTTTCCTCACAACGTCCATTGAGAAACGGTTTAAAAAGTTGAACCAACGGGTCTAATGACTGAACTCAATGTTGATGCCACAAAAAAGTTTTTTCCAAATTTTTCAGTACTTACCCCAAAGTTTTTTATTGTGGTTCTACTTTCTGTGTCTTGTAAAACAGCCTGCATGGGAAAAGTTGGCCCCAACTGATCCTTCTCTAGAGTTCTAGGGAATTGTTTTTTTTTTTTTTGACATAAACTATTTTTTTCTATTTGTGTATTTGACCACATGTATTGTTTATATTTGATATACTTAGTTTTTAAAAAGTTGTCACTTAGTGTATGCAGGGTTAATTAAGATTCAGAATGTACCCTAAAATGTGTATATTTTTATGTATTTTTACGAGAGCACAGGGTTGTTAACAGATGAGTCTTTGAAAAATGTCATCTGTTCCAGGGAACTTGCTTCCTTCAGGAGTATCTGATGGAGTCATATTTTTCTTTTAACATGTGATACCCCAGGACTCTACAGAGGCTGGATAGTTTTTATTAAAATTTAGTGCTGTGGGGTGGGAAATACTTTTGAGAGAGACAAAAAAAAGTGTTGGTATAATGCAAGGACAAAGGAAGACTTCATGGTAATAAGCATTCCTGAGAAATGATGCAAGCCCAAAGGAAAAGCTTAATCCCCGGTAAAGCCGAGGGGAAGTCAGTTGAGTGTCATTGTTCACTACCCTTAAAAAATATTCTTTCAAAGACCGCCTTGGGTGGAAGAAGAAAGAAATGATGTTGCAGTTGAGGGCCGTACCTAGAGGAGGCCTGAAGACCCTAGTGCTGCATGTTGAGATTGCCGAGGACAGAACCCAAAGTTTCAGACCCCCAATTATACTCCATATCACACTGTCTTGAGATGACATGTGGGTCTTTTGTTAAAAAAAAAAAAAAAAAAGCAGCATCAGAGTGTTAAATTAAAAAAAAAAACAGCAAGATCCTATTGCTTAAGAAATTCAAGTTGACGTTGAGATTAATGTCCCTGGTCTACAATATAAATTGTTTTACTGAAAACTGTAAGTTAGGATTGTATTTTTTTTTCATTTTACCTGTTCTGTATTTAATCTTTAGTAAGAGATTAATTCTTGCTTACAGTAATATCCTGCATTTTTCCCTCCTGTCCTTTCTTAGAATAATCCCATGTGGGGGAAAAACTACTTCCTCTGAAGGCGCAGTTAAACCTGTATGCAAAGAGAGTACAGAGGCCAATCATTTCTGTTGAATCATCATGATAAAAACCCAACGAGAGTCTCCCCAGGACTATCCAGAAAGTAATTTCCATGTTCTTCCCTAGCATGGTGGTGTAATAGATAGAATTAGTAAAAAATAAGATACAATGATTCTGATTAATTATTCAATTACATTAACCTAATTTTTATAACTCTTCATGCTTATATGACTCTTTATGTGAATGAAAATTCAACTATGTACGCAAACAAGTCACCACTATTTGCCCATGATACTGAAATCCCTTTTTGCCAGCCTTCCACTGTGGTGGGAGGGATGGGCTAAGCCTTGAAGGATGGTCTGTTATAGACTTACCTAGCAAGAGATAGCAACATTACGAAGGCCCTTAAAGTATGAGCTGTAAGACAGCCTGGCCCAAAATGTAAAGTGTTAAGAGAGGACTCAAAAATCTGTGTTGAGGAGAACCCTGGCTGCCTAGCTAAGGAATGTTGATGCACTTAATAGGAAATAGGGGATTGGGGAGAATTTTGAATAAGGCAGAGCT
Organism: Phyllostomus hastatus; assembly: GCF_019186645.2. Classification (NCBI taxonomy): domain Eukaryota; kingdom Metazoa; phylum Chordata; class Mammalia; order Chiroptera; family Phyllostomidae; genus Phyllostomus; species Phyllostomus hastatus. The sequence continues at coordinate 15,421,075 of NW_025333583.1, read as the reverse complement.
TTAGGAAGCTTCGCAGGAACATTTCACTTCCAGTGAGTTATGCAGGAGAAAAGATTATCACTCTTTCCATCACCTTTTTTGCATTAATATTGCAAGTACAACTTTTGATGAAAGAAATGGACAAAGATTAAAATGTGTTCTAGAGTAATTTGGGCTAATGATTATTCAAATATTTTTTCTTCCATATCATGAATATGGAAAATTAATTTGCCAAATACAAGTTTGGTATATTTGTAGATAGTCTCTAAGATTTTAAAATATTTTTCTGTTGACACAGACTTTTAGGAAAACAAAAAGTTTAATGAAAAATTTCCAAAGAAAAGTAATTTTATTTAGATCCATCAATACAACAGAGATAGTTAAAATTCAACTTATTTAAAAAGAAAAAACTAATTTAGATAAAACTTTATCCTTCCCAGCAGCCATCTTTTTTTTCCTATTTTATGGTGTGGTTTGTGAGAACTGCTGGTATTTGTGGACTTAACTCTCTAAGTGTTAATTATTGTAAATGATCCTAGAGATCTTTGGGATGAAGTATTTTATAATTTTTCAAAGGCATAAATGCACATCACACAGACGAGGTGAGTGCTCGGGCGCTAGAGGGTAAATCACAACGATCATGAAGCATCCACTGCCCAATGGGGTTTTGTTTTGTCTATTCAACCGTCAGGCGAGATGGTGAATGTCACACTTGGCCTCACTTTAGAGTCTAAAGTTTAGACACAAGCAATATACTGTGACGTTATTGCAAGCATGGAGATATGTCGAGAGTGTGCCGTTAATGCACGTCAGAGGTCTGCTTTGCTTGCAGACTGAGCAGACCTCTCTCTCTCGGCTGAGAGAGTCCACCGCTGATGAGGCCAGCTGGTTGTCTCACTAGGAAGTCTATGACTCGAGAAAATCTGTGAAAAATGAACAGGAGTCAACCTGTAAGCTTTAGGATTGTAAATTTGAATTACCTCTAAATTATGCTAGCAATGTGTATGACCCCTTTGGGTTTCAGTGATTTGTTTTGGAAATCATAAAAATTGTCAAAAAGTTGATTAAATGTTAGAGTCAGATTCACGCAACTGAATTTGGAATTTCCATTTTTGCAACAAGTGAATCACATTTAACATTTGGTGGCTCATTTGTAATGAGCCACTTGATTGGTATCCTACTGATCCCTAATTTAAAATTCAAAAATGCAGTTAGAGACCCTGTATATCCCTGAGTATGAGGGAAAAAAACGGCTTAGATGAATTCTATTTCATTGCCAAAATAATTCGTTCTTCGTGGATAAAAATTGTAAGTATTACTATTAGAAATAATAAATCAAAACTATTTTCTTTTTAAAATTAATTTACGTGGTTTGAAATGTAAAGGCTTTTGTTGACTTAAAGGTATGTGCATCTCAGTTTATATGAAATTCCTGGAATGAGTCTACACTTACTGTTAGATAGAAACTGTGTGATACATTCCCCGCCCTTTTATAAAACTGGAATGGTTCTTATGCCCTAAAGAGGGGCCCAATCATCACGTCTTCTGAATTCAGATTTTGACAAGAGGCTCTTCCCTTGGGGTGTCAATGAGAGTTGTCAACGACGTTTCCCTATAAGGGACAGCGATCTTGTCAATGTTAGTTAGCCAGGCACTGCCGTTTTTTGTCTGGTTAAAAATAGTCAGGGTTCATGTCCTCTTGAATCAGTATCCTTTTCTAAAACACCAAGAGATGTGATACTATTCAGGGGCATGACTGAATATCTGGGACCATTTTATTTAATTTTTTTAAAATAAGAAGATAAATTGTCCCCCAAAGCATTGAAAACATGATTTCTCTTTCGCTATTGGGGGAGAGGAAGAAATTAGTCATTTTAGACAAAGTAAAACCAACCATCAAACAACAACAAATGTAAACCTTTCTTTCTAACTTTACTTATCTGCCCTTCAAGACATGCAGAATTCAAAAGACACGTGAAAGAAGTTACAAGAGTTATTACTTTGCACATTACATTACACCAGAGTAATATTTGTCCAGATCTGGATTTGCTATTGTCTTCCAGATGAATACTGGACTTTCCGAAAATAGAAATAAAACACCTAACCTCAAATCTGTCGGACCAACTGAGGTCTGGACTACATGACGAGCATGAGTCAGCTGACTGAAGTTCTTTGGTTTTCTCCCCTTTAAAAATGGAAAGAAGGCTTCCACACCCACATCTAAGGGTAATGGCTGTTGATGAGCAGCTGTCAGAGCGAGGCCTTCTGATAGGCCACTGAGCCACACCTACAGGGGAATCATATGCCCTTTCCACAGAGGAGGCCCAGAGACTCCTTGTTGACCCTCTTAGGAAACCAGGGGCTTCCTTCCCTGCAGAAATGAGGACCCTCACCTGTAGCATTCACTAGACCATGCTATATTTAAGTCAAGTGCACAAGATGATCCACAATGGTAATGACTGACACTGTCGGGGGTAAGGTGGGGCAGATAGGGCACTGGTGTATCCTTCAGGATCCTGGCCTGGACTACACTGAACTTTTGGGCCTTCCACAGAGCGAACGTGAGTCCCCGTGTTGCCCACAGTATTGGGAGCCTCCTCCTTACAGATGACCCAGGTTTTATTTTCCTATTCCTCTAATTGCTTCCAGATTACAGGCTGCCTAAGGCTCTGGAGCATTTGGCCCTTGGGAGTGCAGGACAAGAGAGGGTCGTTTTTATATGCTAGATCTGCTCTTCAATTCCAGTGTTAGTTTGTTCTCTTAAATGAGTGTGTAGGTGGAAGGGAGTGTGGAGCCTCTTCTGGTTCTCTGTACCCAGCATGTTGAAACAAAAATGCACAGTGAAGTTACCTCCAATTCCTTTTAGGTTAGGATTTTAAACAAGAAGATCGATTTTAGCAAGGTTCAGTCCAGATGTGGTTCCAAGGATAACATCAAACATTCTGCCGGGGGCGGAAATGTAAGTAGAAGCTTCCGGTGGAAAGCCGCCCTGGTTGTGCGGAGCCATCTGCACAGCCAGCACCCTGTCTCCTCTCCTGCCTCCTTCCCCACACACTGCCCCTTCTCATTGCTGCGCCACGTGTCCCCTTCACCTGGGAGCTTGTCAGCCTTGCGTCTTTGGTGATGGGTTTTCCACCCTTCCCTCTAAGGTCATCAGCGAACATCTTGCTTTCAGTTGAATAAGCAGACCTTAATGGGGTGCACCATGGTTTTCAGGGAGATGGAAAACCCACATCACTTGCCAATTGTGTTTGCTGGCCTGTGGCCACAAGGTATTTCCTCATGCTGTCTCTGTTCCCCTGCAAAAGTCACCTGGGCACACACTTTTCCAGCTCCACTTGAGTTACTTCTGAGGCAAAGACTGATCTAGTTGAAAACACCCAGTGCGTAATGTCAGTCTTTTGTGCTTCATTACTCATGAGAGTTAGATATTACTTGGAACAACACAAAACTGCTGAAGCATGGTTCATCTGTAATTCAAAGTGAGAGGATTCAAGTTCCCAGTGTATGTGGCTTAATGGCATTTTTCCTATCTCTTAAACTGAGTGGAAAGAATATCCTATGAGAGAAAGGGAAAGATGAATGCATGTCTCTCAGATGTAGTTGAGGCAGAGTTGAAACAGGTAAACTCAAGCCAGATCCTGTCACCTGAACTTCAGGCTCTGGTCATCTGGGACCCCAGTAATTGAAAGTACCAAGACCAAAATTCTCACCTGTCTAATAATTCTTGGCTCCTTGCTGCTCAACTGGGCATAGATGGAATGAATCAGTGAAAGGAGAGATGAGCAAGTGACTTCTACCAGGAATTGTCACTTGATGTTCAAAGTAGAACTACCAAGCATAAACATGTCACTGCCATGGGAAATCCATAGCAAGGTTTGCTGGGCTTCTCCAGGAGCACTGGGCTAAGCCTCAGCACCAGTGTTTCCATGGACACGGTGGCCTTCCTCCCTGTTGCCCTGACTGTGAGTGCTCACCACCTGGTACTCTGACAGAAAGCGGCAGTCCTAGCAAATAACTTGAGGGGATCAGAAGGCAGACCTAGCTACCGCCACTGCAGGTGCTGCTGGTCAAAACACCTAAGAGGAAAAGGGTAAATTGAGATAACTCACAAACTTGAAACAAGTAAGGGAGCTTCCAGCCCTCAAAACAAGAGTCTTCGACTTCCCTCTAGAGAAGAATCACTTATTCAAGTATGCAGATTCCCTGGCCCCAGTTCCCCAGTGTCCAATTCAGTAATTCCCATGTACTTCTGATGCAAATGGACAGTGACCCACACTTGGAGAAGCACTGTTTTAAACATTGAGAGAGGAGAGAATTTCAATGATACACAAAAATAAAATAAATGTTGCTATCAATGAATAGTTTGGTACACAAGAAAAATTCCATCTGACTAAGGCATGACAATAATGTTTTAGAAAAGCATGTTTACAGCTTTCTTCTTCTTAGAGCAATGTTGTTCTTCTTGCATCAATGAGCAGTGTTGGCCACCTTTGTGTAAAACTCACCTTGGAAAGAATGATTTATCTCTTCTTCACTTGGCTCTTTGCTTAGAGAAAGGTTTAACATGGTGTGGCTTCGTTCTTGCCTTATTAATCCAGGTCTTTCTATCTGCTTGTGGCATGATCTGTTTTCTAATAAAATCTTCTATTCTAGGCTTTTCTTTCACTTGGGTCCTTCTTTTCAACCAAACAAGTGGAAGGGCATGTGGGAGAGTATGTTTTCTTGTGTGTGTTTGTACTTCAGTTTGGGTTCCTGGATATATGGTAGTGTGTTGAGTGTGGATATGTTTCTAGATTTTATGTGTGTGCTTAGGGAGTTTGCGCATGTCTATACTATTTTAAGCATATTTTATGTGATTTGCACAGGTACAGATTGTTACTAAGAAGATAGACCTAAGTCACGTGACATCCAAATGTGGCTCTCTGAAGAACATCCGCCACAGGCCAGGTAAGTAAATACATCTTAGTCATGTGAGAAATATTAAATTGGATTCAAGAAATTGACAAGCAGAGTTTTTGTTGTTGCAGAGTACCTAATTAGAAGGACATTTCAAAATCCTGGTATTTCATGTTTTTATTGGGAGAAACCTAAGTTAGAAATTTGGGCTTCTTCATTTGGACAAGTTGCTAATGAAAGTGAAAGCAAATCTCTTAGGTGGAGATGGGTAAAGGAGTCTAATCCAGCTTTTTTTCCAGATCAAAGACATCGGCAGATGCTCATTTGTGCTCAGGGGCAGACTGAAGGACAACAAATACCTTTCCGGTGTAGACTCCTTGCATGCACAAGCTTGAGAGAGGCCGAAAGGCATGCGGAGATTGGGAGACCATGCTGACGGGTGGAATGTGGTGCTGTCTTCTATCAGCAGATCCTTGATTTTCAGACTAATTAGCAGTTGGGGGAATGTCATGGTCCAAACTCTGTCTTAATATTATTAGATCAAAGTCGATATCAGATAGGTCTTAGGACATCTGTACAAGAATGTGATCTCCTATTACTCCATCTACTAATTAAAATGGGATGTTCTTAAAGCTTATGAGTATTAAAAACTTAGCTCCTGACTCCTTTTTTACCTGTCAAACTACCAGTGTTGAAAATTTACAAATAGATCTATACCCATATATGCACACCCTTTCTAGCCTAGTGGTTCTTTATTCAAGTGACCTATAGTGCCATGAAGAGGAATAAAGAGCTTCATCTCAATGCAATTTGTTCCTTCTGGAAGAAGAGTCTAACTCTCCCAAGTTTTAGAAAGGATGCAGTAGCATACTTTTTAAAAATTGTTGCTCAAGTACAGTTGTCTCCATTTTTCTGCTGCCACTTTCTCCCACCCCACCCACCCCCACCTCCTCCTCCCACCATCAGTCCTGCCTGATGTTCAAGGAACACATGTTCCTTGACAACTGTGTTATTTTTAGAGTATTATATAGATAAAACACTTCTAATATTATAGGTTAGATTGAGTAGAAAAGTGTATTAATATGTAAGGCAATCCATATAATGGTACAAAAGGATGTAATTATCTTGTATAATATACGGAAAATGGTGCAGACTAGAAATTTTAAAAGATTTTTCCCCATCTATGGTCAGAGGTATAGCAGAGTTAATTAAGTTTGTGGTTTACAATGGTCTATCTACTGTAATAATTTTTGGGAAATAATCACCACAAATATAAGATTTAATTTTAGCAGATATTTAAAAGCCTTTCTCCTCTCATAGGTGGTGGGCGTGTGAAAATTGAGAGTGTAAAACTGGACTTCAAAGAAAAGGCCCAAGCTAAAGTTGGTTCGCTTGACAATGCTCACCACGTCCCTGGAGGTGGTAATGTCAAGGTAAGAAACAAGGTCATGAGCTGATCTTGTCTTTGTTTGTTTTTTTTCAATTGTTTTGTAATACCCCTCATCAATATGGGCCCCAGACTGAAGACCTGAATAATAATAGCAAGTAAGGATGGCAGAGTGCATGCAAGTGACATTCACATTAGCTCTGGGATAGAGAGAAACATCTAGGGGTCAGTGAAGATGTCTGAGTTAACAAGGACTGATGCTTGTCTTGAACAGATTGACAGCCAAAAGCTGAACTTCAGAGAGCATGCTAAGGCCCGTGTGGACCACGGGGCTGAGATCATCACGCAGTCCCCAGGCAGATCCAGCGTGGCTTCCCCCCGACGACTGAGCAACGTCTCCTCTTCCGGAAGCATCAACCTGCTCGAATCCCCTCAGCTTGCAACTCTGGCCGAGGACGTCACTGCTGCACTGGCTAAGCAGGGCTTGTGAATATTTCTCATTTAGCATTGAAGTAACAATATTTAGGCATGAGCTCTTGGCAGGAGTGGGCTCTGAGCAGGTGTTATGTTTATTCTTTACATACCATAAAATAAATAATGTCCTTCCCAAACTCTATTGTTACAATTTTATAAAAAAAAATGAATAGCATATGCAGAAATTGACTTGATTTCCATTTGCAACAGGAAGACACTGGCTTTACATACGTACAATTGGACGATTATTTTTGCTCTGCTCTGTTTTGCATGGAGTATTATCATTTGAAAAATTGCATTTTTACCTTTCATGTGCCTGAAGGCTATCCACTACATTCTGAAAGGCCTTGTTAAAATCCAAGCTGCTCATTTCACTATCCTGTCCGTGGGCGAAAAGGTCAAAGCTGCCCATTGTAACTTATTCCAGATTGAAGTCAACCAAGGAGTCTGATGGCAGGAAGGGAAGAGCATGTAAGAAATGAGTTGTTTTTTTTTAAGTGTTATTTTGTATAAATGGGAAGAAAGATTCAATTAAGTTATTAACATTTGGGACCTGGATGATTATATCAGAGTATAAGTCAATTCAGTAAATTATTTAACTAATTAAAAAATAGGAACGAAGCATTTGAGCTGCGGTTGAGGACGTGGTGTAAAACTGCTCTGGCGCTTTCCTTAGGACGGACTCGTGTCTGATTAGAATGTCAGTTGATCCGCTAGATTTGTGTCCACACTACCAGTTTCACACCCCCTTTCCATCTGTTTGATACAGTATTATAGATATAAATATATATATATATTTCTCTGTGGCCATTTGTGATACTTCCTCATATACTTGAATATTATACTTCCTTATTCACAGTATCTGTGTCTCCTGCACCCTTTGGTGTTGCAATTTTAGGTATGTGAAAGTAGATGTTAGCAGGGTTCTTTCCCTATTTAAAAAAAAATACATTAAAAAAGACAAAAAGTTTTAGCATGAAGTTGCCTTCTGTAACAACTCAAAGCTGTAACCCTGTTTTAGTGCCAGATACAAGTCTCTCCCATGATGCTAGAAAAATTTATTTTTCTTTGCTTTCACCAACATGGAGTTTGTGGGGGTGGGACCAGTTATACATAAAAGGGTTTACAGATTGTCAGTTTAAGATTATGGATTTAAATTATTTTGAATCATGGAATAGTTTGGGTTTTATTTCTGTAATCATCCATGAAAGACTTAACTAAGATTTCTTCTTTCTTTCTTTTTTTTTCATTTGCTAAAGTTGAAACTCACAATGGGAGTTTGGGACTGGTTGTCCCGTTCTTCCGAAAAAGTACCTGCTTACTACATTGTCCGAGAGAAGATATTTGGCTTCCTTCCCCAAAGTAAGATCCCTTGATCAGAAAGGAAAAATACAGTTCTTTGAGAAGCTATAGCTACAAAATATTTGAGAGACCGATATCAAGATCATTTTATATCAGTAGGTAATACTGTTTTGACTTTACATACAGTTAAGAAATCCCAAATCAATTAATTAAGTCCTCTCGCAAATCATTCATTTTAGACTCTTGAAGAAACAATGAAGTAGTCAATGGCATGAATGAGGCAATGCATTACCAGGCTAGGTGGACACTCTTGACTGTTTTATCTATTCCTTTTCTTGCTCAGGGCTGGTAAGGTTGGATTTGAACAGTTACAGGCAAATGATCTGGTAGGTATTAGATTCCTTTGAGCCAAATCAATTCCTGAATATAAAGGAAGAAATGACAAGCATGGACGAGGCAAAAAGGGAGTAACATCCAAGAAAGAATCCACAGGATGCAATGACAGAGACACGGTGACATTTTGTGATGCATTGAATATTGGAACCAATGTAACTTCCACAAAAGAAACTGTAGGAGCAAATATGCACCATTCATTCTCAACTAAGAGGTCTTACATGGGCAAACATGTCAGAAATCTTTTATAAATCGGTTACTTTACACAACAGTCAGAAGGAGAAAAACTGCTGAGTAGAGCTGCGGTTGTGTTTATGTTCTGCCTAATAATTGCTGTGAGGTTTGATTTGACCAATTTGGGTATTTTATCCATCAGCTTCCCTTGAAATGCACCAGAAAATAAGAGAAGAAAGAATAGTTCTATAGAGACTTATGGTATTTCTTACATGTTTGGTAGTGTTAGATAGTGATTGAGGTTCTAGAGAAAGAAGTTAACAGCTGATTAGAACAGTTTTAACAGGTGAAACACGTATTTTTTTCAACTTGGGTTAAGTTTTTTATAAGTTAAGAATAAGTAAACATACTCTGCATATTACAATTCAGTTTCTTAATAAAACATGCCCAAAATAAAGATATCAAGCATGGAATTATTAGATTTGGCATTAAAACAAATGTTTATTTCAAACCACAGCAAAATTATAATGAATAAATCTCTCTCTTTGTATGGAAATATGATTCTCTATAAAGTTAGGAGCAACAACAACCTGATAACTTGTACTGAGGAAAGAGAGAGACACACAGGATAAATGTCTTTTTATGGGAACAAGTGGTGGAGCCCATCTTGCCTTCGCTCTCAAGACTAACGACACAAATTAAGCTTTTTGAACACCACTCTTGTGGGGACATCCATACGCTGATCTAGAAATTAAAGCTTCATAGTTATAATTCTAGATCTATTAATGCCAGTTTCTCTCTGGCTTTAGCCTTTGAGAACCTGTTTAAGAATATATAAGTAATCCAGAGCTATGAAGAGTTAAAAGGCCAGCTTCTTCAATGAACTCACCCTCTCTGGGTCGCCTGCAACCAAGAATTGGATACCTTACAACGATGCAGGAAAGATCCGAGCTTATGCTGAGTTTCAAAGGCCATGTTCACTTAGGAACCAACTCTCTCTGGATTCTCCTGCTGAGTTCCAGCAGGATGATGGGCTGAAATCCCACCCCCAAGTGAGACACCTGTGTGACACCAGCTAGGTATGGCTGAAGAAGGGTAAAGAGAGAACTTTGTTAAATGGAAGACTGTACCGGTGGGAGCTGGCCTTCTCCAGATGCTCGTTTAGTCATACAGTAGGAAATGGGACCCTCCACCAAATATAGTAACATCACGTCAGTATCATTAAATAATCTCAATGTGGCTGATTCTGACATAGGTACAATGATAGTTTTTCTCATATTGTTCATGCTACAAAAGGGTGGCAAATAAACAATTCATGGTCTTAGTAGCCAAGAAAAAAGAAAAACACCTAGATTCATGGCTTGGAAAAGCAAATGCTAGGCATTCCTTCAAAAAACAGACATGCTCAAGTCAGCATTGATGTTTCTTCATTTAGGCCTAGGATTCTTAGCCTCCTTGTGTAGGTTGAGACCAAGTCCCTCTGCAGGAAAAAGGTTATTTTCAAATTCAAAAAATGTCAATCATTAAAATCTACTTCAACTTTAGCAAAAAGAAAAAAAAAATCAACAAAAAGTATACTCTGTATGCTGGGATTCCAAGGTTCCAACACTCCACTCCAAATCTGTGGGGGGTTTCTTTCTTCTGATAATTCTAGAGCCTGTTACCATAGAAAGGCATTTCTTCAATGGCTGGTTGTAGTTAGTTCATGTTTTTCAATCAAAATTTGCAAATGTATTTGTTGCTGTATAGTGATTGTTTTGCAAAATAAAATTGCTTGTCATCTGATTGATGGTTTCAGATTGTTTCTTCTTCTCTGGGGAAAATTTACTTATTTACATATATATGTAAATATATAAATTTTTACATATTTACACCATCCCTTGTTTGTATAGAAATGCAGTATATATACTGCTCAATCCAACCAAAGAAAATTGTAAAGAAAGGGCCACAGTTATCTGCTGAATTCCTGCTGTGTGTCAGTCTCTAGCACTACTGTATTGGCAGAAGGTTATCTGTTGCAAGTGACAAAAACTCAAATTGGCTAAACATAAAGACAAATTTATTGACTCAAGTAACCAACCAGGCAGAAATATCTGCCTCAGGCATGGTTGGATCCAGGCACTCAAAAGATGTTATTAAGAATCTTTATTTTCCTAACTCTGGATCTAAGCTCTCAAAAGATGTCATTAAGAATCTTTCTTTTTCCAAACCTTAGATCTGCTTTCTCTGTGTTGGTTTCATGCTCAGGCAGACCCCCTTTAATGATGGTCACTGGAAGCTCCAACTTTCACAACCTGAAAGGAAGCCTCTTTCCAAGGAGCACTAATTAAAGCCCAGTCTAAAAATCACCGAGTTACTTGGGCCACCTGCTCACTTGTGCTCATTGGCCAGGCTTGAGTCACATGTCCAAGTCTATTGCAGCTAGTTGAACTACGGGAAAGAATTGTGGAGAAGAAATGTTCCCTTCAAAGGAAAGTCAGTCTGCCACTGCCAGAAGAGGGAAATGGAGGCTGTGTAGGTCAGAAAGACAGACATCCTCTACATCCATACACCAAATTCTCCGTATTCATCCTTAAGGGGTTTTTTTGCTGCTGATTGTGCTAAGGCTTCACCTGGGAGCTTGTTAAAAAGGCAAAATTTCAAGCCACAATCCAGGCCAATTTACAACATCCCCCACAGGGGATTCATCTGCACATTAAAGTTTGAGAAACACTCACCTCATCACTTCTCTCTAATGTGCTGAAGGGGAAAGAACTCAGTTGCAGCCCAACAGGTAAGAATTATTCCTCAGACTGCTTGACTAGAATGCTGCAGTTAACATAGGGATACATATATCTTTAAGAAAAAATGTCTTCAATTTTTCTTGTGTGTAGATATCCAGAAGAGGGATTACTGGGTCATATAGTAGCTCTGTGCTTAATTTTCAAGGAACCTCCATACCATTTTCCATAGTGATGGCAGCAATTTGCATTCCCACCAGCCATGTCTGAGGTTCCCCTTCTTCACATCTTCTCCATCTTGAGAACAGCCATTCTAGTGATGTGTGAGGTGGTGTCTCATTGTGTTTTCGATTTGCATTTCACAGCTCGCAATGTCGAGCACTTTTTCATGTATCTGTTGGCCATCTGTACATCTTTTGTTCTAGTCCTCTGCTGATTTTACTTAGATCATTTTGGTTTTTTGTTGTCGAATGATGTAAGTTCTTGATTTATTTCAGACATTAGCCCCTTATTGGAGATGTCATATACAAATATGTTCTCCATTCCATTGGTTGTGTACTTGTTTTGTTGGTGGCGTCTTTTGGTGTGCAGAAGCTTTTTAGTTTGATGTAGTCTCATTCCTTTCTTTTTGTTTTACTGCCCTTGCCTTTGGAGTCAAGTTCACAAAGGCCTCTCTGAGACCAAGATTCTTAAATTTAGTGCCTATGTTTTCTTCTATTTATCTTATTGTTTCAGGTCTTATATTTGAGTATTTAATCCATTTTGAGTTAGTTTTTCTGTGTAGTGTCTGGAGTAGTTATTTAAAAAAAAGGACATGCTGTGAGAGACGTTGCCAAGTCTGATATCAAAAAGGGTTCAGTGGCCAAGTAGTGGAACTTGTGACTGGAGAAAAAACATCCTTTGGTATTGGAGGTTTTCCAGACCCCATACGATTCTATCCTGGCTGAAACCAGCTTCTGCCGATGTTGTCATAACCTTCTATTCAGTCTTCCTTAGCTGATACAGCAGATTTGCTATAATCTGGCCACAATCACTAGAGTTTCTTTTTAATAATTTTTGAAAGCTAACATCCATGTTGTCCTTCATGGAAGATTTTTAACCACAATGGATGAAGATATTGATTCACCTGGTAGCATGAGTCACAATGAAAGTCTTATTTCCTTTTTCCTTCACTAACAAGTTAAAGAAGAATTTACTTGCCTTGAGAACAAGTAGCTCAGATATAATGTAGGATGACAAAATCACCCTCTGTGTAGCTTATGGGGTGGAGTGGGAATGTGGCACTTGTAGAACTGTGACCAAAGGACACAGTCCAGCAACCTATACTGTTTTTAAAATACTGTCCTTGACTAGATTTTCCTGAGTATGTTGAAGAAGCATTATAGACACACTCCTAAAAGCTCTCTTTTTTCTTTCCTTTCTGTCACAAATATACCACAACTTCCACTCCTCCTCCAAATGCCATTAAAATCTCCTGCCGCAGTCCTGGATGAGATAATAGACTGTGGCCTCCAGATGTGCTTTGTTTGGCATGACAGTGTTTTCAAAATCAAGGAATTTAACACCCAGAAATATGCACACACATAAAAACACAATAATATGCATACACATAAACACACTCCCACACACATACAACACCAGATTTGGATGTTTGAAAAGTTAAAAGATGTGGCAGCCCTGCTCCTGCATCCCCCCATGATTACAACTGGTTGGAGCTGACCCATGGGCTCCCAAGAGATGGGCTTGCTCCCTCTGCTTGGCCACAGTGCCCACCCTGTAATTACTCCCTGCCCATTTTATTCACTTTCACTTTTTACTATAGGCATCAGCCTGTACAGAGTTAGAGTTTATAACCTCTGGCTTAGACCCACTTGTTTTGTTTTTCTTTATTTCTTCTTCATTCTGTGAAACAAACCCACCCAAAAAGAAGCTTCCAAACCTAGAGTGGGGGAGGGAAAAGGTTAGGGTGGGTAGGTGAGGTCTATTAAATCTCTTGTCATATCACATCAATGTTTCTCTCTTACATTGATGTTTCTCTCTCTCTCCCTCTCCCTCCCTCGTCCCCTCCCCATTCCTCTCTCTCTAAAATCAATACACATATCCTCAGCCAAAGCTTTAAAAAAAAATAATGGGCAGAGTCAGAATTTGAACCCAAGCAGTCCAAGATGCCTCGTCTGTCTAATGGATTAAGTTTGATCAAATTAAATATTCTAAGTCATTTTCATGGCAGCCATTAATAAAGACACTAAGTATATAAAAATCTCAGCATTACAAAGACTAGAAAAATGTATTTCTGTTAATTCAGAAAATGATAAAAAAGAATTATCAATCATAAACTATCACTTATGTAAAAAGGCACTCTTTTTTTGTAGATGCAGGTCATTCAATGACAAGTAATTAAATAGGAAGTCATTGGAACAAATTGTATGCTGTTCTCAAGTCATGGCTCATAGAGAGGCATCATTTAACAAGTAACATATGTCATGCAAAGATGAGTCAATTTCTAAAAATCATTAGTGAATTTATAAATTAGGAAAATTGGATGAACTATTTATGCTATAACAAACCTCATTTGACAAGTAATTTCATGATTCATATTATTTACAGAATAAAAGCAGTTTTTCTAATATATGTGGTAACATGATAATATACCAGTTGTTAAGTATTTTCACATCATAGTGATTCCAGAACCATGCAGCTTTCTTAAAAGCTGTTTTTCTTAATCTATTATGATACCAATAACTGAGTTAAATTTCTTGTTATCATAAATCTATTTTCCTTATGAAACAAGGATTTACAATTCACATCGTAAATATGAGACTACCTTAGATGTGGGATACACACTTCAGATAGTCTTAGCTGATTTTTAATATCAATAAACAAAAACATAAGTATTTCCATTCTCATTGGAAAACGAAGACACAAGTAGATACCTTTTACTCAACCATTTTTCTGCTTCAACTGTAAAAAAAATCAGAAAGCACTCATTATATAGACCCCAGAGTACCAATACTTTGTCTTTTCCTGTGTAATCAATGTGTTGAACAAGCATAACATATAAATTGTGATCAAAACACAAATTTACTTTCATCTCTCACAGTATCTTTAAAAATTATGGAAGAAATCTTTCCATGCCTCAAGCTGAAGACATGGGCAAATTTGTGACTTTTTAGTCATCCTCAGATAATAAAATGCTGGTGTTAAAAAGAATCTCAATTATTTAAAAAAGAGTCTCAATTCAGAAATTAAAATGTCCAGCCTATGGAACAGTCAGAACTATGATGCTTTTGGCTAGAGTGGTCTCATAATGTTTGTACCTTCTTAAATAGAAAATGAGTAAATGCACAAACATTTGTTGAGTGCTACAAGCTCATGTGCTCCAGTGCCCTCAAGGCATTCGAGAGTCAAGTGAAGGAGACAGAGCATGTACAACACAGTACAGCCCAGGACAAGCAATGATAAGTGGTAGAAACCCAAGTTCACATGAAAACCTATAGGACAAAGGGAGTCCAAGAAATAAGACTTTCACTGTGACTCATGCTGCCAGATGACAAAGGGGTGGAAGAGGATTTCTTAAGCAAAGGCCCAAAGACATGAATAAAGGACACAGTCTGAGAACATGAAATTAATTGCTGTATGTGGAACATAGGTGTGTCAGAAGAAATATGTCCAGTGGGAAAAAAGCTTGGGGACAGATTTTGGGTCTTTTATCATGTTCTTAAGTTTGGATCCTATTATGTGGGCTAAGCAGTCACTAAAGGTCTTTCAGAAGAAAGGACATGATTAGTTCTGAATCTTAGAAGAGTAATTTTAGCAACAATGTGGAGATTGAACTGGAGAGAAGCCACTAGAACTGGTGAAATCAGGGAGAGTTGACTACAACCTGAGCCGGGAGAGTGGCAGCAAAGGGCTGGAGAAAGGAAGATGCTTAAGACACTTTGAAATAAAAGGGACAAAACTTGAAAAACATAGGATGTGAACTGTTTAATACAGAAGTAGAAACGTGAGGTTTGTAACTTGGGCAAACAAGCAGTTGATAATGCCATTAATGAAGATGAAGTATGCAGGTGAGAAAGATGAGGTGTCAGTGAAGTATCCATGCGGAAATACCATAAACTTGTTAATTCACATCTGGACCTTAGAAGTGGAATCATGACCAAAGACGGATATATCAGTGTCTCCCCAGGTCTGAGTGGTCTCAAGCCAGAGGGAGTAAATAAGATCAAGAGGACTGGCTTGCCCCAATTATCTGGAGCCCAACCATATTGATCAATTATGAACAATGCTCTCACCATTCATCCCAAGACATGGTTCCCTCTGAGTTCAGGCGTTATTTACTCATTAAGATTAATCTAGTCGACAATGAATGCAATGTTGGTGACCACCCCAGATCTATGACCTTCTTGTACTGGATTCCTGCAGATGTTGCTTGTTCTAGGGAAAGTTAGAGAAGCTGAGTTTCAAAACATCACAAGTCCATAAGGTGCAGATGGAAGCAGTCGCTCCTTACATCACTGCAGTTATTTTATACTCCACTCTTCTATGTCATTAGCAGTGCTGATTCATAAATGGTCCATTGCCTCTAAGATTCTTTCATCTCAAGTGGAAAGAGGGTCTTTTGTTTTCTAATTTTTAAATTAATTCTTGGCATTCACTAATTAGACACCAGGTATCTTGGTTCCATTTGTTTTGTTTAGGGATGAAACATCAAATGATCTAGGAATAACATTCTTAAAATCAAGTCAGCAAGGGCCAGTACAAAATCATTACTTTTACCATACTACCAGGATATTTGATATTTGTTCTCCTTTCCTCATTTTCCCAGGCTCATAATCTGAAACAGAGCTTTGAAAAATGCCTAACATATAAATGGCATTAGTCTTGAAGAATGGATGAACTGATGTAGGCTGGACTCACAAAGGGAGAAGAGTTAAAAAGACCAAATTAAACTTAGTGTAAGTCCTATATTTAAGAAGCAACCAGTGGGGGGAAAAAAGGAGTTGATCATAAAAATCAAGTACCAGCCATTTGAGGAATGGTAGTAAGAAAAATGTCACAGAAGCCACAGGGGTGGATGTGAAGGGATATTGCAAAGGGTTAAAATCCAGAGATCCTGCCCAGTGTGAGAAATGAGAAGCTGCTGAGTTTTAGGATAAATCATTCAGTGACTTTGCAGAACAATGATGGATGTTAACAATAGAATATGGGGGATCCAAGGCGGCTGCAGAGTAGTTGGAAGCTCTGCCAATTTGCTCCCAGGTCCGGACTGGTCTTGCAGTTAAACCACAGAGCAATCAACTTGAAAATCCAGAGGAGAATGAGTGAGAGCATGTGTGAGTGAGAGAGAGCCTGAGGACTGTGTGTGAGTGGGCACGGGCCTGCCCCCCTAACAGGGCACTCCTGAGCAGGCAGCCTGGGATCTTCTAGCAGAACAACTGCCACCTCCACTGCTCAACCCAGCACTTCCAGCTGCACAGATTCAGGGCAGTTGTGGATTCGCTCAGGAGCCCCCAGCTTGGGGGGCGGAGAGAGACAGCCAGGGAGGTGCTGACTGCAGAAACAGTGCAGTGGGAGCAGGCCCACCTGAGGCCGAGAATCAAGGGAGAGAGCAGGAGAGCACCCTGCCACTGCCCCGTGTTACAGTATCCCTGCGAGACTCTTCGCAGTGCCAGCTGGGAGAGAGCCAGAGAGAAGTCTTATCCGAAACTGTTGGAGGCTCTGGCAAGCTGTGGCCAGCCCTGACTGAGAGAGACTTTGTGATTTTGGGGGAGGGGGACGCATGGAGAACATGCACCCCAGGGCTTGGGGCTACAGAGTGGGGACCACACAAAAACTCTTTCAAAAGAGGAGCTGAGGCAAGACTTGAGACTTGGCAGGGACCCGGAGATTGTGTGTGTGTGTGTGTGTGTGTGTGTGTGTGTGTGTGTGTGTGTGCATGCACAGTGTGCACACGTGTGCAGAGGAGCTCTGACAATAAAGAACTTAGAGGGATAGAGTCACACTGAAGGGACTGTGGGACCCAACCCAGCATGGCTGGCATGCAGGGGACTGTATAGAGGGTACAGTTCAGCCAAGTTTCCTGAAAGAGAGCAACAAGCTGGGGCTAGACGTCCAAGAGCTGAATGCCTGAGATTCGCTGCATCCAGACAGGTCCCCTCACAGCCAGGCAAGGCCGACCCCCACCTGCAGGATTATAGGCTGTACAGATCGGTGAGGCCAGGCTCAGGAGTCTCCTGCTGGGCGCATTTCCCCAGAGAAAAGAAGAAAAAGCATTTTACCAGACACTACAAGCTATACTGTTCCTCAGACCCTAATCGCTGAAACCAGCAGAGCAGAGAGATTAGAGACAGATGCAACAACCCACCCCGCCTTAGCACCTAGACATAACTGCTGTCTGCACCAGGCAGCAAAGAGTGGCCCCTTGTACACAGATTGGCCTCTCACAGGAAACAGACAGCTAATTCACCGGAAGCCATACATTATTGGAAATAATCTGGGACAGACCAAGATGAGTGGTGAGACAGTAGGGAAACATTTCTGCCATCTTCCCTGAAGACTGAACAGTGACCCTGGGAGGACATAAGTTTCCCACCTTCTGTATCGCACCAGGGCCCCCTCCAGAGGTAGGTGGGGAAGGTCCTGGAAGACCTCTTGGGTCATTAAACAAATTGTTCCTGGGCCCTGGGCTGATGGAAAGCTGGCAGAGCAGAACAGTGGGGACCAGCCAAATCTGAAGGAGACAGACATAGACTGTGGATCACTTGCAGTATGGAACAGGCTGCCTAGGGCCAGCCTCGGACACCATCTGACATCACCAGGGGCAGATCCAGAAAGAGAAGATAGTGATAAACACTGGATCCTACTGACATGATTTCCACCATGGTTTTCTTCATTATTTAGTATACTTTCTCTCCTGCATAGCTTTTTAACCTTCACTTTTTCCTTCAAGTGTGGACCTATTATTTCACTAGTTTTTATATGTTACATCTCTTATTTTGCTCCTCCCTTCTCTTACTCCATTTTACCTTCTTCCTTCCTCATCTTATATTTGTTATCATTTTTTTCTCTTCCTATGACTTGTTTCTGTTCTACATGCTTACCATTTCTCCCCCACTCCACCCTCTCAAAACCATTTTTCTTGTCATTAGATACCTCACATTATGTTTCCCAGTCATAAAATACCCTTACTCTCTCTCCACCTTTGTCAGCCTTTGCTCATTTGTTGTTGATATGGTGGTTGTTGCTGCATTTCTTCAATTTTATTTCTAGATCTTAATTATTTTTGTATTTCAAATCTCATCTCTTGTACTCAATTTTGCCTTCTTCCTCCCGTTTCTTTTTTTTTCATTTAAATTTTTATTTTTGCCTGTCTTAGCCTGATCTTCAATCCTCACTCTTATTATTTCTTCTTCCTCTACCCTCTCAAAGTCATTTTTCTTTCCTTGAGACATCTCTTAAGCTTTTTTTTCTTTCTTTTTTTTTCTTATTCCAATTCCGCTTATATTAATCTTTGCTCATTTGTTGTTCATATTGCTGTGGTGGATCTTTTTCTCCAATTTGGTTCCTGTTTTTTCACTATATATTTTTAAAATTTTTGTGTAAACCTCATACTATACTCTTCTTTTTTTCTTACTCCATTCTGGCTTCTTCCCTCCCTTTTTTATTTACAATGTAAATTTTATTTTCTTTCTCTCCTTGCCTCATTTATATTCCCTACTCTTATTTTTTCTCCTCCCTCTAACCCCTCAAAATCATTTTTCTTTCAGTTAGTCATCTTATATTCATTTTTATTTCTTACAATAGTCTTAATCTCTTTACACCTTTATTAATATTTGCTCATTTGCTGTTGATAGTGTGGTTGCAGGTGGAAGTTTTTTTGTGGGTGTGGGTTTGTTTTCTTGGTTGGTTGGTTTTTTTTTCTAGCAACACCTGTACAACAGCATGCAAGATGTGGTGCATAGTGTGCCCCTTGGTCAGCCAGCCAAAGGGAAGGACCCACCAAAGAATGACCCAACAACCAAAACTCAATTACAACCAGAGAGCCCACATAAATGGCATAAAAGGGCATCCCACTCAGGTGAGCATGGAGACAGTACCACTGAGTCCCACAGGTCTCCTACCACAGAAGGTCATACCACAAAGACAGAGACTCAAAGCAGATAAATCTAATATGCAGAATCACATAAAAAGAGTCACATAAAATAGGGACAAAGATACAACCCCCAATTGAAAGGAAAGGAGGAATCCCCAGAAAGAGTGCTAAATGAAATTGAGGCAAGCAAACTATCAGACATTGAGTTCAAAATAATGGTTATAAGAATGCTCAAGAAGCAACAGAAAGTCTGAATAGACTGATATAAACTAGTGAAATTGAAGCAGTAATAAAAAAGAAACCTCCCAACACACAAAAGCCCTGGACTGGATGGCTTCACAGGCAAATTTTACTACATATTTAAAGAAGGGCTAACTCCTATCCTTCTCAAACTATTCCAAAAAATTCAAGAAGAAGGAGAAGACTTCCAAACTCTTTACAAGGCCAGTGTAATCCTAATTCCAAGACAGAGAAAGAAAACTACAGGCCAATACCTCTGATGAAAATAGATGCTAAAATCCTCAACAAAATACTGGCAATCCAGATCTGGCTTTACATGAAAAAGAGCATACACCATGATCAAGTGGGATTCATTCCAGGGATGCAAGGATGGTACAATATTGCAAATCAATAAATGTAGTATACCACATAAAATGAAACAAAAATCACGTGATGTATCAGTAGATGCTGAAAAAGCATTTGATAAAGTACAGCACCCATTTACAATAAAACACTCAGCAAAATGGGAATAGAGAGGGCATACCTCAACATAATAAAAGGCCATTTACAAGAAATCTACAGCCAACATCATACTCAATGAGCAAAAACTAAAATTTTTCTCCCTAAGAGCAGGAATAAGACAAAGTCATCCATTTTCACTGCTTTTATTCAACATAGTATTAGAAGTTCTAGCCACAGCAATCAGACAAGAAAAAGAAATAAAATGCATCAAAATTGGAAGGAAGTAAAACTGTCATTGTTTGCAGATGACATGATAGTGCACATAGAAAACGCTATAGTCTCAGCCCTGGCTGGCGTAGCTCAGTGGATTGAGCATGGGCTGGGAACCAAAGTGCCCCAGGTTTGATTCCCAGCTAGGGTACATGCCTGGGTTGCAGGCCATAACCCCCAGCAACCGCACATTGATGTTTCTCTCTCTCTCTCTCTACCTCCCTTCCCTCACTAAAAATAAAAAAATAAAATAAATAAAAATAAATAAGAAAACCCTATAGTCTCCACCAAAAAACTACTCAACCCAATAAATGAATTTGGCAAAATAGTGGGATACAGAGTCAATATTCAGAAATCAAAGGCATTTTTGTACAACAATGAAATGTCAGAAACAAAAACTAGGGAAAAAATCCCATTTACTATAGCAACCAGAAAAATGAAGTACTAGAAATGAACTTAACCAAGGAGGTAAAAGACCTATAGTTGGAAAACTAAAGAATACTGAAGAAAAAGTTTAAGAAAGATACAAATAAATGGAAACACATACCGTGTTCATGAATTGAAAGAATTAATATCATTAAAATGTTTATACTACCCAAAATGATCTATAGGTTCAATGCAATCCTTATTAAAATACCAATGGCATATTTCACGGATCTAGCACAAATATTTCAAAAATTTATTTGGAAGCAAAAATGACCCTAATGTACCAGCAATCTTGAGAAAGAAGAACAAAGTAGGAGGCATCATAATACCTGATATCAAACCATATTACAAGTCCATTGTAATCAAAGCAGTCTGGTACTGGCATAAACACAGACACAGATCAATGGAACAAAATAGAGGGCTCAGAAATAAACCCATGTATCAACAGTCAATATTTGACAAAATGGACAGGAGCATAAAATGGAGTAAAAATAGCCTCTTCAATAAACAGTGTTGGGAGATCTGGGAGCTACATGCAAAAAATTAAAACTCGACCACCAACTTACGCCATACACGAGCATAAACTCAAAATGGATAAAAGACTTAAAGACGAGTCGTGACACCATAAAAGTCCTACAGAAAAACATAGGCAGTAAAATTTCATATATCCCACACAGCAATATTTTGGCCAATATATCTCCTAAGGCAAAGGAAATGAAAAAAAAATAAACAAATGGTACTGCATCAAATTAAAAAGCTTCTGCACAGCCAAAGAAAACATCATCAAAATGAAAAGGGATCCAACAGTATGATAAAATGTATTTGCCAGTGATGCCTCGGGTGAGGGTTTGATCTCCAAAATATATAAAGAACCCATGACTCAGTGCCAAGAAGACAAACAATCCAGTTAAAAAATGGACAAAGGACCTGAACAGACAATTCTCCAAGGAAGCCATACAGAGGACCCATAGATATATGAAGGGCTGTTCAGCATCACTAGCCATTAGGGAGATGCAAATTAAAACCACAATGAGGTATCACCTCACACCTGTCAGAATGGCCAACATTGACAAATCAACAAACAAGTGCTGGCGAGGTTGTGGAGAAAACGGGATCCTAGTGCACTGTTGGTGGGAATGAAGCCACTGAAAACAGTATAGAATTTCCTCAAAAAGCTAAACATAGAACTGCCTTTTGACCCAGCAATTTCACTTCTGGGAATACACCCTAAGAATCCTGAAACACCAGTTATAAAGAACCTATGCACCCCTATGTTCATAGCAGCATTATTTACAATAGCCAAGTGCTGGAAGCAACCTAAGTGCCCATCAGCAAATGAATGGATCAAAAAACTATGGTACATTTACACAATGAAATAGTACACAGCAGAAAGAAGGAACATCTACCCTTCACGACAGCATGGATGGAATTGGAGAATACTATGCTAAGTGAAATAAGCGAGGTGATGAAAGACAAATACCATATGATCTCACCAATAAGTGGAACCTAATTAACAAAACAAATAAGCAAAATAGAGCCGGGGGCATGGAAACAAGGAACAGACTGACAGTGACCAGAGGAGTGGGGGGAGGGGCACAAAGCTGTAAAGAATGGAAAGGCACTAGTCAAAGAATATATGTGAATGACCTATGGACATGGTCAACAGGGTGGCCATGTTGACTGTGTGAGCGGGGGGTTGGAATGGGCAGAGGAGAGCCAAGGGGGGAAATTGTGACAACCTTAATAGAACAACAATAACATACTTAATTAAAAATATGATAGAACAGGCATCTTGGGTGGTACTTCTCCATTTTATTTATATGTGACCTGGATAAAATTACATAATTAAACTATTGCCAAAAAAAAATACCTTCTCCAGCTCTGAAAGGGCACTCTGATAAGAACTTCCTCACTCAGAGCTTGGGGAACTTCTAATACAAATATTTTCCTCTTGAAAAGCCTTTTGCCCGGGGCACACAATATTTGTCAATGTGGCCAATGGTGAAAAGGCACCTCTCTGCACTTGATCACTCCACTCTGATGGCTAATTTTGGAAGCCACTTTCCATTTCCACTGGTTCACAAGCACCTGCATTTGCTGGCACACAGCTGCTCACTATGACACTGGCTTCTAAATGGATATAAGTATATTCATTTCCTTGT
Source organism: Phyllostomus hastatus (assembly GCF_019186645.2). Classification (NCBI taxonomy): domain Eukaryota; kingdom Metazoa; phylum Chordata; class Mammalia; order Chiroptera; family Phyllostomidae; genus Phyllostomus; species Phyllostomus hastatus. The sequence goes on along the minus strand of NW_025333583.1, from coordinate 15,398,116 downwards.
ATAAGAAAAATGAATACATTTTTCAAAAGAGTAAATAGGCTTTGGTAAGTATATAAGACAGCTCAATAGAATGTCAGGGGTTAAAATAAAATGATTAATGTCTGCTTCATTACTTATTCATTTGTTGTTCTTAGATTTAATCTTTTAATCAATCCTTCCAGCCACCGAAATGAAGATAATAATTCTTACTTTTGTTCTTTTGTTTCAGTCAATTAGATTTGCAGAGTGACTTGTGATTCTCAGATAAAAAGTATTAAGTTTTCTCATTTACACATTGTAAGACTAGTGGGTGATGAGCTGATGAGTTTAAAATGCTCTGCCTTCAGGGCCGGTCTGGAAAACCACAGTACATTAATTTTGGTTACATAATTTATTGTGATTTCTTCTCTAGATAGACTTTAATACATTATGCAATCATGCAATCATTTGTACACAATTGCCTTTGAATTATATTCTTTTTTGATCTGATGCCTGTTTTTGCACATTCATTCATGTGAACACACTCTTAATATTCTACATTTATGATGCGTCCATTCTAAAATTAAGTTAGTTTTCAATTTCTGACAACTCCGGAAGGAAGGGGTGGAGGTCTAAGTTGGCAAGCTAGCTCATACAGTGGGCTTGTAGTTCTCCCTGTTAGATTGCCTGTGCTTTCATTCCTGGTATCAGAGGAATCATTCTGACTAGAGAAGCACATTCACAGCAACACACTGAAAAGAAAAAAAAATCAAGAGGAGATGGGGCATTTAACTGTGTCATGCAAGAAAATTTTTCACCAATAGAAAGTAAATCATATTCAGTATTAGTGCATAAATGAGTGGCTTCCAGTCTTTTTAGAACGTAGAATAAATATAGGAGAGTAAGTAGAATACTTTCTCCTGAACCTCAGACCCACATCCAATGTCATTCCCTCACATTCCTCACCAATCATCTCTAGAGGGACATCCAAGTTTCATAGAACCAATTTCCAACCTTTAAGAGAAAGATCCTAGCTGTGATATCAGTGAAAGAAGGAAACATTAAAAGAAGTCTCTTTGGCTTCTTTAAAAGAATATGCTAGAAAAATAAAGATTAATGTTACTAAATGTAGCACAGCACAAATCACAGAACAAGATGAAACACTCTTGTAGTTTCAAAGGTGTTTCAATCACAGGGTGCTGTAGTCTCTACGCAGGATGCTTTAACAAATCTGTTTTCTGGCGTTTGAAGTAGGGGCTAGCTCAGCTATTCCTGGTACCCCCACCATGACACCTACAAGGGGGACCCATAGCAACCGTTCCTCAGTTGGTGGTATTTTTCTAACTTGCTAGGCTGCAATCCAAACACTGTCAGCAAGAAAATTTCCCAAATGACTCTTATAAAGAAATGAATATTTTTCTTGCCAGCTAACATATTTTCTTCAGCAGACATATGCCTTTCTTAGGCAGATATTCTGGGTAATATCTCTAAATCAAAGGGTGATTATGTGTCATGGAGGGACTATATACATTTTAGAACATGGGCTCAAATAATAATTGCTGTGTGTGATAAGTCAGACTTTTAGCAAAATTTCCTTGAAAAAACAAAAAACTATATCTAATATAAATTAGTAGTCATAAACTGATGACAACAAGTTTAAGAAACAGAATTAAATTACACAGTGACTGCTTACTATTTTCAGCAATCCGTATACAGACACAAAAAGGCAATTATGGTTTTCACTGCGTATGTGGTATCAAAGTTTATTGAAAGTTATTTTTAAATGTCTCACATGCTTCATTATATTGCTTCTTTTAATCTTTACAATAGCTCTGTCAGATAAATATCATGCCCATTTCACATTAAGAAAACAGGGAATCATGGAGCTGAATGGACAGTGAAACGCATGGATCTCCAACTGGAAAACCCATAGTTTTCTTACTAAACAATGCTGCATCCCAGGAATGACATTAGCTACTTATACTAAAAGAACATATTAAAATTTACTGTTTAATTTTTGTTAAAATAAAACCTTCAACCTGATCCTAAAGAGAAACCATCACAGAGCATAACGAACATGAGCTTTCTAATCTTAGCCTTATTGCTTACTGGTTATGTAACTCCAGGCAATTTACCTAACTTTTCTGTGCTTTGGTTTCAACACTTGTAAAACTGAGACACTTCTAGGTACATAAAAAATATGATTTAATTAAAAATGAGTGAGTAGTTCACAAATGTTGGAAATTTTATTTTATTTTTAAACTTTTTTATAAAATATAGTTGGCATACAATATTATATTAGTTTCAAGTGTACAACATAGTGATTTAATATTTGTATACTTTATGATGTGATCACCACACTAAGCCTAGCAATCACCTGATACAATGCAAAGTTATCACACTAATATTGACCGTATTCCTTGAGCTGTGCACTATATATCTTTGTGGCTTATTTATTTTATATGTGAACATTGATACCTCTTAATCTCTTGTGCGGTTTTCACCCATTGCCCTACCCTCTCCCCTCTGACAACCTTATCAGTTTGGTCTCTGTTTCTGTTAGTAGGTTTTTGTTTTAAAATAAGGTGTAGAGTAGTGTAACAGAGGGTTTGATACTCAGTAAATGCTGAATTTTCTATTCCACTTTTCATATTTTTAAAAATCACATTGCATGAAATATCACAACATATAATTTTGCCAAAAGAACATGCTATGTATATTCTTGTGTACCATGTTGCTCTCCCCTAAACATGTATTATGAACATCTTTCAGTTCAATAAATATAGGTTTGCATTATGCTTTTGAATGATTTCATTGCATTCTATTGGTGGACATACTATTGTTATAGAACAACAAGGGGACAAGGGGGGACCAAAGCAATATACTATTACCCTAAAGGAACCCCCCAGGTTTGTTATGTCCACCGCCAGAGGAAAGACGTCTCTCAATGTCAGAGATTCGTGAAAAGGAAAGGAAATGTTTATTTAATGCTATCCAAACTTAAAGTAGTGACCTAATGTCTTCATCAAAACCCCAAGTCCCTTAAAACACCCACAGACACACACAGTCCTTCCTTCCCCCTTTGCCCAGTCTGGAGTACCATATCTCAGGAAAAGAAATAGAAGTCCGTGGCTTAGGCAGCCCCCAGTTCCTCACAGTAATCTATCTCGGCTGGTAGGCCTCCGTCGGTTGCCGGCATCATCAGCTGTGTCGCTGGGATCTCTGCTAAAGCTGGGTGGTGGTTCCCCCTTCTAAAGCTGCAAGGGTCCCCACTCTGGCAAAGCCTTGAAATTCTCCTTTACTGCCCCAGCTGCGTGGTCCTCTCTGCACAATGGCTGTGGGAGTCTCCACTCTGCCAAAGCCTTGTGGTTCTCTCTCCCAGGGCCACAGGAGTGCCCACTCAGCCAAAACCGCGTGGTTCTCCCTTCAATGGCTGCCGCAGCTGGGTTTAAATCCCTGTGCCAATCTTCCTCTGCAGCTCCATTTCTGACTCCTCCCACAATTGAACACACTTGCCAGCACTCCCATATCCTTCCAGCTTCACTGGGCTGCCATCGTGGGTCTGGGCAGGCGTGGCCCAATATCATGGAGTCAATCTTCTCCAAGCTCCCATGCAGGCGCTGTAACTCAGGGGACCTGCCCCCGCCTCTTCCCCGCCCCTTCCCCGCCAGTTGCATCTTGGTGGGGAAGTTACTTCATTCCCTGGCTCAAAGCATGGCCACAGCTATTTAACATACCGATGCAACCAGTTAAAGGTTATAGATATGTTAAATGACCACACCAAAGGTTAGCTGCAAGGCTGTTGCTATGCAAAAACAGCTCTCAATGGCCCTGCTCCATTTGTCCCTTCCTCCAACCCACACCTGGGGTGGGGGGATGAAGACATCCTAATATTTCCTGAACACCTTGAGTTCTGGACCCCATTCCAAATCCCTATTTGGAGCACCCCTCTTGGCTGCACCCTGTTACACTATAATTTACCTAATCATATGTGTTTAGACACTTGGTCTGTTTACAAATAATTCTCCTTGCCTACATCTCTGCACAGATGTCTAAATAGGTCTGAATAGGTCTGTTTTCTTCCAACAAAATAAGCCCAAAATAAAACACACTGGTTGATCCATGGAGCATTTTTTAATTTCCTTTCTGCATTATAAACAAATCTATGGAGATTCATGTGATTTTGAGGAGGAATATAAAAATAATTAAATATATTCATACATATGATTGTGCAAGTAATAAAAAAGGAAACTAGCATTTAATGGTCAAAACAACATTAAAAGGTACACATTGATAGAACAATGTGTACATTTTAAATTATGATTAAAATAGACAAACTGGTTTTGAGTTATTTATCATGGGAGGTAAAGAACATTAACTTCTACTGAACATGAAATCTATTTTGGATGAGGACTATTTCATAAGCAAATGCTGATCAATAGCTTCAAGGTAAAAAGTAGTAAATTGTGTTTCCTTTTTGGGCTTTTGCTCCTGCTTTTCCTGGCGATAAAACTACTTGCTTGGTTAACCCCATTTATAGGACAATAAAGTTATTTCTTTCTGTTTTTTAATCTTTTATGTAGGCACCTTTTCTCTATTGAAATAATGGAAGTTAGGTCACTGTCATCTCCTACCTTTAAAGCATTCAGTTTCCCCCTTGGCCTGAGCTACTTACCTGCTTTTTCTATTGTGTGTATTTTGTCTTCAATTGGAAGCACAGTGGCTCTTCATCCAGTTTGCGCACTAGAGCCCCCCTGTAAAGCTTTGCAAAAATATTCAGAAGCTGCTGCCTTCCCCAAAGATTCTAGTTTAATTGATTAGAGATAGAACCCCAGACAGAAATAGTTTTTAAGTATCGCTGGTCTGATTCTAGTCACTAGGTCTAAGAATCACTGGTTTTGAGAAAACTATTGACCTCTTCTAGAATTCAATTAGTCAGCACAGGGTTAAGCAAATGTGTAGTTTATTTCTTAATCAGATAAAAATGGTACTGATCCAGAGGCTCAACATTTTGGATCAGGAAACAGGAGAAAAGATGACTCTTAATATGTCTGTAAATCAGAAGTGCAGTGTGAAGTGGACATTACCCAGAGGGACTTGGGAAGGCTTGCATGATCTCGTCTCCATCAATATGAATGATTATGCTGAAGATAATGAAAAAGTGTTCTATCATGGCAATTGCTTGTCTTTTTTGAAAGAGAAAACTATGAGCTATCAGAGTTTGATGGGACTTTAATTCAAGTTGCGAATGCACCTGTAGATCAAATTGCCCTCCTCTGGGGACAAATGCTTGCCCAAGTTACTCTGTTGGGTTCTCTGGGAGCAGATCCCTCCATGCAGTGCAGATGCAAAAAGGAATAGGTGTCAGCAATGTGGAACAGAGAAAGCTCTCTCTGCTGGGGGCAGGTCAGGGTCTGGTGTTTGTGCTGTTCCACATGACCGAGTCAAGGACAGAAGCTACTGCCCTGGGAGAGGGCACATGCGCTAGGGAATAGAAGGAAGGAGGACTGGATGCAGCACAGAAGAAGAGAGGACAAGCTGTATCCAGGCTGCATGTCCCTGACTGTGTCCTAAGGAGCCCAGCAGTGCGGTCTCTTCTCACACCAATGCTCCTTCTCTCATACTGTGGGGCACGCTAATGAAGCAACTTCTGAATTTCAGCCCATTACACACAACTCTTCACGAACAAGAAAATTTCATTAGAATACTTAAGTGCAGATATTGCACTTCCACATTTAAAAAAATACACTTTTTAAAATAAACAATTTTATTTTTTCTAAACTGGCTCTTGTGCAGAAATGGCTTAGACTTTAAGAAAATATAAATCTCACCATTCTTTTAACAAGTGGTAGTATAAAGGAAGATTTTTATAAAATATTTTTTCTACACTTAAGTGGGGAAAATTAAACGGAATGATAGGGGGTGTTTAGCATTTTTATCTTAATAAAACAGAACTTGCAATATAGAGACTTGCACATCTTCATTATCATAATATGACAGTGTATATAATAATGAAGGCTGAGGATTAAAAAGATTTCAAGATATACCAATGTTAAAGAAAGCAATACTCAGTGACTCAGCAAACATGGTTTCCAGCATCGTGAAGCTTGCATACTCATTAAATAGAAAAATATGTGATTGGTTATAAAGCAAGAAAAAGAACAGGCTTTAAGATATTGGAGTCTACCTGAAGTATAATATACATATTTCTTCTTGTCTTCTTAACACTCGAGAAGAGGTTTTTGTACTCCTGAAACACAAGGCTGGAATGAATTCCTCTGGAGAAACCAGTGAAATTGAAGTCAAAATAAAGATCTGATCTATTAAGGGACTGACCATTCAGGTATTATGATTCCAAATAGGGGAATCCTACTGTGATATCAGGAGCTAGCATCTGGCCGCCTCCTCTGGCAGCATCTGTGGGTAGCTCTGTATCACTTGACTCTGTGCTTCAGGGATGTGTTGGTAAGATGTCAAATGTAAAAGAAAAAAACAAAATGTAAATGCTATGGCCATCTTCTATACATAACTGGAAGGTTTAGAGAACTTCCCCTCTGAGAATTACCAGAACTGTTATTTGTCCATCTTCCTGGATGTCACTCCTTTAAGAAGCACGTGGCATTGCAACATCAAGGCAAAATGACAAAGAATGAGCTACAAAAGAGTTCATTTGAAAGGCTAAAAGGCTAAGACATCATGTCAAAAGAATAATACTAATGACAGAGTAGCGCAGGCACTCTTCCAAGTGCTTTGCTTATATTATGGCTATTTTAAAATGTCTTCAAGTTCAACACTCCTCCCATTGAGAGGTGAGACCTGTGTTCCTTCCCCTCAACTCTGGAGGAAACCTAATGACTTATAACTGAGAGACTGCAGCAGAAATTTGCTGCATAGCTTTTGAGGCTAGATGAGAAAGGGCTGTGAAGCTTCTACCTCATTCTGTGGGGTGCTCTCTCTGCGTAAAACGCGCTGTAAAAAGTCCAACTACCCTGAGACTGACATTCAGGAGAGGCCATGTATATTGCTCCAGTGGACAGACAGGGCTGAGCTCCCAGCTGTCAGGCAGCTTCTAGTATCAGCTACATGAGTGAGCCCTCTCGGGTAGCCAGACCATTAATGTCTTCAGCTGCCTGAGGCTCTAACTGAGAATGACCCTGCTGAGACTTACCAAATGCCTCACTCACAAATCATGAGCACAACAGAAGGGGTGTTTTATGCCATTAAGATTTGGACTAATCCTTTGTTATGAAACAGTTTAACTAGAGAATATATTGACTCATTTAATCCTCACAACAGCCTAACAAAATATCTACTGTTATTATTCTCATTTTTCAGATGAAGAGAGTGACTCCCAGAGATGTTAAGTGGTATTTTCAATGTCACAGATCTTCTGAGCAGCGATGCTGGCATTTGAATCCAGGTAATCAGGTTCCAGGGTCCTTGCTCTTAAGGATCTTGAAATGGTTGTTATCATATCTGATTATTTTCTGTAATTTTTTCAGATTATCAATAAGATTGAGCATATTGATCATTGAGATTATTAATAAGATTGGAACATATTTCTTTCTCTTGTTTTTAGATTTTATTTATTTATTTATTTATTTATTTATTTATTTTTAGGAGAGGGGAAAGAAGGAGAAAGAGAGGGAGAGAAACATCAATGGGTGGTTGCACCTCACACACCCCCTACTGGTGACCTGGCCTGCAGCCCAGGCATGTGCCCTAAACCAGGAATCGAACTGGCAACCCCCTGGTTCATAGACCTGCACTCAATCCACTGTGCTACACCAGCCAGGGCTGAAGCATATTTCATTTCTCAAATTTTTGTCAGTGCTTATTGATTTCATAATAAATTTTAACATAATCAAACCCATTGTCGATTAAAGGCACAGCATTTACTTTCATTAGTATGTGCCTTTCATTTCAAAGAATAATTAATATTTTTGAGTTCTATATATTTTCTTACATAGCTTTAGCTTTTTGACTTTTTTACAACAAAGAATCAAAGTATTTCTAAGAACTTGGGAGATCAAAATAATTTTTTGTTGGGAACCGCCCTGACTGGTATCAGAAGCTGAAACCCCCGCCTAGGCTAAGGCTAAGGGAACGCCCTTGCAACTGTAAGCCAGCAAGGAGACAAAAGCTTATCTCCCTGGCAGGAATGCTGTTTCTGCTGCTTTATTCATGACTGAACCCCAAAAAGCTTGGTCGGTTAGCCAAAGACGGGTAAGATTCCCCATGGGGGGAATGACCTAAGACAGGCACGATCACTTTGGGAGGCCCCCCAAAAGAAGGACTTGGGGGGCTGCAGCAAAAGGGGGTGATGGACCCTCGCTCCTCGGCTTTGACATAGCCTGAGTTCTCAGCATTTGGGAAAAAACCTCCTTGTCTCCCAGTTGCCTTAGTTCCTTTGCTCCATCTAAGCCTGAAACAATGACAGGGTGGTGCAGCTCTGTACTGAGAAGTGCGGATTCCCGGGGTGATCAGGCCTAAGAAAGAACATGTAAATTACTGTGAAACCTTCTTTGTTTAGAATGCTCTCAGTTGAATGAGAAGGGTCTAAGGAGGAAGTTAGTTTGTTCCTAAGTCTTACAGCTCTTTGACCCCGACTCAATAGACCAGAGTTCTTTGTTTTCTATGATTCCTTACTTCCCCCTAATGAGTACTGTACTTTACCTGAATTATTATGCAAAATGAGCCCCATAAAAGCAGGTATGGACGGTAAATCAGCGCTCTCCCCACTAGGGGGGGTGGCCATTTCGTCCCTACTTCCCCACAGAAACTAGTTTGTCTCTGTGTATGTGTTTTTTCTCACGTGTTTATCGTCGAGCCATCCACAGCATTCCGTGGTCACTGCTGGCCGGTGACCCACATGCAACAATTTTTTAAATTAAAAATTTTGTTTTTCACATTTAGGCCTTTAAGTCACCTTGAACTTATTTTTTGGTAGGGTTTTAGGTAGGAATTTCGGTTTACTTTGTTCTCAAAAGATACAACACATTCCATTGTATCACATGTGATTTCCTCATATTTCATTTTTTTGGAATTTTTATTTTGTTCTACTCTTTAAGTTTGCTATTTCTATGTTATCAATCATGTTGTATTAGTTAGCATATAGTCTTATAATTTCCCAATGATTTCCTTTTTTTCAAATCTATCTTGACTATTGTCAACTCCTTGCTCTCCTATCTGAATTTTATAAAGAGCTTTTTTATGGTTTTATGAAAAACTCTGCAATAAAATTGGATTTAAGGGATAATAAGATACTTTCTGAAAATGAACCTTCCTACCTAGGAACATGGCATTTTTACAAGTCTTTGTGCCTTTAAATACTCTATTATTTTCCACAAAAATATTAAATCTTTAATATTTAATATTTTTGTGGAAATATTAAATATTTTTGTTATATTTACTCCTGGATATCTTACAGAGTCCTTTGCTATTCTCCAGGTTGAACAGATGAAACTTTAAACAAATAAATCCGGTATTCAGAGAATGATAAATTTTATAAAGTAAAAAATGGGAATATAATAGACTATTACTGGAATAGGATAGAGTGAACTATTTTAGGCAGATTAATAAACAGTTCCATATGAGAAAGTTATACTTTGCCTGAGACCTAAATGGTGAAAAAGTGCTAGCCCTATAAAAGTATATAAGAAGAAGAACCAGCAATACCAGGTCCCTGAAGGACCAGTATACCTAGAACAAAATAGAGCAGAAGGAGTTGCATGAGATTTAGTCAGACCATGAAGAACCTTACAAACCCATTTAAGGAACTTAGATGAGTGTGGACTATGGGTTTGCAGATTTGTTCTGACCTCTGCGAGACCACTGAGACTGACCCCTTTGAAGAGACCAACTATAGGGCTATGGATGCCTAAGATACATGGTATAAGTCAACTTCTGCACACTGGGAGTGACCTCAAAGTAAGTGTGGTCAAACTCCAGAACTATAACAGCAATGGAAGTATTATACACTTTTGGCTGATAGACCCATGAGAAGAAGAATCATACTTGACCTTCAGGTTCCAATGGTTTGCCATAGGGTATTGGTGGACACTTGACAAAAACTCTTTTTATTAATTACTGTGAGTGTTTGTATTACCACTAGTCTCCTGTCCTCACACAGCATTCTGGTTCTACTTACTGAAGCAATCTTTTCCAAAACTCAGCCAGAGTTCTCCCTGACCAGTCTGTCTGCCATGGATATTTACTTATGGACTCATCTGTCAACTAGACATCTGGCCATTATCAAAATTTTCTATCCCATTTAAAGTGAAGGATAACTTTCAGGGCTAACATGCATTTAGCTATATTTGTCTGAATCTTCTCACAATTTCCTTTCATAGACTTCCTAAGGCCCATCAGGTAGTTACTTCTTCTGGCCCATGCCCACTCAATCACTGGACACCTTTTTCATGAAGCTCTTACACAGTGAGATGACAGCATCACACAGTGATTACAGTGGAGCTGGATCATTAACTGCGATGGTGTAATTGACTCCAGATTAACTCAGTTCTTAGTTTTCCTCCAAGTGTTCATCTGAATTTTTAAAAAATGTATGAAAGAAGGCAATGTAGATAAAAGTATTTAGGGAGGGAAGGATTCTTCCCAAAAGCCAAAATATATTTGGAGGTTTTCAATGGGCATATGAGAAATAAAGCCACATGGAAATCTTGACTCAGCACTAAAATGTTATTTTGAAAGCTGACCTTGACAGTGCCTGTTATAGATTTCTTCCACCCCCACATGACTCATTGCCTTAAGGACATTTGGGAATGGAAATGCCCATTAGCTCTTCATCTTTTACCATCAATAGAACAATTATTTCCCATGTCCTTAAGCAGCTCCCACTTAAGTGACTTATATTAATTCTTCCAAATCCTCAAGATTACACAATACTCAGTATTATCACAGAAGGTTGGGGTAGAACTTCAAAGCCAGACTTTACAGTTTCTTTTATCACTTACTCTGGAGCTTCAGGCAGGTTATATGACCTTTCTGTGCCTCAAGTTTTGTTTTCTTTAAGAGTTGATTATGGAGTTTTTTTTGGATCAATTGACTGATGTGCATAAAACAGACCTTGACATATAACAATTATTCAGCATATGTTTTCTGCTATTAATATTTTTTGACAGATGCCCTACTTCTCTCTCATCAAATGTCAGTCCTAAACAATGAGTACTGATTATGTCACAGTTTACATAAGCCATCAAGCCTGAACACTCCTATATTCTCATCCTTTCTTTCTTGCTAAGTTAGCTTCTACCATCCTTCACTTTTTATCTCCCATTTTAGGAATTATTCCTCCACCGAAGATGATCAGTTCAGCTGTGCACCAGATATAGTCTCTTCCAGAGCCTTGTTAATTAATTATTCCCTCTCAAATATTTTCAACATTTTTTCTCCAATGGTTCTTTAATTCTGGCCCATAAATATGTCCAAGTGTCTTATTTAAAAAAAAATTCCATAGTATAGCCACTTTGGAAGACAATCCAGCAATAGCACTCCTGAGTATTTAATCAAATGAGTTGAAAAGTTATGTCTACACAAAAACCTGCACATGAAATGTTTGTAGCATCTGTATTCAAAATTGTGAAAAAATTGAAGGCAACCAAGATGTCCTTTAATGGATGAATGGATAAACAAACTGTGGTACATCCATACACTTGAATATTACTCAGCAATTAAATTGTGGCTTGAATATTACTCAAGCCAGAAAAACACATGAGGGAAACTTAAATGCATTTTGCTAAGTGAAAGAAGCCAATCTGAAAAGACTACATACTATGTGATTCCAACTCTGACATCCTGGAAAAGGTAAAACTATTGAGGCAGTGAAAAGTTTAGCAGTTGCCAAGGATAAGGAAGGGATAAATAGGTGGAGCACAGAGAATTTTTAGGACATAAAACTGTTCTGTATGATGGCAATGGCTCATCAATAATAACAAGTGGACCACATAAATGCAAATTGTTAATAATAAACTGTGGACTGGAAGAGAAAGAGTATACAAGAACTCTCTATACTTTGGTTTTTTAAAAAGAGTTTATTTATTTATTTTTAGACAGAGGGGAAGGGAAGGAAAGAGAGGGAGAGAAACATCAATGTGTGGTTGCCTCTCCAATACCGCTTAACTGGGGACCTGGCCTGCAACCCAGGCATGTGCCCTGGCTGGGAATAGAACCATGATCCTTTGGTTCAAATCCACTGAGCTACACCAGTCAGGACTTTTTTTTTTTTAATAAACGGAAAACTGCTCTATGAAATAAAGTCTGTTAATAGTAGTTTTCAAAACCCCAAGTAGGTTTATATAAAGTGTTTCACGGAAGTACCTAGATTAGTATTTGATTGAATAACTGGGACAAGGTATATATATATGTACACCAGGGGGCAGGAATCTTGGGGACCATCTTAGAATTCTGTCCACCCCACAATCATATCTATGCTGTCACCTCTCAACAGCATCCTTCATGGCAATAGACTAAAGTTGATGTCCCTTATACTTTCAATGGGCTCATTCTCTTTCCATGTATTTGTTGGATTACTTTATCTACTTCCATGGTTTCAACTATTTTTTATACAGTGTTAATCAATCTGTCATAATTATCTGACTCTTCTGAAGTCCATACTCATATTTTTAGTTTCCTCTTCATGGTATCCATTGGAATTTCCAATAGAACTTCAAGGAAAACTCATTAACACCCCTGTACACACATATAAGAGAAGAATATAATACTTCCTGTCAACTTTTTCTTTCTATAGGTGAGATCATGATTTTGCTCAGTTGCTCAAAATAGAAAACTTAGAACTTTGGTTGATATTTATTGAAGGCTTAGTATAGATCAGGGACTCTCTTAAATTCTTTACAAGTATTAACATTTAATCCTAACAACATCTGTACAGGAAAGGTACTATTATTTGGATTTTTTGGCAAAGAACCTTCCCCAGGGTATCACATCTAGTATGAAGGTATTACATCTAGTATGAAGTAAGCCTAGACCAAAAGCTGTCTGGCTCAAGGCCTAAGCTCTTAAACAGTATGGTATCTATTTTTTCTTTCCCTGTGCCCACCTGGTTATACAGTGCTATTAATTCTATTTCAGCAGTATCATGAAAACTCATCTCCTTATCTCTAGTTATGCTGTCATGGCCTTGGTTTAGGATCTCATGGAATATTTTTCTATTCTCCAGACTGGTGTTCCCATCTACAACTCTTGCCTATTTCAAACAGCCTCTACAATCTTGTTATATCCATCACACTTGAGTGGGATTGAAGATTTTACTCCCCTGCCGGAAGTCTTCCTATCCAAATTTCATAGCCTGACATACAAAGGCTTCTTCCGTTTGATTCGTGCTTGTATTCTCTGCCTTGTCCCTTTGCTTATACAAACTGCGAGCCTATATCATGTGATCCGTGGTAACTTTTCTTTACATGTCTGTCTTCCCTTCCATATTGTGAGTTCCTTATGAGCAAGAATACATCTAGATTAGTGCTTGGCATATAAACTGAACTCATTAAATATGCATTGATTAAGCTGTATTGAGAATCTTTCTTTTTTTTCAAGATTCACATGAAAAGGTGTTGGGAACCGCCCTGACTGGTATTAGAAGCTGAGACCCCCGCCTAGGCTAAAGCTAAGGGAATGCCCTTGGAACCGTGAGCCGGCAAGGAGAAAAAAGCCTATCTCCCTGGCAGTAATGCTGTTTCGGCTGCTGAACCCCAAAAAAGCTTGGTCGGTTAGCCAAAGACGGGTAAGATTCCCCACGGGGGGAACAACCCAAGCCAGGCACGATCACTTTGGGAGGCCCCCCCAAAAGAAGGACTTGGGGGGGCTGCAGCAAAGGGGGTGATGGACCCTCACTCCTCGGCTTTGACAAAGTCTGAGTTCTCAGCGTCCGGAAGAAAATCTCCTTATCTCTCGGTGGCTTTAGTTCCCGCGCTCCACCTAAGCCTGAAACAATGATGGGGAAGTGCAGCTCGGTACTGGGAAGTGCGGATTTCCCGGGGTGATCGGGCCTAAGAAAGAACATGTAAATTACTGTGAAACCTTCTTTGTCCAAGAATGCTCTTAGTTGAATGAGGAGGGTCTTAGGAGGAAGCTAGTTTGTTCCTCAGCCTTACAGCTCTTTGACCCCCAACTCAGTAGACCGGCAGAGTTCTTTGTTTTATATGTTCCTTACTTCCCCTAATGAGTATTGTACGTTACCTGAGTTATTATGTAGCATGAGCCCAATAAAAGCAGGTATGGACTGTAAATCGGCGCGCTCCCCACTAGGGGGGTGGCCATTCTGTCCCTACTTCCCCACAGAAACTGGTTTGTCTCTGTGCATGTGTGTTTTTTCTCGCGTATTGTCGAGCCATCCACAGTGTGCCGTGGTCACTGCTAGCCGGTGACCCACGCGCAACAAAAAGGTGGCTTCAAGAAATTAAACGGAGATTTTATTTCTGTGACTGAAAATACCTGTGTATACCACATAGTTCTCTCTATATGGAGTACACCCACATGCAGTTAATTACATAGGCAATATTTCTGTCTGTTGAGATCAGGACCTGGGGTCTGATTCTCAGTTTCATAGGTTCCAGCAGTAGCTGTGTTCAAAAAGGTATATGACTATGTTTGTTTGTTTGTAGGTAGTTGGATTCACAGCAAGGGTTTTCTACTCAGGCTGCTTTGCTTTGCCCCACCCTTACTTGTTTTACTGCTAGATAAAAAAATCTAACAGTGATCTACCTATAAACGACACAGGCATTTGACTGTGACAACCACAAGGAAGATGGCAGATACCAATCAAGGGATGAACAGGATCACCCAAGTGCAGTAATGGGCCAGAATTATCCACACTTCCTGACAGCATGACTGAAATGTCCTTTCTCAAGTTGTAATTAACTGATACCCACAACTTGTTAGTTTCTGGACATTCCTGCTTTGGCAAAACAAGCAAGGTTAATTTCTTGTGGTTACCATTTTAAAATTAATTCTCACATCGGTAAACTTTCAAGCTTTCTTTGTCTCACCCAGCTTGCTCCCTTCCTGATTTGCACCTCTAATAATTTTCAAGTACTCCTCCCGCTAAGCCCCGAGGGTGGACTCCTGACCTCCTTCCTGGAGGTGCAAACGATGCCAGGCTTAGAGACTGCTCTGCGGTTCCCCGAAGCTCCTCCTCCCCAGACCTTGCTGAGGTTGGGAAGCAGGACAGGGGACACTCTTTGGGGAGAAGCTCCAAGGGAAGGAAGCGAAACCTGGGGGCTGAGGAGGCTTCGCAGGGGCCCCGGTGCGGTGCGGAGCGTGGACCCTTTGGGCTGCCCCACTGCTGCTCAGCCTGCCCCCAGCCCGCGTCTCCCGCCTCCGGGCAGGTGGGCGCGGGACGCTGTCCACAGTGGGAGGTGCTGAAAGCAAAGAGCGGGCGCGGGGAAGGCGAGGCGGGCAGCTGCTCCGAGCGCCCCCCTCCTGGCTCCGCGGCTCCGCCGGCCCTCCCCTCCTCCCGCAGCCATGTTCCACGCGAGGGGAGGGGCGGGGGAAGGGGAGAGGGACGCGGGATCAGGGCGGAGGGAGCCAGCGCTGCCTCGGGGAAGGAGGGGATGAGAGTTGGGGAGAGCCACGGGAGGAGGAGGAGGAGGAGGAGGAGGAGGCTGCAGAGGAGCCAGCGCTGGGTCCTGCAGTAGGGCTTCGGGGAGCCACCATCATGGTGAAGAGGAAGAGCTCTGAGGGCCAAGAGCAGGACAGCGGCCGAGGCATCCCCTTGCCCATCCAGACCTTCCTGTGGCGGCAGACCAGGTGAGGGGCGCAGAGGGTGCGCAGCGCCGCTCCGGGCCAGCCCGGGCTGGGGGCGCTCCGGGAGCCACCTGGGTCCTCGCCACTGCCACCGCTGCCACCGAGGCCGCGCCACAGCCCTGCAGCTCCCGCTCTGGGGCTGGAAAGCAAGCCCTCTGCATCTGCTTAAAAACATGCGCTTAAAAATATTTCAGTGAAGTTTGACTACAGGCAGATTGGCAGTTCTTAAATAAATACAGACATTATTTAGGGGATGGGGGGCAGAGAGCCTAGGAAGAGGGGGCAGGGAACTAGGGAAGATAATTATGACTGGTTGTGCTCCTGCGTCCAATTTCCCCTTCATCTCCTGTTGTAATCTCTGCCCGGTGACCTGTTGTTTTTCTAGCTCCTGTTGGGCAAATATCAGCTATACCCACTTGTTAACCATTCTTGCTCAGATTCAGCGAGCGTGATGTTCCTGGTTAGAGCCTCAGAAGAGAATGATCTGTCATAAGGCTTTTTATCTACCCCACATCCCCAAGGGCCTGAAACCTATTCCAATAAACAAGAAACAAGGTTTCCTTTATTACTACCACTACTACTACTACTATTATTATTATTTTAGACATTTACCATATCCGAAATTAAATTCTGGGAATCATGACCTACAAGCTGTGTTCATTTTTCAGTTTTAATATGACTGCACACGAGTAATGTGCTACCTCTGATTACTGGCGATTTAGAATCTGATTAGGTAGAAGTCTTCAGAATAAGAGTCGATGCAGAAAACAGTGATCTACGTCTCTGTCGTATATGTAATTACACATGTAAAAGCAAATGTGGTCAGCATCAAACCTGCTGATTAACAGGCTGTGGGGAGACATGAAATTTGAGTTTCACTGCATCATGTCTTACGAAAATATTTCATAAGGATGCTCTAATAATAATTTTATTTATGTTGATAACAAATATCTCTATTAATTTTCCAGTGCATTTTTGAGGCCTAAACTGGGGAAACAATATGAAGCCTCTTGTGTGGTATGTAATATTCACCATTTAATGATTTCCATATTCTGTGTGGTATTTTCAACCCAAAGAAAGACATTAAGTCATGCTGGCTGTGTATATGAATTCACTCAGCAAATACTGTCAAGCACCTTCTATGTGCCAGGCACAGTTCTAGATGATGGGATAGAGCAATCATCAAAACACATACAGAGTTTGCTTTCTTAGTGGGAGGGGGGCAGGCCACTTTCGAACGCGTGAAACACGTAGCAGGCCAGAGAGTGATAAGCACGATAGAGAAAAATGAACCAAGAAAGGAGATCAGGGAGCACTCGGTGGGGGTTCATTTTAGAGCTGGTGGGTGGGTAAGCCTCACCTGCTCTTGTGACCCTCAGACAGACTTCAAGGAAGGGAGGGAGGGAGGGATCATTAAGAGAAGATCAGAGGGAATGGCAAGTCGAAAGGACTTTCAACCAGAGCTGGGGGAGAGACAGGGCAGTAAAGAGAGGGTTGAGAGATAACAGAGAACTAGGGGGTGGAGGGCCTTGCCAGGCAAGAATAAGAAATGAAGTTCTTAGTGAACAAAACTGTGACTGTTATGTAGTGAAAGTTCATAAAATCAGTATCTATGAACTCAAACAAGATAATATGTAATTTTGAACTTTTATGTCCTTTATTCATTATAGAAGTCTGAAAAGATGATATAAAATAATTATTAAAATAATGATATTAATACGGGGGTGGGCAAAGTAGGCTTACAATTGTGAGTACACAGCAACAGAATTTATTCTCCTTGTTTTATTTGCATTATTTGTCTTATTATTGTTATTGTTTAGTATTCTTCCTTATGATTATTTATCTTTTAGGTAATGAAAACTGGTAATTTAACCTACTTTTGCCCCATCCTGTATTTATGTAAAATAGAGTGCCTTGTCCTAAGGTTCTAAGAGAATCCCATATCCCTGCGTGTTCCCATTTCACAAGTTGAGAACAAAAGACATGAAACTGTGAAGCAAAAGGAGTGGGGTTTCTACAGATTTCATTAAAAATTGGAGCTCACGTTGTATATATTATAACCTAAAATGGAAACCTCCCGATTTAGATATTGCCATGAATATTTGCAAATGACTCCACAGATGACCTTCTAATAAGGAGCTCTAAAATGTGTTATGGCCACAAACTAGGATGCAAGCCATCTGGAAAGTTACACACGCACACATACAAACACACACACATACCCTCTCTCACGACACACACACATACAAACACACACTCTCACACTGTCAAGCAGGACTTTCTTACATCTCCTCGTCAAAGTTGTCACATGTATTTTTAAAATCTAACTTTCAAATAAGAGACTTTTAATAGAAATTTTTTATACTGATCTAAAGTTAGAGTAATTTGACACTTGAAATCTCTGAGCCTTTACTAAACCATGCTTACAAATTATACTAGCTTAAAATAACCTTGCCTTTTCCCTCTTCTTTGCAAAGATATGTCTGACATTTTTAATGTAACATGATATCAGATACCTAAGTCACATTCATAGATAAGTAGATTTAGGGATATAAGTGTCTAAATTAAAAGTTATTTTATCTACTAAAAATTATCTGAAGGCTGAGAAATTTAAAAATATTTGGATTTGCATATCCAAAGGCCTTCATTTTTTTAAAAGGTTGGAGCTCTGATTTCACTCATTCACTCATGAAAAGTATTTCAGCATACTTTTCATTATGAATTTCTTTTTTTTTAGTCAAACAGTTAATTCTTTATTAAGCAACATCTTTTTCTCAAGTATTCTAGTAATTCCTATAATACAGCTCAAACACTTGGGATTTGTATTATGATCACTGTAGAGCACACTTACATGATTTTCTAGACCATTTGGGGCATTGAGCAACCATCGGATTCTGTTCATACAAGTCAAATACTTACTAAACTTATTATATATATTTTTAGCTGCACTTTCTCCAACATATACTCCTTCCTCTTAAAAAGGAAAAAAAAAAAACCCTGAGTAGGTCAAAATTGTTATGGGGGTACTAAACTCTCTAAAAATATCCCTGGCCAGGTTAGAAAAGTTAAACCAGCAAAGCAAAAATAGCTCATTTTCCCCCTTCCTCCTTCTGTTCCTTTTCTCCCCCTTTCTTTCTTTATTCAACAGGTATATTATCTTGATGGTTCCAGGCATTAGGCAAGGAGTTTCCTGTGCCCAGTCATTGCTGGGGACATGGAGTAACTCAGGGATCTCAAAGTCAGGTTTCTTGAAAGAGTATGTCTTATTTGACACTTGGTGAACATTGACATAAATTCTGTTCCTCAAAATGCTTTTTACAAAAGACATTTTACTTTGGTATGCAGTTGTGACAGCCTCTCTGAATGACTCAGCAACATTTTATAAAATATTACATCCAAGAACTTCATGAATTAAATGTGTTGTACTCTTTGTTGGAGGAGGCTTATTTTGATGGATATGATAATCATCTAGTAATTGAAGCCATATACTTTGAATAAAAACCTGAAAATCTGACTCAGGTCCAGTAATTTGCATCTTTTAGCATATACAGTACCTTGATGTCATTTCTTCACCAATCAGAATCTCTGAATCCTTATTGTACGTGCTTTCTGTGTTTTTCCTTTTTCTCTTTGCATGTATAGTCCTTTGAACGAGTGTTGGTGGAGAACAAGCTGCACGGCCTCTCTCCGGCCCTCTCTGAAGCCATCCAGAGTATTTCCAGATGGGACCTGGTGCAAGCTGCCTTGCCTCACGTCCTCCACTGCACCGCCACCCTCCTTTCAAACAGGAACAAGCTAGGTTGGTGCTCCTGTGGTACATATTTACGGCACACCACCGTCCTTAGTGTTCACCATTGGTAATACCAGGTATTGGGTACTGTTCATATTAATTCTCACCCGCATTCTCTTCCCATATTGGTACCACCATTGTCTCCATATTACCAATGAGGGAACCTGCTCTCTTATTTTTAAATTAATTTTACAAGTAGTACTTGAATATATCATGCTTCTAAATATTATAATATATAGGAAAGCTGAAGATTCTCACTCATCCAAGATGAGTTCCCAGCAGAGTTGTTCTCTTTGCCCTCCTGGCTCCAAAAGTGACCAATTTCACTTTGCAGGACTGTGTGTATGTGCATGCACCTACGTAAAGATTGTTTTTGTTTTTTACATGTTTCATAGATTTTTTTTACCGCATACCGGTCCATCCCAGCGATCTACCCCATGTTAGTGCAGTGCTGTTTTCCGTACCGTTCGATCCCCTCTTTTGGGTCTCTGCTCAAATGTTGCCTTTGTAGAGGGTCCTCTCCTGGTCACACTGCCTAAAATCCAGTAGCTGTTGTCTTCTTTTAACCATTATGCTGCCCATTTGGAAATACATAGTTGACCCTTGGACAATGGGAAGAGGGTTAGGGTTCAAAGGTGGTTATGTACACACAACAGCCCCCAGCCACCCCTACCTCCACCCTCACAACCCTCAGCCCCCTGACAAAAATCCACATGTAACTATTAACTCTGTAGCCCACCCTTGCATCTGCAGATTAAACCAACCGCAGATTGAAAACAGTATTTTCCATTCTGGTTGGTGGAATCTGTGGATGCAAAACATAAGGATAAGAAGGGTTGACTGTGTTTAACAACAACAACAGAAAAAAGAATGCAACTATAAATGGACTGTTGCAGTGTAAGCCCGTGTCCTCAAGGGTCAACTGTATGTGGTATCTGACTAAGGAGATGTGATGCATGCAGTTTCCTGTCCTATGATAGCATGTCATTCTGTAGAGACTGCAGCCTGTTAGAAAGCCCCAAACCAAGAATGTGCCATCAGTTGTTGCAAGGGGTATAGAGAAATTCTAGTGCTTCCAGAAAATTGAACTGCAGAGCAAAGTAGAGATATTCTTCCCAGTCCCCAAATTGACATCTGTTGCTCTGGTCACAGAGTTTTCCTTAACCTGGCCATGTGGTTGTCTCTTGCAGGCCACCAGGATAAACTGGGTGTCGCTGAGACAAAGCTCCTTCACACCCTGCACTGGATGCTCCTGGAGGCCCCCCAGGACTGCAACAGTGAGCGGATTGGAGTCACAGACCGGGGATCCAGCTGGGGTGGCAGTAGCAGCGCCTTCATCCATCAGATTGAAAACCAGGGTTCTCCAGGACCGCCTTGCCAAAGCAGCTCCAATGATGAAGAAGAGAACAACCGAAGGAAGATATTCCAGAACTCCATGGCTACTGTGGAGCTCTTTGTCTTTCTGTTTGCTCCTCTAGTCCACAGGATCAAGGTAAGCAGAAAGGTAGTGTCAGGCTGAGGGGGAATAGAGGTGGAGTGAGGATGAGCTATTACCCTAATCTTTGTTTGGCCATCCTCATCTCACTAAAATCTCAGCTGCATTTGAAGCTGCCATCAGGCCTTCTTGAAAATTCCAGTTGCTTTGGTGACTGACACCCCATTCTGCCAGTTCTTCTTATCTCCTTTGAGTGCCTGTCTTTTTTTGGCTAGCCCTTTAACATTGGGCCTCTCCAGAAATGCACCCTGGACCCTTTGCTCTTCCCATTCTATCTTCTCTTTGGAAGACCTCCTCTCCAGTTTCATTTACGATTTGTGTTCCATAGGCTGAGGTCACCTAATTCTACATCTGTAAACCGGACTCCTCTCCTGGTCTCTGGCCCGGATTGCCAGCTAGCTTCTCCAGATAGAGGGTGTATGGGCACTTTCTGATTTCACCTGAAATGAGCCCTCATCCCAGTGTTTTGTATTTCAGGTGATGGACCCATTCACATCAACTCAAACACTAGGAGCTACCTTTGAACTGCCTCGTTCTTACCAACACATTTCACTAATCACAGACTCTTACTCATTTTGTCTCATAAATAGTTCTCAACTGTACCACACCTTTTTTTCCCTATTTACTGTATTAACCCAAGATTTTATCATCCCTTCCTTGGACTTCTTACTTGGGCCACTTTCTACCTGGATTCACAGCCTCCAAGTTCATCTCATAAAATCCGACCTCAATACCAAAATGATCTATTTTAAATGAACATCTGGCCACATTACCAACATGCTGAAAGTAATTTGTTGATTTTTCATTATACAGAAAGTGGAACTCCAGCTCCTTAATGTGGTAACTGGGCCCTCCATGGCATTCCTGGCAACTTCTTCCCACCGGCTCCAAATGCTTAGAGTTTCCCCCAGAACATAATGTGGTTTTTTCAGGCCTATTTTCATGCTGGTCTTGCCACCTGGAATGCCATCATACTTCAGCCTTCTGCCTTGGGAACTCCTACTTACCCTTTATAGTTGCATTCAAAGTCCACCTTCCTGCCCTTATACTTTTATAATATTCTAAGCATATCTTTGTTTTTACTTTTAGTTTTTTTTTCTTATTATCTCTTTATGTGCCATTTCTCCCACTAAATTCTGAATAGTTTTAGGGTAGAAATTATCATTGTGTTCTGGATAACTAACATAGTATCTATGCTTCATAAGTATTTAATTAATTTTTTAGTACTTAACTAATGTTTATTAAAAATTAATTCACAGAAAGCAAATAGATCTATGTAAGTGATTCATCTTTTTGTAAGACACTGTATAACTTAATGTATATTTTTATGATTTAAATTTATAACTAGTCAAATATTTCACATTAAATAACCTGAAAATTCTGTCAAATATTTTACTCATTTTAGACCAAATTTAATTTTATCAGTGAAAAATGAATATTTATTATACCTAAGGGATCAACTTTAAATGTGATAATTATATTTTCTTGATTTGATTATATTTCTTTATTTCTTCAATAAATATTTATTGAATGCCCACTACATGCTAGGCCTTCAGAGTCCTGGAGAAACAACAGGGAATAAAACAAAATCTGAGCCCTCATATGTATTTATTTTTATAAAATCCATATGTGTGAAGTAAGCAATTTTAAAGTGGAATTTAAAATCATAGTTGTTCAAGTAGCTCTTTCTAAGCTACTAGTAAACACATTTAGAATTGCTTCATATCATCATGGAAACAGGCTTTCAGGACAAGCAAGAAAAGCATCTGAAGTGTGGGGAACTTGAGTCTGCCAATGTTTACACCCTCTGGGTTTTCTCAGGACCTTTATAGACCACTTGCCCCATGGCTGTTTGAGTGACAAAGAGTACCTTCTCCAGCCAGGAGTGTCTGGTCATGCATATATACATAGCATTGGGTGACCCATTAAAGAGGACTCGAGCAGAGGAATTAGGGTCCTGAGTTTATAGATTCAGCCAACTTAAGAGGACTTACAAAGGAAAACAAGAGAAGACCATAGGTTCTGCAGGTATTCAGGTCTGAAGAGTGATTGGATTTTCTGGTGTTATTCGGGGAAAGTAAAATTAATCAAGTGTGATGCTCCAGGAGAAATGCACAATTGGAGGAGAGCTCAACTTGTCTTTAAGACATAGACAACCTAGTCGAGAATATCTCAAATAAAACAAAATAATGAGAGTAACCATTGGTGAGTGCTAAGTGTCACGAGAGGTGAAAGGCCCAGGATTCAGTATAAGAGCTCACTCATTGCTGCAGTGTCCATGGGATTCTATATGTGTCAAGATTACTTATGAGAAACATGGAAAAGGACTGAGCTCAGAAACTACAAAATCACTGAAATGAGGCCATTTGAGATTCAGTGTCCTGCTTTTCTGGAGACAAATCTGATAAGCTTTGCTTACTATTAGTTCTCTGCTTGCTGGGTCTAATACCACACATAATGCTATGCAGCCTTCTCCATGTCATTTCAAGGGAAGTGAGGTTACTCTCCCCTTAAGGCCAGACCTTCGCATCAAGCTGTTTACTCAGTATCTCTAGTTGAGTGCCTAACAGGGATACCAAATCTCATATGTCTAAAGTGACACTCCTGATATCCCCAAACCTGCTCCTTCTTTATCTTGCCCATCTTTATCAATGACAAAGCCAAAAATCTTTCACACATTTTCCTCTTACACTCTACTTCTGGTCAGTAAGCTTTATCCTCAAAATGTGTCCAGAATCTACCCCTTCTCATTTGACCTCTACTGACATCCTGGTCTAGATATCTTTCCCCTAGATGATAATACAGCTTCCTAAATAGTCTCTCTTCCCACCCATACCCTTAATTCTCAAAAGCCTGAGTGATCCTATCAAAACTTACATCCAATCATGTCACTCCATTACTCAGAATCCTCCGATGGCTTCCCATCTTACCCAGCCATTGCTGAGGCTCTTACCTACCCAGCCTCAGTATGACCTATCCCACCCTATATTATTTGGAACTCAATAAATTCTCTGAACATATTTTTTCTACTGTTCTGTCATTCACTTGCCTACTCCTGGCTGTTTCTTGACACATGAGACATGCTTAGGACCTTGCCCTTGCTGATCCCTTTTCACATAAAGCTTTTTTTGGAAATATCTGCATGGCAGCTCCTTCAGATCCTTTCTCAAAAGTTACTGCTATAATAAGGCCTTCCCTGGCCATCCTGTCAAAAATAGAAATACTTTGTCTGATATATCTCTTTACCTACTTTATTCTCCTTTGCACTAGGTGAGCAGGGATTTTTCAAAATTTTTATTGAATTTATTGGGGTGACAGTTAATAACATTATATAGGTTTCAGGTGTACAGTTCTGTAACACAGCATCTGTACATTGTATTGTGTGTTCACCATCCCAAATGAAGTCTCCTTCCAGAGCAGGGACTGTATGTTTTGTTCACTGATGTATCCCAGAATCTACAATGGTAACAGGTACATAGTAGGTGGTTTTACATACTTGTACAATGAATGGGCTTCCACAGGGAGTCCTAGGGGCTTTCCCACTGTGGGCATTTCGGTGGTGCCTGGATCCTATGGCCAGCCCAAATGCAGATTTATTCAGGGATTTCCCTAGCTTTTCCAGTTGAAGCTTCTTTTGATCCTGAGCTACATTGATTCACTATTTACAGAATCACTTTACTATTTTTTTTTTCAGTTTCTTCTGAGCTCCTAACTTTTTAGATCAGTGGTTTCCAACCATGGCTACATGTGAGGGTCACCAGGGGGATCTTTAGAAAACCTCAGAAGGACTCTAATTTAATTGGTCTGGGTAAGGGAGGAAGTGGGACCTGGGCCTCCTGTGTTTTAAAATCTCCCCAGGCGATTATCATATGCAAGCCAGGATTGTACATCCCTGACATAAGTGAGTGCCTGGGTCTCAGCTGTGTTCATTAATCTCCTATCCCATTCTCTGCTTCCAGCTCGACGGTGTTTTGAGAGGCTGAGTTGTTTAACATGTAATCCAGGAATGCCATATATCTGTACTTACACAATATGAGAAAGCGTCTTAAACCTAGTCTCTCAAAATGATGTGATGATGAAACACCGAATGTGCTCCCTGCAAAAGACCTTAAATTGTAGAAAAACTGAATGAGTTTAGGTTGTAAAGTCAGTGCAATTCAGCAAGTAATGTGCACCCAATTCTCAATGTTGTGTTAAGCATTACGATTATGATAGGGGCTGTTGAGAAGGGAAGATGCCTGCTATATCCCTGCCCTCAAGGAGCTGAAGACTGTTGAAAAGGCAACATTACAAAGTAATATACTAGGAAGGATCTAAATATGTATTCCTGGTCCCGTGAAATGCAAGAACAAGAGATGGATTGGAGAATAGAAAGTCAAATAGCCAGCATCTAAGGATATTAACTTATGAGGAAGAAAGAAGGACAATTAAATAATTAAGAGAAATAATAGTGATTACCACAAGGAAAGAGGTCTGCTAAGACTTGAAATAAACAGGCCTCTGTCACTGCTGACACAAAACAATAATTTCTGTGTTTTGTGCTTTGCACAAAGCTGAATTTTAATTGAATTTTAGTTTTGCCTAAAGCAGACCACTGTGATTTCCATAGTAATTGTGACAATAACCTAGGGCTATTGGTTCACCCTGGAAAAACTCATCTGTGTGATGAAAGAAGATCTGGAGGGTCAACCCATTTTGAAAATAATCCCGTGAATGAATGTTAATCCTTGCATTGACTGGCCCTTCCAACCATTCTTAGAGGCCACTTTGTGGACATAGATCTTCTCTCCCCGCAGGAATCCGACCTCACGTTCCGACTGGCCAGCGGCCTTGTTATATGGCAGCCCATGTGGGAGCACAGGCAGCCCGAAGTCTCTGGCTTCACAGCACTGGTGAAGCCCATCAGGAACATCATCACAGGTTCGTGACTCGGGCACCCCGTGAGATGGTCTTAGCAGACTCCCTTATGTGCAGGAATGAGGGTGAGGGGGGAATTTGCCCTTAAAGAAGCCAAGAGAAAGAAAATGTCTCCAGAGAGTTATCTAGGTATCCCCAGTACAGGAGTCACTCACATGACAAGCCTCTCCAAACCAAGAGCACATGCCGTGGTGTTGTGTGACTTTACGTAAGTCATTTAAACTTCCTGTGTGACTTAACACAACCTTGCAAGGATATAATATGTTCAGGAATTTTGTAAACTAGGAGTGCCATGTTATTCATATGTATGATAGGTTGTTCATAGTGACATACCATGCTTCCTACAGTCATTCAAAAGGAAGATGAAATTTTTTTGTATAGTAAAGGTAGACTAACCCCCAAACTTACATGTATAAAATACATCAACCACGGAAACAAACTATAAAGTTAAGAGTAAACCTTGGTGGTTTAAACATCAAGGAACTAAATAAGTGAAAATGTCATAGCCAGAGTGATCTGCTCAGATTCCATGGCTGCAGTGAGGTTAACTTCATTTGACTAAAACAGTCTGAAAGTGAAGACAGATGTGTGAGGTTAAAAAACTGAAAGTACAAAGACAGCTTTGGGGGAGGGACTGAATGTGGGAGATGTAGGGTGGGCAGGGCAGGGGAGAGTAATGGGGGGAAAAATAGGGACAAGTGTAACTGAACAATAAAAAAATTTTAAAAAACTGAAAACAGTTTAAATAAGACAAAAGAAAAATAAAATATGCTATAGTAAAACAAAACTGTTACTGAAAAAGCCATATCTTTACGTTTATTAAAGAAAAACATTTTCTTCATTTATTTGAAGACTTATCACTTATATAAATGTAGAAGTCACTTCAAATTTAGGTTCTCTCTCTCCTTCCTCTCTCTCTCTCTCCGCCCCCCACCATCCTCCCTCTCTGTCTCTCCTCATACCTGAACTGGGATTTAACACATGTACAAAAACTATTAAGAATTCATGTCCAGGTGAATAGTACCTGGACTATTTGCTTTACCCGCCCCCCCTCCTTTGCTTCTTTGTTGTTGTTGTTGTTCAAGTACAGTTGTCTCCCTTCCCCCCCACCCCAGCCATTCCCACCTCTCACCCTTTGCTTTGGAATCATATCCAGAGTGGGTTTCCTTCCCCTCTTCCTGACCCTTGTGGACTTAAAATGGTGTCCAGCATCTGAGAGGAAATGAAGCTCAGCTTAGACAACATGTCCAGAAGAAAAAGCAATGGCACATGGTTGACAGTCCCCCTGGTCTCTTGCTTTGTGCAGTTGGTAAATCACTTTCCTCTCAGCACCAGGTTACTCATAATTCAAACGGAGCACTGCCATCTTAGCTTCCCACTGTTCTCCATCATTAGGTAAAAACGTAACTGGTCTGAATCTTACTTCAGGGGCAGCTCATTGTGGTCACTAGAACACAGAACGTGGAACCATATAACTTAGACTGGGACCTTATTCAAGGGTCAAGTGACCTCGTGCAAGTTAAACTTGCTGTGCCTTATGTCTTCATCTGTAAAATGGGTCTAAAATATACCATATGTTATTATATGATTACTTCAAGGATTAAGTAAATTGATACATAACACTTATAACAGGAGTTGGTACATGTTAAGTACCATGTAGATGTTAACTATTATTGTTTTTAGTATTGCCAACTTTTTAGCACTTAACCTAGTGAGTCAGACTGCATAGATAAGAGGTTTAGATTAATGATTTAGAAATGCTAAGATTTTTTAATTGATTATGTGATTTCTCTTATAACGTGTTATTATTACATGTCTCCTTTTTAAGGTGAACTGTTAGAATAAGTTTTTTATTTGAAAATAAAATGAACTCATGAAATAAAATGAATGTATGAAATTTAGGATAGAACGTCTGTCTTTGCAGCTAAGAGAAGCTCTCCTATTAACAGCCAGAGTCAGACTTGCGAATCGCCAAATCAGGACACAAGACATGGAGAGGTGAGTTTATTTGAATCGTGGGAGGAAAGGGGGCAGCCATTCCTCAGATGCAGTGTAGTGTGAAGGGTAGCACCTAAGTTCTGTAATGATGAACTTGGTTTCAATGCCGGCTCCTCAATGTGAAACTTTAAATAGCCTCAGGTTTCCCATCTGTCAATGTGGAAAATAATTGTATGCACTCCCCAGAAATGTGGGTGGGGTGCTGAAACAAGGCAGTGTACAACTATTGGTTTATCTCAATGGCTAGCATGTAACATTAAATGTTAGCTGTCATTATTTATCCCAGGTTAACTAAGGTATCATCTTGTTCTCAGTCAATTATTGAATACCCTAATATTTATTAGACAACTTGAATATAGGTGCAATAGTGCTTTAGCAGGGAGGAGGGAGTAGAAGAGTCATAAGATACCATCCTACCTTTAAGGAATCTCAAAGTTTAATGAGAAATCAAGACCAATACACATAAAACAGAAGATGCACAATAAAACAGAATATAACTCAAGGGAAATTTGTCATTCACTGTTTGATTTGAAAAAAGAAAGAAATGAAGGCAAGAATAGTTCAAAGCTACTTCCACTAACTTAGCTCATGTTCATATGACCTGCCTTCACTTCCAATTTGACATGCATAAAATAAAACTTGCTGGCTTCCATCAAAGCAGGATCCTCTTTTCAAATGATGGAGTATTCCTGCTAGGAGTCTCATCATCTTTTATACCCTCCAAACTGGAGATTTCCAAGTCCCATGATATCCACTACTTACTGAGTAATTGCTAAATACAGATGCTGTGATTTAGATGTGATATTTTATCTCATCTAAGATGTGTTTTTTCACTTTTAACATCTTTGAAATTGAGTCTTCTTGATGTTCTGTAGCTTCTTACAATCTCCCTGCTTGATAACACTCTTGATATAGTTGTCATTGTTATGCAGCAAGAATTTGGTCATTTCCAGCATCTGAATTTGAGGAATCAGGGTTAGTGGCCTTAGAAGAATATGTCAGAGGGAATAATGGAGTACTCTTTTACAAAATAACACTCTTCATATAGAGAAAGTCATTCTATGGAGAAACATATATCAACCACTCTGAATTGAAATACCTTAATTTAAAAAAATGTTAGGAGTACCTACCCAATTTATCACACTTACATTTTCCTTTTGACATATACATAGAATGGATATATAATGAAAAGCTATGCCTACATATGCTTGAGATAACCCCTTTAATAGGTATAAAATAAAAAGTCCTCACTGATAAGTGTCCTGGTTTTTTTCTTATTTATCTTTTTTTTTCAAATAAAATCTTTGTTTTATTATGGTTTATACTGTTATAGTTGTCCCATTTTTTTCCTCCTTTGCTCCCCTCCCCCCAGTCCACCTCGCACTTCTACAGTCAATTCCCACACCATTGTCCATGTCCATGGGCCCTCATGTGTGCTCTTGAACAAATCCCTTCACCTTCTTTCAGTCTCCACCTCCCTCCTTCCTTCTTACAGCTGATAGTCTGTTCTGTGTATCCATGCCTCTGGTTCTATTTTGCTCATTAGTTTATTTTGATCCTTATATTCCTCTTATAAGTGAGATCATATGGTTTTTGTCTTTCACCAACTGGCTTATTTCACTGTTTGTTTTCTTAATTGAACATAAAATAATGGTGTATCATAACTCATTACATCTTAGATACGATGAAATATATAAACATCATATTTCATTCTCCTTAATTCTCTTTATTTGTTTTTTGCTGAGAAATCATACATGTATTTTGTTTTGTTTTGTTTTGTTTTTGTTTTGTAGCTCAGAAGTGCTCTTTAGTCTCAATGCCTGCTTCTACCCTTTAAATCCATGTCCTTATAACTAGATTGCAGCTTGGACTACCTAGTTGAATTTTCTACCTCTAGCCTCTCCTGCTTCACATAAATATCAGTTAATCATACCTGACTAATATTCCTAATAATGTATCATTTATTAACTCACCATTCCACAGAGGGTTATTATTGATCTATATGCAAGGTGTTATCCTTTCATCATATCCCTTCTGACTTAGGAGCCTATAGTAGATCCATCACCTTAAGACCAAACTCCTCTCCTTGGTTCTCTGTGCCTTCTGCCACCTGGCATCGCCTTTCTTAAGTGACCCTGATTACCCCTTCCATTAGTTAAGCACTGTGTCCAATATACAGAGCATGCAGTTTTAGCCTCTGACTCTTGGCTCATAATAAAGGTCATCATATCCAATTGGAAAAACATATATTACATCCCTGCTCTGATGCTTGATGGAAAAACCTGAACTTTGCACTCCATTTTCACTTCTGGCTTCTATTTGATCAGCTCTTACTAACCTGTTGCTTGGTTTCAGCCTCATGACACTATTTGGTCCACCTCAGTCTTGACATATCTTTGATGAATTGTTGACTTGTCACTCTTCTCCTTTGGATAGTGCATATGGAGGTGAAAAGGAGCTGAATCAAAGGAAAAATGAAATAAAGTCTACTATAGTCCTTAGCCTAGGGCTTATTAGAATGGCACCTGTGCTTTCTTAAAGTCTGTTTTCACTCTCTGTTAGATGAAGGCAAAATTCCTTGGTCTGTGACATTATAATTAACTCTGCTGCAATTTTTTAATTTAAAAAATGATGTATGTAATATGATGGCCAATTCTAGAAGGTATACCTGAAGAAGAAAATTAATCTGTTCTCTCCACCTCCAAAAGGGACTCCAGGTGGTCTGTGAAACATTCCAGTCAGATTCCATCTCACCCAAGACCGCCATTTCAGGCTGCCACCGAGTCAACTCCTTTGATGGAAGTCTGTCCTCCCAAACTTCCCAGGAAAGAGGTCCATCGCATTCCAGGTACATGATGTTAAGGGCAAAAATGTATCCCCAGTCGCCAAAAACTAAAAACACATTTTCAGTTTCTTGTATAGCCTCTATTTCTTGGAATGTGTATGTGCATGCTATATATTTACTCTTGGTCAGGGTATAATTACATTAATAATTCCTGAAGAGTGTTCCAAGTGGCTTTCTTTTAAACAAACTGGAGTGGAGGTGGGAAGACGTGTCTGATGTAATGAGATATCTGAATTAGATAACATTTTAAATATTTAAATGCAGAAAGTCCAGTGATCCTACCCATCAAAAGATTATGCTGTGGGGATGTGAAAGGATCTGCTTTAATGTATGAAAACACTTTATACCAGAAGATCATTGTATTCAAGGGGATGCTCCCAAAGTACTCACAGGGAATTGAAAAGTCTGCTCTTTGTAAACATTTTGATTCTACTCCTTGTTAGCATATGCACATGGTGAATTTGGTTACAAATGCTGACACAAGGGAGGCCTGGATTCATGAGGTTTGCCTTTGTACCCGATTGAAAGATCCACCCACTGGGTGAGAAACCCTGAGACCATTTGTACATCCCTGTTTTCATATGAGGTTACTCTCTAGTGGATATTATTTTAAAAGGAGATATTTTAAAAATAGTTTCATTGAGGTATAATTTACATACTATAAAATTTACCCACGTAAGTGTGCAATTTAGTGATTTTTAGCACATTTACAGAATTGTGCAACTTTCACAGTGATCCGATTTTAGGACAGAACTGAATAATATGAAGAAGGCGGTCTCAGGAAGACCTCAGGAAGATCTGGGATGAGCATTCTGGGCAGAGGGAACGAATCTAAAGGCTCCAAAGTGGGAATAACTCTGTGTTTTAGGAACAGCAAGAAGACCACTGAGACAAGAGAGTGTTGAGCAAAGGGATAAGTTGTAGGGAATCAGAGATGTTGTGAAGGATCAAGTCATGTAGGAGCTGAGAGAATATGGTAAGAAGTTTGGATATCGTTCCACATGTGATAAGAGATCATTGGGGTTGTCTGAGCTATGGAGTGCCATTAACTGAATTATAGTTCTTAAACAGTCCAGATGATTTATGGAAAATAGTCTCAGGAAGCAAAAGTTGATTCAGAGACCAGTTAGGAAACTAATGATCCACTTGCAAGAGACTCTGACTTGGTTAGAGTGTTGGTAGTACAGGTGCAAAGGCTGGGACTTGTGGTATGCTTTGGGGGTGGAGCTGACATGACTGGAAGTGGGGAGTGAGAAAAAGAAAGGAGCCAAGCAATATGCACGTGTTCGGCTTGAGCAACTGGGTGAATGGTGATAAATGTATGGGAAAAGGAAGGCAGAGAAAAAGCATATATAAAATATTCTGGATTTGCCTACCTCCACCTATCCCCAAGGCCACCACCATCAATCAAGCTGCTCATTGCCTCCTGCCTATGATGCTACAAGAGCACACTCACTAGTTTCCTCTTATGCACTCCTGCCACCACCCAGTAGAAAACGTACACACTTGTGGAAAACATTAGTCCTGCTACTCCTTCACTTTCACTCTTTTAATGGGTGTTCATTGCTATCAAGATAAAAATGTAAATCCTTGATATGCCCCTCCAGGCCCACATCATCTGGCTGCTATCTAGTTCTCTAGTCTAATGCTGTGCCAGTCCCTATAGCCCAGTAACTGAACTCCAACCTTTTGTGAAATCTTCATATGCACTAAACTTTGCCTCAGCTCTGAGATTTGGAGTATGTTAATCCAACTGCCTGAATTGTTCCCCTGTTTATCCTCACTTAACCAATTGCTTATCCTTTAAGACTCAATTTAAATATCATTTCCTTACTCCCTAGAGAAGTTTTGACAGATCAACCATGTTAAACAGTGCCACAGAACTTGTTTTCTTTTGTGGCACAAATGGCAATCATAATTTAAATACTTATGTTATTATTTGACCAATAGCTATCATTTTTTCTAGGCTGTAAAATTCAAAGAAGAGAGATAAGTTCTTTTTTACTCCCTCCTCTATCTCTAGTGCTTGATACAGGGCCCTTAATGAAAGGTATTGAATAAGTAAATGAGTTTAATTTTCACAACAGCCTGAGAAGAAGACATTATTCCTTCTTTAAAAATGAGGAACTGAGCCAGGTGGCTCAGCTGGTTGGAGCATCATCTTGTACACCAAAAGGTTGTCAGTTTGATTCCCAATCAAGGCACATACCTAAGATTGCAGGTTCAATCTTTGGTCAGGGTGCGTACAGGAGGCAACCTATCAATGTTTCTCTCTCACATTAATGTTTCTCTCTCTCTCTCTCTCTCTCTCTCTCTGGAATCAATGAAAATATCCTCAAGTGTGGGGGGGGAAGATGAAGAACTGAAGCATAGGGATTAAATGAGGTACTCAAGGACACACAGCTAACAAGTGGAAGAGCTAAATTTGAGCCCAATCTAGCCAATTCCATGGTCCACGCCCTTCACTACTCCCCCATGAGAAGTTAGATCTTTAGAAAGAAAATAGTTGACTTTCTCTAGCAACCTATCCATCTCCTAAATTATATTTTAACGGAACCCTCTTTTCTCTTTGGTAACTCATTTTAAAAAGGAAAGTTTGGTTATTTCCCCTGATCTCTCTCTCCCAATACATCTGCAGCTCGGCCCTTATTTAGATCTTGTCTAATTGGAGCTGGTAGCATCACTACTGTTTTGACACTTCCTCCTTTGACTTTTCTCACATTACCTGTTATGGTTTTTGTTGTTTGTTTGTGTGTTTTTTCTTACCTCCATAACTGACCCTTTCCAGACTTTTTCTTTAGCTTCTCTTCCATGGCCCTCCTCTATTGTTGGTATTTTCCTCTCCTTCTGCACTCTCCCACTGAGTGATCTTATTCACTGCCACAGTTTAAAACACTAGTTATATGTTGAGGACTCTCAAAACTTTATATTCAATCTAAATAACTCTTTTGATCTCCTTACCTATGTAATCAAGAGAGTGATAGACATCTCTTCCTGTACCTCACAGGTACTTCAAACTCAGCTTCTCTAAAATCAAGTGTATTCTTCAATATTCCTCATCTCAGTAGATGGTATCACATTGTATGGTCTATACACACACATGAGCTAATTATTTTACACATTCTGCACCTTCTTCCATTGGTTATGTGTTTTGCATTTTACTGAAATACATGATTGCTCCCCATTGAAAGTATAGATATGATGACTGGAATATCTCAGGCAAGATGGTCCTTTGTTAGGATAAACAAAAGGGGATATAGAGGCCTACTATACCTCTTTTCCCTACCAAAATCTACACATTACTCCAGGTGCAGCTTAAAGGGCACATCCTCTCTATGAAGCCTTTTATGACCCTTTCTCCATGCTCTGTTACCACTTTGTTAGAACTTCAAGTTACCATATATATGATTCTGCAGTGTATTATATTTAATTATTATGTGCTAATCTGTCAGACTGGATTATAAACTCCTGGAGAATAGACAGCTTCATTTATTTGTTCTGTGCTCTTCACTACAAAGCCATTTCTTAATTTTAGCATTATTTCCCATCTGGAGGGGCTGAGAATTTTTAAAATCATTAAGTCCCAGATCATTCGTTTTTAACAGATATTTATTTAGTTCATGTATCTTCTTTCTCAACTGATAGTAAGTAGCAAGAAGAAATCAAAAGGCATCTTCAACACTTTCCCTGGAAACCTTAGTTAGGTCACCTGGTTTGTTAAATGCATTTAACCTTCCATATCACAGCAGGAAGCTTTCTGTCACTACAAACAAGGATCCTCCCTTTTCCAGCTTCCAATAACATGCTTCTCACTTTCTTTAAGCCCTCATCTGTAGCCTCCTCAAAGTTCAGAACTTATCTTAGCAATTTGTGCAAGCAATTTATGCTTTTATGGTTTGATGCATTTCCGAGTCTTTACAGCCTCTGCCTATTGTCTGGTTCCAAAACCATTTCCAAAATTTAAGGTTTCATTTTGGTGCCACAGTCTGTATTAGCTATCAATTACTGTATAACAAATTACCCCCAATCTTATTGGTATAAAACAAATAAGATTTATTACCTCACACAGTTCCTGGGGATCACAGACCCAGAAACAGCTTAGCTAAGTGGTTGTGGCTCAGGGTCTTTGAAGACGTTGGCCCTGGCTGAAGTCATCTAAAAGCTTGACTGGGCTGAAGTCTGCTTTCCAGCTCACCTGGGAGCAGAAGCTTCAATTCTTCCCCATCAGGGCCTCTCCATTGGGCTGCTCATGACACCACTGATTTTATCCAAAGCACATTATTCCAGAAAGGACAGGTTGAACCAAGAAAAATGCTTTAGTGTCTTTTATAACCTAATACCAAAGAGACATGGCATCACTTCTGCTATACTCTATGGATTGCACCAACCAACCCTGGTAAAGAGTGAGAGGGGACCGCATGAAGGTGTGACTCCCAACAGGCAGAGACCCTTGGGGCCTGTTTTGGAGGCTGGCCACACAAAGAATAATCATAATGTCACCATCATTTTACATATGATGATTATTGTGACTCTATCTGTACATCTTCTTCATATCAAGTATTGAGTGTCCTCATATGCCTCCTTTACCAATTCTGTTCTACACAAATTCCAAGAAGTTTTATTTAAGTGTAAGGAATTTCTCACCTGAAATACTATGCTTCTGCCTAACTTTTAAAAAATGATTAAAAACAATATCAGGGTGAAATCTTGAGGTCACAGAATATTCGGGAGCTTATATATCTTACTTCATTTTTCTCAACCATAGTAAGCATTGGCAGTTTGCAAGTATAAATATAAAGTGATTTTTTTCTTCGGTGAAATTAAGTGTTAATGGCC
Organism: Phyllostomus hastatus; assembly: GCF_019186645.2. NCBI lineage: Eukaryota > Metazoa > Chordata > Mammalia > Chiroptera > Phyllostomidae > Phyllostomus > Phyllostomus hastatus. The sequence goes on along the minus strand of NW_025333583.1, from coordinate 15,362,500 downwards.
CCAAACTGATTTGCCTTTAAAGACAGTCAATTATAATATCCAACATTTCCTCCTTGTGGAAGGATGTTGGGAACCATCCTGCCTGGTATCAGAAGCTGTAACCTCTGCCAAGGCTAAGGCTGAGGGAACGACCTTGGACCTAAGCCAGCAAGGAGACGAAAGCTTATCTCCCTGGCAGGAGTGCTGCTTCTGCTGCTTCATCCATAATGGCCCCGAGTGCTTGGGTGGTTAGCCAATGATGGGTAAGATTTCCCAAGGGGGGAATGATCTAAGACAGGCACCATCACGTGGGAGGCCCCCAAGAAAGGACTTTGGGGGCTACAGCAAAAGGGGGTGATGGACCCCCGCCCCTCAGCTTTGACATAGCCTGAGTCCTCATTATCTGTGGGAAAATCTCCTAATCTCTTGGCTGCCTTACTTCCCTTGCTCCACCTAAGCCTGAAACAATGACAGAGGGTGGTGCCGCCCTGTGCTGGAAAGGGCAGGTTCCCTGGGTGATCAGGTCTAAGAAAGAATATGTAAAATCCTGTGAAACCTGCTTTGTTTAGAATGCTCTCACTGAAATGATAAGGGTCCAAGCAAGAAGTAAGTTTGTTCCTCAGAGTTTTACAGCTCTTTAGCCATCTGACCCTGACTCAGAATAGGCACTCAGACTTCTTTGTTATCTATTGTTTGATCCTTACTTCCTGGCAATGATCAATGAGCTTTACCTGAATTCCTGTGTAAACAAACCCAATAAAAGCCTGCTCAGCTTGGGGAACGGGACACTCTCCACTAGAGAAAGTGGCTATTTCATCCCTATTTCTCCACAGGACTCGGTTGTCCATGTGTATGTTTTTCTCGTGTTTTGACAAGCCATCTGCAGCATTCTGCGGTCACTGCCAGTTGGTGGCCACGACAGAAGGACATTGTTTTTTCCATTTTTGTCACACTTAAACATTTTCATACATATATGCATTCTTTGACACATTTATGCACACAGTTGCCCACAGCACATGTATGTGTGAATTAGATGTAAATTGGTGACACTTTAGAAGAATGAATTAGGTCTTTTCCCTGCCTGGCTGCTGTGGCTGGTTGCCATGGAAATGATGCACAAAGCAGACCTTTCAGAAAATGCTAATGGTAATATATCTTCATTGGAGGAGTTCATGTATTAATCAGAAATGAAAAGAACTATAATAACAAAGCAATGTAAATATCCTAGGGCTAAAAGCTATCTGATTGTATCAAACAAATCCAATTTATCATCTCTTTTGCCCTGGCCTTGACTGAACATAACTCTTCCCTGAACTCTGAGATCAATGAACAGGTAGGCAGTTTATTAAAATTAATGTGAGATTTCATCTTTAATTATTATATGCATAGACTCAATTTCTGCTTCATTAGATACTACATGGGGTCAAGACTGATTTCCACAGTTCTCTGCCTCAATAGATTACTTCCAAAGTGCTTTTCTGCCTTGGATGCCCTCTTTATAAAAGCATGTCCAACCCTAAATAACAATAACTTGGTTTCCTGAAGCCACAGTTACCTGGAAAAGAGATTAAAGCAATTCTTACCTTTTCCAACAGCCTTTTTTTGTCATAATTTGTTATTTATTCTGCACATAGAAAAAATATATGCTAATTATAGCATATGAAATTTTTAAAGGTATATTTCTTTAACAATGAAAGTCATCTATGAGGTAATTAGGTGGGTATAAACATTACTTTTTGAATACATATTCTTTATTATTTTTACATATTCAATTTAGAATAAAGTTTTTATAAAATTTTCATTTTTTATTCTTTTCTACCAAATAACTTATAGAATCAAAGGATATTAGAGTTGGAAAGGGCATTTCCATCATATCATACAATAAACTGTCTCCATAACATCTTTATTCAGTTTTATAAACTTTTCTCTCACATGTTAGATAGATGCTTGATGAACATTATCAAAAATGACTTCTATTTGTTACTTAAGTGAAACATTGACTACATGTGATAATGCTATCTTAAGTGAAATAAAAATATTTATTGATAATTTTTTTTTATTGACTATTCACCCATTATAGCTCATAACTTAAGCCAAATAAACTAGTATTTGAATATTTAAATAGTTACAAATATTTGCTACAGAATGTTCTTTTTAATTCATTGTTGTTTCAAATGAAACAATAGTAAGCAATGGTAAAGTAAATTTACTTAAAATTTTTGATTATTGAAGTTATAGACATGTTTTTAGTGTCTGATCACAGCCTTGTATCAGTGGAACCTTGCTGTCATGTGGTCCATTCCCACAGAACTGGTCCCGTCTGTTAAGGAGTAGTTTAATGTCTGCGGGACTCAACTGCACAGTTAGTAATTACTTCCACTCAAATAAATTTTGTGTGTAGAGAAAGACATATAGACAACTGACACCCTTGGGGACAAAACTGCCGACATATTCCAGTTGGGGGTTCCATATAGGAATTGTTGTGAATGTCAGCTTAAAGGTACATGCCCTGACCAGCGTGGTTCAGTTGGTTGGGCATCATCCCAAAAAGCAAGAGGTTGCTGGTTTGATTCCCATCCAAGGAACTGACTGTGCAGCTGATTCGGTCAAGGTGTGGTCCCAGCTGAAGACAAAGGCGTGTATGAATGATGTTTCTCTTACATTGATGTTTCTCTCTCTCTCTCTCTCTCTCTCTCTCTCTCTCTCTCTCTCCCTTCCTTCCCCTCTCTAAAAATAAGTAAATAAAATGTTTTTTAGAAAGTACAAGTCATGCATTATATGTTTCTGTAGGACAATTGTTCTCTAATCTTATTAAGAGCATTTATTTTAATTTTCATTACCTGGAGATGTTTACAATAAAGACTTATGGGTTCTTTTCCCAGCAATTCTGGTTAGTAAGCCTGTAATCTGCATTTTGAACAGCCTTGGTCCTCCCTGTCTCCCATGGAATTCTCATGAAAGTAGTCCATTGGCATCTTATTATATGGAACACTGCTCTGGGAATTTGACATATTTTATGGAACTCCCTAATCTATATCACTAAGTAGACATATTTGGGGACACTGGGGTACAGGGCAGAAAGTAAAGGGTAAAGACAGCTAGTACAATGGGGGATAAATAATTCTGTTGAACTACTAATAATAGCTGCCTTAATCACAGCAGCCTAGTCAAGAAACCACAGTTTTCACAGGCTCTTATAATAAGTGAGATGATTGTCACATATACTGGAGGAACCTAAAATTACCCAGCGGGTAGCCAGCCAACCTCATACTTTGTGTTTTCTTTAAAAACCCAAGACTATATCGCTTTTAAAAAATCCTCTTCTTCTGGAAAAGGATAGGTTGGGAAGAACCAGTTAGTCGATGTGTTTTTTAATTTTATTACATTTATTGGGGTGACATCTGTTACTAGAAGTATACAGGTTTCAGGTATACGGTTCTATAATACATCGCCTGTTGTGTTGTGTGTTCACCACCTTAAGTCTCCTTCCTTCACCATTTATCCTCCCTTTACCCTTTTCTATCTCCCTGCCCCCACTTTCCCTCTTGTGATCGACATACTGTTTTCTGTTTCTATGAGTTTTTCTTTGCTTAGTCTCTTTACCTTAGTACCATATGATGTCACTCATATGTGGAATCTGATGAACAAAATAAACTAACAAACAAAACAGAAACAGACAACAAACCAATGGCTCCTGTCCTCCAGGTGCTTCTGTCTTCATCACTATGGAGTTCTTCTCTACTCCCTGATTATAAAAACTGGCCAAAGTACTTTTCCAGAACTATTGTGATTTCATATGTTTGCACTTAAATATTAATCTAGCTTGATTTTATTTGGGCAAGATAGGCCTAATTAGATTTTTCTGAGGACTGAGTCAATTATGACAACATATATTGACAAATATATCCTTGTGCTAAGTTGATGCAGGATCTTTTTTACATATTAAGTTCTTGTAAATATTTGAACCTTTTGTAGCTCCATATTTTACACCATTGAACTCTTGTTTATTCCCAAATCAGTAGTACATTGGTTAAATATAGCGTTGTGAAACACAGATAAATATCGGGCAATTTACACTCTTCACACTCTTGTTTAAACCTTTCTTAATTACGCTCAAATTTTTATTCATCCATCCAGTTAAATTTCAGAACAGTCATGTTGATTTTAGAGATAAATCCCTTTGGAATTTTGGTTGGGATTTATGATATTGTAATTTATAATAAGAAATATAAAATATATTTAGGCTTTGTGTCATTTCTATAAGAAACTGGCAAGATCTTCTAACACCTTTAGAATTTGTTAAGTGCTGAGAGCAAGAAAAAGTGCCTTCTGTTATGTTAATGAACCTTTGGAATGCCTGAGGCTGGGGGTGGGTGTCCAGGAATACCAACATTGTGATTAGAGGGCTGGGACTTTCAGTCATTTGCAGAATTTTTCAGGCTTGTGCAGAGTGGAGGAAGGAGAGAGAAAGCAGTAAGGCTAGATGGATATTTAAGAAGAAATGTTTGTGTCTGTGGTGTTGATGAGAAGTGGTTGGAAGGGTAATCGATGGGATTTTCTGATGGATTGAAAGTTGCCCCTTAGCTGATGTCCAAAGAGTATTCTAGTTCCCCAGAAAAGAGATAAACTCTAGCATCACATGTATGGGAGCTTAGCTAATTATAGAAAGCTCTTCATGTGACTGCCAACTCAGTTAAATCATTAGTATTGTAGCACCTTATGTGAGTGGATTTTAACATACCTAGTTTGCTACTTGTCAACTAAAATATTCAAGCATAATAGAGTACAAAATATCGACATTCAAAACCACCTCATACATAGGCAATTGCCCCTCAACAGGCCAGACAATGGTACTAATGACAGCATTAATGACAGCACTAATGGCAGTAGAGACAGGGAAATGCAACATGTACTTCAATAAGGAAGTTGAAAGGCTATGAAAATGATTCACAGGGCACTGGACCTGGTCTGGGTTTGTGTATTTGAACTTTTTACTGCAACCCACAGTGAGAAACACATTTTATTCATGTTAGGCAAAAGGATTTCGGGTGTTAAGGTGACAAACTGGCCATCCTAGGCAGGAAGCCAGTTCACCCTGAGGGGGTGGGCCCCCACACTTGAAGAGAGTATTCTTAGGTAGCTAAGTGGGCCCATTGTATAGTTACTGTTTTGGATTACGCAGCTTTTAACAGTCACATAGAGCAGAGGCTACAAACAACCTGAGTTAGCACATGCCACTTGGCTGTGTATAACCAGCCCCGTCCCTTTTTGGGTGTGGAGATCTATGATCTACCATCTTGTTGCCACCCAGGAAGCTGCTTTTATCTGTAAGCCTCCTAATAAACACTTGATGTTATTCTGGAGTTGTCAGCCTCTTTTTATCATCTCTCAGCTGAAAATGAAATTTTTCCCAAGGACTTAGAATTCATGACAAAGATGTGAAGGGAAACAGAAGTTTCACTGACCACACAAATCCTTACTCAGTTTGGTGCATTCTGATGATTTTTATTCCAATTAACATTTTAGTGGCAGTCATATCCTTTTGAATTAATCTCTTGAACCGATAATGGATTATAACTTTCATTTAAAAAATACGGGTCTGGGAAGTTTAGGAAAATTTCTTTTATTGTAAGTGGCTGCTTTTTTTTTTTTTGCTTAAATTTTTTATGTGTGGGTAGCACCATTTGCTAGTTGGTAGCAGGATACAAAAATTTTACTTTTGTATTATCTACCTTAAGACATTATACTTGGTAGTTAAGTTTAGATTTAAGATTACATACTGGACCCCAGATGTCCTCAACTTATAGCTTGCATTTATTGTCTATCATTTTCACAGGACCATACGTTCCTCAAGGCAAGGAAGTTAAACTTACTTACCTTCATATCCTCTACGATGGTGTATTGTGCTAAGCAATTACTTAAAACTATTTTGTAGTACACTTAAATTGATGAGTTAAGTAACTAATATGTCATATGTTTAAATTGAATAATAGAACTCCAGAACCATTATATCTCAACTTTGAGATATTGTAAATTGAGTAAATTTTGTAGATATGTAAATTGACTTTTCAAAATGATTTCATTTTCCTCATAGTGTAACTTTTGTTTGTTTAGTACTTGCAGTTTCCTTGTCTTTTTAACATAATTTCACAATTGAAATTAAAATAGCCTGATGAAATACACAGATATCATCCCCAGTGCTATCGAGCTAGAAGTGAAACCTGAGAGCTCAGTTTAATAAAGAGTCACTGTGATCTGAGCCTCATCGGTGTCGTAGGTTCTCATCATTGCCCCGCATCCAGATTATTCACCAACTATATCAATTACTTGTGATTTTCCCACCTGCCCCAATTCATGATGTTTTAAAAACTCCGTACCTTTGCAGGCATTATTCTTCTCACTGAAATGCCATCCGCCTGGATAATTCTTACCACTCTCCAATGCCTCTGCTTCCGGGTAGTGTCTAGCAAAAGTGGAATGAGATCAGTCAGGAGGATATTAGAGTGAACCAGTAGAAGACTAAGTGAATGAGTAAATGAACAGATGAGAAAAGCGCGGTGATAAGCCATGTAGGACTTGGAATGTAGGACCGCCAGCATAATCATCTTTCTGCCTTTGGAAACAGGGTCTCTCTTGTGATACCTCCATGCCAAAGGTCCCGCTATGCCACCTACTTCGATGTTGCTGTTCTCCGTTGCCTACTGCAACCCCACTGGTCTGAGGAAGGCACGCAGTGGTCTCTGATGTACTATCTACAAAGGCTGCGACACATGTTGGAAGAGAAGCCAGAAAAGCCCCCAGAGCCAGATATTCCTCTCCTGCCCAGACCCAGGAGTAGCTCGATGGTGGCGGCAGCTCCCTCACTGGTGAATACCCACAAAACCCAAGTAAGAGAGACTCCAACCATTGTCATTTGAATCAACAGCTTTGGTCATACAGATTCCCTTTTGCTTCTGTATATCTGGCTCTTACTTATTCCAGTGCTGACTATTTGGTCAGGGGTTACTGTGATGTTGTTGTCCTTTCCCTTCTATCAAAGGAGTGTTATCTGAATGCCTTTTGCACCCACTAATCTAGGGTAAGCCTCTGTTGATCCAGAATAATGGAAAATTGGGTCTTAGATCATCAAAGCACTGCTTAATAGAGAGTTCTTGCCTATAATCTGTTGATTACTGATAGCATAAAATGTGTGACACTAGAGTTTTACTGAATATGATTTAACCTCTTTTGCATCACTCAAAATTATTTATTGCCTCAATGTCATCATTAGAAATAGGTGTTTTTGATATAATCTTGCTGTTTTTTATATATGACTGTATATTAGTGTGACGACATCCTTTGAAAACCACTTTTTGATCAACTAATGTCCTTATAGCGGCTTGAACACTTTTTCTGCCCCTCTTCGTCGTCTACGCCACGTGTTGAATACGCAGAGGGAGACATGGTTAGCGGTGTGTTCCAGTTGTTTGGGTTTACTTAGAGGTGAATTGACTGTGTCTGAAAACCATCTGCACATTCTTAAAATAAACACAAGCAATGTAATATCAGACAGTAAAGGAAATATACTCTGTTTTAGTGGTAGTTGATTCTGCCCAAAGTAAACATCTCCTTTGGTGAATCATTGAATAGAAAGCCACATTTTTTAAATAAGAGAAAGTGATACCTATCTTATCCCTATTTTCTTAGCTTTCCTAAATCTGGAGCTTCATGGTCTTGCTGTTGAAAACTCCAAAGAGAGGTTATAATTAATATAAATTTATCTCCTCAGTAGCAGGATTTGGATTCTGAAAGTCTGGATATATAAGTCTGAATATAAATATTTCACAGATATCAACACAGTAGGCATATTTCTACTAAAAATATGGCATCTCAGTATTTATTTGGATATAAAGCCCTGGGTCCTCGCTCACTACACCTACCTTTATTGTCCATTAAGGATCTCACCATGAAGTGTAATGAAGAGGAAAAATCTCTCAGTCCTGAGGCCTTTTCTAAGGTATCGCTGACCAATCTGCGTAGGTCTGCAGTTCCGGATCTTTCTTCAGACCTTGGCATGAACATTTTTAAGAAGGTGAGTAGAGCCATATATGCTTTTGATGTTTTGGTAAAAGAAAAATTACTGGGGCATCGGTGCTTCTGATGGTGCTGCAGTGTGGGGTGGTAAAAGGACCTCAGGGAACAGAAGTCAGCTCCCGGCGATAACGCTGGCTTGCAGCATCGCATCTGTGTGCCTTGTACAGTAAGTCTATCTGTGCACGTGTGTGCTGCCCATTCTAAATGTTGCTGCAGAGCTCAGTGCTGACGATGTGCTTTCAAGTGGCATGGTGGGGGAGGTAGTTGGGATAGCAATGATGGTAATGCACATTTGTATGGTTCGTCTCGTTTTATCGACTACTTGATATAAATGGTTCTCATTCAATCCAGTGAGATCTTTATTTTCCCCATCTTGCACAGAAGAAACCAGGTCTTGCTGCAGTTCTCAGACTGGTGGGATTATCTTGGAACATTTATTCCTGAGGTCATCTCTGGTTTAAAGGCAACAAAACAATGAAGCTTTGTCAATTAAGTAAAAAAAATCTTTATAACAGACCACTAGTTTTACTACTGCCACAACTTCCCCTTATGACTAAGTTACAGCGTTAGTGTAACTTTCCACTCAACAAACATTTACTGAGCATCCACAAGGAGTTAGAACCCTACAGATGGGAAATCACAGGTGTTATTTTTATTGTAAAGGAATAAAAGCATACACTTGGAAGTCAGTTGATCAGGGTTCAAATTCCAGCTCTGCCACTGTCAACCTGTGTGATTTTGGCCAAATGATAATGTATCAGTTTTCTAAATGACATATATGGTTTACCAAACCATGTATCAGTTTCTTCACCTGTAAAATGTGTATATATTACATTTACCTCAATAGGTTATGAGGATTAAGTGAGATGATGCATATGAAGTCCTTCCTATTACAGGCATTTAATAAGTAGTGTGTAAATGTAACTATTGTTCAGAGAGAGAGGGAGAGACCAAGTCTTACAGACTTTAGGTAGTTTGTGAAAGGTGGAGTCCAAACTCAAAGCTAGGTCATCTCAACGGAATATTAGCTCATGCTCCAGTGAATCTACCACTCCATGTCTCTTTTTTTACAAGTATATGGAGCTAATCAAATAGAAAATAATATGTGCAGAATAAGAGCTGTGTGGTGGCTTCATTTTCTATTTTTCAAAAGGATGAATTATGTTGATGAAAAACACAGAACATATTATTGACTGATGTGTGAGCTCAGAGTATTGCTAAGGAAGCAGCCATGTCTGTCTTCATTGATATGCCATGGTCATAGTTTTTCTAGAAATGTCTATCATTGTAGGGGAAAAAAAAATCTTCAATACTGACCACACGTGAGTACCTCTGGGCAGCTTTTACAAATTCGAGTGCCCAGGCCTGACTCCAGAATTGCTGAAGGTTAGGCCCAGACATTAGTATACTTTAAATGCTTCCTAAACAATTCTAAACTCTTATTTATACTGGATCTTGAACTTGACCCACAGCATAAATGGGTTTGTACCAATGCACGCTCTGGATCTTTTTTCACTCTTCTTATGAACAGCAGTACATATTTGAAGTTGTCTGGCAGAAACCATTGATCTCAATCTTAAAAAATGGAACAGAAAATACTGGCTCTTCTGAATGGGATTCTGACTCGGGCACTCTGTGCTCTAACTCGGTGGCTTTCCAGTTTTACCAGGCATCAGAATTGCCAGTGAGGTTTATTAAACACATGTTGTTGAACCTCACCTTCTCAGTTTCGGATCCAGTTTGTCTGGGTTGGACCTGAAAAATCTGCATTTGTAACAGTTTCCCAGGTGACCCTGATGTGGCTGGTCCAAGGACCACACTTAGAGAACCATTCCTCTAACGCAACCCAGCAATAAGACCCAGGGTGACATTTTTACCTTTTGCTTCATTTCTTTCACTCTTTAAACTCATTGTGGAGACTTCTCCCATCTCTATTTTATGATACTCAGTGGCTTTCTGGGTCTCCTCTCCCTAGGACATTTCCAGTATTTTAGGGCAGGTCATGGAGCCCTTTGGGAAAGCAAACTAGAACCTCTCCTTTGCCCTGTGCCTTCCCCCTTCCTTTCACCCTCCCAGTTCAAGAGCCGCAAAGAAGACCGAGAGAGGAAAGGCTCCATCCCCTTGCACCACACGGGGAAGAGGCGGCCGCGGAGAATGGGAGTGCCGTTCCTGCTGCACGAGGACCACCTGGATGTGTCCCCCACCCGCAGCACGTTCTCCTTCGGAAGCTTCTCGGGGCTCGGAGAAGACAGGCGAAGCCTCGAGAAAGGAGGCTGGCAAACCACCATTTTAGGTGACCGCACGGACCTTCCAAAGTAGGGCAGAGCTCGAGTGACCTGTTTAGGAATCTGTATCTAGGGCTCCCGGGCAAATCGGGATCTTCCCTGACTGGTTTAGGCATGAAAGTTGGGCCCAAGAGTGAGATTCTCAGTACAAAATAGTGCTGTGTCTTCACAAAGAAATGCAGAAAATTGAGTTAATTATTGAAGACTTACATAATGAGACAGGCAATGGCCCTATTTCTTAAATATTCTAGATGTGGAAGCACAGCCTTAGAGGGTCACGTGCATTAGCTTTCATTGTGAATCCAAAGACACAATGGATTTAACTTGAATGCTAAAAAAGAAAGACTAATATTTTTTTTTTCTTTCTGGATGACATATTAAGGAAGGCCAGCTTAAATTTAAGAGCTGACAGCTAACCCGGGCCCAACAGATGGTTTCTGACATTTGGCTTAGATTGGGGCTGACCTTGTCATAAGCAACTTCATCCGTCATCTGGACCCCGAGTATGCCCAAGGAAAGGTCAAGCCCTGCTATTTGGCTGTACCTCAGAAGCTCCCGAACACGCCCTCTCACCCCTTTCCCTTCAAAAGACAAAACAAGGACAGAGCATCTTGCAGATTTTAACCCCGCCCTTCCTTGCGGTACTGTCGTCCCTCTCAGGGAAGTTTACCCGGCGGGGCAGTTCTGACGCAGCCACCGAGATGGAGAGCTTGAGCGCCCGGCACTCGCACTCACACCACACCCTGGTGAGCGACCTGCCGGACCACTCCAACAGCCACGGGGAAAACACCGTCAAGGAAGGTGGGTCGGAGGCGGCACCTGCAGGCGGGAGCTCAGGTTCCTTTTCCTGTTTCTTGTTTTTACTCCACGTTCCACTTTCATTGTCATCGGACTCCTTGTGCTTTCTGAAAACATGCATTCATGTGCCTATATATTGCTTGGCAGTTGCCTTGTGGGCCATGCTTAGAATTTCATTACCATCAAGGGTTGTTGGACAGCGCAGTATGGAGCCCATTATGTCCCAGAGGGAAAGCAAGGGCAAGACATTCATTGTTTTCAAAGATCGTAGACCCACAGGGCTGGAGGAGACTGGGAGGATAGCTAGATTCAGGACTTCATTCCTGTCTATCGTGTGCCTCTGAAGGGTTTGCCCACCTTCAGCGGGAGGGAAGTCACTGCCTTCTAAAGTCACGATTCCTTTTCCAGACAGCTTCCACTTCAGATAAATGCATTCTGTGCTTTACGTGAGCAAACATGTGTCTCTTGGTGAAATCTGAGAGGGGTTCTTAATCTGTGCTCTTAACCTATGAGCATAAGTTAGGCCCTCTTTTCCCTAGCCTATATTTCAGATATTTGATGACATCTATTAGTGTTCATTACAGATTTATGTCCATTACTCTAAAGAAAAGGGGGAAAAAGAGTACTTGTTTGTCATTGTTTAAATATACTAGGTAAAACCAGTATTTAAACAGCCACAGACGTGTAGGAAAATACTTCAAATAGTTTAACTATATTAATAAGGTATGTCATCTAACAGTGGCTAAAATCCACCTATTAGACATAAATTAAATTCTAGCCTGGGTTTTAAAGAAGCCAGCTGGAATTCACATTTTTCTATAACCATCATTATTTATCAGGTATTCATTTCATGGCCATAACACCTGCAGCAGTTCTGTGGGAATTGAAAATAGCTCTGAGACTATAAATCAAGTAATCTGTAAAGCTACAGCTGTGATTGTGGTCACATTTTATTACATTTTAAATAATAGTATAAGTGTCTAATGTGATGTTTCCAATTAATATGGAGAAAACGAAGCCATTGCTCTCCTTTTATCAGTGAGATCCCAGATCTCCACCATCACAGTCGCAACCTTCAACACCACACTGGCGTCATTCAACGTCGGCTACGCAGACTTTTTCAACGAGCATATGAGGAAGCTCTGCAACCAGGTGCCTATCCCAGAGATGCCACACGAGCCCCTGGCCTGCGCGAACCTGCCTCGCAGCCTCACAGACTCCTGCATAAACTACAGCTACCTGGAGGACACAGACCACATTGATGGGACCAATAACTTTGTTCACAAGAATGGCATGCTTGATCTTTCTGTAAGGAGCAAGAATTTTTCTTACTGGAGCTTGAAAGATAGTGACTCTTTGGTTCAGTTTGTACTGTGTTGTGTGAGTTGAGCATATCAGTACTTAGAAATATTGGACCTTAAAATGAAAAAGCCACCCATATAAAAAATTTCACAAATATGTTAACCTTCTTAGATGCCCCTTCCCCTCTTTTTGAGAATTACACTAGATTTGAATATTTTAACCCAAAACATTAGTGAATCCTGAACACACATATATAAATACAACGCGAGTGTTATAAATAAATGCAAGTGTTTTTGCTAGATCTCTTTTTTCTATAATGAGAGTAAAAAAAATCTCAGTTTATTTTCTTTTGTTATAAAAGCAACATGACTATAAACCTCCTGTGTAGCAGGGGAAAATGAACAGAAGTCCAATAAAAGAATTAAACTTGCATTCTCGAGGATGCTTGTCTTGATTATAGTTATTAGCAAATGAAAGGGCTGTTATATTTTACAATTATATTTCACAAAATTTTCTATTTCACATTAGGGAATCTGGCTCAGCAAGTAACTTAAAATATTAAAGTAAAGAGGACTTAATTTAAAAATGCAAATATTTTGTATTTAACGTTGAAGGGTAAATAATGATACAATTGTGAATGTGCAAAAAGAAGTAATTTTTTCTTTATCCATTATTGAAGAGAGTAAAATGCTGAGGATTAAAATACTTGAACTTAAAAAGCAATTGAACATGTTTCCACTTTGGCAAATAGTTACCTCCCCATTAATTCATTATGTTTCATTATCCCCATTAACCGTCTATAGCATGGCGAGTTTGGGAATACTTACATGAGATAATACATATATGCATTTTTAACTCTTTGGGTGTTTTATATTGTATAGTAAGCACATAAACAAGGTCCCAAACTAACTTAGATAGAAACATCTGAAAATTATCTGAATTATTTATACTCAAGTTTGTAGAACATCCTAAAGAAAATCAATTAAACAGAATAACTGATCTATATAGGAAGAGATATTCTAAGTAACTTAATCACCTTCTGTTTACTTTTATCTTCTCCCAGGTGGTTCTGAAGGCTGTTTATCTTGTCCTTAACCATGACATCAGTTCTCGAATCTGTGATGTGGCCCTAAACATTGTTGAATGCTTGCTTCAACTTGGTGTGGTGCCCTGTGTAGAAAAGAACAGAAAGAAGAGTGAAAACAAAGAAAATGAGACTGTGGAAAAAAGACCAAGTGAGGGAACTTTCCAGTTCAAAGGAGTATCTGGAAGTTCCTGTGGATTTGGGGGCCCTTCAGTTAGTGGAGCTGGAGACGGTGGAGGAGAAGAAGGAGGAGGTGGAGATGGAGGAGGTGGAGGAGGTGATGGAGGAGGAGGTGGAGGAGGTGGAGGCGGCCCTTATGAGAAGAATGATAAGAACCAAGAAAAGGTATGACTGAAACTACCTTCTGTGTCCTCACAAATGTTGCCCCTAATTCCTTTCCAATGTGTGATTCTCAGCAATTTGTTGACTCAGAACAACAGCTAGTCACTAGAGTAAGAAACTGATAAATCTAGAAATCTCACCAGTAGGTCTTTAGGAGGCATTAGTGGAAAGAAATGAACCTGTATTCTAAATTCAAACACCATGGCCATCCAAGCAATGTTAGGCCTAATTCCCTGGTCATGCTATTCCTGCAGGAGAATATCTCAGATAAATTACATTGCCATAATTCTCAGCCAGCCACCAAGGATAGCCTCTTTCTCAAGACTTTCAGGGTCTGACCTAATTGAGCAGTGTTCTAGTCTTCTCTGGCTGCCATAACGATATCATAGATTGGGTGACTTAAGTGGCATAAATTTATTTCTCACAGTTCTGGAGGCTGGGGAGTCCAAGATCAAGGTGCTAAGTAAGTATGCTTCATTCTGAGGCCTCTCCTCTTGGTTTGTAGGTGACTGCCATCTTGCTGTGTGCTCATATGTCCCCTTTTTTCTACATGCACAGAAAGAGAGAGTGCAAGCTTTTGTTTCTTTTCTTATTATGACACTAATCCCATTGGACCAGGGCCCCACTCTCATGACCTCATCTAACCCTAATTACTTCCCAAAGGCCACATCTCCAAATCCTGTTAACACAGGGGGTTAGGGCTTCAACATCTGAATTTGGGGGTGATATCAGCATTCAGTTCATAACATGCAGTTTTATTTTTCCTCTGGATAGAATCTTTTGGTTCCTGTAGTGAATGCATTTTTGGGGCCGTCAGCTTCAATCAGGGTTAAGGAAAAAGAAGGGGAAAACTTGTTGGGTTAGTTGGCATTTTTATTGGCATTAGTGTGAAAGGCTAGCCTTGTTTTCTCATGTCTCAATCATCACATTCCAGTGTTTTTTCGCTTTCTTATTATTGATTGTTCCTTAATTTAATTCCCTTTGCCCTCAAACACTTGGATTATGACCTCTTACTTAAACTCAATAATTAGTTTTCTCCTTCAACTTGGCTTGTATAAAAGAATTACCATAGCTTAAACTCACATAACACATTGATTTCAATTTGGGGTTTTAGTGAAAAATGCTGTTAAGAAATTAAAATCAACCACAGATTTGAAGCTCTAACAGGTGACATGTTAGGTCAAGTGTTTGTAAGCATAAGATTACACTGTGCAGAGTTCTACCCTCTGCATATTATCTAATCTATGAATCGTCAATTTTTTTCTTACAGGTTATCAGGTTTTTACACCCGAACAGGTGTTCCAATGCTCCTTTGTCTTTTATAATTTTTTTCTCCATCTCTTTCCAGTCCCACTGGATGCATGATTATTGTGCATTTATCCTCTGTGTTTCTTCATCTTATTGTTTACTCCTATCTTCCTAACATTCTCGGAATCTGATTCAAATACTTCTTCCCTAATATTCTTGGGTTTCTGAACTTTTTCTCCAGGATTTTCCTCCTGGTATAGTCATATATATGTTGTTTTCCAATTCAAATGGTTTCTTCTGACACTTAAGATTCCCAACTTCTTAGCTCCTCATACATCAGTGATGACAATCTGAGGATCCTCAGATTTTATTTTAGATGAAAATCACCTAAATGATGGTACAGATCATAAGGGATTTTATTTTGGACCCTAAAATTGAAGGGATCATTTAGTCAGGAATTATGTGAGAATTAGCAGCCAAACACAATCTCTAAGGATCAAATTTATAAACACAGCAAACAATGAGATTCTTACTAACATATCATTTTTTACCTACCTATCTAGGCTGGCCAATAAAAGAGATGATAGATAGCAATATGTCCATTATAATTCTCAAGGGGAAAAACAAGAAAGAGACTTGAGAAATTTTGATAAACTTTTATCAGTAAAATGTAGATATTTCAACTAAATTGAAGAGAGCTTTGCTACATATCCTAAGGATAACTGAGGTTCATTATTAGTATTATTTTTTTGTTTTTATATCTACTTTTTACCCAATTAGTATTTCCATCTAATTTCTATCTAAGACCTGCAAGTCTCTTGCTTATTTAAAAATCTAGATATTATACTAGATACTTGATAATATGTGCTATTTTGATGAAAGTAATCACTTTCTTTGGGTTAGAATAGGAATTTTTAAATCAGATTATGTGGTCAAAAACAGCCACAAGGTATATGTTTTATAGTGAGTTCTACAAAATAGTATTCTCTGTAGTACAAAGAATTTAGGAAGTGAAACCTGACTGTAGGTCAAGTCCATAGTATTTGTGATTCACACAGTTCTGTTATTCCCTAAACCCATCTGTTATTTTCAATAAAATCAGAGGGTTTATCTAATTTTGCAACTGGGTAAATACCAGAAGCTTGGGGAATTGATTAATTCAGAAAGAAGATCTGATTTCTGTGTTTGCCACTGACTAGGATGAGAGTTTGAAATGCTATTTAATATCTGTCCTGATCTTGGCATGTGGCTGGATACATCTTTCTGAATGTCACCTGTGAGAGAAACCTAAAACCCAAGGTCATAGGAAAGTCTAACAAAATACAAACCTGAATAAGTATTTACAAAGAGTTTTTGCAGCCATGGTTTTATTTTAAAGAACATGTAGTAATTCCAAAATGTATGTTAATCCACCTTCCAAATCAACCCTTGTCCAAGGTGACCTTTTCTGAACACTGCTGCCTCTGGCTGTGCGTGTGTGCAGTACAGAGAGACTCTGCTCAGGGGGTCAGTCAGTCAGGACTGCAATCCAGTCCAAGCTTCACCCAGAGGCTGCACCCACTAAGAGGGCTCACCCATCCCTGATTCATCTGCCCAGAGGAGTACTTTTCTAATTTGCACAAAGTTGCACCAAAGAATAGCAGTGCCCCATACCTAGTAATGGTAATTAACATTTGTTTTGCTAGTATTATGTGCCTTATATGTTTTGATTCATTTAATTATCACAACTCTATAAGACAGATATTATCATAATTCCCATTTTGTAGGGCACAGAGTGGTTACGTGGCTTGCCCAAGGTTATGAAGCCTTCCGAAGGATTTAAATCCAAACTGAAACACTCCTGAATTGGGATATATACATATAAGAATGAATGAATGAGTGAATGAATGAATGAATGAATGAATAGATAGATGCCTGTTAACAAGTTTGAGTCTTCCATTTGGAACCATCTGAGCTATAGAGTTCTCAGTAAACGTACTCCATCATGGAGATAAGTGTGCAGGAGTTTTCCTGAGGCATCATCTCAGGATCAAATATCTGTGAGGTGTAAAGGAAGCAAGGTGGGGCAGTGGGAGAAGTTGAAGTGCAACTTCTAGTTGTAATAGAGACCTTAGCCCATTACCACACAGGAAGCTTTGGATCTGGGATGGCTCCTCAAAGTAGTCCCCAAGTGAAGTAAGAGATTCCACCTTTGTACTCCTCATCCCTTTATTCCCTTGAATATCCATTGAAAACAGACTGCTCCCAGAACCAGAGCACAACCTTGGGTGAGGCAGCTCGCTTTAGCTAAGGGCAGCACCTGGAGAAGAACTGAACTCAGAGCTGTGAGCTATCAACACCTCCAGCAGCTCAGAGAATGACTGCTTCAGTCCTAAAAGGGGCATCTGTATCCACTCCATCAGCCTACAGATTACAAAAGTAGGGCCAAATACATAACATTAGGGAAGAGAGAGTCTACCACATTTTGACACATGCAGCCTAGGTAACCCCCTAACCCTTTCACACCCTACCCACATCCGAGTATGCATGTGGCCCCAAAGTTTATGTATAAACCTGATTATGTGACTATGGAAGAGCCCTTCACAATTTAAAAGGAGATTCTTATTTATTATTTAATTTGTTCCTCATAGACAACCAATGAAGTGGGAAGGGAAGCTACTAGGATACTCAATTCACAGGTCAGGAAACTAAAACACAAAGAAATGAGTTAATTTATTGAACGTGATGTGCAACTAGGGAACAGGAGATGGAATCTCAAGTCCGTGGTGCATGTGCTAACAGCAGACAGTAGCTAGAAGGACTAAGGAAGTTAGAAGCGTCCCGAAGATAATGGCACTCCCTCGCTGAGGCCTGTGTCATTCCTTAGTAACAGCTTCCTTATGTTTCTTTGGAAATAAAGCAAGGAAACTCATTTTTGTGGAAGCTATCTTACGGAAGCTTTCTCTTGCCCCATTTAATCCATTAACAACAAGGATTAAATGGGGCAAGAGAAAGGATGGTAACTCTCGTAATTCATGCAGGAAGGGTTCCTATTTAGCTTCAGAGGAAAAATCAAGATGCATGTTACTAATTTCTTAATATTTTCACTTTCCTTGTACATATGTGTTATAATATAGTGAAAGTATAAAATTAGAAAAATGTTTTAAGTGTCAGAATTTGTCATGTGACTTCCAAGTTCCAAACAGATCAGTGCCAGAAATTTAGCAATAATTCTTGCCTGGGGGTACTATCAGAAGCCTACTAATGGTGGGAGCTTCTGGGAAAACATATTTGCCTTCATTACTGAGAGTCCCCACTGTCTCTCCCTAACAGTTTTTCTGATAGTCTGTCAAGGATACAAAAGCACATGTTTTAATAAAGAAGTCTCCATTCATATCCTTTAGCCCTAGAGGGTATGCAAAATGCATAGATATTTTTTCTTTTGTTTAAATAAATCATGTCTTATGTTTTAGAAAAATTAGCATGCTTGTTGAGCCCTTGACAATTCTATTTCCCAAGTTGCAGGTGCTCACTATAAGACAAATTAACGTGGTTTAATCATAAAATAAAATCTTAGTAGTGAAAGGACCTTAGTGACTAAGTAAACAGGCTTCTCTTTCTCCCTTGTTTGTGGGTACTAGGAAGAAAGTACACCAGTAAGCAACCATAGGCTTGCTCTCACCATGCTCATCAAGATAGTGAAGTCTTTGGGATGTGCCTATGGTTGTGGAGAAGGACACCGAGGGCTCTCTGGAGATCGCCTGAGACACCAGGTATTCCGAGAGAATGTAAGAGAATTAAAGTAGATTCCATTTCCTCTCCCTCATCCCTCCAATTTAGGAATGAGTCCTTTGACAATGAGGGTCAGTGTTCCCTAAAAAATACTGAATTTCATATGGGTGATTAATGCTGTCTTGGGGTGGGAGGATCCCCACAAGACATCTCAAGACATCTAAAACCCAGGCCCAGGAAAGTGTAATTGGGAAAACATTTCTGCCTCTTGCAGAGGGCAGGCCAACTCCCAGTTGGTGAAAGAGTGTGTAATTAGAATATGTGAATTGTGGTTTGAAAGAACTTTGCGATGATGAGTCCATTTAGCAAGCTTCCAATGGTCTGTGACAAATGACTTTTTAATCACCTTCCTGGGTACTAGAAAAGCATATTTTGTATTAAAGAAAGTAGTCAAAGTTTGGGACTCAAATTTGTTGTTCTAAGCAGATACGGAAAATGGCCCTTATTGGGACAAAACAGGACTGTAAAAGTAGCCAGTCATGTTCTGGCTGCTTTGTTTGAGAATGAACCTTGACTTCTAACTGTGTGAGATCATGTGCCTTTGAACTATGTGAAACCTGAAACTCTGCACTTGGGCTTGCAAAGCCTAATTCTGTGATGGAAGTGGTCTTATGCCCACTCATTTTCACTTGCCTCCACGGACTGTTACTTCTCCCTTCACACTGGAGCAATGACCCATTGTCTGAGCAGGGACTGTTGTCTCATACGTACATTTGAATGGAAGTCCTAAGAAAATATTTTCCTAAAAATAAGGATTTGGTGCAAATTTTAGTCCAGGAAGCCATTCAGCATATCTTGTCAGAGTTTTGGGATCATGTCAAAATCTAATGCCAGCCTGTTTTTTCTTGGTATTAGGTTTTGTTGTGAAATGTTCACATAGCATTAGCATGCCATGTTTCTTTGTTCATCCTTCATCTACCTATCTATCCATCTATGCATGGTGTTTCTTTCATATTCAATTTTGTTGTATATGTTAGCTTATTAACGTATATGGGGGTACCTTCCACAGTAATTAACTTCTAAATTATGAAACTTGGAAATTTGACCAAGATCTAGATTTTGAGGCCAAAATTAAATCAAAGTAATAATAAGGCAATAAACAGCTGACTTTGCGTCCCCCATCTTCACCCAAAACACATACGATTTTTGATTCTACCACAGTATGAATAAAGCCTTCATACTGAAACCACGTCACTCATCATGCAGAAGGTCACTTCCATGAAATGAAACACTAAAATAGAATGTGTCATGCTTGAGTTGGAGGTATAAACTGGCTCTCACACCAGAACCTGTCTTTCTAAATTTGGAGAGAGTAGAGCTAGTTGGATCGGAAGCCATTCGAGAGGCTGTTGTTACTTCTTAGTCCTCTGTGCTTTTCTCTCCAAGAGTTTTGAGTATAATTTCCTACCAGGTTGTACAGACGGTATTCCACCTGCCTTCTCAGCTTTGTTGACTTACCTTGCAACACCCCCATTATCTTGTAGCCCAGTTTAATATTCATCATGGGGATTATATGTGCTTAGCCATGCTTAGTAAACACGTTGTTCATTCTTCAAGAGATATAAATTTGGAAATTTTTCCCTGGGATTGTCTAATTCAAGAAGGTAGCTATTTCTAGATTTCTAATGCATTGAATTTTCAGAAGGTAGCTAACTTTTAAAACATTAAGATTATGTCTTAGCTCTACCAGATGAGGCCCTCTATAGTTTTTTAAAAAGAAAGAGAAACTCATTGTAATAATATTCATCAAAGTGCCTAGCAACTCCAGCATGTGCTTCCTCGATTAATCTGATCATTAACTGATAATCCCAATTTATTGCAAGGGATTTCATCTTTAGTAGTTTTATATCTCTTGGAGAAGTTTAGACTATTCATTCAGAATCAAACCAGTAAAAGTTTGATATTCTGATTTTTGCTTAAACTTCTCATTGAACTCATTTAGATATTCTAATAGTCTCTCACTAGATTTGAAAGTATGCTGTTTTAGCTATATTTTATAGAAAAGATAGGATAATTTGGACTGCAGGACTTTCCAACCCAGCATTTTAAAGTGCTTCATAATTATCATAATGAAGATCTTCATAAATTATTTATGGAATGATAATTAAATATTTCTTCAGGCAGAACATATTTTATCTAAATGCTTTGCGAACTTCATTTTACAGTAAGCAACATTTATTTTGTAAGAAAAAAATGAGCTTGCTTGAGATCTAGCAACCAGTAACTTCCCTGAAATGAAATCCCTAATTACCCAATGATCTAGGACCTAGTGAAGGAAGAATGAAAAAAGTCAGTCCACCCGATGTGATACATGGAGAGATGGTGAAGGTCACAGCATGAAGCCTATCGCTAATTCATACTTTCATCCTTTTGGAAGCTTGCTTTTCCCTCTCAAGATTTCTGAGAATCTTTCTCTGGGCCTTGATTTGTCAAAATGGTGATATGACTGAAATATTTTCTTCAGTGATATTTCTCTCGCTAAGAGAGGTCAGGAGATCCCTTTGTGGTCCCGGGTAGTACCAGCGCATTTCTGCTCTGGCCTTCTGCAGCTAATGACAGTGGCTTTTTTGTTCTGATGGTGGGGATTACCACCATTTTCTCTGCCAGGTGGCAAAATTATTTGCTGGATCATATGAAATAGAACCTTGAGTAGCTGGGCCTAGCCAGAGGTCACTTGTTTTTCATATCCATCAGGCCAACTTTAATTTAAATACCAAACTTTCACTTTCAAATGCAGGCATGTAAGTAAACAAACTACACTTGCCTTTACTGTGAGCCTCTTTCATGTTTCAAGGATCTTTCCCTTTTGGCCACATAAGAGGACAGTGGCTACCCACTGCCTCCATCCTTTTCACTCCCCTCCGTGAAATCTGCTTCAGTGCAAAGTGGCTGAGCCTCGGAGTGGATGCTCCTTCCCATTTTTCTAAACTGGGATTCCCAATCCTATCACCTACGTGAAGTTTGCACTTTGAGCTATTTTCAATGAGACCTTAAAATCCAGATCTTGGTAAAAATACTGAATTCCCTTTGGCACCAGCATTAGACTTTAGCTTTGGGTTTTGCCTGGAGCAGCCCTTCTCAAAGTAAAGGACTTGGACTGCTCAGCCTGTCTCTGCCCACTTCTTACTGAGACAAGAGAGGCTGGCAGTGCTGGCCAGCGCCAGCCGGCAGGGATGGATAGAAGCCGTTGCATTCTGAAGGCTTCTGTCTCGGGCTAATGGTATCCTTGGCTTAAGCTGGTACCTGTGACTTTTTCACTTTTCTCCCTTCCTTGCAGGCCCAGAACTGCCTCACTAAGCTGTACAAGCTAGATAAGATGCAGTTCCGCCAAACCATGAGGGACTATGTGAACAAGGACTCCCTCAATAATGTAGTGGACTTCTTGCATGCTTTGCTAGGATTTTGTATGGAGCCAGTCACTGACAGTAAGTAAAGATGAACCAAGTTCAAGTTCTGGGAGAAATCGCTGTGAGGTGAAGCAGATAGCATTTCAGAGTTACACTAAATTTCTGGGGATAGAATGCAGAAGAAGAGATGTGTGTATGCATAATGTGTGTGTGTGTGTGTGTGTGTGTGTGTGTGTGTGTGTGTGTGATAGTGTATAAACAAGAGAAGCTTGTGCATCATCTTTAATGACACACTTGGACCTTTTCTAAGGACGACTTATCTCAACACATGGGAATTTGGTAAAGCCGTGGCATCCACACCATTAGTCCCTCCACCCTCACCCTGCCATTCCTCTTTCTCACACGACCTTCTGCTGTGTGCCAGCGGAGGCAGAGATCAAGAAACAACGACACATGGTCACAGATAGTCATGAGAGGCAAAAAAGCACGCAAAATATAACCAGAGATATTGAAATGAAGAACAATCTGACAGTAACCAGAGGGGAGGAGGAAGAGGATACTGGGGAGGAGGGGAGAAGGGTTTTCAGGAACAACTGTGAAGGACTCATGGACAAAACCAAGGGGGTGGTAGCAAGGGAGGGAGGTAGGTTTGGCTGGGGTGCGGGGGTGGGGAGTGGTGGGGAGTAAACACAGACAACTGTGAACAACAATAAAATAAATTTTAAAAAAAGTAAAAAAAGTCAATGAATAAAATGTAAAAACAATAATTAAAAAATAGAGAAAAAAATACATGAATACCTGTATGTGCTAGCCACAGTACTGGGAGCTTTATTCACAAAACAAAACAGGCAAGGAAAGTGTAGATATAAAAACATAGTAACAGATTTGATACACACATACATACTGATTTTACAAAAACAGGTAACATAGATCTATAGACAGGTCCACAATATTTTATTTGTTTTAGCTTTGTGGCTTTAAGAAAAATATGGAGACCCGTGTGATAGGGAGAGACCAACTGCATCTACAATAAACCAAACATCGTTAATACCACTGGACTGCAGATGCAGGAATGAAATTAAAGTGATGTGTGAAGCCTGAGTTGGGTAAAACACACATTTTTTAATTAGAGCCTGGGAAGAAATAATTTCTTAGTATAGGCTTTTGTTTTTTTATATAATATGTGTGTAGTAGTAGTAGCTGATTAATTTATAGTGAAGATATATCTGGTGGATTTTGAAGAAGTTTTCCATTTGTATCCTAGGCTTTACTGTTTGGGTATCATATTAAAAGAAAATATTGCTCCTCTGTAGAACCCCTGGAGTAATGTATGTTATCAGAGCGGTTTTAAGCCAAGTGCATTACAAACTAGGAAGGAAGGAAGAGCAGGAGGGAGGGAGGGAGGAGGGAGAGAGAGAGAGAGAAGAAAGGAAGGAAGGGAAAGGAAAGGAAAGAAAGAAAGCATGGGAATTGTGGTTGAGACTGTGAGAAGAATCTCAGTAACAAGCTATACAAATTATAATCATAGACCAGTCCATTCCTTTCTAATGTAAAATCTAGGGATTGTCCCTTGCCAGCTGACAAAGTTAGAGGGTGATAATAAATTGCGTTGCTTTAGGGTGATGAACTCCCGTTTGGACTCTTGAGAAACAGAAGTGGCTCACAGAGAATGAGCCAGCCAGACACACAGGTCCCTGTCTGGTCAGCCTAGGAGCCACACACACCCTGCCCCTGCAGTCCACAGTCCACAGGTGACTCGCCAGCAAGCCTTGTGGAATCTTCTGACAAGCCCCCCAAATACCTGATGTGTCTCCTACAAGAAGTACATGGATATACAAAAAACTGGCATAAAATGCCGCAGAGGGTATGGTTTTAGTTCACTGGCATTTCACATGTGAATGAATTAGAAAGAGGAAGCTCTGAGAGATTGTAGATCTTTCTTCTCCATATGCCCAGAGTCTCTGGAAACAAGAATCTGCTGGAATTCCTGTGCAGTTCTTGGCAGGGCTCAGCCTCCTTTCTGTTCCAGTGCCTGCAGGAATTCCTCTTCAGGCCCCTCCTGGGCCCTCCCCTCCCCCTGCCCGACTCACCTGGTTGGCCTCCCTCCTCTCTACCTCTGGCAGACGTACCGATTTCCACTGAGAGCCAGGGTTCCTCCCCACCAAAAAGACTGAATGAAATATACTTTTCTCCAATGAGGGACCCTTTAGCAGATCATTTTTTAAGGGATCACCAATTTAAAAACTAGGTCTAAAAGTATTTCTTAAGGTCAACAGTTGATTGTCTTTTCTTGGCTAAGATTTATCAGTTAAAAGTGTTCCACAAAGCGATGGAATGTGGCACAATAAAGACTCTGGAGGAGACTATGAGTTGCTCATCTCCAAGTCCGTGGAAAGGTCATTAAACCAAGGGCATCTTTAGTCCTCTTTCTGTATTCCACGTAGCCCTTCATTCCTTTCTGAGTGCCAAGTACTTCTTTAAACTGTGTAGCTTGACGGATACTGCCTTTAATTCATGACTTTGAATTCCAGACAAGGCTGGTTTTGGAAATAACTTCACCACAGTGGACAACAAATCCACAGCCCAAAACGTGGAAGGCATTATCGTCAGTGCCATGTTTAAATCCCTCATCACACGCTGCGCTTCGACTACTCATGAGCTGCACAGCCCCGAGAATCTGGTGAGAAGCTCACCCTTTCTTCCCGCAGGAGTTCTCCGTCTCTGCTCGGAGAAAGGTTCTCACGCCGCCCGTGGGCCATGGGAAAGAGTAGTTGATGCCTAAAAGTTTGCATTTAAAGTGAAAGTATCCATTTTTTCAATGTTACCAGTAACTCATGGTGGGGCCTCAGCAGGTCGCTTCTCCTCCTTGTTACTCTTTCTCCTAACTGCAAATTGACTTCTCTTCCTCATCTGTCTCAGAGGTTTCGTGGTGGTTGATGTAATAGTTGCACAGTACTTTGAGTCTTTGAGAAAGAAGGTGCTGGAGCTCAGCATGTTAGCTCATGAAATATTAAAGAATGCTTTACCAAGCATCTTTTGAAACCATACTTACTTTAAAAATTAATGCAAATGTGCTGCTGAAATTGTTTTCTCTTTTAATCGAAGGCTGTAATCTTTTAGCTGCTCTTCATAAATGACTGTATTAATTAAACCACTGAAGCCACAAGTACAGAAAGCTAGACTATCAAAGGTTAGTTCTTAATTGCTACCAAGGACATTGTGGTTTGGGATACTGAAATGTACATCAGGGCTGACAAGTGTAATGTCAAGAGAAGGATTCAGGTCTCTCTGGGGACTAGAGAAGTGTTTGTGTATCTTACCAATTTGTTAGATACTCCCGTGCAGAAATCAGTCTGTTTATACATGTGGGCACTATCTGATAAAACAAGGAAGTCATTTGGAGCTATTCTAAACAATCAAAACAACCATTCACTTATCTCGAGATAAACAGAGTAAAATTCCCCGACCAAAGGGAATTGAATTTTGTTGGTTGTCAAAGCCACCCCAGCAATGTCCTTGGAGCTTGAGGATCACATAGATGCCATCCATGCATTTGCTTTGGTCAAAGAAAAGAAATAATTTGACAAGCTGATCATAATATATGTGAGAACTTATAAATCTTAGTGTATAAACTCATATATAGAAGAAATACCGTGTTTCTTAATTTCCTTCAAATCATCTTCAGTTGGACTTCGAACCCCTGTTCCACCAGAACAGCAGGAAGTTGAACATCAGCCATTGTTGAGTTTCCCCACTTCACAGAGGGCTGGGAGTCTTAGGCAGGACCTCGGACCTGGGGAGGCTCCATGGGTTCTCATCATGAGTTCACACCCACTGTTTTACATAGCGCTTTCTGCCGCATGGTTAGGTCTGGGCACTCTGGAGAGTCTGGAACCCTTCCTCTTTGGGGCCTTGCCCCTTTCATGGAGAAGCTACCAAAGAGCAGAGTGAGCGCACAGGGCCTTGCTTCCCGTAGGACCTAAAAAAGGACACTTCTGCTTTCCTGAAGATCACGGGCATGATTGTCCCAGTGATCATAGGTTTTGAAACCCAAGGCTATCAAGTGTGGAGGATACCGGCCAGCAGTATCCATCTTGGCTGCAGAGGTTCATCAACACTCTAGAAAAACATACACAGAGACAACCAGGTCCTGTGGGGGAATAGGAACAGCAGGGCCACTCCTCACGTGGGGAGCACCTTGGCCACCCTCTCTCCTGGAGGGCACCATGGCCACTCCTCATGTGGGGAGCGCGCCACTTGGCCACCCTCCCTGGTGGGGAGCACACCCCATTCCCCCTCTGGAGAGGCTTTTTACTGGTTTCATTTGAATAAGAATTCAGGCAAAAGCTCATTACTCATTGCTAGGAAATAAGGATCAAACAATAGATAACAATGAACTCTGAGGGCCTATTATGAGTCAGGGTCAAAGAGCTGTAAAACTTGAAGGAACAAACTAACTTCCTCCTTGGACCCTTATCATTCAACTGAGAGCATTCTAAACAAAGCAGGTTTCACAGGATTTTACATGTTCTTTCTTAGGCTTGATCACCTGGGGAACCCGCCCTTTTCAGCACAGGGCGGCACCACCCTCTGTCATTGTTTCAGGCTTAGGTGGAACAAGGGAACGAAGGCAACCAAGAGATAAGGAGATTTTCTCCCAGACGATGAGGACTCAGGCTATGTCAAAGCCGAGGAGCGAGGGTCCATCACCCCCTTTTGCTGTAGCCCCCAAAGTCCTTCTTTGGGGGGCCTCCCACATGATCGTGCCTGTCTTAGGTCATTCCTCCCTTGGGGAATCGTACCCATCATTGGCTAACCGACCAAGCATTGGGGTTCAGTTATGAATGAAGCAGCAGAAGCAGTGCTTCTGCCAGGGAGATAAGCTTTTGTCTCCTTGCTGGCTTAACCCAAGGCCACTCCCTCAGCCTTAGCCCTGGTGGGGATTACAGCTTCTGATACCAGGCAGGGCGGTTCCCAACAATCAAGGTCAGTGTTTTTAAGCTTCTGTGTTCTGATTTACCATGAACCTTTCCTAAGACAAAAAATACAACTATTGTCTTTTTAAAGAAGCAAGGGAAAGGGGGAATTGCTGAGTACAAAACTTAATATCTCTCCTCCCCAAAAGCCCTGCATGTATTTTTAAATATTAAATCATCAATATATTGGTTTCAGTAGCCCTGAATCATTTTAAGTTCACAATCAAGTTCACATTCCAATGGGCTGCAACATACATGTTATTTGTTAAATCTATCCAGCAAAATATCAGGCTCCTTGAATATCATCAAGCTCTGTCAGAAGTGTATAGAGGACTTAGCAGTTGTACCACAATGATGCAGAAAATTTGGTGAGGCTGAACGAGGACTGAAATCTCTAGTATAAACAAAATTCTGATTGCATTTTTTGCAGATGTCTCTTTAGAAGTCAAAATGTAGAAAAAAGCATTAAAGCTTTTGAATCCAATAATTAAAAGTATATATTGATATCTGTCTAGTGGTAACAGCCAACTTTCTGAGTCTGAAGCATGCTAACCATTCTTTTTCACACTAGAATGACAAGCATGGTTCTGGAAGCACAGCTATAGGAACAATGGCGAAGAGGAATTCCATCAGTGTCATCTAGGAAATTGTCTTTCCTTTATGATCCCAGTGCTCATCCAAGCCCAAAGAATTACCTTCACTCCCTCTTCCTATAAAAATTAAACAATCACACAACTATCTATCTTTCCCTACATTTTCCTTCTTGCGTCCACATAGGGTCTGTATTGTGACATCCGTCAGCTGGTCCAGTTTATCAAAGAGGCTCATGGGAATGTCTTCCGGAGAGTGGCCCTCAGCGCTTTACTGGACAGTGCCGAGAAGTTGGCACCAGGGAAAAAGGTGGAGGAGAATGAACCAGAATCCAAGCCTGCAAGCAGTAAAAGGTTGGAAGTTTATGCTCTCTGAATTTTAGTGTTTGCCTGTGTCTGCAGAATATGATCTTCTGTGGCTCTGTCCATGTGGTTCCCAACACAGAGTACACCTCCAGTGCAGGGATGGTGGGATTGTCTTCCAAAAATGGCCTTGCTGGTGGTGGTCCAGCTGCAGTGTAGGAAAGGAATGAGTTTTCCATCCAATAAGTCCTATCTCTGTGTGAATGAGAGCTCAGTTAATCTCAAACTTTCATACACTTGAACTTCACTTCAGAGCTCTTAATTATGTAGCAAAATTTTATCTGTGTTTTCATTTCTTCTATAGACCATATAAATTTTTATCCAGAAAAGCAAAGCAATGACAGATACCCTATCATCCTGTTCAGTAAATAATACTGTTAGCCTGACAAAAGAGGAATTACTGATCAGTGCCCTGTTGTTTTTATTTTAAATTAATATGAATTTAGCATATGCCTATTTTATAACAAATGCCACTTACGAAGATTAAAGTAAACTTCAAAACAAAATCCTGCTTGCAATGAATGACTCTGTGAGCAGTAGTGGTATTCTTAGGTGATAAGGTGGCTAGGTCATGAGTCAAATGGTAGGATATAAAATTCATACCAACGTAGGCTCTGGTGACATGGGGTTTGCAAGCCATATAGGCTTACTATAGCAGAGTGCTATGAAGTACATGAGGTATTGAAAAGTGGCGTCCTGCTCTGTTGTGACTGGTGGAATTTACCATTTGCATAGGTCAGAGGCTGGAAGCATAGTGGATAAAGGCCAGGTCTCCTCTGCACCCGAGGAATGTCGCAGCTTCATGTCCGGTCGACCCTCCCAGACTCCAGAGCAGTAAGTAGCATCAGCTTTGTGTCCAGTGTAGTGGGCTGAGCACTTCCCACTGGAAGAAATTCTGTTTTCCAAACTGCTGTTTGTTTTTCATTTTTTGGAACTTTGCCTTGCTTCTGCCCTTTGCTTTTCATTCCCAAAGCCAC
Organism: Phyllostomus hastatus; assembly: GCF_019186645.2. Classification (NCBI taxonomy): domain Eukaryota; kingdom Metazoa; phylum Chordata; class Mammalia; order Chiroptera; family Phyllostomidae; genus Phyllostomus; species Phyllostomus hastatus. The sequence continues at coordinate 15,333,365 of NW_025333583.1, read as the reverse complement.
TAATCTCTACAGTTTGAAATCACAAATGATCAACCTCATGCCAACAGGATGGATGCCTCTGATATCAGTTTATCTCTACTTTTCATAATGGCAAAACCAAAAGCATCTTGAAGTTAGTATCCCCAACAAATGTGAGAATCACTGTAGACACCAAATAAATAGCCTGGGCTCATTTGCATTCATTCTTCTTTTGAGGACTATTTACACAAGTGGCATGATCAATATTTAAAATATGTACATAATTTTATTTCCCAGAACCCTGATTTAGTATTAAATGATTATCCTTCTAGAAATTCTGGAGATATTGTACCTTTTATGGTATCCTCTCTCTATAATCAAGGATATGACAGTCATCAAATAGGACCTTGGTAATAATCCACGGCAAGCAAACAAAACCTTCAAAGAGCACATACAGCTCTTACGGCCTTTCAGAAGTCTTAGAGACTGCCTCTGAACGGGTACAGAAAAGTGAGAAGGTAAATCAGCTTTATAGGACCATGTGAGTTTTTGCTAACCATTCAAGCTCCAGTTCTTAGATGGGGTGTGACTCATGGTAAGCACTTAATATACAGGTGAATGAATGGATGAATGGCAATCAAGAAAAAGGTAGGATTGACAGATTACCATTAAACTTTTGTTTTCTTTAACTTTTTCAAAATTGAGGTTTTTCTTTAGTGAAGTCTTCGAGGACATGGTAAAAAATCCCAACAAGCTCTAAGGAAGAAAATTAATGTGAAAGGCAAAGTTCTGTAGCTGAATAGCCAACCATAAGATAAGTCAAAACTCCTCATACAGAGAATCTGTCCAAAAAAACAGAACTTTTTCCCAAAATAACACTAGCAACTATTGAGCTAACCTGAGAAGAATGATCTAATAGTAATTTGGATTTTAAAAAATAAAACCATTTATTTTCATATGCATTTTAGTTTTCTAGATTACAGGATACTCTCTTTCTTCAGTACCCCCTAAACCCCACCTGATTTCTCAGCTTTTAGCACCTGTCTGTTCTTTCCCCTCAAATGAAGATGCTTGTTTTAATATACCTGTACCTAAAAATTTCCACTTGAATGGATGTCATAGAGTGTCAAATATGGGACTTTTCCCTGGTTTGAGTGGGTCCAGGAGATGAGCATGCCAAATGTCTTCGGTTTAGCTAAAAGAAAGGTGGGTAGATGAGCCTGTTCCTCCTTTATCTTCTCTTTCTCTCTCCTCCTCGTCCCGCCCCACTCCTTACCCTTCTCTTCTCCTTTTCCCTCCTTAAGAAAAAAGTCACATTAACTGAGTAATATTAAAGCAGTTTTATATGCTCATTTCTCTGAAACTCATTACTGATACACACTCATTGGCGAAGCTGATAAATTATAGCTTCCTTGAATGTTTTCCTGTTCAGACCATGTAGTCACACATGCATCATTGGGTCCCACACTCTCCGACCCGACGGTAAGACGTGCTTCATGTTCTGTGATCGTTTTTAAAAATGACTGAGAAGTCAAACTCAAAAACACCGATTTAGATTCACACCACATTTGATAAACTGAATGCCCTGGTTTAAAATAAGACAGCTGTCAGAGGGGAGGGGTATTGGGGGTGTGAATGAAAAAGGTGAAGGGATTAACCAAAACACATATTATACATAACACACAGACACAGAAAACAGTGCGGTGATAGACAGAGGGAAGAGAGGATCGGGGGTTGGTGGAAGTGGGGAAAGTGGGGAGTGTGGGGACAGAAGAGACTTTGCGTGGGGCGATGGGCACATGGTTCAGTGTGCAGATGATGTTTCATTGAGTTGTACACATGAAACCTGTATGGTTTTCATGAACCAGTGTCACCTCAGTAAGTTCAATTAAAAAAAATAGTAAACATTATTTAGTTCTCTGATGAGATTTTGGGACACAAAATATGGATCCCCATATAAATATCTCTAGAAAATGATTGTTTTATACAGTACTATGAAATTTTGGGCAGATTCCAGATTCAACCCCAAAGCCTAGAATCTCACAAATTTTATCATGTTTCTAGGGTACTTTCCATAACCTTTCGTTTCCAAATTACTCAAGTAACATATGTTGCTCAAATTGATAAATGCAGAAAACATAGAAAAACATAGAGAAAAATAGTTTTAAAACCAGAATGCCATCCAATACAGATAATCATGGTAAACACTTGCTATGTTTCATTAGGTACACTTCTTAGCACAGATACACATAAGCTAACTCTCAGACACATGCTTACATGTGCATTTTTTATTAATCTGGTGTGTCCTATTTAATTAATTTGATCCCTGCCATTTAACTTTGCAATATATCATTAACATTTTCCATTATCAGTAGTTTTCTAAAATAGGATTTTAATGATTGTGGAGCATGTGGAGCATGGAGCATTCATTTAACTGTATTCCTAGAATTGAACATTTAGATTGTTTCCCATTTGTCAGTGCTGATCAGTAACATGTCAATGAGCATTTGACCTTCTTATACGTTAGCATGTTTTCCCATTTCCTTGTGATAACTTCCTGGGAGATGAATTTTTCTGTCACGGGTGTATATATGGGCTTTGGATAAGCAAATTTCCTCCCAGAAAGATTTGCTCATTCTATCTTATTGCTGGCAGTATGCTAATAACCATTGGTTTCCTTTCTACCCCATAGTCTGCCAATTTGATGAGTGAAAATAGAGATCTCATTTCAATTATCTCTCTTTCTCTTTTTAAAAAATTCCCAGTGAAATGAAAGTCTGCACACCACTGGCCCCTTGTTTTTGTTCTCTGCTAGAAAACCATGGTCAAAAATCTCTTTGAAGAGGTTCCCATTTGTCTTACTGAGTTGGACTCATATTTTCATTTTTAAACCTTACTTAAGTTTCTTTGACTTAAGAAAGCTAAATAATTAGGCATTATGAAAATAATGTAGAATAGGCTGACAGTGACCAGAGGGGAGAGGGGAGGGGATTACAGGGGGAAAGGGTGAAGGGTTTGCAGGAACAATTATAAAGGACACATGGGCAATAACAAGGGGGGTGGGGTGGAAGCAGGGAGGGAAGTGGGGAGGGCCGAGGTGGTAGGGAGGGGTGGGGGGAAAAGGCAGAAAACTGTACTTGAACAACAAAAAAAATGTTAATTAAAAAATAAAACAAAACTGAGTTCCCCTCCCCAAATAGTGGACAATTGTGGGACGATGCAGCCCCTGGATATGGTGATGGCATATACTTTATTCATTTATTCCAGTATTTCTGTGAATTTTTTCAATGTAAAGGATTGTACTCTTCTAGAGTAGGGCGGAGAGGTAAGATCCAGTACTGCGCATGCCTCAGGGAACATCACACAGCAGTTAAATGTTTACTGACACTGTCAGTGCCTCTGCTGTTATGACTCACACCTGCAGATGAACACCTGCAATAATATTTAGTCTTTTTATTAAGGTTGAAAAAATGTCAGTTTGATAGCTGAGACATGGCTGTTTTCAAGAAGAGCTCAGAGATTCAACCTTGGTCTTCCTCCTTCCACTCCCACTCCTTCCAAGTCCCAGCCCTTCAAAGATAAATCCTCAGTGACTCTCCTATTGTGCCTCATTGGAAGAGGAGTGAAAGAAATTTAGGAGAATTTCACAAGTGTCTCAGATGTTTAACTCTCGCCTCTGCTTGCTCTCAGCGATGAACAAATGCAAGGGGGCAACCTGGGGCGGAAAGACTTCTGGCGCAAGATGTTCAAATCCCAGAGTGCAGCCAGCGACACCAGCAGCCAGTCGGAACAGGACACTTCAGAATGCACCACTGCCCATTCAGGAACCACCTCTGACCGGCGTGCCCGCTCACGGTCCCGCAGAATTTCCCTTCGGAAGAAGCTTAAACTTCCCATAGGTAAAAGTATGTCTGTGTTTATTTATAGATTCTCTCATTCCCTGCCATGCCCTCAAATAAACTCATAATCAAAAGAACAATGCATGGTAGGATGGAGAAAAGAAAGCCTTCAAGTCAAAGGCGGAGGCTGACTGCATTCATTCACTCATCCATTCTTTTTTTAATAGACAGTTCTCAAACTCCTACTACGTGCTTCTACAGTGTGCAAACATTATTTAGGCAGCAGGGATAAAGTGGTGAGCAAAATCACACAGGGCCTGGCATCGCTGAACTTGGCAGTCTAGAAGAGATGATAGTCATAAAGCAGATATTCATGCGACTAAGTGCAGTTGCAGACTGTGGATTTTATAAGGGAAATACACAAAGTGCATAAAGATATGCACCAATGAGACCTGACCTCAGTGATGGAGGTAGGGGGAGCAGGAATCAGAGAAAGTCTCATGGAGGAAGTTACATTATGATCTTCAAGATACTTAAGGGAAGGGAGAAGGAGAGCACTCCAGGTGGTAGCAATAAAGTGTGCAAAAATATTAGGAGGAAGGGGATTGGAAGAACTGATGGGCTGTTTTACTCTGGTAGAGCGACTGGGGCCAGGGCATGCAGGTCAGATGGCCTGTTTATTCCTACAGCCCTGTATAGCCCAGGTGGGAGGTTGAAGAGGAGAAACATAAGCACATAAACTGTTTCTAAAAGATCACAGCATGGGAAACATACCGGAGGGAGCCTGAGTAGATAAGTGAGATCACGGGCCAGATATTAGGAAGAGTAGCTTGGACTGGGTAGTGACCATGTAGACAGAGAGAAGTGGTCAAATTTGAGAGGTACTTGGAGGGAAAATCAACAGGACTTGCTGGTAGATGTGAAAGTTGTCAAGGAGAAGGAGACACATCATGGTTTTACTCACCTAATAGGTTTAGGTTCTTTGTGTCCTGGTCTTACTTGGTCATAGAATATGACAGTCCATTACTGAACGTTTTGATTCAGAGCATGTACATTGAAAACAATTTCTTTTCACTTCTATTTACATCAAGCCATGTAACTTTCATTGCTCGTTGGGTACCTGCTGGCATTTCTGTTTAGTCCATATGTGGAAAAAATTCTCTAATGGTCTAATTTCCAACAAAATTGTTAAACAGGAAACTGGCTGAAGCGATCCTCCCTCTCAGGCCTGGCGGATGGCGTGGAGGACCTCCTGGACATCAGCTCCGTGGACCGCCTGTCCTTCATCAGGCAAAGTTCCAAGGTAAACAAGGACGTTACTGATGTGAGAACATGTTGGAGTTGCTGCTTAAAAAATGTCAGGGCTGAGAAATGATAAACACCTGGAGAGACCAAGGAGCATTAAAGAAACTTTCTTCAAGTAGAACAAATTTAGGAAACCTAGATGAGCAATGAAACCTTAGATGTCTTACTAAGTAGTAGACTATCGAAACTGGGTAGTAGACTGTCATGAAGGAAAAGTGTGACAAAAATGTTATACAAAATTATAGTGCAGATGTAGATGTGTGTGTGTGTACAATACTCCCCAGCTATTTTTAATTTTTAACACACATGCCAAATTCCTGACATCTCAAGCTCATTTCTAAGGATACAGTAATTCTATGATGATTCCCTTTATACACACACACACACACACACACACACACACACACACACTCACTCACCCCATTTATCCTCCTTCCATCACTTTTTGCATCATCAGAACCATTCTGCTATTGAAAAAAATAAAGAAACTCAGGAAGACTTTTCCCAGTAAGTGTTTCTTCAGAATACTGTTAAGCAGTGCAGAAGCACACAATTTGGAAAAGGTAATGATTCTTTGTGAAATCTCTTTCTTCTAAGAGTCTTTCCATGTGAAAGATTCATGGCCTGGTCCCTGTAATTTTCAGCATGTGATCAGTTACAGTTCCTTAAATATAAATTATTTGCTTACATTCTTTCTTTTTTGACTCTCACTAAAACCAGTTTCCTTCTAGCTCTTTTAAAAGTAATATTTTCAAGTTATATAAAGAATATAGCAACATTAAAGACATTTAGAAGATATATTTATAATTCAACCTTCACATTCTTTTTGCTAAAATATTGGCCAAGTATTTGAGAGTCTGTGAGGCCTGTAGCCTCCTTACTTTGCTGAAAATTTTGCTTACTGTTAGCTTAAGGGCAAGAATGAGAACACTTTTAATTCTTAGAAGAACCCACGTTATTGCACCTTATTTATAGTGTACATTATAAACAAATTTATACTGGTTTTTCTGTAGAGATTTGAAATCTCTGTTCTGCTTTTACTTTGGTCTGATTCTCAATTGTGGTGTTGTTTGTAAAGGAAAGAGATGGCATCCTATTCATGATTCAGAGTTTGGGCTTTATTAAAATCAAACTCTAGGAATACCTCAATTTTTAACTAAGTTATTTTCTTAGTGTATGATTATTTCAGTCTACGACTAGGGTCTTCCTTCAAACTATAGTTATAAGTAGTGTTTTTTTTGGCACATGGAAATAAACTATCCAGGCTAACCAGATATGGAAGTCAGAGAAGCTGAAGTAACCTTCATATTCTAAACATATTTTTCAAGGCACCCATTAATATAAATGCAAAAAATTGAACTTAGTTGTCTGACAACTTCCTTTTTTCTTTTTCAGGTCAAATTTACCAGCGCTGTGAAGCTTTCCGAAGGTGGCCCTGGGAGTGGGATGGAAAATGGAAGAGATGAAGAAGAGAATTTCTTCAAGCGTCTTGGTCAGTGTTATGCAGCCTAAGAATTACATCCAACTTTAATCACACAGAACAAAAATCTGATTAGATAAAATGGTCCATTTCCTATTTCCACTGGCTTCTTTTTTTAAAAGATTTTGTATATTTACTTTTAGAGAGAGGGGAAGAGAGGGAAACCGATCAGTTGCCTTTCTCACACCCTCAACTGGAGACCTGGCCCACAACCCAGGCATGTGCCCTGACTGGGAATTGAACCAGTGACCCTTCGGTTCTCAGGCCTGTGTTCAATCCATTGAGCCACACCAACCAGGGCAATGGACTTCTTATTTTAAAAATCTTCTTATTAAATTTTGTGGCAACATTTGTTAATAAAATCATATATGTTTCAAGTGCACGTTCCTATGACACATGGTCTGTATATTGCATTGTGTGCCCACCTCCCAAAGTCAAATCTTCTGTCACCATGTGTTTGGCCCCCTTTAGCTCTTATTGCCCCCACCCTTCTTCCCTCTGTTAACTACCATACTATTGTCTGTGTCTATGCGTTTCAGCTTTATATTCCATATATGAATGAAATCATATGGTTCTTAGCTTTTTTTCTGAGCAACTCCTCTTTTGGGAATCTACCCAAAAAATTTGAAAGCACTTATTCACAAAGAAATATGTGCACTATGTTCATTGCAGCATTATTCACGGTGGCCAAGACATGGAAACCACTGAAGTGTCCTTCAGTAGATGATTAGATAAAGAATACTACTCAGCCATAAGAGAAGATGAAATACTGCCATTTTCAGCAACATGGACAGATCTTGAGAATATCATGCTAAGTGAAATAAGGCAGTCAGAAAAAGCTAAGAGCCATATAATTTCACCCACTGATTTCTTATTTCTTTCTTTCTCATATGTGTGTTGTGCTGTCTACATAGCTTCTGTGTGGTATCAGTTTGATTCGGCAGACATTAATGAAAGCCCTACTATGTCTCCCATTCCCTAGTAGGTACTGGGTTTACAAAAAATAAGATAGCTTCTTTTTCTGCTGTGCTGTCCTTGATTAAAGTGTGAGAGCTTTAAAGAACCTTCAGCCATCTTTTCATGCACTCACCTATGTACTTAGGTATTCTGCATGTTATATTCTTGACAGGTGGCCAGCCACCCTCTGAGCACTCCCACTGAGGGGGCGTTTATTGCCTTACAAAGGAGCCTGTTCCAGAATTAGACAGCTTTAATTGTTAGGAAGTCTTTCCTTACAGCCTGATAATATATATATACACATAAATTTGATTCACTGGTCCTAGTTAATGACATCTGCAGTCACTCACACACACAGACACACACACACACACACACACATTTGTAGACCTCTATGGTAGTTTCACCTATTTTCCATTTCACATTCTCTCCTTTCATCTCACTTCTGCTGTGTAAATATCATTGATTCTTTTTGTTTCCCTTACATGGAAGACTCTCTGGTTCCATCATCGTCCTGATTCCATCTTCTTATTTCCTCTGTATTCGACTTAGATTGTGTGCTTCACAAAATGTGGGGCATCAGGAGGAATGCAACACACCATATTTGTCTTTAATAGATAGTGTAACTATCAAGCTTTAGGGGTATATAGCAAGTGTATGTATATAATTGAAGATTCTTTATTTTCACATCACATAGTTGGTTTGTATTAAATTTTAGATTAACTTTTGCCAGCTCCTCTTGATATGAATGAATATCCTGCTATATACTTTGATGTAACACTTATTATTTCATCTCAAAATAAATATACTTTTTGTTTTATTGACTTGGGGATGATTAAGTCACTTGCCCAGGAAGGAAATTAAGAGATGGAACCCAAACCAGGTTGAGTTCTGAATTATTTTAACAATTGTGCTGTAAACATCCATCTATAGAGACATACGCATTTCACTTAACCAAGTTGTTGATATTCTTAATGAGCAGGACAGATACAAAGATACAACTCCCACAACACTTCTAGTTGACTTTTATTAAGTAACAATTTGTGGTTTCAGTTTTTCAGACAACCATACACTTAATTTATTAGTAATCAGCACTTCCCACCTCATAACAAAAACATCAGGAGACTTTACAAAAACAAACAACAACAAAAACCCCTCACTGGCATCTTTAAGACGTAGCTTAGTTCAATATGATGTATTCTTTATAAAACTATACAGTACGGTAGTTTCTAGGATTACTTCTTTTTTCAGTAGTCCCACCTGTCTAATTGTCTCACAGAATTTGACTAGGATACGCATCAAGCTTATTAGTCTATGGTCTCAAGAATCTTTCTAACAACAAGGACCTTGGTCTTTTTCAGCCCTTTCACCCTCTCATTCTCATAATATTTCAGAGGAGATACATCTAATTTTCAGAGACATCAGCACTATAAAGAGACATTTGTGGTGGCTTTGTGGATGAACTGAGGAACTGAAATGTCTTCTTCTGTTACGTGCCGTGTTAGCTGGATGTCGTTTGAGAGGATTGTGGTTCTCACAGAACATTCCTCTTTGTTCTGTGCATGAGCGTGTGTAATCTGGTGGACCTGAAGCTGCAACTCAGAGTAGGCTCTCTCATGTTTGGTGCCTTCTTCATGAAGCTTTTCTGTACTTCCCCTTTGTCAGTTTTTCTTCTTAGTAGAAAGGATGAAAGCAGAATTGAACTGTTTACCCTCCTTTTGATTCCCTCATATTCCCTTCCTCAAGTACTAGGCCAATATTACTTTTAGTCTTGTTCTAAACATGTTATCATAGCATTTCTCATAAGCCTTAGTTCATTCTAGATTTTGTTTTTTTATCACTATTCCTATAGATTGTAGCCATTGTTTCATATAGTCTTCATATTCTATTTACAAATAGAAAACACTGGTATAAAACTATTCATAGAACCTGAATCTCAGATGAGTTTGTGTTAGTACCACATGAAATTCAGATGATTTCTTTCTGTGTATCTAGAACAAACCATGAAATCTAAGACTGATATCAGGAATCTTTTATGTGCTTTTGACTGGCAAGAGAATATGGCTTGTACAACTTTATTCTTTGACCTTGCTCTCTGGCTTGTGAAAAATTACAAAAGGAATTCTGTGAGATAATTCCTTTGGAATCTTTCAGAAGACAGGTATCTCAGCTATTCCAAGGAACCAAAACAATTTTATCTGCTAATCTTAAGTACAGTGTATTTTGCAACAACTAATTATAATTTGCAACAATATCATACTTTGCCCTTGGCCATGTGAACATCTTTCTATCTTTAAGCCTGCCTGTGTCCTTTCTTTCTCTTTCTTCCTTTCTCTCTTCCTTTCTCTTTCTTCCTTCCTTCCTTTTTCTCTTTCCTTTCTTCCTCCCTTCCTCCATCTGTTCCATCTTTCTCCCTTCCTTCCTTTCCTCTTTTCTTTGAAGTCTATGAGTATAAATGATCTCTGTGCATCCATTGTAGATGCATTGTCCTTTCTTTCTCATTTATTTTAATTCATTTACATATTATTTTGTTTACATGTTTTCTGTTTCTTTCTTTGAAGTTGTTAAAGAAAACAAACATCAGATGTTCTATCTGTCCATGTTAAATGTAGTGTTCAAACTTCCCTGCATTAAGATAAAATACAGTGACCAAAAGAATTTCTTTGAAATCTCCAAAATTATTCAACAAATGAAAAGTAAGTCTGCTGAACATTTAACAGAACTGAAATTACATTCCAAGATCAGTTATCTTTTTTATATGTTTTCATATTCACTAAGAATATTTCATTTTAGAAATCACATGTCTCTATTTGAGGGAAGATATTTCATTAGTTAAAGCAATGTTTTTTTTAACCGATATGTTCTATGTGCTCAGCTCTGTCGTAACTCTATGGGAAATGCTGCTTAAAGAAGTACTAGATTTTGAAATGCTCCTTTTCAATTTTATAGCTTATAAAATGCATTCTGTGTAAATTACACCTCAGTAAATTGAATGTATATGAAAGTAAATAAATACAACAAAAATGTACTGAGACTAACAAATTAATCATAGTGAAGGAAACCAAGAGGCATTCTTACTTACCCCCTGGTAAGATTACAAAAAAGACTGATAAAGAGGAGTTATGTTTTATAGCCAAACTACTTTTTAACATCACTTTTAATATTACACTACGGAAAAGCAGCAGTTAAAACTTTACCATCAGTTTTTAACATGTGCAATGTTGGTATTTCTTACAATGAGTTTTCCTAGCGTAATCGCTGCCTTAAGGAAGTATAAATGTCTGAGCTCCCCGCCGTAAGCATGAGGGTATTCTAGAGATATGCAGGTAGCACGGTGGTCAAGGTGCCTGCTTGTGCTCCTCGGGTCTGGATTTCAATTCTGACTTCGTAACTTTCTGTAGCATGAACTTTGGGCTACTTTACTGGTCCCTTCTCTCTTTGTCTCTGTATTCTGTCCTCTTTTCTCTCCTCTTCACCTTTATTCCCTCGCTCTCTTTCTCTTTTTTAAAATCATTTTGAAAGATCTCTTTTATAGAACTGTTATACAAAATAAATAAAATAAATTATAAAATATATATTTTTAAAGATTTTATTTATTTATTCTTAGAGAGGGAAGGGAAGGAGAGAGAGAGAGAAACATCAATGTGCAGTTGCTGGGGGTTATGGCCTGCAACCCAGGCATGTACCCTGGCTGGGAATCGAACCTGCAACACTTTGGTTCTTAGCCCACGCTCAATCCACTGAGCTACGCCAGCCAGGGCATAAATTATAAAATATTTTATATGTACCTGGCACATACTAAGTATTAAAAAATGATAGCAAATATTATATTGTCACCTAATAGTGCTATATAGATTCAATGGAAATTTTCCATTGTAAACAGCTTTTACTAGCAGCATAGTTTTTATGTATGTTAATACCTAATATGTTTTAAATCTTAATTATAGAAATAAATAATCAAACAAGTTCAGTAAAAGAAAAAAATACTATTATTTGGGCTCTATCATATTCAAACTTTAAGGGACTTTTAAGGTTATCATTTCTTAATGGATGATATTTCTTCTGATATGCATACCTATGAAAGAGCTGCATATAAGTGATCAATAAAGTGACGTATAGATAAGAAAGATAACAGGAGTTACCTGTTCTGGCCGCTGTGGTGGCGCCCGGAGAGCACGCGGACTAGCACGTTGAAGGGCCGCTGTCTGAGACAAGGCTGCCCAGGAAACATCCGCGCCTCACCTGCGGCTTTCAGCCCTGCCTTCTGCGTGCCGCCTGGGGTTCTGTCTTTTGACTTTTTCCACTGTCAGGTTTTTCTTCTGCTACTTCCTTTTGCAGTTGGTACAAAATATGCTATATTACCTGGAAAAAAAACCCTGAAGGAATTGAATATGGAATTTTGAATACAGAACATTTTCATCTGAAAAGGGATGTGTTCATAAGGAACGAAGTTTGGGAAATTTTGGTAATTCTATTTTAATGATATCCTGAGCCATTTTTTGTACTTACAAAAATTTTCACACATGGACCAAAAAGTGAAGAGAATAGTCTAACAGATCGTAAATGTTCATCTGGCAAATGTAATAATAATTAAAAATTTTCCAAATTTGCTTCATCTATCTATTATTTTTTTAATGTGTTTTAAAACAAATCCCAGATGCCATACATACATTTGCCCTTGTGCTGAAGCAGCAGGGGAAGGGGGGCCACGGGTGGGGGTTATCAGGGTGTTCTTGACCAAAGAGGTGAGAAAGTTGTTTCTAGAAATCAGATCTGTGACTTTGCAGTGAGGACCAGGAGCTGGTAACATAAATAAATGGTGTGATCACAAATTAAATCAAGCTCTAAATCAATAAGGGTATATTTTTAGGTGTCGGAAGTACATTTTAGAATCGTGAGAAGGAGTGTGGGCCTGGTTTTAAAAATGATATTCAACATAATAACCTTATATAAGAAAAATTAAAAATACCTATACTAGAAGCTGTAGAAAAGTCATGAGATATTTAGGTTTTTAAAAAATGAACTTGCAGATAAAAATCATGAAAAACACGATTTTTTGTATCATTTTCCCTTGAGGTGTGATCCTTAGACTTTCTGCCTCAAAATCAGCAGAGCGTTTGTTAAAAATATATGTAGACCCCCTCAACCCTCTCTATGAAGTCAGAATATCTAGTGATGGGACCTGATATTTTGAGTTTTAGTGAGCTCCAGACTGATTCTTATTTGTAGGCAGCAGAACTACGGAAAAGTAAGAAGGGAGGGATCAGCGGTCCAGTGTAGGGTCCAACTGTCCGCCTTGTTGCCAGCTGGGGGGCTTTACAAAGCATACATTCTTCCACTCCGTTTCCAGAGATTCTGAAGGTCTGAATGAGATACAGGAACTTCCCAGATAATTCTGATGTTTGGAAATCCTGGAATTAAATGACCAGCCTCTAAGGTCCTTTACAACTGTAATAGTCAGTGAGTCTTTGCATTGTAACTGATACATCAAAATATTGTTTTTGATTGCTGTTTACATAACAGGCCTGAAATTGCACAGGGATTGCATCTTCTGTGAAAATAGATGTTGGTTGTTGATTGCAGGAAGAATTATTTTACGTATACCAAGAGTTCTTACAAGGATTAAAGAGGAGAACCTGGTAGCAAAATGATCAGACCCAATATTTGAATACTTATGTAAAACCCCACATTATCTATGCTGTGTGTCTCCAGCCTCCCAGAAGTCAGGGTTTGTCCAAATAAGCATTAAAATAAAGTGAGAGAGGCGCAGTCAGAGAGAATGTTTTCAGGCCACTACTAAAGAAAATACATTGTTACAATTGTGAAGCCCTTTTTAAATCTGTGCTTCTTTACGCCCTTTCTCATTCATCCCTCCACGACAGGCTGCCACAGTTTTGACGACCATCTGTCTTCCAACCAAGATGGTGGAAAAAGCAAAAATGTGGTCAATCTTGGAGCGATCCGACAAGGCATGAAACGCTTTCAGTTTCTGTTAAACTGCTGTGAGCCGGGGACCATTCCTGATGCATCCATCCTGGCAGCCGCCCTGGATCTTGTAAGTTTTTGGAGGAATTGACTCACGTGGTTCCCGATTCCAGTGAATTCTGCTGATGCAGGAAAGCATGAATCCCTAATCCTAACCCTGACTGTGGGGTTGTGTTTTGTTTTGTTTCCTAAGCATTAGTGGCAAATAGAGGAAGAAAGGGGGTGAGGTGAGGGAAGAAAAGAAAGGGGAAAATCTTAATATGATTTGGGAAGTAGAATGTATCACATCATTATTAAAAGTATGCGAGGGCTCTGGAATCAGACAACCTGGGTTAAAATTGTGCCAACATTTACCAGCTAAACCTCTGAAAATAGATTAAGAGTAATAATAATATTAGAGTGACCTCCTAGGGCTGGTATGAGAATTAAATGAGCTATTAGATGTAAAACCCTCAGTAAAGGGCTTTCCTGAAATATATTACAGTAACCGCTTAATAAAGTAGGCCATTATTATTGTTATGCTATTCTTAGTCTTATATCTATCACGTATTCTTTAAACTGTGAGTCTCAGTTTATCAATCGGAGGGAAAACATGAAACACAAAAATTGCACAAAATCTCATGCACAGAACATCAGATTACCATCTGGATGCATGTAAGGGATTAAAGGGTGTAAAGCGGACCTTGTTTAGAAAGTGTTTTCGCAAACTAGGCCCACATGTAAGTTTTGAATTCAACCTCTCAATACCTTTTATTTACACTATTTCTAAAGTAGATGTTTATTACCAAAAAAATCTTTAAGCTTGCCTATAAAAATTATCCCTTTTCCAGGTTTTATAAAACATGAATAAGTAACCACTGGCCATTCACATCGTATCTTGGAAAATCATCCAAGCCTTATGTAACCATGCAAACCTAATGTAATTCATGACATATTTTCTGTGACATTTGCACATTTTGTTTTCAAGATACTTAGTGGCTGCAAGGTATCTGCATTCACTTAAGCCTGAAATGCAAATGCCACTGGAATCACCTAAAATGATGACTTACCATTATATAAGATTTTTCAGTTTCCCATTCCTGGATACTGGCCTTTGCAAATTCATTTGTAAATTCCCAAATGTTCAGTGTATGTTATTGTATGCTACAGTGACTGTAAAATATAGAGATTCATAGGTCTCTAGGAAAGGTGGGCCTGGTGGCAATTAAGTAATCAGGATGCCCTTCTAAAGCTGGACAAGGACAGTGACCAAGCCCTCGTGCTGTCAGTGGGAGTGTGGTAACTAGCCTTCACGAGTTTGAGTTATGCAGGGTTCTTCTAAATCACATCCTGATCTATTTCAAAATAAACAGATTAAAATAAATACATGTAACAAATGAATAGGAAAAGTACAAACAATTAAACATTTAAAAAATGGGTGAGCATGCGAACAGCCAGTTCATTGAAAAAACTAATAGCCAGTAAATTGTGCCCCATTTTACTTACAGTTGAAAAATGCTCACTAAAACGTCCATAAATTCCTATATTACAACTGTCAGAGCTGCAATGGGTTAGGCAGTGTTCACTGGGTATAAAATATCAGACAACACTACATGGTGTTGATAGCAGTGGAAGCCGCAGGATTTGACTGAGGAATAGAAGGAAGTGTTGGCGTAACAGGGTAACGGTGAGAGAGCAACAAGGGTGAGTGGAGTACTCCTTGCCCCTCCCTCGATAGTGAGTGATTTTGGACTGGATGTAGTCACAGAGGAGGTCAGTCCTTCACATATCAATTATATCAATTGGGTGGTAGAATGATCAATTATATGGCATGGGTGGTAGAATTTAAAAGCCTGGAGTCAGGATGGCTTATAAGATACTATATCATAATTAATTGACTCAACCAATGTCTATTGAGAGTTTCCTATGTGCCAGGCCTCGTAGTAGCCGTCAATGATAATGACAACAAAATTCAATGGACAACTTCATCTATTTTGCACCTTTCTTTATGGAGGCTATGTTTGTTTAGTGATCTATTTCCCACACATCCTGATGGACAGTATTCTAAGGTTGATCCACTAGTGATGAGCATTTCTCACTCTGTTTCCAACAGAAAAAAAAACTGTCTACTCTGTTTCTAAAGGCAAAAAACTGAAACTCAGAAAGACCAAGTAACAAGCCAGGGCTGCAAAGCCAGCAAAGGATAGAGACAGATTTGGAGCCCAGGCCTATCTTCCCAGACCCTGCGTTTTTCACTCCTCCATGTTGACGCTCTCATTTAAAATTTATGTGACTTTACTATACTTACTTTTAAACATGCAGAAATAATACATTCTTTTTTGCCTAGTAGTTTCCATATGATTAAGAAAGTCAAGGTGCCAGAAGCTGGTTGAACAGCCGTGAAATACACGCTAGTGACTGTGCATTAGCCCTTCACAGGAGGTTCAGGCTCGCAGTGTTCCAGAGGTGCTGTTGTGGCTACGTTTGCCTCAATCCCAAAGTCACAGCTACTTTGGAAGCTTTTACAGGACTCAGGCATCAAATTTCTTAAGGAACTACCCATTAAGATTAAGGAAAATAATAACAAATCATATAATTTCTATATACTATTGAAAAATTGAAAGGTAAAAGCACAGCTGGCCACACACACTGGGAAATGGTGGGGCGATAAATAGCGTTTGGACAGCTGTCAGTGAAGTGTGTACCTGAGGACAGTGATGACGGACCGTCCTTCGATCACAGGAGAGGTGTAGGCCCCCCATTTTCAGAGATCCTGAGCTGAAATCCCCACATAAACACTTATCATGTGATGGACTCTCTTGAGCAGTTTTCACTCACACGTTTTCCACAGGAGAGAACAAAAGCCATAAGAGACAAGATGACTTTGCTGAAGGTCATATAAGCCAGCCAGTGCCAGAGCTATTAGCCAGTTTTCTGATTCCTTTCAGGACTCTTCTAGCAATATCATATGCTTTCTCTGTTAAAAAAACATAATAACAAAACAAAACTTAAATCAGAATGAGCCTCTCTTAATACATTGAAAATATGCTTACATGTATGTAATCTCCACAATAAAAAAATATTGTGAATGGTCTTTAATGGTCCAACGGCATTTGCATCTTCAAAAGAGTCATCTTATTACATGGCTACAAATGAAGAATTTATAATAGGAAAAGGCAGATTTTCAACTTTAAAAATTCACACCATGTATTCACCCTCCAAAGCAGTAATTTTAAACATTTTGGGGACATAGTTTTGTTTTCTTTTGTTTTTGTTAGAACTGGATGAAAGCTATGGAGTGTCTCCCAAGAGAGAAGTTCAGTTATAGACAAAATTTAGCTTATAATATCAGAAGGTTCTTGGTCTCCCCCACAAAACCATTTCGAAACCAAACATGTCAAGAACTGAATCTTAATTAATGTATTATTACTGGCAAAATGAGGTTCTTTGGTGGAGTAATTAGAATGATCTTATTAACATTTATTGATGATAATATAAACAAAAGAAATAATTGCTTTTTACATGGAAAGCTTTCAGGATTTATGAATGATACGTGGGCATGGGAGAAATGTGAGCTTGTCATGAGGAAGCCTCACATTTGAGGATTTGAAAAATTACACCACTAGAACACATTGATACTTGGTTTCTGAATGGACATTATTTTAATAAGAATATTGATGAATACTTCGATAATCAAGTCTCTTGGATGCCAAGATTTCATCCCCTCTCATCAAATGGTTCTACATCTGTCTGATTTCCCATGACCATAATGCTTAGAGTTTCCAAGGAGATGTGAGAGGGAGGTTTCCAGATGCAGTACACTCTGTTCCTGACCGTAGCCTGACTTGTATCATTGTTTGGCCGAATCCACAGAAAACTTAAACTTTATTTTACTCCAATAAGACCAGACCTCTAGATTCTCCTTTTTCACTTTCCTGTAGAACCTGCTTTGGCCCTGCTTGACCTCAGTATCACAAAGCTTATGGTAAGAAATACAGTAAAGGGAACTTGATGCTTATAAGCAATGTCTTTTGAGCCTCAAAGTAAAAGAGGCATTTTCTGATCATTGTAGATGCCCAGTGATGAAGTTGCTGCACTGGGAAGTAGTGAGCTCTCTGTCACCAGACTGGCTTCAGTGGGGACTAGTGTACAGGGATTCAAGAAGTGAGTGATTAGTATAAGTTCCTTGCATACCTGAGAGGCATTGATTCCAGGTCCAGGCTAAGGAGTATGCAGAGGTCAGAAGTCAGAATTCCAGAGGTCAGAATCAGTCCAAGTGTAAAGGAGTCCAGTGGCTTCAGTTATCAGACACAGAGAGGAGCCAGGGAGACCTGGTTGGTTGGATAAATTGGATAGGTGGCGACAGTGGTGATGTTCCATTGTGGTGGTGGTAGTGCTGGAGGTGGTGGCGATAGTGGCAGATGTGGTGGCAAGATGACATTAGTAGCATTTTCATTACACGTGAGAGTTTATAAAGCGCATTCACGTTACTTATCTTATTTCTTTATGTAAGAGGAAAGGATCAAGCCAGGAAATGGTTCCCAAACAAGGACACACTTAAATTTCATTTCTTGAGTATAAAAAAGTGAGAGAATTGAAGTCACTTGTGAATTCTGACAAGTGGATTAAGAGGAAGGGAAGCGTAGCGGCATGTCCTGGGCTTGAATTAAAGTCGTATTCTGTGTCTCCTGTTGTTTGTACAGTTGTTCATGCCCATTCATCTGGGTTAGGAGGAGTTGTTTGGGATGACTCCTTCACAAGTGTCTCCTGCTGAATGTATCTTTAACTATTACTTCCTCTGTATTTGGCTTCACTTAATGTCTGATCTCATTGGCTTCCTGTCTTTCAGAAATGCTTCACTTTTAAAATATGATTTTCAATGCATTTGTGGTTCTAATCATACACATATATATATATATAGATAGATAGAATTATCTATAGCTCTAACAGATGGAAATATGAATGTAGAAATACATGCACAGATGTAGATGTAGATACAGATGACAAAGATGGGTACATTGATGATAGATAGGCAGATACATTGCAGATATAGATACAGATATAGATAGAGATACAGATATAAATGTAGTTATAAACCTGCTATTTCATCAGATCAGGTTTGGGGAGGAAGGGAAAAATGAATGTGTTCCATTCATCATCATATTCTAGCTTAACACTTTCCCCCATCTCTTTTATTGTTTGCTTTTGTTGGATATTGCATTTACTTTTTAAGTGCAGCTTCAATGCAGTTTTTGCATTATGACATAATTTTTATTTCTGGAGTTTTCATTTTGTTGCCTTAAACATAGAATTTAACTGTTATTTTTCCAGTTTGCAAATTTCTTCAGAATCAAAGCTACTATTAAATGAAAAAATACTAGAAACACCAATGTTTAAAGTCTTGTTAATCTAAAGGTTTTTGTTTAAACAATCCTCTTGTCATTATTGCAGTGGCTATTAAACTTCAGGATAATTGGTTTAATTTTAAGTCCAGCACAGCTCTTCCTCATACTGTTTGTTATAAATTTAATAGATGCAGCTATGAGGCATTTTTAAAAGGACATGTTTTAGAAAGAACTCAATTTATCTCTTAGGTTTATTTAATCTACAAGCACACAAAAGAAAAATTAAACAGTTCAAACATAAGATACTTCTGTTTTCTATATAAGTGAACATTCTATCCTTTTTTTATCCAGTTGAAGATGTAACATGGACAGACATAATGATTTCTAATTTTTGGTAAATATATAGCATGAATTGCACTGCTAATAATTTCAGTTTCTTTATGAACAATTTCATGAAATTAAGAAGGTCAATGGAAAAAAAGTCAGTAAGACCATAGAATTCTCCTTAGTCTGTGAGATGGAGAAAACCTAATTCATGTTAAATTATATAACTTCATAAGTAGATTGCTTTAGGAGGAATGATTATATAATTTTGTCCAAACCAGGACACTTTTGACAGGGAAAAGAAGAGCTGTCAATAACTGTACTAGTTAAACAGACAAACTGCAACTCTCCAAGGAAAATGAGATACATTACCATAGATAGGTCACACTCTAAGGTTCACTGCATCAAATTTATTCCACATTGGAACTGGCCATCACAAGACTATTTGGTGGTCAGTGCAAATGATCTCCTTTCAAAGAAATAGGAATATACTCATAAAAGGAACTATCAAAGCCAAATAATATTGTGTTCTTTTCTGAATCATAGAAAGAATTGAAATAATTCAGCAATAGCCAAAATGAAATCATCAAATTATTCATTGAACTAGTGGTACTCCTGTACTATCAAATTAAAAAATATTCTAACTATAAAATGTTGCATAAAAATAATATATACCATAAATATGTGGAGTTTTCAGAAAAAATTTCATGTCATATATATACCACATACCTTCAAGAATGGGACATTTCCAGTTTCTGTAGAGTTCCCTGTATTCCCTTCCCTGACCACAGGGCCCCGCATCCCGGAAGATACTTCTCTCTTAAACTTTTCAAAAGATGTTCCTATGCTTGCTTTATTTTACCACGTGAATCTGTATCCCTAGGGAATATATTGTTTTGTTTTACTTTATTTTGCCTAGTTTTGAAATTCATTTAAAGCACACTATCCTCTTTTTCTTCCACATCAAGTCTGATATCTGTTTGTTTGTTCGAATATACCACAGTTTATATACCCACTTTATGTTAGGTGTATATTTTTATGTTTTCAAATTTTTGGTTATTTGAACAATGCTTCCATGAAAATTACTGCATGTGGGTCTTGATTCATAATAGTTTTCTAAATCTACCTAAGAGTGAAATTCATTAACAATTTTACTATTACGATGCCAAAGCATCTTTTGTTGTTACAACAATTAAACACAGGCATTGACACTATAATCAAAATTCTTTATTATTGATATTTTGCCATTTCACTGAAGTGCTTCTAGGTTATTCTTCTTATTTGAGATCCACGAAGCCCCTGAACCACGTGATCGGCATACTACATCTATTCTGGACATTTTTCAACTATTATCCCTTCAAAAATTGTGACTTTCACATTTTCTCCAGGCTTTCCTTTTATAAACTGAAAAGATGTATGATGGATTTTTCTCAGTTTATCCTCTTGTTTTTGACAACCTCTTGTATTCGTCATTTCTTTTTCTCTTTCTATGCTGTATCCAGGGTAATTTTCCGAGATCGCTCTTCTATGTTTTTTTCTCATTTTTCAACTGTGTCTAATGTTCTTGACTAGGGGAAGTTTTGCCCACCAGGGGATGTTTGGCAAGGTCTGGAGGAATCTTTGTCACAACCTGGGGGTTGCTGCTGGCATCTGGTGCATAGACATCAAAGATGCTGGCAAACATCCTCTAGAACATAGGATACCCTCCCAAAGAAAGAGTTAACTGGCTCAAATGTCGGAAAAACCCAGTCTAATCAATGTTTTATTAATCTATCCATTGAGTTTAACATTTTAAGTACCACATTTTTGTTTGTAAAAGTTCTCTTTGATTCTTGTTTTAAATTGCCTGGTCAACTTTGATAGCTTAATTTCTCACTATATTTTCAACACCCACACCTTTAACTGTATTTGATATACTAGGATTCCAATAATCGCTGTGTTTGTGGATCTGCTTCTACACTTTATTGTTTCGTCTGTTACTCATGTTGGATTTTTTTAAAGTGTATTTTTAGTGTAAGCTTAAGTTTTGGGAACTTTATTTGTGAAAATTCTTCAAGATCTGTGTTGAAAAACAGTGTTATTTAGTGGACCAAGAATACCAGCCTCATCTGTCAGCAAGTTAGAAATGCCATTATTTAGGCTGCGCAGCAGGTCTGCTGAATCCGAATCTCTGGGGAGGGGCCAAAGAGTCTATTTTATCCGTATTCCAAAGGGACCCTTCTGCATTCTCAAGTTTGAAGATTTGAGAAGTATTAGTTAAAGTATTCCTCCAGAAAAGATTTTTGTTTCTTTTTCCAAGCACCCGGAAATATCACCAATGTAAGAACATTTTTTAAACTATATTTTTTAGGGAAAGGAGCATGGAAGTAATGTCCAGTCTAGTCCAAACTTATATGAGAATATAGGACTTTGATTAAGAATTCTAAAAGACTTCCTCCCTCCCTCCCTTTCCCTCTCTCTATCTGTATTTCTGTCTCTGTCTCTCTCTTCCTCTCTGTCTCCCTATCTCTATCTGTCTCTATTTCCATCTCTATCTCTACTCCATCTTTGTCTCTATCTCTACTCTGTCTCTACTCTCTCTCTCTCTATCTCTGCCTCCATCTCTATCTCTGCCTCCATCATTTTCTCTGTCTCTATCTATCTCTAGCCTATTTCTATCTCTCTCCTATCTCTCTCTCCTACCCAGAGCCAAGGGTAGGCAGTCAGTAAGCCCACTTCTGTAGAACAGATCTTTTCATTTTTCATCCAGTGAGGGTTGCTGCTACCAAGGATCTTGGCTTTACGTAGGACTGTGTTACCTGACCGACTCCACTTGGGCATAGACGTTTAACTTGTGGCCCCTTGAAAACCCATGCTGTCGTCCTTCTCTCTAATTAGCAGAAACTCTTGAGGTAAATGTCCCCACAGCAGCTCAAACCCTTCCTCTCACCGCCACCCCAGAATGCTGCTTCCTTATAATTTCGGCTCTTCACTGGTCTGTTATCTCATATTAGAAGCGAAAGCAAAAACATAATGAAGAAAGTTTAAGATATTTCATCCAGTATTTTAAGTGTCTGAATCAAAAGAAGTTTGTCTTCACACTTAATCCATCTTATTTGTCAGAAATAGAAGTCCTCACTTGGTTTTTAAAAATTCTTACCCAAAATATTTGCATGATCTGAGTAAGTGTGAAAATGACTAGCCATCCAGACTGTGCTCTAAACAGCACTTCCTGCCAGTAGCCTGACAACTGCATCATTTCAGTTGCCCCCAGCTACTGCCGCAGTGACAGGAGCAGAGACAACCCGTCAGTTCCTTAATTATCTCAGGCAGGCGGAGAATCGATACAGGCTGAGTCATAAGCACTGACTTGCAAGCACATGCCCTCCAGCCAACTAGGTTTCAATGCACAGTAGAACCCACAATAACTGCCTATCCCCACTGGTTTTAACTAAATAGATATCCTGCGCCAGACAGAGCTTTATATGTTTTGGTAAGGCAATAAAAAAAAATTATGTAATTCCCCGGGGGCCAACATAAAATATTCATTCTTTGAAAAGTTAGTTCCTGCCCAGTGTTGTTATGTGAGTGTTCAGGATCAGTCCGGGTTTCTTCTCACATAATAAGTTTAGCTATAGTCCCAGAGGAAAAGGAATGTATGCAATTATAATCTTCAATTAACCACTGAATCGTGGTAACAAGATTTTATAGGTCCCCAGGCAAAATGAAGCACAGCTGTTTGAATTAGTATTCCAATTCTCTGCTTCACTTTCATAAAGGAAACATTCAATATACATAATGATCTTATAAAAGGCAGGAAAAAGTGACAAAGTCAAGGAGAAGTAGCCTGAGACTTGAAGTTTCCTAGCTGTGGAATGTTAGAGAAATCCAAACCGCATAAAGGTGTGACATTTTGTAATTTTAACGAGACAACTGTGTAGCCGTTGCAGAGAACACCTCATATAAGATTTGAATCACATGAAATTGTCAGTAGTCAACGATGTTTGACCTTCAAACTCAGGAATCCCATACGGTTCTGCCTAACATTTTGTCTTGCCAGTTAAAACGGATTCTTGCTTGTCTGGGACCTATGAGAAGGTGATGTGGCAGACATGTTCATCAGGAAGAAGGAATTTAAATATGCCTGTTTTCTTCCAGGACCATCGGCAAAATTCTCTGTGGTGTGCCAGTGGTGTCGAATTTTGTGTAGATGTTCACTTTTAACCATGCCTCTGATACTCTGTGGTTCTTTTCAGCCATGCAGCATTTTCCCGATTCATTTCTCTCCATTTGTGCTGTTTTTCTCTGTGATGTGAGTCCATCCCTATCCATTCTGTCATGCCTCCATTTTTTGCTGCTGCTTCAGATTGCACTGACCCGTAAGAGGTAAGCTCCAGCATAAGAGAAAAAAAAAAATGGAAGAATCCTTTTCCATGGTACCCTATAACCCTACTTCTAAAATCAGTACTTTCTGAACTACACTTTGAAAGATGCAACAGATACAATTCCCCATGACCATACCCACACTAGAATGCCTTGAAAGCTTTTCACATGCACAGTGAAGTCTGCACTTGTTCCTAAGTATTTTCTGCACATTAAAGTCCTTAGCTTTGTACCTGAACACCTCCTCCAGTTGTCTGTAGAGTAATATGCATGTGACAGTCCCTCAGAAATTGGTATTATTTACTGCCATCTTGACAGTAAGATTCCCAAGCCTGTTTTCGTCCACCAGGCTCATGAGGATTATAAATAAATAAATAAAGCAGGCAGTGACATTTCCAAATGTCACTGGGTTTTGCAATTTACATGGATGAAATTCATCAGACAAGAACTTACCCTCCCCTAAATGTTGTGCTGTAGAGTTAATGGGAATTATTTCCATATTGATCTCAATTCCATTTCCAAGCATAGATTAGAATGTCCTAGAGCCAATGGCTGATAATATCTAAGTTTTGTCATAGGGTTTTGGGAGCAGATAATTGAAATTGCTTTCCATTCAAACTGCCTTGACTTTCCTAAGGAAATAAAGCTTTTTTTTTTTTTTTCTAAACAAGGCAAGCCAAAATATATAGGTAGCTACAGAGCCCAGTTTGGGTTGTTCATTCATTTGTTGTTAATCCTCTCAGTGCCATCTAATAGTTAAGGGCAATAAGAGGATCTTCTGCTGGATACCTGTGAGTGAGGCTAGGTTTCCCCCTTGCTGACCCTGAAGGAGCTGGAATTCATCACATAATGCCCTTTCCAGCAGTGTTGTTTCTGTCTTCCTGTCATTAAACAATGAATCTCATTGCTTTGTGTTGGAATGTGTCAAAATGTGGGAGGCTAAGAATGAATTGTATCACTCGCCTTGCCCTACAGACTGGCATTCATTTTTAGAGACAGATGTTTATGCCTTTACAAGAGACAGATTAGCATATCTGAGACATTTGATAAAATAGATATTTAATCCAAGAAAACAGTGCAGATATTTAGTCTGTATGTAAAGACACCACAATATTGATGAAGTTTGATGCAGAAAAGTCATTTGACCCTTTGCAATCACAAGTCTGTATCCCTGTGACCTGCTACCAAATTTAGGCACCCACACAGTTGATGATGGAGTCTCATCATTAGTGTCCATTGTTTATTAATGATAGATTCTCACCATTAGTGTTCATCTTGAATTCTGCTTTTTCACATAAGTTTACTTTGTATGTTCTGGCAATTCATCATAAGCTTTGTAAAACTGTTTGTTTATAAATATATTTCAATTGGAATTCTTCTTGGCTTTATTTAAGTTGTAGACAATGACAAAATGCTTAACAGTCTAACTTACTTGAATCATCCTGTGTATTTGAGATACTATAGTAGTCGAAAGTATGAAGTAACCAACCAAAGTACGAAGTGGGCCACAGAAGGAAGGGATTAAGGAAGACCTCTTAGAGAAAGTAACTAAATGGGACCTTGAAAGTGGGGATTTGCCAGATGGAAAAGGGGTTTCAAGGCTCTGCAAGCCATGGGAACAACAAATGGAAAGGTCTGGGGTGTCGTATTTGGGAGACTGTTACCAGTGTGACATAATTGGATGACAGACTACTTGAGGTAGGAAAAGAACCAAATAACAAAGACTTGGTATCTTTTCTATTTTATGAGTGAGGTGAGTAGAGTCAGTAATAGATTTTAAAGGGGAAACTGATGTGATCATATATTTGTGTTCAAGAAAAATAACATTACTTGACATTAATGTCTCATTTTTAAGCAGTGACTTCCTACATGCATTCTAAAAATCATCTAGATTTCTAAGAGTACAAGTTAAAACTATGTAGACACCAGAGAGAAACTAGCATAGCCCCAGGAATCAGAGAGACCGGGATTGAATCCTATGACCACCCCTTCTCAGCTATGTGACAATGGAAAAATTATACTGCATTTTGAAAAAATATTTAAATGAAAATATTTCTAGATTATAGAGTTATGATAATTAAGAATAATAATTCATAAAATAATTATCATGTAATTGATACTCTATTAGCCCCTATTTTAACATTATGGATCAATGCATAACACTGTTACTTGAAGAAAAACGTTTCAATTTGAAAACCTGTGATTACTAAGCAACCTATGATTGTCAGGTAACTCTGAGGTCATGGCTAACATTGTGATGTATTTGATTAAAATTGGCACAAGTCAAAATACCCATTAAATGTCAATGTATGTATTTTTGTGACCTGTTGACCTTCTATGGGAAACTTAACATCCCTTCCCATATTAAAAAAATTTTTTCAGCTTATAAAGAGTTTAGTAGATATATGATCCTTAATAGTTTCTGGGTAACAACTGAAAGTTGTTCTTTTATTTTTTCAAGCACATCTTGATGTGACAAGATAGAGCCACATTTGCAATTTTCTGAAATGCCCAGGTTTTTATTTATCAATTAAATAATTTCCTCTTTATCAAACATTCTCAGTTAAAGCCCTGCTTATTTAAGTAGACTTGGTCTGTTATCCATGACAGAGTAACTCAACAAAATCTAGTAAGCACTTCCTTTTCTTACTGGCCAAAATACTGTGGAGCAGTTGTATTTTTTTGGAGCATGTGGGTGGTCATAGATTATAGATTATTGTTGGAACAAAGTCATTGTTGACACCCTTGGTTAGCGTGAGACTAGCCCTCAAAACTGATGATTTGTTTGCTTCCTGTTAAAATTTTTGCTTTAAAAAAGTCTTCATATTTAAAAACTTATTAAAAGGTATCTCACTCTCATACTCAAATCCCTGGCTGCCTCCTAACTATGCAAAAAGAGTCATGAAATTACTCGAGATTCTGCAAAAGGAGAAAAATAAACACAGAAACCTACTTAAAATGTCTAATTCTTCCATATCCAAATTTGCCTTCATGGGTTCATTTTCCATATTCCCCACTACTGTGTTAAGCACACTAACACTACCCAGGGAAATACAGCTCCACTGAATCAGAAACTGAAATAAGCTAAGAGTGCATACGAATTCCCTTTAAGGTCAACTTATTGCTCATTAATCCCACATTATTCTTTCCTTAACAACCCCACTCAGGAAGCTCCTGTGGTAGCCAGAGCAGCACTGTTCCTGGAGTGTGCCCGGTTTGTCCACCGCTGCAACCGCGGCAACTGGCCAGAGTGGATGAAAGGCCATCACGTGAACATCACCAAGAAGGGCCTGTCCAGGGGACGGTCTCCCATCGTGGGCAACAAGCGGAACCAGAAGCTGCAGTGGAACGCGGCCAAGCTCTTCTACCAATGGGGAGACGTGAGCTTTTGATTTTCCTCTATAAAAATGAGGGTGCTTGTGCGAAGTGAAGATGTTTTGTGTTGGTGTTTGTGTGTTTTTGAGACAATGTATTAAGAACATTTCAGGGGAAAATAATCTTAATTCATTTAATCCTCCCAGTAAATCTACGAAGTTAGACATTATTATCCCTTCTATCTCCTTCCCTGGTCCTTGCTTCCTTCCTGTCTATAACTGTGTTTTCCCAGGATATCTTCTCATTTCTTCCTGCATGATTTCCCCAGGGTTACATTTATTGCTGTGTTTTCAAATGTTGATTGCATGCCAGCAGCACGGACTTCTCTATCCATCACACTTCAGACCCCGGGCCAGCACTGCCGATGGCACTAGGGAGGGGTTCGCTGCATACTCAGTCTGACCAAAATAACACTGTGTTCCCGTATAAACACACCTCTTGTCTGCAGCCCTCCTCAAATCTCTATTGTCACTAATGGTTCTCCAATCCTCTAGAATGATATAGCTTTTGAACCTATTCCAAATCTCCTTCCCTTATTGATTTCACCCCCTCCACATCATTAATACCCCTTTGGGTCAGATCTTTGTTATTTCTCATCTGGATCAATAAAGCATGTTCCCATTTGGTCTCCTTCCCACAGGAGACCAAATCCTACACACTGCCAGTAAAATGATCTCCTCTGTACATAGCCCATCGAAAAGCAGAACATTTATACTTATCTCCCAGCCTCCAGACTTGTCCCCTTGATTCATTCTCCAAACTGCTGTTGGAGTGAGGAGGCTAAAATGCAAATCAGACTGTGTTCCCTACCCACTGACATGCTCCAGTGGCCTTTCTCCCTCCCTTGGGATAAAACCGAAATTGCTTAGCCTGGAATATCACTCATTCATTCAAGTCATACCAACATTATAGACAATGAGGTCAAGTGAACTACTGTACAAGCATCTAAAGAACATTTATCTCAATCCTTTGCATCTAAGTGATGTTCACTAATAGTAAGTTATTACATTCACTTTGGAAAGCAGGCTACCTGGTTTGTCTTTGAATTCCTGGTGAACTAGCACAGTGTCCCTTAAATGCATGATAAGGTTTCCCCCCACTCAGAAACAACCTTTTATCATCCTTCAGAAGGTAAAATGAAGTTCAGCCTCAAGAACTGTAGGATCTGGTCCCAATTTACCTTTCCAGCCTTCCAATTTCTGCTCACAAAACCGTGCTTCAGCCAGGTGGCTTGTCAGTCTGTGAACACCCTGTCCTGTGTTTGAATCCCAGTTCACAGCCTGCTGAGTGGCCCTGAGCGAGTCTTTCAGCCTCTCTAACCTTCCCACTTCCCAAACAGGGATCATTCTGTATGGAGATTTATTCTCTACTAGGTCACATTAAACAAAGATTCTGGTGTACGATAATAATTTATTCAATTTTATGTTTTATTTATAACCTAAAAAAATACCTCACTTAGTAAATATCTGATGAATGAGGAAGGGACTAAACATGGCTATAAGGCATTTTTCTAGCCTTGGAAGAGACAGAGAGCTCTAAATTGTTATTTAGACATTTGGTATTATCCCAGAAAGTTCAGTTTTTTTAGCAACCCTTTAACTTTTGTGAATTGGGGATTTCACTTAAGATGTTTATTTTCAGCATCCTGGGAGGACTGATATAGAATCTTTCCCCTTGGGATCTCAACAATAAATTTTTTGGCCCCCTCCAAACTCATATCGTACATCTCGTCCTTTGGAGGGGATCTCTGAAATAGTAGCTTTGGGACAAAGCTCTTTGTTGAGGTGGTGTTTTTGTTTCATTTGCTTAAATCATTTCAGGCTAGTGGCGAAAATTTTAGGGTCTTGTGATGTCTGTTTATACTGCTTTCTTTCTTTGATGTGGTTTTTCTCACTCCTCACTTAATTCTAGAGTTTAAGGAGACCTCTGTGTTTCCAGATCTCCAAGACACTCCTACAACTTGTGTTTTTATTGAAGCATTCTGGACATAACCTTGTATGTCATTTCAAGGAGTGAATATAACTTTTTGCATATCCAGAATTTACTAACTTTTCTGAGTATTTGAAAGGAATGATACAGAGGAAAGAAAAAAACTTAGCTAGAATTTTGTTCTTACTCATTAATGCACTGAGTAACCCAACTGTCAGACTCTAAGTGCAGTGCCTATTTTAGCCTTTTTTCTCTCTTGTCTTCCTATGCTTATGTTTCTTCCACTGTTGCATAAGGTGTATAATTGGAATATAAGAGAAATTAAAGATAGTGTATTTTATCTCTTGTTGTGGGAAGTTCCTTTTGGTAAATCAGACAATAGTGCTTGATGATTCATAGTAACTGGTAGCAAGTATTAGTCTTATGAACACCTTATATGAAACCAATATTATCCATGTGCTGAGTTATGAGAAGTCATGTTACTAATGTTGATGTTAGGTATTCTATCAAAGGAACAGTTAGTATTTCTTACTAATTCATAGAGTATCATGGAGGGGGGCAAAGTCTATTTAAAGAGCCAATAAATGCTTATGTAACAGCAGATCTAAATAAAATTGTGTGTACTAGAGTTTTTGCCAACTTCCACAGTCATTAGCACATCAGTGATATTCTCATAAAATAGCCTAACCAGAAGTACCCTGAGAAGCTGTGACTTCTTATTCTTACTGCAACAAAATCCCTCATTAAGGACTGCATACTCCCTTATGTGAGACCTATAAAATAAATAACTCTTAGGTAAATGAAAATATTTTCACTGAGTAAACAGAAAAAGTTATGAGAGTGTACAAAGGCATCATTCTAGTTTCTACAAGCATGGAGTCTACAGGACCTTGGAGGTAGCACCGATGTCTTCCATCTGTGCGTTTCCACATTGGAAAACATGGTAATAATAACTCTACGGCGTACGGAGGAGGCGTATGCTGGAAATGATTCCCATTAATTCGTTGCTTATGTCCTCTGTAATGGGAGAGCCTACTTTACAGTCTGAAATACTTTCTGCTATTTTTTTTTTCTTCACGGTAGGCAATTGGTGTCCGATTGAATGAGCTGTGCCACGGGGAAAGTGAGAGCCCAGCCAACCTGCTGGGCCTCATTTATGATGAAGAGACCAAAAGGAGACTGAGAAAGGAGGATGAGGAGGAAGACTTTTTAGATGACAGTAAGGAGACTCCCTTTACTACAAGAACCCCTGCTTGTAAGAACCTCTGCTTTAGGAGCACTTAATATTTCTCTTTCCTCCTCCATTTCCTTACCACCTTCCCATGTCTCCCACTGCACCTCTTCCACTGTCCCCTGTGCATTGGATGTGGAGCAGACACGTGAAGCCACATGAAGAAGAGGGCGAGACCCAGAAAGAAGAGCCTATAGACAGGGGCAGAGAACCACGGGCCATATGGAACTTCCATTGTTTTGTAGTTTCCGACTCTCATTGCTATACGAGATTAGAATTAGGGCTCCCTGAGAAAATTAACTTGTGGAATGTTACTGTCCCAGAAAAGGTTTGGTCAGATTTTATATTTTACTATTGCCTTTGGAAATAAAAAATAAAAACATAATTTACACCAAACAAAATTGAACATGACATGCTTCCCAAATTACTAACATATTGTAACTTTTAATCAGAATATATTAGAGCGTTTAACATGAAACTGAAGTATTAAAAGAATCATTGCCCTGGCCAGTGTGGCTTGGTTGGTTGGAGTGTCATCCCATAACCGAAAGGTTGCAGGTTCAATTCCAGGTCACGGTGCAAACCTAATTGCAGGTTAATTACTGGTTTGAGCACATATGATTCCTGGTCCACTGTGTACAAGAGGCAATCAATTGATGACTCTCTCCCATCAATGTTTCTCTCTTTCCCTTTCTCTCCCATGTGAGGATAAATATATGTCCTCGTGTGAGGATAAGTATAAATATATACATATATATATATATGAAGATTCAGATTGTTAGAATTATGAATGTTCTGTACCTAGTTATTTATTAAAATTATAATTGAATCCTATCATAGAAAACTAGAGGCAAAGATCACTGTACATCCCTCTCCAGAACCATTTTGTGCATTTGTGTGTTTCATGCCACACAAACTTGTATGTATGTGTACCACCGCCTTTTATGGAGCATAACATTCCACGGTGACCATGTACTCAGCAGCATTATCTAATGAGAACCGTGAAGCCTTGTCCTCTAGATCTTCCCTCGTGGTTTCAAACCCAAACTCCCTGATTGTCTTCAGGGTTGTCCCTAGTTAAGTCATGCTAGACCTATTACATCTTTATAGTTATGAAATATAAAGACTGCATTTCATGGCTAGAACGTAACATTAGATAGAACTAAATAATAATCAAAGACAATGTATTGTCTTCTTTTCCACTTTCACATCAAGGATTTTTTTTTACAATTTTTTAAATCATTTTGCTCTTTCTCAGTCTTTATCAAATTAGAGAAAATCTTGACTTAATTGGTAATGAAACGCCAAATCCTGGCACCAGGCTTTCAGCATAATGGTGAAAGTTGCCACAATGATTTCCTCACATTCATAGGAGTCTAGACTCTCCTAGAGGATTGTCGCTGATACACAGAAGGACTTGCTAGCTATTGAGTAATCACAAAACCTATTGCAGGCCTGCCAGAAGACACCCCCAAACTGCCCGGTATCTCCCAGGGGTCTTTCAGAAGAGAGAAGAGCTGGAACAATATTAGCTGGATATGTCCTCATAGACCAGAATGATCTTGAATCTCCATGAGAGCACCTGAGTATCATTTACCAGTATGTTATACCTATCACATTAGCTGTTTTGCGAGATCATGCAACTCTTACCCAATGTAATAGGATATGTGAGATGACAGTTATGACAGACCCTGGATGAAGACAAGGCTTATTGTCTATAATAGAGGACTGACAAGAAGAATCTAGATGAGAACCTCAGGAGCAAAAGGACAGATCCATAAGTTTATACTGAATATCTAGTGTTGAATTATTTATTAAAAATAATTGCACATCCAAGCAATTTCAAGAGTCACATAGCCTCCATCACACATGAGATCGGAATGTCTGGTTTCATTCCACTTCCACATCAATATATAGCTCATCTTGTATTTAAAAGATAATTATGGTGCAAACATGTACAGGTCTGGAAATTCTAAAGAGCTTTGTCTCTTTTGTTCTTAAAAAAGAGGCAATGTTCCCAGCCACATACCACTCCTAGAGAGAAAATAATGGTTTTCATGAGGAAACAATAGCCAAACAGCTTCAAAAAGACCATAATTTCCACCTACTGTCAATGTAAACCATGAATTACGTATTCTACTCAATTAAGAAAGCCTAATACATGAGAAGCATTTTAGAGATATTTTTAGGAATGTTGATATGCAATGATATGTTTGCTTGATGACTTGATTCATTCCAAATAGATAACTTTTCTTTTATGAGAGACAGAACTCTACATGGCTTTAGTCTTCTGAACACTGATAACTGATAAGTATATTTTTGCCTCATTTCTGATGACATGTCTTTGACAGTTTTAAATCCTGGGTGTTCAGAAAGTCTTCATGGCATCAATGTAGTCATTGCCTTTAAAGAAAAATCCATTACTTGATCTGTGGTGGATGCAATGTTTTACTCATTCAAAGGCCAGCACATTGTTAGGACAAAGGAGAACACTTGCATACTTCTGATGTAGCTATACCTTAATATGACAGGCTAACTTGTATAAACTGGTGATAGAGGTGTTCAGACATATCTTATCTATGCTACAGAAACATACCTGGACTAGAATGGAAAGAACTTCACTGCCTCCAGAACATCTAGAGAGAGATGTCTCTCATGAAATGAACCAGCAAGATTTTTGTAGTTTCATATGTAGTTCACCACCATGTACACAGTCTAAATCTGATTGAATAGCGGGGTGAAAATCTTACAAAGCTGCTTTCCCATTTCTGCTTTCATTAAAAGGCTTCTTAGTTTAGCAGAGCTGCATTTTATTACTCTATGAGGCTGTAAGGGGAATAATTTAGTTCTTGATTGTCATTTTAATACTCAGGCACTTATTATATTGCAGAATTACAAAATGGAAGAAGAGAGAGGCCTGTTAATACACAGATTATGGTAAAGGGAATAGGTAAAGTGAACATGTATAGGCAACATTCTCATATACACTTTCATTTTGGACATGTTCAGGTAATGTTCTCACATGCAGTTTGATTTTACACATGTGTAGCTTTGTCCATTACACCCTGCCTCCCTTTATTTTAGTTTGTTTAACTTATGAAAGAACTCTTTCATTCCATAGGTACTGTGAACCCCTCTAAATGTGGCTGCCCCTTTGCCTTGAAGATGGCAGCGTGCCAGCTTCTCCTGGAGATTACCACCTTCCTGCGAGAGACCTTTTCTTGCCTGCCCAGACCGCGCACCGAGCCTCTGGTGGTAAGGAGAGCATGCGCATTAATAATCAGGCGACCTGGAGAGGCTAAGACATGTGACTAGTTTTTGAGTGTTCACAATTTCTTTAAATGACCAATGGACAGATGTATCATACAATTTAAAGTTCAACCAAGGGATTTTCATATCTAAAAATAAAATCTCTTGCCTCTAAAAAAATATAACTCTGAAGTTGAACTTGGAATCACGAAAGAAAGCACCACTGGGTAAAATGTTTGATTGATCACTGTCAGTCATGCTAGAAACATCTAAGAACGTGTTGATTTCTTTACACTGCAAACTATGAGTTTTATGGACAGCATATTTTTAGAAACCTCTGACAGATTTTTTTTAATACTAGCAGTTCAGAAATCCACACAGAAATCTGCTTCCAATGGGTTTTCTCATTTAAATTATGAGCAAAAAGACTTCTTTAAGCATGTAGCCTGTTAACATCCCCAAAGGTACATTTTATTCCTGCAGCATTTCTTATGGATGGGCAGAGAAAGACACACATACACAGAAACAGGCACACACAGAAACACACACACACGAAAGCACACAGGCACTCACACA
This sequence comes from Phyllostomus hastatus, assembly GCF_019186645.2. NCBI lineage: Eukaryota > Metazoa > Chordata > Mammalia > Chiroptera > Phyllostomidae > Phyllostomus > Phyllostomus hastatus. Next base: position 15,299,471 of record NW_025333583.1, on the reverse strand, counting down.
CACATACACAACTCTTGTACCATTGGGACTGATTTGTTTAACAGAAGATAGGAACACTACCCGAGAGCCAGTCTTCAACAGAGCACGTGGGGCAGGGATTATTTTCGTCCTCCAGCTCTCTAACAGGGGCTCAGTTTCCAGTGGATCTTTCATTATAGGCATCGTTAAACCAGAGCTAAGGAACTAGACAAGTTCCTTTTTTCCCTTTACCCAAGGCTTACGCTGCTCTACCAGAAACAGTATTACAGTGACTGCCTGTGTGCTTTCATTTAGGGGAATTTTACAGTCGACCAGCTCTCCCGCTTTTCTACCCAAACTCAGCAGGAGCAAGGCCACACCGTAACCCTGGTGGGGCCGGAAGAATTCTCGCTCTGGTTTTCCAGAGCAATGCCTCTGCCTCTGGCCTTCCAGAGCCTGCAAAGCCCCTTTCCTCCCACTCTGACCCATGAAAGGGGTATTTCCAACTTGGAGACATGTATGGGTAAAATATGTTTTTAAGAGAAACACACCTGCATTTGGAATGGGAACTACGTCATTTGGATATTGAAAAAAGCAGTTTCCTCTACTGCTCTTATTTAATTTTATATTAACCTAGGCCTCTAACTTTTTGAATTGTTAACTTTACTATTAGATTGAAGCTACTCCGTAAAATCAAACCAAGACAACCACTAAGCACATGTGTTTGGTTTAAAATCTAGTGTGATAAAATATCTGTAGGAATCCATTGGTGTTATCTTATCAACATTCTAATTATACCAAAGTCTTCATAAAAGCACAGCAGTGTATCTACTTTTAGGTTTTCAGAGTTTTATTGGCCAAATTTATTTTTTAATCAATCACATCTTTTAAAAATTACTCTATAAGCAACAGGCAGACTAGTAGGAAATGCCAAGACATTAAGCTAAAACAGAGCCTGCAGTCATTCGGTCAATGAGAGGCAAGTTGTCACTGTAACCTGGTCTTTAACGAGGCCTCAGAAAACTTTCACTCATTGACTTTTACAACGTAATTGAGAAAGAAGCTTTTTCTCATGTGTAATCTATTTAAATACAGTTGATGGTTAAAAAAAGAAAAACAAAAAATAAAACCTCAAGTCACATTCTAACCTACTGCGGAGAAAGCAATGAGTATCATAAAACAATTTTACTAACATGGGCACTGCAATTGTTTGAAATTGCTTTTTAAGAAATTGTATTAAATGGTGAACGTATCAGGCTAGGCATGAATATCATCAAGATAAAATATTCTGAAGTTTTAACAACACATTTGCTGTAAGCATATTTATAGATCTTTGGAGTTATTTATTAGATCAGTAACATTCTTTTTTAAAGGATTTTATTTATTTACGTTTAGAGAGGGGAAAGGAAAGGAGAAAAACAGGGAGAAAAACATCAGTGTGTGGTTGCCTCTGGTGTGACCCCCACTAGGGACCTGGCCCACAATCCAGGCACATGCCTGGACTGGGAATCCAAGCAGTGAGTGACTCTTTGGTTCACAGGCCTATGCTCAATCCACTGAGCTATACCAGCCAGGGCAGTAACATTTTTAATTGTAGTAAAAATAATAGCTACCCTAATAAACAGAGTAATAAAAGAGTGACAGTGTAAAATAATCACATTAAAAGCTATAAATACTCTCTGATCTGAGGCTTGAGGATAGGAGAAGATCAGGAACTTAAATGTTCTACTAAGGGAAAAAGTCTTTCAGATTAAAATGCCCTAGAGCCATTTCCAAAATGGAACAGATTTCCCTGTGATATGTTTGTTTGAAAAAGCCCCAGTTATGTCCAAAATGTGGGAAAGAAAACAGAAGAACCTTAAATACAATAATTAAAATAAAAGTTAATTAATTTGTTTAAGCACAGTTCTTTCTTGGGTAGGGTGAGGAATCCCAGGAGGCCCTCACTGCATTGGTGGGTAATAGAGTTAACAAAAAGGAAAAATGATATCAAAAGGTATTAAATTGTGCAAAAAAATATATTTTTGCTAACTTAACAATTTTCCATATAAATCCTGAGATGCAACTTAATGTGTTTTTTCTTTTCATAAAAGCAACTTCTGATAGCATTTTAGTCACTCTTTTTGTTAACCATACAAATAAATACTGTCTTAAAAAAGAAAAAGCAGCATTCTTACAAGATTTATAATCTACAAGCATAATCATCAAATTTTTCTCTAAATATTAAATTCTGAGCTTGATAAAAGGAAACAAGTATTTTTGAAAAAATAATTTTGTTTGCGAAATTGCTGGTCCCTTAAAATGTTTCCCAGCTGAATTATTGAAACCAGTAACCGATGACCAAGCCACACAGCATTAAACAAATAATTCTATGCTATGCACAGAGGAGTTCATAATAAAGAAAAAGGCAGGAACCAAATCCCTGTACATCGATGTTCATTCATTAGGATAAACAACGTATTGGATGCTTTTGTGCCAGACTATGCTAAAAGCTATACCAACTGCACCAAAGAGATTTAGCAAATTAAGTTATAAAGTATATACTGCTGAATAAAAGTTCCTAAAGTTAAAGAATCAGAAACAAAACACAATTCATATTCATCGATGATGAATATTTACTGAGGATACGAGGACAAACAAGAGGGTGTGATGGTCTCAGGAGTGGGGGTGGGGGTGAGAGCGAAATGAACACATGTAACAGGAGAACCAACTGCACAGAACTGTTTACTAAAGCAAAGTATGGGTGGCCTTAAGGAAGAAGCAGAGGGCCATGGTTGGCCAAAGTAGGGGCTGGAAGAATCTGAAGAACCTTTCTGGAAGAGATTACACTTAACTATAAGTATGAAAGATGGGTGGGATTTTCACAAGTAGGTAAAAGAAGAAAAATTGGAAGAGATAACTGCATTTGAATATTTTTTGACAATGTTAAATAGATTTCATGTTGTTCCTTTGTTTTTCTAGATGGGATGTAATTATCTGAGTACCAAAGTATAACTTCTGTTTTCAATCCAAGAGGAAAAGGAAAAAAAAACATGTAGAAGATAAAATTGATTTATTAATAATAATTAAAAATAGTATTGGTGCAAACTGAGTTTTAAAAAATATTTTTTCATATCTATTTGAATCAGAGAGTATGTTATATCATAATTAAAAAAATGCTCTATAAAGGTAAAGTTGGCATTTTATATATTTTTATCAGATTCTCCAAAAATATTTTATAGATAAGTAATTAAATATGATCTTCAGCGTGAACTAGTTGCCATTCACAGAACAGGTCAAATTTTCAATTCAGAGCCTCAAGGCCAAACCTCTGCTAAATATTTACACTCCTCAAGGCTTACTTTAAGGTATAGGAAACATTCTGTTGATAGACAGTAAAGGAATCCCTGATACTGAGGTCCACCTAGAAGGGATTGAGAAATTCTGCCATTGTATGGTCTTGTCTTGAGCTTCTGGCCCTGACATCTGAGGTTTCCTCAACTTGAAGTTCTTTCCCCCATTTGTTTTCTGAGCTAATCTTACTTAATCCTCAAACTGAACTCCAGCATTGCCTCTGTATTTGTTTTCTATTTCTTCGGTAACAAACCACTGGTACTACAATTTTAGTTGTTTAAAATAGGCCAAACATATCATCTTGTAGTTCTGGAGATCTGAAGTTTGATACAGGTCCTGCCAGGTAAAAATCAAGGTGTTGGCAAGGCTGCACTCCCTTCTGGGGCTCTAGGGAAGACTGTTTCCTTGACCTTGTTCCATCTTCTAGAGGCCACACACATTCCTTAGCTCATGGCCTCTTCCCCTATCTTCAAAGCCTATAATTTAGGCTGTCTCACCCTTCTTCCATAGTTGCATCTTCCTCCCATCACAGCCTGGAAAAACTGTCCATTTTTAAAGATTGGTGTGATTAGGTTAAGCCTACCTAATCCAGGATAACTTCCTATCTCAAGGTCCCTAACTTCAACCACACGTGCAAAGTCCCTGTTGCAATGCAAAGTGACATAGTCACCAGGTTCCAGGGGCTGAGACAGGGGCATCTCTGGAGAGTCACTGTTCTGCCAACCACAGCCTCCCAACATGATAGATTCTAAGCACCAAATCTGTCTCTAAGCCTTGGGATTTATTACTTGTTTGCCTCCTCAGTATCTGTCTTGGGATTTTGACTTCCTTTAGGACAGGAACCATCTCTTATTTATTCCCCAATACTAACACATTCATACTCAACATACTCATGGAATGATTAATAAACAGATAAACACTAATTTTAGTTAAAACTGTTCACAAAGTATCAGAAAGTGAGGAAGCTAGTTCTAGATTTGGAATGTGATCTGTGTTTCAGAAAAGTGAAAAACTAGGAGGGAAAAATTTTTAATTTAAAAATACTTTTACAGCCACAACCTAAAGTTTGCATTACATAAAGGAGAATTGGGCTGTTTAAATACAATGCTATGTGATTCAAAACAGAAGGAGGTTTACCCCAAGACCGCAGCCACACTGAGGAGATGCCAGCACTCACGTGCTCCTCACTGACATTGCAGGACCTGGAGAGCTGCAGACTTCGTTTGGACCCCGAGCTGGACAGACACAGATATGAGCGAAAGATCAGCTTTGCTGGGGTCCTGGATGAAAATGAAGACTCCAAAGATTCCCTCCACAGTAGTAGCCACACCCTCAAATCAGATGCAGGTGTTGAGGAGAAGAAAGGTATGAAAAATCAAGGATTATTTCATGTTTCAGGGTTTCTTGTAGAATATTTGGTCCGGGGTCTAGACCATGGAATTGCGCACCCAAAGAAGTCCAAGACTGCTGGCTCCGAACGGTACTGGGTCCATTTAGCGGGCTAACAAACCACTGTAGCTGGGGGTTGGGCTCTTCAGTCAGAGGGGCCGGGTTCTGATTCCAGCTCAGCAGCTCCCCACATCCCACTGAGTCTAAGATGCCACCATTTCTAAGATGAAACACTATTTTAGGTACCAATAAGAAAGAGAAAATGCTCTTAGTTCGGCTCTCACACAACACTTATTGCTTAATTTGTGTCAATTTGTGTCTCATTTTTTTTGAAAGAAAACTTTCAGACTTAATTAGATGTGAAATTTTTATTTTCAGTATATATTTTTCTTGTGCTGCCCCAAAAAGAGTAAGCTGTAAATAAACTGGTTAAAGGGTTTCTAACTGTCTTCAGTTCAGGGTTCAAATTTTTTAATCACTTCTCAAGTCAGAATTGTCAATGTCCATGTTTTTTTTTTTTAAATGATGTTATCCACTGTGTCATCAGAATGTTAGCAATGCATCGCTTTTAAATTAATCTATAAAAGAGGTAAAGCTATTGGTGCTAGTAACTGAAGGAAATATTCAGTTGTATGAAACTAGCCTACCTTCCGTTCCTGCTTCAGGGATGTTATCAAACACATCTATCTGACTTACCACCTCATCCACACTCCTTCACCCAGCTACCACTTGACCTCTTGGAGTTAAAAGACACTGGTACCCATTCTGTAAAGTTTGTTGCTGATGCTTTAGATGTTCACGTGGACACAAGCAATAACACCTGTCACAGCTGCCACCTGGCATCTTAAGATACTATCAACTATAAGATAAACCTCAATTTCACATATGTTAATATGTGCATCTTAAAATGCCAAAATACAGTAACTAGTTGTGTGACCATGTTCCCGTTACTTACCTTCTAAGTCCCAGTTTTCTTCTCCATAAAACTGGGTTAATAGCACCTACCATGTTGTGGTGTTGAAAGCTTTAAATGAGGCAATGGAAGTGAAGCATAAACTCAGTACCTGGCACATAATAGGTGCCCAATAAATAATTGTTGTCATTGAGCATGTAGATTTGAACCCATGCAGGAAATTCTAAATGTGAGCTAAAGATTGACAAGTTTTTTTCTCTTTAAAGACTCCTTTAAACTGTTACCTTCATCTGATTTTGCTATTTCTTAAATTCCATTGCACATCAGTGTTTTCCCAAGAATTTCAATTAAAAGAACATCGTCACATTTGTAACACCAGTCAAAGATTATGTCACGCATGTAGTGTTTTCTAGTGTCCTGTAAACAGTGACTCCATGAATGTTTGGTGACCGAAGGATGGGACAGTTCTTGAAAGAAATCACCCTACCCCAGATAGAGAAGACAAAACCTTTAAAACCTTTCAAGGAATGGATATACTCTGGAATTATTTTTTAATATTTCAAGATTGTTGTCACAACATATTAAAAATGCAAATAATTATTATATAATAATGAACTTATGGTGAACCAAGTATTTTTTTATCCAAGTCTTAGCAATTTATGCATTTGAAGAAGTACCAAGTCCATCTACTTTCAAGTATTCCTTATTCAGACAAGGATAACCACATATAATGAGAAACTTCCATCTTTTAAACATAGTGCAAGGGGATTTTCTTTTTTTTGCCCATTCAAAGTTATTATGCTAATCATTATTTAAAGTGGCTGAAATAAAAATTTCTAATGCTGACCTGGTTAAACTTGAGCAGAGTAAATTGTTCACCATTTTAAAAAATAAAATAGATTAATTTTAAGAATAATTTCATGATTATCATTTGTGTAAATTATTCTTAATGTTCAAAGACACAACTCTTTAGTAATTTTTCTCCTCATAGAATAGCTATGTTAATATATGAAAGTTGTTTAATAAGAGAAGAGCAGAAAACTGAACCTATAAATAAAATGGAAACTGGTAAATATCCTTTACCAGTTAGCAAATATCCTCCCAAAGATTCATAAATATTCTTTAATCCTTTTGATAAGCAGGAACCAGCTGCTAAATTCATTGTGAAAACGCGGACCATGGGAACCTTGCTAACTTAATTTACAAAACTTTTATTTAAAATTTCATACCATCTGTTTTTATACAAGCAAAAAATGCCAGTTCTGAAATAAACAACCTGGGGACAATATAGATTCTACCAAGGAAAACTAACATGAAATAATTTTTAAACTAAAAACGTCTGCTTAAACTCTCCGAGTAAACTATTTCACCCATATTCCAAATACAAGCTAAGACTGGCATTCCAAGATACAAGGTATTTCTGGTCATTCAACAATCATCTTTTGAGCACCTACTGTATGCGAGGCGCTTATTAGAGGTTCTCAGAAAATAGCCAAGAAGAAGAGGAAAATTTTCCCACATATATTTGAGTTTTCATTAGCTAATAGTTAATAACATAATAGCGAGTGATGTTCAATACTAGACTTTTAAATAGAAATAAGTAGCATGAAGAAAAAATCAGGGTGAGAGAACTGGTAGTGATGGGGAGTTGGGGGAGACTGTAGTTCAGAGAAGGCCCCCATAAGTGACATTGAGCAGAGACCCGTAGGATGTGAAGGAGCCAGTCGTGCAAAGGGCTGAGGGAGGAGTTTTCCAAACAGAGACAGACTGAGAACAAGGCTGTCATGCAGGAGTGAACTTGGAGCTTCTGAAGAGGGCAAAAGGCCAACTTTTGAGATGGAGTCAGAAAGGTAAGCAGAAGGCAAGTAAATAGGGCCTGCTGATATGCTTAGAAATTTAGTTCTATTTTAAGTGTGCCTGAGAGTTCTTGGCGGATTTTGACCAGAAAAATGATATAATGTGTGCATTTACAATTTACGTATTTAAGAGATGAGTTGAGCTGTGGGGGGCTCCACTACAGGGAAGCAGTGAGGTAGTTACATTAGCCCAGGGAGTAGATGATGGGGATTTCAGATCTTCTGAAATTTTGACGTGTGGAGCCAGTGGGACTTGCTTATGGATATAATGTGGGGTGAGAGAAAAGGGAAGAAGAGATATTTTATTTAATTTAGATGAATGTGATTCACCTTCATGCCAGTTCTCATTGTCACAGAGATAAAGCCTGCAATTCAATGCTGTCCAATCTCAACTGATGTTTTTCCTGTACAAAACCAAATCTGAATTCTAACTGCTGTGACCTTTGTAAATAACCAGTGCCATAATTCTGACCACTGACTTTTTGTTGCGGTCTCCAACTGTCGTTGGTGGTAGAACAAGTTTTCCAAATTAAATGTCTTTCCAATCACATTAGTGTGGGGTTATGTGGCTGCATTTCTATGCTGAAAGGTATCATACAGTTGGGCAAAGAATGCTGGAGTATGCCTCTTTACAAACTAAAAAAGAAAGGAAGGAAGGAAGAAAAGAAAGAAAAGAAAGAGACTCTCTAATCTTTTTTTCTACTTCCGAGTCTACTTTGACATGAAATTGTATTAATAATCACTAAAAATGATCATTATAGTTTATTTCAAATGTATTTCTGGTAGGTCATAAAGTCTCCATCAACCCGAAGGATAATATTGGAAAATATAGTGGATGAGTTTTGTGCTGTGATTAAAATAGAGTAGTATGGTCTACAGTCTTTATAGAATTTATCCAACTATACTACAAGAATTTTTATCCAGATGTGAACTTCTGTCCAGATGTGTTCAGTGAGCTCCACGAGGTCTTTGCCAGCTGAGTTGTAATAATTTTCATCTTTCTCAATCGCAAGAGTAGATCAGAGATTAAACATTTCACATTATTCAACAGAAATTATTCTGGGCTCCTTTATATGGCATTAAAAGTATGCATTTGATTAATACCTAAGCCGCATGAATTCTGACACAGTCACATGTTCTCTCTCCTGTGAGTGAGAAACTCAAAACTGAAATGCAATCTTCCTGATAGGGACTTCAAAAGTTATTAATAGCTGCTGGGGGAAGGGGGTATAAAGGGACTAATTGGTAATGGAAAAACTACAATGAAGATTAAATTTTTAACAAAAGAACTAAAGGAGTAAGGGTTCTGAGGGGAAACACAGGTAATGCAAAGGCGGGGGAGGGGTGACCTGGTTTCTGCTGCCTGGTCTGAATGGGCACAACCTGAGACGCGTGGCCTCTCAGGGTAATTACCAACAGTCTGAGGTGTCCATCTAGAGATGGTCAAATTGCACCGAATACATTCTAGGGCTTTGATTCAGAACATAGAAAAATATATATTAATAGCTATGCCCCAAATAATTAGTTTGAAATCTTGTTCATATCTTAAGAAGGACAGCTTACCAAAAATGACCCCTTCCTGATAATGCCTTTAAGCTCTGAGAACTCTCCTTGTCCCACTCCTACAAAATCAGTGTGTGCCGACACCAAATCTTAAAAAGGAAAAGAAAGCGGTGTGTATATATGACTATGGGAAATAAGAATGCTTTTGATTTAAAGAGTAGATTTCAAGCTTAAACATTTCTTCCTCTTTTATCTTCCTCACCAATGATTGTTTCTTCCAGAACACTAAAGATGAATAATGCATGTTCCTCTTGGTATATTAGACAACTGTAAGGTGGGCGCAGGGTGTCGCGACATTTGGACTGATATCTCACCCAGCCTTTTGACTGAGAATCACTAGGTGCATTGAAAATGGAACCATTTCCCACTCACGTTCACTCAGAGCACCCCAGTGAAAACAGACCCTTTAGTGCCTTTGCTGAGCTGCTGAGCGGAACCCGCTGCTGTCTGTTGGAGAGACACGTGCCCCTTGTTTTTATTTCTTAATGAGGTATTCCAAAATCAGGGGGTTTCCATAATTCACGGAACTCTGTAAGTCCCATTTCAAAAGAAAAACAAAAACACGTGGTTTGTGGTTTTGCTGAAATGCACTAACCGTCCTACAAAATGTTGCTGCAAGGGCACACTCATGCTTGTGAACCCTGGGCCAGAAAGGAAGCAGGTTGTTCCCAGCACTGATGAGCCATGTGTCCGAGAAAGGAGCTGCACCAGCCCTTCTGCGGGGCATCCGGCCTCCTGCCTGCCCAGCAAAGCCACCTGACGGCGGGCTTGGGAGAAGCTCCTTGTCCAGACACGCTGCCCATCCCAGATAACGGAGAGGAGGCTGTTCAGACACAAGTTGCGGAGAGCTCGGATCTAACACTGGCTGGGGAAAACTAAGGGGGAAAAAGCCCTATTTTATTTTTTCAATACAGTTCCCAGCAGGAAGATCAGGATAGGAGGTTCCCGCCTGCTCCAGATTAAAGGAACCCGCAGTTTCCAGGTGAAGAAGGGGGGTTCCTTGTCCAGCATTCGCCGAGTCGGCAGCTTAAAGAGCAGCAAGTTATCACGGCAGGATTCAGAGTCTGAGGCTGAGGAGCTGCAGCTGTCCCAGAGCAGGGACACTGTCACTGACCTAGGTAACATAGAGGAGTGGGGTGTGCAGGGACGTGGGGGGTAGGAAGGCAGGGCCCAAACCTGAAACAGCTGACATCCATTTTTTTGCCCATCAAAAGGTGGAAGCCGGAGTCATAGGTTAGACCATCTGTTCAGTCTGAAACCACACTCCCCTCTAGAGCAGGGCCTCTCAAACCTTCCTGTGTGCATGGGTCACCTGGGAGTCTTGATAAAATGCAGGTTCTGATTCAGTCTGGGTGGGAGCCTGAGAGTCCAGGCTCCCACAAGCTTCCCGGTGAAGGCGATTCTGCTGTTTCAAGGGCCACAGTTCGAGCAGTGAGAAAATGGAGTACGTATTTGGGAGAGAAAGCACTTTAGTGACCAGGGCAGTGTTTTGAAACCCAGATGTTTGTGCGTCACCCATTCTTCTGATCAGGACCTTTAAAGCAAAACGTAGGTACAGGGGAGAGCTAGCTACAGGTCCTCTGCAGCTAGCAGAGGTTTAAAGTCTCCATTTCACATTAAAAGCAATGAACGTATCAAAGAGGAGTGATTGCCTGGGCCTGACAATCAGTGACCAGCAAGCCAATGTCTCAGGAATTTGTTTTCTCCAACTAAACAATGGGAGTCATTCTATTTACTCCACACCTACTGGGCAGGGATTTTCTAAAGATAAGTTAGGAGATGGCTGTGAAGTGTGTTAACCTCCTGAGGATGAGCTCTGTGTACAGTCAGAGCCCTGGGTTGTATGTAGATTGTCACTGCAGGATCCAAAGAGATTCTCAAGGAGAATCCCAAAATGCGTTAGTCCTATGGGCTCTGGTTACCACCTTCATAGAAAGGAAGAAGACCAAGCAGGCGTGCAGACAAGACCCAGCAGCTGCCTAGAATTTAACTATTAGGTAAGAGTTGAAGTGCACTTTCTTTGTCATTTAGTCCTTGTATGAGCAGTGAAAGAGAAAGTTACCCTTCCTAGGGAAGTTGTTCCTGAAGTCAGCCAGGAAGTGTGCCTAACCACCAATGAAGGCTGTTGAAACAGAAGCTGAGTATATCTCATCAAAGTGAGTTTAAGGTAGAAAACGTTTCTACACCTTCCCACCGTCACCTTTGAATATAGCTAATTTATGTGTTACACTTAAGATTCAGATTTTTTTTATTAGATTCAGCTTATTTTTTTTAAGGAGACGAAGAAAGCCTGTAACTTCTTTTGCGATAGGTCTGAAGCTGTAGTAATATCATCAGTTAGTTTGAGGGAAATTTTTTCAATTAATTATTTGAATTGGTCAATTTAGCCTGACCATGTGAGTCAAAATAGCCAGGCTGCAAGTACAGTTTTGCCATAGAAAAGACCCAGAAAAGCTTTTAGATTTGAGAACCGGGATTTGTTACCTAGTATACTGAGTAGTGAATTCCTGAGAGATGTCTCCTTCATACTTTCCCACAGAAGAAGACCCTTTTTGTCCATGGTTAGATACATTTGCTTCCAAATCCCCTTCCTTTTTCCTAGGCACATGCCCATCGTTGACATAACTCTGATAGCAAAGCCAGGTGGTGTTGGGAACAGTAGCACTAGCCATGGACACAGCAGTAGTGGAGGCGGTAGCTCTCCGGTGGCCATTGCAGGTGGTGGGTGTCTCCACCTAACTGCACCTGCAGGGCCTGGGCAGCCTGGACTGGATTTGGGCACACAACCAATACCTTGCTCATCTCAGCCATTCTAAGACTTGACTCTGTTTTTTTCTCTGCTCCCATGTCTCAAAATGGAAGCCACCATAACAGAGGCCATAAATGTCTTCATAATGGCCAGTTCAGCTGCTGGTGACGGGAACAGCTCCTACTAATATTCCTCCACTAAAATCAATGCTATGCCCTGAAACCCACTGGGCCATGGTAGTCTGCCCTCGGATTCAAAAGCATGGAGAACTGGACCATATCAACGTGCTCTGCAAGGAGACTAAACAACACAACCTCTCTTGGTATTTTTCTTTTGAAGAAGGGAGTCCTTGGAGCGCGAGTGAGCCCAGCATCGAGCCAGAAGGAATGAGCACTGCCGGCACGGAGGAGAATTACCACAGGAACATGTCCTGGCTCCATGTGAGTAGGCATCTCAGAGGGACACCTGAGACCAATTTCCTTTTGGCATTGGGAGAGATCCATGATGGGAGGATGAGAGATTATACTTAAATCGTCCATCTAATTTAGTCTACGAGAAAAGCCAGAGGCTTGTATTTCAGCTGAACCACACTAGGATTAGTGTTCTGCTGGATGATATTCCTTTTATGTTTCACTAAGACCAAGGGTCCTTTATTATGGCTGGCTTTTGGGTCACTGTAAGTCAGGGAAAACCATGAGTCCCTAGGCCATATGAGTGACACAGGCAAGGCATGGTGATCGGTTTTATACAGGTGATCACAGATGCTGAGAGCAAGGCCACAGTGTTATTCTCGAGTCTGGATTAGATCAGATTGTAAACTCAGACGTGGAGATGCTAAGATGAGGAGGAGCACCCTTCAGAGGGCTCTTCAGAGACACGGGCAGGAGGGATCGCTCTCGAGGAGACTGAGCACAGATTAGCGTTCATAGAACTGGCGTTCAGGGATTAGGTTTGAGCTTGGCGTGAAAAGAGAAGGAGCAAAGCATCAGACTCATGACTGGCAGGGCACTGTTGTGGATCTTAGATATGGACTGCCACCATCTCTTCGGATTCTAATGTGACTTCCTGGAAGGGTCAGATGAGGGCTGGTTTGTTCGTGATGCTCCTCAAAGATCACAGCGCTTGGCCTTCTCTGCTGAGATAGTCCCCAGAACTGCTTGATTTGGAGAATTTCTGAGGCACCTGTTTTTCAAGCAAACTTTTTAATGAAGTCTAGCCTACATATCAAAAAGCATACAAAATCTACGTGTATGGCTCAATAAATTTTCACCACGTGAGCACATCTGTGTAACCACCACCAGGTAGAGAAGAACCTTAGCAACATCTTAGGAGCCCCACACAGGCCACCTCCCAGGCACTGCCTTCCTCCTCCTGTGCCCATCCTTGTAACTGCTAACAGCACAGAGTACTTCTGTCTGTGTTTGAAATGCATACATTATTACATCGTGTGCTAGATCCTCTGTTTCTTTTGTCTGTATGAGTGTAAGTCCCCCATCCTTGTTTTTCTTTCTGTGTGGTCTAACCTATTCTTGGCTAGCTCTATTTCCATTTAGAATCACCGAGTCAACTCCCATAAAAAAGCTTCCAAAGCAGGCTTATATGGAATATAATGATCATTTGAAATTGAGAAATTGACAGCATTAGCACAGTGAGTCTTCCCATGTATAAAACAGTCTGTCCACTGATTTATGCCCCTCCACTTATCTAGGTTCTTAAATTTCCTTTACTATGGGTTTTTTTTTTTAAGTTTTCTGTGTGGTGTTCTGTGCACAAACACTCTGGAAGTGTGTTTAGACACTTAGCAATTAAATACTCTTTAAATGTTTAGAAGAAATCACTGATGAAATCTTCTAAACCTAAAAATTCCTTTGTAGGGGGACTTTTAATTATAGATTCCATTTGGGTAATATGATTAAGACCATTCAGATCTTCTATTGCCTCCGAGAACAGTTTACTAAATTGATTTTGGCCCCTAGGAATTTGTTACTTTAATCCAAATATTTGCATTTATCAGCAAAAGGGTATTTATAATATTCTTTTAAGATCATTTTAAATTCTGTAGGATCTACAAGAATGTGCCTCTATCTTTTCCAAGACTGGTAGGTTATATCTTTTTCTCTCTCTTTTTTTGATAAGTCCTACTAAAAGTTTGTTGATTTTATTAGGCAAAGAACCAGCTTTAGGTTTTGCTATTTTGGAATGTTTGATTTTTCTTTCATTAATTTCTGCTATTTATTACTTCCTTCTCCTTTCTTTGAGTTCAGTTTGTTTTTCTCCCTTAACTTCTTGACACAGGTACTTTGTATTGCTTTTCATCCACTTTGCTGACATGTTCATTTAAAGCCATAAAGGTTCCCTAGAAATTGCTCTAGCTGTAACCCACAAGGTTTGATGCATCATCTGTTCATTATCACTCAGTGAAAATGCTTTAAATTCACATCTTGATCATAACTGATTATAGGCCTTTTAAAGTCCATGGCTGATAACTCCCATACATGAATCTGTTGTCTTCCCTCGGTCTTGCTCCTCTGTGTGCCTGGCACCACACTGACGCCCAGACATGGGGGTTGAACGGTTGTAGAAGTGCGGTGGTGAATGCAGGTCATCCATCTGCCAAACCCGTAGAGCATGTGACTCCGAGAGTGAACCCTAAAGTGAACTGTGGGCTTCGGGTGACACTGGTGTGTCAGTGTCAGTTCATTGGTTGAAGCAAATGTCTCCCACCCTGTGGGGGATAATCTCTTGGAGTGGGGAAATAAAATACAGTGGAGTTCAAGGCCCAGTTGAAGGTTCTAGGTCAGGGTGGAAGACACGGAACTGTTTTCCAGTTCCATGCAGGTGGGCTGGACTCAAAGCCCATCCCGCCTGTCAGAAGTCAGCCAGTCCTGTGGGACAGGACTGCTCATCAGTGTGTGCTCTTCTATCTGGCTTCTTCCATCACTTAAGAGCTGAAAAATAATATATTTTAAGTTCAGAATCTTCATTTGAAAATACATGGAAATCGTATACTCCATAATAACCATTTTAAGTTTTTGAAGATCATGTACACATTTATTGTTTCTTTTTCTTTCTTTCTTTCTTTCTTTCTTTCTTTCTTTCTTTCTTTCTTTCTTTCTTTTTAAATTTTATTTTAATCATTGTTCAAGTACAGTTTTCTCCCTTCTACTCCCATTCCAGCCCACCCAACTCTCCTTACTTCCCTCCCATTACCCCCACCCCTAGTTTTTGTCCATGTGTCCTTTAAATTTGTTCCTGTAAACCCTACCCATTCCCCCCTGAAATTCCCTTTTCTCTATTGTTTCAAAGAGATCTTTCTATCAAGTGTGATGGAAGGAGCAAAAGAAGCTAAGTACACAAAGGCTTGCACCTCTATTCTCTTGGGGGAATTATAGAATCATTGTGGTTTCCGGACCCAACAAGGAAGGTTGACCTTGGACTTTCCATCTTCCACTGTACATGTAGGTTCATAGTCAGTCTGCACTCTGGTTGCTCAGTGGAGTCTCAGTGATGTCTGTGTTCCAGGTCATGATCTTGCTGTGCAATCAGCAAAGCTTCATCTGCACCCACATTGACTACTGCCACCCACACTGCTACCTGCACCACAGCCGCTCCTGTGCCCGGCTGGTCCGGGCCATCAAGCTGCTTTATGGAGACACGGTGGACTCCCTCCGGGAGAGCAACAATGTCAGCAACGTGGCTCTCCGGGGCAAGAAACAGAAGGAGGTGAGTGAATGATCAATCGACAATGTGCCAGTTTTAGGGAGAATGATGTCCTAATAACCTCTAATCTGGAAATAAACACTTGAGGCCACTGCAGTTGTATCACAGGCTACAGTTTTCTGTGATTCTGAGCAAAGGGAGAAAATGAGTGCAAGAAAAACAGATGCTTTGTCTTCATGTCCGTGAACAAACATGGCATCTTTTCCCAGGTTTTGTCTTATTTCCATGAATAAATCTGAACTCATGGGGTGTGGCGATGAGTAGGTTATTGCACTAGGCAGACTAATCCCCCCAGGATGTCTGCATTTTAATTTCTGGAACCTGTGACTATATTACTTCATGTGACAGAAGGAATTTTGACTATGTGAATAAGAATTTCATAATGGGAAGAGTATCCTTAATTATCCAGGTGGGCCCAATGTAAATCGTAAAAGTTCTTGTAAGTGATAAAAGAAGGCAGGAGAGGCAGAGAATGAGATGTTAACAACAGACCCAGAGATCAGAGTAGGCATGGCCATGAGCCAAGAAATGCTGGCAGCCTCTAGAAGTTGCAAAAGATAAAGAAATCGATGATTCCCAAAAGCCTCCAGAAGGAACACAACCCTGTCAATCCACTGTAGACTTCCGACCTTCAGAACTGTAAATAGTCATCTTACGTTGTTTTAAGACATGAAGGTTGTGGTCATTTGTTACAGCAACAATAGGAAACTGATACAATTATGCCTTAAGAAACAAGTAATAAATGGCCCAACTATTCACAGATAAATAAATAACAAAGTAATCTAGGTCAAATCAGACCTAGAAACTCCTTCAAGAAACTGTTGCTTCTTCAAAGCATTCAGTGACAATTTTCCAACAGCTGACCTGGCAGAAGATGAAATCAGTAGCCAGCAATGGCTGTCCCGTTCCTGCCAAGTGAGCCCTGGGTTACCCACCTGCCCCTGAACAGGCCTGCTGGCCAAGACGGCCGACCGAGTGCTACTGGCTGCCCCTGCAGCTGCTTCTCCCAAGTTGTTTTGCAAACAGATTTTTATAGAATACCTATTCATTTCAATGAGCATTCACTGTGCACCTGCTGTTGGCACAGTATTCTGCCAGATATTCTGGGAGACAGAAAAAATAAATAAGTAGGAGCTGAGGATCTTTTGCAAGTCAGGTTTGGTGGGTTGGGGGGATGACAATAACATACAAATCAAACAACTAGAGAATATGACCCAGAATGAAAACTTCACAGTTGAGTTGTATAGCAGTTTTTAATGTTTTAACGCTTGCAAGAGGATTTTTTTTTATTACAACCTTTTTATTATGAAAGCAGCATAGGTTCTTTGAAGAAATTCTGGATAATACAAGAGATTTTAAGGAAAAATATAAGTATCTCATGCATCTTATTTAAGGTGCTAATTCACCTTCTGGGGTATGATCTTTCAGTAGTTTTTTTAAGCATCTGTGTGAGGTTATGAGGCAGGCATACATCATTAACAAAGTGCGTTTGGATTCCTATGAACCTTATATAAGAAATATTGTTCTCCCAATTTCATACATGAAAAAAGTTGAGGCTCAGAAAGATGGATTGTCCACACTTCACATCTATAACATGCTCATCTAGGCTTCAATTTAGAAATGTGGAATATCAAAGTCAGGACTTCCTAACTAGCCTCCATTGCATCTCATGGTGTTCAAACTAAACGAGTTCTTAAGGGAAAGGAGGTGGGAAATAGTCAATGTGGGTAACAAGTAAACTGCATGAACTGCTGATTGATGACATAAAAAGAAAAATATATTCATATGTATGTTTGTACACAGTATATATACATATATATACACACATACACACCTGTATCTCAAACATAAATAAGACTATATTCAAAGAAAACCTATTTTCACTTAGGGAAATTCTCCTTCATATAAAAACCCTTAGCTTTAGCAGAAAACGATATGTGTTGGATGTTGCAAAAATCTACCTGTCTAAAATTAATGTTCACTGTTCACCACACACACTCTGAGATTTCTTTCTGCCATATCTGCTCCAGTGATACCTTCACCTGTAAGTTTGTCCAAACACCCTCAAGGTCCAACTCAAATGCTACCTCCTCCTTGAAACCTTTCTGATCTCCCCAGTGTTAACCACAGGACTCACTGCAGGTGGATGAGTAATATTATTTTTCTTCCCTCTCTCTTCCTTTAAATGACATAGGCATTTACTTGTTCTGTCTTGATTCTTCACTCAGTCAGTCAGTCATTAATCCACCCATCCATCTGTCTGTTAAACAAATTTTTTAAGAACTGGTGGACCATGCCGACTTCATACCATGTGTTGGGTGTAATAATGAGCAGCAGGGATACAGTCCTTGTCCTAATACGGTGCACACAGTCTAGTTCAGTTAGAGAGATGAACCTTAAGCAAATAAGTGTTCTAGCCTGATGTAAAACTGCAACAGCAAAAAGCATAATGAAGGAGAGACATAGTATGCTGAGAAAGCTTGTGAACAAGGCTTTGAACTTGTCAGAGGAACTAAGACAGCCTTTCCAATAAAGTGACAGATGAGCTTTGACAGAGGATGCACTGATGCTAATTGGATACAGAATTTTCCAATCACAGAGAAGAAGTGAGTAGGAAGAACTTCGGCGGAACACAGAGGGCTGTGGCGCATGATGAGGCTGCACAGACGGAGAGACATCAGACCCAGCAGGGCCGCCCGGGCCATGGGAAGTCACTTTGTTCTTTATCCTGTAGGTTTGTGGCAAGCACTAAGAGATTTTAAAATCACTTTGTTTGCAGAATGGGACTATTGATATCCCTATTTCTCCTCTGCCTTAATTATAAACTTCTTGAGAACTGAGGCAGCCTTATACATTTTGTGTACTGTGTGATATCTAACGAGTGGGTTACACAGCTCTGGATGTTTTGTGCATATCCTCCACCTCTGGGCCAACCAGGACCCTGGGCTGAAGCAGCAGGAAAGGTTTACCAACCTTCTGCATCGCTTACATTTCTGGAAGGAAAAGAGAAAGTACAGCAGAAGGGATTATCCTCTAATCTTAACTCATTTAAGTTAGCCACACCAGTGGAGAACGGAAAGATGTAGTGAGTCTTCTGTGATCACTGTTTTCTTTCCAAAATGCCGGCCTCCTGTTCCAGCTCTGTTTTCCCCCTCTCGTGGTACTTCCATTGGCCCGTTTTGAATCTGTCACAGGAATGAGCAATGCCCACACTCCCGGGGCCCACCTGAAAACAGAGTGCGCAGGAAATCCAGAATGAAAGTAGAGGTTCTGGATAAAATCAAGCCTCATGAGCAATTGGTGGTTGGTTCCTCTTTCCTTGTTAATTGGTTTTATGGTGGAAGGCGTATGTGGCAGCTGGTGCATTTTGTTAGCCCGTCTCACGCTCACCTGTCTGCTCGCCAGCATTTCGGTGCTCGGGGACTCACCGAACATTCTGTTAGTGTGTGTTGGTGCACGTCCAGACTCGAGGGGGTTCTGCAGGCTACCACTGCACATATATTAAGTTCACCAAAGAATCCTTTGATTTTTATTACATATCTGTACCTTCCCTAATGCTGCGTTCTAAATAGATTATCTTATTTTGCTGTGTACAAAGCCACACCCATGTTTTTGGTCCAAACTTTCCAGGAAAAAAATCTTTTGTATTAATTTTTAATTCGGTTATTTATTTATTTATATTTAGAAATAAAACTGATGATCATATTCCAGGGTATTAGTTAGCACTCAGATATCATTCATTGCTTTCCAGAGTTACACTTTTAACGCATGAGCATAAATAAAAGAATTAAAAGCCTTTATGTAGATACAGAATTAGCACCACTCATGTATAATGTGCGTGCTTATTTTTCCCTCAAAAGGTTGGCCAAAAAAGTGTGCATTATACACGGCAAAATATGGTAAGTGTTCATTTAGAGCTTGCTGATGAAAAAAAGGAGTAGATAAACATTATTTTGTTACTTTCAGCCTAAAGAGGTAAGAGGTAAGGAGGGGAAAAGGTAAAAGCTGTGTTTGGTCTCCCCTAGTAGACACACTCGCCATGAGGGCGAGCGTGCTGGGTGCTCTGCCCGCCCCTCAGCACGGCTCCCGAAGTCAGCTCAGCTCCCGGCATGTGGTTAACTCAATAAATGACTTACTTGAATTACTAAATAGGTAAATGCAATTTTTTACTTAAAATCATTTTTATGCCTCCCTAGTTAATATTTTGTGTTGTAAGGAACAGAAACCCATTGAAATGTAGTCAAATGATCAGAACGTTTCTTCAAAGGATCTGTCAGAGTCTCATAGAACCAGGGACAGACGGGAAACACAGCCAAGCCCCAAGGAATGAGAACCACAGGTGCTGCGCATCTCAGGACAGACGTGGTCTCTCGTCTCTGCTTCTTTCTGCCTCATCTCCACCTGCCCACCCATCTCTGTGCCCTAACCGGCTCCTTCCGCTTTGTTCATCTGGTAGTTCAGCTGAAAATTTCCATCATTGCTTCTCACTCCAGCCACCATCACAAAATGAATCAGACTCAGTGTCCCTTAATCCCCCACGATGGGAATTTGGTGGTCCCGGTTCCTCTCTTTTTGATCCAAACATCTCAAGTGATAAATCGCTAACCACTCAAAGGATTGGTTTTGCATTGTAAATTTAATCCAGGGTGGTCAGGATGAGGAGAGACGACAGAGAGTCAGGTATGTCGTGTATGTCTATGATGTGTAGAGAAGAGACTGACGGCAGTTCAGTTTCTACACCACCCTTAGCAAGCATGCCCCTGAAATCCCTGACAACTCTTGGGGCTGTGCTTCCTCTGGTAGACCAACTCAACGATAAATGTTCTAGTAATACGTTCTGGCCTTTGACCTTGGGTAACTGGTCTCAGGTTTCTTTATATTTCCCTGCTTGGTCTATAATTCCAACCCCCATGTGTACCTTACAGTTCAGTGAAATTTCCAGTTCACCAATAATCACCAATAACCAGAATCACCAATAACCAGTAGATACCTTGAGAACCAGCCTCCTACTCCCTCCAGTTACTAGTTCTTTTCTAACCAAGTTTTACACCAAGTTATCAAAGCAAAAGCAACTGATAATAGCCTTGTAAGTCTGGGCTAGGGGTCGCAGCAGCAGAGGGACGTTAGGACCTTCACCTGGTGCACCCAAGTGTCCATCACACATGGGCCCATCATGTCTGCCTGTCAAGCATGAGCGGGTCACTCAGGAGCAGTGACTAGCTCATCACCTCAGTGTCAAAGCCCTTCCAACTTCCTCCCCTTTCCACTAAGAAGAGTGCTCCAGATATCATGAGGCCACCAGAACACACCACGCTTCCTAGGAAATCATTGCAGGATATTACATATTTGATATCTGAGAAGCTTGACTTTTATACCTTCTGTTCCCAGTAGGCAGGATGAAACAGAACCCTGCATCTCCCAGACAGCCAGAGGCAAACATAAATGATCATTCCTTTTCTTCTAAGCTGAGTACTTTCTTGAGTCTCTCTGGTTAAATTTCCTATGAGTTAATCAAAGAATTTTGTTTGCATAAGTAACCCTAAAAAAGACAAAATATCCAGCCAAAGGACAAAAGGATGAAATACTTACAAAATTCAAAAAACACAGTTTAAAATAGTTGTAATTACCTAGGAAATGTTGATTATAAGACCATAGTGAATTGAATTGTTTCAACTTGTGTACCACATGCAGAACGTCCTCATAGTGGTGTTAAGATGCATGAGGGGGAAGGTGATGAAAGGAAACAGATGATGGCCATCACTGGGTTGGGGATTTCAGGCATTTTTATTTTCTTCAGTTTTTCTGTGTTTTCTAGATAGTCTGCAATTTGCATGTATTGTTTTTTAAGTAGAATAAAAGGGAGATGCCACTTCTAAAATAACTTGACTTCTTAAAAAGGATGTCAGCTATACCCTTATGTTTATATGGAAAATGATGGTCACATATAATTTTGGAACAGTTTTCAAATGATAAAAACTAGGCATGATGTTTGTGCTGTATATTGTTTTTCATTCACAGAAAAAAAAACTGCAGGTTTTCTCTCCCCATATGTGTGTTCCCAAGTATGTGCTTCCAAGATTTTACTTTTAGAAACACAGCAAAATCTTTGATTCATTTCCAAGTAGATTCATTTAAAAAAGTTCATTCCATGCCAGTCACATAATAGATGTGTTGTCTTGGGTCTTTTTGTCAGAGTTTTAAAAGACTTTCTTGGAACATGCATGTACTTTCAGATTTGCCTTTTCCTTCAAAATATCTGCATCTATAACACTGTGAAGCACTGTTCAAAGTTCTTAAGGGTTTCGGAGTTTTTTTTTTCCTTTGGCATCAAGGGAGAAAGTGTGTCACTGACACGGCCCTGGAAAAACAAATGAGCATTTATTCCACGCGGAGGAATGGATCCCTCTTTGCACAGCCCGCCTGCAGCACAGGATAGGGGGAACCTGGACTCAGGACAAATAAACAGGGGCCCGACACCATCAGGACTGACCATTCTCCCAGCTGGTCTGTCCACACCATTCCTTGGCATTTAGGGAGTCAGGGGAAGACATGGTCTCCTTCATGCTTCCAACGGATGAGTCGGCCCATTCTTGGACCCTGGCTGAGGGACCGGTTTGAAAAAGCTGCTGCCTCCTATGGACAAGTGTGCTTTTTTACAGCAGCCAATTTATGTGTGCAACTCAGGCCCAGGTGATAGAGGTTTTGAACTCACACTTCCCCAATGAGTCTTTCATCTTTCCTTCCTAACTCTCCTCCCTGAAATAGTTTCATTCTTGTGTGACGAAATGGTTGAGTCCTAACATCCAGCACTGTGAAGGGACTGTTAGGTGGAGTGGATTTTAACTCAATTAATCTTTTAAAAGATGTGTGTGTGTGTGTTAACAGCTTGGTGAAATAAAATTAGCCCTAAAATTAGCCCTCAAAGGAACAAGGAGGTCCTTGTTCCTTTTCTTCTGCTGCTAATAACCAGCTTTGCAACTTGGTCAAGTTATCTCACCTCTCTGGTTCCCAGTTTCCTCAGTGATAAAGAAGAATGTGTTACTAAGTATCTCTAAAATTTCCTTTATATTACACAATTAACTGCTTTTAATTTTCAAAGAGTGTGCAGCCACAGAAAGGCCTGAAGCCATCTTTCCCATTACGTGAAGACGGTGGTTTGGAGAATCAGTGTTTAGCAACAGAGCTGTTGGTTTTGGAGGGAGACCCCTAGGACACATCTCCTGTATTTTTCAGTGCTCAGATAAGTCATGCCTGAGGACACCCTCTCTGAAGAAGAGAGTTTCAGACGCCAACCTGGAAGGGAAAAAGGACTCTGGGATGCTGAAGTACATCCGACTGCAGGTATGGACACCGGAGCGGAAATAAGCAAGGAGCCGTAACAGGGAGGGGCCTCCAGATAGTCTGTTGGCTAGTGTTTGGGAGTTACAGTGCCAGCTGGCACCATGGCATGATGGTCCCTGTAACTGGTGAGCAAGAGTGCCACCAAGTGTGCAAGGAAAATATCCCTCCTTGCTCGACAGCCAGTTTCCACTCAGATGGGGTTTGGGGAGCTTGGCTGTACCCGAGCCTTTTCCCTCTCTCTCCCCACACCAGGGGAGCTAACCTCCCACCTGTGGGTGGCAGTGGTGCTCACAGGTCTTGAAATGACACAGTCTGGGCTCGAATCCCACGTCTGCTGCTCTGGCCCTGGTCCTTGCTCAAGTTATGTAATTTCTCTGATTTTAGTTACAATCCCCGTGAGGATGGGGATTATAACACTAGACCCATCTCAAAGGATTATTACACGGATTAAATAAAACAGTGCATTTACCTACTTATTCATGATTGACACTTTGATATATTGTTATTACAACCTGAGCTCTAAGTCATAGTACATATCCCCGGAGGGAAAAACTTTTATGGTTTTTCTGGAAAGTGTTTAAAATGATAGTCAAAGACCTAGACTTGCTGGATACATTTTGCGGGCTAATCTGGGGCAATAACCACAAGGTATAATAGGATTTCACAAGAAAATGCCATCCAAGTTCACACTGGTTTCCTAACTTTCTTAATAGGATTCCTTTGAAAATTAGAGGCTACTTACAGTTTTCAGTGGAAATCAACTCCAATAAGAAGGAAAATGGGATGCTTGGAAAGGCCATCAGGACTTTTAGCACAGCTATGTTACTGGAGACTTTTTTTCTCATAGAGCTGTATTTATTCTACAGTTTATTCCTTAGGTGTTTGCAAAAGCAGTTTTTATGGTGAAAGCATCATAACATTAGCATGATTTTTTTCTGATTACGCACCAACTAATAAGATACAAAGCTTATTATACACCATGCTAATAAACATGTTCCCTTTTAGAAAGCATTTTAAGGTCATTTAAGGGAAACCGAAAGGGAAGTGGCACTTACGTTTCAAGGGAAATAGAACCATCAGTATCTTCAAAAATTTGAAGCCATGCTTTCCGTCTTCCCCCAGGTGATGAGCCTGTCACCTGCTCCCTTGTCTCTGCTAATCAAGGCAGCACCAATTCTGACGGAGGAGATGTACGGAGACATCCAGCCAGCTGCCTGGGAGCTCCTGCTCAGCATGGATGAGCACATGGCTGGGGCAGCAGGTAAGGAAAGACCGCCTTTGACCCTGGTCCTGCCACACATCACGGTGTGTAAACAGGAGAGAGATGTATTACTTCCGCTTCTGCTCCTAGGTCAGAGGGACAGCAATTGCTAGAACTCTGGGCAGAGCTGTGCACTAGAGGGAGGCCGGCCCGACTCTTGTGGGCACTCCTCATCCCACTATGCGGTTTGCACAGGGGCGCGGGGCTGTCCGAGGGTGTTACCAAGTCATGGAGAATGGTTTTCCCCAGAACTTACATTTTCACTATATTTCTCAAAATATAACATTCTTCTTTTTGTTTGATTTCCCAGATTTCCCATGAACCACCCTCATTCGCTTTCTTAAGTCTTATGCAAGCCATGTTTTGTATCTAAATTACAATGTTGAAACAGATTTGTTGAAATTTAAGTGACATGCCCAAAGTCACGTAGCTAGTAAATGGTAGATGCAAAATGTGGATTCTTCACTTTCTTTCCTGCTTTTTGAATACATTTCTTTGTACTTATTTTAATTGCAAAATACACACAGTGAAAATTCAAATAATACAAAAGCGTATGAAGCTAACAGTGTCACTCTTTTCCCCAAGATTCTCAGTCCCTTTCCCCAGAGGTAAAACTTTTAAAATTTCTCAGGACCACTTGTAGGGTGCACTAGACATATATATGTATGGAAGCATGTATGTATATATTACATGCTTCCTTCTTCACACAAATAGGATAATACCAATTGCACTTTTTATTTGTATCTACGAAAACTTTTTTTTTTAATTTTGACTTTATTTGAGCAAAAACCAATTTAACTTGGGCAGTGCAAACCAAGACTGTTGGGAAGCTCTCCAACAGGAACTCAGAGAGAGACTTTTATAGAGAA
Organism: Phyllostomus hastatus; assembly: GCF_019186645.2. NCBI lineage: Eukaryota > Metazoa > Chordata > Mammalia > Chiroptera > Phyllostomidae > Phyllostomus > Phyllostomus hastatus. The sequence goes on along the minus strand of NW_025333583.1, from coordinate 15,274,519 downwards.
AGGACAGAAACAAGGTAAGACCATTGTCGACTGACTGTAGCTCAAAGCGTAGTTGGTTGTTTGTGACTGGTTGTACTTAGAGTTCCAATTTATAACCTTGACACATTTCCGGGCATAGATTTTGCTTCACTTTCATAGACCACCACGACACTGGAGCCACATCAGTCTAATGGCCTCCTTGTTTAACTAATTTAACTGTTTCTTTCTCTTCATCAGCTTCTTGTACATGAGGGGTTGATCAAAAATTTGGTATCAGCACCGCTCTCAGTCACCATTAGACTTAAGTTGCTCTTGCCTCATTGTGAAACTCAGGGGTTATGTTGTCAGATCAATGGAAGCATTGTTCTTGCTGTTCATCTCATGGTTCATCTCGTTGCGGTTTCTCTAAGCACAGCGAGCCCATCTCACATACTGCTGATGGCTGCGAGCATGCATATAAGACCTCAGAGAACACGGCACCCCAGGGAGACTGCAGTGATCACTATGAGGAGGATGGTACTGAGAGACTGAAGTATACTCCTTAGCTGGGGCCCCCATGAACTGAACCATGGTATCAAATAAATTAAAGAATATACCTGAAAGGACACTAGCCAATTCACTCGTTCGTTAGTTTCCTGGATTTGCTGCAATACCAGAGGTGCTGATCCAGGTACAGTGTGAGGCATGTGCTATGGCACAGACTCCTTCTTGTTCAGACAATAAGCAATCTTAACCAATTCTATTACCTAACTTGAAATAATTCTAAATCAGCCCCAGCAAGAAACTTCAGGGTCTTTTGTCATGCAGCTATGGCCTTAGCAGTAGATTCAGCAATAGTTGCTAGAGTCAGGGTACGTTAACAGAGAAAAATCAAGTGTTGAAAGAGCAAAAGGAAGGTGGGCTTTGGGGAGAGGCAGGCATGCAGAATTGACTGTCTGACAGTTGGTTGACTTCCTTTTCTGGTGGTGTTGCCTGGTAATTCTGTTCCCACTGTGGTATGAGGGCTAGATGGTGCACTGCTCATTGCCGCCACCCTAAAGTCAAGTTGTAGGGGGGTCAAACCCTGATCGACTGCACTTGAGGGTCAGTAGTTTAAGCAGAAGGTTAGAAGGAAGATAAAATCACCTACTTCTGCCTTTTTTAGTAAGACGTGGAGGGGTGGTAACATTTTTGCCATCAGTTTATTCCTAGTTCCTTCTGACCCCCTGGTCTTAATTTGGTTTCTGGCCAACTTGATGTTTCATTCCTGGGCCCAAGATCCTATGCTGTCTCAAAACTAGCTTTTATTTACCAAAGAGTCACCTGGATCACATGAACTAGAAAGACATCTGGGTTAGTTTGTATGTTTCCAAGTTGTACTTGATTTGTATGAATGCTTGTTTTTAAGCGAATTAAATTGAGATCTTTACAAGTTAATTTTGGCAATACCATGTGAAGGTAGAAAAACACCCCACATCTGTAACATTTATATGTAGACATATATAACATACAGAAAGACACAGAGATCTCACTGTTTCATTTTAAAATTTTATCCATGAGATGGGTATGATAATGAAAAGCCCACTAGTTTTTTAAAGGACAGATGAATCCAAATTGTGTTTCTTGTAAATGCAGTAAGTTAAATTTAGTGGCTCAGGTGGCTACAGCTTTTATTAATATTTGTGCAAAAGACTTTGAAGATTTTTTATTCACATATTTTTAATAGCTTCCTTCTTGCTGATAAGAATACACTCCCAGGACTTGTATTTGAAGAGGGGCTCTGCATTCCACGAGAAAACCAGGTAGAACATTTACATCCATCTCAGAAGCACAGAGAAACGATGTAAATTTCTTCAAGAAGGACTTTTGTTTCCCAAACCCAGATTTTTAACAATATCTGCAATCCTTGTTAGCTGAATACTGGAGGTTTGGGGATTGGTAAAAAAAGATAGGTGGGATTTGAACTGTTTCTAGATCCACACTTCTGTTCCTATAAAGACTCCATTTTTAAGACAAGTGCAGTTGTTTTTAATTCCTAAAAAAAATGGGGTTGCATCTTGAATATCAAGACTTTGACTCATCCATCCAAATACATTATCTTCGGTTTGTTTTTTTTTATAACAGGAAGATCTTCAACTAAGATGGGAATCAAAAGATTCCTATATTCTAGATTTAGAGCTGTGTTTCTATGGAATGTTTTAGTAAAGCCTTCCACAGTGACTTCAGAATGTTTCCACCCAACCCCTGGTGTATAGTTTCATTTTAGCTTCGGGGAGAAGGCCTAAAAATTGTTTTATCAGACTCTGAATATCAGCTTCCAAGTTGGCCAACTTCTGAAGGTAGAGATACTTTAAAAAATGTGTTTAAATCCTTTCATATGTATGTCTTGTGAGGCTTCAGCCAGGACAAAGAGAAAATATCTCTGGCAGTATTGAACGGCCCCATGGACTCAAGAAGGGGCCCGAAGAGCGCGTGAAAGATACTAGTCTCTCAAGATCCAGAGCTGCCCAGAGTCATACAAACCAAGACAGACACAATTCCCATGAAAGCTGCCCACTGCAGAGACCCAGCCTCCAACGGAGCAGGACTCATTTCTGTCTGGCTATATTTTGGGGGCCCCCAACCTGATGGTTGGCAAGCCAAGTTCTCAGGACACAGACAGACAAAAAGAAAGGAGGTAGTAGCTGTTCTGGGAGAGAAAGATCAGTAATGAATGCTTTTTCCTGCCAATATGAATTTGGAAAGGGAGGGACAGTGTGAAATTTTACCTTCCTCTCTCAGCCAGCACCGCAGACTGAGATCTGAGAGAGCTGACTCTGATACACATTCCTAACTTCCGCCCATCCTCTCAGGGTACCCTCTGGGCTCCAGAGTGAGGGGCTGTCCCCGTGGGTCTCAGCCCAGTCACCAATAACTGGAGAAGAGGAAAATTTATTTCCTCCCTGAGACTACTTTTCCTCTTGGATACCTCATAAATGGATAAGCTTATATAGGATAATTAAAGTTCTCCACTGTGACCACTGTACTTCAGGATTATCTTTGGTATGGTTACCTACTTTTTTAAGCTTAAAACAAAATTTGATTCACCTGAGACCTCCCACTGGATCCAGTCCAGATGAAGTTGGACCCAGTCCAGTTTTTAAGTCTGACCCAATCTGACTCTGATTTCTGACCCCATCCAGAAAAAGAAATGTTCAAATAAATTCTGAAAGCTCGAAAAACAAAAGCTGAGATAATTTAAATGATGTTTTGAGACTGTGGGGAGAAGACAAGGGAGATTTTAAATTATGTTTTTATAATTGCCACTGGTTCCTTCATCTCTGCTATAGAGTATATTTATGTATCTCATTACTCATTAGCTTCATGACTGATGGCATCTAACCTTTCTTTCATTGACATTTGTATTTTCTGGAAATTAAAAAAAGTAGTAATGTTAATATGATTTATGAAATTTCTTTCAGCTTCTCAGTCTCTTCTATCTCTAGAAAGGGTAGACATTTCTAATAAAGTCTATAAATTGGGTTTTATTTTTAACACAACTGATGTAACTGAGACGGTTTTTGACTCATATTTTTATATATTGTCCCAGGGTTATTATGAGATGACTCGAGCCATTTCCTAAGAAGGATATTTCAGAATGCCATTTCCTTTGTTCATTTGCTTCCTCTGGCACTCGCTCTTCACTGTGAGCCAAAGGAAACGTTGCATGGAATGAGTTCTATTGAAATGTCAGGCTGTCACTGCCCTCACCCCTGATGTTAGAAGACTGTGGGTGGCACACAGGATGGCGATGTTTGGTTTCCGGTGGCTGAAACAATGCTGGTGGCCTAGTTTGATGAGCTCAGGAGTCAGTTTAAGGAAATGGGAGCAATTCCTCATTCTCTCCATCCCCAGGAACCAGGCAAAATGAAAAGATATGTAGCTGATGAATTGTTGACTGTCTCTAGCTGCTATGTTCCTGCTGTGTGCCGTGAAAGTCCCCGAGGCCGTGTCTGACATGCTCATGTCCGAGTTCCACCACCCTGAGACGGTGCAGAGGCTGAATGCCGTCCTCAAGTTCCACACGCTCTGGAGGTTTCGCTATCAAGTCTGGCCCCGGATGGAGGAGGGAGCACAGCAGATTTTTAAGGTAAGGGATCCTTCCCACATGGGAATGAGATTAGCAAAACCAACCCAAGGCTTGTTGAAATTTACTGAACCTCAAGTCCATAGTATGTGGCCCAAGAAAGGCTTCATTTGTAGTAATTATATACAAGGGGGGACCCCTCAAAATGGAATTAGCTTCTGGAGGGCGGTCCCCTTGTAGTACAAGCTTCCTCCACTAGGTGAGTGTTCTAGGAGCCCACCTGTAACAGTGTACCAGCTGGTGGTGGTGTGAGAAGCTGCATTCAGCTTCAGTGAATTTTTTTTGAAGACTCTTTCAAGGCATTTGCCCAGTTCCTGATGGGTGATTTACAAGTCTACCTGCCCAGACTGCACTGAGTGTTCGGCAGTTTTTGACCAAAATTGGCAATGACCCCCATGCCCCACCCTCTCTATGCACCTGATCTCACCCCAAATGACCTTTTTTTTTTCTTTGTTGTTTCCCTGGATGAAAAAAGTCCTCAAAGGGAAACATTTTGCCAATGTGGAAGAGGTGAAACTAAAAATGGCAAATGAGCTAAAAGGCATCAGAATCAACACGTTCAAAAACTGTTTTGAGCAGTGAGAAAAAGATCTTGATAGGTCGATTGCACCAAATAGAGAGTACTTTGAAGGTGACTGAAGTTTAAACATGTAAGAATAAATATACAATTTTTTTTATAAATAGATTTTCGTTTTTGAGTCCTCCCCTTGTAAGTAAACTTAACTCATATATGAATGAATTCTTATTGTTAAAAAATTGAACTATGGAAGAACATAGAGTAAGAAAGTCAAGTCTCTATAAACCTCTAGATCTCACTACTATCCCCAGAGGTAAGCAGTTAAAATTTTGGTATGTAATCATCCAGACATTTTGCTATATATACACAGATAGATGTTTTCTGAAGGATGGGATGATTAACAAAAACTGGGATCATTTAGTTCAAACCCTTCATTTTATTAATGAATAAACTAAGGCCCAGAGAGGTTTGTCCTATGATCTATAACACCCTATGCTCCATAAGATTGTCATAATTATACTTCAGACTCCATCTTACTCACATCATTCCTCTGATATCAACTAACAGATCCCGCCTCCCAGTATAAACTTCACGCTGCCCTCGCCAGTGCTTGGAATGCCATCTGTCCCCATGTTCGACCCCCCCTGGGTCCCTCAGTGCAGCGGGAGTGTCCAGGACCCCATCAACGAAGACCAGTCTGTGAGTAACAGGCACTTTCTTTCCGCCAGGCTTCAGGGTCTGCCTATAAGAGAGGAGAACAATGAATGAGTTAGATAGTTGATTCATATTTTTGTCATAAGAATACAATAACAACACAAAAATACAGCCACAAAATGTCTTTCGTTCTTATGATAAGAGAAGAAGGAAGCAACATTTAGATGAGCATTTGCAGGTCTCCAAGCCAATATGGTTTTGTTTTATAATCAAAGCAGCAGTCACCTTATAAAGCTAATAGGCACTGATTTCTTGGCCAACGGTAACACCTTTGCCTCTTTTTATTATTAAGCAAACATTTTTAACCTATAATGTATAAGCTACCCAAAAGTTAATGATACTGATCCTAGATGAATAAGAAAAAAGTTGGCATCTCTAGTTTTCTTATTTTGACCTAAGTCTGTTCATCTTGCCAATCACCTATATTATCCTCATAAATAATACTCTTGAGACCTCAGACCTTAGAGTACTCTAATAGATCACTGCCCTATGTAATACAATTTATGAACAGTTAAGTTCAGAACATAGTCTATTTGCAAACGAGAACCAAGCACATGTGCCTTTTGAAGAGTGTATCTTCAAAATACGACTTTTTAACCTGTTGAGTAACATTTCTCTGTATTAGCAGAGTAGTGTAGAAAAATTTTAAAATAAAGTAAAAAGAAAAAAATGTCTTTGCACAAATTCATGATTAGAAAATCATAGGATTTAGGGAATTGGTATAAATATTAAAGATATTTGATACATCTCACAAAATATCCCCAGGAAGGTTACCATTTTACCTTTATCTTATAGAATACAAAAGTGCCCTCTTTATTCGAATTAGTGTTCTTTTTAAAATGCCATTTTAAATGGCAAGAGTAAAAACACCAATGCACCATTTTGCTGTTTTCATTCTCCTTTAAAAAGTTAGTTAAGCCCTGGCTCGTGTAGCTCAGTTTGTTTAGAGCCTCATTCTGTGCACGAGGTTTCATCCTCCATCAGGGCACATACTGATGCTGTGGGTTTGGTTTCTGGTCAGGGTGCTTACAGGAGGAAACCAGTCAATGTTTCTTACTCCTGTTGATGTCTCTCTCTCTCTCTCTCTCTCTCTCTCTCTCTCTCTCTCTCTCTCTCTCCCCCCCCATTCCCTCTCTCTCTCTCAAATCGATAAATGTATCCTCAGGGGAGGATTTTTTTAAAAGTTAGTTGAATATGTGGAGTTAGGTTAAACATTTTGCATGTCACACATATATTTGCTAGGCCTTGTAGTTTCCTTGGGGAACTTTTTTTTTTTAACTCGACCCATAAAAATATTTTATTTTAACTCTTCTGCATACAGTGCTTTTGCATCTGATGGTTTTCATGCCAAACAGAAAGGCACCCCTTTTCTCTCTCTGATATGTGTAGTCATCTCATCATCTGAACCACTGTCAGAGGGATCTTTGATTCCCCCCACCCGACAGGTGACTGACTCATGAGCCAAGCACATTCTTTATTCCAAGTTCACAGTGAATTTGATACCAAATCCTCTGGTTCTATATTCAGTTCTTTGTCTTTCCTTCCACAACTCTTAACTTACCTTATCATAATAAACCGTCTTTACCTCTGACTGAAAATACTTTGCCATTTGGCCCATCAAATGCTTTGCATTGCTGTCATGCCATTCACTGTGGGAAACCATTGGTCTTAGGTTAAGATCCTGCTTAAAGGGGACTTCTATGACCGCAGCCCTTTAGAACAGTGACCAACACCTCTTATCTGTCTCTAAAACCCTGTATGAGCACTGGCAACAACAAGGCATAGAGCAACTCTTATACCTAGACATTCATTCTTATTGGTAACCGAGAATTGCAGTGATCACTTCCTGCTCCCCACAGCTCTGGGACCTGGTCTCAGGATAAGTGTCATGATGAAGGCACAGATAGAATGGCCACTATGCAGAGTGAATGTTTTCTCCTTTATTGTGTTCTTATCTGTTACACCTTTCCTACTGGTAAACAGAGTGAAATATTACATTCAACTTATGACACCAAAACTCTTCATAATTCCCATCAGTAACTTTGTGTCTATAAATATTATTAAGTATTAACCATGTGTCACGGTATGTATCTACAAATATTATGTATTTACACTGTGGTAGATCCTTGAGATTAAAAAATGAAATAAATCACTTAAGTAATTGGTTTATATGAGAGGTAGATCTCGTTCCTCCTCCTTTCCATGGTTCTGACTTGTTCTTTTATTAACCTTATGAAATAAATGACCTTCATTTAAAACCTGTGCAAAAAATTGAAAAGAGAGCATTAAAATTGTTTAGTTTTAATGTTTAAAGAGTGAATCATTGATATCACCTCAAATCCTAAAAGTAGGGTTTGAGGTGATATCAAACCCTAATAGGGTTTTTTTTTTCCAGAAATTCCCAACATTCTTGCAGAATTATTCTGATTGGGTAAAAAGGAGCAGTTTGGTTGTACCAACTTGGGACCTTGGTAGAAAAACAAGTAAATCTCCAGGAGAGCAGATGATGGGTGCACAAACATTCCCCGAGCGCAGAGTAGCACATTTGTGGAATTCAGTGGAGCATTCTTTATGTTTGTGAGCTTATAAAATAATTGCTATTAAATAACATTGCCTTCATGTCTCCGTAGAAATCCTTTTCAGCCCGGGCTGTGTCTCGCTCCCATCAAAGGGCAGAACACATCTTAAAGAACTTGCAGCAGGAGGAAGAGAAGAAACGTCTCGGTCGAGAAGCCAGCCTCATCACCGCCATCCCCATCACCCAGGAGGCTTGCTACGAGCCCACCTGCACACCCAGCTCAGAGCCAGAAGAAGAAGGTGCCCTCTACACAGGGGGATTCTCGGGGGCTGAGTCACAGGAAAGGGAAAGGACTTGCTTTGAGATATAAACACTGATAATTTTATGTGAAATGAGGTGATATGCTTTCTCTCTCTCTCTCTCTCTCACCACCTGACACCATCCAGAGAAAGAGAGTTTTCATTTTCTAAATGATTACAGTTGGCCTGTTTAAAGAGGAGGATGTTAGCCACACTGAATGAACCAAGATGAGAAAGGACCAAGGAATGATTGTGATTCAGGGAACAGCCAAATCTAGAGTGTTTGTTAAAGTAGATGCCAGCGATTTTTTCATCATTAAAAATGGGGCTAGCCTATTACCTACCGTCAACCTTCAGAAGTGCACACACTTGGTAGGCTGGTATCAGAAAATGACTTAAGAAGCACTCTAAAATTAGAGATTCTCTGCCCTGCTTTTGTGGAATCTTTGGGAGGGATTTTGTCTTTCTGTATTTTTTTTCCTTTTCTAAACACATTCTAAATTACTTAAGCTTTATAGCCTGAGAGCAGAATACACTTGTGATGTAAGTACAGCTATAGTTGTGATGATGACCCATTTTGCTATAAAACCAAAGTTCATGTTCCCCATTTTCTTTGCCAGTAGAAGAAGTCACCAACCTGGCATCCCGCCGACTGTCCGTCAGTCCCTCCTGCACCTCCAGCACTTCCCACAGGAATTATTCCTTCCGCCGAGGGTCAGTCTGGTCAGTGCGTTCAGCTGTGAGTGCCGAAGGTGTGTCCTCTTGCAAATGTGATGTTTATTCCTCGTGACTGTGAGCTCTGAAACATTTGTCATTTAACATTACCTTACTCCCCTACACTACACTACCTTCATGAAACAACTTGTTTTATGACTTTAAGGTCTAAAACAATATTGAATGATGTGGTACCCTAAAAAAATTATTGATTTTACGCAGCAATTGTCCTTTATAAGTTGGCTCTATTTTAATTACATTTCAAATAGTTATGTTGCTGAGGGTAAGTAGACATTATTCTAGCCAGTTAACAGTTTTAAACCCTTGCTACACATTATGATCAACTGGGGAGCTTTTAAAAATGTCCAACCCACACCCAGGATCAAATCAGAATCCCTAAGGGTGGGACCTATACATCAGTATTTTCACAATGTACTCAGAGTATTCCTTTAGTGTGTGGCCAAAATCCAGTCGGATGCTCTAAGGTGCTATTCTGGAATAATTAGACAACTGAAGGAAGACCAAAGCTCATGCTACTACTGTAGTGAAATCTGATTCCAGCAGGGGGCGAAGGGGGGTGGAACATGATGCTCTTGGGTCCTAAGAATTTAAAAAATATGCTTCACTAATGATGAGCAGCTATCTGGGACTCGCTACTTCATGATTACACAAATGTCATCACTGATTTATAAAGTTACCAAAAAGCTGTACAGAAATTATGTTTCATCATTATACAAATTTTATCATATTAAAAAATTGTATGGAAACCAATGGTGCTCAGCTCTTGGCTGTACAACCCTGGGGAACTTAAAAAATGACCAGTGCTAATTAATCACAACTTACAGAGGTGAAATCCAAGGCACATGTATATTTTTATCACCTCGTTATTGAGATGTAATTCACATACCACGCAATTCACTCTTTTAGAGAATATAATGCAGTGTTTATTAGTGTACTCACAGAGTGTGCAAACATCACCACTATCCAATTTTAGAATATTTTCATCATTCCAGAAAGAGATTCTATACTCATTAATGGTCATTACTCATTCCTCACTTCCCCAAACCCCTGGCAAGAAATGTTCTTTCTATTTCTATGTATTTTCCACTCTCTACATTCGTATAATAGGAATCATACAATATGTAGCATTTTGTGACTGGATTTGACTGAACATAATATTTTCAAGGTTGTCACATGTATAAATTCTTCATTCCTTTTCATTACTAGATGATGTTCCATTATATGGATATTCTACATTTTATCAGTTTACCAGTTAGTAGACATTTGGGTCATTTACACTTTTTTGGCTATTATTAATTATGCTACAATGATTAGTTATGTGCACGTTTTATGAGAAAAAAACTACCAAACTATTTCCAAAGTGGCCGTATAATTTTACCTTCCTACCAAAAAGCATGAGAGTTCTAGTTGCTCCATATCCTGGAACAGCCAAAATAATCTTGGAAATGAGGAACAAAGCTGGAAGACAATTTCAAAACTTAACTACAAACCTGCAGTTAACAAGGACTGACATGTGGGTTGACTGAATAGATTTGAACAACCAGAAGTAAACCATTACATTTCCATTGATTTCATGTTTGAAAAGGGTATCAAGAAAATTCAATGGGTAAATAATAGTCTTTTTAACAAATGGTGCTAGGATATCTATATACCAAAAACTGTTAAATAAGTAGGCCTTGAACTGAGAAGTGTTGTTGCACTAGAATTACAATACTGGTAAAAGCGCCCCAATTATGTCTCCTGCTTCAGATGAGGAGCATACCACTGAACACACGCCAAACCACCATGTGCCTCAGCCCCCCCAGGCAGTGTTCCCAGCATGCATCTGTGCAGCAGTGCTCCCCATCGTTCATCTCATGGAGGATGGTGAGGTGCGGGAAGATGGAGTAGCAGGTACGGTTTTACTAGTAAAACTAAAATACTCAAGTGGTTTCTCTGGTGTAGGACAGTAGGGTGTTCTTGAAGATATTAACTACTGGCCACCTGTTGATTCGTTTTATGCACATATTATGTTATAGATTTGTGGTACACTGAACTAACACTCTCTCTTTCCTCACCACTTCCTCCCTACCTTTGTGACAAAAAATACTGCATCTAAGATAACTAGTAGGGTCCAGGGGCATTGTTCGTGCCCAAAGAACAGCATAACACTTACTGGCCACATGGAAATCAAGTAGTGACTATGGCCACATTAGAAATCATCAGTTATTAGCTTGGCACCACTAATGCCATCTTTCCCACTTGATTACCTCTCCAGAGGTGCTACCTAAAGAGAATAATTGCAATGTGAAGTAATAAACTACAGATAGAGATGATTTACATTTGTAATAGTTTACTATCCTTAATGTTAATTTAAGAAGCCTTTCTCAATAATAATTTTTTTAAACCCAAAAAGGAAAATGGGCAAACAATATAGATATAGTCTAATGGCCAATAACATTTGTAAACAATATTGTTGTTTAAAACAATTGTAACAATTTACTATCCTTAATGTTAATTTAAAAAGCCCTTCTAAATAATGTTTTTTTAAACCCAAAAAGAAAAATGGGCAAAGGATATAGATACAATCTAATGGCCAATAACATTTGTAAACAACATTGTTGTTTAAAACAATGAACTCTTACATTTTAGCTAAAAGAACTACAACAATTATTTTAAATGAAAATACCCATAGTTGGTAAATATTCAGGGAAAAGAGCATCTTCGCACTTTGCTAGTGGGAGTTTAAAATTCAATATAAGCATTCTGGAATGACAGAGTTTTGTGACACATATCAAAACCTAAAGAGCATGAAAACCCTTTGACACAGATTTTGACTTCTAGCAATTTCTTAAGGCAATAATGAGTGCTGTATAAAGGTTTATTTAGGACAGTGTATATTGTATGTTATTTTAAAAAACAAATATTTGAAAAGAGTTTAGAACCACATCAAAATTACAACTAAAATAGACCAACCATCACTCAGAACCATCAGCAATCAAGTTGAATGGAAGTCTGACAATTATACCGATTCAAATTGGTAAGAGGGTCAGAAACACAGAATGGCTGATCCCACATACACATGTGGTGGATAAAAATTCAGGAGGAATATCTCAGGAGTGAGGAGTCCCAGCCCCATATCAGACCCCCAGACCAGGGTTCCTGTGCCAGGAAGATAAGTCCCCATAACTTTTGGCTGCAAAACCAGTGATAATTGAGATGGTGGAAGAATAGCTGGAGTCCCAAACAGTTCCTCTTAAAGAACACACATACTTAGTCTGATTCACTCCCTCTGAGCTTCAGCACCAGGGCTGCAGCTTGAAAGGCACCAATGGTATACAAGGAGAAACTGAAGTATTTGACATCAAGGTGAGAGCTGGGGGAAAGCTTTTTCCCAGAGAGAAAGGTGGGCTGAGGCCATTGTCTCTTTTCTGAGCCCTTCCCCAATAAAGCCACAGAGCCAACTGGCTGGTGCCATATATGAGACTCCATCAACCTGGCTAACACTGTTTTCCCTGCCCTGGGAATCCCCAGAGGGCAGAGATTGGTGGTCAGTGATCACAGCCTGTCCTTGCAGCTGACTGACCTGGATAAATCCCTTCCATTGACCTGTCAACAGCAGTCAAGGCTCAATTATTAGAGGAAGGTGTACTCAGCCCACAAAAAGGCTACACTTTGAGTACCCAGCTTGGTGATAGGGGAGGCAGTGCCACTGGACCTTATAGGGCACCTACTATGTTAGGCCATACTACCAAGACAGGGGGTCAAAGCAGCTCTACCTAATACAGAGAAACAAGCACAAAGGGACTACCAAAATAAGAAGACAAATACACATAGCCCAAATAAAAGAACAGATCAAAACTCCAGAAAAAGAACTAAACAAAATGGAGATAAGTGATCTATCAAAAGTGTGGCTCAAAACTGGTTATAAGGATGCTCAAGGAACTTATTGAGGACCTCAGCAGTATAAAAAAGTTAGTCAGAAAGGAAGGATACACTAATTAAAATAAATGACAATTTACAGGGAAACAACAGTAGAGTGGATGTAGCTGGGAATCAAATTAACAATTTGGAACTTAAGGAAGCAAAAACAACTAATCATAACAACAACAAGAAAAAAGAATCCAAGAAATTCAAAGATAGTATAAGCAGCCTCTGGGACAACATTAAGTGATCCAACATTTGCTTCATAAGGGTGCCAAAAGGAGAAGAAAAGAGCAAGAAATTGGAAATCTATTTGATTTGAAAAACAAATGAAAGATAACTTCTCTAATTTGGTGAATGAAATAGACATGCAAGTCCAGGAGGCTCAGTCTCCAACAAGATGGGTACAAAGAGGTCCACTCCAAGACACATCATAATTAAAATTCCAAAGGTTAAAGGTAGAGAGAGAATCTTAAAAGCAGCAACAAAATAGCAGTTAGTTACCTACAGGTCAATTCCCATAAGACTGTCAGCTGATTTCGTGAAAGAAACTTCACAGACTAGAATATTCAAAGTCATGAAAAGCAGGGAGCTATAGCCAAGATTGCTTTACCCAGCAAAGATATCATTTAGAATCAAAGGGCAGAAAAGAGCTTCCCAGCCCTGGCTGGTGTAGCTCAGTGGATTGAGTGACATAAAAAGTGTTCAGTATATTGCTAAGTAAAAAAAAAAAAAACAAAGTACCAAAGAATATTGTAATATATTATTTAAAAACATATAAATACATATTTTATATATGTGAAAGGATATCCTTCAAAATGTTTATAGTTTATATGCTTGGTAGAACTACTAGTCATATTTTTCTCTTTGTTTTTCTGTATTTTTTATGTTTTAAACATTAAGCTGTCTTACTTCAGCAATTAGAAAAAAAGCATTATAAAGATAATTTTGCAACCACTTTCAACCTTTGAAAAACCTACACATATTTTAACTCTGTATAAAGATATGTGAAATCTAAAGTTTATATTTACATATCTGTTCATATTATTTACTTATAAAGTTCTTAATTTTAATTGGATGGTTAATTTCTGAGGCAAAAACTTGGTATCATTTATTTAAGTTATAGGCTGAATAATAAGTTTATACTAAATTATATTCTTAGTTTGGAAAACTAAACTAAATATACTATTTAGACTGAGGATTATCCAGTGCTTACCCACTGCTCACTTTCACCCACCTGTTTTCTCAGCCTGGGCATTTCCAGGCTATCACCTTGACCGTCCCCGAAGAAGTGGTGCTTCCTTTCACATTAGGGATAGTTATTTACCCCTAAGAGAGCCATCATTAGAAGTGGGAGCCCAATTAATACTGGCTCAGCTATTTTATTTTGCTGAAGAAGATATTATTCAAAGTATTCATGGAAACAGTGAAAGATGATCTCTAATCCTTCTGCATCCTAAAGCAACATGTTTTCTAAAAATCAAATAATTACTTTAGAAATGTTTTCATACAACAAATAATTAAATGACTTTAAGTAAATTATTGACACTGCTAATATTAAGGTGATTTCCAAAACAAAGATCCACAAATATATTCTTTTTTTACTAGAAATATATTTGAAATACAACACTGTATTTATTTTAGGTATAAAGCACAAAGATTTGATACATGGATATACTGTGAAATGATTACCACAACAAGTTTAGTTAATATCTATCACCACACAGTTATAATTATTTTTCTTATAAGAACTTTTAAGATCTACTCTTCTAGCCACTTTCAAATATACAATAGAGTGTTGTTAACTATGGTCACCATACCGTACATTGCATCTCCAGGACTTAGCTTAGAAACTGGAAGTTTGTAACTTTTGACCACTTTCATTCATTTCCCATGTACCCACCCTTCCCACTTCTGGAAGTCACCAGTCTGTTCTCTGAGTTCAGATTTTGTTTGTATTGCTGTTTTTTGTTCGTTGTTGCTTTAGATTTCACATTTAAGTGACATAATACAGTCTTTGTCTTTCTCTGTTTGGCTCACTTTACTTAACATAATGCCCTCAAAGTCCATCCATGTGGTTGCAAATGGCAGCATTTCTTTCTTTTTAAGACTGAATGATACTCCATTATGTATCACAAATGTATTCTTTATGAAAACAATGCTAAAACCTAAAAACCATCCTATACTTGTTTGTTAGCTTTTCTTTACAAGTTAAAATGTTCAAAACAACAAGAACAAATATTCACCTTTCAATAGAAAAACAGTTCATAGAATTTTTAAGGCAAAAAAAAGAGAAACTAATTAAAGCTTAGTAAATTGTTCAAATACTTTTTCTAATAGATTTATTTTTCATTTAAGACAAATGAACATTTTTTTTTCTCTTCTAAAGTGAGTGCTGTGGCCCAGCAAGTCTTATGGAATTGTCTAATTGAAGATCCATCCACAGTTCTTCGACATTTTCTGGAAAAATTGACCATCAGCAATAGACAAGTAAATTCTTCTCTCTCTCTCTCTCTCTCTCTCTCTCTCTCTCTCTCTCTCTCTCTCTCTCCCTTCTCCCTCTCTCTCTTAATAGTGTAGCTATGTGTTTGAACAATGTTAAAAGCAAGCAATGGTAGTGCTGTGCATGAAACATCAATGTTTTCTGATGACAGTGATGAGCAATGTTAAACTTTGTTTTTTTCTTTCTAATTTCCCCATTAGCTAATGTCTCCATAGTGTGTTGTACATTGCTAGTGATGACCCTAAAATACTGACAGATTCTCAGTCTTTTGAACAAAGATTAAACTCAGTACAATGTTCTTAGTAGTGGTACAGTTATTGAATTCTGATTGCTTGGTAGTCTGTGATGGATGCAGGTAGTGTTATTAGAATATGTTGAATCGCTTCATTAATCAAAAATTCTAATTCAGTGGACCACCCTGTAAGAAAACTGTACCAAATGAAAGTAGTCTTTTGGGTAATGGTAAACTTCACTGACGATTAAATATTATTTGTTCATTTCTGTGTTATGCTAGAAGATTAGGTTTAGATCCTAAAAGGTAAGATTAGTTACAGTTTTGTTTATCCTCTCAGCGTAGCTTCATCTGTCTCACTCGAAACCTAGGAAGCAGAACTATGAAGGTCCATAAACCTGGTTTGTTGCCAGGGGTATCTAGCCCGTGGCTCAGGATGGCTATGAATGCGGCCCAACACAAAATCGTAAATTTACCTAAAACCTCTTTGTGCTCATCAGCTTTCGCTAGTGTTTGTGTATTTAGTGTGTGGCCCAAGTCAACTCTTCTTCTTCTAGTGTGGCCCAGAGATGCCAAAAGGTTGGGCACCCCTGGCAATGGTTTCTCAACATAGGTTCTCCTCACATGTTTGTCGCACCTGGCAGCCATCACAAACAGAATTGACTAAATGTACAGCGTTCCCATGATTTGCCTGTGACCTGTACACACAGACTAATTTTGAAGTTTTTTAAAAACAGTTGGCTGATGGCTGCTCAGTGATTTCACGTGTTTGCTCTGAGGAGAAGGTGTTAGAGTCGGTTTAAATACTACGTAACAAGCATCACATAGACGATGTAAAATGTTGAACACGGACATCAAAATGTGGCTAAAAGTAAGGGGTGTGGGTAATAGCCACACCCCTACATTGCAAGAAGTTGGTTTTACTTCCCACAGCATGACAGCTGACTGAGACTAGGATTCTGTTTCCCCAGGATGAGTTAATGTACATGCTGCGCAAACTTCTCCTGAACATCGGAGACTTTCCCGCTCAGACGTCTCACATCCTGTTCAACTACTTGGTAAGTTTCAGCCCCCAGTAGGTTTTTAAATGTTCCTGTCCAAGTAGGATAAAGCAACATGAGAAAAAGTCTTAGGGGATTTTTTTTTGCAATTCATTCTCACGTATATGTGACTAAAGGTGAATGGTAGTGAGCCATTTATGTCGTAATTAGCTAAATTCACCATTGTGTGTATGGGGACACCTTTCCCGCACAATCCTGGACATGTGGTGGGTACACAATAAATGTCGGTTTCCTCTCTATCTTCCTTTGGCATTTTACAACTTCCTTATGTTAGTTCCTAATTTTGGTTTGAGAAGATATATGTAATTTTTAGTCATTTTTCCCTTTTCTTATTTCACTGTTAAACACATACACATGTACACATACTCAACACACACGAAAATGTTGCCCTAGATGGAAAGTAGTTGTGGGTATACTTTTGTACGGTAGCTCTCTATGCTTTAAGACCTCCTGACAACTCCTTCCTGAACCCTCCAGAATTTACTAGTGTCTTTGCATTCTCCTTGCACCCTGAGTACGCGGTCTGGGGACTGTTGACATGATGTGTGTTCTTTGAAATTGCACCTTAATCCAGGCAGACAGATGGCCAAATAAATTTCTGTGCTGAGAGAAATTCTTCCTCCTCCCTCGCTATCATCAGTCTTCCAGCAGGTTGGGAAATGAAAGAGTTATGTCTGTGCATCTGTAGCAGAGTGATAAATTTAACTTACACTACGACTTTGACTTGCAGAAAAACCTCTTGTAATTCCTCTCTCTTCTCTATGACTGATTTGATTTTCCTCCTGAGTGCCCACCTGCTGGTTGACAAAGGTAATAATGTAAATCATGTCCAATCCAGTTTTAAGCTCAGGATAATAAAAATACATAAATAATGGCTTTGGACAGGGTTCAGTCTCTGTTGGCTAAAAATACACTTTCTAGGCATTTCCTTCCTTCCCTATTGCTTTCATCTTTAAACACCGTGTGAAATCGGGAAGATACAAGACCTTTGTTCACCGTTCTATCCTTTATTCACCATTTGCCCTGGCTCTTCTATTCATGAGACAGTGCTCTTTATCTGACTGGTTGCCAGGTGTCCAGCTGGTTGCTGTGTCATCGGGTCCCTTCAGTCCCAGTGGTGACTGCTGAGAGACGGAACCTCACCTCAGGTCCTGCTGGTGCTGTAGACGCCTGAGTGCTGGTAGTGAGTCCCATAGGACTCTCACTAGAGCGTCCTATACAGTGACACCAACCTATGCCAATTCTATCTAGAAAGCTCTCCAGCCAAGCTTTCTGCTACTTTTTGGTCCTGTCTACGTCACACAAAAGCCAAAGGCAAATGATCAAAGCCAAATATGAAGGCCTCCCTCAGTTGAAGTTTGTGATCTGCCAAGCTTATGTTGCATCCAGGATGGTTTGGAAAGTCTCTGAGGTGAACTCCTGTCAGGGACCTAAACAGAGACCAGAGGCAAGATCCCCCTCGGTGACCTGCCCATTCCCTAGGTCACTGCAGAGGAGAAATGTTTCCTTGGACCACGGCTCTCCTTAATCTTTTAGCCTTGGGATAAGAAAATGGGCTTTTCATTTCCCTCTGCCACACTCTACCGTCAATTCCAAATAAGCCCTAACAGTAGGGGTAGGTCCTCCCTGCTAGGTAATCCATAAGCAAATAGAGAAAAGGGCTGACAGCACTTTGGCCTTGCTGTATATCTTGTTTTGCATGAATATAAATTTTTGTTTTTCCATTTCTGTCTAAGCCCTGATCGTCCCCTGATTCCCAAACACATACATGTTCTGGATGGACTAAGGATAGGGTCTTATACTCAGAATGGCCAAACTGGGAAGGGCAGAGTCATTCTTTTAAACCATTCTTTTAAACCATTACCCTTATTGTACCTCTTTTTTCTAACAACTGTTTGAGATGTGTGTGTCGGGGATGCCCGGGTCACTCACCCACCTCCTCCAGACTTTGTTAGTGACATTTCAATCCACGGCCTCACTTGACTGAGAGATCTTCAACTTGGGGTGTGAGCATATCTGCGGATATGTGAAGACTTTTAAAGTCCCCAAATCCTCAACTTACACATACATACTAACACTTTTTGAGCAGGTCTGCCATCCCCATGATCATTCTCCTGCTGTACACAGAAAGGCCCACATTGACCATCACAGATGTCACCAGGCTGCACTGACAGACACGTGAGACAGAGAAAGAATCTGATATGCTGCGTTAGTTCTCAGGAAGCCTCCTTTTTGATTGATCAAGGCCCTCGGAAGAGGTGAAATCCACAGGACTTCCCACCTCTTCCTGTCATTTACAGATTTCGACAGGGGTTGAGCCTTGACTCTCCTTAGGGTATTCAGCCTTCAGATTAAATTGGTGACACAGATTCTTTCAATGTACCTGGCAAGTTTTAAGGGATTAACAAGTTTTTCAAGAAACAATGGCTAAAAACCACTGCAAAAGGAGACGACTTTTATTTTTTATACTGATCTTTGTTGTGTATTGTCGAGTAAGGTACTTAAAGCGTATTTCATCAAATTTAATGACATACACATTCCAGTTGCAGTCAGTTCTCTTTTTATTTCCACGCATAAAATGTTTAATCTGTTGTATTCCTACTAACTAGTCATTAAATATTTTAAGTGTCAGTTTAAAAATGGACAAAACAGCACACATTTTTTCAAAATTACTGAGAGGGCACAATCAAAGTCTTTCAAGGCCATCAGCTTAGCCAAACAGAGTGTCCCTAGGTCCAGACCCTTAGGCATAATCCATGCTGCCACGAGTGTTTGGGCAAACATCAGACAGAGATTATTTTGGGGTCGCCTAAGTACCTGAGCCACCAAGTGAGTTGAAGCGTGGGCAAATGATCTTCTGTTTTCCTCTCAAGAAGTAGCCATTTTTAGTGATACATAAAAATGTCCAGCAATGAATTCTGGTCAGTTTTCCAGTTATACCCTCTCCTGCTTAGGGCCATTGAAAGTGTTGGAGAAGCATTTGAACAGAGAATATGAAGGTGCAAAAGAACATTTAGTCCAGAAATGAAAAGCCAAGACAATGAGAATATGCACTCAGGATCATTATGGCCGTGTGAACTCTTCCTGTTCTGCCTTGTAGGTGGGATTAATCATGTACTTCGTGCGGACCCCCTGCGAGTGGGGCATGGATGCCATTTCGGCCACTCTGACTTTCCTGTGGGAGGTGGTGGGTTATGTAGAGGGCCTCTTCTTCAAGGACCTGAAGCAGACCATGAAGAAGGAGCAGTGTGAGGTAAAGCTCCTGGTGACCGCTTCAATGCCAGGTAATGCATTACTGCTTTTGGAAGATACGACTTTTATTTAAGACTATAAGCAACCCTTTTATTTTTTAATTTTCTTTTTCAATTATAGTTTACATTTAATATTATTTTGTATTCGTGTCAGTTGTGCAGAATAGTGGTTAGATAATCATATACTTTACAAAGCGATTCCCCCAATATCTCCAGTACTCACTTGGCACCATACATAGTTATTACAATATTATTGACTGTATCCCCTATGCTGTACTTTATATCCCTGTGACTGTTCTGTAACTACCAATTTGTACTTCTTAATCCCTTCACTTTTTGCACCCAGTCCTCCAACCTCTGTCCTCTCTGGCAACCATCAGTCTATTCTCTGTATCTGTGAGTCTGTTTATATCATGTTTGTTCATTTATTTTGTTCTAAATAACCCTTTTAAAGACCAAGCATCTCTTTCATTCATGAGAAAATTTTAGAGTTCTGCCCCTGGTGTTGAGTGCTTCAAAGAATTTTTGTTTAATACATTCCAAAGAAATACAATAGACCCTTTAAGAGGCAGCCATTGCCAGAGGAAAAGAGAGACATCACAACTGAGATCCCCATGAGTCAGTCCTTGACGGGCTGCCAAGGTCACAGATTTATCTAAGTCTATCACGGAGGGCCAGCTGAGCGGAAAGCCTTTGTGAATGAATACTTGGCACTGCGAGGAGAATGATATTGTTTGCATGGCATGGACCCCGGTCCTTTGTCAACTCAATGAGAGATGGCTTTATGAAAAATTGGAAAAGGAAAAGCAGGAAGAAAGAGAATTACAAAAGAACATGAAGTGTGATGTAAACTCTAGATACAGTTTCTTTACACTTTGAATAACTTGTCTTTGTTTAAGACAAAAATTTTGCCAAGCCTTTATCCCTGTGCAGCAACTGAGAAAATCAGAGATGACACGTGTATTGAAGTAAAGAGAATGATAAAATTATGTATAAGAACACAGGTTCTGGCAGTAAAGAGGCCTGTGTTAAAATCATAGAACTTCTGTTTATTGTTTATACAATTAATATTAGCTATGAAAAATTCATCATTTTTCAAGCTTTCTTTCCTCACGTGTAACATGAGGATATAACCATGCTTTACAATCCTGAGGAATAAATGAGTTTAGGCATATAAAGTACTCACTGTGGTACCTGACTCATAGAAACCATTCAATGAATGGTAGTTGTGTATTTACATATGTTCTGTAGATAATTCCACAAAGTGAATGGTTTTTATTAGCAAATAAACTCATTTGGTCATTCATATTCTTAAAAAAAATTATAAATCAAAGTATATTGTATTGTTCACAAAAATTTGTAACTAGTGAATGAAGTAGAATTAGTATTGTCCCACTGGCTAAGCAGAAAACAGAAAATGTACATTTAAGCTACATTTCAGGTCCTCGTCTTGGTTTTGCTAATATCTCTTTTTATAGTTTCTCAATCTTTATTGCCTGATCATCTCATTTAAAATACAGGATCTATTCCTCGTTACAGTGCTTAGGGTTTAAATTCTGACTCCTCCACTAAATCAGTGATTTTCGGCAGGTGCTATAGCAGACTGCTGTGCCGCAAGGGTTTTTAAAATAGACAATACCCAACTATTTAGTCAGAGTCACTGACCTCTTCTCCCTTCGATTGTCAAATAAAAAAGGGCAACAGCCAACACAACAATAGCATTAGTTGTGAATGCTCTGTCTTGAACCATAAATATATAGGTTGTATAATAGAGTTTCATCTTATTGGTCACATCATATAATAAGGGTGCATCTGATTGGTTAATTCTTGGTACCAGAAATTTTTATATACAAGTATAAGCACCTGATACTCTTTACTATTGTACAGTATGTCCTTGGACAACTTGCAAAATTACCATAACAATCCATCAAAACTATACCTGTTTTTTGTCAGATTGGCAAAAAGTATAATACATTTTTTGGTGTGCCTCAGGGTTTTAGAAATTATGTGTGCAATGAGATGAAAAAGTTTGAAAATCACTGCACTAAAGAAATGGTTTTCTTTGAATAAGTTACTTATAAGTTCTTATAAGAATAAGTACTGTTTCCTCATTTGTAAGATGAAAATATTAATACCCATTTTATGAAGTTTCTGTGAGATTTGAACATGATTATGCACATAAAACACATGTAAAAATATTGAGGACTCTGTAAGTGGTAGTTATAATTATTTAATAAGTGAATATATTTACTTTAATAAGTATATATTTAACTATAAATAAAGGAGTATAATTAGCAGAATGTACAAATCACATTAAGCTCTAATAGTACTAATCATAACAATAAAATACCAGATTATCAATACTATTTTAATATTTTATGCTTTAAATACATATTTTTCTATAGTAGAAGTCAGTTCAGTATGATTTCTACCTTCTGTAGGTACCAAAACCTTGGTAGTTCACGGGCAGAATGAGTGCGATATCCCAACCCAGTTACCAGTCCATGAAGACACTCAATTTGAAGCCCTGTTAAAGGTAGGGATGACTTGATAGAAGTGATTTTTTAATGGCACATTGACTATGGACCCTTCACTGATCATGCATCTTGTAACTAAATGGCATTTTTCTACCTTCAAACAAATATGTGTGTTTATTTACCTCTTCTAGAATCCATTCCACTATTGTGTACTCCCTCTTGTTCCTTCCTCCCTCTTGTTCCTTGAAGTAAGAAACATCATGCAGCTATAGCAGCAGCATGACACTCTGGGTGTACCCTTACCTGCCCTGGGGATGCTGTGACTTCCTGCCTCTGAGCTTCCTGGCATCAGGTGTCCTGGTTCTGGCGGTGGCCTGGGTCTGCACACTGAGCACGGGGGCACACCTGAGCTGTCACTGATGATCCATGCCGGAAACTTTTTCTGTGGCATCTAGTTGAATGAGATATAGTCTTGACTTATCACTCATGGAAATTATTGAGGAAGCAGAAAATATGTACCATAAAATAAATCAAGTGGGTCAAGAAAGTATTTCTAGTTGTTATGGCATTTATTCCCCTCAAAAGAAATGCAATCCATAGCTGTGTGACCATAAGGTTTTTAAGGTTAAAATAATAAGTAAACTAGTGCCATGATTCCCACTAAAATCACTGGTGATTATTTATGTGAAGTTCAGAACTTTGGTGATCTGATTCCCTGGAACACAGCTTCAGGCCTGACATAAGTAGGAAAGGCCTCTGAAAAATTTGGTTTTGCCAAACTGGTACATTTAATTTCAGTAGAAGTGGTTGTTAAGCCTCCTTTAGGCCTCACTCAGACATCTCCAGAGAATTTCTAAGGCCCAAAGAAGCAAAATTCAACAATCCCTCCTCTTTCTACTCTATGTTGAAAGGTAGGAGAACATGAAGGCAGACAAACTTGAGTTCAAACTCAAGCTCCGCCACAACCACTATGACCTAAATCAAATAACATGACCTCTCTTCTCTCAGTTTCTTTTTCCACCACACTGGGGTTCTGGTACAAGTTGTACAAGTCCTTTACCTGGAAAGCATTGAACTTAGAATATAGTCTACAATGAGTGCTCAATGCATTGTAGTTTGTATTGTTCTTCAAGTTGTTACTAGCTTTCTTCCCAACATTGAGTCTATGCTTCCACGGTTCCTTACTCAGCCTGAATTATAATTGTACAGCTTTTAGCACTATGCAAGTACAGATCACATTACTAGTTTATTAATCATTCTTTGGAAGATAACTACATATCCAAATCCAGTGTGTATCCATGTGTGTGTGTGGGTATATACATAGGCATATGCATATACATACATACACACATACACACAGACATATACACACATGTAATATATAAGAAGTATGTAAGATGTATATACATACACTTACATGTACATGAAATCCGTAGGAAAAGTTAGCTTGTTTTTATAATATTTGTATTTTTAATTTACTATCTGCACATAATATGTTGTCAGTAGACACTTATTAAAATGTATTGTTATTGTTCTAGGAGTGTTTGGAGTTTTTTAATATCCCAGAATCCCAGTCCACAAATTATTTTCTCATGGATAAACGATGGAACCTTATCCACTACAATAAGGTGAGACTGTGCAGTAATGCTACTCACGCTGGGTTGTACCAAAAGCTTGTCAATCCTTTTCTGAGGGCAGCATCCACTTGGGGAGGCATCCTTGTTTAGAGGTTAGGAGTATGGCTGCTTAGCTCACACAGCCTTCCTGTCTGTGTCGCTGTGGACTAGCTGCTTTACCTTTGTATCCTTCAGGTGCCTTTTCTGGAAAATGAAGGTGATGCTAATAATATCTACTGCAAGATTGTTGTGGTAATTAAAGAAGATAAGCCAAGTAAAGCACTTAGCAACTCATTATTATTAAATCTAAGTGGAAATACTCAGTTGCCCATATAATCATGTCCCGTGTCTATTTGGAATTTTAATGTTTTTCTGATTCCCCCTTTTATGATATTAAGTGTGATTGGAGTGACCCCATCTAATGAGCAAAAGGGGACCCCAAGACCACTGTCATTACCTCACAGTGACCTTCTTCCAGAATGCCATGTAGTCAGTTGCCTTTGGCTGCTTTGCTCCTGACAGCCGCCTGGCGCTGGGAAAGAGCGCTCAGCCTGGCTGGTTTGAAGCTTTCCCGAGGAGGGTGTTCACCTTCCTTGGGATTTTGTAAAATTGGGAAACGTAAAGCAGTAAGAATCAAAACCATCAGAAAACAGATAACTTATCTGTCTGACCTAAGAAGGAAATGAGAATAAAAGTTTAATCGTTTGAACTCTCTTTTTGTCTTTGTGTGACCCCCTCGCAGACCTATGTCCGGGATATTTACCCTTTCCGGAGGTCAGTATCTCCGCAGCTGAACCTCGTGCACATGCAGCCAGAGAAAGGACAGGAGCTCATTCAGAAGCAGGTACCTGACCCCCTTAGTTCTGCCTGTAGTTTTGTCCTGTCGTTGGGGTAAACGATGTGTAAATGTGTTGCCAGTCCTGAGATTCTCTGATTGTTTGATTCTTTCTAGAGAGAATGGATAGCTGGGCCCTTGATCAATAGATAGTTCTTCAAAATAGTTTTAAGTTTTATAAATTGGATCATAATGTAATAGTATGCAGGAACGCTCACCTGGAGTAATGCTATGATGACTCATTGGGTGTAAACAATAGAAATCTTCTAATTTATTAACGTTCTTGATTCTAAGCACAGGTTTTCATTCCGTATTTTTGTAAGACAGGATTGAAAGTGCACATGACAAAACTATTTGAAGATTGTCCCAGGGGCTAGCTGGAAAAGAGAGAAATCAAAGGATCAGTGCAGTACATCTGAGAAAGGCACTGGACCGAGGTGCAGAGATTTGGACTCGGGCCCAGCTCTGCCACTGACCCGTGATCTGACCTTGGGCATGTTATTGTAGTAACTCCTGTTCCAACAGGAGAGACATAACCATGCAGCTGCACTTAGATTTAAGGATGAAGAGCAGAATAATGTTCACCTGAGTCATCGCAAATCAGACTTCGAGCTTAAGGAGGTTCACTATGTTGCATGCAAAATATACTATGGATGTAGTATACAGTTCTAATAGTGCAATTTTAATATGATCTACTCATTACATTGTTTCATTTTTATCTATGCCAGTTTGTAATTGATTTACATTAATTTTTAATAAAATATCTAAACAAGAATTTCAGGATATTTTATAATTTCAGTTTTTCTGCACATAGCAAGAATGCTAATTTGGCATCAAACTATCCAGAATACCTTTATGAGATGAATAAGAATGGCATAGAATTAGATCACTTAATAAAAATGTAGTTACTATTAACTACCTAAATTACACTTAAAACAAAGAAAATACTCAATGTGTTACAAGGTGTGAGATGTTGAAGAAAACTGTAAGATTTTACATTTAAACATTTCTAAAACAATTATCCCAGCCCATGATTTTGACAGCAAAATAACTAAAGCCATCATGAATATAGGCACTTCATTAGCATGTTTTTTAATCATGTTTAAGAACATGTTTTAAAAGAAAAGCATAAAATGGAGCTCTGACTCTGTGTGCACTCCAGGTCAGACCTTAAGATGTCTTTCCAAGTTCCTCAGGGAGATAGTAATACGCAGACCCCATGGTTCTGAAGCTTCCTCAACAGTGGTTCACTGTTTGTGACCATCTCCCCTGTCCACTGATCATCAACAGAAAAACCATTAAGAGTAGGGACTAAGAGGCCTACATTGATGCCATCTAAGTTCAGGGCTAAAAAGAGTTCTAACCTAGAGTCCCATCAGCTTTTGTCCC
Source organism: Phyllostomus hastatus (assembly GCF_019186645.2). NCBI lineage: Eukaryota > Metazoa > Chordata > Mammalia > Chiroptera > Phyllostomidae > Phyllostomus > Phyllostomus hastatus. The sequence goes on along the minus strand of NW_025333583.1, from coordinate 15,248,385 downwards.
AACATAGATTTTTCCTGGATCCCATTTTGGTCACTTTTAAAGAGGCAAACCCAGAACCAACAGGAAACAGCTTAAGGCATCAGTGGAAATGTAGAAGCAATTGGAATGGGCTGTCTGGCGCCTGTTGGAGGTCTTTCATATTGTGATAACCAGACAAATGGCCTCTATTTGACTGAACTCTTCTTGACAATGCTTGTGTTGTGTCCCTCCAGCCTGCAAACTCTGTAAGAAACAGACACTTCCTTCTGTAGAGCCGACAGATGCAGGAAATGGTACAATTAAGTATTGCTTGCTCTTTCTGTGTGGTAAAGAAAAAAAATGTTTCTCCCTCATTTTACTCCCCACCCTCCACCTTGATTTTATCAGCCCAGTTTACCATGAAAGATTTTATGTCAATTTCTTCACTCTTAGTAATCTCAGAGTTGCTAATTCCATGTTTCCTCTGCTTTTGTTTGCTGCTAGGTGTTCACACGAAAGCTGGAGGAAGTAGGACGGGTTTTGTTTCTCATCTCCCTGACCCAGAAGATCCCCACAGCCCACAAACAGTCCCACGTCTCCATGCTCCAGGAAGACCTCCTCCGATTGCCCTCATTCCCTCGAAGTGCTATTGATGCTGAGTTTTCACTCTTCAGTGACCCTCAAGGTATCGAGACCAAAGCATTTCCTTTCACGCCCTTGTTTTGTCCTTTGCCGGAGAGCATCTTCATCAGCAGACAGTTCTGTAAGCTAGTGGCTCTCAGCCCTGACTGTGCATCACGATCCCATGGAGGACTTGCTAAAACACAGGTTGCTGGGCTCCTCCCTCCACCCTCAAGTCTCTGATTCAGTGGCTCTGTAATGGGGCCCAGGAACTTGCATTCTTAGTTAAGTTTCCAGGTAATAATGATGCTGCTATTCTGGGGGACCAAACTTTGAGACCAATGCTCCAGCAGATTATAAGCAGCTGAAGGAAGCCGTATGATGTTGTTAGGTTGCCTAAGTAAAGAATAGGTGTTTATAGGAAGCTCAAGAGGAGGCAAGACTATTTTTTAGTGACAGAGGTGAGGACAGTGATTGCCTCTGGTTTCGGGGAATGGATTTCCTGGGAAGGAGAATAAGGGAATTTTCTGAGATGATGGAATGGTCTTATCTATTGATTAGGGTGGTGGGTACATGAGTGTGTATTTTTGTGTAAACTCATTCAACTCTACATAAGATCTGTGTATTTTATTCTATCTAAATTACACCTGAATTGAGAAAGAGAGAGAAGCAGAAAGAAATGCCCTTTGAAACCTCTCTCTGTTCCTCAGTTATTAATTTGGGACCATTTACTTAAATGAGCATAACCTATGCTCAGTGGCTTCATCCAGAAGCTGCAGAGCAGCAGTGGAAAGAGCCCTAGTCTGACCAAGACTTAAAAGAACAAGGAACAGTTCCAACCCTGCCATTTTCTCTCTGAAATAATTTCTCTCAAAACCACAGCTCCCTGGGCAGTGACCCGCTGCCCACGTCTCCTCTGTCCGCCTACAGAGTTGAATGAAAGGGGTGGTGCTGCAAGCCCTTTGAGAACTCATGCCAGCAGTATTGTGCTGGGAAGCGTTTCAGCAGTAGATCATCACACCTCAGAGGTGGAACAGATGGAAAACAGCGGCACCCTTGGGTGGGATCGCCCTCCCACACTGACGGGATCAGCGAGGGGCTAATTATGTTTCTACTGTTCCGTGTTCTCACAGCTGGGAAGGAGCTGTTTGGCCTTGACACTCTTCAGAAAAGCTTGTGGATCCAGCTTCTAGAGGAGATGTTCCTGGGAATGCCGAGCGAGTTTCCCTGGGGAGATGAAATCATGCTTTTCCTCAACGTGTTTAACGGGGCTCTGATCCTCCACCCGGAAGACAGTGCCCTGCTCAGGCAGTACGCGGCCACCGTCATCAACAGCGCTGTGCACTTCAACCACCTCTTCTCCCTCAGCGGCTACCAGTGGATTCTGCCCACCATGCTGCAGGTGCCGGGCTCTCTTCTCCTAACCAGAATAGTAACCGAGTACCGCTCATCTAGCAGGTCTGCAAGACCGACGCTGACATTTTTCAGTGACAGAGTTGTCTTCTTTTGTGACCGCAGAAAGCGCAAATGAAATCCCCCTAAAATTTTCCCGGATGCCCCAGATCTGGAATATGCTTTTCCATTTCCTCTAGGCCAGTGATTCTCCAAGCATGGTCTCGGCACCAGCAGGACCAGCATCACCTGGGAATCTGTTAGAGATGCACATTCCTGGGCCCTCTCCCAGACCTACTGAATCAGAGCCTCTGGAATCTGGGCCCAGTAATCTGTGTTTTAACAACACCTCCAGGTGGTTCTGATGCCTTAGACTGTCTGAGAACCATTTTTTCTAGGGTATGGCCAGTGTTCAGCTGATACTTCTCCAAAAGGATATCTGACTTCTATCTAAATAGAGATTTTCATTTTCATTGGATTTAGTATGTGGTGATTGAAGGAGGTGAATTTAGCAGGAACAGTTTCTTTGTACTCATGGCTAATGAGTATCTGGCCACATTTAGGGGTATGGAGTAAGGCTTAAGGGCATGTCCTGGTTCTCTATTTATTTGGAAGTTTTCAATAAAAGTTATGAAAGTATTATATGCTTGTGCAAAGCAGAGTTCACTCAACCTACAGGGTTTTTGCTTTTAGTATATCACTGGGGCTCTCTGTCCTATTTTTAAATAGTTGGAATTTTCTCTATTTTTATAACACTTTACTGACTACTAAAGACCAATATGCTCATTACAAAACTCAGAAGAAAGAGGAAAATAAGCCTCACTTACAATCTTCCCTCCTACATAGCCCTTGTTTATGCTGCTTGAAAATCCTGGCACTCTATCCTGCCCTTTGTAAAAACCAAAAGTTGAGTCACACCATGTATTCAAGTATATTACCTACTTTTTTCATGTAAAACTAAGAATACCATGGGCATTTTTTTTTCATGGAGCGACATTTAGCACTATATCATTTAAAAAAATAACTGCATAGCCCTAGATGGTGTAGCTCAGTGGATTGAGCACAGCCTGTGAACCAAAGGTTCGCTGGTTTGATTCCCAGTCAGGGCACATGCCTGGGTTGCAGGCCAGGTCCCCAGTAGGGGGCACACGAGAGGCAACCACATATTGATGTTTCTCTCCCTCTCTTTCTCCTTCCCTTCCCTTTTGTCTAAAAATAAATAAATAAAATCTTTTAAAAAACTGTTAATTTAAAAAAATAACTGCATAGTACTCTGTTGTATGCACGTGCCATAATTCACTTAACCAACCACAATTTATGAGTAATTCAAGTTGTTTCAAATTGTTCGCTATTATAAGCAACCTTGCAGCAGGCATTCTTGTATATGTGTTTTTGTACATTTACCCAATTCTTTTCTTGAGATAAATTCCTTGTCCCAAATTTCCTAGGGGGAAAGTATATTCATATTTTTTTAGGGTTTTTATGTACATGACCCAAGTTCTTTGAAGAAAGCTTATACCATTTTGCCTCCCTTCCAGCAGTGAATGAAAGTACCCACTTTCCTCCATGCTTTCCACAGAGCCATGGGGCCCTTTCTGAATATGTGGCACCTTTCCACAGGTGTACTCTGATTATGAAAGCAATCCCCAGCTGCGTCAAGCCATCGAATTTGCCTGCCACCAGTTCTACATTCTCCACCGGAAGCCCTTTGTGCTCCAGCTGTTTGCAAGCGTGGCCCCTCTGCTGGAGTTCCCTGTGAGTAAACTCTGTGGAAATAAACAAAGACCAAGCACATGAGAAAAGCAAAGGCTCTTTATTCACAGCTTACTATATAGCGAGGGCATCAGCCACCACCACTTGTGTTCTGGCAGAGACTCGAAGGCAGACAGAGGAGTGAGAAAACTTTGTAAGAGAAAAAGGAAGGCTTTGGGTGTGCCCTGATTGGAGGCTGTTGTCCCAGGAAGTTGTAAGTGGGGCTGACAAGAAACGGGCATTTTTTATGATGGGTTAGGGGTGCATCTTGGTTTTCTATGATTAGTCCTACGCTGGAAACAGGAACTAGGATTAGGGAAGTTGTTGGTTATTAATCAAATCCTGGCTGTTTAGGGGGCCTATGGGGACAGGATTATCATTTGCTTTCCACTAACGCTGGTAGTGTGACTTCCAAGAAGCCTGATGTCCAGCAGGCTGGCTTCCTGGGCGGGTGTCTGTAGACAGTGGGTTTAGGTTGGTTCCCTGGGCAGGTTACTGCAGGTTGCAGATCTGAGTTCTGTTCTCATGTACGGCCTGGCCATCATCCGTTTGTATAATCAGTCTCTTGGGTCTCTTCCTTCGACCGATGGGATGTGAATGCTATAAATCCTTTCTCTTTCAACAAGAAAATTGTTTCTTTCCAGCCCTCATCTCAGCCCCTAGAATGTAAATAGACCAACTGTTGAGTTTTTTATACTCAGTTAATGAAAGGATAGAGGATAGAAAATGATCGAAAGCGGAGTTCCTGCTTCTCTTTCCTTACTATCATTCTCTAACACTTTCCCACTCTCTTCTTTTTCTTCAGAGCATTGGTACCATATCTCACGCCATACCTGGATTCGTTTCACTAATATGTATCTCTACCACACCCCACGATGGAATTTAAGCTCCATTACAGCAACAGCTTTGTTGTTTGTTTTTAGTTGTTTATATGATTTTTGTTCTTGTTTTGCTGTAACCTCAGTACACAGAATGGTTCCTAACAAAGAATAGGAATTTAGTAAGGAATTGTTATTTTCATGAATGAATGAAAACCATTTAAATAGATTTGAGATGTTAAGTATCCCTATTTTGGAGATTTGTTATCACATAAGATTTTTAAAATTCCCCGAGCTGTTCAAATAAAGCATCTGTTACTCTAAACATATTCGAACTACAGTATTCAACAAACCCATTATAAAATTTGCCTTTGCAAAAGCTGAATCCTGTAATTGCAGATCAAAGGAGCCATTGGCATGAAGTTTTCTGGCAGCAGACACATTGCTATATTTTTATGAGTTTCCACAAATATCTCTTTTGTACCAGCTTAGCATTTAATAGATCCCCTAAAAGTCAGATGTGCCACTCCAAAACCACACAGCAGCATTGCTGGGTACAGATTTATGTAAGCTGAATACCAGATCAACGTGCAATTACTAACAGTGGCAGTGTTTGTGAAAGCCGCGTTCCTGATCAAGCCGTATTAGTGCTCATGTGGGAATCAGTACACTGAAACTGCGGTTCTTCACACAGGACGCTGCCAACAACGGGCCCAGCAAGGGCGTGTCAGCCCAGTGCCTGTTCGACTTGCTGCAGTCGCTGGAGGGGGAGACCACGGACATACTAGACATCCTGGAGCTGGTCAAAGCTGAGAAGCCGCTCAAGTCTTTAGGTAGAAGCAAAGTTCGCCTTGATGTTTTTTTTCTTTGTAATTGTTCTTTAAAAAATAACTCTGTTGAATGTGTTGAACTAAATAAAAACAGCAAAACTAAATGGGACAGCAGTGTAAATGGAATGAGTACACTTCCCTGTCTCCTGTTTTTTAATTTCTTATAAATCCTAAAGAGTAAGGAATTCTCTGCTATGAAAACTGTATTAAAATGTTGCTTAGTAAACGACTATTCTAGCAGTACAGTTTTCAGAAAATTGGGTTTTCTTGGGCAATTCTAAGTGAATAACCCATGGAAGTGGTCTTGCACTGTCATGGATTGTTAGAAGTCACGCATGTCTGAGCAATCCAAATGCTATCTTCTAGGAGGTGAGATTTTAAGAAACTACTCCCCCGAAGAGCACTTTTATTTTTCATCTTATTACTTAAAAGTTAAAAAGAATAATTTTCTGTCTCTTTAGATGAAGAAATTAATAGTGCTCACAGTTAAGAATAAAGTCTAATAAAGAAATGGCTACAAAATCTAACTGGGAAGTGTTAGAAGTGGTAAGTTCTTTATTCTTGCAGAATCCACTCTGATTGTGTGCCTTCACCTTCTGTCCCTTCAGATTTCTGCTATGGAAACGAAGACCTGACATTCTCTATAAGTGAGGCCATTAAGCTCTGTGTTACGGTGGTGGCCTATGCTCCTGAATCATTCAGAAGGTACCTGCAACCATTTATTCTGTGATAAGTAAACACAGCAAAGAAAATAAGTTGAATGAATACAATGGTTGTATTTGTTATGATCAGCCTGTGACATTCTGGCAACTAAGCTTTCAAAAACTAAATTTGGGAAACGTGTCATAGCTGAGGTTCTGGAAAATATAGTACATTTTCACTCATTTGAAATCCCCTAATTTAGAATTTGCATAGCAGCTAAGATGTTTAGTCTTCTTTAGAGAATATCTTTACATGTAATACAAATTAGTAGCAAATAAAATTTGAGAATAGACATTTAATTTATTTGAGGAAACTCTTTTCAGAAAGCAATAAAACCTATCACATGAAGAGCAAGAGTATAAATCTTGCCTGCTAATTTGCTAAGTGTGAGGAATTTAAAAGACCCACATGGAGTGTCCTCCCAGTTCTAGGATGTTGACTGCTCTGAGGCTTGTACTGATATGCAAGTTGAACACCAGTTTCACCTCTCTATGGAAATAGGTCTGCTAAAGGCAGAGACAAATGAACCACAGATAGCTTCCTTTTATGTAGTATACCTCCTTAAAAACCCTGGAACTGCATTCCTTTAAAATCTTCTATAATTCTGGCTCAATAAACCCTTTGGCCTCTCCAATTATATCAACATTAGGCAGTCCTCCCCTCTCTACTTCTTAGTCTATCTTGATGTCTTTATATAATATCTAACCCGTACACAAAGCACTAGATTGTATGCTACCATATTCCCGGTATATCTGTATATGTCTTCCAGTGTCCAACACGGTGCTTTATTCCATGGAAAACATAACGGTAAACATTTATGAGATGAATAAATCAAACAACCGCCAGCTGTTTCAATTTTCCTATTTCTGTTATGGGTAATTCCTTTCTTGACAGCCCTTTGTGGCCACATAGTTTGAGAAAAAAACAAGGGCTAGCCATAAACCTCACACAATTTTGCCTCTATTTTCTCTTACTTTTGGGAAAGTATGAGCTGATAAACCATTTCAGGGTGTTGCTCCTCTGTAAAGACTGCCAGGTCCAGGTTGGTTACCATGTTTCTCATGTAAGTTCAAAGAACTAAGACAACAAACCGCTGTCACACAAAGAACATGAGTATAAATCTTGTCTGTCATCCCAGTTCCAAGATGCTGGCTCTGATCTAACCCAGAGTCACCTCCATTTTGAACCTCCTCAGACCAGGTGATGATCTTATGTTCTTGGGGTGAGCTGTGACTCTGACTCAGGCTTGCAGTGAGAGGGAATATGACCAGTGACTCTCATGGGGAAGGAGTCCAAAGAACTAGCACCTGTCCATTCAAACTAGTCCAGTTCCAACCTCATCATTGAACCTATCCTGAAACATCTATAGAGCAGCTGATTTAAGGAACATTGGGTAGAAGAATGAAACTGATCTGAAAGTAAAATACTGTAACCTACTTGGGATGCAAAGATTGCTTGGGGCCTAAAGATTTACACATGACTTCAAATTCTTAATTTTCTCTGTCTGATCGTGGTCTCTTTATCATTGATTTCTTATTCTCTCATATTCCATCTTCTTCCACCTGTCATATTCGTCCTACTTGTGGTTATCAATTAGTGCAGAATAATGCTGACCCCACTATTGCAACTATACCATTTAATCCCAGTGGATATTTTGACACCTAGAACATTTTGATTCTAACTTTATAAATACAAACATCTTCACCCTAGTTGTAAATTTTAAGGGATTATTTTTAAAGCTAATTTCCTCATGCCAGTTTTGTTTCTTCATTAGTCATTATAAATTACAAATAAGCCACTTTCAACTTTCCACTTTTTAAAATTTTATTCTATCAAAGTTGTTTTTGTTGAGATTATTTTCTTTCCATGTAAAATTTGTAATAAAAATTCAATTCATTATTTATTTTGGGGGCACAGACTTATTTTATTTTGGTCCATATGAAAGGTTTACCAGTCAGCCCTGGCTGGTGTAGCTCAGTGGATTGAGTGCAGGCTGTGAACCAAAGTGTCACAGGTTCGATTCCCAGTCAGGGTACATGCCTGGATTGCAGGCTGACCCCCAACAACTGCACACTGAAGTTTCTCTCTCTCTCTCTCTGTCTCCCTCCCTTCCCTCTATGAAAATAAATAAATAAAATCTTTTAAATAAATAAATAAATAAATGAACAAAAACTTTATCAGTTAGAGCTTGTCATTTTGAACTTTTGTGTTCCAGGTTTTGATTATTATTTCTGCCAGTTTTCCCAAGTCGAATTTCAGGGTTTGTCTTTTCATTTATCCAAGCTCTTCAATATGACACAACCCACAAAAGCAGAATGTAAAAAGTGACTTGGTTTCCTTCCTGTTGACATAGTCTTCAGATGCTGATGGTCTTGGAAGCCTTAGTCCCGTGTTACCTGCAGAAGCTGAAGAGGCAGACGTCACAAGTGGAGACCGTGCCTGCGGCCCGAGAGGAGATCGCCGCCACAGCTGCTCTTGCGACATCCCTGCAGGCCCTGCTTTACAGTGTGGAGGTCCTCACCAGGTAATCCCACTGGGGAAATACCCGCAGCCATAAACTAAGTGTATCTACCAAAAAGATGGAGAAAAAGTGTGATGGCTGAAAATTTCTAAAGACTTTATTTACAAATATCTGCCCAAACTCAGTCCTATATGGCTTAAAAATGAAAACATTTCCTAAGTTGTTTGGATAAAAAGTGCTAAGTACTACTACTACTACTATTATTATTATTATTATACCATGATTGCTAAACACACATTTGCATGTAATTTGCTGAGCATCTGTGGCAGTTTTAACCTAGTGCTAAACAAATCTCTTGTAAAAGGGCCAATTTAGTGAATGTGAAAATGTGATCAACATTTTTATTGGCTCTCATTATATGAAAATGTCTGCAATTCCAACCAAGTAAGCATTCTTTTATTATTTTACTGTTTGTAAGAAGGTTTTTATTGTAATTTCAAGAACTACATAATAAGCAATTTGCAAAATTTTATTCTAATGCCATAATTGACAGATTCCCTCTGGGACAAAATTCAGTAGCGCTGAGAGAGGGAGCTGAGTAATTTGGGACTAGAAAGGTAAATTGTCATCAGAATTCAGCCCCAAACAGAGTTCCAAGAAGTTAGTCTTATCACAAGATTTTGGGGCACAGAAGCAGAAGGAGTTGAGAGACCAGATTTAAGGGGTGAAGGGGGAAGAAGGGGCGGAGACAAAAGAGTGAGTGAGAGGAATGGGGAAGGTGGATGCAGGATGCTCTGCAAATCATTGGTTTTCCTTCTCTTTTCCCATATGAAGTCAGATCGTAGAAACTATCCGTCACTCCCCGGAGTGACAGTGGGGAAGCCTTCTTCTGGGATTGGTGTCTTTGCCCCTCCATTCCATTTGGCCACATCCTCGACCTAAAATTCTGTCTATGATTTACCCCTACCAAAAGGCACCAACTTCCTGGCCTCATCAAGCTCTGTTGATGACAGAACTAGTTTAATTCCTTCAGTCCTGGGAGGACTTTTTCCACCTGCACCAGCCAGTGAGAGGGGGAGTGAGGTTGTGATTCATTAAGTCACTATATGTTTAGTTTCTCATCAGGAGCTACCCTGGAAACGTAGACAAAAAGAATGTAGCTCAAAAGCCTTGGGTGAACTGCCACTGCTGGCGTGATAGTTCAAGCAATTATTCTGAAAAGCCGCATCGGCCCTTCCATGTTTCAGTCGCTGATAGAGAAGCAAAGTTTACCTAATATAGTACTTAAAGTCAACCCTGCAGGTATAAAACTAAATGATTCAAATCTATTTCTAAATGTCTAAATTACTGACTTATACTAGATACTAATTTACTCACTTCCTTGAGTAGTCTTGGGTATGACTTTGCTTGGAAAGACTCTTTCTCTAGTAGTTTCTCACAAAAACAGAGTGATTGTTTATGGTGTTGGTGGCCAAAATGGTATGTGTATGTATGCTTTTAACTTTTGCTTATTATTTAGAATGGATAACTTCCTGATACCTGTAGAATTGAAAAAGGTGCTCTTAACTCTCAATTAATATAGGCTCAGAAGTCTGATTCCATAAATGTCCAGTTTGCAGAGCCATAGTTTGTCACTCAAAGCCAAGTGGAAGAACTTAAACCATGGTGAGCTTATAGACCCCTTGGGAGTTAATGTCCCCTTTAAAGTGCATCTCAGAACAAAGACAGCAAAAGAGTGTGACCAGGAAGTCCAAATTGGCTCAGTAGCCTGTCTTTTCGAGACTCTAACTTAAAGCTTATGTGAGCTTCAATAACTTGAGGATTTCATAAATGTTTCTGCTCCTGCTGTTGTTGTCTTGTGGTGATTGCTGTCACTCTTGCAGGCCCATGACAGCCCCACAAATGAGCAGGTGTGACCAAGGTCATAAAGGGACCACCACAGCCAACCATACCATGTCGTCTGGGGTGAACACCAGGTAAGTCACTGGCCATATTCTTCTGTGGTCTCTCAATTTCATACAGCCCGAATCTCCATCGTTGAGCATGAAAGGAATCCTGAAAACAGTCAATAGTGAGTGTGAAAATCTCCAAGAAAATAAAGAAGATGAAAGCTTAAAGTTCAAGAAAATACCAAGGCTTCCCTTGAAATTGTCAAAGAGAAATCCAAGCCACCTTCATAAGTTGGCATTTGTATCAGTTTATTTGCATGAACATGCAAGATATTCTCTGCCTCCTGGGTGGTCTTTGAACTATTCCAGTGTTGTTTCATTTGCTTCCAAGAAACAGGCAAATAAAACAATAATAATCAAGAGGTGGTTCCTCATTCCCAGGGCAGTTATGCAGAGTCGGCTTTCTTTCATCTGGACAGATGTTCCACAGATATTTCATCCAGACTGACTTAGGTCCTTCAATGGTGCTTTCAGGGTAGTTGACTTAATCTCCTTCCCTGTTTTGGCATAACTCAGACTGGCTATACTTTACCTGCTTTATTCTGTCTGTGTTAATCTCTAAATAGTCTAACATACATAAGCACACAAAAGTTTAGTTAGCTTTTCCTCCAAGGAAAAGTTAAAATAAGGCAAACCCAAAACCAGTTTGTGAGAAAGTTCTTTTTTCTTAGTGTGGAGTAGTTAGCAGAGAGCTCTTAAGGAGAAAGGAATTTTCCAGTCTCTCTGAAGCACATTTTTAAGTGTGTATCATTAATTATGTAAAGTTAATTTTCTGTTCATCATGTATATTTATATTAAAAATAAGACAAATTCTGTCCTGGCTGGTATAGCTCAGTGGAGTAAGCATGGGCTGTGAACCAAAAGGTCTCCAGTTCGATTCCCAGTCAGGGTACATGCCTGGGTTCTAGGCCAGTTCCCCCATTGGGGGCATGCAAGAGGCAACCACACATTGATATTTCTCTCCCTCTCTTTCTCTTTTCCTTCCCCTCTCTCTAAAAATAAATAAATAAAATCTCAAAAAAAATAAAACAAATTCCAAACCCCACTATAAGTCACCTGATGTGATGTGAACTCTTGATTCAATTTTTTGTATTGAGAAAAAAATGATTATACTTTAATGACATTTATGGGCTAGGTTCAACTACTAGACGAAAGATATATGGAAAAAGAATGTTTCTAAAGTCCTAATGTCAATCAGCCATAAAGCAATCTATCTCCACAACTGAAAGGAAGTCAATCATATTTCTTCCTCTGATTGCCTAAACCAAAGCATGTGGTATTAAAACCATAACTTAGATTCACTTAACTTTGAAAGTTTTTAAGAATTCCCTTATCAGCTACATTTCATGACTTTGTATGTGTTTTTATAAGCATCTGTCCTTCCACAAATTTTATGGCAATGGAACAGCGTTCAAAGCAACTATAATTGCAGCCTATGTGACAGCCAAATAAAAGACAAGGACTTTATATTTGGGGAATCACATGTGTGCATTTGTGAGATTATCAGAATGAACAGCTTCAAGGCGTACAAATCCTTCAGAAGCGCCGCCACAGGCCCTCTGTCCTTGCTCTGGTAGTAATGCAGACCGTTTTTCTGACTCCCAGGTACCAGGAACCAGGCGCCAAACTGCACTTTATCAGGTACAGAAAGACAACCCTAATAACGTACTAATTCTGACATCTTGTGCTGATTGCCTTTGAGCTGGGTTACAGCTCCATTAGATTTCATTTATTTAATGCATGGCATACTATTTCTGGGTAAATCCTCAGGCATTGTCTAATGTAAAGCAACTACGATTTGGGATGGCAATCTCTTCTAGGATGATCGACTTTCCTTATCCTTCAGATGGGTTTTTCCTAGGTCCTGCCCTGATTCATTAACTTTTATGTAACATGAGGAATCTTATCTTTTTCTTCATGTGATGCTTTTCTCAGAGTTGCCATATGCATACCTATTCAGGCCCCCAGTTAACCTTTTATAATTCCCCAGGGAAAACCTTCACTTGCTGGAGGAGGGGCAAGGCCTTCCCAGAGAGGAACTGGATGAACGAATTGCTCGGGAGGAGTTCAGAAGACCCCGGGAGTCCCTGCTAAACATTTGCACCGAATTCTACAAGCACTGTGGGCCAAGGCTGAAGATCTTGCAAAACCTGGCTGGGGAGCCTCGGGTCACCGCCCTGGAGCTGCTGGATGTGAAGTCCCACATGCGGTACCGCTCTCACTTTCCTGCTCCAGTGTAGATGCAACTCAGGCAGCGTGTCTGGGTTTTAAGGGAGTGGAGGGGTGGGGGGTCCCAGGATGAGAACTGGGATACTCAGGATGATTGGTTTCCAGTGGCTTGGATGCATATCATGCAGGGCCCTCTGGGAAAATGTATGTTAAGTTCATCAAAAAGGATCTCAGGAGGGACAGGGAGAAAATGTTCTTCAACACAGAAAAGCACAGTCCACATAATTGCTCCTCAAAAAAAGTGCGTGAATGGGAACTTTCATCAACTGAATTCTTGCAAAAGTAGCTTCTTCCAAACACTCTTTACTGCTCAGATGCTAATTTTTCACAAGAATTAAATGTCTTCTCTCTATTATTTTACATGAAAAATGCACTACTACTTTCTGCTCCAAGCCTTGCTCTGCCCCTACACCACCTGGGGATTTAGTAGTGAGCCCTGCAGGGAAGTGAGCGGATTGGTTTTTCACTATAATATCACGAGTTCATCTGCATTAGCACAGAAGTGATACTAATCTTAATCTTTATTTTTTAAATTTTTTTTGCAAACTTTGAACTCTGAGCCACACTTTGCTTGGATCTGAGGTCCCCTTCACACAAACAATGCCATGGTAAAAATTTTGAACTGGATGAGGACAGTTATCATTTCAAACTCTTGCCCCTGATATGCCTGCAAGAGGCCTGAGAGCCACATCTCTGTGCACCCATATGCCATTCTCCTTCTGGAGATGCCATCTCAGTTGTTACTCAAATTATAAATAAAGTCTGTGTCTGTATTTTCAGATTCCTTAAAGGAACATAATTCCAAAGGATCTTCTATTCAGATTTGCAGTGGTTGTAAAAGGTCATTAAAAGGCCTGGAAAGAGGAAAATTCCATGGGTAACAAATTATTCACCCGGAGAACTGAGTATATCTGTAAAGCTAAAGCTAGAGTTAGGTTCCAGCCATTTAGCAATAACATTACAGTTTGGCAAACACACCAACTTCTGCATTAGGACTTTCTTTTTTTTTATAATTATCCCTTGAAAATTTTAGAAAGTACTAAGTGAGGGAATATGAGAGTCCAAAAATGTATAAAAAACACAGGCTGTTTCTCCTCCAGGCTGCTTTCACACTGCCTGAGTGGTTGACGCACACCCAGAACACCAGAGCTTCACGTGTGTTCACACTCCCCAATGTGCAGTAACGGGGAAGACTTTACTTCACACTGAGAATTTCAGCTCCTAGCTGGGAAAGGGGAAGAGAGTCTGGAGTGTTAAGATCGGTTGCCATAGCAACCCAGTGCTCCATTCAATCCATGCCCCCTCCTTTTCCACTTATCATGGCTAACCAATCTAAGCAATTCTGTGAATAGAGCAACACCACATTCTGAGAGTCAGAAAACCACTACTATCAATGGCCATTTTGTGGGAGAAAGGGGAAAAGATTCCTAGAAGATGGATGAGAGGGGGAGAGAGAGAGAGAGAGAGAGATTGATCATGATCACGATCATGGGCTAGTAACTGTCCCATAACTTGACCATCTATATCTACACTACTTAAGGCACTTGGTGGAGGGGAAAGCATGAGTCATTTAGGCCTCTAGCTCCCTCTAGATGCCAAACCCTATTAAAGGTTAAATGAGCTGTAGTGATTCAGGTCAGTGCCTGGCTCTGAGTTAATAGAGTCCAGCAGATCCTAATGCTGACGCTGGACACTGAGGATGTAAAATAACATCCTGGTCCTCAGCATGATCACAGTCCAATACAAGAGGCACACATAAGAAAATAACTTTAATGCAGTGTTACAAGTAATGTGTATCACATGTGCATTTACATATTTATCATTTTACAAAGTACTTCTGGCAATTTAGAAAATTACATGATACAAAAGGGTAGAACATACACATTAGAGAGCCAGAACAATGTAAAAAATTAAGTTAAATAATTTTGTTTTTGACAAAATTAGCATATGAAATCTGTATGACTTGATTGTATGAGGTGCTGTTCCTTCATGAACCATATATTTGACTTTGAGCTTTTGAGTTTCCAGAGCAACAAGGGGGAAATGATCAATTAAAAATCATAGTGTCAATAAGATAAAAAATAACTAGGTGTTTGGTAAAACACCACCTTTTAAAATACAAAGAACAAGAAATGTCTCCCGGCCGGTGTTTGTGCGCAGGACAGAGTGGTGAGATGTGCCACGTGCCCAGCAACGACCCGCAGCAGGTGCAGCATCCGCCTGCCTTGGCTGGGTGCCAGGCAGCACTGGGGGTTGGCATTGTGTCATAATGCAGGTCACGAAGAGCGAACTATCTAGAACCAGGATATCTCATTCAGAGCACAGTTAGTTCAAGGCCTGGCTCTACTGCAGGGTCGGCAAAATTTTTACTGCCAGGGAGTAGTAGACTAAATGTCTTCCGTTCATGCAATTTCTCACAACAAGCTTTTGATAAAAATGGACCTCCCATCATCTCTGGCCAAACAGAGCTACCGTATATTGCCAAGTAGGGGCAGATCCATGTGCTTTGACCCTACACCAATCAAAGGGCATAATTAAGGTTTTGTCTTATAAATTAAGTGCATATTTGGATATAAGCAGAAGTCAGAAAGAAATATATAAATTTTGGAATTGTGGGCGTATAGGTTATAAGAATGGATAGTATCACTCAAGAAGAAAGAGCTGATTTTTTAAAAAAAAATGAGATGATATGAAAGACATACTTGCAAGAAATATTTGATTTAATCCAAAAAGTCAAGAAGCAGGCAATCTGTATTCCTGCATTTGCAGAATATATGGTTAGTTGATCTCAGGGAAAATATTCTTTTTTTTAATTTTTAAAAAAGTTTTATTTATTTATTTTTAGAGACAGGGTAAGGGAGGGAGAAAGAAAGGGTGAGAAACATCAATGTGTGGCTGCCTCTCATGCACCCCCAAGGGATTTGACCTGAAACCCAGACATGTGCCCTAGACTGGGAATCAAACCAGCGACCCTTTGGTTTGTAGGCCGGCACTCAATTCACTGAGCCATATCAGCCAGGGCAGGAAAAATATTCTTGATTAGATAGAGTCTCTGCCCTAAGGGAATTTACTGCCTCATTTGCCAAACCCAGAGCAGCAGGACAGCAGGGTAGTAAGATCTGTAAATATTCTCTCCTCCCCTTCCTACCTCTCTCCTACTCTCTCTCTCTCCCCTTTTTTCTCCCTCTCCCTCTCAATGAGAAAATCCCTTTTGTTCTCATTGGGAAAGGAATGTAAAAATGTATTTGTTTTATGCTCAAAGCAAATTCATTTAGTAATGTGTCAAGGGATTAGAGAAATCAGGTAATAATTCATAAAGTGACTCAAATTCAGCTATAAATACTGTTTTCACATTTAAAATAGATAGATAATTTCCCAGTGTTATCTGTAAAATAATGAAAGAAAAGCAACATGGACAGACTCATAGAGGTAGATTCCTATCTGTCACAAAAAAGAATCACAAAAGTAAAGAATTATTTTCTACATTTTTTTTTCATTTGTAAGAAAGAGACCAAAGAAAGTACAGGCTGTTTTAAATGATTTCTTTAAAACATGCACATTCATACACCGTTTCCATGAGGACAGTGTGAGTGTTCGGTCTGGAGAGAGAACAAATAGGAATGAAGAAACAGTAACCGTTTCTTGATAATAAAGGGTTGCCATAGAGAAGATAGATTGAATTCGTGCTTCCAGATGAAACATAGGAGAAAGAAACCGAAGCAATTTGGGGACATAATATGAGGAGAGTTTCTCATGGTGCAGAACTCCAAAGATGGGATGAGCTGCCCTGTGTGGTAGTGACTTTACCTGTGGTGCTAGTGAGATGGGGCAATTGTAGAGCAATCAAAGAGGTAGAGACACAGTGGCTTGGCTGTGATTCCTAAACCAGAGTGCCTGGCAAAATCTCCTGGGGAGCTCTCCAACTGTAGATCCTTTCAAGCATTTATCTGTCTCTTAGTAATCAAAAGGAAATTTCTTATTAAAATATTGTATAGTTAATACATGAGAAAAGGAATGATAGAATATTAGCTCTTTACTAATTCTAATGAATAAATGGATCTATGTAATTAATTATGGCAACTGGCCTCATAAAAAGAGAGACAACGGGGAATCACTTAGCTCCTGATGAAAGTATGCATCACCTGTGAAGTACACCTGCCAGAAAAGCAAAATCTAATCTGATCTAGGCCCTAGGTCTTAACTACCAATGGAACTAAATATGGCGTCATGGGATAAATTAAAGACACTATGGAGACTTCATCAGCAGAATACAGAGTGCAGGAAATTTATTAGGACAAACAGCTAATTTCTTCAACAAATAAATTATGAGATGTCAATAAAAAAAGCAGAAGAGAGGGAACCTATAAATTAAACAACTTAAGAGACATATCATCTAAGTGAAATCTATGGGCCTTATTTTTTCCTTATTTTAAAAAGTTTATTAAAAATACAATAAAGATTAAATCAAAACTTACATAAATAAATAAAAATTAAAATTATGAGATAATGTGCCAGAATGTGCTTAGTTCAGGGACTTGCTGTGTTAGAAAGAGGGTAATTAATTAGTATGATGCTGTGTGGGAAGATTTTCACTGAGGCGTTTTAAGCTTAGTCCTAAAAACAAAAACATTTTAGGTTGGCAGAAATTGCCCACTCCCTTCTGAAGCTGGCACCCTACGACACACAGACGATGGAGAGCCGCGGGCTTCGACGCTACATCATGGAGATGCTGCCGATCACCGACTGGACAGCTGAGGCAGTGAGGCCAGCCCTTATCCTCATTCTGAAGAGACTGGATAGAATGTTCAACAAAATTCACAAGATGCCCACTTTGAGGTGAGGAGGCCTCCTGGCCCGCTGTTGATATTGCAGTCCTCGAAGTTAGAATTTGTCTGTTCTTAAGGTGGTGAGTCAATCTGGAGTTAAATGAGTGGCTTGAAAGTTTCCCGTTGGAATATGTGCATAGCTGATCAGATATACAAATGCATAAGTAGAGGGTTTATATTTTGAAGAAGTAACATATTTTTAAAGTATATATATTTATCTTAAAAATCTATTAATTTCTAAGCTATTATGTTCCTTATCTGACATATGTAAGGAATTTGATGTGTATCCTTCAATTTCTTTTCAAATGAAGCAAGATATGCCTTATAAATAAAACAACTAAGGAGAGAAGAAAAGCTAATTTGATGTTCCAAATATACTGTATTTAACACTGTATTTTAGGTTTCAAGGTAGAGAAATGTCAAGCTTTATAATAATCAGCCAAGCAGTAGCTTAGAAGATCCTAGGATTGATAACATACCTAATTTTCACCTTCCCACCTAATTCCGGTGGTACTAAATGGACATTATTACCACTCCATCTCCATTCAGTGGCCTGCAATACTCTTTGGTAGCCTCCCTGTGAGCAGATGCCTCTGACCCAGTCTCCCTGGAGATCGGAGCCCAGTTGGGAAACACAGAGCCATAGTGAGCCAGTAGTTCAATCGAAAAGTGCTAATAAACCTACTAACTTGGAAATTTCAAGTTCGGGTTAGCAAGAGCATTTTCTCACTATCCTTTTTCGGTCCTTTTAAACCAAACCCAAAATCAGTTCAACTCTTCTCTTAAGCATTTGTAGCTCTTAGTGTTTCAGTTGGTCAGGAATTTTCCAGGTTTTAGTCGGTGCTCTTCTTCATTTACACAGCCATCAAAAATTATTGAATTTATTTGAAAAAAATAAATTGGAAGATTTTACTCTAATAATGAGTGGCTTGTTCATGCCACGGTTATATCCTTTCATGCCATGATGGTCAATGTCCACACATCATTCTCCGTGGCAGGAAAATGTTTGTCTGTAAAGCACTCCTCTTTGCTTCGGTCCCGTTGGGAGATTTGTGCCTATGGGCAAACAGCCAAAGTCTCATAAGTCTTACAGAAGTGTGTTAAATAAATTATTTTTAATTAAATAATTTTGTATCTAAAAACATTAAACATCCCCACAGGCTGATTCATTTGTCATATGAAACCCATTATGAAACTTCATGTTTGCTAAAAGTAGATTTCTCTGTTGATGCTCAGACCTGGTCAATTATAGGCAGTTTTCTTGGGGTGCAGGCTGTGGATTTGGGGTTGCCTCGGATTTAATTTTTTCAGTTGATCTCAATTCAATAAGAGAAATGTTGATTGCACCTGACCTGTGAGTTACTTGGGCATCATGGATGTCAATATATCCCCCTGTATGAACATTTCCATTTTGCCATTATAGAGCTGTCATTTTGGTAAGAAATGTAGGCTTTAAAAAATCATCTCCAGGATAATATTTGAAAACAGTGTTGATAATAGTAAAGCCCAACCTGTTTATTTGGGGGCCACAAGGATGACTCTTATGTGGCGATTGCAGACTGGACTGCTTTTTATTACTAAAAATCCTATTTATTTAATTGGGTTATGTATACCACCTCTATTACCAAAGAAAGCAGCCAAAACACAGCATTTCTTAGGAGGACAAAAAAATAACACTTTTTAAATAGACTAATTTATTTTAATGTGATCGTTTTGGCAGGAGGCAGACCATATAAATTCAATTAGTTAGAGTCTAGCGTGAAGGCTGATGAGATCACCTATAGTCTGCTAAACAGATTTCAGAAATGCAACCTGGGGTCGGATGAGTTCATTGGGAGCAATTACCCCCATGACGGGTTTCCTAAAACCGCGGTCTCCTGCCCTTTCTCTAAGTAAAACCAGGGAACTGTGAATGCAACCCATTCATCATCTGTTTTTTTCTTTGATAGATTTTGTCTCATTAGTCGAGTGGGGCAGGAGTGCCCCTGCCACGTTTTCAGTATCCTCTTCCCTTCCCAGTGTGCTCTGTGCTTCGGAACAACATGGGTAAACCACCTCCCGTGCGAAGCACTTTGTTGTGTCGGGCACCCATCCCGTCTCAGATGACGTCAGAATCACTGTCTCGTTCACTCGTTTCGGGCTGTCTCCAGAAGGGAGCCAAGCCGCTAATGGCTCCTATATTGTATTCCAGGCGACAGGTTGAGTGGGAGCCTGCCAGCAATTTGATTGAAGGGGTTTGTTTGACACTTCAGAGGCAGCCAATCATATCCTTCCTGCCTCACCTTAGGTCACTGATCAATGTCTGTGTCAATCTGGTGAGTAGCCAAGTGGCAATCTTATGAAATTTTGCAAAATTTAACTCTGCTATTGACTTCTCTGAATTGAAGATTTACAGGTCAACCACTTTGTGCCCCTACCTACCCATGAAAACAGACGGCTCAGGTGACACTGAAAATAGTGAGGTACATTTCAAGGTGGTGCGTGGGGAGACCCAGGGGCCCATCCCTGCACAGACGGGATTTTGGAGTGCTGCTTCCCACGCACTACTCTGACAATCCACCTCTTCAAGTTGCGCTGAGAGCTGAGGGCTGCCAGTTGGAGAGTGGGGTGGCGCAGACTAGGAGACTACGCAATTGGCTAGAGGTCGAGGTAGTCTGGGGTGGGGGAGTTTAAAATGAAAAGAGGATTTTTTTCTTTTTTAGTGCAAAATGACAGTATGAGTTGGCCAGTCTAGGATTTACGTGAAGAAAAACAAATTTTCTACAATTTATGTAATATCTAGAGTCTGGTCCTGACAAGGTTTTGTACGATGTGGAAACCATGGTAGAGCATTTCATTGAGTGTAATCTGCTGCTTATCTAGTCCAGCAACAAACCTGTAGCTGGAATGCCTAGTACCAGTAGAACTGTTGCCATCCTCATTGTCAGTATTTTTGCTCCATCCAAAAATGTTGACTGTGTTCCTTTGAATCCACAAGTAAGTATGTGCAGTCTCCTGATTAGAATAGTTTTTGGCCCATCTCTCATTATTTACGTAGTTAGTTGTAGACAACATTCTACAAAACCTTGGCTGAATCCAGTGTAACATTTGATCTGACTCCAGACATTACACACCTTCAGAAGAAGGCAACAAGAACGTATTGAAACCAACATGCCCAACCTTCAAATTATTATTTTTATTATTATTATTACTACTATTATTAAATGAGACTTCCTTACAACGGTTGCATGAAATTGCAATAGTCAAGGCTGGTCATGTGCTCTGTTTGTATTTCAGGTGATGGGAGTGGTAGGACCCTCCAGTGTTGCTGATGGATTACCCCTTCTTCATCTCAGCCCTTATCTCTCACCACCTCTGCCCTTCAGCACAGCTGTTGTCCGGCTTGTAGCATTGCAGATACAGGTGTGACTGCCTTACCTGTTTGTCACGCTCATTAAGTTGCTGGCTGAGGCACCAGATCATGGTGCTCTCTCTTTATTTTCTGCAAAGGCTGGGCAAAACCTGTGAAACAGAAGTGTGAACATCTCCAAACTCGTACCGTTTTGGAGCTTCAGCCCTGAGCTCGGCCCTGAGTTGTGCTGCTGTAATTCTTCTTGAGATCCCCAAAACAGCAGAGTCATGTAATCCTGCCACGACCTCGGGCACCATGTCGGCCATCTGAAATGCTGCAGATACCTTAGGAAAATAACGGCTCACAGATAATCAGAGCACAATTATTAATTAAAAGAGACAGTAATGTTCGAAGTCTGGTTTTAAATCATTTGTAGAAAGAATTGCAACATAAAATTCTTTCAGATGTTATCACTAGACTTTGAATATTTTATTTTTATTTAATGATTGTGGATTGAATATTGTGAGCACTTTGTTTAATTCTTCCGTTTATTTTATTTCTTAAAATTAAAATAATCATTCCCAAGGCAAAATGTGCAGAAGGCACATTCCCCTGCCTGTTTCTGTGTATTACCTAGTTTTAGTGAGTGATAAATCATCAGAAAACTCTGTAACCAATGGCACATATACAACTGATATAAATGGATAACTGACCCCTCCACTTTCTGACAGCCGTGCTTGGTGGTCCATCATCCAGAGAATGGGAAGATGATAGAAAAGAACTTAAGCGAGGACTGTGGCTGCCATGCAGAAGGGAAACAATGATGTCCCTAAAGCAATACACTTTAATAACTTGGGTACAGAGATCATTTCTTTCTTTCTGTATTGCTTACTGCTGTCTGGCTTGGAGAAGGCCTTATGCAGGGGTCAAAGGACTTTTAAATAACTTCCCATTGGAACAGGTGTCAAGTTCTCATTTTCTTCCTTTCCTTTTGTCTCTCAAATATTTATTGGTGGTTCCATGGAGAAAATTAATGGGGACCTGTGGTTGTTTTGTACCAGACCGTACTTTTTCACTTTTTAAGATGTTACTGGTTTTTAGGTATATAGCTCTCAATCATTATGTCGTGCAAATAATGGTAAAGTATCAGTTTTGATTGAATCCTGTATGCTGCACAGAAGACAATTGAACTCATAGTTTACAGGCGCAACCGGCAGGGAGTCACGGCCTCCGTCCTGCTGTGTTAAAACAAATGTACTGAATGGGTGCGGGGTCAATTAATCTCTTTTTCTATTATTGCTGCACAGGCTTTAAAAGAAGATTTCCCTTTAAGCCATGTGATCTCCCCATTCACCAATCAAGAGCGAAGGGAGGGGATGCTTTTAAATCTGCTCATCCCATTTGTGCTCACAGTAGGATCTGGAAGCAAAGGTCTGATTAATTTAACTAAAGGAAATTTATCATTATTGTTTTGTTTTCTTAAGTGCCAGGTTTTTATTTCTCTTTCTTTTTCCCACAAAGGCCATCACTGAAGTCCATCTGAATGACTTAAACAGGGTTACCTTAGGAAATATACTTTTTTTTCTTTTTTTTTCACTTTAGCTACCCTGGGTCAAGAGTTTCTCTGCTCAACTTCTTTGAAGATATATTGCATTTAAAGTCATTCCAGTACAGCAAAAATCAGGAGACTGTTGTTTCCATTAAGAAAGTGGTATTAATTAAAGTACAGTATAATGTGAATGAACAGGTGCATGGACTTTATAACCTACTGCCATTGGGTTTAGCATAATCTTGCCACTACCATTAAATTCCAGTATATTTTCATTGCTCTTCTTTCTTGGGGGATTTTTCCTTTAGGCAAATTTATATCAAATGTAAAAACTGTACATTATGAGTATTTGAGCAGAAAAAAAGGAGATTGAAATGGTAAGGAGGATATTTGGCTAAGAAACACAGTCTTGGGTGCTGACTGTGGAGAAGACAGAACCAGGAACACTGTTACTGTCCATAGGAGAAGCTGTCCTTTGTGGGGAAACACCTGAGTTCCTAGTTTGGAATTGGAAAGAGAGCTGAATTTTTCTGTGTCAGATGTGGAAAGTCTACCTGGTGACTTGCTCTTCTTTCCGCCTCCCTTTTCCCAACTCTGTCCCTCAGACAGCCCGTGGCTGGAGCAGCCGGAGGTGCAGCTGTTACTGCAGACAGTCATTAATGTGCTCCTGCCTCCGCGGATCATCAGCACGTCCAGGAGCAAGAACTTCATGTTGGAGAGCTCCCCCGCCCACTGCTCCACCCCGGGGGATGCAGGGAAAGATTTGCGCAGGGAAGGGCTGGCAGAGTCCACCAGCCAAGCAGCGTATTTGGGTGGGTACTCTCCCCTCTCCCCTTCTTTTTCTCTCTTTCCGTAGACACAAACACATACGTGTATGTGTATGTATGCATGCATGTGTATATATATAAATATACATACATACTTATTTAGTCATGTTTCACTTTGACTCAAAAATATTTTAAGAGACCCCGATCAAGAAGGTATTTAAAGAATCCACTTGAACAAGTAAGAAGCATCACCCTTGCAAAAGAGTCTGGTTTCCCTCAATAAACCTTTGCCAAAGAACAAAGGAGGTTCATATCTGTGCTTCCTAGATTACTCGGTAATTTTGCTGAGAGTGTCTGGGCCTGTCAGGAAGGCATCCGCACCAAGAATTCCTCCTCGCTGACTAAGTGTGTGATTATTATTGAGGGTATCATTGGTGGCTGTTATCAGATCTCGGCCAGGCTAGTGTACCAGGGCACTGCATGGCACAGCTCCGGGGTATACTGACTGTCATTTCTGCAAATGGAGCCCCGGGGCTGGGCGGTCCACATTCTGTGCAGCAGGATCTGTGGCCTTGCCCTGGCCAGTGTGGCTCAGTTGGGTTGGAACATTATCTTGTAAACCTAAAGGTTGCAGGTTTGATTCCCGGTCTGGGCACATACCTAGGCTGCGGGTTTGGTCCCTGGTCTGGGTGCATATGAGAGGCAGCTGATCATTGTTTCTCACCCTCTTTCTCTCTCCCTTCCTCTCTCTCTCAGATCAATAAGCATGTCCTCAAGTGAGGATAAACAAACAAGCAAACAGAAGACATGGTCTTAAAATATATTATGCCCCCTACCAGTTATTTCTCTTTCCTTATCATCTTAAATCTCCATTTTGATCTTCACTCTGGTGAGGACAGTCATCTTGTTCTCCCGTAAGCTTGCCAGTTCCCTTCCCCTCCACTCCTCCTTCCCTGTTACCCTGTCCCTGCCTTTAACTTGCTCCTGACCCATACAACACTGGAAGGCCACTGCTTGGCCCTGAATAAATTAAGCTGCAGCACTGATAATAAGGAACATGCCAGCAGGACATCTCAAAAGGGGGAAGTTGAGAACATCTTGCCTAACATTTTTCAATTCATCAAAGCAGATCTCGGTGGGGAGCAGAAGATGAATACCTACACACTTGTAAAAATGGGTCCTTTGTGTTTGGAGTGTGTGAGGTGTTTGGGCTGCTTTGGAAAATCATGTGATTGACAATGAGAATGAAAAAGGGAGAAAAAATAGCCCTGGCTGGCGTAGCTAAAGTGGATTGAGCACGGGCTGCAAACCAAAGCATCGCAGGTTCGATTCCCAGTCAGAGCACATGCCTGGGTTGCAGGCCAAGGCCACCAGAAACCACACATTGATGTTTCTCTCTCTCTCTCTCTCCTTCCCTTCCCTCTCTAAAAATAAATAAATAAAATCTTCAAAAAAAGAAAAAGGGAGAAAAAAGAAACACAGATACGTGTGCACAGGACCCACCCACCTGGGGCTTGGTTGCCAGGGGCATGAGAATATAGGGTTCAAATAAAATCTAGACTACGAGACAAAGCCCTGTGTGAGGTTTGGGACTGTACAGAGGGTGATGGAGAAAGAGGGCTTCACATATAAAGATAAGGATAGGAGAAAACACTTGAGTGACTATTTTTAGTTCTCTCCACTTTCTGCCATTTTAATAAAAGCTATTCCTTTGGTCACTCAGCCAAGCTACTGGAGCTCTATTTTAAATTTATTTTTACATTTATTTTGAGCATTCCTGTGTGCTCAGCAGTGTTTTCTGTTCTTTACATTATATCATCAAATTGTACCCTCGTAATGATTCTAAGAATTAGATATGTCATGTTAGGAGTGAAGAGGCTAAGGCCCAGAAAGGTTGAGTGACGGGCATATCAACATTTCCAATCCGAGCCATCCAGCAACAGGGTTCCTGCTCTGAGCCCTTTGCTGCTCTGTTTCTGTACTGGGCTGACGGGGGTGAGGGTGGAAGTAGAGCGGCAGAAACCGACGGAAGGCCAGTGGGCACAGAGTCGTAGAAGTGTCAGCAGGATCTGGGTAGGGAAAGAGGAGTGCTGCTTTTTGTTCATTTGTTTGTTTAGTTGAGGGAGAGGAATTGGAGATGGGTGGCTTCTATAAAAAGTGAAATTTTCGCCCTGGCTGGCGTAGCTCAGTGGATTGAGCGCGGGCTGCGAACCAAAGCATCACAGGCTTGATTCCCAGTCAGGGCACATGCCTGGGTTGCAGGCCACGGCCCCCAGCAACCACACACTGATGTTTCTCTCTCACTCTTTCTCGCTCCCTTCCTTCTGTAAAAATAAATAAATTTTTAAAAAGCGAGATTTTCAGGAGGGAAATAGGTAAAGAAGAATCTTGCAACCTCTCTGTGTTATACGGCATGGTTTTCTCCAGAAAAGGCCCTAAATAGATGGTAAAGGCATGTGTGACTCCTGAGGGCTTTAGGGAGTTGGTCTCTGAGTGTCTTTTAGTTGCTGAGACAGGCTTCCAGGCACGATCAAGAAGGCCTGGGTCCCCATGTCTGCCTGTGGCAGACTCTGTGGGGGGAGCTGGTGGCAGACCAAACTCCCACTGATCTGACATCTTTACACTTTCTGTTGGTCCTGACACACCGTTTGGGAATTCTGCTTTCTGAAAAAAAAAATTATAGATTGTAGTACAGCTGCCAGAATCTGGGAGGAAAGAGATAACATGAAAGAAATCCAACAGGGCTCAGTAGTGGTAGGAGTGATGTGCAGCCTGGAAGGACATACTCAAACACACCTACGGGTACCTCTGGGCAGCAATGCAGGGTGGGGTCTGGGAGAGATCTGAGAAGGGAAAATACTTTTTTTTTAAATTAACTTTGTGCATTTCTACCTCATTTAATTTTACTTTTCATAACAAGAATATATTATTTCTATGCTTAAAAGAGAAATATTTTAAAACACTCATGTTTTAGTTTAGGATGTGACTGATATGCTGGTATCACCATAAAGCCACTATGATAAAACGTTTGGAAAGCAAACTATTCGCCACACGTCATGTTTATAACACATTTTCCTTTCAATTCTATGAACTGTTTTGCAGTATATTTTCAAAAATAGTAGTTAAATGCACCTAGGAAAGATATTTGTGCCCTCCGATTCAGAATCAGAACATGTCTACCATGCAAATTTTCCTGCCAGAACCCTCTCACTGAGGAGTCAGTGTAAGTTTTTGGAAAAATGGAGAGAGTTTAGAAATTTAGAAATGTTTGGATGCACCAAGGGCCGTGGGTGTGGGCTGCTGGGGGTGGGCTGCTGGGTGTGGGCAGGGGTCCTTGAAACACAAGACCGGGCACTCATTCTTCTCTCTTCCTGCTGTGAAGCCCTGAAGGTGATTCTCGTCTGCTTTGAGAGGCAGCTGGGGAGCCAGTGGTACTGGCTGAGCCTCCAGGTGAAGGAGATGGCCCTGCGGAAGGTGGGGGGTCTGGCCCTGTGGGACTTCCTGGACTTCATCGTGCGGACCCGGATCCCCATCTTCGTGCTCTTGCGCCCGTTCATCCAGTGCAAGGTGTGCTGCGTGTTCTCCTTCCAGAAGTGCAAGCCCCACACTCACGCTGCTGTCCAGGTTCAGGCAGGATCACAGTGGCGGTGTTCACGGAGCTAGCGGTAGCTACTGAGTGGGAACTGTTAATATGATGCATGATGAGGAAGCAGCTCAAAAATGTAACCCACAGGATAAAATTTCATGTTAGAAGTGGCTTCACAGCTTCAAGTCTATAGAACTTTCCCTTGTCCCCACTCATCACTCCCCCAAAAAAGGACTGACCCAATGGAGTGATCTGGAGAATGTTCTTTCTTTAGTGACTTGAGTGAGATCTGATGTAAAATAAACATAAGAGAGATGGGATAGTTAATGCTACTCATGTTTTTCTTCTGAGGCACTCAGTGTT
This sequence comes from Phyllostomus hastatus, assembly GCF_019186645.2. Taxonomy (NCBI): domain Eukaryota; kingdom Metazoa; phylum Chordata; class Mammalia; order Chiroptera; family Phyllostomidae; genus Phyllostomus; species Phyllostomus hastatus. The sequence continues at coordinate 15,221,251 of NW_025333583.1, read as the reverse complement.
CTATTTCATGGTGTTCTGTTATTCTATTTTTTTTCCTTTTACTCTTTTCATGCCCGATTTCCTGTGGCAGTGATTCAAACCAATCCATTGATTAAGCACTTCCTGTATAAAGAACTATTTTAAAAGCTTCATATGGATTACCCTATTTAATTCTCACAACCAACTATAAAATGGTTACAATAATTAGCCCACTTTACAGGTGGGGAAACTGAGGACCTGAGAACCTCCATCTTCCTTTCAGCTTCTGGCCCAACCAGCAGAGAATCATGAGGAGCTGTCTGCCCGGCAACACATTGCTGACCAGCTGGAGCGGCGCTTCATCCCACGCCCTCTGTGTAAGAGCTCCCTCATCGCCGAGTTCAACAACGAGCTAAAAATTCTAAAGGAGGCAGTTCACAGTGGGTCAGGTGAGTGTGTACGGTGTTTTCCTAATCTGTTTGACTAACGGCACTCACAGTTTACAGAGAATGCCGCTGTTCTGGTCGCGGCTCTTTTTGGAACCATGTATGGGCTAGCCATTTCAGCCCACCGGTAGATTTGACCATGTGATCATTGTCAATAGCAAAAAAGACTCAAGGGGGGATTATGGGAGTTTAATTGAACTCCCTTTAAAACATTTTTGCAATCTTCATTTCAGTAGTTATGCTCTTTCTTGAATATTTAACTGGAAAAAATGTATTTTAAAATCTTGTCTTCATTCCCTTTTTGCAAAGAACGGGGGCCTTGCATTCATCAGCATCTATTATATGGTAGATTCTTTCATTGGTGTTATTTCACGTAATCCACATAAATACCTGCAAGGTGCATAATTCAGTCCACTAATAGTATGAGGAAACAGACTCAACAGAGGATTAAATAATTTATGTGACAGTGACAACAGGGAGGGGACTTAAAACAAGGTCTGTGTGGTTGATTATAAAGCCTTCAACTTTTCACAAATTGGAGAGAGAGGGGGTTGAATCAGGACTGGCAGACTAGGAGATACTTTCTTTACATCATTCAAAAGATTTTCTTTGGGAACACATTGTTTACTTTTTAGGTAATATAAGGTAATGTTACTTTTAAAATAAAGAGTAACAGCATATGGCCAAGGAAGGAAAATAAGTCATCCGCCATTAGAGGGCAGTCATTACCCATGAGTAGAATATTACATGCACAGCTTTTCCCTTTGATCTTTGCTTGCAAAGTGTTAAAGACAAAAATTTTGACAAATACAATCTTGGTGAAATTTCCACAGAGCCATTCAAATATTCTGCTTTATAATACAGTAATCTGACATAGAATCTAAGGGATGTCTTATAAATTGTAATCTCCTTAGAAAAGAATGAGAGAACAGTTTTTGATTACATATTCTGATTTTGATGGTGAAGTTTCTATCAGACAATGCATTTATTACTTCTATATGCTTGTGTCAGGTGAGATTTATTCCTAGTAAAATCTGGCAAGTTGGGAGCTACGATTCATGTCAAAATGAATTTGCATTCCACCAGCCTCAGAAAATGAAATTGAAAAGCAATGAGAGAGGAAACAATGTCAAAGCATTTTGCATTGTTAGAAATTTCATGGTCCCGTAAGGAAACCATTCAGTTTACAAGTATATCACTGGCCAATTTTTATTTTTTCCTTTTTTGAATAAAAACCCAACATTCTCACTTCCATTCTCTATTTTGTCCTAAAGATCATCTGTTGGGAACACACCATTTAACTGACCGTTCTTTAAAAATGCAAGTGGTCAGGGAGGAGTTTGAGGCAAACACGTGTTCTCAAAATCCTCACCGTGGATTTCCTTTGGTCTCTCCTCCCCGTAGCCTACCAAGGGAAGACGTCCATCAGTACCGTGGGCACCTCCACCTCGGCTTACCGCCTGAGCCTGGCCACCATGTCCCGCTCCAACACAGGCACCGGCACCGTCTGGGAGCAGGACAGTGAGCCCTCCCAGCAGGCTTCGCAGGACACCCTGAGTCGGACTGATGAGGAGGATGAGGAAAGTAGGTCACCCCACAGACTCCAGCAGGTGGGGGCAGGCGGTGTGACACAGCTTGGCCATGCGGAGGAGGGACTGGGAAGAGCTTCTGCCTTTCCAGCCCTTCCCAGTTCTGATCCCCTGGTCATTTTTACAAAAAGGTTTCCAGATGGAATTGTGGCTGATTCCATGATTCCCACAGCCTGTTTCTCCTGTCAGTTTCTTGAAATCCTTGGTCTTTTGGGAAGAATTCTGGCCAAAAGTAAATCTTTGCTTTGAGCTTACATATTCAGCCTTTTCCACACTCATTTAAATCGTGCTCAAATAATGAAGGGAAACAGCTTCCCCTTTCTCCTGGCCGTTGTGCTTAGTGGGTTGATCCCTTTACATGATCCCATTGGACAAGGAAAAACGAGGACTCAGAAGAGACCAGCCGGCTATACGATCCAGAACGTGAACCAGCAGGCTGTCCTGAAGGAACGTGACCCAGGTTTGGGTTAAGTGTGCCCCAGTGATGGGAGCAGGTGGGGAGCCTCAAATATGTGTGCTTAAGACTTGGTGTTATGAAATGAGGGAGCTTAGGAGGAATAGTTTTTTGTTCATTTGTATTTTATTTTATTTTACATTCAATATTACTCTGTGTTAGTTTCAGATGTACAGCAAAGTGAGTAGGAGCAGGCTTTAAAAAGTAAAAGGTGAACGGTTCCATTAAATACCACTTACTTAATATTTTTAAAATATTTCATTATCTTCCAAGTGTGTTTTAAACGCACTCTGATGTAATATTTATGGCAAAGTGTGCTGTCAATGGCTTAGGAATCAAAACAAGGTGAAGGGATAAAGCAAAAACGTTAAAATAAAATAATAAAGTAAAGTTCTTGACATAGACAACAGCATGGTGATCACCAGAGGTAAAGGGAGATGTGGGGAGGCAGAGGAGGGAACAGTGGGGATAAATGATGATGGAGGGAGACTTGACTTGGGCTGGTGTTCACACACACACACACACACACACACACACACACACACAATGAAAGCCACATCTAAGTCTTCACTCAGAGTCCCTTCACATGAAACAAAAAGGCCCACTATGAACTAAATTAGAGGAAAAGGGAGTTGAGGTTAGAATTTTAATTAACTGAGATGAATGCAAGTATTTTCATACCCTACTACAGTTGGATGTGTAGGAGAGGGAAAGAAATAAATGCTTTTTCAAAACACACACCAACAATGTCAGCAGACTTAGTTTCGGGGTTGGCCAACCAACAAAGTGATGATCATGTTGTTCTGCACCCAACCTGCAGACGTACTTGTTTCCAAATCCCCCAGGTCACGGCTGGTGGAAGTACCCCTAAAATTATAATTAGGGGAATTTTGAAAAATCTTGAAAAAAAACAAGAAAACAAAGCGAGAGAGAGAAGGATCAGCAGTTTCAATATTTGTTAGGTCCCTGGTAATAGTTAAGAGTTTAAAGTAATATCTGTTTTTCTTTAATGCATGAAGTACTCTCTCCGCAGTTTTTTTAAAATGATGAAAAATGATACAACTTATCTGTAGTAGAGCTGAATATACTTTTCAGGTAAACGTATGAACAAGTAGATGACCTAGGCACTAGGAAGGAACTGGGGGGAAAAGTAGAGAAGATGTAAACAGAGGTCACATTGACCAAATGCCAACAACACTCGTACACTGATGAGCATGCATTGTTTTGCTACTAATTCTGCTCTCGGACATCACAACCATCCCCACGAAAACAGCGTTGCTGACAAATGTTGTAGTGTGGTTGTGATGTGGGTGTGTATTCATTTAGATGAGGTGGGCTGTGAAAGCCAGATGGTTGACTGCTTTGAATTAAACCATTTTCCCATTTAATTTCCAAACCTGTTTTAAGACACAACAAAATCAAGATGAGGAACAATAAAGTGTGAGGAAGATATGTACTCTGCCCTTTAAGATTTTAGAGGGTGTGTAGAGAAGATGACAGGTGTTTTCTATAAAGAACATGGAACAAAAGAGTGAATGGAAGGCAGCACATGACTCATCACCGGACAAATGTTAAGGGAGTGTTAAGTGATCCAGGAGTGTGAAAAAGAGGGGGCGGGGAGGGGGGAGGACATCAGTGAGATCTGGAAAGGTCTTTGAATAGCTTACTCTACCCCACCACATTCTGCGTGACTTTTAAGGTGCATTTACTTGTTTACTTCTCTGTACAGTCACCTAAAAACAAAATGCCGTTTGGTGACAAAAAGCCACTTCAAGCCAGTCATTATATGGAGAATTAAAATTTCTAGCACTTTCCAGATTCATTGTCTTGTTTTGAAGTAAGTTTCATTAGAAATATAACCACTTGGAGTATTTAAATAAGTGATGGCAGATGAGCTTAGATGGTAGCAAAGTTCACCAAAACCCCACGTTGAACAAAGCATGTTCGCCATTCAGTGGCAAACTACATTAGCTCTCTTAGAACGAGGTCACTCTGTCATAAATACTGTGCTGCAGTTAAATTTCATATGGATTTGAATATATTAATTTCTTCTGTTTTAAAGATTTTATTTATTTATTTTTAGAGAGGGAAGGGAGGGAGAGAGAGAGAGAAACATCAATGTGTGGTTGCTGGGGACCATGGCCTGCAACCCAGGCATGTGCCCTGACTGGGAATCGAACCTGAGATGCTTTGGTTCGCAGCCCACGCTCAATCCACTGAGCTACGCCAGCCAGGGCTAATTTCTGCTTTTACAGAGAAAGCAAGACTACAAGCCTAAAACTTAACATTTAGGTTAAAATAAACACTTATGAACTTTCAGGTTTTCAAAAATGTTTTCCCAAAAATATCTGCAGCAGTCTAAAAATCATTTAATGTATGGAATGTAGTGTTTGAATGTTAAAGAAAAGTACTTGACTTTTTCAATGACAAGTGCCGTATTGAACTACTCCTGGAGTGTTCAAAATATTAGCCCAGCTTTTCCAAAGCCATGAAATGGCAGGTGTCTCTTGACTTTCACAAATGCTCTTGTAAAAATGGACAAGAAGTTCATATTTATATCAGGAAGGCTGTTCAAAAGTGGGAGATGTGTGGATGTGAAGAATTATTATTTGTCCCTTTGTACAAATTAAAAACTAACAACCTAAAGGCCTTTCTTTCAAGAAGGAGATACTTTCACGGAGCTTGATTGCCAAAGCCGCTGTTTCTGTCACCCAAATGCAGTAAGCAGGGGCTCTAACGCACAGTTCTGTTTACATTCATTCCCAAGGCAACGATGTGCAGTAACTCTAGGGGCTGAGCTGTTAAAGTCTCAGTTTTTTATGCAAATAGGGAAAATATTTCTTGAGACCCCCAGGTCTTAGTTTTGAATCTGTGCCAAGGAACAAATGATAATTTAGCTTTAGAGACTGCCCTAAGGTTGTAATCGAGCCAAGGAGGGAACCCACATACAAATTTGGTTCCAGTTTTCTGATCAGTGTCATCGCTTTATAACACTCCCGTCTTCTGCCCCTTTCAGATGACTCTGTAAGCATGCCCAGTGTGGTAAGTGAACAAGAAGCTTACCTCCTGAGTGCCGTTGGAAGGAGGAGGTTCTCCAGCCACGTCTCTAGCGCGTCTGCACCTCAGGCTGAGGTGGGCATGTTACCTAGCCAAAGGTAAAGAGCCATGGATATCTTCTGCTCTGACTTTGGGGGACAGGTAGTCTAAAAAATCCACTCCTGTTATTCTGAAAAGGCTGAAGGAGAACCAAACAATCAATGTGTTTAAGTAGACCATTCAACAAAGGACTTTCTGACCAGGGATGGTACAGGCAACCATTAGCAGAGAGTTTTCTAAGCCAGGGCAGGAGTCAGGATCTAAATTTCTGATCCAAGCATTTGGTTTTCCTCAGAGATTTTCCATAAATGGATGCAGGGTCTTCTTTCAAATGACATTCTCATATTTCAGATATATAATTAGCTAAGCTAATAATGAGTGCCTGGCAAGTACACAGGACTAGCCTGATGTATCTGGTAAAGTTTGGACTTCTGGTATGTCATCAGCATTTGGTTGGAGGTAGTGAGGCTCAGTCAAACAGAAAAGGACTTATGCGACCATGTATGACCTTAGTTATTTAACTAGAGCCCACAGTTTTCCTCTCTGTGAAATGAGGAGGCTGGCTAAAACGATTTTAAGTAACTTCTCTATCTATAGTTCTATAATTCTATGGCTAAACCTTTTAAAACACTTTTCCTTGGTGTTCTCTGCGTCCTAAGAATATACAGTAAAAACTTTGTAAAATAATCTGACACAAGAGTCACAACATTGTCTATTTCAGAGCCAATTATATTTTTACTTGAGGAACTGAATCCTTTTGAAGAATTGGCCTTATTTGTAAATTTTTTTCTTGTTTGCTGCTTAATCTTAATAGCCATAGATTCTATATAGTATAATCAATACATGAAAAATACTAAAACTCAGGGCACGTTACAATATTCTGATAAAATCAGTTTATATGCAGAAATAATTTTCTTATACCCAAATTCTTTAGCAAATATAAATAGTCCATAAGCTGGACTGATGAAATAAAATTTGTAAAACAAAGTCTACTTTTGAATAGTATCAAAACATAAAGGAAAATGATAAAAGATGATTAATAAGTAAATTGTATACTTGTAGAGAAAGCAGTATTTTATGTACTATTTAATTATTACCAAAATTGATAATATGTAAGGGTAACTGTCTTTGTAAGAGATTGTTTTACCTACACTTGGAAATTTACCTTTGAAAAAGAAGTCTTATAATAAAATATTTGTACAAAATCAGAGCCAAACTATAAAATGTACTAAAAAAAGATATAAAGTCATGTAAGCAGTTAATATTGGTAACTATCAATATCTTTTTAGTTGTTAGCAATGTGTGAGTTTCCATCAAGAATAAAATAAAACTACATTTAAAAGTTTTATCTAAATTAGGGAATAATAGGAATTTAAAGTAGAGTTTTTGTTGTTGTTGTTTGTTATTTACTTAAAGTAACCTGGCCATAAATTCCCCTTGTACATACCCATTTTGGGTTAACTCATTTCCAGGGAGAAAATTTGTTCTATTAGAGATATACTAGAAATCTGGAAAAATAATATAGTTAAGCCCTTTGAGCTTCAGTCATGTTTTGGAAGGCTGGTAAAGGTAATGATGCCTATGTGCATTAAGGAAAGAGGTCCTCTTTTTGGGGACAGAGGCTATTTTTACAGTGTATTAGATTAAATGATCCCTTGGGGGCAGGCACCCCAGTTTTTTAGTTTTCTAAATGGCTTAAATAGTATTTATTGAGAGCTTCATGGATGCTTACAAGTTCAGTGCTAGGTAGTGAAGGAAAGAAAAATAAAGTATGACACAGTTTCTGTTCACAAATCCCAAAATCAATGCATCCCAATCAATCAATAAATGATTTAATTATTCTTTTGCCAACCTGACAGGTTCCTTCTTTTGCCATTTACAATTCAGTCCCTAGAGGATGGAGTGAGGAGGTAAATGGATTCCATGTGGATTTGCCAGGGTTGCCTTCCTTCCATTCGTTTACTTGCATTTTCATTGCAAAATTAGCAGTGGAAGTTGGGTTCTTTCTTTGTTTTTCTGAATGGCATCAGTTCCAAGAATTTGGTTGTGACAGTTCATGGTAAGTGGTTTCTGTCTGATGAAGTCACAACACGCAAGAAAGAAGCAGGATGCTGGTCAATGAAACCTCATGTATGTAAGACAGGTTAAGAGTGATAACCACCCAACTAATAGTTACCAAAGCAATGATAGTTCCATCTTGTACAGACTCATTCTGCAATGCGTTTCAGAGCTCGTGTTTCCATCTGGAGCTCATGTTAAGTCCCGACTCTTGACCAATAAACAGATTACCCCTCTCAGAGTCCTGCTCATCCAAAGTCCCTCCTCCCCCATTGCCTTGAGTCCTATGTCTTGACAAACCCAGCACAAGGTGAAATGGTTGACTGTCTCCTTTTCCTTCCTTGTTCTGTTAAATTTATTTGTTTATTTTTGGTTTTCAGAAGCAGAAAATTGCATGCCCTTTTTTCTTTTTCTTTTATTTGTTTGCATTTTTCTTTCCCTAAATGCTTCATCTCCCTACCCCTCCTGCAGTGAACCTAATGTCCTCGATGACTCCCAGGGCCTGGCCGCCGAGGGCAGCCTCTCTAGGTACAGTGTCAATGCTACCTGTCTATTGGTGTCTGTGCTGGGAAACTAGCTGTTCCCTGTCTCCTCTGTCTCTCTGTCTCCTCTTGCCCCGTCTTGATATCTATTTCCATTTCTTGCCCTTTGTTGCTCATGAACACACAAGCCTGGAAGTCAAAGGTGTAGCCTCCTTCATTTTCAACTTCAGAGCTCAAGCACAAATGGCCTAAAACTCTTACTACAAAAGAAAGACCTGTGGAGTTCTTTCATGGGCTTGGCCCACCAATATCTAAAATGTGTCATGTGCCAAATGTTAAATTTATCCCATCCAATCATTCCCTCCCACACCGACATTCCTTAAGAAATATTGTTCAGAGGCCAGTTAATACAACTCCCCATCATCAGGAACCCCCTTATTAAGTCCACATAGGCCTTTTAGCTTATACCATGGATGGTAAGGAAACAATAATGTTATACTAAGAGCAGCAATGCCAATACAATTTATGTAATTCCTTCTCTTGGATGCATGTTATACGTCATGCTATTACAGTAGCTTGTTCAGACAACATTTATATAAAGAATGTCTGTCCCAGCCCAAAGACGACTCGAAAACTTGCCTTGAAACAGCAGATACAAACACTTCTTGGTAAGTAAGAGAAGTCTTAGACTGCAAACAATGTCATGTCATGGCTATTGGTTTAAACCCTTCAGAAAGGGGGACTGCACCTTTAACACTCAAATAAACCTCGTCAAACATTCCTAATCTTGTGCTGTTAATTCACACCTCTCAACTAATCCTCATTAGGGGTAATGCTTCTTGTTCATTCCAAGAGTGCCTTTGTTCCATCTCAAGAGAAAACATTCCCTTTCAGGTTTGCATTATTGAGTGAGTACTACCTCCCCGTGTTTATTGCTTTATCACAAAGATGAGGAAATGTTGAGAGGCCGTTCCTGTGGAAGGTTGTCCTTTGTTTTCTTTGCATCTTGTTCAGATTTCACATTTTCTTCTACAACTGAAAATGGGAAATTTCATCCATCATCAGGTGTATCTCTTTTCTTTTACTGGACCCATACTTCACGGCATTCATTTGTGTTTGCTAGCCCTTGACTTGATGGAGCCGTCCCTTACTGATGGTAAATGTGGACGTGCCACAGAGCACAGACTGAATTCCACAATCAAGAGCCTTAGGGATGAGGAAGAACAAGCCAGTCCTCAGGATGGTGCCCTTTTGTTGTTCACAGCGCTTAAAGCGATCAGAACCATGTCTAGCACCGTCACCACTGCTTTCAGAGAATTCATTTGTTAAACACTTAATATTACATGCCAGACAGGAGAGTCTTGATTAGAAGATGATTTCAGCATCCTCCTGAGAGGAGAAAATGTTAAGTTAGCCTTCCACTTGGCCAACTTTGTCTGAGTGCTTTTTTACTTAGGCCAAATTCTGTTCTTGCTAACCAAAATATGAGTCCCGGGTTGGTGAGGAACAACACGAGTTTGAATAGATTGTTAGAAACTCTCCGATGGATTTGGCCCTCTCTGGCAGGCTCAGGGTTCAAATGACTGATTTGGAGTTCTCTAGGCCAATCCAGTCTGCCTGCATCCAGTGTTAATGGGAATAAATCCAAATTCTTGCTACGTGAGACTGGTTCAGAGCCAAAGCTATAGATGTTATCTACAGTTGAATTAGTCATGTCAGGACTTGGATGATTGTTTTAGATCAACTATTGTTGATCTGTTGTTCCTGTAACTGTTGCTCGGTAGTTCTGGGTGCCACCGGTCACCCTGAACTTCAGTTGTTGTCATTAAGAAACTGGAAGATGAGGCATTCCCTTTGGGTTCTGACTAATTCTGTTAAAGCAAAGGCGTTCCACCAGCCAGTAGCACATCCACCTTTGCCACACACTGCAAGTCATATCTCTCAACCTTCATCACCACCAAGTTCTCTTTGGAGGAGAGGAACTTTGGACATTTACCAAGAGGTGGGTTTATAAAGTAGAATGTATATTTGTTATAGTTGGTTTGCAGGCCTTCTTAATTTGAGCATGAAAGTTCTTTATGATGCAGACTCTTAAAATCCTAAAGAAGCGATAAGGTATTAACCGTGTGAGTCATGTGTAAGACACACCAGAGCATTCAGGACCTAACGCACACTCAAAGTAGTCCTCAGGAAAACCTGGCACCCAAGCTTAAAGAATATCAGGAAGTACGCCTAACGGAGAGCAATGAACCCAGCTCCTCTCTCCAGCCCCCATATTTTGGTTAATTTTTCTGAGGATTTGCCTTGGAAAGAGCACTTGTTTTAGGGAAAACAAGCAAGTTGGTTCTGAGGGGCAAAATGAGGAAGAGACCAAGATGACCTGATGATGAATATATGGAAAGAAATAACAACTTTGCAGACTTTTTGAAAACTTCTGCTAGGATTACACCTGTGCTAACTGATTTATTTTAAAGGTTCCTGACAAGAAATATCAACCTGTTAAAGGTACTAGCCTATACAGAAAAGATTCTTTTTTTAGAAATTAATACATTGAAATAATATTCTATGGAAGAATTCTCTTTTGTTAAGAATGTTGATCTTCCCTCCCTCTGCCCGCCTCCCAGTACACACACCATAGACCATAGTTTTTCTCTAGAAAAATACAGACATACAGGTTAGTTAAGCATTCAAGCCTGGATGTTTACACTTGAGAATTAGATTTTGTTTGGACATGTTAGAACAATTCAAATGGCAAAAACTGACAATCACTTCTACTTTTAAAAAAAGAGTTTGCAATGCTCTTTGATTCCATAAAGACACTTTTAATCACAGCGGAAAAGAAGAACGTGATTCAAGATTGAACAAGTTATATAGTCTGGGTGAGACAAAATAAAAAATAACCTACTTAGTAGATCCTATCTGATGATCCTCCACATTTTCAAAGTATAAAAATTTGGCAAGTACTCTCAAAGTATAAAAAAAATGAAAACAGTCCTTTTACATACTTTGTCATTGCTAAATCAGTTCTTACGTGCAGTCAGATTATTCAGATTACTCTCCCTTTTTAGTCTGATTCTAGCCCCTCATCTCTAAATTCTGTGGTGCTTAAAACACATTTTCTTGGATGTTGTGGAGGTGGAGTAAGTTTTAAGCAATAATATTTTACTGGAAAGGGGAAAGCAGGATTTTGTCTGCTCTTAAATTCCTTGTCCACTCCAGGGGCTTTGTGGCTCCTTTGGTTCTGGTTTTATTCATTCCCATCACAGGGCAGTCATTCAGGGTAAATGGCTGGGCCCTGTGTCTTGTATTCCACCTCCAGGTTTTTCTAACCACATTGAAACCAAATCTAGAAATGCAAATAAAAGTGGTGAAAATACTACTTTATTTTCTGTGTGCTAGTCTCCTCACCCAGGGCTTCTACTTCAATTTCTGATTTATGAAATATATTCAATCTATAGACTTTTGTAATTTGAGATGAATGACAAGCATTTTTATTGTATCCCTGTATGGCCCTTTGTTTGCCTACCCTTTGAGAAATACCATTAGAAACTACATACATATTTGTGCACCACAATCCAGCCATCGTGCTGAAACAAGAAAAAAGAGGTAATTCGTGCCAGAATTGCACAACATTATCTAAATTCCCCTAGCTTATAAATGACTTCTTTCCCTTTTGAGTAAGGTGTTTCTTTTTTGGTTTTTCTTTTTTGTAGCCAGTTGAGTCACACCAGTTCTGCTAAGCCCCAAGTGCACCGGTTTCTGTAAAACCCACATCACGCTATGGTTTGCCATTGTAATGTTCTTCAGTGACTCAAAAATACAAAGGACAATTTTAGCTTCAACTTAGTTTTATTTGCTTTTATTCTTATTGTTTTGCTCTTTCATTTAGCAAAACAGTAGAAATGAGTCATTTCTCATTCCCAAGATTAAAAATTTCAGGAAGCCGGTTTTCCATAGAGAGCAGCTTAGGGCCAACGCCCTGGTCTTTTCCTGGTTAGTTTTAATATTACACACTTATGGTCACACATCGCAAATCTTACAGAGGACTGAAATATTACATGCTATAGAGAGAAGCTAAATTGCAACTACTTTTTATGTCACTCCAATTTAACATAAACCCAAGAAAAAGAAACATGTTCTGCATACATAACTTCCATTATTAACTTCTCTGGCTGTTTATTAGTAATGTGTCCTAACTGCACACAGTTAAGCCAGGCTTTGATGTCCCAAATATAAATGTTAACATCACATTTTTAGGGAGAATTTAGCTGGGATATATCACCAAAGATATGTTCTATAAGTTCACCTTTGATGTGTGCATTCCACTGATGAGATGCTATAACATTTACATAGAACAGATAATTACTAAAGCTATAAAGTTGATCTATTTCTTAGAAGTAAGCCTCTCTATCCATAGAGAAAATTTTGATGCTTATTATGACCCTCCCTTGGAATTATCATCATGGAATTGCCATTATGTTTTGACATTTAGCACTCTCTGAGTAACATGTATTTCTTTTCTTGCTCCATTTGTTTTCTCACAAACTTAGACTGCTGAATACATAGAGACAAGTGGACTGCCTCAATTTCATTTTCTCTGCCCCATTATTATCAAAACATTGTACTACCCACTTCCTCTTAGTGCTCTAAAAGCAATAAACTAATTACAAATATCAAATGTAAAACAAGGAAGCATGCTATATACATTACTTTTCATGTTCAAGCCATCTTACATCAACTAACTTTTTTTCTCTACCTTAATGGGAGGTAGGTGGTAAGTATTAACCTCCCTTTATGGCTAAGGGAACTGAGGTAACATTTAGATGTCAATGAAGAATCCATTCCAATGAAAGCTTTGCTTGGTATTTGGGAGAAACATGTTTCTACCTTTGTGTGTGTGGTAATTGAATATTCTTTCCAATTTAAGATACATGTTAAAATGTATAATTAATAAGGAGATGTCATTTCAAACACAGTCTGGATTGCTTATCAGAATTTATTTCATTGTTCCTTTGGGGTAATTTTCTGTCTTCATACAAAAGTAAATATATGGTACAATGTCACAGATGTATAAAAGTAATGTACATTGCTTTTTAAACTTGCTATTTAGGAGAATAAGAAAGTTTTAAAAAACATCTGTTTGGCGGACTCCTTATGGAATTCTGTATTATTTATCCCAAATGGTATAATTATGACACAGTCACACCCTTATTTCATAAGAACTTAGATAAACTCCATTTGGGAATCATTGATTTTCTTCTAGTGGAAATAGAAAACTTTTTAAAAATGACAGCTGTGCCTTTGTCAACCATGTCATGATAAATCAGTTGTTAACACAACAGGGAAAACATCTGATTGTCCATCTTGCCACCAATTTCTCTCCTTATAACTGCAGCAAGATTTTTAGATAGCTCATTTAAAACAAAATAAGAATAAATTTATATAGTTTTTCTCTCTTTTTCCTGGACAGTTGGTAACTCTGGATTTCTCTGTGGGATATTTTACTCTAAAAACTATGTGTAGATGACTCTCCTTTTGCAAAGGCAAAGCAGCAATGAATTACCCATTAACCAAACAATCACATTGGCATCATCCGCAGGATTACAACGTTCCCTGGGCACAACACATTTCCTCCGTCCACCCCACGCCCATGATGAACACCAGTTACACATGCATGCAGAATGAAAGAGGGTCATGGGCCCATGACAGTGTTTTCACCTTCACTCAGCACTAAAATAGTGACCACTGCCAGCAGTCATTTTGCACATAAAATACACACATACACAGCAAATTTGGGAGGAGCAGGTTGTTGCTCTTATAAATTGCAATATATATTTGAGTGCAGCTACTCAATATTAATAATTACTCTTCTGAGGTCTACTGACAGATTCATTACTTTGTCAGCCTTTTAAATCTGAAACCATTAAAAAAATTTGTCTGCCCACGTGACTATTTATTGACTCATAGTCACAGAGACTTCAGGCTGCAAACATGTGTTGAATGTGCCCCTTCACCCAAATGGATTCTGTGTCTGATGTGTTTGATATTCGTCCATCTTACTTTCATTTAAACTGAAATTTTACAAAAGGTGTTCCCATCCATGTAGTAGAGTTGTTTGTGTTTGTTTGTCACCACCTTTTACCCTCCCCTTGGAAAAAAATTGAGATTAGAATATGGCATCATGAACCTTTTGGTTTCCAAACCAGGGGTGTGATCGAACCATTGTTTTTCTGAGTGATAGATACAGCATCTGTGATTGAAAACAGAATCTCAATTTTGGCAGCTTGGGGCTCCAAGGCCTCGACCTCCCTCCCAAACCTTTGAAAACTCCTACCTCAGGGGTTCTTTCCCGAACTTCCTTCAAAGATAACGGTATCTTTGAAGTGACCGTTTCATATAAGTGATTTGGGCTAACACCCACCAGAGGATGGTCTTCTGTACTGTCTCCGGGTGCCCTAACACTCTTGGTGTTTGACAGGGTGGCGAGTGTGCAGAGTGAGCCTGGCCAACAGAACCTCCTCATTCAGCAGCCACTGGGGAGGAAAAGGGGCCTGAGGCAGGTAAGCAGACGTGAGTCAACCTGTGAAATGAAAGTTGTATTCAGTTTCTTTTTTAAAGATTTTATTTATTTATTTTTAGAGAGGGAAGGGAGGGAGAAAGGGAGAGAGAGAGAAACATCAATGTGTGTTGCTGGGGGGCCGTGGCCTGCAACCCAGGTATGTGGCCTGACTGGGAATCGAACCTGCGACACTTTGGTTCGCAGCCCACGCTCAATCCACTGAGCTACACCAGCCAGGGCTTCTATTCAGTTTTGAGTGTCCATGTATATTAAGGTTACATTTTGCCTTCTCCCCACCTGAAATAAGCGTTACAGAGCAAATTTAAATCACAGTAAGTGCTTGAGCAATCTAAGAGATTTTAGCTTCTATGTTAGCTCATACTAGCAAAGCTGATTATTAGTTAAATAAGTGGGCCTGTATACTTCAATTTGTTCCCTATCCAGAAACTTCCTTTCCATCCAAATTTAATGACTGAGGAAGATTTGTTATAAAATTAATTTCTGCGTGGAGGCAGAGACATAGCTGTCCTTTCTTCCTCATTTCAAGATTTATGATTCAAGTTAAAACTGAAATCAAAGTAAAAATGATCTGTATGAATTTCCTTAGATGGGTTTCCTTTACATTACTATCTAAATCAAAATCAGAATCAGCCTTTGCACTGTTACTTTGATGGGAGCATCCCAGCATGGATTTGGATACCAGATACTTCCCCAGCATCTGAGGTTTTTCTTCATCAACCTCCCCTTCAAGACATTGCATGTGTACAACCGCACCTTTTAGATGGACAAAGCCTGATCTGTAAGCAATACGTATTAGTTCTGTATCCTAAAATTTTCTCACCTGGGCTATTTTAAATTATGTTAATACTCTTAGGACATAGAATTGGTTCAAAGGGATGCCAGAATCAGATACTTAGAGTTAAACATGCAGAAAGAAGTTTAATAGCCACAAATGTAAGCAACAGCCGTCAGTTACAAGAAACCCGTAAAGTGAGGCATAAACCATCGTCAGAATCTTCCGTGCACAGTGCCTTCTCCCAGGCAGGTAGACCTTTTTCCCAGCTTCATTCTCCCTGTTCTCTTTAGCTAAGACGTCCTCTACTGTCACGTCAGAAGACTCAGACTGAACCCAAAAATCGCCATGGGGCTCGGCTGTCAACCACTCGGAGGAGCATTCAACCTAAAACGAAGCCATCTGGTGAGACCTTCCGTGTTCCCTCTGACTGTCCCACTGGCATGCTGCCTCGCCGCCCAGCCAGGAACTTTGGTTCCTGGAGACACTCAAGCAGAGAATGCCACCTTAGGGAGGCACTAGGATAAGGGGGAAAGTTGCCCAGAAAACTTGAGTGCCTTTTTTCCTTCTCACCTTTCCCAACCCCCATTCCTACCCCCAAGAATCTAGAGAAATGGAAGAGTCCAAAGTAAACTATGAGTGCTATGTTATTTGACTGTAGAAGATTGTATTTTCTTTACTCAAGTCAGGAGCTGGATATGTTATAAATCTTACTGAAGGCAAAGAAATGACAGATGAAAGGGACTTTTAAAGCTTGTTGACAGTTGTTATGAGTGATGACCAAGTTTACCTCCTAATGCTCTATGCAAATCTTGTTTTTAGGCCATTTATATAAAAATGATTTTTTTATATCCAAATCCTGCTTTGTGTAAGAAGGTGAAACCCAAATATGTACATAATAGTCAAGTATGCCTTCATTTATTAATGAACCAGCAGTGTCTTTACCAAGAATAGCCAGGAGACATGGGTTAATGCTAATTATTAAGCACTGACTACCTATTTCTCCTCTATTTACTGCTTTGCTTCTGACCTACAGCTGATCAGAAACGATCTGTGACATTCATTGAGGCTCAGCCAGAGCCAGGAGGTGCCCCAACAGATGCACTTCCTGCCACAGTCCAGCCACAAGGCTGCAGCCCAGCCCTGTCCAGGAAGCCAGAGGGAATGGATAAGCCAGTCCTCACATCTTCCCCCGCCATTGTTGCTGCTGATCTTCACAGCCTGTCTCCTAAGCAGGGGAGGGCGCTAGAGAAACAGGCAAGGCTTGCTCCCTGCATTCTTACAACCACTTCGCTGTGCACATTTATGGCATATAATTTAAGTCTGGGTCTGTAATGTTATGCTAGCCAGACAGACAGTGGTCCTTTCATCATGAAAAAGAAAGTTTATGTGAAGAATATGGCCAGGAAGACATGTACTTAAGAAAAAAAGGAGAAGTCTTGGTGGTCTTCATTATGAAAAACCGAAGAGAATATTTCACAGCTAAACTAACCACTGAAAACCATATATAATACATAGTTTAAAGAGAGTTCAGTTGTTAAAAAATTACCACGTTAGATGTAGCCTTTAAATTTAGGGCCTTCTGTGCCTTGTAAGGTGAGAACTTCTTGTTCTGATTATTTTCTTCATCGTTTTGATTTTTTTATGGTTTTGATATTTTTTCTTTTGATTTTTATAAATGAATTCCCACAGGCCCCACTTTCTTCTCATGTGATATTTAAAGAAAGCTAAGGGGCAACATTATTGTATACATTCATGTAGTCTTTGATGATTAAAAAGCATCATAACACTATTACCTCATTTATCCTCACAGTCTACAAGGTAAGCAGGGCAGATATTATGGTCTTACAACAGGTTAGAAAACTGAGGCTTAGAAAATTGGAAAGTCCTATATAAGATTTTACATGTAACGAAGGCTAGAATTGGTACTTAACCTCGTAATTCTTTGTCCAGTTAAAGATAGACAACATTTTTTAATAAGTGTTTTTAAAGATTTTATTTATTTATTTTTAGAGGGAGGGGAAGGGAGGGAGAAAGAGTGGGAGAGAAGTATCAATTTGTGAAAGATACATTGATCAGTTTCCTTCCTCTCGCCCGCCCCCAGCCCGGAACCTGGCCTGCAACCCAGGCATGTGTCCTGACTGGGAATCAAACCAGCAACCTTTTGTGTTGCAGGCCAGTATCTACTGAGTCACACCAGCCAGGGCACAGACAGACAACATTTTTGATACTATTCCCTGGCACCCATTCTACCTTCCCATGACATTATGGCCCTTTTGACCACAGAGTGAGACCCTCCCTGCTGAAGAAGGGGAGAAGAAGGAGGACCCAGAAGTACCAGGTGCTGCAGCACACAGCCCTCTCTCTACTCAAATCTCAGACCCTGACGACTTCACAGGCCTTGAGACATCCATCCTCCTACAGCACGGAGACACCGTCCTTCACATCAGCGAGGAAAACGGCATGGAGAACCCCCTGCTGTCTAGCCAGTACACTCTTACTCCCGCTGAGCTGGGGGAGATTCGTGTAGACCTAGATGAGTCACATGTTTAGTCCTGCCTCATGGAAGACTTGCGGGTGTAGACAAGATGCAGGGGTGGGGATCACTTGGCTAACAGTCGAATACTTTTGCTTGGAAAAGGTGAAACACAGCACTTTATATTCGATGGGTGACACAGATCTCAGTAGATTTTGCTGCCAGTGTGTGTATTGTTTCATAAACATCTTTTAAATATCAGTGGATAAGATGATTTAATTGTGTGAAGAACATAAAAACCAGGGAGGAATAAGGGGAAAGAGCCATTTGCACATTGTTTATGATACGAGAAGGCTTGAGCAGTTAAAAATGTATACTATTGCAGAGCTGCTTACCTAGAAATATTAACAAATAATATGTTCTAAAAGAGAATGAAATTTTTTGAGGTTACTCACATTATACATCTCATGCAAATGTTTATTTTTATAGTTTCAAAAGTATTAAATCAGGTGGCTGTAAAAGTAGCAATTTACATAAAAATGATAAATGAGGAAAATATTAGTTTGGGGAAGCTAAATGATAAATAAGCCCATGGTCATTTTTATTCTTGACAACAGCCATTTAGAAGAAGGAAAAAAAAGACTATTTTTAGAGCTGGGGACTTCTCAATATTTATTTTTCAACTGTCATTTTTATTGAATGTTGTAAATCAGAATGCTAAGGCCATAAGATCATTTTGTTCATAATCAATCACATTAGAGAGCGAATATTCTAGAAATTATCAGACATTCTGAATTAAGAAGAACCTAAACAGCCTATACTATAATAAAAACGAAATGTAAATATAATAGCTGGAAAAAGATGGTATTCCTACTTCTAGCCCTGACTACATCAATGCCAAGGTGAGGAGATACGGGAAAATGTGACTACGTTCCTTGCAGTAGTGCCTGCCCTCAAGGGCATATTTTCAGATGCTGAAGTTATTGTTGTTAGAATAGGTTCACTAAAATATCATCTCAGTGTTAACAACAGTCTTATGATCCTTTAGACAACTGAGTTGAGGAAAAAAATAAAGTGAGAAATCTCTTCAGAGACACAGTCAGCTTGTAAATTTTACTTTAACTTGAAATTCAGTTACTCAAGAAAAGTATAAAACTTAAAAGGCCTGTGAGGCCATATCTAGTGTGTTATTGATGCTGTAGTAGGGCTTGGTATAATACAGTTCAAAACTGAACTTCGAAATCTGAACAGTTTACATTAGAAAACTGTTCCAGAACTACCAAGCATATAAAAACTCATATGCATACCTAAATTGGTATGGTGGCAGTGTGTGTGTGTGTGTGAGTGTGTGTTTTATAGTTCTCCAGTTGAAGCTAAATACAGATTTTGATTACATTGCAATGAATTTAAAATATATTCTATATGCTTAAACTTTGACTATGTTTGCTATGAAAAGTATGTGTATGTATAGAGGAGACCTACAAAACCCTTCCAAATCACAAAGGAAAATTATTTTTCTGTTAGAATTATTCATTAAATAGGCATTGTTTATATTGTGATTTATACTTTCAAATCTAATTTGGGATTTTGGTCCCATTTACTAAGAGAATGAAAGATATCTGTGAGTTAAAGACGATGGACAAAACTAAAAATTTCAAATCTATAGCTTCAGAAAATAGAGGTTCAGAAACTAGAGGTTTCTTTTATGTTTAACAGTATTTTCAAAACATGGACACAATGCTGAACTAATTCTCAAATGCAGAAATATACATATAAGTGGGTTTATGATTCTTTCTAAGCTGATATATTTTGCCTGTTAAAATTATGCTGCTCAATTAGTGTTAGAGGCCTTATGTTTGGTTATTACAAGTGTCTCGGCTATCTCAGTCTCTATATATGTCTGTGTGTTGTTCCAGTTTGTTGTTTCTTGATTCAAATTCTCTATGTTTCATTGTATAAAATATTTAAAAAACAAAGGGGTCAAAGGAGATCGTTAAATATCTGGCAAGAATCCTAAATACCTTTATATATGAAAAGTATTGGGCTGTTTTGAACTTGATTATGCTGACCTGTCTGCCTTTTAGCCTGACTCCTTTACTCTGGTGTTATGGAAGTCTGTTGGCAACTTTTTCAATAAGCTCAGTATTGTCATATCTTGCAAAAAAAAAAAAAAGCCTCCACTCTGAGAAGCAGGGCCTTATAGAGTGGGACTGCTTTTGTACTGGGACTACTGAGATTTTGCAGATGTATGCATCTGTTCCATTTAAGGTGCCCTTAAATGTGTTGAATGTAATGTGTTGAATGTTTATGTGTAATTGATAAAGTATCTATATGTATGTGCATATGATTGTCTAAAGATGTATTCTCAGGAATACTGTTACCTGGAGTTTGAAGGAATAGTATTTAAAAAATAATAGTGGAAGATTAGAAAAATGCTCAAGATACTTAATTTTTTTGCAACATTCAAAATATTATTGAGTATATAATGAAAATCATTATGTATGATAAATACTAGATCATTTCTTAAGCTATTATGCTTAATGATATTTACCTTGTTTAGAGGAAAATTAAAACAGGCACCTCTTTCCCATGTATAAAAAATTTAACTCAACCAAGAGTTTGCTTTGTCAGAAATTAACTTTTGAGAGAACTTGGAATAAGCATGTATCACCCACGATAGTGGGTGTAGATTATACTACGCAGAGTCAATTAAAGCAGTTCAAATCCTGGATACAGCACTTTCTATAGCAAAATATTTTACTTCCTTTTTCAGTACTTGCTGCTTTTTATAATGCTATTAGATAAGTTATTTGATTTCTTTCCAAAAAAAAAAGGAAACAGTTGTTGAGTGCATTGGGACAAGGCACTGGGAACTGCAGTGTCAGAGGCATAATTGGGCATGGCCATGGCAATGCTGGGGACAACAATCTGTGGTGTTTGGAGTCTGACTGGGGACTGTTGAACAGGCTGGAAGCAACTGGTTTGCTATTTCAGGCCTCTAAGGGTCCCTAAGGTGTGGTGACTTCTCCTTTCTTCTTAGTATCTGTACCTTTAGTCAATAAAGGACATTCTCCACTCTGCTGTACAATTCCAACAGTATCTGAGATGAGAATAGGGTGTGTGTAAGGACCAATAGGAAAGAAAGGGTTAAAAATAGAATTACTGTCCAAAACATAAATACTCTTCCTCAAGTTATACAGGATACTTTAACACTCTCTTGAATTTGCTGCTATCACACCAAGTCATGCTATTGCCCTGTGACCTTACACTTCCTGTTCCATGGCCTTGTCCTTGGCAGTGAGTAGAAAGTCCCACCTCCTCATGTACTTTAGTGGGCCTCACTGCAGCAATTCAGAAACAGAGTTTGGTTTGACACTCAGGACAATAAAACAAGTTAAGGGTAGAATGTATTTGGAAAAGTTTAAGGCAAATTTACTTATATTATTTTAGGACCATTTAGCATTATAGATCAATGTACCTCCATAATATTTTTCAGTAGTCACTGTGACAGAAGGATAAGAATCCTTTACTAGCCATTTACAGGTAAAAACAAATGATTAATTACATAGCCAACTTCTCTCAGATGACTATGAAGTCTGTTATGAATACTGGATGACCAAAGAGCATGGAAAAATACATATGAATAAATACTGAAATGTTTATGAAAGATATTTATGAAAGACATTATGACTTCTGTGTTTGAATATGCACATGTAATAAAATAAATCTAACAACATTTAAGATGCCTAATTGTTTCATTTCTCATTTCTTAACATAGGGAATAGTTTAACTCTTCAGGAAAGTATTCTTCAATCCCCGGGGTATGCCTTGTTTGTTTCAAATCCCTGGGATGTGCCTTGATGTCTCTCTTCAATCCCCTAGTCTGGCCTGTGCTCGCCCTTCAATTAGACACTTGCAATTCTTCCTCCAATCCCAAATGAACTACATTTTGCTCATGAATTCCACCCTTAACTTTCAAAATACAGCAGAATGGGCATATTGGGAGACAGATACCCCAGCTTGATTTCTCTGCTCAGGTTATGACCTGGAATGACTGGTAGATTTCTCAGGAGGAATACTAAGGATATGGTTGTCCTCTAAATGTGGCCAGAACCACCGTAGAGTTCAACTTCCTACCATTTCTGCCTCTTATACAAAGTGCTCTATCCTTACCCTCGTGGTGTCCAACCTGCAGGCTGTATGCAGCCCACACTGGTTATGAACGTGGCCCAACACAAAATCATAAATTTACTTAAACCCCCCACCTTTTCTGCTCATCAGTTTTTGTTAGTGTTTGTATATTTAATGTGTGGCCCAAGAAAACTCTTCTTCCAGTGAGGCCCAGAGATGCCAAAAGGTTGGACACCCCTGCATGGTGTGTTAGTGCTAAATTCATTGTTTTCCTCATGTGGTTGCATTTCCTGTCCTTTCCTGACTCAAAGACCCTAGATACATTTGGCAGAAGAATAGACACTCTTATATCTCTTCTGGATTGTGTCTGAACAGTAAATAAATGGACTATAATTTGTCAATGAGTATTCCTGAGAGGGAAAAACAGAGTAGGTGAGAGGAATGAGGGCCAGGAGCAGAGAAGGAGAGTAGTAATAATAACCACCATAATTTTGTTCTGAGCAACAGACATAATGTGCTGAATGCATCACCTGGATTTGCTTATTTAATCCTCACAACAACCCTAAACACTGGACACTCCTTAGCAGATGAAGAAACAGATAGAGGAGATAGAAGTGACTTTCCAGGTCACTGTGGACTCAGAGGAGAAAGATTCATTTGCTGTCAACCCTGAGAAGGAATTATTTTGCTGCGATGGACTCCCCATGGTAAACCAAGGGCTCAGTTTTGCATTTTATTTTTTATTTTCATTTTCCAATTACATTTTAGTTTCAATATTATCTTGCATTGGTTTTGGGTAAACAGGACAGTGGTTAGACAATGTTATACTATACAAAGTGTTTCCCCCAATATTTACGTACTCACCTGGCACCATGCATAGTTATCACAATATTATTGACTTTACTTTTTATGCTGTGCTTTACATCCCTGTGACTATTCAGTGACTACCAATCTGTACTTCTTAATCCCTTCACTTCTTTTACCCAGTCCCTCCATTCCCCTCCACTCTGGCATCCACCAGTCTGTTCTCTAGGTCTTGAGTCCGTTTCAGTTTTGTTTTTTCATTTATTTTGTTCCTTAGCTTCCACATATAAGTGATATCATATGGTTTTTGCGACAGCGTGGATGGACCTGGAAGGTGTTAATGTTCAGTGAAATAGGTCAGTCAAATAATAAGAGCCTAGAGGTCATTTGCCAACAGGGCCTCTTACACACTCTGTATACGTGGAAGAACTATGCTCTGCTCACTTACTACCACTGAGTCAGCTATCAGAAGGTAGTTCCTGGTTTCACCTGTCCACCAATGGACTAAGACCTGCCCAGGCAGATTAGAACTGTCCCATAACAACCAATCAGAATTCACAGTGCTGACCAGTTAGTACTGCTCACTTCAGACCAATCAGCAGTGTATGGGTTTGGATACCTGATTTATGTAAAATGAACCTACTTGAGAACTTGGGCAGGAACTTTCCTTATAAAAGGTAGCTTTCCCTTTGTCTCAGTGGAATACAGTTCAGATTGTTACCCAGATTGGTAACTGAGTCTATGTCTCCCAGGCTACAGCAACCTTTGCTCAAATATTGTTGACAAAAAGATTTGTTTTTTTTTTTCCGTAAGATCGCTCTAGTAGCACTTATTTGTCTTTAACTTCATCTGAAACAATTTTGTTAGCGTGTATTGACAGCTGTTGTATCAGTGTTCATTTAAAAAAGAATTCATCAAAATTGGTGAATTTTTGTGTAGTCATCTTAATATCGAAGATGGAAGAAAGTACACATTTTCAGCACATTATGTTTTGTTATTTCAAAAAAGATTAAAAAAACACAACTGAACTGCAAAGAAAGGTGTGTGCAGTAATGGAAAAGGTGCTGTGCTTGATTGAAGGTGTAAAGACTGGTTTGTGAAGTTTCATGCTGGAGATTTCTTGCTGGACGATGCTCTAAGGTCGGGTAGACCAACTGAAGTTGATAATGATCAAATTGAGACATTAATTGAGAACAATCAATGTTATACCACAGGGGAGATAGCCAACATAATCAAAATATCCACATCAATAAATTTATTGATGAAAATGAAAAATGTGTCTTCTATGGAAAAAAACAAGTGGACTTTTTGGACAATGCAATGCATGCTTTCCCTCCCTTATTACAATCTATAATTAATTTGGTTTTAACCTTACCCAGCTGAGTGTCTGGCAGAGCTACAATTCGGCCCTAAATCTGTCTTTTTTAGGTCTTAAGATGAGTTCAAGGAGAGAAATATGAGGAAGGGGTTTTTGGTCTGTGTTTCTTAAGGGTAACAGGTGCTGGAGAGGAAAGGGGCATAAGTGGTAGAGAAACAAAATGTGAAGCAAGGGCATGAAGGAAAATAAACTATATGTATGTAAAGTGGAAAAAGATGAAAATAAACCCCTTGGGTTCTGAAAGGACCAAGTACTTTTTCAAAAATGAAGGTCACAGGAAGGGACCTTTTTTTGAGACGCCCCATCCTTATACTTTCAAGCTGGTCGCCCCACCCATTAGGAAAAGGAGGGACTTCCGCCTCACTGGGCAGCTTCTTCCGGCGGAGTCCGGAAGACTCTAAGGGAAAGAGGTGGTGTCAAAACTGAGCAGCCAATCAGGGCGACGCCTTCGTCTTGCCCGGGACTCGTGAGGTAACTTGCTCCTGGGAACCGAGACCATGGCGTCTGGCTGCAAGATTGGCCCGTCCATCCTCAACAGCGACCTGGCCAACTTAGGGGCCGAGTGCCTCCGAATGCTGGACTCTGGGGCCGATTATCTGCACCTGGATGTAATGGACGGGTAACTCCGCGGCGCTCGGGTCCGGGTTGCTGCGCGGGGCGGGATGGGTGCCCCTGTATTGAGTGCCTGTCGGTGCACGGCGTCCCTGTGCCGCGGAGCGCCCCACTCGGAACTCGGTATTGAGAACGAGACCGGGCTGGAAGCCCTGGAGGCCCTGCCTGGATTGAAGCCGAGGCGGCATCCCGGACCGCGAATGCGTCGTAGACCTCCACCTCTTCCCCTCTCCCCGCAGAACGGGTGGTCGGTCCCCTAGCGCTTAGCACCCGGAAGCGACCTTACATCTCTAGGGCGGGCCTCTCATTTTCAGACGGAGAAACTGAGGCCCAAGGGGATAGGCATGACTTGCCCAAGCTCATATAGGTTATTGGTGGCAAAGCTTGAGGAGACCGCCTTGGCACCTGGAGTGAGATCGCCCGAGTTCTGCCACCTGCTGGGATGACCTGGAACAAGCCATTTAACCTCGTTGAGCTTCAGTTTCATTACGTGAAACATGCGAGTAATAGTAGAATATACCTCTTAAGCGACTTTGAAAGGTGAAATGAGGTTGTACGCGCCCAGTTCATAGTGCCTGGCATAGAGTGAATTCTCTATAGTTGTTAGTGGTGTCACTGTTCGAATTTTGATTTTGCTGTCCATTTTCTCTTCAGGCACCCTGCTCTTCAGAGAGGTCAGTTTTTTTTTTTTTGTAGTTGTAGCACATAATCAGTATTGTTTAGAACCAGGATGGTGCTGGTTTCTTAATCTGATTACAAAATGAGGAAACTTAGAGAAAGCAGTAAGAATCGCCCTGGGTTCCTCAACCTTGTGACAGAGTTGCAACTTGGGTTTACCAAGTAGTTTCTGAGCCCCGCTGATAACTCGTCATAAAATCATAACAGCCATTACCTTGGGCTGGGGTAGGAAAATAAATGTATTTTAAATGGGTAAAACCTCTGTGTGCCTTTATGCAAATTTGCAAGTTGTGTTATTTACAAAACAACCAGTTATTTCTCTTTTTAATGTCGTTCCTCTTAGGAGTTTTATCTTTGTTCTCTCTGGTTCAGTTGTTGTTTCTCTTTTGCATTCTCAGTTGCCTTGCCCACCTTACCTGTGTGCTCACAGGTATAGTGTGACAGTGGCAAAATCTTGACCTTAGAGTACTCTGTAGGTCACTGTAGGCAAAGAGTATAAGAAGATCAGTAAATATCTCTCACAAAAGCTTGATTTTTAGTTTGCTATCATATGTAATCTACTTAGATACTTTTTTGACCACCTTGCTGGAAAGCCCTGAACGTTACCCTCAACAGGTAATATTGTTGAATGGAGTGTGTACCTCAGAGATGGTAGCTACATTTTTTTTTTTGTCTGAAACACACAGCTTTGTGTCAGACACCTGGGCGTTTCAGGGTAGAACGGGCTCCATGTATGTGGATGTAGTCTGTTTGACACAGAAAACAGTATGGTTTTCAGGAAGTCTTGTTTGGGTAACTGAGTGATTGGGAAAATAATTTTCAGTTCACCAAATTCAGAATGTTAATGATAGCAGTAGCTCTCAACCGTTTCGGTTCTGACGCTTCTTGTGAATGAACTCGTACAACCTGAGGAGGTTGGCACTGTTACCAGCACCAGCACCTGACAGTGGGGAATCAGATGCAAACAGATTGTCACCTGTCCTCAGTTTCAAAGCTAGGACTGGAAGCATGCAACTGCTGTGTTGTCTCAGAAATTAAATGTCCTCTGTGGGTACTGGGCTTACAGAGAATGGCTAAGACATTCTCTGTACTTAAAGAGCAACTCATAATTTATATACTTATTTTTGCTACTTATTTCAGAGCTCTTTAGCTACACTGTAAGCTCCCTGAAAAACAAGGTGTGTCTCTCTGGTTCAACTCTGTATTCTCTGCAGGTAAATCACCATAACAAGCCTAGTTATAGTAGCTTGAATGAATGAAAGGCTATATCATAATCCTGAGCTTAATATAAAAGTATTTGTGTTTTTATTGACTCCACTCCCCATCTGCCAAGAAACTTGTTGGTTTAAAAAAACTACATTCTGCATACACTACCTTTTCCTTTTAAGCTTCACAACTTTTTGAGCTAACTAACAGCTATTCCTATTCCTCTATTACAAAGGAGGAAATCAGGTTCAGCCCCTTCCTGAATGTCCCACCAGAGGAGGTGAAGCCAGGCTGAGCTGTAGTGTCTCCTAGGCTGGGGTGTGAAAGTCAGGGTGCGGACTCCCACTGTGGCCAACCTCATTTTACCTTCTCTCCTTTCTGGGAACTGATTCCATGCTTCTCTTGGCTGGTTCCCTTTACAAGTCTCCAACTTTACACTTGGTTTGGATGTGCTTTTGTTTTCTGGTCCCCCACTCCCACTGAGGCTTCCATTTCTCTCCTGATTAAAACTGAATGTCTTCATCTTGAAAAACAAGTTCTGGAAACACTCTCGGGGGTGGGGCACCAATATGGTTAGATAGTTGAAATAAAAGACAAGAGGAAAAGAAAATTAGAAGGCACATAAATGTGTCATGACCAGGTAGGAACTGGAAATATGTTGGTCCTAGGTGTGGAAACAGAGCAAATAAGCAATTTCT
Source organism: Phyllostomus hastatus (assembly GCF_019186645.2). Lineage (NCBI taxonomy): Eukaryota > Metazoa > Chordata > Mammalia > Chiroptera > Phyllostomidae > Phyllostomus > Phyllostomus hastatus. The sequence continues at coordinate 15,193,833 of NW_025333583.1, read as the reverse complement.
AAATTAAGTACCAGAATTTAAAATTGGAGAGATTTCACATTAGTGCTAGATTTTGACTTGGGGAAAACACCTGAAGGTTTGCCAGTACCGGGAGGTTTCCACAGTCTCACAAATCCCCAACAGGCTGGAGCTGAACGGCGGCCACCGTTAGCCAGGCCAGATGTTCTTCGTTGGTCTCCTGTCCCCATTTCCATTCTGCTCTCCCCGTTACCTGCCAGCCCGTGTAAGCCCATGAGTTTGTGATTCCTGGCTCACAGGAATTGTTTTCTGATTACAGTTTTGTGAAATTTTATATCAGTTAGTCTTTGCCTTTTTGGGAGATTTGGTAAAGGCTTGATCTGTGTGAAATACATTGCGTGACAATTATAAACAAAGTTTAGGGTTGATAGAACATGATGAGAGAAAATAATTGTGTCTCTGTGTTATAGTAATTAAAGTATGATTTCAGTAAGTCCTTTGGGGAAAAAGATTTTTCTATCGCATTTTATTCTTTGCAGACTTTACTCCCAAAAATACCCTCATGGACAAAAGAAGTAATGTACTAATAATGAAGCAGACTTCCCTGATGAAATTTCTTTTCATTAGAGTGAAATGTAGTGTTTTCCAAGCTGATCTGATAAGTGCTCCCTGTGAACTTAAGAATTCAGATTCCCAGGTCCTCTTTGGTGTCAGTAGGCTTGAAGTAGAGCCTGTAAATCCTTTTGTTGCAAGTGTTCCATGGGTATTGTTGTCAAGAAAATTGGGGGTCACCCTGACTTCATGCTGGGGTGTGTAACCTTTTTTTGTTATGTCTTAGCTCTGAGCCTTTGGTTTCTTAGGGCATTGGTGAATTTTTGTTTTCCCAGTGTACTTGCTGAACCTAGTGCATTGAATTGACCTTCAGGTGGTGCAGTTCATCATGTAATTGGCGGGGGGGGGGGGGTCAGTAGTTTTATACACTCTGTCTCCCAGTGAAGTAGAAGTATATTTGTTTTAATTCTCATATTTTCCCAAGATGTGGTTATGCTTGTTCTCATGATATGAATCCTAAGTTTGAGACAACGAAAGTACCGGCATACCTTGGAGATATTGTGGCTTCTGTTCCAGACCGCTGTCATAATGTGAGGATTGCAGTGAAATGAGTGGTCATCTTTTCCCTGCTGTAGGGGTCTTGCTTTTGGTTTGTTTAAAAAAAAAAAAAAAGCAACACTAGTGAAGTGCAGTAAAACAAGGCCACACAGCAAATTAAAAGAACTGTGAACAAAATACAAATCTTTCAATTCCAGAGTTGTATAATATTAATTAAGCCTCACTGCCTGCTTCTCTGACCCTTGCTTCCAGGTTATAAGTAAACATAAGCCTCTTATCTATAACCCTAGCAGCCGTTGCTCTTAGGCAAATGGTAGAATGATTTCTTAAATACTAAAACCCCAATCTCCAAGGATCAAGGTGCCAAAAGTGAAAGTGTCTTGTACCCACCCACCTTACCAGTCCCTCTCAGATGTGTCCTGAGTCCTTTACATCTCCCGCTTAAGTCTCTCCTTACCTGGTTATTATATTGTTGGTGGAGTGGCAGGTGAGCATAATAAAGAACTTGGACTTTGGAGCCAGGTTGCCTGCTTTTCCTGCTTGCCTCCAGCACTGTCTTGCTTGGATGAATGCAGATAATGGAGTACCTATCTCATAGAGTTGCCGGATTTTAATGAGTTAATGTGGAAAGTGTTTAGAATGGTGCCTGGCCGATACAAATTTGAACTTTTAAATTAACAGTCTTTCTGCCTCTCATCTAAGCTTAAAATCCTAACCATGATGTATTTTCTGTCTTCAATGCTCACCCCCCCCATTTTATCAGTGAACAAATCCTGTCATGTTTACCTGTTCTCGTTTCCGTTGTTATTGTTCCTTGCCACAGGCCAACACCTCTTACCTCCCTTCTTCCAATTTACTGACAAGTCTACCATCCTACTTTGTCATGTGCATCTTATTTTTTTGTTTGTTTCTTACTTCATATTTGCAGCAGGATGACGTCCAGGCACTGAGCCTGGCATTTGATATCCTTGTGAGGCAGAGTCTGCTTCCTGCTTTTCATGCAAGCCCAGCTGGTCAGCACCATCTTCCTCCTTTGAATACAACTTGTGTATTTCAGCCTTTGCTTCATTTCTTTCCCCACCTTTACAATTCTGTTTGTTCTGTAAATTTCATGATGTCATCCTTCTTGTAAAGTGCTATACTGCTTGCCTCTGGAGTCGTTTTACCTCCTATTTGTCTATTTGTTACTGTTGAGCTTTTCCTGCAATCCTCACATGGGGTAATACCTATTACTTCTAACAAATAAAGCCCATATTTCAGTGGCTTACCATTATGAAGTTTATTTCTGATTTATGTAACAAATAGTTCAGTGTGAATGTCCTTCGATAATGAAATTCAGGGGCAGAGACTCCTTCCATCCTGTGGCTCTGCTGTTCCTTAAAGGCCTCTTTATTGGCAGAAGGGTAAAGTGAACGCAAAAAGGGAATACTGTTTAACCTGCTGGGTGCTGCAGTGACCTCCATCACTTAAACAGTCCACTGGTGAAGACTAAGTCACATGGGCCAGCTGGATGTAGAGGGAGTTGGGAATTGTGGTTCTTGGCTGGCTGTGATGGCTTCCTAACAACTGTACTATAACAGTAGATCATGAATTCTGGTGAGTTTTTAGGCATCTCTTACCAATGAGATTGTAAGGTTTTCTAGGCTAAGTAGGAGCTCTCACATATTTTTATAAAATACAGTATTCTGAAGCACACAGAGTGGTACTTAACGGAACACAAGGACTAACTGGGGTAGCAGGATGTTCAGTAATCCAGGCCTGAAACCTGGAGGACTTAGTTTGAATCCTGCCCCCACAAGTAATTAACTGGTTGACTTAAGGAAGTTATTTGCCCTGTGTTCTTCATATAACAACACATCTACTTCTGTTGTAGGGAGTAGGCTGTTGGGGGGAGGAAATGAAGAGTAAGATACAATACCTGACATGATGTAAACCCTCAGTGAATAGTGGATTTTAGTACACACCTTAAGTTTCTTTATTGATGACCTTTAAAAATGTCTAAATAAACTCACTGAGTGCCCTGTGGTATAGGTGGATTAGAAGTAGCCTCAGGTAGCCCGTGACAGACTAGGGTCCTGTGAAGACCCATATTAGAGTCTGGAACTTCCTAACCAGTATATGACTTGGGCAAGTCATATAACTTCTGGGGTTTTGATTTTGTCATCTTTCTAGTTCTATCTGTCAGGGATTACGAATAGCAGAGTTAAATCATGTAGCATTATTATGACTTGTTTAAATATCAAGGAGATACTGCATTGTAAAACCAAAATTATCCAGATATTTTTGGTGCTATTTAATACTGATGATGTTAAGTATTAAATTGAAAAATATTGCAATCATAAACATTCCGCTCTACCACCATCAGAATGCATATTGAGCAAAATACAGAAACTGAATTGAAAATATTTTCAGAGTAAGATTTTGTTTGTCTTGTAGGCATTTTGTTCCCAACATCACCTTTGGTCACCCTGTGGTAGAAAGCCTCCGAAAGCAGCTAGGCCAGGACCCTTTCTTTGGTAAGTGGGTGTTCCACCATCTGAAGCTGGATGTGTTGCTCCACTAAAGGAAAAGATGGTTGGTTTTATCAACTTTCAATTTCATCTAGAACCCCTTTTTCCCCTCGCTCTGTGCTGGGGCTTCCTTGGCTGCCTGTAATAAGCCAAACCCTTTCCTGTCTTGGGGCCTGGGCACTTTTGCTAATTTCTTTGCTTGGAAAACTATTCACTTGGCTAGCTCTGCTTCATCTTTTGGCCTCAGATCATTTCTCGTTTCCTCATAGAGGCCACTCTAAGCACCCTATCTTAAATTAACCCTTATCTATTTATATCAGCTTCTGGATAGTCTTCTTAGAGCTCCCTTTAATTTGAAGTTACTTTTGTTAGACTGCAAACTCCTTGAATGCAGGGATTTCATACACTTTGTTTATTGTGGTTTTCCTAGAGCTAAGCATAGACACAAGATTAGAGCTCAGTGTAATTTTAAATGAATTTATGAATTGATTCATTTATGGTCTAGAAATGAAGCCAATGATCTCATACAGATGGGAGCTTTCTGCACATGGGGCCTACATAGGTTCCCACTTCAGTGCTGTAGGATGTGAATTAAGACATTTAAGATTACACAGTAACCTAGAAGTTACTTCTCATAGATCATGAATTGAGTCCACACATTGTTGCTGCTCTTTTAAACTTAGTTAGCAGTGGCTTACTTAGCAAATCTCTTGTACATAAGTTTCTCGGTGGCTTTAACCATACTACAAGTTCTCAGCCCCATGTGGCTAGTGACTACTGTATTGTATAGGGCCACCATGGAACATTGCTATCACCATAGAAAGTACTGTTGGACAAAGCCTCATCCATCCACTTTGAGCGTACCAGAGAAAATGTACATTATTGCCTAATGTATATGATATGAGGGACACAATGTTCCAGCAACATGTTCATCATTTTGAAATTTCCAAGTAATGGAATGTAATCCTCTGGTAATCTAAACTTCTTTTTTATTACATTTTGGAAAATGAATTTCCCACTATAAATTTGCTCTTATGACTATCAGAGGTAGATGAAATAAGTAGCATTGTTTGCCTACAATGGCCACAATGCCCTCTGCTTCTGGCTTTGTGTGGATTTAAGCCAGAATTTTTATTCCCTTTTCTCTCCCTTTTATTTGGGCTCCTAGTGTTGCTTCTCACTGCTGTTTGTGTCTCTTACTATCAGTGCTTCCTGCCAGCCCTACTGCCACCATCACACATAATCTTCTTTTTCTTCCTGTTTTAGTTTGTTATTTGTTAAACTTAATAATTTATCTTTTTAGGATTGGGTCTAAAATAAAGATGAATGGATTCCATGTGCTTTAATGTTTGGGTTTGTGACCTTTTTTTAATTTTTAATTCTTGGATCTTATTTGTTGGTTAATTGAAACATGAATATATTTTAGGAACTAAATCATACGTTGTATGTATGACTGCTAGAGTTCTTAACTGTGTAATCTCAGTACTGAGTAGGAACAGCCGTCTAAGAATTAAAATGGTAGGGGAAAGTCTGTTTTTCTATTATCCAAGTCAGTGGATCTTCAGGTTTGGTCTGATGACCCATGGGAATCCCTTCCAGATGGTCCATGAAGTCAAAACTATTTTTACATTATAACATGATTTGCCATATTTGTACCGAGGATGCAGAAGCAATGGTGAATGAGTTTGCTGGTGCCTTAACCCAAATCAAGGCAGTGGTATTGAACTGTACAAGTAGTCACTAACATTCTTTATCATGGTGTGTTCATAGTAAGTGCCCTTGATGAGGTAGTGCAAATGGTTAATGTAGTAAATCTTGATCCTTGAATGGATGTCTTCTTAATATTTTGGGTCACCAAGTAGGTGATCTAAGGCACCTCTCCTACATACAGAGTATGCTGGCTTTCTCATGGAAACCGCTGTGCTGTTTCTTGAGTTGTGAACTGAACTACCTGGTTTTTGTTGTTGTTGTTGTTGTTGTTGTTTTAAGAACAACATTTTCACTTGAAAGAACAGCCGACAGATGAACTATGGTTATCAGACTTGGGTATTTTACTGACATTTAAAAAAATTATGTTAGCCTGTCACTTTAAGGAAAATATCTTCTTAGTTTTTGTTGCCCCCCGATAAAGTTATAGCTTGCAAGTAAAAATTAGAATTTTGATAAGCATGTGTACCTGCTGCTGTGAACTTTTCTGGTAAGATCTGTAGTGATATACTAAATGTGATTTTTTGGATAGCATATAATGAATGTATCTTACATGGAAGATCTGTGTAATGCAGTGAACCAGTACTTTAAAGGTCCATTCAAAGTGTAAGGTAAACCAACAGATTTTAGTGTAACAAAGTAGGAAAAGTTTACTGGTAGGGTTTACAGATTCCACATTGCAGGTAACGGTTAGTAAAGTACAACTTGCTGAGTTTGGGTGTAGAAATGAATATCCACACTTGTCTGAAAAGACTGATAATGTGGTCCTCCCTTTTTTGTGTACTATTCTTCCTTCTCTTCATATAAAGCAGCATATTGTAACAGACTGAATGCAGAGCAGATGTGAGAATACAGACATCTTCAGTTAAGGTAGACATTAGAGATTTGCAAAAATGTAAAATAATACCACTTACATCAACACATAAGATTTGTTATTGCTTATTTTTAAATGAATTGATAAGTAGACTTAAACATTTTCTTAATTTGAATTTCTAATACACCAACTATAGATAAATCTATCCCACATCAACAGTCCTTTTTGGGGGTTTTCAGTAATTTTTAAGACTGTAAAGGGAGCCTGATAGTAGAATATTTGATAACTGCTCATTGTGGTATGTTAATCACAGGCAAATTGACTGAATTGCTGACTCCCTCCCTGATCACTGGAGATTCTCCAGTAAGCATTGTTAGTGGTTACTGCAAGCTAAAAATTGAATGACATAGCAGTTTGGCAACTTAAGGAATGAGTAAACTAGATATTTTAAACCAGATTGAATTTTCCTTGTTTATAATAGAGAAAGGCCAAAGAGCTCTACCTTTTAAAAACAGTGTTTTGTCTGTTAAAGTGTGTGGATTGTTTTTTTGTTACTTTTGTTTAGAAATGTAAATTTTAAATCTTGATGTTATTAGTCAAGTGGTATATTCTTCTCTAGACATTTTTTCAAAGCCTTAATGCCTTTCATAGTCTTATTTGAGTTCTGGAATACTAGAATTTTTTTCTTTAATATAGTTGAGCTGTGTCAGAAATGTGCTTCCTTAAGCAAAATAAAAGACTCAGGTCTTCTCACTGGTGTCTGTCCCACGCGGGAGCATTTACTGTTTCCTTCTTCACCACAGTTATTTCTTGATTTAGCCTCTTTTAATCTGTCCTCTCCTTCTCAAGTCAAGATCTTGAAGAAGGCCATGCCCATTTTGCTTAACATAATATTTATATGTGACTCAAGCTTTTAGATTAGGGTACATGTCAGACTTCTGCTAACATGTCCTTCCCCCTCAAATTTGTGCTTTCCTCGGCGGCTTTCTGCCTCTCAGTTCATGGCGGTTCTGTGCTGGCTACTCCGACCCCAGTCCTTGCACCATCCGCCTCTCCTCTCACTGTCCACATCTGATCCTCAGCAACTTCTGTTGGCTGTGCTTGGAGACCATACCCAGAATCTCCCCACTTCCCACCTTCTTAGTTGCTGCCATTGTCCTTTCTCACCTGGGTTATTGCCATGGCCTTTTAGGTCAGATCTTGCCACTTCCTCACTTAGAATCCTGGAGTATTTTTTCTATGTCATTTGGAATAAAATCCAATGGCTTGCAGAGCTCTACACTGTCACCTCACCCCTTGCCTCTTTGCCCTGATCTACTCTCTCCATTGCTCCACCCCCAGCCTCATGGGCTTTGTTAGCTACCATCCTAGTGAGTGTATTGTATTTACTTTTTATTGTTTTTTTAAATTATGTGTCTCCCCCACTGAGAATGTAGGTGCATGACAGCAGGGATTTTTGTCTGGTTTTTTTTTTGCTCTATCCCTAAGGCCTTAAAATAGTTAATGATGCAGTAAGTGCTCAATAAAATATTGCTGAAGAGAATCACTTAATTTAGCTTTCTTATTTATTTATTTTTAAGGTTTTATTTATTTTATCTTTAGAGAGGGGAAGGGAGGGAGAAAGAGAGGGAGAAAAACATCAGTGTGTGGTTGCCTCCTACCCGCCCCACCACAGGGGACCCATCCCACTACCCAGGCATGTGCCCTGACCAGGAATCGAACCAGTGATCCTTTGGTTTCCAGGCCAGTGCTCAATCCACTGAGCCACACCAGCCAGGGCAGCTTTCTTATTTTATAAGTGAGGAAACAAGCCTTCATAGATAACATGACTTTTTAAAAAAGTTTTTTACAGTGGCATTTCCTGGACCTAGGCATATGCTTATTGTAGAAACATGTTTGTTTGTTTATTTGTTTTGAATGAATTTTAACCAGAACCTCATCTTCAAGATAAAAAGAGGCTAGTTATACAGAATTGTGACTATTTAACAATTATTGTGATGTCAGAAGAGTTTATATATGAAATGGGAAAGACTACAGGTTGGTTTCAATAATAAGAGCCAAGTATTTTCCTTTCAGTAATATTTAGGAGATGTGTCTTTTCTTTCTAGACATGCACATGATGGTGTCGAGACCGGAACAGTGGGTAAAACCAATGGCTGTAGCAGGAGCTAATCAGTATACCTTTCATCTCGAGGCTACTGAGAACCCAGGGGCTTTGATTAAAGACATTCGGGAGAATGGGATGAAGGTGAGAGGTCAGCGGTGACAGTAATGTGCTATACTACTCACACTCAGAGTTGGGACTGCAGGCAGGAAATGACAGGTAGATAAGACCGGACTTAAGCAGATGTTGTTCATTGGGAAGCCAGAGTTTTAAGTATAACTTGTTTTTTGTATAAATGTCATAATGTATAATACTTCTTTGGAATATTACTGGTTTTTAGAAACATTTATATTTAATCTCCTTGTTGACTTTTTAAAAAATAATTATATAGTCTGAACAATCTATGCTTTCCATTTGTGTTTTGTTTTTTAAGAATAGGTATTTCTACTGGGCCCGATATGCCACAATAATATAATGTGAAGTAGTTGTCAGTGTGATGTAGCAAATTTGTCTCTGTCACAGGTTGGCCTTGCCATCAAACCAGGAACTACAGTTGAGTATTTGGCACCATGGGCTAATCAGATAGATATGGCCTTGGTCATGACAGTCGAACCTGGGTTTGGAGGGCAGAAATTCATGGAAGATATGATGCCAAAGGTAAAAGAATTATTTGAATCTGGGGTGAGACTTTTATTATGTGTGTTTATTCAATAAACATATATTGAACCCCTTGTATATTTAGGTATGCCCTGTTCTGAAGGTGGGGAATGGAAATGCCTACAGATCCCTGAATACAGTATGATCAATGCAAAGAGATTTAGGTGTGGAAATCAGAAAATATATCTTAATCTTGAAATTTTCTTTTGAAACCATTACCTCTACAACCTTTAGAGCTTTGTGGGTTTTCATTTACTATTGAGGGTATTGTGTTTGTCTTTTTTCCATGAAGTATTTTCTCTGTAAAACCATGACAAATTTGATGCTATTTGTCAAATAGAACAAAGCTTGCATTTAGGAAACTTAATTTGGTTCACTATATTAGAAAGGAAGTTGTCCCCAGTCATAATTTGTATTGATATAAAGTTATTGTGTGAGACATTTGGAGTCCTATGTTAGCGGCTTGTACTGGCTGTTTGATTTTTTCGTTTGTTTATTTTGTTGTGTCCCCATCACCCTCATATCCACTTCAGGAGTCACTTACTTCCTTGTGTGTATCTAGGTTCACTGGTTGAGGACCCAGTTCCCGTCTTTGGACATAGAGGTCGATGGTGGAGTGGGCCCTGACACTATCCATAAATGTGCAGAGGTGAGACTGCTCCTCAACTGTGGCCGTTTCCATTGTCTTGTGGGCCAAAGAGGTTTCCTATACATTTCCTAAAGTGCCTTTCTTTCTTGGAAAAGTACTTTTTGTTCAAATGTAGAACTAGGAAAATAAAAAAGCAATAAATGAATATTCTAAAATCACATAATCATTAAACAGTAAGTTTGATTATATCAGAAAGTTCTTTTTTGAAAAAGAATGGACTGAGTGCCCGTCTTTAGAAGATCATTAACTTCAGGACCTTAGAATGAGCCTTTTTTCTAAATAGGGAAAGAAAAGATACCTTTCTGTAAAGGGAAAAAATTGTTATTCTGTAGAACTTATGTGTTAGTTACCAATCTGTCTCTTGTAAGAGCTTACTAGAATCGTTTTTGTTGAAGTTTTAGATCTGATCTCTGAATACTTCCTAACACTGTGTAGAGCTGAGATGAGCTTTTCCCTAGTAGTCAGCCAAGCTGCGTGAGTACCCTGAGCCTCATTACAGAGGTGCCAGCCCTTCGTGAAACACTGCTGGTGGTTAAAATTTATGTAGCCTGTTCTTACTAAGCAACATGGTCTAGTCTGCACTTCCTGCTTTTGTATAAGTGCTACACTTGTCTGTTTGGTATTTGTGAAAAGCTTGACTGTAATGAGTATTTATGGAAGAAGAGCTGGCCGAATGATTAGTGAGGGTAAATCCTTTGACCCCCTCATGGAATTCTTTTTCCTAAACTGCTTTGCCATTCTGCTGCTCCTGTTTACATTAAGAGATGTGTTAAATCGTAACCTTATAAAGCTTTTTTACTTTTATGAGGAATGTTGTAGAGGTATAGAATGCACTGTATCATAGAGTTGACAGCATTTCATTGGAAAAACTTTCTCAGCTTTAGTGGTTCTCCAAATAGTCCCCCTTTCTTCTGCCCGTGAATCACATAATGGATTGGGTTTCTTCCCTCTTTGAGTCAAACCCTAGGAAGCAGAGAGCTAAATTTGGACTCCTATTATTTGCTTTCTTGTATTTTTGTTTTTACATTTAAAAACATCTTGAAGTTCCTTAAACCACCTCAGAATTGTTTCAGAATGTAAGGAAGCCTAAGTAAAAAGTCATTCCATTCCTTCTGGCATCAAAATGAGAAATTATTTAATGTTGCCATGTTTTATAGTTTTACATTTTAGCAACATTGTCCTTTCAGACTATCTACCAATTCATTACATAATTCAAAATTAAAACATAGTTTTTAGTACTAGCTATGGGGATATTGGTATATTTGGAAAATCTTAATAGAGTTGAGGATTAAGGGTTTTTAATCCTTACCTAAATATTAGCAAAGATGCAGTATAGCTTATTTAGAGGTCATTACAAAAAAGTCAGTGGTTTCTTAGACACATCAAAAACCATTTCGCATCTTCATTTGTTAAGCATTTTAACGTCTTTCTTCATTGAACCAGATTGCTTAAATTTGTTTACCTCAAAGGGGCGTCTGTGCAATTTAAGTGCTGACAGATGCAAGCGTAGAAACTCTAGTCCGGGAATTCTGTTGTAAGTTTTTCTGCTCCTTTCTTTGAGGCATAACCTAAGTGTTTACTTCTTCCAGGCAGGAGCTAACATGATTGTGTCTGGCAGTGCCATTATGAGGAGTGAAGACCCCAGATCTGTGATCAACCTGTTAAGAAATGTTTGCTCAGAAGCTGCTCAGAAACGTTCTCTTGATCGATGAAAGCGCCAGGAGTCCAGTGTTTCTGCCCATGAAATCCTTTTATTGGAGAACAAGAATACTGATTACCAAATCATACCACAATTTAGGCAGTGCTGCTTTTCTGAGCAATTATTCATTCCAGTGACTAGCATCTATTGTGCAGAATATTCCAAGAGGTTATAAATTGTTATGTATTGCTTTAGTGATGAAATTTAAAGATTAGTGTGGCGAAATATCATTTTTACTGGGAGACTTGATTTTTATAAACAGTAAAAATGTGGTGGCTGTCTTAAGGTTATAAAAAATATGTCTTCTAGGGAAGGCATATTAGCTACTATGAAAAAATGTTTTTCTCCATTTAATTTTCTGTTGTTTCTCAACTGTTTTCCAAAAGCAAATTAAGTCCTTATGTTTTCTGTTCTGTGTCATTTTTGATTTGTGTATATATGTGATAATGAGTAGAAAAAAACTTAGGGAAAAAGTCTAAGTTTGAATCGGGCTGGGATGGCATACTGTATTCTTCCTGGTTTTAAAACATCTATTATTTACTTTGCACCTTATATTTTATATATGTAAACAATGTGTGAAGCCCAAGGATTTTCAGGTGATCTGTTCTGAAATACAAGCATAGATTTTTATCAGGGCGTTACGTTAGCTTTGCTGCAGAGGCAGGTTATTCAGTGATTTCCCTACCACCACCTCATCCTCAATCACACCCCGTTTTTAAGGACATGAGATAATGTGCTAGCTCCAAGCAAAAAGAAAAGCCTCTATTTAGAAGTAAAATTGGATTGACTGTTCTGCTTTCCAACTATTTGACCTAAGCAAATCAAATCAGCCAGCCTCTTTGAACTTCTATTAACTGATTTATACATTGAATGTAATAATTATAACAACTCTGCAGGGTTGTGTTGAGTATTAAAAGAGATACTATTATATATGTAAAACTTCTGCTACTCTTCCTAGAATTGTAGCATAGAATTGAGTAGGTATTATTATAAAGTTTGTGTTTTGTAGGTTATAAAGTACTTTGATATAATCTCATTAAATCTGTAAGTCACTCCTATGAGTGGGCAGACAGGTATTTTTGTCTGTGTTTTAAAAAATGAAGATACTAAAGCTCAGCAACAGGCTGCTAGCATGGAAAGGATCCAGTAGGGATTTCTGGTTTATACTCTTTGTAGATGGAGGCCCTGGGAGGTGGACTAGGCAAAGGGAGCTCCCTTTACTTACCATTGTCTTATTTCCCGTCTAACTTGACCCTGTAGCAGAACCAGATGGCTGAGGATATCCTGGAACTGTGGATTTTGACCCCAAGGATATATATTTTATTAATCCAAGAAAGACCAGGTAGGCTAAGAGATGGGAAGGTACAGAGTCAATCCATAAACTAAGTGTTTATAATTGTGTCCCAAATTATTCTTTGACAACAGATGTGTGTGAACCACTTCATTATTGTAAATACTCTTGCTGTGTAATACATATAGCAAGAAATAATAGGAGCAGTGTCATTAAACTTATCTAGGCTACTGTGAGTTTTAAGAAAAAAAATTTGAAAAATAAGATCAGCACATATGGAATAGAGTTTGCTTGGTTTTTCCAACTTTACAAGGTAAAAGTGTGTATCTTAATGTTGTTTATTTTGGCGTGGGAAAGTTTTGTGCCATGAATAGATGACATTTAATCAAATCAGACAACAGGCATATAGAAATAACTTTAATTAAAAAACTTACATAGAAGATTATAATATCAGACATGACAGAAAGATTTATTTGCTCGGACAACTTGGGTTTGTCTGGCATTTGTTTTCTTTTTAAAAAAATAAATGTACAGTAAAACTACAAGCAAGAAATTGTCAGTATTGAGTTTGAATTCTTTTTCTTTAAAGGGATTAGCATAATTTCTAATCCCTAACAAAACAGTGTCAAATCCCCCAAGTCTAGGCCAGATGGCCAAGATTGTCGGTTATTTGGGTACTACAACTTGGAAAACCTTTTTTTACATGAGAAGGAACGATTCATATAAATTGTCTTCAACTTTTACACAGGAAAAGAAAATGATGTCATAGCTTCAAAGGGAATTTTCCTTAATGTACACCCCAATATCCAATATTGATGATATTGAAGCATTTTCCTTTAAAAAGGTTTGATTCTCACTCTAGGATACAAGTAAGAATAGATGCTTATTTGAACAGAGTAAGCTATGGTAAAGAATGACCAATTAACTAGAAAAATAGTAATATTTTTTATACTGACAGAACTTTCCTGTGTGTTGCTTATTTTAAGTTAGTGTCTTCTCTTCATGAGGTACATGACGTAGATTAAACTCAAGTTTTAAAAAAGGTGATAGGTGATAGTTTTTAAAACACCAATGTTTAACTTCACTTTGCTTGTCTTATTGTTAGGGGTACATAAAAAATGACCTGTGTGTAGTCTAACCGATATCAGTGATTTCAAATAAAGGAATATTGTGTTATCTGGTGTAGAAATTGCCATAAATAACTTCTATTGGTTAATCACATTTTTTAAAATCCCTCTTCATAGCCAATACTTTTAGGTGTCCATTGCCCTTGGAAACCTACGCTGCTTTATCTATAGTGCAGCTCTTATTTCATGGGGTAGTTCATACATGCATTTTTTAGTGGTATCTGTCAGTGCATATGTGTGTATATATGTATACTCTATACACACATTTGTATATTCTAATACCATTTGTGTAGAAAAAAGAAGAGCTGTCATTCGATGTATAGGGGTATATGTGTTTATATGTATGTATATGTGGGTGTAAAATCTTTTAAAAATTATTTACCCAGTAATGTGATTTGATATCAAATTGTAGCAGTTAACTTTTGGTGCTTTTGATTTGCATCATAAACACAAATGACTAGCACTTGTCTGTAAGTGAAAAGCCAGTTAGTTGCCCCTGTGGTTTAAGAAGGAAAGACATACGTGCCCATTGTATAAATAGCATAAAAGATTACTACATGCAGTACATGCTCGTACTCTGGAATTGTGACTGCGGGGGTCGGAGACAGAGAACAGGGCTTATTTTTTCTCTCCTGTTTTCCGTTCAGTTACATCGTTTGCTTAACCTGTTTTTGTCACCTATTTTTTTTAACATGAGTAAGTCCTACAGGAAAGGTTTTGTACTCTTCCATTCCATCTGCGTGCTTTTTTGGATGTTGGCTGTTCTCTGGTGCACTGGTACAGAAGACTTCACCGTTGAAAGCTGGGCTTGATCTTTCAATCTGATCTTTTTCATCTTGGCATAGTAAGGTTTCTGTGTCTTCATCCTTCAGTGGAAAAGCCCGTCGTTCCCACCCCAAAGACTGAAAGAAAAAACATGTTCAGTTAAGTTTCAATTAATTTGTTTTGTTTAATCAGTGTATCAAGTAATCTGTAAATATCAACTTTGTAATAACTATCTATAGTTTTGTTCTTAAGCACATAAAGGTGCAAATTTTCATGTGAATTTAAGTATTTAGCAACTCAAAAATGGAATCTACTGAGTATTGTGTAGGGACCTTAGAGAATTATTTGTCCACTTTGCCCGTCCCATGAAGAGGAAACACTGCCACAGGGCACTGGTCTTCACTGTCCGCCTAGGCGCGCTTTGAGAAAGCCCCTTTAGACTTGAGCCACTTCTCCACTTCACTCTCCATTTGCGTCCCCTAATTACAGACAGACACTTATTGACTTGCCCTTTCTCTCAGCTTTCTACACTCTCTCCACTCGAGATAATGATCCAATGCCTACTTATGAATAAAAATGCAAGAACTTTATTGACACAGTGTTAGAAAACAGTCCCCTTGCAACTCTGTGGATCTGTGGGGGTGGGGAGACAAGGGCAATAGCAGCTAACATCCACTGTGGGCCAGGTGCTGTTCTCCACTCAGATTTGTTTTGTAATGAAACTTTGGTAGTATCCCCATTTCCTGACATAAACGCGTAGGTGGGTATTGACATGTTCCATTAAAAAGTAAGTATTTATAGTGACAGAACTAGAATGTTGGAGTACAGACCCTCTGATTTGTTGTACTAAGTTTGTTATGTGATGATGACTCCTTAATTTATAACAAGTAATTTTTACAAACAAGTTTAAAAAGGATAAAAGGCAATTAAAAGGTTTAACTGGTCATGATTAGACTTACCTTGATTTCTTGATTTTCGTTTACTGAAGGTGAGCCATGTGCATGCAGATCCTGGCTCCGAGGACTTTCGCTAGCACAGTGCTGACCGCTGTTACATTCACTAGGGTATTCTTTCAGACGTAAGTCTTGTCCTTCAACACGTTTACTGTAAGCCCTGGCAAGAAAATCAAGAAAACATTTAATTATTTCTTGAGGTCTTAATATTTTAGGAACAACCCAAGGTATCATTAAGCCAATTTAATTAAGTAGGTATTTCTTAAACACTCTGCCACAAACACGTTTAAAAATGCATCTGCTGATCTTCCCGGTGCTATTATTGTCATATCTCAAAGACTTAAATTATATATATATATATATGTATTTTTTAATTATATTTTTATGAAGGCTTTTGCTGAACTACGATACTGGTTTTCGTTTTGTTTTGGTTTGACTTTTTTTTCCCTGTAAGAAAACAAGAAATGACATTTGCTTGACCCTTAGAGTTATTTCTGAGTTTCCATGGTATCCTATGATTACTGTAATGTCATCCGTGAAGGACTCAATTCACATTTTCCTCTGTACTTCTGGAAAGTTATATCTCTGGAATGTGGAGAAAGATGAGACTTGAATCCCATATATATTTGGATATTCTTAGAATAAGGATCTACAAAAAATCTGGATATCTTGAGACCCAGAGAAATGTGTTTTAACAATACTGATTACATAAGAGATGCCCTCACACCAATGTGACTGACTACCAGACTCAATATGATTTTGAGTCTTGGCTATATTAAAAAATAGTCAAATGTAAATATAAAATACCAGGGATTTTTCTCAAATATAGTCACACCTTGGTACTCATCTGCTTCAGAATTTGTCAAACCCTGTACTCGTCGAATTTTGACAAAAAAATGTTTCAGCACTCGGTGCTTGCAGGCCACTTGACACTGCTCTCTCGTGATAAAACAGAGTTGATGTGTCGGTCTCAGGGTAGCTCGTGAACAGTTCGGCACTCCTCCCAAGTTCCAGAACAAGTTAACGACAAGTACGAGGTACCATGTATATAATTATTAATATTGTTTTTAGGGTTTATACCCTATTCTCTCAAAGTCATGTTCAAAGTACAGTATTTTAGACTATTGGTTTTTTAGACTAAACAGGTTGTTGTTGTTTTTTTGTTTTGTTTTGTTTTAGAATTTCTTAAGAAAAACATTTTTGACATGGTTTTGTTAAAGCAGATTACCCAAATTCTGATCCCTAGTGTTAGGCCCACTATTACAATACACTGAAGTGACCTCCTTTATCTAGGCAGAATTATCACATTTTCTCAGTTAAATCTATTCCTGAGGCTGATAGCATGAGATATGAGTGCAGTAAAATAAAGAAACTCATTTCATCACTATGTATTAGCCCAAATGTATTTTGAGTGTAAGCTATGTGCAGTGTTTCCCTTCTCGTGCAAATAGCTGATGTGATAAAGGATCTTTTTTATTCCTTTTTAGTGATCCCTCCATATTCACACAGAATTTTTGTTGATTCCTTGTGGATTCTGTGCTTTTGGGTTTTAAATGTATAACACCTGCCTGCAGCTTCTTCGGTGCCACTTGCTTTGCTCCCATAGTGACCATCTGGCTTGCTCTCTTGCTTCATATTTTTTGTGTCTTAGGGAAAAGACTTCATCAGAAAGATCTTCTATCTGGAATTAGAAATAAAAAGCTTTGCTTTTATCAGAAACACTTTGAAATGTGAAACCAGGTATTCCTCATCAAGAGAGCAAGAGGAAGAATATTCTCAAATGCAGTCTAAATCAAGAGAACAAGTGTTTTGAGATGAGCTTCAAATAGAGAGTTAAAAACTTTTGAAAACTTTTTTTTAACTAGTGGATCACATTTGAACACTTAACTAGATTACTAATAGGTTCACAGTACTTTCGTTTTGTATCCAGTATTCTAATGCTATATTCAGTAGTTGTACTGATTGCTCATTGTGAAGTGCACTGTTCTAGGAACATGTTAATATTGAAGAAAAGTCAAGATTGTCTGAGTTAAATTAGAATTATTTTAACAAATGACTTACCTGGAGTTTTAAGACTTTGGTGACAATGTTTTAAGAATTTGGGTTTCCTGACTGGGCTCACACTGAACTAGGGAAGTGGATGGAAGGAGGGAGGGACATTAAAAAGTAAATTTTGGTAGTTGAAAAACATGGTCAGAGGGCACAGAAAGACTGTTACAGAAATGAAACATCTTTTACATAATATACGGTTTCTATATCACTTTGGTATGTGTTTGGTTAAATAGTATGTTCTTTAATGTTTTACCCATACAGATGCCCAATCCCTTTCCTGCAATTCCAAAAATACGGGAAAAAAACAAATTTTCATGAATTCATTTGGTGACATAGCCTGATCTGAAATGGTGTGAGGCTATTCTATGTCTTTATAAATTTTTCACTATAGAAACATTAAATTCTGATTATGAGAACTGTTCTAGACTCCTTACTTGTATTACATGATATATGTACTGCATTATTTTTCTAAAGTTCAAAATTTTTCAAATTCCAATCAAATTGTTCCCAAGATTCTGAATATGGTGGACTTGACTATTAAGACTAAATCTTGTCATGCAGGAAAATATGACTTAATATGGGGAATGAATGTAGAGATTCACATAAATTCAGTATTTTAACAATTCATGTAAGCAAATCGTATGTTTTTATTTCCTTTATTATTTTTTAAAAAATTTTAAAAGATTTTATTTTTAGAGAGAGGGAAAGGGAGAGAAATATCAGTGTGTGGTTGCCTCTTGTGCACCCTCTACTGGGGACCTGGCCCACAACCCAGGCATGTGCCCTGACTGGGAATCGAAGGAGTGACCCTTTGGTTCACAAGCCGGCACTCCATCCACTGAGTCATACCAGCCAGGGCTGTAGTTCCTTTATTTTTTATACATTATTATCTTTATAGTCAAATTTGCAAAAAAACCTTTTTTTCTAATCAAAATATCCTTAATGAAGAACTTTGTTTTCATAAGTAAAATGAAAAAAAAGTAGTATGTTAAAGGGCTTATATTTCCACAAGTATCAAATTCAGCAGACTTTATAATACATAAAGTGCTTTTATCCCATAATAAAAGGCAACTTACCTCTTCTTCACATACATCATATTCATCCAAAGGCTGAAGAACAGCCATCCGCCAGCTGTTGAAGATACAAACCAATTTCAAACAGCTCTAGGTCAGTAACTGATAAACTGGCTCAGACACACACACACACAGCACACCATCCTGGCCTTGTTTGAATTTAATAACCAGATCACAAAATTTCTCAAGATTAAACAGCCATCTCAACCATCTAACCCTAGCCTACCACATAAATTCAATTACTGTTGCTATAGAATATCATAACTACAAATAATAAATGTTATTCCTTATGTGGAATATATCAACATTCTCTGTAGTAATTCTCATAATACCTCCTAGAGTATTAGGAGTTCTTAAACCTCCACTTAGTTACTGAACAGAATTAGAAATGAGCTGTGATAGACAGCAGTAGGAATTACTGGAGTTGTCACCCAGCTCACACCTGTTTCCAACCTCTTCTTTTTTTTAAATTATTTTATTTTTCAATTACAGTTGTCTGTATTTTCTCCCCACCCCTCCCACCTCCAACCTCTTCTGTCAGTGCTTCCTGGGGCCAGATTCCTAGTCTTAAGAAACTGCTTTCAGCATTGCTGAAAAAAATCAAATGATTTCATTGCCAATAGGAAGCAGATCTGTGTATGACATTCAAGGACCTCCACAGTTGGGTCCTAGCTCTTCTAGCATTTAACTCCCTTTATTGCTCTGCACAGAGCCTTGCCTACGTGTTCATATGCCTTTGTTGTGGTCTCCCTATGTCAGTACACTTAACCTTCCACCTATAGGATGTGTTCACAGACTTTCCCATTCATCTTTGTGTTTACTGTGTTTATTGCTGACTTGGCAATTATCTACATCAAAATCTTATTTTTGTTGTCACATGTGTTACTGTCTTAGAGTGTAAATACTCCTTGTAAAAAGAGTTGCTTGCTTTGAATTCATTTTGCAACCTTGTGTAAACCTTCATTTTAAAGAGCAATTATTAATTAAATGAAGTACAATTATTTACATTCCTAAAATACCTTTTAGAGCCATACACATAACAGATAACTACATAGTGAATAAAGAAAAAAAAGACTGCTAAAGTAAGTAAGTCTCAGGAATTCCCAGTTCTTCACAAAAACTGAGAAGTAAAGTTGGGATACTGTACGGCACTTTTTTCAGCATAAGTAATGTAAAGCTGGCTCCATTTCCCCTCCGTAGTTACACAAGTGGGAGGAAGGGGAAGAGGAGCAGCTTTCTTTTATTAATTAATATTTTAGCTTTGCTCTGAAAATGTAAGTTTATTCAAGAAAAGGAAGGAAGAAAGAAAACAGAATGTAAGTATACATACCTTGGAGTAAGTATTTCCTTATACTGGAGTTTCTCTAACTTAGCTGGGGCCACTAGTGACATGGGAATCACAATATTATCTATGTCATAAGAACTCTCACTCCGCAGTCTCCGTCGTGCAGTGTTCTGCAGCAGAGCAAAACAGGGTTATTATAGTTGTACAGCACTATTTAGTTACCTGTGACTATACTCTCAAGTTGTATAAAGATGATCTGGAAGCATAACTTTTATATTTTATAAAAATACTATTAAAAATATGACCATAAAGTGTTGAGAAAAGCAAGGAAGTATACCTGTCTTTTGTAAACCAGACAATGTCTTTTGGGAGGCGGGGCAGGTATGCAGCGTACATTTGTGTGTGCACATGTAACAAACTTTTTAAGACCATAAAAAGTAGGAATGCCTTAAAATGCAAAACTCTTTATTATAAAAGAGTACCATAAGGCAAAGATCATTTAACAAACTCAATTTTTATTGGGAAAGACTTTACTTGGTAAGTCATTTAGTAAAGATCGTTACTACAATCTTCATTTATGTGTTCCTGGTCCCTGCGCTTCACACTTTTTTCTAAACCTTCCCAACTTTTTACCTCTACTCTGATCAAATGAAAAAATAATGCAAGTGCTGGATTCTTACTAGTAATGTTATATTTAGCTTCATGATAATGAGTAGGGAAGGTTATGGTAGTTTGTTTTTAACAGAAATAAAAGCCATAACCAAGGATTAATGAACAAGTAGCTCCCTACTGAAAGTTAATCAAATTTATTGTTCCCTAATAAGTTAGTTCAAAATATTCTAAGATGTGCTAGTAAATTAGGCTATTAACAATATGTACTTCATTCACATTGGTCAGTTTTAAAATTCTGTGAAGCAATTTTAGAGTTTAGTATGCAAAACGTACTTGTGATGAATTCTGGGTTCCTGATGTAACACTGGCATTAGTAGCAGCAGTCAAATTGCTATGGGATCCTGGTTCTGTGCGTTGAAAAGCAAATTTTTCACTTTTGGTTCTTTCTCCTGCCATGGGGGAAAAACATTGAAAATGTCAAACAATGTGACTTACAAGTATTAGAATTATTTTCCTACTAACGTGATTCCTTTTATGTTTATTAGTTTTCTTTTTATTATTTTTTAAACTTATATCAAAAACAAGAGAGTGGAAAAGAATTTTACCCACAATTTTATTTTCTGGGGTAATTACAGTTTTATACATTATTCTACTTTTTGGAAGATCTTAGCTTGATCTTCTATTACTTTTTGAAATTTTTTCTAATAAATTACTAATTTAGAAAAGTTCTTTTTCTCTATTATTTTTATAACATCCTGTTACTTTATCAATGAAATTTTTCTTAGGGTAAGTCTACTTTTTTTAGAGGGTAGGGTATTTTCTGTGTCTCTTTCATGATCCTTTTTTCTATTTGTTTTGGTTCCCTACTTGTGAGTATATATATAATTTATTCACTTATATATTGCCCTTGTTTATTTTACTTTAGTATGACCTCAAAAAATACTTTTCTGTGTAATATAAAGTCTGATACCTAGTCCATATTTAGTTTTTCCCCACTTGTTAAAAAATGTCCTTTATGTAATTTTTTCAAACCAGGATCCACATATTGAAATTGATTCTTGTCTCCTAGGTTTCTTATAATCTAGAATAGTTTATTTTTTCATGATATTTTACTAAAGAGACTAGATGAGGAGTCCTGCACTTTATGGAATTAATCTAGTTTTTTTGTAGTATAGAATCAAACTTGTTCCATTTCCATGTTTCCATCAAACTTGAACTTATATTTATCAATCCAAGTGAAACATTTACATCTTAGGTAATTTGTATTTCATAGTGCATCTTATTAAGATATGCAGGTTTTCCTGTGTTTCACTGTAGGCATGTCTGAACATTCTTCAAAGGCTAGGTTGTCTTAAGAGTGAGGCACTAAAAAGCATAATGAAATCTCTGGTTGTGGGTAGGAATTTAATTTTAACTTGGTCTGTTTTAGCGGGATTTCTAGAGACAGTGATAAATCTGTGACGTCCATCATGTATAATTATAGTCAGTACAGTACATCTTGAGTAAAATTAGTATATCTGGGGAACATTTTATTAATGTATATACAGGGTAAGTTAAAAGAAGGTTTATAGCATATGGAAAATAATACAAAAGTTAAACAATATAAAAATAAACTTTCACATACAACTGTAAACCTACTTTTGCCCCACCCTATATTATATCCACTGGAACAATGAACAAAAAGTATATAATTTGTTACTTAATGTATATCTTTTCAGTTGTTTCATTTTTATCATTAATTAGCCATAACATGGGAACTTTCTGAAATCCCCACAAAATCCTCACTTTATATTACTAGAAGAATCTTAGTTTGAATGATATCTCTCTCATTCATTTTGGAACTGTTAAGTTCGTAAAGGAAATTGAACTAGGTGGTTGAGTTACCTTAAGTGAATCTTATCCAATTTCTCAAAATTCTGACTAAGAGTCAGTGTGTTGACACCTCCACAGTATGTACCAAAAGTGGGGATACATTTCTCTGTGTCAGCCTTGCACTAACATAATTTTAGTCCAGAACACAACCTTTGAGAGTAAGTCCTGTCCAGGGCTATAATACATAACTCTGGTCAGGGAACAAAGGAAAGAAACCCTTAATTGACACAAAGTGGATGGGTGCACAGTCCACAATTAATTCTAAATTGATTATGTGCATGTGCAAATTAATGTTCATAGGACCATGGATGTTTTGTATAATTAGTGACTCCTGAATTATCAATTCCCATGAAGCAGGGCTGGTTTGGAAATCAGAATTTCAGTTTTAGTAATATCCTCATTTTAACCTACCTAGTGCTGTTTCACTCAAGTGTCTTTTCTTTCTTCCCTGTACCAGCTGTGCAGAAGATTCTGACCTTATTTGAGGCTTGCATATAGGAGAATATCCATTTCTCCACTGACTCAGAGAAGCGTTGTGCACTAAAACAAGTGGAAAGAAAGGAAATGGATAGTTTTAATTCCTTAACACAGATAATGGACATTTTAGTGTTTCTGCTTACAACATTGCAGGATATTAATATACTATTTGAAATTACATATAATAAGATTCCTTACATCTTTAGGAATTGTCCAGTTTCCTATAGTAGCTCCATGATTTAAGGGGATGGAAAGGGATCTTTTTTCAAAGTTTTCTACATTACAAAATGTTACAGAAGAGATTGGTTCTTTCTATCTGTAAATCTTGGTTGAATATGACTCAAATCCTTGTTAGTTCCTGCTTACCCTTGGATCTGGAATTAACTCAGGACCAATTAAGATTTTACAGAATCTAAACAGACTGGGACCTCTTGAGAACATAGATTTCGTCGGCCTCTGACAGTGCCTACCACTATTCTTTCACTTTTTTAAAGCAATGAATTGTTAAAACTTTATGTCACTTAATATCTCTGTGCCTCAGTTACTTCATCTGTAAAAATAGGGATAATAGGCATTAGAAGGATGTCTAACATGGTTAAGTACTGAATAAAGGTTAGTTTCTTCATGATCACTGTCTCTTGGAACCCCATATTACCAGTACTTGACTGATCAAACTGGCTGCTTGTTTGAAGGGTTTGGAAATGTGGGAAGGAGTGGAAAAAGGAATATGTGGGCTGAAGTGCCAGATTCTCACCAACACTGAAAAGAAACACAGCCTAGTAAAAGTAACTGGGATTCTTGATTTCAAGATGGCATAGCACTCTAGAAATGACAGATAAGATTTTTATAGACAAGCACAGATCTGCACATATACATCCATACTAACAAGCAAAAAAGGGAAATTGTCAGTGGAGCAGAATCAAAGACTACCACATGGAATTAGACTGAAGAGCAAACTCAATGCAAAAACACATGGAAAATGTTACCACAAAAATGTGATCAACATCAAAGGTGCTCTGGACCTGGAGGAAAGGGGAACTGAGCAGGACAACCACCTGGAGCAACTGATCAGGCGCCAGCACCTTAGCCAGGCTGAATGATGAGAGATTATCCACCTGAATAAAATTGGAGAGTCTTGAGCACAGAGATGGAGAGAGAAGGCAATGTCCATGTACCCGACTTTGAAATGTCCTGCCCATCCTTAACTGCCTCTGAAAGATAGTATAGAGTGCAAATTTCTACTCTTCCCATGAAAAGAAGTGGATACTAGTGTTAGAACTTTAAAGATGAGAATACAATCAAGACTCTAAAAGTCTGAGTACCAGATACACCATAAAAAAAAAGAGGTACAAACAGGAAAACTACCTGAAGAAATAGTTGACAGAACAGATCAACAAGTCTTCAAAGTACTAGCATTGCCAAGAAAAACAGGTGAAAGGCCTCTAGAGAGACCTTAGAGATGGAATATAAAATTTTCATATTTAAAAACAAAATCCAACAGCCGAATTAATGTTCAGAGCTAAAAACCAAAATCAGTGGGTTGGAAGCAGTCCACAATTCAAAGGAATCCAGAGTGATGAAAAAAACAAACCAGAATTGGGGGTTAACGAGTGAGATGAGAGAATGAACAGAGGGCTATATTTGAAGAAATGGTAGCCAAAAAATTATATTAATGCTAAGATTTTGAGAACTCGAGTGTCAAATGGGAAAAAAACCATAAAGCATACAGCACATCACAATGAAAATATCCTCAAGTTACCAGAGAAAGAAGGATATGATGATTGCAAAGGAATGATAATCAGATGGACATAAAGCAAAACAGTGCAGGGACGCGGTGGCTTCAAAGAGCTCAGAGGAATATTAGAATTCCTAGATGGCCTCTAAGATTTTTTTAAGGGGTCAGGACATGTTTTATTATACGAAAAAACAGATACCAACAGACAGCAGGACAGCAAGCACTGTGACGATTGTAGGAGGCAGCTGGGGAGTAGCTAGGAACCAGTATGGCACTGTCTGGATTGGGAGACCACTTGGACACTAAGCCACAGGAAACTTGTAAGCAAAGAGGACTTCCACCTCCTTAGAGCACACTTGCTTAATGAAAACTGAAGGAGTGAAAGGATTACAAAGTACAACTTCAGTAACTGGCTGGTTGGAGAGTTGTTTCTGGACAATAAAAGCAAGTGGGAAACAGCAGATTAGTGAATGTCTGCACCAGCAGCAGGCCCTAGACCACCAGCTTATGTGAGAGCACTTAACGGTGCATGGCCACAGCAAGCCACTGGGTGTGCCAGCGTGGATGCACTTTCCAGGGGGATGTAAGGGAGACTGCCAATATACCAAGTGCTCAAGCTTACTAGGAAACAAACACCAAGAGGCACGGACTCTAAAAACAGAACCAGTATGCCATGTGGGTAAGTCTGCTGCCAAGATTTACCGCTCAAAAAGGAATGTAGAGAAAGATGTTAAGCAGAAGGCAAGATGGCAAGCATAATTCTAAACTCTTCTCAAAAGATATAACTATAATTGTGAAAGTTAGGTTTTAATATGTATGTGTGCCTGGCACATGTAGATGTTCCAGTAGTGCCAACTCTTGTTTTAATAGAAATATTTTTAAAATGGAGCATTTTAAAGCAAAGGCCGGACAATTCACCTTTTTCTTCTAAAAGCAATTCACCACCCTCTTTATCTTCTAAAAGCACATCATATATTTTGAAGAAAACCACGTAAGTGATGCTTTTTTATTGAATTTTACTCAAAAGTTTTCTTCATACTTAACATGTTTCTTTTTTTTTATTGTTTTGTAAGGTTGCAATGGACTCTTGAAACAATGGGCAATATATGACATTTCAGTCTAATTCCACACATTTCTCTTAGTCTGTTTTATTTATAATAACTTTCCCAGCCTTTGGGTTCTTGCTTTCCCAAATCCTGCCCTAAATTCTATCCTAAAACACTCAGTACCTCTCCTGCCTTCCCTTTTAATTTATTCATTCAGTAACTTCATGGAGGTCCAGTTATGCCAGACATAGACATAGTGTTACATATATCTTAGGGACACAGTGGTGAGCAAAAACCAGCATGGTGCCTGCCTGTGATGTAGTTTTATAGGCATTATCTCCACAACTGCAGCTAGTGTGCAGACAGAAGTACTATTGAGAGAAGTTAATAAGAATAAGACAACTCTAGGAAAGGCTTTCCCAGATAAAGCAATAGATTTCAGCTAATAGAAGTAGCTGACGGCAAAGGGAAGGAAAAAATGGTGCATATGAAGGCAAAAGGAAGCAGGACGAATTTGTCAACAACAACAGCAGTAGTGTAGAGTAAGGAAGCACAGTGAAAAGTGCACCATGAACAGGTAGGAGCCAGCCTACATAGGTAGGGCTTCCGATTAAGAGTATTTCCTGTGTCAAATACTGGAAGGGAATGGGGTTAGGGAGCAGGTATGATGTCATTAGGTTTGCATTTTCAAAAGATTGCTTAGTACAGGGATTGCAGGGAAATAATTGATTAGGCAATTTCGGTGGTATAGATAAGGGATCATTAAGCTGGACTGAGAGTAGTAGAGATGAAGACAGTAACAGATGTGAAACAGATTGGTAAGACTGCATTGAAAATGTTTTGATACGAGAATTGGAGGGTGGATGAAGAAGGCTACTGTGGTTGTGCTACTGTTCTTCTCTCATCTGTCCACTCAAAGAATAATAAACTTCAATTTGTCATAATTTCAGACTCAGAAAACTTGGCAGTAGTACAAAGAAGTCCTGTGTACCCTTTACTCAGATTCCCCAAATGTTAACACTTACCACATTTGCTTTTATCTTTCTGAATTCCAATGAAATTAAGTTGCTGGCATGATACCCCTCTAAATACTTTCCAAAATAAGTAAAAGGGCATTCTCTTATATAGCCACACTGATCAAAATCAAGAAATTAATTCTAGTAGCTAACTACAGACCTTACTCAAATTTCATCAATTATTCCTATGATGTTCTTTATAGAAAATTCTGATCACTCTGTATTCAGTTGTCAGTTTTCATTATATCTGAAACAGTTTCATTGTCTTATCTTTTATGACTTTGAATATTTCGATGAGTACAGGCCCTTAAATTGGCATTGTCTTTTCTCTACGTCCTTGTTATTCTAAGTCAGCATTGCTGTCACAACTGCCAGCTATAATGGGCAGTCCACAGTAAATCCAAAGTCTGGAGAACACATACCACTATTTACCTTCACACAATCTACCCTACACATATACCAGGCCATTTGTGTGTACTTGAACACATTGCACTGTCTCATGGCTCCATGACAAGTCACGTGTTTGTTTCCATTTTAAAACTTTGTTACTCAATATGCCCCAATAGCATTTGAGTCACCTAGGACCTTGTTATAAATGCAGAATCTTGGACCCCATTCTAGAATTGCTGAATCAGAATTGGCATTCCAACAACACGGCTAAATTCCATTTAAGTAGAGCTATACATCACTGTCTTACTGGAGTTCATCTTGCTCTTTTCCTATCACTCTTAACCTCTCTTCCCCTGCCTTCCTCTAGGCAGAGTTATACACTTCCTCTTCTTTTTAGAACATTTTCATTATATATGTACCCATTCACGTCTCAATAATTGTGTCTGCTACCCATTACAATTTCTTTGATTTCCTGATTCACCTTTGATTCTTCACTTAACGCTCTACCTGGCACAGAGTAGACACTCAATGAATGTCTACTTTTACTTAGTTCTCTAGAAGTCACTAACAGTAAAATTAATGACTAGCGAGTTAAAATATTTATACAGGATGAAACCTAAGTAGTGCTTATTTGGGTTGGGAGTGGTAGGACAGGAGAGAAGTGGATACAAAGAATACTTCATTATTTGCCTAATAATACAGCATTCAACTCAAATGTCCTTAGTTCTTAATTTCCCATTACTAACATTTCATTACATTACTGAGACATTACTATTAATTCTATGCCTAACACATTTACACTGATCTATTTTTTTTACAGTCAGATAAGAGCAACATTAGAATAAATATAATCACCTCACCTCACTAACATATAATTTCATTTTTGTATATTTCCTTTCAATAATACATTTCATACTTCAAGTATAATTTTATTTGAATATATGTGAAATGTTTTTTATCTGATAACTAACTCTTCATTGTTATTTTTTGAGATGGTCGCCTAACATTCTTCGATTAAATATAATTTAACTATTCCCTAGCCATTAGAGCTGTCATATTATTTCTATTAAGGACATTTTTGAAATAAATTATTTCATGCATGCATTTTTCCTACTTTTAAAAAAGTTTAGTCTCAGGATAAATTCTAAAGAGAATTAAATTATGAAAAAGAACCAGAACATAACCTATATTTTTCTATTATTTCTTTATTCTTTTTTCCTAAACATAAACAATTGTTCCTTGTCCTAAGCACTTTAAATTTACTGTGGGAAATTAAAAAAAAAATGGAGACTAAGATAATGAACTCCCACGTACCTATCATTCAACATCAAAAATTATAAATTGGTAACCAATCCTGTTTCGTCCCCCACCATTTTTTGCTAAAAGTGTTTTAAAGTAAATCCCACACATATCATTTACATGTACTCATATGTCAGCTTGAATCTCCTAACAGATACAGTTTGTGTATTTATATAAGCACATGCATTATCACATCCAACAAAATGAACAATTCACTGATGTCCAACATCCAGTCCAGGTTCAAATTTCTCTGTCTCAAAAGTTGTGCCTGTGTTGGTGTGCAGGTGTGTGTATGCACAGCTGAGTTCAAATCAGGATCCCCAAAAGGCCTACATGTTGCCTCTGACTGCTAAAAAGTAGCATTTTTACATGTATCATACATAAAAGTAAAGCCTTTTTTTTCCTTTTAGATTACTTAGCATTCTTTGATAAATGTTTCCATCCTTATATGAGTTTAAGATATTATTGACCCTGGCAGTGTGGCTCAGCTGGTTGGAGCATTGTCCCGTTAACCAAAAAGCTGTGGGTTGGATCCCCAGACGGGTCAGGGCACGTGCCTGGGTTGCAGGTTTGATCCCCAGTCGGGATGTGTACGGGAGGCAGCAAATTGATGTTTCTCCCATATTGGTATTTCCCTTTCTCTCTCTAAAGGCAATGAAAACAATGGTCCTCAGGTAAGGATAAAATTTTTTAAAGATTTTATTTCTTTTTAGAGAGGGAAGGGAAGGAGAAAGAGAAACATCAATGTGCAGTTGCTGGGGGCTGTGGCCTGCAACCCAGGCATGTGCCCTGACTGGGAATCGAACCTGTGATGCTTTGGTTCGCAGCCCGTGCTCAATCCACTGAGCTACGCCAGCCAGGGAGTATAAAATTTTAAAAAATAAAAAGTAATTTTAAAAAGATATTTTTGAAAGCTGTATATTCCACTACATTAGATAGCTAACCATGTCTATTGTGCTCAAGTTGTTTCTAATTTTTTACTAACACAAATATACTAAGTAAATATGTTATAAATAAAGGTGGTTCTATATTTAAGATTAAACTATGTTCTTGGAAATGGGTTTATTGAATCAGAATACAGAGTTGACAGGTTAGTAATTTATTGTGAGCAAGTATATAAGTAGTTGTTTTCATTTTCCTCAATGGTCTTATTTTAAGAAGTAGATACTTTGAAGGTCTTATAAATGCAATTCACAATACTTCCCAGAAGGCTTATATCAATTCTTAGTGGTACCTCAAATATATGGAGGGTCCTATTTTAGCTACAGTCTTACCAAAATTGATGATTATAATGTTTAAATTTATTAATATAACCAGAAAAAGGAGTCTGGCATATAAGTATTCACCGAATACAAATAGTTTTTCTAATTCATAAGATAGTTTTTACATTAATTTTTTAACTCATCTGGAATGTATTTGAATGTTTATCCATCTTAAATTTGTTTTAAGTTAGAGGTCTCATTTTATCTTTTCCTAAAAGTCATTATTTAATGCCACTAATTACTACAGAAACAGCAGTTTGAGCATGTGCTCTGAGCCATATTGCTTAGATTTGAATCCTAGCTCTGCCACTACTCAACTGTGATCTGGGGAAAGTCAGTCAAAGAGAAAAGTAGTACTTGCTGTACAATATTGCAGAGATTAAAGCAAACAGATATATAGCCCTTCAATTGGTACTGGCATATAAGGAGTACTTCCTAATTGTTCTTTATTATTTATTGACTAGGCCATCCTTTCCAGCTGATAGGAAGCACCACCTTATCATATAATGAACCCTTTGGTCTGTCTCTAGGCCTTTTGTTTCATTTCCTTGATCTGGCTTCCATCAGCACCAACATGTCACCACATGTATTTCTTCTTATGCAGTCTAAACTGAGAATGCATGTAAATGGGTCTATGCAAAATGCACCAATTTAATTTTTTTCCAATCAAAATAAGAAACTAGTATGATCTCATTTCTATTAAGTTCTGAAGGTTGACAGCAAAAGTAATTTTGCTCCTATGAAGGTTAAAAAATCATTTTTTCATAAAATACAAGAGCAACCAATTTCACCATTGAGTAAAAGTAAAAACTGGATTCTTGTTTAAATTAGTCCAAAGTAGTATTTAGGAACTTAATAGTTATAGGCTGCTGCACTGACACCATGACAACCCAAACTGTAGGGTTGGGTCTGGTTTTGTTTTGGTTTTCAATATCTAGTGCTTATGGATTTAGCTCTGGAAATGTTGTAACTGTAAGGCAAGGATCTGATTGGATTCCACCATGGGTATGCTCCTTGGGTTGGATGCCGGAGGGTGAGGCACATTTTGCCAGGCCCGTGTCAACTACCTAGTAGTCATCAAGGTCAAAAAATTTATCTTTTCCTCCTTGGTATTCCATTCCCTAGAAATCTACACGGTACCACAAGATACCTCTAATTTCACCAAATCCTTTCACAAAGTACGATCTTTCTTGTGACTTATCTGTGACAATTCCCAGTGTAGCATAAATTTTTTATAGTTGTTTGCAAACCGTTCCAGCAAAGGCATGCTCTAGTTCATGTTTTTGTCCTCTTTGCCTGTGAAAAGAGATTTACCCATCTCTTCTGGAGTTAGAGAATTTCCTCCTCTTCTGTGCCTTGGCAGTGAAGAACGTATCTCACTACATTCAGATTTTCATGGCCTATTAGAATTTCTACAGCTCCCATTTCTAAAGCCTTTAGTGTATCTTCAACTCCAAAACAGTACTTGCCATGTCCTGGCTGATTTCATCAAAGTATCATTCTAGTAATTCACTCTCTTGAATAAATTTCACGTTGAAGAGTACTTCAGTAGATAACTCATTAGCTTGGTGGAATCCATTTTCACCACCACAGAATGTATCAGATAATTTTAAAACTTTTGAATGCACCCTCTGATCAAACATATCAGATTGACTTAGTTCAGCTTTAAAGTCAACTGATCCAGCTAAAACAAGACCAGCCCCATTCACTTTGTCCCTGGAAGTAGACAGCTGCATAGCAGTCTCAGCTGCTTTCTGAACATAGTTAATGTCACTTTTCCATTCTTAAATGGGCAAAACTCAAGGCTGACTGACCTCTACCATATTTCCTTGGGGAATTCAGAGTGAATTTGTGTAGGATTTCACAGGTGTTTCCTTGGAGTGTGCCAAAAAGTGCACCACTACCATCTATTACAATGAAGCCAAACTTGCTACCCTCTGGTGGTAGCGCTGTAAGAGCCTCTGGATGGAATTTGTTGTCACGCAAATACAATGATGCATTAATTGGTTTGAAACTTTCTTTTCCTTTCCTTCTTCTGTTATAATTGTACCACAGTAAACAACCAGGCCATTTGGAGGTGCTTTGTTATAAAGTTTGAGACTTTATTGTACAGATGTAAGGGCTCCCAGGATTGAAAGGCAGTTTGATTGTGACTTAATGTTAGAGACACAGTTCCAAACTCATCTGCTAACATTTTTGCCACTCCTGAAATCTGGTCTTTGGGAGGAATGGTCAGTGATTTCATGCCTGTGCATCATCGCAGGCCACCTCCAAGCTTCTTGATTTTCCAGATCCACACATCCCTGTCCCCAGCACTGGGCCATCTGCCATCTTCTCACTGCCTCCGCCCTAAGGCCCAGGCCTGGGAGGCTGCAGTTCCTCACTGCCAGCTCCACAGGACTTGAAGGAGTATAGCTTCGTAATACAGTTTGATATCTGACACCTTCTTATTGATTTTTTAGTTTTTATTGGCCACTCAAATATTCTCTGAGATAAACTTCTGAATAATTGTTTCATTATAAGAATACCTATGTGATTCTGACTAGAACTACATTATAAATTAATTTGGGGAAAAGGGACATCTTAAGTTATTTAAAACTGTCTTTTGACAGGAATGGGGTATTTCTCTCCATAACAGCACGTCGTCTTATGTTCCTCAGTAAACTTTTGATGTTTTCCTCATATAGGCCCTTGTTAGGTTTATTCCTAGATATATTTTAATGTGTGTAGGGTAACATTCCTTTACATATTCTAACTTGTTATTACTGGTATTTATAAGTTAATTTATAAACTTTATTTTAAAATCTGGTACTTTTCAGAATTCTAATTCTAAGAGGCATTCAGTTGATTCTTAAGTTTTTGAGTAGATGATTATTTCTTCCTGAAATAATTTTATCTTAAAAGTAAAACATTTTTATGACACTTTTAATACTGATGTTTTAGCTTTGCAGATAGTAAAAATATGTTGATACTTTTTTCTGATAGCTTCCAAGCACAATGTCCCCACCCCCATTCAGAGTACTCAGAAACATTTCATTATAATTTTTCAGGTTTTATTTTATAATTTTAGTTTTTTACTTGAAATTCTTGAACCAGTTAGAATTAATTCTGATACATAATATGAAATGACTGTGCAAATGAACTTTCCCCCAAAGACTAACAATATTCTTTAGTGAATAGTTCTCCATTTTCTCACTGATTTCACTTATATAATAAAGTATAAGCTGTTAGTCTACCTCATGGGTCTACTTTCTTAAATGTAAGTAAAACTGAATCTAAGCTAATAATTATAGGTTTTTTGTCATACTTCCATAAGTGGTTGTGCTAGATTCTCTCAATACTTTTTCTAGCAATTCTTTTTATATCTTCTCTTTATTTTTCCCAATGGGCTTTACAGTTATTTTGTTAAGTTAATCAAATTCTATTAGAATTCCTAATTATACTGCATTAAATATTTAAACCAATAGGGAGAACTTACATCCTTATTAATCTTACTGTCCAGGAATGCTGTTTATCCATATTTATTTAAATTTCTTTTTTTATTTATCAGTAGTATTTCATAATTTCCATTCAGTAAGTATCACACATTTCTGGTTAGGATTACTCCTGTGTATTTTCTGTGTGTGTGTGTGTGAAAAGTGAATATTAAAAATTAAAGATTTACATTTATTCCTTTGATAAGTTTTATTTCTTTCAAAAGCAAAAATAGTATATGAAAAATATAAAAGGTATATATATAAAGTACAAGATCTGTAAATGACATACCAGGGGACGGAGATAGGATACAGTCTCCTACAAATTTATTTTCGGCAAGATCTCCTTTTATTTCAGTCTTTTTTAACAATGTTTCAAAGTGAAAATGGAGAGGCACATCTGGAAAAATAAGTTAAAAAACCATATTTTCAGTGAACACTACTCTTTATAGATTCATTAAGATTGCTTTCTTTCCATAAATAGCACATACCTTATAAGCTTAGAAAAATAAGGAAAAGCTTAAAAAGTCACAATTCTCACAAGTGGTAGAATATTCTTTCAAACATATAGGTAGTGGTATTTTGGAATTGCTGATTGAATGTTCTAAATAAATAAACATGATGAACAACTAAAATAGTACATAGATGAACAGAATTGTAAATATTCACAAATGAAAACAGATGTACCCAAAATGTCTTTAGTCAAACATACAGCCAAACCTGGGGACTCTTTTTAAGATCATTCTATCCCATCTCCAAAACCTTTGCATTGGAAATAATGAGGTTTCCAAAAGATAAAATAGATGGCTTTAATTACTTGAAGGAAAAACTTTTCAGATGCCACTTTTTATGAAAATGTCAATTTTTACATTTTCTTAGGTTACCAGTATTATGAATCACAAAATGAATCTTTTACAAGTATTGAAGCCTATTGACAAGATAGCTCTCATTAAAGAGAGACATTCAAGTCACTGTTTGCATTCTATATTCTCACAACCAAAAGAGAAGCTAAGTAGTAAGATGTGCTTCACATTTATCAAGGGTTATTTTTTAAATCAAGAACACAAAAACAAATTCATCTTAAAAAGCACTTATTAAGAGAAACCTAACCTTTTTCCTAGGAAACATAATTTTATAAAGCAGTTGATATACTGGACATGTTACTGAGAGAAGGTATTTATTTTTTTAAGAAAACTATGAACACATAGCAGGATAGACCTAGGAAGGGTCTGAATTTTAAACAAAGAAGCATCTCTCCCTCAAATGATGTATTTTGATGGCAGATCCATACTAAAGTGTGAAAAAATATGGAAAAAAAAAGGGTTCATGAGTATCATCATGGAGGCTGGCTGAAACATTTCAGGATTCTGATATTTCCAATTACCAAAACATAAGTTTGTTTCTCCAAAGAACTAGCACTTACTTTCATAAAGAGACTATCATCTATTCTACCATTGTTCTTCATGAGTTGTGAGAAAACATGATATAACTAGGGAAGGTTCTTGTTCTACCCAAATACCTTCCTTAGCACCCACACTGTTGCTGGTGGGCTTTCATCAAAATTCTTCATAACACTTTATTATACGTATTAGTTTACATTTCTATTGTCTTAAACTAGACTGCAAGTACCTTGAGGGATTTATTTATATTTATACTCCTAACTCCTATTTAGTACCTAGTATACAGTACTAGGTGTTCAGATTTTTACTAAATGAACACAAGAAGAAAAGAATAATCCTAATTAGTAGGTGAGAAAGATAATCTTATTATAGGGGGCATAAAAGGATTGAGATAAAGGACTAGCTCTCAGGGTTATATCGTCAGAGCAAATGTACTAATAAGAAACAGGCAGTGAAGAGTAAAAGTTAGGAATATGGCTCTGGAGGATGACTATCTCAGACCAAATCCTACCTTTATCACTAATTATCTGTGTCATCCCAGATGAGTAATTTAATATCTCCAACATTCTCGTATGTATCTAAGATAGAGGACAATAGTGCCTACCATCATAGAGCTGTAAGAAATAAGAAAGGGTAACATGCTTTTATATGGCCCAGTGTACACTAAGACCAAATGCTAGCTGCATTACTATTATATTTATTAGTTTCTTTCTATTAAGGTTTCCTCAAAGATGTAATCAAATAGTTCTTGCCAGGAACTCACTTCAAAATATGAAGTACTTAAGACACCATTTTAATTCTGGTAAAAACCAAAGTAAGATTCAGAGCAGGGATAAGTACAAAGACTAGTGCTTTACAAAGAGCAGCAGTCCCTGGACGATTAGGACCAAAGGCTGAAAGGAAACGAAAGCCCATTTGAGATATTCCTATAAAGAGAAGAACCTGAGATAACCAGAAGGTAAAATGTTTGTTTGTTTGTTTCTTTTTTTTTTTTAAAGCTCAGTATGTACTTTAGTTCTTAGATAAGACGGGAAAGGTTCCAACAGAAGCCAGTAACTGGAACCTTAAAACCACTTTGGGATGTGGGGATGTATATGTCTCATTTACCCTGTTGTAGATTATAGATATTCTCAGGCTGTGACTTAATTCCTCTATGAAAACTGTTTAGTTATAATATCCAGGATAATTGATAACTAAAATGTTATCAGATTCCTTGTATTTATAGGATTAAATTTCACTTAGAAAATATTCAGTTACTTAGAAAATTTCTATAAGGGGGCTTACCTGATGGCAATGATAGAACAGAGTGGAAAGAAGAATCTAGCTCTGATACATGTTCTCTGAATATTTGAGACTTTGAATTGTGTTCACAGGTACTCCAAGTTGAAGCTGACTGCAGACAAGGCATTTGTGTAGTATTTAAAAACACAGTTTCTTTTGAAGGCAAAGTCTGCAAGAAAAAAAAACATCATTTAAAGACTTCATTTTTTTTCCCCTTGAAAACTGAGAAAGAGAGAATGTAACAGTTATAGCACAGTATCTGAATAACAGAGAAAGAAGTCCTGGCTTAAGTCACCTTGGAGAAAGACCTTTAAAATGACAGGGTGAGAGAAGTTACTTAAGGCCATGAATGTGATGAGCCTTGACTATTCCTTTTCAGTTTTTCAAAATGAAGAGCAACGTCTATAAAAATGGGTCTTTTTTCCATCTTGTAAAATAACAATGAGGAGAAATGAGTTTGAGAAACTTTGGGTAAAAAGAAAGTGGTTACACTCCAGATTAGTGAGAACTCTAGGAGATCGTGAGCAAGGACTATGGTAAGAACTGTGCATATTCTTTGCCTCGTTGCAACCTATCACAACCAATGAGTGAAACTTAAATTTCTGCCTTAAATTCTACTGACAGACAATATCTTCAATGGAATAACAGTGAAGTACTATGAGTATTTTACATGTTTACATTAAATTTAATTTAAAGTAAAACGTTAAAAAGATATGCATGAAATATGCAATACATTACATGAGTCTGAGGCTTTTAAGATAAAGATTTGAGTCCAGGAACCTCAAGAAAACCATGTTAACTAAATCAAAAAAGTATGAATGCTGACCAAATGAATTTTAACTTATTTGCTTAAAAAAAAATTAAAAAGTGAATAAAACTTCAAGTGCATGTATGCCTGAGACTATTTCATTGGAAAAAAAAAGTCCCTGTTAATGTATGCTAAAATTTATCACATAATGACTTCTGTTTACATTTCATTGGCCAGGACTTAGGTCAGATGGTCACACCTAGTTACAAGGAAGGCTAGGAAATGCAGTCGTTATATTCTGGGTGATCTAGTAAACAGATGAGTTTTTATAAAAAGATACAACATGTGGATACATGATTATAAGAATGTTGAGTTATTTCCAAGATTTATTTTAATTATATGTATAAATATATAGGAACAGTTAGTTGCTGTTTCTTACATTTACAAGACGCACTGGTATTTTTGACTCATTATAGAATTATTTGCTCTTTCTTGATGTAGTTCAGAAAGGTATAAGGAACACTTATTTGAAATTACAAAGAGAAAAATGTTAATTTCGCTTTTTCCATATATGGCTAGAGCATTATGAATAAAAGTTAATAAAATCTGAATATTTACCATATAATTAGTTTTCTCTTGAAATTTTTCCAAATCCGGGAAACCCATTAGCCAATTTGAAACTATCCTAAATAATTATGGAGACAAGTGAGGGGCATCTAGGAAAAGGCCTTTTTTTTCCCTGCAGAGAAAGTGAAGCCCAGGAGGCTGAAAAGGAATGGATGGAGAAATAAGAGAAAAACCAGGAGATTCTTGCCAATAAAAATGCAAATGTCTAGAGGGTGTGATCAACAATACCATATGGTGCATAAAATTCAAGTCAAATCCTGGAAAATACTCATTAAATTTTATAACTTCAATAATGAAACATTTCATATGTACAAAAGAATATATAATTTATATTTTTTAAAATAACTTAAAAAATGCCTATACTCACCATCCTACTTTACGAAACAGAACATTACCAATACCTGTGATGTCTTTTCCCTCTTACACTGCCCACACAAGGCTGTAAAAGAGACTGCTACTACATTGCCACTTTCCTCCTGATACCTGTGCTGTCTCCCTGTTCAAAGCTCCTGATTTTTGGCTGGGCTCGTTTGTTAAGCTTTCTTGCATTTAAAAATGACTGAGTTCTAGCCAGAACATCGTGAAGAGAAGTCATGTGTGCAATGTCCAGGAAGTGATCTTAAGAAAGTCACTTACTCCTTCATTCTTCCACCGTGATACCTGTAACAGCTGTGGTGGTGAGCCTCTGTGCCCACGTGGGTGAGGGTAATGCAGAAACCATTAAACAGGCAGGAGGAGCCTGGCTCCTAGGTAACCGTGTAAAGCACAGCTGTCAGGACTAGAATATTTTCAATCTACTACAAGACAAATAAATTCACATCCTGTTCATGTCACTATTTGGGGTTTCTGTCATTTGCAGCTAAACCTGTATCTTAACCAATACAACATGCCTCCTTAATCATATTTCTCCTACAATACCCAGGAGTAACTGCTATCCTGAATTTTATTATTTTCATAACCTTTCCAAATATTTACTGCTTAAATCTGTATGCTTTAAAAATGTAGAAGGAATAATATTAAGCATATTTTCCTGCTTTACTACTCAAAATTATGTATAATCAATTCATCAGTTCTCCTGTTTATAAACATCTCGGCTATTTTTTGTTTTTATTATTAGGGACAATGCTGGTGTAAATATCACTATACAAGAGTGGTCAAAAGTAAGTTTACAGTTTGTATGAAAATAATACAAATAAATAATACAGTAATTAATATTAATTATTTTCATACTCACAACTGTAAACCTACTTTTGTCCACCCCTGTATTTGTGCCCTGACACATGGGCATAAGAATGTCTCTAGCGTGCGGTGATAGAAATAGAATTACTAGGTTATACAAATGCATGAATTCACATATTCAACTTGACTAGATGATACACTGTATTAAAAAGCACTGGTAACTAACTGACACTTCAGAGCAGATCTTAGGTCTCATTGCTTCGGACCCATGCCAACACAGTTATTGTCAGACTTCTTATTTTTGCCAGCCTCAGAGCATACAAATAGTATCTCATGGTTAAAATACACATTACTGTTTATTTTGAGCACCTTTTCATGCCTATAATTGGCCATTCGTGTTTCTTTCTTTAGGGAAACACATTCTTGCTGATCTTTTTATTGGGATGTCTTTTTCTTATTGATTTTAAAAGTTCACTTTATGCTTCTAGAAAGTTCTATATATTGCTCCCTGTCTGAGCTTCTTTTCACTTTCTTTGGTATCTTTTAATCAACAGATATTCTTAGCTTAAATGTTTCCTTTTATAAATATCTACCATTAGAGGTGCCAGGCCCATTCAAAGGGGAAAAATAGCCTCATCAACAAATGGTGCTAGGATAACTGGATATTCACAATTAGGAAGCAAAAGAATGAAGTTGAACTCCTACCTAACTCCATATTACAAAAATTAACTTGAAATGGATCAATGACCTAAATATAACAGCTTAATGCCATAAATATCTTAGCAGAAAACATAGAATAAATCTTCATTATACTGGCTTAAGCAATAGAGTCTTAGGTATGACATCAAAGCACAAAAAAACATAATTGGACTTCATCAAAATTAAAAACTTGTATATCAAATGTTATCAAAAATAAAAACAGAACCTGCAGAATGGCAGAAAATATTTAGAAAATATATACCTGATAAGGGACTAGTACCAAGAATATGTAAAGAATTCTCGTATCTCAAAAAAACAACTCAATTATAAAATAAGCAAAGAAAAAAATAAGCAAAGGACTTAAATATTTCTCCAAACAAGATACACAAATGGCCAACAAGCACATGAAAACATGCTCAGTATCAACAGTCAGGGAATGCAAATCAAAACCACAGTGAGGTACCTCATCACACCCACTAGGATGTCTATATTTTTTAAAAAAGGAAGTAATTAAGTGCTGTTAAGGAATAACAAATGTAGAAATTATGGGACCCTCATACATTGCTGATAGAAATTTAAAATAGTTCAGCTGGTGTGGAAATTAGTTTAGTGTTTCCTCAAAAAAGTTAAAGCGTAGAATAATCTGCTCTTGCATTTTAACATAAATAGTAGCATATGAACTGTTTTATATCTTGTCTTTTATCCCCCGGTAAATGGTACATCTTAGAGACCTTTCAACATTAGTTTGTGCAGAGCTTCCTAGTTCTTGTTTATAGTATTCCAGTGCATGGAGACTCTAATGTATTTAACCAGTTGCTAATGAGCATCTGGGTTATTTGTAGTTTTTGCTTTTACAAGCAACGGTGCAATAAATTATTTCATATCATATATAAATTCATATTTAAAATAATTTGAGGTAGAATTTACATTTCATAAAACTAACCATTTTAAAGTTAACAATTCAGTGGCCCTTAGTACATTTACAATGTCGTGCAACCACCATCTGTAGTTACAAACATTTTTTATCACTCCAAATAAAACTCCTTACCCGCTAAAAGCAATTTCTCCCTATTACTTCACATCCCTAGCCCCTGGCAACCACCAATCTCTCATTATGGAGTTATTTATTTTGAGTATTTCTTATACATGGGATCACACAGTATGTGACCTTCTGTGTCTGACATTTTTCAGTTAGCATAGTTTTTGAGGTTCATCCAGGCTGCAGCATGTGTTGGTACTTCATTCTTTTATGGCTGGATAATACTCCATTGTGTGTATATACCACACTTTGTTTATCCACTCATCCACTGATGGATATTTGGACTGTTTCCACGTTTTGACTATTGTGGCTAGTGCTGCTATGAACTCTGTGTGTATGTTCTTGTTTATAAACGTGTTTTTCATTTTGGAGGGATATACAGGCATACCTGGGAAATATTGTGGGTTCAGTTCCAGACCACTGCAATAAAGGAAATATCACAATAAGTGAGTCACACAAGTATTTTGGTTTCCCAGTGCACGTAAAAGTTATGTTTATACTATACTGTAGTCTATTAAGTGTGTAATAGCATAGCATTATGTCTTAAAAAGCAATGTATATACCTTAATTTATTACTTTATTGCCAAAAATGCTAACCATCATCTAAATCTTCAGCAAGTCATAATTTTTTTTTTTTTTTGCTGTTGGAGGGTCTTACCTTAAATTTGTAAAAAAAATGCAACACCTGTGAAGTGCAATAAAGTGAAGCACAATAAGACAAGGTATGCCTGTACATGGAATTCATCCATGTTGTTGCATGTTTCTGTATACACTGTGATATAGAACTTCATATATCAATATATTTATTACAGTGATTCATACAATTGTAATTATATGAATAGCTCAAACTGGACTGTTTACAGTTTGAAGGGACTATGAATAGTGCTTGCCCGAACACTAATACACCCGTCCTGTTGACGCACAAATGACGCTGTTCTAGGATATCATTCTAGAAGCAGAATCTTAAGTTACAAGTGTGTTTATCTTCAACTTGACTAGGAAATACCAATTTGCCAACATACTGTACCAATTACTCTCCCACCAGCACTGTGTTGCTGTAGCTCTACATCCACACCACTACTTGGTATTATTTTATTTTTGATAATTTTCCAATCTAGTGGGTGTAAGGTGGTATATCTTGTTTTTTTTTTTTTAATCTGATTTCTTTCAAATTACCGACACTTTTTAAATTTGTTGGATGGGCAGAATCTCTCTTTTATTAAGTGGCATGTTCA
This sequence comes from Phyllostomus hastatus, assembly GCF_019186645.2. Lineage (NCBI taxonomy): Eukaryota > Metazoa > Chordata > Mammalia > Chiroptera > Phyllostomidae > Phyllostomus > Phyllostomus hastatus. The sequence continues at coordinate 15,152,689 of NW_025333583.1, read as the reverse complement.
AGTCTTTTGCTCATTTTTAATTGGTTGGCATTTTTCTACTTTAGTAATTCTTCATATTCCAACTATGAGTTCTATGGTTGTTACATGTGTGGCAAGTACCTTCTCTCCCACAGCTACTTGTGTCTCACTGTCTTTTGAACAGAAATTCTGCATTTTAATGTGGTCAGTTTCACAACTTCGTGGTTTATTAGAATGTTTTCCTACTTTGAGATCATCATATATTCTGTAGTATCTTCTAAAGTGCCTTTTAATGTTTCCTTTTATATTTAATTCTATAATGCACCTCTGAATGATTATTGTATGTCATAAGGGACAGAGATTCAATTGTACTGTTCCCATTAGAATCACCAATTTCCCCATCACCAGTAACTTAAAAGATTACCCTCGCCTGACTGCTCTCTACTACCACCTGCCACTACCTGACTGACTACCACCTGTCTTAAATCAAGTGTCCATGTACACTGGCTCTGCCTCGGAGCTCTCTAAGACTTTACTGTTTATTTCTCCAGCACTACACCAATACCACACTGTCTTAACACTTATATATATAGCTTTAATATCTGGTAGAACAAGTCCCCCCAATGTATTCTTTGATATTGTTATATTTATTTTTAACCTTTGCATTGCCATATAAATTTTTCAATGAATTTGTCACATTCTGAAACAAGCAAAAACCAAAAAACTACACAAATACATAAAACGAACTACACTTTGAGATTTTAATAAGCATTGTATGAAAGCTATGAGGCAATATGAGAAAACTGACTTCTTGTAATATTATAGTATTCCTAATTATGAATATATAACCATTCATCTACCTCTCAATAATACCTCTAATAAAGTAGCATTAAATACCTCTCAATAAAGTTTTAGAAATTTTTCTGTAATAAATTTGTACAGCTACATATATTACAAAATACTCTAGCTAACTATATTACAAAGTACTTCACAAATTTTGTTAATATTGTAAATGTTATCTGACTGACTACTAATTTAAAAGTTAATATTATTTTTTTCTGAAAAATAATTTTACAAACTGATTATGACTCTAAATAATTCATCTGTTTATTCTTTTGGATTTTCTACAAAAACAATCTACAAATAACTATTTTGATCCCTCCATTCCAAATTATATATATCTTTTATTGTTTGTCCAACTGTGCTGGATCATCCTTACAGCAAAAGGTGGAATACAAAATGACAACAGTGGGCATCTTGTGTCATTCCCAACCTGAAAGGAAAAGCTCCCAGTGTTCACCATTAAGTGTGATGCTTAACATACACTTTTGTAGCTACCTTTAAACAATCAGATTAAGAAGCTTTTCTTTCATCACAGACAAAGCAGTTTTAAGAGGGAAGTTCATAGCTATAGAGGTCTACCTCTATAGGTAGACCTCTGTAGGAAACAAGAAAAATTCCAAATAATCTAACTCTACACCTAAAGGAACTAGAAAAAGAATAACAAACCCCAAAATACAGAAAGATGAAAATAAAGATTGAAATAGAAATATAACAGAAATTTAAAACAATAAAAAAATCAGTGAAACTCAAAGCTGATTCTTTGAAAAGATAAACAAAATAGACAACACTAGCCAAACTCATTAAGAAAAAGAGAGCAAGAAAAGTAACAACACCACAGAAATGTAAAGAATCATTACAGAATACTACAATTATATGTCAACAAATTCAACAATTTAGAAGAAACACATAAATTTCTAAATGCATATAACCTTCTAAGACTGAACCAGGAAGAAATAGAAATTCTAAATAGACTGATCATTAGCAATGAAATTGAGGGAATAATCTAAAACTCCTAGGAAATAAAACTCCAGTGCCAGATAGCTTCACAGGTGAATTCTAGCAAACATTTAAAGAATACCTATCCTTCTTAAAATATTTCAAAAAACAAGACGATGGAATGCTTTCAAACTCATTATATGAAGCCAGCATTAACATGGTTTGAAAACCAAAGATATTAATTACAAAAGAAAATTATAGGCCAATATCCGTGATGAACATATATGCAAACATACCTCAACATAATAAAGGCTACATATAACAAACCCACAGCTAATATCACACTCAATGGTGAAAATCTGAAAGCTTTTCCTCTAAGAGCAGGAACAAGACAAAGATGCCTACTATCACCACTTCCATTCAACAATAGTATTAGAAGTCCTAGCCATGACACTCAGACAAGAAATAAAAAGCATCCAAATCAGAAAGGAGGAAGTTAAACTCTCTTTACTTGCAGATGACATGATACTATATATAGAAAACCCTAACAAGTCCACCAAAAAACTATTAGAATAAATTCAATAAAGCTGCAGAATACATAGTCAATATACAGACATGTATTGCATTTCAGAGACTTCTGGTCAGGATGGAAGCATAGGTAGACACACTGCCTTCTTGCACAACCAAAAGAAGAAAAGCAACACATCAAAAAACCACTAGAACTGAAAGAAAATTGAACTGTATAGAAGTCTGATAACCAAGGAATTAAAGAAGAAACATCCACCCAGACCAGTAGGGGGGCAGAGATGAGCAGCTGGGCAGAGAGGACTCCTGGCGAGGCAGTGGTTGGAAAACTGGGGCAGGCAACGTGGTGGCAGGAGGGCCCAGGTAAGACTGGCTGGTGGACTGGGCAGTCCCATACTCGTGTGCAGACAAACTGGAACAAATGGGGGTGAGACACTGAGCAACCCAGGGTTGCAGTGTGGGGAAATAAAGCCTCAAAATCTCTGACTGAAACACCTGAGGGTGGGGGGACTGCAGCAGCAGGAGAAACGCCCAGCCTCACAGGAGAGTTCATTGGGGAGACCCCCAGCATCCTAGGATGTATATAAACCCACCCTCCCAGGAAGCAGCACCAGAAGGGCTAAATTTGCTTGTGGGAAATGGGTGAAGTGACTGAAAACAGGCAGAGTGGAGCAAGTGCCATTGTTTCCTCTTGGACCCCTCCCCCATATACAGTGTCAGCAATGTGGGCTGTCCTGTCCTGGCAAATACCTAAGGCTCCACCCCTTACTACATAAGAGGAAAGCCAAAACAAAGAAATATGGCCCAAATGAAAGAACAGATCAAAGCTCCAGCAAAAACAGAACTAAGCAATGAAGAGATAGCCAACCTATCAAATGCACAGTTCAAAACACTGGTAATCAGGATGCTCACAGAAATGGTTGAGTATGGTCACAAAATAGAGGAAACAGGGAAGGCTATGGCAAGTGAAATAAAGGAAAATGTATAGGGAACCAACAGTGACGGGAAGGAAACTGGGACTCAAATCAACAGTTTGCAGCATAAGGAAGAAATAAACATTTAACCAGAAAAGAATGAAGAAACAAGAATTAAAAAAAATGAGGAGTGGCTTAGGAACCTCCAGGACATCTTTAAATGTTCCAACATCCTAATCATAGGGGTCTTCACCAAAAGGAGAAGAGGAAAAGCATGAAATTAAAAACTTATTTGAAAAAATAATAGAGAACTTAACTAATTTGGCAAAAGAAATAGACTTCCAGGAAGTCCAGGAAGCTCAGAAAGTCCTAAAAATGTTGGACTCAAGAAAGAACACACCAAGGCACATCATAATTACATTACTCAAGACTAAGATAAGGGGAGACTCTAAAAGCAGCAAGAGAAAAGGAGATAATTACTGACAAAGCAGTTCCCATAAGACTATCAGCTGATTTCTGAAAAGAAATCTTGCAGGCAAGAAGGGGCTGGAAAGCATTTGAAGTTATGAAAGGCAAAGACCTACATCCAAGATTACTTGGAAAGCTATCATTATCAGGAAAGCTATCATTTAAAATGAAAGGGCAGATAAAGTGCTTCCCATAAGGTAAAATTCAAGGAGTTCATCATCACCAAGCCCTTATATGAAATGTCAAAGGGAGTTATCTAAGAAAAAGAAGAAGACAAAAACTATGAACAGTAAAATGACAACAAACTCACAACTATTAACAACTCAACCTAAAACCAAAAACGAACTAAGCAAACAACTAGAACAGGAACAGAATCACAGAAATGGAGATCACATGCAGTGTTATCGGGGAGGGCTGGAGAATAGGGGAAAAGGTAGTGGGAATAAGTAGCATAAATGGTAGGTAGAAAATAGTATAGGAGATTAAGAATAGTATAGGACATATAGAAGCCAAAGAACTTATATGTACAACCCATGGACATGAACTAAGGTGAGGGGGGAGGAAATGTGGGTGGGAGGAGGGTGCAAGGCAGAGAGAAATAAAGGGGGGAAATGGGACAACTGTAATAGCATAGTCAAAAAATGTACTTAAAAATATATTGCATTTCTATACATCAATAATAAATGAGCAGGTGGAGAAATTAAGGAAACAATCAGCCCTGGCTGGTGTGGCACAGTGGATTGAATGCCAGCCTGTGAACCTAGGAGTTGCTGGTTCAATTCCCCGTCAGGGTACATGCCTGGCCTGCAGACCAGGTCCCCAGTAGGGGGCCCTCGAGAGGCAACCACACATTGATGTTTCTCTCCCTTTCTTTCTCCCTCCCTTCCCCTCTCTAAAAATAAATAACATCTTTTTTTTTTAAAGAAAATAATCCCATTTACAATGCACCAAAAGCATGAAATACCTAGGAGTAAATTCAACCAAAGAAGTGAAGTCCTGTACTCTAAAAATGATAAAACACTAAAGAAAGAATGTAAAGAAGATACAAATAAATATAAGGACATACCACACTAATGGACTGAAATTATTAATATTATTAAAAATGTCCTTATTGCCTAAAGCAAAATATGGATTCAGTACAATCCCCATTTAAATACCAATAGCATTCTTCTCAAAACCAGCACTACCAATCCTAAATACATATGTGGAACCACAAAAGATCCCAAATAGCCAAAGAATCTTGGGAAAGAACTAAGTGGGAGGTATCATGCTCCTCAACTTCAAACTATACTAGAAATCTACAATAAAACAGCTGGTACTAGCAAAAAAAACTGATCTACAGATCAATGGAATAGATCAGTAGAGCGCTCAGAAATAAACCCTTGTTTATATGGTCAATTAATCTACCACAATGGAGGCAAGGTTATGCAATGGATTAAAGATAATCTCTTCAAAACTGGATAATACATGCAAAATAATAAAATTGAACCAGTTTCTTACACCATATACAAAAATAACCTCAAAATGGATTAAAAACATAAATGTAAGACCTGAAACCATAAAACTCTTTCCGGATACGTCTCCTCAGGCTTGGACAACAAAAGAAAAAAAAATAAACAAATGGGACTACATCAAACTCAAAGTTCTAGTACAGCAAAGGAAACACCAACAAAACAAAAAGACAGCCTACTGAATGGGAGAAGACATTCACAAATGATAGATCCAATAAGGGTTAATATCCAAAATGTATAAGAAACTCAAATAACACACAAACAAAAAAATCCAAATAAAAAATGGCATTTCTCCAAACGGGACATAAGATGGTCAACAGACATACAAAAAGATGGTCAACATCACTAAACATCAGGAAAATACAAATGAAAAACACACTGAGATATCACCTCACACATGTCAGAATGGCTATCATTGAAAAATCAACAAGTAATAAGTGTTGGTGAAGACGTGGGGGAGAGGGAACCACCGTACACTGTGGATGGGACTGTAAACTGGCACAGCCACGACGAAGAAGAGTATGGGGAATTCTTCCAAAAATTTAAAACAGAGCTGCTGTGCAACCCAGCAATTCCACATTTGGGTATACACCACTTTTACCTAAGTACACTTGCCTCGGCCCGCGAGGCAGTCAACGGGGTCCGCCGATATACCTGTAACGGATGAAAAAGGATGGGACAGGAGGTGCGAAAGAACGACAGCAAGACAAAGGATTCTGATCAAGCTGTAGTAAACTAATTTATTTTCCATTGTTAAACCAATCATGCATCCCTGGTATGAAACCAGCTTTGTCAAATTTCATATTCTTTTTATATACTGCTAGATTTAGTTACTACCATTTTGTTTAAAATTTCGGCATCTCTGTTAAGAATGAAGATCAGCCTAAAATTTTCCATTTCAAAACTGTCCTTGTTTATATAAAGAGTATGCAAGACTCAATTTATTTTCTTTAAGTTTGCACAGGGTTGAGTTATATTTTCCTAGAGACTATTCAGTAGCATTCAATGTTCAATTCGGTGAAACCATCTGAATCTCAAATTTTCTTTTAAGAAGAGTTTTAATTATAGATTCAAATTTAAATGGTTATAAACTATTCAGGTTTTTCATTTCTTTTGGTTTAACTTTGATATGCTACACATTTTTAAGAGTCTGGTCCATTTTGTATAAATTTTCTAATTTAAGGACATAATGTTGCCTATTTTCCTCCATTGTTATTTTTTGAAAGATCTGTATTGTCAGCAGGACATACTGCCACTCTGTGTAAAATTTAGGACTCTAATTTTAAGAAAGGAAGTTGATATTGCATAGGCAAGTAGCTGGGAGGTAACAGAACACAGCACAAACAATACTGACTGAGCTGTAAAATGACCAGCTCCAAGGTACATCAGGAGTAACCTTGATATAACTAATAGAGCACAGCAGCATCTTGGCAGCTGAATTATAGCAGAACACTTACAAGTCAAATTAAAGTCTTACTTTAAAACAGTAGAATATCATTAAAAGACCTGTATATATTTTTTTTCTGAAGATATTCTATTGTTACTGAAATTCTAGATATGTTATTTGTTTAACCTTTGTCAGGATCCAACTGTGGCCATGAAAAGGACAATGGATTTTTAACTTCAAAGAAATCCACAGGAGGACTGTTTATATGCCAATATTCTTCTTATACTCAGCCCTTCTGGAAGAAAGGCAAAGAAAAAAAGAAGAGAGTAATAAAGCAGCCTAGGAATAATAAGAATGTATGGTGTGGGCCAAGAAAATCCACTTTTAATGAAATAATGAATAAAACATTTCATTCCTTAGAAATGTTTTAAATGATTAAAAAATAGCTACCTTACACTTTGAGACTCTTGCCAAAAATGTTATGCAAGTAAACAAAACTACTACAAGATTTAACATTTTAACAAATGTGTTTTTAGAGAAACATTAATAAGCCATATATAAACTAGTAATGATTCGGTATCACTAAGCGTTCTTAAAAGCTTTTAGATACAGTTAACACTCAATATTATTTTGTATTAGATTCAGGTATACAGCACAGTGATTAGACAATCATATACTTCATAAAGTATTCCCTCAAGATTTTTGAGAAACTAAAAATCTATTACTATTTGTTAAGCAACTCCCAAACTGCATATGCAAGTGATCTATAAACAATAAAGCACTGCATTCATCTATATATTTATAGATTACATTCTTCCAAGTAACACAGAAAGTAAATTAGTCATTTTAACATATTAATGTTGATGTGACACATTAGTACAGGAATGGCAAAAAATACAGCACGTCTGCTGCTAGTCTCTCCTCATTTGTGACCAACATTAACAATTGCTCAGAGCTCTCCCCCAAGCCCAGACATCAAACTCTTTCTCAGGCAGAGCTTCAGACAGCCAACAGCCACTACCAATCAGTTCCAATGGGCAAAAAAGATGGGGAACATTTTCTATTCTTTCGTAAGTGACTGGAAAGAATTAATACACCACATCAAGGAGAATGAAATGGGGCTATAATAAAAAATAATCGAGGACCACATAAGTTTAAAGTAATGACTTAAGGCTTGTTTATTTGGGTTCTGAAACATGTTTTGCTCATCCATTTCACAATGGAGTTCACAGAATTATGAATCAGATGACTCCAAGGCAGGTTTCGGTCATGTTCTACTGTAATGTATTTCCTAATGTGGGTATTAATTATCACAAGACTTGATTGGGCATTTTACAAAGTGAACTAAGCAATATCATAATTTGTTATGCCTCTTCTTCCTCTCTTTAAATTTTTTCTTCAATCATATTAAATCATTTAAGTCTAATCATTTCTTCTTTGAAGTGTTTTTTATACCTGTCCATTTCATTCACTCTTTATAACCTTACATCTGGACTACAGTAATTTCTTCTTAATAGATCTTTTTTTCTAGTCTCTTCTCAGACCAAGTTATCCTGTTAAAAGGAAACAAGTCAATCTTTCAAATACATTGATCATATCACTTCCCCAAACCACAACCATCACTGATTTGATTCCTCAGAGTTGTCATAATCATTGAATCATAATCACCATCATCTCTGTTATCCACATTTGACGAGGACTTATATGCCAGGCATTGGGGCTAGGTATATTTCAACTGTGATATCTTATTTAATATCCACTAAATTCTATAAGATAGACTTATGTTTTCTTTTCTTTACTGCCTGATTCAGCTGATGTCTTAATTTGGGGTTACCTAAGCCTCAACACAGATCCCAAGTGAAAGACTGCTTACTGGTGACATACTCCTCCCATCCCTTATGCTGTAACTACCTTCGATTGATGGTGTCTATTTCTCCATCCCCTTAAATCTGGGTTGGCCATGTGACATACTTTGACCAATAGAATGCAGTAGAAATGATGTTACTGAGATCCAAGGCCTAGGACTCAATAGACTTGCAACTTTCTCCTTGTCATCTTGACGCATTTTCCTGAAGCGTGATGTAGTAAGGCCATTCTAGCTAGCTATTGCAGGATGAGAGGCCACAAGGAAGAGACCTAAGTCTCCTCAGCCAACAGCCAGCATTACCTGCTAGAAAAGCAAATGAGGCTAACTTCTTCCAGCTCCAGCTGACTGTAGGCACTTGAAGGTAGTCCTAATTTTTTCTGGGTCAGAAAAACGAGGCAGTGATTTTCACAATACTACATGCTATTAAGAAGTAGAACTTCAAGTTCAAGATTTCAACCTGAACAATACATTTTCCATAATTCAAGCATAAAATCACTAAAATGTGTTGCCTCCCCATGTGAAATAAATTTTAGGCTCTTTAGGATTTGTTACCCTCCACATTTATCTACAATAAAGCATATCTTTTCAAAGATATAATGTTACAAATACTATACATTTAATTCAAGAAGGGACTGAAGAAGCATATTATGACCAAAGAAATTTTTCTTTAATTTTTAATTGCAAATAAATTTGTCCTTTAAAGAAAGCAATCAGCCAAATTTAGTTAGACTTTTATACCAGAGTATTATTCTGAAGAATATTAATATCTTAAATGTGCCTGCCAATGCATTTTCTTATATCTAAAGATATTTTTATACTAGGTGGATCAAGCAGTATTACACCAAGCTTTAAAAAGCATAGATTTTTCTAAGAATAAACTAAAGTGTCCTAGTAATGAATAGGCTTAGACAGCAAAAGATGTGATTCAGCTAGAAGAATAAAAAAGCCAAAAAAATTGAAATAGATTTAAAAATCACATGGAGTTTTAACAATTGTTGGTATGGAGGGAGATTTCATGGGAAGAAACAGCCTGAAACAGTTCACAAAAGATTCAGATCAGATGTTTTTAATCAAGCTCATGAAAGACATAGTGTTAAGGCTGAGCGTTACCACTTAAAACTACAAACCTGCATTTTGTCTACAAAAGCCTAATTATGTGTCTTTTCATTCTCCTTCGTGCTTTCAGTTTCCCACATTAAATGGGTAGTGAATATTAAATAAGAAATGTATATATATATATATTATTTATAAGTTAAAACAGTGTCTGGCAGATAATTGCTTAACAAATATTAGTTGTTATTATTTGATATCCTCACTGGAGATTGATTAGTATTCTAAAAAGGGCAAAGTAAAGTGAAAGTTCATAATAATTTATACTTGTCATTAATTTTGACCAGCAAAGGAATGGTAACCCCTCCAAATAATGATTCTAAATAGTTATTCCAATCTTTGTGCCTCTATTTCTTTCATCTTATGGCTCTAGCAGAATAAGTAGAGTAACAGTTGCCTATAAAAATGTGGGGGATAAGAAGGGTATGTAATAAACTCTTAGATCTGCCAAAGGAGATTTCTAGGCAGAATGTTCAAAGTGCCAGTTGGTTTTATTTATTGCCTGTGATAAAGTTTGGATGGAGTAGGATGAGCTTAATACAGAGCTGTAACGTTTTCAAGCAGAATTTAGAGGAGGTAAGAGCCAAGGCTTGCTGGGTTCACAAATAAGAGTTTCTTGTTTCTGACCACTTCAGACAGAAAAGGGTTCACACAGTAAGCAATGATACCAATTCAAAGATCAAATCCAGGGAACTGTCAGTAAAACTGGGGCCTCCATCTCAAGGGTGAGACTGTAAGACCTTCGTTAAGACCTTGGAATGGTTTTAAGGGTGTTCATAGACTGTACATCTAGTCAACAGGGCGTCTAAGGATCTTAAAGTTGGGCATCAGTGATTTTCTCTTTTGGTCCAAAATTGTTTCTAAGTATCTTAAGGCTATTATCCCATAGCTGCCTCATATGAAGTCCAAAATCAAGAAGAGATTTGTAAATATTACTTTTTCCCCATGGAATTCATTTTAATATGATACATAAGAAGTCCACAAAGTTTTAAAGACTTGAATCTTTAAAATTTAATCTGTATTATATATATTTTTCCATTACCATTTAGTTCCCTAGTGTAAGACAGACGTAGTTCAAATGAAAAGGCCTCCAGGCCTTCCCCTTCTACAGACAGGTAGGTACGGATAGTGAGAAAACTAATACATATGCAAAGGGCCAACTCAAATAACACATGGATTTTCAACCATGTGGGCATCCTTTTTCTTGAAGGATAGTAAATGTTGGTAGATGAATAGCTCTGCTTGCCTGTAAAATTTGGGGGTTCCCGCCACTTTGATTCATTTTGTCCAGTCTCTGTCCCTTTCTGGGTGGTGTTGCTGTTGTTATATTTTTTAAAACCTAGGGGGTCTCCCCTACATATATGTGAAGATGGCCTATGTCATTAGACAAGTGTGTTCTCCCCAGAGCTTTTCTGAATAACCCATCTTTAATTCTGGCTTCTGCTGAGAAGGTTCATTCCTTGAGTCATATGCCTAATCTCTCCAGCAAAAGTTTGTCCAGTCACACCCTTGAGTTCTCTCCAGAGCATGCTATAGAATTTCTTGCAACAGGATAAGACTTTTCCAAATTATCAAGCTCTGGTTCCTTTTGCGCAACAACTCCTTCCTCAATCTATCAAGTTCCCCTCATATTTCACTATAAACAACAAGGAGAAATCAAGAGTGCACATTCCACACGTTGCTTGATAATTTCCTCAGCTAACTGTCCAAGAATTCAATGTTTACACATTTGATTTTCCACTTAACAGTCAAATATTAATCAGCCAAGTTTTCTACTACTTTATAACAAAGACTGTCTTTCTTCCAGTCTATAATAACATTTCCTTCAGAAATCTTAAGAGAAGCACTTTGAACAACTGTTCATGATAGCCTATGTATTCTCTAAGATGGCAGCACCTTTATCCGTCCTTGTGAGATCTCATCAGAGTCTAGGCTTTTTGATCATACACCTCAAAATTACTCCCCACTACCCAATTCTAAAGCTGCTTCCACATTTTTAAGTATTTGTTAAAGCGCCTTCCTTTATGGTACTAAACCTTGTATTTGTTTCCTTGGGCTGCCATAACAAATTGTCACAAATTGGGTGGCTTAAAACCATAGAAATCTACTTTCTCACAGTTCTAGAAACCGGAAGTCCAAAAATGAGGTGTTGGCAGAACCACACTCACTTTTTAAAAAATCTTTATTGTATTTTTTTCTATTACCACTTAGTCCCTTGATGCCCCCACCTCCCCTCAGCAATCACCACACTGTTACACTCCCTTTGAAATATCTAGGGGAAAACAGTTTCTTGCCTATTTCAGCTTCCAATGGTTCCTGGCATTCCTTGGCTTGCAGTGATATAACTCCAGTCTCTACCTATACCCTCTCATAGCCTTTTTATCCATCCCAGTTCCACAAATCTCTCTCCTTTCTCTTATAAGGGTACCAGTCACAGGATTTAGGGCCCATCCTAAATCTAAAGTGATCTTATTTCAAGATCATTAACTTAATTACATCTACAAAGACTGTATTTCCAAATAAGGTCACTATATTATTTTGTTAGGTCTGCCATAACAAAGTACCACAGAATGCTTTAAACAACACGAATTCACTGTTTCAGAGTCCTACAGGCTAAAAGTCAGATGAAAAAGGTTGCAGCAGGATTGGTGATTTTTTTTTTTTTGAGAACTGTGAATAAGACTCCGTTCCAAGCCACTCCCCTGGCTTCTGGTGTTTGCTGCCAGCCCTTGGTGCTCCTTGATATATAGAACTCTGACTTCAGGCTTCATCTTCACATGGCATGCACCCTGTGTGCATGCATTTGTGTCCACATTTTCCTTTTTATCAGGGCACCGGTCATACCAGTTGTGGCCCACCCTAATCACCTCATCTTAACTAATTACATCCACAACAATTCTATTTTCAAATAAGCTCACATTCTGAGTTATAAGGGGTTAGAACATCAACATAGGAGTTCTTGGGGACACAAATCAACCCATAACAGTATTTCATTCCACTATCTTTTTGCTTGCATGGTTTCTTTTATTTTTTAAATTTTCTTTCCTTTTTTAAAAAAAGATGTTATTTATTTTTAGGGAGGGGGATGAGAGGGAGAAAAAGAGGGAGAGAAAAATCAATGTGTGGTTGCCTCATGTGCACCCCCAACTGGGGACCTGGCCTGCAACCCAGGCATGCGCCCTGACTGGGAATTTAACCAGCGACCCTTTGGTTCACAGGTTGGCACTCAATCCACTGAGCCACACCAGCGAGAACTAAATTTTATTTCTTATTTACAATTTACATTCAATATTATTTTGTATTAGTTTCAGATGTACAGCATATTAGTTAGACAATGATATACTTTACAAAGTTTTCCCCAATATTTCCAGCACTCAGCTGGAAACATATATAAAAGTATCATATTTTACTATGTATAATGTGCATATTTTTGCCCAAAGTTTTTAGGGAAAAATAAGGATGTGCATTATACATAGGCATAATGATCACATACCATGGGTATAACAATAGGTACAATAATCCAGTGTATCATGTGCACCAAAACATGGGTGCACATTACACACAGAAAAATACAGTATGTGATGCTTTACAAATCTGCATATCATACTTGTGCGGGGGCCATGCTAATCTTCTCTGTATCATTAGAATTTTTGTATATGTGCTGCCAAAGCGAGCACTTCCATGGTTTCTAATTAGAAGTCAGCTATAATTCTTATCTTTGTTCTTCTACAGGTAAGATGTTTTTCTCTCTGCTTTTTTTTTCATGATTTTCTCTGTCTTCAGTCTTCTGCATTTGGAATATGTTATGCCTAGGTGTTTATTTTTTCATATTTATCCTGCTTGATGTTTTCCTGCTTGAGTTTCCTGCATATGTGGTTTGGCACTTGTCATTAACTTTGGACAATTCTCAGGTACTATTACCTCGAATACTTTTTATTGCTCCATTCTTATCCTCCTGGTGTTTCAATTACACCTTTTATATACCTACCATCTGAAATTGCCCCAGAATTCTTGGCTGTGCTGTTCTGTTTTTTTTTTTCCATTCCTTTTTCTCTTTGCATTTCAGTTTGTAAAGTTTCTACTAACCTACTAAAGCTTGCCAAATCTCTCCTCAGCTATGTCCAGTCTACTGATGAGCCCATGAAAGGCATGCTTTATTTAGGTTACAGTGTTTTTGATTTCTAGCATTTACTTCTGATATTTCTTCAGAGTTTCCAACTCTCTGTTTATATGACCATTTGTTCTAGTATGTACTGTACTTCATCCTTTGAAGACTTTAACATACTAATCATTGTCATTTAAGAGAACTGGTCATATTTGAAGCTGGTTCTGATTATTTGTCTCTTCAGAGTGGGTTTCTCCCAGCGTGCCTTGTAATTTTTTGTTCAAAGTTGGACATGACGTATCAGGTAACAGAACTGAGATACACAGGCCCTAAAATGTTATGTTAATCTGGCTACCAGTTGGACTATTTTAATGTCTGCTATAGTTGTAGGTGTCAGAAGCCTCAAATTCCCCTAAATGTCCTTATTTTTGTCACCCCTGTTGACTTCAGAGTTCCATAAGTACTCCTCAGAATCTCTGAGGAAGAATCTCTGCCTTATAACTGTGTAACCCACTGTTACACCACAGTCTGGTTGGCTGGTGGCAAAGTGTGAGGGAGAGAATGCATATCTAGGATAGCAGCACCATTCTGTATAACCTTATGATCAAATCTCAGTCTTTGAGTGGATATGTGTTCCAGGTCTGTGACCTTAACAAGTGTTTCTTACTTTCCACACCCATTCCAACTTAGGTGAAACAGAAAGGCTACATGGCACAGGAGTGGGAGAAATGTTCTTCTCCTAGGAATAAGGCTCTGGTAAAATCTTTTCCCCTGAAGAGTAAGCCTTGTTTTAGACAATACTCTGGGCTTATTTCATAAATGTTATACTACCCCTTCCATGCCAGAGCCACTATGAATCATTCTTGTCTCTTCACTGTTAGAACTTAGGGGGTTGCCTAGAAGTGAAGTCCATGAAAGTATGGGAGCTTCCTAAGAGTATGGTCCCACACTCTCAAGCTAATCCACATTCGGCATCTTGCAATTCATCAAAATTACCATGTAAGTGTTCCTACCAGTTACTTCACAGTTACTGTGGCTTCTGTTCCAGGTAAGTAGACCATGGCTGTGACTCTCTGTTTTGCTACTCTCCATATTTCGTAACGGCAGTTTGCTATGCAACCTCAATTCCCTAACGGGTCCATAGAAAGTCCTACCAATTGTTTAACAGTAGATGACTTTTTTTGTAACTTACACATAGTTGTTAGCAATGAGATTAATAATCTACTGGGTTGGCCAAAAGTCCATTTAGTTTTTTATGTAAAATAAAAGACACATTTTTCATGTTCACCAATAACTTTATTGATTTGGATATTTTGAGTATATCGGCTATCTCCTGCTCCTGGCTTCTAGTGGGTAGAGGCCAGGGGTGCTCCTAAACATCTCCAAATGCTTAACACAGCTCCAAAGCAAAGAATTATTTGGCCAACATGTCAATAGTACCAAGAAACTTCACAAACCACTTTGACACATTTGATCAGTCATAGCACCTTTTCCATACACTGCACAAATCTTTTTTGTGTTTCAGCTGCATTTTTACTTTTCTTAAAATAATAAAGCCTAATTAGTATTGCATATTTTCTTCCATCTTCAATATTAAAATGGCTGCACAAAAATTCACCAATTTTGAAAGTTTTTTTAAATACACATTGATATATATGACAGCTGTCATAATACAATCGAAAAAATTGTTTCAAATGAAACTAAAGACAACTAAATGCTACTAGAGCCATCTTATGGGAAAAACTAAATGAAATTTTTTGCCAACCCAGTACTATATGGCAAAGACTCCCACCTCTCACTATTGCCCTTCTGAAGGCTTTTCTCAACCAGTACTCTAGTAAGAGTTAAATACTATAGAAAATTATTTTTAAATTATTTGCCAGTACTTCCAAAAATATTTTCAATTCTTCCAAGAATGTTACACGGTTAGTACCATTCTAGACACACATGGGTTAGTTTATTACATAAAATGAATGGCTTAACCACTTTGCCCCTTAAAATTTCAATAGAATAGTATTTGCTAGAATAATGATATTTTCTTACATAAATGCAAAAGTTATCACATTGAGGAAATTCAATATTGCTGCAATATTTTACATAATCTACCATTATGGTCCACCTTTGTTAATTATCCCAATAATTTTCTCCCTGCAAAAGAATTCTGACTTGGATCATATATTCATTTGGTTACCCCCTATCTTTTAAGTCTTTCTTTGAATCTCTTACAATTCCTCAGCTTTTCTTGGCTTTTAAGACATTGACTTTTTTTTTTAAGAATACAGGCCAGTTCTCATTTTTTAATAGGCATGTTTCTGATTTTGGCTTTGTCTGATGTTTTCTCATGACTTAATTCAGGTTATATCCCTGGTCAGAATACTACATAGCAATATTGTGTCCTTAGTTTTGATCACTCAGGTGAGCTTATTACCTGGATCTCTACCATTTGTATGGTTAAGACCATACAAATACCCTGCTCCTCATCAGATTTCTCAGTCCTGATGCCAGACTTTTTACCTACTTATGATGCTTGCCGCATCAGTCTTTAACATGATTATTGCAATGATTCTCTAATTTCATTACTTACTCCACATTTATTAATCAGCATTCAATTGTATGTTGAAGTTCACCCAGTCCCCTTTTGATCAGTTTCCCACTCTCATTAGTGTAGACTGATGGCTTCCTACTTTTTCAATTGTTCATTACTGTCCTTAGTTATTTGGCCAGATTTAATCAGTGAAAGCTTCTGCAAACCAGCTCCTAGCTTCTTTTGTTATGCACCCAGCATTAATTTTTGAGCTTTCCTCTTTTTTTAAAGATTTTATTTATTTTTATTTTTAGACAGGGAAGGGAGGGAGAAAGAGAGAGAGAGAAACATCAATGTGCAGTTGCTGGGAGCCATGGCTTGCAACCCAGGCATGTGCCCTGACTGGGAATCGAACCTGCGACACTTTGGTTCACAGCCCGCGCTCAATCCACTGAGCTACGCCAGTAAGGGCTGAACTTTCCTCTTTTATGGTAACATTAAGATGTGCCAGGCTCATCTAATATCTCCTTTTTCCCAGCTCTGGAGATACACAGTTCTCCAAAGATCCCTGTTCCTTCCAGTAGGGAATGGTATTAGTGCCAGGTGTACTCACTGCTACTAGGGTAGTTTGAGTCTTGACCTGTCATATCCAATTTGGTAGCCATTATGCACATGTGACTATTTAAATCAAAATTAATAAAAATAAATTAAAAATTCAGTTCTGCAACTGTACTAGCCACATTTCATGTGCTCAATAACTCTGTGTAGTTAATAGTTGCCCTATGAGTCAGCACAAATGTTTATACAGCATTTCCAGCATTACAGAAATTCTATTGCACATTACTATTCTAAACACTTTCACAAGTCAAATTTAGGCAACACATACACACAGCCACACAAACACAAGTTCTCACTCTCCATTACATTTTAAAAATCTTCCTATGTTCTACATTAATTGTTTCTCATTATTAAACAATTATTTGTTGAGCACATACTATCAGACAGTTACTGTTCAAGGCCCTGTAGATTTAAAAATGTAATTCCCCGTTCTCTGAAAAAATAAATGTGGACTTCCAGTCATGATGGAGGCAGGGGTAGACACATTTCACCGCTGAATGCAACCACAAAAAGAATTACAACTAAATCTTTAAACAAATAACACGTAGAACTGCCAGAAAACCAAACTGTATGGAGTCCAACAACCAAGAATTTAAAGAAACCACATTCACCAAAACAGGTAGGAGGGTTGGAGACATGAGGATGGGTGGAGAGGCGAGGAGACATGGTGTGGCGTGGAGAGGTGGCGGTGGCAGAATGGACATGGGCAGTCTACATTCACTGTGGTGGATAAAAATTGGGAGGGATACCTTGGGAGTGAGTGATCCCAGCCTCAGGCCAGACTGCACAGCCTAGGGTTCCAGCACCAGGTAGATAAATCCCCATCACCTCTAGCTGTAAAAAGCAGTGGGGATTGGGGTGGCAGAAAAAACTGCCAGATTTTCAGGAAACTGCTTAAAGAGTCTGCACAGTCTTAAAACATACACAAACCCAACCACTCTGGTATTCAACACCAGGGCAACAACTGGAAGGGTGCCAGTGGCATACAGGGAGTGGGTCAAGTAACTGGAAATGGTACGAATGCCAGGCAAACCCCCAGAAGCCAGGCAGCAGCACTGTCTCCTCTCTAAGCCCTCCCCACACACAGAGTGTGAAGCAAATTGCCCCACCCTAGCGATTATCTAATGCTCTGCCCCACACAATTTACAGTCACCCTGTAAAAGGAGTCAAAACAGCTCTGCTGAATACATGGAAACAAACACAGGGAGGCTGCCAAATTGAAAAGACAAAGAAATATGGCCCAGATGGAAGAACAGAACAAAACCCCTGAAAAAGAACTAAACGAAACGAAGATAAGCAACCTATCAGATGCAGAGTTCAAAACACTGGTGTGATCAGGGTGCTCAAAGAACTCACTGAGTATGGCAACAACAGAAGAAATGAAAGTATACTAACTTAAATAAAGAAAAATCTACAGGGAACCAACAGTGAAGGGAAGGAAGACGGGATTCAAATCAACAATTTACAAAATAGGAAAGAAAGAAATATTCAACCAGAATGGAAAGAAGAAACAAGATTTTTTTTAAGAAATGAGGATAGTATAAGAACACTCTGAGACATCTCCAAACATGCCAACATCCAAATCTTAGGGGTGCCAGAAAGAGAAGAGGAAGAGCAAGAAATTGGAAACTTATTGAAAAAATAATGAAAGAAAAGTTCCCCAATTTGGCAATGGAAGTAGACATACAAGTCCAAGAAGCACAGTGTGCCAAATAAGTTGGATCCAAAAAGGACACATCATAATTACAATGCTAAAGGTTAAAGATAAAGAGAATCTTAAAACCAGCAACAGAAAAACAGAGAGTTACCTACAAAGGAGTTCTCATAAGACTGTCAGCTGATTTCTCAAAAGAAACTTTGCAGGCAAGAAGGGACTGGCAAGACATATTCAAAGTAATGAAAAGAAAGTAAGTACCTACATCTGAGATTACTCTTTCCAGCAAAGCTATCATTTAGAATGGAAAGAAAGGGAAACTGCTTCCCAGATAAGGTAAAACTAAAGCAGTTCATCATCACCAAGTCATTATTATATGAAATACTAAAGGGAACTCTATAAGAAAAAGAGGATCAGAACTATGAACATTAAAATGGCAACAAATTCACAACCGTCAACCGCTGAATCTGAAAGACAAAGGAAAGCAGCAGAACAGGAACAGAAATTATACATATGGAGACCATTCAGAGGGTTATCAGCTGGGAGGGGGAAAGGGGAAAAGCGGGTAAAAATGCAAGGATAAGAAGTACAAATTGGTTGGTACAAAATAGACAGGGGGATGATAAGGACAGTATAGGAAATGGAGAAGCTAAAGAACTTATATGCATGACCCATGGACATAAACTAAGAGGGGGGTTGCTGGAGGGAAGGTAGTATCAGGAGGAGGGGGGCCAACAGGGTAAAAATTGGGACAACTATAATAATATAATCAAAATTATACTTAGAAATTAAAATGTAGAATATAGTAAAAATATTTAAAAATATAAAAAAAATAAATGTATAAGACAGAAAAATAAATGGTTATTGTAAAGTGATATATTATTATAGTACAGGGTGTTACATCAATATATACATCAATATGTATGTCAAGGAAGGCTTCCTGAGAGAAATAAGGATAATTTGGGGGTTGAGGCATTTGCTATCATCCCTCAGTTTTTTCATCTGTTCCAATTATTCATTTAAAATGCTTTCTTTATCTCTCCCATACTTTTTTCAAAATCCTGTTTATCTTTCAAAGCCAATCTTTTATGATACATTTCTTAATACATTTGACCAAAGTCCCCTCCCAAACTCCAAAATACACTATCTTTACTGATTTCAAGCACACAAAGATTTGGTTTATTTTTGTTGCTATCAATGTAATGGGTTCTAAGAATCCAAGAACATAAGCTTTGCAATCAGACTTGTTGCTTAATAGCTGTGTGACCTTGGGCAACCTACTTAATCTACTTACATCTCAATTTCTGCATCTAAAGGTAGGGTTAATAATAACTCATTTATATTTGTATGTTTGAGAATTAAATAAAACAATGGACTGAAAATGCCTAGTACTGTGACTAGAATACAATAAATTATATGGTTCACTAGTAACGATAATCTTACAATTGTTCCTTCCCTTTTTTGCTGAAACTTCTAGATTTTTTCCCATCTTTTCTGGCCAATCTTTACATTATCAAGGCATGTATATAGCATGTTATTAACATCTAGCAAATCCCCTAAATTATTCAGGCAGATTCCTCACAGTCTGCAATTTATGACATATTCACATGTAAAATATTTTAGATAGATAATATTTGTAACTATAAAATTATAAAGTCAATTTCAAAAATATTATTTCTCTATTGCTTATAGCAACTTTAAACAAAACCCATTAAATATGACTTCACATATAAAATTATTAAACAAAAATATTTCTCATTTGGTAAATTTTGAAATAAAACTTAATTTAAAAAATATTTTCAAGTTGGTGAAGTATACTAGTACTATCTGAACTACTACTAAATGGAAAAAATCAATCTATTAATAAAAACCAATTTGTCAGAATCCACATTCCTATGTCTAATTGGATCCTATAAAACCATACTTACAATTGGTTACTAATGAAACAAAGCATCTTGATATTGATACAAATATATCTGAAATACTTAACGTAGTTATTATAGAAACAGAACTAGAGAAAACTTACTTTGCCCTTCATCACAGTTTGTTTAGGTATGCACTGAAGATATCTGGCTAACATTTTGCTAACAAGCAATAAATATGCTTTTCAAAATTAGTGCTTTTCATGAAATGTATTTTATTTGTAAAAAATTAAGCATGGAGGTGTAAAATTCAATCTAGGAAGAAAATACCGAATGCTCACCAGGATTAGCAAATGCCAAACCGGAAATGGAGAATAATGCCATTTCCTCTAAAATAACTGAAAGCTGGGAAGATTTTTACTTTTTTCTTTACTAATCAAAGACAAATATGCAGAACATTTGTGTTTTCCTTACCAGTAAAATTTTAAAAATCACCTTGATATGGAATTTCCCTTCAAATTATTTGAAGTGTAATAGTGTATTAAAAAAATGGAGATGTGAGAAATTTCATAATACACACTAATGTTTAAAAAATTATTAAATCCCACTAATATACTGTCGATACCTATTATATCAGTTATAAATGATATATTTAAAACTTTCTAGATGTAATTATTCTAAATAACAGTGTACAAGCCATATCCTCTTTACATAAAATACATTCATAATAAAATCTCTGTTCATGTTTCCCAAAGGCAACCTTACCTGCGGAGTCCAATAAAAAGTAGGGCTCAATCTGTAGAGTTTTCGTTTGTGGAAACTCTGGAGTGGCCTTGTTCGAGCTGCTGTACTCATGAGAGTCAAGGATGGAGATTTCAATCTTGTCCTGTCTTTTTTCCTTTTCTTACTGTGCTTCTGGTTAAGTAACCAGCTACTTGAGGAAGAGAGCTCATCTAAATTCTCTGAAGTACTGAAATGCCATGAAGTAATTGGGGAGTGGAGGGAATAAAACAAAACAAACAAACAAACAAAAAAGACAAAGAAAACTAAATGTAAATTGCCTTAATCTATTATGACAGAAGAGTATTTATTTTAGCCAACTTTGTGGTAAAAATTGGTGAAAGAATTGATATTGAGGAATTACATATTCAAGTTGTAGAAATAATTTTTACCTCTATTTTCTCCTGCAAAACAAATGGCCTATAGGTTAGAGATGCTCACATGAGTTCACCAGGACAATGTAAGTGTTCACTGTAACTCAACAATACAGTGTTGTAACTATTTAAATTATTTTTTTTTTGCATTTGGATGAAATTACACAGAATTATAGGTTTAAAACAGCCAAGCTCATCACTGCATTGTAGTTCACTACATACTGTTCTGGTGAATTTTGGAAAAAAGAAGCAATCTTAGTTTATTTTGGAAATTTTTAAAACTTATGATACAGAAATCACAACTATAGAATAATGAAAAAGGTCACACAAACTGCATATGAAAAAGCATATTAAATTTATAATTATTATTCATATTAATTTTAAACATTATATTTAAATATTTTAAAACAGAAGAACATCTGGGGAAAGTCAATGCTTATTGCCATGTAAATTTAACTTCATTTATTCCAGTACATTTTATATAAAATAATTAAGCTTTTTAGTCACTACAACATACCAATTTCAATATTACTTACATCGACAGAAACTACTTCATCTAGTATTCTAAAATGAACAAGTCAATTTGCTATATGTAGTATATATGTTCTAATCAGCATATAAGTTCTAAATGTGCTATTTGGTTCAAGTAGAATCAATATTTAATGGTAAAAGTGAGATACAGCTTTTCTGTAGTACTATCAGTGGTCTCCCCATACCCATAATTTTCCCCTCCAGTACCTTCCATGGCAATCCTTTCGGAAGATAAGTCTGATCCTGCCCTGCCTTTTCCTTCCATGCCCATGCTGCTCAGAATCTCTCAAAGCCTTCCCACTGCTCTTGAGACAAAAACCCTCAGTGTAAAAGGCCCTGATGGGTCTGGCTCCTGCCATCACTCTCCTGTCCTGTCTTGCATCACATTTCCTCTTGCTCCCACTGTTCCAGCCATACCACCTCATTTCATTTCCAGTAACTCACACTCTCTATAACATAATATAGTCATATGTTATTCCTGCTTCCTAGAATTGTCCCACATCCTCCTTCACCTACTTAATTTCCAATAATCATTTGAGTCTCAGTTCAAAAGTAAATTCCTCAAGGAAGCCTTTAAACCTTTGCCAGTGTCTCCAAATACTAGGTCAAATCACTTTATGAGCTCTGATAGCATGTTTACCCTTCCTTCATAGCATTTTACATGGTGAGAATTTTACATTTATTTGTGTATTTGATTAATGTCAGTCTCCCTTTAAGTAGTGTAGATACCGTCTGTTTTGTTTACCTTTTATCAGAAGTTCCTGTTTATATATATATATATAAAAATATATGCACTGCCTTGAGTTCCATTCTAAATCTTTAACTCTTTGGTTTACAAAAGTTAGTTTTTGATAGTAAGATATAATGTATCTCATTTTACCTTATAATCAAATGACAAATTTATAAGAATAAGCAGATGAGAGCTATAAGATATTTTGATTTGTAAAAGAAAAGGCATTAATCAAGTCTAAAAAACATCTGAGAGTTTTATCTAAAAATATAATCACAAAGTCCTGACGTCATGTTTTATTAACACTGTTCAATTTCTCTAAGTCATTTAATGACTTTCTGAAAGCACTGGTTTTCTATTACAATCCTGGAAAATCTGGATGACAACAGCAGGCACTGAATTTGCTTTAACAGAGTATAAATAGAAAACTTCGAGTGAATTTTTTAAATAAAAATCTATTTCTATATATGGTTACTATAGGAACAAAGGCCCAGAAGTGAGTTAATTAATCGTTTACCTGACATTTTACTATAAATCACTACCAAAATCAATTTCTGCAAATAGTATGTGCTTATATCATCATTAATAAATAAAACAACCTAAAGATATCGGCATATGGGGTTATATATTCACTTCTTGGTATCATCTTGGTGGTGGTGGTAATGGTGGATAGATGTGGAAGGATCGTCTAATTTTAAACTTTTTTTAACAAAGCTAAAATTTTTCATAGTAAATTATTTAAATATTTAATAACCTTTCCTTAAACCAAACTGTGTTCTTAGAAGGACTAGAGTAAATATCATGATGTTCTGCTCAAATACCTTTAGTAAAAAAGAAACTTTTGGACCTGGTTATAAATTTAGAATGCTAGAACCATAAA
The DNA here is from genome assembly GCF_019186645.2 of Phyllostomus hastatus. Taxonomy (NCBI): domain Eukaryota; kingdom Metazoa; phylum Chordata; class Mammalia; order Chiroptera; family Phyllostomidae; genus Phyllostomus; species Phyllostomus hastatus. The sequence continues at coordinate 15,129,112 of NW_025333583.1, read as the reverse complement.
AGCATAGGAAAGATTTCAACAAAGTTATTTTTAATTTCAGGGAATAGAAGAGAATAAATATTCAACACAGAATTTAAAAATACCATTTTAGACCAGTGGTTTAACATTCTCCCCACATTTACCTGGTCTCATATTTAAACACACTTAGGAAAAAGCAGAAATCAGTCATGGAGAAGAGAATTAGAATGTGCATTCTCAAGATTAGGATAGGCCCAACCCCAGTTTCCCATACATTCATATACACAAATACCCACGACCCACCACACTGCTTTCCATAATGCCCTCACAAAATGTACATTCACCAGGAAATTCAAAATGTGACCTTATTTGGAAATAGTCTTTGCAGATGTAATTAGGTAAGATGAGGTCATACTAATTCGGGTGGGCTCTAAATCTAATCACTGATGTCCTTATAAGAACACAATGACAAGACCCACCCAGGGAAGACCCTCCATGTGAAGATGCAGGCAGAGATGGGAGATGGTATGTAAGTCATAGAACACAAAGGACTGCCACCAACCACCAGAAGCTAGGACAAGACAAGGAAGGGTTCTTCTCTAGAACCTTCAGAGAGCAGGGCCCTACCTGACACCTGGATTTTGAACCTCTAGCCCCTAGAATTGTGAAAGAATAAATATCGGTTATTTTAAGCCAACAAATTAGTGGCGATTTGTTAAAACAGTACTAGGAAACTAATATATCCATAAAAATACACACTTAAGAATATTGTTTTTCCATGATTTGTAATCTCTACTTCAAGTCTCCTTTTCACCACTTGGGAGTTCTTTGGTGAATTCAACCAATACCAACTAAGGTAGGCAGCAAGCTTTCCCAAATATGCCTTGATGCCCAGTGTCTGCCAACAGTTGAGTTTATGGCATTCTTTTCCTTCAATAGTGTTTGAAGAAATAAATTCATCATAGACTCAAGTAATTCAGTGAAGGTTAGGATGATAGTAACCAATTTTAAAGAAATTTATCAAATCAAACTTACATAAACTTACTAAAATGGCCCACTAGCGGCATTACTTACTCTCCAAGTGGTAAAAATAAATACCTCTTTCAAATGACTAATAGATCAACAACCAGGCATTACTTTTGTATAGAGAAACAGAGCCTTGACTAGGCTATTTCCCCTCCCTTGGATATTAAGTAACGGAACTACACCCCTTACTCAAAACTACAAGTCTCTTTAAATCTAGCAATAAGAAAATGTGTTAATGTATACTGTAAAATGGCATTCTAAATTAGATGTGGTCGCTCTAAAAAATTCAGGCATATACCTCTTCTAAAAAATGAAGGCACATCTTAATGCAGCCACAAAAATGGAAAAAATATTTTAAGTATAAAAAGCTTCAGATAATTCAGGTATCATATTAAAATAAGATACAAAATTCCAATAGATTGCAATTATAAAAATAATAGGAAGGAAATACATACTGAGCAATATAAGTGATTCCCATTTTATTCTTAGCATTTTGCGATTTTCTAGTTTTCCTACAATAAGCTGACACTATTTTTATAAGAAGAAAACAAAAAAAACGTCATCCAGAAATTAGTCTTTTTTTGTGTTAAGGGACTTCAATAGTAGCTAAAAGAGAATAAAAGACTTCAGAAACATAATAACCAAATGTAATACGGACTTTCTTTGGATTCTGATTCTAACAAATTAACCATAAAAAGACAATTTTGAGACAACTGGGATAATTTGAATATGGATACAGAATTTCATGATAACAACAAATTATGGCTCTTACATACCGTAAGAATAATAAGCACATGATTACATGATGGAATGTTTAAAAAGCTTATCAAAGAAATATACAGAAGTATTTACAATTAAAATAACTGATAGGTTTGCTTTTATAAAGTCCATAGAGAAAATTGTGTCAGGAAGGGAAATAGCTGAAATGAATTAGCAAAATCTTGAGAACTGTAAATGCTGGAAATACATGAATTCACTTTACTATGCTTTCTATACATTAAGGTTTTCCATAATAAAAGGTAGAGAGAAAAAGAGAACCACTATTGCAGTGCTATCTGCCTCTTCACTTCATGTGGGACTTCCACAGGAAGCCCATAAAACAGTTATATTTTTCTGAGAAATGAGACATATTGTCAAATATTTCTAGCTACTATATAGTTTGGGAGATACAGTTCAGATTCTTCAGTGTAACCTCTGAGCTGTTTTCTGACATATGAGATTTACATAATTTAAATTGGGACTCTGTTTTAGTAATTACTGTTTTTCATTTTACAGAAATCTGTAAACAAAAAACTTAAAAAACATGAAAACTAAAATGTTTTTCAAAATCCCATCACCTTATACATACAAACACAGCTTTCAATAAAATTTTGGTTTATAGCCTTCAAGTCTCTTCGAAATATAAAATCATACTGTACACTGAGTCTGTTATCCTGATTTTCCCCCTTAACATTCTAAAATAAGCATGTTCACATGTGATTACGTACTTTCCATGCACATAATTTTTTAATAGTTACACTGCATTCTATCCAGTGGTTTTATAACAATTTATTTAAATATCCCCTATAATATTAGGCTTTAGAGTTATATTAATAGAAGTAAAAAGGGAAAGCAAATGTTTACAAAAGAAAATAATTCCTACTGCCATCACTTTAAAAACACAGAAGGGAAAGTTTTATTTCCTTACTGGTGTCACGTACATCTAGCTAATATGAAAAGTTATTCATAGTCACCTAAGATTATGTTGAACACGTCAGCCTGGAATATGCTGCTAACAATATTTTCTTATATCTTAGAAGTGACTGTAAAATATTATGAGGGTAAAAGAATTACATGATATGTGATTAATCTGCCAGTTTTTCAGTTAGGGTACCTAATTAGAAAGAATGACTGCATTTCATGAGATAACTGCCATTAGTGGAAATAAATAGCATGGCAGTGATTTGCTGAAATTTAATTTCATATTGTATTCTGGGACTCATTAAAGCAAAACAAACATCAACAACAACAATAAAAATCAAGACATTATTTCAAGTAGAAATTCACTTTCTCAGAGATAATGCCCCATGGGGTAAACAAATCCATTTACAACATTTTATCTTCATTTGAGTACAAGATCTAAAAACCAATAACCATCTCTATGATGATAAAGTATAAAGCTTCATTTGTTTGAAGACTTAATTTGTTCAGATGAACCATTCCTGGTGACTCATCCTGATGACTGCTGCCAAGATTAACAAAGCTTAAAAAAAAAAAAAGATTCTGACTTCTGAAAGATTGCCTCTAAATAAGATGGGGGTGGGAATCAATGAATAACAAGTGGACAAACAGGTGCCCTGTAAAACAATTAACCAAGCGAATTTACTTTAGACATTGTGAGAAAGTACCATTAGGATATTAAAAAACTGGCCTTAAATACTTTTATAAATTTTATTAAATGGTAAATTCTAAGTGGTTCACTAAAAAAATAATATACAGAATAGGTGACCAAACTTTAAAAATTCAAAACGTAAATTTCTTCTAACCTACTTATACACAAAAATTACAATATAATGTGATGTAAGGCTAGACTATATAGGCTTTAAGTGAACTTCACTTACGAGATTACTTATCTAGCAATCTCAACTATACAGAATGCAGCTGGAATTGCAAAAGCCTTTTAAATACCCTAAAAAGATCTCAGTAAGCCCATGCACGAAAGCTCATTCTTGTTGCTATTCAGAGAGGGCTTCTCTCTTACTAGAGAATGTCTCAACTATACTACTAATACACCTACCACTTTGGCCATCTGATTTTCTTGTCCAGAGTTAAATTAGATGAGAGGAAGCAGGACTGCAGGAAGCAGTCAAGAGAGCAACAACTAAAGTATCAATCCATGAGGAAGAAGAAACAAATATGGAATGCTAATTACCTGCAAGAAATCCTGAAAGGTCTTTCATTCACTCAACAAATACTTATTCATGTTCATGATATGACTCTTACTAATCTAGATGCTAGGAAAACAGCAATTAATAAGACGGACAAAAGAATGTCCTACTCTTACGAAGTTTACATTTCATTCAGGAAGACAGGTAATAAATAAGTAAAAAAATAAATAAAATACCACAATTGTTATCTCACTTGATCCTCACAAGCCAGGAAGCAGAATGTTCTCCTTTTAATTGTGATGTATAAAGTTGCCCAAGATCACAAGCCTACCAAGTGGCAAAGTAGGGACTGATCTCAGATCTAATTCCACAGTGACACTCTTTTAACTTTTCTTCATAGCACTTGATCAGGGTATACAATTATATTTATTTGTGTAATTATTAGGTTGATATCATTTCTCCCTAACTAGACTGTGCTACGAGGACACAGACCACATCCCAATTTTTGTTGTTGTCTAACATCATATATGCAGTATGTATGTATGGAAAGATATATACACACACGCACACACGCACACACACACACCTCCACGATGTCCAATCCAATGCCTGCACACTGAAGTCATTAGGTAGGTATTTGTTAACTATTAAGTAAATTATTTTACAGATATACAACTATTAATCTTAATAGGTCCTGAGGATGTGGTCATAGTGATAAATCTGAGTTATCAAAAAGAAAAGGAATTAAATCAGTATCACCCAAGAAGCAATGTGTAATATATTTTACTCAAACAATACTTTCTAAAGGGTTTATTTCAAAGTTTTTTGCACTTGAAATGAATCATCATTCTTTCTACTGTCTTGGGTATGTCTTTCCATAATACCATCTAGATTGTTCTTAAGGATTCTAGCACATGTTGGGTAATTTCTCTCTATTCACTATTTCTCTTGATTTAAGCTCACATAAAATTATTACATCGAAAGCAAACCACAACAGTGATGTGACAAGATATATACATTGTAGACTGTATTGAACCTTCATGTTTTTATTTTTCACTTATTCGAAAAAATGAAATTCCTCAAAAATAAACATTTACCTGAAGAATATTAGCACTAGGAATATTTGTGTTCCAGGAAATTTAAAGATAAAGAAGTGAGATGTAAGAGAATAATGACTTGCTTAAGGTCACTAAATGTCCACAACAACAAAATGTATAGTGTGTACTCCTATAACCGCAAGTTACCCTAAAGCTACTGAATTATGTATTAAAAACAGTAATTGATTACAATAAACAAAAATTAAAAATTTGTGGGGAGGTGGAGGAAGAGATTAAATACCCCAAGATGGTCTTTCGAGAGATATGTTTTAGGTAGTATGCGAATAAAGCCCAGTAGTGTAAGTGTGTTCACACTGAATTTTAGAGTACTTGATTTAATTACAGAACTCCATACAAACTAAGCAGACCAAAGACAAGATAGTAACTTTACATCTTCCAGATGTGACTCATACCTGTATGATGAATGTCTTCAGTTATAGCTGGCCCATAAGTCTTTACATGCCCTCAAATCTTTATCTTAATCCAGGCCACTTTGCAGCATTTATTTTAAAAAGTAACAACAGTTTTATATCAATGACTAGTATACTGCCCAATATAAGAAAGAAATAACGAACCACATCTACAACTTTAACACATATTATGTCATTACATAAAAATATCAATGGCTAATATTTTTAGGCTTTTTCTATGTGGTAGGCATTGTTCTAAGAGTTTTATATAGACTATCTCATTTACTTCTTACACAAACATATACTGCATGTCTACTGTATGATAACCATATCTGGTTATGCAAGACATACACTAATTTTTAGTCAATGACCTGTTGAGTTGTATACTATATTTTAATAGACCCAACAAGTATCTTTTAAGATAATATGACTGTAGATAGAAACTGGATTAGAATGGAGACTGAATGATTGTTAAATGTTGGTTAAGACTTTATGAAATCTTTGAAACAGAGAGACTATAAATATTTGGACACCACAATGACTTTAAAAATGTATAAAGCAAATATATATATTATTTATCATAGTAAATTACTAAACTTCCTGTTACTCTTAAACATACTTTTTGTCTATATCTACAAATATTCTGCAACTTCCTATTCTCGTACTGCTATTATTAGTTTGACATTTGTACTAATTTACACATTTTAGTTGAGTATGTGCCTCAAAACTTACAACTGAATATATGAGTACTTTTCAAGTTGTTGGGGCATTAAAAATACACTAGCGGAAAAGAACCTATGCAACCATTGTTCATACCAGCGCTATTTACAATAGCCAAGCACTGGAAACAGTCTAAGTGCCCATCAGTAAATGAATGGACTAACACAGTGGTACAACTACACAATGTAATACTACCCAGCAGAAAGAAAAAAGAAGGAATTCCTACTCTTTGTGACAGCATGGATGGAACTGGAGAGCACTACGTTAAGTGAAATAAACCAGTCCGTGAGAGATAAATACCATATGATCTCGTTTATTAGAGGAATCTAATGACCAAAATAAATTAATGAGCAGAACAGAACCAAGACATGGAAACAGGGAACAGTCTGATAGTTGCCAGAGGAAAGGGGGTGAGGGGAATGGTGAAAAGAAGGGGAAGGGAGTAGTCAAAGACCATGTATGCATGACCTGTGAACATGGACAACAGTATGGGGATTGACTGTGGGGGTAGGGGGTGGGCTGGGTAGAGGAGGGCAAAGGGGGAAATATTGGGACAACTGTAATAGAACAAGAATAAAAAAAAAACTTAAAGAAATACACTATAGCTACTGATCCTTTTTTTTTAGCCATTCATTTGTTTTCCACAAGTATGTTCAAATGCTTTCATTAGAAGACAGAACAGACATCCTAGATTAAGACAAATTTAACAGAAAAAGACAATGGCAAGGGTTATAAAATGAACAACTAGATAAGTTTTTATCACCAAATTTTATGGTAACATATTGAGATTTAATTCTTTGTTTATCTTTCAACAAATTAAATGTCATATTCCTACTTGTCTTAAAATTTTGATATTCTATGGTTATAATTTTAACAATGTGGGACAAGTCAAATTGTGCTCACAAGTTTAGGGTGAATAATGTCACTTAAATACATTTTCAGAACTATGACAACCATTGTACTTTCTAGTTAATCTTTTTGGAAGTATATAATTTGTACCAAATTTTTCTTAACTTTACATTGTAAGATATAAGATAATACGTACAAATAAATACATAAAATATTTATCTCATGTTTAACTTGTAAATATGATAATGTAATATCTCACCTTACTTCTCCCATAAACACAATTCAGGTCAAGAAACATTATCAGCACCTAAGAAGCTTCTTCCCCCACATGAACATTCTCTTCATACTTAACTTAGAATGATAGAAAGTTAAATCCATACTTTTAGCAGCCTCCTGAATAATTCAATGTCCTGAGAACAATTTAGATTCATTATCTTCCTCCTGATGTATATGCTATCGTTACCATGGACTTCTTTTTTTAACCCCGTTAAACATATTTTACTACTGTTTGTTCACATATACCCATATAATTATTTACCATTGTATTTCTTTTTACACCTCAATGACCTGTCTGGGGTCATTCCTTTCTATTGCCTAGAGCATATCCTTTATGGTTATCATTAACTAGAGTCTACTAGATAAACTCTCTCCATTTTAATTTGTCTGAAAACATTTGTTTCATATTCAAAATTAAAAGATGTTTTTTCTGGGTAATTTTCTAGGTAGACGGTATTTTATTTATTTATTTATTTATTTATTTATTTATTTATTTTTGACACAAGGAAGATACAATTCCACTGTACTCTGGCTCCAATTACTACTCTTGAGAAGTCAGCTGTCAGTCAAATCATGGCTTCAATTAAGGCAATGTCTTCCTCTTCCCTGGCCTCCATTGTTGCTTTTAGATGTTCCAATGGTCTCCCCCCGCCATGTTTTCTCTATATTTCTAATGGTAGATTTCTTTTTATTTGTCCTCCTTAGCAAATCTGGTTTAGCTTCCTGAATTTGGTGTCTTTCATTAAATAGGCAATTTTCAGCCAGAACCTCAACTACTGCCCTTGCTTCCTTCTCTATCTCATCTTCCAGTTCTCAAATTGAGTCTCATATTAGACCTGCTCAATATGGTCTCCACTTTTCAAATGACTCTTGTATTTTCCAATGTTTTATCTCTGTTCCTTCATTCTGGAATTTTCTTCTAATCTATCTTCTACATTACAGATTCTCTCTTCAATTGTGTCCACGTTGCTGCCAAACTCAGTAACTAAGCTTTTAATTTCAATATTTCAATATTTTTAGAAGTCTTATTTGGCTCCTTTTCAAATGTTTGCTATGTTGTTTTTATAGTTTCCTTCCTGAAGACATTTTCAAGCTTACTTTTAATTTCTAAAATCAGAACAAGTACTGTTTTTTAAATAATCAGTGTTTCACAATTCTAATATCTGAAAACTTTATAATCTGTTTTTGCTGTTATTTACTCTTTATTCTCAGTCTTATTACTCTGTTTCCTCACATGTTTGATTATATGTTACTGTGTGCTAATCACTGACCTTGAAAAATTATTCCTGATAATTTCCTGGGGCTAAGAAAGAAGGTTCTTTCCTCCAGAGAGAGTCTGCATTTGCCTCTGCCATCTAAATCATTTTTAAACTAGGGACTCTTTGGATGACTCCATGATGCAAATTTGGACTGAAAACTCCATGTGAAAGTCCGTACCATGGTCAGAGCATCTCAAAGGCAGGTTTTCTTTTTTCTTTTATCTTCTGCTTTGCTCAACAGCGAGGCAAATCTTCCCAGTGGTACCCAAAGGGTGGGGCAAGAGAAATAGTTTACTTTCTGATTACGTTTACTGCAAGGGTGTAGCCTTGGAGGAGGGTGGTCCTAGCTAAATATGGGAAGAATTTCATTTAATCTCCCACAGGCAAGGCCATGCTTCCTCTAAACCCACAAACTATTAAAATTTCATTTGATTTTTCTGGACTTAGCTTTGATTTCTCTCTATCTGAGAAGCTGTCAAAATCTTAATTATTTCAGAATCTGGCCTCAGACAAAATGAGATTGCTGTGCTTTGCTTAGTTTTCCGAATGCTTGGTTTTTCTGAGCTGGTGGCTTAGAAATATCATTAACAACATTCAATAATTTCTCATTTTCAAAATAAACAATAAAATATTCTTATACAATCCAACAATTCCATGTCAGGGTATATATCCAAAAAATTAAAAAATGGGGACTTATACAAGTATTTGTATTCATAATAGTCAAAAGGTGAAAGCAACCTGAATGTTCATCCAAGGATCAATGAAAAATCAAAATGTGGTCTAAACATAAAATAGACTATTCAACCTTAAAAAGAAAGGGAATGTTAACACATGCTGTAATATGCATTAACCTTGATGACATTATACTAAGTGAAGCAAGCTGGTCACTATGTGATTTCACTTACATGAGGCACCTAGTCAAATTCATACAGACATAAAGTAGCATGGGGGTTGCCAAGGACTGGAAATAAGGAACAATGGGAAGTTAATGTTTTATGGGTGTTTCATTTCAGGAAGATGAAAAAATTTCTCAAGATGAATGTCATTGTTGCACAACAACATGAATGTACTTAATGCCATTAAACTTAAAAATGGTTAAAATGGTAAACTTTATGTTACATACATTTTACCAGAAGTTTGAACAGTTTTATTCAAATGATGAATTTTCTTACCTTCACATTTACTTAAATACACAAAATGAATAGTGTTCATATGCTTAACAGGGACATCTTCAGAAAGTGCTTTGTGTCAAGTCTGAATACTATTAAACAGACTGAGCTGTTACTCTTGAAAAGCTTTGAGTATGAAAGACATTTTCTTCATATATAATTATATATAAAGAAAACAGTAACAACATACTGGAAAAATAGCAAGATACAAGAAACAAAACTAGGCCTCAATTCGACATTACTCACAGGGTCAAAAGGCTCATAAATAGATAAATTTTACATTGTTTCAACATAGATACCTTTAAATAAAGCTTTTTCATATTATTATATGACTATCTCTTCAATTCATTTTCAAAATCTATGGTAATTATCCCCAAATGTCAATAAGGTAAAATAATCTGTTAAATTTGTAGATTTTTCACTACTACGCATTTATAACTAGTTTTACCAATATAAATTAAGTATTATTTAGGGGTTTAAAAAAACCCTTAGAAACCACATAATATCATTCTCCAGGGATGGGCTGCCCATGCTACAATAAAAGGTGGTGGGTGGGAAGTACAAAAAGAAGAAATAGTGTTTCACTTGTTAATGTCTATCCAAATGTTTGCCTAACTCCTCCAACTCCATTTCCCACTCTTAACTGGGCTATAACCACTTTATAAACAACTACCTCTACACCTATCTTAATCTCTTCCATGCCACCCTGAAGAATATATATCTTCTCCTGTCATAAGGTCCCTTTATCATAACTTTGTGATATGTAGTTTTACATTCTCCATCTCTAGCTCTTTCCCTTCCCTTTATTTTAATAAAGTTACTTACATTTCTCCCATCTCAAAAAGAAAAATAAATACCTTACTTGACCTTGTACATCCATTCTACTTTATAGTCTACAGTCAAGCAGCCGTGAAAGTATAATCTCAATTCCTTCTCTCTACTTCATCTCCATCCTCATCTTTATTAACCAGCTCTTACTGCTTTCTCCAGCATGCCACTGCACTGCTCTCGCTAAGGTCTCAATTATACCTGACTAACCAAGAGACACTTTTTAGCACCTTTCTCTGGCATCTGACACAAACACAACATCTTCTCAAAATTTTCTGCTTTTCATTCAGTTTTTACTGTCTTGTCTGAAATATACTCCAGTTTCAATGTTCCTTGTTAAATAGATTTGTTTTTATGGTATATATTTTATGGCATATATTATCACAAATAGAAGTTTTACAAAAATGCTAAGACCAGGAGTATATCCCAAATCTTTTGTTTCATACAGCAGTTTGCTGGTTATCTGGCAACAAAGGTTTAAAATTTGCTCACCTTCTCTTTGATGAAAAGTAGCTATATTTTATTTTCTAGCAAATGTTAGAGAATAAAACAATCTTTCCTTGAAGGGAAACATAATATTTTGATAACAAATATGAAAATAAATTCTTTCTGAAAGAAATGTTTTACATAATTTTGAAAAAATGTTGATTGTTGCTAAACATAAATTACTAAGTAAAATTAGTAAGATTAATTAAATCACATATCAGCACATTTCAAAAAATAAAGAACCAATTTTTCTCTGCTTTTCATTCTTTTAAACAAAGGATTTTAGTAGGCTTTGAACCTGTCAAAAAAACTCTCTAAAATAAACCTTCTAAATAGTTTATAAGAACAATTGCTTGACATCAGGAAAGATGGCAATTACCTCCTGATTTCAACAAGGCCATTTTAACTATTAGACAAAGCTGAGAAAGTATGATTTCGTAAACATAGCCAATGTTACATTTCTTTCATTTGGATATATGTATCTTTACTAAGTATCTTTTTCAACTATGACAACTGTTAAAAATAAAATATTCAAATAAGTCACATAATTCCATTATGACTGTATGATATTTTAAATAATTACATGGTTCACCTACTAGAGTACAAGTAATTTAAAAGTAATATCTTCATCTTCTTTATCTTTGTATCCCTAGGAGGTTGACTATATAGCATAAAATAAATAGTTATGCAATGAATACTTTGTAAATGAATGACCAGTTATACAGGCAAGTAAGTTAAAATGTACACACATTCACACACATACCTAAGTATATGTGTAATACCTAGTTAAGTAAATAAAATATTACCTAAAATAGGCCCATATCACAATGCACATACATCAATGCACATACATCAATTTGATAGTATTTAATGGCTCAACTTGTAATTACGATTTCTTAATTAGGATATGTTCTTATAAATAAATATACCATAGTTTTCTTATGGCATTATGTGAGTAACATGTGAGAACTTTTACTTTCAAAGTGAATCATAAGTGATACGAGGAATGAATATAAAGTCAACAAAAAAGTAAACCAAAACTAATAAAAAAAACTAATGACCCAGTATATATAAAACTGTAAAAGTATTAAATATTAGACTTTTAAAATAAGTTAGAACTAAAAATCAAATAATAGCATTTCCATGTTAAGACTTGGTTTAGATTCACAAGTCTCATTAAGAATGTGATAGCCATTTAACATAATTTTCACCATAGTCTAAATATTCCTTTCAAGCTATATTTAAAAATTTTATTAATAATCATACAATTATTAATATAAAAATTTCCCAACACTCAATTATACTTAGTCCTCTATAGTGGTTAAAGCAAAGATGTCCACATTATTGAACATTATTATTGGAAAAATAGTAGATGAAGCAACAAAACTATATTCTATTAATATCTTTAATTATAATTTCATCTTTGAAAGGAAAAACTCAAAGAGAAAAGTAAGCAAAATAAAAGTACAAATGCTATTCCTCAAAACAATCAGGATTTTGTATATTTATATATCATGTAACATAATAAATTGTTACTGTTCTAGGAATTATATTAATTACATCTAGAAAAAAATTCACCTTATAATACTGAGACACAAAATGGCTGTGTAAACCTTACTTGAATTTTATGACTATTTATCATTCTTCTATACCCAAACCATATCTAGAATCTTTTGTCTTAAAATGCATTATAAGGGCACTGTGGAGCTTAAGAATATAAAATGTACCAAATGGAAGATGTATTAAATAAAGCAGTAATCTGTAGCATATGGTATCACTGTTTTTCTTTTTATAGAAACATTATAAAACTTCCTGGAAAGCTGTCTCCCTTGTTCTCAGATTTATACTTACCTTAATTATATATGTTTCATGTTATCTAAAAATATATCTATGGTCTACTGATAGTACTCTAATAGTGCTTAAGAAAGAAAAAAAGCTGTAATACTTAAAAAACAACAGAACAAAACAAAACAAAATAAAAAAATACGTGAAGGCAAATTTGGAAGCAAATCTATCCCATTGATACCTACCTCCTGGAAATGCCATTGGCCAGACATTTATGGCTACAGGATTTGGAGGAGAGGGGTGATGAAGTTGGGGACAAGTTGAGAGGGGCAATCAAACTGTTGATGATTTCAGTCAACTGTGCACTCTGCAAGAAAACAGTCAACTGCTAAGCAAGAAATGTGAGTTAAATCAACAGCCTTTTAGTGTCTATTAAATGCTTAATTTCTCATGGAACAAGTAAATGTTCATATTTTATTGTAAATACAGGTTTGGGCAAAAAGTAGGTTTACAGAAGTGGGTATGTGAAACAGTTTATTCTTGTATTATTATTTAATAATAATTATATTACTTTTGATACAAACTATTGTAAAACCTACTTTTGCCCACCCTTATACATGTATTTTAAACTACAAAAATGATTTAGACAGCTACTCATATTTTTATTTCTTACATGTAAATTTACACTTTAAAGTACTACTCCTTTTTCATATCCTTTTTTGTTACAGTTCCTTTATCTACTCATCCTGTTCTCTAAAACATTTGAAGTCAGCTAACAGCATCTAAATACTTCCTTTGAGGCAGCAAAATTAATAACAAAAATCCTAGCTGTAATTTACTAGGTGTGTACTATGTGCCAGGCACTGTATTAGCCACTAGAATATTTCTAATTGTTACAACTAACCTGCAAAGTACATAATATTAGAACTTCTGATAATACAATATATAAGGTCAATTACAGATGAGGAAATCCAAGCAAAGAAAGATTAAGCCACTTGACCAAGGATTATAAAGTTGATAAGAAATGGAGCTCTGATTCAAATTCAGGCTGGACTTTCATGCTACTTTGTTTCTTACTATTTTTTCTAATTCAAAATTATCTAGGTTTTTTTTAGGTATCTAAAATTTCCCTTTATCCTAAGCTTAAATATATGTACTATGTTTGTAATGTGTAATGAATATTAAATAATTCTCAAAACAATCATCTGAAATAACTAATAAACACAGAGCACACCAATAGAAACTGTACCAAAAAAAATGACAACTATTAATTACATATATAGTCTATGTTCATTATTTAAAAAAGGAAAGCAGGGAGAGGTTTAAAAAATCAAAAGAATATCACCTGTAATCACATGCATAGAGAAAGCCATTGCTATTATTTTGGTGTATATCCATACATCTACAGTAAGTGTTTGAGCACATGTGAGCGTTAGTGTATATACAACATGTGTGCGCATGCACACACCCTCCCTTTGAATTAAATCATGACACATCAATTTCCTAAAACTTGGTTTTCTCACTTCATATTGTGTGACTACATTTTTAAAAATCCATAGACCTATTTCATCATTTTATTAATGTAAGATATTCTACTATACAGGGGTATATGAAATAATTATTTTTAAACTCTTCATTTGTATGAAACTAATGACATGCTATTAGAAATAATAAGATTCAAGAATACTAAATCTAAAATTTGAATTCTTCAAAAAATCTTTTTTGAAAAATGCCTTGAAATGTTTTCACCATTTATTTTCTTGAAAAATAATGCATACTTAATGACTTTATATTTAAAATTACTACTCATTTTTAGATTGAAGCTCATATTCAAAATTAATAATACACATCAATTCTTTATCCAGTAATCAAGCATTTATTGGTTTATTCATGCAAAGAAATGTACAGAGTGTCTATTTTCCAGTCTGAAACACTGACATGCTCTTCTCTTTTCTGCCTCCAAAAATATCATCCAAAATATTCTAAGCCACTGGAGGTCACTGGTCAGATATGTCTGAACACGTGGCCCAGAGAAACAACATTACCACCAACCCTTACTTAGATTTACCCTAACAACCATCCCACTTCAGCCCAATAAATCTCATATGTTTGAGATCATATTTGAGATAGTGAAAATTTATTAGGAACTTACTCAACTTTCTATTTACATGATCATTTATTTGCACAAATATTAGTGAAGAAAAGTATATTGTTTCACTCCACTTTACACGATCATCTTTATGAAAGCACCCATATTCCAATATTACCTTTCACTAAAAATCTGTCAACAAATTATTCAAATAATCATTGATCATTCAGATTTACTAGGTGAAAGCAGTGTTCTTTCCCTGTGAAAGAAGTCCAGTGATAAGCAATTTTGTTTGAAAAAAAGATTTTTCCACCCTAGTATAAATGAGTTATCATCCTCTGGCTATTACTAATTAATACCTTACATATTATATTTAAATAATCTTAATTACATCAATAATATAATAGATACCAATCATATACTAAGTATTTTAATTGTATTTAATGTCAGATTGCCAACTTTAACAACCCATACCCCAAGGAGATGCACATTTATTTAAACAGTGTAACTTAGAAGTCATTTCATGCCACTCACACTGTGCTCTTCTCATTACCTGTTTCTCTATGTTGCGAAGAAGCAGTGTAGGGCTACTTGGTGACATTTCAAAATCCTGTTCTGGTAAAGGGTCTTGACTCTCTTGGGGAATCTGAGGGTTCCTTGCAATATTTAATGAAGTTGCTTGGTCTGCAAATTGTATTTGTTTTTTCAAAGTGTCTTTTGGAAGTTGACATTCTTCTAGGATCACTATCCCCTAGGCAAACGGCAATTAAAGAGTTGAAATCAAAACAAATTGACTGCTAAATTAACCTTAACGTTATAATGCACTTGAAACCATGCTTCTTATTACCCCTTGGAAATCAGAGAACACACACTTGAAAGTAGTTTTAAAAATTGGCTGATTTAAAACATGTGCAGCTAAAATAACATGTATGCCTGATGGATTGAGCCTGTAAAATATTGTCATAAATTATATACATACAGTTATTTGTCTTATTGGTTTTAGTTACTAGCATTAAAAGTGTGACATGTTTAGAATAAAGCTGAAGGCTTATATGCAGAATATGAACATTTCAGACTGAAATTTAGAACATTTACTGATTTAATCTTATGATACTTTGGTTATTAGCCTCTCCATTTGAGTTTTATATTTGAGCACTCCCATTTTCATAAATTAAAATACCAAATTTATAAACATCCAACAACGATCTAACATTACATTAACTCCTTTCAAAGCCCTGTGAGGACAGGCCCCGAGCCTGCTGCTGCCAGTCAGTGACCATGGGCAGGAATGCACCACTGAGAAAAAGGACTCTCCAGGCCAAAGTTCTTGATGTTTAGGGTGAGCTTATAATAAAGACACAAGCTGTTGACGTCGATGGGGTATTTTCTGAAATGTAAGTAATCAAAGGAGTAAGTGGGGATCTAGCTTCCTCTACACACACACACACAGTATTTTTCAGACCCAAATGTAAGGGAAAGGTGCGTCTTACAGTCCAAAAAATTTGGTGCTTTTCCTTCAAATGGCTAGCTAAACTTTCTCCCACATTTCCCAGCTGGTTCACTCCAACTGCTATCACCCTTAGGCCTCTCAGAGGGAATGGAAACAGGAGAGAAAGGGGGAAAGGAGTGTGCAAATAAGAACTTAATGATTTTATAGTTAGTTCTCACCACAAAACTTCTTCCCTTTCTACTCTTTTTTTAGCCCCTGTGAAGAATAATACATGTTATTATATAATATGTAGTAGATGTAGATTTTTGCAAAATGCCAAAAAGCCCCTACAGGCTAGTTGAAAAGGTATTAAATGCTTCATGTGGTTAAAATATTATATTCTTGAAATGAAAAACAGAGTAACACATTAATGTAAATATCAGTATTTCAAAATGGAACAAATTAAATGACTGCTGTGGGTCAGCTTACATCATGTATGAGTGCTACTTATAGGATGAAAACTGCCTATGGAGTATAATATGCTATGTATGAGTAGTTCAGTTTATACTACAGTGACTATAAACCTGTACAATGAACACAGTCATGTTGTTAAACGTACATTTTATGATTTTGCAGTAATATATACCTTGACGCTTGGTAAAAGTAACAGATAAATTCTTGGTTTTATTTATTTATTTATAAATATATTTTATTGATTATGCTGTTACAGTTGTCCCATTTTCCCTTTTATTTCCCTCCACCCTGCACACCCCCTCCCACCTGCATTCCCCCCTTTATTCTTATCTATGGGTCCTACATGTAAGTTCTTTGGCTTCTACATTTCCTATACCATTCTTAACCTCCCCCCTGTCTATTTTCTACCTACCATTTATGCTTCTTAAATGGTAGGTAGCTCTGTACCTCTTCTCCCTCTCACCCCCTCCCACTCCACTGCCAAGAATCCTCCATGTGATCTCCATTTCTGTGATTCTGTTCCTGTTTTAGTTGTTTGCTTAGGTTTTTTTTGTTTTTGTTTTTAGGTTCAGTTGTTAATAACTGTGAGTTTGTTGTCATTTTACTGTTCGTATTTTTTACCTTCTTTTTCTTAGATAAGTCCCCTTAACATTTCATATAGTGAGGGCTGGACAATGATGAACTCCTTTAACTAGACCTTATCTGGGGAGCACTTTTTCTGCCCTTCCATTCTAAATGAAAGCTTTGCTGGACAGAGTAATCTTGGATGTAGGTCCTTGCCCTTCATGACTTCGAATACTTCTTTTCAGTCCTTTCTTGCTGCAAGGTTCCTTTTGAGAAATCAGCTGATAGTCTTACAGGAACTCCTTTGTGGGAAACTCTCTCCTTTCCTCTCGCTGCTTTTAAGATTCTCTCCTTATCTTTAATCTTGGCTAATGTAATTATGATGTGGCTTTGTGTGAGCTTCCTTGAATCCAACCTCTTTGGGACTCTCTGAGCTTCCTGGACTTCCTGGAAGTTTATTTCCTTTGCCAGATTGGGGAAGTTGTCCTTCATTATTTGTTCAAATAACTTTTCAATTCCTTGCTCTTCCTCTTCTCCTTCTGGCACCCCTACGATTCGGACGTTGGAACGTTTGAAGTTGCCCTGGAGGTTCCTAAGCCTCTCCTCATTTTTTAAAAAATTATTTTTTCTTCATTCTGTTCTGGCTGAATTTCTTCCTTCTGTTCCAAACCGTTGATTTGAGTCCTGGTTTCCTTCCCATCACTGTTGGTTCCCTGTACATTTTCCTTTATTTCACTTTTCATAGCCTTCATTTTTTCCTCTAATTTGCCACCATATTCAAGCAATTCCGTAAGCATCCTGGTTATCAGTATTTGGCACTGTGCATCTGATAGGCTGGCTATCTCTTTGTCACTTAGTTGTGATTTTTCTGGAGCTTTGATCAGTTCTTTCATTTGGGCCATTTTTTTTTTGTCTTGATGCACCAGTTACATAGTGAGGGACAGAGCCTTAGGTGTTCACCAGGGTGCAACCCACATCGCTGCCTCGTGAGGCAGTATATGGGGGCAGGATCTGAGAGGGAACAATGGTGCTTGCTCCATTCTCTGCCGGTTTTCAGTCATTTCCCCCTCTTCCCACAAGCAAAGTGGGCCCTTCTGGTGCTGATTCCCATGTGGGTGGGTGTGTGTACGTTCTAGGGCCCTGTGGGTCTCTCCAACGAACTCTCCTGTGAGGCTGGGAGTCTTTCCTGGCACCTCAATTTCCACAGGTGTTTTCAGTCAGCGGTTTGAGGCTTTATTTCCCTGTGCTGGAACCCTGGGTTGCTTGGTCTGTCTTGCTCCTGAATTGTTCCTCCCAGTTTATCTGCACGTGAATGTGGGACCACCAGCTCTGCCAGCTGCTGCCTCACTGTCCGCCAGCCTCCAGCTCACCCATCCCAGCCCTCCAGCCTCCGCCTTGCTGCAAGTCCTCTCTGCCCAGCTGCCTGTCTCCGCACCTCCTACCAGTCTGGGTGAGTGTTTCTTCTTTAACTCCCGTGTTGTTGGACTTCCATACAGTTTGATTTTCTGGCAGTTCTGGTTGCTTTTGTTTTTAAATTTGTTTTTGTCCTTCTTTTGGTTGTACGAGGAGGTACAGTGTATCTACCTACGCCTCCATCTTGGCCAGAAGTCACAAAAAATCAAATTCTTATTTTTATTTATACTTACAACAATGCAAGTAACTTTAAAAAGTAAAGGGGATCCGATTTTTAATCCCATCTTAATGACCATTTTCCTAATATGCACAAATATGGCTGTCAAGAAATCTAAAAAATATGTACTTAAAAGAAGTTTATTTGATATTTAAAAAATTAAATTAGACTTGATAAATATGTATCATTTGTCCATTCAAATTTGTACAAGTCTCTTACTAAGTTTTTTGCAAGTACCTCATGCAAAAGAAATACAAGTTTTTACCATATCAATTTAACTGTAATTCTCTTTGGTTTGATTAGTTTATATTATGTGCCAGGCTCTGTGAATTAGTCTGATTTCATAATCCCTAGTTATAATATATTTCTATGGAAAAACTGATTCTTAAGTTCAAAAGCCCAATTTATAAACCGTTAAAATACTACATATAAACACTACTAAAATACTACTATAAATACTACCTTTTTTATAAGTAGGGGCCCTAATATAGTTAGTTCAATGAAGAACAGTATTTTTTAAATTTAACTGGGGAGAGACTCATAGCCAACTTCATAATCTATTTTTCCCTTAAACTACTGCCCTGGATGAAACTCTCACAGTGTGAGAAGAACAGACCATGACTTTTCTCTGTCATGGCTGAGAAGACAGAACAGGGAAGAAGAGTGCATCCTCTGGAGACACTGCAGAGATAGTTTCTGTTCTTAAAAACCAGAAAAAGAACATGTGTGTTGGGTCATCACCATGTACACTTCAAATATCTTTTAATTTCATTTGTCAACTATACCTCAATAAAACTGAATTTTTAAAAATCAGGAATAGTCTAATGATAGATAAAACAAGTCAAATAACAAAGATATGAAAACTCTTTAGAATTACGGATTGAGATAACTGAGACAAGTGAAAACTCTAGAATGAGAAGAAAGCAAATCAACTTCCCCAGAGGAAACAACTGTTTCTGATAATAACACTAGAGAGGTCCCCACCCCAACTCCCAGGGTCTTCCTAGAAGAGACATAATGTGAAAAAAGAAACAATTGTCTTAGCAACATCTTTATTATTTATATAAAGTCATCAAGACTAATTTTAAGCAAAAAACTTAAATAAAAATTTTAAAACACAAGAAATGTACAATTTAAAATGTAGAAGACCCTATTACAGGATAACAAACAAAAATGTAAAAGAAAGACCATAGCTAGCCTCTCAACCAAGAATAACTATTTAAAAATTTTTTGTAAATGTGAGAAGAAGCTGTTGTCTTACTGAACAGCTAAAATAGAGAAAAGGAGAAATATGCAAGTTGTAATGTGTTACAAAGCTGTTACAAGAACAAAGAAGAGATGTTAATATCTGCTTTCCCCTTCCTAAAATTTTTTTAAAAATTTAGGCCACCTGGAACCTGTTAAACAGAGGGCAAATGACAGCTTAAAGACCTAACACTACTAGTAAATCTATTATGTGCGTTTCCTCACCAGTCACAAACTGGCACTTAATTAAACAGACTATTTATAAAAGAGTATCTATCAATCTCTTTCCCTTCCCCTTATCTCTGATTTAACCTAGAAGAATATTTTTCATTCCTTTCAAGATGTATTAAACAGAAAGTTTCGGTCCACTCAAAATAATCACTATTCTCAATGCTTTTTTTTTTTCTTATAATAACTCAAGAAGCTGTAAGAGCAAAGAAAGCACTTATTTTCCTATTAAGTATAACAGCAGCTCAACTACATGGTGGACAAATAAGCAATTAAATATCTTAAATCCTAAGAAATGTAAGAAGAAAGTGTCAAAATAAAGAAATATTGTATTTCAAGAGCATAATTTTAATGACATTTTCCATAAAACAAATATAATGTCATTCTTAAGAGAACAAATGGCCACATATACATCTAACCTAAACCAAGATAAATGTAAAGCCATATAAATTTTTATTTATTGATTGATTTTAGAGAGAGAGTGGGAGGGAGGGAGGGAGGAAGGGGAAGAGGGAAAGCAGAAGGGAGGGAGGGAGAGGGGAAGGAGGAGAAAAAGAGAGAGAGAAAAATATCAATTTATTGTTTCACTTATTTATGCATTCATTGGTTGATTTTTTTTTAAACTTCTTTTTTTTTTTTTTTAAGATTTCATTTATTTATTTTTAGGGAGGGAAGGGAGGGAGGGAGGGAGGGAGGGAGAAGAGAGAGAGAGAGAGAGAGAGAGAGAGAAAGACATCAATGTGTGGTTGCTAGGGGTTATGGCCTGCAACCCACGGATGTACCCTGGCTGGGAATCGAACCTGGGACACTTTGGTTCCCAGCCCGCGCTCAATCCACTGAGCTACGCCAGCCAGGGCTCATTGGTTGATTTTTTTGTATGTGCCCTGACTGGGGATCAAACCCACACCACACCCTTGACGTAACAAGCCGACACTCTAATCAACTCAGGTACTGGCCAAGGCAGGCCATATAAATTATTACTAGGCAGTTTACATTTCTTTCCTTAAAATAATTTATTTAATAGATATAAACATATAATCAAACTTTTAAAAATGTTTAACAATTACATAGCACTGCATAAAACAAACAGAATATTAAATATCTTTTCCCAAGTCAAAGCAGTATGAACTAGACTGTCTTGATTCAGACATAAAAGTTAGTCATCAATTTAACTGGAAACCCACTTTCTTGGAAATTTGTAAGTTGTTTTAAACTTGAATCATTCTTAAAACTCTTTTTACTATAAAAAATGCTTGGGATATATCCTTTCAAGAATGTGATCAAAGAGCAGATATTTGGTGATCTTCAAAGAACTGGGAAATCACTACAACTGAAGGCCCCAGTAGAGACACAATTACAAATGAGGAACAGTTGCTATAGTAATTGAATAGGAAACTTCCATCAGGAAACTATTCTTGAACACAGTGCCCTCAAATCCAACTGATAGAACCGGTCAGACCAAAGTTTTATTTCTGTCCTTCTACCCACCTTCCTACAAAAATCACCACCAAATTCTAAAATGCATTAAACGATATTTCATTACTGTCTCCCTTCCTCTCCCGTCCTTGCACAATTCATACTTTCTGCTCCAAGCTATACTACTATGTTATTCCTAAAAAAAAAAATTGTTTTTTGCCTTCAAACCTTTAAGAAATGCCCTTTTCTATTTTCTAGTTCCATTGATTCATTGAGCAAACTATTATTTATCCTCCAAAGTCATACTGAAGCATCAACTCTTTACTGATGTTTTCTCTGACCTGCTAACCTCTAAAATAAGAGTTAAGTATTCTCTCTATGCCACTTCTGTATGTTATTAAAAACATGTTATCACTCCACATATTAGATTACTTGCAACTATCCAGCTATGTGGTCTAATTCTCCTACCAGAAAATAAACTCATGATAAAGCTTAAACATTATTAATCTTTATTTATGTGTAGACCATAGGTGGGGTTGGGCTAACCACATGGTTCAAAAACTTTCCTTCATAGCTTTTTCTTTTCAGACCAATCACAGTTATACTTACAGTATTATCTCCATTACAATATTTTTCCATATTTTTTGCCATGTAGAATAGTTTCCCAGAAAAACAAATTATAAAGAGATATTTAGCAATATTTAGATCCATGGGATTGCAAAAGAACTCTTTATGTTATTGCTTCTATGGGAAAATATACCACGTTTCAAGCAAACAGCCTACAATTTGGGGGAAACAATATATCTGCAAGCTGAGGAAATCCCATGGTTAAATTTCCCATGGTTGGAATTAAACCTGTATTTATTTGTGTGATCATTTACTTAATTTTTACACTCAACAGACTGTAAACCCTACAACATGAGAGATTTGTAGTATTTACAATTGATCAAGAATAGTATCTGAATTCATTCACAAACACACACCATCACCACTCAAAGACAGTAAAAAGGATAAGTTAGTCTTAGACCAAAAAAAAAAAAGTATAATTAATTACAGAGGCCCAATCTCCAACATTCAGTAACAAAACAGCAATAAAGTAATATTTCACACCCATTACACTGGAAAAATCAAGAGGTCAAAAATTATATAATGTTGGCAAAACTGTGGAGGAAACAGGAGCTGGCCAGTGGGAATACTTATTACCCAATCACATCAGTGAGTATAGGAAAGTCGAAGACAGTCATGCCTAAGATCCAGCATGCTGCTTCCACTTTTAGGCATATAGCCAAGAGAAGCTCTCCACAGGCTCACAAAAAAAAAAAACTTAAAAGACAGTCATTGCAGTATTGTTTTTACTGGTGTAAAAATGGAAACACTGCCTATCAAAAGAAAGTAAGAGAAGAGATAAACAATCCATTGTATTCATAAAATTCCACTCATTTAATTAAATACCATACAGGAGGTATAAAAATGAATAAATAGTATACTGAGCAAAAAGAAGCAAGTGCAAAGGAGTTTGTAGTATAATTTATATAAACTTCAGAAGCATGGAAAATAAATATCATTTGTAGAAATACATAGATACCTATCTGCCACTAATATAAAAACATATATACTGAAACTTACGTAATTCTATTAACTGTCACCCCATTAAATTTAATAAAATAAAAAAATACATAATAATATCAAAAATATTGGAATCAGAATAGTGGTTACAGTGGCATAGAGAAAGAGAATGGGATCAGGTAGGACTACACACATACTTCAATCGTATGGATACTGCTTTACTCTAGAAACTAAACCCATACTAGCAAAAATTTAATATACGATAAACTTGAAGGTGGTACACAAGCATTCATCATATTGCTTTCTGCAACTTTTTATGTTTTAAAACAAAACAAAAAAATCTAAGGAAATATAAGATACAGTATTTCTTACATATGATAAAATAAATGCCAACAAAGTAGAGGTTTACAAAAAACACTTATCGTTTCTATTAACTGAAACCCAACAAAGTTCTGAATTGCTTAAGTATGATAAAATGATCACAATATATGTACAAAGGCATTACAAAGATAGCTTCAATTTACAGCAATTAATATATCAAAAATCTTAATATTCACTACATTTTTACAAAACCTGTAATAATTATTTTGTGTGGAGAGATGAGGAGAAACTCAAACAGTATAATTGTTTTTAAAGAACAGAAAAACACAGAAAATACCTTGGAGGCACGAATCTGCCTATGGACATCCGTTAGTTGTTGGATTTTGTATTCTAGCTCTGAAATCTGGGCTTGAAGCCATGTCCATCGGCTGCCAACTCTTGCTCTGTCTACAAGCCACTTCCATTCAGTACTACAGTTACTGTGAACAACACATACATTGTTAGTCAAAGCGCAAAGGCAATCAAGTTCTCACAGAGGCTGCTTAATAACTTCCTTGACTCCTGTCATACAATCCTAATTTCCTTCCCAAACATCTAATTACATGAACTGAAGATGGCATATCAATTTCTTATCAAAGAAAAAGACATAATTTTCTTATCTTTCTATTCCACAAACACTTGTTTTTATTCAATATTACTATCCAACAGTAGGATAATCTCCTTTGCTACTTAATAATTAATGCTGAAGGGTTGAAATAGAAGTGGGCCAGCAAAGAAAAGGAAACAAGAGTGACAATACTAACACCATGTACAAACTGTCACATGAGGCTTTTCTATGCAACCAGATGTTGCACACAAAAACAGTCATGTATCAGAGAAGTCATTCGAACTGTGCTAGATCTAAATCTATGTAACAAACCCTAGCTATTCAATTGTACTCTGTGTAAGTTTTGTTAAAACAAATCACTATTACCTCATCAAATATTTAAAATCAATTTAAAGAAATTATCAAAAATTATTAATGCTCTGCTACATTTAAAATAAGCATATCAAATATATAGATTTTGACATATTTATTAAAATAAACAGCTTGTTAAAAAGCTGATTCCTAGCATTCACAGGGCAGATATGACCAAGAATTTATATAAAGGTTATTTTTCATGCATATTTGAAAATAAGGGTTGAACCCTAGACCATCTATATTTGGTGAGGGTGCTGCTCTGGTACACATTTTTAAAGATTACAAATTAATTACTTTATGAAAATATTCCAACCATTTCAGCTAGAAAACAGTTTTTTGGGAATGTGTGTGTGTGTGCATGAAAATTAATTAGGAGCTTCAGATTAAAGGAAAAATGTGACAGAGACTGAGAGTGTAACTGAAGGACAATAACTACTTAATGGCAAAACACGAACTTCATGAGAAACTTGTTTAAAACAGCACTTATTGTCAAAATCCGTACAATGTACAAGATCAAGAGTGAACTCTAATGTAAATTATAAACTTGGAGTGATAAAGATGTGTTAGTGTAGGTTCACAGATTGTAAAAAATGCACTATTTGGTGTAGTATGTTGTTAGTGGGGGAGGTTACATTTGTGTGGGTACAGGGGATATGTGGGAACTCTTGGTACTTTCTGCTCAATTTTGCTATAAACAAAACTGCTGTAAAAAATCAAGTTTATTAATTTTTTAGAAACACATTTAATCATAATGGAAAGACTTGCATATATACTTTAGTCATAGGAAATACTTAAGAGATCATTTATTGTCAGGGAACCATACAACTGTAACTTTACTGTACATAACTTACCCATTATAATAGGATTTTATATTATCAATGTTCCCCAAAACTTATTTTTTAAAAGATTATAATTTCATACAAAATGATTAAGAAGATATTCATAAATTAGGGCTGCTCTTGGCATTATTAGTTATTCAGTTTATAATCAGTATTGTGATTTTATAAATTTGATACTCTTAAATCACATTTTCATAACTATGGACAAAATAAAAGAGAGTGCCTATTCAAAATACCTATTCATATATAATATTTAATAACACTAACTAACAATCATGAGACTGATAGAAAAGCAAGGGCCACTTATACAGTTGCATAAGTGAGGATAAAGTGTTGGATTTTATGCAAAAAGAAAGTTATTACCAAGCTCATAACAAAAACATTTTTTCCAAACACTCTGGCTACTAGGTAGGGGAAGCATTGAAGTGGGACATGAGAGGAAATAAGGAAACCTGTTAGGGTACAGCTTTAATAATCTGGATCAATAACCTGGATATGACACAGATAGTGATCTCCAAATATTTCATGTGCTGTTCTCCATTTCCCAGCCTTCCTTGCAGTACAATTGGAACCATGTGATTAGTTCTGACCAATGGGCTGTGTGTAAAAGCAAACTAGTCATTTCCAGTCCACTTGACCACCTTCAAAGCTACTAGTGCAGAGAGTATAGTTACAAGATGGAGGAGGATCACAGACCAAACCACAATGGACTTTATGTAAGCCAGGTGAATCTCTGAGGTATTAAACTACCGAAATTAGGAGGTTAACTAGTTACTCTAAATATAGTCTATTCTGACTAAAACACTGAGTAAAAAATGAAAATGGCTTGGACTGGGAAAGGTGTGGGAGATGAAGAGTTGAAGAGAATGAATTCAAGGTTCATTTTAAAGCTGATAGGACTTGTAGAAGTATGGCATGGTAGAAAGCATGGGGAAATCAAAGATGATCTTAGATGTTCTTTCAGTAAATTTTGCTCCAGTTGGAAAATTTCCCCACAACATGAAATTTTGCTTGGCTGTCCAAACTGATGGTTAGCTAATGGTCAAATATAATGAAGAAAAAAAATTTTCATGGAGTTCATGTTATTGTACTTCTAGTAAAAATATTCTGATATTCAAATTATATTTAGAAAAATCACTTTTATGTGCATAAACTATATAATATTATTCTAACATAGAGAAATAGCAATATCAAGAAACATAAAATGAAGTAAAAATAGCCTCTTCAACAAATGGTGTTGGAAAATCTGGACAGCTACATGCAAAAAAAATGAAACTTGATCACCAACTTACACTATACACAAAAATAAACTCAAGATGGATAAAGCACTTAAACATAATTTGTGACACCATAAAAGCCCAAAGGAGAACATAGGCAGGAAAATTTCAGATATTCAATGCAGCTATATTTTCACCAATATATCACCTAGAGCAAGGCACATAAAAGAAAGAATAAGCAAATGGGACTTTATCAAAATAAAAAGCTTCTGCATATCTAAAGAGAACATCAGCAAGATGAAAAGAGGACCAACCATATAGGAAAATATATTTGCAAATGATATTTCAGACAAAGGTTTGATCTCCAAAATATATGAAGAATTCACATGACTCCATTCCAGGAAGACAAACAATTCAATTAAACAATGGGCAATGGACCTGAACAAACAATTCTCCAAGGAGGACATACAGAGGGCCCAGAGACATATGAAAGGATGCTCAGCAACACCAGCCATCAGAGAGATGCAAATTAAAACCACAATAAGATACCACTTCACACCAGTCAGAATGGCCATCATAAACAAATCAACAAACAAGTGCTGGTGAGGCTATGGAGAGAAGGGAACCCTAGTGCACTGTTGGTGGGAATGCAGACTGGTACAGCCACTGTGGAAAACAGTATGGAATTTCCTAAAAAAATTAAAAATGGCACTGCCTTTTCACCTAGCAATTCCACTGCTGGGATTATACCTTAAGAATCCTGAAACATTAATTCAAAAGAATCTATGCACCCCAATGTTCATAGCACCACAATTTACAATAGACAAGTGCTAGAAGCAACCTAGGTGCCCATCAGTAAATGAATGGATCATAAAATATGATACATTAACACAATGGAATACTATGTATTGCATGCAGAAAGAAAGAAGGAGCTCCTACCCTTCACAAGAGCATGGATGGAACTGGAGAGTATTATGCTAAGTGAAGTAAGCCAGGCAGTGAAAGACAAATACCATATAATCTCACCTATAAATGGAACCTAATCAACAAAACAAACCAGCAAGCAAAATATAACCAGAGACATTGAAATAAAGAACAAACTGACAGTAACCAGAGGGGATGTGGCAGGGAGATAACAGGGGAAAGAAGGAAAAAGGGTCATCAAGGAACATATAAAGGACCCATGATAAAGCCAAAGGGGGTAGGATTGAGAGTGGGAAGTGGTGGGGGGCTCGGGGGAAAGTGGTGGTGGGAAAATGGAGACAACTGTATTTGAACAATAAAAAATGATAAAAAAAGGAAAATACCAATATCATAATAAATTTAAGTCAACTAAATAATGCTGGGGCTTTGTGGTACATGAAGTGAATTGTCTGTAAAGGATACATTATCCTACATTTTAATAGGAGTGAAAAACACGTTCTCTACAATTAAAGTGGTAAACAGGCTTTTCCAACAAAAATGCTCCCTTGGTTGAAAACCTGTTTTTCTCAAAAATAATTAACATTGCAAACAAGTTACAGATAAGCATATGGTTATCTCACACAAAAGGAGATTAACACCTGTTGTACACCAAAGTCAAAACAGGTTTTATGTAAACAACTTATACAACCAATGATGTAATAGCTTATATAACTTAGATCATAACCAATGAGAACACAGATGATGCACCAACAAACAAATAAGAATATGAGGCATACTTAGTGTCTAGATTTCCCAATTAGCATGTAAGATTGGCCCACTAGACCACTAACATTGACGCCCTGCATCTCTCTGGGGTGTTTAACTGATCATAGACTACCACAAGCAGACCATAAAGAGGGGCTCCTCCTTCCAGTGAAAACATTTGTGAGTGGAGACCACCTGGGCAGTGAGACTACTCAGTCCCCAGAATAGCTGCATATGCCTTCAATCCCCATTCTTGCTTCTTTGCAGTCATCACTTAACTTGCTCAAGAAAAATAAACACAAACTGTTTAAACCAAGTTGTTTTGAGTACAGTTTCTCTTGGCACTGACTTATCAATATCATGAAGCTACATCCCTGTTTTGACCTTGAAGTGTAGTTCCTCAGAGTAAGTCAGTGCTTTCTAATATTACATCTTAAGTTACCAAGACTTAAAAAGGGTCTGGTATAAATTAAATTTTTCCTTTAACATGAAGAATTTTTTAGCTCACTAACAACAATGAATTAACTACAACAAAGAATAAAAAAAGGTGGCCCTGGCTGGGTAGCTCAGTTGGTTAGAGTGTTAGCTCCATGTACCAAGGTTGCAGGTACGATTCCTGGTCAGGGCACATATGAGAAGTAAAAAGAAATGCATAAATAAGTAGAACAACAAATTGATGTTTTTCTCTCTCTAAAATCAATAAAATGAGCCCTGGCTAGTATGGCTCAGTGGATTGAGTGCAGCCTGTGAACCAGAGGGTCGCTGGTTCGATCCCCAGTCAGGGCACATGCCTGGGTTGCAGGCCAGGTCCCCAGTAGGGGGCACTCAAGAGGCAACCACACTTTGATATTTCTCTCTTTCTCCTTCCCTACTCCTCTCTCTAAATATAAATAAATAAATCCTTTAAAAAAATAAAAATAAAAATAAAAATAAAATCAATAAAATGAAAAAGAGAAAAGGAAGACCCATCTGTGGAAAACAACTATCCCCCCCAAATAAGAGTTATCTTGGGAAAAATACATTAAATCATGCCAAACTTGCCCACTAGTGTTTGCTCACCTAGAAAGAGCTTATCCTTTAGACCAGAGATTGGGTAAACTTTTCCTGTAGACAGTCTGATAGTAAATATTTTAGGCTTTGTGGGCCACATGGAGTCTTTAACAACTACTCAACTCTGCTATTACAGCATGAGAACAGCCATAGATGGTACATAAATGAATGGGTGTGACTGCATTCCGATAAAACTTTGTTTACAAAAACAGTCAATGGGCCAAATTTGGTCCATAGTCTATAGTTCTCCAATCCCTGATGTAGGGCATGTTTTCATATGTTTCTCATGTTTCCCAAGGGATTATGACTTCCTTGACAAAGTGTCTGTTCAAGTCATTGGCTTACATTTAATTATGTTATTATCTTACTTATATGAGACCAGTGTCAGACTACATGTATTGGACATACATATAGCTCCTAGCCTGCAGCTTGCCTTTCATCTTCCTAATGGTGTCTTTCAAAGAGCAAGATTCTAATTTTGAAAAGTCCAATTTATCAGATTTTCCTTTTATGGATAGTTCATTTTATGTCCTAAGAAATCTTTGCTGAACATAAAGTCATAAAGATTTAATCATGTTTCTAAAATTTCAGAGTTTTAGCTTTTAGATCTATAATCCAGTTTATTTCTGTGTATGGTATGAACTTAGGGTCTAGATTCATTTCTTTATATATGAAAAATTTAATTTCTGAACCATTTTTAAAAGATTCTCTTTTTCTTTAATAGAAAAAAAAACTATCCATGAATAAATAAAAGACTGTCTATAAACACATGGTCTATGCACAACACACACACACTGTTAGCATATCTATCTCAATGGCTTAACTCAATACCACAGTATTACTGTAGTTTAGAGTAATTCTTAAAATCCAGTAGTGTAAACTCTCCAACTTTGTTCTTTACCAATAGTTTTGACCATTCTAAACTTGAGAATCAGCTTGTCAATCTCTACAGAAAAAAAAAGGAAAATAAACACCTAGTTACGGTGCATATTATTTCCTATATGTATTATTGTCAACTGCAAATAAAGACAGTGTTATTGATTTGTAATCTGGATGCCTTTTATTATTTCTCTTACCTTGTTTGACTGGCTAGGAATTACACTACAATGTTAATTTAAGTCATGAGAGTGGACATCCTGACGTTCTCCCTGATCTTACAGAAAGAGCATTCAGTCTCTCATCATTAAATGTAATGCTACCTGTATACCTTTTGTAAGTGTCCTGGTCAGATTTAAGAAGTTTTTGTCTATTCCAAGTTTGTTGTAAGTTTCTATCATGAATGGGTTTAAATTTTGTTGAAGTATTTTTGATTCTATGGACATAAGTGTTTGTTGTTTCTTTTTTTATTGAGTTTCGAATATTAAATTGACTTTGCTTCCTGGTATTAACTACTTTGATCATGATGTATTATCTTCTTAATATTTTGGTTGACTCTACTTGGTATTTCATTGGGGATGTTTTGCATCTACAATAAGAAAATATTGATCTGCTTTTTTTCTTGTAATGTCTGTGTCTGGTTTTAGAATCAAGCTTATACTTGCCTTATAAAATGAGTTAAGAGATGTTCTCTCCTACATTTTTTGGAAAAGTTTGTGTTGAATCAGAATTGTTTATTATCTGAGTTTTAAGAAAAGTAATTAGCAAAGCCAACTGGGACTGGAATTTCCTATCAGAGAAGGTTTTTAATTATTAATTTGATTGCTTGGATACAAGGTTGTTTTTTAAGTTTTCTATTTCTTCTTTGTCAGTTTTGGTAATTTGTCTTTCAAGCACTTAGTCTATTTTGTCTGAGTTGTTGAAATTGTTCATAATATTCCAAGTATTCCATTAATGCTTATAACATCTGTAGTTATACTTTTCTTTCCTATTATTAGTAATTTTTTCCTGATCAATCTAACTAAAAGTTTATCAACTTAATCTTTTCAAAGACCCATCTTTTGGTGGTTTCTCTAATTTTGTCTATACTTTTGGGCTTTATATTTCATTAATTTCACTCTTTGTAATATCTTCCTACTTACTTGGGGTTTAATTTGATCATGATGTTGCAGGAGACATAGAACAAAGACTTTACACTTTTCTTCTATTCTTATATAAGCATTTATAGCCATAAATTTTCATCTAAGCACTGCTTTAGTAATCTAGTAGCTGCATCCTACAAATTAGATATGCTGTTTTTCATTATCATTCTGTTCTAAACTTTACAAATTCCCTAGTTGACTTTGTTTCATCCATGAGTTATTTGGAAATGTGTAGCAGTCTAATTTCCATATTTCAAAACTACATATTCACCATTTCATCCCTTTGTATAGATCTGAGTTTTCACTCTATCATTTTCTTTCAGCCTGAAGGACACCTTTTATGTTCTCTTATAGTATTGGTATATTGAGCAATATTTGTTTTGTTTCAAAATATTATTTTGTCTTTGTTTTTTACAAGATCACTTCACTAGGTAGAGAATTTTAGGTTGACTATTTTCAGCACTTTAAATATATCATTCCATTGTTTTCTGGCTTGCACACCTTCTGATGAGAAGTCAGTTCTTTTTGTTGTTGTTGTAATATCTTTGATCCAATATGTAAAGTGTCTGCCCTCCCCCTTACTGCTTTTAAGATTTTTCTCTGTATCACTAGAACTTAGTGGTTTGATTACAACATACCTTAGTGATTTAACTACAAAATGAACTACAAACGAGTTCGTTATTATATCACGCTTCTTAAATCTATGATTTTATGGTTTTCAGCAAATTTGGAAAAAATATGGCTATTATTTTTCCTGCTTTTTTCTTTCTCCTCTCTTTTTTACATTGAGAAGTCCAATTCCATGTATGTTAGAATTTGATATTGTATCCATGTCACTGATATTCAGTTCATTTTCCTTTTGGTATTTTTCCCCAATGAGCTTCAGTTTGGGTAGTTTATGTTGCTGTGTGTTAAAATTGATTGAATATTTCTTCTGAATGCCTAGTGTCTTGTTAAGCTGAAACAATAGTTTTCATTTCAGAGTTTGTATTTTCCCCCTGAAATTTCAGTGGTTCTTTTCTATGTATTCAGTTTCTCTCATTATATCACATTTTGCTTTTAAGCCCTTACATATGTTTACAATAGGTATTTTAAAGTCTTTCCCAACTACTCTATCATTATGTCTGTTATTTCTGTGTTTTTGTTGATGATTTTCTCCTCCTTCTTTGCATGTCTAGTAATTGGTTGTGTGTGTGTGTGTAACACATTTATTATGGACACTATAAATATTGTTGAATTTCTGGGTTTTATGGTCTTCATTTAGAGTGATTTTGTTTCAACGGATTCGTAAATTACTTGCTGTTCAAATTTATTCTTTTCAGTCTTGCTTTTAAGATCTGTTAAGAGTTATAGAGTAGGCCCTGGCCAGTGCAGCTCAGTTGGTTGGAGCATCATCCCATAACTTAAGTGTTGTGGGGTTGATTCTTGGTCAGGGCACACACCTAGGTTGTGGCTTCAATCTCTGTTCCATGTGCATACAGGAGGCAACCAATCGATGCTTCTCTCTCATATCAATGTTTCTCTCCCTTCCTCTCTTCTCTAAAAGCAATAAAATAATGTCCTCAGGTGAGGATAAAAAAAAATTTAAAGAGGCATAGAATAGCCATTGACTAGGGCTAATTCAGTCTTACTCTTGAAATGTGGCCATTCTGGGGTCTCTAACAAATGCTCCAAACGTTCAGCGAAGTCTCTCCACTCTGTTTATTCAGAACTCAAACATATCTGAACTGTGTATGAGTGCTGGAAATTGTTCAGATTACAGCCTCCTAACAGTTCTTTGTCCCTGTGGAGTTTTATGTACACATGCATAGCTTAGTATTCAACAAAGTTCTCTCAAGGGGGCCACATGAAGATTTCTGGAGCTTTTTCTTTGCATAAGTATATCCCTCAACTTCAGTATTCTCTACTAATTCCAGCTACCTCAGCCTCCCAAACTCTAATCTTTATCTCAGTTAAGATCACTGTGCTCTACTTAGCTTTCCTCTCCCAGCACCAGAGATCAGAGGTGCCTTCAAGCAGAAAACAAGGGGAATCACAGGAGTCACTTCTACTGTTTCTCTTTTCTCAGGAATCACTGAAACTCTGCCCTTTGCTCCCTTATACCCACTGTGTCCATTTTCTGAAAACAGTGACTGTCTCATGTACAGGGTGAGACAAAAAAAGCAGGTTTACAGTTGTGAGTACATAAAACAGTTTATTCTTCTGTTATTGTTTATTAATTGTATTATTTTCCATACAAACATCTGTAAACCTACTTTTACCCTCCTTTGTATTTTGTCCAGTTTTCTAGTTACTCACAGCCAAAGAGCAAGTATAGTACCAGTAACTCCACTCCATCATTGCTAGAACTCAAAGAACTTTTACGTGTGTCTGTGTGATCTCTCTTTCTCCCTCTCTAATGGCTTCTATTTTTGTTCTAATATTTCACACCCAAAATTTCATTGCCTTTAAAAAAATACAACAGTTGCACATTGGGCTAACATCTTTAAAGAAAAAAAAAGTATGAAAGTAGTCCATAGATTCCTTTGTTGAGTGTCCCTGTACAATTTCATGGAAGTAGAATTTTTTATCCATACTGTATCACCCATTTATCTCTCAACTGTTCTGTGAGAAGAAAAAGTTATATCATGCTGAGCTACTCTTCCCTATAACAACCTTTATGCTAAATGTTACAGAAACTGCTATGAATGATTGGGGGGGCATGAGGGAAACCCCAAACATATGGTATTAACTTAGGGGTAGGACAGCAAGCAGACAGGAAAGAGGTAGTATAGGTTAGTTTCCCTTTCTATATGACATGATATATACTATATTAGGAAAATATGATCATTTAAAATAGAGATCAAGTACCTACCCAAGACTGTATTTTAGCAGAAGCAGTTAGAGAATGTTATAATGGAAAAAACAAAAAAGACAACAAAAGAAAATTTATAATGTTCTGGCTGTTCCTTGCTGTTTAAGCCTAATATAAATTAATTTATGCAAGCAGTGATTTACAAGCAGAGAAAAAACCTTAGGGTGGCTCCCTCTGACTACACTACTTCAGTCAGAGAAAGACAAATACTATATGATTTCAATTATATGTGGAATCTAATGAACAAATTGAACTAAAAAGCAAAATAGAGACAGAATCAGCAGGATGACAGCTATTGGGCTGGGGAAGTTAGTGGGTGGAGGGATTGAGCAAAAAAGAAAAAGGACTCATGGACATGGACAACAGTGTGGTGATTGCAGGCAGGGGGAGTACAAGAGAGTTACATGGTAATGGAAAAAATACAATAAAAATTTTTAAAGATTTTATTTTTTGAGAGAGGGAAGGGAGGGTGAGAGAAAGGGGGAGGAACATTGATATGAGAAACATTGGTCAGTTGCCTCTGTTACATGCCCTAACTGGGACCAAACCCTCAATCTAGGCATGTGCCCTGACCAGGAATCAAACCAGCAACCTTTTGCTTTGGAAGACAACACCCAACCAACTGAGCCATACCAGTCAGGGCCACACTATTTCTAATTTAATAAAAATTCAATAATACAGGGACTTAAAGGATCAGGCAAGTTAACTGCTTCTCTACAGATGACAACAAAAAATATATTCCAAGAATCTGTCTTAAGAGTTCTAAGCCACACAATGAAAGACAGCCTAGGAGCAAAAATCAGATGAATGTACTATTTTGGTGGCCTCAAGGTAGCAGTCATTAAACTGAGGGAGAGAGGAAAATAACTAGTAAATTAACTAGTCTTTACGATTAACAACTATAACCAAATAAGAACTTTTGCTGTGTTATTTTCACATATAAATGACTGGAGGCCAATTAGAAAGTAAATGACAAAGCTCTATTAGTAAGAAACAAACACAAACAAAAAACAGAAAACACCACAAGCCTAACCTAACATGTTCTACCTAGGGAACCCAAATCTGCATCAACAGGACACAGGGTAAGAATACAGGTAGCCTTCAGTAAGAGTACACCAGCACTCATTTCCGA
The DNA here is from genome assembly GCF_019186645.2 of Phyllostomus hastatus. Classification (NCBI taxonomy): domain Eukaryota; kingdom Metazoa; phylum Chordata; class Mammalia; order Chiroptera; family Phyllostomidae; genus Phyllostomus; species Phyllostomus hastatus. The sequence goes on along the minus strand of NW_025333583.1, from coordinate 15,093,681 downwards.
TACAGACACAAAGGACAATGGATAAGAAATAATTCTCAAAATGGAAAGTCAGGGACTATGGAGCAGAATCAGGATCCTATCAAGTCCTTATTCCAGTTCCAGAGCAAGAAGTCTTATTAATTACAGTAAGGACCAGGAACTATCATGTGTATCCCATTCTTTTCTCTTCCCAGTGGGAGTTTTTATTTTAGCTTTTCTGTTTCTACTCCAATATATATAGACAAGTAAGAGGGCTAGATGGTTAGAAAACTTGTCTATTAGTTTATAGGTCACCACATCATAAGGAACCACATCTTGGATTTGACAAAGAGAAATTTACTCCACCTACTAAATATCACTTTCAGTTGTGATCCTTCAGGAATTGATGTGTTTTCTCTATAAGAAGAGAGTGCATGGATATTTGGGTGGCCAACAGGGTAAATTGAACAAACAAACTGCTTATTTTCCCTCAAATCCACTCTCTATTTTTGATAATAAAAGCCCCCAAGTTTTACCTGAGCCCATAGCAGCTCAGCTACAGACATTATTTTCCAGCCTTACTTGCAGTTATGTGTGGGTATGTGACTAAGTTCTTGACAATCCAATATGAGCCAAAATAATGTGTGCAGCCTGTCATTAAAAATGATTGGCTGTGGAAATCAGATGAAGTACTGGTGAATTAGTTTCAATAACATCCCACAGAACAGCAAAGCCAACAGTTCCCTGCAAACAAAAAAACCCCATAAGGCAAAGCTAATTCTTCACTATTAAATGAGAAAAAAAATTCTACGTATTCATTTTGAGGTCTTCTTAATTTGACAGTTAGCATAAACCTTAATAAACCCCTCCCTCAAAAATGTTTTGTGTCATTAGGATCACTTAGGTTAAGTTCTGATTAAAGTGTTCATTCTCTTTAAGAAAATTAAGCCTCATTGACATACAAGTTGATAACTTGAATACTCTACCACATAGTTGTATATATGTTCAGGAAAAACAAATAAGCAAACTAAATGAATAAATAAATGAACAGTTAAATTCTAGGAAATTTTGACACAGATAAACCAAGTGGGGAAGCCATTTAGGGTGTCCAAGGAAAATCTCAGACTGGAACTTGAAAAGGGCTCCCTAAAAGGAAAGAGAAATAAAAGGGAGAAAAAAATCTTAATATATTGTGCATTTCTGACTAGAACTCTGGTAGAACCAAATGCATCAACTGCCTAAACCAAAATTTTCAGTGTAAGTTTACAAGAATTGACAAATGAGATTGCCAAATTTAGTCTTGTTCTCCTACTACCATCTATCTGCCCCATTCCCCCCAGCCAAAGAAAAGATATGAGAAAAGAAAAAGGTTGGGGACCACTTATTCACCCTAATGCTATTCTATTTCTATTGTATGGTAACAATTTTGAAAGCTAATGGTCTGATAAATAGTCTTAACTGTGTTTTTATTTTTTTAAAGATTTTATTTATTTATTTTTAGAGAGGGAAGGGAGGGAGAAAGAGAGAGAGAAAGAGAGAAACATCAATGTGCGAATGCTGGGGGCAGTGGCCTGCAACCCAGGCATGTGCCCTGACTGGGAATCGAACCTGCGATGCTTTGGTTCGCAGCCCATGCTCAATCCACTGAGCTACGCCAGCCAGGGCTTAACTGTGTTTTTAAAATCCATACACAATATCCAACATACATATTGAGGCTTACAAATAAAGAAAATAAATTTTTTAAAATGAATCAAAATGTGTTTGCTAAACAGTCTGAAGTCACATACTTTAGCAATTCAACAAGTATTGGGTGTGTGTGTGTTTGCATGTGTGTGTCTTTTGTCCAGGAAACCGGGTCGCCAGGCAGTGTTTCCAAACTACAGTAGTCCTCACTTATCCACAGGGGACATGTTCTAAATCTCCCAGCAGATGCCTGAAACTGTAGTTAGTACCAAACCCTACATATACAATATTTTCCTATACATGCATACTTATAATACAATTTAATTTATAAATTAGGCACACTGAAATTAACAACTAATAATAAAATAGGACAATTATAACAATACACTGTAATAAAAGTTACATGCGATCTGTCTCTTTTCATGTTTTCCACCCACAAATTTTAAGATGGAAAATGCCTTTCCCATCTTAACTAAGCACTTATCATGCACCTTGGCTGTAAATTTACAGTATGAGGTGTCCCAGCAAAACTAGCACAAATTTATTTTTTCTTCTGTACAACTTCATAGAAGCTTCATTCTTACCATACATCTTAGCAACCTCAGCATATGACTTCTTTTCTTTTCTTAAGCCAAGAACTTTACCTTTTCACTCAATGGAAGCACTTTAGAGCTTCTCCTTAGCATATCTGAATTGACATCATCCCCACTCTTACACTTTGAGGTCATTATTAAGTAAAATAAGGGTTACAGGAACACAAACACAGATACCGGTGATAAGCAATCTAAGAACCAAGATGGCTACTAAATGACTAACAGGCTGGTAGCACATTAAAGCGTGGATAAGCTGGACAAAGGGATGATTCATGTCCCGGGCAGGATGGAGTGGGTGGGACAGCATGAAATTTCATCATGCTACTCAGAATGGTGAATGACTTAAAACCTATAAATTGCTTATTTCTGGAATTTTCTCTTTAATATTTTCAAACTGAAGTTGACCATGGGTAACTGAAACCACAAAAAGTCAAACCAGAGACAAGAGGGGAAAGGGCAAGCAGAGCTAAAATCCAGCAAAAGTTCTCCATTCCAAGCTCTGCAATTAGAAATCTAAACCTGCTCAGAGGAAGAAGCACCTTCTATCCCATACAAACGGGCTAGTGATGGCTCTGCTGGCCACTACAATGGGCAATGGGGAAAAAAATGAGATAAAAGATCATTAGATTATACTTGCTACTCAAAAAAGTATCATCACTATCAAATCAGAATTGAGTACAACTGTTTCTGCTGTAACACAATATATGCATTCCCAAATAATAATGTGCTCTATAAAATAAAAATAGCTGAACTTACAGAGAAAACACAATTAGAGCCAGACTACTCAAAATCTGTGGAATTTTCAAATCTGAGTCCTAACAAAACAACAACAATCCTTATAAAAATATTAGTATAGTTTACGTTTCCAGTGGCATGTGTATCAATAAGCCAGTTCATCCTTTAAAGTTTCATATCCTGAAGCTCATGCTTCTCCCTTTGAAGTGATTCCTTGAAGATACTCACTTCTAATAGAGAACAGGTCACGAAAAATTAAAAAGATCATCTAGAGGTAGCTTTCTCCATCAATTTCTTTTTAACAAAAGTGAGCTATCCTTATAGCTTCTTCAACAAAACTTACAATTTCCTCAGATCTTTTAACATAGTGGAATAAATATCAATTTTCAAGCCAATAAACCAGTACTTTATTGCAATATAGAAAGGTACTTTTCCAGAATTTTCAGCATTTTTTCTTAAACTAAAGCTCTCTCTTTAGTTGTGAAGGAGCTTTCCTTTGATCATTCCAAAACATTAACGTGTTTAAAGTGGTTTGGAAAAAAGTTCCAAACCAAATTCCACACTATTGACATCACTCCCTTATATGCCAAATGTTTAAAAACGGTTTTCAGAGAAAAGGAAAATTATACAGGTCACAAATAGGGATCTAGATAAAAAAGAATGCTAGAGAATAAGTGAAGGTAAAATAACAGCTTTTATTTTGCTTATCTTTAATGGATCTAATTGATAATGGATCTAATGGTTTGTTGAAATAATAGCAACCAATAATCAATTATGTATATGTGTGTATGCTTATTTGCAAGTGAAAGTGACACAAAGGACAGGAGAGAAGAATTAGGATTATTTTGTTATTATAAGGCACTTGCACTACCCAGGAAGGGATATGTTATTTGAAAGAAAACTTGGATTAGGGGTATATGTACATTGCAAACTCTAGGGTGACCACTAAAAAAAAGTTAAAAAAAAAAGAAGCATAATTGATATACTAAAAAAGGAGAGAAAGTAAACCATATAAAATGTTCAACTATAACTACAAAATCCAGAAAAAGTATGGAAGACAAAAATGTTCTTATCAAGACTGCCTATTTACATACCAAAGTAAAAACTTAGAGAATATTTGAACATACAGGAACTAGTTTGGGGAAACATCTCCAACATCTAAGACAGTTGTTTGATTTGGAATATACCGGCAAGTTTCCTTGAATAAAACAAAGAAACATTTCTTTATGTGTCAAAAATTTATCCTGAAAGTAACTGATTTCATTTCCCACAAGAAAGAAAAAAGAAATGCTAGAATTCTAAGGTCCTCCACCAGAATTGAGATAACATAATTGCACTAGAGTCTGCCAGTGACCAATCCACATCCTCTTGCACTTGCTGGTTTCAGCACACACAGACCTGGCTTCCAACTACCTGCACATGTATTTCTTTCACTAAGGTTTTCTGTTGTTTTTGCTTGAGCCTGCTTTGTCACTCAAGTACAAAAGATTTACCACAACCAGGAACAGCCTTCACTCAGTAACTGAGGGGATTTGCTGCACAAATTCTCCAACTTCCTCACCTCAAATGGTTAATTCAGGGATGTAGTTTACACTGGTTCCCCAAGTTTCCTGTGGAATATTAAACTCCATTCTTTCACAATAGCAAACCACCTGATAACAGATTACTAGCTGCTGAATCTGTGCCTTATTATGTGTAGGAACTTTGCTTCAATAGTTCATCTAATTATCTACAGAAAGAACAAGAATCTGATTCAGAGAGTTAAGGATAACCTCAACTTTTGCTCAGTGTCACAGAGCAAGCCATGATTATAACACAAGTATATCCAAAACCTCTGCTCCTTCACCAAAGGAACAGAACATCGTGGAAACTGCGGGGAGGGTGTCCGTTAATATTAAAATGCTGCTATATTTATTTCCAAAGAAAATTTAAAAAATTTTAAAGAAACTTAAAAAAATTTTTCTAATTCATACTATACTCCTAACCAAAAGTTATTTTTAAAGTGTATCACTTATGTCATCATGAATTAAACTACTGCTTAAATTTTTGGAGGGAAAGGAAAAGGGGAAAATCAAATATATACTTATATCTTATATATTTAAAATAACAATGGTAATGGTAATGGCGAATGTGTGATTGCCTTCCAACTTCCTAAAACAATTACATTCTTCACAGCTAGGAAAATTCTAACTCTTCCTAGTTAAAGGAATTTGTTTTTCTTATCAGGGCTATAAACTTTAAAAAAAAAAGAGAGAAGACAGAAAGATAAAAAGAAAAGGCATTTACAATGATATAATCTGAGATTATGAAGATAAATAAAATACATTTTACTTATCAATTTTTAAAAGTTGCAAATGTTAATACTGTAACAAAATAATTACTTTTAAATGTCTGTATTTTTGCATAGTTCATCCATTCATTCTTTGACCACACATTTGTGCTGGTTCTAAGATAAACACAATTCATCTTGTGCCATTTTTGGTATTAGAGACAAAGGAAGAAAGTAAAGGAAAATCAGTAAACAAAATGGAAGATAAACAGGGAGAGCGAAATTTCATGGATTGCTGATCTCAATTTTCTCTCTTTTACAACTACATATACAAACACAGAAAAATTCATTCATTCACTCAACTAATGCCAGACAAGCAGTAAAAGGTACTCAATGCTAGGCAGTGGGTATGAAATAAAGGAAAAAGTAGTACTCACCCTTAAAGTTGTTTAAAATTAAGTTGAAGTCAACTTTAGTATTTGCCCCTGTAGACCTTATAAACTAAGAAGTCAATTTATATTTAACAGTGATAGTAAAAATGTAATTGTGTTAGCACCCACTTAAAAATTTAGATGCACAAAATGTATCTTTTTTACCTATTTTAGGTTTAAGGTTTAATTCTGAACTTTATTTATTAAAAACAATCATCCACATTTGACAAGTGAGTGTCCAGAAATATAAAGAAGAAAATTATGAAAAAATTATCAGGATGTTTTCAATTTTAAAATAAACAACTTGAAACACAACTAATTTTAATTAAAAAAACCACCATTTTTACACTCACATCAAAAGACACAAAAAATTAAAATTCTTATTTGTTCTCAAAATTCAGTCAACATCAAAATTAATAAAATGTTAAAAAACCATTGTTCCCACAAGAAATCTATCAGATTAATAAAAATCATCAAAACAAACAAAATTTAATATTAAAATTTTAAAGTGGTATAAAAAATGTCAGATATTGTTCAAATAGCAAAAAAACAAGTAAACAAGCCTAAACAATTATCAAATTGTTTAATTCATTGATTAGTGAATTAAAGATTTCAGGAAGTTATTACATAAATTTCGTATTACTGATTTGAATCGATCACATGAATGTACCTTAAAAAAATTGTATTTGACTCCTAGAACTATAAATATGAGCTTTACCAACTAAGGCATTATATTAAAAGGTTAGTAATGCAAGAAGCTAAAAGTATATCTAAAGAATATTAAATGTTTTAGATGAATTATTTTCCTAAAATGCATAGTATCTTTGAAGCCCTTCTGGTTGATTACAGGAAAAAGAAAGAGAATGAGAATTGAACTTTCCAAGCCTGAACCTAATTTCTTTCCAGGCTACTTTACTTCAATTTTCCTAACAGAACTGGCAAAGTTAAAAAGAAATGAGTGCATGTTGCCTGATGGTTTGTATAAAATTTTTTTTCAATAGCTTGATTTTCTTCATTTGTGTATGTTTTATACAAATGTCTGAATATAGTGTTCTTTTAATAAACTCAGGAAGTACAAATATTAATACAAAATGTATTGAACCTATCAGTAATTATTTGCTTGATATATAAGAATTATAAAAGTATAAAATGTGGTTTCCACCCTTACTAGGTATTGGGTTATTAAGACTAATAGATATATTAGCAAATCATATAGGATAAAATATGATTTAATGGTAAATTGTATGGCAGACTAAATGTTGTAGGAGATCAATTAAAGAGAACATTAATGAAGGTCAAAATTGTCTAGAAAGACATGATTGTCTTATTTCTGTTTCTACCTTAAAAGAGACACATCTATCCATTAGCTCTTCTCAACAAAATAATAAACAATGTACTCCATATACCTACTAAATTTTAATAATTTAGAAACTAATAAATTTCTGTACTTCTTTTAGAACACACTTAATAATTCTTGTGGATATAATTATCCATGACACAATGGTGACAAAGTTGCATGATCCAACAGAAAGAGCATGGCCTTAAACTAATGGGGAAGATTTGTAGCTTCACCACTTGACTTTTTGACGATGGGCAAGTTACTAAATCATGCTGAACCTGCTGCTTCTTAAGTGAAATAAGGTAACAACAACTACCTCCTGTGGCTGTTGAAAGGATCAAATAATATATCACGTGGTAAATAAATAGCACAATGTCAGAAAAATATGTTCAATAACTATTAGCTCCCACATTCAAACAAATTTCAAATATAGTGGTAACAGAACACCAAAGACTTTGCTTTACATTTTATTCTCACTATGAAAATTAATAACAGTTCTTTTTATTAATAAAAAATGTGTTCAGCTTCTAATTTTATGATTCTCATTCATCTTTGAGAATTTGATAAAAGGGTTGAAATTCCTCCTCCCAAAATACCACATATATGCAGGATATTTTGTATCAATTTAGGGACATTAACAGATTCTCTGAAAGCTAGATTAAAAACCATGTTCTATCTGGCTATTTAAATAAAATTAATTCAAATTAAATAAAATTAAAACTTTAGTGCCTCAGTTGTGCAGGTGACATTTCAAGTGCTCAACAGCCAGTCACACGAGGCCAGTGCCTACAGGATAATGGATACAGGACATCCCGTCATCTCTGAAACTCTATTAGATAGAGCTGTTCTCAGATGTTAACATCAGTAAAACTATTTTGCTGTGTGTTTTTTTAAATATCTATAAACCTCTCTTTGAAGTAGATTCCCAAGAGGGAAGAGGATCTGAATATTTAGAGTCTTTAGGGTCCAGCCCATAATAAGCATTCAACAGGTAGCTGGTAGCTGACATTATAGTTTTGTTTTGGCTACATTAATCTAGCAAAAATTGACGAAGTTGGTGAAGGCCAGAGCTGAAAGCTGTGAATATAAATATACAAACAGTTAAAAATAAAAGTAGCAGGTCAACTTATATATACTCTCAACTGACAAACTTCTGAAGTCAATGGGGGCTCCCCATGTGCAAACTTTCTATTTTTTGACTTTTAGCTATACATATTGGCTAGATCACTTAAGCAAAATTTTAGGTCTTGTCCATAGCCTATTCTGTTCAAGAATAGGAAAAATGCTTCCTTAGAGCCAGTTAGGTTTTATTATTCCTGTGTTGGTTTTTCCTAGATAGAGCAGTTGAGTAACTTATTTTTAAATAGTATGTATATATTTACAAACAGTAGTTTAAAAGATGAAAAAATGTTACCAGTTCTGTAACTTAAAGATTACAGCATTACGATTTTAGAAAATCTATCTCCTTTTAATATTTCTTGAAATCAAGACAAAATTGCTGCTATACGCAGAACAACAGTAAGAGATCTAATAATAATTGTGCACTTACACTGCCACATTTTTTCTAATGGTATATTCTTCCAAATCGTCGTCAGAGCTGCTATCAGTTGCATCAGAATCCAGACCCTCTTCAACATGAGACAACAGCCCTGTAGCAGATAGTGCAAATCTTTGGATTTCTGCAGCTGTACACTGTGCAAAGCCATTTTTTGTTTCATTCCACAATTTATTCTCCGCAGTCAATAAGTTGATGTCTGGCTTAATTTCAGTGCATTTAGGTAAACCATTATTCAAAATTGTGGTAGGTTCATGAAAGATCTTCATTTTGGGGAGCTGATGTTTCATAGAAAATTTCATTTGCTGACCATAGTGCTTAACAACATGCTTTGCTAGGAGCATCTGCAAATGTTTCTGAGTTCTTCTGGCCTGGTTAAGTAAAATTTTCTGTTTGCTTACACAGTTAAGTAAACGAGCATTCACTTCCTCCTCTTTTTCAGCAGCTGAAGAACTAATAGGCATATTTGAATGGCCTGGACCAATTTTCTTTTGAGCAGAATCCAATAAACCCCTTTTAATCTCAGCATCAGTAACTTTATCCAAAAGTGCATTCTTTTGGTATGATTTACAGTTTTGTAGTTGGACTTTATCTACATTAGTGTCTTTGGTTATATTTGAATCCAAAATAAGTTTTACATCTGTCATGCACTGGCTTGTGTTATCTGACAGAGGTTCCTTTTTGATGAACTCTTCAGAATGAGAATGACAGATTTTACTGAGCTGAATGTTGCTGCCATTACACAGTATGTTTTTCAGCTTACTGCAGTTGGGTTCTCCTAATTTCTTTTGTTTATAATTCTTATTGTATTTATTTAATGTAGAATTAGAACCCATTAAAAGAACTGTCTGATAATGTTTTGAAGACTGAGGGGAGCCAAAATGTTTGAAATTCACAAAATTAGTGTTAACAGTAGGTTCAGGAGTTGGAAATCCCAGCATCTGAGAAAAAGTGTCTCCCTTTAGCTTTTCATCTACAGTTCTTGGACCTTCCATGCATAGCATCTTGTCAGACTCCATGGTACTCGGTAAAGATGAAAAGCAGATACCCTTTGTTGTTGCCTCCCTCAGAGCTGGGGTCATGGCGAATTCTGCAGATAATTACTGGAAACCTAAAGTAATGTAAAAATAAATAATCAAATATCTAGAAAAGAGTTATGCTTGTATATGTTTCAAGGGCAATGTTTTTAAATGTTTGATTAAAACATGAACAAATTCAAACTCCTTTATTTCCCAACTCTTACCACTATCTCTGCTCTTTTCTAGCTCATAAGAAATCAATAGCTATTCTTCACTCTGCTGTGGGCCTATACCCAAAAGTCTAATTAATTAAAGTTCCACACTACCTAGCTCAGTAAGCATTAGCCAAGTATTTGTGGATATAACATAGCTGGCACTTAAACAACACTGGGGTTAAGGGCACCAACCACCCACACAGTCAAAAATCTGCATATTAATACTTACTCCCCCAAAAGTGATAACATATATAGCTGATTCACACATATTCTGTATGTGATATGTATTCTTATAATAAGTATAAACTAGATAAAATAAAATGTTATTAAGAAAATAAGGAAAGAAAAAGATTTACAGTTTTAATTGAAAAAATAAAACAACTGTGTAGAAGTGGATCTAAGCAGTTCAAATAAGTGTTGTTCAAGGCTCAACTGTTCATCTCAAGATTCCATTTTTAAACATCTAGAGACAGTCAAAAAATTCCAACCCTGAATGTGGGAATCATACTTCAAAAATGTAACTCAATCCCATACTTTCAGCCAAAAGAATTATGTTTATAAAATATAATAAATTGTTCAAAACCTCCATTGCTCAATTTAAATTTTACAATCTGAATAGTATTAATAACAATAACTAAAATATACTAACATGTAAGAAGGTGTAAGTAAACTGAACTACAAATAAAAAAGTGTATAATTTTACAACTGTTAAAAATAACATGATAGTGAAAACTCGTCTAATCTGCAATGTGCAAATCTTTCCTGAAAAAGCACCTGCAATAATGTTTTTCTTTTTCACAAATGCATAGTCATCAGTTATCATCATAGAAGCTGTTAATCCTGGAAAATGGGACTGTTACAGATGACCATTGAAGATTAATCCCCAAATTAAACAAATTCATTGTATTTTATCAAAAGAAAAAATGAAACCATATATTTTGAAATATAGAAAATGTTAATTCAGTACCATTAAAAATTATGAAGACTGAATAGTGAAAAAAAATTATCATTAGCAATTATAACTTTTGGAATATACTTTGGACTATAATACTCCATAATTTAGTTTAAACACATATGACAGTTAATAGTCACTTAAATGGCCATGCTATCATTTTGTATGTCCCCATATAATGTGCTAGCTGTAACTCTACACCTTCAATTCCTATGTAAAAACATAAAACCAAAAGCTAATTCTTTGTAAAGATTAGTCGGAATGGTCAAAAGGAAAAAGAAGCACAAAACTGTCTATGCAGTTAAAAAAAAACACATATAGGGTTTAAAAGCAAGTGATCTACTAGGAAAAGATATCTACAACATACATAAAAAACAAAGAATTAGTATCCAGAATACAAAAAGAACTCCTACGAATGGACAAAGAATAAAGCAGTCAGGCATTTCACTATTTTGGATGATGACATCCAAATAGTCATTAAATATATACTCATCTCACCAGTAATGAAGGAAATGTAGATTAATAAACCAAGAGACCAGTCTTCCAATCACCAAATTGAAAATAGTTTAAGTCTGAACATATCACAGGCACACAAAAGAGCAATGTTTTTAATAGCAAAATATTCTTTCAAGGCAATCTAGACATCTAACAATAAGAGAATGGATAATAAAACATGATGGAATACTATATAGCAGTTAAAAAGAATGACCTAGATCTATATGCACAATATGGGCAAACCTCAAAAACAGTATAAAGTTTAAAAAATGGTGCAGAATATATATAGTATACCATACAAATAAAATATAAACACAAAACCATACCTACCATATAGGTACATATGTGTCTGTCTGTCCATTTGTTTAAAAAACAAACAAGAAAAATAATCACCAAACTTGTAACAGTAGCAGCTAAGTTCCATGAAACAGAACAGAGGTGGTTTAAGAGAAGCTTAATTTTAACTACAGAATTTTCTTATTTGGGGGTCGGGGGAAGACTAAATACACAATGAACCAATGTTAATGGTTGTTAATTCTGTGTGATTAAAAAAAATAGATGTTTGCCTTTTCTATACTTTACCATATGTCTAAAAAAAGTAGATACTTATGTATAATTCTCTTCCAAAGTTTTTATGTCTCAAAATGTATACACTTTTATATAATGCCTAAAAAGTAATAAATCTTATAGTAACAGATTCTCATTTCTCCTAAATTCAAAAAAAAAGGAAAAGAAAAATTACCAGATTATTGGGTTATTATTATATATTTTACATTCTACTTTCATGAGATATATAAAAATAATTATAAAACAAGCTATTGGCATTGGTAATTTTTTTTAAGAATTAATCAGTCACTTTGTAACTCAATGACTGTATCTCTAATCTATAAACATCTATGCCAGTATTTAGGTAACTATATTGCTAAGGGAACTGCCTTAATGACTGTCCTTGCGGATTCATATTGAAAAGATACTATACTCTACCTCCTCCCTACCCACTTACTCTATCTCAAAATTTGTACAAAGTGCTAAGGATATAATAAAAGAGGCTAGTAGAAGGAGCAGAGATGGAATATCATGAGGCAGTACAGTTGATGTTAGGCCCTGAACAAACTAAAGGAAAAAATAAAAATAAGAGGTAGATAAAATATACACAGGTTAATGGCTAAGAACTAGAGTTGGCAGCAAAAAGAGAAGGTAAAGAAATAAATGTAGATTGAGAGTCAGTCGCTAAGGCATTTTATGGTAGAGAACTAGAATAAGACACATAAAAATACCCCTCAAGATATCTAGGGTGTACCTGGTATGATAGGAAGTTTTAAAAATGATTTTAAAATCCCCTTCTCCTTATATTCATACCCTTATGTAATCCTCTCCTATGAACCCAGAGTATGGACTAGGTTTAAGGACTTGCTTTTAGCAAAGAGAAAGCAGCAGAGGTGATGGGATGTCACTGCTGAGAATAGGTTACAAAGAGACTGTGGTTTCCATCTTGCCACCCTGTTACTCAGAGATGCCAAGGGCCATGCTGTGACCTGCATAGCAAAGACCATTGTCTCCAGCCAACGGATGAACTAAGGCCTGTCAATAGGTGGGTGAACGATCTGAGAAATCAATCCTTCCCCAGTCAAGCTTTCAGATGACTACAGCCAGAGTCAACACCTTGACTGCAGCCTTGTGAGAAACCTTGAGCCAGAGGCACCCAGCTGTGACCTGCAGAAAAATACTATAAGCCATTACATTTTAGGGTGATTTGTTAACTAGCGATAGATAACAAACACAATTAATACAAAGACAATTGGGTTGTAGTCTCTGGAAGGTCAACCCATATCACAGTTCCTATTCTAGGATTTATGTGAAGTTCCTCTATATTCTATTCTCAAGCGTATCCTTATGAGAAATTATAGCCTGAAAATCTCTCTAATTTCCAGCCAAAAGAAATTGATGAAAACAGTTGTCCCTGTAAATTGTTTTTTTAAAAAAGGTCAATTATGTTCACAGTTTTAATATGAAATGTAAGTGCATTTATTCCAATTATTTAAATATGTAATCACTGCACATAAAAATGTTTCCCAACTGAATATTGTAAATTCTACCACTTCTGACAACCTCCATAAACAGCTGCACTTATCATTAATACTTCTAAGGCTTGGATTTTATTACTATTGTTATTATTTTTTTTTTTTTAGGGAGGGAGGGAGAGAGAGAGAGAGAGAGAGAGAGAGAGAGAGAGAGAGAGAGAGAGAGAAACATCAATGTGCGGTTGCTGGGGGTTATGGCCTGCAACCCAGGAATGTACCCTGGCTGGGAATCGAACCTGGGACACTTTGGTTCCCAGCCCGCATTCAATCCACTAAGCTACGCCAGCCAGGGCGGATTTTATTATTAACCACTATATCACCAACATGAAAAACTATATGATACATAGCAGATGCTCAATAAATATCTGCTGAATAAATAAGTGGTTGCCATATACTTAGAAAAAAACCCCAAAGTCATCCTTGCCATGCCTGCGAAGTTCTACATTATCAGATCAGTGACTACTTCACCTTCTGCAACTCTCTCCACGTGTTACTACACTTCAGAAACAATGACCTCTGTGCTATTCTTGAAACATATCAAGCAAGTCCCTGCTTCATGGACTTTGTGCTTGCTATTTTCTCAACCTAGAAAATTTTTTCCACAAAGAAGACTGGCTCCCTCACTTCATTTATGTTTCTGCTCTACAGTAACCTCGTCTGAGTTTTTTCTTGACCAATATATTTAAAATAACTTTAGCCCCTCACTTCATGACTCTCTATTTCCTTACACTGTTTTAGTTCCTCATGGCACTAGCTAACATTTTATTACATTCTAGGGAGGAATATAGTTTGTTCAATGTTCTACTCACCAGCACTTAAAACAATGCCTGATATACAATAATTGTCAGATATTTATTGACAAAATTAAAGAAACACACAAATCATAACTTTTAGAAGCGGCCAGGATTTAATAATTAGTAGTAAGCAATAACACATATTTCAATTACTACTTTTAAAACAAATGTTACAAACAGAGTAATAAATAAAACAGATATGTCACAAGCAAGTGTGGCTTATTCCATAAATGCCAAGACTAGCCCAACATTTAAAAAGCAACCACTGAAATTCACCACATCAAAAAACTAAAAAAGAAAAAAATATGATCCCAATAGATGAAGTATTCTACGCAATCCAAAATCTATTCATGATTAGGGGGGAAAAATTTAGCAAATTAGGGAACAGAGGGATACTGCTAACCTGACAGAGTATCTACACAAAAACCTAAAGATCACTACATAATTAATGATGAAAGACTGAACACTTCTGCCCCCAAGACTGGGAATGAGGCAAGGTGTCTTTTTTTACCACTCCTATTTATCGTCATGCAGGAGGTCCTAGCCAGTGGTATAGGAAAAGAAAAAAGAAATAAAAGGTGTACAGATTGAAAAGTAAAAATAAAACGGTGTCTACTCACAGATGAAATTACTTTCAACATAGGAAATTCCAAGGAATTTACAAAAAAGCTCCTAGATCTTAAATAAAATCTTTAAAAAAAAAAAAAAAACCTGGCTGGCATAGCTCAGTGGATTGAGCACGGGCTGCAAACCAAAGTGTTGCAGATTCGATTCCCAGTCAGGGCACATGCCTGGGTTGCAGGCCACAGCCCCCAGCAACCACACATTGATGTTTCTCTCTCTCTCTCTCTCTCTCTCCTCTCTCTCCCTTCCCTCTCTAAAAATAAATAAATAAAATCTTTAAAAAATAAAAAATAAATTAAAAAAAGCTCCTAGATCTAATGAGTTTACTAAGGTAGCAGATACAAGGTCAAGGTACAAAAATCATTTATATACTAGAAATGAAAAACTAGAAATAGAAAAATTTTTAAGTATCAATTCCAATAGCTCCAAAATCATGAAAACACTTAGATATAAATCTTACAAAATATCTCCATGATCTATATACTGAAAAAAAAATTTAAATCAATGAATATCTAAGTAAATAGAATGACATACTGTGTTCATGGATTAGATTACTCAATATTGTCACAATGTTTATTCGTCCTAAAATGATGTATAGATTTAACACACTCTCACCAATCGAAATCTTGACAGGATTTTTTCTGATATCAACATGCTAAAAAATGTATATGGAAAGGCAAAGGTACCAGAATGACCAAAACAACAAAACAAACTGGAAGTACTCATATTACCTATCAACTTATAATAGCCAAAATAGTGTGGCTTTGGCAAAAGAATGACCACAGATCAGTTGGAAGAATGAGAACTCCAAAACCCACATAAATGGTCAACTAATTTTTAACAAAGATATAATGATAGTTCAATGCAGAAAGACTAGTTTCTTGTTGTTGCTGTTGTTATTGCTATTTTAAACAAATGGTTTTGGAACAATAGGATATCCAAGTGCAACAACAACCACAACAGAAACACAACTCAGCCTTGAATGTATGCCTCATAACTTATATAAAAATGGTTACATCCACCACAATAGATTATAGACCTAACTGTAAAACATACAACTATAAAACTTCTGGAAAACAAAAAACACAGAAAACCTTTGTGATACTGGGTTAGGCAAAAAAAATTTAAGATATGACACCAAAAACATTGTTCATAAAAGAAAAAAAACTGACAAATATAAGTTCCTCAAAATTAAAATAAATACTAAATAAGATAAGCATTTAAAATTATTTTAAAATAATTTCAACATAACAATTGACAGTACAACTCCTGGAAGTCACTAAGTTTACCATTAAGGTTAAATCTGAATAATGGTTTCAACCACTATACATTTTTACATTATAATTATTTTGAATCATGATTTCATTTATGCACAATGAACAACTGTTTGAAGGCAGAATGTATAAGAATACTTACTTGAGAGCATAGAACAATAATAATTCTGCAAATTCACCTCAAAATGATCTCTATTAGTTCCACAGAGCTGTGTTCCACATGATCACAGTACTTTACAGCTCTTAATTAAAGCAGGAAATGAAGAACTAGCCAACATTGAGTCATATAGGTTTGTCTATTTTTGGTAGAAGCCAGAATTTTTTAAAAGATTTTATTTATTTATTTTTTAGACAAAGGAGAAGGGGGGAGCAAGAGAGGGAGAGAAACATCAATGTGTGGTTGCCTCTCCTGCACCCCGTACTGGGACCTGGCCCACAACCCAGGCATGTGCTTTGACTAGAAATTGAACCAGCAACCTTTTGGTTCTCAGGCCAGTATTCAATCTACTGAGCCACACCAGCCAGGGCAGAAGCTAGATTTTAACTTCCATTTAACATATATTCAACCTAAAACCTAACATTCAATAATTCAGTTAAAACATATTAAACAATGTGTAACAGATACTATCTTGGGTAACAAGATAGCAGTGAACATGAAATATAAGGCTTTGATTCTTATAGAGCTTACAATTTAGCAAATGTTCGATTTGGATAAATATTCAAATAAGAAAATATCATGTAAATAAGGGTTCCATAGGATCTTTATGAAAATTAAACAGAGTGACAGAACATGACTACATTAGGATAAAAATTAATTTAGATTTATAGATGAAGGAAGGCCTCTGTTTGAGTGACATCTGCCCTGAGACCTGAGATGACAAAAACAAGCTAACCAAGATTTTGGTAAGAGACTTCCAAGGAAGAAAGACAACTAATAGAAAGCTTTGAGGAAGGAATAAAATTGATCTTTTTGTGGAACAAATGATAAATATGTCTAGAACATAATAAGCCAAAGAAAGAGAGTAATAGGAAATAAGATCAAAGAGGTAGACAGATAGATAGATAGATAAGACAGAAGATAGACAGGGCCCAAACCATAGACACTGGGCATAAATCAAAGGAAAGCCACTGAAGGTATCTGGATAAGGAAATAACATGATCTGCTTTACATTTTTATTAAAAAATAATTGAGTGTTCTGTAGATAAAAAAAAATTGTATCGGAGAGAAAAATGAAAACAGCTTCCATGAGCAACAACAGGGAGACCAGTTAGGAAGCTACTGAAGTAATCTAAAGGAGAGATGGTAGTGGTGGTTTGGACTAGTGAGATGGTAGCAGATATGAGAATGGACAGATCTAGCATATGTTTCAAAGTAGAGCTGAGAAACTTTTGACTGCCAAGATTTTGTGGGGCTTAAGGAAAAGGAATCATGTATAACTCTTAGGTTTTTACTTCAGCAACTGAGTGGTCAGTGGTACTATATTTTGAAACGGAGCAGACTTGGGGAGACAGAAGGTTGAAGAAGAAAAATTAAAAGTTCTGTCTGGGATATGTGGGCTTTGAAGTGCATATCAGCCATTCAAATAGAAGCAGCTGGGTAAACAAGTCTAGAGTTCAGGCAAGAAGTCATAATTATAGATATTACTTTGGGGAGTCTTTGGCATATAAATAGTATTTAAAGTCAAAGGACTAGAAGAGTATATCTAGAGAGAGACTATAGACAAAGAGAATGGAACTGAGGATCAAGCTCTAGGGTTAACTCATATTCATTTGATCAAAGGAGGAAGAGCTACAAAAGAGGAAGGGCCTTATTTAAACACACACACACACACACACACACACACACACAACCTTAAAAAGTCTTTCTTTCAGTGAGGTAGGAGGAAATTCCAGAATATGGAACTGTTCAAAAGTAAATAAAGAAGATATGGACAGCTCTATGAAATGCTACAGTAAGGTCAAATAAAATGAGGATAAAGAAGTGGCAGATGACATATTACTATCTAAGAAAACTGTTGAAGAGTGTGTTTCTTTGCTAAAAGTAATGAAGAATTTTCCAGCTCCAGCCTGTACTAGCTTTCCATGTTAGGGAAGGGAAATTCCCAACACTCCCCCCACCCCCCAATTAGCCATCTTTTCCCACCTAAGTAGGGGTTAAAACTGAGACTAAGTTCACAGCCCAGGGGCACAAACTATGTAAAAGACACACTTAATCATCAATCAGACTTTAGAACACTTCCCCTTCCCCTCACATCTTACTAAAGGCCTATTCACTGGAGTTCCTTTTAACCAGTACATCATGTCTCCTCTTCTAACAAGATATTACAAGTTATACTAAAAAACAAAAAGTACAGTCTGAACATACAAAGCAAGCATCAGAATCAGATTCAGATATGGCAGAAATGTTGGAATTATTGGACCATGAATTAAAACAAGTTAAATAACTAATCATGGTTAATTTGCTAAGGGCTCCAATGGAAAAAGGAGACAACTTGCAAGAACAGGTGCATAAGATAAGCAGAGGGAGGGAATTCTAAGAAAGGATCAAAAAGAAATGCTAGAGATCACTAACACTATAACACAAATGATAATGCCTTTGATTGGCTCATTTGTTGACTAGACAAGGCTGAGAGAAAACTCTGAGTTTCAGAATGTATCAACAGAAAATTCTAAAAACAAGAAACAGAGAAAAAAAGACTGAAAAATAGACTATCTAAAAACTGTGGGACAAATACAAAAGGTATTAACATAACTTTTATGTAATGAGAATGCCAGCAGATGACAGAGAACAGAAGAAATACTTGAAGTAATAATGACTGAGAATTTCTCCAAATTCTCAGGAAGGCAGGATTTGTTTTCATTCACTACTGTATCCTAGACTATTGTTTGGTACATAGCAGGCATTTAACAAATATTTCTTCAATAAATACCATCCAAAATAATAAAGTTATTTTAACATTTCAAGAAAGGAGGTTCATTAGATGTTTTATTGTGAAGGGAATCTTAAGGCTAGGAAACATTAGCATGGAATATCTCTGTCCAATATAAATATCACTTGAATTACATTTGTAATTTTAAATTTTCTACTAGATATATTTTAAAAGTAAAAAGAAACATGAAATTAATTTTAATTTCATCAAACCCATCCCATAAAATATTACTTCAGCATGTGATCAACATAAAATTTCTTGGTAGGATACTTTATGTTCTTCTGTATGTGTGCTATGTCTTCAAAATCTAGTGTTTGGTTTATATTTGGCAAAAAAACAATTTGTACCAGTCACATTTCATGTTCTCAATTGTCACATGTGGTTAATGAACTGCTTACTATACTGGACAGTACACAGTATAAAGTATATGGCCCCTTACTCCCACCAATTAAATAGGAATCAACCATTAACTAAAATACTTCTGTCCTCGAAGTTCCTAGCCAAACATGTTGTTTAGTATTTTTAGACACCTGTAATACTCCAGGTTATACAGAAAGAATATGGGAAAAGAAAATCCCCAAAGACTTTTGTAAGAAGCATCCTGATCTTATGACTATTCAGTTTTTAATTATGCACATAATTGTGTTGGGGAAAAAGTATTTGGAGCTTAGCTAAATCTAAGAAATTTCCTTCTAGGTTCTAAAATACTGCATTTATTTCAGCCACCACCATAATTTTTGATAATTATTTATCTCATACACACCCAAGAGACTCAGGCAAAATAGGTCTCTTCTCTAAAAGAAGTTACTCTAATGATATGGGACTTCAAAAATCTGGAAAGGATAAAACTGAGAAAAAAATTAAATTCCTTTAACCACAACATACAGAAACTAAAATGTTAAGCTAACAGGATTTAAGAAGCAAAACCACAAGAAACCATATCAGTACCCTTTCAAAGCAAGCAACTTTGTAATTTTGATTATCTGTCAAGAGGCAACAGCTCTAGATAATGCAAAACACATTTATATTTCCTGGACATGAATTTAACTATTATGTTTTACAATGTAATTTTCAACTTACATTCTAGTTGAACTAAAAATAAATAAATAGCAATTTCTCTGCACGTCTTCAACCCAGAAATTTTGGGGTTGGCAAGAAAAAAAGAAAAAAGCAACAGCCTGTTGTAAAACTGTTGCAGATAATCCACCAGTAAACCACCCCCCAGTGAACAGGTTAGAGCTCAGTATATACCCATTTTTCTTAGAGTCTCATTAAGAAGTACCAACCAGAGAGAAAATTTCAGCAAGGCAAGCCAAAGTTTATGCTGTAAATAACAAACACTTAAAAACTACACAGAATCGAAACCTTTTTCTTTCTTTCAGGTTATATTAAATTTCATTATTATATACAGCCCTGGCCAGGTGCCTCAGTGGTTAGAGAGTTGTCCCATGCACCAAAAGCTTACAGGCTCAATCCCTGGTTTGGGCACATGCCTAGGTGGTGGATTCAATCCCTGGTTGGGGGAAGTACAGGAGACAACCGATTGATGGTTCTCTCTCACATTGATGTTTCTCTGATTCTTTCTCTTTCTCCCTCTTTCCCCCCAAAATGAATAAACATATCCTCTGGTGAAGATTAAAAAAAATGTTTTGTTATTATACATAACATCAAATTAATTCAATAAAAAAATGGGGAGACTATAAAGTCTACAGTATAAATTCTAATTTTGATCTACAATTTAATAAAAAAAATTATTGTAAACTAAAGAGGAAATTAATTGTTCTGACAGTATTATTACTACAAATAAAAAGCCTTTCCCTGTTGTCTAGAAAATGTTTTCATTAGTGACCATCTTTATTTTTAAGATTTATAAATCATATATATTTATGAATTTAGCATTAATTAAACGCAATATCCTTGGACATGATACATACTAAACATGTCATCCCTCAAAAGATATACAGATAATTACCATGTCAATAATTAGAGTTGATCCTGACACTTAGTAATCAGGTCTATACAAATTAATACATAGATCACATACACCAAATACTTTTTGACATACTTTCTAAAAAAAATTAAAAATTTGCCAATCTGGCCTACAGAGTTAAAACTGATAATCTAGAGTCTAGACGGTATACATTAAGAACCACCTACTCAGCCATAAAAAGAATATTTTACTCTTTGCGACAGTATGGATGGACCTGGAAAACATTATACCAGGGTGAAATAAGCCAGCCACAGAAAGACAAATACCATATAATTTCATTCATATGTGGAATCTAATGAACAAACTAAACTAACAGGGAAAATGGGGACAGACTCATAGATGGAGAGCAGGACGACAGCTCTGGAGGGAAGAGGAGATGTAGTGGGTGGGTGGATTGAGCAAATAAGGACTCATGGGCATGGACAACAAGGTGGTGATTGCTGTGGGAAGGAGGGTATAGGGGACTAAATGGTAAAGGAAAAAAAAATACAATGAAGATTAAATTTAAAAAAAATATATACCACCCTTCTTCCTGAGAGGAAACACTAGAAATTGAAGACCAAATCTGATTTTTCCTACCCTAAAATACTGCTTCAGATTTGACTATGATTTATATTCTAGCATGCATATGTATATTCCATTTAGTCCATGGAAGATATCCTATCCAAACTACCCTTAAACATTAAATTTGCTCTTTCAACTGGAATCTTGATAGTTCCAATTCTTCCAAATGCAGAGCAGTAACACAAACTAGGAATGAAGTTATCACAAAGAAGGCAGACTCATCGGTGAGTTAAAAGAAAGTGAAAAGACTACCAAGGGCATTTTGAGAGATGGGAGAAGCCTGAAGTAAGAATGAATATTAAATTACTTCCACACTTTCAACTTAAATATGTTTCAGATAGCATCGCTTATAATAAAAGAGCAAGAGAAGGAAAAAAAGAAAAATTCTTCTAGCAAAATATGAGCAGCTCTTTCAAACATTACCAAAATATACAGGAACTCAATTTCTAATTTCTAATCTCATAAAGCAAAAATCCTATTAAAACAATACAAGTAATGAGAAAGAGTTTCCATTGGTAAAATTTTATTCCTCTACAAGCCAGGAATTAATGAAAGGTATGAATTCAAAATACAGTGTTGTTTTCAAGATTTGTTTATGCCACATACGGGCATTCTCAATTTACAGCAGAAAACATTGCAGTAATTGGCATGACCAGGGTACAGTTACCTCAGTACTTTGTACTCAACAATGTTTATAGAAAAAACTTCCACTTTGAAAACTTTGCCTAAAAAAGGAATTCTCTTTGAAGACTAAAAGAATTTAATTAAAGATAAAGCTACTTGGGTGGTCATACAACACATCAAACAGATCATACTTCAAGCAGAATTATTATTACTCAGTTATAAGTACATGACTCATAAGAATATAAATGAAATGGCTTTTTTTTCTCCTGTATACATCAACTTGGAAGTATGTTTTTCTGTGTATATCAACTTGGAAGTACATTTAGAATTATACTATCACATTTGCTCAGTCTATAGATTTTGGCTCCAATTTAACTTTATGTGGTTAAACACTGATTAACAAATGACATACTACCAAATAAAAAATTTTAATTACTTTAAAAAACATGCTTAAGAATCCTTGCTTTTACAGAACTAGAAACATACACTAAATAGAAAGTTCATTAAAAACATTAACAAAGCTTCAACATTATAAATGAATGCATTTCCTCACGATTATGCAATACTCAGAGAACTTTTACATCCGTAGTATTTCTAAAAACCTACAAATATTACCAAGTATTAAAAACTTCCATTATGAATTGTCTTCAGATTTTCAATATAGACTCTCTACAGGCAAATACAATATTACCATTTTCACTAACATTTGCTGGTAGTTTATTTATCCCACATGATCAGGGAAGAAGTGCAGCTCAGTGAAATCTCTCTTCAGGACCTTTAAAAGGAAAAAAAAATACAAATCTTTTGGAAATGCTATGGCTACCTTCCTTGCCTTTCTAAATGAAACATACTGAAAGTAAGGTCAGAATGTATTGATAACTCAGGGACATCCGTTATAGTCCTTAATACAGTAAGGATTTAAGGACAGAAGTATAAGAGATGACGTGCTTTAAAGTCAGTAAATCGACTGCTAATTACCTAGTAGCTGTCACTTCTGTTGTAAGCAAACCCATTCCTTGCTGTTTATAACTTGACAAACCTAATCAAGAAATCAAACCTAATCCCAAAAACAGCTCTAAAACCTGAAGGAAACAGCTTTCTCCTTCAACTACATGATACTGTATAGACAAATGTAAAAGGGCAAGGAGATAATTGAATAAATGAAATTATAAACAAAAATTACACATAAGTTTTACATGGTAGATTAACGGCAGTAAAAGATGTTACAGGCAATAATTGGTGCGTTATCTAGAACAATCTGAATAATGAAACTAAGAAACTTTAGACAGTAGGCTTTTTTTCAGACAGAAAAGGCTACAAGTGAAAGAATGATTGAAGTGAAATTTGTAAGTGAATTCCATACTAGACAGGTAAATGAATAAAGGAAATGAAATAATCTGGGTTATCATGATAAATGGTCTCAAAGGTGGATGGAGCTCTTAGATAATGCAGCAGTTGGTGCAATGGAAAGTCACTGGACCTTTTAGTAGACAACTGTGATAAGATCATGCCCTCCCACCACACACATACACACCCGAATGAAAACTTAAAGTAATAGACCAGTGAAATTACAAATAATACACAGGATATTACCAAAAATGTACTAATAAATTAAGACACAAAAAGATTTCCTGAGCTTCCAGAAGTCAAAAAGGTAAATATTAATAGGCAATTAGCAAGTATTTATTCAGTACCCACTATGAGCCTTGCAGCATGTCAAATGTGAAATATATCCCTCTCCCTCAAGAAGCTTACAATAAATTAGGAAAATAAATATATCATAGACATTAAGTAAAAGAAAAATTATGCAAATTAAAGCAAGGTTTTCACTTTAATGCTAATACCAGATTTACAGATTTGTAATACCAGATTACAAAGTTGTAATGTGACGCCTGGTCATACACTAGATGAGTAGGAACCATTAACAACATTCTGGACAGTCACTTGGTAATGTTACCAGAATTAAACACACACATACAGACTCCCTGACCCAGTAATTCTACTTTTACAAATCTGAGGGAAAATTTTTTCCAAGATTTATGTAAAAGGCTATCCTAATAATGAAATCTACACTAGCAAAACGTTAGAAATATCCCAAATATCTGCCAGTAAAAAATTTAAGTGATAGTTACATGATGTAATGTTAAACAGCCAAAAATAATTTTTGCAAAGACTATTTAATGATATGGGGATGTTTACGAGCTAAAGTTAGATGAATATGCTGAATGCTCCCATTTCTAGGGAAAATACACAAAATTGGGTAGGAAAATATTTAAAGAGAAATACAAATTATTTGTATTTTTTACTTGCACTCATCTGGATTTTCCAAATTATTTTGTAATAAGATTATGAGCAATTGATGTTTGAGAAGGCTCATTAACAGACACCCCAAAAAAGTTTTTAAAAAATCAATGTGAAAGAACTGGCCTGGATTAAGAGAAATTTCATGTATTAAAAAAAAAAAAAAAAACAACGAAAAAAGCCTCCCCAACGGCTGGGAAAGAGAAGTAATGACTGTCTAGATTAAACCTTTAAAACTATGAGGAAATGATGGCACCCTTGACACTGATCTGAATCAGTAAATTGAAATTGAGGGAGATCAAAGATAACAGTTACAACAGATTTTGCAGATATTCAAATATATCCCATTTCATGATTCAGTGTTTATATTTTTCCGGTATGCTGGTTTTATACAAAACAAAAACTCTGACTTTTGTTATAAAACCATATTACGTAGCAATTTTTTTATTTGTAATGTTGGTAAAGATTATAAATCCCTATTACTAACACAAGGCATTTGATTTCATAATAATCTCTTAAGGCAAGGACAATGCCATGAAACTATTTACAAGAGAAAACAG
Organism: Phyllostomus hastatus; assembly: GCF_019186645.2. Taxonomy (NCBI): domain Eukaryota; kingdom Metazoa; phylum Chordata; class Mammalia; order Chiroptera; family Phyllostomidae; genus Phyllostomus; species Phyllostomus hastatus. Next base: position 15,068,695 of record NW_025333583.1, on the reverse strand, counting down.
AGATCGGAGGAGAGGTTGTGACTTGCCCAAGAAGGCAGCTAGTTAACAACTGGAAACAGCAGAGACCACTCACTACTAAGCCTCTTTCTCAAGCAATCTACAATCCAGAAGACCAGATGTTTCTCGACTATTAATTATTCTTAGAGCCACTTTTTCCTAGTCAAAAAAACACTACTGGTCTTGTCTGCAGTACTGTAAATATCTCACTCAGGTTTTTGTTAATCTGCCTCTTCCTGCATTTTGAAAACATTCCTACTAACCAAACCTCCGCACGGAGTTAGGAGTTAAGCAAACCGATTAAGGAAACATGCAAGAAAGCTCTCCTCTTAAATCCCACCCCCTGACTGAAGTTTGGGGAAAGCAAAAGGAATGTGCTGCCCATAACTTAAAAAAAAAACAACAACCCCCCAAGCAAGGAACAAACCAAACACTTAATTTTTTCGGATTAAAAAAACATTACACGAACGTCCATCCAGTGCTTCCCTCTTGGATGTAAAACTACCTATCGTACTCCTTTCCAGTGGTTTCTTTAACGACCAGAACATAGCCTTCTACTTCTTGCTACGAAACTGCACAGAGCCTTAAATTTTCCAGCAACATCGGTCCCTTCTCACACCGAGAAGCGACACAAATTTACAAACATCATTCCCCAGTAATTATCTGGACTCCCTACCTCCACCCCATCTAATTCTACAGATCAAATCAACGTTTGCCTGAAATACAATGTGAAATAGACAAAACAAGGGTCATGACTAGCATAACAACCGACTCTCTCTGAATCCCCCAAAACAGCGTTTGCCACCGCTGCACCCGCTGAGGTGCCGCAACCCAAGCAAGGGGCGGGCCCGAAGACCACGTGTTCAGCCTTCTGCGCACGCGCTGCCAAAACAAAAGGAAGGCCTGCCAAGCCCCTCCCTCCCCCACGTGACTGTTCCTAGGTCCGCCCCCAACCTCTCCCTCCACCCCTTCCCTCCCCTCCCTTGAGCTACTGCCAAGGCTGTTAGGTTTAGCCGTTTAAATCTGGCTGCGGTCCGACCCCTGCCCTACAGCACAATCCTGTGCGGGACCCAGAGTCGCAGAGCCCAGAGAATTCGAGGGGCAAGGGAGCTGCCAGTCGGTCACCTGGCCCGCAATCTAGCCAGTGGTCTTCTCCGCCCTCTCCTCCCCGCGCAGCCCCCAGCCCCAGCAGAGGAGACCCACCCCCCGCCGCTGCGACGCCGGCCACTCGCCTGCTGGGGCGCCCTGGCTCCCCTCCGCCGCCGCACCTTTGGTCCGGCCGTGGTGGGGGCTGCTGAAGTGATCTCTAGCTGCCCGCCCGCCTCCCCCACCCAGGGCGCAGCTGACTCGTCTCCAGAGCGCGCCCCGTTCCTGTCCCGGCTGCCGCCACCGCCGCCGCGGTTTAACAGTCCGCCCGCAGCCCGCACCTCGGGGCAGCTCGGGGGACAGAACCCTGCCGTGGTGGAGGGGCAGTGGGCGGGGCACAGCGCAGGCCAATGGCAGCGGGGGAGGGGCAGCACCATGCAAATGAGCTCTGGTGGCGGGGAAACCCCGGCCAGGGCGGGGCCTACAAAAGCTTTCTGGAAGTGGTTGGAGCCGGACCCCACAACACCACTGCAGAGGCGCAGTGGGCTGCACCCTCGGGGCGTGTTTCGCGTCTCCTCTGCTTCCTCCTTTACCCTTTCCCCGTGCCAGCTGGGAAAAGCATAAATACACAACAAAAATGCTGCTTGGTGACTTCCCGCCCCTGCTTAGCTATTTCTGTGCCACTGTGACAGTGGAAACAAAGCGCTGGGGAAAGTAAGGCTGCTTTACTCCCTGCTGCTCTAGCCAGCTCCAGGCGTCCTGACTATTCCTCCCCGCTGCTCCAGCGGCAAGTTTTAACAAAGCTTTGTCATAGACGTTGAGTTTACGTGTCTCCGTGCATTTGCTTTTACTCGGGCTGTGCGTTCAAACCTAAAGTCATAATTCTGTACAATCCCCAAGGGGCCCTGGAATAGGGTGACAAATCTGCCTTGGATCCAGTTGGATCGTGCTGTAATAAAAATCTGGATCACCAATTCAAGCATTTTTAAATCCGTACAGAGCTACTTTGAATGGCGTTGGAGTTAACACCGTCCTGCAGTAGCGCAAATAAACGGAGTTTTATGTGGAGATAGTTGGCCAGGGACACATAAAAGCATACTTCAGAGTTTTGCACCTGGCCCAGTGCTCCACTCACTACTAAGCTACACCCAGCATTCCCCCAGCCACAAACCCAATTTTTTAAAAACAAAAACAAACAAAAAACCCTCGGCACTAAATATACCCCTTTCGATGATGAATTACAGGCTTTCCTAAGCACCTAATTTATGCATGGAATGATTCGGGGATGAAGCGCAATAGAATTTTAGATCCAGAAAGACAACTGTCGTCATTTCAACCTTATTAATTGGCTATGATCCTGGGGCGGGGGGAGGCTGGGGGGGGCGGGGCGGGGAGCACAAGGAGGCGGCAGGGGAAGGGAAGGAAAATCCAAGTAATTGGAGTTACAACAAAGCATAATACATGACACAGATTACTGGAATTGGAAAATATCCGGCTTGTTACTGGCCTTTTTGGCAGATTGTGACCTGACGGAAATAATTTTTATAACAAGCTGCATTTATGGGAAAGATATGTTTCAATAATTGATCAAAACAATAACTGTACCTTCATTTGGGATAAAGGAAGAGTTTTAGGAAATTAATTTACCTTCCTTGGAATAAAAATTATAAGCCAATAGTGTGTTGTGGAAATTAAGTCAACAAATATTTATTGGATATTTATCATATTCAAAGGGCTGTCATAGTCCCTGAAAACAGTGTGAAAATGATTAAGGCATTAAAATGTGTATTGCTGTTGTTGTTGTTTTTTAATTAACAGTCTGGGAAGTCAAGTAAGCATGTGTTGAGATACTTCAAAGGAAGATTTTCTCGCTAGAGCTGGGTATTTTAAAAGACTTTAGGCAGAAAAGGAAGAAAGGCATCAAAAGTTAGGACATAGTACCTTTGAGTTTGAGTAGAGGTTGTGTATATCATATTATTGGGCTGGAAAATTACAATGTCAACTAGATTGAGTAAATCTTGAATAATAGAAATTCAGATTTTAACCTGAAGGAACTGTAGTGCCAACAAATCACTTGAGGCTCCAGTTTAGTCCTATGAAATAATTATCAATTACTAAAACACTCATGTATTCACCAAATGGTTTATGAATAGGAGATACGGCAATAAGCAAAGTTTCTGTCCTCATGGAATTAATAGTGGATGATATAGGCATTAAGCTTTGTAGTTACACAAGTAATAATTCAGAAGGCAATTTTACATACATTATCTAGTTTGCTCATCAAACAACCCCTACCAGGAGGTAGGCTATTTATAATTCTCTAGGTGAATTCTTTTATAGTCAGTCCGGCAGTCTGCCAAACTTGCAGACCTTAAATAAAAATTTTAGTTTGTCAAGCCATCATACAAGTAAAATTTTATCATTCCTTATATATTTGGTTTATGATACCTTAAAAAAATACTAGGAATTGGTGGGAGGGAGGGGTTGGAAATGAATTCCAGTTTTTCAGACACTATAGAATACCACAGCTCCTTAATACAAAAATTGCCATAACTGAACCATTTTTCAAATTGTTTTCTACATTTATTGTTCAGCAAAAGTCTGAAAATTGCATAAAGTAAATTTTTTAAATCAAGGATATGTCATTATTCAGAAAGTACATTAAAAGCATTCTGATTTCCAAGAAAAATATAATAGTGGCTATCAGACACAAAAGAACCAGCAGGGCCCTGGCTAGTGTGGCATAGTTGATAGGAGTATCAGTCCATAGACCCAAAGTTTGCAAGTTCGATTCCCAGTCAGGGCAGATAACCCAAGTTGCAAGTTCCACCCTAGTCCGAGTGGTACAAGAAGGCAACAAATCAATGTTTCTCTCTCATATCGGTGTTTCTCTCTCTCTTTCCCTCCCTCTTTCTCTAAAAAGCAATGAAAAATAAAAGTTCTTTGGTGAGGATTTAAAACCCCCCAGCAAGAATAAGCAGAAGGAAAGGGCACCATTCTTGCTGGCATAATTAGTACCTGTCTGGAAGTGTCCAGGTAAGCTACATTACAATGATTTCATGAGATAAACTTCTTCCGACACTTTTTAGCCAGTCCTTTCATGCAGGAAACACCTGTGTGGCACTGAATATACAGCTGACATTGTAATAAATGCTAGTGATACAAGAGAAAGCTCACACCCTAGTCTTAAACAGCTCACAACCAGGGAGAGGTTACAAGCACAGTGTTTTCTGTTCCCCTCTCCTGCTCTGTTTTCCTATTGGCACTTACCACCATCTAACATAACACAGATTTTGATTGTTTTGTTTTTGTTTTCTCATCTCCCTGGACTATAATGTAAGCTCTATGAAGTCAGACTTTTGCTGTTTTGCTCACTGCACTGCTGTGTTTTCAGAGCCGAAGACAAGGCTTGATATACATAAGTTGTCAACACATATTTGTTGGATGAATTTATGCATTTAATTCTCACATTTTGCAAAGGGAGTTATGTTCATTTTCTAGAATAAAAAAATGGAGGTTAAATATTGTATTCTATATTCTCACACTAATAAAAGGCCAATCTTGGATTTAAAGGCAACCATACCTACCTCCAAAGCCAGAATTCTTTCCTCACTAAACTCTCATGGAATAGAAAGCTGGTTTGGAAGCCTGTACTATTTATTCCTCTATGTTTCCATGCCCAGGGCAACTTTCCTCCACTGTCATGTTCTAGCATATTTAATTCCTTCTTTTTGTGATGATGTTTAGAAAGTGGCATAGGAGAAGCAGTAAGGCTAAAGGCAATTACTATTTAGGATAGATTTAACTATAAGTAGACAAAGGGCGGGCGTGGGTAGCAGGAGTATAGGATTTGAGAACCAGGGAGAATACAAAAGTAGTTAGAAATGGCCCATGGCTATAGGGGAGTCAAAAATGACTCCCTGTGTATGCACATTTATTCACAATAGCCACAAACTAAAGACAAGTCTGGATACATCACCCACTATGGTTAAGAAATAAACAAAAATACTTAAAAATAAAACAAAAATAAATAAATGGGACTACAACAAATTAAAACTATAAATAAAAATAAACAAATTATAGTACATCCTTCAAATGGAATACTACTCAGGAATAAAAGAAACAAATTATTGATACACAAGATAACATAAATGACCCTGTCTGGTATAGCTCAGTGGATTGAGTGCGGGCTGTGAACCAAAGGGTCGCAGTTTCAACTCCCAGTCAGGGCACATGCCTGAGTTGCAGGCCAGGTACCCAGTGGGGGCCATGTGAGAGGCAACCACACATTCATGTTTTTCTCCTTCTCTTTCTCCCTCCCTTCCCCTCTCTAAAAATAAATAAATAAATCTTTTTTAAAAAAAGATAACATAAATGAGTCACAAACAATGTGCTGAAAGAAGCCAGACATAAAAAGAGTAAATATTGTATAATTCCACTTATATAAAGCTCTACAAAAGACAAATCTAACTAAGAATGACAGAAAACAGGTGAGCAGGTGCTTAGGCTGAGGTGGGGAGGATTGAGTGGGAAGAGTATGAGGAGTGATGGGAATACTCTGTTTTGATCATGATGGAAGTTAAATGGGTACATGCATTTGTCAAAGCATTGAAATGTTTTCTTAAAACAGATACATGTTATTGTATGAGAATTATACTTCAATAAAGCTAGTTTTTAAAGCAAGGCCTCTCTGACGAAGGTTGACTCAGAAGTCTCAATGAGTTTTAGGTCCAGAACATAGACAGAAAAATGGAAAGCTCGTTTGTACCAGTTAGGATATGGATAGTACGTGTGAAATGTATCTGAAAGCCCAGATAATGATGGCATACAGAATAAGGGTTAATTATCTCTCTTATAAGTTATTTTATTGATTCTAAGACACATTATTTTTCAAACTTAAACATTTCCAAAATTAGAACGACCCGTTATTGATGTAATAACAAAGCATTGATTCAGTTTTATTGCCAATGGGCTTTTTTTTTCTTAATAATATACAAATACTGGTGCATCTTAAGATTTAATAAAATGTGGTTTTAAAAATGAAAGTTTAAATAGAGATGAACCAGAACTGATATAACAGCTTCACAAGGTCACCAGGAACCCAGGCTCCTTTCTATTATTCTCTTCTGCCTCCGTTCTCAAAGTAACTTCATGGCCCCACATGGCTCCTGGAGCTTTAACCATCACATCCACTTCCCAGGCAGGAAGCAGAGAAAGGGAAAAAAAAAGGTTAGCAGCCTTTAAGTTGCTTCCCCTGAAGTTCCTGTCCACAATTCTATAACTTTATTGTGTGGACATATCAGATGCAGGGAGACCAAGAAATACAGCTAATGTCGAACACATTGTCAATCTCCAATAATATAAACACTGTTATTTAGGAGAAAGGGGAGAACAGATGATAGTTAAGCAATGTTCTTCACCAGTTTCCAAAGTAAAATGTCTAAAACAGCTAAATGTAACAAACTGATATAGGGGCAGGGAGGTCAAAGAAACAACTAAAAGAGATTTTTTTGAACTATGTTCCCTTTTTTTTCAGGCTCTGTGGCTTTGCCCATGATTGTTAAGGATGCAGAAGACATTGATATAATTAGAAAGACTAATGGTGCGCAAGTCTACAAAGGTAGACAAAGGTAGTTTAGGACCAAAATATGGAAGGATTTGATGCAGGTTTAAGTAAGGAAGGAATATAAAGCTTATTCCATAGGTACTAATGGAACCATTGAAGATTCTTGAATAAGTGAAGTAATAAAATTGCTCTTTTGAAACACTAATTTTATAAGTCTTTACATTAAACAGGCATATGCAGAAATACTGGTGAGAAATCACTACAATCAAAATAATATCCCAACATTCTGATTCATTTCATATGCAATGTGAACATCACGGCAATTTCTTGAGGTCCATAAAGGTACTACATATATGTTGTAACACCAGTTCTGTTTCCTCAATGACATATCATCATGTGTAAGAACCTATGAAAGTTGTTTTGGTCATGATGGGCCAGGTTATGATGCAGTAACAACCCCAAAGTCACAATGACTTAACACAAAAAAAGTTTATGTACCTCACACAGACTTTGTTGCGAGTCCAGGCAACTTTCCAGGGCACTTATCTTGACTGTCTGTCCAATCTGGGTTCCAGGCTTTGATTTTAAGTTGCCTCCACAGCAATTTAGCAATTGACTGCCACAGGATAAGACACGTCATTTCCATCTGTAATCCTTTGGGAAGGACTAGTCATACCGCCCTGCCCAATTGCAAGGGAATGAGAAAATACTAACTTATTTGCACAGATGAATGTTAAAACTTTCTACTATAAAAGTCATGTAACATTTTTTTTAATGGCATCACCAGATGAGGCTGTGTCTCATTTGAGATGTGACAATCTCCAGGCACTAATTCCAACAACCAAGATGTAGAGTGTAGTTTTTATAGTAGATATTTTTTAGTCGCCTATTTGATTTGTATTCCATAATTTCCCTTTCCTAATATTTTCTTGATTTTCATGCTAGTATCAGTCCTCCACCCAGCTCATGTGCTCTGAGTGAATCTGTTCCTACCTGCCTGTCCCAAAGTGTGCCTTAACTGGCTTAAGCCAATGAATGCATTCCACTTCCCTTAGCACAATCATTGATTCACAGGTTGGCGTGTGATTAAAAACTAGCCCAATGTGAGTGAATTTCGGCACTCACGCCTAACATGCTGGGCAAAGGTGCATTCTCTCACTCTAGACATGAACAAGAAAGCCCATTCCCATGACCCAGTTTTAGAAGCATGCCCACACGAGAAAAGGCAGAACACAGACGTGGAAAGCAATTGGTAAAGTGGATCCTTATTGACAAAGCAAAGCTGTTTAGTCAACCAGCTTCAAGTCTACCCTAACTCTGAGCTTTCCAGATTTGTGAGAACTCTCTTCATTTTTTAAAGCCAGATTTGATGTCATTTTTCTGTTTCTTTCAACACAAAATACTCTACCTAATGTAATATTCTATTGTAAAATGAAACATAACTTCTCTTGGGATATGTTAAGATAAACTTCTGGTGAGTTTAGGTTTAAGAAAAAGACTGAAAAAATATGATTTTTAGTAATGAAAATAATTTCAGGAAGGATTTGATGAAACCAGAAGGTAAAATAAAGAAAAAATAAACAAATAAATCTGGCAGTAGCTTGAAACCGGAAAATTCCCACTAAAATAAACGAGGGATCTTTGGAAAATGGCTGATTTCAGCTGTAGGGCAAACATTGTTCATGGTTGGTATGGGAAATGTTGTTGTTCCAGAGAGCAAGGACTCAATGCTAAATAACAAAGGATTACATGATGTCTGGTATTTGCCTTAAAATAATCCATGAATGCAGGGAGAATGTGGGGAAATACGTGACTGAACATTAGTCGTGAATGGATGATTGCCAAAGCTGGGTGCTGTATACATGGTGGCTTATTATGCTGGTCTCTGTATTTTTGCGTACCTTTGACACTTTCACTAATAAAAAGGGAAAAAACGTAAGAACAAATTTGAAAGGACTCTAACTGGCCTAAGGTGAAATTATGCATCAAAAAGAAAAAATGGCTGCAATTAGTTAAAATACATCAAATTTCCAAAATCCATGAGTCATTATTTATACCAAAGGTATCACTACCACTGAAGGTTGCTAGGACACCCATTCATTACAAGAAAAACTGATGAAAGGAGAAAATCAAGAATTCATTCTGCTTTTCATTTACAAATTGTATTTCAGGACATGGCAGCCATGGAGGTATAACTCCCAGAACTCCCTTCAAGAAAGCCCTTTCCGTTTTGTGGTAAGAAATACAGTTGACTGCCCCTCCAGCGGTAGCACCTTTAGGATCCACATTAGCTTTTGACCTGAGGCCACCTCTTTCCAGGCAGTCCACAGACAACTAAGCAGGGCAAAGACAGCTGGTGTTGGCCATTTCCACCAGATGTGGGACTTCTCCAGTGGACAGTCTCTCCTCCACAGGTCCTTATTGCATTGGGCGAGACTGTCAGATCTGCTTCACACTCTCAGGCTTTGATGGTCCCTGCCCAATATGACTTCCTTCCCTTTTCATTGTTCACGAGTAGTTACCTCTCAATAAACCTCATGCACTTTCATGTCTCAGCTTCTGATTCCTAGAGGGCGCATCAGACATACAGATTAACCAAAAAGTTGATGAAAGTCCTTCTTTATGAAAGTCAATAAATGCACAAGGAGTTAAAATATTAGAAAGTCATCTTTTATAAAAACTGGCCACTTATTACTTTTACTGGGAAATAAATAAGTAAGTAAGTAAGTAAATAAATAAATAAAATCCATGAGCCTGAATCTAATCAAGCCTCTGGCTCTATCAATTTACAGGAAACACAGTGACTAAAGGAATAAAGTAGAGATTGCCATGAGAAATCAATCAGGCAAGTCAATAATGTTGGACATTCTACATAATAAATGACTAGGGTTTTTTCCCCAACAAATCAGTGTTACCGAGGAGAAAGAGAGAAATAATTCTCAACTCATAAAATTAGGTGACCGTTACCCTGTTAATAAAACCAGGCAAAGACAATAAAAGAAAAGAAAATTACAGCCGATGTTCCTTATGAAAATAGATGCAAAAATTCCCAATAAACTATAATCAAATTAAACCAAGCTATACGTGAACACTATAATACACAGTGACTGAGTGGGATTTATCCAAAGAATGAAAGTTCGACTTGATATTCAATATATAATCAATGTAATCTGTAATCTTAGCAGTTCAAAGAAGGAAAACCACATGATTATATTAACTGATGCAAAAAGCATTTGACAAAATTCATTATCCATTAATGATTTAAAAAATCTCATCAAATTAGGAATAGAATGCAATCTCTTAAATCTAATAAAGATTATCTACAAAAGTCTAATTTTTAAAAAATCATATTTAATGTAAAAGCCTGACTACTTTTCGCTCAAGGTTAGGAACAAACCATGATGTCCACTCTCACCATTCAAGGCAGTATAGTGTTGGCAAAGCGGGAAGGGAGATACATAGATCAATGAAATGGAATGAAGTCCAGAACTACAGCCATACAAATATGAGAATGCAAAAATATAAGATTGGTTCAAATATATGAATGGAGAAATATGGTCAATTGATTTTTACAAAAATGCAAAGGCAATTAAATACAAAAAAGGACACTCTTTCCAATGAGTGGTATTTGAAGAATTAGACAACTATATGCAAAGAAATGAACCTCAACATAAATCTCACACCTTGTAAAAATTACTAAATGGAACATACATCTAAATGAACAATGTACAATATAAAGTTATTAAAATAAAACACTGGAGGAAAACTTTAGGACTAGAGTTGGGTCAATGAGTTCTTAGATGTAATACCAAGTACACGATCCATAAAAGAAAAAAGTTAATAAATTGGAATTCATCAAAGTTAAAAAACTTTTGCTCTACAAAACATACTGTTAAGAGAATGAAAGGACTAGATGCAGGCTTGTGACCCCCCTGGGACCTGAGAACATGGAAGATTTGTGAGATGCTGCTACAAGGCGATGTCTCAACTGCTTTGCTGTCTACCAAAGAGATTGTCAGAGACATATTCTTCCTGTTTAAGAGTTCTGATGGAGTCTGAGGCTTTTGGCTTCACCACCCTTAAAGTGCAAATGCAGCTATAAAACTATTTAGTAGCAACATGCAGTGGACTCAGCAAGAGTGTCCTGTTATTCTTGTGGCAGTCATCTGGTCTGCTTGTTTCACTGTCATCCTGTGCAAAGGCCTCAGAAAACTGACACCTGTGACTGTTCACCTTTTCACTCTCTGTGTAAGCAATAAACTGAGTCTTCAAAAGATTCATTGTCCCTTTACATGCTAAATCTGTCAGCCTGGCTTTGCCTTGTGCTTGACAGCATAGGGATACATGAAGAATCCTCAAAGTTCAATTAAAAAAAAATTAAAAAAAAAAAGCAACCCAACTAAAATATGAACAGAATTCGCCGAAGAAGATATGTGGCAAGCAAACATGCACATGGAAAGCTGTTCATTGTCATTAGATATTGGGGAAAGGCAAATTAAAACCATATACCACTACATACCAATCAGAAAAAAATAACATAAAAAATACAAGTGCTAGAGAATTGAACTCTTGCATTGTTGGTAAGATGGCCAAAATGGTACAGCCATTCTGGAAAAACAGCTTGGCAATTTCTTATAAAGTTAAACATTACATTTACCTTTCTAGTGCAACAATTCCTCTTCCTAGATATCTTAGCAACCAAGATTTCTTTTTTTAAAAATTATTTTATTGATTATGCTATTACAGTTGTCCCAATTTTCCCACTTTGCCCTCCTTCACCCAGTGCCCCCATTCTCTCCAGCAATCCCCCTCCTTTAGCTCATGTCCATGGGTCACGCATATAAGTTCTTTAGCTTCTCCATTTCCTATACTGTTCTTAACATCCCCCTGTCTGTTTTTTACCAACCAATCTGTACTTCTTAATCCCTGAATCTTTTCCCCCACTCCCCCCTTTCTCCCTCTCAGCTGATAACCCTCTGAATGATCTCCACATATATGATTCTGTTCCTTTTCTGCTTCTTCACTTTGTTTTATAGATTCAATGGTTGTTGGTTGTGAATTTGTTGCCATTTTAATGTTCACAGTTTTGATCTTCTTTTTCTTATAGAGTTCCCTTTAACATTTCATATGATAATGGCTTGGTGATGATGAACTGCTTTAGTTTTACCTTGTCTGGAAAGCACTTTATCTGCCCTTCAATTCTAACTGATAGCTTTGCTGGAAAGAGTAATCTCAGATGTACGTCCTTGCTTTTCATTACTTTGAATACTTCTTTCCAGTCCCTTTTTGCCTACAAAGTTTCTTTTGAGAAATCAGCTGACAGTCTATGGGAATTCCTTTGCAGGTAATTCTCTGTTTTTCTGTTACTGGTTTTAAGATTCTCTCTTTATCTTTAATCTTTGGCATTTTAATTATGATGTGACTTGGTGTGATCCTCTTTGGGTCCAACTTATTTGGGACTCTGTGCTTCCTGGACTTGTATGTCTATTTCCTTCACCAAATTAGGGGAGTTTTCTTTCATTATTTTTTCAATAAGTTTTCAATTTCTTGCTTTTCCTCTTTTCCTTCCAGCACCTCTATGATTTGGGTGTTGTTACGTTTGGAGATGCCCCAGCAGCTCCTTATTCTATCTTCATTTTTAAAAACTCCTTTTTCTTCTTGCTATTCTAATTGAATGTTTTTTTTTTCTTCCTTAAGATCCAAATTGTTGGTTTGATTCTCAGCTTCATCCTCTCCACTGTTGGTTCTCTGTAGATTTTTATTTCACTTAATGCAAACTTCATTTGTGACTGGGTCTTTTTTTATGCTGTTTCTGTACCCAATGAGTTCTTTCAGCATCCAGATCACACCAGTGTTGTGAACTCTGCATCTGATAGGTCAGTTATCTCCGTTTCATGTAGTACTTTTTCTGGAATTTTGTTCTCTTCTTTCATTGGGGCCATATTTCTTTGTCTCCTCAATTTGGCAGCCTCTGGTGTTTGTGTCTGTGTATTAGGTAGAGCTATTTTGACTCCCTGACTTAGAGGCATGCATATTGTAGAAAAGTCACCTGTAAATTATGTGGGGTGGAGACTTAGGTAATCACCACGGCATGGCAACCCATGTCACTGCTCTGTGGCTCTGTGTGGGAGAGGACTCAGAGAGGGGACAATGCTGCTGCCTGGCCTCTGGAGATTTTCCCAGGAGGAAGCTATCTTCTGGCACTCACTCTATTTCCAATCACTTCGTTTTCTCCCCATAGGCCACTTGTGCCCTTCCAGCTGTTTCCCTGGTGCTGAATCCCAGAGGGTTTGGGTCTGCATAAGTGCTGAAACCTTTGCAGGCCCTTTAAGAGGAGTCTCCCGAGAATCCTGCAGTTTCTTCTGCTGCCCCAACCTCCATTGATTTTTACAGCCAGAAGTTATAGGGAATTATCCTCCTGGTGCTAGATCCCTGGGCTGGGTGGTGAGGTCTGGGTCTGGGATCACTCGCTTCAGAGGTATCCCTCCTGATTGTTATCCACCGCACATGACTGTGGTACCACCCATTCCTCTGCCGCTCCGTGTCTCCGTGCCTCTTCATGTCTCCACTTCTCTCCCCTGTCTGGGTGAATGTAGTTTTTTAAAATCACTGTCAGACTTCCATACAGCTCAATTTTCTGACAAATCTGGGTGATATTTGTTTTGTGGTCTAGTTGTAATTTTTGCTGTAGTTGTGGGAGAGGAGAAGGGTGTTTACCTGCATCTCCATCTTGACCAGAAGTCAACATTTCTTCAAGAAGGCAAATGAATAAACAAATTGTGAGACATTCATACAGTGGACTACTATTTAGCATTAAAAAAGGAGCAAGCTATTAATTAATGCAACATGAATGAATCTTAAATGCATTTTGTTAAGAGAAAGAAGCCATTCTTAAAAGGTTACATATTATATGATTCCATTTATATGACAGTCTCAAAATGACCAAGTTATAATAACAGAGAACAGATCATGGGTTGCTGGGGGCTAGAGGTATAGGAAGTGTGTAATTATAAAGGGAATGAGGGAGTTTTTGTGTGGGTGGAACTATTGTGTATTCTGATTGTGCTGGCAGGTGCATGCATCTCTATACATGCTAAAACTCAGAAAGCTGAAAAAGGGCATTTTTACTGTTTGTATGTAAACCAAAAAATGGGGGATGGTGGGATGAATTTACTCTATGTTAATTTAAAAAATAAAATTTAGACAGGAAGAGGAAAAAAAGAGAAAGGGGGAGACTATGATAAAAAAGAGTTAGGAGAAAATTCAAAAATATGTAATTTGTGGACTTTTTTGGATCCTGAATTAAACCGATCACAAAAGACATTCTTGATACAACCAAGAAAATTATAATGCTAATTTGGACCTATATGGTAGATTTAAGTGTTGAAAAGATGATAGTGAGCTTGTAGTTATGTAGAAAGAATCTTAATCAGTTAGAAATGTATTCTGAAGTATGTGTGTGTGTGTGTGAGAGAGAGAGAGAGAGAGAAATAGAACTAAGTCTGGGATTCGCTTTAAAGCAATGAAGAAAAAGGTGGGAGAGATAACATTGGTAACTGTTGAAGCTGGGGTTCATTCTACTATCTTCCTATTTTTAAGTATGTTTGATGTTTTCTGTAATTTGTTTCTTAAAAATGGAAAATTAGATTTCAAAAAGAGTAGAACTTCTTTTGAACATGTATTATAAAGCAGTAGACATGATAGGCGTAAGTTTGGTTTCCACTGCACTGTCAAATCTTTCCAATGACTCAAAATAAATAAGTGCTGTGTGTGCCAAAAATAATACTGACATATGAAAAAATCCAGTCTCCTAGAAATCTTATACCTTGAGCAATAAACTACTAAAATTACTAGATTAGTAAAGATTTGCAGTTAGATTTTACAATAGCAAATCAAAACAGCTTCTTTTTCATAATGTCATTTCAATGACACCATCAGAGAAATAAAGGGTAAAAATAATTTTAAAGCAATAATTACAATTCTAAAAATCTCAGCCAAAAACCAAAATTACTTGGGCTTTCTGATTCTCGTTAATTATTTACACAGTGTGGCTTTCTTGTGGTTTGGTCCAGTCTGTTCTTCTGAGCATTTTTATTTATTATTTCTTGAGCACTTAGCACTGAGTGAGATGTAGATGATAAATTCTCTTCTGAGAGGACAATAATCAAAGCCACACAAGCAAAACACAAAGATTAGCTATTTAAGAAATGAAAACCAAAGAAAAGGTTAAACACTGTCCGAACTCCCCGTTTTGCTTTGCTTTTTCGGGGTGTGAAACAAGATTAGTTTGCAAGATAAACAACCCATTTAGAAGAGATGGAAATCATCCCAGAGATCATTCCAAGAAAATGTTCTACCTTAGCTATCCTTACAGTTTCTGATACATAAAAAGTACTTGAACCTATTGCTAGCTCTAGTGGACTGTAGTAGTTTTGTGTATGTGTGTGCGAGTATGCTTTAGGCCTGCCCAGCAGACTTGGCTGTTCCCTTCCTTTTGGTAATACCACTCCCTGTTTCAGGAACTGCTTCCCCTAGTCTCTGTGCACCTGATGGGACTGTCACTCATAGTGCTACTTTCTTCTACTTTATGATGACATTGGGCTGAAGGATGCGAGCCTGGAGCAGCCCAAGGTCATTTTTATAGGCCCTGTTATGAAACTTCTCTGCAATGTCCATTAGGCCAATTTGCAAACAGAAGTCAAAATAGGTATGTATGGTGTAAGCGCCAGCAGGTCTAAGCCCTAGAATCAGGTCCTTTAGACTAGCTTCTACAGTTCCATAGATGGTACTAGCTACTCCACAACAACCCTTTTAAACTGGCACATTCAAGTTTTTCTTTGGGATGGTATGAATTGGGTTTCTTTTGTCATTTGCACCTGAAAAAAATCTTAAGTTAAATAAATGGCCCAAGGTCCAATGGCTCTTAAATGATAAAGTTATTCAAACCCAGGTAGGTCTACCTCTATGTAGCAGGCTTTCCTTCAATGCTAATTTACTTTGCATCCTAAAGATGCTATATTTCTAACATGTAGTTGCCTTCAAGTTTGGAAAAGGAAGGGAAAGGGGTTGAAAAGAGAGGGTCAGTCTGCTTAATCCTATGTTGTGTTCTGGTAGTATGAGGGAGGTGAGTGCTGCAAGTATAGTAATATCTAATATTACTCCAACTCATGTTGCACGGTATTTGATGCATATGAGTGAGAATTCAAGCCAGCAGTCATACAAACTTCCACCCAAGAGTAAATCCAAAGCGTACAATTCTAGGAATGGTATCAAAGTATATTCTCTTCCCTCTGTCTACCCAGTTTGTAATGATTGCATTAAACAATAATGTTTAATACCAACAATAGCAAATAAAATGTTTAGGTTTTCTGAGTTGAAAAGGAATACACATTTTTGTTTCTATTAAAAACTACTTTTATTCCCTGTTTCACCAGTATATGCAAAGAAAATCAAGTACTAAAATGATGTTAGCCATTTACAAATTAAATTACTGGTTTATTTTTTGATAAGAATTACTTCTAAGTCTGAAAACAAATGTCATTTCCTCGCTTTCCCATTTTAAATGCTTATTCTCTTTTATTGCATTTGTAATTTGAAATTATCTTGTTCATTGATTTACTTCTTATGTTATTTATTAATTAATTCATTACAGTAGACTGTTCCAAAATGAAAGTCACTGTTTTGATACTGATAAAATACACCGAATGCTTAAAGATAAAGGATGATGGATTATTTTGTGCTCTCCTATTGAACTGGGTGTCAGGAGGTGAGAGAACAAACAGCATTCTCCAGCGGGGTTAGGCAAGGGCTTAGCTGAGTGCCAGGCAGGCTTCCTGATTCAGCGAGAGCACCTCTTCATTTACCGCCGTTTTACAGGGACTCCCTGCATAAGCTTTAGTTTGAAGAAAGGGTTCCATTACTTAAAAACAGAGGTTTAGGGTAGTGTGGGAGAATTCCACTGTTCTGGGAAATTTAGAGCAAAACATAGCTGAAACTATTTTGATTCTAAATTATATTATTTCCTTTCAAAGTCAATATGCTATAAGCACCATTAATATTTTTAATATTTTAATATTTTGTTGTTAATATTAATAACAAAATTATTTCTGCTTCAATTTTAAAGATTTAAGCAATTACACAGTTTTAGAATTTTAGGAAAAATGAAACACTAATGCCTCTAGAATTAGAAAATCTTTGTCTTTTAGCTACATAAAAATTAAAAGTTAAACTTTGTGTTTGAGAATTTTAGAGTCTTTGGAAAGATTTCTTCTCCCATTGTGTTAATCTTATATTTGCATTTGATTTTTTTTCTATAAGAGAGTATATGAAAACATGTTTAGTGTTTCCTCCCTGTCCAGGTTGCATTTTATCTTGAGTAGATGTAAAACCAGATTAGTCGTAATAGGATTCCAGGATGCGGGCAGATGGCTATTAGTCTTGGATGATGTCTCTTGCAATCAGCTCCTTCATTATTTCATTGGTACCACCATAGATTGGCTGAACTCGGGCATCCACGTAAGCTCTGCGTAATTCAGAAAACGATTGAAGAATAAATAAAAAATATTAGATGTTAATTTGGTGTCACCACAAAACTGTTGATGACTTTAAGGTAGTCACTTCATAAAATCCAACCAATAAAAGTTTTTCATAATTACTTTTTTCCACTTTGGCATTCATCCTCAATTAGTATAATTACACAATTCTATTAAGAGAGTGATCATCTGTATACTTTGTTTTAGTTTGCTTAAAGATATTAGAAATTCCTAATAACATCTGTAGGTTTGTTTTAATTTTGTAAAATTCAGCACATATAACAGCACTCTTTAAAATGTCCACTTCAGATTTAGAAACGGGTACAATCTTTTAATGTCTTGTTATCTTTTATGATTCCTAAAAAAGTTGAAATCCACTGGTTTTGTAGAAAACAAAAGAGAAAAGAAAGTGCATATTTTCTAAAAATCCCTTTGGATTCCTGCCACCACTGCTGCCATCAGTGGTACAAATAGATGTTTTAGAAAATGTTACTTCCCACAAAGTTAACAAGTAACTTATTTTTGGAAATGGTTAATAGTCACTCCAGTAATGTATGAGGTTACAATACTGAGGGCTGAGTTCACTAGCCACTCCCCCCACAACCAAAAAAAAAGTTATAAAAATTTACTTTGGCAGCAATGGTAGTAACAGTGACACTGTTCTTACCATTTCTCATCTCACTTTATCCTGCCAGCTCTGAGATCAGGGAGGAGAAACATTATATTGTTTTGCAGGTAAAGGAACTGAGGTGCAGAGAAGTTAATACATTTACTAATTAATGGTTGCTATTTGATGGTCAAAAAGGAAATTGGCAGACTGGAATGAGAAGGCAGGTGTCCTGCCACCCTGGCAAGTGTCTCTTGTATCGTAATACTTTCATTGACACAGGCGGGCAGGACTTTCATAGTAGACAAATTCAAAGGCATTTCTTTCTCAAGCATAAAACCTGTTTGTTTGTTTTTTAATTGAATTTTTGAGACAAATTAAATGAGCCAATTCTGGACTTCTCCTTTGTCATATTCATCCTGAGACCTTGGAAAGAGTAAGCACTCAGTCAGTATTTGCTGATTTGATTTATTATATTACACAGGTATTTTAGTGTCTCAATGCCAACTTTCAGAAAATACTTGAAGTCTAGGGACATTTGTGTTTTCAAATGTGTGTGTGTGTGTGTGTGTGTTTTATTTTGAACAGATTCCATTGCTGCCCACAGAATCCAGCCCCTGCATTTGGAGGACCTCCCTAGCATTTCAGTCTGCTTCCACAATCTGAATGCTTCTAGACATTTTTTGATTGGGTTGGGCATTTTTTTTTCCACATGACAGAAGTTCCAATGGAATTGCTAATGACAGAAATCAGTAGAGCTTTTATAGGTTACTAATTAAATTCAGCCATCAACTAAAATTAACAGAGAAAGGCAGCAGAATAAATGTTTAACCACACGATGACGAAGCTGTGTCTCAGGCTGCTCTTCCTAGCAGTGGCAGAGAAGTCTCGACATGGCAAAGGCTGTCTCACTTCTCCCAGATCCCAAGCCCCACGAGTAAGACTGAAGTGAACTCATGCTAAAGAGCAGTTACTTAAGGACGAATGACAAATAAATAAAGTGAAACAAAACAAAAAAAGTATCTCCTTTATCTGAGAAACCAAAACTCAACAACACACACACACAAATAGTATAGCTTAATCTTAGGATATGTCAAACACACATAGAAAGTTTTTTTCTATTAAATCATAGTCTGTGTACGTCCACATACTGCCTAATGTGTCTAATTAGCTTTTTTGATATTACCTATTATTTTCTTTCTTGTAATTTTATAAAAAATTCCTTCCCCATGTCTTTGGGGAGAAAAATAGTAGTCCAGTTGAAAAGTTCATACAATTTTGAAGTAACAAGCTGCCCAAGAAGGGGCCTATTATACCTGAAAGGAAACGTACATCTCTCAGACTGAAACTGGGGATTCCAAACACTGAGCCATGACTCCACAGTCTGTACTTGCTACTGTCCTGAAGGGGCAGCCTCCCGGGCCATGGGCATGGTGACTCCTCCTTACCTGCTACACTTTTCTCAGAACCTGAACTAAAACCAGACACTGAGCCTGCTTGTCTGCTTTCCTCGTGCAGCTGTGACTGCACAGTTGAGTAGAAAAGTATAAACACCCATTATTATGTTGCTTTTTCCCCATAGTGAATATTGTGAGTCAATTATTGTGAGTAAAACATGAAATGCACAGGAAATATTTCAGTGATGATTTAATTTGTGCTGGCAAAATTCAATGTTTACTTTTTATTTCATGACTATGCAAAGATAAAAATTAAATCTGCTTTGGATTAAGGTCTGTTTGAAGTAGTTCTAAAAGGATATACCAAAATCCAAATCCAAGGTTTGATTAAAAAAAAAAAAGAAAGAAATCATTTAGCAACTGCATGCCCACATTCCCAAGAAAGTAAAAAGCCTACTTATTGCTGAGTTTGTATAAAAAGTTATAAATTATATACACCCTGTGCTTAAAGCTTTATGAGCTACCCAGTGGCCATAGAAAACTAGTAAATTATATCTATGGTGAAGCTTCTGTTCTTAATGTAACATTAATAAAATGTTTATTTTCCTCATTAAGGACTATAAGTGTATCAGATGTTCCAATTATACTTGCCAAAATGATACATTTGAAAGTTAATTTGAGTACTAGTGTGATAATTTTCCCTTTAGATATCTGTATTTAGATTAAAATTAGAAAAAGTTTTTTAGCTTTCTCATCCTCTGATTCAGAACTAAATTGGATTTCTCTTGATATAGCAAAAAACTTTCTTGGGAAAATTTTATAAACTGAAAATATTGCTAAATAAAAGGAATATATATTCTCTAGAGTGATAAAGAGAATTGCTACAGAGAGATTCCTGAGGCAACTTCATGGACAGATAAATGGTTAAAGAAAATGTACCATCTATATACAATGGAATACTACTCAACCTTTAGTCAGAAGAAAACTCAGCAGTATGTGGCAATCTGGAAGGATCTTGGAGACATTCTTCTAAGGGAAATAAGCCAGTCACAGAAACACAAATACTACATTGATTCCACCTACTGGAGTTATCTAAAATAGTAAACCTCATAGAATCAATGAGGAATGGTAGTTGCCAGGGGCAAAGGGGAGGGAGGAAGATGGAGTGTTACTAATCAATGAGCTTAAGATTTGTTAAGCAGGATGAATAAGCTCTAGAGATCCATACTACAACATTGTACCTCCAGTTTATAATACTCTACAGTACACTTGAAATTTGTGAAGAGGGGAGATCTTATGGTGAGTGCTCTTACCGAGGTAAAATAAAATAAAATAAAAGAGAAAAGAAAAGAATTAACAGTCACTCAAATTAAAGGAAGAATAATAACCTACTTTTTTTAAACCTATTATATTAACACTAAATTTAAATGGCAATAACATTCATAGCTTAGGGTAAGTCATCAGACTTTGTTCATTTTCACTGTGAGTTGCTAGCAATTAGAATCTGGAAATTATAAAAATTTAAAATAGGCATACTTTTGAACTAGCAATACTACTTTTGAGACTCTTCTGTTGCAATCACAAACACATGTATTTAAGATAAATGTAAAAAGGTGAATGTTGTAGCATTGTCAGAGTAAAAAACTAGAAATAACCTGAATAATAATGGATAATCGATAAAACATTATTCAACTATTTCAAAAGTGATATTAGTCCTTCTATATAACAATTCAAATAAAGCCACGCATCAAGCTTTAGTATATTGGTCCCTTCGCTTTCTTTAAAAATGGTAAAATCCTAGGAGGGAGCCAATAACATAATGGTGTTTCCATCTGCTTGAAGATACTCTGTAGTAGCCCTGGCTGGTGTAGCTCAGTGGATTGAGCATGGGCTGCGAACCAAAGCATCGCAGGTTTGATTCTCAGTCAGGGCACGTGCCTGGGTTGCAGGCCACTGCCCCCAGCAACCGCACATTGATGTTTTTCTCTCTCTCTCTTTCTCCCTCCCTTTCCTCTCTAAAAATAAATAAATAAAATCTTTAAAAAAAGATACTCTGTAGTCAGTTGAAAAATTTTGCATCTTCTTTCCTTCAGTGTATAAAGTACAGTGATTTTTCTTTCTTTATATCATCCAGAAGAGTGTAACAAAATAGCCACACTCACCTTGCAATTGGGTACTCCCACATGTATCCCCAGCCTCCATGGAGCTGTACACAATCATAAGCTACACGGTTTTGCATTTCAGAAGACCTAGGTGAACAAAACATAAAGTGGAAAAGAAACATTTGAAATCAATTTGTATGAGGTGCTTCACAATTAGGGAACAAATGATTTGTCAAATGCATACATTTATCAAACAATTAATAATAGGTATATTGTCCTGGCTGGTGTGACTCAGTTGGTTAGGCATTGTCCTGCAAACTGAAAGGTCACCGACTTGATTCCCGGTCAGGGCACATGCCTGGGTTGCAGGTTTGGTCCCAGGTCAGGGCGTGTATAGAAGGCGACCAGTCAATGTTTCTCATTTACAATGATGATTCCCTACCTCTCTTTTCCCCTCCCTTCCCCTTCTCTCTAAAAAGAATAAATAAAAAATAGGCATATTAGCCAAGCAGAGATATAATTGTATATAAATCATATATGAAATAAATCTCAGGACAATTTTCACATAATGAATACTTTCTTCATCAATTATACTTCTGGCTGGGTTTTTGTTAAGCCTGGAAACAAATTGTGGAAGGCACAGCCTGTTAGGTTTTTGCTACTTTACACCTGAAAAGGACATAGTAAAAACTTGAATTTGGTCTAATGTATTTAGATTCTCTAGATGACCTAAGTTAACAGTATACAGCCATCTATTTCCTTTTACTTTGGAATGCCTTTTTTTTTCACCAAAGATGTCACTTCCTACCTGAAGGCTACAGGTCTGAATTCAAGTAACAGTGAAAAAAATTTCTTAGGGTTTTCAGAAATAAACTGAAAGTAAAAGTGAAAACTTAAGGGGGCACACTACTATTGAGTAATGTGACCATAGGACACTTACTAAAGGTTACCTGGAAATTACCATCCTTAAAGTACATCCTAGTATAATAATATGAAATACTTGAGAAATACGCTTTTTGATCTTATCACAAAAACTTCAACTATCATTAAAATTTATAAGCTAATTGGAAGGGATTTTATTTATCTTAACGTAAAAAGTAAGTTCAAGATTACTTTCTACTTTTCAATAGCAGAAAACAAAAAAAGGTAAGCATGGACACATTTTCCTATTAAAAAATAATCTTTAACTCAAAATAACAATATCCTGTAATAATTAACAGACAAGGCTCAAGGGCAACAATATTTGGAATCCTATAAATTTTTGTATTTGGCAAGTATTAATATGTTAGTGAAATATTTACTGGGCTGTAACTAGTTGCTTTGTCCGCTTCAATGTAAAGTACCAGTATGTCTATACACCTGGGGTTTTCAAGAATAACGAAGTCTAAAGCTATCTAAATATCTCTTTTTTAAAAAATATTTTATTGAAAATCAGTTTTATAGTTTTTAAACCCATCAAAGAACTTGCTATGTTGGGAACCGCCCTGACTGGTATCAGAAAACTGAAACCCCCGCCTAGCTAGGCTAAGGGAACGCCCTTGGAACCGTGAGCCGGCAAGGAGACAAAAGCTTATCTTCCTGGCAGTAATGCTGTTTCTGCTGCCGAACCCCAAAAAGCTTGGTCGGTTAGCCAAAGACGGGTAAGATTCCCCACGGGGGGAACAACCCAAGCCAGGCACGATCACTTTTGGGAGGCCCCCCAAAAGAAGGACTTGGGGGGCTGCAGCAAAAGGGGGGTGATGGACCCTCACTCCTCGGCTTTGACAAAGTCTGAGTTCTCAGCGTCCGGAAGAAAATCTCCTTATCTCTCGGTGGCCTTAGTTCCCGCGCTCCATCTAAGCCTGAAACAATGACGGGGAAGTACAGCTCGGTACTGGGAAGTGCGGATTTCCCGGGGTGATCAGGCCTAAGGAAGAACATGTAAATTACTGTGAAACCTTCTTTGTTTAAGAACGCTCTCAGTTGAATGAGAAGGGTCTTAGGAGGAAGCTAGTTTGTTCCTCAGCCTTACAGCTCTTTGACCCCCCAACTCAATAGACCGGCAGAGTTCTTTGTTTCCTATATTCCTTACTTTCCCTAATGAGTATTGTACGTTACCTGAGTTATTATGCAAAATGAGCCTAATAAAAGCAGGTATGGACGGTAAATCAGCGCGCTCCCCACTAGGGGGGGTGGCCATTCTGTCCCTACTTCCCCACAGAAACTGGTTTGTCTCTGTGCATGTGTGTTTTTTCTCGCGTATTGTCGAGCCATCCACAGTGTGCCGTGGTCACTGCTAGCCGGTGACCCACGCGCAACATTGCTATAAGTACAAATATAAAATATTACTCCTCCAAAAAATGTCACCCCTCCAACCCCCACAAAAGTTCAAGTTTCTAGTAATTCCACATCAATTTCAACCTGGCAAATTTATCATTTTGGAATCATTACATAAAGTACTATTCCACATATTTTCCCATTCTACTTCTGATTAAACTGAACATGAGTTAATGAATAATGACAGGAATTTTTTCTAGGTTATTTTTGGGCTAATGAGATGTGAGAATGTTTGCTTTTAAAACAGAGAAAACCAAACCCACATCCAGAATCTGATTTAAACTGTGTTCGTGCATCTTAAAATACACAAAAGCCTTATGGGGTCCCTTTTTAAAATAATCAACTCGTCTTTAATACTATGGCTACTCATCTTCAATACAAATGTAAGTCTTTCTGAAGTTAATGGGACATTGTTTTCCTCCCACTGAATAGAGCATGTGCAACTTTTGATTAGAGAGTCAATTCTTCAGAAAATTTTCTTTGAAAAACACCTCAAATAAACACCTTGGAAAATCCTGTCCAAGCTACTCATTTCACAAATAACAAAATGTTTTCTCAGAGAGAATGAAATTTAATTTTAGTTATTCAATGAAAGAATAGGGACTACTTCAGGGCTCCTAAGTTTTACTGAAAGTGTTTGGTCTCACTCTGCTGTCACGCTGCAGATAATTTCAAATTAAACTTAATTGAACAAACTAATCCGTCATCCTACTTCAGTCTCTTACTGTTTTATTTTGAATGGCATGCTAAATGTTAAATACCAACTTGAGTAATTTCTCGCATATTATAAATAGGCCTAATGGGGCCTTTCAGCATTTTTTACAAAGTTGGTTTGTACTGCGAGTTCCATTGACACAGCCTTCTCCCTATAAGGCCCTCAAGGCCGAGTTGAAAGTTGGACGACTTCCGTAACAGTCTGTGCAAACACTGCATTTTAATCGCTGTGGCACACATACCAGTATTTCGCCATGGAAGCAGTGGCAGAATCCAGACGTTTTGCTATATGCAACTGGAGACAGCTGTCCACAAAAGCTCTGGTTACACAGATCTCTGTTTTTAATTCTGCTAGTTTATGCTGCACCGTCTGAAGTTGAAAGGAAATGAAAGATAAAAGTAAGTATGGCAGAAAAGCATGTTTTGAGTCACCTAGCATATAAAAAATTAGATAATAAAAGATTCTTCAAGCAAACCAAAGGTAGAGTTACTAGGTTTTCTTTTTTTCTCCTGAAAGCAGGCCTATGCTAAAGAAAGAGCTTAAATTTAAACCTGCAGTATATCATTGCTAAGGAAACTTGTAATGAAAGAAAAGGTGCACAGATAAATGCATAAATATCTTATGTTCTAGATTTAAAAACGTAGACCATTTAGGGGAGTTTCCTGAAAGACACGGGGACTGATGAGTGAGCACCATCTTGTGGCGCGGCCCTTTAGGTAGTACAACTGTGAAAAAGGTGTTTTCCTCCAGAATGGAAATCCACGAAGTGTTCTCTTTTAATGAAATTAAGTAATCACATTTCTCAATTCTGCTTCTATGTCTCAGCATAAAGTAACAAAATAACAAGCCTGAGTGACAACATAAAAATATGTTATGTTGCACAGTATTTCATCTAGATCCGTAGAATGCAATAGAAGCATAACAGAATGGAGATCTCAGCGGATCAGAGCCTGTACCCCCAACCTCTGCTGCTTCTCCCCACCCATCTTCTTATTCCTCTCAGTAGCTTGTCTAGCAGTGTCTAACTTGAACCAAATGGCGAGCAATTGTAAATGCTAATCTACCTATATACCTCCTCCTCCTGCTGGCTGTAGACAACCAATAGTATTCTTTCTATCCAGATCATCCTCAGTTGTTCTCGACTGCTCTTGCTCCCACCAAATTGTCTTGCATTCCCGACTCTTGGCTCTCAAATCTTGAACTTTAAGTTTACATGTGGTCTTGTTAGCGCCAACTCTTGAACTGCCTTCAGAAGCTGGATTTGATGTCAAGTGCTGGCTTTCCACTTTGGGTAATCTCCAAAAATGTATCGCATTAGTTGACTTGATAGGTTCAACGCCTGGCTATACAGTCAGCTGGCTCTACCTTCTGTGTGGAAATTTAGATAGAAATAGAGTTTTGATCATTGTGCTGTGGAATATTTGAGTGAGACCTTCACTGTGGCTAATAAAAGGAATGGAAGTTAGTGGCAAAGGTGACTCAGTGAAACTTAAACTAGAAATTAAATGTATGCCACCCATACACTGGCAAGTCCAAAGCCATGACTGAGTTCTCAAAGGAAGGTTTGGGGGACCAGATTCTCAGAGGAAGCTGGCCTGTCTTTACTACTGGTTACAGTAGTTCTCAAACCACAAAACTGAACCTTTCAGCATCAACGTGGTGGAGAAAATTTGGGTACTTCCATTTCTGGAAAAGAGTAGAAAAGGAGAATGAGAAGACCCAGGAGGAGGCAAGATCAGAGTGTGTCAGGTGGAGCAGGTGCTCTGATGGACAGATTCCTCGTAAGTGTTCCAACGTAACTGCTGTGCTGATGAAAAACCCAACTGACAGCATTTCCCATGGCATTAACTGTCCTGTTCTAGAAATAGATGATGTGGCTGGCATCTAATGATTCCAAAACTAAGCAGTGGGAAGGCTGATGCCACACTTTTCCCACTGATATATCTTGGACTCTAAATCAGAACATGCTGGGTGACATCAAAAGCTTCTTCTCTTCTTGTTCTTTCTCTTACTTTTTCTATTTTTCTTTCTATTCATTTAATTAGGTCAAATATCTACCTACTAATCAGCACAAAGTTTCCCACTCCCACCTCACACATCCAAGTTTACTCATAGAAAATCTAAACGTGGAATAAGAAATGGAAAACAAGTGGGGAAATCATGTTCTATACATGCACCACAGATGAATATATGTTCCACGAAAGTCCCTGCAACTCAGTTCTGAGCCTACTTCTGGTTTATTTAGTTCGATGGTCCTTCATTTGGAAAACCAGAGGGAAACTGACAAGTCTCAAGAAACTTTTGACCCAGCCTCACCCCTGTGGGATGGCACATTTGTGAAGTCATGCACTCTTCATAGGAGAGAAGCAAGATCTCTAAGTCCAATTCTCTCACATGAGAACTGTCCCAGTGGGAATGCTAGGAGCTTCTAGAGGCTGAAATTAAATTTCAGATCAGGAGGGGCACATTTAGAATTCCTGTGTCAGCACATTTGGTGAGGTCCAGAGTTCTGAAGGAACTGAGGTCTTCAAGAGTGCATGATTTAACTCCTTGGAGATAAAGAGATTAAATATTTACATGTTATTGGCATTGAGTTAGGCATGACTATGCAGACTTGGTCTTTGCTCTTCACTGCAGACACTATGTCATACTTTTAGAAATGATTCTCTACCGAATGGCAGCTCCTAATTGTACCACACATTATTAGCAAGGTGCTCTCGTGAATGATCAACATGCTCATAGCAGTATGTTTTAACATTCATTAATAGTCACTAGACCATATCACAGCTAGCATTAAAAAAAAATTTCCCTTGTTACCAAGTAGACCAGATAACCAGATAGAGTCTCTTTCAGGGTTCTGAATGACAAAATTCTTAGAATCACAGAATTGTGGAACTGGAAGACACCTTGGAAAGTTATGCAGCCTAGCATTCCACTTAAACACCACCACTTGTTTCACTTTCATATATTTCACCTGAAATATAAAATATAACATCTTGGGTTCACCGTCTAATTGTACAGTTAATTAATCTTAAACTCAAGGCCTTACAAATTGGATATTCCCTTTTTTGAGGAATGTAAGAAGTGTTATTTTTCTCTCCTATTCCATTTTCTATTATTTTGTGTCCTAAGAATTAAGAGCACATACCACTCAGGAAATAACTAAAGTTTGCATTAGAAAAGAACACTGAATTTTCACTTCCTTGAACATGGGCGAAGAGAAGGAAAAAGAAAAAAGCCTATCTACCTTAAATTTCTGGGTAAGAAAACTAGCATCTGAGTTAAGAGTGTAGGTTCTGGAGTCAGAATATCTATGTAATCTTGAGCAAGTTACTTAACCTCTCTATCTTTCAATCTCCTCTGTAAAATAAGGATAAATATAATAGTTACTACATGAAGTTGCTGTGAAAAAAATGAGACAATTCATTTAGCAGTGTCTGGCACACAGGCACAATGTAAAATAATGATAAATGACAGCATTATCTTTATTTAATATCTGAATTTTACAGTTTTATTGTCTATTTAATGGAAAATTTGACTTAACATCAAATATAGAAAGTATGAATGAAGAGAAATGGAAGTCCTATAACTATTTAAGTATGGTAGGTCTCCATCTTAAAAAGAAAGTAAATTTTTGTGAAACACATCCAGAGGGCTGGAGAGGACCACCATGTTTAAAATTCAAGGATAAAAAAGAGAAAGAAAACTGAATTGTTATATGTTCATAAAATGATATTTAGCTAAGTATAACATGGCATTTAGAAGTCTTCTATTTCAACGTAATGACTAGAACTATAGTGCACCCAGCTCTAGAATAGGGTGTGTAGGCATGTTCTGGTCATTCTTCGTCTATGAATACATTAAATTCATAGATTGAATATTAAAATATTATTCAAAGGTACTTATCTAGATAAATCAGAAAGACTAGAAGAAATATCTCAGAAATCTCAAAACAGGCATTTACATGGAAACCAATACTACTCATGTCAATTAACATACCGGTGGAAGTAGAATGCTACTGCCACCTAGTGAAATTTTAGTAAATTACCTCTGAAAGAAAGCAACCAAAAATTGGCACCTGCTTTGCGAGGGATTGAAACTATTCTTTTTGTTATCACACACACACACACACACACACACAAATATTTCCCTCACATTTAATGTCTAGGAAACGTCAAACCACATTTAACATTCTGAGCTACACATTCTGGGTAATATTACAGTTATCTTTGTTGTGATTTAATTTGACTTCCATACCATAAGCACAGGAATTGTATATTTCCAAGAGGGAATAAAAATATATCTTTTTGGTTCATTTTTTACATTATTCAAAATAGGTCTAAATGCATGAGCATTTTAATAAATATTTTTGATGTGAAAGTGGTGGTGGCTGGACTTCAGAAGCAAGTGATACTAATTCCACTTTGGGTATGGCTGGGAAAGTCACAGGGCGATACTAAGTGGCATCACCGCTGTTATATTGCTTGAAGCCTATAGGTATGACTCATACCAACAAAGTTACATCTGAGCACATGAAATTTAGAAGGCAATCAATACCTATGTGCTTTGTGAAACAAAAAGGAATAAATCATGTATGTGAGTATTTTTCAGTGGGAGACTACTGGCATCTTGACTGAGACAATTAGTTGTCCTACAAAGCATCTCTGAGCTACAGAACATTTAACCACACTGGCCTCCAGGGCTCTGCACCACCTTCCCTGACCTTTGTAAATGCCTGGGGGGAGGAGGGCAGTGATGGAGAATCACTGATATGTGTAGATCTTGCATTACATAAATGCAAGGGAATATAAAGTATAACATCTAGGGAAGTCAAATCATACAGTTTTTTAAAACATTTTCTTGGCTAAGCATGTGCCTCATTTTATAGATTCAGAACAACTGAATGTAGATCTGTTATGTCAGTTAGAAAGTTAGGATGTAAAGAAGTCTTCTCAGAATGGGAAAAGTTAACTAGATGAATATATAGGTAGGAAAGGGGTCCCAAAAGACATGGAGTTGGTCCAGGCCAGGAGCAAGAAGTTGATAAAAAAGGTTCCCTTCATTGGAACAAAGTAGAGGAAGACATTGCTTAAGAGGGTGAAGCTAATTTAACGAATGCTTCCTTTGCCAGACAATATTCTATGCACTTTGTGTGTATTACATCATCTAACCCTCACAGTAGCTCCCCGAGGTGACATTATTCACATCAGACAAATAAAAGAATATTTCTGAGAGGGATAATACAACTTCTCTAGATCACAGGTATGCAAGAAACTGTGCTAGGAGTTAAACCACAACTGAGCTTAATTTCTACAATGTTGGTTCTAAAGAGCTACCAAAGTGTTTTATCTCTTCTTTTCCCCTCCCAAAGCCTTTCAGCCGTCATTCTACTTAAAACTTTCAAGTTGATTTTCAAAATCAGGTGTTTTTTTTTGTTTGTTAGTTTTTTTTTTTTTGCTGGTGAAATGTTTCACCAATTTGAAGGCTGCATTGTTTATAAACTATTCCTCCATTTAAGGTGACACTAGATGATCTAAAATTTGATCAGCATATTTAGTGATTATGGACATCATATGCTGAGTTCTTCTGAAAAATACCTTATACTTGCTGACCAAACCAAAGTTAATGAAACACCATCATTCACTTTCTCTGTGCCTGAACCTAGGCAGCTAAACCCTTTTAGAAAAGCTGTTACACAGAAAAGTAGAAGGTACCCCTAGACGTTCATGATCCATAACTTCATCTGGGTCCTCAATACTGCTAGCAGGCTTACCATTTTTCTCCAGTTAGTTCAGTCTCTCACTCTGAGGAGGGGATTGCAAACCTCCAATTACCATTCACAGCCAGCTCAGGAAAGAGTTGCCTACCATTAATACATGTTTACTTCCTCATTTCCATTTATGCCTCTGCTCATTCTATTCTGGCACCATCCCTGCACCAGTCCATTAGTGACTCTTACAAAAACACCTCCGTATCATCACGTCCAATGGGCACTCTTTGACCTTCCTCTTATTTTCCCTCCACGCAGCTTTGGCTCCACTTCCTCCTACTAAAAATTCTCTTTTCCTTTGGCTTCTGGGACACTTGCCTGATTTGCTTTCTCCTTTTTAGGTGTTCATTCTCAGTTGCCTCTGCAGGCTCTTCCTCTCCAATCCCACCTTTAAATTCTGTCTTCCCTGCCCCCCTCAGGATTCTGTCCTAGGATCTCTTCTTGCCTTATTGTCTATTCCTTCTTCCTCGGTGGTCTCATCCACTTCTATGCACTCTATTACCACCTCAATGAGATTTACTCTGTATTTATGTGTAGCCTAGACTAATTTCAGATGGGTAATTGATATCATGTAATACTAAATCATGACAGCAAGCTTACCTGTATATGTGCAATTGTTTTCCCAAAAGCTTTTCTCTGTTTAACGTACTCCCTGGTTTCTTCAAACATAAATTCGCTGGCTGAACTTGCTGATATGGCAATCAAAAGCCTTTCCTATAACCCAGAAATTAAGTCTTGAACATTATTTTAATTACATGAGTGGTTTTCACATGATTTCAATGATAATAAATCCCATAAATAATCTTTAGAAAACTCCAAGTAGTTTATTTCTTAACTGTTTACGAAAAAGGCTCCTACGGAGATTTCTAATATTTTAACATATCTGTAATAACTCCCTAAAGCAAATCCTTTACATTTATGATTGATTGTCTTTACTATATATATGTAGCTATATATGCAATTTATGAAATTTCCTCCTCTCTTGATTCATCTATGAGAAAAGAATTCCGAAGTCGCTCGTTTTGACTTATTGATCTCTGCACAACACATACCCTGCAATATCTGTGGAAAACAACATTTTAAAGTGCATAGCTTAAATTCTGCCTATTAGTGCAAAAGTATTCACAGTTAGTTCAGTTCCATCTTGCTGGTGATTTTGATACTCCATTTCTTTTTTTAAAGATTTTACTTACTTGTTTTTAGGGAGAGTGGCATGGAGGGAGAAGAAGGGAGAGGACCCCCGCAATGTGCTCTCGCATGCCCACAACCCAGGACCTGTGGGTCCTGGCCCACAACCCAGGCATGTGCCCGGACTAGGAATTGAACTGGTGACCTTTTGGTCTGCAGGACAATGCTCATAATCCATGTCTGTGACAGTGTCTCTAGCCCTAGCCAGTGTTCCTGGTCCCCAACTTCATGTTTAGCTCATGCTACGGCAGTTTCTAGGCAGGGGTGACCTCTTCTGCTGGCGGGTCAGGCTTAACGGTCACTCAGCAACCACACTCCAAAACACAGGTGTGAGGGCTGGCCCTATATGGCTAAAACTACTTAGTTTGGACTTAACAGTTTTCCTCTTTGATTGCCAGGTATTATTATTTTTTTAAAACCTGCCAGACATTTTGGCTGATAATTCCTTATAAAAAGATGATAATTCTTGACTTGTTGTTTAAAAGCTGAAATAGTTACAAAAAGGAATCACAGAACTGAAATTTTCCCTACTCATAAGCTTTGACTGAATATCCCCAAGTTCAGTTATTTACTTATCTAACCTACAACTATTTTTTACATCTTTAAATTATAGTCAAATGATTGGCTGTATTATAAGTTTAATATGCATGGATTTATATAGTTCTATATTACTTTATTCAAGTCTATTATCTAATCAGAAGGCAGAATTTTTAATACTTCTCACCTGTGGAAGCTCTTTCATGAGGTAATAGAAGCCCTTATTCTCTTCCCCCAGGAGGGCACTAGCCGGCAACCGTACGTCTTCAAAGAACAATTCTGCAGTGTCCTAAGGGGACATACAATTAAGTACAACATTACCCATTTAAATCTCATGAGGACCCGATGAGGAGATTATTTCCACTTAAGAACCTGGGGGCCAAATTGGAGTGGTTAATGAACACAACCAGTAAGGGGTAAACCAGGGATTCAAATCCAGGTTCATCAGACTCCAGAACTTCTGCCTGACCCACTACACTGCACTGTCATTCTAGCTCCAATGCTGTCCAGATCTGTAGGCACTGACAACTAAGGATTGCTAATGAATATTAACTAATTTTTTTTCTTTTTAGTATTTAAAAAATCACAAAGTAGTTACCAAATAATAGAAAAATACTTTAATATTTCATAATTTTCTTTAATCAAATCCAAAGAGGGCCAATTATCATTTAATTTCTAAATCATTTAATTTCTAAATCATTTATAAAGATGTTTAAAACATGCTGATTCACTTGCACTGTTCACCACAGAAAAAGATACAGTTGCACAAACAGTGGAATAAATATCCATGATCATTTCTGGAAAGCATTTTTTTTTTAGGAATTCAGCATTGGAAGGTTTGATTGTGCTTTATGTAGTTCCATATATTATACAAGGCATAACTGAGTACATTCAATTATTTATGCACAAAAACATATTATTAAAAATTGAGTAAACTTAATTATTACCTGAATGTGATTCATATTATGACTTACCTGGGCTTTTAGACCCATTTTTTGGAGGTTCCGTCCCTTGATAAATCCTTTCATTCCATCTTCCACCAGAAAAAGGCTGATGCCATGAGCAGGAGAGCGAGCGTTGGGATTTGTCACTGCTACTACAATCACGACGTCACAGAGCTTCCCATTAGAAATGAACACCTGAAAAAGCCCAAGCACACTGTGACGCTCCACAGTAATCCAAGTCCATGTGCAAGTCAAGGCTGGGGGAGGTACAGTCAAGAAGACTAAACCAGACAATGTATGCTGAATAACTCTGTATTCTATCCAAGTAGCGAGACTGTTAATTACGGTTACATAAGGTTATTAATATGTAGAAGGAAAATAACCCAGTGCTTCAAAGGATGAAGCTTATGCAGGCCTAACAGAAAATGAACGTCTTCTTTTTTAACACTCAATCAGCAACAAATATATTTACTGAGTATATACCAGACATCATTTTTGGTAAACAAAAACTTCTGCTATCAGTGATATTAGATTTTAAGGAAGATATTTACTCTTGAGCTTTCCAGTTTTATCAGTGGGTTGATGTGCTCTTAGAAAGATTGAAGGGCTCTCAAATTCTATCAAAGATATCTTCCTCTCCAAAGACCTTTTGAAATGCTTCATGATATTTACAAAGGAAGCATTTTCCCCAGTTGCTCATCAACATCAAATTTATTAACTATTGTTTGTTCCTTGTTTGACGTGAGCCTTACCTTCTCTTTTTCTGGCTTGATGAAGATTGTTTGGAATCTAAACTAATATTTTGTATATTGGTGAGGGGGCATGCAAATGGAACAGAGAAATGGAATAGATCTTTTATAATGTAACAGGTGCAAAATTCTACTGGCAAAACACAACAACTCAGTTCCTGTGTGAACTCAGACAATCTCAGTTCCTGTGTGAGTCTCCCTAGATATGGCCAAGTCACTCCTTAGCAGTCTTCGAGACACTGTTGTCATGGCCTGCCCCTGGAGAGAGGGGCTCTGGAAGCCCCTCCTCACACACCTTGCTGCCATTAAGAATCCAGTCACTTCCATCCTTTTTGGCATGTGTTCTTATTCCTTGCAAGTCGCTGGAATTGTAAAAAAGGTTAAAAAAAATCATTAATTAATAAAAATGGAACCATGCCAGTGTTCTTACGTAAGTGTATAGATGGTATGATCATTTGAACTGGTTACACCATTGTAAAATTGATCTTTAATATTAGGAATTCTCACCCAAATGCTCTAAAATATCTAATGTATTATATTCAAATCTTTTATACAAATAAATATATGAGTTAAGATTGCATAAACTAGTCAGATATTATTGAGCATAACAAGGCCCAGAGAGCATCTGAGACCCCCAGTTTGGACTCAGGTGATTTTTCAAGGCCCACCTTATCTGTGAGATTGTTTGCCACGTACTTGCCTGCGTCTGTTCACCTCGGTTCCTTCCCTTTCTCTCTTAATCAAAAGCTTAGCTATTTAAAAGGCTATTTCAAATGCCACTTCCCCTAACAAGCTTCCTCTCCAACTAGATTATTTTTTCTAAATATAAAAGAAGTTATATCTTTAATACCATAAACAAATATTCATAATTAAAATACAAAAACACAGACAATATTCTAGACAAAGGGGAAAATGATTTAGTAAATATTTTACATACTGGAATGAACATTTAAAAATATATTTTTTTCGGTATTTCTCCATGGGAACAGATATATACATGTATGCATTTTGATAAAAATGGAACCATACATATGATTTTGACCTCCTAATTATAGCCAAAGTTTTTCTATAAAATAAATTTTATTAGCAGCATAGAGTTTCATCCTATGGCTTTATAATGATTTTTTTTTAAACAATCTCCTATTGTTGAAGTAGCTTCCAGTTCAAAATATCCTATAATGACTAATGACCCCAAGGATGGCGGGTCCTAATCTCTGGAAACTGCAAGTGCTACCTTATATGGAAAAAGGGTCTTGCAGTTACGTTAATTTGAGACGGGGAGATTATTTTGGATTGTCTAATGGGCCCTAAATGCAATCACAAATGTTCTTATGAAAGAGAGGCAGGTGAGATTACAAAGGCAGAAGAGGAGGGGAGATGTGGCCCCAGAAGCAGACACTGGAGTGATGAGCTCACAAGGCGATGGATGCCGTCAGCCACCAGGAGACGGAAGAGGCAGGAAGCAGATTCTCTTTACATATGAATCACACTCTGTCTATGTATTATACAGGTTATTATGGTAGCCAAATAAGAAAATCAACGTGGAAGCATATGAAATGTTAACGTATTATACAAATATGCGTAATTATACATAATGGAGTCCCCTAGGTATGTGCAAGGGAAAAAACCCAGTGAAACCCTGGATCTTTGCCAGCAAACTCGACCTTTTTTCTGTGAAGGCCAAATCAAAGCAAGAGAACAGCATGGCCAAGCCATCTCTGAAAGCAGGTGAAATGGACCATGTCCCATCTTCTTTATTCTTCCCCTCCCATACATGTTTTCTTTTAAAATGTGTGTGTGTGTGTGTGTGTGTGTGTACAATTTATTTGTTTTTAGAGAAAGAGGAAAGGAGGGAGAAAGAGAGGGAGAGAAACACTGATGTGTGAGAGAAACATCACATAAATTGGTTGCCTCTTGCAAGCCCCTGACTGGGGACCCGGCCTGGAATCCAGGCACGTGCACTGACCAGGAATGGAACTGCCAACCCCTCGGCCTGCAGGCCAGCACTCAAGCCACTGATCCATACCAGCCAGGGCCATGTGCCTTTTCTTTATTTCTCGCTGTAATTCCTCAAAACCCTAATCATCTTCACATGCAGCTTTTCTCCATTTTTGCATTCTCTTAGCCACATAGCCCCTTTTCTTGTCCCTAAATATTGAACTACTTGGCTATCTTTCCATTACTCTCACCAAACTTCCCAAAAAATCTGCCTCTTTTTTCTCCATTCTTATTCTCTTTCCTTCACAATTACATAACCACAGATAAGGACAAAAAATGTAAGTGAACAAAAGTCAAGCAAGCCTTTGTTTGTATGAGTTAAGTTGGATGAGTTAAGATATGTTAAGATCTTTCATTATCCTCTTGCCTCTAGGTCAGCACAAACACCCAGTCGGTTGGAACCGAAACATAGTATGATGCGTCAGAATACTGGGCTGTCAGTCAGTTATCTTAGAGAATTATCTTAAAAGCAAAGAAAGAAGATTAAATTCCTACCTCTTTTAGGTAACAGTTTTAGGCAAAAGAAGTAAGCCAAAAACCTTTTATTTTGGCAAAATTAAGTATCAGTATTGGCCTGAAATTATAGGTTTC
This sequence comes from Phyllostomus hastatus, assembly GCF_019186645.2. Classification (NCBI taxonomy): domain Eukaryota; kingdom Metazoa; phylum Chordata; class Mammalia; order Chiroptera; family Phyllostomidae; genus Phyllostomus; species Phyllostomus hastatus. Next base: position 15,032,600 of record NW_025333583.1, on the reverse strand, counting down.
TATTTGGGAGAGATAAACACAATTGCAGCATATTGCCAAATGACACTATGAAATATTATGATATTTAAACATAAACAGCACTGTCAAAAGAGAAAATCTAAAACATTAGGGCCTGATGTTTGCAGAAACAAGCCTTAGATGTTTAATTCTGCTTTGCCACATCTTTAAATTCTTCCTCTCTATTGCCTGTTGCTTGTTGGTCTATACATTGCTGTTCTCTTGGACATAAACCATTTTCCTTACCATGCTAGCTTGTCAAACTATTGTTCTCTCTCTACACTTCCTTTCACCACCCAACTCGGAAAAAGATTAGTCTGTATCCTCTGTCTGTTTTCTCAATACCCACATCACTCCTTCCGAAGTTACTTCTGCCCTTCCTCTCTGCTGAAACCACAATCAACACATTACCCGTAGACTGTCATGACATCTTCTCAACTCTCAACCTTTTTGTGGCCTTGACATTTCTAACTCCTCACTCCAATCCTATCGCCTTTTCAAACTCATTCCCCCTTGTGCTCATGACGGAAATGTATAGATTTCCTTCAAACTCAATCCTTCTGTCTCTGTTGCCACATTTTGGGGGGCTACAGTTTCAAGGGAAATGTAATACCCAAGCTTTCCACCCTTTCACTTTACCCCTTGAAATCCAGTTCCACCATGTGATATATCCAGTCATTCTTGAATAACCGGTTATTTCTCATTCATCAGATCTCAGTGTAATTATAATGATTTTTCATAGGCTTTCTCTAGCACTCATATCTAAATTTGTTTTTTCCCTTCCCTACCAAACACACAGGCACCATTAGTCTCTATGTAAATAGTCCCTTGTTTCTTCATAGTGCTCATCACAATTTATACTTGTGAATGTATCTGTTTCTTCTCATTCTCTTTAATAAGCATGTGGGCTGCATCTATTTTGTTCACCACTGTATACATGGCACACTGAAGGGTCTTACTAAGTAACTGCCAGATGACTGAAAAAACAAACATTCATTTTTATGAACGGCTTTTAAAACCTACTGCCATTCCGGCATGTCTCCAGAGTTTCAAGTCCATATTTTAAAAACCTGTTGAACATTTCCATATGCATGTCACACCACAACTAAATTTCATCATGCCCCAAATACAACGCATATCCTATCATTTCATTTGCATTACCTTATGTAAATAATATCTCAAACATAGCAGGTATTATAAACTGCTTTATTGCTATTTGCATATAAGGCCTTATTTTCCCATTGGAATTTGAAGTTCCTTGAAGGTATGAATTATGCTGTACTCATCTTTGTATTCTTCCTAGCATATTGCTCATAGTTTTGTATAAAGCGAGTACTGAGACAAATATTTGCTGGTAGAGCTTTGCCTCCTACTCTTCAAAACCATTAATTGCATGTTCATTTACCTTCCAGCCCCGGGCTCCGTCATTGCTATGGCACCAATACATTTCCCTGCAGTCATCCGGGGGATGAAGTGCTTAATCTGTTCTTTTGAGCCATAGTTCGCAATGTAGGCCATGACAATATCTGAGTGGAGACTAAAACCCGGGCCTGAACAATTCGAATAGACTCTTAGGGGAAAAAAGAAGAATTTAAAGCACAAAATCATTATTTTGTTCAGTTTTTAGTTTCTGATTTTCAATAAAAAAAAGCAACAACACAGTATTAAAAGTCTTATAGTGTTATAATAGCATGTATTCCCCAAAACCTATAAAGTTCTTGAAGGTTTTCTCTCTTAGTCTTTACTATTCTTTTACTTTCTGGTTCTAACATAATAACAGTACTCTAATAAAGTTTGATGAACACTTAGTAAATTAAAAGATAAAACATTAAAAAATATTAATGAACTACAACTGTATCACCCTAACACAGCAACTAATTTCATTTTAGCAAATTACCTTTATTATAACAATCTATTCTAATATAGCTGCAGTCATAACATGAATTTTGCACTTAGCTGTCTTCTTTTTAAATTATATGAAAAGATCTTATTTTTACCTAGTTGTTATAATAATGATCTTAAGTACCCACAAAATATTACAAATTACTTGTGTATTATAATTCACCTTTTCATTCTCCCACTGCCAGACATTTAGATTGCCTCCAAATTTGGGGTTTATGATCTAACATAATAATTATTTCTCTACATAGCTCCTATTTTTTCTACTAAATTATTTCCTTAAGATAAATTCCCCAAAGCAGTATCCTAGATCAAAGAGCAGAAATATTTTTATTTTTATGAGTATCTATACTTTTAATCCCTGAAACATTTATTGTTCTACCTTATCATGCCACCAAGAGTTCAGGAGAATGTCATTTTCACTGCAACCTTGTCAGCACTGGGTGTTATGATTTTTTGTTTTCACTAACTTTTATAGATAATCAAAGTGATATATCTCAGTTAATTTAATTTGCATTTGATTGGTAGTAAGGATGGACTTTCTTATTTAAAAAACCTGCCTGCATTTTTTTTTTGCTGAATTGTTGGTTTAAATCTTTTGCCCATTTATCAACTAAAATCTTTATTTGCTCTTGTATTTTAAACTTTTATTATATTTAATGGAAATATTTTTCTACTCTTCTATTCTCTTTCACATATCTTTTTAAAAGAGAGAAAAATAACCAAATGGGTCAATTAGAAATGAACTATCTATGTAATTTCCAACAGCATCTGTTTAAGCAACTTAAAAGGGGATTTCCTATATTCCTAAATTTAAAAAATGTACAAGAGTATATGGGTGATATAAACCTTTACATTTTATACTGAATTTTCAGTGCCATAAAAGATTAGAAAGCATTATTTATGATCATCTCAGAAAGGTGAGCAGTGTGCTTACAAACAAGACTGAACTTCCAATGTCCCCATACTTACAGCTCCTCAATAACAACAGCTGTCGAGTAGAAGTCCCCACCGATGCCACCGTGATGCTCTGCAATATTGATACCGAGCAGTCCTTTTTTCCCAGCTTTTTCCCAAAGCTCCCTACTCACTTCTCCAGCTTTCTCCCATCTGCAAATAAGACACATTTTAAAATCAGAAAAGCTTTTTTCATATTATTCTTTAAATTGACAACTGAAATTCATGAGTACTTTTGTGCAGAAGTACACTTTTAATTCAAGGAAATTATTGTTGACATCTTCATGCCCTTCTATTTGCCTCTGAGTCCTCCTATTTGCATCTGACTGTTTTACTATTTCTCCTTGTTCTTGTTCTCGTTCTCACTTATATTTGCCACGCACACCCCCCTGTTCTCCCTTCATACTATTTACTGGACCTCTGAATTGCATCCACTGACATTCAGGGGTTCGGTATCTCTCAGCTGATAATCTTAGGCAGCAAGCTTAGTTGTGTCATATATCATATAGTCATGGAATTTGCCCAGCCTGTCCTGGAAAGACAGCTGTGTCTGCACACTTCCTTACCGTGCTGAACTTATGGGATAAGCGCATGTGAAGGGGCTGACAAGAGCAGTCAGCATCATTACAGTTGAAGTAGGAACAACGAAGGAGCAGAAGCGTCTCGCCGCACAACTCTGTCACGTGAACTGAAAAGATTATGTGTGTGGGTAGGATGGTGCAGCTGCTGCTTTTCTTTAAAAATGACATGATGAGGAAAGATATGGCTAGCTGGAGTTTAAGAACCTGAGAATTTTTTTGAAGTGGTAATTAGGCAGTGAGATACTGGCATTTGAAGGTAGTGATTAAAGGTAAATACAGACACTTCAAGAAATTCTTGAAGTTCTTAAAGGAAAGAGTTTGATTATTATGTGTTGTTTTGGTGTGTTTTGTATACTATCTAAAATAGCTTTGAAAATTATTTTATGATCTACTCCAATTTGTCAACTTTCATCATTTTACTTCCAGTTCTCACTAGCAATTTTTCTGGAATGAAATTTAAGAGATTAAAAAAATGAACAAAAAATTTTCTTAGAGTGAAGTCTACTACATTTCTTTTGTCTTTAAGAACCTCATTACTTTTCACCAAAGACTAGTTGTATACAGCATCAGAGTTTAGTTAGTTTTTGTCGGTCTTACCGAGAAGTATTAATAAAAACTTAATGAAAGCTATTTCTAAATAATTTTTGGAAACCATTCCAATTGTAGGAAAGTACTGGCATTGAATAAATTTTTGGAAACATGACAAAATCCTGTTTTAAAAAATGACAATTTTTGGTTAATAGAGTTGGTGATCATTATTAATTAATTAATCTCATCCAGTAATAAAAAAAATACTTTGAGGTAGCTAGTTCCCTACCAAGATTTGCATCATGCTGGCCTTTTGAGTTTTTATGTATTTTAATTCATTCATGAAGCAGAAAAAGAAATACTATGGAATTGACTAATATTCTCTTGGCACTTAACCAGTTTTCAAAAATATATTCTTAGATTGATTTATAAGTTTTTAACATTTTTAAAAAGATTTTTTAAAAAGATTTTATTTATTTTTACAGAGGGGAACAGAGGGAGAAAAAGAAGGAAACATCAATGTGCCTCTTGAGTGCCCCCTACTGGGGATCTGGCCCAAAACCCAGGCATGTGCCCTGACTGGGAATTGAACTGGTAACTCTTTGGTTTGCAGGCCGGCGCTCAATCCACTGAGTCACGCCAGCCAGGGCAATTTTTTAAACTGAGATATAACTGACATATAATATTATATTAGTTTCAGGTGTACAACATAACAATCCATTATTTGTATATATTGCAAAATGATCACCACAGTAGGCCTAGTTAACATTTGCCCCCCATACACAGTTACACATTTTTTCTTGTAATGAGAGCTTTCAAGATCAACTTTCAAATATGCAATGCAGTAGTGTTACTATAGGTAGCAGCCAGGAATGAGTAGCTGGAGGGGAAATGAAGCAGGGCCCCCACCATTACAGCCTAGTAAAGAATTCGAAACAGGAGGCTGGAAACAAAAGGGAGACATGTCCCGCTCACTGACCTAGCAGTCCTGAGCCTGGTCTGATAAGATGACCAGGCATCTGAACATCACCAGCAAAACTACGGTAGCATAGGAGGAGGCAAGCCCTTTGAAGCCTGTGTTTTCCTCTCCACTAGCTGGGAACAAAAGCCTTTGTGACAGTGTATTTATCAATCCAAAGGTCTGGAGAGGGGGCAGGGGGAGGGGAACTTAGAGTTTAACTGAAGTAGACAACCTCTGAACTCCAAATAGTTGATGCACACAGATTAGTGGGTGCCTGCTTGTAGCCAGGTGCTCAAGTGTACAAAACTAACTTACTAACAAACTTACTAACAGCTTTATTTCCTCCATATGTAGGGCATTCTGACTACCTGAGTGCTTGCCTCTATTTCATAAATAAGCTTGCTATCTCATCTCTCCTATACGTGTTTGTCTCTCACATGAATTTGTTTCTTGCCAGCGGGGCAAAACGCGAGAAACAAGCTGGGGTGGGGGAGCCCTGACTTGGGTCTGTTCCTGTAACAGGAATATTGAGTACAGTTACCATGCTGCATATCACATCCCCATGACTCATTTGTTTTATAACTGGAAATTTTTACTTTTTGACCCCTTTCATATTTTTAATTATATATTTTAAATTTATTTTTTAAATATATCATATTGATTATGCTATTATAGTTGTCCCATTCCCTCCCCCTTTATTCCCTTCTGCCCTGCACACCCTGTCCCACCTGCATTCACCACCTCCCCCTTAGTTCATGTCCTTGGGTCGTACATATAAGTTCTTTGGCTTCTACATTTCCCACACTATTCCTAATCTCCCCCTGTCTATTTTGTACCTACCTATTACGCTTCTTATTCCCTGTACCTTTTCCCCCATTCTCACGCCTCCCACTTCCCACAGATAACCCTCCATGTGATCTCCATTTCTGTGATTCTGTTCCTATTCTAATTGTTTGCTTAGTTTGTTTTTGTTTTATTTTTAGATTTGGTTGTTGATAGTTGTGAGTTTGTTGTCATTTTACTCTTCATTTTTTAAATCTTTTTCTTAGATAAGTTGCTCAGTGGCAGGACACGCTGCAGTGTTCCCAGGGTATAGCATGGCCCGTGTGACTGGGCCTCAGCTTGAGTTGACCCCAACAGAGTCAGTGAGGGGTGAACAGAGCAGTCCTGGGACCTCTGTGCCCACGAGACCACCCATGTGCCCTACCCTGTGTGTGGTGCAAGGGGGCTCCCAAAGAGAAAAGATGGTGGTGGCTATGGCCTCGCACCCTCAAATCAAGGGTTTCCTTCTCCTCTCCCTTTCTCACAAGTGTGCCCCCACCCACTGGCCTTGGCGCCAGGTCTGGGGGTTCCAGGGGATCCCTGGTGTCTGCACTTAAGGGGTTGGAGGGGCTGCCCCACCCTCTCTATATTTTAATTTTCATTTATAAAGCTTTGAACTAGCTTAGAAATCTTGTAATCTTATAGTATTATATTGAGGACAATAAAAAAAAGTTTATAAAGCACTGAACACGATATTTTTCTTTCTATAGAACATTCCACAGCATTCTAGGAAATAGTCATTATTGTATTCTTAGTGTGTATTATTTTGAAGAAAAATGTGCCACTTACTCCGCATGATATGGAATCACTTCTTTTTGAAAAAACTTCCTTACGCTTTCCCGGAAAATGTCATGCTCGGAAGAGAAGATTCTTCTAATTCCTATGTCTGTGAGTTTTTTAGCAGAAGGACTTTCAAGGCGTTCCTCCCCTCCAGAATGAGAACATCTTAAAAATATATATGCATACATTAAGAAAATTAAGTGAATTGTTTCTCTTCATACCTAAATTATTGTCACTGAACAACATGAAAAAATCTTGATGATTTTCTCCAGAGACACTTTAGAGGCAGGTAGAAAGAATCTGAAATTTGACAAACCTGTTTCAATTTGAGCATCACCACTTTTGATAGGATCTTCCTTACCTGGATAAGATTAAGAAGTAATTTACCGTTTTTTTAAATGATCTTTTTTATTTCCAAATCCATAAAAAAAGAAAATCATGCCTGGAACTAACTCTAAGTGGGAGTTGAGGTAAAATATTGTAACAGTGATTGAAAATAACTAGTTAGTGATCACAGTTACATATTCTGTAACAAATCAAAGTGTAATATTAACCCCGTGCTTTTAATCAACTCTATGTTTTCCCTCTGGCTGAGTTCTTGCTGCTGGTGAAACAACCCATTCAGAACGAGGAGCACACGTTGGCAATGAACCACAGATGGCGCAAGACAATATTAGAATGAGAAGAATGAGTTCAAGTGGGAAACACAGGGCTCTGTTCCAGCTGCTCCCCTCACTGCCAACTCCTTTTCTCCAGAGATTCTGCATGTCTGCACTTCCCTGGTTTCAGTGTTATCAGTGATGTAGACTGAATCATGTAAAATTCAAATATTACAATAAAATAATACTGTTAAATCTTCATGTCACATAAAATGTTTACAATTAAGCAAGCCCCTCCAAATTAATATTTTATCCAGGATGACACAAGTTCACATAGCGAGTGTATAAGATATAAACTATGTTGATGCTATTGTTGCATTATAGAGCCAGTTTGGGTGTAAATCTAAATCAAAGTGCCCACCAAGCCAGGAAGAGAGTCCTCACCAGGAAATGAAATTGGTCAGCACCTTCATCTTAGACTGTTCAGCCTAGAGATTTATGAGAAATAAATTTCTGTTATTTAAGCTGCCCAGTCTATGGTATTTTTTATGGCAGTCTGAGCTGACTAATACGCTTAATATACACTTTGTGTCGTTTTGTCTTACACTCGTCTTTTATACACTTGCTTTAGTTGAGTTTTAATTTGTTAATACAATTGGAGATGCGTTTTACATGGTAACCTTTAGTTGTGAACATTTAATACTACAATTTCTACACTCAATCTGCCTTTTGTCTTTGTAAAAATATGTTCTGGTTGCTACTTGTCATCAAAATCACTTTGAATGCCCTATTCATTCATATAGTCAATGAATACTTTCTGAATGCCTATTATGTATCAGACACTGTTCAGCGGAGACCGAATAATAGTAACAGTAATGATCAATAACTTAAAAAGCAAATGATGTAATATATTAGGAGGTAATAAGTCCTACAGAAGAGAAAAGCAGATCAGGGACCAGACTGCGAGTGTCTGGAACCGGGAAGGGAAAGGTCGCAGTATGGGAGTGCAGTCAGGGTTGGTCGAATTAGGAAAATGAGATTTGAGCAAGCAAAGATGCTAGAGTGAGTGAGTCAAGCAGATTGCAGGCATAAAAGAATGTCAGAACAAGAATAAGATGAGGGCAGAGCCTGTGAGGCAAGATGCTCTCTGATGTTCTCTACAAAGATCAAGGAGGCCAAGCGCAGACGGAGTGAGCAGAGTGAGAAGAGGAGCAGTGGGTGAGGACAGGTGGAGTGGGACCGGGACACGCAGGGTCCTTGCAGACCACTGTCCTGTGGCATCGCACAGGCTAAAATTACTTTCCCATCATCAAAGTGATTGGTTCCAGTTTCTTGCTAGTAGAAATAAAACTGTAGTGAACACCTTTGTCCATACAGGTTTTCTATACTTGGGGTTTTTTCCCTGGAAGGAAAAATGTGCTGAGGCTAAGCAACTGGTACTTTAAGACACTGAATCATTTGTTAAAATAATTAGTAAATAAAAGAGCAGAATTTACATTCAAGTCTGCCTGGATCTTAAAATTTTTATTTCCCATGTTATGTTAAGGAAACCTTTGGAATATTTCTAAGCAAAACACACAGTGCACAGGAAAGTGAAAGAAGTGTCAGAAAGAATAAAGACGTTCAATTCAGTCGAAAGTGTTCCAGAGAGAATATGCAGAGGGTATAAAATCAAGACATTTGGCGGCAAGTCTGTTGGAACACCCATTTCTTACTTTAAGGCCAAGGAACCGGTACTGAATAAATGGGCCCCTTTTCTTCCTATGAAGACCAGAAAATCTGTATTGAATAAACTGGCCATTGTTTTTCTAAGGCTAAGCTCAAATTACTCTTCTTCTTCTTCTTAAACCTCATTTATATTATAAAGGGGAGACAGACCCCGCTTTTGGCAACATTTGGGAACTTGTTATATATACACAATCTCAGATCTCACCTAAGACCTACTGAATCGGATCTTGTATTTCCCTACAGTGATTCATACATACGCACATTGGAGTTTAAGAAGCTTATTGTGATAACAGCAAAATCTTTGACCTGTTCAGAGGGTCTCTGAGGTCCTCCCTTTCCCAACATTCCCTGTATGAGAAATTTCCTTCCTACACTTCAACCAAAATAACTATTCACAATAGACCTAATGCAGAAGTAGATGAGAACTGAGCTGTCTTCTATTTAGCTGGACAGCAAAAGCCTTAGACAATGTGACTCTTCTCATTTTGTGGGGGGAGGGTAATTTTTCATAAAAATGTTATGTTAACATGTAATGCATTTATTTTTGTTACTTTTCAATGAACTAAATATTTTTAAAATTTCTCAGTGTTGCAGATGTCTATTGATATTGATAGCTACAACCCACATAAACAGATCTTTGAGATTCTCTATTTTCAAGAGCTTAATGGAGTCCTGATGTTACCAGAAAGGGGACAGGGCCAGAGCAGCTCCACCTAGGGCCCACTGGTAGTGTGTGGGTTCTTGACATTGCATAGGAAAGATTTCACACAATGAGTCTAAGTGATTGAAAGCTGGGAACAGTGAAACAAGGAAGGGCCTAGGATAACAGTGTGGAGAGCAGGACCAATAAAATGGCATTTTTCTGATCAACATAGCCTAAAGTACATAAAACAAAGTGAAGTCCCTTATGTTAACTAAAATAGCTGTCAGTCAGCTATGACACTGTGGCTCAAGAAGAAAATTACCTAAGTCAAAGTAAACACGTCAGGCAAGGAGGCACACCTAAGGTATCTGTACACGTGGTCGGAGCAGCCATGTCTACAGAGCAGGACCACCCAAAGGTACTCTCCTGGGAAAATTCTCCACTTGCCAGCAAGGGTGTTAAGCAGAATAGCATGTACCTCCCATAGGCTCCTGGGCAAATTCCCCACTTGGCATTTGGGATGCCAAGACATTTTTTGAAGACCCAGAAGGGTGAAGCACACCACTTTGAAGGTATAACTGAGGCAGGCTCCAGACCACTGCTGAGACAGCTGAGCTCCACACATCAGAGTGCTGCTCCACACGACACTGCTCTCCCTTGGCATCGGCCACTGGAGGCCTGTGCCCTGCTGGACTGAAGACTTCATCTGCCCAGCTGCCACCTGGCTCAGGAGATCCCTGTCCACCATGCTGTCCCCTACACCTTCAGACTGAGATACTGGGACTCGAGTTTGTTATCCCCCATTGATTGCTGCTTGTGTTTTATTTCTCTTAGATGGTTAGAATGTGAGTAGGATATTAATATATGTTGATGTTCTACTGTGAGTGGCCCTGCATTCAATAAAAGCTAAGTGAATAGCAGCATAGTTACGGTGTGTGACTCTTGCCTATTCGTTGGTGCCGGGCTTCTCAGCAGGCAGCTAGCTGAGCAGCGGCCAGGCTGAATTACAGGAAAGACTGTATCACAAACATACACTTGTGACAAGAAGCAACAGGAGAGAGACTAGGCAGGGCTGCTGTGGTTCTCTGAAAATGTTTTCAGGAAAGAAATGATCCTAGGAGGGGGCTGCATCAGCTGTCTGGAGAGTCAGAGAATAGTTCAGGGGGTTGGCCCAGGACCAGCTGGTGCTGCCCATTGCTCCCCTGGTTGCAAGGCACATGGGGACCTTTAGAGTTTAGGAGAGCTTGGGCTGGTCCTTTGTTTTGAGGGTTTTGAAGGCTGGGATTCATGGAAAGTCTTTGAGGAGGATCTCAATAGAATATTTATCAGCTTTTCCAAGTGTGCCCTTCCAGAGTCGGGGTCTCCACTGATTGGTCAGTGCCAGGACAGGGGGTCTAAACCACATGACCAGGCCAGCGGTGTACCAGTGGAGGAAAGGCCTCCCTGGGGGTGTGGGGGTGGTGGCCCGAGGTGAGTGCCAGTTTTGTCCATTGCCGGGTACCCAGAGCTTTCCACCTGGTGAATGTAAATTCATCTGGCTATAAACTCTTCCATTAGTTTGTTTAGCTTTCTGTTTTGGTTTTCCCACTCCACTTGTCTAGGAATTTTCCTAGCTTCTTACTAACACGCCTCTCTGACATCAAACAATTTGAGGATCATTGTCTTATGAAGTTTTGGGGAAGAGCTTAGAAAAGCTCTTCCTATAGTCCAGTTGCCTCCTCGAGAAGCCATCCCCACCCTCTTCAGGAATAGCAGGCATTTGTCTCCCTGGTCCGAAAATATCTGAAAGTACCTCAATGTTGTAAGGAGCTGACTTACAACAGGAGCTGTTGTAATACCCTCATTAATAGCGAATCCTCCTTGATTCCAGTTTATCCAATGAATGGATTTAATGTGTCACCCTGGCATCTGAAGATTTGACGTTATAAATACTACCTTAACATTCATCAAGCCACTTAGAGACTGTCTCCACGAATTCCTCTGCGTTTTATTAATTAGAGCATTTGTTCGCAAATCTCAAGTAACGTTCTTGTGTGATGGGGCCGTGCCAGGTATCTCCTGTTCCAGAGTGTCTTCTGGAAGACACTTCCCCAGGCCCCAGCCAGTGCTTTCTCCAGATCAAAGAGGCCACGGGAGTCCCACCACCTAGTGGGTCCCTGCCTCGGGCCACAGTTCTGAAGTCAAGGCAGCGCGAGCTCTACGCCCAGGGGTGACCACCGACCCTGCTTCTGGTGTCAACTGCAGAAGCAAACCAGTTGGAGTGGAGCAGGAGAGACTGGGTTCGGCGACACCCGCCTTTCCACCCTCCGATGGTCCCAGTAGCTCCCACTGCATCCCAGACCCTTCCGCACCTTCTCCGGTGCCCCAGTCCTTGCTCCAGCGGCCTACGCGCAGTTCGGTTCTGAGTCCCCAGGAGGGGTGGGTTCCGCTGCCCAGGCAAGGCAGCCTTTTCTGCAGGGACAGCTGGAGCCGGGGGCACTCACCTTGCTGAACGCGGCGGACACGGCGCGCACCGGCCCTCCCACAAGCGCAGGGACCCGCGGAAGAGGCGTGAAGCCATGGCCGGGACAGTGAAGGGAGGCGGGGCGGAGGCCGTGACTTTTGGGAGACTTGAGGGCGGGACCCCCGGTGGGCGGGCTGTCAGCGGGACCATCCCACTGGGCAGTCCCTCCTGCAAAAGGACACGCTGCCCTGGAATTGAAAGCACCCGGAGGGCCCAGTTGGAGCAGTACCCCGCAGCCCAGACGCCCCAGGCTCTCCGTTGCGGAGGGTTGCAACACGTTCCTCTTGAAAGTCCTACAGAATTAAAACAAAACCATTTGTTCTTTGCCCTGCAGAATTCTAACTAGTTCATCTAAGCAGTTCTTTTGAGAATTTGTGAACGGCTTTGAGGCACGGAAGTAAGCCGCCTAGCTTCGAAATGGACCCAAACACAAGCCCGCAAAAAGTTTTTTTTTTTTTCCAGCATTGAAAATTGATTTACTTTGCACATACAACTATACAAACACTAGTTTCAAAGAATTGTGCTGTTATTTTTTTTTCCGGCAAAAATTAGTGACCACTTCCTGGAAAAGAGTTATAAATATATTCAGTATGCAAATCAAACTCGTTAGTTCAGCTCTCCAACAGTATTTGATTTGAATTCATGTCTTGCCATTTTCTTTTTCCTCAGGTTCTCTAATACTTTATAATCTACATTTCAGTTGAATGAAGTCTGAGCTCTTGACATTTATGGGTTTGGTTTTTTGGTACTAGGGTATCTCTGAAAGTTTTGAACGCTAAAGATTTCGCAGAGTGGATTGGAAGGGGCTTACCCCATTCTAATAACTGATGGCAATGATCAAGGGCCTGCAAAGGTGCAAGGGAAAAAGGGATTCTGTGTCAGAGATTAAGAACTAACAACTAACAATGCAGAATATAAAGGAGTTAAACAAGAGAAAGATTAATTCCAAAGAGTAGTGTGTGAGTATTAGCTGATAGGGGTTGACGGGGCTCCCCATGCTGGTTTGCTAGAATTCTGGACTTGCCGGCTGGTCAACTGACATGACTTTGACCATTAAGAATCTATGTCAGGGTATTTGCCAGCTTCATGGGATTACTGAGGGTAATAAAACACGACATAAGTGTGGTCTGAGAATCACTGCAGTAGCTCCTCTTGTTGAATCAGAATGTCTGATGATGAGGCCCAGGATTTTGTATAGTAAACACATCCCACAGGTGATTTTTTTTTTTAAATAGGCTTAATGCATTCACTTTACTTTCCTTGTATAAAAACACCATGTGGTGGCCAAAGCTTGAACCTGGATCTTCTGCATGGAGACTCTTCTAAGGATCTTTACTAGAAAGTCAGTGAATTCCTATCAGGGAAACTGGGTGAGTATGGTCTCTTTAGAGGTGTTTGGGTGAGATAGCTGTAGATCTTGGAAATGGCATAAAAGGCGGCCTTGGCAAAGCTGTCCAGGGTGGCAGTGCAGCCTCCAGCTTTCCATACAGTCATCCTCAGCAGCTTCTTGGGCGAAGAGGCCCAGATAATAACAGTGTCTCTGGGGGTAGGTATCTGGGGCACCGGCACAGAGATGCAATGGCCTCTCACCTTGCGAGGGATGGTGTGGGGCGTGTGGATCTTGATCCCCAGTAGCCTTGCTATCCTGCATTTATGGAGAAGGGGGCCAGGGCCAGGGCCCCACACGTGGTGGTGGTTACCTCTTTAAAGCACCTAACACTGAGATCAACATGGCCCTTGTAGTTCCTGAGGGCAAGAAATGCCTTGAACTTGGTCCAGTGGCCAGCTCAGATTTGCTTATACATGGGCCTAATCTTCAAAGATGTTGTTCCATTTGTCATATGTATGTATTTTTTCCTGCATAATTTGAACATATGTTGGATATGTCACATCCCTTCACCCCTAGTATATATTCCCTAAAAACAAAGGAGTTCTTTTAGTAACCACAGCACAGTTATATGTAGCTATTTAACCTTACGTTCTTAAGTAATCTACAGTTCTTATTCCAATTCAACAAGTGTCCCAACAATATACCCTTTTGTTATGATGAAGTCTGTTAAAATAAAAATAAAAAAAAACAAACAAACAAGACAAAACCAGTTTAGTCATACAAACAAAACTTAATTTAAGCCAACAAAGTTTAAAGTAACTCGATCATTTCTCAGTTATGCCTCTGAAAATCGGACATGAAACTTGAACTAATCCTCAAGGTGGATATGTAGAAACAACTGACCAATTCCTTATCATTTACGGAAATTCCAATATTATAACCAATCACTGTGCAGAATAAAGAGTACTATTTCCTCACTGTACTAACAGTATAACCCTGAATCTCATTCCATGTTATGGCTTGAGTGCCTCTGGTTCTGAAGACCTGCTTCTTTGGTGTGTGTGCAATAAACTTATACTGATCAGTGCTTTGGAGATTCACTGGTTTTACTTTGGCTATTTCTGGACTTTTGACAATTCCTCCAGGTTTTCTTTCTCATTGATGGCACTGACATTTTTTGAAGAGTAAAAAAGCCAGATATTTTGTAAAAATAACTCCGTCTGGTGGTTCTGAGGTTTCCTCACGGTGGAATCAGTACATAAATATATAATATGATGTCTGCCTCAGCACAGAGCATTAGAATGTCCCTGATGCTAGTTTGTCCCATTCTTGGTGAGGTCAGTTTGAACCTTCTTAATTTTAAATCCTTAGTTTGGTTAAAATGGTGTCCACCAGATTTCTTTACTGTAAAGTTACTGTGTTCCAATTTGTGAAATAAGAACAAATATGCTTCTAGGCACAGAGTGATCTGAGCTAAAATGAAATGAAAGGTTTCACAAATTACCCAGTATTTCATGAACACTTTGAACCATTTTTATCTTTCTGGCAGGAATAAGTCATGTACCCAGGAGTCCTACCAGGCATGGTTTTATTAGTTGAAATATCAGTTAGGGGCCAGAGTAATCAGGGAATGTTCCAGTTGGTGCATGTTAACTTTAGGAGTTAACAGAAGGGAAAGAAGGATAAGGTCACTGGAGGCATGAGGGACAAAATTATGAAAGAGGTATGGGAAGCAAGGACAATAAAGAAACCCGTCCAACTGAAGGATATGTGCTGGAAAGAAGTAGAAATTCAGGTTCACATGAGCTATAGGGTGTAGTGGATAGATTTCCATGTGAGACTACAAGTGTTTGAATCCTGGCTCTGCTCCTTAACCATTTGTCGGTTGTCATTGGGGGGTTGAGTGGGCTGGTGTTTATCAAGGGCGTGCCGCAGAGGTTGGCTGCATTGTAACCACTCAGTTACTCTTGGCCAGTATGTTTATTGTTATTGAATATCACGCCAGGGAACCATTCATTCTCTTATTCAGTAAATACTTGTTGAGTTTCTCCTAATATTGAGGGTTCATGCTATACAAGATAAAATCCCTGCTTTCAAAGACTCTGGAATAGTTATGAAAATAAGACTGGTATAAGATTATACAAGACACAGTATGATAAATGTAGGAGAAAGCTAACGCTTCAGAGTGGGGAGCTGGCACTGTGGGTGGCCTAATTGGTTTGCTTCTTTTCTCGCTTAATTTTTATGGGATAACAGGAAAAACATGGGCTATAGCATTCCACAGATGAAGGTTGAAAACCTCTGTCTGAGTTACTGAATTGCTCTGTCCCCGTTTCTTTATTTGTAAAATGGAGATATTAATAGTATCTACTCTCAGGGTGGTGAGGCTAAAACAAGGCAAAATATGTCAAGCATTCAGTCTGGCAGCAATAGGAGCACAGTACATAGTAACACCATTACTGTTTTTCCTGGACTTAATTCTTAGGAGAGGCCACGCTCTTCCCAAGTTGCCAGGGAAACACATAGGACCCAACCCTTCTGGTTTGATTACTGCCCTTCATTCAGAAGGGATTTGTGGGACAGAAGGAGATTCGACTTTGGGTGGTAAATACATAATGCAATACACGGATCATGTGTGATAGAATTGTACACTTGAAACCTATATAATTTTAGTAACCAATGTCACCCTAATAAATTTAGTTTTAAAAAAAAGCTAAAAAAAGGAAAGAAAATGGACTTGTGGCAGCTGCTCCTCCTAGTTTCCAATATTTAGGCCAATATCTTTATTGGACACTTTAGATAATCCTTTTGTTGCTGCCAGACTGCAGGGCGAGCAAGAGTTACTAGTGCTTGCTTTAGGTCTATGTCTGCCTGCTCTGTTATTAGGGAAAATGAGAGAAAGAATGGCAAGGCCTCTTTTCCTAATACTATTTAAGAAAATGCTGCCCTCACCTGTCCTCTGGCCCAGAAAAGGTTGTAATCAATACTAGGTTTTGTTTTTTTTTTTAAGCTAATAGCAGAAAAAAGTTTCATTTCCCCAGCTTCTAGAACCGAATACTAATTCTGGCTAAATGCACTAGTCCGGTATGTACAACCACTGAGAATGTTAGACTTTAAACTTTCTTCGTCTCTGGGGGAGCAGAGTATTCATTCTCTAAAGGAGAACACAAAAGCCCAGACCATGAAGGAACAGAGGTTTTGTCCAACTCTTTGGAACCTTTAAAACGTGTTAAGCTCTAATGATGATTATGGCAGTATCACAGGATCACACATCAGACACAGGGAAGCTCATGATAGTGGAGCCAAGAAGTAGACTAAAGTTAACAGATTATCCCATAATGAAAACAGAAGCAAAGGAAGGCGCCACAAGGGCAGGGTTCAGCTGGCTTCTTCTGGACGTTGGGAAATTGCTCTGGCTTGCCTGACTTTTCCGAAGGCTCCTTTGTTCACGGGCGGTCTGGAACACGCACAGACTTGGTTGGTACCACATGAATTTCATGAACCTCCATTTACTTGCCCATAAATGGAGAATAATGTACCCATATCATGGGGGTTGTTGGAAAGATTTATCAGATAATAGGGACCAAGTGGTTAACACAGTGGCAGGAGTATAATAAGCATTCATAAATGTAAATATTAAGGAATATTTTTATTTTGGAGTGCAGAAGCGCAGAGTGACTACTAAAAACACTTAAAAAAAAGCTCTCCAAGTTCAAAGAAGGAAAAAAAATTACCCCTAGTTTTTCAATTGAAATATAAAATTCTGAACCCTTTGGAGTCTATAAAGAAAAACATACCCTCTAACCATATTTAGCTTCCCCTCCCTGATGCTTATAGTTCTTATTTGACATTGTATATAGATACACTATCTCGTGCTTGCAAACTGCTGTCCGCCTGCTTATGCTTCTACTCTGATACCTCCTAGCAGATGTCGGGGTTCACCCGGTCCTCTCCTGGGCTGATGAGAGTGCCCCCTTCTCTAGCTGCAGTCACTGGGTTTCAGTCTGTTTACAAATGTAAGAACACTGAGAGATTAGGAACTACTGTTTTATTCTTTTATATTTTATTTGAAGGGTAGCTTGATAACAACAAAGAAAACCGAATCTGGAATTTGTTTTTCTAAATTTGTTTGATATATACATATACGTACATATATACACATGTATACATATAGGAGAATTGCCTCTGTAGGGTATACTCTTTAGGTGGCAGGCATCTTAATCAAAGGAAAATATTTAATCAAATTAACCTATAATTACAAGCTAATATTGTTGAGTGTCAGCTTACAGACTAAACCATGTGGACTGTGAAGTACACTTTTAAGTCAGAGCATTATCATTTTTTTTTTTTTCAAAATTAGCTGTCCCCCTCTGATCTCCGCCACCTGGGGGAGCCCCTTCACACTCCTGTCTCCTCTCCCACATTTACGCATGCCCACTCCTCCTTCCCTTCGGTCTGAGAGAAAGAAGGATCTGTTCCCTTGCTCCAAAAGTCCTCTCTCTTTCCTCCTTAAGGTTTTTACTGATCTGCCAGCCCCCACCTACCCTTATTGTAGGTACATAAATGTACATAAAATACACACATTGCCAACAACAGAGTAATGCCACTTTACTAGTTGGCAAAGAATAGCAATGGCTTATGGGAATAGATAGAAGTTCCCGAATCTGTGGCCACGAAAAATTTATCGCATGGATTCCATTATAATTTTTATATATAAATTTCTGATCTCTCTGAAACTTATTTTGGTATAATAATGTATTTTTCCCAGATGACTAACCATTTTTCCCAGCACTATTTATTGACTATTTGATTTTTTATGCTGATTTAAAATGCTATCTCTATCATTTGCATTCCATTTCTTTTTCTTTTTTTTAAAAATTGAATTTATTAGGGTGACATTGGTTAATAAAATTATATAGGTTTCAGGTATATGGTTCTATAACACATCATCTGTACATTGTATTGTGTGTTCACCACCTCAAGTCCAATCTTCTTCTGTCAGCATTTATCCCTCCCCCACCCCCCCCAACAACCCTCTCTTCCCTCCCCACAACTCCCTTTCCTACAGGTAATCATATTACTGTTAGCTGTGTCTGTGAGGGTTTTTTTCTTATTTCCTTTACCTTTTTCACCCAGCCCCACAACTTCCCTCCGCTCTGAGAACTGTCAGTCTGTTTGTTCTCTACCTACAGCAATGGTGGCAAACACAGGGCCTTCCACCTTGTTTTATCTAGCCTGGCACCTTGTTTCTATCCGGTGGCAGCGCCAAGCTCCTTGCCTCTAGTTAAGTAGTTATGTTTATACTGTCCTCAAATTACATCCGGCCCTTTGAAGGCAACCTTGAGGCTGATGTGGTCTCTGGTGAAAATGAGTTTGACACCCTTGACCTGTAGGTTGGTTTCAATTTTGTTAGTTTACACTGTTCATTGGATTCATATTTGGGTCTATTTCTAGACTTTCTATTCCATTTATCAGTTCATTCATTCAACAAATATTTGTTGGGAGCTTTCTACTTGACTACATGTCAGACACTCTTTCAGGTGCTATAGACAAAAATGAGCAAAACATGTTTCTGAACCCTGTGGAGCTTGTCTGTGGAAGCAGACAATAAACACATAGATATGAATCAGGTGATGACAGTGCAATGGGGATAAGTCCTGTGACTGTTCATGAGACAATTATGCACTGTTTTAATTATTTTGAACTTCGGCCCCAGAGAGAATGGGGTGGAGAATAAGGAAGGAAAGACAGAAGGAAGGAGCAGGGGAGAGAGAGGCAGAGTTGTGTTAAAGAAACACTATAGAAGAGTGAACGCTCTATCTGCTCTGCCACATACCTATCTGTAGAACCCTGGGCAAGTTGCTTATCCCAGATCTCAGACTTTTCAACTGTGAAATGGGGGTACTGCAGTGGATTGTTGTGAAGCAAATAAAATGTAAAACAAAATAAAGCAAACAAAGTGTGAAGCAAAGTGAAACTACCTGGCTCACTATAATCCTTAAAACATTTTCTTCTCACACTTCTTACATTTTGGGTGGCCAAAGCCTCCTGCCATTCAACTGCTTTTCTTTCAAAATGGAATTTTCAGAACATGGCCTGGGTTGGTGGTGGGGTTCAGAAATATTGAGTGGTTGAGGAAGACTTCGTCTCTCAGGGGAAAACTGGTGAAAAAACAGCCCACCCCTGCCTGAAAACCCACACCCAGTCCTTCCTGGTTCCAGGAACTTCAGGGGTTTTAAGTTGAGAAGGAAGGGGAGAAAATGCAAACGACTTTGGTGCCCACCAGTGACACAGAGCGGGAAGGCTATATAAAGAACAACTCCTGGAAGCTTGCTGCTGTGATGCAAGTTGCATTCCAGGGCAAAGTTCATTACCAGTTTTCATACAGGAGGATAAGGTGCAAAGTTTGCAGGATTGAGAAGACCCTGTCCTTGCCGGCCATGCAATATTGTGTCAGCTTTCTGGTCCCTGGCCAGTTTCTTGAGGTCAATAGGCAAGTGTCTCACTTGCAGGCTGGGCGGAATCTGCAGATGGAGGGTGGATATTGCCCCAGCTACCAGGCCTTGTTGAAAGAGATATAACATCAAGTGAAATCCCAGGCATTTTCTTTGATTACCCCAAAGGTGATAGTGTTTTTTTTTTTTTTTTTAATTTTTAATTACCCAGAGGGAGATAGTTACTAAATGACATTTTCATTGTGAATTTTCACCCAGGTGTTCTGGAGGAAATACAGGCTATGCTATAGTATGTCACCTTTACAGCTAATGAAAATTCTAGCACAATGTTACCTTTCTAGATTGCAAAGAGTTGATAAATAAAGTCTTGTTTTTGCAATTCTAAAGTACTTACCTTCTGGGACATTTAGCAAAGTGTCTTCACAATCTATAAAGCAAGCCATAAATTTGAAGGTAATTACATTGGAAGGTTCACTCACATAAAATATGTAGATATAGATACCTTGATCTGCTCCAAAGCTGTATAAATTTGCTTTAGAGATAAACTTTATCCTGGTGCACTATTGCAAAATTAGAGTGATACTAAAATCATCCCTAGAATTTAATAGTCGGACTCCAGTGGGGAAAAGGAAAAGATTCCCCCACCCCCTCATTTTTAGTACCTTTGAATTTTCTTCCTGCTACAGAGGACAATTTAATCACAGTTTGATTATGGAGGAACTTTGTTTATAATTAATTTATTTAAGTTGCTGACAAGTAAAGTCCCTTAAAAATACAATAGCAACAAATATTATCTCTTTACCTAAAATCAATATTATTTGGGGATATTCTACATGGTCTCTCACCTTAGGACTTATGAAACTTGGAACTAATTGCTTGTATTTTTGCAAAAGTGTTTTGCTTAATGTTGTGGCTGAAGTTGAAACTGTTTGGCCACATTACAACCATTGAGTTTCTGTTTGTCAGATAACAGTTAACTGTGGAAAAGTTCAAGATAGGTGCAGCTTCTTCATTTTTCCACATTTTGATGGCAGCTCATAATAAAAGCAAGTCTTGCACCAAATTCTACCATGTATACAGACATTTAATAAACACGTGTTTATAAGTAAGCACAAAACAATTAGTACTACAAGGGAAAACCCCAGGTCTTTGTCCCCTCGAGTGCTCTACTGACCTTTGCATAAGAGTCTACTTGGAGCTGACTCAGAAATATTCCAGAGGCAGATTCTATTAACCTGAGAGTTGATGTCACAAATGCAAAGCTTGGGCACAGGACCATTTGAGGACCAAGCTCACATGGGACAAGAGTTATTCCTTTTTCTGGAGTATCCATGCTGAATATGCTACCTGCCTGTTAGTCACTTAGTAGTGATTTTGGCGATTAGCTTGATTGTCACAATAAATCAGTGCTGTGTTCAAGTGACCCTTATTTTACTTCGTAATGATCCCAAAGCACAAGAGTAGTGATTCTGGCAATTCAGATACATCAAAGAGAAGCTGTAGGGTGCTTCCTTTAAGTTCATAGTATATATATGGTTTGGTATTATCTGCATTTTCAGACACCCACTAGGGATCTTGGATCATATTCCCCATGAGTAAAGGTCACCTCTACCCTTGACTTGTGGCCTCCAGGGCTATCAATAAAGAGGAAAAGAGAGTGAGCAGAAAATCTACAGGGAGACTTGCCTTTCAAGGCCAGGTCTCGAAGCCAGGCCTCAAAGCAGCCTGTATTCTTTTCACCCATGTTCCATGGGCTGTAACTAGTTACATGATCCCACGTGGCCTCACTGAGCTCCAGCCAGATTGAGGAGGCTGGGAAATATTGTCTTCCTTTGTACTCAGGAGGGAAAAAAGAAAAACGGTTGGTAACCATACAGCACTGATAGCGTTTCTGCCATGTCCATCTGGTAAAATCCTCCCACTAGATGCGATTTTCCATATTTTCATTTAAAAATTTTGACCTGCTGAGTGAATTATCTGTGTTTTTAAGTATATTTTATTGATTATGCTATTAGTTTTCTTATTTTTTTCTCCCCTTTATCCTGCCTCTGCCCTGCACCCCCCTTACCCTCCACTACTCTCACCCCCCTTTAGTTCATGTCCAGGGGTTGTACATATAAGTTCTTTGGCTTCTCTGTTTTCTATACCATTGTAAACTTCTTCACTACCAATTATGCTTCTTATTCCCTGTACCTTTCCTCACTTTCTTCCCTTCCCCCTCCCCCCTGAAAACCTTCCATTGATCTCCATTTCTCTGGTTCTGTTCTTGTTTTAGTTATTTGCTTAGTTTTTGTTTTTTAGGTTCAGTTGTTGATAGTTATGAGTTTATTGTCATTTTACTGTTCATAGTTTTTGATCTTCTATTTCTTAGATAAGTCCCTTTAACATTTCATACAATAATGGCTTGGTGATGATGAACTCCTTTAACTTGACCTTATCTGGGAAACACTTTATCTGTCCTTCCATTCTAAATGATAGCTTTGCTGGATAGAGTAATCTTGGATGTATGTCCTTGCCTTTCAAGACTTCAAATACTTCTTTCCAGCCCCTTCTTGTCTACAAGATTTCTTTTGAGAAATCAGCTGATAGTCTTAGGGGAACTTCTTTGTAGATAACTGTCTCCTTTTCTCTTGCTGCTTTTAAGATTATCTCTTTATCTTTAATCTTGGGTAACTTAATGATGATGTGCCTTGGTGTGTGGGCTCTAGCTTCTTTGGGACTCTCTGGGCTTCCTGGACTTCCAGGAAGTCTATTTCCTTCACCAGATCAGGGAAGTTTTCCTTCATTATGTTTTCAAATAAGTTTCCAATTTCTTGCTTTGGTTCTTCTCTTTCTGGCACCCCTATGATTCAGATGTTGGAACATTTAATGTTGTCCCATAGGTTCCTAAGCCTCTCCTCAGTTTTTTTAATTCTTAGTTCTTCATTCTGTTCCAGGTGGATGTTTACTTCTTCGTTTTGTTCCAAATCATTGATTTGAGTCCTGGTTTCCTTCCCTTCCCTGTTGGTGGCCTGTATATTTTGCTTTATTTCATTTTGGGTAGCCTTCATTTCTTCCCTCATTTTGTGCCCGAGCTCAATCAGTTCTGTGAGCATCTTGATTACCAGTGTCTTGAACTCTGAATCAGATAGGTTGGCTATCTCCTCATCACTTGTCTCTTTTCTTGGAGGTTTTTTTTTTTTTTAAGATTTTATTTATTTATTTATTTTTTTTAGAGAGAGGGAAGGGAGGGAGATAGAGATAGAGAGAGAGAGAGAGAAACATCAATGTGTGGTTGCTGGGGGTTATGGCCTGCAACCCAGGAATGTACCCTGGCTGGGAATCGAACCTGGGACACTTTGGTTCCCAGCCCGCGCTCAATCCACTGAGCTACGCCAGCCAGGGCTTTTTCCTGGAGTTTTGATCTGTTCTTTCATGTGGGCCATATTTCTTTGTCTCAGCATGCCTGTTATGTTGTAAGGGGAGGAACCTTAGGTATTTGCCAGGGTGTGGTAACCCTGTTTGCTGCATGGTGGCACTATCTGTGGGGAGGGATCAGAGAGGGAACAATGCCACTGGCTCACTCCGCTGTGACCCTACTTTCCAGTGAACTCTCTCCTGTGAGACTGGGAGTTCTCCTGCCATCACAACTCCCGCAGTAGTTTATAGCCAGTTTTGAGTCTTTAGTTTCCAGTTAAGCCAGCCCCGCCTCACCTGTGTGGTCCACTACCTTGCCACACATCCTCACTGCTCGCTGCCCATCTCCCATTTCCGCCCCTCTTACTGGTCTGGGTGAGCGTTTCTTCAACTCCTTGGTTCTCAGAGTTCCCTGAAGTTTGATTTTCTGACACCTTTGGTTGTTTATTGTTTTTAAATTGGTTGTTATCCTTCTTTTGTTTGTGTGAGGAAGCGAAGTGTTTCTACCTATGCCTCCATCTTGGCTGGAACTCCAAATTATCTGTGGGTTTATCTTGCTCCCCTTTGAGGTCAACTCAGTCAGTTAGGGACATGTGTAATTACACAAACATTTACTGAGTTCCACAGATACAGAGATGATCATGACCTGCCCTCCGTCCATTAGAGACCACTGTCTTGGATGAGGCATAGCTGTAAAAGGCACAATTATAAAGGTATTTACAAAATGCCAATAAAGCATAGAGGAAATAGTTTCTTGATAGTAAGGACTATGTATTATTTGTGTATCTCTGCAAGTACATAGAGTGTAGAAGAGAATCTGGCACATGCTGAGCACTTAATGATATTTGATGAGTAAGTACAGTGAGTAAGCCAGGTAACAAGGAGAGGAGTAATGGATTCATAAGGCCTTTGAAATATGCAGAGGGACCTATATAATATATAGGGATTTTGGCTTTCATAATTAAGTGTAAAAAATACAAAAAAGATTAAATGATAATTTTAGGCATATAGAGGAGGTAAAATACTGAGAAGCCTTAAAGAATATTGGCCTCCATCTATAATTTAAAAAGAGGTAAAGACCTCTTCACAAAACTGTGCTTTGGTGAGCATAATATTTGTGGGTATAAAATTGTACTTTTTATGATTTTGGCATTATACTCAACATATGTATTATGATGTTTAATTTCAGTTGGTAAGGGGACTTGATAACTTTAGAAAGTAATAAATAATCACCAGATGCAGTGAAATGTAGGTTTTTTTCCTGGAAGTTCTACCTCCTATGTAAAGTTTTAAGAAAGAGTTCTGTTATCTCATGTACCTACCTCTCATGTGAGTAAAAGCTTTTATTCAACCGTGAGTGAGTATTTGAGTCTCCTGAAGAACATCTTCAAAATAACCTGCTCCCATGTCAGATTTCAGGAATTAGTCGCTGAAATGTAGAGCCCTAATTGAGAACCTTTGGTGTATAGCACCTACCTTCTAAAATTTCTGTCTCCCTGTATTAGTTTCCATTGCTGGTATAACAACTTGGCAAGAATTTAGTGGCTTAAAACAACACGACTTTACTACCTTACAGTTCTGGAAGTCAGAAGTCTGAAATAGTTTCACTGGGCTGAAATCCAGGTGTCAGCAGGTCTGTGTTCTTTCCAGAGTCTCTAGGGAAGGGTCTGTTTCCTTGCCTTCGTCATTTTCTAGAGGTGGCCTGCATGTTTGGCTCATGGACCCTTCTTCAGTCACTGCAACCTCTGCTTCTGTCCTCACATGTGCTAACGGCTCTGATCCTCCCACTTCCCTCTTATAAGGGCCCTTGTGATTGCATTGGGCCTACCTGGAATCAAGAATCCACAGTTCTTAATTTAATCATATCCTCAAGGTCCCACTTATCATGTAAATTAACATCCTCACAAATTCTGTGGATTAGGACTGGGGCATCTCAGGTTGAGGAAGCCATTATTCAGCCTTTCACATTTCCTTCATATATATAATTTTTAAAATGTGATGATTAGTTTAGATTTGTGAAGAGTAAATGAAAAATACATGTGAATACAACATTTCATTTAAACTCTGACACATGAACTATAGCAAAGAAATATTAGCTATTATACTTTAAAAATAGGTTTTTAATAGAATTTTAATGAGTCCAGCATCGTCTTGTCTTGTTCACTGCTACATTTGTCCTGCACGTGGTATGTTTAGTGAATACTTGCTACATGAATGAATGAATGCTGAACATCTACAGTGGATTGGACATTGACTTTTCCTTACATTTCATCATTTCCTTATATTCCATAATTACATGAGTCAGTTCTTCATAATTAATTTTTCTATCATCTTTGTTATTTTATGGTTCCTGTTTCTTGAAGAACTCTATGTATGCTAATAACTATTGAGAATTTTGAATTCTGTTAGAATCCTGGTGATAGTTGCTTCATCTCTAGTCAGTTGAAACTTGAATAATGAGCTGGCCAGACTAAGAGTATTTCCTCTTATTTCATGCTCCCTGCTTGTGTGATCTGCCTTTTGACTTCAATCAAGAGTAAAGCAGCAATTAGAGCTATAGAGAGTAAATAATACAGATTTTGTTTCTGAACATGAAGCTAGAGAACTCCTGTTTCGAAAGCTGTCAGACTTATAAAGATTCATTAATTAGGGTTAAGTAATTCAATTCCCTGAAAGATATGTCTAGGGAGGGTGGATGCTTGTGGAGAAACTCACTCATTGCTTAATTCAGTTTTCCTATTCCATCTAAAATCGTTGTAATTATACCAATGGCCTAATTTTTGATAACAGCAGGAAAATGACATTAAATATGACAGCTCTAAGAGGTCCAAATTTGTAAATGAAGGGGGGACAAGAGGCAAAGCTCAGGTGGAAATGTGAAGCCCACCTGACGCTCACCCCCTGCTGGGCTGCCTGGTTCCTAAGAGGTCATGGACCGGACCAAGTCCTGCGGGGCTGGGGACCCCTGCTATATGAGACACCGAAATGGAGTAGCAAATGGTTTTTCATTTTGTGGACCATCTCTTCTTTCCAGGTAGAGAGAAGAACAGGCGCAAAGCCTGGCGGGAGAACTTGGCGGTTTGGCATGTTTGAAATGTAACACAGAGAGTGAGTGGGACAGTGGCGTGAGATGTGGGAAGGGGGTGGCAGGGTGGGGCCAGGTCATGCAGGGCCCTGGGGCCCAGAAGAAGGAGTTAGGATTTCATTTTAACATCAGAGGAAAACCATGGAGGGGTTTTAGGCAGGGCAGCAGAATGATTATTTATGTTTGTGAATTGGAGCCCAGTTAAGAGGTTGCTGTGCCCGTTTAGGTGAGATAGATGGGAGTAACCCAGAATAGATGTGGTAGTGGAGATGGAAGGAAGTGCACAGACTCTCAATAAATATTTTTTTGGAGATGGAATTGACAGAGCTTTCCAACTGTCTTAGCTGTTCAGTCTGCTATAACAAAATACCGTGGACTGGGTAGCTAATAGACAAACCGAAATTTACTTCTCACAATGTGAAGATCTGAAGTCCAAGATCAGGATGCCAGCATGGTCAGGAGAGGTCCCTTTTCTGGGTCCTGGGCTATTGGCAAAGGCCTGTGTGAAGTTGTTGTTTTTTAGGAATTTTAAAATAGACTTGATTGTTTAGAGCAGTTTTAGATTCATGGAAAAATGGAGCAGAAAATACAGAGAGTTCCCATATACCTTCTGTTTCCGCACACGCACACTGTCCCCACTATCAACATCCGGCAGCGAAGTGGTGCATCTGTTACAGCTGATGAACCTACGTGGACACATCATTATCACCCAAGTCCACAGTGTGTGTCAGCAGCCACTTTTTGTGTCATATACACAATGGGTTTGGACAAATGTATAATAACATATATGCCCCCCATTGTTGTGTCCTACAGAGTGTTTTCACTTCCCTAAATATCCTCTGTGCTCAGCCTAGTTATCTCTCCACGCTGCCACCCTGACCACCAACTCCTGGCAATCACTAATATTTTTATTTTCTCCATGGTTTTGCTTTTTCCAGAATGTCATATAGTTGGAATCTTACAATATGTAGTCTTTTCAGATTGGCTTCTTTCCCTTAGTAGTATGCATTCAAAGTTCCTCAGTGGTTTTTTCATGGCTTGGTAGCTCATTTCCTTTTAGTGTCAAATAGTATTCCATTGTCTGGATGGACTACAGTTTATTTGTTCATTCACCTGAAGGGTATCTTGGTTGCTCCCAAGTTTTAGAAATGATGAATAAAACTGCTACAGATATTCATGTTCCATTTTTTTTTTTGCTTCTTTGGGTAAATACCAAGGAATGTGATTGCTGGATCTTATATTAAGGGCAAACTTAATTTTCCAAGAAACCATCAAACTGTCTTTCAAAGTGTCTGTATTATTTTGCAGCCCACTAGCCATGAATGTCAGTTTCTGTTGCTCCACATCCATACTAGCATTTGGTATTGTCAGTATTTTGGATTTTGGTCATTTTAATAGATGTGTAGTGGTATCTCCTTGTTGTTTTAATTTGCAATTCCCTAATGACATATAATACTGAACATCTTTTCATATGTTGATTTGTGATATGCATGTCTTCTATGGTTAGGTATCTGTTCAGGTCTTTGGCACATTATTAATTGGTTTGTTTTCTTATTGTTGATGTTAAAAAGTTCTTCATATATTTTAGATAACAGTCAGATATGCCTTTTGCAAATATTTTTTCCTACTTTGTGGCTTGTTTTCTCATTCTCTTGACAGTGTCTTTTGTAAAATAGAAGATTTTAACTTAATGAAGTCCATCTCATTAATTATTTCCTTTGTGACTCATGCCTTTGGTATTCCATTAAGAAGTCATCACCATACCCAACCAAGGTCACCTAGATTTTCTTCTCTGTTATCTTATAGGAAGGAAGTTTGCACTTTTGCACTTCTCATTTAGGTCTGTGATTCATTTTGAGTTAATTTTTGTGGAGGATTAAAGTCTGTGTCTAGATTCATTTCCTAATGTGTGGATGTTTAGTCATTCCACTACTATTTGTTGAAAGACTATTTTTTCTCCGTTGTGTTGCATTTGCTCCTAAGGATCAGTTGACTATAGTTATAAGTCTATTTCTGAGCTCTCTGTTCTGTTTCATTGATCTGTTTGCCTATTCTTTTACCAATACCACGCTGTCTTAACTACTGTAGCTTTATATAATCAGTCTAAAATTTGGGTAGTTCCAGACCTCCAACTTTGTTCTCCTCCTTCAGTATAGGCATAGCTCAGAGATATTGCAGGTTTATTGCAGGTCACCTCAGTGAAGCTCATATTACAGTACAGTAGTCATATGAATGTTTTGGTTTCCCAGTGCATATATAAAAGTTATGTTTATACAATACTGAAGTCTATTAAATGTGCAATAGCATTATATCTAAAAAAACAATGTTCATGCCTTAATTTAAAAATGTGTATTGCTCCAGAAGGCTAACCATCATCTGAGCCTTGAGCAAATCATAATCCTTTTTTGCTAGTGGAAGTTCTTGCCCCAGTGTTGATGGCTGCTGACTGATCAGGGAGTGGGGGTAGGGTGGCTGCTGAATGTTGGGCTGGCTGTGGAAATTTCTTGAAATAAGGCACTAGTGCAGTCTGACACATTAACTGATTGTTTCTTTCACTTGAACGCCTAGAGGCCATTGTAGGGTTATTAATTAGCCTAGCTTCAATATCGTTGTGTCTCATGGAATAGGGATGCCCTAAGCAAGGAGGAATGGCTGGTCCATGGACTAGTTAGAGCACACACAAAATTTGTTGTTTGCCATCTTATGTGGGCGTGGTTCATGGGGCCCAAAAATGATGACAAGGTGACATTCAATATCACTGTTCTCAGATTGCTGTAACAAATATAATAACAATAGAAAAGTTTGAACTACTGGCAGAATTACCAAAATGTGACACAGAGACATGAAGTGAGCAAATGCTGTGGGAAAAATAGCACTGATAAATTTGTTTGAGGCAGGGTTGCCAGAAACCTTAAATTTATTAAAAAAACACACAGTATCTGTGAAGCACAGTAAAGCAAAGAGCAAGAAAGACGGGCATGCTTGTGTTATGTAGGCTGTTCTTGCTTGTTGCCTCTCCACACGTTCTTCGCCTAAAGCCATGCGGTCTGTTGCGACCTCCTGAGTCCACATCCTGTGATAATAATGTTATGAACATGTTTCTCGCTTATCTTCACAAACAGATCGACATTTATAACATGCATTTTATAATGAAACCAGAAGATGGCAATAGAGTAACATAAATCTAAACATCAGAGGTGGTTTTTGTAGCTTTTGTCCTTCAGAATATTTGCCTTGACTAGTTCTCTAGCCTCTTGTTTTCCAGTTCTTGCAAATAGCTTGTTATGCAAGTGGGCCGAAACACATACCCCACCCACGCCTCCCCCAAAAGGAAGAAAATGAAACAAAAACACAAAAGAAAGGATGCCAGATAAAAATGAAACCCCACAAATGTCTGCATCCTCTTGCTGTGTGCCCCAGAATATCCAAGACCCTTTCTCAGTCAGGCAAGTTCTCATTTCAAGAAGTTTGTGAGAACACAAACAAAGTGAAGGCTGTCTGGAGGAAGTGGCGCGTCCCAGAGCCGTGAACAGACATGCATGTAACTTCTTTCAGCCCTAATCTTTGATGTGTAACGAAACCTAGTGGTTAGGTTTGTGGGCTTGCAGAAATATTTGGGTTCAATCCTAATTTTATGATTTACAGGCTGTGTGATCACGGGCAAGCTTTTCTTTCTGAAACCTAATTTTCTCGTAGTAAAATAGGGGTAGTAATAGCTGTTATCTTGTGGTGATACTGTAGGAATTAACTGAAACAATACATTTAGTTCAGTGTCTGACGTGTAATAAAAAGCTAAAATGTGTTAGCTATTTTCTTACCACTAAATTTGGTTGAAAAAACTTGCTTTGTAATTAGTTTTGAAAGAATACTAACTATTGAATTGTGTCAGAATCTTTTGTTGTTGTTGCTTGTTTAGTATGTAATTAAAATAAAATAAAAGGGAAATAAAAATTTTCTGGAATAGGTTGCAACTTTCTACTTATAGTGGATGTCAACTACTGCCATTATATCAGGGCTAAATAGAGACTGGTATTTTTTAGTATTTAGAGTGTTTTCCTTTCTTTGCTGTAGATATAGATTATGCTTAACAGTGAGCATTCAATCTCCTGTAATCCGTTTGTCAAGTAAATACAGGCTCATTTCCACTCATTGATGATGCCATTACAGCTTTATAGATAGATAGATGGAGCTAGACTATATGAAGTGATCTTACTTGTGACTGATGGTAGTAAAAATGTCAGTTAATTGACATCTTTCCATTGCTTGAGCTATCCTATTGATAGCTCCAGCTATCAGTAGGAACTCAAATGGACTATATGAAGTTTTGCATTTTAATTTGCATAAAATAACAAACTACATTCAGATCAGCTGAGGGGCTCCAACCAGAGAGAGATAGAGAGAGAGAGAGAGAACCATTAAGGATAACTTGTCTTCACAGAAGTCTCTGAGCCTGTAGAAAAAAAAAATCACATCATCATACCAACATCACAATAGCTTATTTCTTTCATAGCAGTTAAAACTGAGACCAGACTCAGAGAACTGTCAATTGTCCTACCCACTGTCTTTATACACATGATGTTACCTGTGTATTGTTATTTTGTTTCTCTCTTTGAAATCCAGACAGCACGTGTGCTGGGCGCTGCTCAATGTGCTGAGCACAGTCCCTGCCCTGTTGGAGTTTAAATTGTGCCAGTGGGGGAGGTGCTAAGACAACAAATGAGCACATGGCGGTACATCCAAAGATGATAGGATCTGGAGGGATAAATGAAACAGAACAGGGACAGGCTGTCCAAGGCCAGCGATCGGACTCATCTGAGCAGGTATTCAGGAGAAGTGAGATAAGAGCCAGGAGTGTAACCAGCGGAAGAGCTGTCTAGGTGGGGGAATAACAGGTGTAAAGGCCTTGTGTGCTTGCCATCTTCAAGAATCAGCAAGGGGACTGGAGTAGCAAGAAGAGAGTGTGACAGAGGGAGGATAATTCAGGGGTGAAATGAGAGATGCAGTGGGATCCGGATACTGTAAGACCTTACAGGACATTGTATGGTCGTTGGCTTGTACGCTTAGGTAAGCTGGTCGTGGATTGGAGTTTTAAGAAGGGAGTGAGGTAATTTCACTAGTGTTTCAAAAGGGTCACTCTGGCTGTGTTGTGGAGAACAGGTTGTAAGATGGGCAAGAATGGAAGTTGGTAGAGAGTTTCAGAGGCTATTGCTGTAATCCACTTGGGCCACAGTAGCTTGAAAACCAAGGTGGTAAAATAGAGGTAGAGTGGGGTGTGGTCAGAATTTGGGTGTTTTCTGAAGATAAAGCTGACGGGAGTTGTTAACAGACTGGATGTGGGAAGAGAAAGGGACAAATGAAAGATTATTTTAAGGTTTTCCACTGAGATGGGGAATACTGAGTAAGAAAGAGGTTTTGAAGAGGAAAATTAGAATTTCATTTTTGGACGTGTTGTGTTTGAGAGAACTATGAGACAAATAAAGAGGTTGACCAAAAACTTAGATATGAGACCTTGGAGTTCTAGGGAGAAAACTAGGCTGAAGAATTAATTTAGGAGCTATTAGCATAGGGATGATATTTAAAGTCAAGAAACCAGGTGGAATCCCCTTGGAAGTGTGTGAAGAGAGAAACAGATGACAGAGGTTAGGGAAACAAAAGAAATGTCAGGAGACAGGAAGAAAACCAGAAGATCCTCAAGTCCTGAAGAAAGCGTTTCAAGAAGGAGGGGCAAGCAATTTTGTAAAGGGCAATGGATGGGTCAGTTAAGTTGAGGCTGAGAATTCAGTTATGAATTTGGGGTAAAGTGCTGCTTTGATTGGAGCAGCTGTGGTGGAACGGTGGGAATGAAAACCCAGTGGGCTCAAAAAGAAACATTAGAGAGGAGGAATTGAAGATGATGAGAGGAGACAATGCATTCAAAGGGCTTCTTTGTGAAGGCACAGAGAATTGGGGGAGAGCTGGAGGGACCAGTGGGGTCAGGAGTGTTTTTTAAGACAGGGGAGGTATTACAAGTGTGTATGGTGATGGACATTGTCCAGTAGAGAAAGGAAACTAATAATGCAGGGGGTGGAGGAGTTATAGACGCTATTTCCTTGAGAGTAGGAGGGGATGGAATCCACGTACAAGTGAAGGAGATAGCCACCGCCAGCCTTTCCAGAGTAACTGGAGAGAAGGCAGAGCCTATGGACACAGAGAGGTGGGGAGGACTTACGGAAGCCCTCTTCTGGTTTCTTCTGTTTACTAAGGGAAATAGGGAGCAAGGTCATCCTCTGAAAGTGAGGTGAGGCAGGAAGAGTTGGAGATTTGAGAGGAGAGGAGAAAGTATGAAATAATTATCCAGGATCATGAGAAAGTAAACGCCTGACAGAAATGTAATAATAATATTACTGGACTAAGCGCATGCAAGGTCGTGAAGTGAGACCAGTCACCAAGGGTGTTTTTCCAACCACTGTCTTCTGTGCGGGTGTTACAAAGTAGCCTGGACGATGGATGTGGCCGAAGCTGAGGTTTGGCCATGTTGGCAGTACAGATGACAACAGGAGCAAGGGGGGATTGAAGAGGTATGCAGAGGTGTGATTATAATTATGGAACATGGGCGCTAGATAAAGTGTGAGCTGAGGGCATGAAAGGGTGAGAGACAGCGGAGGATCAAGTGGAAACAGGATCAGTGGTTTGCAGAGTTATTGGATGAAGCTGTTAAAAAGGTGGAAATAGAAGGTTAGGAAATGCTGTGATGTTTGAATCTGAGATTTTGGAGGGTTTCCAATTATTGGCAATGGCCATGTCCAGGGGCATCACTGTGAGATTAGATGGCCAAGAAAAGATTGGAGAACAAGATCGTTGGAGTGGAAGGGCCATGGCACGGTGAGGTCAGAATGCTGGAAGGATGATTTGCAAACTTGTGTGGGTGAGCGACTTGGGGGTCTGTAGTGACTACAAGGAGGAGGGGCAGCCGTTGGCATGGCCTGATGGCAGTAACTTCAAAGCTAGAGTGTTCTGCGGTGGGGGGAGAAGAGTGTTCTGGAAAAGATTCACCTCATCTCTAGACTGTTTATATGAGATGTGGGGAATAAATAGGTACCACTCGGCCAGAAAAGGGTCCTCAGGGGAAAGCCATTTTGGTTAGAGTAAGATGAAAGGAACTTGAAGAGATTAAGGATATACTTTCTCTCTCTCTCTTTCCCTCTCTCCTTTTGAAACTGTTTGATGTATTTTTTCTTTAAGATGTTAATATTGTTTTACCACAAACTGTTTTAAGAATATTGCTGCACATCATTGCTACATTAACTGGAGATGAAATGTTTATGAAATAATCTGTATTTTCCTTATGAGGCATAGATTTTTTTGGTAATGGAAAGTTCAGTTGAATCCTTTAATGAAGTGTAATGTAAGGCATATTGAACCAATTAATCTAGAAGGCTAATGTAAGAATAAGAAATTTTTGTAGCTACTCAGATGATCTGAGCATAATTATTTAAGAGCACAATTAATAATAACAGTATTACTTAAGATAAGACAGGAATTGTAGGTTTGCTTCTGATAAATAGTTGCCTTACCTAAAAGTGAATTAGTTTTTTCCCCTCACAAATGGGGATAAACATTTATAATTACATGGATTGATTTTCAAATGAGACTTATAAAGAATGATGACTTCGTTTGGATTTCAAAAATCAATTTTATACACACAACAACTTGGATTGAGCTCAAGGGCATTATTCTGAGTGAAAAAAGGCAACCCCATATGACTCCATTTCCCTGGCATTCTTGGAATAACACAGTTACAGGGACGGAGAACAGGATGAAGGGTTAGGGGCTGGGCAAAGGGTGAGTGTGGCAATACAGGGGTAGCAAGAGGGAAACTTGTGGTAGTACAATAGTTCTGCATTTTGATTGATGTGATTACATGAAGCTACATGTGAAAAATTATATAGAACCACACACACACACACACACACACACACACACACACACACACACAGATGAGTGCAGGTCTAACTGGTGACATTTGAGTCAACTCTGAGTTTTTCTGATGTCAACATGCTGGCTTGCTATTGTGAATAGTTTTATGCAAGATGTTGTGCTGTGGGGGGCGGCAGGAGGGGAATGGAAGATTCGTGGCCCTTCCGTGTGTATTTATGTGCAACTTCATGTGAAGATACAAATACAAAAAATTGACAGAAGTCCTGCTAAGTTTCCCAAAACACACACACACACACACAAATCAAACATAAACGTCACAGGAATCAATGGGTGCATAAATATGAAATAATGAATTGTTGGGGAAGAAAGGTATTACATTTATAAGCAACATGTAAAAATGCCTTTTCTATTTTTATGCCATGTGTATCACAAACAATTGACTAGTATTCGAACTGACTTTCTGGCATTTGACTAGGAAATTACTTTTGATACTTTCCACATGTTTGCCTTATCAGCCCATCATTATCTAGTTTTTTTTTCTGCTAACCTTCTTGACATAATTTTCCTTGGAAGTGGGTTGCAGAAACCTCACGTGTCCATGCAGAAGAATTATTAGTACTGCTTTTAGAGGATGGTACAGTGATGCAGTCCCTGTTTGCCTTTTTGCCTCAGCTCTTTAGAATTTCGGAGCTAATATATAAGGAACACAAAAAAGATTTACATACAAGAGAAAAAAGAATTACTTGCATACGTAAGTTTATAAATAAGATAAAGGTATTTATAATGTCAGTATAAGTAAATAAGTTCTTGTCATGTGCCCTAACTTTGGCTTTTTATAGCCCTCTCTGTTTCATGTTTTTTAGTAATTGACCCTACGTTGTTATCACCTCTAATGCACATTTGACTTCAGTCCACTTATTTCTTTTTCTCAGAGCTCCCTGTCTCTGCCCAACTCTCTTCCAACTACCAGAGTATATCTTTTATAAAATAATCTCTCTCTTTAGTTTTATTAACCACCTAAGAGGAGAAATATGGAGATGCATCTACAGCAGGTCCTAGGAAGGAACCGAGGTGTTCTTAAGGCAGTGTGTTGCTCTGGCTGTTGGCCAGACTGTATTCTGGGATTGACTGTGTGTGTTTAAATCCTCACATTCAGAAGGGAAGATCGAAGGGACGGACCCTGCTCAGGGTTCTGCAGCTGGTTAGAAGTGGACCCAGGGCTCCTCACTCCCCTTCCATGCCCTTTTCCTGTGTGTGGTGAGGATGGGTGAGGAATCGTTCACAGGCGTGCACATTGCTGACGTTACCAAGTTGTGCAAGAATTTCTAAATGAAAGGAGTTATTATATTTTGAAATCTAACAGTAATGAAAGTACTTGAAAATGTGCTACCATAATATGTATTTTTCTATTTGTATATTTAAGCACCATCCCATCTCAGTAATCCTTGTTCCATGAAGGGTCAGGCATTATAGAATGTTTTCTAGGTCCTCATGGATAGCAGAGGATAACAATGATTTACATTTATCCAATACTTTTATATTTTCTCAAGGGTTCTTATTTGATTTTCATAAAATCAAGCAAAATATGTAAAATTGGTTTTGCTATCATTTTGTGGCTTAAAAAAATTAGCCACGGCCAGACACAGTGGCATGGGAGAATTAGAGCCCACATCTTCTGGTGCTGAATTTAGGGTTCCTCCGTCTAAATAAATCAAACTGCTTCTCAAGTCAGCAAACGCGGCTTAAAGACCTGTGCAGGAACAGGCTGTATCTCCACACTGGCTGCTACCCGGTGCCACGGCCTGGAGAGACTTAAGACCAAGACAATGCAACCCAAGGTGAATGTGGACCCGGGAAGTATAGTTAATATCTGGCAATATTTATTGTTTAGTCTTACTTCAGTTTACGAAACAAGGTGTTATTCAAAATGCAAAATATTATTTCACGGCGGAGTTCAGGAAAAATTACATCAAGTATTCAGACATTGTATGAGACTATGTAACAATAATAGGATTCTAGATTCCGCCTCAAAGGGATACTACTCCACATATAATCATATTTGGTAAATTAGGTGAGAGGGTTGCCAGAAACTCCTTTGCATGAAGACACATGAGCCTTCTAAGACAACTCACTGAGGAAAAATGGAATTGTGCACAATGCAATGATTAAGTAAAAAAGTCTTGGTTCTCGGTTCTTGGTTCCGGGTGGGGGTGAGGGGAGGGCAGGCTGGCTCTGATCACTGCACGGTGCCTGTCATTTGGCTTGATTCCTCACCCCAGCCCCAGTAAATGGATGTGTGTGCTCTGGGTTGTTGCCCTCCCTTGTAACTCTGTTTTGCAAATGAGGAAAATGCACCTTCTCTGGGCAGAACTGAGTGCTCAATTGTTCATTTGGGCACAGATTGCACACTCCTATGCAGTATCCCATGCATGCCCTATGTGGGGAAGGTATGAAACCATAACAAAAACTAATTTCATTTAAACTATTCACTATCGATCATATCAGTAGTAGTGTGTAGGGGCCCTTTCATAGAATTTAACATTATGAGAGAGTGGACATTGCCTACTTTTAAACCGAAAACTGTGTTGCTTTGACAACTTAAGAGTCTTCAGTGTCTGAATAGGGACAGGAGATATCGGTGCCCAGAAGACATGGCCAAGTGTGACAGGTGCACAGGGATGGATTTTGGGTGTCCAACAGGCATGTTGGTGCCCAATGATCCCCATGCGAATGGCAAGGACACAGTGTATTTGGTAGTACCCAGCAGGTGCCACCAAGCTAAGGTGCATTTGATTGGTACCAGTTGTTCACCAGGTCTCCAGCAGTGGTCCTGGAGGCCTTGCCTCAACAAGGTGGTGGTGGTAGGTGAGGGCACATTAGTGAAATCTGGCTTTTTGCTATTATTGTCTGCCCGTTTGTTCCCACAATCTGCTGGGAAGTCTGGAAGTTTGTGTACCTCGGGTTACACAAACTTAGGTTAATGCATATTGTACTAAATATTTTGTTTGAGCCTTGGTTGGTGTGGCTTAGTGGATTGAGTGCCAGCCTGTGAACTGAAGGGTCGCTGGTTCGATTCCCAGTCAGGGCGCATACCTAGGTTGTGGGCCAGGTCCCCAGTT
This sequence comes from Phyllostomus hastatus, assembly GCF_019186645.2. Lineage (NCBI taxonomy): Eukaryota > Metazoa > Chordata > Mammalia > Chiroptera > Phyllostomidae > Phyllostomus > Phyllostomus hastatus. Next base: position 14,995,300 of record NW_025333583.1, on the reverse strand, counting down.
GGGGGTGTGTGAGAGAGGAAACTGATCAATATATCTCTTGCACATTGATGTTTCTCTCCCTTACTTTCTCCCTCCCTTTCTTTCTTTCTAAACATAAATAAATAAAATATTTAAAAATATTTTGCTTGAGGTCAAACATTAAAAATATTTTAGGAAAAAATGTGATCTAGTGTGATTCCTATAGAATGTGATATATTTTTATTTCCTGGGAAAGAAAATTTGATAAGCTTTTGTATTTTTGTACTGGTCACATCCAAATAATCACACAATTAATTCATGATATAGAAAATGATCCTCCACACCCCAGGAATAGCTATAATAAAAGTGAGCTACCTCAAGAGGTACAAATTGACAGGGAGGTGACTGGGCATAGTCATTGCAGAAGGGATGCACAAAAATAGATTTTAAAATTTAACTAAATGGTCAAATTCAATGAAGAGGAAAATGACTTTTTGGGAGGGGAGACATTCACTTAGAAAAGGCTTTTTGGTATTTGATTTAGTAATTAATTTTGAGAGATGGAATGCTTCAGTACAAAGGCATTGTTGGCTTTTTATGTGAAAGAGTCAGGATTATAAGAAATTATACTCCAAAACTAAGTGTGTTTTGAGTGGCCTGGCCTCAACGAGGGGCCTGCAGGAAATACGCCTTACCCTGCCCTGAGAGTCTCCCATTTGAATGTCTCCCTTCCTGGGTCAAACCCTCTGTCACTCGCCATGGATTTTACAGCATTCTTATGCAATAAATATACTCCTTTTACTTTCAGTCAGCATACTAAAGCATTTTTTAAAAGCATGTACAGCCCTGGCTGGCGTAGCTCAGTGGATTGAGTGCGGGCTTCGAACCAAAGTGCTGCAGGTTCGATTCCCAGTCAGGGTACATTCCTGGGTTGCAGGCCATGACCCCTAGCAACCGCACATTGATGTTTCTCTCTTTCTCTCTCTATCTCCCTCCCTTCCCTCTCTGAAAATAAATAAATAAATTCTTTAAAAAATAATAAAATAAAAGCATGTACAGCACTCTTCCCAAGAATAGTTTTGCTACATGTATTACATAAAACATGAATGGTACTATTAAATGAACAAGATTGGAAGTTGTGGAGATGACCCTTCCATTTGTTGACTGTGTCCCATCTTGTGGCACATGCGTTGCATTAGAGGGGACTTCCTGACAGGGACCATCTTCAGTTATTAATTATTGAATGGTTGTCCTGTTCCAAAATCTGCACTATTAATAGAGAGAACCACCAATAATACATCTGCTTTACATAATTAGAGCTTGCAAGGTGAGATAATAAGTGTCAGTAATTAAGAAAATTGGGACTTTTTCCTTGGAGGAGAGCTTTTATTCTACTTTTTGAGACATGTTAATCCCACTTCCACTCTCCTCCACTTCAAAGGCTTGCATGGGTCGTTGCAATGACATTCTCGGAGCTGCTTGCCCCTGTTCTGCAAGCTCAGGGCTCTGCCGCTGCTACACCACAGGGGGTCACTAGAGACCAGCTTGAGTTCCTGCTGCCTTTAGGCAGGTCATTTCAACAGGGTTCTGTGTATTTGCTAAGGGGTCCGTTGTTAGTCTCCTTTCCAAAATTATTTTATCCCTGTCAGTGTAGTGATATGCATCTTCAGGATGGTAGACAACCAGGGGACCTCCTCAATGTAGGTAAGTGAGTAGGGTAAAAGCCACAGTTGTTCACTCCCTAAGACCTTTTATATTAAACTCAGAAGGGACCTTTTAGAGACAACTCACCACAAATATTTAAAGAAAAATTAATTGTAGGAATCAGAGTTGTTTGTTGTGATATGCGATATATAGGAAACACAGAGCAGTAAGCCACACACGGTCATCAGCTCGCCCTTAGGGAGTAACTACCACATACGCCGAATGCAGGCAAGGTCACCTAACACACAAGTGTCCAGTCTCCACCATTCCTGGGAAGGAGTTTTTTCTCCCCTGTTTTTATAGAAAAGAAAACAGAAATTTCGAAAGATTAAGTGGCTTGCCTATAATCTCATTTCTAAATCTTTCTGGCTCTTTAACTCATAACCTATCACAACAGCCTGCAATAAATGCAAATAACATTCCTCAGTACTTTATAAAACCATAAGTGACTCATCATTTATTCAATAAATATTTAATTTATAATTTTATATTCCACCTCATTCCAAAAAGGGTGAGGAAGCTTATAAAGCAAATAGAATAAACTCAGTAGGCTATAAATGAGAAAAGAAAACTAAGTCAGGGAAAATAAAAGCAAACGAGGCAAATCAAGGGAGAGAAAGTGATTACAAAGTGTATAACAAAGCTATACGGCAAGTGTGGACCCAAGGGCTTACGAGACAAGGGGAAACCCTCCTTGCCTTTTAGTCACAGCATTCAAATGTACACTTCCAGTATTTCTTTCTTTTTTTCCCAAGATTTCATTTATTTATTTATTTTTAGAGAGAGGGGAAGGGAGGGAGAGGGGAAGGGAGGATGAAAGAGAGGGAGAGAAAGATCAATGTGTGGTTGCCTCTCATCTGCCCCCTATTGGGGACCTGGCCTGCAACCCAAGCATGTGCCCTCACTGGGAATTGAACCCAGGAACCTTTGGTTCCCAGGCCCACGCTCAATCCACTGAGTCACACCAGCCAGGGCTCACTTCCAGTATTTCACATGTGTTCTTTAGTTTTGTTCTTTTACTCATCTGCTAATATCTCATCAACCAACACATGAGAATGGAACTGAAGCTGATCTGCTGTTGGATATACTTAATTTCCATCTTTGTTGATTTGTTTTAAATTTAGGGAACACACGCTTCTCACTGATATCAGAAAGACTTTCAGTTTTGAACTCGGTTCTATATAATATGTACACAATACAATAAATATTCAAATAATTCCAGAAAGACAGAGGTGCAGGCAATTCAGTGCATGAACCCAAATGGCGTTGCTGGTCAAAGGTGAACTGTTAGTCGATAGGAAATGACACAAAAAGACAGGTGGAAACAGCCACTTGACTAGAGGCCAAAAAAAAAAAAAGAGGTTAATTTGGATGAGTAGTTAAAGAACGTTACTGAATAGTGTTCAAAAGAGTGAGTTGTATAGCAGTGAAACCTCAAAGGCTCATGCACAGGAACTCATGTCACAGAGTCCTTCCTGCACAGAAGCTGGAGGTGGGTTGCAGTTTTGTCCAACAGAGCAAGGCAATGAGGAAAAAAATAGTTACATGTTTTACCATGTCATGAAATTAGAAAACAAAATCCATTGTTCAGGATAACTCTTCCTGATTCTGAGAGAGAGATTTTATTCTGTTGTTTTGAGAAATAATTAACATATATCATTATATAATTTTAAGGTATAGAGCAAGATGGTTTGATTTACATATGTTGCAAACTGATTACCACAACAAATTTAGTTAACATGTATCACCTCATACAAATGCAATAAAAAGAAAAAACATTCTCCTTTTGATGAGAACTCACAGGATTTCCTACGTATAATACAGCAGTGTTATCTACAGTCATCATATTATTCATTACATCCCTAGTACTTATTATTTTTTGTACATCATATCCTCATACCTGATTTATTTTGTAGCTAGGAGTTTGTACCTCTCCACCCCTTTCATTTCCTTCAACATTCTTTCCTCCTTTCTGGCAACCACCAGTCTGAGATTTTTTTCTAAGAGAAAAATCTATGTGATACGAATAGTTAATTTCTCTTCCTTTAAGAGTCAAGAGGTCGCCATTTGGCAAAAATGTCTTAAATGTGTGTAATTGCTTCTTGATCTCCACAACCTTTTAAATAAAATACAGGAATTCATCAGATGACAAGATCAACCTCCAAGGCCATCCACGATTCTGGAAACAAGTGTGTATTAAGGCAGATTTTTTGTTTGTAGGCAAGCATAGTTCTAGAGAAAAATCACACACATGGGGAAGTGATGGTGCCACAGCCAAGGAAAAAAGGGCATGGGATTTTAACTTCAGTTCTGGTTACATACAGATTTTTACGAGGGGACTTGCAAACACCAGTTTGGTCTCTACAGTAAGGAAACCCAAAATAAAAGAGTTCATTTTATCATTATTACTGTATGGGGGTCTTTATATTTTCTATTATAGTATTGTCACCTTTCTCAGTTTTGATGTTTTTATTCAGTTGGAACAGAAAAATTAGAATTTTGGTTGTTTAGAAAACTTTAGCGAAGTATTTTTCCCATTTACTTATTTATTAATTGTTGAGTATGTTATTATGGTTGTTCCAATTTCTCCTTCTTTGCCTCTCTCCACCCAAAACCCCCCACTCCCTCCGGCAATCCCCCCTCCTTTGTTCATGTCCGTGGTTCATACAATATGCTCTTAGCCAGCTCCATTTCCCATACTTGCTCTTAGCATTCCCCTGCCCATTCTGTAACTGCCAATTTGTACTTCTTAATCCCTTCCCCTTTTCCCCCATTCCTTCAGGTCCCCCTACCCACTGGCCACTATCCCAATGTTCTCCATATCTATGATTCTATTTCTGTTCTGCTTCTTTACTTTTTTTGTTTTTTAGAGTCAATTTGTAACCGGAAAAGACACTGGCATTCGGGTTGCCTGTCACTACCAAATCCAATAAGCAATGACGGTGATTGAATCTTTTATAGGTGCTTTATTCAGATGGCCGGCGATCCGAGAAGATGGCAGGTTCATACCCTAACAAACCATCTTGCTCTTTCTTTCCCAGCCAGATCTTTTATAAGGGGGTTGGGGGAGGGCAAACAAGGTGTCAGCGAAAGCCTTTGAAATTCAACAGTTGCCTCCAAGGGGGAAGGGTAGTCACTTGCTTCTTCCTGGTACAGAAGTCTCCAGATGAGGTAATCCCCAGTCAGTGCCCCAGGAGGTCAACTGTTTAAAATTAAGGCGCCAGGATGGGCCTTATCTGTAGTTGCTGAAACAAAAACTTAACATACACATTACTTGCTAGATTTATGACTATTTACCTTAAGTTAAATTTTCCCAAGTCTTAAACCCCTATCAAATTGTTGATAGTTATGTATTAATTTCCATTTTACTCTTCACAGTTTCGATCTTCTTTTTCTTAGGTTCCTTTAACATTTCATATAATAATTGTTTGGTGATCATGAACTCTTTTAGCTTTATTTTATCTAGGAAGCACTTTATCTGCCCTTTGATTCTAGATGATAGCTTTGCTGGATAGAGTGGTCTAGTTTGTAAGTCCTTGCTTTTCTTCACATTGAATACTTCTTGTCAATCCCTTCTACCCTGCAAAGTTTCTTTTGAGAAATCAGCTGACAGTCTTATGGGAACTGCTTGGTAGGTAACTCTTGGCTTTTCTTTTGATGCTTTTAAGATTCTCTCTTTATCTTTAACTTTTGGCATTTTAATTATGATGTGTCTTGGTGTGGTCCTCTTTACACTCATCTTATTTGGGACTCTCTGTGTCTTGGACTTCCTAAATTGCTATGTCTATGTCCTTTACCAAATAAGGGAAGTTTTTCTTTATTATTTTTTCAAATAGGTTTCCAATTTCTAGCTCTTCTCCTCTCTTCCTGGCACCACTATGATGTGGATATTTGAATGTTTGAAATTGTCTCAGAAGCTCCTTACATTATCCTTGATATTTTGCATTCTCTTTTCTTCTTGCTGTACTAATTGGATGTCTTTTTTTTCTTCCTTATGTTCCAAATCACTGATTTGATTCTTGGCTTCATGCACTCCACTGTCAATTGCTTGTAAATTATTCTTTATTTCAATTAGTATGTCCTTCATTTCTGTCTGGGTCTTTTTTATGATGTTGAGCTACCCACTGAGTTCCTTGAGCATCCTTATAACAAGTGTTTTGAACTCTGCATCTGATAGATTGCTTATCAACAATTTGTTTAGCTCTTTTTCTGGATTTTTGTTGTGTTCTTTCATTTAGGCCATGTTTCTTTGTCTTCTCATTTCGTCAGCCTCCCTGTGTTTGTTTCTATGTATTAAGTAGAGCATCCTTGACTCTGTTATGGTAGCATTGCCTAATGTAGTAGGTGTCCTGTAGGGTCCAGTGGCAGGATCTCCCAAGCTGTGTACTCAAGGTACACCATCTGTATGGGCTGAGTACTCCCTCCTCTGGTAGATGAGTATTGATTGCTGTCAGCCAGTCAATGGGAGGGATTTACCCAGGCCAGACAGCTGGTAGGACTGGCTGTGACCCCTGGCCAGCAATCACCTCCCTCTGTGGCTTGTGGAGGTGGTCGGGTGGTGCTCTCACATGGTCTGTAAGTCTTCACTGGGTGCATAGGCTCTGCAATTTCCTGGGTGGTGCAGCCCAAGGTCAGCTTCCACCTGTGTTCTTTCTGGGGCCTCTTGGCGCAAGCTATAAAGCAATCTGCAGATAGCTGCTGCTAGTGTCGGGCCTGGGGCCACTCGGTGAAATGAATGGGCACTGGGCTCAGCTGTTGCTTGTTTGAGCAGATTTAGGAAGGTCTAAAGCCTGTGCCTAGCCAAGACTTTCATATGGAGAAGCCACTGTTACCAGGTTGGGTGGGCCTGTACGTTGGATGCAGCAGACCCTTAGGTAATCATCAGAGCGGGGCTTATCATGTGAGCCAGGCTGCTGGAGACTCAGATGTGGTGCTGCTGCACTGTGGCTCTGTGTGGGGGAGAGCGCAGAAAAGGTACAATGGCCGCTGTCTACAGCTCTGTCTGGAAGGAAGCTGTCCCCCAGCTCTCACCCTGATGCCAGACACTTTAGTTCCTCTCCGTATGCCACCAGTGCCCTTTGAGGAGCTGCTCTGGTGCCGGAGCCCAAAGGGAGTGAGTCTGAGTAAGTCTGTGTATGGTACAAGGCCCTTTAAAAGGAGAGGCCTGAGAATCTGCAGTTTCTTCTGCTGCCCCAAGCCCCACTGGTTTTTATAGCCAGAAGTTATGGGGACTTATCTTTCTGGCACTGGAACCCTGGGCTGGGTGGTCTGGTGCGGGGCTGGGACCCCTTGTGCCCAGTATATCCCTCTGCTTTATATTCACTACATGTGGGTTTGGGGCCAGCTGGTTCCGTATCAGTTCTGCATTTCTGTGTCTTTGCCCCTCCGTCCCTTCTACACATCTGGATGAATGTAGTTTTTTAAAACTTCGTAGTTGTCAGACTTCCATACATCTCAATTTTCTGATGGTTCTGAGTATAATTGTTCTGTAGTTTAGCCATAATTTTGCTGTGGTTTAGCCATAATTTTGGTCGTGTGAGGAGGTGAGCTGCATTTACCTCTGCCTCCATCTTGACTGGAAGGCCCTCACTAATTCTCTTTTTATCTAGGTTTAGCAGACTCAGCAAATACTATGTGTTAAATCTTAGTCGAAAGCCATGTGAACTTCAAGGGATATTAAATCTATTTCTGATTTAGTTATATATTACCCATTAAAATATTATTTGATAGAAAATGCTTCATGTCCAGAAACCTTATGAACCATTTTATCATCTTTTTTATTTGATCTGGGAAGTTGATTTTCATGGATAGTAAATAAAGTTTATATCTGGAAAGATGAAACCGTGAAGTCTATCAACATGGTTATTAAAGTTCATACTACCAATCTTTCCAAACAGAGTTGACATGGCTTACAGGGAAAGCATTTCAACAGGGCAAAATCAAAATAAAGGTAAAAAAAAAGGTGTAAAGAAAAGAACAAAGTAATGATATAAAGAACATTGAGAAAGATCCTTAAAAATTAAAAGTAATAATTTTTTTTCTGAGCTTCCTGGCCCCCACTGCAGCAGGCAGACCGAGTGCTTTCACACGGAAGTGGGCTGACACTGCCCCGCCTTCATCTGGCACAGCCGGAGTTCTGAGAGGAGGAGCTGGGCAAAGACACCAACAAACCAGGAGCAACTTGTTTAGCAACAGTCACCAACATAAATGACATCTTGAACCTTGCAAATTACTGTCTAACAAAAGTAGCTTTATCTGCCTCTTTTGAAATAATGGGGTCAAATTATTTGGTGATTTTTCACCATAAACAATGAAATGAAAATGAAGTAAATTGGTAATTGTGTGGAAGTTTCATTAAATATCTGTTTAGTTGTTATTTGGATGCCTATTCCTTTTAAAACCTAAACTTCTTTGTGATCTTTGTTTTTTGCAAGTGAAGTACTTGTCTTTTAAAAATGACTTTGTTACTGAATATTCCTTTTGACATTAGTTCTACTATCATTAGGTAATTTAAAAAGTAGTACATCCCTATTATAAAAAGTCAAGAACAGCCACCCCAATAAATTGAATAAAAAAATGATGCTTCAAATACAAGTACATTAATCACAGTTACTGATTAACTACGGGGTGAGGGATTAGTGCTTTAGAGTGGGGGAACTTCTTCCTTTTCATGTTAAACTTGTCAATACAATTTTTACTTTCCACAAGAAGCATGTTTAATATAAAAATAAATTAAATAAAAAGGAGATCATATTTTAAAAAGTCAAGAATGCCCACAAAAAGTTAAGAAAGCATTTGAACAAAAAAATCTCCTAATTATACCTGTTCATCCATGCCATCAATAATACCTGGGTATCTTTCTCAGCCTTTTGAGTGTGTGCCTATATATTTTGTAGCTTAAATTTTATTGTTTTTTACATGCTACAACTAAATGGAACTTGAATTTGGACCACTGAGACAAAAATCAATTCCAGAGATGCACTAATTTGATTGAATCAAATATTGGTGGATTTTATCTGCCATGTGATGTTTAGGGGCTACAACTTATGGAATTTGTAATATAAATTATGAACTCATGTATTGATAAAGTGATGATTTGGATTACTCATATATTGGGAAGAAACAACTTTTGGAATTAAAAATGTATAATAACTGGGTAAACCTATTTTGAGGTTGTTTTTTTTTCCTCAGCTCTCTGGTCTTCCCTGGTCTTTCTGTCTCTGGCCTTCCCTTTCCTTTCCCTACCCCTCCCTCTTCCCTACTCTGTGTTATTCTACAGCATTATCACCTACTTTCTCTATTGTTTGCTTGTACATTTGGTTTATGCCACCAACTGAATGTAAATTCGTGGGAACTGCTGGTTTTTTAAAAAATGTTTTGCTCACTGATGTGTGTAGATAGAGGAGGGCCCACCCACATGAATAATTTTAAAGCGTTATCAGCTTAGTATTGTGCTCATATTTGACATTATTGAAATAGACTGATTTGATGAATAACAATCCCTAGACTCTCAGGAGCAGCAAACTTATGGCATGCACACCACTACTTCCATGTCTTATTTTATGGAAGACTTTACAACAATTTTCAATGCTAATCTGCCATGGCTTTCTTTCCTATTAAACTTGGGCACAGCTCCATAGTACTGGTTAAAATAATGTTCCAGACAAACACTACCAATTACCGATTGAAAGGAGTTTGTAGCCATTTGTCATCTGGTTCTAGAAGGTAGATTTATACTTCAAGTTCATCTTACCACTAATTGTAGGAATTTTCACTTATCAGTACATTCTTGTGTTCATTAATTAGTGAATACATTCACTAAATTTTTATTACATACCTATTGGGTTTTACTACTTACCTAATCATTCAGGATACAAATGTCAATGAGACATGTTTCTTACCTTCAAGGTAAGGGGATAGAAGACATAGGAATAGTTCCATTCATGCTTTTAAAAATATTTACTTAGTGCTAACCATCTATCAGGCATTGTTCTAGGTTCTAGGGATATAGATAAGTTGTGACTCAAATATAATTATACTGCATTATTGTATTTATATAATTATATACACACATACACATATGTATTTATATAATTATGAATACAATAGTAGGTACCAGGTGCTGTAGGTGTGCATCAGTGGGGGGACGTGGGCAAATGAAATGAGGGAAGGTCAGTGGAAGGGATGGTGCCTGAGCAAAGTCTTGGAAGACATAAAATCGTTTTTCTGAATAAGAGCTTTTATAATAATTTTAAGATGTTATGGCTATAACAGGCAGCATTTCATTTATTTAGCCTTTGTAATAAATAGTCCTTACTTAGGCAATTTATCTATGTTTTCTCACAACAGGGCTTTCTAAATACTCTATTGTATGTATGACAAAATTAAAATTACCCACCAGAACGGGTTGAAGGTCAAGTCTGTGCTCTCACCCACTGTACCATCCCGTGTGGTTGGAACAGAGAGTGGTTAGTAAGTAAGACCAGGAGAAAAGTCCCTAGAAGGTCTTGTGTGTCCTTACAATCTTAGCCCTGTGTCCTCTAGGCCATGGCGAATTATCAAAGATTTAATTCGATACTTCATGTATACCCAGAGAATAGTGCTCAAAAAATCGGGGAAAAATGTCTGAATTCTTGCTGAATACAAAACAATTCATGTTCTGATTTGTTCTAATTCATAAAACAACCCTTTTAAACACCATTTTATAGAAGATAAACTTGTGACTTGCAAAGGCAAGTACTTGCTCTGTGGTCACACAGGTCAGAAGCGGCGGCAGAGGGTTCAAGCCTGAGCCTGACCCTGAAGCACCTGCCCGTGAAGGCTCTGGTTTTCCTGAAGGTCTGTTGGTGGTGGAAGAGGAAGCAAGAATAAACCTGTGTTTATCATCTGTACATTTCTTCTGAATTGTAGTTCAAACTGAACTTTACTAGGTGTCATCAGGTGATTACCATTAAATATACTTTTATATGGATTACAGGTTTTCTGTAATATATACATTTTAAAAGTATAAATATATTTTCACTTATTATTTTTAATTTTTTTTTTATTGCACCACCAGGCCTTACTAATTACCTACTACTATGCTGACAGCATTGTACTTATTTTCGCCTATACAATGAGTATTATTAGATGAGTTCATTTTCTTTTTTCAGGTTGGAGGAAGACAATAGTGAAGGATAATTTTAATAGTTTTTTCAAGGATAGAAAGGAAAGCCTAACCTATTTGCTGCTCCAATTATTCTCGGCCACCTATGTGACTATCGACAAAGAAACTGAACTGATACCACATTTTAAAAGTTCAAGCAGACTAGTGGCATTTCTGGAGTATTTCTGGGCAAATTGAATATCTGTCCCCGAAAAGTCTGAGCTTTATTTTATCTCAGCAGGTCCACCCCTGTGTTTGCAGGCCTGGGGAAAGAGTTCAAATAGAGGTCCACTTACCATAAATGTAAATATTTAAAAGTTGTCAAGCTAACAAACTGTTGCATACTAATATATTCTGGTTCTTCTTTGACAAATATGGCCTCATAATAACCTGAAAGGGTGGGTTAGAATTCTCGGACACCCTGGTGGTCCGGTGGCCTGCTGTCCAAATCCGAAGCCCAGCTCCTTCCTGTGCGCAGGGCCTTGTGGTTAACTCTGTCCTTGCTTTACACCAAGCAGGACAGAAACTGGCTTTGGCCCCTTGGTTTGCACACACCTGTGACAGTCTTCCCTTAGGACAAGGGTGTCAAACTCATTTTCACCGGGGACCACATCAGCCCTTCAAAGGGCCGAATGCAACTTTGGAACTGTATAAATGTAACTACTCCTTCACTAAGGTCAAGGAGCTCAGTGCTGCTGCCACATAGAAACAAGGCAGAGGGCCAGATTCGGCCCGCGGGCCTTGTGTTTGCCACCTGTGCCTTAGGAGGCGAGACCTGGCAAGAATCCCATCTAGGTTCTGGAAGAGACTTGGGTTCATCTGGGCAGGGAATTCTGGCGTTCTGGGTATCCAGTGTGAGATCAAGGAAAAGGAACAAGAGCTCTGGAGGTGGCCTGCAGTACTTCTGGGTAGAATCCTTGGTTCTGCAAGAGTGTGTCTGGAGGAGAATGAACAGGGCCCTCCCAAGTGTGGGGTCCAGGGCATGGATCAAATCATCCCTGGCCAAAACTAATTCTGCTTCTCAGTTTTGCAAGGCCATGGTAGAGGCAAGGTAGCTCTGGCCAACCTCACTGTAGGAACTGGCAGCTGAAGGCTAAGGAAGGTATAGCTGATAATTTATCTCACCAAATATTAATTTATCTTGATATAAAGTTTCTGGAAAGATTCTCAGCAGGTGTTTGAAACTCCATCACTCTTTCTTTTGCACTGACTTTCCTTATCCTGGGGCTCACCCATCAAACTGTGAAATTGAGATCATTTCTTGAATTACTGTATCATTTTGTTGTTCCTTCGCTTCAGTTATATTGACAGTTCAAGGGAGCATAACTCTTTAGTCTGGACTCCAGATACTTGCTGTTTAATCTTTTCTGTTCTTTTGGGATATAGACTTGGTTTGCTGAATAAATCACTAGACTCATCATTTCCTCTAGGCTTAGATCTTAAAAGAAGATACTCTTTCTCCATTCTGTTAACTTCCAAGTTTTATTTTCCACTATAGAAAAAGACATGTAAGTACAATTAGAGAAAGATATAGTAAGAGTTCTTTTTGCTACAATGTTTCTTGAGAAATATTACTATGATTTCTAAAACTAAAAGTTTGTTTCCCCAATTTAGTAACGGTTTATTATATTCTTAGAGGAGAATAAAGTAAGTTCCAGTAAAGTAAGTTACAAATATACGTTAAGGCAAAAAGAATTTTTTGCGGGGAGGGTCAGGAAGTAACTTCAAGATCATAAGAAAACAAACTTAAATATATTTGCTTATGCAGTGAGGGCTTTTCAAAAGTTATTTTTAAAGACTGAGGAATTAAGCACCTGTCATTTTCGCCAGCTGCTGTAGATGTTAGGAATTACTGTCACTCTTTCACTCACTAGTCTATTTTGCACCTGCTGCTACTTGAGTTATGGGCATTTCGCACATGATAGTTTAATAAGGTTAGGTCTCAGGACAATGTACTAGATGTTATCCCACTGGGAGTTAAAGCAGTTTTATAGGTCTTGAGAGAAAAGCATTAAATATGAAGCTTGAGACAAAAAAATTTATTACCAAAAAATGTAGATATCACATTTTTCTAAGTGAAAAACATTATAGGAGTGTAAAAGATGGAAAATTTAACCACATGTTAAAAAGAGAAGCCTTTAGTGGTTGGACTGTTTGTACCAGTCAACTTCTCTCCATGGTGACATTTGTAATTTTAAAAAAACCATTTTGATTGCCTTGTGTAACAACCAAATATAAATAAGTATTGCAATCTGCACTGGTTAGTATGGTTGTCTTGAGCTGTACATGACTATTTAAATTAATTAAAATGAGATATCATTAAAAATTCAATTGCACAGTCACACTAGCCACATTTCAAGTGCTCAGTAGCCAGTTGGGGCTAGTGGTTACCAAGAGGACAATGTAGACACAGATTTATATTTTTACTGAAAGTTCTGCTAGACAGGGCTATGTGAAATTTCTAGTTCCTGGATTTAGGCAAATTTGGTCTTAAAGATCGCAAAGCCATTGTGAATTTTCCTTACGAGGGACTGCGGCGATGTCCCGACATCATCTTGGCTATGAAACCGTAAGTCAAAGTTGAAGCTGTTGGCTACTGGGATCTGAGTGACTTTGGCTAAAGGTAGAAATATCATGTTGACATGAAGTTCCCAACATCAGGAAAAAGTTATTTCAGCTTCCAAAAATGTCTAGTGAAACAGATCCTTTTTAAAGATTTTATAATCCCATATATTACAAATGTATTTTTAGAGAGTGGGAGAACTACCACTTCACCCCTTCTAAATAGCCAACTATTAACTTGCAAAATCTGCCTCTGTTGTAAAGAAAAGTGATACATGAAAGCATTATGATATGATAAAGTAAGTTTACACTATGAACTTTTCTATCAATGAGTCTTACCATTTAAGACATGTACTAAACCAGTGAACCAAGACTTTGGGACATGGATATGCTAAGTAGAGGGGATCATAGCAGGAGAGAGAATATTAATAGACATGTTCTTAAGTAACAGTCTCATCCCAGAGAGGTTTTTTTAAGTAACAGCTGAAAGGTCACTTTAAATTTTATCCTTAAAGACATTCAGTGAGAAGGAGCAGAGCTTATTAGAATTTTCTAATAGGCTAGATTATCACTAGACATGAAATAGATCAAGCCATGAATACAGTGATTTGCATAAAACTGGAAAAACCTGCTTTCATCTTAAGTTGCCTGGATAGTTTATATTAAAACATCTCTGATTCTCTGAATTTCTTTAGTTCTCCATTTCACTTTTTCAATAATATATGATTATCATTATTATTCATTTTGTTATGGCTGTGTAGACTATCATGATTCATTCTAGCAATTCATCAATATTCCATACATTAACAAAGGAATTCAGATTTTAAAAATTTTGTTCTCTAATCAAGAGGATAAAAACACAATGCAACTTGAATGTTACAGACTGACCAAAATGATTTATTGATTTATTAATTTACGGGTGTTCACCGACCCACAATAGACAATAGAAAGTGGTGCCTGGGTTTGGGGTTGTCGGCATCTTATCCTTGTCTAGAACAGGAGACAGTTGGTTTGTGTGGTGCAAGCAGGACTTAGAGAGAAACGTAAGCTATAAAAAAATTCAGGGAATCCCTCAGTCTAGAACAGTCCACCTTGTTCTGTTTTTCTGAGTGATGGCAAACAGATCTGGACATGGGTGTTATAAAGTAAGTTTCCGGCCAGTCTTCCTAAACAATGCTTGATCTGTAAAGGAGAAGAGAAAAAGAATTAGATGTTGATCACATGTTTCAGAAAGAAAACTGGGAAGGAAATAATGTGAAGTGTAAAAGAAAAAAAAGCACAAATGAACGAGCACTTCCAAAGTCATCCATCTCCTCACTGTCAGAACCTGGTTACAGTGCTTCACTTTGGCTGGGATAACATGGTTTTCTAGAGCAGTAATTGTTAAAAACTCTGTGTTATTGAATCAACTTAGGGACTTACTTTTTATCAGTGTTATGTTCCAGCTGAGTTAATCAACTAGTATCCGCCTTGTTGAATGCCCACTGTATTCTCGTAGTACAGTCAAAGACAGGGTTTACAGATGCAAGGAAAAACCTCAGAAGTTTCTTATTATAAATTTATACAAAATGCTCTATTTATAAACAACTCATTTCAAGGAGTTGAAGTTTCCTGGTTAATATAAATAGTTTTAGGAGCTAATACTAATTCTATCTACAGAATATAAAGTGAAGCTGTTAAGTTTAAGAAAATACCAAGAAGGTTTACAGTAAAGAGAAAACATACACACCTTGAGAGCTCCATTCAGATGGACATGATGTGCTTGACAAAGGCTGTAGGCACGACACAGACAGTTTAGTTAGAAAACGGCCAGCTTTAATAAGACAAGTTTTGTGAATTATCGCAATCCTAATTATTCTGAGCTATAACACTGGAATTTATTTTTTGTGCTCTGTACAGCCCACTATACGTATTACTGGATTTATGGCCTTTCCTCTGATTTTGTAAATTTAATTTCTGAGTAAGGGGTTGACTGTTGGGGGTGGGTGTGTCAGGGGCAGTACATTCATATGGGTAAATTTTTCTTCTTTAAAGTATGAGCTCATAACAAAAAAGTGTTTCTCGTCACTGTCTCCAGCTATCTTGTTTCTCTCTTTATAGCTAAGTTGATGGAGCTATTATGTCTGTATAAGATAATACAAATATATGTTTCTAAATTTTTCTGTACAAATTGTGGCATCCTCTTACACTAGTTTTTCCTCAGTAATATATATTGCAGATATTACCATAGTCGTAAACAGGAGTGTCATTTTTTAGGGCTTTAGGGTATTTCATTGTGTGGATGTATCTATATGATGTATTGTACATTGGTGGACATTAAGTTGTTCAAATATTTGGCCATCACAAACAACACTACTAATGAATAAGTATGTATCACTTGTTTTACTTGAGTGCCAGTATATCTAAAGGCTACGTCCCTTGAAGTAAATTTGTTCAAGTTAATAGTAACACATCACCACGTACAGATTTAAATGATTTGTATTCCTAAAAGGAATGCGTGAGATCAGCTTTCTCCACACACTCTCCTCAACCCAAAGTGGGGTCAAATTTTAATCCTTGGCAATCAGCTTATTTAAAAATGTTATCTCAATGTGGTATTAATCTATATTTCTTTTATTATTAATGAAGTCTAGCTTATTATGTGGTATTCATACATATTTTTATTTCCTTCTTATGAATTGTCTGTTCATATATTTATTAATTTTTTGGTTTGTAGTATATCTATTAATTTATAATTAGTTTTTTATTAAGGAAATTAGCCCTTTCTAATATTAATTGCAAAAAAAATTGGTTTTTGGTCTGCTATTCTTCTGACTCTGTTTCTATATGGCTTTAGCCATATAGATTTTAAAACATTATGTGATTGAATTTATCAAAAATTGAAATGCTTTCCAGGTTTTATATAAGTGTTAGAAAGGCCTTTCCACTCAAAAACTTATAAATCAATTCTTTAATGGATTTTATGCTTTTTGTTTTTACATTTAAAATTTTTGAGCCATTTGGGATTTATTATGGTATGAGGTCCAGGTCTGATTTAATTTTCTAGATTACCGTACTATCCACTTGTGCAAACAGTGTTTATCGAATGATTCTTCTTTACGTAATGCACTTATTGTGATAACCAAGTGTAAAACATTGTTTATGGGGAAAAAAGTGAAGTTTAATGAAAGTTGTCAGTGAAGGCATGCTTGGCTGAACACTTACTTTCCCCCCTCCTCTCTTTCTCAACCCCCCTTTTTCTCCCTCCTCTCTGCTTTTCTTTTCTTTTCCCGCAGTCGTTAGATTTCATCAGTCTACTTTTACATCAAATTTATCAACATAGCCGCATTGAAATATGGCTAGGTCAGTCTTTTAGGGGAATAGAATGTTTCTCAATTTTATTGGAAAAGTATTAATTTACAAATTATACCATGCCACTTTATTTTGCCTCTGTATTGTGTGTAGTGTGTTACTTTTCAGATCCTCTGGCCGGAGCTGCTGTAAGTTGGTAGCAGGGAATAGATAATTGATCCCTAGAGATGACTTTCATTTAAGCTAGAACATGAGACAAGGAGAACTAAATTGTAGCACTATCCCTATCATTAATAATGTGAACTTCACTAATAACTGAACCTCTTTGGCCCTCACTTTCCTTATTTTCATAATTGCCTGATGTAAGGAATTTTGAGATCTCTGCAACTTTAATTTATTTTAATACAACCCTGTCTACATTACAGAGAGAGTATGAAGGTCTAATAATAAAAAGTACATGTAAAAACATATTTTAAACTATTTAACAATATACAGGAGTGCTAAAACCCACAAACCTTATATACAGTCAAGTCTTTACAAGATACCTTTTTAGAGTTAGAGTTCATGTATGATTGATTGATAACAATTAGCATGTGTATGTTCAATAAGGGAGGCAGAGAAAAAAATTATTTCAAGTTAAAAGGAGTCTGTAATCAATCCAATCATTTAAAAGTTGTTGTAACTACCAGAGCATGAGATTGTACCTTCATAGTTGATGCAGCCATTGGAGTCTTCTTGACCTGCCAATAGTGTTTCCACTTCTTCCTCTTTCATCTTTTCACCTGATGAAGCAAAACTCTTTGTTCAGAAAGAAGGGCAGAGAACGGTTTCAACATTCCACCATAAGTGACCAGTTTGGGGCTCCTGGAGACTATGACTATTCTCTTGGAGGATAGAAACCCAGCCCTTCTTATTCTGCAGGCACTTAGAATGTTGTCCATAAATGCTTTTGAATGAATGAATGAAACACACATTGTACCTGAATATCCAAATTATATGCTATGAGAACTACAATGCTTTACTTTGCTCATTTATTACCAGTAATTTAAGTTATCATTTTCCCCAAACTCATTGACACTGAAGCCAATTGAAATGGTCATTAATGTTTGGCTATTCTTTGTCATTTCTCCTTGTAGTCTTTCCCCTTTCCTATCTTGGTTATAACTCAATTTCCCTCAGTCCTTCACTCCTTCTTATACAGTCTGTCCTATCAATGCCACTAAATAAGTTTTTCTTACCTAGTGTGGCTAGAACGTGACGGAGCTCAGCACCCATGACTGTGCCATTGCCTTCCTTGTCAAAGACACGTAGACCCTCAACAAAGTCTTCATAAGTGCCCTGGTCCTTGTTGTTGGAAATAGCTTGCATCATGGGAAGAAACTGTTCAAACTCAATTTTCTTGGCATTCATCTCTGGAAAAAATTGCAATTTGAAGAGTTATTAGCTAACATAAAATGCCATTTCTGAATCTCAAATTAAACAGGAAAGTCCATTCTAGGTGATCTAGAAAATCTTCTTGCAGCTTAAATTTCAGTGGGTAAATTGCTGATGACAGAAATTTAGTACTAGATAATAGCATGAGCACGGGGGTCCTGGTGCTTGAAGTTCTATCCCCTGTCTACCATTTACAACTAAGTTGATTATGGGAAAGTTTCTTGGCGGATTTGTGCCTACACTTCTTTATCTCTAAAACAGAAATATTTCATAGTGTTAGGGTGAGAATTCTATGAGATGACACAAGACAAGTTTATTACAATACCTGGGACAACTGGGTACTTAATGTTAGTTGTTATTTTATTAGCACTGTCAATGTACTGTTTTCTGTGAAAACTAGGAAAGCAATATAAAATTATACTGATACAACAAATCATTAGCACATGAATATAGTAAAACTTAACTGAACTTTAACATATATTCCATCTTCGCCCTGAGATTTTGTAGGGCCTTCAATTTCTTTAAATTTTAAGTAATTTAAAAATGAAGCTTATAAGGAAAGAGTGTATGTCAAATGTTTTGTGATCTTCTGACTTACCTGCAGTTTAGGGGACTGCAGATGATAGGACTCTCTTTAGTATCTTTTGACAAGATAAGTGGTATTCATAATAAAAGTATAAAACAGACTACACAGGTGTATATGAATGGATAAGTTATGTACCCCTAAAATCAAAATCCCCTTTTACTAGCCGTTCCTCATAGAATAGAAACCTAGCGCACTGAGTAATAGTAAAAAGATTGAGTTGGCATGCTGAATAAATGAACAGTTAACCAATAATTCCTTTAAAGATAATTCCTCTAACTGATGGATGTTTCATCAGTTAGAAATGGCGCTTAAAACAGAAGCCTTGGCCTATTGCTCTTTCACTTTATCTCATGCTCGCAGCTACTTTTTGTGTGATTTACCTGGAAATTTTCCTTCAAAGAAAATGAAGTGTGAGGAATAGTCTAGGAGACTAATTTAGAGTTAGGTTTTTCCTTTTTTTGAAATGAGTTTTCTTTTGCAGCAAAGGAAAGTGGTCATTTTAATTATCAAGGAAAATAGAGATTATTTGCTGTCCCTTTTTTCCTTATGGCAAAGATAAACAGCCCACATGTCTACTCAATAAAACTTCAGTATCATTTTGTTTATTGTTTATTTGCTTGTTTAGAGTGATATTTTCCAATAGACCATTATACTTTTTCACAAACATTTGGGACTTAAAAAATTTTTTTGTTCCAGACTAAAAACTGGATTTCTGTATTGAGCAAAAAACTTCTGCACTTTTACCACCCATGCACGTCACTGGCTCTAGTCCCATGATTTAATTTGGGTGACTGCATGCAGGCTTGGCTTAGATTTTTGAGTCTCTCTGTAATTCTTTGGAAATAGAAAGTACTCTTATTAAAATGTCATCCTGTCTTTCTCAGTTAAGATAGCTGAGTTTCCTTGAAGATGGTCACAGAAGCAGGGTGTCAAAAGACAGACCAGCAGGCAAAGTCAGGGGGCATGTTCAGTCTCCTGAAAGCACCAGTTTCACTTCCCAGTGTTCATCAGAGCAGATCTTCATCAGAGGTGTGCCATTGTAATTTACTCAAAGCACCTTTGTCAAAATGTAATTTTGCCTTTGAAGGTTTGAAAAAAATGTGTAGATTTAAATATTATTTCATTTCATTAACCTTTAAATTATGAACATTAGATAAGATGATGATAATGATATTAGCATTAGATATTATTTCTTTCCATTAGCATGAAATTTTATCATGCTTGCAAATTCTCAAAGTAAGGTTAACTTACTCTATGAGGGAAAAAAATTGAGACTCTAGCTGGTGGCACACTTACCATAAAAAACAAATTAAATCCTATTCTGTGGAACTTTCTCAATAAATTGCCCTTTCTCTTACACACACACACACACACACACACACACACACACACAATGTATTTTCCAACTTATTGGAAAAACATGTGGTTACCTTCATTGGAGGGGTTTCCCAAAACCTTCTTGACCTCTGCATTGGTGGGATTTGTGCCCAGAGCCCGAAGGACATCCCCAACCTGGCTTAAGGTGATCTTGCATTCACCCGTTCTGTCAAACAGTAGAAATGCCTCCTTGAAGTCTGCAAGAAGCAAGAAGCATTAGGGTGCTTTTTTTCTGCCTCAGACCTAGAAATTAACCCTACTTTCATCAAAGATCCAGTTCAAACTCTGTTATTTTACAACTTTTGCCAACCACTTACATTATGATTGTTGGACTCTTCCTTTGTATAGTTCAAACAATCATCGACAAACCCTTTTGACACTTTATTTGGGGCTATTTTAAAGCAGCATTTCCAGTTTCAAGTAGTATGTTACTGTTAATCAGATATGGAAATTGGAGCTCCTAGTCATATTTTTTCATATTTCCTTCATCTGCTTGGGAAGCAGGGCTGGGTCAAGAAATTCTGAGGTCTTAAGAATTTCCCATATAATCGCTCATGCAATTAATAAAGTTAATGAAATTTCAAGAAAATAAATTTTGAGATGGGGTCGTGCTTATGTGGTTAACCCAAACTTCTCAAATTGTGGGGAAATAAACCTCCTCTTGAGGCACACATTTCCTAAATACTTCCCTTAACTAGTTTTCTTCAGGAGCAACTTCATTTTTCAGGCAAGAAAATCGGAAAGGTGAGACAAATCTCTAAGTTCTGTAAGAGGCCTTCTAACCACTTCAATGTATGACTCTAGCAGGAGTTGATTCAGAAGTAGGAATATTTGTTTGGATCTGTTGCTATGGTAATCTTTTTAAACTTTATTTTTCAGGTAATATATATCACAACATGTTGCTACATTAGCTTTAGATTTCAGTACATATTTTATGGAAATCATTGTAGATTCACATGCAATTTTTAGAACATGTACAAAGAGATGTCTTATAAATAGTCTGTCTTCTTCCCCCCAATAGTAACATTTTGCAAAATTATTGCACAACGTGGAAACTGGGATATTCACATAGACAGATGCCACCTATTTCATTCAGTTTTCTGTCTTACTTGTATTCACATGGGTTTGTGTATAAGTATATATTCTCATATTGTCTTCTTTTTAATCCCAATCACTCTATTCCTTACTTTTCCTAAATTTTGTCATTCTCCTTTGATAGAATGGTTTTGCCTTTCAGAATTACATTAACAAAGAATTAAGACATATAACCAAAAAGCCAGAAAGGGGTACTACTGTGGATTAGGGGCCAGTAAAGACACTTGAACGGAACCTTCTAAACTTAACTAAATGAAATTTCCTGGGGGACCTGAAGGCAACTTGTTGGAGTTAACACTCACAACACTCAAAAAATCATTTGTGAGTGAAAGAGCAGAAAGGCTTTCATAGTCTCACATCAAAAGATGCCTTCTAGATAGATTACTAGCGGAACACCCTATTTTACTGTCCCTCCATCCCCTAACCTGAGATTGCACCAGCCACACTCACTGCCAATTGTAGTGATCATGTACCATTCTTTGCTAAAATTTCCCCCTCATATTCTATGCAGTTTGATTATAAAAAATCATTTCCCTAATCTGAAAGCATGCTGCAGGCACTGTAGGGTTATTAGTCAAATATTACTTTTCATCTTTCTGAGGGACATGTGAAACTGAACTATTCTTGTTACTGGCTGCAGGCTTTCATGCAAATTGCTCAGAGGGCTCACTATTACCCTGGTCAGATACTTGATATAGAAATAGGATTTTATGGGCTGTAATAGAATCTCTCTGACATTAACCCTTCTGTTAATTTAAAGGCTAAGGCCAGAAACACATAGCTCTTCCAACAGCAGAATTTTAAGTATAAGTTTTTATCTTGAAGAGTCTAGAACATGGGTTAGCAAACTCCTGCCCTAGGGGCTGGCCACTGGTTTCTGTAAATAATGCTGGATCGGAATACAGCCATTCATGTGTGTATTGAATGGCTGTTTTCATATTTCAATAACAGAGGTGAGTTCTTTTTAGTGAGGCTGTATTGCCTATGAGGCCTAACAAATTTACTGTTTGGCCTTTTTTTAAAAAATTGCCAGGCCTTGGTCTAGGACAACACTGTTCCAGAACTTTTTGTGATGATTGAAATGTTTTGTATCTGGGCCCCAGAATGTAGATACTAGCCACCTGCAGGTCTGGAGCACTAAAAGGTAACTAGTACAAATGTGAAAATGGATATTTAAAGGGATTTACTTTTAACTCATTAAATTTTACATGTAAATAGCCACACGTGGTTAGTGGCAACACCTGGAGAGCACAGGAGGCCTTAGACCTTTAGAATGCTCTAGTTTTCTAGCTGTTATTTCTTCTTTCCTCCAAACTGGTGATACATTCAAATTGAGCAGACTTGAGCAAAACTAATCATTACACATGATGAAACAAAGTAAACAAAGGAAGTCTTCATTCCTTTCTGAAAGGGTATGATTTCCATTTCACTTAAACTGCTACCGCAAAACATTTGTTTTCCTGGCACAAAAGAAAACCAGTCCGCCACACCTATGTTTACTGAAATTCTATATCTAAAACCTATTTCATATATGGAGTAATAGGTTTAATAGTAATAGTTTAACACTTTCCTTCTGTTCCTGTAAGGGTTTTTATTCTTCTAGTGCTCGGCTCTATCATAGTTTGGCTATCAAAATGACACTGTAAATTAGATATTGAAAAGGACTAGGGTGTAGTAGCTGAAAATATAGCAGCATTGCTAGTTAAAAATGCACTAAAAATTAAACAAATTATAGTAGAGTTACCAACATGTTTCAATAAGAAAAAATAGTCCTTTGTAGTATAATCTCATATGATATTGAGTTCTGAGTCATCAAGTTATATTATAATCTGTCTCCTTGAGACCATCAACCATGGCATGGATACACATGAGTCTGTGTACTACAGTGAATATCTTTGTTTTTCTTAATTGGTGTTTGAACGTAAGATAGTCCAGACACTAAAACACTGAAAACTGTGGAATTCTTTAGGTAGACTAATGAGTATTCGAAAATGTTCTTATTAATCACCTACATTTATTATTACATGTATATACCATAACATGTATTATATATATTTATTGTTATGACCAATACTCTAATTTATATATCATATAACTAAGTTTTTCTCCCCTTCTCTTCTGCACACATATTTCTATCTCACTTTATTTGCTATGTGACATTGTCAATCCATAAAACATGCCTTGGTATACTAGTGAAAAAATAGGATTTTGCACGGCCTGGGATTCTTGTGTCCCAAGACTGAAAGGAGAAAAAAATGAAAATCTTAGGGAAAATATTCAGATTCTCTGGCGTGTTAAGAGTTATTTTTATGGAAGAAATTTCTACTTAATTTAAACTAATACCAGATTTTGGTCCTATCATCAATCCTCTGTGTCCTTGAGCAAGTGCCAGTGCCTCCCCGGGAGTCTGCCCTGCATCGCTGATGGTGGGTCAGGAGACATCTGCTGTCTTCCCCCTGCAGTGTTATGATAAATACTCCTCCCTCCTTGTCTCCGAATTTACTTTTATTCTACAGCCACTTCACCTGTTGTTTCTGTCAACGTATTATGGTGCCCATTGAAATTACGTAGATTTGGTCATTGGCAGTTTCATAATCAATTATATTTTCCAGGTGGCACAGGTCAGACCTGCCAAATGTGTCTTCAAGGATTTGATGAAAAAATTAGCCTCCCTAAATCTACATCTTTTATGGAGTATATGTATAGTATTGCTTACTGTATCAAATTGGTTTTATATAGGCGTCAGTGAACGTAAGGACCTACTTTGTAGTGTTTTTGTTTGCTCAATCCTCTGATGATAAGCAAGAGATCCAGTTTGCTGAGAGAAGTTAGAGTGATTGAGAGTGTTTATATTTAGAGTGGCAACACCAGTGGGACGTGATTAGGAAGAGCTAATCTCAAGGGAGTGGTTTTCCTACATGCCATCTCTGTGAGTGTGCGCATATGAACAACAGTCTCTTTTAAACTTACCATCCTGCTGTTCCTTAGAGAACTCGATCTGTTAGAAAGAAATTAACCATAAAGAAAACTTTAAGCAAACAAAATGTTCTGACTTTAGAGTGTATCCAAGCTCATTCCCTGAGTATTCTGTAAAGTAAGCTCCCAAAGTAAGCCTACTTTTCAGAGTTCAGGCATAGCTCGAATACTAACAGTTGAGCCACGCAGTTAACATGCCTTGAAGATAAGTGATAGTTCTGTTGACATTCCCCAAACTAGGCAGTATTCGGCCTACATCTGGAGTAGAGAAGCTCAATTTACTTACCAGCAATCTGATCAGCACTGAAGGACTGCAGTGGCGAGACAGGGGGAGAAAGAAAGAAACAACTAGTACTCTTTCAAATGCATTGACAGAAGAATTGAGTGCTCTCTGCTCTGAGATTTTTAGGAAGCCATGTAGGTGTCATAGAATAAGAATGTTGCCTTAGGATACTTTTGAATCTAGGAAAAATAAGAAGCTTCTGCAGAAGATAGTTAGGGAACATCTCTCTTAATTAATAAATAAATGATTTAATGAATGCCAAGTCAAATACTTCCTGGAACAGTAAAATACTGTCTAGCATGTTTAAGATATGTCTAATACATATACATGGTATTAAGAAGTACAGATGCACTGCATTAAAAAGATCGCCATAAGTCTTCTGTTTAACCACCACATTTTTACATAATGCACTGGAATTAGTTTACTTTATTTTAGAAATTGGCATCATTGGATTGTTTTTCCAGGTGTAATATTTTTTTTTCTAGAGTTGCAGGGTTTTTATTCTAAATTTACATATAATAAACCTTATGTGATATAGCAAAAGTTGATCAAGCATAAAGTACTACTTTTGGGAAGTAAGTTGTATTTTTCCAACTGGCATTATAGCTCAAATTAACCTCTTCTGTCCTCAGCCCACATCAACAAAAACCCAAAGTAGATTCTAAAGACTCATATTGAATATATTCTCTCCCCAGTTATATTTTTTGTCTGCCCTTTTTCCCTCAATAACATTTTATCCACTATCTATTTCCTCCTGTAAATGACAAATCCTTTTCTCATAGGACCCACCATGATGGAGCTGCTGGGCTGCAAAGTAGTGGCGAAGCTGCAGAGAGAGCTGAGGGCTGTTCCAGTCCCTGAGTGGGGGCCTCCTTTGCTGCGATTGCCTTTTATTTCTGGGGAAGCTGTGATCTCACAGCTAGCATCAGGTTTCAGAGAGAAGCGGCCCCTCCCCTTGGAGGGTTCTTTAGCTTTCTTAGGGCAAAGAGAAAGAGGAATCTGTACCCTGAGGGCTATTTTTAGGAAACCATAAAGTGGGAGTGGACAGCCATAGTGAGTCTGAAGTCCATCAGTACTTTTATGGTCTTGGTCCCTGAGAGTCTCTGGGAGTGTCTTCCTTCAAGGAGCTTTGAATTTGTCTAGGGGCTTGGGCTGATCCCTTCTTGCTGTGAATTTGGGACTTTGCAGACTTCAAGTGAGCAAGTTTGGGTATTAATGAAACATTGGATAGGACTGGTTTGGGGTTTCAAATGGCAATGGTTACAGAAAGAACAGCCTTTGAAGGCTTGTCCATCGTGGCAAAGTTCAAAGGACCTGAAATGCATCCCACATTTGTGTGTTTCTTAGGGTTTGCCCAAGTGGTAATCTGGTCAGGTCTTGACATCTGCAATTAATTTAATCTTGTAAGCTGTGTTCTCAGAGGTATAAAGCTTAGCTAAGCCAGGAGTGGTTTTGATCTTTGTTTTTCACCATTCTCCCATAGCTACCTTTGGGGCGGATATTTTCCTCCCTCTCTGTGTGCTTTATGATGGCTGACCAGTCAGAATTTTTGACTTTCTGAAGTTCTTAGAGGCAGCAAAGCTGATAGACTTTTAATTTTTTTGGTATAAGTTCCATTCCTGTTTTTTTTTTAATTAAATGTGCTGGTGTGAGATTGGAAAATAACATTATATGGGTTCAAGTGTACAATTCCATATGACATCTGTATATTGCACTGTGGTGTCACCACTCAGAGTCTAGTCTCCTTCTGTCACCATATATTTGACTCCCTCTACCTTCTTCAACCTTCCTCCTTCCCACTTTTCCTTTGGTAACTGCCATCCTGTTATCTGTTGATAGAGTATCTCTTCCATTCTTTTTCTCTCCTATTTGAGATTTTAAAATTTTGTGGAGGTTCTTAGCAGGAGGTGCTAATTCTGTTTCTATCACATCAAATATTTTATGGCTTAGTCTCCAGAATGAGAAACAGTCTGAAGAGGTTTCTCTGGAATGCAAAGCTGTGCTTGAGAATTTTGATGGCATCTCAGGGATTGGCTGGTAATGTGTTCTCATGAAAATAGAGGGCGCTCTCTTCCTAGAATGGTACTGTGCAAAATGGTACTGGGAAAAGATCTGTCTTTGTATGTCCATGCAATTTCCCATAATGTATTTTCAGTTCTCTATGTACTTAAAAACACATGGACATAAAGAATGTTAGAAATAAATTCTAACTTAAGTACTGTTTCAGTGACTCTTTTTAAGGAAATGATCACAGAAAGAATGAAGTCTCCCCTGCTAGACAGGTGTATACTTAACAGCCTTCCCTCAAGTGTTTAGAAAGAAATCAACATTTAAATATGTATTACTTTTTGTCCTGGCTACAAGTAGTGACAGAAATCCCATAGGGTCTTGAGTTCCAAAATGAGGATTGAAACTATAATTTTAAAAATAGTAGTATCCAGGTAAACATATCTTTAGAGATAAATTGACATTTTGAGAAAGTTAATAGGAAAATGTAAATGCTTTGAATCATTAGGGGGAAATTGAAAGGGAGGGAAAAAAGTGAAAATTTATAATCTTTGATAATTGTGTAATTTGGAACCTCATGACTCTGATGTAAATTAAAGCCTTTAGAACAGACCATATTTCTTTGTGTTCTTTTTAGTTCCATAATTGTATGTATTATGTCATTAAATTTAAATTGCCTATGATTAATATTGAGGAGTAGCAGATAAATATAAATAATAAAAAATAAAGTCATCAAAGTTGTCCTACATAATGCTCATTTTCATTTTTTTTCAAGTAGAGAAGTGTACCCTTGAATACATATAAAATATGGTCAGTTTGTGCAAAATCCATTGAGAAAACTTAGAAAGTCATTTTAAAAGTTATATTTATGTTATGAATAAGCTATTTCTAACTATTTGGACATTATGTAAATGTTTAATATTAACATAGAAATGGTAGGCAGTTGCTAAATTATTTAACTCTCTACTTTTTCCTCTATATCTTTATCACATAGAAAATGAGAGTTTAGATTTTTTTGTATCTGTTGAGAGTCAAAATTAACATTTAAGCAATTTATTAACAATGGCAGAGAAGATTGTAGTCTAGTCTAGTCTAGAGAATAAATTATAGTTTACAAGTTAGAAAACCTGGGTGCTGTGTTCATGGAATAAATGGGAAATGCTGTTTATTCTCTGGTACATTTTTACAAATGACAAAAACTTTTCTCTGGCATCTTTTCTGGCTTATAATGGTGAGATAACCATCCCCTTGAACATGCCTTTGACACATACAAAATGGCAGCTGGTTTTGAACTCAGTTTGCTATGCCGTCATTTGGTTCGTTTTAAAAATTAGATTTAAGTCTTTCCTATCTGGACTGCTCTTCTCTCATCTCTGCTTCTAAAGTTACCTGTTTTTCAAAGTCCTAATAAACTCTCCTCCTCTTGAAAGAACCTTTTCTCTCTACTTACCTAGCTCCTTCTTTTTACTTAGAGATGATGTTTAACTTTCCTGATTGTAAACTTCTGGGCAGCATAGGTCATTATGAAAGCCATTTACCTTTGTCCATGACGTGAACCCAGGTGCAGGCTTACCCTACTCTCTTGGAGAGCTTCCCCTGACATATTCTTTGATTTTTATTCCCTACCATGATAAAACACCTGCCTATAATAGATGCTCAACAGAATTTCATTAAGCTAAAATCATCAGTGATTTGAATATATATATATATATATGAATATATATATATTCCTTCTTCAAACATAAGCTCCTCCTCTTAAACATTCTATTCCATGAGGGAAGAGATTTCATCAGTCCCCTCAAAGAGCTCATGTTCTACTGCATCTCAGGCACCTAGAACTGCCAGACACATAGTAGACACATGCTCATCTTGACACATGCTCATCTTGAATTATTGATGTATGTGCGTTTAGATTTTGAGGGCCTTTTCTTAGATTTTGTGCAAATGTTTATGACCAGGACTTCTAATTCACAACCCCTCCATTTGTTTTTTTTAAGGTGTTTTCTTCCATCTCTGCCTACATGCTTATACTGGACTGATAGTAAAATAACTACATTCCACATTTGTATGAACCATATACTGTTTGGTATTGGATGTAGGTAGGTAGTACTATGTAAGTTACTGGTACTAAAAAATAATTTTTGTTGCAATATTTACAGATCTTTCCTCACTTTGAGAAGCATTTTTCTAATAGTAATCATGAGGTTTGGTTAACTGATTAAAGACAAGATAAAGTCTCTGGTATATAGTAGGAATTTATTTATAGGAAAAACATTAAAATGCACTTAATCAAATAGGATCTGGAATTAGTAGTATTAACCAATGTCATCCCAATAAGTTTAATAAAAATAAATATTAAAAAACTGCCAAAATTTGGTAAAACCAGAAGAACTATAATTAAAGATGACTTGGGAGACATGTGCTGTTGAATCCTGAGAAACAATGCCCTAGGAAGGAACCCAGACTATGGTCTTTAAACACCTTCTTCGTCACAGCAAGGTGTGCCAGGGCTAATGACAGGCGAGGCGGAGTAAAGCAGTTGACCTAACAAGGGCCAGTTTTCAATCAAGAAGGCAGTACTGTGGGTTCTTTGGTTTAATGCCTGGCAGACAGACAATGACCTGGATGTATGCAAACCCTAAGGGAAACTTAATTTATTAATTATCAGTCCAGACTCACAGAGTTACTGGGAATCACTGTAAAAGACCAGCAGAAATATTATTTTGAAACTGAGCCTTGTACTCAGAATAACTCAATTTAAAGGAAATAAGTATTTTTTTCCATTGTTTTTACCTTAACAAAGGATAGATACACTTAGGCTGATGAGTGTAATATGGTATGGAAAGAAGAAATTAAGGACAATGAGAATACAGTACTGGCCCAGGTTGTTGAATATAAGAGAGAATAGATGGCTCTATTGGATAATTGATCTGAACAGAAGAAGAAATGAGTGATTCTCTGTTAAGGTGTATAGACCAGTCAATTAAAATCAGACAAATTAGATCAAAGTCTAAATTATTAAAGCAACCCAATTCAGACCTACCAGAATTAACAGAGAGGCCTAAGTAAATTTTAATAAAAATTTAAAATGTGACCTAAGTCCACACTTCAGATTTCTCATCAGCTTTTCCCCCGGTTAATAGCTGATAAATAAAACTAAAA
Source organism: Phyllostomus hastatus (assembly GCF_019186645.2). Taxonomy (NCBI): domain Eukaryota; kingdom Metazoa; phylum Chordata; class Mammalia; order Chiroptera; family Phyllostomidae; genus Phyllostomus; species Phyllostomus hastatus. Next base: position 14,965,720 of record NW_025333583.1, on the reverse strand, counting down.
TGTCTTATGAGTTGTGCTGTTTCTACTTTGCATATTTGTTTGCATGTAATTTGTTAAAAATCCAAGTTGTACTTTTGTTTCCTCCTTTCTCCTTTTATTTTAAAAATATGATCATTAGAAAAATTTGTTGTGTGTGTTGTGAGAAATCATAAGTATCTGCTTTTTCCTACTTTTCTGGAAAATAAGTTCTTTGTGTGACAACAGGGATATGTGAACATTGCCATCACCACTTTAGAGCTCAGAATTGGTTCTGGCCCTCTCGTAAAAAGTCACGTGTCCTTGGATTAAATTACTTCTCTTGCCGGTATTGCAGCTTCCTCAGATACAAACTATTAATGATTTCTAAGCTTATGGTTCTACAATATTGTGAGGTTTTCCATCTTTTTGTTGGTAGAATCTACCTCAACTCACTTTTTCTGAAGAAAAGGTCAGGGTGCCTAAACATTTACTTAATAACATTATTTTGAAGTAGTTTAGATAAAGAAGAGTTAAGGAAAATATAATTAATACCATGTTCATCCGAGTCAGATGTTTTGTAAACAGGAGAGAGTACATACCATTGAGTACTTACTAGGTTTCAAGAAACTTCCTTGCTGTAGGGGAAAGAAGAATATAAAGTTGATCGTGATGTGATTTTATCTTTGGGGAGAAGTTTCTTCTCTGGATTCAGTTCACTATTATTAATTTATGGCTACAATAGCAAGGATTTATCATCCATATAATTTAAATTTTAACTAGTATAACTGAAGCCATTACTCTCTGTGTATGATAATTTTGCCCTCCAAATTCTGATTTGGGTGAGAAGCAAACTGTAGAAACTTGATGTAGAAACAGACTATAAAAGATCCTATTTTCATACAAAAAGTATTTCAGCATGAAAAGAAGCAGAAGAAAGTGTAATATCAGCAGACTAAATATAATCCTTTCCACAATTTCCATGAGTCAGATGGCGCTGAATGCTGGGTAATTATGGACCGACTCCTAAAGACAACTTGCCAGGGGGCTGGTTCATTTGCAGCACTAAAATGTCGCCAGGCTAAATTTGGTGCTGTCACTGCATGATCTTCCTGTCTTGCAAAGTTTTTGTTATCTTTAAAATTCAAAGTGCTGCTCACCATTAATTGGTGAACACATCTATTTCCTTTCCAAAATGCATTTTACTTCAAGAAGATATTATCCAGTCACATATAATTCAAAATATAATATTAAAGTGTTACCAATACCCTTTAATAGTTTCCCACTCCATTCTACCTGGTCTCTCCTTATGCAATTTTAGTGTTTGCACATGGAAACTTGGTGCTGATACCTAGAGACAGTCTCAATTTTTGATTTGTTTCTGAGGTTATATTCCCATCACAAATGGATTAACATTGCAATTGGCTGGCATTATAGTTGTATTAAAAATTAATTGGTATCATTGAAAGACCAGAGTAAAAGAAAATAAACTTTTATAATTACGTAATGAAAACTTAAAAATAACCTATACGTTTCACCCCTTCCTTCTAATTAGAAATCAACCATAAGTATTCTTTTCCTCAAACTAGTTAAGGTTAAGATTTTATCGTTATGGACGTGGCCTTATACTTCTACAAACCACCCCGGTGAATATGTGGTTGGGGTGTTTAAAATCATGTAGTTTATTTGTAAATAGAAATCCCATAACATTCTCAAAATATTAGCTTGAGGGCAAAATTTGGAGGTCAGTTAATTAAACATATATATTTATGTTTAATTAAAACATAATTATTTTAAAAATTCAATCAGTTTTGCCACATTTAACAGCATTAAAAATAATTTTGTATAGTTTAATTTTTTCCAGCTTTATTGGGGTATAATTAACATATAACAGTGATTTTCAACTGGTGTGCTGAATTTTTAAAACATGAACTGATTATTTAGTCAGGAATACTGACCTCTTTTCCATTAGACTGTCAAATTAAAAAATGATAACAGGCAACACAACAACAGCCATCTGGTGTAAATGAATAAAAAGTATACTTAATTTTTTTGTCAGATTAGCAAAAAATATATTTTTGGTGTGCTGCAGAATTTTAGTAATTGTTTACATGTGCCTGAGATGAAAAGGTTGAAAATCGTTGACATATAACATTGTATAAGTTTAAGGTATATATGTGATGAGCTGATATGTGATGATTTTGATATTGTGAAATAGTTACCACAATAAGGTTAATTAACACATCCATCACCTCACATAGATATCTTTTTTTTGTAGTGAGAACTTGGAAGATTTACGCTCTTAGCGGCTGGTAACTAAGTCAGCATGCTGCAAATGGGTGCCCAGAAATTATTCTCTTGTAATCAAAAGTTTGTACCCTCTGGTCACCTTCACTCTTCCCTTCTACTTCCACCCCAGCCCCTGGCGACTACCAATCTACTCTCATGACAGCGTTTTTCAAAATATACATGTTCTCTTCACAACTTTTTACAGGAAGCTGGAGCAGAGTGCCTAGGAGTCTTTCTTACTTCCTAACACCCCTCCTTCCGTCTGTAAAAGAGAACACCCAGCCTGTCAGCACCAGGTGCTAAGACAGGGGGTCGCTGTGCAGAACCGAACAGCGGTGAACTGGCAAGGTTGTCTCAATGACCTTGCTCGGATGTGTGCTCATCACTCCCTCTGGTGGCTACACAGGGCTGTGCAGGTGATAGAAGAACCACTGTACCTCACATGCTTGAGAGCAAAATATGCCTCCTTTACACATTCTTAGAAAGAGCAACTTACTCTTTATACACAGGAAGTAGGTTATACTGTGGTTAACATAGTGGACTCTGGATTTGGCTTTCTAGGTTAATCCTAACTTCATCATTACTAGTTATTTCACCATGGGCATAACACTGAACCTCTTTTAGACTCTTGAGTTGCTTTTTTTTTACAAAATGAGACTAAAACAACCTTGGTGTAATGTTATGAAGATTAAATAAGATAATAGGGCACAGAGTAAGTTCACAATAAATATGGTTGTTATATTATAAAGAACTTTATAATTTTCAAAACTTTTCATGACCGTGACCTTATTCAATTTTCCCAACAATTGTTCTAAGTAGGACTGGGTTTCTATTAGCCTTGTTAAATATGAGAAAAAGGATTTATAGATTAACCCAAACAATCCTATACCCTGACCAGAACAAGTAGGAAGTCACAATGCATATATACATTTGCCTTCACTGACTATCCATCAGTAAATAGATGTATTTATTGGGAATGCTGTATTTCCATCTTACCCATTAAATTGAAAGCTTAAATCTTCCCAAGGACATGGTCAATTGTTGCTGTGAGCTTTGTTATTTGATGAGTTTCTGTCAATGCATTCTGTACCTTTACCACTTTTTGTAATATCGCCTGCAGTCTAGTCAGGGGTGACCTGATTGAGTGGGGAATACAATGAGAATTAAAATGTAAGCAACACAATAAGAGACATGATTCAAAGTCCCATCACTTCACAGCATCCTGACATACAAGCTAAGGCATGCATCATGCAAAAAATGCACTTACACGTCGAAGAGTGTTTAAGACCTAGCCACGTGGTCATCTCATGTCTTATTTACTTGTGTTATTTCATTTGGTTGCAGTTTTGGGCAACAGGTGTTAATTTTTTTGTGTCTGCACCTACAACCAGAACACTTATGGGAGGTTTTGATTCTCATACTTGAGTCTGTCAGGCAGTGTCTGTGAGTCTTGGTGTCAGTGCTAGAAGTAGCAGCTCTGTGAAAGCGAAGGGCTGTCAGAACCACCCAGGGCAGTGACTTTAATGTCCACATATCAGCAGAAAATGTGTTTTTGAAAAAGGATGTTCATAAAAAATTCATGGGGATAAGACATCATATAAGCATTCCCTCAGATATCCAAGATTTTATGTCAGAACTTTGAAGAACTACTCTAAACAAATAACCAACAGATGTGGAGGAAATCAAATTCAAAAGCACATTTAAGAAATTGATAAAACTAATTAATAATATACAAGATTGTTCAGAGTTCAGGGTGAGTCCAATATATGACTCTTAAACATGGCATATTTTAAGATGAAACATAGATATTAGCTGGGAATAATATTGAGGAATTAAATGTTACCATGACGCTAACACTACACAAAGATGGTTACACTTAAACTTTACCTTTACTCAAAGTCTAAAGGAAGGTAGATTTTCAAATCATATGATTTATGAAAGAGTGTTTAAAATACAGTTAAGCTTTTTATTGAGTTCTTAGGAAGATAATGAACACATATAACAGCTCTATTAATATCTTTAAAGTTCATTTTTTCTTGAAGAAAGTTTATAACTTATTTGAGGTAATATAGCTAGAAGCATCATTAAGTAATTAAGAGCATCATAACATCGAATGTTTTAATGTATCTTTTAATTAACTTTGTCACCTAGTGGGATTAAATTAAAATTTTATAATGTCTTCAAGTTGCATCACATTCTTTGTTATAATGCCTATAAATACACACTGACTTCATATTAGTGAATGAAAATCATTGAAGATACTGAAATTCCTTTACAAAAATATATTCGTTTCAATTCTGTTGTTTTCTCTTTCTATCGAGAATGGGCTCTCTGAATGAAAGATAAAGGTGAATATCTTCCTGTGTCCTCTAGATTCATTTAACTTATTTTTGACTGTGTCCTTTATTGGGATCTATCACAACTCTTGTTCTGCAGTGAACTAGTGAAGATGGAACAGACCCATCTTCACAGAAACTCCAGGAGGATTTCCCTCCTTTGCTTAGTAGTGCTGACTCACACCAGCTTTAATGCAACTGATAGAGGAAAAGGTAAATCAATTTGCAAGGTTCAGAAAATTGTCCCTTTTCTACTGACTATGAACAAGTCATTAGTATGATACCTCTTCACAATGGTCAGCATGTCCATCATAAACAAATCAGCAAACAACAAGTGCTGACGAGGTTGTGGAGAAAAGGGAACCCTAGTGCACTGTTGGTGGGAATGCAGACTGCTGTGGTGACTATGGAAAACATTATGGAATTTCATCAAAAAACTAAAGATAGAACTGCTTTTTGACCTGACAATTCCACTGCTGAGATTATACCCAAAGAATCCAAAACACCAACTCAAAAGAACCTATGCACCCCAATGTTCATAGCAGCATTATTTACAATAGCCAAGTTCTGGAAACAACCTAAGTGTCCATCAGTAAATGAGGGATCGAAAAACTGTGGTACATTTACACAGTGGAATTCTATGCAGCAGAAAGAAAGAAGGAGCTCCTACCCTTTGCAAAAGTATGGATGGACCTAGAGAACATTATGCTAAGTGAAATAAGCCAGACAGGGAAGGACTAGTACCATATGATTTCACTTACATATGGAATCTAATGAATAAACAGAATAACAAGCCAAGTAGAGACAGACTCAATAGACAGCAAGATAACAGCTGTGGTGGGGGGGGGTAGTTAGGGATGGAGGAATTGAACAAAAAGGAGAAAGGACTCATGGACATGAATAATAGTGTGGTGATTATTGGGAGGAGGGAGTATAAGGGGAATAAATGATAATGGCAAAAATACAATAAAAAAGCAATAATTAAAAAAAATTTTAAAATGATGTTTTGCCTGTTCTTGGAGTCTTCTTACCTGCCACACTTAATTTATATTTATTTAGTTCTTCTTGCACAGTTTCTCAGGGAAGAACATTAATGCCTGTTTTCATTAGGGAGATATTTCATTTTCTTCTTAAGATGAAGGTAGTTTTTCCCCTTACCAGATTCTTACAGTCCCAGATACAAAGAGATGGTATTGTCTTATAAATCACAATCAATGTAAAGAGGAGAATCTTTGATGTTGATTTTTATTTTTAACGTTAGTATAGAGTGGAGATTCAAAGAAGAAAGACAGCCAGAGTAATTGGAGTTCCTGAAATGACTCTTGTTGTTCAATATAGTCAGTGTGCTTCTGTAAAGCATATTAACAGGGTTGCCAGAGAGAAAAAAATTGTTTTTTTCTTAATGAACTGTATGCATGCGGTCGACAAGGTGGAAAAACATTTATTACAAGATCTAACATTCATTTCTTTCCCTAAGTGGATATTCATTAAGAATAATAGTTCCTAACCAACCAAACAAAAAAAACCACACTAATTCCTAACCAATGTTAGATTCTATTAAAATTTGATTTTAATAGAAGCAAATCATCTGTCACCTATAAACTGAAGATAAAATATTTGTGGTAATCTACTCCTACTTTAAAACATAAAATTTCATGTTTAACTGGGATACTGTAAAAACTATGAATGTGTTTATTTAATTCCATCACATATATCTAAGGATGATCTAATTGAATATTTATGTTAAGGATACTTTAAAAATATACAATTATAGTAAAATAGTCAATGAAGTTTATCCATAGGTTAGCATCACCATCACAAATAAAGTGTAAAGTTAGCAAAATTCAGATTTATTATGTATAGAACTTTTGATGTAAATGAAGAGCACTCATATAGACACTTTTGCCCATTCGTTTTCCATATACGGCAGGGTTCCTTAGATGAAGATTTTCAAACTGCCCTGTGGACCAATCAAAGCCCAGTGAATGAGGAGAAGGTGCACATTTGATGAGTCACGTCACTGAAAAGTAACAGGCACATGCATTGCATCGTTTTCCTGAAAGCAGATACCCTTTGGGTACCCGAGAACTTTGATCACAGCAAAGTGTTGACACAGAAATTAATCACGTTCTCCTTAGTTCAAGATCAGTATGCAAGAGCTCAAATATATAAGCTAAAAGCCATATAAACAACAAGTTTTACAGTATTTTTTGGGTTAGTGTCATTTAGAAACAACTCACACATTCTGAATTAAATCCTGTGTATAAATAAACAAGATGACAGTTATAGTCATTGAAACACTTGAGTGCATAATTGTCCGCACCAAGACCCCATTTAGTGTGGTATCAAATTTTATTAAGCAAAGCTGAAGGGGAAATTAACTTGAATTGCAAAAATCTCTTTTTCAGATGAAATAAAACAGCTGTCCAATAAGTACATCCAGGGCAACTGGATCATCAGCTGTTTTTAAACTTTTCAAAAACAGTGGATGGATTAACACTTTCCTTTTGATATAACTTTAAAGTAAGGATCCAGTTTCCACAGAGATTACATAAATAAATAGACACAAGTATTTGTTTCAATATTTATAAAACATATTTAGACATATATGTTATCCATATGTTGCACTTTAACAACTTGGGGGATGGGTGGGTGGGAAAGGAAACTAGAAAACAAAACAATAAAATAAAATAGAGGAAATACAGGTCCCACAATAGAGGCAATACCACACTCATAGTAATTTTACTGAAATTCTACATTAAAGTTTATTTGCCTTCTAATTAGGATTCTCTTCTCCCCAAATCTATCAGTTCACTTAGTAATGCTGTTTTTCTTAATGAAAAATATATCTCTTTGCAAATTTCTATAGTTCCCTTCTGCTGAAAGATGTTTCAATGACTGAACAGTCCATCCATTTAATTACCTTGATGGCAGAGAGGTCGATTTTTTCTTCTTTGGGTGGGGCGGGTGCAGGTGCGGGGGCAGGGGCCGGGGCAGGAGCCGCAGCAGGCTTCTTCACGTCTTTCTTTGGTGCCATTTTGTTTAAAAGGTTGGGTTAAAAAAAGAGAGAGAAGAAGCACCTCCAAAAGTACCTGTCAAAATGATTCTTGGAAGAGGAGTGGTGGCTCGGTTGATCCACAGCCCAGAGTCTTGAAGGTGGACCCAGAGTATTAAATGGTATAAGGCCATGCATATATATTTCACTTAGTGCCTAATAGAATCTTGACACGTGAGGCTGGATTGGACAGCTCGCTGCTCGAGGGGGATGGCATTCCTGCTCAGTCTATAAATGGAGTCCAAAGGGTCAGGGCTTCATCAATTTTTTTAAACTCCTCTTGCTTTTTTTTTTTTTCACCTCTATATATAAAAGAGAAAGAAGTCTGATAAAGTCAGTTTGAGATCCTTTGGTGACAGTAAAGTCGATTGACTGATACTTTTTCTTTGTTGAATTAGAATTCTGCTGAAGTTGTAAATCTTTTTTTTTTTTCCCCCATGCCAGAGAAACTTTATTGAGGGATTTGATTTCAACTTGGAATTTTGGCAGGGAGTATCACCAACTTTCACCCAGCTCCTTTGCCACAACTTGCAAGAAAACATTGGTCAGCAAAGAGGTAGTGATGTTTAAAAATAAAGAGCAGACGGATAAGGAAAGCTCGTCAAGTCTCAAAGGAGTCTTCCTTCTAGGGAGTGCAACCTCTGTCTGGCTCTGGCTCTCTCTCTTTCAAACCGTAGCACACTGTATGCTGAGGAAAATAGTTTAAGACTGCTTCTTACAACTTAGTTTTCTTTCTGTAATTGAATGAAGGACATCAAATGATCAAATGAAATGGAAATGGCTGCAAGATTTAACTACTTTCTTGCAAAACAACTTTTTAAATAGTAACTTTCAAAGTAGACACCCGTTTGATTTCCTAAATGGCAAACAGTATGATTATTAATTTGTTACCTATTTTTTTATTCATACTAAGGAGATAAGATAAATACTTAAATTATCCTAAGGGGCCAGAGAGTTAAAGAGAGAAAAGAACTTTGATTATCAACATGGTGCAAGGTTTGGTAACTACTTTCCTCCCTGTCCTTGGTGTTCTCAGTTGGTAAGGCTGGACTCACATATCAAGAAGCATAAGAATAACCAGGTACCCTCCTCACTTCTGTCCTCTTAAATTCCGAGATGTTTAATTACTAAGTAGTTATCAATTAGTAAAAAAAAATCAGTAGCTAGTTTGGGATTTTAAAAAAGCCATATTTATATATTACATATATGAGCATATATACACAGATACATATATATGTGCATAAGTGTACACATATATTCTAATTTTTGAAGATAGTTGTGTTTAAAGATATGGATTTATTAGCTATTTTATTTTGATGTAATATGAAAGCATTCTCCAACTTGGAGAAGGTCATTATCCCTCTCTACATTACAGCCGAGAGGTTAAGACTGTCATCAGCAATGATTCACGTAGGCCACAACTGACCCTCAGCTCGTCAGTCTCCTCATCTCATGCGGTGGCCTGATCTGCTGGGTTATTTTACCCCTGTATGTGCAGCGGCAGCTTTCTGATGAGCTCCCTCCCCTGTGCTGCCCCATACCAAGGACCTAAACTAAATTAGTTACGGCCTAAGCTGGTGCTGATCCTTTCTTACAAATAAGACAGTTATGAGAATCTGAGTGTATTTTATCTCAGTATACTCTTTGTCTCAAAGTTAAATAATTAGACGAGAATTCAAAAAATAATGTGATGTGTTATAGTAGAAATCTGTCCATGGGTCTGTTTTTGCTAATAGTAGAAATCTGTCCACGGGTCTGTTTTCCCTTGGACTGTCAAAGGGTTTTTCTGTAATTCCTGAATGGTAGCCGTGCTCTTACTTTAGCTCACGGCCCCTATTCATACTTTGTTTCATATGCAGAAACCCCTAAGATCCATGACAGGTTTACAGATAAAAGAGTTTTATGTGTTTTGAGGCAAAAATTTGAAATAGGAACACATTTTTTTCATATTTAGGGGGAAATGATTTGATCTCACTATATATTTAAATCTCTTTGTGTTACCAAATACATATCACAGATTTATGACTTCACAGAGGAAAAAGTGTTGGTGTAGAATTTTCTACTTAAAAAGTAGAAATTGAAAAGTAAAGTGCCATTCACATTGTACAAAGGGTACATGCTATGAGCATGACATTACCGTTGGTGTTAACCTTGACCACGTGGCTAAGGTAGTGCTGGACAGACTCCTCCCCTAACCTATAGACTAGTCCAGCCTTGAGGAAAACGCCAATCAAACCCAACTTGCCGGATGTTCCACAAAATTCTTGACAAACACTTAAAAATTGTCATGGTAATCAAAAAGCAAGGGAAGTCTCAGAAGCTGTCACAGCCCACAGGAGCCTAAGGAAGCACGATGAGTAGATGCAATGTGCTGTCTGGATGAAATCCCGGAATAAAAAAGGGACATTAGGTAAAAACTAAGGAAATCGGAATAAAGTGTGGCCTTTAGCTAATAATAATGTATCAACATTGGTTCATTGGTTGTGACAAACACACTCTACTGAAGTAGGATGCAAACAATAGGGGGATCTAGATGTAGAGTACATGCAAACTCTCGTCTCGACTTGTCTGCAAATCTAAAATGCCCTAAAATAAAAAAAATCTATTTACTACTCCCCCAAATTAAACAGAAGTAAAAAAATAATTTACCTTGAAACTGTAAAGAAACGAGGTATCCCTGGCTGGCGTAGCTCAGTGGATGGAGTGCGGGCTGGGAACCAAAGTGTCCCAGGTTCGATTCCCAGCCAGGGTACATGCCTGGGTTGCAGGCCATAACCCCCAGCAACCGCACATTGATGTTTCTCTCTCTCTCTCTCTCTCCCTCCCTTCCCTCTCTAAAAATAAATAAATAAAATCTTTAAAAAAAAAAAAAAAGAAACGAGGTATAAGATCTCATACCTGCTCAGTATTTTTTTGTGTTTGATCAAGTGTATTATAGAAGGAACCTTTGAGAATGTTCACAATTTGTAGCACTGAGGCCTTGTGGCCTTTTAAAAAGTGTGTGTGGGGGGACGTAAATGCAGACAGCTGTACTTGAACAACAATAAAATAATTTTTTAAAAAAGTGATTTGTCCTATTGGACACAATGCATATATCACTTAGGCATTATTGAAGTTATGTGTGGAGAAAGAAGAATTTAGTGGCTTTCTGAAACTATGACCTTGATAATTTTATATGATAATCAGAATCAAAATGAATTTTCTCTTGACCCCTCCTTTTTATAAGACTATGTGACAAGAGTGACTTCTAAGGAGAAAGAAGGGCAACAGCTGAGGACTCATGTTCTCAGTGACAGCTGATACACTCTGTGCCCAGATCTTGCAAGTGTTCCTCGTGCTTAACTGTACCATTTGCTGTACACAGGGTTGGTTTAGATGCTTACCAAAGTACAGGGGAATGGCAGAGAAGGGGCAAGTTCCTTACTAAAGATGGCTCTTTATAGTCTACCTTGTAATCTCATTGTGGGTTTTCAAACACATGGCCAAGGTCCGACACACATTAATCTGTATTTTATGGGATAGGTTTGAGGTTCCTTTTGGCTAAAATAAAAGTTTTGTTTTCTTTTGGGAAGTTGGGCCTAAGAAGTATTTTCCCTTCCTTTCACTGGTCTTTTTCACAGCCTAACATGCTTAACCACTGACTAGGCGACTGCAGGGATTTTTTTACTCCACACATATTGACCAGCTACGACATGCTAAGCTCTGTGATAGCAGGTGTTGGGACAACTGGGTGAACAAGGTGGATTTGATTTCTGGTCTCTCGAAGTTCTCTTGGAGACTGGGAGCTATGAAAGATAGTAATCGACCAGATAAAATGACTGCAAATTGTCACAGGACATACAAAGAAAACAAACCAAGTGCCATGAAAATAATTACTTGAGGTGTGGTGGGCCTCCACTTTATATAGGCCTGTCTAAGGAGTTGTCTTTTCAGCCAAGAGGAAACCCTTTTCCTGGTAGTTGGTGGGCTTCATGTAATTCCATGTCGTAACAATGACTTCTCTAGATTTTAGCCCCTCGTCCACATACTCACTATGCCCGACAATTCATTTACCTAATCTTTTCTATCACCTGGCATTTATTCCTCTGTCTGAGCCTTGTCTGTAAACTACAAATCCACATTTGAATGAGATCTATATGGAAGCCACATCTTCTGACTTTTCTACTTAACAAATTGAATGAAAAGTAGAGTACAATGGTTCTGAATCTGTCCAGCCTCATAAGTAGCATTTATTTAACCACACACTATTCCAAATTACCATTTGCCCCTTCAGGAATCAGGCTATAATTGTGATTTATTCAGATAATAATTATGCATTTCATAAAGTTCAACCTCAAAGCTATAGCAAGTGGTGAATGGCTGAGCTATTCCTCTATCAGAATATTGACTAGAGAAATCTGATGTCCTTCTCACTATGTGACAATTGACAATTATTTTAACTTCAGAGAGACAAATATGATTCAGGGGAGGGAGGTGGGGATGGCTGGGGTGGGGGGAGTGGTGGCAAGAAAAGGCAGACAACTGTACTTGAACAACAATAAAATAAAAAGTAAACAAAGGTTATATGCCATGTGCACTTTGGCAGCACATATACTAATGAAGTTATATGCCTGGGGTGTAACTAGCCACCGTGATCTGCCCAGTTAGGAATTTATGATCTGATCACCTTGTGAGGTTACTTTCTATAGAACCCCTTTTTTTCATCCATAGTCTATTTTTTTTAACTTAAAAAAAGTTTTTAGTTACTGATTTTGGAGAGAGAGAGGAAGGGGGAGGGGGATAGAGGAAGTAAGGGAGAAAGAGAGAGAGAGAAACATCAATTTGTTGTTCCACTTATTCATGCTTTCATTGCTTAATTCTTCATGTTCACTGACTGAAAATCAAACCTAAAACCTTGGGGTATCGGGATAATGTTCTAACCAACTGAGCTTCCTGGCCAGTTCTAATAGTCCATGATGAGCCCATGATGTCCTGGAGCTCACTTCCTAAATATACTAGAATACTAGGCTGCCTCCTGGGATCATTTAGATTTCAGTCCTAGCAATACCTCTTCAGGGAGACCTGCTCCATTCATGCTATCTTAAGCAGCTCATATCCCAGTCATTCTTCAGGCTAGCATTGAGTTTTATTTCCCTCATAGCCTCTGTAAGTTTTACATTTTTAATTTGTATTCTAATATATTTAGGAAGTGAGCTCCAAGGTACCAAGGGCTCATCTGTGTGGCTCTATACTGAGTCTCAAGCTCCCAGCTCATAGTAAATTCAAAACAAATATTTATTTATTGAATGAATGAATAAGTAAATGAAAAATGTTATAGGTTTTGGTGATGGCCAGTTATAAATAACTGATCCAAACAGTGTGGAGCTCCCAAATTTAAGAGGTGGGAAGAACTTGGGTGGCCAGATGATAAGAATAGCAATGAGTAGAGAATTGACTATTAGAACTGGCCAGGAAGCTCAGTTGGTTAGAACATTATCCCGATACACCAAGGTTTTAGGTTTGATTTTAAGCCAGTGAACATGAAGAATTAAGCAATGAAAGCATGAATAAGTGGAACAACAAATTGATGTTTTTCTCTCTCTTTCTCCCTTACTTCCTCTATCCCCCTCCCCCTTCCTCCCTCTCTCCAAAATCAGTAACTAAAAACTTTTTTTAAGTTAAAAAAATAGACTATGGATGAAAAAAAGGGGTTCTATAGAAAGTAACCTCACAAGGTGATCAGATCATAAATTTCTAACTGGGCAGATCACGGTGGCTAGTTACACCCCAGGCATATAACTTCATTAGTATATGTGCTGCCAAAGTGTGCATTTGTTTACTTTTTATTTTATTGTTGTTCAAGTACAGTTGTCTGCCTTTTCTTGCCACCACTTCCCCCACCCCAGCCATCCCTACCTCCTTCCCCTTGGTTTTGTCCATTTGTCCTTTAGTAAAAGTTTATCATTGCTTTAAGCAAGCCCTGTCCATTGTTTTTGTGAATCTACATTACAACACCTTTGAAATAAGCAGCAACCACTCTTAAGAGAGCACATAATCTTATTAATTCTCCTGTAATCCAACATCTGTCTTGCTTTCTTCTACCTCCATGTAATCTTCCTTACATTTCCTCCTCATTTTTAAATTGGTAACAGAAGCTGCAAAACTGTTGTTCTTTAGAGCATTAGAGACCTTGTTCCCCAGCATATGTTGTCATTGTGGGTCAAATAAACTCATAAAAATTCTCTACAGGTTTGGACATTTATGTCGATAGAACGCATTCTGGAACATCAAAGCTTTGGCATTATTTAATCACAGTAAAGGAAAATGGTGGCTTAATAGCAATTTTAATTATGTAAAATTTCACTGTTAAGAGAATAGTCATTAGTTGTTCTTAATATTAGACTAACAGGGATGAGCGAAAAGATTTTTAGTTTAAAATAAATAACTTACCAACGGGGAATCATGAGATACTCCAAAAGTGTTCTGAAATGTTGTAAACTGTTTTCTCTTAGGAATAGTTTGATATTTGAGTGAGAGATTGCTAAGGAACTAAGAATAGATAATAAAGATTTGGGGGGGGGATTATTTGCACTCCTTTCATCACTGAGTCATTAACCAAAGTTATTTCTTCAGCACTCAGTAAATCTTATCCTCATATAAGGAGGAGACTGGTATTATTTTTCTTCTTTCTCCTGCTCTTAGAGTTACCTTGTTAAGGATCACACAGCATCCAAGGCAAGCCAAGCAGGGCAGTGCTTACAAATCTTGTCTTCTGAGGGAGATGGAGAGCCATGTGGAAATGGAGTCAGTGTGATTCTTTACACAGTTAGCATGCTGTTTCCCTTGGAGGTTGGGGGGAGGTGGTGGTGTAAGGTTTCTCAAGGAAGGACATTTATAGTGATTAAAATTGTTCAGAGCTTGCTTCATGGTATAATTTTTAGGGTGTAGTATGTGATTCTGGCAAGGGGGCATATGAAAGGGACAGAAAATCCCAGACAGTGGCACAGAAGGGCACACGGTGTAGATGCACCTCAAGAGAAGGGGACGTGGCAGCAGGAGAACACGCACTGATGGGTCAGACTCTTGGTCAGGAATACCTCTCGGTCACCTCCCAAGGATGTGAACAGAGTGCACAAATGGCCAAGGACAATGACTGTTAGCCTATTGTCATTCTATAATATTTAATATAGCTTCATGAACAAACTGGCAACAGAGGCTTGTGGGAGTTGTTATTTTTCTGGGAAATTAAGTGCAAAGTATCTTCCAGGATGAAATTGTTAAGAAGTTCGAAAGTTGTGCATGCATCAACAGTCAGTAATTCCACTGCTGGGCGTGTATCCTACAAAAATGCCTACATCTGAGCATGATGTGTACATAGACATCCCTAGTGGCATTACTCATAATATCTAAAACTAGAAACAACTCAAATGTTCATCTATAGTAGAAAGGGTAAGTCAGGTATGGTGTATACCTACAGTGATGTATTACCCAGCAGTAAGAATGCACAAACTACTGGTACATGTAATGATGTGGGTCAATCTCACAAAGCGTTGAGTTAAGGAACTCATATAAAGGACAACCAGTATGATCCCATTCGTATGAAGCTCAAAACCAAGTGAAGCTAATGATGGTGGTAGAAGACAGGATGGTGGTTACCTCTGAGAGGAGGGTGGGCTAGAGACGGTGAGTGAAGGGGCTTGTGGCTACAGAAATATGTTCACTTTGGGATAGTTCACAAGATGTACACTTACAATTTTTGCGGTTTCCTAAATGTATGTTATATTTTAAGAAAAAGTTCAGTAAGGAAAGGACACACGACTTCCTGTCAAAATAAAATGAATGACATCAGATGGAATCAAACGGACAGAGAGATCCTGTTTTCCATCCCATTGTAGGGGCTTCGGGGAGCAGGAGAGTGGCTGCCTTCATTTGGGAGAGGGGCAGCAACTGCAGGGACGAGAATAGCCAATGGCTGACAGTGCATCTGTTTCCTCTTGTCCTGGTCAAGGTTTTCTAATTTGGGCGCAGAGGAGTATCCGTGTCTCCAGGAGGCCACGCTGTAGCACGTTAAGCATTCTCTAAGAACCAGCAGCCACGGCCTGTGCATTTGGAGGGGCTTTAATGCAGGGACCAGGACAAAAGGTGTGTTTGTCCTATTGAAACTGATACCAGGATTTAAAAAAATGCGAGACATCTGTTTTTCTACAATTATACATTTTTAAGTTCAATTCATTGGGGTGACATTGGTTAATAAAATCACTTAGGTTTCAGGTGTGCAATTCTATAATGTAATTATAAATTTCATCCTGAGAATTCTAGCTTTTTAATTGCCTGATTCATTCATTTAGATCAAATACTTGTGGGTTTTTCTGACGTGGAAGAAGTTGGGGCCATAAAAGCTGGGAGGAAGGCAAAATGGAGTGCCGAGGCTCTTTTCTTAGCGTGTAATGAACTATTTGTAGTCAAGACCAACACATGTATCGATTCTCATCAAGTGGGATTCTTTACAGTGTGAAAACATCGTCTGCCCTGGAGGTGAGCCCCGAGGGAGTGATTGCACAGCACTTTTTCCGATGAACAGATTAAACCCCCTCATAAAATGCTTCCTCTGGCACATCCGCACTGTGTATGTTAAAATCCCCTCAATGCCCTTTCATCATTTAGGATTCTCGTAGCTTCAGGGCCGCACAGCCTGTGTACCAGCCGGCAGGTGACTTTTTTTCTCTTTCCCTGGAATGTGTAAAGGACGAATTAGATTGCTGTTTGTTGAAATAGACTGTATATCTCAGAAGCCCCATTTCAATAATCTTCTGGAGGCAAGAATGAACTGGGATTGGAAAGGCAGTTACGACATGGCTAAATAAATAGCATGAGGTCCCTCAACACCCGGCACTGTTACAATGTGACTTCGAGGCTTTACATTTCACAGCCTCTTTCTTTAGCAAACAGTCTGAAAGGTCTTGCACAGAGACAGAATTTTAAGTCTGGATGCTCAGGAAACTTGGTCTTTGAGCTCTAAAGCTGTCACAATCCCCTGAGAAGTGCCAGAAACTTCCCCACTAAACACTTTGATGTCTCCAATAATTGTTCAATCCAATATGCCTTAGGTTTTCCCTCAGGTTTAGTCTTTTGAGCTGTATACATGTTCTTGTGCATTTCTCCAGCTTCAGGACTGGACTCTGCTATCACAGGTATACAGAGAATGTTCATGCTGCTGCACCTTGATATTGCAAATGTCGAAATCCAAGATATCCTGACCAACGGAGAAAGACCTTTGGCTGTGGCTTGGAGGAGGGAGGAACTGGTAGGTTCTGAGTGCTCAAGTGTGATGCCTGGTTTGATCCCACTTGTTTCCTCAAATTGTATTTCTTTAGGTGTGAAGCAGAGGGGTTATCTAAAGCAGGGCTTGCATGTGATGAAATAACTTTTATGGCGTGTTTTCTCACGATGGTGTATTTCCTAAGAATGTAGAAGGAAAACTGAGGAACTCCCACCCCATTTCATGCTCCTCTCCTCCTCACACCTCGGACCCTTGTCATTCTGCCCTTCTTCAGTTCACTCTTGGTGTTTTTGTATCTCAGGACCTTTGGGTATGCTAGTCTCTCTCTCCGGGCTGCCCTTCCCATCTTTCCTTTCCTAGTCTTCAGGTTTTAGTGTGGATGTCATCTCTTCAGGGAGGCCTTGTTTATCACACTATGTAAAGTAGATTCTGTTCCCCCCATTCCATATTGCGACACTTCATTTGATGGACTCATGGCATGTGTAAGAGTTGGAATTATTTATTTACTTGATTGTTGTGCACTTCACTTGTTACGATGTAAATTCCATGAGGCAGCATTTGCGGCTCTCTTGTTTCCTGTTGTGGTTTTCTAACTCAGCTCAGTATCTGGCACATAGTATACTAAAAAAATATTTGTTGCATAAGTGAATGAATAAACTCATTTCAGTTGATATATTTTTCTTCTTATTATACCTGATTTTTCTTTTTATTATTATATCTTTATTGTTGTTCAGTGACAGGAGTCCCTCCTTTTCCCCATTGCTCACCCCTACCCCACCCCCTACTCCCACAGTCAATCGCCCACCACTGTCCTTGCCCCTGCGTCCTCTATTCATGTTCCTTGGCCTCCCCCTTCCCCTTCTTTCCCCTGTTATCCCTCTCCCACTGCCCCTCTGGACATTGTCAGTTCATTTTTTATTTCCATGTCTCTGGTTCTATTTTGCTCACTTATTTGTTTCGTTGATCAGGTTCCGCCTACCATTGAGATCATATGGTATCTGTCTTTACTGCCTGGCTTATTTCACTTAGCATAATGCTCTCCAGTTCCATCCAGGCTGTCACAAAACATAGGAGTTCTTTCTTTCTTTCTGCTGCGTAGTATTCCAGCCTAAGTGCCCATCAGTAAATGAGTGGATCAGAAAACTGTGGCACATTTACTATACCTTATTTTTCCTGGGGCTAGTGTCTTAGATGTCTTTTTCTCTGGGACCCTGTTGTAATTCTTTAAATTAAAAAAAAAAAGGAAAGACAAGCATTTATTAGAGCTTTTGAAAAAGAAAGAATGAGTTACTTTCATTTCCTCTTTCTAACCCTGTAGTTCTATTGCTTTATAACAAATTACCTGAAAACTTACTAGCTTCAAACAACAATAAACATCTATTAGCTCACACATTTTCTATGGGTTAGGAACTCTGGATCAGCTTAAATGAGTGGGTCTGGCTCAGAGACACTTATGAGGTTACAATCAAGATGTTGGTCATGGTCATTTACAGAGTTGATTGGGGCTGGAGGATCCACTTCTAAGGTGATCCAATAATATGGCTGCCTTGTAGGGTGGGGCTCAGTTCCTTCTCATGTGTGTCTTTCTGATTTGCTGCTTGCGTATCCACAAAATGACAGCTGGCTTCCATAAGAGCAAGTGATCTAAGCGAGCAAACTGAAGTTGCACTGTCTCTTACGACCTAACCTCAGGCATCACACACCTTTATTCTCAATGTACTATTTGTTACTTGTCAGTCCTGTTCAGTGTGGAAAGGGACATAGGGTATCAATATCAGAAGGCAAGAATTGTTGGAAGTCATGTTGGAGGCTAGCTCCCACTGATTGCTACATGATTTTGTCCTTTGATTTCTGGGGGTTTTCATCCTGTTTCTCCTTCACATTCAGCCAATAGCAATATCAACCCTCTAATAAGGAGATATCTCAGGACACAGAGATTCATAGCAGAGATCTGTGAGCAAGAAAACAGTATGTGCTTATTTTTATCAATTTCTGCATGCATGGAGATATCCTTAGACCTATCACTGTGCCTGCCTACATAGAAAATACATAGAAGGTTCTCAACAAATATGATTTTTTAAATGAGAGAATGAAAAAAATAAACAAAGAGATTGATTTTTCTCCCTCATGAACCTGAGTCCTGGTTCTGTACTGTGACTTATACACACAATTGCCAGCCATCAGAAATACAGATCAATTTTAATCAAAAAGAATTAAACAGGCCATTAACTTTTAATTTTCATAGTCTGGGTAGATGCTTATTAGACTTGAACCCATTTAACACAAACCAGATAATTCTTTTGCTTTCACTCATGGGCAGTTTCATCTCTTTCTTCTTCTCTGTGTTTTTAAAGGAGGTGTATTTGCATTTGGTGGAGTCTAGTCCAACCATTAGATTTAATGCCTAAAGCCAGAATGTTTTTTTAAATTCGATACCTACTTTCCTTAGTCATATTTCATCTCTAAAACTATTCTATAAATGTTATCCCTGTGAACCTAACTACTATTTATTAAATTTATGTCATGCTTATTTATAAAATGATTTTGGAATTTTAAGAATATCCACACTCCAATAACCTAACCTATCCAACTTATCTTTCCTTAAAAGGTTCAGAGAGATCATTCATTCTTCCTAAAGTGATCAGTCTAAACCGGCTGTAGGGAATCCCAGATGGCTGTAGAGTAGGTGTAAGCTGCACTCACCTTCTCCCAGGACTGAACTGGAATTACAATTATATTATAGAACAATCTTCCTGAATAACCAACTGAAGACTAGCTGAAAAGAAGTCTTATAACCAAGGATTTACAGGAGAAGCCACATTGAGACTGGTAAGAAGAATGGGGACATGAAAAGGGCTGACCCAACACTCACAGGCAGCAGCTGAGATTCCAGAGGGACGTAAAAGCTCACCTCTGAGAAGCATGGGGTCTCAACCTCAAGCCAGGATCCCCAGCCCAGAGCACCAGATCAAGGAAGAGGTGCCCACATAACATTTGTCTGTGAAAAGCATTGGCATTTCTGTTTGTCAGGGAGAGACTGGAGTCCTCTGGGATACAGGTGCCCTCTAAAAGGGCTAACACACAAAATTTCATTTGCAGACACTCACCCTTGGCTCCAGCAGAGGGAGGGCAGACTGATTCTGGGGAGAGAGCTGAAGGGACAGCTGCCAGAATCCCTGTACTTTTATTCTCTCATACTACAGATGCCACCTTTCCTGGGTGGGGCACACTCCTCCATGTGGCATCAGCCTGAGGGAAAACAATAGCCCCATCCTCTGGACTCATTTGCATCCCACCCTGTGGCACTTATGCCCTGCTGAGGAGTCAGCTGCCTTGGCCAGAGCATAGAGCTCTGGGCAGGCTCAGGGGGTGTCAGTGACTGAATTGTGTGACATTGGATTGGGGGCCATCCCCCAACTGTCTTCAAACCCTGACCAACACCTGTCCCTCCCTGGAGACCAACAAGCCCCATCTTCCTGACTCCTGATGAC
Source organism: Phyllostomus hastatus (assembly GCF_019186645.2). Lineage (NCBI taxonomy): Eukaryota > Metazoa > Chordata > Mammalia > Chiroptera > Phyllostomidae > Phyllostomus > Phyllostomus hastatus. The sequence continues at coordinate 14,945,335 of NW_025333583.1, read as the reverse complement.
CCCACCCTGCTGAGCTCCATCTCCTTTCAGCAGAATATGGATTAGACTGAGTTGTGTGGCTGTGGGACAGGGGCCATTTTTCCCTTGCACACCAGGCTGAAGGAGAGCCCTCCCTTCACATAGCCAAATCTTGATCTGCTTGGGCCTGATAAACTTTGCTGGACTCTCTCTGATGACTCCCTGAGATCCTGCCCCAATACAAAGCTTTGTGAGCACCTAGAGGGTAGCAGCAAGACTTGGTATACCTGGGACATTTGTGAGTTGCCTAAGACCCAGTATTGACATCTAGTTTAAACCTATATTAATCTGGTGAAGAAAATTCACCCTTATCTGGTGACTCACCATAAACCTAATTCATGCAACCTGAGTACCACCAAAGGCTCTTTCAGTGACTGAGACTAATAGGCAGCTGGCAGGCAGAGGCCAGTGCAGGCAGATTGCAGAGTACCTGGGAACTTTTGTTGACCTGCCTCCAAGCCTGGTGCTGGTAATATACAGCCATGCATATAGCTTGGTCCTTCCTGCATGCATCTAGGCCCACAGAGGCAGCCACAAACTGCAGATTGCTTGAAGCTCAAAACAAGTTTCCTAGGGCCAGGCACTGGCATCATCTGACATTGTTTGCCCCAGAGTCCAGCCAAAGATGCCTAGAACCAACAGACCCAGTAGGCAGCTTCACGCAACATGAAAGCAGGATACAATAAGCTTCACAAGTGTCATATCTAAAGGGAGATCTTGGAAGGCATCAGATTCTGCAAGACAAATTCCGTTACATGTGGCCAGCACCTGCACAGTAGCTTGCATGCTGTGGTAAGGGTTGAACCTCACTGTCAGCCAGCCTGACAGTTGATCCCATGAATAAATGGGCCAATGTCAATCAAAATTCAGTCATAACAGGAGGGCTCAGATAAACCATACAAAGGATATTATTGGAGCACCCAGCTCAGGTGGCCAAGAGAACTGCACCATTGGATACTATAGGACACTTACTACAAAAGGCCATCCCAGCAGGACTTGGAGGCTTGGCATATCTACCTAAAACATAGAAAAAATACAAAAATATAGCCCAAATGGGGAGACAAAGAAATATGCCCCAAATGAAATAACAGGAGAAATCTCTAGAAAAAGAGCTAAATGAAATGGAAGCAAGCAAGCAAGCAATTTATCAGACATTGAATTCAAAGCAATGGTTATAAGGATGTTCAACGGCATGAAAAATGACATAGAAACTATAAAAAGAACCGGTCAGAAATGAAGAATATAATATCTGAAATGAAGAATACACTGGAAGAAATAAACAATAGACTGGATGAAGCAGAGGATTGAATCAGTAATTTACAAGACAAGGTAGAAAAGAAAAACACCCAATGATGCAAAAAGAAAAAATAATAAAAAAATTAATACAGTTTAAGGGACCTTTGGGACAAAATGAAGTGTAACAACATCTGTATCATAGGGGCAGCAGAAGAAAAACAGAGTGATTGAGGAATCAAGAAACTATTTGAAGAAATGATGATTGAAAACTTTCCCAACCTGGTGAAGGAAAAAGACACAAAAGTCCAGGGAGCACAGAGAGCCCCAAACAGGATGAACCCAAAGAGAACCACACCAAGACGTATCATAATTAAAATGACAAAGATTAAAGACAAAGAAAGAATCTTAAAAGCATCAAGAGAATGGCAGTTAATTACCTACAAGGGAGCTCCCATAAAACTTTTCAACTGATTTCTCAACAACATTTCAGGCAAGAAGGGATTGGCATGAAATATTCAAAGTGATAAAAAGCAAGGACCTGCAACCAAGACTACTTTATGCAGCAAGGGTATCATTTAAAACTGAAAGAGAAATAAAGAGCTTCTTAGACAAGAAAAAGCTAAAGTAATTTATCACCATCCCAGTATTACAAAAAATGTTAAAGGTCCTTCTTGAAGAAGAAGAAGAAGGAGGAGGAGGAAGCAGAGAAGGAGGAAAAGAAGGAGAAAGAGGAGAAATAGGAGAAGAAAACAGAGGGACAGAGTTGAAAGAATAAAGTGGCAATAAATATGTAGCTATCAATAATCACTTTAATTGTAAATGGCTTAAATGCTTCAAACAAAAGACATAGGGTATGATGTTATAAATCTAATGCCACTGAATTATACACTGAGAATGGATAAAATGGCAAATTGCGTGACATATATACAATGAGATCTGTCTGGAAAAAGTCCAGCCATTGTTAATATAGTGAGAACATTTGTATGACATTGATGTGACCTGGCAGTCAAGGAGAGTGGACTGGAATGCACATGCATGAACAATAGCAACTTCACTGTACTAATCAATGGGGGTGGTAGACACAGTTGAGTGAGCATGTGTAGTATGTGGCTGTGGCATTCAAAATGACTGAGCAAGTAGGGTGATGAATCTGCATCCAATTTTGTGTTAAGCTTGAACATTTCTCTGTGGAAACTATGCAGATGATTCAGAAGGCTGCAGCTATGGGCAGCTGGTAATTGGCAGCTTCATCATAACAATGCACCCACTCATGCATCATGTCTTATACAGAGTTTTTTTTGGCAAAATATCAAATCACCCAAAAGACTCAGCCTCACTACAACCAAGATTTGGTGCCATGCAGCTTCTGACTGTATGCCAACAAATTGGAGAATGTGGATGAAATGGTACATTTCTAGAAACATACCGACTTCCAAAACTAAATCTGGAAGAATCAGATAATATAGACAGACAGATTATGCCTAGTGAAATTGAAGCAGTAATAAAAAAAATTGCCAATAAACAAAAAACCTTGATAGGATGGCTTCACAGGTGAATTTTACCAAACATTCAAAGAAGCACTAAAACTAAAATTTTACCAAACATTCAAAGAAGCACTAATTCCAAAACCAGATAAAGTCACTACAAAGAAAGAAAACTATAGGCCAATAGTCCTGATGAACATAGATGCTAAATCCTCAATGAAATATTAGCAAACAAGATCCAGCAATACATTAAAAATATCATACACCATGATCAAGTGATATTTATTTCAGGGATGCAAAGTTGGTACAATATCTGCAAATTAATAAATGTGATACAGCACATAACCAAAAGAAGGGTAAAAATCACATAATCATATCAATAGTTGCAGAAAAAGCTTTTGATAAAATCCAGCACCTATTTGTGATAAAAATTACCTGCAAAGCAGAAGTAGAGGGAACATATCCCAATGTAATATAGGCTCAATATGACAAACCCACAGCCAATATCATACTCAATGGGAAAAAAAACTACAAGTGTTTCCCTTAAGATCAGATAAAAGACAGGGATGTCTGTTTTTATCACCCTTATTCAAGATAATACTGGAAGTCTTAGCCACAGCAATCAGACAAGAAGAAGAAATAAATGACAACCAAATTGGAAAGGAGGAAGTAAAACTGTCATTATTTGCAGATGTCATGATACTGTATATAGAGAACCCTAAAGATTCCACCAAAAAAACTTCTAGAACTGATAAATCAATTCAGTAAACTAACAGTATACAAAATAAATATCCAGAAATCAGTTGCATTTTATATGCTAATAATGAACTATCAGAAAATAAGAAAACAATCCCATTTACAACTGCATGAAAAAGAACCCTAGTAAAATAAATTTAACCAAGGATGTAAAAGATCTGTAGCATAAATGTATAAGACATTGAAGAAAGAAATTGAAGACAATACAAATAAGTGAAAGTATATGGATAGGAAGCATATGGATAGGAAGAACTAACAAAATAAAAATGTTCATACTACCCAAAGCAATCTGTAGATTCAGCACAATTCTTGTTAAGATGGCATATTTTACAGAACTAGACCAAATGGGACAATTTATATGAAGCCATAAAAGACCCTGAATAACAACAGCAATCTCGAGAAAGAAGAATAAAGTTGGAAGAATCATGCTACCTGATATAAAATTATATTATAAGGCCATAGTAACCTAAAGAGCATGGTACTGTTGTAAAAACAGATAAATAGATTAATACAACAGAAAAGAGAGCCCAGAGATAAATTCATGCCTTTTTGGTCAATTAATATTTGACAAAGGAGACAAAGACATACAATGGGGTAAAGATAGTCTATTCAATAAATGGTGTTTGGAAAATTGGACAGATTTTCCAATCTGCAAAAAAATGAAACTAGACCACTTTCTTATACAATAGATAAGAATAAAGTTAAAATGGATTAGACATTTAAATGTTAGACTCAAAACCATGAAAATCCTAAAAGAAAACATAGGCAGTAAAATCTCATAATTTTCATAGCAATATTTTTCTGACATATCTCCTTGGGCAACAAAAGAAAAAAAAATAAACAAATGGGATTCTATCAAGCACAGCACAGGAAACCATCAACAGAATGAAATGACAGCCCACTGAATGAGAGATCATATTTGCCAATGATACTTCTGGTAAGGGGTTAATAACTAAAATCATAAAGAACTTAGAAACTAAACACCAAAAAAACAAATCTGATTAAGAAATAGACAAAGGACTTGAACAGATACTTCTGCAAAGAGGACATACAGATGGCCAATAGACATAAGAAAAGATGTTCACTAATCATCAGATAAATTTAAATTGAAACCACAAAGAGATATCACCTCACATTTGTCAGAATAGCTATCATCAATAAATCAATAAACAGGTGCTGGTGAGGATGTGGAGAAAGGGAGACCCTTGTGCACTGTTGTTGGGAATGCAGATTGGTGCAGCCACTGTGGAAAGCAGTGTGGAGTTAACTCAAAAAATTAAAAATGGAACTGTCCTATAATCCAGCCCAGCAATTTCACTTCTGGGAATATATCTGAAGAAAATGTAAACACTACCTTGAAAGAAGATATGCAAGTCTCTGTCTTTCACCATTTATTTGCCCTATGCTCTCCCCCACCTCTTCCTAGCCCCTCCCAACAGCAATTATCATGCTCTTTTCCATGTCCTGAGTTTTTCTCTTTTTTTTTGCTCAATGTCTCCACTCCCTACCTGGCGCCCCACCCCTGATCGCTGTCAGCCTACTGTCTATTTACAAGTCTGTCTCTATATTGCTTTGTTAGTTCATTTTGTTCATTACATTCTACATATGAGTGAACTCATATAGTACTTGTCTTTCCCTGACTGGCTTATTTCACTTAGCATAACGCTCTCCAGGTCTATTCCTGCTGTTGTCGAGGGTAAGATTTCCTTATCTTTTCACAGCCAAGTAGTAGTCTGTTGTTTAAAAAAATATAAAAACAACAGCAACATAAAAAGAGCTCTGGCCTGTGTCTCTCAGTTGGTTGGAGTGTCATCTCATACACTGAAGGGTTGTGGGTTTGATTCCCAGTCAGGAAACACACCTAGGTTACAGACTGGGTCCTGTCAGGGCATGTATGGGAAACAACCAACTGGTATTTCTCTAACATATCAATGTCTCTCTCTCTCTCTCTCTCTCTCTCTCTCTCTCCCCCTTCCTCTGTCTAAAAAGCAATAAAGACCCAGGTCCTTGGGTAAGGATAAAAAATAAAAAAAAATAAAACAATAAAAAATAATATATGCACCCCTATGTTCATTGCAGGGTTATTTACTATAGCCCAAATATGGAAGCAGCCCAAGTGTCCATCAGTGGATGAGTGGGTAAAACAAAAGCTGTGGTACATTTATAATGGAATACTACTTGGCTGTAAAAAAGAAAGAAATCTTACCCTTTGTGACATTATGGATGGACCTGGAGAACATGCTCAGTGAAATAAGTCAGTGAGAGAAGATAAGTTCCATACGATTTCACTCATATGTGGAATCTAATGAACAAATGAGCTAACAAGGAACATAGAGACAGACTCATAGATAGAGAGCAGGCTGACCACTGTGGTGGTGGGGACAGGGGAGCTTACATGCTGGTTGAAAAGGTGAAGGGATTAAGCAGTGAAAAAAAGAAAAAACCTCACAGACAGACAATAGCATGGTGATTACCAGAAGGAAAGGGGGGTTTAGGGGAGGTAGATGAGAGTATTTAGGGAACATGGAAGGAGACTTGGTGTGGTGAATACACAATGCAATATACAGATGATGTATTATCTACTTGTGTACCTGAAACCTATATAGTTGTATTAACCAATGTCACCCTAATAAACTCAATAAAAAAATAAAGTTTCAAAAACTGTGAGATCCAACTTTCGCAACAGAGCATCAAGTGACATTTTATATCATAAGAATGTCATTCATTATGATTCTCATTAAGTGATTTAGTGGCTAGGCTTTGCTAAAGAGATTTTCTACATCACTCCCAGAAAATTAGGAACACTTACCCAGTGTTCATGGGAGTATAGAGTTATGGGATAACTATATTGTAGATTAATTTAACAGCATCTTGTACAATTGAAATTCTATATATTTTTTGGCCCAGTGATCCCAGTCCTAGACACACACACACACACACACACACACACACACACACACACACACCTCTCTCCACATGGGCCTGAAAATGTACGTACGCTGCAGCACTGTTATATAAAAAATTTGTAGAGGTAAAAACAGAAACATTGTAGATGACAATACAAAGCATTAAAAATATGAAATGTAGATATAATTCATACCATGAAACATTCTACTGAAGGAAAGGAGAATAGAATAGCGCACATATCAACATGGGTGAGCCTCACAAGCATTACACCAAAAGACAAAAAGCAAGTTGTTCAAGCATGCATAGTGTGTGATTCCATTTGTATAGCTTGGAACACGGAAACTGGTATTATATATTGTTTATGGCCTAAGTAGACAGAATAAAAAATCAACAATATTAATGAAAATGACAACCCTCAAATTTAACACTGAAATTTTCTTTGTAAGAGTGAAGGAGAGTAAATGAGGCCTGGGGTTGGTAGATAGAGGAATTTAATTGTAGTTTTAATGTTTTATTTCTTGTGCTATATGGTAGGTGTATGGTTTTTATTTCATTATTTATATTTTGCAGGGTATTTCATAATTTAAAAAATCCAAATGAAGTGCTGAAATCTTCTGAGAAGTAAGTTGGTGGCTTGATGGTGAGGACGGGAATAGGGTTATAACAATGCCAACATATGTGCAAACAACACTTATGTGATAATTTTTACTTGAGTTTCCATATTTTACATATAGACCCCTGCTGCTTCCAACATTGCCTTCACCTTTTATCCAGGTAATTATTTTGTGTAAACTCAGATGTACCCCTCCCTCATTTTCATCTGTAAAAGTGAGTTGGTTGTATTAGATCATTTTTCGCTTAATGTATTATTTGGCTGTAATATTTGAATAAGATATAAAAGTTTGGTTATTAAAAATAAAAATCCTAGAAAATAATCCAGGTTTACAAAAGGGAGAATTTTCCTCTAAAGAATTTATAAACTGCTTCCCCCACATATTTTAAATAATCTTTACAATGTAAACATTCAGTGAATGTTTGCCCTTCTGTTCTTTCTCTTTGCTTTTCTAGTGTTGCAAAATAGTTCAGGGAAAGGAAGGGAGGAAGAGATGAAGGAAAGAACACTCTGGAGGGTGGGTAGCTTTTTTTTATTTTTTATTTTTGTATATAATGTAGTTGCTATACTTTTATGACCAGGCAAGTGCTTAGAGATTTGCAGATTAAATTTCTGTAAGTGCTTTGGGGGTTCCCTCACATAGTCTCTTAATCTTCTAACATTAGTTGGAGAAAAACAGGTCTTGATACTTGGCATTGGCTATCCTGGAATGTCTGTACTACTCTAAGTCCCAATAAGTATATCTCTATATCTATGATTCTTAGAAAATGACACCTCAATGTTCACAGGGTGAAATTCTTAGCATTCCAGCTGTCAGAAATATAGAACAAAAAATCCCTAGGGAATAAGAGAAAAAAATCCCAGATCCAAGGACATAATTGTCCCAAGTTTCATTGAAGATTCATTCTCAATCTTATCACATATTGAAATATAGGGGAGTTGTAAAAACAAACAAGTAAACAAACAACACCCCCCCCAAAAAGCCCCACTAATGCTTGGTTTCATTCCTAGAGATTCTGGGCATCAAAAATTTAGAGAATTCAGGTGATTGGAATGTACAGTAAACTTTATGAACCACTATGTTAAATTATTTTTAAAAACTATTTCTATATGAGAGGGCCTGAAAATGTGACTCAAAACTTATTGACTCCTGTTAAATCAGTTTATGAGATGAAAGGTATAATGACTGGTTAAAGGTTAATGCTATGCAGAGCCAGGCCCCGTGCAGACAGAAATCAGAGCTGTCAGGCAGAGAGCAGGGGAGGGGGGTAATGTCCATTGCTTCCTCTTGTGTGAGTAGTAGCAGAAAATTATTACCAGTATCTCTGGGTGTTAAGCATCTGTGAAATGGTATCATGTGTACTTAGCAATGCTTTGGATATAGCGAGCATTTAATATGTATTCATTGAATAGGTGAATGCATAAATGAATAAAAGGAAGAAATGTTGAATAAGAGGAACACTCGGTGATATAATCATACTCCTAAGAACTAAAAATCACCTAGCAATTCTATAATACTTATGGACTAAAGGAGTTGAAAGTCCCATATTTCTATTCCCATTTATTCCCCTGGCATTTGTAGAAAGGCACCACATCTTTGTCATGTTGACTTTCCCTAAGCTAACACAAACGGAGATTGCCTCTCATCTCAGTACTGGTTTGAGTTCATCTATCATTTAGTTCCCTCCCAGGAAGCTAGAAGAGGGAAGTTCTTCCTTCACAGCTGTTCCAAGATCAAGAGGTTCCCAAAGTAAAATTAAACACTGAGCATTCAAGGACATGTCAAGATAAGACATGCTTCTTTTTTTAACTTTCTCAGCACTATCTTAAGTATTGCAAAGAACATTTGATGAATGAGAATTTGGGGCTATTCTTAATTTCCTTATTCACTCAAGAAGCAGGTTCCACTCTCCTCTCCCCCAAGCTTGTGTCTCTGCCTCTGCCCTGAACAGCTCTCAACTTATTTACAGAAGATGTACTTGTGCTTCGAGACAGTGGTTAGCTCCCCTACAACAATTCTGTTAGAGGGGCTTCATCTCTGGATGATATTTATACCACTTCAGGTTGAATAAAATTCTCCTTAACCTTACCAAGGGAGACAGGAAACTATGGAAATGTCTGGTTCCCATCTTCCTCTGTTTACTTGATATTGCACTTGACTGGCTTCCACTGGACTCATTATGTTCAGTATTAGGAAAAAATTTTTTTCAATTAACATTGAAGAGGATCAGACCAAAAATGAAGTGTGTCAGACTTAAGAGGATGGGGAAAAACAGGAAACAATTTTGCCTTATTATTTTTTCCTTTTGTATAGGTTTTGGTATCTTGATACAAGGCTTCTGTTTCTCTGGGTCCCCAGTACAGAATAAAAAGAAATGATAAGTGTTTGCTTCCTTTTACTTTAAAAAGGTCAAATTACTCATTTACTTTTGGAAAGGCAATATTTCCTGTCTTAAACAAAAGTAAATTTTTTTTGCATGAAAACAGGCAAAAAACTCAATGATATAACTCCTTGAGCTAATTAATTTTTTAAAAGCTATTTTTTCTGTTTATGAAACTATACCTGTTCATTGTAAAATATTTAATAACACAGAACTCTATAATATAGAAAAGGTAAATTTTCATAATTCTATTCCCAGCAATAATAGTTTACCATATATTTTAAAGTTTTTTAATATATAATCTAACATATGTAATAATAATTGCATTTTAATAAAAGCAGATTGTTTTTACATATTGCTATGCAACTTTCTTTGCCTTAGTTCACAATATATGTTATCTTTTTATCTACACTGGACTGTGTTGTATTGCCAGTTCTGGGTCACTTAATGCAACAAATATGTGTCCAGTTTTCATGCCTCAGTTGAATTCAAAACTTCACCCTCAGGTACTTGCCTGAAAAAAGATTTTGTTATCATAATTGCTTATTGGCATTTATAGAGATGATAGCTTAGTTCCATTTGGAAAGGCAGCACAAGCATTTAATGAGCACCTATCATATGCCAAATGCAAGGGTGACACAAAAATGAATAAATTGTGCTCCTGCCACAGTTCTGTGAAGGTGACAGACAGGTGTAATTACAGTCTAAAGGCTTACATTTTAGTTCAACAGGGGTCTACGTGAACTTGCTGGGTAGAATAGTGGAAGGAGAGACTCATTTTGACTGAAGGGAAGGGATGAAACATTGCAAATGAAGTACATTTTGCATTGGACTTCAAAGGATTGGATTTTGATAAGTGGATAAGGATAGGGCCCGGTGGGAACAGTAGTAGCTAAAGCATCTAATCCTTAAGATGCATTCACATGACACATTCAAGGAAATGCGAGGGTAGAGTACATGTGTAGAGGAAGGACTGGAAGGTGAAGGCCTCTGGCATTGGATGGAACAGTCACGTTGATGATTTCTGATCGAGTGGTTGTCTACATCTTTCTCACCCAGCTGTATTTTGAGATTTACTCATATTGATACATGTTGCTCTGATTCATTCATTTTCATGCCTATAAATTTTTCACTGTGCAAATGCACCAGAATTTATTTATCTCTTTTCTTGTTGATGCTGAAATGAGTATTGCTGTGTGTATGTTGTTGTATACCTGCCTGAGTTTCTTTAAGGTGTGTAGGATGGACTTGCTAGTCCATAGGGTATGGGCATCTCAACTTTGCTAGATATTGCTGGATTGATCTCCAAAGATGGACCTCAGTTGTATATTCTTGCCATGCACAACTGTGTATTCCTACAAGTTCTCACCAAATCTCAAAAGTGTCAGGCTTTAAAAATACCTGCCAATTTGAATGGCCATAAATTAATATTCTTTTATTTAAAGTTGCATTTCAGTTATTAATGAGGTTGAGCATTGCTAATAATAAGCTTATTGGTCATTCAATTTTACCTTTTAAAAATTGCCTGTATGCCACCTTTGCCCATTCTATGACTAGTTTTTTTATTTATTTGTTTTTTTTCTTATTCATTTATAGGAATTCTTTATATATTCTGAGTATAAAGAATTTTTGTATGGTTTGTAGTTACCTTCTCTCAGCCTGTGGGTTATCTTTATATTCATGTGCTATTGTACACAGCATTTTAACTTTAAAGTTGTCAAATTTGTTAACTTTTCATAGTTTATGCTTTTTAAGAAGTCATTTTAAAATCTTTTAAAAATCCAATATTTTACCTATATTTTCTTCTATATTTCTGTATCTTTGAGTATGATGTAAAATACGATGACGTTTAAACACATGAGTAATAAAAATGTCTCTAGCCTGGGCATGGAAAGTTGTATTTTTCCCCCTACTGATTTGTAATAACATTTCTAGGAAACCACAGTGTCCTATGCCTAAGAACCTGTTTTTGGAATCTCTACTGTGCTCCTCTGTTCTGTTTCTCTAAGACTGTGCTAAAGTCTCGAAGGTCAATCACTGTACTTGCATAATAACCATGCTATACAGAAGGGTGATTTTCCCAATGTTTTCATCTTGGGGAAATGTCATGTTCAAGCATGTCAGTGGTTATGGTTAAATTAAAATACATTTAGTACTGAACATGTGATCCGTAAAAGAGAGCAAACACTGTCTTATTCCCTCCAGTTCCCTCATTTTTGTATGTAAAGGAAATTAGACTCTTTGCTAAAATATCTCTTTCTCTACATTCAAGCTTTGCAAAGAGTACTTAGCATTCCTGAAGGTCACCGCTGATGAATGACTTGGAATCAGGCTATTAATATTCACAGAACATGCCTGTGCTAAGTGACATGATTGTAAAATATGCTAGAAGCCGGTCTTGTAGTGCTTTCTGGTGGCATTAAGTATTTCCAATAAAATCCCACTAAAGAATGGAGATTAGTGTCACTAGGAACAACTTTATGTATTTCATCTCACTATAATTTTATTTAAAAAATGAATCTAATGTACATAAAAACATCTGTCTTTGAGAATTGATTACATTTTTTTCATTTAATTTTTTTCTTTCTTTGCTGGTTACTTAGAAGCTTTACACCTATTTTGGACAACTGTACATTAAGGATACCTACAAATATATTCCATTATGAACTTGAATAGTTAAGCAGTTTCCACTGGCTCCCCCCAGAGATAGCTGAACTCTTAAATGCACGTTTACCTTTTCCTTCTCATGTTCTAGAATTTATTGAGGCAGCCTGGAATTTTAGGTCCAGATTGTTATTTTTTGTTATGCATTTTGTTAAAAAAATTTTAACAATAATTATTTACATAATTTTCAAGTTTACTTTATACTTTGTATATGTCTCTTCCTCAGGTTCTTTATTCTGAGTTGGATGGCTCACATCTTTAGGTGAAAATTTCAAAACAAAATTGCTAGCTATGTTACCTAACCATACAGCTTTTACATGTGGGTTGCAGGAAGTTTGTGCACCCCGATTCCACACGGACTCCTTATCAATGTGGAGATTCAGACAAGATTGGGATTCCAACCCTTCCTCCCATCATTGCCCCCCACCCCCCCAACCCCCCCCACCCCCCCACCCCCCCCACCCCGTCTCACCTCCACCTCTTCCTTCGGTTGAGGGGATTTTAGCACGAATGGGAGTGTCAAGAAAGAACTTATTTTTTTCTTCTAGTTTGGCTTCCTCTGTGCCTGTGATTAACAGTGAGGGGTGTTGCTTTTATTTAATTTTTTAGTTGCTATATATCCTGTGGAATGTACTCAAAATGTCATGCTATTGATGGGGCTCCAACTTTCCTTGCAGGGAGTGAGGGTCATACTCAGGGAAGAGCTGAAGTGCTTCCGGGATAGGGGCAAAGCTTTTACCAGCCTGGATTGGAGGTGTCAGAACTCGGATAAACCTGGAGGTAGCGCTCAGTACATACTTGTGGAAGAAATAATGCAGGAGTTCTGAATAGAGTAGGGGCTCTAGAGGGCTAACCTGTGCTAGGTTTTCCTATGTCATCTGAGCAAATACTAGCTTGTGAGAAATGCCTCAACTTATTTTTGTCACTCCCTTTGTTGACAGGTTTCCGGTTATGAATTCTTAGTGTTTTCTTTATTAATTTCATAGTGGTTTCATATCCAGCAGTTGCAGGGTTTTCAAAAACTTAAAATACAAATATCAGTTTACTTAGTAAATGTTGCTAATCAATATAGGCAACTCATAATATGAATTAATATGTGCTCACAACTGCTTAAATATTTTTAGAACACCCAGAAAGTGGTTTTAATAGCTAAATTTAATGACAAATGTTTGTAAAGATGTGATGGGCTCTTTGAAAGCATTACTGTTGAACATATACCATGGAACCCTTCCCAGTTGGAGCTTGAGGCAGTGCAAAGCCCTCTGTCAAATACAGACCTACTGCTAATTGCACACTGCTGGGGAATAAAATGGGCTGAAACTGGCATGTGTGTAATTAGTTCTCAACCACATGTTGTTGATTGTATGAGAAACTCAAAGCAAAAGGGACAAAGCTTCAGCTATGGTATTAAAATGAACACCAGCAGAATATTTCTGAACTCTCTTTTCTGAGACTACTTGAACAATATGCTTTTTTTTTTTCCTAAGCAGCTCAGAGCAAATGAATGCAGGGAACAGTCCAAGAAATGATGCTGGGGGCATGCTCATGGGATAAAGCATCTGGAATCGGGGAGACGTTCCTACTAGAAATCTAGATGGCTCAAAAATACCGTATTGTATTTCTTTAGTATTCTTCAGTGTGGAGGCTGTTAACTGCCTGATCTCAGTGTAATACCTTTTGGGGGCTCTCACACATTTCATCATCATTTTAACAAATGCATTGGGGATATAGTTGTAGAATTCATAACATTTTGTACCTGCCCTGGTGAATTTGAGTATGAGTTTCATCAACATATACACCAGTTTAGTTTTCTCTCTTCTTTGTCATAACTGTTGCTCAGACAGATTTTAAATGGCAAGAATGATTAATTGTTGACCAGAAGGAGTGTCTCAGGTGTGTGAGGCACCACACTAGGCTACAAGTTCAAATGCGGATCTTGACAACCCCTGCTCGGCCACCCTGCTGGAACCCTGAGGGATGCTGCAGGCATCCGTGTAGCTTCTTACTGTCTAGGGGTTTCACTCTGAATCCCTGCCTCCTGGTCTTTTGCCCGACTTTATCAGATCAGAATTTTGATGACTCTTTTTACTCTTTTATCTTAAGGTCCAGCTAGATTTGGTGCAGGTGGAGAGGACCTGCTTCAGTCTTCCTTTTGCCGAGATCTTTATGAAATTTTGGAGCTTACCTTTACTTGCTAGAGAGGTAAGGAAAAATACAGGGAAAAACAGAGAGACGTCTTTAATTCCCCAAATGAAAGTGGCCTGAACCTCAGTTTCTCCTCATCTGCTTCTACCCAGGTCTTCTCTGACATCCAAAAGTGGATGGGAAATACCTCTGGGCTCCATTTACCTTACCAGCCAGCTTCAGGGGAGAGAGGAGAGTCATAAAAAGAACACCATAAAAGGGAGAATTCAGAGAGGAACATAGTTCTGCAAGAAAATATTTGTCCTAATGCCTTTCCAATAAGTCGTTATGACTTAATCCAGGCTTCATGTATATGTCTCTTAAGACTCCATTTTGTCCAAGCTTTTACCTGAGCTTTTGCTCCGGGGAGGAAGAGAGAGTGAGAGGTCACTGTTGATCTTTGGAGGGACTTTTATTTCTTTTCAACAGTCCAAGCTGAGTATTCAAATTTGTAGTGAAGGACCTATACCAAGTCTATTATCTTTAATTTAATGTTAACTACCTAAAACTTCAAAACCTTAAGAGTATGATTTGCATGTAGACCGTTTACTTTGATATGGACTCTAAGCATAGGGGTGCTTGTTGCACCAGTGCTTCTGCATCTGAAAACTCTCTTCTGAGTCCACACACCCCAGAGACAGGAAGCACTCTGAAGGCCACCCTCTGAACCCTCCACAGAGAGAGCACATTGACTCTTGTGAAGGAAGTTAAAGATGCAAATACTGAACAGGAACCTCTAGAAAGGGATTTATCCATTTGGAGAAATCAATAACTCAACACCCTTCAGAAGATATCCTATTCCTAGGCCCCATTTGTCCCTGGTCCCCACAGCTTAATCAGGATTCAGTTGACTGCACTGACCACAAAGTGGCTGATCCTGGGGCTAGAGCATTACCTTGTCTGTACTGGGACGTGGTTTGGGGCAAGGTGCTCATTCCGGTGTCCAAAAGACAGCAAGCTGGCCCTCATGAAACTCCCCAGAACAGGCTGGACACGTGTATGGATGCTTTTGTGGCTGCTGATCTTTTGATGTTTGTATGAATGACAGAATTCTGTCTGAGATTTGTTTTCCTAGATAATATGCCAACCTGATAGCCAGATTATAAGAAGATAGAGATCTCATCTGTCTCTCTCCTATTGTTAGAGGCTACTTATAGCTACCCACAGGAACCAACCAATTGGGAAGCTCAAATTGGTTTTGGTCACTTTGCAGTACCAAGAAAAATATTGATAAAATGAAGCACAGCAAACACTACCAGTTCTTAATAGGATGATTATATAATTTATTTTCCAAATGGAAAAAAATTTTGACAGTGAAAAGGGGAAGGATTCATAATTAAGCCACAGCAATAGGCATAACTGAGTATACTCCAGGGATGTGTGGTCATCCAGCTTCTTGACATCCTATGTGTCTACCACTGTGGTAAATCCCATGAGTAAAAAGTAAATATGGCCCTGACTGGCGTGGTTCAGTGGGCTGGGCATTATTCTGCAAATTGAAATGTTGCTGGTTCAATTCCCAGTCAGGACACATGTCTAGGTTGTGAGCCAGGTCCCCAGTTGGGGGAGTGCCAGAGGCAACTGATGGATGTGCCTCTCCCAGCATTGACATTTCTCTCCCTCTTTTGCTTCCTTCCTTCCCCTCTCTCTAAAAATAAATAAATAAAATTAAAAAAAGATAATTATGTTTGAACTCATAGCAACAGGAGTTGGTAACCTGAAATTGACCAGCTGAATGTAATTCTTATTTTCACTGCGTTGACCTCCAAAGCTCCCATTTTCTCTACCAGATGTTTTCAGTCTAAATAGGAGGACTGAGGAACACTGTTTTCTGGGCAGTACTCTGTCCCCACCCTGGTGAAGTCTTTATTAACCTGTGAGATCTTTGCCCCAATTCATTTAGAAACATTAACTCTGTTAATAAATGGCAACAAGAATTAGAACTTAAAGTTTCTATCACAAACTCATTTCTCTAGTACTTTTAAAAGTGGGAAGATAAGGTTCTAAGACAAATAGAAAGGAAAACATTCTCCTAATATTCTTTTTGATTGTGGTGTAACTTACATAGAGTGCACAATGAATTTTTACTGCCACGTAGATCACTAGATAGAACACCCTTGACATCTCAGGATTCCGTATGCCTCCTTGGAAAGCTGATATTCAAGACTTGCTGCCAAGTTTTATATTTAGTCTCAAGCTCTTTGAATTCAGAGGCTTGGGAATCTGCTCTAACAGCAGGGATTGGTAATTCTCACCATGACTCCAAGGAAGGACGAAGGAAAGTGGGGTGGGAAGGGAGCAAACAGAGAGACAGTAGGAAGAAAGTAGAAGAGTAAGCTCTGTCCAACTCTTCTTTCTCCTCACTCTTTCCAGAAAAGATAAACAGCTAGCTGTCTGCATCTTTAATACCATGCTTTCAAAAAAATTTAAAAAAAGAAGGAACATAAGTTATTGAGTATTCACCATGAGCCTGGGAGCCAGGCGTCATGCGGATGCTTTATGGACATTATGTCACCAAACCTTCACAACCCACCCTACAAAATGCAAGCATTATCACTGTCCCCATTTTACACCTGGGGAATCTGTAAGTTCCAGAAATGTTCACTGGTTTCCTCTAAATCATGCAGCTTCTAAGTGTTGGAATCAGGATTCAAATATTTTCTGCCACCATGACAGTCTTCTGCTGGCCCCATCAATGCTCTTCCAGGGAAAACTTCTCATCTGTAAAATAAACAGTGGACTTAACATGGGTTGAAGAACTAGACTGGCAAAGATTTTTCTCCAGTTGGTTGCACTGGTTTGCAGTTTACAGCTAGTTAGGCAGATGGGGAAGATGGGAAAAGGGGGAGGGCAAAGCTAGTATCAGTCAGCCTTGCCTTCACATACACACATATGTATTTTTTTGAGAGTATGTTTTTTAAAGCTGGGGACAGTGAACCAGGAAGGGCTTAGGATAGAGGAAGCAACAGGAGGGAGCCTAGGCGGCGGTGCTTTAGCTCCCTGAGAAGTCAGTGAGTGACAGAAGTGAGCCAAGGCAGGGATGCTGTTGGCTCACTGAAGGGACCTCCGAGACAGGGTCCGAGGATGAGTTGTCGCCCATTGCTACCCTGGTTGTAAGTCTCTTGGGTACCCTTAGAGTTTAGGAGATGCTTGCTTGTGGGAGAAGAAGGGTGGGGGCATGCTCACAGGAGGGAGAGCATCTAGTTTTTTATATTTGTGGCAGCAATATATTAACTCGCAAAAAGAAGCTGCTTCATGTCAGTACTGAATCAACTAACTATGGGAGAAGAGTTCTAGGGAAACCAGAACAATGTCATTTGTAGTTATTCAAGGTTGGAGATTTCTTCTGCTATTAGGAATTCCAAGAGGTGTCTACACAGGAAAGTAAAAAGAGTGAGATGAGCCCATTGTCTGGAGATGTAAGAGCATATATATGTGAACCCCGTATAAAACTGTAGTTCTGTAGGTCAGAAAGAGTAGAATGTCAGCAGGGTAAGATGATTCAACCGAATATTTCTGCAGTCAAAGAATATTTGTGATTTGAGTAGCAGCTCTCTTCAAAGGTAAAATTAGGTGTTATTCTTTAATTCTAAACTTATTCTTTCTTTATAAACAAAGCCAGTCTATTTGCTTGGCCTTTATATCTTGTTCTTAAAGAATACCCATTTCACTATAAAAAAAATCACATTGTGTACTCTCTGGGGAAGACTTCATTAACTTATATCTAAAGAGAGACCACTTTCAGTATGTCAAGACAAAGAGATGCCCCTGCGATGTTGGGGAACAGCTGCAGGACGGGTGTGCTGGACGCCGGGCGTCCCTCAGGGCGGACGTGGCATGTGGCGCTTCTACTTGAGGAAGCTTCTCTCAGTGATGAGGCAGGATGGGCTTTGCCAGTGAGAAAGTGCCAGGCCTTAAAACGGGAGCAAAGGGACTTGGGGACCAAAATAAAACTAAAGCAAATGGTGGAAACATGCTCAACTCCTTAATTTGTCTGATTAGAGCCAACAGGCGTCAGCGTGTAGAACATTTGCTCCCGTCCCAAATGCCACTGAAGCAGCAGTGGAACTATTTCTAGGTTTAGCTCCAGATTGATGGGGGATGAACTAACAGTGGATTTGGTTTCAGCCCGGAGTCGCTGTGACATGGTGACAGACTGCAGCCGCTGCAGAAGTCTGTGGGCGAGTGTCCTCCAGAGCACATACCTGCCCGGAGGAGATGCCTCGGTCCTGGAGGAACAAACAGTCTTCTAACCCAATCCCAGCCCAGCCCCAACTCCTACCCTTTGTTACTTGGCTGTATTGTTATAATACAGGTGCCTGTCTGCTTTGACTTCAGAGATTTGAGTAAAGTTCACTTAATTTGTAGTAGGCTGGCTTAATGTTTAATCTTTGCCTCTTAAGATTGCACTGTGTTGCTGTAGAGGGTACAAAAGAAGGACAAAGCTATCTTTTACTGCTCTGGGATCTGGGATAGTGGTTGCCAGTAAGAGAGAAACATAGAAGACTGTTCTAAGGCAGTGCATAGAATTCCTGACAACGCTGACCTTCCTCAAATCAGTAGGTCTGTGCCTCCTCTTCCTCTCCATCCCATGGATCTGCCACTAGCTGTTGTGTGTCCTTGAATTACTTAACTTCTTTGAGATGATTTACTCATTTGCAGAAGGAAACACTTGAACATCTCTAAGAATCTTAAAGTGCTAACATGCTATGAGTGGAAATGGAAGAGCACCTTTAAAGATTAAAGGGGCTGTATAGACAATTGTTATGTACAAATCCTCCCACATCAGCCCTTTCAAACTCTGCTGTTAGGTGACTGATCAGTGTCCTCAATTCTGATTTACAGAAGTGGGGTTATTTTTTTAATAATTTAATGGAAATGTTTACGGAGAGCTTGTGCTGGGTACAGAAGCTTACCCAGCTTTGTTGGAAGTGACTCATGTGATTTAGGGGACCCTCTTTACAAAAAGGCAATTACAGATACAGACAGGTGCAAAAGTGAATATTTATTTAGACTGAAAAGAGAAATCATAGTAAGTCCCTGGAGGCTTAGAGATTTAAATTCTTTGCTTCTGAGTTCTCTTTAGGCAATTTACTAGAATTGCTTACATGGAGATTCTTCTATCTGAAATCTGGCTTCTCCTTGTCATCTGGATAGAACATTCTAGAGCTCCCAGCAACTCCTAGCACTCAACAAGGCCTGTGTGAGTGAGCAGCTGTGATGTTTAAGTTTCATGATGCTTCAAGCTAAATCTGCCTCTAAGTTCTTTAGGGAATCGAGATACAGATGATAGAACCCCCAGTCTCAAGGAGATGACAGTGGATGGGAGCGATGAGACTTCCCAAGAGAGAGTTACCTGCTGCTGTTCATCTGCCTGGAATAGTTCCTCAGTCCAGGAACAGGGGTCAAACGATGATGATTACTTATTTTGTTTAAATGTTTAACTTTGAAATATATTTAGACGGACAGAAAGGTTGCAAAGACAGTATGTACAGTGACTATATGTTCACCTCCTTTAACATCTACATCTTCCAGTGTACAATTACTGACACCAGGAAATTCACACTCTTACAATACTGTTAGAGAAGCTACAGACTTTGTTTAGATTTTATCAGTTTTCACCCAAATTTCCACCACTAATCCATTTCTGTTCTGGACCCACATTGCATTCAACTGTCGTGTCTCCCCAGTCTCTTCCTGTCTGTGATGCCCTGTGGTCTCCCTTTTACTTGTATAACTTTGACCCATTTCAGTGCACCATACAGGTATTTTTTAAAGACTGTTTCTCAAGTTGTGTTGTTCGATGTTTGCTAATGATTAGACTGCGATTACGTATTTTTTGGCAAGAATACTGGAGAAGTGATACTGTGCTCCTGGACCATAATCCATTACTATTAGTTATTTCTTGCTGAATTAGGAGCTGCTTCAGGCCAGATCCTGTGTCAGTTCAACACTCCCTCAACCTCTCTCTAGCATTTCTTTACTTTGTGGCACCAAAAGGTGTTCCAAACTCATCTAACTCATCTGGAATCAGTCACTTCCCCAGGAAGCCTCCCATTGAGTCTTTTGGATTACTGTGTTCTGCTCTTTGTGCCCAAATTCCTGGCTCGTTATTTCCTGGGTAGGTTATTTCCTAAAGCAACTCAAATACATGGAGTATCAGCCACTAAGAGTGGGCCTGTGCATTCCTTTTCTAAACCACGATTGTAAAAGCAGCAGGGTGTGAGTTCTGGTCACACTGTCAAGGACTGAGTGTGCTGAAGGACTTCCAAGTAAGCCTCTCAAGGCAGGTGCTAAAGGAGTAGGTCATCCTTGACATTCTCCTCCCCTCATCTCCTGGGTCCAACTGGCCCTCACTTGTCAGTTCTCTCAAGTGCATCCCCTCTGCTCATTCTCACTGCCACTTCTTGGGCTCTGGTCCTTCCCAAGGCTTTCCTAGGACAATGTTCAGCCTCCTCTTGGTTTCCCTGCCTCTAGACTTTCTTTTCTCCAACCCATCTTCCTGGTGGATACATAAGTATCTTTCTATTTGCAAATCCAGCCTGATCATTTCACTTTGTCGAATGTAGAGAAGAGGAAGTTTTTTCTACATTTTCAACCTCTCATCAGTGATTCGGCTCCCTAATATTGACATAAATTGTTCATAAACCTTAGTGTTAATCAGAATTAGCTGAGCACTTGTTAAAACATAGACTGATAGGTTCCACCCCCAGATTTCAGAGTCAGCAGGTCTGGGATGGAGTCTGAGAAGATGCACCTCCAGCAAGTTCCCAGGTGATACTGGTGATGCTGGTTTAGGTAACCAATGGCAAACAACAGAATATCCACACTGCTGAACAAGAAACCCAAGAGCCCTAGAAGGACTGTCTCTTCTGCAGTCCAATAGTCCTTGATAATACCAGAAAAATGGCAGCTTGGCTTAGAGTTAGTTGTTTACTCATTTGATTCCCCCAGTAGTTTAAGAGTTTCCTAACAGCAGTGCCAAAGTCTTCCTCGGTGTGGGCTCCCCAGCACCCAGCCCTCATATGGCATTGGAACAGAATGGGCACTGATAACATGTTGTTGAATGAAACACAACGGTTTCAAGGAAGGTGGTATGCTTTTTAATGCTAAAGAAAGTAATGAAGAGTTTACATGAACACCTCAAGATTTATTACTGTTACATTATGGGTAAAAAGGACATTTTAAGTAGGACTGTAAACTAAGATAGGAAATGAGCCCAATGACTTGGGGACCCTAATCAGTTGTGTAAACCAGGTCGTTGGAAGCAGGGTCCTCTCACAAGCCCGGCAACATGGCATGAAGCGAAGCAGGGGCTTGGCGGTTCTGCTGTGATCGAGATGATGGCTAATTCAGTCCCCTTGCCTGCCCATGCTGTTAGTCAGCTAATGAAGAAATAGCCAGTTTCCTTCTGCATCCTCCTTTTGCTACCAACACGTGCTGGCTGCCACGGTGACTGCGCATCACACCCATTTGCTTCACGTTGGAATCGGAGCTCTTCATTGGCCTCGGGTGGTCGTGAAATAGACGCGGCGGGCTGTGAACATGGGTGATAAACAATCACACACTGATTTTCACTAAGTTCAAGCTGACACCAAGCATTCTCTCGTTGTCGGATGCACCACTAAATTTTGTTATTAGGTGTACTAATAAAGAAGCACATATACCACGCACACATTTAAAACTACTTTGATATCTACATGCCAATATAATTGATTTCTTTTGTAATCCTACATATAAGAGTTATTCACATATATAAAACAAAAATCCTATGTACTTTATTTTATATATTAAAGCATTATTCTGATAAGGGATCCATAGCCTTCACCTGGCTGTTAAAAGGCCTGTGACCCCAGAAAGGTTAATTGGCCCATTGTAGAAGGTAAGCTTAGGACTGAATTTTGTTGATATCTATTTACAGCATAAATTTGGTAGGATAATTTTTATTTTATTTTTTAAAAGATTTTATTTATTTCTAGAGCGAGGGGAAGGGAGGGATAGAGAGAGGGAGAGAAACATCAATGTGTGGTTGCCTCTTGCACACCCCCACCAGGGACATGGCCTGCAACCCAGGCACATGCCCTCATTGAGAATCAAACCAGTGACCCTTTGGTTCGCACGCCAGCACTCAAGTGAACCAAAACCCCAAGCCACACCAGCCAGGGTACTAGGTGAATTTTTAAAAAGCAGTAGTAAAAATTCAAGTTTACTGTGGATGCTCCAATTTCCCTATTAGGAGTTCATAAAATAATAGAATGGTTAATGAGTTGTGGCAGAGTGTTTTTCTTCTATTATTGTATACAAACTGCAAGTGAAAGATACTTTGATTTCTTGGGCTACATGCTCACAGTGCAGTAATAGTTAAACTAATTTCTGATATGTCTCATCTCATTATACATCTATGCAGTAGTCTCTTTCAATTTTAAATTGAGCTTCAGGGAAGATTAAATACTTAGGTATTCCAGTTTGTATAAAATTTCCAGATCCACTCAAATTAGACTTCCTCTGTCTAAATGACCCTAATCATTCTAATTTAACTAGATGAAGCTTATTTCCTTTCGACAGAGCCTGTCATGTTGAATCTCACCCATGGAGATGAATAGCATGCCAAATGGGTAGTAAGTATTCCAGATGTTGCCTTGCCACTTCCCTGCAAAGTTATTAATAAAGTCAGTTGCTTCTTGTCTTTCTTTTTAATCCTCTAATATTGCTGGGAATATAAACTTCCTTTCTCCTCATTAAGACATGGTAATTTAAAAGTACAGTCCACAGGCTGCTGCAGAGGGAGGTGATTTTTATAAAAGTACCTATGCGTGGTAAAGCATACAACGGGGACCCGTGAGGCAGTCGGAGGCTTGGTGGGACTGTGGATGGGAGAGAGTGGAGGAGGACATGGAGAAGATTGTGACAGAGCTTTGAGTTTGAGGGTGTGTTGTGTGTGTGTGTGGCAGGGGGGAGGGTGGAGGGAACTGAATAGCAAAAGAGCCATTTTCTTTCCTTTGGGCTGGAAATAAGAATACACATGGGAATGGCTACCACAGCAGCTACTTGGTTAAAATGACCCCACCCCAGCTGGGGTGCCGCAGGAAGCTTGAAGGCCTCTTGAATCACCTTCAGTCTGCAGCTTTGCCCTGTCCCTGCGGCAGTGGGAGCGACGTCTAGGCACCGAGCACATGCCGAGGTCCTCTGGTCAAATTTCGCATCTCTGCCCTTGTGGCCCTGAAAGGAAGGTGTGTGTTCGCAGTGCAGAGGGACCCTGGAGGGGGACAGGAGCCTGGAGACACAGAACCCAGCAGATACAAGGCCTGATCGAGGGACACTCTTCTAGACAAAAATGCACCTTTTCAGGCATCCTGGAAAAAGCTACATTTTCTTTGGTATGAACAAAAGAGACATTTGGAACTGGGAAAAACCTAATCATGTTAATGATAATTACAAGAATTTTCCAGTGTGATGGCTTAACCTGTCTCTTTCAAAACACTTTAGGCTGGGTGAATTTTAAGTGAATTTTCCTTCAATAAAAAACAAAAAACATAACACTTTGAGTTCCCTTTTATCTTGTCCTCTCTCCTTTTAAAACCACAGAATGGCTTTTGTGTTTTCTAAAAGCACAAAAGTATGGTTTAATATTACTCCTTAGAAAGAAGAGGGATCTAAATAATTGGTATAAAGTGAAGAAATAAACTTCCGGTCTTCAGAAAATAGTCTCCCCTGGCATCATAAATAACACACATTGAAATAATCTTATATATCCAGTCTTGCACTCCCCTCTTCTCCTGTGACTTTGGCTCTGGTTAACAATAACCTGACATCCAGTTTAAATTGCTTTAAACTTTGAAGTGGAAGGAACTGATTAACCATTAACACCATGTTTGATTTGAAGTTACTACTTCTAGCATTGCCAATATGTTTGAATGCTTATGTGGATTTTTTGATGTAGATACCATTTCCTCAAGTGTCAACAGAGAAATACTATTCTCGATGCAAGTATTTTCCTTCCCATCATCGTTATTAATTTTTCAAGTTCATTAATGATTGAAATGATTAAACTGAGCTCTACTGACATCTGGTGGACAAAAATCCGTTTTTCTTTATACCACCAACTCAGTAATGCTCCAGTTTTGCTAACTAGATGGTTACTATTAATTAAGGCAATCAATCCAAGCTGTACTAAATGAAATAGAAAATAGAACTAAGCTAAACGTAAGATCACTAATCAGCATGGAATAAACCGAAGTAAAGGTTTCTATGTCCATTGCTCCGGCTGGGAGGACCACATTTCCATTTGGTGTAATTTACACACGTTTTCTGAGCGCCCTCTATGCACTGGACACTGCACATACACGGTGGGGGAGGGGAGTGGGGGGGCGGCACTTGGACAGGGCTCCTCCTTACTGCAAGGAGCAGAGGGTCTGGTGGGGAAGACATACATCTAGACATATTATTTCAGAAAGTATTCTATCCATGAGGCCTCCTTCTTCCATAGCAAGATGTGGTGCTGCACTCGTTGTTCCAAGATCATCTTTGTGGAGGGAATAAACCTGAGCGGTTTCATTTTGTCCCTTGGGCAAGGCGTAGTTTTACTCTGTACTGGGGATTTTTCACGGGCCTCCCAATGTGTGCGTGCGTGTGTTCCAAAATACAACAAGAAAAGAGTAAATTGTAAATTACCTGTCTACAGAACATGTGATGTTAACCTCACTCTTTTTATTTTAACTCATTAATTTTTTTTCTTTTTTTAATTCAGTGGGTCTCAAGCTCGACTGTGTTCTGAATCACCGGGAAGCCCATTAAAGCTGATTGCTGGCCCCCACCACCCGAGTTTCTGACTTAGTAGATCCTGAGCGGGCCCTACATTTTGCATTCCTAACAAGTTCCAAGTCATGCTAATTTAATGCCGCTGCTCCAGAAGCTGCACTTTGAGAACCAATAGACTCAGAATGTTAATCCACCTTATTGGCTTGAGCACCCAGTTAGCTGGTAGCTGAATTAGGAAACTCAGCTGAAGGGGCAACTTGCAGACATGAGTGGTAGAAAAGATGATAAAACTGGCTTTCTAAAAAGAAAACAGAAGAAAAGCCAAACTTACAAGATGGTCTTTTAATTCATTTTAATAAATGTGACTACAACTAACTGTTTTCAACTGGGCAGGTGAGACCGTGTAAAATATAAAACAGCACATGCTATGCATTCACTGTTTAAATGGGGCAGAAAGGGCTTTGGTTACGTGAGCCATTTAAACATGGATGGATTCCTAGTACAGAGCACCCGGTACTTACATGAACAGGAGTAGGACCACACTCATATTGTAACAGGGTGCAGCCAAGAGGGGCCCCCAAATAGGGATCTGGAATGGGGTTCAGAACTCAGGGTGTTCAGGAAATATTAGGATGTCCTCACATTCCCACCCTCCACACAGGTGTGGGTTGGGGGAAGGAACAAATGGAACAGGGCCATTGAGAGCTGCTTTGTATAGCAACAGCTTTGCAGCTAACCTCTGGTGTGGTCATTTAACATAGATATGTTAAATAGCTGTGGCCATGCTCTGAGTCAGGGGAATAGAAGTAACTCCCCCCCAACAGGGAACTGGGAGGAGATCCCCCAAGTTACAGCACCTGCATGGGAGCTTGGAGATGATTGGCTCCATGACATGGGGCCACGCCTGCCCAGACTCATGATGGCAGCCCAGTAAAGCTGGAAGGATATGAGTGCTGGCAGGTGTAACTGATTGTAGGAGGAGTCCGAAATGGGGCCGCAGAGGAAGATTGGTGTGGGGATTTAAACCCAGACACGGCAGCCATAGTGGAGGGAGAACTATGTGGCTTTGGCAGAGTGGAGACTCCCATGGCCATTGTGCAGAGAGGACCATGTGGCTGGGGCAGTGGAGAAAGAACCATATGCTGTTTTGGCTGAGTGGGGACTCCCGTGGCCCTGGGAGAAAGAACCTTGAGGCTTTGCCAGAGTGGGGACCCCTGCAGCTTTGGAAGGGGGAACCACCACCCGGCTTTAACAGAGATCTTGGAGACACAGCTGGTGGTGCCAGGAACTGAGGGAGGCCTACCAGCTGAGGATTACTGGGAAGAACCGGGGGCTGCCTGTGCCATGGACCTCTATTTCCTTTCCTGAGATACGGTACCCCAGACTGGGCAAAGGGGGGAAGGAAGGATTGTGTGTGTTTGTGGGTGTTTTAAGGGACTTTGGGATTTTGATGAAGACATTAGGTCACTACTTTAAGTTTGGATAGCATTAAATAAACATTTTGTTTCCTTTTCATGAATCTCTGGCATTGAGAGACGTCTTTTCTCTGGCGGCAGACATAACGAAACTGGGGGGTTCCTAAGGGTAATAGTATATCATCCCAGGCCCCCCCTTGTTGCTCTGTAACGATATCAACCTTTCAATTTAGGAGAACTAATGGGCTTTTTCTATCTCCAGTGAAATTTTAAGCTTCCTAGGTCAGCCCTGTTCTAGGCACTGATGTGTCCCTGGGTAAATGACCTCTGAGACAGCACAGCCCCGTGTCACTTTATGAAATTCTCATTCAGAGAACATGGCAATTAGCTGATGGCAATTAGGAAAAATGATGCTGCTACTGTGCATTTACTACTTGGAACCTGCTAGGAAAAAATATGGAAAAAAGAATGAGAGTGATCTGCTTTTGGGCTTTAAAAAATCCTTTAAAAAGTTGGCTGGCTAACAATGCAATGTCTCCTTATAAATTCCAAACAAGGGGCAGAGGGTCTAATTTTCCTCATAGAAGCCTTGATGACTCAAATTAACTCTTTAGTATAGATAGATTCCATATGATTCTCATATTATCATAAGGATATAACTCCTTGGATTGAAAAAGTTTCTAAATTCTTGGTAATTTTCCCATTAAAAAAACTATAAACACATGTTCGTTCTGAGGCCATTTCTTTCACTTGCTACCATGACCGCCACAGAAAACGCGTCACCTCAAGGCCGGGCCCCTTGACATCCTGTGGAACTGTATTTCATCGGAAATCAGGACACCAGTCATTCCAGCTCTGTTGTGCTCTGCTCTTTGGTTCGCATCCATTGATCCTTCCAACTTTATCCGCCAGCTCCCGACCCTCCGTCCTTCTCCCCTTGAGTCTGGATTCCAGTGCTGGGCTACCTGGTCCCATCAGACCTACAGTAAGATCTGTGGACAACAGCATGGGTGTTGTCTGGGAGCTTGTTTGAAATGCAGACTTTCAGGCCCCACTACACCAGCGTTTTAGAATTAGTGTGATGAGATCCCAGGCAATCTGTATGCTCACGTGATTGAGAAGCCCTAACCTCAATGTTTTTGTTTTTTAAACTCTCATATACTTCTATATTTCTTCTTCCATTACTCACCTAAAGCCAGTCCTGGTGAGGTTCCATGTCACATCAAAATTACTTGTTCATATTTATCTCCAGATTTAAAGTCTTTTGTGAGGCAGGTATTATCTTTTCCTAGTATTTGCTAGATGCTGTACTTAGGATATTCTAGCAGCAGTTCATATTGTTTGGGTTGAAGTTCTTCAGGTAAATTACTATGTAGGCCATGAACCAGTTATTAAGGTGCTAATGACTAACAGCAGATTGATGAACTATTCTTCCAAAACATTTGCATTTTAACAGGATTCCTGAAGGAAATGAATTTAACCTAAATCATTAATAATGCTAATGGTAGGAGTTTTTGAGAAGTCAACTGAGTGGAAATGGTTTGGGGAGCAAGTGACGTTTTGTCCTCAAATTTCCCTTCACCTCGCCCATCTCTACTGTGGTCCAACTGAAAGAACTCTCAGTGCTTCTGGGCTGGCTGAGTGGCTTTTTACATGTCTTCTCCCTGCAGGACTATTAACTCCAGTATCTCCAAATACAGCCCCAAACCACAGGTCCTGTTTGGGAAGATAGAAGGACACAAGTTCTGGGCACTCTTGAAACTTGCCTTTCATAAGTTATAGGAGCAAAAGTAGGGGATGGTTAAGAGGAAGGTTAGAATACATTTCCTTGCAATTGCTCATCTCATCGTTGTCTTCTTTACCAGACGGTGAGATCGGTGCAGGGAAGTCTATTCAAGCACACGTGCCCCCACACCCCTCGGGCACCTTGCACACAAACGTGTGTGTTTAGTGAATTGAGGGGATGCTGTGGTTTGAAAGAATGGCTCACGGCATGATTCAGACCCATGGTGAGTCTGCAACCACGCAGACAGTGCCAGCAGTTTGGATCATACCGGCAAGGGGGTACGTGTTCATCCCTGACTGTGGAGTCCTGAGACATCAATGTTGACCATCACCTTTCACAGTGAGCCACATCAGGATTCTGGTGGGCAGAGGGGGGGAATGACAAATGCCTTTCTTCATAATCCAACTCCATCAGAGAAATTAGGCAACTGTGACACTACTTTATAAATGAATTTATCAAGAATTTTGCCTTCCCCTGCATAATGACTATGGACCTCACAAATGCTTTCTCTAATACTTATTTGTAGAGCGATAGAACATTAGCTGCGGATTTAATGTCACCATGGTTGTAATTTGCATGCGGTTGAAAGGTTAACATAATGCAGAAATGTGAAATTAAACCGGTTCACTATGAGCGGTGGTGCTGCTAAGATCCATTTCTCTGTTCTCATTATTTCACCTCTTGGTTTATTGTGTTTGCTGCTTTCTCTCATTACTCACAAAATTGTCAAATAAGTCCCCAAGGATGTACTCGCACAGGCTTCTGGAAAACAGTGTTTCAGTAGTTTACATAATGGGCCCGATGAAGCCAACGTGTTCTCCATTGTAAAGAAGCCAAGGTTCTCTCCCTTTGTGTTTTGACCCTCAGCTTTAGAAGGGAGAGGGTGAGTCTGGATGAGAAACAGAATGAGCAAGCAAGTTATCAAGGGACTGACTGTTAGGCTCTTCTTAGTTTAAATAATGCTTACCGGAGTGAATTCATGAGACTTTTAATAACACTGGCTCCATAGCAAGAACTATCTAGGGAAGAAGAAATGACACAAATGTTATTATTCTATTCAGGGTGTATGAGGAGAAGGAAGGAGGTGAAGGTCTCCTGTAATGCAAAGTTAGGGGGAAGAATCAAACTACTACCACTGTGAAGTCGCAGGAGACAAATTACTTCTTTAGGTTTTGTTTGTTCATGAAATTACAACTGGGGTGCAACTTAATGTGTTGGTTGTTTTTGTTCTTCTGGTAGGAAGATGAGCCGGGAGTGGTAAAGTGGGGAACAGCACCAGCTGGCCTTACCAGTTGAAATGCAGCTCGTGGAGAGGAAGTGGGAATGCGCCAGGCATCACTGTAGAGCCTCTGGGTGGCCTCTGCCCACATCTAACGATGTGATACCACCATCTACACCTTCATTCAGTCAAAGACGTGAAGTCAAGGTGTGAATTTATCTTTTAGTATTATGAGTCATTCACACAATAGACCTTGGGTATCAAGGGCATTTTAATCATATGCACCCGATGACAAATTCTAATTCAGGGATGAAAACAATTATTATAATTTGGCAGATCTCTGTTGTGCCAAATGACACCACATTGCTATGTCACGGAAGTAAGTGATACCAAATCATGCCAGGTGATTCGGCAGAAGTCCTTTCCAACCTCTGCACATATATTTTATAATTCTGCCACATTTTACACTTGATCTTAGCCAAAAGGCTGAGAAGCGATAATTATGCCATATTTTACCTCTCCCTCTATTCCAAGTTCCTTTCAGAATTGGTCAGCAGGGAAATCAATTTGTAGAATGAGGCCTTTAGTTATGATTAACCACAGGGTGGATTCTCATGTGTATTACACACTGCTCTGCTTGAAGCCTTGTAGATTTCTCCTAATTCTATAATGATTGGATTAAAAATATTTTCCTCCAATACATCTCTGTTTTCTGAAAGTATTGCAAATCTTGTCTGACCAACAGTGAAGAAAAAGTCAGACACAAACACTAGGGAATACATGTATTGAGAAGAAGCCTTCATTTAAACCAAAGCAAACAAAAAAAACCACATGACTATATACAGTCTTAATAAAATTTTATTGAGAACCAGTAAGTTAAATCCTTTACAGAACATAGAAATACATATGATCCCAGCCCTTCCCAATAAATGGCAATATACCACTAGGGTGGGTTCCCTGAATACCCCCAACAATTTTGTTTTATATCTATAGTGGAGAAACAGCTCTATAGCTTAGCTATACAGAAATGGGGTGCTCTGACCTTTTAGGGGAAGCAGAAGGGGAATCAATTCAGTATGAGTACCAAGGACAACAGATGAGTTCTAGCAGCCAAACGAGTAAATGAATAAATGTCCACTCTTCACATTTTGCATTTCAAAATCCGCCAGTACAAGGCAGGACATCGTAAGATCAGACAGAAATTAACCTGAGGACTTAGGAGCAGAGGATCTCTGTCCACTCAGTTACATAGGGAAGTGGTAACAAGGAGAGAAAACAGCTTTGGATCCACTTCCACCTAACACTCCATCTCCCATGAAGGCATCCAATGCCAAATAACTGGAGTTGACATCACAGATGAAAACGGAGACAAATAATGCTGAGGGTTAAAGACTGACAACTTGGATGAGACCGAAGCCCAATGGGGTTGATGACAATAGTTGTGATGACATTAACATTTTTTTCATGATGAAGAGTTACCTCCTGCAACTTGCCATCACTGCAGGACCAGAAACACAGGCAGGATAAATGACCACTCTGCAGCAAGCCCTTCCGGTGGGACTCTAGGCTTCTCGCGGACATGAGAGACACTACTGAATTTTCTGGGAGGCAACTTTTGGGATGGTTTTTTACCAAAACCAAAAATATACAGGGGAAAATGATTCCTCTTCCTTTTAAAACTAAGAAAATTAGTGTAGAAGTTTCTTTCAGTTTCTAGCACGGTGTTAGGGTACTGGTCTTAGTTCATGGCATTTGTGCAAGTTTAAAATACTATCAAACTTTCTTTTCTCTTAAGCATAAAAAAAGAGGCGCATATCAATTCTGTCAATTTTATAAGTCCTAAAAAGCACCCTTCCCCCCAAGAAGTGGTACCTGAATTGTGTTTGTATTGATAAATTTCACAATGGATAAAAGGAGCCAGACTGTAATTTAAGTATTAACAAAAATCTTATTCAAAATGTTCTCTCTGTCTTGAAGTCTTCCTGGGTTAAATTAATCACGGCATTTGGAGAAGCACTGTGATCAAGTCCCGGGCTAGGAGAAAATGTGTTTTATTCTGTTTCCCTTAGTTAGTAACTCTAATTGCACAGGAGAGTAAGACATTTAACTAAACCAAATGGGCTTTATTCTTTCAAGTTGCACACCCAGCCAAAGGCAAATTAGCTTTACTGAGAATGCTGACACCACTGATCTGCAACGTTCAGGAGAAAGGCAGCATCGCGGAAGCCTGCGGCACAAGGTGGTCCAGACTAGCACAAGTCACAGAGGACAAGCTAATCGGAGGATCTGAGCAGTGGGCTGTTGTTTTAGATCTATGGCCGGTAGCCTTTAAAGGGTCAGACAATTTCCAATAATATTAGCTATTTTGGTGCTAAGTGGAAAATAACAGGGGGCTGCTACCCACAGGGACCAGAGCATACCTGGTGGGGGTCTGGTTCATAGCCTCAGGACAAAGCAGCATGTTCTTAGGATGGAGGGAGCCGTGAGATGGGAGCATTTAACATTCTTAGACCTGTTTTGTTTTTTTTTAAGCTACAAAATGTTCTAAAAGCAGTCAAAATGTAGAAAAACAAAACCTGCCTGGGAAAGTAAGTGATGGAATGAGGGGGAATAGAAGCTGATGACTCAAAATATTTGTACAGATTTGAAGTGCCAGGGATTCTACTTCCACTATATAAATACCCAGATCTGAGGGCTCAGAGACTGATGAACGTTAAGCCTCACACATGCAAAGAGGCAGGACCCATTAGTTCTAAGCACGATTACTGATTTCTATCAAACGTTTAGTGTTTTTTTCCCCCCTCAAGTTAATGGCTTTATACATAGCACACTCCCTCCTTTTAAACAGAAGTGGAGTGCGGAATTACCCAGCGAAAGGCCAGTGTCCAGACAGAGCGTCAGCAAGGAAAACGTGGCTTGCCCCAAACAGCCAGCACAAAAGCGGAGTCACTGCCGACTGAGTAAAACACAAGCCAGAGTCCCGGTCCGTTGGACGGGGTGGACGCAGATCCTCAGTTACAACACAGTCGCACCCAGGACACTGGATTCCTGGTCTTACTCTAATTCTTCAGAACAAACAAGTTTAAATAAATAGGTATAAAATACACTAGCTTATTTTAGAAAAAACAATGAACTTATTGTTAGCTTATCTAGAACGAAACATCAAATCAGAATCTTCACAACAACCACTGCATTTTAGAAATTTTTGAAGAAAATGTTGGCTACAGCCTGGGTGCTTTACTAATAAAAAGAGGCAAATTTCAAAGTATGTTTATCTCCAGTTTAAATAAGCACTGTGAATTTAAGCAATGGTGTTTAGGTCCCTGAACTAGTTTGTAACTCTTGCAATTTTTGTCCTGGAAGCACAGAGTTATATTTTTGTCCCCTTTCATAATCAACCACAGAGAAAAGCGAAGTCATAAAACTGTACTGTTGGACAGAAAATACTAAAGAGCGGAGGTAGAGGGCAGTGTCTGACAACACGATATATTCATCTTTCCTTACCTACATTTAGTTTCTTTTAAACATGTTTAGAACAGTAACAGACAGTTATATTCATAAGCTTAAATAAGAATAAGGTTTCCTCCAACTTGTAAAACATATATACATATATGCCCTCAAAATACCGTCTATATTGCCCAACTTCCTTTTTGGAAGAAAGTGAAGTTAAAGTTAAAAGATTTTCTTGGATATTTTAAAATAAAAGCAAATGATAAAGAAAAGGAAGTGAACTAAAGACGAATTATGACAAAAAAAATAAACTAAATGAAGCACACAGTTTGACTCTGTTTCCTTGAAAGCAGCGACAGCACTTGGCTCAGGGCCGATGCCCAGACAGGGTCATGCAGTGCGGGGCAGGGGCAGGGGCGGGCTTCCCTCTATAGTTCAAATGCAGGGAACCTGGCTTTGCAGGGCACCAGGAGGTCAGCCAGGAAGTATATTGTTCCAGCCATTCCTGAGGGAAGAGGAGGAGACCAAAGTTAGTATACCAGTGACTCCATCTTAGAGAGCAGCTTTATTGTGCACTATCAACAGTGCAATATTAACGGCAATGATTTAAATGAAGTGGGCATCTATCTATATTCATATTCCTTGCAGTTAATTATTAGAGGAGAACACTACCGAGGTGTTCAGCTACTTCATCCAGGTGGAAGACAGGAGGAGAGTGGAGCCAGACAAGTTCAAGGCACAGCCTGTCATTTACCCTATGTGAGCACCATGGGCCACTCACTGGTCCGAGTCTCAGTCTTCTCCTCTGTGACGTGAGGATAATGACTGCATGTTTTTGCTGAGACGATTTATGGCAGCACCTGCAAAATGCCCAGCACATGCCTGGCTCCATAATGGCGGACCCCATTATGATTATTAGTATTAGGTCTGTGGTAGTCCATGTGCTAACTGATTTTTAATATTGAGTTGCTGTATCAGGAAATAAGGAAGCAGTGTAAGAAATGATTATACAATTAATTGTTGGTAAAACTCCAATTTAAATAGATTAACCACCAAGCAGAAAAGTAGATGCTGAAGGCAAGTAAGTAGTGAATGAAAAATACCTTCGAAGAGGGAGAAGGGGGTGTCTGGAGTTCTGCATCCATGTTCTCCATAATCTAAGCACCATTCAGCAAACTGAAATGGAGACCAAGTTAAATTATTGTTGTGATTTCTTCCAAAGACCCCCAAAAGTTGATAGAGACTGTCTGTAAGAATTATCCTACAGAGTCAAACACTCTCTTCAAGGCAGAGAAAAGAGGTTAGTGCAGAAAAACAGACAGCCTGAAAGTATGGAACACCGAGGGAACTTAATGAGCTAGCTGAACCATATCTCCAAGGTTAGCATAGAAGAAACAAAGGAATAAAACCACCCTCTGTTTTTCTTTCTCCCATAAATGCTGTTGAGCAGAATTATGTCCTTTTAAAAGAAAGCTAATTCCATTGAATGGTTTTGAAGGTTCTTCTTAAATAACTGTGTGTGCCTGTCCTATA
Source organism: Phyllostomus hastatus (assembly GCF_019186645.2). Lineage (NCBI taxonomy): Eukaryota > Metazoa > Chordata > Mammalia > Chiroptera > Phyllostomidae > Phyllostomus > Phyllostomus hastatus. The sequence continues at coordinate 14,910,931 of NW_025333583.1, read as the reverse complement.
GACATCGTTGAACAAATGAATGAATAAATGAAGTTAACTAGAAACCTTTCTGCAGCCTCCAGGAGAGGTGAGGTGCTTTCTGTCAGTTCTGGCCCCTACCTTGCAGGCCCTGTACAGGTACTTCACGTCCTGAGTGAGGTTGTACAGTGTCAGGAAGGCGTAGGCGTTGCCCGCGGTGCCGTGGCACAGCCCATACCCCTTCTTCAGCAACCCGTGCTTCCAGATCACATCGGCACACTGGTAGGCATCGTTGAGATACTGTTCCTCTCTGAACACCTGCAGCATCGAGGGACGTAGTTTCATTTTAAAGGACATGAAAGAAAATACTATTGATATTCCTCCCTGATAGGAATGGGGGGAAGATGGGGAAAGGGAGGAGAGAGGGAAATGGCATGGCAAGAAAGGGTAAGGGATTTAGAGCCACGGAGATGTGTTATACCAGTGGGGACAAATTACAAAACATCACTAGCTTTTTGTTGTTGTTGTTGTTAATAATTGGAAATAACCTCATTTGCATGGTCTACGTTTTATGCATATGTGTGTGTTTGTGTATATGTGTGTTAGAGGTGAAGCAGCATTATTCTACTTGAAATGCTGTTAGACACTTTCCAAAGAACGCATGCTATCTTCTTGGGTAACAATGATGCCCTTCACGCTAAGGAAGTTTCTTTACATATTGTAGGAGAAACTGTTTACAAAATTTATTATAAAAACTGATTTGGTTATAAAACACTGTACTATGTCAGAAAACCATTGCTGCACCTTTACAAACTTTTGTGGACTCCAATCTGTTGGTTGAAGACTTGAGGATTATTTTGAGTACACATTTTAGATATCTCATTGCAAAGTAAGTGTCCTTAATAGAGCAAGCCAGTTTTAAAAGATTTCCCAAGTTTCTAAAAGTAAAACTTGATATACTAAAGCTTATTTAAACTATAAGATGCCGGTCTGTGGATGTGTAATATGTAGATCTGGAACTGACAGACGTAGATATCCTGGTTGTATCTTTACTACAGAAGTGATACTGGCATTTCTTTATTATGGTAAAATATGCATAAAAGTTAGCATTTTAATCACTTAAAACACACAAGTCCATGGCATTAATTACATTCACCTGTTGTATAACCATCACTACTATCTATTTTCAAACTAAAACGCTGTATGCATTAAGTGTTAAATCTGTACCCACCCCCTGCCCCAGCTCCAGGTAAGTCTATTTTCTTTCTGTTTGAATTTCCCTATTCTAGATACCTCATATTAACCAGAATCTCATTTAAGTAGAATCATATAGTATTCCTCCTTTTGAATCTGGTTCATTTCACTTATGATGTTATCAGTGTTCAAGCATAATGCTATAGTGTGCATCAGAACTTCCTTCTGTTGTATGGCTGAACACTAACCCACTGTAGGAATACAGCACATTCTATCCATTCATCTGTAGACAGGCACTTGGGATTATTTCCACTTTTTAGCTGTCATGAATAATGCTGCTGTGGAACACTGGGGTACAGTGTCTGTTTGGAGCCTTGATTTTACTTTTTGGGGGTAAATACCTAGGAGTGGAATTGCTGGATCCTATGTTGATTATAAGTTTAATTTTTTGAGAAACTGCCAAACCATTTTCCACAGCAGCTGCACCACAGTACATGCCAATCAGCAGTGTGCGAGGTGGATTCCTTCTGTTTTTTAACTGAGTTCTGCCACCGACGCTATGATCTTGGCTGCTTACTTGTCAGTGAGGAAGCCTCCTGGTCTATGAAACCATGGCTGCTGTGGTACAGATGCATCCTGTGAGGATGGATTATAGTCCATTTAGCAGAAGTGTTCTTGGGTCTAACAAGGGATTTACCTATTGCTCTTTTAAGGGTTATGCATAAAACTAATTTTAAATGATAGAAATTTGTATTCTCCTATCTATTTCTAACATGAGAACGTTCACAGTACCTTGTAGGCCTGGATGAGCATGTAGATTACCCCCGGGGAACCATGGCACCAGTGGACCAGCAGGTCGCGAGTGTCGCCCACACAGGGAGGGTAATTGCCGGAAGGGAACTTCAGCTGGCAGACGTAGTCTACACTGGGCTTGACCAGGCCATGCAGCTTTGCGTGGCTCACTTGAAGGCAGGGCTGAAAATGAGAAAGGGGGCTATTGGTTCTGCTGGAGGAAATGATCTTCCTGAGCTGCAGGAATGAGTTTTAAAACATAAAGAAAACATGACCAAAAGGTCCTGGAAGTCATTCAGAAGTTTTGGAGTCAACACAATTATTTCACCTACTGGAACACAGTCCCTGGGTCTTATGCCCATATTATTTTTCAGTATTTGTTATCTATAAGCATATAAATGATTTTCCTAAGTCAATTCTTGAGAAAGTGAGTGCTGAGACAAGTTTAACACCTTTATACATACATTAAAGCCCAGAAAGAGATCCAGAGACAAACCAACCACAACTTCCATTATTGCATTTAGTTTCCAATGGAAGAGGATGCTAACAAGTTAGGAGACTGGGAATCTAGATTCCAAACTGCTGTGTGATTCTAGATCAAGCTTTCTGCAGAGGATTTGGAACTGATACCTATACAGGATGATTTCGATACAACAATGTATAGATTTATAAGAGACACTGACATTGACATATGAGCCACCATTTTTGATAATTTTTAGTTTCTCTTTTTGGTCCTGTTCTTAATCCAAAGCAATGCTCACTTCTTTTTTTTTTTAAAAGGTTTTATGTATTTTTAGAGAGGGAAGGGAAGGAGATAGAGAGAGAGAGAAACATCAATGTGCGGTTGCTGGGGGCTGCGGCCTGCAACCCAGGCATGTACCCTGACTGGAATCGAACCTGAGACACTTCACTTCTTTAAACAAATTCAAAGTGTTGTCTTTGCCCTACTGGGGGTAAATTTGTTGGGGGTGGGGGAGGGGGGCAGGCAGTGGTGGTAGGAATTAGGCCATACTTGTAACAGGCTTTCTCGGATACTGAACGTGCACTAAGTGCTTTAGGGCACGTGTAGATTTTCCGTATCCAAAGAATATTGTTCAAGTTCAGTATAAAATGCTAATGTAGAATGAGTGGATTCTCCTCAAACATGCAGGAATTTTCCAACATGGCCAAAAATATTTTGCTTTATGCTAATACACAGGCACCTCCTGGAATGAATTTTTCAGATTAAAAATGAATTTTAAATAGATACTAATCTGCCAACTGAAAACTCAGTACTCGGTTTCTGGATTTCCTACTACAGAGGACAAAAGGAGGCAGAGGGTGAGATGCTCCTGATGATCTACTTCAATGAAAGGTCACGTGGGGGCCCTAGCTTGTGTGGCTCAGTGGGCTGGGCCCGCAAAGTGAACGGTCACTGGTTTGATTTCCAGGCAGGGCACGTGCCTAGGCTGCAAGTTTGGCCTCTGGGTGAAGTACATGCAAGAGGCAACCAATCAGTGTTTCTGTCCCTCTCTCCCTCCCTTCCTCTCTAAATAAATAAATAAATAAATAACAAAAATAAAAAATAGAAAGGTCCTGTTGTTGTTTAGTCACTGACATGTGTGACACTAACTCATCTTAAAACTTCAGCAGATGGAACTTTCCTTCCTTGAAAACTTTTGAAAATATGTATTTATTTCTGGAAATAGAGAGTCAGTGAGGGTATATGTCAGAAATAAAGAAATTTAAACCTATACTGTTGAAATCCCTAATTATAAGACTCTTAATTGGGAAGTGTAGAAGAAATACAATGGTCGGTCTCCCACAACCACTAACCCTCACAGTGTGACTCTGCATTTAAAAGCAGTAACAACCTTGACTTTCCCAGCATCACTGTCATTGTTTAGTTATGGGAAGAGGGCAGGTCTGACATTGACTTTGCATTATTACAGCCAGCTACTCAACCAGTGAGTAGTACGTATGTCTAAGCACTCATGTCGAACATATTAATGAAACACTTTTCTTTATGCCACATTGTACTTTGGGAAGGTGAGGGGGACACCTTTGTACCATTAAAAATCAATTTCCTTTCGTCATAAATTCTGATTCACAAGTGCCAATTTCTCCTTAAAGAGAGCTAAATAAGCCCCTGGAAACGATGCTCCCAAGAGAAGTGCACTTCTGACCTCCCCGCTCAGATTATGCTGGCTGCAGTAAATCCTACTTGTCCTTAGTCGCTCTGACTTTGGCGGACAGCTCCCAGCAGCATTAGGTCTGAAGAAGTGTTGAACATGGACTATTCAGCTGTTTCTTGGGTAAGTCACACAAAATCCACCAGAAAGGCTCCTTAGCTTGCTCTCTACGTGAGCCTCGGGCAACATATGCTCGTTTGTTTTTTTTATTGATTTTGTTCTTACTTCTGGAATTTATTTCATTGGGTTGTGCCTTACAATGTGAAATAATATTCTTAATATAAGGTGTTTGCTGAAAGAGAAGAGCAGAGCAGAAGGCACCTCATACAGAAGTATGGATGGGAACACTTCGGTCAGGACAAGTGGGCCTAGGTAGGCAAGTATGGTCATCCACAAACCAAATGTCATTTCAAAGCACAGTGCCTTTTGTATTTATACACTTGAAATGCACCTTGGCAAGCATTCCTCTTGCTTGTCTAGGCCAGGAATTACAAGGAGAGCACTGCAGTAGTCGACAGAATGAACACATGGAGCGGGGCCCTTGTCTCCCACCCTAGACGGTAAAGGCAGGAGCACAGGCTGCAGTCTCACCATCATCACCCCTTACCTGCATCAGGAAGTAATAAATTCCTGCCAGGCCATGAGCGGCCCCCACATAATATTCTTGGTACCATTCATACATCAGTGGAGTCTTTCCTGTGAAGTTTCTTTTTCTTGCTAGGTTCTCTCCAGATGTTAAGACAGTTTCACAAATCTAAAGGGAGAAAACCAACCAAAAAAATGAGAGAATTAGAGTAAAACCCCCCTTGGTTGAGGTAAGGACCTTTTTGCATGAATACTGGGGAACATGATGAATTAGACATCACCTTAGGCCATGGACAGGCAGTTTAATTCGGCACTTAGAGAAGTGCATGTGACTATATTCTGTCTAAAAAGGGGAGAACACGGAAGATCTCGAACTCTTCTCACTAGAGCTTGCAAGGATTCACTTGCCAATGGAAGGCCTAACTGCTTCCGGCATGAAAGGAGACACCTGCACCTGCGAGGTGCAACTGGGCTGTCTTCTCGGAAAGGGCCTCGAACCTCGCCAATGGCTGAACTCCTTACTGAGTCACTCTGCAGTGTTTCCAACAGCACTCAGCGTGAAGCTACTGGTCCTCTGATCAAGCCTGACCTTCAGAGGTCAATATACAACTTCTGGCTACACAGGATAGCTAACTGGAGAAATAAAACCAACAGTTCAGGCAGATGGTAAGCAGAAGCCTAAAAAGCTCCAAAAGCACAAAAGCATACTACCTGCTGAATATGGCTTTGAGGAATCTTTTCCACTCCGAAGTTCTTATTCACAAACAGAAGAGCATAGATGTAGCCCACACGTCCGTAGAGCATTTCATTTGGAACATGAGGATCAATCTTATTTAGGTGAATTAGCCTGAGAAGAAAAATACACGCTTAAGGTAATTTGAAAGGAATTAAGTAATGGTATATACTAAAAGAATGGTACATTTGAAAAACACACAGATATATATTAAATTAGATTATTATATATTATTTTAATGTTTTAAGTTATATATTTCCCATTACCATTTAGTCCCCTCCTACCCCTCTCCCTCCACCCCCACACTCACCACACTGTTGTCCACGGCCATGGGTCCTTTTCCCTCAATCCCTCCCCCTCCTCCCCCTCGCCCCGGCTGTCAGCCTGCTCTCTATCTATGAGTCTGTCTCTATTTTGCTTGTGCTTTGAAATGGTTAAGTATGAAAGTGGTGGCTTGTGCACATTTTTTCTTCTACAAATACAGGCATAAAACTCACAGTGGAACAAACAGTGTCATCTTAGGTACAGGAACACATTGGTAGGAGACCGTTTTTAATTTTCCCGTAATCCTTGACTTCCCCCCCAATGTCAACAGGGTCATCTGGATGGCGGAATTACGGGCCATTTTGTTTTCTGCTTCATTATCTCTCTCTCTCTCTCTCTCTCTCTCTCTCTCACACACACACACACACACACACACACACACTCCTAATATTTTTAAAGAGCTTAAAAACATTTATGAAAAATTGTTTTTTTAAATGTCCAACTGGCAGGTCAGTAACATTGAGACCTTAAGAAAATAAAATCAGTTTACTAGATATAAACTCTTCTGTTGTGGTAAAGAGAATGAATGTTTTAGAGTCTTGATGAGAATTTTTAAATCAAGTTTTAATGTAAATGTATCAGACTGTATAAAATTTAGACATAAAAAAGCACTTCTGATTTACTTTTGCAAAGGAGATTAAAAGAAATACTCAAAGAGAAACTACCATGAATTTACTGACCAAACACTGCTCTATGGAAGTTACTCAGAACAATTACTGCACTAACTCCAATGATGTTCTTATCTGAATAAAAATGTTTGAACCACTGTTATCAGAAAACGTTTCCTTTATTTGCCACCATTATGACCTGCATTACCACTAGGTGGCAATATATATCAATAATTAGCATCTCAATTATTGTGGTTATTTGCCTTTGGGAAGTTCAAAGTAGGTAGCAAACACTGTTCAAATCTTTGAAAATATAGTGTGGTTCATAGAGTCTCCTTAAAACAATGCTTTACAGTTTAGGGTGAAAAAGTACATATTCTACCTTTTTCTGGATTTAAATTCAAATAATTAAAACTCATTAGTTGGGTCTGATGATTGTTAAAAGTAGGAGTTTTAAATTTATGTTTTATATGCCATATTCTTTAGATAAAAAGAGGAAATGACAGCATTTATAAGCCATAATGGCTATTTTATGTGTTTCCAAAAACAAAGCCAGAAGTGCATCATGCAGCTCCATGTATTTGTTTTAATATGGATGCATTGATTACAACCATTCTGAAGGGAGAACAATGACATATAAAACAGAGCAGTTCTTCTCCACTCTTAGCAGTACTTCCCCAGGGTATCACTGGAGAGTTTTTGCCTTGTATCATCAAAAGAAGTTTGACATAAAAGAAGTTCTTAGCCCTGGCTGGCATAGCTCAGTGGATTGAGCTCGAGCTGCGATTCAAAGTGTCGCAGGTTCGATTCCCAGTCAGGGCACATGCCTGGGTTGCAGGCCACAGCCCCCAGCAACCGCACATTGATGTTTCTCTCTCTCTTTCTCCCTCCCTTCTCTCTCTAAAAATAAATAAATTAAATCTTTAAAAAAGTTCTTTTCTTACTCATCACACTACAGAAGAGGGAGGGTATAATTTTCTGACCAGAAAGCTAAAGTTCTTCATCACTGTGAGTACGGGCCCCAAAGCACTGTGTACTCAGGTTAGTCCCGTATTTGGGTAGGAAACAGGCTGCACTCTCTATGTGGGTGGAGGCACCAACTGTCTCTCTGCAGAAGGAATGGTGAAAACAGACACCTACACAAAAATCAGGCTCCAGGAAGAACTAGCCCTAATGACCACCCAACCCCATCCCTACCCCCAGGCCAACTGCAGGGCACACCTGCATATTTTTTCTCCTGTTCTCTCCCCCATTCATTCTCATTCTCTCTCTCCCCCTTCCCCTCCTTTTGGAGTCACAGACCCCTCCAAGAAAAGTGTGAGTACAATTTGGGGGCTTTCTATACCTCTGGAAGCCCTCCCCCAAAGTTAAGAACCTTTACCTTAGGGAAAATTATGAGTCTGAAAGACCATTATGTTAAGAAAATATAGGAAAGATGTTATTCATGAGACAAGATCTCAGTTATTATCTTCCTTAATGACATCAATTAATTTTGGACTTACTGAAACTGAATTGAAAAGACATATTTTTGCTTCAAAGGAAGAAGATGTGAAACTACAAATAATGTTTTTTCTTTTTCTTCTGCCATGAAATCCAGAAATATAAAAAATCGAAGCTGTGGACACAATGTATTTGCCTATCATAAGTTCACATTTTATATTTTTATTTTAAAGATTTTATTTATTTTTTTAGAGAGTGGAAGGCAGGGAGAAAGAGAGGAAGAGAAACATCAATGTGTGCCTCTTGTGTGCCCTCCACTGGGGATCTGCCCTGCAACCCAGGCATGTGCCCTGACTGGGGAAATTGAACCAGTGACCCTTTGGTTCACAGGCCCGCACTCAGTCCACTGAGTCACACCAAGCAGGGCTCACATTCTATATATATATATCTATATATATATATAGATATATATATATATCTATATATATATATCTATATATATATATTTTTTTAAGATTTTATTTTATTTATTTTTAGAGAGGGAGAGGGGGGAGAGAGAGAGAGAGAGAGAGAGAGAGAGAGAGAGAGAGAGGGAGAGAAACATCAATGTGTGGTTGCTAGGGGCCGTGGCCTGCAACCCAGGCATGTGCCCTGACTGGGAGTCGAACCTGTGACACTGGTTCATAGCCTGTGCTCAATCCACTGAGCTACAGCAGCCAGGGCACATTCTATATTTTTAATAATAACAACTCCATTAGCTATAAAAAATTGTTAAAATATTATACAATTAAAAAATATATATAGATAACAGAAACAGCTTTATTACCAAGGTACAAAAAACTTATACCTTACTCTTAAGGATGTTTTAAAGTAAACCAATATTACTATATGGTAATATTCCCCAAACACTATTTCTTAAAACAACAGGCCCTAAGGTATCATGAGGAAAAAGTGCTGTCTAAATGATAAATTTGGCAAATTCTGCTCCCTAGAGTAGGCGGAGCTTCTCTTCAGACTCTCAAGATCCTGGGCAGACAGTAAAGTTACATATTTACCTTTGTTTACTTAATTTCCCCAATCTGTTTAAATACACGCTACTTGTATTTAACAAATATTGACATGTATTGACATTTTTCATATAGCAAACTAGTACTATTTGGTTGTACATATATGAGAAGGCTGGCATTATAATAAAATATTGGGATGACTACAATTTATTTTATGATACTTAAAGATTCCTCCAATGAGACTTTCTTGTGAACCTGTAAAGCAGACATGTGGCGAATGGTTTTAAACTGGCTATGTGAAACAAATAAAAAGGTGGCTTCTGTATTTCAAATTTAGGTGGGTATGAAACAGTTTTTGTATTGGCTGGTTTCATTCAAGTTCATTACTATAAAAGGGATACATATGTTAATTAAACTTTTGCAGAAATCAGTTTTGTTTCACTTGTGATTTGATCAAGCTTTGTGACAGATTTTATATTAAATACTTCCCAGTCCTGGAATGGAATGTTCATGGTTTATTCCTCTAAAATACACTAGTACTACATTTTCTGTTTTTAAGTTGCATTAGATAATTTCTTACCTCGGACAGATGTATCACAGGCACGTATAAAAAAAGGTATTTGGGAGTGTACTTCAATTCAGGGAATGATTTAATACAATTCACACATCATTACAGGTAGAGCACAACACTCCTTGGATTCTCCTCCATCCCCTCTTTTGTTACATTTTCCAGTGGAAAAAGTTAGTTGCAATAAGAAAATATCACTGTATGGGAAAAAATTGGGGGAGGAGGGAGAATTCGCATACATGTGCTCAAAACACAAGAGTATGGCTGATTCCTTCTTTACATATAACACAAACTGTATCTGAAAAGGCCTAATTACAGCGTATTCTGTGACGTGGATGATTGTGCTAAGTGAAATAAGCCAGTCCCAAAAGACAAATACTGAATGAGTCCCCTTATATGAGATACTGAGACACTCAGTGGTTAAAAATCGTTGAGACAGAATGCAGAGCTGAGGTTGTCAGGGGCTGGGGTCAGGCAGGGGGGTCCAGACGCAGGTTTACAGGATGAAAAGAGCTATGAAGACAGATGGTGCTGATGGCTGCATGACATCATTAATGTATTTAATTCCACTAAACTGTAGACTTAAAAATGGTTAATATGGTAAATTTGATATTATATGTATTTTACCACAATTATTGGAAAAAAGGAACCAAATGTAAATTCTATAACTAAAAATTGCAATGTCTAAAGTAAAAAATTCCCTGGATGGGCTTAACAGCAGAATGGATAGAACAGAACAGAACAGAAGAGAATACAAAACAAAACAAGGAAATCTCATTCATTCATGCCAGTGGGGGTGCAAAATGGTACAGCCTCTTTGGAAGTCGGTTCAGCAGTTTGTTATAAAACTAAACATATTCTTAGCATATAATACAGCAATCATACTTCTTGGTATTTCTGAAGGAGCTAGAAACTTACATCCACATAAAAACTTGCACAAGGATGTTTATAGCAACTTCTATTTGCCAAAACTTGAAAGCAACCAAGATGACCTTCAATAGGTGAATGAATATATAAACTGGTACACAATGGAATATTACTCAGCACTAAAAAGAAATAAGCTATCAAGCCATGAAAAGACACGGAGGAACCTTAATGTACACTACTAAGGGAAAGAAACTGATCTGAAACGGCTACAGATACTACATGATTCCAATGACATGGTATCCTGGGAAAGGCAAAATCATGGAGGCAGTAGAAAAATCAGTGGGTACCAGGGGTCAGGCAGGAGGGAAGGGGGATGACTAGGTAGAGCACAAAGGATTTTTAGGGCAGTGAAACTACTCTGAATGATACTGCCATGATGAAAACATGTTAGTATACGTATGTCCAACCACAGAATGTACAACACCAAGAGTGAAATGCAAGGTAAACTATGGACTTCAGGTGATCATGGCGTCTCAGTGTAGGTTCATCAACTGTGTACATCATCTCTGGTCGGGGATGTTGACAATGGCGAGGTTGTGCACGTGTGGGAACGGAGGGTATAAGGGGAATCTATATATCTTTCTTCTCAATCATGCTATGAATCGAAAACTACTCTAAAAAGCAAAGTCTACTACACAAGTAAACAGAACAACAAACCTTTGTTGGCAATGAAACTCCCTGTATGTTAGCACACTCAGTGGGAACCTAACCTGCATGCAGAACTGCATGGCAGCCAGATTTCTTAGCAGAATTCTGAAAGAGTGTTCACTAAATCCTAGTAAAGCAGGAACTGCAATTTATTAGTATAAAAGTTTGGTAATTTTTCACAATTCACAAGCTACTAGTGGGCTGCCCTGATTTATATTAAAAACAAAAAGCTAGCTTTGCATATCATTTGTTCTTAAACAAAGAAGTTCTGCATCAGTTTGTGTACCTTTAGGACGCCTCTCTCAACCCCCCACAGGAAGTGAGCTGCATTTTTTTCAGAGTATTGATCTTGGATCACACCTTGGATTAGTAATCATATAATTAGGCTTTTGATCTCATGTTTGTTACTGAAACTGATGTTTGATCTGGAATGTGTCAGTGTCATTTATATCTTGCAATAAAATAGGGATTATAATGGTTGTGCCTTAACTACAACAAAGGAATAATGTGAGAATTGATTAAATGACAGCACCAAGATTTATTGCTGAGAGGAAAGTAAATTCACTAAAATGTTCTTTTGCTAACACACACAGAATCAATGCATAATAACAGGTAGATAAAAATCCTCAGAGAGAAACGTGATTACCGGGTGATGCAATCCTCTGCCTGCTTCTCGTTGTTCATCTTGTGATGCACCACAGCGGCCACTGCCAGCGGGCCTGCATCTCCGCAGAGGAAGGTGATGGAACGCTTGGACAAGCAGTTCAGACTCTGCTTTACATAGCCTTGCGCCATCTGCAGGTAGGCAGGGTCCCCGAACACATCATAGAGATGCAAGTAAAGCACCGCAATACCTGAAAAGCAAGAGGAAAATATTGTAAAAATGAGAAAAGGGCAGTTGGCTGTATTATTTTGGTGTGTGCCTACCCAGTGGTGCTGCTTGTTGATATACCGTAGCAAATGTGTAAACTATCCGGTAGTTCAGAAGACCTCAGTCCTAGACTCAGCTGTATTACTGAGCCACTCTAAGAACCCGGTACAGGCAAACACTTCACTGGTTCTCAGTTTCTTCATCATTAGTAATTCTAAATAACAGGAAGTCTAAGGCCCTCTAAGAACTCTCAATCCAAGTTTATTTTAATCTTTGTTGCACTCTGGCTATTATGTTAATGTAATCTTTTTGATGGTTAAATGACAGGTCATAAACTATGGTTCCAAATAAACACTTACTTAACAAATAATAATTTATTTAATAATAAACAAGACATGTTTGTTTTTGTGAGCTAAAGAAATTTAAAGACTAGGGAATGAAAAATTTGATTAACTCTTTATATAGATTTTCGTGTTTTTTTTTTTTTTTCCCCCTATGAGAAGGCAGGTAGAGTAATCAAATCCCCTACTCCAGCATCATTCTAGACAGGGAAATAAATTTAATTTCCCCTTAATTTTTTTTCTCTCTCTTTGTAGAGAACCCAGGTTCTTTAGGAACTATACTGTAAAAGCTGCCAATGACTTCTGCTTTGGGCCTTACTCAGTCTGCTCCTTACCCTACTCATGAAGCCTGCTGCACGCAATTGAGCTGTTGTCTGCATGCCCTTATTCCAAATACCTGTCACAGTACACAGACCTCCCCCCTCAGGCAGCCTGGTCTCAGGGCAGACTCAGATGTGGCGCAGGGAGCCTGCCTGCAGTATTTCCAGAAACTCATTTTTCTCCTTAAAGTACATTTTCCATCTCATTTACCATTTTTAAAAGATACAGAGCTTCTGTTTAAGTCTAAATTAATAGAGCCAATCTCTTCACGAATTTCAATGCAGTAAAAATGCAGTCTGCAAAATAACTTTTCATTGTACTGCGGACAATTTTAAATTTAGATAGTTTTCTCATTTTGCATGGGTAATCTCCAAAGCTTTGTGGTACAGACAATTCAATTTCACATGTATATTAGGACCAAATTTTCATTTCCTGCCGAAGTTAACAACACTGTCTGCTCTTTCAAAGTGGCTTGGTGTTAGTAATTCTACAAGCTGATGATCAGATGTACCAACCAACGCTTAAGGTTTGTAGACATAAGTGTACAAAGCTACATATGTGGGTAAGAAAAAAAATCTCCTTTTCACAAATGATCAATGTCAAGAGCTTCGTTTAGGATTAGTTCCTTAACAGGCTTCATCTCATCCACACCAGGCATCTGCAGGCAATCTATTTAAATTGTTACCCTTTCACTTCTATTGCCCTCTATTCCCATCGCTGCCTGAACTTTCTAATTAAGTTATGTAAGCACCAACACCAGATAATGACAGGACTGAGATCTGAGAAAATAAAAAGGGATTAAATACAAGCCCAATGATTGCTTTCCTTTGCTGACCTTTGTCTTTCATTATCAGCAATTCCTCTCGGCTTAAATATTTAACAAACAGAACCCATCCAAGTTTGGCAATTGTAAGATTTGATGTATTTCTTATGAAAAATAGGTGATCGTTTCTCAAGTCTCATGGTATTTCATTCAGATATTTTGTTTTCTCCTTTTTGATCAACAGAGAATCATCTCGCCAGCCTCTGGGACTTCACCACCTCAGGCTCTATTTCTTTCCTTCTCACTCTGGGTCTCAGTGTCTGCTTGTCTTGATTAAGTAACCTCCTGGAGGTCACAACCATGGTGTCTAACTTTCTGACACAAAACACCCAAGGATGAAAAGGGTTTCAAGTGAGGGGTGCTGCTGCCAATCAGAAAAATGCTCCTGAACAAGCTGAGTACCAATCAGTCTGAGTCAGGAAAATGCCTGAGTCAAAGACATTTAATGCCTCATCAGGATTTTATACCCCAGGTGCCCTAATTTAATAATAGGAAAAAATAGAGGGCCTGCCTGTGGCCAAATGTCTTGTACCTGATTTTTAATGACCTTCCGACCTCTGATAATATTCATGCATGTAACATCACCTTTGCATAAACACCAAAGGCTGAGAGACAGCTGGCAGATACCTGGTGGGAAATAAAGACACAACCTCCAGGGCTCTGCAGGGAAAACTCATCCAGTCCTCACATATACTAACAGCCCTGAACACAGCCTAGGCTTTAAGAAAACTATTCTCTTATGTAATTTTTATCAAAATAAGTATGTTTTTTGGAAGAAATTAAATAATACTGCAAGGTTTAATATACGTATGTGGTCTCTTGCCCCAATCCATTCCTGCCACCCAGAGGCAAGCACTTTCAATAATTTTAGCCGTAATACGCTATGTCCCATCTCTTCATTTTTCTTTATCAGGCATTCTGACCCACAATCTGGGAGATAAGGATTTAGCTCTTGTAATACAGACTGTGAAGTGGTCCCCCCAAATATATCTCCCTTTTCATTCAACAATAATGCCCTGGATTTTAGCTAGGTACAGGGCTGCTCATAAGTCTTCTTTGCAGCTGGGTATGAGACATATGAGACCTAGTGGGTCCAATGAAACATGGTGGAAGTAATGAAGGTAACTTCAGAAAATGTTCTTGAATGGAGGGGACCTGTCATTTCTTTCCCACTGGCTGGGATGCAGATGTGATGGTGTAGCTGAAGCAGCCATCTTAGACCAAGAGGCAGCAGCTCTGTGATGAGGATGATTAAAGCCTCAATATCAAAGAAGCTTAAATCCTGAAGGACTGTGATGCTGTCCTGGACTGCCTATTTACAAAAGAAAGAAATTCTGTTGTGTCAAAGTCACTGTTATTTTAGATGTATCCCCACTGCTGATAAGCCTAATCCTAAAGCAGACAGCTCTTTTTGAAGCTGGAGAGTTAGGCAGAAGGTAGATGGATAAGGCTGTGTAAGCCAGTTCAGGATTTTGGGTGTTATTTGAGAAGCACCACTTGAAACACTAGCAGAGCAGAATTAGATCTGTGTTTTTAAAAGTTCACTGTAATGTTTAGAAAAAAAGCGTGTGAAACAGAGGATGCAGTGGAACAGGTAGAAGGATGCTTCAGGAGTACCAGCGAGAGGCAGGGTAGCTGCAATAGAGGCGAAGTGAGGCTGTTCTGGCAAGATGCCTGTCTGGGAGGGAAAGTCAGTGGAACCTGGTGGGGAATGACTGACAGGGAGATGCCAAGATGACTCCAGATGGGCAATGGTGCCAGACACCGAGATGGAAAACACTGCTGGGCGGGGGGGCCAGCTTGGGAGGGAAGACTACAGTTGTATTCATTCATAAACTCAGCCCCAAACATGCCTCCCAGTCTCTAAAGGAATTTAATACAATGAAAAACAACACTTTTACTGGCTTCTAGGATAACCACCATCAAAACTGGTCATGAGGCTCAACACAGGATGATGTATGGAGTTTAATCTTTTTAGTGTTTTCTTTTTCCTTTCATCGCAGTGCATACTAGTTAATCAAGAGTATTCTTGGGCTTAAATTTGAGTAGCAGATAAAATTTCCTTCTCTTGTGTTTGCTAAGAAAAAGGTAGAATAATGGAGATTTATTTCTTTTTTCTAGCACTTCACCTTTTCTTCTAGACCAGAAATGATTGAAATGAGGTTTAAATTTTGAATGCATTTAACTGTAAAAATATGCTACAAATTGTTACAGATTTTAGAATTATTTTATTTAAAAATATGAAAGTCCCTCTCCTCCCCTTTTTTGAATCTAGATGAATTCTGACATTTTCATTAATATAAAATTTAAGTTAAATATTCTTCTATTTCTTAGCTGGCTTACTCCCTATCTACTGTCATTAAGCTATGAAAACTATTTTACTGTCTTGTTAGATTTGCTCATATATATCTTAAGTATACTGACATGTTTTAAAAGAGAAAATAATCCATATGAAGAGAGGGATGCTGAGAAATAAATATAGCAAAATCTAATCCATTATTGTCCTGTTAATTCTAAAGTCAGTAGAGGTGAAAAATAAAATTTTTTAAATAATATCCTAATTCTGTTAAGTAATGAGTAATTTCCTTCAGGAACAAGTGCTTATCCCTATTCTGGATAGCCTTACTTCATTTCTCAAAAGAGTATAGAAAAGTTGTTATAGGGATCCCACCTCTATGGAAATCTAGATAAAGTTAAGTAACATCAGTAACAACCAATCAACAGAGTGCCTTGTAGGATCAAACACATGAAGTGAGTAAGTTTTCAAATAGCATGTTAATTCTTTAGTTATCTGTACCTTTGGAAGGTGACGTGGTGAAGAGAGGTGGACAGGGGTTGGCAGAGTATCCCCCCATCAAGGAGGAGGTGTGGGTGGGTGCAGACTGAAAGGGGGCTTCTGACATGAGGGGACTGAAATGGAGCAGGTGCAGAGAGTGCTCTCCCAAGTGGAATTATCTGAGCAACTCTGGGCGGAGAAGACGCCTAGGGGATGACCTGGTTAACGAGGTTGGGCTTCCTGGGGATTCACATGATTAAAAACCAGACACAGAAATTTAGATTTGATGCTAATCTAGTGTCAGTTTACACAGAGAAGTAATATTCAACAAAAGCATTTTTAAAAGATAAATTTGACCATATGTGTTAGTTTAGGTCTTCCAAGATGACAATGAACATGCAGAACTTTCTAAGGAAAGTCTATCCATTTACCCAGGAAATGGATTCCAGACACAGACTACAGGGCATCGTACCAGCAAGTACATACTTTGGCTTGGAGGTGACATACACCACTTCCACCTGCAGCCCCTGGTCCAGAAGATGTAGCTTCACCTAAGAACAATGGCAGGGTGTGGCGGGGGGGGGGGTCCCTACCCCACCCATGAGCACAGAAGGAAAGGGACAGCAGTTACAAGTGGGCACTACAAGTGTCTAACATGGGCCTGGTGGGGAGGAGGCAGAGAGGAGCCAAACCAGAGAGGGACATATCAGGTTTGAGATATTCATTAGGTATCCAAGTAGGGAGGTCAAGGTAGCAGGTGGACATATGAGTCTGTAGTTCAAGAATGAAAGATCAGACAAATATCCTCTAACCGTGTGGAAAATGTGTTAACCAAAGTGGTCAATTTCAGAAGCAGCTGGAACTCATTAATCCAATGCAAGTGGGAGTTGCATTTGATTAAAACAAAACAAAAAACTTTGCTTATCACCTTCTTGTGGTCTGAGAGGCCACAAAAAAACCCAGATACTTATCATCTTGATCTCACAGTTCCTGGAGCCTATTTGGTTGCTCAGAACTGTGGTGTCCAATATTTAAGTTAATTAAAAGTAAACATTTAAAATTCTGTTCTCAGTCATGCTACCCACATTTTAAATGCTTGACAGCCACCCCGTGGCTAGTGGCTGCTGTACTGAACAGCAAAGTAACATCTGCATCACCACAGAAAGTTCTAGGGACTGTGCTGCTCTGAACACAAGAGTAGATGTAATATTCTGCATAAGACGTTCAGGAAGTCTGGCCCTGCCTTACAATTCACTCTAGAAGTCTCTTCTTTTGGAAATGTTGACAACTGCTTGATAGAAAAAAAATGTATATATACTGTGAAGACCAAGTAAAATTTTGCTGTAACAGAAATCCATTCTGGCTTTCTGTATGGAACTAGGTTTTTCTATTCTGTTTCCTCCTATAGCTACTACTCTGGAAAGGGAGGGTGAACTGCTTGGGGACACTTCTAAATTTGCAATTTCCTTACTCAGCTACTTACCCCACTAGTACTATAAATATAGCCAGCTGTTGAGAAGTAATTAATACTAAGCCTTTGAATTTCTGAGGGATCATTAGTCCTATTCATCTTGACCAATCAAGACCTGCTGTGTCTCAAATGTATATGGAGATGACAACCCCAGATGCATGAACCTCCTAAAGCACTTCTCCATACTCTGCATTTCAGGGAGTACTCCTTAATATTATTCTGTTATTTACAATCAGTCCACACTGATGTACAAATCTTTGCCCTGGTAGCTGAGCTCTGTGAGTGTGTCCTTACAGGTCAGGGGCTTTTAAGAACTCCCTTCATGGACCCTGGTAGGAAAATTCATGTTCAGACTATATAATACACTGGTGTCACAAGAGGGGCTCAGCTAACAGCCAAGAATGGGTCACAACAGTTCGAGTGACATGTAGACCTGATCTCCCTAAAGGAGGGGTGATGGGTTGTTCCAAGTTTCAAATAAACTCTTCACTAGCTAAAATTTTATGTGTCCTTTATCTTCTATGCTTTTCTTTTCAGATTTATGAAAATGTAAGTGAAGGTTCCTCTGATTAACCCATCTAATACAATCATCTGTCTTTCTGTATCAGGTGAGTACTTTCTAATGCATTATTTTATAACTGTCTCAATTCTGTGACTGAGTGTGTGCATTTCCATTTCTTCAACAGAATTAGAGTTCAGGGTAGGACTCTTGTGCCCAGTCACTGCAGTTACTGTGCCCCGGGCTCCCCACAAAGCCTGCACGCACACACTGCACTGACTAGTACATCCGCTCAGTTGTCTTACTAAAGCCGGACAGCATGAGCTGCTGGCTTTCCAAATACTCAAGTACTTTAAAAAGGGGTAATCTGGGAGCAAACTAGTTGGGACTCCACAGCCTTAATTTAATAATATTGCTCCAAACAAAGGAGTGGAAGAGAGCAAATGGGCACTCTGAAGATGTGTCTTCTTTTCTCCTGAACGTTTTTCCAGAGTTGACTGTCCAACAGGAGGCGAGATTAAAAAAAAAAAAGATGACGATGACGATTACATCATGCTTTCCTCCTCCTTCCATCTGTGCCCCACAGTGTACTGCTTCATACTTGTCGAATTAGGAAACGCTCCCAGTCTTTTATCCGGACTGCCCTGTGAGTGGTAAGTCCTTCAGCATAGTAGCCATTAAGAGCACGAGCTCAGGAATCACTGTCTGAGACTGAAGCCTGGCTCTGGCACTTAGTAACTGTGTGACCTTAACCCATTTACTAAACTTTTCCGTGCCCAAGCATCTTCACCTGTAAAATGCAAATAGTAGCTGTTCCATAGTTACTGTGAATCATGCTGATCATTAAAATAGTCCTCAGCACATAGTAACTACTCAACAGATACCCAACCCCAGATGCACAAGGTGAGTCTCAAATGTGTCGAATGAGTCACTTTGTCTCATCTCTGATGCCTGATCTAAAGGGACAGAATATAGAGGGACCATATTCTCCCTCTTCCCATTTCCTGCCTTTCTCCTCTCTCACTGGCTTCTCTGGCATCACTCTTGAACTTTCTGGAAGTCTTCTCTGTCCTCAGGCTCTCTGCCTTCTCCTCTCTCCTATTTCTTAAGTGGTAATTCATGCTTTGGGCTGTCCAGGTGCTCTTGTTTGAGTCTGGGGAAGTAAGTTCAAATCAGGGGATAAGGAGGAAGCCCACTTAATATCCAGATCTAAATAATATGCCCTTATCTAATTTCTGAGTTCATTTCTTAATTACATCAGAAGTTGAAGGGTAAGGGATGTGATTAACTAACATATGAAATGAGTTGAATTCCTACCCTTTCCCCATACCACTTACTTTTAAGGTACTGTTTGTAATTTGAATAGGTGGTAGATAGAATAGTAATGGTAGAATACTCTCCATCATCCCTCTATCCAACACCTATCCATCCACGAATCCATTCAGCATACATTTATTAAGCACCAACATGGACCAAGCATTGTGTTAAGTGGTGAAGTTTCTGAAAAGAAAATGACAAGACACAGCCCTTGTTTCTTTGGTGTTGTCTGTAAAAATCAAATTGCTTAGATATGTCTTATTTCTTTCCTTCCTGCTATTTATTCTAATCTATTCATACCACTCATCCTGCTCTCTGTGCCTCACCCAAGCACACTGGTGGCATCTAAACCTTATAGTTGTTTCAGCCCTGTGTCTTAGCAATTTAAGGTTACCTATTATACAATGACATCAACACCATATAAAGCGCAGGCAGAAAGCAAGCAGGTGACACTCTTGGTGCATTTGTCTATCTAGTGGTCACTGTGAAGGGCTCTAATGAACCCGGTGTAGATCCACACCCTGGGTTCCTTCTGCTGGCCCTACCAGCGCCAGCTGGGAGGCATAGGTGCTTCTCATGAAGGTGAAGGACACTTGTTCAGGGCTCACATTAGACATTGAAATACTGGCCCTGATGAAGAGTTACTTAATAAGGAGATCAAATTGCGAAGAAAAGACACCTGGCCGCAGTGATTCCTTTCATGTAAGCCTGGAATCAGCAGAAACGAAGACATGCATGCTAAAGCTGTGGCTCAAAGGCTCTATATTTGGCAGATCAGAGGAACAGCATCCTGGAACACTTTAATGACTTACAGTTCGAGCGCAAGTTAATATTACTCTAGGGATTATGCTGCATACCCTATCATTTAAAATGTTATTTAATACTTGAAAAGACGAACTATATGCCGATCTTAGCCTCATTAACGTTGTGAGGTGGTTATAGAAGATTGGGTCATGTCTTTCAGAGCTAAAGCCTCTTGAGTCCTGTGTGTATTTTTTTCCCCCTCAAAGTGTGAGTTAATCATCATTTCCCTTAGGAATCATCATAGTTAAGAGTGGGAAAAATGAAATTAAATGAGGGCTAACTTTCCCTCATTCTCTCTTAAAGCCACCAGTCAGATCAGCCATCCCCTGGGTGTACTTAACCTTTCTACCATGTTATCTGCAAGGGAAGCAATCTCTTCTACTCAATGCTTATTTCTAACACAAGGATACTTCATCTGCTCATTTAATCCTTTATAATAACAATTCCTCACCAGTGTTTTATGCTTTCCATTTTCTAAGGCACTGGCTGGCCATTAGGTATGACCTTCAGGTCCCTCCTTGCCTGCTATTTTTCTGCACCGTCTGCTGCCGTGTGCACAGACATACAGAACAGGTCTTGACAGGCCACCCAGAGAACCTGAATGCTCACTTTGCATCCCAAACGAGGAGCACATACTGTAAAGAACTCTTGTAAACCTACCAGAAAAGGATTAAGGCTAAAAGCAAACAACTCAGTGCTTATTGCTGGCATATGTGTATCAGTATCATGATGCATTCCACCTCAGTGCACTCATTCTATAAGGAAGGATTTCAGTGAAAAGAACGGAAGCTGTTTATTTCAAATATCACATATTAACAGCTGCAGAGCTACTGACTGATTTTGGACATGGGTGATATTTCACACAAGAAGAACCTCAATAAGCTTTTTCAAACAAGCGATTATAAGGAAAAGCTTTTGTTTTGGCTCAGTTAATGCTCTCTCCTGAAACCACACCAATATGTTAATTCAGGATTAGGGGGGAGAACATTTTTTATGGAACAACGCTGGAGATTTCATTTTTCTAGTTGCAAATGCCTATAAATCTTTCCAGGGCTTACTCTAGGTCCAATCCCAAATAAGTTTTTCCAGTCGACTTTTAAATAGTAAGTACTCTTGACTATCTAATAAGCCATTACCTTCTTTCTTTCCAAATTCCTTTAATGTTTTATCAGGGCTTATGTGTTTTTAAAACTAACTAGTCATCAGCCACTTCTACAAAGTTGGTACACATGAGCGCCATCGTGTTGTGGTTGCTCACATTACTTACTCCACCTGAGAGCTTACGTGTAGCTCTTCCCTTACAGGACGTATGGTGCAAACCCTAACGTAGAAGTGGACACACAGACACACATTCATTCCCATTCCCAGTCCCTCTCTCTGTATCTTGGTAAAGAGCTGGTACTCTAAAGCCAGGCTGGTTAGGTTGAATTCTAACTTTGTCACTTACTAGCTTTGTGAATACTCAGCCTCTCTTTGCTTCACTTTCCTCATCTGTGAAATGGGGGTGTTAATAGTACCCATGCCATGGAATTCTTCTGAGACTTAGATTAGTTAACCATATTTTTCAGACCATAAGATGCACCTAGATTTTAGAGGAGGAAAATGGGGGAAAAATTTTTGAAGCAAAAAATGTGGTAAAATATTTAATAACATAAATAACATAATATTTCACCAATGTAAATGTAAACAGAACTCAACAGCAGCATTAACCACCATTATTCCTCCCAAATGGGGCAGGGGCGGGGGGGCGGGGTGTGGGATGCGTCTTACAGTCTGAAAAATGCAGCAATTAATGCAAAGCGCTTAGACCAGTACCTGGCAGTAACGTTAGTTATTGGCATACGCGCACATACCCTCTGGCCCCTGCCATTCAAATGTTAATCCTAGTAACATTTTATTAACAAGAAGTGTGTTTTAATGTTTATTTTTGCTCTTCAACAGTCAAATGATCACAAAACTGCATACTGATGATCCTTATTCCTTTGAGAACCAAAATTTACTCATTGTATTTTATTATTAAAGTATTCTTGTTTTGTACATTAATGTATAGTAATCATTTGTTAACTGTGAATTACTGCCTGAAAAACTGATTATTCACACCATTTCATGCCTGGATAAGCATGAGACAGACCACAGGGATTTAGGTAATAACTGTGTCATTTGTGAGTATGAGACGGTTTTGAGGTTTTAAAAAAATTCTTCCCCCCCTCTCTTTCCTAGAGTCAAGGCATTTTACCTTTCTGCTGAAATTAAGAAGGGTAAAAGCCAGTAATACAGATTCTGAAACTGCACTGTGTGAACCCACAGGTGTAAATACGCAGGCTCCGTGGACATGAAACCTGAATCCTACCAAAACCCTGTGCAGGGATGGAAGATGGCTGTGGAGCAGGTGGAGGCTACATGCACCTCCTCCCGGTGCCACATGGGAATTACAACTGAATTATGGATCAGTCATCCTGAACAACCAGCTGAAGACTAGCTGAACAGAGGTCTCATCACCAAGGATCTGCAGAAGAAGCCACGGAGAGACTGGTAGGAAGGGTGGAGATACAGAAAGGGCTGGCCCTGCACCCACATGTGGTGGCTGGGAATCTGGAGGGACATCTCAATTACAAAGGTCCCTGCTGAGGAGTGAGGGGTCTCAGCCCCAGCTGGGCTCTCCAACCCAGAGCACCAGAGCCTGGAAGAGCAGCCTGCAGAACACCTGACTGTGAAAACCAGCTGGGAGAAACCCACCTGCCCTCTTAAAGAGCCAGCACACAAAATCTAGTTTTCAGCCACTTACCTGAGGCTCTGGTGGAGGGAAGGTCACTCAGAGCAAACTGGAGTCATACAGAGAACTGAAGAAGGGTCAGCTGCCAAGGTCCCTGTACTGAGTCTCTAACTGGGCCTAGCACTCCTATCCCTACAGCACCAGCCTGGGGGAGTGCACTAACCTCATCCTTCCCACTCCTGGAGGACCTGTCTTGCCAAGCTCGTGCCCTGCAGAAAAATCTGCTGGCTACACCCAGCCTTGGCCGGTGATGTGCGCTGTCTTGGGGAACTTCAGGTTCATCTGAACTCAGGAACTGTCAAGACTCAGGTAGACACTGAGTTGTGTGCCCATTTTTCCCACCCCTTCTCCCCTGCTCCCTACCTAACAGGAGACCCACAGACCTCATCCCCTAAGTGGCCTTGCACTGCTGAGCTCACACCTGTGGAGGAGACTGTGCACTACGGCCAGCCTGGGCCCATTAAAGCTTTTTTCTGGAAGGCTCCCAAGGAAATCCAGGTAAGATATTTCACTTGTAGAATAATTTATGAAGTGAATATAAAATACTTCCTAAAACAACGTTTGCTTCTTTTAAATTTCTATTTAAACCAGTACATATCAACCTTACTAATAAAGCATTATGCACACAGTATTTTCTGAGGCTCATAAAATACAAAGGTACTCTAGCAGAAATTCTAGTAAGTACTCTGTCATTACTAGCCTCAGATTTTGCTGAAAAGACAGAAAAATGATAAGAGCTCAGTGTTTCAGTTGTGAGTACATATGCAGCATTGACAACACTTCATTTTCAGGATCAAGTGAGCAACTCAGACACATCAAGGCATAGCATGAATGAACGTTATAAAGTAGGACAGCCTACTTTTGCATCTTTCCTTAGAGTCAGGAGGCAGAACAGACGCGAGTGTGGGCTTATATGGACGGAGACATGACACCCACAAATTAAGGACTTTATAACCCCGTGACAGGCACATGAGAGTTTGAGAGGAAGTGGAAAGGGGAGGCAGGTAACTGTTTCATCAAGTTGAGAAAACACTAACATTTCACACAGTCAAGTTTAGAATCAGTTGCATTCTCTTTCTAGGTTTGTTAGACTTGGCCAGAGAAAAACTGTATGCTCTGGCATTCCCACAGTACCTCCTTTCTATGGCTGGCTTTATGAAAAGACTATTGCTTATTGAAATGAAAAAAAAAAAGAAAATGAATAGAGGTGTTCTGGATCAGAATCCAAGTCTCCTTAAAAAGAGCAGGCAAAACATTGCTTAGCAAATTTCAAAGTATTTTATAGATAAAAATTCCAAAAACGTGGAGAGAAGATCCTTTTGCAGATGAAAAAATTGAGGGTCACTGTCCAAATCCCTGTGCAAACACAGGAATACAAATAAGCATCATTTTTCTTGTCACACAGGACTCACAGCAGATTGCTAGGTCTTATCCCACAATCTACTCTCGCCTTCCCCTTACTGACAGAAGCCCAGCTAACAGATGCCATTTACTGTCCTTCCTGGCTAACAGGTGTGGCTGCTGAATGGGTTCCAGCCAACGCAAAGTAAGTAGAACCAGAATGTTGAGCGGCACTTTCAGGCTCTTTCTTAGGGAAAGAAATTCCTTCTTTGCTTCTTTTGCCTCCCTGAAGCCTGAAAAACTTGTGTAATGGCTGGATCTTCAGCAGATACCTGCCCAGAAGGTAGATGGCCAGTGGTTGAAGAATTGTGGAGCAGAAAGAAAGAAGACTGGGTTTCAGTTGGTATCTGAGGCTGCATCATTAACCCTGGAATGCCTGTCTCTGGCCGCCTCTTTCACATGAGGGAAAAAGAAACTTCCATTTTATTTACGGCACTGCAATTTTGCTTCTTCTGGGTATATGCAGCAGAACCTATTTCTACTCCAAATCTGAATCCTATTTGAATCAGAATTAAGTATTAACATGTTTGTACAGGGGAATGAAACTTAACATAATACTAGAACGGTAATCTGAAAGTTTTAACTAATTGTAATTTCATGAAGATTTCTCATACACACTATGTAATAAACAATATAATCTGAAAAACTTTCATTGTAAACTGACAACAAATACTCAGTAAATGTCAAAACTGAAGAAAGACATACAGTTTTGGAGGCTTCTACAATGAATTAGTATTTCCGAAAGCAACAATTTTGGACAAGTTAGCAACAAGAGCAAAAATAAATTAATATTTATCAAAATAGGACCCTAAATTTAGAGCTAAACAAAGTTAATGAAATATAATCCCTGTGTTGTAAAACTTTTATAGAAAGTATCCATTTCTGAAAGACCCCATGGGGCACACACAAAGCAACACAAATCTACACACATCCTGTAAACCCTGCTCTGACACGCACCAAGTACCTTCACGGTGTTAAGGTATTTGTGTATGTACTTGTCGGTATTAAAATGGCAGTTGTGAATACTTGGTAAGATATAAACTAATGGGAGGTATTAACATTGTGACCTTCTGTGGTCAAATCAGCTTTAGATTCTTACGCGTCTCAGAGTTGTATGCCATTCAGATTGTCTGAACACCAGCACAGGAAGGCATTTTACTTATCAGAACCCTAGAAGAGGCAGTCCATTTTATGGTGAATAATGGCTCTTTAACAGTGCTCAGCTAGGAGACAGCGGGAACCTTGCATCAAAAACCATTAGCAAATTTACCTAGAATATTTTGTCCTGTATCATAAAACAGCCAGCAACTGAAGAAATCTGGAACCTGCTTGGCACGCCAATTTGCCTTAGACACTTGCCATGTAAGCTTCTTCCAGGAGCCAGAGATGAGTATCCCAGACACTTAAGGATAAAAAGCTGAAGGATATTGACAATTCAAAGCAGATGATGCCAGAAACCTCATACTGCCAAGAAATTTAAAGAAACTTTCATTTTATTTTGGAGGAAAATTTCTTTTCTATTTCCAAGAGAAATTTAATTTTTCATTTGTCAACTAGCCCTGGCAATAGAGGGGCCGGACTGATGGCTTTTCTTGGCACTGTCAAACTACTAATTCAAACTTGGAATCAGCCCCCACTCCTTTTCTCGCTAAAGCAAGGCAACTTATGAATATGTAACAACATAAGCCCACGCAAACAGGTCAGTCAGAGGTTTAGGTCCTTTCTGTAATCAGGTACAGATTACACCTAGATGTCTGCTGCAGCCTCTCTCTCTTTTTTCTTTTTTGGGGGAGGGGGCAGGAATAACAAAATAATAGAAATTCCAAACGTATTAAGAAGAAATCTATAAGTCTGTGCCTCATTACAAAGTCAAAATCAAGAGGGAAGCTAAAGATAACTAACTATGCATTGTACTTGTCCTGTTTTGTTCAAATCCTCATAATTTTAAATAACCAATAATATTTATTAATGAGGTTATTCTACCAATTGCCATATACCAGGAACACAGTAGATACTCAATTAAGTGACAATTGTTATAACTTTCATTTTGGAGCAAAATACTTTCATTTTATTCTCATCTTAACATTTGTTAAGTTGCTAAAATCTGCAAAACTCATGAAGCTAAATTATAAGAGAAAGGGCCCATCCATTCCTCTTACTTTATAAAATACTGACCTTAAATGTCCCTGAGAGATTGTCACTTTTACTAATTTTAGCTGCATTCCCGGACTCATAAGGACAGACAGAATCACTTGCCATTACCAGAAGAGGATTGCTAAGAGATTTTAGTAATTCCTGCTCTCAAAGTCCAGTGCAAAGATGACCGTGGGCCTGCTCAAGACCGCCCCAACCAGAGCCCCTGCTGTGAGGCTCAGGGACTGCATTCTTAGGACAAGCACCATTGCCTTAAAATCAAATTCAAATTCCTAAGCTGAAAACCTATTCTTACTTGTCTAGTTTTCAGAGTAACTGAGGAACAGAGTCTCTAACCTGTGCTCTCTTCAAGATTATGTAAAGTTTCTTTCTGTTTCTGCACATTGGTAAAAGAAGTGCAGTTCTTCAAATTTCCTGCTTTGATTTCTCTGGCTTACCTTTTTGACACCTAGGTTCTATTACTTCCCAAATTTTCTCCAGCCTCTCAATGATGGGCAAAACAATGAATGCAAGTCCACCAGCAATGTTTATATGAAAAGATCAGTTCATGGAATCCATACCTTACCATGTTCTGTATGGTTCCCTGTGACATGGTAATTTTTATAAAAAACACTTCTGGACGTGTTTCATTTCCTTTGGATAAATTCTCCTTACCTCTATTTCACCTCTATTGTGGAACTCTTCCCACTGAAATTTAATCTCTACATTAACTATGTAATGCTGAACATCAGTTTTTCTCCTCCTGAGTATAGCAGCCATCTAAATTTCTGTCGGTCATAAATTCCATAAATATGCCTACTCTGCCCTAAATTCAGAGCACCGTAAAAAATCCAGGAGACACCAAGGCTAGGCTGAGAGCACAGCAATTACTCATATGCAGATGCAGGAAGTATGTAAAGGTAGTGAGTCAGGCTGCTCTAGAGAGGTGATGTGTGGCTCCCTTCCACAATGCTGATGCCAGCGCCCGGTCAGCACTTCATACCTGCCCAGCCAGTGTAAGCGGTGCCATCCCGAGGGTCTGCGGACTTCAGGCCTCTCTCCATTTGTTGCAGAAGCTCTCGGATCTTATTGTTCAAACGTTGGGAGAACTCAGGAGTCAGCTGCAGATATGAAGAGGAAAACAAACGTCAAAATATATGGGCCACTTGACCTCTTAGATATGGGCTGTCAAAAAGAGTTTATTTCCACTTAAGGCCACATTGTTTTGCCTGGGAGAAATGGACAATTACAGCAATTCCTCAATAACACCCTTGTTAAATGTTGTTTCATTATAAATTGATGAAGAAAAAAATTGATTCCTGCCAGGCCCACTGTCATTATGGAGTTTGCATGTTCTCCCCATGTCTGTGGGTTTTCTCTAGAAACTCCAGTTTCTTCCCACACCCCAAAGGTGCGCATGTGCGGGATACTGGCATCCAAATTGTCCCCAACTGGGTGTGGATGTGTGTGTGTGTGTGTGTGTGTGTGTGTGTGTGTGTGTGTGAGTGCAGCCGGGGAAGGAAGGGCATCTTGTCCGGATGGGCCCCAGCTCTGCCCCTGAGCTGGCAGAACAGACTCCCATCACCCCTGCCCCTGAACCCCATTAAGTGGGCGGGAGAAGAATGACCAGACTTATTTCTGTGAATCTTTCTTAAATGTGTCTATAACCAACATTTATTTCAGGATTTAACATTAGAAGTGTTTTCGGTCTTTACTTAGAAGTTTGATGTTTCTGTGACCAGAATTACTCCATACGACTTTAACCCTTGTTTATATCAATTAGCCCGTGGTAAAACTGATTTCATTATATCTTGTTTTGCTTAAAGTCAGTACTTTTACAGTTAGGACTTACTGTATTTTATTCTTAAACAGCAACAAAGTAACAAAACTTAAAAGTACTACTATTCAAAGCAGGAAACAGAGTTGACCCTTGAGCAACCCAGGCTGGAACACTGCAGGTCCACATTTACGTGCGTTTTTCACTTGACTGTGCAGCTCCAACCTGGGTTGTTCAGGGGTCACCTCCGAGGCCGGGAGTCGAGTATGCGGAGAGCCGACTGCTGTGGTTCTGCTCGGATTTTTGACGGCTGGAGAGGTCAGCGCCCCCGATCCCCTGCACTGTGCAAGGATCCACACCGTATTTTTGTTGTAACATCTATGTTTTACATGAAATTTTTTTAAAAACTAAAATAGACCACCAATGATAAATGGACCAATATTTTCTTATAATAAAAATCATTTTATTAAATTAACCACAAGTCAGAAGATGTCTGCTGTGATTCCCAGACTTGGATTTCACAGCAGTAAAATTTCAAAACAATGTTGGGGAACATTACATGGGCACATTTTATTTCACCACACAAGGACTGTAAAAACTAACTACTGTCTGTTAGCATCATCATCTCATTTTTTAAAAAAGGGTATCTGAACATTGAAAAAGGTAAGGAGA
This sequence comes from Phyllostomus hastatus, assembly GCF_019186645.2. Classification (NCBI taxonomy): domain Eukaryota; kingdom Metazoa; phylum Chordata; class Mammalia; order Chiroptera; family Phyllostomidae; genus Phyllostomus; species Phyllostomus hastatus. The sequence goes on along the minus strand of NW_025333583.1, from coordinate 14,881,997 downwards.
TGGTATAGAATTATTAATAATAATAAAAGATACTAAATTTCATGGCCTTGCCAAGTGGCTCGGTGGGTTGCAGCATTGTCCTGCACACCAACAGTTGCAGGTTTGATCCCCGATTGGGGCGTGTATGGGAGGCAAGCAATCAATGTGTCTCATGTCTCTCTCTCTCTAATCAATAAACATACCCTTAGGAGAAGATTAAGAAAAAAAGACAGTAAGTTTTACTGGTGAAGAGCCTCTCTGATAAGAATTGAGACTACCAACCACATCTGCATTATTTATTCTGAAGCATCTCCAGCACCCCTGTGATCCCTTATTTCACACTCCGAAGAAGAAACTACACTGTTTGAAGATCTTACTCCTGTTATTGAACAATTTCTGCCACAAGGTTAAGATTTCAACAAGTCTTGAAAATACACTTAGTAAAATATACCTTAATATTAATATAAAAGATCTATAAATCTCAACTAGATAGAAGAGTGCATCTACATGAGAACATGTCATCTGTGCATAGATCAAGGAAAATTTATCATCTTGCTTGGCCTTACTTTAAGAGACCAAGAATAATGAGACAGCCTCAGGAAGGGAAGTTACTTTATCCTTGGTGCATAACTGCACTTAATAAAGGCGATCTACTTGAGAATATTGATTGCTTGTGGCAGACCACAAAATTGTTCAAACTCTAGCGATATTTGAAGTCTCTTAAAAGCCACCCCCCCTTTTTTGACAGATGCCAGAAAACAGACCAATTCCTTATTAAAATGTGTGTGTTGATGAATTAAGGACAGATCTCCAGGGTCTCATCCTTAATGTTCAATGTTAAACAATTTTAGAACTGGTATGCTAGTTTCTCTCAGGGATATGTTCAAAACGCATGTGTTAAGCAATAAATTACTGTTATTTGGGGGCTGGAGTTTAAGAATATCTTTTTTTTTCTCCCTTAGGAACAGCATTACCTTTGTGAAAAAGTATTTAATTTATAAATAGCCTAAATAGTGAGCTGCATTTTCCTGAAGGCTTCTGTCATTAGGATACACCCTCAAGTGTTCTCTTTGCCAAGTTATCATGAAACAGCATGTCTTCCTCCAACAAGACAAGACAAAACACTTTGGCTTCAGGATCTGCAGAGCTAGGGAGAACACAGGTTCAAATGGCCATCTGCCAAGTTACCTCGACAGATATGAAAAAGCTAAGGCTATTACATCAAGTGTGAAATGCTTTTCATATGACAGAGGAGTTCAGAAGAAATAACAAAATTTTAAACAATGTGTGTGCACTTAAAGAAGTCACTTATCCAATCTAACTTGAGTCGAAGGATTTCTCAACGAGGTATTCATAGAAAGAACTGTTTTCTCTCTTAACAATTATGCCCCCCAAAGACACATGAAAATGGTGGGCCCCTGGTAAATCACACCCAGCTTCTCTTCTGCACATTAGTTTGTGAGGTGCAAACCAGTTTACTAGGTTTTTGAGCTCTGGGATGTCCTGCAGGGCGTGGAAGTGGTACAAAGAATTCCAGGCCTATGTCCCACATTTCTCAGCACTTTCAGTTCAAAGGTGTCTTTCCCACACACTCCAGTTTGCTCTCATCAGCACCCTGCCTATACTTGTGTACAAGCACGACCCAATGAACAGGGCACATGTGAAATACCGTCAGGATTTTCACCTCTCTTTAAATAGGTACCAAAAAGATAAAAAATGCAAAATTATGTGGTAAACTGCATTCTCCTATTTTTATAAAGTATCAACGAATTAGGTTATTTCAACGATCATTTAACAATGATTCCTTATAGTCTACATGTTAAAGCTCAAATTGTATATTTCAACATGTATTTTATATATTTAAAATATATTTTTATAGTTACCATCGAGTTACATAATTTTTTTAAAAGGGATGCTCATCCCTTTCGGGCAGAATTGAGCTCTTTCCAAACAACTGGGTTGGAGGAAGGGATTCAGGCAGGTGTATCCCAAACTCACCCTCCCGGCAGGATCAAAGTAGCCTTCGGCCAGGGATTTGTTATAATCGGCATAAGGATTCGGGAAGGCCCTTTGAGCCATGACGCCGGAAGCGAGCCTGCAGAACAGGGGGAAGAGAGAACCAGGGGTGAGACGGGGACCTCGGCCCCGCTGCGCGGGCCACGGCCGGAGCCCCGGCAACGCTTTCCTGCCCGCCCCTGGGCCACGGCAGGGTCTCGGAGGAGCCTGGGGGCGCTGGGCCCACGTCCGCCCGGCCGCTAGGGCGTGGCACCTCCGCGAAAAGGCCGCCAGGGGCCCAAACCCACCGCGATGAAGCGGACCCGTTTTGCACCGCGCGTCCCCACTCCCGCGACTAGAAGCAACTGCCCTCGCAGTGTCCAGGCTGCCCGCCCCGCCTCGTCTTCTCACCCCACTGCCTCCCCAAGACTACAGAGACGACGCGGTCACCGCTCACTTCCTCCCAGCCAGACCAATGAGAATTCTCGTCACTCCGGAGGCCCGCCCCCTTCTCTCTGACAGTTCTTTAAAGAGACAGGAGTGTGATTTCTAAAAGATAATACGGGATGATTTAATTTCTGGGTAGCCGGACTGGGGACCTAGCTTAATATATCGTGCAAATGTGCCCAATATTTTCTACATTTGTTCTCTTTTAATTCTTTTTATTTTTATAAAAACTAACACAAGTCCAGATAATTCATAAAAAAAATATATATATATTTTAAATCTGGAGAAGGAAAAAGATTGCATTGAGAAATAAATATTCATATTCCTACTCTAGGACTGAATAATGTCTCTTCAGAGATTTTCCAAACTTTCCTTTCACTTAAAAAAAACAAAAACAAAATGAAGCAGAACAAACAAAAAACCACCACCACAATTAGCAACAGAAGGACAAAAGGCAAAGTTTATTGAAGGGCCAATACCTCCCAGGCACTCAAGAGGCAATGTGGGTGCCCTAGGACAAGGTATCAAATGCTAATTGATAAAACGTCTGGGGAAAATACATGAAGACACAAATCACAGCTTTTAAGAATGTTAATCTGATCCTTAGCCTACATTGGACTATAACACTCTATACCCAAACCCCTTAAAAAAAATAACCAAGTCCAACAGAGCAGGACATCCACAACATTCAATTCAATGTTTAATAGTTTCCATTATCTAAAAAGTTTTCCTTTCGTTTAAACATATAATCACTCTAAACGTATAGGCTCATTCTGTTGCTCAGAGAATTTTAGAGGTCAGTTTAAAAGTCATAAAGAGTCACTCTCTCTTCCTCTTCACTCTTGTTAGGACTCTGGCCCCAAACCTGCAATTGTTGAAGCTCAGTCCTTCCCAGCCCCCCACCTTGGCATGAGTTTGTCCCTCTGTGGCTGTCATCTAGTTCTGACCCTGACTCTGGCTCAGCGTGTCCTTTTAAACTGTTGTCCTCCTAGGACACTTAATCTCCTTCACCAAATTCATATTTACCAGAGGCCCTCAGTGAATCTTAAACTGGATACTCTTCCTATTTCAATAGATAGTTATGTGCAGGAGCAATTGATAAGAGAAAAAAAGGAAAAGGAGTGAAAGTCATTTAGCAATTATTTTTCTTTATTAAACGTTTACTATCCGTTTATCCCAGTCACAGTTTTTGTATGAGCAATTAGAATCAGTGTGGTACTTAATTAGATTAACAACTACTAGAGGGAGTGAGACATCGTAGACAGTAGTTTGCTTTTGAGCAGAAATGATAGAAGAGTGGAAGGGGAAGATGGAAGGAAAGTAAATGGAAGGGTGGGATGGGAAAGAAGAAAGGAGCATTTGGTCAGCTTGTGCGCAGCCTCCCAAATACCTAATTTGGATAACCTAGTCAGATAGCATGGGGTTCTCAGCTTCAGCACTACTGACAGTTGGAAGGGATGTTTCTTTGTTAGGGGAGGCTGTCCTGTTCATTGCGGTATGTTCAGCGGTGTGCCTGGCCCCTATCCAACTGATGTCAGTAGCACACCTCTCCCCAGTAGTAACAAATTGCCAACACCAAATGTCCCTGGGGGGAGGGGAGAAACACAAATAGACCTGGTTGTGAACTGCTGAGACAGTGTAACCAAAAGAATTTAATAAGGCTAGACAGTTTTACTCCAGTGCTCCCACAGGTGATGTGACTTGCTAGAATAACATGCTGAAAGAAATTCAGGAGGAACTTGGGGTGGTAGGGTGTGTGTGTGTGTGTGTGTGTGTGTGTGTGTGTGTGTGTGTTTAAATCTCAGGTGTAGAATTGAGTTAATTATGCTCCTTGGCTTTTAGTATAGCATCATCAGCGCATGCAAGATTTTATTTTATTTTTTTCTTAATCTCTATTTTGCTCCCATTCCTCTCCCCATAAGGCAATCAGCATGTTATGTTAAATTTGCACAGTCAGTCCTTGAACAACAGGGGTTTGAACTGCATGGGTCCACTTCTATGTGAATTTTTTAAAATACATATACAATCAGCCCTCAGTATCAGTGGGTTTAGTATCTGCAGATTCAACCAACTGCGAATGAAAATTGCATTTTTGCTCCACAGTTGGGAACCTACAGATACGGAGGGATGACTATATGCATTGATCTATACCATTTTATATAAGGGACTTGAGCTTTTGTGAATTTTGGTATATGTAGGAGTTCCTGGAACCAACCTTCAGAGAATAGTAGGAGAGGTATTCTCTTGGTATTCTGCAGTTAAGTTTTTGAAGAGTCAAATGTTACAGGAGAATTTTCCACAGTACAGGGGGAGGGTGAGTGGGAAGCCACAGAGGGAAGGAGTTGGTACTGATAACCCCAGAGTTGTTCAGGGGTCTGATGTATTGGGTTGGCCAGAATATTTGTTTATTTTTTTTCTATAACACAAAAGATATATTTTTCATTGTAACCAGTAACTTTATTGATTTGGATGTTTTGAATATGTCAGCTATCTCCTGCTATTGGCTTCTAGTGGGTAGAGGTCAGGGGTGCTGCTAAACATCTTCCATAAGAGGGCCCCACAGCAAAGAATTACTTGGCCAACATGTCAATAGGACCAAGAAACTTCACAAACCACTTTGACATGTTCGATCAGTCACAGCACCTTTTCCATATGCTGCACAAATCTTTTTTTTTTTTGAGTTTCAGTTACATTTTTACCTTTCTTGAAATAATAAGGCATAATAAGCTAAAAATGTTGCATACTTTCTTCCATCTTTAATATTAAAATAGCTGCACAAAAATTCACCAGTCTTGGTAAGTTTTTTTTTAAATGCACACTGATATGACAGCTGTCACAACACAATCTAACAAAATTGTTTAAAATGAAGTTAAAGACAAGTTAGCACAGCTAGAGACATCTTACAGGAAAACCCAAATGAACCTTTTGGCCAACCCAAAATATCCTTTGGAAAACATGTCGTGGATTGTGTAGGTATGTATTTTTAATAAGGGGACTAGTGCTATAAATATGCATTTATTGTGTTTTAGATCTGTATTGGTCTGTGAGCAGTTTATTATTTTAGATAATTGTATAACATTTTCATTCTCCACCTCATTTTACTTATCCTTTTTCCCAAGGATGGGCACTATTTCTAAATTCTATGCTACAAATAACGTAGTTAGGAATATCCAGTACATGTTCTCAAAAGGATCTGATGTGAGCATTTCTGAAATACATACCTAGAAGTTGATTGATGGGTTACAGGACTTTCTCACACTCAGTTTCTCCAGTACTGACGGAATGCTTTCTGTAACCAGTGGACTAGTTCATACTCCCTGAAATGAAATCTAATAGTTTGTTATTCCTATGTTCTCTCCAACACTTGATATGATCCAATATTCTAGTTTTTGCAATTCTAATGGACAATGTGGAATTTTGTTGATGTGGAAACTGTCAGTATTTTTGTTGCTAGTGGTGTTGAACTTTTCTTCATATGATTGCTAGACATCTGGCCCTTTGCTGAGATTTGCCTGTTCACACCCTTTGCTTATTTTTCTGTTGGGTATTACATTATTTTCTTGTTGATTTACAGAAGTCTTTTTTTTGTCTTGTTTTCATTTTTATTTTTTGGGAGGAGGATAATCTAGATAGTAATCTCTCCTGTCTTTAGATGTTGTAGATACCTTTTCTAGTCTGTTAACTTTTTCTAGGGTAGATGTTGTGAACCCAGAGGAAAAAGGGGCCACTAAGAAGGGCTCCAGTGGCTAACTGAGCTCAAATTAATAAAAACAGAACTTAGCAGCTATTTCTACACAGGGGTCCTCATGCAAACTACACTTTAGGAAGAAGTCTGCATTGAATTAATTACCTGTCTCTGCCCTGAAATGCCTGCCTTGTGTTTCTGCCATCTGAGCCAGTCCTTATGATGGACTTCCTGAAATCCTATTTCAAACAATAGGACTGAGACTTGCCCCATCCGTACAGCTGCACAGATCTGTCCAATCAGAAGTCTCTATTATGACCAATCAGGACAGTGCCTTGTGGACCAATCAGATTTTGAGGATTCAGAGTCCTTATTTGCCTGGACACAGACCAATCAAGGACCAGGGGCAGGGATTTTGTCTATATAAGCCAGTTCCCCCCTGGCACGGACAATGCACTTTTCCTTTCACTGATGAGTGAGCACTGTGTTGTTTCCCAGGCTCCAGCTAAAACACCCAGGATGACCCACTGGAGCAGAGCAGCACGGAGTAGAGTGGAGTGCAGAGGAGACACTGTCATTGAACCACACTTCTTCATTTTCATGAAGTTAAGCCCATGCAATTTTGACATTGAGATTTGAAGATTTAGTTTCATGTTCAAAAAGTCTTCATACACTCATATATTTTATAAGCTTTATATATTTTATAAGCTTTTTATTTGTTGCAGTTAGATCTTTAATCTATCTCAAGTTTGCTTTTGAATATAGCGTGGAGCATGGATCCAAATTTATTTTGGGAGAGGTTTAGCATTGTTTTGAAAGTTCAGATGTAATCAAAGTATGAATAAATTCTCTGTTAGCTGGAAAAATCTAAATATTTGAATAACTGGAAATCATACAAAACTAATTTCTTTTGTTTGTTTTGTTTTATTTTGTTAGAGAACCATCCCCAAGAATTTGTCCTTTGTTCTGGCTCCAAAGGAGAACTTTATCTTTAGTACCTGTATTAATCTTTTAAGGCTGCCACAACAAAGAAGCAGAGTCTGTGTAGCTGAAACAACAGAAATTTATTGTTTCACATTTCTGAAGGCAAGAAGATCAATACTGTCACCAAGGTGGATTTCTCCTAAAGTCTCTCTCCCTATCTTGCACAGCTATCTTCTCCTTGTGTCTTCACATGGTATTGTGTGTGTGCATGCGTGCATGTGTGTGTCTATGAGAGGGGACCCCCAATGCCAGAACTTATTTATAAAAAAATTGTGTATTTATTCTTACATGTTTAAACTTCCATCACCTTGAAAGTACTCTCCATTTGATGCAATACACCTATCAAGACCTTTTTCCACTGCCCAAAATAGTTTTTGAACTTGTCAATTTTGATGCCTTTTAGTGCTTCTGCTGTTTTTTGTTTCATGTCTTCCACATTGGCAGAATGTTTTCCTTTGAGGACTTTTTTCATCCAGGGAAACAAACAAATAAACAAACCAACAAACAAAATGTTGCGTGGGGCAAGATCGGGTGAATAGGGAGGGTGGGGCACAGGGGTCATGCCATTTTGGTTAAAAACTGCTGAGCACTCAGCACGGTGTGTGCCTATGCTCTTGTAAATCATGCATCGTGAAATGGGGAAATGCATTGAAAGAATCTTCAGAAAAATTCACTGAAGCTGAACGCAGCCTCTCACAACACCAGCTGGCACACTGATATGGATGTGTTCCCAGAACACTCACCTAGTGGGGGAAGCCTGTCCTACAAGGGGCTTGCCCTCCAGAAGGTAACTCCGAGTTTTTCTGGGTCCCCCCTTGTATGTTCTAATATCTTCTTCTTATGAGGATACTAGTCATATTGGATTAGGGTCTGCCTTAATAACCTCATTTCACCTTAATTAAGGTGAAGACCCTATGTCTCCCAACATAGCCACATGCCAAGGTTTTGGGACTTAGGACTTCCTTCAACGTAGGAGTGTGTGTGTGTGGGGGGGGGGGGTGTGGGCACAATTTGTTCCGTAACTGTTTTCACCTACAGCTATGGAGGCTGAACAAATCTGTAATTAATACAAGTTTGATTGTGGATGACTTTTCAAAGGACATTTCCCTTTTGGTAAATTTAGAATAACATTTTTGGGAAAAATATAATGTTCTTTCTTTTAATTTGTGAATCTGTCTTGTATAAGCTCTCAGGAAACAATATATTATTGCCTTGAAAACAGAATATATCTAGAAATCAAGGGAAGTTTGTATTAAACAGATAAAACAGGTATCATTTGAAGGCTCTTTATTTCCATTCTAAGACCTTAATTTCAAATGTCACAATATGTCGTAGTTAGAGTGAAAGCTAAGCTACAGTTACAGAGGCTCCAAAACATAATGGCTGAAATGAATAGAAATTTATTTTTCTCTTACTGCAGGTTAGCTTTGCTCCATATGGGCTCCCAGGATCACAGATTCCTTCTGTGTAGTCATGTTGTCCTCGTCTGTGAGATCCATGCTGGTTGCAGGCCCATCTGTGTTCCAGCTTGTGGGAAGGTCAGGAGAATGGAGGAGTGCGTAACGGTTGCCTTCTGCCCCAGACCAGGGAGTGGAATCCATCACATCCCACTTTAATCACACCCACGAGCTTGTGGTCCTATGGCCACATCTAGGAGGCTGGGAACGAAGTCTTCTGCCGAATGGTTGTGTGCCCAGCTACAATGAAAGAAGGGGAGGACTGACTTTAGTGGACAGTTAGTGGTCTCTGATGCATAATGGAAGTTCTAGTAACTGATATCCTGTGTCTGTCTTCTAGGAAAGTGGCAACATGTTTAAGTTTCTGTGGTATTCCCTTGCCTCTGACCTCCTAGCGACCATGTGTTTCCTCCTACTTATTTCCTTGAATTTTCTTGGCAACTGAGTCATCGACCTGTGGTAGAAGATACATCAAAAGACCCCATATTCTTTTTTTATTTTTAGAAAAATCTCCACCAGCTTAAACAGAAGCGCAAAACAAAACACACACAAACACATACTCGAAATCAGGCAAATAATTTTTACTATTTTTACTTTTCAGTATCACATCTTTTGAGGAGTATTCTCTGCTTCCCTTTCAGCTCAAAGAAGTATAGAGCAGGAGTTACCTAAACTTGAGTTTAAGATCACTATGTTGTTGGTTTAACATCCAGCGGAGACTGGGTAATGCTGTAGCAATTTTCCGTTTCATTCATAGGACAGAATTCAAGGATTGACAGAAGCAATTGCCAGTGGAGGAAACGAGAACATAAATAGGCACACACCGTGCACACTAAGGCACGCTTCTGATTTCCCGGAGATAGTTTCTCCTACGGTGCTGGCAGCCTCTCCTCCCTCCCTTGACAGCAGTCATTAGTGTGCTGACAGATTCCTTTCTCTAAATGTACCTGCTGGGAAAGAGCCACCATTGTGGGAGGCACAGGTGTGCTGGGGTTTTCTTGGGAGATTAAAGACTGTGAGGACAGAAAGTTGGTAAGAATGTACGAACCTTGGAACTGTTTTAGGAAGGATGTTTGAGAAGGGATCTTGATCAACAGTGTTCTTCCATGTGTTTGCAAGCAAAAATGGAAAAAAGGCTTTCTTTCCTCTTTGTGGTTGAAAACATGCACCGATAGTTCATTGTTAAGGTCACGCAGGCTCCCACTTCCCTGCATGCTTCAAATGAGTGGTGGAGGTAGGGATGGAAGGCGGCCCTTATTGGAGCAGCCTTCTGGCAACGCTGAATCCTCACGGCAGGAGGATTGCATTTGCATCCAGCCGGTCACTCACCCATACAAAACTCACCTGTGGAAGGAGATGAGGTTTTACCAAGTCCTTGTACAACACTATCCCATTTCGCCATGTTCTTTTGGTGTATGTGGCAGCCCGCTCCCCGGTGGGGAAAGTAATCAATGGAGACACTCTGCCTCGGGTAGTTCCTCTTGTAAGCTTCAGAATTGCCTCACAGCAGGTACTTTTCAACCATTTGAAAGAGAAACTTTGAACCTTTCTGACTTGCCTGGTAGCCCATGTTATTTGTATTTCATGCTTCCTTTCTATTTCCCCAAAAGAGGTAAGAGTTCGAATGTATAGGTGAGTGACTGTGAGTAGAGTGGAGTTTATGAATATGGTGGGAGAAGCTGCTATTTCAGGGCAACGTGGAATGAGCAGTGCAACTTACACACCTAGAAGGAAACTTCAAGAATTCAGCTGGCTCACTCTGCCTCGGCCATGCAAGATCATCCAGAACTGGCCATGTTGCTTAGTCAGCCAGTGTCTGTGGTGCAGAGAAAAGGGGCTACAAGAACCAGGTCTGCACCTGCAAGGGAGGAGCTGGCTCCTTGGCCATTGTCACGGCATCTGGGCTGAGTCCCAAAGCCTGGGTCCAGAGCTGCTCTCAGAGCTGGCTGAGAAGATCAAATTCTCAGGCTGATTTCCTGCCTCCAGAGGGATACGACTTGGAGTCCGAAGAGTTATGCACAACTTTTTTGCTGAGTAATGTCAAGTTAGGAGCTTATTCAAAATGTAGACTCAAATTTTCCCACTAGAGATTGTGATTCATTGGGGCTGGGTTGAATGTACATTTTTATTTTTTTAATTATTTTAAAATTAAATTACATTTTTTCCCTGCAAAATAGCATTATTATTTTCATTTGATCCAGTGTATGGGAGAAGGCTCCAGGGTGGTTAAAAGGATGCCTGCTGGTTTCGGGGAGAGGCTCAAGCAAAAGCCAGACACCAGGGGGGTGCAGAGGGGCCGCTCAGAGACCTCCAGGCTCCAAAGGCTCCTCGTTGTGAGTGAGGGTGAACCTTTCGAAGAGATACCCAGTCCCGCCTGCGCAGGTTAGTCCGGTGGTGGCCCACCTTCTTGATGAGTTCCGCCTCCTCATCCAGGGAGGGGCCCTTCAGGAAGGCAGAGAGATGGAGGTCCGTGTGGGCAGAACCCAGGGCCTGCAGATCCCAAAGGGCCTGGCTCAGGTTCTTCTCCAGGACCATGGCAGCTTCCACCATGTCCTGAGTGTTAGCCCGCTCATTGTGGGATGGATTCAGCATGTCCTGGGAGAGAACTCTTCTACTGCACTGGTTTTGCATCTTTAAGAGAGGCTCGGTGCCCTTGTGCTTCTTGTAAGCCAGCTCATGAAAGAAGTGGCCCAGTCCTGCGGAGCCCTAATGTTCCGGTCAAACTGGGAGCCCAGACAGAGGTAGGTGTATGAGGCCTGCAGGTGCAGGTTAACCATGGGGTTGATAGAAGCCTCCACCTTGGTGGAATAATGCTGATGAATTTGGGAGCTCATGGTTGTTTGTCAATCAGGAGTTAAGGTAAAATAAACTGTGTTGGCTGGTCTTGGAGGCCGAGGATGGCTGAGATGGCCTCACAGGTGGTGACTGGAAAAAGGTTGGAGGGTGGTCAGAGCTGGAAGGAGGGGCCTCCCTGCGTCTGTTCCATCCAAACACTGTTGGAGAGGGAGACCGATCTGGGGGACTGCCAAGGGCACTGCCTGATTCTGCATTTTTAGAAACAACTTCTTCATATGATCCTCTTGCAGAGTAAAGTTTGAGAAATGCTAGAGAAAGAGAGATGGGGGAGGGAGAGAAAGAGAGAGAGGAGAGACAGGGAAGAAGAGAATCTCCAATACAAAAACTATGGTATTCAATGGTAACAAGTAGACTGTGCAATTATGTGGATTATATGTCATACCTCAGAGTTATATTTGCTACACTGTAGGTCCTAAAGTACTTCCTGGGCTACTACTGGTGAAAAGAAGGAAAGAAAGAAAAAAAAGTAAGGAAGGGAGGAAAGAAGGAAGGAAAGAAGGAAGGGAAGGAGGGAAGAAAGGTAAGATATCTGTTCACTTTCTTCCGGTAATAGACTAGGGTTTTTTTTTGTTGTTTGTTTTTTAAATCCTTGCGTGAGGACATGCTTTTGTTGATCATAGAGTGAGAGGAAGGGAGAGAGAGAGACAGAGAGAGAGACACACATATCGATGTGAGACAGAAACATTGATCGGTTGCCTCCTGTATGCTCCCCACTGGGGACTGAACTTGCAACCTAGGTAGGTACCCTGATCAGGGTGGAGCTCATTTTGGTCTGCTGGGCAACACTCCGCAACTGAGCCATCAGGCCAGGGCTCAGCTAAGGTTTTTAACACCCTCATATTCCCAGGAGTTCTTTCTTGGATGGAACCTAAATATCTCTCATCCAGAATTTTAAACCTGTTTTGAGCAAGGAGGAGAACAACCAGTTTGAACAAGTCTTTTGTAAGTTTGAAACCCTAAACTTGATTTTCTTCAGGCAGAATAATTCTATTTTACACCTTTCACCATGAGGCCTGATTCAGAGCTCTTTAATAAAGCCCTGCGCCCTCTAGCCAGAGGCCAGGCAGAACAATGGCAATCGGACCAGGAGCTGGCTGCCACTAGCTGTGGAAAGGTTCATAAACCTTTCAGGGGACTGGGTGTTGTTGGCAGGACTACAAAAAGGTCAGGGATTGGGCCACAGCCCTGTCCTGCTAACGGCTACTGTTTATAGGGTCTTTGTGCCAGGTGCTTTACCTGAGTTATGGCCCATGATTCGTGAGTAGCCACTGCTATTAATATCCTTCTTTTACAGGTGAGAAACTAAGACTTACAAAGTTCAGTCACTTTTCTGAGGTGTTATCCAGCAAGTGGCCACTCCAGGCCTGGGTGAAGAGCTAGTGTACTGAGCTACAAGCCCCCCGCTCTGCCCTCACACCCCCAGGAAGCTGCAGCCCTCCGTAGTGTGCCCCCCCCCCCCCGCCGCCCCTTGGTGACACTTTGGCCCCAGGGCTGCCCCTGGGCCACTCAGTCTCTGTCGTAACCCCCACCCTCCATTATAATTCCTAATTTACGCTACTTTTCTCTTGGGAAACTGTATTTCTCTCATTCAGAATATTTAAGAGTAGAATTCAAATAAACTGATGCGGATGTATGGGTGGGAGACAAACCTTTTATATTTGTCTGCAAAAATCACATTTTATCTGTTTCCATGTGTTTTGTTTATACACAGGTTTGGCCTGGATATGTAAAGGTTGGGCCCCTAAAATGCCTCCACATTATATTCTCTGATTCATTGTTGTTTCTTTTGTTTAGTCATCCACCCAGTTACTTTTTTTCAATATGTGTTTCAAGTAGACATTTATGGAGCATCTATTTTGTGCTAGGTTTTTGAACTTAGGTGTGTTTTTCTTATTTTTTATTTTTTATTAAAGAGTTTATTTTTAGAGAGAAGGGAAAGGGAGGGAGAAAGAGAGGGAGAGAAACATCAGTGCGTGGTTGCCTCTCATGTGCCACCCAGGGGACCTGGCCTGCAACACAGGCGTGTGCCCTGACGGAACTCAACTGGCAACCTTTTGGTTTGCAGGCTGGCACTCATCCCACTGAACTACACCAGCCAGGGACAGGTGTGGTTTTTGAATGGAAGTATCTTACAGGCTAGTAAGAAGATAAACAAGGACACAGATGATTGCAATATACATAAATGTCATACTGTGTGAGATGCACAGGATACTCTGGGAACTCAGCAGAGGCACCTAGCCAGACCTGGGGCAGTCAGGGAGGTTTCCTGGCAGGTGATAGCTGAGCTGGGTCTGGAAGGAAGCAGAGCAATGAGATAAATAAAGGTGAGCGGGGGTCTAGATGAAGTAGAATTAGTGCATTTTCTAGATTTATATGAATAGAATTATGTAGTATATACCCTGCCTTTTTTCACTCAGTATAAGTATTTTGAAGGTTATCCATATTGCATATATCAATTGTCCTTTTTATTCAGTTTTATTCCATCTTGTGGGTATACCACAATTTGCTTTTGTGTTCACCTCTTGATGAACATTTGGGTTATTTCCAGTTATTGGCTATTAACATATAAAGGTGCTAGTAATATGTAGAAGTCTTTGTATGCATGTAACACTTCCTTTCTCTAGGGTAAATACCTAGGAGAGGGATAGCTGGTATTTTTTACTTAAAGAAACACAATGTTTACAGAAATGCACCATTTCACATTCCCCCCCTCCCCAGCAGTGTATGAAAGTTCCAGTTTTTTTCACATTTTTGTTGACATTTGGGGTGTTCAGTTCTTTGCATTTTAGCCATCCCAGCAAATCTGTATAGTAGTGACTCATTGTGGTTTTACTTTTCATTTCCCTAGTTACTAACACTATTGAACACCTTTTCATAGTGTTTGCAAACCATTTATTTTTTTGGTGATGTACCTGTTTGCATCCTTTACCCTTCTTTTTATTAGGGTGCTTGTTTTCTTAATAGTTTTAAGATTTCTTTGTATAGTCTGAACACAAGTTCTTTTTTTACAAGATTTGTAAATGTTTTCTCCCAGGTTGAGGCCTGTCTTTTAATTTTGGTAACATTGTCTTTGAAGATTATTTAATGACTGGACATTTTGGGGAGTCCCAAGATACTTGCTTCAACCTGAGACCACTATGAAAGGACATCTTAGGTCCAGAGCTCCCTGTGAGGTGAGCAGGGACTCTGTTGCAACTGCGTTGTGCGTCAGCTTCTCCCTCTGCTCAGTCAGCCACCTGACACCTCCACATCTCTCTTTCCAGAGGGTGCTCTCCAATAACCCCTTACATGCAAGACTCCACAGAGTCAATTTCTGGGAACCAGGCTGAAAACAAGACCCAGCACTGTTTTTGCTTGCTGTGAATCCTTACTCTGGAAGAAAATCCTACCCCAAACACACAGAAAAATGTACATTGAAGCATACCTGTCTCTAGTTACAATTCTGGAAATGAAGTCTAACTCAGGAATATTCTTAATTTTCTATCCCCTCATTTCCGTGAAGAATCTATATGTTACTTTCCCAGAAGGAGCTACTGAACAACACACCATTCTCCCTGTCTTTCATGTGGCTCTAGATGTAGTGCTCCTGGGTCCCCAACCGCTTCCCTGTTAGCCTGCCCTCTGACCTCAGTCATTTACATATTCAGTAGGCAGATTAGCACTGGCATTTTACAGCTGGCTGGCACAAATGATGGATGGAACCTGGTATATAACAGATACAATTTGAGCCATCTGAATTTGTGGCATGGGAGTGACTTAGGCAGCTGTCTCATGGGGTGGAGCCCAGAATAAAGGTGTCTGAGCCTGCCTTTGCAAAACAGTTCACATAAGACAGAAAAAAAGCATCACTTGTGTATATTAAAAAAGTGAGAGATGAGGAAACTGATGGACATTACAGTAATGTTTCTCTGGGCCACCCCTTGGCACTGGTGTTTTTGAATGGCTTGCTGTCTTTATGTTTAAGATTCATTTGGTGTTGCTGAGCACATTGATGCCCCCTCCTATTTTTAAAAGTTAAGTCTGATCTCTCTTTTGAGTTTTTCCTCTACAGTTTGCCTTTGCTCCTTCAAGTGTTTGGATAGTAAATTTACCTTTACACATGTTTGTGCTCCCAGCTATACATATCAATTTGTAAAAAGCCAAATGGAGAACAGCTTAGCATCACTGAAATGTCAGGAAAATGCCCAGAAGGCAACAATTCAATACTGGAGTTTCAAATTTTGAGAATAGAATTAGGCCACTAAATCAGTTTTCCTGCCTGTGTCACGGACCATAGGGATATGTCCTAGTTCTTTTTTTAAAAAAGGGCATTTGAACTTCACTCAGTATAACTCACAGATCTGTGCTGGGGACCTGTGGGAAACCCTTGGACTTGAAACTAATTGAAATCTGCATTGAAATGGCCTTTTCCTTTCTTCATTAAATATCTGATTTGCTGTGCAACCTTTTTCTTTGGCTTGCTTGCATTCTTCTTTTTTTAGCTGCACAAATGGGCTATTCTCCAAGGTGGAAAGAGAAGAAAAAAAGAAAAGAAGAAATCAGGACTGAATCATGCAGTTTGTGAGATCACAGGTGTAATTTTTCCTTCTGTATTAGGGGAAAGGATACACTTACTTTAATTTAGAGAGGAGATGAGCCAGTTGTCAATACTAAGTATTATTATCCTGTTTCCAATGCCACAGTTGAAGCAAAAAATATCCTTGTCTGAAGAGTGAGGAAAGATGAAAACGTAGGTCTGGGTCCATCATTATCATTCACCTCATACCATGAAAACTCTGCCTCTGGTTGCAGGCTGGGTTTGCTCTGGACCACAGTTTCTTCTGCAGGGCTTGACAGGTTCTGGTTTTCCAACAGTCTCCCTATTAGCATGCTTCCTGTTTGCTCTGCCTACTCCTGCTGCACCTGCTTTGGTAGTGATTGCTCTGTGCACATAGGTACCATGGCCTTCAGAGATTAGAGTGCATGGTGAGCAGAAATAAACCAATGGATTTCCCAGGGACTGTCCAAATTCCACCCATCTGCTGGACAATAACGGAAAGATCTCTCTTGGGAAAGTAATGTTTTCCTTTGGGAACTGTGGGTTAGAAATGTGTTTACAAACTGCTTATAGCCCCTTTCCCACTGCATCATTTCTTCTACTTTTTAAAATTGTAATTGCATTTTATAGCCAAAAAAATGGTAGAAAGGCTGATTTTCAATATTCTATAGAAAAAAAGTAAAAAAAAATTCCCAAGTATGCTTATTGAGATTTCTCCAGCATATCTAAGAGAAGCCTTAGAGAACTGCAGATTCATACCTCCTGTGAATATTCCTCTTACTTTCATACAAATCTGGGGATTAAAGAGACAACAGGTTAAGAATTATTGCCAGTTGTTCAGTGGGGAGCTTAGTAAGAAAATTACTTATTATTTTAACATTTAAAATGTTAAAATAACATTGATCAACACTGCACCTTTCTGGGTAATGAGAAAGCTCCTCCCTAAGGCCTGGGTCAGTGGAAGTAACTCTTTGGAAGGAAATCTTTACTACGATTACCATTCAGGACTGAAGACTATGTATCCCAGGATTTAAAGGGAAAAAGGTCCTCCCTTCTCCCTGACACTCAGCACCCAGGGTTACTTAAACTTGCGGAGTGAGGCACTCCGCTGCTGCTGACTTGGTTTTGAATTGCCGACTACAGATCTCTTCAGAGGACAGGCCAAATTTCTGGCACGGTGCGGTGTAGGGGGGTGTATGTTGGCACTGCTTCCGCTCCCTGATATGTTTCAGGAACGAGTTCTTTCCCCTCTTTAACGGCAGTGCAGTGACCCAGAAATAGGGCTGCTCCACTTTCATGTGTGAGTAGGGGAGACACTTCCCTTCCCTGGCACATTTATCTGCTAGCACTTTGATATTTCCAATTTGGAGATTATAGGAGCAAGTAAGTAAATATTAGGTAAGAGGCAATAAAAGATATGGCAATCTAGGTTAAGCCAAACATCATAAAATGGGGAGACAGAGTCATAAACCAGTTGTACTTGCTTTCCCCCATACTATCATAAGATTGAAAGCAAGAAAAGAAGGGAAGTGGGAAAGAAGTCTCTTGTCTCAGAGAAGTCCGTTAAAACTCTGGATTCTGCATTGTAAGATAAAGAAGGGTGTGCGGGCAAAGCTGGAAAACCCCCTTGAGGGCTGTGAGGCTCCAGACCGGGACACTTTATAATGTTTCCAGTGAGCTAATTTCTGGAGAAAATTCATGTGAAGGTTTGAATTGTGTTTTGGCAGGAATTGTTTGAATAATTGACTTGAATGAGTTTAATTGGTTATAAGAGAGTGTTTTATGTCTTTGGATGATGTAATTATTGCTTGCATCGAGTTCCTGCGGGAATGATTTAAATGTTGGATGTATTTGAATTACATTGGTTGTACAAGTGTGCATTTGATGTTCTGTGAATTTGTTTTGCTCCTTCTGATGTCCTGAGTGTCCTGTGACCATAGGCAATTATTATCTCACCACCCCAATTAAAACATCAAGTATCCACCAATTCCTTCGTAAAAAGAGATGCAAGGTCACCTCGAGCAGACCTGTCAGCACTGGGGAGTTGCAGGATGTGTCTCTGCAAAGAGGGATCTTCTGCTGGGGGGCCCTATGCTGTTTGGAAGACGGGGACTTCCCTCAAGCGTATCAACCTGAGGAATAGTCATAACATTCCACTTTCTCAGTTTTTCCTCCTTAACTTGACAGGGGCTTCCATGGAGATTTAGGGGTGGTAATACCATAGCATATGAGAGTGCAGCTAAGCCATTGGCTGCAACCAACACTATGGTATGGGCAGCTGCTGGTAACAAAGAACCTGGTGGCAGGAATGAAGCCAACAAAGTTGACTGCTCTGCATTTAGGTTGAGGCCAACCCAATATACCCATCCACAAGAATTGGGCTTCACTATCCTTCCAAAATTCTTTTTTTCTGGGCTATACCATTTTATGATCATATAATAGCAGCATTTGATGACTAGGGAACCTTCTTTAGACATAGTTATATAATTTAATGATCCACAGTTTTATGCTTGGTAGGTATAGAAAAGTAGAAGTTCCAAAATGTTAAATTAATTGCTGTACTCCTCTAGCAAATCACTGTAGAAGTTAAAGATAGGATAGCCAGTGTGACTGGGTAGTGAGTGGAATCATTTCATATTATCGAAGTTTGATCATCTGCGGAAAATAACTTTTAGTGTGTTATTTGGAATGAAGCATAGAGAGTACCTGTATTCTTTACACTACCATGAAGCCCAGGGGGCCACTGGTAGCAAAGAACCTAGCAGAGGATATTTTGATTCTTGCCTGCCTTGCTGCTATAAATTTTAAGATCTATAGTAAGATCTTAGTAAATATAGTAAAAATTTAAATCTACAGTAAGACTACACAAAAGTCTAATTACCCATAACTGCAATAGAAGAAGTTTCTCTACTTCAGGGGTTCTTAAACTTTTCTGTGTGTGTGTGCTATGATGGCTTTGGCAGTCTGTTAAAGCTTGTTACTCTTCATCAGAATAATCTTTTTTAATTGTACAATATCAAATACAAAGAATTCAGAGAAAACATCACATTGAATACAGGTTATCAAAATAATTAAAGAATTGTGACACAGTGTGTGTGCTTCTTATTTACATATTAAATAACAGAATCTAATGGCTGGCCTAATAATCATCATAAATCCAAAGTAATGACATATATAGTATTTCAGTATATCTACAAAAACTGCCATGGGAAATAAAAATATTAATGAATTGTGTCTGTGACAAAGTTACAGGTACTGTTGATGTGACTGTGGTTTGGGTCTCTCACTTACGTTTGAATGAAAGGCTAAATTTCAGTTAGATGGTAGCGAAAATAAATGATATAATTTAATTGTTTTTCAATTCAAGTTACGGATTCTTTGAATGCCATCCCCAGACCCTTGTCTGTGGGTTTAAGATGAGCAACTCCTCTGTTGGGTTTCCCAGCCATCTTTCATCACTTGCTTCGCTGAGTTGGTGTCGAAATAGGAGTTCCACATAGGTTTTCAATAGGGGCAAACTGGTGACTTCATTGGAAAGCTGAGTATAGCCAGCAGAAGGCTGCAGTCAGAACACAGGCTGGGTGAATTCTAGATCAAATTACGAAGTAATAAAAAGTTTTTTCTGTCCTGCGCATAATCTTCCTCCAAGTCAGGGGCTCGGTGCTTCTGGGTGATACGAACAATTTAATTAGATGTAATCATTGGTGACAATTCTTTAGCCTCTGGGTGGATATATTGAGTGTGTATATTTACACACCCAGGGAATGTGTCTACAGGGAGATGACACTATTTAGTCCAGAGGAATACATAGCCAATGATGGATTTCAGGGTTCTTTGACACTTGGGTAGGTGGGTAAAAGGGTGTTCTTGGTCATTACTGGTATCTCCCAGTTACCTTTGAGCTGACTGTTTCTCTTGCCTATTCATAAGCCAGTTGTAGGTTATATTTAGCAAACAGGGGAAGTAGTTCTTTTTCAGTTTGCTTTCAGTTCTACTGATCCTGGCAGTAACATTTCCCCAGGGGCAGGAAAATACTCCTTCAAGTTGAACATCTCATTTGCAGTGCTGTCATTTGAGGTGATAGTCATTTGTAGTTTGTAGAGGGATGATTTCATTCATATGAGTGAGCAGATGGGTTAATAAAGCTGTCTGAAGTTGTAACCTGGTTCATAAGCTATTCCAGGGACAACCAGCATGGTGTGTGATGCTGAATGCCGAATTACCAATAGTCTATTAGATTATAAGCACCTTGAAAACCAGGGTTAAACCTCATCTAAACCAGGTGCTTGTCAACTCAGAGTAGAGAAAGTTTTTAGGCTTTAAGAGGTAGAGGTGGTACAGTGTATGCTTCTGTCATGTAGCATAGAGAAAACATTCAATCTATGACAAATTAATCCATAAAAAAGAACTGTGATCTATTTTCTGCTATTTTATTCTGAGTGTGTTTTCTTATTTGCCAATGTCTCTAACTATAAAATGGCATTGGCATCTTAAAAGAAATGATTGCATAAACCAAACACACTTTTTCAAGAATTGACCCTCTCTGACCTTTAAGTGTAGGGATGCTTTCAAATTTGTTGTCTTTATAAAAAAATATTTTATTGTTGTTTAATTACAGTTGTCTGCATTTACCCCCCACCACTCCTCCCCCATCCTAAGTTCCCAAGCTTTGTCACTTTTTGTGGTGAGCTTGGTTTTATTTTATGCTTTGTTGCAGTATGCACTGAGGTTTGTCGTGCAGCCCCATAAGAAGGGAAGACAGGAAGACAAGAGGGGAGGCTGTCATTTTGCTGGCCTCCTACTGGGCTCCACTGCCAGAGTGTACACGGCATGCAGCACTCATGCTGGATGGTACAAGGCAATGGCTGTCAGCCCGGTTTCACATTACAATCACTTAAGGAGCTTTTGAAAAATACCATTTATATAAGAACTTCTGCAGGTGGACCTTTGTGTTTGGAAAGTATTAATGGTACTCTAGGTGATCCCAATATTCAGCTAGTGTCCAGAATTATTGGTAAAATGGGTGTGAATGGTCCGTCACCCAAATGAGTAAGATTTAGAACTCAGATTATTTTTTGTTCCCAGCCTTAATTTTGCTATTAGCTTCACTTTTTCTTTTGGTATATTTAATTTCTAAGTTCAAAGTTCTTACATAGTGTAAAATTTGGGAGTATCAGAGGAGCATCTTTACTTGTAGGTCATCTATCCACGGAGGTTGTAATTGTGTGTCCATCATCCCACTAGATAGCCCGTTGGGTCTAGTGGTATGGCTTGGGTCATTGGCACTTTTCTGTGATGTGGCCCTAAGACTAGGATTAATGGGGTGCCGCAAAACTCAGTATCATATAAATGGCATTCGAATGCAAAATTCAAAACATCTAAATGAATTCAAAATTTTATGATGCACAATATGTCAAAATTTTAACGGAAGACAGGATTTGTGTGCCCTCCATCACCAGCCCCTCTCCTCGTGGGAAACACAGCCTCTCCGGCAGCACCGCTCTGTCTTCCCGCCTGCCCCTTCTGGTGGAGAAAAATCTGGTCTAACCCAAGAAACATCCTTTTACCTTCATGCTTGCGTATTTGGCTAGCATATTCGATCTCCCCAGGAGTATTTTCTCTTATTCCTCCCATCTCCAAAAAGGGCCTAGACTTTCGGTAGCAAAATATATGAAGGAAACTATTTAGCAGGCAATTTTTTTTTTTTTTTGCAATTTGCCATACTCCTTTTCTTTGTCACTGAGCACGGAATTCACTACTTGGGGTACAGGAGTGGGTGGGCATGTAGTATAAACATATTACGTGTGTGCATGAGGGAATATGCAGTCAGTATGTGCCGGGGAATCTGCAGTCAATCCTACTGCCCTGCCCCTTCCCTCCCTCCCTCCCTCCCTTCCCTCCCTCCCTCCCTTCCTTCCTTCCTTTCTTCCGTCCTTCCTTCCCCTAATAAAGGTAAATTGGTGGAGAGCACAAAACATTTTTCTTAATTCTTAAAAACACAGATCCTTGTTTTCACCAGGATTCTCTGTCTTCTATACCAAGTGTTTCTTGGAGTGGGTCTTATATAGGTTACTCACCAAAAAGTTCAACCCAGCAGGGCACTGTCAATGCATCAGAAACGTCTGTGGCATTTGCTGACCCCTTAGGCATGGTGATTTGCACAGGAAAATGTTCAACTTTCTCACTTTATATTTTGCTATTTGAGGAATTTAAAAAAAAACTGTATATGTATCTGTCTCCAGAGCCCTTTGTGGAAACAAGGCCTCCATCCATCTCTCAGAGCTCCGAGGCCACCATCTTGTTTCCGTAACTTCTGCTTTGGTTGCCTGGGTGTTCTTGAATAAAACCCTCCTCCTCCTTTGGCCACAAATAAGAACCACATAGAAATTAGCTCAGACAAGTCAGGCTCTCACGATGCCCCTATGCAGGAATATCTGAACCTTAGCAGGTCAACACGGCTTTAAGCTTGATGTCTTTCATTGTCTCACACTCCATGTCCAATTTCTCCATAAACTCTGGCAACTCTAACTCAGGATCTTCCAGAATTTTCTCAGTTTTCCCCAGCTCTGCTGCCATCACCCTGGTCCCAATCAGCATGTTCTTCCCCTGGGATAGCTGCAGTGGCTTCCTAACCGGGTGGGGCAGGAACCGCATAAGCTCACCTGTATGCACACTCTTCCTCCCGAGGCACACTGCCGGCCTGCGTTTCCCAGGCGCCGGCATCGGCGGAGCTGTGTGGCTGGTTCTCACCGGAATGGGAGGGGATGATGCTTGTCTCCTCAGGTGGCGGAGTGTGTTCCCTCTTCACGCTCTTTCTCTTTTCACATTATCCAGATCAGCAGAGAGAACAACCCAGAGGATCCGGGGAGGACAGAGGTCACAAGATGGAAAAGACCTGGTGCCCTGAAGTACTATGTGGATCCGAGTCATCACATCGGCCCGTACCGGACTTCGTGTGAGTAGGCAATCATCACACTGTCCAAATAGCTGCGTGGCTAGGTGCCTCACCTTCTCAGCAGTATCTTTTCTGACCATGCCATTTAATACTGAACTCCTATCCTCCTTCTGTGTTTCTATTTTTCTTCACGGCACTTATTATCATCTAATATACATATTGATTTAATTTATTGTTTGTCAACCCTCCGCCCTACCCTTATTCTTGAACAACTGGCCTGTGTTTTATCAAATAGAGAATGGGAATCTTGTAAATGATCATATCTCCCTTATTTTTTATTAGATCTAATAAGTTCAGGAGAATTTGTAATATCCAGTTAAGGAACTATGTATTAACTCTTCCTGATTTTGTCTTACTATTTGGTCTTCATTACCTTTCACTCTGATTTGGTTAAATTAAATTAAATTAAAAATTACTGTTTTATATCTGTTTTTGTTCCAACTATTTTTTGAAGTGAGGCAAGTTATTAAAAAGAATTTATCTTTATACCCCCTAATGACAGCAAGCTTTGCGCAAATAGTCATTAAAAAGAAGTTTAATCAATATGTTTTTTAAAACCTTATTTTTTATTTAGGAAGATTTTCCCTTGTTATTCTACAAATCATCTTTCCAAATGAATACAATGTCCACTTAGGTCGGCATTTTTCAATGTAGTTTGAACATATTTGGAGCATGTGTCAGGACAGGGACTGAAAAAACTAGAGCAAAGCAATCCACTCTGAAAGGAAGGCACAGTTCCTCTCTGGATGCTGCTTCTTGCCTCTCTTTTGCCCTGACCCTTCTCACCCTTGTGACTTTCACCTGAGCCTGGCAAGACCTTACAGTTTGAGTGAGGGCCTCGGTTCCCATCTCTGCTCCTCCAGCAACTGAATGATGAAAGGTACACTCATTCCCCATTTTTACGATTTAAAACAAGGAGGAGTGGATTAGCTCAGTTGGTCTCAAGGCTGGATTTATCTTAAGTGGCCTGAAGTGCTCTTTAAAAAATACTAATTCCTTGGACCCTAGTTCTAGAATTCTATTCATTATATTTGAACAAAATGTTTTATTTTTAAAAATTCTTTTTATGGTAATAAGTATT
The DNA here is from genome assembly GCF_019186645.2 of Phyllostomus hastatus. Lineage (NCBI taxonomy): Eukaryota > Metazoa > Chordata > Mammalia > Chiroptera > Phyllostomidae > Phyllostomus > Phyllostomus hastatus. Next base: position 14,858,021 of record NW_025333583.1, on the reverse strand, counting down.
TGGGCATGGGACCCAAGTACTAATATATTTTGAAAAGGCTCTCCATTTGATTCTTTTGCACAGCCAGAGTTGAGGCCATTGTCTCACTAAGGTCTCTCCCAGCGCGGACATCCCGTGACCAGGAAGATATTTCTGGCCTCTCTGACTTGACAGAAAGTAAAATCTGAAGCTCTTGTAATTCTGTTGGTTAACATCTTGGAAGTTAATGTTGCATTCTACCGCTAGATGGCGCAGGCAATTTTTGGGATAAAGGAGACTGGTTATTTGGGATTTTTACTTTTCCTGAGCAATATCCTTGAGACATCTAGCTTAGGAAGCTTTGTGGGGACATGACACTTAAGTTCCTTTCCCTGAGCTAGAGGCACAGAAGGTGCAGCTGTTTTGCTTGACAAGTTTATAGAGAGAGACTCATTAAATGTGCTATCGTCTGAAGGGAGAGAGAAAGTGAACCTTTGCATAAATATTAGCTCACCCTTTTCTTATTTCCAGCAGGTGTGTGTTCCTTCTCTCTTCTCTATATTTTCATTTTTCTTTTTCTGTCAGTGACTTCTATTTTCTTCTCTCTCCTCACTTTTCTTGGTTTCTGCCTCTAATCACAATTTATTATCTGATCATGATAACTAATAATGGATTAAATTTTATTTTGCTAACATTATGGTTCACTAAAAATTTCAGAAATTTGAAAATTACTCAGATATAGCATTCTGAGAAGGGTGAATATATTCAGGTTACAGTGATAAATTCTTATTCAGGGGACTTCTGCAACAGCTGTGGCAGTGCCACCAAATCCAGTAAGAGAAAAAGAATGTCATGACCTATCAAGGGAAAACAGTCAGAAATCCTCTCCTTACTTACAATACAATCTGAGTTATGGCCAAAGCTCTGGGTGTACATGTAAGTAAGGGTTTTGCAGAATAATGGGGGGTGCTTCTTTGCTGCTTTTCACTGGAAGATTTCAAAATGCACTTGGTGATTTATTCTATGTAGCTGCCTTCCCCCCACCCCCTCCGCTGGGCTGTCAAAATGGAAGACATGTTGTGATTTTTTTTTTAATAAAGAGAGATTGTATGTCTTCCCTGGCTTTGTTCTAGCCCAGCTGCTTGTCATTCAGGGAGATGCTAGACTCTCCATATCTGGATATACCACTGTGCTTTCTTCTCCCCTGAGTGACATATACTGATGGGTCACTGCCTGGAACAGTGGAGCAAAGCATGGTGTGTCTCCATCCATGAAGGTCCCTTGTTGTTTACTCTTCTCGGGTTTCCATCTGGCAGCATTATATACCAATCTTCATTAAAACAAAACAAAACAAAACAAAACAACCAACAAAAACCCAAACAATGCAAAAACAAACAGAAATACAAGAAAACATTCTTTATATAATAGCTAATGTTATCAATTGCTTACTGTGTGCCAAGTACATTTTAAACAGTTGAAATATATCATTTAATCCTCACACCAATATCGTGACATAGGTCCTATTATTTTTCACATTTTACACATGAGGAAGCTGGTAAAGGCAGAGTTAAGTAAGTTTCTCAGTGGCATATAGCTGACAGATAGGTGAGCAAAGCTCTGAGCCCAGGCAATCTGACACCGGAGACTGTGCCCTTTTAACCCTACATCCCCATCGGAAGGATAGACTCTCCAACTGGACAGTCTTTAGGAAAGCAGTCTTCTCTGTTAATGTAGCAACACTACCTTGATGTATGATTGGGCAGATGCTCCAAACCCACTTCTCCCCCTTTCTGGAGGACTAAGTGAATTCTGGCATACCCATTTCCTGTTGGCGAGGCAATCAAGAGGAGGGAAACTTCCTTTTTAACAGTGATTGGCACTGTGCAGTGTGTCTGTACAAATCTAAGTACTCTTAGAAAATGCACAGCTGAGAGCATGAGCCTTGTTTGTGTCCTGCTGACTCACTTCTGAGTCACCTGACCGGGGCAGAAGATAGGGACTGATATATAACAAACTTTAACAGTCGGCATTTGGAGCTCTTCCTCACTAGCCGTACACTACCTTCTTTGGGTCAACAGAAGTCTAGAGAGAAAAGTCACATCCAGTCGGCCTGGAAGAATGCGTCAGTGTAATTCATGTGATTTGGGGCATGCAGAGGGCAGACGGTAGTATTCTGAATGAGCTAGTTCCAGGGGCATATAATAGTTTTGTGAATGGGAATCTAGAATGTAGAAACTCATATAATGATTAGGGCTTTGAAATCTTTTCAGTTAACATATGAAGAAACGGTAGCCACTAAAAGGGAAAACGAATGCAGAGCTCTCTACTGAAGAATGATAACCTCAATGGAAGAATCTAAGAGTCAGCGTCACTGAGCAGACATCCATGGGAGTTGACAAAGAGAGACTCATTCAAAGACTATAATGACTCCATAAGCAAAGCTTGAGGCTTAGAAATATTCTCACATCTCATTGTGGGTCAAATTTCATGGGACAAAGGTGCACATGTAGAACAACGTATAAAGGCTTTTAGAAGTTATTACCCTGAGCCACACTGGTTGATGGGCAACACAAATTCCTTAGTGAGGGACTATAGAAAGCTCAAAACTGACTAATACTTATTTATACATGGTAGTTTTGATGATTCTCAAGAATTTTTTTTTACATCAGTTTAATCCCTTGGTGAAGGATTTCTCTAGGTTTTATTCTCTGTGAATCATTGCACCATGAATTATGCTGTTTCAGACTCACAATCAATTGCCTCCTGACATCTCCTGATGATCCTATTAGGCAGCGCAAACTGAATGTTATCCAAACTGAACCCATAATCTTTCCCCTAGACCTCTCATTCTCCCGTAAACCGCATTTCAGAAAATGACAAAACCAGCTGCCTGGTTGCTCTAATGTGAAGTATGGATGGCATCATTTTACATTACTCTTTCCTCTCCTCACCCAATCCATCTACAAGGCTCACGGTTTGTCTCCTAATACCTCTTGCATCTATCTTTTTTCTTCTTTCCCAGTGTCTTTAAGTTCAAGATCTTGTCACTTCTCATCTTTATGATTGTCCTTCTGTCCCCACTTTGACCACATCCCTGTGTGTCCTTTTCTTTGGTTCGGTGATTTTTCTAAAATGCCTATCTGCTCATGTTCCTTTTTTTGATTAAATTGTGTCACCAGTTTAATAGAGCTTTCAGTGTAAAGTAAACTCTGCCTTCGTACACAAAGTGCATGAGGGTTTGGACCCTGGGTCCCTCTCTCCCTTTACCTCCCTGTCACCCATGGTGTGAAGTTCCTCAGATGGTGGCTCTGTCACATCGTTCTGGCTTCATCCGTGCTGTTCTTTCTGCCTGTCCCTCACAACTCAGCTCGTGCCACCTCTTCCAGAGAGCCTTTCAATGAGACAGCTCAGCTGCACAGTTAAGATTTCAATTTTTCTCTTTTCTCTAATGTTTTCCCAATTTCTTTCTTTACCATTTCTTTAAAAATTTTGGTGTCAGGCTTTTCTTCCTCTTCATCGGTTATTTATTAAAATATTAGTTTCCTTCTGTTCTTTTAATCTCTCTCTTCTTTACCTTTATGCATGGACTGATACATGTCCATTGACACCAACTTTGGGCTTACTCTTTTCTATGTCCCTACTTTATTTCTCTGCATACAATGCTTTGTAAAAGAAGAAATATTTCATATGGTAACTTTTAGTCCCACCTTGTTAGTGATACTAACCTAAGGAAAATCCAGAAACACATGCATTGAAATTTTCTGCCCAAGTCCTTTAACTTAGTCTTCCTGTAATAACACTATTCTCAGCAGTTAAAGGTTCGGCTACATCAAAGATAAATTTACTTTATTGATGTGTAATCTTCAAAGAGAGTTTTAAGGTCTCTGAACCAGAGAGCCAACACAGATATGGGTCAGAAGTCCAGGGAGTGATCATGGGTATGACTTATAGTAAGGTAAAAGTTTTTATTTGTCAGCGATAAGACAGGTAGACCAAAAGCAGTCCCATTCATAAATTTGGTCTGGATCAGATCCACTTCATAGATATTAAACCAACAGAAGTGTGAGTTGCAATTGTTAGTGGCCTTGAATTGCCCCACCTTGGATCCTGAGAAATCAATGTGGCTTTGTTCAGCAGTGTCTGCCTGAAAGGACCATAAATCAGGAGCTCCCATATGCACTTTTTATTGTCAAGGTAATGGCTAAGAAAAATGATAGCAGTTATTCCATTTACACAGTTTAGTCTTTTTTCTTTCTCATTAACATTTCTTCCAATTTTATTTCCTTTTTCTTTTTTGTATCTGACTGATAGGAGCATATAGCTTTTGAGTTTTTTCTAGAGAAATATGTGATGCAAAACAGTATATAGTTCTTAGTTAGAAAAATGTCTTAGTCATTTTATTTGTTGCAACTCATCCTGGCTATCCTATATATTGAACTGGTCAACCAAGAGGTTATTCAAAATGAGAGTTTTGTATTTTGATGACTGGAAGCCACCTCTTAAAATTTATTTTTCTATTTTTTTATTTTTTTGTTTTGATTTTTTAATTTTATCTTTTCCATCACCATTAATCCCCCTGTGCTCTCTTCTTCCTCCACCCCCACCCCCTGCAATTACCATGCTGTTGTCCATGTCCACGAGCCCTTTCTGTTTTTCCTCTTTTTTGCTCTATCTCTCTACCCTTCCAACCACCTTCAGAGCTGTTAGCCTGCTCTCTATCTATGAACCTCTCTTTCTTTTCCTTGTGTGGAATACCACTCAGCCATAAAAGAGAAGAAAATTTTACCCTTTGCAATAGCATGGGTGGACCTGGAGAACATTAAGCTAAGTGAAATAAGCCAGTCAGAGAAGATAAATGCCATATGATTTCACTCATATGTGGTGTCTAATGGACAAACTGGAAACCACCTTTTTAAATTTCCTATCATAATTCTATCTCAGAACTGTGACATTATATATGCTATCTGTGTTACTGGATTTGTTATTTTGCCCCTATTAGAAGCGACTGATGAATGGTAGCCTCAGGTGGTTATGCAATGATAGGTTAACTCCCATTGATGTGGCTTTGTGTGTTCATAGTGCCCTGACACTTTGATATGTTGTGATCTGTTGTATCTTTCAAGTAATTGGTCACTCATATTGTTAAGGTACCAAAGATTGTGAATGATTTTCTCTTTTACAAATTTTCCTGGATTCACAATGATTCCTGTGATGAGGCTATTAGTGCCACTTGCTTTCTTTAGAGGGAAAAATAGTACTGCTGCAGACATTTGTCCTAGGTTTTTATGCTAAAAGCTAATTATTACCCACTATCTGTTTTCTTCCTTTTCCTTAGCAAAAGAAACCATGGCTTTTAGCTGGGTACACGTGTCGTTATAATAAAGACACTATTTCCCAATCACTCTTATAAATGGATGTGGCCATTGACTAAGCTCTAGCCAATGGGATGGAGGAAGCACCGAGTGAAATGTATAGGAAGAATCTCTAAAGGGAGAGGGCACTCTCTTTTTCCTCCTTTCTCTCTTCTGCAGATTGAAGTAGGGATATGATGGCTTAAGCTCCAGCAATGCTCTTGCACCATGGGATAACTTTGGGTAAGGAAGCCGCATAAGGAAAAGAGCTGGGCCCCTGATCCTCTGGGGCTTCCTACCAAGCCAGCTTCTGGACTTAATGGATGGGAGACAGAGCCATGTTTCTATCTTGTTTAAACTTCAACTACTTTTTCTTTCTGAACTCAGTTCTTCTGATTACAAGATCCAAACAAAATAAAGTTGAGAACAGAAAGTAATTATTCTGCAATTTTGAAATTTCAGACCAAGTTTTGAATTTCTGAACTTTTTTTCAGGTGAATGACCCACAAGCCCTTCAATGCTAACATTTGCCAAATTTAACTCCTTAGCTTTCCCTGCAAATTTGCTCCTATCGTGTTCCAAACTAAAACCTTGAAAATGTCTTCAGTTTCTTGCCTTCTTTCACTGTTATGAGAGAATCCATCACAGTCAAGAAGATTTTCTCCCTGAAGTGGTCTTTGAAATCAGAATACATTCGTGATTGTGTTTCTTGATCAGTTTCTGTAGAAAATTAAGTGTATTTATCAAGTATGCCCAGTAGTTTCTTTTGCTTTATATATCTATCTCAATTTTCTGCATCATTAATTATTAATTCTGCCTCATCAGGCAGAATTGCTATTCAATACTTTAATTCAGTTTCTGGAGAACTGATTGCACTTTGCCTAAGGTGTGACCACCACTTTTGAAATCAGAGATAAGTTATGGGAAAAACCCTCAAAAATGTAAGTGGTACAATTATCTAAGTTATTCCTAGTATCTTTCATATTCCTTTGATGTAATTCTGGAAGTAAAATTATGTAATCCACCTTCCTAGTATCACTTATAAACATTAAATTAAGAAAAGTGTCATATCTAAAGTTTAAATTATTGAAGTTTACAAGGTTTTCTTTTGTGTAAAGCGATGTTTAAGTAAATGTTAGTAGTTTGACTTGGGTCCAATTATGAATAATGATTGTAGTGGACATTCATCATTATTTGTAACTGCCCATTAGGATCTAAATGACTGTTCTCTCTATAGAGAAATGAATACATTGTGAGCATTCCCTGCCCTGCATGGATGTTGAACTCAAGGTTCCAGCCTTGCTGGTGGCTAGATACAGACGTGTGACCCAGGCCTCACAGGCACGTGGGCCTGCATGAGACTTCAGTTCAAAAGTGGGCAGCACCAAGCACCAGGGGAGCCTTTCGTTTTTCTGATGTAAGAGCTGGCAAAGGTGTTCGGCTTCAGGAAAGGACAGTGATTTTTGAAAAAGGTCCTTGTGAGAAAATGGCCTTGGTTCTGGTGGCTGTAGTGGTAGTACCAGAGCTGAGTTCTGGCATGCAGCACTCAGAGGCAGCTGTGGCCACTGGGGTTTCCTCACCAGCTCAAGCCTCCCATCTTCCTGGAAGCTCATCCATGTTTGTTGTGATACCCCTCAAAACAGCTCTGAGAACTACAAGTTGTTATTATTTATTTACTTACTTATATTGAGTGAGGTTCTTGATTTATTCTTCTATTCTAGCTCATTCTAAGATGGTGATAACATGTTTTGGCATTGCTTTTGGTTGATTTAAATAATTCTGACATATACAAAAAACCCATATATTTAATATATTAACATTGTAACATATATTTTTGGAGATATAATCCACACCTAGTAAAGCACACTTATAAACTGTTTGATTTGATCTATTTTTACATATGTATACATCAATGAAACTGTCACCCCAATCAAGATAAGGAACATATCTATCACCCCCCAAAGTTCCTCATGTCCTTTGGAAATTCTTCCTTCCTGCCCATCCTCCCTGTCCATCCCAATTTGTTTCAGTGACTTTAAATTTATTTGCACTTCTAGAATTTTATGTCAATGGAATCCTACAGTATGAAAGTTTTAATCTAATTTTTACACCAAACACATTATTTTGAACTTCATGTTGTGTATATCTATAGTTCATTTTTTTCATTGCTTGTGTTTGAATATCATTGAGCTTATTTGATCTCTGGGTTTATAGTTTTCATAAAATTGAGAAAATTTTAGCCATTACTTCTTAAATATTTTTCTCTTCTCTTTGCTTCTCTCCTTTGGTGACACTGATGACTCATATATTAGACCACCAGAAGTCGCTCAGCAGTTCGCTGATGCTTTGTTCATCTGTTAAAAAGTTTTTTTTCTGTCCAAGTTTTATTTTAGAGGGTTTCTATTGCTGTGTTTTGGAGTTCATTGATTTTTTCTTTTGCAACATTTAGTTTGCTATAAATTCATCCAGTGGATTTTTAATACCAAACATGGTAGTTTGCATCTCTAAAAGTTCAATTTCTGTTTTTTTTTTTAACATCTCCCTTTTCTCAACTGTTGGAACATATGAGACAGAGGTATAAAATCTGCTTTAATTTTCTTATTGCTGATTTTAATATCTACATCAGTTCTCTTTAATTTTTAACTGATTTTCTTTTTTTCCACATATTTTCTTGGGTCATATTTTCTTGCTTCTTCATATGCCTTGTAATTTTTGACTTGATATCAGATATTGGTATTTACATTATTGGGTGCTGGAGACTTCTGTATTTCTTTTATTTTAGAATATTTTATTTATTTATTTATTGTTTGAGAGAAGGGAAAGGAGGCAGAAAGAGGTGGGAGTGAAACATCAAAATGGGGATGCCTCCCATGCACCCCCTACTGGGGACCTGGCCCCACAACTCAGGCAAGTGCACTGACTGGGAATTGAACTGGTGACACTGGTTCACAGGCCCACGCTCAATCTACTGAGCTACACCAGCCAGGGCCTCTGTATTTCTATAATATTTCTTGGCTTTGTTCTAGCACACAATTGAGTCACTTGCTTAGCAGTTTGACCTTTTGGATCATGCTCTTATGATTTCCTAGGTGGACCCAGGCCCATGTTTATCCAGGGCTAATTATTCCTCACTATTGAAGCAAGACTCTTCTTACTCTGCCTAATGCCCTGTGAGGCCTTGCAGTCTAGCTCTTTCTTCTGATCTTTTCAGGTTTTTTCTCGGTCTAAGATAATTTCCTCAAATGCAAATAGTTAATATTTGAGGGGGCTCTGAGGATCTCCAAAGCGTGCACTCATTCTCTCTCTCTCTCTCTCTCTCTCTCTCTCTCTCTCTCTCTCTCTCTCTCTCTCTCTCTCTCTCTCTCTCTCTCTCTCTCTCACACACACACACACACACACACACACACACACACTCTTATTCAACAGTCCATACTAAGAATCCTAGCTTCTTTTGTTCCTCAGACTCTCAGCTTCATGTCCTCAAAGTTAAGGAGTCCACTGCAGTCTTCTTCAGTCCCCTTTCTCTGTGCCAAAGCCTCAAAAGTCTTCCCAACAGTAAGCTGAGGCAGCCACAGGGCCACCTTATTTGTATATAGTCTGTCTGGGATCCCTGATATTGACTGCCTATTTCCTAAATTTTGAAAAGCAGTTGTTTTATATATACTGTTTTTTTTTAATTGTTTCATGTGGGAGGGTGTATTCAGTCACTCTTAGTTCGTTTTCACCAAAAGTGAAAGTCTTCCAAGAGCATTATTAAATTGTAATAGATGTGCCATAAAATTCACCCATTTTAAGCATAGCAATCAATGGTATTTACTAAATTCTCAGAGTTGTGCAACCATCACCACTATTCTAGAACAGTTCCATAAGTTCAAAAAGATTTCATACCTATTTGCAATTAATTACCTTTGTTCCCATCCTCAGCTCAGACAACTACTAACTGCATTCTGTTTCATAGAATTGCCTTTTCCAGACATTTTATCTAACTGGAATCAGACAATATTTACAATGGCTTCTTTCACTTAGGAGAAGGTTCTTGAGGTTTATCCATGTGGTAGCATTTATCAGTCATTCCTTCTTTTGTGTTAAATAGTAAGTGTCTTTCTGTAGGGATATATCACACTGTTTATCCATTTACCATTTCACAGACATTTGGATTGTTTCCTCTGTCTGGCTGTTATTACTAATGCTTCTATGATTATCTGTGGATAAGTCTTTGTGTGGAGATATGTTTCCATTTCATTTCTTTTGACAGATAGCTGGGAATGAAATTGTTGGATTATATAGTCAATTTATGCTTAATTTTTTTAAAGAAACTGGTAAACTGTTTCAAAGTAGGTGTACCATTTTACATTTCCAGTGGTAGTATATAAAATGCCCAGTTTCTCTGCATCCTCATCAACAATTCTTAGTGTGTGGTTTTGATTATAGTTTATATAGTGGACATCAAGTAGGTACGTTATGGTTTTAATATTTATTTCTCTAATGACCACTGATGTTGAGTATCTTTTCATGTGCCAATTAGCCATGTTTTGGCAAAATATCTATAGGAATATTCTTATCCATTTTAAATTTGGTTATTTATCTTATTATTATTGAACTGCAACAGTATATATCTAGATGCAATTTCTTTATCAATAATATTATTTGAAAATATTTTCTTCCAGTTTATGTCTTATCTTTTCACTTTCTTAATGGTACATTTAAAGTACAAATATTTTTAATTTTTATTAAGTCTAGCTCATCGTCTAAACATTTTATAGATGATTTTTTTGGTATAAGTGAGGGTGTTATCATTTTAAGAAATTCTTTTTTCTACTTAAAGTAGCCAGAGTGGATTTTGTTGTTTATAACTAGGAAATTTGATTGATATAATAATTAAAGAAGGAGATCAAAAGAATTATATTTCCATTCCAGGCATTTCGAATCTGACACAGAGGCAAGCCACTCTGGAATCGCAAAACTTTATTTCAGACAGTTCTAACTCTTGTTGCTTGCCTTCTCTGCCATCAACCAGAGGGTGCTATTGGCTCAGTTACCAAGGGACTTCCTGAGCTGGATGGTTGAAGTTGTTCTGATCTAAAACACTTCAGAGATCATAGTGGACATTTTATGTTGCTTTTTGAGTCCATGGATCTCATCAAAGTCTTAGATATTTAGGAAGAATTAGCATGTCATCATGATTGTGAGGACGCAACTAGGAAAAGAGCACCCCAAAGTTAAAACCTGTTAGGATAAACCCATGATTTTTGTCTCTATGGTTCTTACGAGAAGCTAGTTCTCTGTTTCATTGGACATCATTTGGACTGAGAAAAACAATTTTGAGAGATAGAAACAAATAATTAAATCAGATATAAAATTAAGGTAGTTAATCCACAATTTCTTATTATAAACAATTTAAAGCTACTGTGAAATCTCAACATCTGAACAAACTCTGGCGATATAAAAAGAGAGCTGAATTAGGAGATGGGAGATTAAGGTTCAAGTCCTTGTCTTAAGACTAACTAGCTTTGTGATATTGAGCAACTCACTTTTCTTAACTGAGCCTCTGTTTCTCATCTGTATATTAAGCATGGACTAGACATCACAGAGTTCCTTAGGCCTTTTAAAAATCTGTCAGTATAGATGACCATCTGGAAACACAGTCTTTCCTACGTCAAATTGTCAGTCTTTATTTTAGGACAGAGTGAGCTGGATTCTCTCCACTTTAAGGGGCTAAAGGAGAGGAAGTTTCTAAAAACCCGAGCTGACTGTGATGTCTGTGTGCATTTCAGGAAAGAATGCTCCATAGGCACATATGAAGTGCTTGGCATTACTTCTTGCATTGGGTGTGCTTGAGAGTGGAGCAGAGATGAGCAAAGATTGCTGTTCCTTTGACCAGCAATGTTGACCCTTTGCTCTTTATCGGAGCCAGTGGCCCCATTGTGCAAAACAAATGTGTGCTCAGCAGAGGGTACTTCAGGCCAAGAGCAAGCTGTGCGCACAATTATCAAGTAAATGAAGTTGAATTCTACAGTGGTCATTACTTTTTGTGTATCCTTTGAAGTTTTGGCACACCATATTTAGTGAGACAGCATATACATAAGTGCCTACCACGACAACTCTCAGAAAGTAGACACTCAACGAATATCACTTCTCCCATCTGCCCTATGTTTTGCTCCCTAATATGTACTATGATACTCACTTTTCGCAAGCCTTTGGATCTTCACATGATTCTCTGTTCATCCAGAGTACTCATTAAAGTCTGCCTATGGCTTGGACTCTTTTTTACACTTTTGCTTTCACTCACAATTTATATAATCTGTGTATTGTTTTTCTTAGACCCACTAGATAACTAGTTAGTAGAACCTAAGTGCAATTTATTTGTAGACAAGGTATTAAATGAATTTAACTCATTTTCATTGAATACATTCTATGGTAGGTGATACTCTAGTGATGAGGGTACTTAGGGGAAAACACAAAAGTTTCTGTCTCCAAGGAGCTTACATTCTAAATAATGAAAAGTAGGACTATGGTTAAGTAGTGGATATGTTGTTTTTGCTGTCCCCAAAACCATTTATCTATTTTTTATTTCCTGATAACTGTACCCTGATATTTCTATGGGACACTTTTCATCCTCCTTTTATTGGATTCTTGATGTATGTGTCCCTCAAATACCGCCAATCTTCTTTAGCCAATTTGTGGGTACATGACCAAGCTGGATCAATCAGACCCTTTTGTCAGACTGAGAAACGAAAGGACTGAAAATTATCAGAGTGAGTCCAGTACAAAGATGGCACTCCAATTAAAGGCATTGATGCCCATGAACCTCGAGCTTCACTGCGTGAAACTCAGAGTTTCACCAATGCTTGTTGGTTCCAAAGGCCTCATCGTTTGACTGCTTCTTCTGTGCAAAATTTCCTTCGAAGTTTCTTAAGTTATTGAGTTTTGTGTTACTTGGAACCCAGTGATCCTAACTATATTAAGTTGGTTAAGTAAGAAGCATCACATTTAAAAAAACATCTCTACTTTTTAACTTAAATTCAACTTTAAGCCCCATCAACTTGGCAGAAAATTTAATATAATTCTATTGGGGTTCTCCTTCTCTTTAGAAATAAGCACTAAGGAAGCTCATGCTGTCATCAGTCACTTGTCCACATGGGCCATTGTTGAAATAGCTACGATCCCAGCCTCTATACTACACCAGGGACAAGGAAATCATGATATGGCTGGACACCCTTGAGTTAGATTTCAGTTTCTATAGGTGCACCATGTAAAACTTTGTATATATAAACATACATAATTTCTCTGAAACTTTGTACTCTCCAGCTAATTATTCTGATGTAAAACCTCCCTCAAACAGTCAATTTATCTGAGAGTCTATGCTATCTTCTAAGAACATGGGACAAACTCCCCTGTTCATTCCATCTTGTTCATTCACCTGTCTTCTCTAAATGACCCTGATTCGTGTTCTGAACTTTAGGGAACAATTCATTGCTTTACTCATGTAAATTCATGTTAAATACATGAATTTATCCAGTTTCCACTACATCTCAGGTCCTGTATGAGGCTGTGGAATTACAGAGAAGAATTTATTACAGTTTCTACCCAACAGTGACTCACAGTCAGGGCGAGCAGGCTTGGCTAGTGAGGTGGTGGCTAAATTATCAAATAATTATGGCAGTGATAAGAGCCATGATACAGGTGTGAAAACAGACATAATGGGAGCGCAGAGGAAGCTCTTGAGTCTGATTGGAGATGTCACGTCAAGGATGGGTTACAGAAGGGAAGGATAACTGAGTTGAGTCATAGGAAGCAAATAGGAGTTTGCTTAATGTACAGATGGAGTAGGAATAGTGCACGACAAATGAAGTAAAATGGAGAGGAAGGGAAAGAGAGAGAGAGAAAGAGGGAGAGACAGAGACAGAAAAAAGGGACAGAAAAAGAGAGAGACACACAGAGAGAGACAGAGAGAGGGAGAGAGAGAGAGGAGGGAATGAAGGAGAAGGAGGTGGTGGAGAAGGGGGAGCAGGGGGAGAAAGAGGAAGAGAAGAATGGGTGAAAGAGTGACTTGTGTTAGAGAATTAAAGTAGTCTGAGTGACTGTTATGACTGGAGTGAAAAGGTCATTGGGGCTGCATGGGAAATGAACAGGGAGAGGTAGGCAGGGGACAAAGCTTAGTGGGTAGAAGATGTTCTATGTGAAAATTCAAGTTCTGCCACTCTGGTGCTGTCAACTCAAGAAACCTAGGGTTTTTATCTGTAAAAGGGAAAGGTAACAATTCCTTCATTTTGTTATTGTAAGGATTTGATGGATTTATGAGTGTGGAGTATAGCAGGCCCTCAGATAATGTTTCATTCACTGTTGGCCTAGTTTGCCTATTTTACACATGTCTGCATGGGTTTTCTCAGGGTACTTCAGTTTTCCCCCTCATCCCAAAGATGTGCCCATGAGGTGATTGGCATTTTTAATTTGTCCCCTTATGAGTGTATGTGGGTGGGTATGAGTGTCTCCTATGATAGAAAGGTGTCCTGTCCACGTGAGCTCTCCCCTGGTGCCCTGAGCTGCTGGGAGAGGCATTGGCCACCTGTGACCATGACCTGAATTGGAATAAGTAGGTTGGAAAATAATAACCTTACTTGTTTTTATTAATTTTTCTAAATGTACGTATAGCTCATTTATTTTAATGTTTAATATAAAATAGTAAAAGTATTTTGAGTCTTTACTTAGAAGTTTGGTGATGTTTTTGTGACCAGAAATATGCTTTGGGGAGTTAACTCCTGTTTCTAACTGTAGCCTATGTTAAAATTGGTTTCGTTATTCATGGTTTCACTTGAAGTCGCAGTTTTTTAGACCCTATTGTGACATTGAGTTAGGACTTACTGTACCTAGTGCCAGCGTCTGCCAGACAGCAGAAATCAAGAAATTTCTCTCTCCCCCTTCCCTACACACCCTGAAATTTATCACAAAAGCCATAAAGCTGAAGGTTACTGATAAAAAGTGCTTGGTGGATGCATGTGGGAATGATTGAGGAGAGAGGGTGAAGCTGTATTAAAGAGCGCCTTTGAAGCAGGGTAGAGCTTTAGTGAGTCAAAATCACAAGCTTAAACATTCCTTAATTACAAGCATAGTATTAAAATTAAAAAAAGAAACCAATGATACAAATTGGTATAATCTTGTCACCTAATCAGTCAATACTGTCATTTATCTGTCACATTTCTTTTTGGTGAAGATCAAAATCACTACCATTTCAAATGTAACAGGTTTGCAGAAATAGTATGGATAGGATAATTACATTTGAATTTTTACTTAAAGTTAAGCCCTGATATTTGCAGTTATTTGACAGTCATTTTCAGTTCTTTATTTCTTCCTGTTGTATTTTCCTCCTCTTAGGAAATCATTGTTAGTAACTGGATATGTTTCTCTCCACACATTTCTTCATGGTCATAAAACTATATACAAACTTGTTATTGTCCCAAAATGGAATAATTTACTTTCTTACATAAAAGTATATCAGGGACATCTAGCTCATTGCAGGACTCCAATAAATAAGGAACAATGTATATATATATATACACTGAAAAAGAATCATAGCATTGTTACATCCATAAGGGCCTTTTGAGATCCCCTAGTTCCCAAAGGTGAGTCTCCACATTATAATTATTTTCCTAATGGGCAGGGATTTTGAACATGAGAGAAGTGTTGAAAACTTTTTTTAAAGATTAGTCTATCAGTGGCAGAAAAAAGGGTTTGGAGGGAAATCTCTGGAGCCATCTTCCAGGTCTCAGCTTCACTGTCATTTCCTCAGAGAAATGTTCCCTGACAACCCTGACTAGGGTAAGTCACACTCATAGATGTTCTAATGGAATCTTCTATTTGTTCTCTCATATTCACTGGCATATATTGAGAAAGTATTAGTTATTAATAAGCTATTTTTATTCATATTCTATGCTCTTATCTCTGTATTACCTAATATAGTGCTTGACAGATATAAAAAGACTAAAGGGAATGAATGAATGAGCAGAGGATTGTGGGAGGTGTGGTGAGGGACAGTGATATGGGTGTTGATGTTTGATGCAGTGGAGTGGGAGTGGAGCGTGACAGTCAGTGACAAGGTTGCATCAAGGGCTCAGAGACTGATATTTTCCTTGTTAATTCATGGTAGTGAAGGTTTATTCCTTAACATTTTTGTGCCATAAACTGGACTTTATTGGTTTTCTCTTGAAAATAATTTGACTCTTGGTAAGAGACTCACAGTAACTAAATGTGTAGAGATACTGTTCATTTAGAGGGGCTGTCCCTTTAAATGTTCACACCCTCAACATGAATCACCCTGGTGCCAGTGATGAGGTATGTGGGGATTCTAAATCATACACAGTTGATTGTTTAGTGGGCATATAATTGGAGCAAAAATGAAGTGAAATGATTTTGAGGCACATTTTATCTAGGTTGCCATGTGATCATAGGAAACATTTTTACCCCATAGCAGGAAAGCAGAAACCTTTTTAGTGACCTGACTGCCATCTCTCTGATGAACACAGTGCTGCTTTGCCTCCGTAAACATGTTTTAACACTGGCTTCCACTGGGCGTTCATGATTACTTTATGTCAAAAGTGCCAATTAAGCTTCAGTAAAATGATGTAGACCTGGGAGACATTCTGTCTCCACTTATTATTTGTTGCTTTAACTCTCAGTCATATGTCCCTTTGTATTGGCTAAGGTTCTTCTGGTTGCAAGAAACAGAAATCAGTAGGTTTAAAAAATTTCCTACATATTTATAGGAAATATGCCAAGGTAGCTAAAAGGTGGAGTGGATGAGCCAAACAGTAGTGCCTCAGGAATGGGGTCAGCTGTGGGGACCCCAGTGGTGAACCTTCCGGGCCATTTCCCCTGTGTCTGCTACAATCTTCTTTCTTTAGTTCCAAGTTCATGGGTGTGAGGGAAGCAGATCTCTGTCATCCTGTTTACTGCTGACTATAATAGGTCCAGGGAATCTAAAATAAGGTGCGGTTAGTATTAGGTATTGAGGGGGAAATGTTATGGGGCAAAATCCTTAAAAAACTTGGAAAGGATAGAATGGCTAACTGAATATGAAACAGGAGAGAAAAAGTTTAGTCAAAGAAAATGTTAACTTTTACAGCCTCAGGTGATTTAGAAAATAGTGATGCTATGAAAAATTTTGGAATGGAGAATGCTTTTGGGGGGTAGCAAGAAGAAATGAATTATTATTTGTTTGGCTTTATGCAAATTTGAGTTAATCATGATGGCTAGAATTTCAAGTTAAGAGTTTTTTAAAGGGAGGTATAGTGAACAGAGTAGTAGAAATAGAAAGTCAGATGTTGGCATAGCCATGAGAACAGAATAACTTCCCTGGTTAATTGTATATATATCTCTGACTCTTCATTTCCTGAAATAAAGGAACCATAGCTTAATTATCTTTATATCTCCTAAGTCTTGCTTAATACTCACGAGGTACAAAAAAAGTCACTATGACATTAAATTGAAATCAATGAAAACAGAATAAAGTGCTAAGACATTTCTACTTTCTCCTGGGAAAAGTTCAAAACTTGAGTTTCACTTCATAAGGCTTTGCTGGAATAAACCCACTTCAGAGCCTCTCTCTTTTGGTAACAGGAGTCCATCTGCATCGTTTATTTCTTTCAGTCAGGCTTGTATGACTGGGGAGGGTTGTATCGTCTGTCCTCTGTTGGTTGTTGGGTTTATTGCATTACATACGTTTATGCCCTAAACATTAGCTTCTTGAGGGAGAACAATGAGACATTTTAATCTGAGTTTTCCTTTGATTCTGACAGCAAAGAAAAAAAATCTGGAAGAATAACATTTCAGAATGTTTTTGCTTACTCTTCACTACTCAATCAATACTTCCTCCAGCAGCAAGGGACAGAATGTCTTCCTTCACTTAGAAGTAGCAACTAGGCTAGACACCCAGACAATAAGTGATAGACAGTATTGCAGAAATAGGTAGGGATGGATAAAATACAGATTTTATTTGATTTCGTCTTAACTGCATTTATTCTATTCCCATGTTACTGCCCACTCATTGCTCCATGTGAGTCCAATTCTATTCTATTTCAACCCGAGATACACACACAATATAATACTAGACATTTTCACTCAAAAGCATTTTCAGATCTTGTCACCAGCTAAATCTTTTCTTTTTATGGATTGCAAGTTTCCTTTAATGAATTTAGTGATTTTAAGCTTCTAACTTTTAAAACTTGTAGACTGTAAGCATTTATTAAAATGTAATGCTATTATATTTTGTTGAGGGTTACCACTTTGTAATTATTTCCACAATAAGAAGGTTGATACTGAAGGCAGTTTAGTGACCTGCATAAAAGCATAAGGTCAGTTATCTAAAAGTTGAGCAAAATTATTAAGTTCCTGTACAAAATGTGCTGGTATGTTATTAAGTAAAATGCAATTTTTGACAGGCAGAGTTATTAACTCTGTACATGAATTAGTCTCTTCTGATCATGTCTGTGGCAAATGCCAACCATTTGCTTTTCTAAATGTCATTGACACTTAATAAAATAATTCCCATCTTTTTTCTTCTATTCTCAACTATAAAATAAAATTGTTCACTTGTCTTCATCAGATCTTCTTTCCTATGTTGCAATAATAGCAAGAACAATTGAGCATTGTCTGGAATTCTGTTAACCATTTTACTTGAGATAAATACTCACTATGTGATTAAAGAGAAGTACACCAAGGCACATAACATGTTAATTCATTTGCTTAAATAAGTGGTGGGATTAACATTTAAATTCAGGTAGTGAAACTTTGGAATCTGCATTTTTGACCTCTACTCCCACCCATTTAGACACAGTTTTTCCTCATGCACACATGAAAGACATAAGGATAAATGTGGCAGTTCCTGAAGTGAAGATTTTTTTTTTGTTCTGGCCTGCTGGGAGGGGTGTTCAACCACAGGGCAGCAGATTCAGGGTAGCTACCTTTTATTGAGTGATTTTGGTACTGTACACCCATCCTTATTATAATAATGCAATGAGGAAGGTATTATATTAGTATTTTCATTCTTCAAATGAGGAAACTGAGGCTGAGGAAGATTATACAACTTAACCTAAGGGAGTAGTTGTGAATGGTAATGGTAAAATCAGCAGTTAAGCCAAGTTCTAGAATCTTCATGTACTATCACAAATGTACTGCCTATTTGTTTTTACCCCAGACTCCATTCACAGTCTAGTTCTGGTGTGTATGTAGCTGACAATCAGCTACTTCAGAATCAGCTGAGGTGCTTGTTAAAAATGCAGCTCCCCGGTTCCAAGTATAACAAGTCAGTCTCAGGGGATCTGGAGGATGGCCCAGGAACCTGAATTTTAACCATTATTCCTTACGCATTAAGCTTGGAATGCAACTGTCTTAGTTACTATCAGGAAAGTATTTACGAGAGAGCGAATGCATTTTTGCTCTTTGGTCTTGTTAAGTCTTACATATGGATTTTGGAAAAATCAGGAATACGGTCCTGAAAACTCTTGCCATGTCACCAGTTGAATAAAACTACAAGGCTTGAAAACTTTCCAGGGCCTGACTTCTAATTCCTGGTTTTCCATACAGGGAAACGATGACAGAAGGAACGACTTGCATGCAAGTTGGAAGATCATGGCCTTGGGCTGAAAGCTCCAGGGAATTAATTTTAGCCACAGTGGGCAAAAGCAGGGAAAAAATGTTGGAACTCTGCAGAACGAATAGTTCTATGTTCAGTTTGTAATTTTGGACAGAACTCTTGTGCCAGCCGTTAACTCCTGTGGCTTCTATTTAGTGTTGGGTAATAGTCTCTCAATTGTCCACTGATTTACCCGTTATTTTAGGCTTTCTGTGTGTTTGGTACTTATCATTCCATGCCTACCGAAAAAGTGAACAATAAAAGTAATCAGCTGGGAACATTTTAATAAGGCAATCCAATCCGAAGCTTTGCATTTAAGTATTTGTTCAAAATTTGAGGAGGTTATGCCTCCAAGCTGTTTTACTTGGCCTAATGAATGAGAAAAGACAAAAAAGGTTAGAGAACTTCTGGTAATTTTGAGCTACAGGGGGAAAAAAAGGCTGTTTATGGGGAGGAGTTTATAGCAGCATGCTCTTTGAACAGATGGTTTGCTTAAATTGTTTACAATCCACTACCAAAAAGATTGGGAGAGCAAGATTCTAATTTGACCTTGCTATGAGGTGAAATTCTAGCCATGTTGTATTGTGTCCTGAATGTTAAAATTTAAGCACAAATGTGTTGTTATAATGCATTTGTCTATCAGTGGCGGAAAAAACTATTTTTCTCTTCCTCTGTGCCCTATATGGCTTTCTAAGCTGCACCTTTCTTGTGAGATGGAGACTCTGCATATAACTTCTCCTACTTAATTAAAGGAAAAACGTGCACTCATGAGTAGCGCAAGGTCTGAAAACCAGTGAGAAGAGCAAGACTTTCTGATTGGCTCATGTGATGCTCCCTTCCAAGGGTGCAGGGTTTTGTTAACTCTAAAAATCCACACTTTGGGGGTAATCTTATTTAGTTAGGTCTTTGACTAAAACCATATTTCTGCATCACAGTTTTCATTTAGGGTCTCTTGGGTGAAAGTTTAGGCATTTTATTAGTTTCGACCAGATCATAAAGAACTGTGAGGTGTTTTGGAGAATGTGTAATTAATTTTGGAGGGTTATAAGACTGCTCTAAACTTTAAAACAAGGCAACAAGGTCTGCATCATTACCAAATTTAAAGAGAAAAGGTTAATTAGTGTTTGACCTTAGAGTCATTTGAAAGGGGAATGTCTTACTTGGAAAGTGTTAGATTAAAAATTGTTCTGAACAATGTAGAGAGAACCTGATTAAAAAAAAATGAATGGCTTTCTCCTTAGCAGCTCTAACTTCTGATTTACCCTCTTGCTTTGAAATAGTTTATATAATACTAAAGTAGATGGCAGTTTTCTGTCTTTACTCTATTTCCTGTTAGGAATAGGGTGGCTACCAGAAAGGATGACTCGTGCAGAAGCAGTAGCTAATAGTTGTCTGGCTTTTTAAACTGAAATTTGCTAGGTTAAAAAAGATAACCAGATGCTTTAGATTTTTATGCAGTGGTATATATTCTGATGCTTAGAATTCTGAACTTTCCTATTAAATTAAGTTTACTTTGAAGTTATTTATTTAAAACTGTGGTTTAGGAGATAGCTATTTCTAAATAAAAATATGTATTTACCAGTGAGCTTAGTACTAATGAAACAGTTCCTATCCATGGTGCCTTATACTGGGTAAACAGTTCTGTTAACCTGACTACAAGCCTGACTCACGGTCCAAAGGAAAAGATTTCTTTTTTGGATAGGATATAGTACTTAGCCTTAAAGATCACACTCATTATAGTTGACTGAGTTTAGCTGGTTAATCAGGTCTTTAGGAAGATAATCCTGCAAAAAGTAATCTTAATTATTATCAAGCTGAAGTGAGAGTGAGTGACCCCTGAAGTTAAGAAAGGTAGGGAAGAGCAGGGCTGAGAAGGGAAGAAAGTAACTCTTCAGGTGTAGGATTTTCCTGGCGAGTGGCATGACTGCCAGGGACAGGGAGTGGCACCCGCAGGGTCTGCGATTGTGGGCCCTGCACGGTCTCAAATCGCTGGAGTCTTACTGACTTAGAGAAGACCCTAAGGGCTAAAAGGGGTTTGGTTTCTGAAGGCTTATTAGGTCAGAGGATGAGAAAACTGAAAACTTACTACGAGCAGAGTGTCTTGAGATTGCAAAGACAAGAACAATGATAGAGTGGCTAACACTTCCGTGGCCCTTATTATATGCCGGATACAGTTGTAAACAGTCTATCTGAAAATCACTCATTTGGTTCTCACTACAACCCTGTGAGGCAGGCAGTGCCATTTTTCCAATTATACAGATGGAAAACTCAGGCACAGGGGAGGTAAGTAGGCAATTTTCCCCAGTGCACACACTTAGTAAGTAGTGGTACCAGCTTCTGAACCAGGCAGTCAGGGTCCTGAGTCTGTGTGCTCGGTTACCATCTGCATGAAGATGAGACTCCTAAGACATACACCCTCCAATCGAAGCTGTGCCTGTCTAGACTCAGGGCTAGAAACAGTGGTAACAGACTGTATATCTGGCTTTCCAAAACAGTAAAAATTCATCTATTTTCTAGAAAGGCATCCCTTTGAGTATTTCTTAGATTTGCAAGTCAGGGGCTTTCTTGGATGGTCTCTATATTTATTTCTGGAAGGCCCCTGAGGAATCATGCACCATACAGTGGCCTAGCAAGGGAGATCAGTCAAAGGCTCAATTAATAAACCCCAGGGAACAAGTTCATTTCAGAGTAATCAAAAATGATCTTTTGTTCCTCTTATTCTTCAAAGGAAAGCCATTGGGAAACAGGGAAACCAACTGCTACAAGTCTCATGCCTAGTTTAATCAGACAGTGGCCTGTTGAATCAAAGCAGTGTCCTCAGCTGTCCTTTGCTGGCTGCCCCTTGATTAGTCCAAGTGCCGTGTGACCGATAGAGAGCCATGTTGGATGTTCATGCCACAGGTTCTGATGAGTTAGCACTTGGCTGCTGCTATCACACAGCTTCTTAAAAGAAGCATTAGAACACCCTGTGGGGAAATGAGCAAGGTTTCAATGGCAAAAATGCTTCTGTGGAAGAGCTGCCTACAGAGGCACACGTTGTTTAGATGCACAGTCAGTCCTGCAGCGACTGATGGATATGCCGTTCCCTTCAGGTGTTTCCCTTCACTTGTGTTGTGAAAGGCACCTTGGAAGGAGGAGGGGCCTTGCATCATCACTTCATCTTTCTTCTGATTAATGCAGACTCACTCTGGAAAGATAAATGACCGCACATGTGACAACTACCTAAGCCATTAATATCTATTGCTCTGGGTTGGATTTGTACATTTCTAGGGCTGTCCCACTGTGGCCATTATTGACCTCCAAACACAGAGTTGAATGCATGTTTTTGCTAACTGGAAACTGTCTTAGAAGAAATAGGCAATAAGTTTCCAAGAAGTCTCAGTAGATCTGCTTTACATAGAAATATATAATTGATAAGACAGTAGAGTGGGTTAAAAACTTTACAGTTACAACTCAGGTATACAGAAATGGTTATTTATTTGTCTATTACTGAACCTAACTTAGCT
The DNA here is from genome assembly GCF_019186645.2 of Phyllostomus hastatus. NCBI lineage: Eukaryota > Metazoa > Chordata > Mammalia > Chiroptera > Phyllostomidae > Phyllostomus > Phyllostomus hastatus. Next base: position 14,835,579 of record NW_025333583.1, on the reverse strand, counting down.
CAAGTCCCTGTTTGCTCAGTTGGCTGAGGAGGTTTACTCGTGCCCACTTCAACTTGGTGTAGTTACTTGTAGTTCATTCATTGAAATCCTGAGATTATTCTTCTGGCCCCTTCTTTGATTAGCTGTAGAGGTGATGTAAGTTCCTGTGTGACTTAGAGTTTATCCTGACACCAGGAGAAGAGTGTCTTCTTTCTTGGGTCTTCTCTGGTTCCTGCTGGCTTCCGGTGAGGTGTAGCGGGTCTATTCTGGCCCTTGGGCCTCATGTGCAGCTTCCGGTGTTGATACAGTAGAGGCTGGTCAAGCTGCTAGTCTAGAGGTCCAGAGTCTACATCTCATGCCCTAACTCTGGTGCCCTCAGCTGCAGGCCCTCTGAGCACTTCTCTGCTTTCCCTTCGAGCATGCTCAAGAACTTATGGCTGATTTCTGTGTAGAAAGTGAGCTCTGTGGCACTCTAGGAAGCTTCCTGTGGCTCGTTTGTCTGGAGCCTTCCCCAGGCATTGCAATGTCTTGTGTACCCTGTTGCTTTGCTCCACGCTGAACAAGGGAGTGTCCTAAGAGCTGGTGGTATTCTCTGGCTGTGCTTTGAAAACAAAGCGTTTGCATTCTGCTCTGGGTGTTTTCATTGCTTTTCCATTCTGAGGTGTTAATCACGGTGGGGTGAGTGGGTAGGTAGAGAGTGGGTTAGGCATCCACCCATGTCAGTAGACTACAACGTGCTCAGCCTCTGTAAGGCTCTCACCTGACTCATCTCCTTCTTCCCACCTCCCATTAAAGGCTTTATCAAACTTTTTGTGTTGAGAAAACCTCATGTTTTTCTCTCTGGTCTGAGTTTTATACCAAAAATATGGTGCTGAGTCATTTAAATCTTGGCTCATTGAAATTTACTAATCCATTTCCTCACAATAACACCTGAAAGCCTTGATTTCCAGAATGTTGTCTCAATGCTAAGTGGAATAAGCCAGACAGTGAAGGACAAATACCATACGTCTCACTTATTTGTGGAACGTAATGAACAAAATAAACCGCCAAACAAAATAGAAACAGAGCATGGATACCCAGAACAGACTGACGGCTGTCAGAGGGAAGGAGGGAGGGGTAGGCTAGATGAAGGAAGATGAAGGGATTAGCCAAAGAACATACATGCATAACCCATGGACACAGACGACAGTGTGGGGATGGCCAGAGGGAAGAGAGGGGAAGGAATGGGGACATCTGTAAAAGGGTAAACAATAAAAGAAATGAAGTTTAAAAAAAGCCAGATGTGAGTATCAAAGTTGAGGGGTGACATTATGGTTCTCTGCTGTACTCATTCTCTCATGGAGGAAAGAAATGTAGTGGTTGGATCCAGCGGTAGAGTAGGAAACATGAATTCCTGGGAGAAACAGATGCATCTGTTAATATTTCAAATACATTATCCCAGCCACAACACTTTTCTCTTTTAACTGCACGTACTTCAAAAAACAGTTCAGGTTCTCCTTCCTTTTCCCTCCCCTACTTTTTTCAGTTCTCCATAGCATTGAAACTTTCTCATTACTGGGTGAGGTTTTGTGTAACTGAGCTTAACCCTCGTCCCCCAAATCATCTGTAGAACACCCAAAGTGGGTGCTGAGTATGAGGGAGGAGTTATTATGATCTTCACCTTTTAGATGAGAAAACTGAATTGGGGAGATTATAACTATGTCCACTCACCTGACATTATACTGCCATTTCCAATGTGAGTTTATTTCAGACTTATCACACACACACACACACACACACACACACACGTAGCTAAATCATCCTGAAAACATTCCATGGAAATTAAGTTCCTACAAAGAATTTTATGCTTACACAATTAAAAATAATTATATATCATTTTTAAATTTAAAAGCAAATTAGTTCTATAATTTCTAATAAACTCAAATATTTTTCTAGTTTTTTTTTAAATAAATACATTCTGATCAAATAGTGCTTAGACACAGTAGTAGCTCTTTAGCTATAACTCCAGTGCATTGGTAACGCAAAATGAGCCAGTAGGTCTTCAAAGAACACTGGAATTATAAATGTCATAATGCCTTTGTGGAGAATAATTCAGTTTGCCTGAGAGATCTTATATCTACTCAGCCAGAAAAGGTGAAAAGAAAAGATGAGATACTGCCATTTGCAACAACATAGATGGATCTTTAGAATATCATGCTAAGAGAAAGAAGTCAGACAGAAAAAGTCAAGAACCATGTGTTTTTATTCATATGTGGGATATAAAACTGAAAGTCACAAATGAACGAACAAGACAAAGGAAAACTCACAGACACAGACAACAGTATGGCGGTTATTGGAGGGCAGGGAGGGTGGGGTGTAGTAGAGGGTCTAATATATGGTGATGGAAGAAGAACTGACTTTGAGTGGTAGGCACACAATGCAATATACAGTTGATATATCATAGAATTGTGCCCTTGAAACTTACATCATTTTATTAACCAGTGTCACCCTAATAAATTTAATTTCCGAAGTAAGAAGACATGAAATTAAGGGAGAAAGAACATAAGACTGGGTAGCTGAATAGAAACCTTGAATATTTTTTTAACTTTTTAAAAAAGATTTTATTTGTTTATTTTTAGAGAGGGAAGTGTGGGGGCGGGGGGAGAGAGAGAGAGAGCGAGAGAGAGAGAGAGAGAGAAACATCAGTGTGCGGTTGCTGGGAGCCATGGCCTGCAACCTAGGCATATGCCCTGACTGGGAATCGAACCTGCAATGCCTGGTTTGCAGCCCATGCTCAATCCACTGAGCTACACCAGCCATGGCGAAACCTTGAATATTTTTTAGATTACTTCTTAAAATTAAATTGTGTAAGAAAAATAGACATGAAGAGCAAAATATTCCCATATTATTAACAGGTAATGTCACTGTGTGTTTCAAATGGTAGAAATGTCAGCAGTTGAAAGTCTGTGGTGAATTTATGTCATACTCATGAACACACCAGAAACGCAGAAAGATACAAAGTTCACCATTGTCTTTCTTAATGATCCTGGATGCATTTTAATAGGAATTTCTCAAACTTTTGTACTTTGAAATGCTGATAAGCTGTGGAGGTGTATCATATATTGTCCGAAGATGAATGATCAGTTTGGATGTCTGTTTCCTCAAAGCACCACCAGGTTCAGTTACCGTACATTGCTAAGGGGTTAATTTTCAAAGCAATGAGTGGTGAGAATGACCAGTGATAAGGGAAGGGGAAAAAGCAACTATAGTCCATAAAATTCTTTCCATGTGAATAATTTTTTCTGTTTTTTCTTACATTTGCTGTGTGTTGAGGAAAGAATGACAATTGCCTAATTCGCTTTGGTTGGAGTAGTAGGCAAAGGATTAGTAAAGATTTTTTGCCCGGGATAGTGAGTTCATGGGAGCATGGAGCTGCCTCCTCCTCCCATGGTGGGCCTGCCACACGTGAGTGACATCAACAACCGCTGCCATGCAGCCCTGCGAAGCTTTGAGTCCTGACAGACCTGCGTGGTGTCTAGGGTGTTCCTGCAGCTACATTCAGCTGCTGTTCAGTTGTACGCTTAATCAGATATGATACCTTGATTCCAAGGTGGGCATTTCTGTCATCAGTTTGTAGTAAGCTACCACATATCCCTGAGGAGTGCGTCCTTTTATATGAAAATTATGAGACAGCAGTGACTCTTTTAGGACCCATGGTAATGCGATTTTTCAGGTACTGTTGACAAGCGATGTGCTTGTGCCTATTCTGGCCTTGCACACAAACTAAAGCAGTCTGCTATCCTGCAAGACATGTGGCGTTTCCTCTTCCACACCACTCCCCAGTATGACTAATCTTTTCAGGCTGAAAGAACAGTACTGTATCAGAGCAAAAAGCAATGATTTACATGCACGCCCAGGTTCTCTGCTGCATACACACAAGTACAAGATCAAAACTGAAGTGTTTAACTCTTAGTTAACTGCCAAAACTTAGAAACTTAGTTAACTTAGTTTCTCTGGTGATGAACAATGGAATCTCTTCCCACAGAATATGAGTGCTTTGATCCTCCTGGCCTGGTGGACGGCAGCATCATTAGTTATTTTTTTTCTGCAGTAGCTATTTTTGATTGTTTGTGGCAGGATTTGAAGTAAGAGTAGAGATTGTAAAATTATATAATGAAATTATCTTCCAAATTAATAAGGTGCCATTTTCAGATTTCCTGTCTTGTCCTAATATGCTATTCAAGTTTTGAAGGCCTTTATAAATTTTATAGGGACCTACATTTCTTTATTTCTTTCCATATTTATTTATATACATATATAATAATGTCTTATTTGAAATCTTCCACTTCTGTATATTACAGATTATACAATACAGCCCAGAGTCAGGCTTCAATTAATTTTTGAAAAAAAATCACAGAAACAGAATTTTATATTGGTTAAACTTATTCAGTATATTAAGATGAGATATCCTCATGCATTTAAGTAAAGCTATGCATTTTAATTTATTCTCATCTCAAGTAACTATTTTTGTGTTTGTTGGTATTCCTGAGAGAATGTCATTGATCCACACTTAATTACTATTGTATGATTGAAAATCAGTTCATTGACATCCAGTGGGGATGGTAGGATGAACAATGTGAATTTATTAACTTTCAACATTATCCTATACATATGCTTGCATTTTCTTATAGTTTCTTATGGCACAAGCATACTTCAGATAAAGTAGACAATAAAAAAGTATTATTTCTCATAATACTCTGAGACTACTATTTTCAGTATGATATATATTATCAACTTCTAGCAACATGAGTAGCACATTGCTGTACTGTCAATATGAAAAATTAAAACATTATGGGTAAGGTTAAAGTGTTCTTTGACAGTGCTCTTCCCTATGGAAAAACTCTTCCTGCTATTACAGGAGAATATTGTTGCCAATTTGATAATACCCTTTCAGATTTTTTCCCAGTCATTTACAGATAAAAGTGTTGGTTTGCACATATCATTTGTTAATATTATACTGTATGCATTGTTCTGTAAATTGCCTTTCTCACTCACCAGTATGCCTTAGAGATCTTTCTTATCTAAGGTTCACCACTAATTAGTAAGGGACTTTTGAAATGACAGCTTAACTTTTGTGCCTCAGTTTCTTCATACGTAAAATGTGAATACCAAAAGAACCTGCCTCACAGGATTGTTGGAAGAAGAAATAAGTTAGCACATGTGAAGCACAGAGTCAATGCAAGAGTGAACTCTGGGTCAGTTGTTTGCTTATTTTATGTATGTAAATATCTACTTCATTTTTAAAGATTTTATTTATTTATTTTTAGAGAGAGGGGAAGGGACGAGGAGAGAGAGAGAAATATCAATGTACAGTTGCCTCTTGTGCGCCTCCAACTGGGGACCTGGCCTGCTACCCTGGCACATGCCCTGACTAGGAATTGAACCAGTGACTTTTTCGTTCGCAGTCTGGTGCTCAATCCACTGAGGCACACCAGATATTTACTAGATAGATATTGGCTAGATATTGCTAGATATGGCTAGATATTTACTTTAATCTGTTGCAGAAGATTGTACAGAATTAGCAGACCATGTTTTATTTAGTCATAGCCATTGATTATCTTGAAACAAATTTTGGAATTACCTGTAAAAAGCTCAAATGTGCAAAGAAAATGTAGCTTATATTTTAGTGTGTGTGTGTATATATGTTATATATATATATAACACATATATATGTGTGTGTGTGTGTGTGTGTGTGTGTGTGTGTATGATATATTTAACCTACTGAAAAGTAACCTTTAGTCCAACCTGGTAAACTTTGTCTTGAGTCCAATGCTGCAATTCAAATACTCTCCAATAACTCTGTCCCAGCTTGGTTGACTGATGGAGATGCTCAATTTTTCCAAGTTCCATGTTTTCACCCTGCTCCTCATGGAGATGGCATCTGATTCTTTGGCTTACTGATTGTTGGTAGGGAGGGGAGGGGTGCCGGACTGACATAGGGTTCTCTGGGTCCTCATGGATGGCTGCAGAGGGGCTGAGCTGGTTTGCTCTGTGCTGGTTTTTGCCACGGTGTTAGGTTCTACCTGTTCTTTGGGGTACTGCTGGCTTAGCTGTTTGTTCCTTGTCTGAAGTGATCTGCTTGCAGTGGCCTTTACTTCTCAATCCCAGGCCTCATCACTCCCCTGGCACTCTCAGGACCTCTGTGTTGCCACAGTGAGGACTTGGTTGATCCCGGGTCTTTTGTTTCCAGGCCTGAAAGGCCAATATTTCTGTCGCAGTTTCATTTATCTGCTGGTCTGCTGCTGTCATTCCCACTCCATGATGCCTTTACGTGCTTGAAGATTTTCCTGGACGAGGGGCCATGGATGGGAACTGGGAAAAAGGGATCATGATACAACCTCCTGTTCCCCCTGTGTCTCATTCTTCTGCTCACCACCCCACAGCCTGGAAGTGGTGGGCTTTGGACCATCTGCTTCCTCTCTGGCAGTTCCTCCTTCTACTTTCTACCTCAGTGTCCGTTGGATTATAAGAGAAGGGCTGGCCTCTTTGTTATATGAAAGAATGTTAGCTAACGAGTCTTGTAGGCTAGGTTTGATGAATTGATAATAGTTTGAAGATTGTAAAATATCTTTTCTCCTTGAACAAATCTTATTGTGTAGGACTACTGTCTTACTGCAAAAACACCTTCAGAATGCCATAAAATAAATACTTTTTCTTTTTCTTTGTATTCCTGCTGTAATAATCTTAAACTACCCCAGAGCAAATGGGGTATGCATGAGGCGAAGGTCAGTAAAAATAATTTCGAAAGAGAAAAGAACATTATTCCCACTGGTTCATTTCTGCTGAAATGAGTATCTGTCTACATCTATTTCATTTTGTACAGGTTTTAGTATTTCTCTAAGTTACATACTGAGAAATGTAATTGCCACAAGGTATGCACACTTTACATTATATATTTTACTACATAATGACAAATTGTGCTACCAAGTGACTGGACCCATTTACACGCACACTATCAGTGACTGAGAGTATCCTTTACACACCAGCGTGAGGCATTTTACGTAACTTATTCCAGTTATATTCTCTCAACAACCCTCCACAACAGGGATTCCTATTCTTATTTTATACCCAAAGAGATGGAGGTTCAAAGAGTTAGAGCAACTTGCCCAAGGCTACACAGATAGTAAGTGGCAATGTGGGAACCTTTCAAGCAAAGCATAAGATGCCTACTATTTTATTCCTTCTTTCCAGAAATCTCCCTCTATTTTGGGTTACCACTATTGTTTTCCTCATGTACTAGTTAACAATCTGGGATAAAACAGAAAACAACATAACAAATAATGAATAAGGATGCTATTTCATGAGTTAACTCAGCTTAAACACCCCGTTAGCTGGTCAAGGGCTCCTAGTTGACCTTACATCTTTTTGGCTCATCATTAGTGACACAGGCAGGGAGCAGAACCCAGTTGGATGAAGGGCTGGATCTCCAGCTAGCTTTAGCACTGGGGATTGTTAGGTACGTGGCATAGCCCCAAGACTCTAATCATCAGGAGAGCACTCTGTCCAGAGGGACACACACCTTCAGAGTCTGAATCACCTACTATTACATGCACCTTTACTGAGACTGACAGAAGTGAATTCCTCAGGTCAGAAAACAGCGCTCTTTCAGCTGAGTCGTGATATTTAAAAATCTCTCTTTTTGAGCCTCTTGCCTGGCCAATCAAACTGTCTTCGCAGCAGAACAAATTGTTGGATAATGAAATGCATATACTGGAGCTGGAGAGTGCTGTCCTATTTACAGCAGCCGCTTCAGCCTCAGGCGCATCTCTGGCTGTTGCACTTCTATCTATAAGTTAAAGCAATGGCCTCGGCAGCAGTACACTCTGTACAGCAGCTGCAACTCGTTATCGGCTTTGTCCAGAATTACAAATAGAACAAACACATTTTGCAAGGGCTTTTTCCCCCTCTTATGTAGAGAAGGAGGAATTGGGCAATCAGTGAAATGCTGATGGATCAGTTATGCTGACTTAGAGAAGTCCAAGGCCACATTAGTACTATTAACCCCTGAAAAACAACAACAAAGTTCTTAGAACTTTGTTTAAGCCAATATTTCTGAGAGGTGAAGTTGTGGATTCCCCCAAAGGGAAAAACAGGAAAACATTTGGGTTTCACTTAGTACAGTTTGCTCGTCTAGATTGCGTTGTAACGTGATGATGTTTAATTCATTTTGTAAAGAGAATTTGTGTCATTTGGCAGATGTTGTTTGACCCCAGAGTACCAGAGTTGCATAAACCAAATGGTAGGAAGCAAATCAATTTTAGTGAATCATCCCCCTCTTATGCCTCGACTTTGACTTCACCTACCAACTCCTGTGGTCACATTTAGGCCTTTCTTTACCAGAAATTTCACCCTCCAAAATTCAAACATCCTTCTTTCCGTGTGCCCTTTTGCTTACTCTTTGACCTTCAGTACTCAAGTATTCCCACTGTTAACAGTTTTTGAGAATCCTTTCCTATATAGCTTAGAGTCTAGTGTCCATAATTATAACCATTCCTTTGCAGATACCCTCAACTTCCACAGCCCTGTTTCTCTCTAACTGGCCTGGCAAAACTTAAATCTTTAGTAAACAGTCCTCCATCTCTACACCCACAACCATGTAGTTGAACATGGCTGGAGAAAACCACATACGTGGACACTCTGGTGTCACTCTTCATGATCAGTTTTGAATGGGAATCTCCTGCTACTGGGTTATCTGCTATGGTTCTTTAGTGACAGCATGTCTTATTCTTCATAGAAATTATTTTAAACCTTCCTATCCTCAGTTCAAAACTACATCCTACTCCATTATAGAGTAGATACCATCAACTGCCCATGCGCTCATGGGCACACTACCAAATCAAGGCTCCTTCAGATTTCAGGCATCTACTCCTCCTGCCTTCCTGTCACAATGGCGGAAATGTCCCTCCTCCTATCACAAGGCAGTCCTTCCCCATGTTCTCTAGATTCCAGCTTGACCCTCTTTCTCAAAGTCCTTACTTTTTGGCTACACTTTTGTATCATGTGAATTTACTCCTCCCTTTTGGATAGAGCTGTCTCATCCACTGCAAACATGCTTTGGTCACCATCTGCTTTAAAAGCAAACACACAGCAAATAAAACCCTTCCTTGCTTCACATTCTCCTTCAGCTTCTATTACTGCATTTCTTACCTTGTTGCCTCTACTTTTTTGTACCCCATTCACTTTTTAGCCACTTCAATCTGACTTCTCCCTCCACCACTTAAATAAAATTACATATGTGATCTAATCTTGTCCTGATTCACAGGAGAGGGCTCTGGAGTACAAATCACTCAGCAGAGTTGTCTATTCTTGAGGGAAAGGAGTTTGGTCTTTTACAACCTTATGATGGAGCAAGGCAACACAGGTCAACCAGGGCACTGTTTGGAAAAGGTGTCAGGTGTGAATGATTAGCAGCCAACCCTCACAGCGGCTGGGAGATGGGCATGCTGGCCCAGTAAAGGGGATTTGGGCAGGGTACCCCAAAAGACCTACCACAGTTAGCTTCTTGCATGAACTCACCTCACATGCAATGCATTCTCCCTGCAATAATCAGATTGATCTTTTTATAACATAAGCAATATTCACTTTCTGTGTGCTATAGACTGAATGTTTATGCTCTGCTCCCTGCCTCCCCTTATACACAATGCATCTATTGAAATTCCAATGTCTAATGTGATGGTATTTGGAAATGGGGCCTATGGAGGTAATTAGGTCACAGGGTGAAACTCTCATGATGGGATTAGTGCCCCTGTAAGAAGATACAGGACATGAGAGAGCTTGCTTCCTCTCTCTGCAATAGGGGCAAACTAGGAGGAGGGCTGTCACCAGAACCTGAGTGTGCTGGTACCTAGAGCTCAGAACTTCCAGTCTGCAGGACTGTGAGAAAGAAACGTTTGTTGTTCAAGCCACCAAGTCCACAGTACATATTTATTTTAGCAGCCTGAGCAGACTGACATTCAGTTAAAATTTTTCAGTGGCTTCCTATTGTGCTGTGAATGACAAATCTGTATCTTAACATGTCCTCCCAACCCCTATGAGCTCTGGAGTTAGACTCTCTCAGATCTCTACTGGTCAGACTCCTCCCTTGTTCACTATCCTTTTTGCCCACCAATCAGTTCCTAGAGGGTGCCATTAATTCCCAACTCAAAGCCTTCATAATGGCATTTTCTCCAGCTTGAATGCTCTTTCTCCCACATTACCTATTTAATTAATATGTATTATTCATATTGCAGCTTAATATCACTTCCTCAGAGAGACTGTCCCTAATCATCCAATCTAAAGTTTGTTCCCCACTGTTATTTTCTGCTTTTCTTCTGCAGAGTTGTAATTAGACATGTAATATAATTTGTAATCATATGTGGTATAATCATATAACCTGTCCTAATACAATGAAAGCCCTGATTCATTCATATTTGTTAAACATCTTTTATGAGGTGTCATGAGGTTTGGGGACATGTCAGTTCATCCCACCATTGCCTAGTGGAATATCTGTTGTCTAGTAGAAGACACTTAACTTGTTGAATAAATAAATAAATGAATAAGTGAAATGAGGGAAAATTAGACATAGAAATTCAGGTGATCAGGAAATATCTTTTTTCCCCCGGTTATCCCTTAACAATTCTACTAAGGGTATCAACATGGGACTATTTGATGTTTAATCAACTTGGTGCCCTTTGGTGCTCTCTTCTGAGATCATAGCACTTGACAGATGTTCTCCCTCCGCTCTTACACATCCTGCCATCTCTGCGGCATTCACTAGCCCAGCGTGTGCAGAGACTGGGATATAAAGAGAATAATTGACTTAGCTAAGGGTAGAACATGTTTATGGCAGAGCCAGGGATACAATTTGCCTCTATTCCTTGACTATTTTAGCATATTTTAACCACTAACTTGTTAACACTTGTTAGTCGTTAAAATATTCTGGGAATAAATCCACATCAGAAGGTTTGTAAAACTGGAAACTCCTTCTGAAATGTATTACTGTAAATATTTCTCCTGTGCATATAGCACATTTGAGGAGATACACCTTTAGGCTAAGTACTCTTTTTTTCATGATTATTAAATGTTTTCAATTTCCTTCTGAGAAAACGATGCAAAGGTTAAATATCATAGCCACTGTGATAGAATGAATTAATGTCGGGGCCCCATTCTGGGGTTTTGTGTTGACTTGTATAAACACACAGCTATGTTTTTCATCCTCGCTGAAGAACAGTTTATTCCTTTAATATTACAAATGCTAATTCTGCTGATTGCTGGGCTTTGAACGTATCAAAGGAACATCAACAGGAACTAGGATGCTTTGAGTTCTAGGGAAACACTTTGTATAACATTTTACTTAACTCTTAATGTATCATTCATACATGTCAATATTATGTAAAATATTTTCAAGCTCTAAATTATTTCCAACTGGCTTTAATTAGGATTTTCCACATGCTAGTTTGAGTGCATAGATATTCCTTGAAGAAAAATATTACACCAGGCTTGAAATATAATTGCAAATAAAATTTGGGGTGTATTTTTGCTGGTTCATGGAAAGTGTGGTGTGCTATTTTGAAGTGTATTAAGTGTGTAAAAGAATGGCCATTATATTTCACCTTGAAATTTGTTCAGATACTTAGGACATGTATTTGGTGAGGAAATATGTTGATTTCAAGAATTTAAAAATTGAATCGAATTGTCTAGTATATTTTTCCCCCCACACAAAGTCAGGTGACCCGACAAGGCCTCTAATCCTATCGGCATTAGAACGTTACCTGTCTGCTGGTGGCATTAGAACGTTACCTGTCTGCTGGACTTTGGAGCCCTGTCTTTTCTTTGGAGAAGATAAGGAGAAGCGCCTCACCTTAGGTCTGGAAGAAACAGAGTCCAGTATCAAAGTAGTGGAGTAGTTATTTTCCAAGGCTTATTCCTGTGTTTTCAAGCCTGAAGAAAAAGATTAATCTCCTTTAAAAAGGACTTTGCTAACTGGGTCTGGACATGGCAATCCTGTTTCCAGCCATTCTGTGTATAAGCTTTACAAATCAAAAGTGTGTGTCCTTTGATTCTGATGTGGCTCATCTCTTCTTAGCTGCTTGCATTCAAGATTTGGAAAAGAAGGAACAGTGGTGAGCTGAGTAATTCATTGGATTCTGATGAGAAGTTCTTGAGAAATTTAAAGCCTTCCAACTTTAATATAGCTTTGGTATGAGCCTTTACTTTTCTCTCTGTGATTTAGTAATTGTATTTCGGTATTCCTGTTGGGTGTGATAATAGATACAGATTCATAAATCGATGGGTGTTTGCAGTTTTATTTATTATAAGGCTTGCTGTTTTTTAAATATGTCTTATGTGTTTATAGCATTCAATATTAATTTAAACTCATTTAAAAATACATTTTAGCATGAGTATCTTTTGTGTGTTTTTTTTTCAGAAAACATTTGATTTTTTAAAAAGAAGTGAGTGTGAGACTTCCTGGGTTATACCTTGTCTTTACAGTAACACAGGCAGTGGATATTTACAGTTCTACTCTAGCTAATTTGTTCAGTGTTGAGCTCTAGACCCATTAGCCGAAACTGGCTGGTACAAGAGGGTGCTTCTTTTTGAGGAGTTGTTGGATGTGAAGTGGCTCCTAGGGTGTGGGTCAACTCCTTTGGGATGTGAAAGATGACATGAGGCTATTTACTTTGTCATGGGCATTAACAGGGGATCGCATTTCATCCTGCGAGAGCTGCTGGGGAGGAATGTTGATTGGGCCTGTTGTGCTTGGGTCTCAGGGCTCTCGGGGCATCGGTGTCCAACCTTGTGGCATCTCTGGGCCACACTGGGAGAGTTGTCTTGGGCCACACATTAAATACATTGCGACACATAGTCACAAAAGGATCTCATAATGTTCTAAGTAAATTTACGACTTTGTGTTGGGCCACATTCATATGCATTCTGGGCTGCCTGTGGCCCACGGGCCATTGGTTGGACACCTCTGGTCTAAGGCCTTCAGTTCTTTTTGTTATTCCTTATTGTTTAATTTTGAGAGTAGAAAATTTAGTCTCTTCTTAAGACTACATTTGAAAGATTTTTCAAAAGTGAGTTCTTGGGGAGCAAGTCTGTGGTGGAGTCTTGTTTCTGTCCTAGGATTTAGCCCCCTGTTTGGCACAGAAAAGCCCTTCAGTAAATGCTGAAAGAAGGAATCAAGGAAATAATTAACACTTACAACCTACTGGAGGTAACCGTTGCTACTATTTCCAACTTGCTGATCAAAAACAGAGATAATGAAGAAACTAATTCACGAGCATACAATATGAATGAGGCATAAAATAGCATAAAGCTGCACAAAAGTGTATATATTGTGTCTTTAACTTTCCACTATAGTCAATAAGCAGTGCTGAGCTATTTAATGATTTTTAATCAGTGTATGAAATAAAAGTATGTGATAGCGATTTAACTGTATGGTGCAAACAGGATGTTCTGAAACCTCATAAAGAAAGTATGATTTCACATACATGGCTTTGAAGGATCGACAGGATGTAGACATTGAGAAAATTAATCTAACAAATGTTCAGCCTCAAATTTCATCACCAGGTAAAATATGGCAGCATTGTATGTTGGCTAAACGATTCACAATCTGTGTTATTATTTCTCATAGTTTTTTTTTTACCAGCCCCATTTTATAAAGAGAAATCTTCAGTGGGCAGAAGTTGTGTGGCTTCAGACTGTTGGCAATGTGTCAAGCCATGTGAGATTCATTTGCATAATTTAAATTATTGTTTTATAATTGCACATTACTCATTTGACTCCTTATTTTGTTTTTCCTAGTACCTCTTCTATCATGCCTAAGTACTTTCCCTGGTGAGACTTGTGTGGCAGGATGAGGAAGAGAAGAGAAAAAAGTAGTCTGAGTGGAGAGTACTGATACTTTATTTTAGATGGAGGTGATAGCTGCCGTGTAGTGAAAGAACATCCCGCTAGAACTGGACTCTCCCACTGGATGGCCCTGGTTCCTGCCAGGAGTCTGGCTTGATCTTCAGTGTTGTTTCTTAGATTTGCATAGGTCTTTGCCTTGATTTCTTTTGGTGTCATTGTGAAATAACTGTCTTACCTTCAGGGTTTAAGAGCCATCTTTGCCTATTACATTCCCTGCCCTACATCCTAGATGCTTGGGCTAAAGATTACTTATATACCCCAAGAAATGAAATAACAGGTCAAAAAATGATGGCACTTAATGGGCATATTTGCTGATTTTTTTGTCAGTATGATAAACTATTTTTATTTAAATGTAAACATTTTTTAAAGCACTTCCTCTTTAAAAGGCTGATGACTTTCATTGAAATTGATTCTGGTCTGTAAGCAGAGTTAGCTGCAAAGACGATTCACAAAAAATGCATACAATTTAGGACTTTAATTTTGGGTTATTAAAAATGTTTATTCTCAGAATTGAGTGCTGTTTTCTCAGTTTACTATGATACTTTTATTTACTTTTAAGTATTATCAAGATGAGTATTGGGATACCTTCACAATAAGGAAATTTCTTATTATTCTCACCCTGTGTATTAAAAATAAATGTAAAATGAGAGCTACATAGTTTGGTGAATAACAGTTCTTTTAGTATAGTGTTCACAGAATGATCATTAATTATCTCTTATTTGCATGTGAGTGGGAAATTAAATTATACTCCTAAAAGGCCTTTAGTTGATGGTTTCAGTAACTTTCATTAGGTTTTAAGTCTTCAAAACTTGTATAAATAGAAAAATAAGAAAAAATATGTTCTAATATAAGACCGGTGCTTTATTTAAAGGTTTATCATATCATTTATCTAGAGGACATACAATTCTATCTATTTGCAAATTTGGAGAAGTAGATATATTTTTAGGAAAAATTCTTAGTTTGGGTTGGAGTACCAATATTTTATAACTAACCAACATCCCTGAAAAGCCTTTATGTATCTTTGTTTTGTTACAATAGTTAAATATTAATTAGTTAATCAATTAATCAAGCACTAGTTAATCCTGTTAATTAATGGTAGAAAATGACATTTATGTACAAGTGGCTTTTTGAGTCATGGTCTCTAATAATTTGAGAAACACAGTCACCTTTTTTAGTATAAATATTATTGTAATCTGATAAGCCTTTCTTTTTTCAAGTTCCATACTGGTGTACCATTCAGAGTAACTAACATTGTACTAATATTTCTTCCACTATACAACTTTATTTCTTTCATTTGTATTATTTTTAATAATATGTCTAGTTGTTCTTTTTGTAGGAGTTATTACTGCTTAACCTCAACTTCTAATTCCAGTGAATAAACCTTTAAAAACAAATTTTTCAAAACCTGACATAGTTCTCAACTTTCTAGTAATCAATTCTTTGCTTTTTCAGGTCACAGAATTTTAAAGAGTATTCTCTTTACATAATAAATTCCCTAATCCAAGTTCAATTAACAAACAGTATTGCATGTTTTCCTCTTCTTATAAGCTAAGGATGATTTTGATAATGTTAAGTATAGATTAAAAATAAGTGATATCAAATAAACAATACCAGAATAGAACATTTAATTCTTTGACACCAAGGGAATGTCAGGAGTTGAAATCCAAGTTGGCACATTTGACTGTTAGTTCGAAGTTTGTAGAATTCAAGGACCAGAATTTTTTTCTTCCCTCATCTACTTCTTCTCCCCTATCTCCGTCTTCTTTTTGTTTTCCTTCCCTCTACCCCAGAGCATTACCGTTTTCCAAAATGTTTTCACCTCACTAAATTAAAAAGGCACCCTTCCTTTCAATGACTCAATTCAGAAGTCTCCAAATCTGGACAAAGAAATAGTATGGTTCATTCATAGGAACTTGCAATAAGGTTTTAGTAAAGATGAAACTTTAATGTTTGTGAGGGTAGTGGTCTGACTACTAGGAGGGCGGAATACAGCTTCCTGGAGACCATGTTCCCCTGAAAGTGAGAGGCCGTGGAAGAAGTCAGATGTAATATAACAAATGCACTATAAAAAAGGTGGAGTGGGAATGTGCGTGAGTGACCTGTTTTTAATTTAAAAAGAAAAAATCTTCTACGTCATTCCAATGTAACCTGCCACCCCTTACTTCATGAAGTCGGTAACTTCAAGACACATTGCACAAGTTGCTTCCCTGTGATCCTCAAATATGTTTAATTTAATGAGGGTCCAATACTCTTCCAGCACATGACCTAGGTAACCCCTCCTCATGGCCAGAGTTGCTCTTTAGAGCCTTGCAAAATCATTTGCGTTATCTCTCTACACAAGTTAAAAAAAAAAAACCAACCCCATCAGAGCTGTCTATTCCATTGAGCACATTAGAAGATAGTTTTGTTGCAATGATAATCATCATGCAAAAATGCTGCTGATGAATTGCATTCTTAAAACTCATTCTTAGAAATATTTTACTATTTAGAATGACAAGGGCCTGGTGATTTAGTCATTACATTTTCTGAAGCTTATGCTATGGGTATGTTTCAGCCAAATTTTAAGAAAATGCTTAGGTCAACATTAAGTATAGAGTTTGATGTATGTAATTGTTCATTTTTTTCACTGATTGGTCCATCACTTGAAAAATTATTTTTATTTGAAATGTCACTATTCAGAACTTACATTTCTACAGTTGTTTCTATGAAAGTCTTAGATCTTGTATGAAATTACTCAGGAGTAATCAGATGACTTTGCTTCATTTAGATGTTTCTTATATCTATAAAACAAAGACATTAGAAAAGGTGGTTTTAAAGATTCCTTTTAGCTATATAAAACTATCTACATTTTTTATATTCTCCATTTGTCTGATGAGGATTTAAGTAACACATTAAAAGTTTTGCAATTTCCTATGAAGTATCTTTCAGCAGAAAACAGTCCTGTTTTCTAATATACAATGTCAGGTACATAAAAAATACTCAATAAGTACTTCCTGAATTGATTGTTGTTATTATTTTTTTAGTAACTGTATACTTTATTTATGAACAACCATGAAAATTCAATGGCATTTAATGATCTAAATTCTAGAATAGTAACTTCTAGCAATAGTACATAAGATAGAAGAATATAAAATATTCCTTGCTATTTTAGGCAAGTTCAGCTAAATCAGCCAGCTGGAGGTATAGCTCCTAGGCCAATTAGTTCAACTAGGTAGATGAGAAGAAAACATTTATAGTCTGATTTCTAAACTATTCTTCATTTCTTATGTTAATTTTAAACATAATAAGAAATCAGAGAAGTTATGGATTCTTCTCACTCATTATTTAATTTTTACTGCTTCAATTTCACTCATTTACAGGTATTATAATATTTTTTAGCAATGCCAGCTCTAGAATCATATATTTGTCCTATCAGATTGGACCTTAACCAGCCTTTGACACGATGAAAAGAAGATGGATGTTGGCTAAGAGTTTGGTTCTAATCTTAGCTTTGCAACTTACTAGTTGTGTAGTCTTGACCTGGAACTCATTCACCATCTTCTGTGAAACAGAGACAGTACTAGGTGCGTTCAGCACAGGGATTCCTTTTAAGGTTAGCAAATAATTCATGCCAAATGCCCAAGTCAGTAGCTGGCACCCTGGGCAATCAGCAAATGTCAAGTCATCAGCTTTCATGAGGAATCATATTTATCATCATGGGAGCCATTAAAATTTGTTTATTTAAATACCTATTTGCACTAACTGGCATAATAGCAAGTGGTGTATTTATTTTTCTACATAGATATATGTTTATATATATATATATAAAATCACTATATACACATATATATAGTGATTACAAATTTCAATGTTTTAGTTTCTATTGTAGGATTTTTCTTACTTATTACTCAAGTGTTTCCTCTTTTTTTTTCACCTCTTCAGAATTGAAAGATTTGATTAGGAGTCCTACATGACATGATTTTAAATGTAATAATCATCTCATGGTCAAATTCTGTTTTTGGTATTTTAAGTTATTTAATAGTTAAATTTCTAGTAAACTTTGATTTTCTTTTTATAAGTTTCACTCTAAATTCTACTTTCTATGTATGGCTTTAATGATTACAACTTACTATAAATAGCGTTGGACAGCTTGCTGTACTTTATGACTGCTACCTATGGGTTTTGGCCTGTTTCCATATAATCAATCCTCTACAACTTGTATTTGAAGCTTGTTTTTTGTCCTCTTTTTGGGCTAACTTACACGTGACCTCACTTTGCTTGTACTTTACTCTGTTTGTGTTTGACTATGTCTTCAGTTTGCCAAGGTCACTGTGAATTCTGAACTAACTCTTTAAGGCATTGTCCGCTCTGTTCTCATCCTACATAACAGGCTTTGTTTACTCGCTGGCTAATTTGCTGTGTCCTCTTACCTTTATATATTCTCTAGCAAATGTGTACACACCTAATAATGATCTATAATGTATACTCAGTGCTCTTGAATTAAGGTTGACTGCATCTAACATTTCTACCTAGTCTAGTAATGTCTCTTTTTAAAGAAAGAAATTAGTGTGGCAAGATTTATTCTTTATAAATACATGCTGCTTGTACCAGCTAACTAGTTCTCTTTAAGTATTGTCAAATGGGATCTTATAAAGTATAGCTTTTTTACTAACCTAGTATAAAAATCAGATGTGCCTTGGATTTTAATGTGTGAAACCATTTTTGCAGTCTCTTTTTCAGCTTCATTTTTAAACTTCCTTTGTTTTACTTTGTTTTAGCCTCTCTGTGTGTTATCAAATGTTAGATTGACAGGCACATTCATGAAAATTGGTTCCTCACTTTCTATCCCTGAAAATGCCAATTGGATCTTAGTGAATGTGTCTTACTTGATTCGACTTCCATAGACTCTTGGTTATTTAAAAACCTTATTATCTAACTGTCTGATATCTGTCTATTGTCATTATTGATACATCACCTTGGTCAAACGTTATCTGAGGAATCTTTTTACCAGTTTCTGCTAATTTCTTCTACTTTTTATATTCTATTTTAATGAATCTATGCTCAGACACAAAATAGAATTTTCTTTTTTGGAGGCTTGCTTTATCTTCCTTTGCTCTGGATATATTTGCCTTCTAGACATACCTTGTTTCTTGCTTTCTACTTATCTCTTTAAAGTAACCTTTCATAGAATTCTTAATTGACGGTTCTCTTTTCCTATTCTGAAACATCTTTATTTCCTTTTATATTCATCTGGCACAATTGTGTTTGTTTCTGTTTAAAAAACATTATTGATGAACCAGGAACTCAGTACGCAGGAATTTAACCGTTCCTCCAAGCCTTTACAGAAGCACCTCTGGCCTGTCTGCTGCATTAAAGACTTTTTGGGTAGATGCATCACTTTCTAAGAGTTGTTTCTGATTCATTACCTGGCATGACACAGTTCAGGGGGCAGTTGGCAGTTTCTGTACTTTTCAGAAAGGAACAACTAACACCATTATTTTCTCTTTATTGCAAAACTTGAGGCTTTTATTCTCCAGGATGAGCAATTTTTACCAATGGGCAGCAGGCTTCCCCTTGCTTATGACAATGGATTGTCCCCATGAAGAGAATACAAATACAGGTGACTGTCAGGTTGCTTTGCGTTTCCTCTTAAGAGGTTTTCTTGGCTGTTAAGATAAATAGATTAATGGGAAGAAAAAGATGCAAAAGAGAAGAAATAGCTGTAATTAAAAGCATGTGGAAGTAGTTGACTTCACTAATAATTTAAAATTTAAATGAAAACAAGTTAGCATTTTCAGCGCTCAGAGAAGCAAATGAAAGGTAATACCTAAAGTTAGTGAGGATGTATTGAGAGAGATATTCATATGTTATGATTGATGTGTAGATTGGTGCACTCTCTTCGGGAAGAAATTTGGCAATATTTATTTAAAATGGTAAATTGATATGCATTGTAGCAACAATGGAAACAATGACAGTGGAATGTGCTGCAGCCATTTCAATTAAGGTTTAAAAAGAACATGTAATAACACTGAACATACTTTTAATGTAATAGTACCTCACAAAAACATAATAAAAGTTGATCAAAGTTTTCAAAATTATGATCTGTGCATATAAATAAATGCTAAAAGAAAATATACTAAAATATTAACAGAAGTTATGTTTGAGGGGGTTATCTATTTTTTGTATCTTTCTGATTTTTAAAAATATCAAATAAAAATAAATACCTCTTTGTATTTATTATAGTACCATTTTCAATACTAGATATCACAATGACAAATTCATCAAGTTAATTGCTTTTAGGGATTTGGAAGGCTGAATGCTTCCATACCTCTAAAGAAATGATAAATAATTGTTAGTTAAGGAGACTTCTGTCTCTCTGTGTATTTATATCTTTCTGTATGTACACACATATATACATATATTCATCTATATATATATTCAAAGCATTTTCCAATTTATGGAAGAAATAGAATATATCTTAGCATTAAATTAAAAGATACCAGAAACTTACTTACTCCATCAAAGTTGAGAAATATTTTGCTTTAATTTAGCTTTAGTTTTCTACCTGAGATTGTACAAAGAAAAAGTAGCCCAATGCTGTAACTATGATAAATGTGCCAACAGAAAAATATATAGTATTTTGCTTTTTTGAGTGAGTGACTTATAAATTTAGTGAACCCTTAATGTCCTGGCTCATATACATAACATATTTCAAAATTACAGATTCCCCCAACTCCTGTGTCTATGGGGGTGCATACCTGTCACCCGGCTTAGTCATATGCAGCTTATGTGAGGGGAGGGCCATGCAAATGCAGCCAGAGGGGGGAAAATAATTCCAAATTGAAAAACATTTTTTAAAATGCTTTGAAAAGTTTCTTTCAAAAAAGTGAAGTATTTCCACTACATTTGTCATGTAGGACTTGAATGTTCACTTCCAATCAACTCATCACCTCACCCTTTTGGTCTATACTAATGTAAACTTTCTCATTAATGTAGTAATTTGTTTTCCAGTTTGCTTGTAGATTTTAGTCTGTTTTAATGCTCAAATTTAAAACTAATCACCATTTTATTGATTGGCCTTTCCAATCCCCATGATGATTGTAGAATCACAATGAATAAATTTTCTTAGTCTCTAATTCAGAATATTTACCCAAATTTTGCAAATCTTCTGTCTCTTCCCCTTTTGTTTTGGTAACTAGAAACATAGGCCATACCCTACATCCAGGTCATTTTACTGATGAAATGAAAGCCCGTGACAGCTCTCAGGTCTATAGTTGTTTGTTTGTTTGTTTCTAGGTTCTAGAGTAATGGAATTACATTGTAAGGTTGCTGACATCTCTGTGGAAAACAATGTTTAGTTCATCATACTTTTTGGTCAACTCTTAAAAACTATTATAAAACCACCCACTAATATATATTCCTTGTTCAATCTTTGGACTCATCAGTATCCCAACTGTCATGTAATTAAAGTATAGACAATAAAGGGAGGATAAAGTTTACTGCCTGGGTACCTCTGGGTAATGGCAATGATTTGAAGTTATTTTGCATATGTTTATATATGGCTTGTCCAGAAAGTATCTAGCCATGTAATATGAAAAATAGAGACATTTACTGAAGAAGATACAAGAAACATTGTACACAGGACAAGGATGCCTCAGTCCCTTTCAAAGTAGGCACCTTGGGACAGTTCTCCTAATAGGTATCAGCTGCCCTGTCATATTTTCTTGAATCTCATCAATTGTCTAAAATCTCATCCCTTTCAAAGGTGATTTTAGCTTTGGGAAAAGTCAGAAGTCACAGGGTGCCAAATCTGGGCTGTAGTGGGGCAGAGTCACCTGGGTGATTTGATGCTTTGCCATAAAACTTTATGTGAGACGTGATGCATGAAAGGGCACATTGTTGTGATGAAGCTGCCCATCACCTGTTGCCCATAGCTGTGGCCTTCTGAATCACCCAAATAGTTTCCATGGGGGAATGTTCAAGCTTAATGCGAAATTTGAGGCAGATTGGTTGCCCTATTCACTTAGTCATTTTGAATGGAATGGCCACACAGTACACATGCACACTCAGCAGAGTTTACCGCCCCCATTATGAAATTGTCATTGTTCACACATGCACATTCAAGTCCACTCTCCTTGGCTGCCAGGTTACATTGAAGTTGTACAAACACTTCTTGTTAGATTAACAGAGGCTGGGCTTTCTCTGGACAGATCTCATGAATATGTCATTCTATTTCATCTTTTCCAAGTTGGGAGGCCCTAGGAGGGAGCCTTCATATCTTGATCTCTTTTGCAAGTACATCAAAAGAAAGTGTTGCAGTATTTCCAAATCTACATAATCACATGACTCAAGTGACAGCTTCCACCAGCCAATGAAACCTTGCCTGTCTGATCCACCATGGGATTGAAGGTCTAAGTTATCATTTCAACTCAGGTTTAAACAGGAATGCTCAAATTTTGAACTTTTATATGCAACATTTTAAACATTTAAAAGACCAAATTTTTAATTAAAATCAGTGTTTGCCATTGTTTTATATACTTACAAATCTAACACTTGAGTGATATAAATAGACTACTTTGCTTCAGTTGTGATTTACTTGATATTACTCATTGCTTAAAAAATTGGAACACGAAACAACTTTAACTCAAAAGAAAAATAATGAAACAAAACCAATATAGGAGAGTTTACTCTGTATTTGTGGAGAAAAGTTTATTCTGATATCTTTTTTACTGTATGTGATTTCCACTGTTTTTTTTTTCCCAAGCAGAAAATGGCAAGTCTTCAGGTTTCTTTGGGAATCCATAATCTCTCTTGAGGCAAATTAGGCATCACGTCTAATACAAGGAAAAGCCTTTGATCCTTTGCATTCTTAGAAAGTTGCTACTCTTTAGGGTGAAATGACTAAGGTTGTCCATTGTATCAAGATCATTTTTTTCAGCTGCTTAAGCAATTCCTTTGATAGGTGACTGGCTTTCTACAACACAAGCATTATTTCAGCAGGAGAAGGTAGCGTTTGATGTTTTGCAATTTGTATGACATGTCCACAGGATGTCTCTGGACATTACCTCAGGAGGAGGGGTTCAGAGGAGGAGGAGCTGTGGCTGAAGACATTTAATGACAGAATGAATAGAAGCTCAAAGCTCCCTGTGCAGTCAGCCCTACACACCTGCCTGCACTCCCCTTTCCCCAGCTTTCTTTCACATTAATTTAAAAATATTATAACAAAATTCTCATCAAATATATGTAATTGCATTTAATTTTAGTCACAAAACCACATTTTCAAAATGACGAGGATCTTGGCAGCCTGCAAAGTGGTGAAGACCCTGAAGACTTGTTTTGGCCTTACTAATGTGACTGCACCACATCAGTGGAAATTTGCGAGACCTGGTATCAGGCTTCTGTCTGTGAAGGTAATATTCCCACATTCATTACTTCTGATATAATTGTATGGGGTGTAGTTTAGTATGGGCCAAATACATATTTGAATGTAGTTCTGAAGTGCTACTTTATTAATATTTACTGTACTATAGAACCTACTGATCTATCTGATGCTTATTTTTATCTGCTCTGGATGAAACTACAGCAATTTTCACCCAGTATGAAAGAAGGGTCACAATCCCCGTTAACATGTGAAATTAGAGCATTCTGTTCAGAAAGCAAAGGTTTTAAAATGCTTTTAGGGCTCTGTCTGGACCCAGACACTACTGTGCACAGTTTGGTCCAACACGGAGATGCTTATATGTTTACAAACCACATGGCAGTGTGTGAAGCCACATTCTGTGATGGCTCACTGTCAGTTTTGCTTTTTTAAAATGTCACTTTTTCAGAAGAAATTGGAAAGAAAAATATTTCTATAATTTTGATATCTGCAAATCATAACAGAGACAATGAGTTCTCCTTTCTCCTTTGAGGCCTTCTTTAGAAGGCCAAACTGATGAGTTCTAGTTGGGGGATTAAGACGCTGAGGCAATCAGCAGCTGAGAATTCTGTCCCTCCGAGTGCGTCTGTAACTGAGGAGCAGGTCCAGGAAGGGAACGTGAAGTGCTCTTCCTTTGTTCCCAACCCCTGAGTTATGAAATTCCAGCAAGAACTTCCGTTGCTTTCTATAAATTTGTGAAGGCATTTATCACCAGAGAGGTCTGAAATTACTCCATAGGAACGTTGCCAATGAAGATCATCTTTTGGGAATATAAAACTTCAATAATCGCAGTAGTTCTTTAGTAGAGTTGTAAAAAGTAAAGTAGGAAAAGTAAACCCAAACAACCTCTATTTGTTGTTATAAAATTAGGTTGTAATAGGTTTAAGCACTCTCTGCTCATACTTTATGTGCTCCCTGGGTTGACTAAAAATCCTTCAAATGCTTCTGCAGATTCTACTGCTTAGTTTGCTTCCGTCAGGATTCGATGCTCTCAGTCAAATGGTTTGTGGGCTCAGCTATGACCATAGATTCTTACAGCCTCCATTAAGAGGACTGGGAAAGGGATAGGAGTAATGGGAAAGGAAGAGATAGCCAGATGGACATATGGAGAGAGGAGGTGAGAAGTGAGAGGTGAGAGAGAGAGAGAGAAAGAGAAAGAGAAAGAGAGACAGAAAGAGAAACAGAGAGAGACAGAGACAGAGGCAGAGACAGAGACAGAGAAAAGTAACTCAAGATCTCAGGATAAAATATAAAAAGCTAGCATTTTAAATTAAGAAATGCACAAACAACCATGTTTTGGCTTCAATTTAATGTAACAAGAGAGCAGAAAGGTGACATGTCCTAGAGCATCTTCAAAGACACAGTGAGGAGCTGTAAACTAGGAGAGTACCTGGTTTCATTTCAGGGTTATTGATACTGTATGTCAGAGGTACTGAAATATAGCTTCAAAGAGAATAAATAGTAATGAAAACAACATCGCCTACAGTGAGATGTGTCTTCTAAGACTTCAAAGTTGTGTCCCTTAGAATATCTATCTTTCTCACGAAAACAGGTAGGTAGGAACAGGCACAGCTCCATCAAACATCAGACACAGAAATCGAGTGACTACTTAAAACTGCATAGATGTGAATGGGTGAGACGCCAATTCTCCGAGGTCATAACAAGCACTCTGCACAACCACAGCTACAACTACCACCACAACCACAAGCGAATGGCTTATTTATGTGGATGGACTACTGTGAAAGTAGTTCTAACTCATGGTGGCAGATCTTTTTCAAGGGTCTGACAAAAAGTTCACAGCAAAGAATGACAAATTTGTAGGAGAAAGAAGCTATCATTTCATAATGTGAAAGCTATGACTACTCATGCTCCATCATTTCTGGCCAGAGTTTCAGAGGAAACACAAAGTTCTTCAACTCCACAACAGTGAATTGAAATTCTTTACAGCGGTCCAAGGGGGATTTGTTATTGTTTACTTATTTGGAAACAGTCTTCTACCTACTTTTCTTCCTGCCTTATTGTAAAACTCAGCTTTCTCAGAAAAGAATATCCAAATTTACTCTTTTTCAATGAGCATCATATTTTAAAGATAGTTAAAATCATTGGGATGCAGCTGTATAAGGGTTAGTGAAAGGCAATGAGGACAGTCACTAATGGTTAGTCACATTACAGCTAGTTAGAGACAGTAAATGGATTGTGGAAGATATCCTGCTCCTAGGTCTATAAACACTGCCCTCTAAACTGGTTGCTTTTGGAGGTCACTTTTCCTCCCCTCTCAGTGACAGAAAGAGTAGGTTGACAATAGCAGTGACACACTGTACTTTTGTATGGCCCTACCTTATAAAACTGTTTGTGGCTAATGTTTATTTAGCATATCTTGCTAATAGACACAGTTGTATTTTGCTTATGGGAGAAGGAAAGAAGTTCAAGGTACTCTACATTTTAAAGGAATTTGACATCAAGTGTACATAATCTACCACCACAAAATATGAAGGTTTTGGAGACCATAATCTAGTTCTATTTGTACTGAAAATGTTCAGTATTCATTATTTTATTCAGCCAGTTGTAGCTGTGTAGTGGAGAGTGCACCAGATGGGAATCAAAAGATCTGGGTTCTAATCTCCCTTCTGCATTTATTAATGCTCTGAACTTGATCAAGTCAGGTATTCTCTCCAAACCTAAGTTTTGTCATCTGTAGTGTGGACATGACCCTTGCTGTATTCATAGGATTGTGTGACCATCACACATGATCAATACTTAAAAATCAATAAAATACAAGCAAAACAGGATACTTAAAGAAATAAATTTCGTTCTGTGCATTTTAGTAGAGTGACAGTAGAAAGTTAGATCAGAATTTCTTCATATTATTCACAGACTACATATTATTATGACAAGATGTATGATAAAATATCTCAAATATTTATAATGGTGACTTTTTCAGCTTTGCCTTATATTAAACCTGTCTCTAGGAAGGAATTACTTATAATGAATTAGACTCAAAGACTATGAAGCAAATAATTTTGTTCCACTATGGTGAATTCAAATCCAAAAGTCGGGAGGTACAACATAACATCCTAAATCATTCATTCATTCATTATTTAAGAAGTAAACATGTAACTTCTATCTTGAGAGTATACAGGGAAAGTAAGTAGAAGTAAATGGATGGTTACTGGATAGTTTCTGATTTCAAGAGACTTACAAATTTAAAAATTCTGAGTTCACAAGTCTTGGAAAGTCACCAAGATTAAACAGTTTTATTTTTACTTGCAAATGAATTTGGAAATCAAAGGTATTAAGTTAGAAAGATCAAGTTCCCTCTGAATAGAAAAGAGTTCATTCAGTAAGTACTGCTTCTCACTTACCCACTTATTGTTAAAAATAGTGGCTAGTGTTACA
Organism: Phyllostomus hastatus; assembly: GCF_019186645.2. Classification (NCBI taxonomy): domain Eukaryota; kingdom Metazoa; phylum Chordata; class Mammalia; order Chiroptera; family Phyllostomidae; genus Phyllostomus; species Phyllostomus hastatus. The sequence continues at coordinate 14,808,875 of NW_025333583.1, read as the reverse complement.
ATTAAGTCAGGAACCTAACTGTCCAAGTATTCTTCTCTCTGGCACTTTAGATACAAATGGGAACCAAGAATCATTATTCCCTTTGAAAGATTTTCATTTTGTAAGATATTATGTTCTGATCCTAACAGAAGTATCTGTTTAGCTCAGTTATGAGGACCTATTGTGCTTTGATTAGAATTGGCAACTACAGAACACTCCTATGATTAAAATCATTTAGATGTATTGTAGTAGCTTTAAAGACACTCAGAGGAAATAGATTTTATTCTTGTATTGGAGCCCCTGTACATATTAGAGTTGGGGGTAGGGCTATGGTTATCACACACTTTCAAAAATAACTGTTGTGTTAGACATACTAAAGATAGATTTTAGGGCAGGATTTCACCCATGATACTCCATACTATTGAAATAATAAAGTATGTTCCAATCCCGAATGAGCTGCGTCAGCATTAGTTGTAATGAATGGACAACATTACATATTTTTGGTGGACAATATGGTTTCCATGGGGAGGTAGCCTTTCTTTTGACCATTTTTGTTTATGTCCTGTGCTTTGTATATTTCCTTTTTCTAAACTGTAGACTCGTTCATTTGTCATCACCAGTGTTTTGATAGTTTGAACTTCTTGCCATGAAATCCTTGGAAAAACCATTGCTGAGCAGGGCTTAGACTAGGGTGTGGCGAGTGAGGTACCTAAGGTGCAACAGCGAAAGAGCCTCTCGCTGCCAGGGCCATGGCTGCCTCCCTCCCATTTCGCACCCTAGGGACCTCACTCGCCTCTCCCTAATCCCAGCCCTGCATTACAAACTGAGAACTCAGGTGGGGGAAACGCCAAAAGAACTGGCACTCATTTTGGCTTCAGGTTTCCTTTCTTGCTGGTGATGCCTAAAGTTTCTGCTTAACCATGCTTAGCCAGACTCACCACTGCCTTAAAAAGGCTAATTTAGATCTCACTGCTATACACGTAGAGAGCATTCTTTTGCCCTCACATCTTCATTAGGCTTTCTTAGTGTTTCTGACTTGCATTAAAGGTTGGGGGTATAGTAGAGGGTTTTTAATATCTCCTAAGCAATGGCCATACCAGAGGTCATGTCGGGGCTTCAGGAGTTCGCTGTGTCAGACTGAAAGTGCTTGGTGTGACCAGGATTCTTCAGGGCGTCCCCAGTGATTGCGGATAGAAGACAGCTGCAGGGGCCAGGGTCGTGCTTGTTGTGGGACTCCTCAGCCCTAGTGAGCTCAGCTTGCACTTGATTTTCATCTGATCTAATGGGTTCAACTCATGAAAGTATTTTCAAGACTCCTCTATTCTTTTTCCTTTTCCCCCCAACTTAATAAATGCCTTTTAATGATTTTTTAAATTTTCATGGGGAGATTATTGGTTAATGTGAAGTTCTTACAAAGCAATCAGTAAGTTTGCTGTATCATTAAGAATTTTACTGAACAAGTTTTTTTTCTATGGTGTAGAATTAAGTATAAGACTATTTTACTTTATTGCCATAAAGTAAAAATTACCTGACAATACTGGAGGTACCTCTCAGAGTCATAACACTGTACATAGCAGGTGCCCTTATGTACTTGTTAATAAACCTATAATTTATGAACATATTTTAAATGGAATTTTTCTAAATTCTATATTTTATATATAATGAGAAACATAGTTAGAATAAAAATTATTTATAAATCTGACTCATTTCTTTATAAATGCCCAGAACATAGAAGTATTGAAGGAAATTAACCTTGTGATTTTTTTTCCCAATACTGGCTTACGTTTAACCAAAGGCAGATGACTGAATATTAACTTAGGATGTTGTAAGGCTTAATTGATTACTGTAGTTACGGTACATTGAAATCCTGAAATGTTGACATTGTAATTGCAGGAGAGTCTCATTAAATATTCTAGACATAGCAAATTGTGCTATAATTCTGAATTGTAAATATCCATGTTTTGATAGTATAACTTAAAGGAAAAAGATTTCATCTATCAATAAAGATCATTCCAAGATTTTAATTTTTTACCATATTACTTATGCAATAATAAACTGAAATAAATTCTGGCTTTAAGCTTCTTGCCAAAACTTAGATCAGATTTATTTTATTTCTTAAGAGAATGAATACTGACATGAACTAATAGCTAAGAATTATCAGGTAAGCCAGGAATCAAATATGTTATATAGCTTCAAGCCTTGGTGAAAATGGACATAAACATACGGGGGCTTCTACTTTTTCGGATATGCTAATAATCTACATAGCCAAATGGTTTAATAGTACTGCATACAGTCAGATTCCCAGAGTAAATCATTTTTATTTTCACTCTAGCTTAAATGGATTGTTGTAGGTATAACAGTTGAAATTCAAATCGCTTATGAAACTTATTCCTCAATTAGTTTGAGGCTTTACATCCAACCCAGAACATTTACCAGTGAACTCTCACACCCCGGGGAAGAAACAACGCTCTTCTTCCCATTTCAGAGGTGGGTAAGGACTCTGGTTCATACAAGGACGTGATGCCTCTTTTCGTACAAATATACATGCAGCAAATCTTGTTAGAATTATAATTAGGCCTCCAATACCACCAATGGATCTTTTTAATTTGGCGTTTTTGTTACTGTGCTTATGTATCTGAAGCCATGGTTGCTTAGCCTGGATCCAGAATGTTCTACATCATTTCTCCTCTTGTAATTTTATTGCTTACTCGAGAGCCCATTTATGTACTGTACTTTATCTTCATATAAAATAAATTACATTTTTCCTTACCTTTCTTTGGTTGCATTTTGAGAACAGAGTGTTTAAATGAAATAATCAGTAAGGATTCTTATTTTATATGGCCATTAATAATTCTTTAAGTAGGATATTTTAGGGCAATGCTGTTTATAGAGTTGACGTATTTCTTCCCCTTTAACCAAAATATTGCCAAGTGTTTGTAACAAAACATGCTGTTTTTCAGTTTTCAAATGTTTCTTTGTTATAGAGCCCTGTAAGTCCAACATACACAAAAGTCTAACATAGTAGGTATTAAATTGCCTTGAACTAAAGGATCCAATGAAAACTGGTTCAAGATGAAAAATGAGTATCCTCAAAGCTAGCTCAGAGTGATGCAGGGATGTGGAACAAGAAATGAACAACAAGTGGATGCTTTTAAATAACATAATACTGAAGGCAAAGGAAAAACCTAACAACAATAATAAATGCCAGGCTGTTTCAAAAACTTTCACAGGTTAAATTACAAATTTTGCTTGAATTTTGACTGCTACTTCCTACAACCCAGCCCGCTGAATCAGTTGAGCAAGCACCATGGACACACTTTCAAAGGTTTTTGAAAGGGATTTGGCTGTGTGATTCGAATTCATAGCATTGTTCTTATTCAGGAAAACACTTTGAAACAGAGAGCATTAGTGAAACTGAGAGCATTAGTATATAAAATTCTGGTCATTTATTTGTGGTCCCATAAAGCTAATCAATTATCTTACTGGGAAATGAAAACAAACCCATAAATGTAGGCTTACAATGAATTTTAATTTTAAGAAAAAAATGAAAAGCCCCAAAATTATGAGTGATTAGGGAAAATATCAGATCTGCTGGCAATATCATATTTGGGCAGCATCATGAACAATAAAGTACTTTATGATCTAGTGAAACAACAATAACAAAATACATGGCAGACAGATCAACCAACATTGAGAATTTATTAGAATTTTTATTTATACACAACCTCACTCACAAAATGTGTTTTCATCAGGAATTATTATAAATTTGTTAAAGAATCCCTAAATTTTACAAATATTAAAAAGTACAACATCCAAACATTGCTCAGTTTATCAAAATGTTCATTTTAAAAGTAACATATGGATAGGGAACAATCAGAAATTTATGTAATACAGTTTAATTTAGAGAAAAATAAAATTGTAAAATAAAAGATTAAATGGAATAATTGCATTATAACCTATTTAAATATTGCGTGGAAAAAGCTACAGTCTTACAGATATTCCTCTTTTGAATTTGCAAATAAAAGTAATATTTAGTATTATTAGAGCATGCAGACTACTAATTTCAATCTTTAGTCCTCGGAAATCATTAATGTGACAAAGAAATACAATTTTTGACTAATTATTTTATAAAGTGACTGGCTCTCAGATCCACAATACCTATATGCTTCAGGCTTAAAGAGATTAAACTGTAAGCATAAACTAGTTTTAATGCATTTCCTTCTATATGCATATTGGTAACAAATCCTCCACCTATTTTTTTTTTTTTGGTGTGTGTTTTTATGTGTGGGGGAATGGTGTTGTTTTTGTTTTGCAATATAATTACATGGATGGGAGAAAAATGTAATTCTGAAGAGTTGTAGATATTAATTGCAGACACAATTTAAACATCAGTTCAAGGTCAATCAAGAGATTTTTAAAAGGTCTACAGAAATCTCTCTCTGTATGTGTATGTGTGTGAATGTCATTTCAGGCAGTTGCATGTTGACCTTGTGCTTGGTGGGCACCAGAAGGGAATGTCCGCTCTTGAACATTGGGCAACTTGAGGGCACCAAAGAACCTTGGACCTTGACTGATGTTTAGGGGCTGTGTCATATTCGTGTGAAGTCCGGGTCAACCCTCGTGTTTTAGGGATACATGAGGAAAGGAAAGCACTCAGGTGCTCTGCAGTGCTCTGCATTAGAACCCCCATGAATAAAAAAAATGTTATTTCTTGAGACTCTCAAAAGCCTTTGGAGTCTTATCTTGAATTTGGATTCTTAGAAGCAGATGTGATTTCAATGTTATTACAGCCAAGAGATATTAAGAAAAGATGAGAGAGAGAAAGGGAGACAGGCAGAGATAGAGAGAGAGAGGGAGAGACTGAAACTTTAATATCTTAGTATTATACTCAGTATCTTTGGATTCTTAAGATTTGTATCAGACTCACCACTTCTAGAAAAAACACTAAGGAATTTGTTTTAGAAAATGGTTCAACCAAAAATAAGAAAAATGAATTAAGAATTTAAAATGTGATTAAAAGTAAATATTATATCAAGTATAAAATGGAAAAATAAATATTTGATAGTATCAGCATTAGAATAAATAGTTGGGTACATGGGTGTGGGAGTGTTGCTTATCTTTGTCTTTTTTTCCTGTTGTAACTTTTCCCCTTTTGCGGAATTCATTATTTAATCATTTAGCAGTAGTCTGCAAAAAAGTTAGTAGATTATCTGACTAAAGTAATTTTTACTAAAGTGTGAATAAAGCTTAATTATGATATAATGGCTCTAGAAAAAGAAATTGCTATATCCACTTACATCTCTACCTGGTGGAATATGAAGGAGAAAACACAATTGAAGTAGGTGTCCTTTACTCCTTTACCTAGCCTTCAGGAAACAGAACATGTGGAATGAAGTAGAGTGATACAGGCCATGGCTGATGTAGCTCAGTGGATTAAGTGCGGGCCTGTAAACCAAGGTGTCATTGGTTCGATTCCCAGTCAGGGCACATGCCTGGGTTATGGGCCAGGTTCCTAGTAGAGGGCACCTGAGAGGCAAACACACATTTGATGTTTCTCTCTTTCCTCTCTTTCTCCTTCCCTCCCCCTCTCTCTAAAAATATATAAAATCTTTTTTTAAAAAAAGAAATAGAGCTATACATTTCCCATCACTTTTCATTTTTGTAAGCAGAGCCTAAGAGGAATAGTTTAAATATGACTGGGGGCAAAGCAGGAATGTGATTTGCAAGCCAGTCTGTATGTCCCAGAGAAGCAAAAGTAGAGTTATGCAGCATCTTTGCCAGCTGATAGCCATTCATTCATTCATTCAACCAATTAATATTTGCCAGGTATTTACTACTGGTAGGACTGTAGGGGTAATAATCTCACCTTCCCCTCAACTCTTAAGTTTAAAATCAATTGAGAAATAAGACATAGCACTCAAACAGGGAGGAATGTGAAAATCAGCTTTATTACTGCTCAAGTTGTTTGGAAAACAGGGCTTTGGTTTGTAACGAAATGTATTCATTTCACAACCCCAGCTCTACCACCTCCATGTACACCTGAGAACAAGTTTCTTTGAAAAGAGAGTTAAGAAAAGCTGAGCCAGTCTTGCTCGATTCCATTTCCCAAAGTCACCAATCACTCTAATGACTTCTTTCTTGTGACCAGGTATTAAATGACCTTTCCAGAGTCCCTGAAAATTAACTTCATGGGCCAAGGTATGAATTCAGAGAGGTGTAAAATAGTTCCCTCAACCACTGTCTATGTGCCAGGTGCCCTGCTGTGCACTGGTGATGCTGTGTTGGACCTAGAAAGCAGGCTGTGTCTCCTTGATGTTGTCTGGGGTTGCCTGTATCTTACCAGATAAATTAGCCTTATACTTGGATATAGTGGATTAAGTGCCAATTATTATTTAAACTTAGCTTTGGAAGTGACAGGTCCTTCACTGCTTGTTTGGTACAAAGATGATAGAGTTTGGGTTTCTGACAAGAGGTAGAATGTGGATGAGAGGAAAGAAGAGAAGCTAGGAATGAGGGTAAGAACTTGGGCATACCAGTCCGTATGCCAAGTGGCCCTTCAAGACTTGTTTCTCTGACAGTCTTCGAAGTCATCTGAAAAACTGATTTTCAATAAACAATTGATCAGGAGTATAAAACCAAAGCCCAAACTACACAAAAAACAAATACCTCCCGCTTCCCCAAAACTAGTGAAATCCATATTTCACCAAGCAAGGTATGGGAGGGAAAGAGAAAGCCAAATGGCAAAAGGAGAAAGAATGGTCAAAATTGTTCTCTCCAGCCCAGCCTCACTCATACTCCCTCTTCTTCCCTTCCACAGCACAGGATTTCAGGCAGTCCCCAGTGCATGAACTATGCACAGATTGGCATGGATGGGGCCAGGGTAGAGGAAGTGAGTGCCCATAGTCTAGAAACTTTTCCCCCTAAAGCATCTGCTCTTCTCACTGCTTTTCTCCAGAAGTCTGCCCTCTCTATACATAAAATAATTTCTGTCCTGGATGGATAGAAAATTATACTCTACTCTTACCCTGAACTATCTTTTTAAACTGGCTGGTAATTTATATAATGAGTATGAGTATATAAGCAAATTTGGGAGCAGTTACTTAGGCACACACACACACACAAACTATTGAATAATTAGTGAATAATTATTCAAGTGAATAATTATTTTATCTTTCAAAATCTGTGATCTAAGCATTTTCCAAACCTGATGTACTTTACCTTATTGAAATGAGATATCCACATAAAAACTTCATTTCCTGTGGACTTTGTGGTAAGGTTCTCTGCTTTTTACATTTAATGAACTATGTATATTGGGTGATCAATAGTAGTAAGTGGAGAAAGAAGACTGATTAATAAAAGCTTTTAACTATCCCTTAACTGCTAAGCTGAAGACTAATATAGGTAATCCAAAACAATTTTGTTGTTATATTTCAGCACTTTATTGCCAATTTGGTTGAGTCAATATGAATAAAGGTAACAATAACAACATCTCAATAGTCCTTTGACTTTGAGACACTAAAGTCTAAAATTAGATAATGAATTAAGTTAAAATTTTTATTGGCTATGATCTTGAGAGTTGAAGAATATTCTTATGATTTTGTATACATTTAATTAGTGATGAAGAATTATACTACAGTAGAAATGAGTACTCAGTTAGAATGAAGCCACTAAGTGGATCCTGTCACACATGGAATTTAATTTACATAACGGTTTTACTAAGAAAAGTTACTTGAATATTAGTAAAAGTCTCAGAGGGGGAAAAGTAAAATGAAGAGCTGTAAGGATATATTAAAACAAAACAAAACAACAAAAAAAACAACAAAGAAAACCCCCAAAGTAGCCCCATGCAAATAATGGTTCTATAAGTGTTCATATTTTGGAAGGAGAAAATTTGTTCTCCATATCTAGTGAGAGCAAACCGCAGGAAAGTCCTTCTCAATTCTACCGAGGTGAGGCTCACCTCAGAATGTGTTGCTTGTTTGTATTACTTCGTAATGATTGACTAAGAGGTACACAGCAGCAAGGTAAACTCAGTTTTCAGACTGAGCAAAGTGAATAAATAGTACATGTTTATTCAAGTCATTTTGTTAATTAAAAAGTGAATAGTTTTTAGTGTTCAAAATAACTTTTTGATCCCTTTTAATTAGATTTAGACTTTTCACTTGAGTTTGTTAATGCAAATATATGAGAACAATGTGAGAAATGTGAGAATTTATGAGAGATGTAAAATATTTTTTTCTTCAAGATTCTTTTGTATAAATTAGTCTAAAACTAAATAGGATAATACAAGATTTTCACCCTTTCTTTTATATTTTAGAATACACTGGGCAAGAGAGCTCTCTCATTCTTTGTCTACATTGTAAAATGAAGTAATTAATGAAACAGTTGGTCACCCTCTTTCATGCGACATACCCAGTAAACTGATATAAATACTCCCTGGTTTTGAATTACTGTGATTATTTGTCTCAACTCCGCACAGCGTGGATATTGAGTATGCACAGCACACTCTCCATGCCACCTGGTAAAAGCATCCGCTGGCCTTTTCCTTCTTCACCCTTTATCCTTCAATAACACATCTCTTTCCTGCCGTAATATTCTCATATTATGAGACTACATTTAAGATATTGTAGAAAAGCACTGTTACTTAAACATAATGAAAAAACAACTCAGAACAGGTATTTGCTTATTTTTAAATTCATATTTAGAACAAACCAAAAATCCGAATGTGTCATAATACTTTTCTTTATTTTTAATGTTATTTTCTTCAGATTGATACTCAACAATTTTTCTACAACAAAAATTGAAAGATCATCTACCCTGTGCCAAGTGCTGGTGTAGGCCCAGGGGGTGCCCCAGTGAGCGAAGCTGACCCAATACTCTGCTCCTGTGAAGTTCACCCTCTAGTGGGATAAGACAGATATTCTAAATATGACACCGGATGATGTGTCAGGAGGCAATGAATGCTGTGAGAAAAGAGTAGGCTGAGGAGATAGAGTGCTGGGAGGCATAGTGTCAATTTAAATAGTCAGGTCAAGATGGGTCTCCCCAGAAAGAGGGTGGCTTTTGAGCAAAGCCTTGAAGGAATCTTGAAATTTTGGACTTCAAATTCAAAATTTGACATCAGTTTTTTTTCCTTAAAATTTTATTTTCATTACTTAACAAACCGTAGATGGAAAAGTGTACATTTTTTATTAAAGAGAAATCTCCCGAGAGAGAGAAATGGTGATATGTTACGTGTCTTTGCATGTCCAAGTGCCTCAGCAATGTTCTTTTTGAGTCTTGCTCTTTTTTATCGCCAAGTACGCACACGGCCCTTTCACTGCCAGAGGGCGCTGGGGGTGTTTCTCCGTGAGCTCAGCAGGGACCTTGGCACATGTGGGGACTTGAGTGTCTAAACTGTCTTGTTGGAATGTTCATTTAATTAAACACTCATAATCAAGGTCCTTTATTTTGTAGAACTCATTTATATACTCTTGTGGTTACTTTTTCTGATATTCTGCAAGTGTATATATTTCTCTCTATTAAAGTTTCATTTGCATTCTCAGCATTTGAAGTACCACAGTGCTCTGCCAGCAGGCACTGAAATTACAACTTAATGTTATAGTCGAATTCCTGGGCTACGGACTTCTTCTTACTAGGACTGAGGCTACTAAAACATCTTATGATAGTAACAAGGTGATTTCTTTTGGATTTGTTGGAATGAAATAGCATTTAGGGAACTGTTAGCTAGAAGAGGGGATTCCAAATAAGAGCTCTTTGTTCCGAGTTCCTCCATCAATTCATAGATAAGTCAATTGGCACTCATCATTTTAAACTCATTGGAGGCCAATGTAGTTAAGTGGGACATAAAGGGTACTAGAGGCAATAAACAGAAGCCTTGTAACAATATAATGTGTAGTGAGAAAGAGGATTGGAAGATCTATAAAAGATGCCCAAAAGAACAAAAAATATAATTACAGAAGCCAAAAGACATATTGAGCACAATCTCAGGGACTCTTTCAGGTAATAGTAAATGTATTCTCAAATATATCTTTAAAAGGTAGAGAGCAAAGTTGAAAACTAGTCCCATAGAGAGAGAAAGAAAAATATTTAATCAAAGTGTAGGAACAGGCTAACAAGAGTTAGATTTGTTTATGTTAATTTTTACCTTTTTAAAATAATTAAGGGGTGGCTAATCCATAGATCAGACCATTTGAAATTTTTAGGTAAGAAGAGGATAAAGTAAAAGAAAAGTACAAATAGAGGTAATATTCTACACAGGTATGGCTCAGTGTAGAGTGGATAAACGTATACAGAAAACAACTGAGATTTTCAGTTAACACACAAGTGTTGTGAACTTGTGTGTAGGTAAGTTATTTTAGTTTCTGTCAAAGTTACATCTTCTTTAAGGAAAAGGTTTCCTTTCTTCCTTCTATTTTATGAAAGCATTTAGGTTACACATGAATTCCTTGAGAGCAGAAAATAATACTTTCAGTAGGAAATGTTTTTTGACAGTGAATTTCCTTTACTTGGACCAAAAAGTTTCACCTATTGAAACATCAAGAGTTACCTGGGGAATTTTCCCAGTAAACATACCCTATTGAGGACTATCACCATAGACATTTGAAGAACTTATAATAGCCTTTGGAAATATACTGAGCATTACACTCTTATTTCCTAAAGTCATCAACCTCTGTGTTGAATTATAAATAAACAAAAACAATATTAACCTAGTAAAATATAAAATAGGAATATCATGTTAGTAGAAGAAGTGATGTGAAAAGGTGATTTCTTGGATAGAGGAGCAGAATTCAGAACTTGTGTATTAAGTTGATTTCTCTGCAAGCGAAGTCTTATATTCACTAATATTACATTGATTATTGTGGTTTCCTTTGTGCTGATTCCAAAAGCTTTTTTGGTTGAGTGGCTGAGACATTAAACCATAACTACTTAAGATAAAGGGTTAAGCTTGAGATCTCAAACACTGGTTCCAAGGTTGTGGTAAAACAAGACTTGACCTCAAAAACAATTTGATATGCTAAGAAAAGGGCAAAATTCTTTGGACTAACTGCCCAGGTACACACAGACACAAACAAAATGTACAAGACAGCACTTCGTGCAATCTTTCTCAGATATGTAAACCTGAAATCCCTCCATTGAACCTCAGATTGAAATATGTATACTGACCTGTTGAAAGCAGTACCTTACACATATCAATTTTAATAAGTAACACTGAAATAGTTCTGTGTGTGTATCAGTTAGTGTGTATGTAGACATAGACACAGATAATATTTAAGCCCATGATATATTGGTTTAAAGATAATTACACACTACTTTACACTGAAGAACAGTCATTCCAATGTCAAGAGACTCGGGTACCTTGCACATAAAAGAGGCATTGTGTTTCTACAAGGAATATCACTACAGAAAAAGAATGAGGTGTTTTTCACACTTGAAAAGCTGAGTGCATGTCACAAAGCTAGAAGATCGTAGAAACAGAGGTCTAGAAATCACTTACTGGGTTCCTTCTGTGTACCAAGGTATGTGTGTGGGTTTGTGTGTGTGTGAGAGAGAGAGAAAGAGAGAGAGAGAGAAAGGGAGAGAGAGAGAGAGATGGGAGTGACGGTGGCTGGCAGGATACAAAAGGATTAGGCATTGTGGGTCTGGTCCTAAAAATGTCAGGGAAGGAAAGCAGAAATCAGTGTGTTTATATCTTTAATGACCACATTTAATTCTTGCAGAGAGAACAACAGTAGAATGATCTCCCTTACTTCAACTCTCTCCACTCATGGGCAAACTTGTTTTATCAATATCCCTACTTATGTTTCCCAGTCCCTTTTAAAGCAAATCTCAGATATCATATTATTTTGTCTGTAATCATTTCAGTACTTCAGTGTATCTCTTGAAGACAACAAGAACTTGGACAAATATAACCACAATATCATCTTCAATCTTAAAATATTATACCAACTATTATTATGTAAATTTCCTCAATTATTACAGTTTGCTGTAACTTATTTTTTAACCATGTTCCAATTATTGTGTCCTACAGAGTTCCTTACAGAGTCTAGGTTTTGCACTCCAAGGCGTGGTTTAACACATTTCTCTTTCTCTGAACTTTATGGACATTGAAAGTTAGATTTAAATTGTTTCAACAATAGAATTTAAAGTTATTTATGAGGATTGGATGATGCCTGCTTTTTAGATAAGTTTCTCTAATTGCCTCGCTTCTAAGCCAAGAATTTTACAGAAGCTGGTTGAGATTGGTATGGTGAAGTAATCAAATTCAGAATGCTTTATAATTTAAAGAAAGAACCAGGCATGGATATAATTAACTCTACTAAAAAGCAAGCTATGATATATTTTTAGATGTTTCATTGTGCTTGCTTTTGTATCCATACAACAGAATGTAAAGTTTCAGCTTCTTTATGACCAAACAGCCAGTGGAGGATGCGGCCCTTGGGACAACCCCCTCAAATACCGGAGCTCCGTGGAATAAGTTGACAGATAACCTTAAAGATTCCTCCTAGCCCTACACCTCTGAGTGATAATGGGCTATATGGTACACTTCACAGTGTTTTTGCAAACTCATGGACTTCCCTTAAAGCAATACTTGAGCAAAGCTAGGGCATATTAAGGGGGAAAGGGTAGACATAGGATTTCAGCTAAATGGAAGTATTTCTGGATTGACAATAACTCTACAAGTAAGACTTAGAATAGACAATGTATCAATATGCTTCAGTTCCTCTTTAAAGCAGAACAAAATAAAACACCTGCCAGTGACAAGAGCCATACATTTGAAGAAAAGTGGCAAGTAACAGTGGAGCAACTCTGAATCTAGGTGGTAAAGTTTCATCAAATATACTGTGCATTTATTTAATCAGTTTGTGTATTGCACCCTTGGGTTTTGTTTTCAGCTGGCTGTGCTTTACATTTTGTATTCTGCTAAGAATCATGAATCTGTTTCTTTAGGCACAGACAGCACACATTGTCCTGGAAGATGGAACTAAGATGAAAGGTTACTCCTTTGGCCATCCATCCTCTGTGGCTGGTGAAGTGGTGTTTAATACTGGCCTGGGCGGGTGAGTAATGCTCAAGGCTTTATTCTTTCTCTGTGTGGCAGAATAACTGGATGATCTTACTCATAGTGGGAAGTGGAAATTGCTGCATCACAATAAGACTACATACGTCCTGATGTTGCACCATGCCTGTGCTCAGCCCACTGCTGCCATCCCTGGAAAGATGCACAGAGTCCTTCCTGCTGCTGTCAGTGAAGAGCACATGGACACTGGTGTTCCCCTGCAGGGCAAAACAAAATTAATTCTAGAAACATAGGGTGCAAGGACACAGGTTATGTCAAATTACCGAATGGCTTCGGCAAGGTGGGGTACCTACAGATCTGGTGAACGTGAAAGTTGGAGTGCCCTTCTATTAGAGAAATTAATAATCAACCTTGCATGTCTAATATGACCTACCCAATGGAGTAAAGACAGTCCTTAGGTGTTTTACATAATTTTGCACTCTAATAAGAAAGGAGAAATAACATTTATTGTTTTGAACTATTCAATGGGAGGCCAGGTGCATAGATCTGACATTTTCAAAATTTATCAGTTGAGACTCAACTTCATGGTTAAGACCTGCTAAGACATGTGCTGCAACAAGGATGAGAGTTGCTCCAGATATGCTGTAGCTGTTCTTATCTAGCCAACAAACGTTTGTTCATCTGAGAACCAGGAGGTTGACATTCGGGTCTCAGCTCTAGTGATAAGTGATTATGTGATATTGAGAAAATCACTGTACCTTTCTGAACCCTGGTTTCCACAAATAAACAGTGAGAAGCTGGATTAGACAGCTGTTTACAGCTGGGAATTAAAAAAAATTATGAGACTTTAAAAATGACTAGAAGGTTTCAAGAGGTTTCCATTAGAGATTCAATAGATGAAACTATAAAATATTTGATGAATTCTTTAGTGAAATTCAGTTAGCCTTATACAAACCTAGAGATATTGGGTTAACTGATATTGAAGACAGTGATTGGCCAAACCTCTCTTGAGTTCCTACTAATGTACATTTTCTCTAAACTCTTGGCTCTCTGTTTGAAATGGAGAGTATTAGGTAATTTTTAAAATAGTTCCACTGGTGAGAACATTAAATTACAGTGTATAAAAACTGTTTGAAAAGTTTTGCTTCACCAGGCAATTATTTAAGCTTTTCGACAGCACTAATTACTAGTCGTGTTAATATACCTGCCAACAAACAACTGTTTAATATAGATCGGAATGATGGAGGGCACCAGAGTTTTCGTCAGTGTGATTGATTATGGGTAATAAATCTTGTCACATCACAAAAGTCAAACAGGACCTGATAGATTAATTTGCTTCCAACACTGTAGCTCTCTAGGACACACTGTGTTTATTCATTTACTGGAGAGTATTGTAAGCATACGATTAAAGGCAATGGACCGTCGTTTTATGGAGAGAAAGAAGAAAGGGAAGTAAAATTAAATGAATTAAAAACGTTTTTTGATGTAGAAAAAGGCGTTCATTAATGAGCTCAGTCCACAAACCCTATTTGTCATTGAGAAATGCTGCCTTAATTCATTGTGTGACTCACTCAGTGAGGTGGCTGATAATTAAGGGGGTTATTTTGTTTTTCATCTGCAAGAAATGCATTTATATTGTGGGTAAGCTTTGGCTAAAAAGTGATCAGTTCCTGACAAATAAGAAGCATCTGAGAAATTAGCTGATGGAGGTGTGGATACATATCACAGCTCTGTAGCCACCTTAGGGGTTGCTGAGCTGAAAGGCTGAGCGTCGTGTTGACAGAGGTAGTTCTGGGAGGAGCTGGCCTGAGCAGGGGTCGGAGAATTTATGTGGACTACTGCCTGAGCTGAACTTGATTGGTTTCAGGGTCGTCAGTTCTGTCACCTCAGTACCTAAATTCACTTTCAGCAGTAGTCCACGAGAAAGATTTGGTTTAACTTCTTCTACAGAAAATGAAATGTAATGCATTTCAATGCATGGAATAGCTATAGAGAGCTCCTGACACTTATGGGAATAAAATTTCTTATTATTAAGAATAAGATATATATATATCTATAAACACATAGATATCTATAAATATAAATATATAAATTTATATCTATATATACATATATAAAAATATATAAGATATATATCTTTAAATATATGTGGATATTTCTCTCTCTATATAACAAGTATTGTTTTTTCCTTCCCCAAACTTTAAAATAAATCCCTCTTGCATTCCCATCTAGTTCCATATGCAGTACTTTAAAATAGCTATTAAATAGTTATTTGGATGTTTTAATTCAGAAGTCAGAAAATGGACCATGCTTCAGGTCCATTTTTGTGGGACTAATTTTTTTCATCTAAGTTGATAATAATTCTCAAGCATATACCTCTTTGTAAACTAAACTTTTAAAAATCAACTATGTCAAATACATGTTTCATAGACTTTAACTCTGTGTTTTAAAAGTTTTAAAAGTAAATTTTTTTAAAGATTTTATTTTATTTATTTTTTAGAGAGGGAAGGGAGGGAGATAGAGAGAGACATCAATGTGCGGTTGAAAAGTTCAGTAAATTTTTAATAAACATATGCACTCATGCGACCACCTCTGACATACTCTGGATATTCTTTGGCATCCTAAAAGATTTAAAAAAAAAACTTTAAATTTTTCCAGTTAATATTTGGTGACACTGGTAACCCTCAACAGTAAATATCAGTTTGGGCTCACTCATGTCTGGTAAGCTAAGGGAATTTTCAGGATATCTGCAAACTATAGAACAATATTTTAAAAATTAAGACCCTATAGAAATTTTTAAGGACTCAAAAAATTTAAGAAAATGAGGGAATAAAAATTATCTAAGAATATGCCTTAGTACTTAAGAATCAGTTTTTCTTTCCATATCACTCATATTATGAAATAAATTTCTATATTCTATCTTAAAATTTCCCTAGGCTTGCTGAAATCTAGAGATAGGTTTTTAGGACGTTAATCACATGTTCTGCCATTTGCAAGGGTTCAGTAAATAAGGCATTGTGGTTATATTCCTTTTTGTTGGTAATTTTCGCCTACCCAGGTACCCGGAAGCTATTACTGACCCTGCCTACAAGGGACAGATCCTTACCATGGCCAATCCCATCATTGGGAACGGTGGAGCTCCTGACAGTACTGCACTGGATGAAATGGGGATTAGCAAATATCTGGAGTCTGATGGAATTAAGGTAGTGCCAGGGATGGCTATTTAAAAGGTCTCAACTTGAGGACATGTGGTTGATTTACTTTAAGAATCTAGGCTGGGTCAAGTTTCTTCCTCAATTCCGCACAGTACAAACCATTCAATTCATGTTCACAACCTCATCCTAGATACCCGAGAATAATCTCAAACATGACATTAGTTTAGTTTTATTTCCAAAGGTACTTTAGATTTATTCTCTAATGCCTTGGATTAAAGTTGGCTTCATTTGAAAAAAAATGTTGTTATTAAGTCCAAGTAATAACTATGCTACAAAAATTGGTAATGAATATACTTTTAAAAGGATTTTGATAATCAACTCTATATTGACTATTTGCCTTTTAATCTTACCTTGTTTAGGAGATGAATAAAAGAAAGCTTATATGCCATTCTAAAATTAAAGACATTAAAACTTCCACAGGTAATATTTTAGGAATGTGGGACATACAAACCACTCAAAATCATATACACCAAATTTACCAGTCTTTGTTTTATACCATTCCATTTTTGAATGACTTGGCCTGATCATTTACTTTAGCTCTATTTCTCATAGTTTTACCCAAATTTCTCATTCACCTCTAAATATAGATTAAACATTATTTCATTTTCCTTGTACATTAAATAAGCAATTATTTATTAGATTATTGATACGTGCTGTTGAAGAAAAATACACGGTGCCAAGAAGGGGGATCTAGCTTAGTTGCAGGATTTAGCAAACTAGGTTAAACTGTTCCTTCAGATGATACATACTAAGGTAATGATTGTACATTTTAAGAGCAAAATGTGATCCTTTTTCTTTCTTCATCTCCACAAATTTAAGCCTCATATCAGTGGATGTAATGAAGCTTTTTAAAAAATGCAAACTGACTCTTAAGACATGTCACAAGGCTTGGATAATATTTCACGATCACCCCTTTTAAGTGACTGCTGGTCTTTTAGGTTGCAGGTCTGCTGGTGCTGAACTATAGCAATGACTACAACCACTGGCTGGCTACCAAGACTCTAGGGCAATGGCTGCAGGAAGAAAAGGTGAGAAATGTGGCAGAGCATGTTGCCTGAGGACGACCATTGGGGTCTGTGGGAAGCTGGGAAGGTGTATATATAATTGAAAAGACTCAAGCAGATGATGCAGATCATGCAGTTTGGATTTTTTTTTTTTAAATTTCAAAAAGCAATTCCTTCTTGTACTACACAGGTGGAACTGTCTGAACTCTCTCATAAACATGTAGTATCACATACTTTCAGTTTATCCACTAGGTGGCAGTCGGAGCTATTTGGTTGCCATCTCTAACCCTAGAAAGGGGTTAGAGAAAATTTTAGAATTCTCTGTTTTCTCAAGACACTTCACCTCTCCCTCCCCTTTCATCCAGGACCCACAGATGTGCAACTTTTGTCATGGGTTCTATATCAGCTCTGCCATTTACTAGCTGTTTGACTTTGTGCAGGCTGTATTATCATACCATGCTTTTTAATGTTTAATTCCTAATGAGTATAAACAGATTGCCATTGAGTCTCCTTGAACTTAAACATTATGACTCTATGACATGGAATGTGATATAATCTCATTTTAAGTTATAAGTGAAAAAGTTGATAAATCCTATCTTATGTTTCCTTTTTTAAAACTATTATTTTCTAATCAAATAAGAGAATTCTTTTGGTTTGAATGTCAGACATACTTAAAGTTAATGATCCTGCTCTATATTTAGCTTCATTTCTGTAGCTGCTTTTTTGTTGAATTGCTGCTGGGCTTGTAAGTGACAGAGTATTATTCTACTAAAGCTCTACTTCTCCAATGAATGTCTACCTATTTTGGCTAAATGTTGCCTCTTCCTGATAAATCAAAAAATCTTCATCTTGGCTCCCTTGTTCTCATTCTTTCCAAATATTAAAAGAAAGAAGATGATATCATCTCCCGGGTTACTACTATTCTCAACCATCTGAATTCACTTCCAGAGAGCTAATTTTTGCAATGGCCATTCAGAAGACCCCCCCCCCCCCCGCCGCCCCCCACTCCAATCCCCACCCAGACTTTTAATGTTTCCTTTGTGCCATGTAGGGCACCCAATGTTATAGCTGTTCTGTGTTGGAACTCATGGTTTACATATAAACCTCATCCATGGCTGTTAGTTTGTTGTATAAATGTGCTCTGACTCTTCTTCCATGAGCACAGACCCATAGAACAAACGAGTGTATGACATAAAAACAAGTTTGCCCCCTTGAGTGCAGGTGAGACAAAGCCGCATGCTCAAGCATCACTCAGACAGCTGGTGGGAAACACAGACAGTGCAACTGGTGGTCCTGATTCCTTGCTCATTGCTCTTCCATTATACCCCCTCTGTCTCTATCCAGCCCAGGCAAAGAAAATACAACAAATGGTGGTGCTGCCTGACTTACTCAAAAGATGGGCAGGTTTTATTACAGCATGGCCACTTCACAGGGACCTTCAGAAAAATGTGTTGAGTGCCTACCAAGTCCCAGGAACATTTGGCACAAAGAATGGATTTGCATTTTATTTGCATATCATTACATATGAGGTTCACAAATTTCACTATTTCAAAATATATACGTGTGTATACATGTGATATTATTTAACGTCCTATGTTAAAAGCAACCAAACTGTAGTGGAAGATTGATGTTCAGAATTTCTCATTTTTTATTCTGAGGAAGTGCCTGGGCATTAGCAGTCCTGTGCCCAAGTGGAACAGCCATTTGCAGTGTTCTGACAGCATAGTCACCCTGGGTCAAGAAGAGAAGGAGTAGGGAGATTATTTACTGCTCAAGAAGATAGATGACACCAAGTTTGTAACTTGAAAACAATGCACTGGATCTAATTTCTTCCAATTTCCCTGTCACTGCGGTTTTTTTATAGGTCCCTGCAATTTATGGAGTGGATACAAGAATGCTGACTAAAATAATTCGGGATAAGGTATGATGGTCATCTTTAGCCAGTTCTCTGTTTCTTCACACACACACATACACACACACACACACATACACATGAGAATGTATATACTCTCAGTGCCTGAGGAATTCACTAGTATGTAAAAGAACCAATCTGGCCGATTTCTGCCATTTGGGTTTCTATCATCCTGTTTTATTATTTCTGATGTAATTTTCGTGACTGAATACTTGTTTGGGATGTTTGTTATTGAATGGACTTGAGGTTAATTCACTCAGCAGCAGTTTGTCGAGTGCCCCCTCTGTCTTCATGATCCCAAGTTAAGGCCTTTAAATTCAGCTCAGGGCCAGTGAAACAAGTGGAGAAGGTTACTATATGCATAACTCTTTACCTGAATTGAACGCCTCTATGCTGGAAATGCAAAGCAGGAGGTGCACGGCATTGTTGCTGTTATTTGTTTAGTCCTCTTGGAGGAGTTGTCTGTGAAATTAGTGGGTGGTATTTCATGAATGTCAAAGGAGCCCTTCGTGTGTTAACTCAGTTACATAGTCTTTCTGGAGACTGCAGTGATTCATGCAGTGGTAACAGGTATGTTTATGTTTTGCTTTCATATCTGATTGCTGAAACATCTGACCCCTCCTCTTAGAGTATTTCCTCACCATCAGCTTGCTGCTTCTTGTTATAAAAGGTGGACAGTTATTTTTTCCCTACATGAAACTTTCATCTCTCAGAGCAGAAAGAAATTTTTCCCCGAATTCCACTAACATTGTCTCACTGAATTTTATTGCATAAAAAAGAAAAAAAATGATACAATTTCAAAGTCAAAGAGATTCTTCAAGAAAATCTGTGGTAGATTTCTTGTTAGAATATATTGACACAGGATCTCTGTAAACAGAAAGAAAGAAACAGCTTTGAAAATAAGAACATGTCTCCATACCCATGACCAGAAGAAAGAGAGAGAGAGTTCACGTGACCCTTCTACTCCATTTCTGATTTTCTTCCCTCTGCCATGATTTTCATGAGAATGGATGTTAGTGTGGTTAAATATTCCAAGTAGATACTTGTATTTTCTTAGCTCAGTGACATTGTGGGAGCAGTAAACAATCATGAGGCTACCAGAATGGAAAGGAAACAGAATTGAGAAATTCAATTTGGGCTGCAGAATTGGCAAGTTGAATAAAATATAATGAGGCTTTATTAATTTCAGAAAAAAACACTCTACAAGACCATACTGTGTTCTTTATGTTGGTTTAAAATGAACTCTTCTTTTATGAGAGGCAGTTAAGTTTTCAAAGTTTGGCTGAATAGGCTAGCACAGACAAAATGTAGTATCACCTATTATATTTAATTTGGAATGGTGCTGGCTCATATTAAAAATGTATGCTGTGGCATTTAGTCTATTAATCTTAGGTTGGAAAGTAAGGTTGAATTTCATTCAGCATGCTTTAAGAAGAAGGGGATGAGAACTGAAAACCAAATTTCAAAATTAAGGATCCATAAATACAACCAAGGGATTCTGTGATTTGAATTCTAAAAGTAAGTAGAGACCATCAAGAAAATTAACCATCCAGTGTGGAAGTGAAACGTGATTTTTAGTTATTTTTTCCAGAATTTGAGGTAGCACTCTGAGTTTAGTGATCACACAAGTAACCGTCATGTCTGAGTGGCGTGCTGTCACTTTCTACCCTCATTCACTTCCAAGGGACGTCTTCCCTGAAGGGATACATTTCCAAGGGGAATAAGGACTTTCTTCTGGTTTCTTCAGTGCACTGATTTTTTTGGAGAAGGGCAAATCAATGATTTGCCCTTCTCCAAGGGCATTGAAATTGGCATTTCCCCCATCAATAAAGTCTTACTTACTAAATATAATATACTATTTTCCTAAATAGATCAAACTAAACAAATGAAGTAAATCTCATGGCATAATTAATAATAAGAAGAAAACACTTCCCGTGTTCAAGCTAGTGGAGGTAATTTGTGGAAGCTTCACAGAAGGCTAAACATTTTTTAAAGTTCAGGCTCTCAGGGACACATAGACATTAGCGTGTCTAAAGTAGTCAATATTTTCGATGCCACTTCTCAGAGTTTATGACTTGTATAGCATTTCACATTTTTTGTGAATTAATTTTGCTATCATGATGCAATAAATTCCCACCCTTTCCAAATTTCTAAAAATATTTAGATTTCTTTTTTTTCTCAGTATATTGTTTTATGCACATGTCCCATGAAATATCTTTAGGTCAGATGCACTAAAGAATAGGTACCCTAAATACTGGAAGCTGGAGATGCCTTTGATGACAAAGGCAACAAATCCTGATGCCTTTGACTTTGCTTGCCCCAGATGATAGTTTCCGCCCTAAAAGAAATCATCATACTTCCCAGAGTGGGTCCCAAAATGTACTATGCAAATTACTTTATCTTTCCAGGTTGAGATGCTTTTGGTTATGAGCAGTTACAAAGACATTGAAATCTCAGAGCAGCTGTTTAAGTCCCTGTGAATTATCCTGTCAGCACCTTCATCGTTGCTCCCTTTTAACTGTTTAATTTTTTAATTTGATAGGGCACCATGCTTGGGAAGATTGAATTTGAAGGTCAGTCTGTGGATTTTGTGGATCCAAATAAGCAGAATTTGATTGCTGATGTTTCAACCAAGGTGAGCAATTTCCTTCATATTTTGTAGTTCTGTGTTAGTCCCTTTAAACCTTCCTTTTTTGTAATGTCAAGATCTTCATTCAGGCCAAGGTCATTTTTTAGAAGCACCAGAGTTGAGGGGAAAAAAAGGTCTCATAGCAGCTAAAATATCTGTTACAAATCAGTGCACTTAAAGTTAGAAATTGTTTACTATTATTTTAACTTTTTTCTGGTCCCCCATTGCAAAGCTTTAACAATGTCAACAAAAAGGGGACCATTGACTGGCCAGAGTCAGGCATAGTGACGGTCAAGAGTCAGGGCTAATAGCCAGGCAAAGAGTCAAGGGCACTTTAAAGAAATCAGACACACTAATTAGAGTCTGGGTCATTTGGGGCAGGGAAAAGTGTTCCTTGACCCACTGAACTTTATTGTAATAAAGTTCAATTCAAAAATTAGTGTTCATAATGATCACTGTGCTGGCCCAGGATGAGATATGTTTCGTGTCTATTTATAAGAGGGTATAGAATATATTTTAAAAAGGTATCTGTTGGTTTTTATTACACGTTTATTAGTGTAGGTATAAGTCTCTTGGGCTATAGTCTCTGTCACTGGGGAGCATAAAAGCTAGTGGGACAGGCAAATGAGTGATCGCCATGGACGGAATTTTGTGGTGAATGCTGTCCTTAGAATGCACACAGGTTGCCACATGGCAAGGGCATGTGTGGGGCAGCATCGAACAAAACAGCTGAACCAGGGAAGGCTCTGCAGAGCGGTTAGGCTTGTTCTGAGACCTGAGGAGCAGGTAGTTATATGGATGAACTAAGAGAACTGAGTTTCAGGCACAAAAAAATGGCATGCATTTGAGGGGCACAGAGGTATGCAACAGCATGGTGCGTTTGGACAGTTATGTGTAGCTTTGTATGGCTGCACCAAAGGGTTTGCTTAAAGGTGGCTAAAGATGAGTGGAGATGTACTAGAGCTAGGTCTAGAGGGTTTCTGGTTATTGGTTAAATCGACACAACTGTGACCAGATAAAAGATCGCCCTATTTTCTAAGTGATTTCAACTAGTTTGAATGAGCACAGTGATGGTTTCATTAGCAGCTTGAGATGTCTATGGGATTCACTATGAAAAATTTTTAAAGAAATGGTTTTAGTGTACTTTGAAATTTAAAGGGTGGATTCCTATATCCAGTTTTGGTTACATAAAACAAAAGATGAAGTAGAACTTTCTTTTCCTAGAGCAGGTATTTGGTTGCCATTGCACTTTAAATGTGGAGAATTCAGGCAGGTTGGAATCCTTTTGAGGTCATTACTATTGGCTGGCTCAACACTGGGAAATATTTTCACTATAGGAGAGATGGCCACAAACTTCTCTTCCATCAACATGAGGGCGACAAAGGGTCTCTTCCTTTAAAATTTTATTTTAA
This sequence comes from Phyllostomus hastatus, assembly GCF_019186645.2. Classification (NCBI taxonomy): domain Eukaryota; kingdom Metazoa; phylum Chordata; class Mammalia; order Chiroptera; family Phyllostomidae; genus Phyllostomus; species Phyllostomus hastatus. Next base: position 14,785,703 of record NW_025333583.1, on the reverse strand, counting down.
ATAGAATTATTCACCCACAACATTTTATGCCTCTATGCATCAAACATATAGTTTCTTTCTTGCCTAAGATAGCTCATGGTTATGGTCCATTTACAGAGTCAGCTTTTGTCTTAGAAGAAAATAATAACCACCCTTTTCTGAATACTCAGTTAATTCTCACTTAAAAATTCCATTTCATGGGGGAGGAAATAAGGCTTATCAAATAAATCTGTTTAAATTCAAATGTAACTTGTCTAGGGTTGTATAGCTAGCCTCAACTTGAACTCCAGTGACCCCATAATCTGTGTAGTTAACCTCAGGCTATTTTTGCCTAACATTTTGGTGTGGTTTTACTGAGACATTTTCAGAAAGATCCATTTCTAGATACTACCATGTGAATTCAAGAAGCTCTCTCAAGGCTCCTTATAAAATTAGACTCTTCTTGATCTGCATCTGGCAGGATTAGAATATATTTGCATATTTTGCTCTTTTGCCTGGGATCTCTCTCTCTCTCTCCCTCTCTCTCTCTCTCACTCTCTCTCTCTCTCCTTTGCTTGCCTTCAAGAAGTCAGTTTAAAGGGTCAGCACATTGTTTCTCTGTGAGCCTTCCATGACTTACCCTCTCCCTTTGTATTTCATGTCATTTTATAAATAGCTTTATTTAAAAAATCAAATTATATTTAACTCCTTGCAAGGATTGTCTTTCTCACTTCTCTATGGTTAGTTCTTTGAGAGGAAAGGCCTTGGTTTACTTATCTGAATCCCCAGCACTTACCTTAGAAAGCCATCCCAGTGGCTTTCTAAGAGTACATGCTCAATATATATTGAATGAATCAATAAGGTAACAAACAAAGCCAATAAACAACAATTAGAGTTGGTGATGAAGATGTTACAAATTCTTTTGCCTCTTCAGATCCTGAGTACATTAGTCAATGTTTCTGATTGTTTTATATGTCCATTATTAATATATAAATTATCATTATTTTAATAACCAATATAATATTTATTAATAAAAACAATAATAGACTAGATGTATATGTAACAGGCATTTTTCTAAACACCTTTCACTGATTAATGTATTCAGTCTTCAGAACAGTTCTTGGGTATAGGTATTATTTCATTTCACCAAAGGAAAAACAAATATCAAATAAATCCCCATCTCAGGATGAACAATTACCAAGATTTATACCTAAGAAGGTTTGTTTTAGTGTCTGCCTTTTAAAAATCACCTTATACTGCCTTCCAACATACTAGAAATAATAATTATTAGTAACCATACTCATATTGTCATGTACTAATCGTAAGTTTACAGAGTTTTAGGCCCTCTGCTTTTCACATTTGTATAGTGAAGACTCAAGGACATCTAATCAAAAGCAGTAAAGCAAATGATTGGACAGTGGGTGAATGCACTTTACTGGTTGTATAAGGTAGTCTACTGTGACAAAACCTTCTCATTAAGGGTCTTTAGAAAGGAAGCTTCCTCCCCTCAACTTGCTGATACCTGTTCATTCGGGAAATGGTTCATGTTGCAACCCAGCCCCAATCCACATGACTATGGAAGACAATATTTGATGAAGAGGAGTTCTAGCCATGAGAATCTTGCTTCAGCAAGGCATTTTTTTAAGAGTAAAAATAGCCTGGTTAGCAGCATGTCAGGCTCAGAGAAAACTTGTGCTGATATTATCTGCTGTTCCTACTCTTGTCACATGGAACTGGAGGATGAGGAATTTGGGTCCTTGGAAATCAGTCCTTGGTTATATATATTCTTGACGCTCATGTTGAGCATGGACATGCATTCACATCATTTTGAAGCATCTGAGTTGTTAAATTAGATATGTAATTATTTATACATCTGGAATTTTATCATGCCATGTGTGATAATTCTAAAATTTGTCCATTCAAATGACATGCAGCAAATATTCCCGTATTTGTTTCTACAAATTTATCAATTGATTTAGTTTGAGGCACAGCATGAAAGTGAGCTATTTTTCCTTCTAGAATGATTGAATTTTAAAATTGAGAACTGCTTTGGGCATCCAGCCTAGCATTTTCCAAGTGTGAGTACCCTTGGGCCATTCACCTTAAAAAAATTCTATGGTCAAATATGGTTGAAAAACACTGCAGAATATATTCCTGTCTTGGAGAATCCTAATGCAAATTCATGTGTGTACATGTCTGTGAGGTCTTGCCTAATTAACTTCTCTCATGCTGCATGGAGAGTATATAATATGTTTGTGTAGACATCAGCAAAAAAGAGCCAATCTGTATTTTTATCAATATTAAATCAAGAGAGAGATTGCAGTGATGAAATCTGGTGCCATTTCTCAATGCCAGAGCAATTAAATAACTTCATTTTAGCTGTGATAAAGTATATACTTATATCATATATTTATTTGGTGAATTTTGTTTGGGTGTGGCTGATAACTTAATTCATTGTCTTGCAATTGCAATTTGGTATAGCTACAACTAGATGGTAATATTGCTTTGTTTTGTAGCAGAAGCCTAAGGTGAAGAATAAACCTGTACTTTTTCAAGTTATCTGATGGGAGAGATTATCTGTAGCATTTATGGATCAGTTGAGCAATAATTTCCACAGATCACAGAAGGACTGCGGTATTTTTTTCTCCCTTAGAATGGTCAACGGGACAAAAATATAAACTTTTAATCTTTTCCTCAAGTACAGTCTAAGGATTATCATTTCACATTCTATAGAATTTGTGGGAAGAGAGAGATAGTTCAGTTAAAGTAAAATGCTTTTTCAAATATCTAGATTGCAAGTTTCATCTAAAACCTTTTACAAACTTTGAATTATCCTAAATTCAGAACTTGATCACTAACTCTTAAAGCAAGAGTCACGGTGGGCACCCAGCCCCCCAGGATTCTCTCACAGTATTTCTATTGTTTCCTTTTATGACTTTGGGGAACTACTTCTTGGGCAAATGCCTGTGAAAATGAATCTGACTCCAAGCAGTGCTTAAGACCTAGGTAATGATGATGATATGCTCTGGGATCTTTTTATGAAGACTACCATTTAAATGCAAATGATCGCACAGTAACTAACCTAGAGGGACCAGTTGTCCAGACTAGCTCAGCAATTCTTTTGACTCTTATACTGATTTTATTTATTAGCCCCACTGCATAAGGCTAATACTCCACCCCATCCACACTTTATAGCAAGTTGAGGGTCACGTGGTATTTAAAGCGTGATGGACTTATTGCCACATCTATCTAGTGCTGAATCAGGCAATAATATTTGAAAATTCCATTGTTTCTGTTTGTTAGTGGGCAAAATATCGGCAAGATGGTTGTTACCTATGGAAACAACCAATTTTTAGAGATCATTGTTATTAACACGATCAAGATTTTACATAACACAGCAAAGTACTTTTTTCCTCATAAAAAAGATACAGGCTGTGATACTTGCTATGCCTGTCTTGCAAATTGATTAACTGCCAGTCACTTCCAAGTTAGCAACCAATCTGCTGCCAATTTAAGTGCAAAGCATCCTCAGTTATGGTTATGATATTGATGTGCTGTTCCTAGCTGGAAGTTCCTTCTCACTCTTTGGTTTTTAAAATGGCAGGATGTCAAGGTGTACGGCAAAGGGAACCGCACGAAAGTGGTAGCTGTAGACTGTGGGATAAAAAACAATGTAATCCGCCTACTGGTAAAGGTAAGTAAACTGTTCCATCTCAAGGGGGAGGATTTGTAACATCGATCGCTTAATGTTAAAGTGATTTCCTCTGTCTGTTCCAGTGAAAGCTTGTGCATTCTCTCAGAATGTCAGGGAATCTACTCTCTTCTGTTGCCTTTGATCTACAAAATGAAACATTTATCTCTGTTAAAATTAGACTTTGTGAAGAAACTTTGTGGGCTATGTTAAAAAAGAAAACCTCAAAGGCTGCAAAAACAGAGAAGAAAATGATGACTGTTATCACTTACTGACTTTTTGTGACTTGCCATGTTCTCATTCTTGGGATTTAGAGAGAACCAAAGCATCTGAGTCAGTGGAGAACTTCTCCATTGCACCATATGTATTATGCACCACATGTTTGCAGAGGTCATGCTTGATGGCTTCCACATTGCTTTATATCAACTCTCAGATAACCATTCATATTAAATCTTAAATATCTTTTAGGAGAATTCAGCCATCATTACAGTGTTTTCTTAAGTAATTTTTTTGTTGGGATTTCTCCTTCTCTACCTTCCTCCCCCATCTCTGTTTCTATCTCTCTGTGTAAGTCCCTGTCTCTCTTTCACAGACACACAGCACACACACACAGATATTTGCAGAGCATCAAATTAGCTTGAGTATAGGGGAATCCTTCAATTCTTTGTTAGAGAATAACACAAATATCCAAATCACGATTTCAAATTCTGTTCAAGTGTAGTAAAAAAATGTGCCTGGACTCTTCAGTAGCAGGTGCTGTAGATGGCCTATCTGTATTTCCCTCTCGGTTTACCACTTTAAGCCATTTTGCCTGGCTTCCAATGGCAAGTGTCTGCATCTTCTTGCTTGAGAACTATCTTTGGGTGTTGGTTGCAGCCTTTGGTTATGCAGTAAATGCCATAGAATTAGTGATCGCTGCTGCAGCCCCAGCCAATGACTAGAGGGGGTCATTGTGTAAATATCCCAACTCCTTTGCTCCATGGCTGGGCTGTCTATAGGACGGATGTTCCACACTGGCCCTCCGAGTTCCTCAGTGGGCTGAAGCACCCATTGTCCACAATAGTAACTGCTTGATAATGCATACTTTTTTGAGGTGACCCACGGTGTCACTTTCTATTGATATTTCCTGGAAATGCTTCAAAACAAACTTCTTTTTCTCAAACCATTCTCTCAGAAAATGCTTCTAGGAAACCATCAAAGGCATCTTCCTCTCTATATTTATATATAAAAGTCTAATTTTTCAATCAGAATATAAATATTATAGAAATAGGAGAAAACCTTAGGAAAGAAGGATGAGTAATATTCGATCAGGCAAAAAAGGCAAAATTGAAAAAGGTGAAAGGTGGGCCGACTCAAATCTTGCAGAAAATTGATTTATCTTTTTTTGCAACTCTCCCCTAGTTTTAGGGCAAAGAACCTGCACTCCTATGTGCCCAGGCATATGAAGCCTTTTGGCTCTGAAATCTTCTGAAAGGGTATTATCTGCCTTTTTAGGATCAGGACTTTAATAGTTTTTTTTTCTTCCACTTTTTATTGATCATTGGCTCTGTTTTCCTCATACACAACACAGTAAGCCACCAAAGAATTTTTTGCTAAGCTTTATGTATTTGAATCTCATGCCATTTTCTCTTTCCCTTTAGGGAGTGGTTAGTCCAGAGAAGGTCTAGCAAAATTACACTTTGGCAAAGAAAAATGTTATTAAATTGTAATCATTCTTGTGTTTCTCTTTTAGCGAGGAGCCGAAGTGCATTTAGTTCCTTGGAATCACGATTTCACCAAGATGGAGTATGATGGGCTTTTAATTGCCGGAGGCCCGGGGAACCCAGCTCTTGCACAACCACTAATTCAGAACGTGAAAAAGGTGCAGTGAGCGTGGGGGTGGTGTGCGTCTGTGTGCAACATGAGGGAGTCCGCTCTGTGTTGCTGAGAAGGCTGTAATATGTGTTATTTATTCAGGAATTTTTTATTACTCCTATTTGTGACCTCTGAGGTAATGTCAGTACAGATCTGTATTAGGGGGAAGAAATATTTAAAAAAAAACAACAAAAAACCAAAGTTACTGGGATTGTGCCCTCAAGTTCAAAGAGCTGGAGTCTGATCTCCAAATGTGTCTTTCCATAGAATTATGAAATGACAACTCGTGTTCTTCACCAGGACCTTGGAATCTATAATACCCTCAAGTTTCTAAAGAAATATTAAATTAGATTTAATTTAGTATGAATGTTACATCCATTTTATTGGATTCTAATGCTATAAATGTTTCAATCACGTTCTTATTTATAGTCTAACTTTTTATTCAGTTACTATTCACCTTGTTTTGTTAGTTGAGGGAAAAAAAAGATGCTTCATTTTTATTCCTGCAGAGGCAATTTTTGGAACTGTACTTCTGGTTTAATAAAAATTCTTCCTGATTTAGGTTTTGGAGGGTGACCGCAAGGAGCCATTGTTTGGAATCAGCACAGGAAATTTAATATTGGGATTAGCTGCTGGTGCCAAATCCTACAAGATGCCCATGGCCAACAGGTGAGGCAGTTAGGCTTTGTTTACAGGTCAGACTAGCTCTGAAATACTCTTAGTCACTAAATCCAAAAGACTTAGAGAACTGACCTGCCGGTTTCTTCAAAATAAATCGATAACTGTACTATTACATGGTTCACAGTTGTCCGACTACCCAATATCTCTCTCAATGCACTTTTGAAAGGCAACCTTCTCTAACAATAACTTCACTGTAGTTCCAGGTTGTTTTCCATCCCTTAGCATAAATTGAGAGTATAATAGTCAATCAAATAACATTCTAAGGGAAATTGTAATGATTTTAAACTTGATTTCAGAGCATTGATAACATTGTAAGGCTGAGTGGCTTAAGAACCAAAACATCTTCAGATCCTCTAGGTTTTACTTCCTTACCGCAAATGATGTTGATTTATGGGACGTGAAGCTTTCCTGCACAGTCCGACCCCACAGAAAGTGTAATTCAGATTGACTCGGGCTGAGTAGTTATCTCTTTATTGTTCCCCAAGAGCTGTCACCTGGCTTTAAAATTACTGTAGCTCCCTTAAAATAAGTCGCCTATGTTTGTCTATCGCTGTGAAGCTAGTAAGCAACACTTGGTTACGGGTGCAATTCCCCCTTTTCTAAAACTAATTATAGAAGATTAATAGACCTAATGTTTAACACACAATGAAGAATTATTAGGATTAACAATCTGTGACTTTTCTCCAAGTAATTTTTACTAAGCAATGGAAATTTTCAAATTTTAAGTCTTTTCTTGCTTGCCGTTTTACAACAAATGCACTTGTAGTCTTCTCTTCACTTTTCATTTCCCTTCTTTTTCCAGAGGGCAGAATCAGCCCGTTTTGAATGTGACAAACAGACAGGCTTTCATTACTGCTCAGAACCATGGCTATGCCCTGGAAAACACCCTTCCTGCTGGCTGGAAGCCACTGTTTGTGAATGTCAATGATCAAACCAATGAGGTAAGTGCTCTCAAGAAACCTGTTTAGTTGGTGATGGAAATGCAGGGCTTTTAATACTCTGTTATTACAGACACCTTTCTGTTGTTTATGTGGGCTATTGGGGGAGACGTGTGTGTTGTAGAAGAATTCTATTTATAGGTTATTTCCCATAGCTCTCTGCTTTTCAAAAAGTCATTTCTCTCTGTCTTATTTCCTCATCAGTTGACGTACTGAGATCCATTCTTTGAATGGTTAATCAATGACTGTCTTGCACATTTATTGTTAATGGGGGATTAGTTGAGGTCTGTCTGAAACTACTCTGAGTCTCTGGGACTAAGCACTGAAGTAGCTTTTGAGAAAACCCTTGGAGAAGCAATTTAGAAGAAGATAAGAAGAGGATCTGGGTGTATTCTGAACAGCTTTGGGAGGCCCCAAAGGCTATGGACCAAAGCAGTTGTTTATATTAAGGAACCACATTGGGTGGAGTCTTTGTTGGCTTATTTTTATTAGTACTGTTAAGTTTTTGAAAGTTCTTAAGCATTTAATTAAATTTTTAAATTTGAAATCATACACAGCCCTGGTTGACATTCATTGTCACAGAAGGTGTTTCTCTAATTTCTTGTTCCTTTAGGGGATCATGCACGAGAGCAAACCCTTTTTCGGTGTGCAGTTCCACCCAGAGGTCAGCCCGGGGCCAACGGACACTGAGGTATGTGCGGAAGATGAGGCCTGTTATATACTTTCTTTTTAAATTAGAAGCGTGTTTATGTGAAAGCTCAAAAAACCAAAATAATCACCCTAGATGATCCTGGTATAGAACATTCTCAAGAAGGGTGCTGTGGTAATACACTCCTAGTATTCAAACTTCCCCATGAATATCATGGAGGAAATGTCTATCTTTTTAAATTCAAAGTGGGGAAGCCCTTTAGAAGCCTGATGTAAAGCTATTTTTATTTAAGTCATTATCATTTTAATATATTTAGCTTTGAAATTTACAATTATTGTCCTATGCAAATGAATTCCCCTTGCTCTCTCATTCTCATAACTAAAATGAAATTTTAATCCCCCATCTGTGACTTCCCAAAATCTCTATGGCAACTGGTTTGTGTAGCCACTTAGGGAGAGTAAACAGCAGCAGAAGGAAGAAGGGCAGGAGTGTGGGGGAGGGGACAGGGCACTGAGGCAGGTACCTATGAGTCAGATGAGAACCATGAAGACTTTTTAGAGGAGTTTTGTTTGTAATTTAAATATTTCTATTTTTGTGGTGTGAGCTTTTGTTTCAATGTTTAAAGACACCTTTGCAAGACAAGAGCTTGCAGTGATCTCAGAGAAGTCTGGGAAGTCTCTGACTCCATCTCTCATCCCCTAAGGGCCCCCCAGTAGTAATGCTGACAAGTCTTCCTAGTTAGGAGATACTCTCAGAAAAGACTCCTAGGGAAAATGGAGAGTACACATTTTCTGTCTGTAAACCCTACTACCTCATCTCTGAATTGCTTTTTCAGATATTTGTGTTTTTTCTTGTTTTATTATTAAAAAAAATAATGGTTCTTAATAGCCAAAACAATAGCCCACTCTTACCCACAATGAAATTTATAAATAAAAGTTACACACATACATTGCCTAATGAATGATAAACACTTTTTTAAAATTTAAAATATTAATCATTTGCCTATATTTGCACCTCAGATTAGGAATACTGAAATTAAGATAGGTAATATCTAGTATAACTTAACCCTTTTTATTTTGTCCTGTCAAAGAGTTGCAAAATAAATATTTTTGTTGAAATGTATTGTTTCTGTTGCAAAAACAAAAGTAAGTTCATTGGCAAAGTTTAAGAATAATCTTTAAAAACATATTTAGAGCTGATAGGAATTTTAAAAATCCAGTTATTTCTAAATGTAGGATGCATTAGTAAGAAGCTTCAGTTTTTGTTTTGTATAAACAGAATTTTACTCAGAAGAAGAAAATTGTTCATAAGTAAAAAGGCAAAAATGTATCATTCTCAAGAAGTCAGTATCTGAAATGTTCATTGTCTGCTGAAAACTTTCTTTTGATAAGGTTTCACATAAGCACTTATGTTTACTTGTTCTAATTCTTATAGTAGTAAATATTTAGTTAATTTTGCCAGAATTGGCCCCAAAGAACCCTAGAAAACCAAATATTGCACAGAAATACTTATCCTAAAATATTATTTGTTTATCTAAATTTCAAATTTAACTGGGCATACTCTATTTTATCTGGTGATCTTCTGAGTTTTAAAGCTTTTAACTAGGTGATTGTATTCTTTTCTAGTATCTGTTTGATTCCTTTTTCTCACTGATAAAGAAGGGGAAAGGCACCACCATTGCGTCGGTCCTACCGAAGCCGGCTCTGGTTGCTTCTCGAATTGAGGTCAGTATGTGTACGTTTCTTCTTTTTGGTTTAGGTATTCTGGATTTTCTCTATCATGCAATGATATATTTTTAAGTGAGCATGTGAACCTTCTTAATGTTTATGAAATAAACATTATTATAATCTCCTATCATTTTAGCATCTAATTTTTGGTCTGTTCTTGATAATGTTCATTGGAATTTTCCTATTTGGATTTAAAGTCATATCTTTTAAAGTTTAATTCTTCCAGTATGTTTGTAATAAAATAATATAGTAAAGAATAGGGTTGAGTTTAGTTTAAAATTTCATATATTTTCCATTACTCAGTAAACCATAGCTTTACATACGCTTGAGATACACTGTTCAGATTACAGAATCGTTACAGATGTCAGAATTTTTGTTTTAACTAGAAGGATTATTATTCAAAATCATGAATTGAATAATAGTATTTTTCTCTAAAGAGAAAATAAATAAAGATGCATATATCATAAAACTTGAATCCTTATTTGTTGAGTGTGTATGTTAGGATCTCTACCCATTTCTTTCATAGGTAAATTGCACACACACACACATATACCCACAGCATTGTTATACAGAATTTAGAGGGATATATATCTATATAGTCTATGAACAAAAAGCACTGAGTCATGTTTACGTGAAATAAATTGAGTTAGATAGTTTAAGGATTTCCACAACAACCTCTTTTCCTGAGATGAGAAGATTGGAGGTAATCCAGCTCCTTGATGTGGAATCAAACTGTGGGTTCATGTACTGTACAGTGTTTTTTCAGAGTACCACCTTATGGTCTTCAGATACTTTTCTTTTTCTAAATGGTGAAGGAAGGGTATAATTTGGTGTTCCACAGTGACTTGCATACAGTGGATGCCCAATAAAAATCAGTTGAAGCAAACCAAGTTTCCCAAGCCCTTGTCTCTTATAGTGCCCAAGAACATCTTTCTCCTTTGAAGGGCTTGGCAGTGTTATATGTGGCTAAAAGATAAGCAGTATTATCATTTGTTTGAAATCATATATACAATTTATATGAATATATTGCCAAGACATGCTCTTTTTTTTTGGTTATATTTTCTGTAAATATTTCTGGCACTGAACTGTAAAGTATAGGCAACAAAGTAAACATGAAGGTGCCCCTATGTCCCCTCACCTCCTGTATTTTAATCCATGAAATATTGAATGTAATACACTTGATCAATTAAATTTTGGAAGAATCTTGTATAAAAATATATGCATATATATTTACATAGATATTTATGTGGTTATTTTTAGATAATTATCTATGCTTAATTAAAATTTAGGCCTCTTCCAAAGCTTTTTGTCTTCAGTGAAAAAATCTTCATGATATTTGAAAATTGCTTTGAAATTAGAGCTGCTTAAATTGTGAGTCTTTTTATTCATATATTATGTAACATTGTACTTATAGATCACCATCTCACAACCTAAATAATATAGTCATTTCCATTTTTGAAAAAGCCTTCTTTATCTTAATAATAAAAGCAATGTGTTTTTTTTAATTGCTTACAGGTTTCCAAAGTCCTTATCCTAGGATCGGGAGGCCTGTCCATTGGTCAGGCAGGAGAATTTGATTACTCGGGATCGCAAGCTGTAAAAGCCATGAAGGTGAGAGAATATAATCTTTGCTAGAATTATTATAGTCCCTTTAATGAGTCTAATTAGTATTGTATAATTTAAATGTGTGACACTACCTCTTTTCAAAGTCATTATAATTAATTTTCTTAACTATTCCTTTCACATCTTATATGAAAGGAAATTTGATTCACAGACAAGATTTTTATCTTTCTCAAATGTGCAAATTAAGGTTGGATTGGTCTTCAAAATTATCTACCTCATCACCTATTTAATGAAGACACACTGATAGATGCTTCTCATTCCTTTTGAGGGAGTGAACTTTTAAAATATACTTTACTTTTATGTGAAAGAGGGAATTTGGGCAACCTTGGTGCTCTAAAGTACTTCAGTGTTCTTCAGGCATCTCTGTGGTTGAAATGGGAAGAACTGGTTGGGGAATCAAAGGCGACAATGCCTTTGTTCAAACTCTAGAAATTATTACTTGTCACAAGGGGAACCATCTCCACTAACTGTGACCTGGGTTGGATAACCTACCAGGATGGTGTGGTTGGATTTTCAAGTGGAAAAGAGTATTTGATGCCCAAGTTGTATAGAACATCTTCCTTATTGTTTCAGAGTCTCTTGAGATCTCCCCAACTCTGGCCATAGTAAAATAAACCTTTAGAAAAATTCCACTGTACATGTAAATTGTCTCTATTAAAGAGCTAACTTGGCTTTTCTTTGGTGTCCTTATTTCCCTGGATAGTCCCCATGTTGGCCCTAATCAGGTCCTCTGGAGGCACTGGGAGCTCTCTGAGACCTGGCCTTAGGCTTTGCAATCTGCAGCCATTCGCTGGAGAGAGCAATGCAGGGAAGGCTGCAGGAGACTGGAACAGCAAACATGAGAAACAGTTGGCCAATTATTTTCATTTATTTTTTACTTTTTGTTTTATTTAGTATTCTATATACAAAAGTTTTCCCTTGACAGATACCTGTTGAAAAGATGTGGAACATAGCCCCCAACCTTATCTTCTTACTTGTTTTTATTTTTAATATTCTTCTTTATACACACATGGTGTTCATACATATGCACACATGTTTTTATGTACATTTTCAAAGCATACTTTACTTTATTGCCTTGTGATTCCATTTATCTTTAGATGGATAGTAGATGTCCAGTGATTTAGATTGATTAGAACATGATCTAAGTGTGTTCTGGGTTCAGAACACATTTTACTAGCATACATTTTTAAAGTCTATTTGGTAGTTTTGTGAAGAGTATGTATATAATGCTATGTATATGTTTGTATAATCTCCTAACTTGAGGACATGCTTATTGATTTTAGAGTGAAGGGATGGGAGGGAGAGAGGGAGAGAGAAACATCGATGTGAAAGAGAAATGTCTGTTGGTTGCCCCAACTGGCAACTGGGCCTGCAACCTCGGCATATGCCCTGACTGGGAATTGAACCCTTGACCTTTTTGTTTATGGGACAATGCTCCACCCAACTGGGCCACACCAGCCAGGGCAGAATTAATATTTTCATAGCTTGTATTTTTATGTGCTTAATATCCACCAGGTAAAGTTATGTATTTTAACTGAAGAATGAGAATTACTAGTATAGTATTGTCATTAATTAGGACATTAATAGAGATGAAGTTATGAACCAAATATTTTAAAAGAATTAGATTGTGCATGTATTATAGCCGGAAGTATAGTAGAAACGTGATGTAAAATTTATTAAAATTATTTGGAATTATTCCTAAGTTTTAAAATGAATGGACTCTGATCACATGTATATATGGGGCCTTTTCTATATAATTCACACAGCCCCTTCAGGAAAATGCAAATATATTTAGATGTGTTGGTGCTTTTCTATAGTAACAAGGCTTTCAACAACTTCTGTTTGTGATTTGTTCTCAGTTTAGACCCAATTGTTAAATTCTAATCCATATTTTAAATGCAATTGCTTGTCTGTATTTACTTAGTATTTTCCTAATGCACCTAACATTCATTTTAAAACAATTCCTTAAAATCTTGAAAGATGGGCATGGGACTTGGGTCAAAACACTTGAATCGAGGTTTTAATTTCAGCTCTTACCAGCTATGATTTTTGGCAAGTTATTTAACTATCAAGTCTCAATTTTTTAATCAGCAATGTGGAAATTTCTCTTGTAGTCTTGGTATAAAAATCCAATAAGTTGATAAAAAAATACACTACAAGTTTTCAGCCATGCTTTGAATTTAAAATAGTATAAGATATATTTAATTTTTCATTCATATCTTTCCTCAATAATATGTAGGGCTTTCAAAGATGATTTCTATACTTTCAGCTGAATATTTTGTTGCCTTTTTTAGAAGGGTTCAAAATTGACATGCTAATAGGTAAGATAATAAGAACCATCTGGCCATATTTTATAATCGTTATTTTTGGTAAGTTTCACCCTTATCCTGGTTTATAAAGCTATTATTCTTAGTAGCCTACACAAAGAATTATTTTGGTGGTCTCTCCAGATGTCAGGACTGAGATAGGCTATGAATACCTCATACACACACATAAATTTTCATTTTATTTTGCCATATGGTCATTTTCTTTTCATATAATACGTATAAACAGTTGCATAATGCTCTTTGTTAAAGCACTGCAGCAGGCATGGAAATCCAAAGAAAATAGAAACCGGCAGAAGGCTCTCGGTGCTTCTAGCAAGAGGGGAACACATTACCCTGAATTTTAAACATGCACTCAATGTTGTTCTGCAACCAACATTGGAAAGGGGAGCAGCTTCGGTGTTGCCTCTGGTCCTGTTTTATAGTTTACTCAGTGAAAATTTTTGGAATATTGTGTTCTTTTAAGGTTAATTGAGCTGTAAAGTTTAGTAGTACTCACTTAATGTTGATGATAGGTTTTTGGAAACTGTGGCTTTAACCAAATCAATGTATAATGAGACCAATTTTACCTTAGGCTAATCAATAAATAAGGATTGTTCCTATGGCATTTTCCTGGTCACCAAAATCAACACCAAACATATAAAGTTTCTAAGTACTTCTAATTTTAAACAGTAGAATAAATGTGAGCTATCTAGACCTTTCAGAAAGATGAATAAAAAGAGGATAATTATTTTCTAATCCTCTTATTCCCCTTCAGGGTCTTGGGTGGCTGGAGCCTCTCTCAGAAGCTCAGGGTGCAGGTGGGATCCACCCTGGACAGGACAACCTTCTATTGCAGGGAACACCCCCCCCCCCCCACTGCCACACACTGTTACCTGGGGTAGTTTAGACATGCCAGTTCATCTCACTGGACATCTTCGGGGTGTGGGAGGAATCCAAGAATACCTGTAAGACCACCCGCACAGACATGGCAGAAATGTGCAATCTCCACACAGACAGTGGCCCTGGCCAGGAATTGATTTTCTTCCTCATTAATATTATAACAAAATGACTTGACCAAAAAGATGCTATTTGAGGACCTGCTGTAGTTGTGGACATCTAGTCAAATTCTATAGAAATCATTTGCAGCTTTGCTTGGTATCTTTAGTGTCAAGGAATTCAGGATGGTCCTTATGAGGGGCAGTTCTTCTTGGATAGTTTTATTTTCACTTAGTTTTTTCCTTCATTTCACCAAATGTTTGTTTTCCTCTAACATTCATTCACTCATTTACTTGTTTGTTTGTTCATTCGTTCATTGATTGATTGATTGATTCATTCATTCACTCCCTAATGCCCTTTATTGAAATATGGCCATTGTCTGCTTTAGAACATGTATTCAGATTTTGGATCCTTTTGTTTCAGGAAGAAAATGTCAAAACTGTCCTGATGAACCCAAACATTGCATCCGTACAGACCAATGAGGTGGGCTTAAAACAAGCAGACAGTGTCTACTTTCTCCCGATCACCCCTCAGTTTGTCACTGAGGTCATCAAGGCAGAGCGGCCAGATGGGTTAATTCTGGGCATGGGTGGCCAGACAGCTCTGAACTGTGGTGAGTTCTTTTAAGTGTAATTGCAGAGTTTGGGTCCATGCACTTATGTACAATATTTTTTTTATTTGACTCCACCTAACAGTTGTGCTGTATGTGTTTATAAAAGCTTTCCTCTAATGGGCGGGGAAGCAGGTAGCAGCCCCCTAAAAATGTCATATGATGAATAGTACTGGTTTATTTCCCAGAACATCTGAGATGCAAAAATAAATCTTTTGCTTTAATGCTCTGAGTGACCAAGTAGGTTTCTTGAGTCTCCATCCTCTATCCAGGATATCACTTTTGTCTGTTACCAGTCAAGTCCTGGCAACTATTATGAATGAAAAGCAATAATTAACATTGATGAAGTGTCTTGTGTTCTTATGTCTCAGCCCTTCAGCATCTGACTTTCACATATGTTTTCATGATAACACAGATCAGTCTCTTTACCATCCCTTTGAGTATGTACTGAGTCCAATGCTCTGTCTTCTTTAAAATGCTGCAAACCTTTGGCACTAGATTGTGAATGAGAAATCATTAGCCAGTTGGGGCAAGAAGTTGGTGATGTAATTTGTATGACAAATATAAAATGTCAAAGTTAGATAGCAAGATAGTAAAAACACAAAAAAGTTGATGATTTTTAATCCAGATACATACCCATATCACTGGGATTATTTAAATAAAAGAATCTCATTATAAGAATAGACCTTGGGCCCTGGCTGGTGTAGCTCAGTGGATTGAGCATGGGCTGTGAACCAAAGCATCGCAGGTTCGATTCCCAGTCAGGGCACATGCCTGGGTTGCAGGTCACGGCCCCTAGCAACTGCACATTGATGTTTCTCTCTCTCTCTCTTTCTCCCTCCCTTCCTCTCTAAAAATAAATAAATAAAATCTTAAAAAAATAGACCTTAGAAGTGAAATAAATATACTAAAATCTTAAGGCTGCCAGTAATCTTAAGATTTTTGTTAATGATGATAATGAAAATCACTTGAAGAAGATGATAATATAAGCAACAGTTGCATCAGCAAAATATTTTGTTAGAATGTCTTCAAAAATTTTTATTCAACTTTTTTTTTACCCTAAGTGCAATTCTATTTTGAACAGTGGTGGCTTCTTGGAGTTAATTTTAAGATTTTGAAAAATAGTGTTATAGAAGACATAGGAGTTTAAGATTTTTAAAAACTGTATTTGGTTCTTTATAGGAGTGGAACTATTCAAGAGAGGCGTGCTCAAGGAGTATGGCGTGAAAGTACTGGGGACCTCTGTTGAATCCATTATGGCCACAGAAGACAGGCAACTGTTCTCTGACAAATTAAATGAGATTAATGAAAAGATTGCTCCAAGCTTTGCAGTGGAATCGGTAAGGAATCTTTGTTCTGGAGAACAGGACATTATTTGCTTTGCATTGCAGGGAGAATGGTTTGGTATGACAAAAAATAATAGTTACAATTATTATACTTGCATATATGTTCTTCCAGAAATATGTTAGTACCTCAGAACTACTGTGTATTAATTGTTGTTTTGAATGCTCAAATTTTAGGGATAGGTATTAATATTTTATTTTATGAAAAGAGAAGCATAAACCAAGAGAAATGATTTTATCAATGCCACTGAATCTCAAATTTCTTGAATTAAAACTAAGAGCCATGGTAACTTGCAATGCCAAAGTACTTTGTACCTTCTTCCCACAGTGAGGCACACATCTTGTATGTACAAATGACCTGCAAATGGGAAATCGCTGGATTTAAATTTTCTTATTACAGTGGGATAAACATTTTAAAATGAGATTATCAAGCTAAAAGGTCATTGGATCTAATCAGTAAGACTTATGACTGAGAAATCTATGACTTAGAGGTTGAAAGAGGACAGATTATTTTGCATTTCTGTTAACTGTTTTCCATCATATCCTGTGTCTATTGATAGGCACTGAAAAAAAATCAGCTTTCTGTACATCTGCTTTTGCCCCTGACTTTATTCCTGGTTTTGGCATAGAGTCAGTGGAGTGGGGTGCTGGAGGCAGTTTTTGATGCAATTTCCCCACTGAAGAAATAGGCAAATCCTTAGTGATAAGGCAAGTACAGCTGGGCAAAGTAAAAGTGGACTATGTATGTTTCACAAAAGCATGCTGTCAAGTACATACTATGTTCAAAGCTATCAATCAGGAGCAATCCCAGGATAGCTCTGTGGAACATTTGGAAAGCTCCTGCCATCCATTTGTTCTTTCTTTGCCAGATTTAATTATGTCCTTGCTTCCTCAGGATGGGAAACAGGCATATGGGAAAGGTGTAATTACATTCCCATTGGTAGTGTAATAATATTCCATGACAGAAAAATATAGCCACCCTGTGTTGTATTTTGTAAGGTAAAAAAAAAAAAATCCAAGCTTCTGGGACTATTTTCTGAATGAGCTTGAAAAATGAGAAATCTATATAATATCCCTAATGGCTTATTACAATAATATCAAGTTAGTTTCAGCAGTAGAAAACTTTGTTTTAGTAAGAGTTGAAGACTTTAAAACTGAATTAATAATTCAATATGACTTCCATTCTCAAGTTATTGATGGTTATTTTAGTTTTTGGCCATTACTTTATTTTTTTGTGTACAAAAATAAAGATTACCACTAATGGATAAAAAAAAGCTTTCACTGTATATTAAAATAGTCCCAGAATTTTACTTAAAATTGATAAAACAATGCTTGCTTTTCAGAAGGAGATGAGAGAATGATGGACATTTCCATAATCATTCTTCTCAAATAAACTGATCTACCTCAGTTGCTAGATTCTCATGTTATGAAATTTCCTGCTAATGTGGTCAGCTTTTAAACTTTGAGTCCTCATTCTTGTTGACAGATTGAGGATGCGCTGAAGGCAGCAGACACCATTGGCTACCCAGTGATGATCCGGTCTGCCTATGCCCTGGGGGGGCTCGGCTCAGGTATCTGTCCCAATAAGGAGACCTTAATGGACCTCAGCACTAAGGTATGTGTGTTTGTAGACCAAATTCTTAACAACCAAGAAACTGAGTTGAAATAAGCCTTTCAAATAGAGAAAGTTCTGAAGACAGAACAACCTTTTCTCTATTAAATCACTATCATGTTCTATAAAAGTGTTGTCCAAACCATGACAGCTTTGGAATGGAAATACAGTGCAATTATTTACATTGCAACACTATAGTTAAGCAAGGTAGTCCTAGGTAAATTGGTGGTGACTCTGCCTAGGTCAATCTTTATTGTCCTGTCTGTTGACTTCAGGACAATGAAGTCAATCCAATTTCATCTTCCTCTGCTTCAAAATCTGTTCCAAAACATTCATAATGCTAAGATTTATTTTAGTGGTTAAAAAAACCGAGAGTATAATGTTTCATTTTTCATTATTTTTTGAAATAATATGACATGAATGACATCATGTCATAATATGACATGAAACAAAACACATTGAGTAATTTAATTTTACCTCAAGCTCAGGTGTTTAATAAATGCATAGTATAAACACCTTTTAATAATGTAAGCCAGTGAGCTCTCTGCCAACTAACATGCACATATAAGCAAAAGTGAGATTTGAGTGTAATTTATTTCTATCAAAATTTCTTGAACATATTACGGAATACTTCTTTTTTCAAGTATTAAAGGAGAAATCTGGAGAAAATTCAGGTATGGTCCAAAAAATAAATTAGAGATGAATGCAGAAAACATACTTTATGAAAGCGGAGAGTTTTGCCCACACTGTGTTTCACAGAACAGAGCAGAGCCTGGCAGCCCCGGGCCCGCTGAATGAGTATGTGCATGTGCAGCCCACACGCCTGCGTAGCCTACGTGGCAGCCAGGCAACAGGTCTTTGGGAGGGTTATTTTGGGGAGTGCTGAGTAAAGAGCCCAAGAACAATGAGGCCCTTCAATTGTTGATGAAGGATTTTGAGAAAAGAAATAAATAAAACTAAATACACTCAAATAACTATAATGGCAAACTTACATGTCAACAACTTGGATTTAGACTTTCTAAAGTTGCCAAAAGGAACCAAAAGAAGGGAAACATATCTAATATAAATGTTTCTTGTTTTCAATTTGGACTTTTGAATCATGTATTTAAAACAAAAAAAACATGTTTATGGACGTTCAAGGTTTTTTCTCTAGCTTATTAGGTATTTCCAATGTTTTAAAATATTTTTAAAAAGATTTTATTTTTATTTTTAGAGAGGGGAAGGGAAGGAGAAAGAGAGGGAGAGAAACATCAATGTACATTTGCTTCTCTTGGGCCCCCATTGGGGACCTGGCCCTCAACCCAGGCATGTGCCCTGGTCTAGGAATCTAATCAGCAACACTTTTGTTCACAGGCTGGCACTCAATCCACTGAGCCACACCAGCCAGGGCTACCAATATTTTTAATATTATCAACTTTAAAAATGCCAATAGTGAAAATTTGTATTTATTCTCTATAAAAATGTATACTTTTTTATAGTATAGAAATATCCCGAATACTGAATTCTCTAAAAATATTTACTAATGAAGAAGATTTTGGAACAGGATAATTTTTAATTATTTATATTTCTCTGAAATAATCAATAGGCCATTGAATGGTTTTCTTTGTTGAAAACCTAGCTTTTCTCTTGATAATGATTACTTGTAACATTGTATCTTAAACCACCCCTATTCTCTTGAGGTTATATTTAGCACGATAATAAACTTCATTAGTTCATGTAAGTCAATGTTTTGTATGAAATCCGAGATGAAAAGGAAAAAGGAAAGAAGCTAAGACAACAGGTGAAGATGGCATCACTTGTCCTGTGCCCAAATATTCAGCCTACTCCATTAGAACGCAAAAAGCTTTCCCAAATTTATACCCTTTGTTTCGCAGATTTCTTCTTTTAGCAAGCAATTCTAACAAAAAAAATAATAATTATTAAATTGTTAACACTGGCTACAGAGTTTCCTAACCACTTTGGAAACCTCTTCACGCGCAGCTGTGTGGACTAATGGTTTCCATTTTCAGTTGCGCATACTGGAGCCTGTGGTGTTGACCGAGGTTAAAAAAACAGTGTTGAGATACGTCAGGGAAAAACTTACATTGAGTTCTTTCATTTTACTGCCTACTAGTAACTTGAAAAAATTTACTTTTCCCAGTTGCTTTCTCTTCTTTTCACTGCCATCACAAATCAACTCCATTAAGGGACAAAGGACATTTTTGTCTTGCATTTTCAGGCACTACATGTCCTAAGGTCAAAGACTTCCACTTTCATATTTTGAGTTCAGTTCTACCTACTGGTGGGTACTCAGTAAATGTGAAGTGATGATTATACTAATTCATATCTGTTTAATCAGGCATGTGTGATGTATGACTCAGAGTACTTAAGCACTTAGACAGTGATTAACTATAATAATAGTTGCATATGATTCTTCTAATTCCCAAGTTTCGTGTGCCATCTTGGCCAACTATTTACAACCATCATCATCTCCTTTCTTCTGCTCATCAGCATCAACTGACTTTTATTGTGTATGTCACTGTGCGAAGCACCCTCAGCTATTTTAGAGAAAGCCGGAGTCTTTAGACTTATTTTTCTATATTTATTCACACTTCTCGCATTTTCTGGTCTCACAGAAGCCTCGCTGCTGAAATAATTTCATTTCCCTCTGCCTGATTGCTCAATTATTTTCTCTTTTCCTAAATTAGTTTGATTTAATGTCATATCAGCACTTTGAATGGCAAGCCTCAATAATGTAAATCAAGCACATTCACTGCAGGATGCTATTCCTAGCACCTCACTGATTTTCTGACACAGTGTGCCTTCTGGGGAGTAGAGCAGGATGGAGATGAGGTTTGAGACTTCAGGGCTGACCAGGATTGAGGCTAGGGCAGTTTGCCAAATATTCATGTTTAAAAGCAATGCTTTTTCTAACTCTTTGGTATCTTTTGTTACTGATTTTCAGGCCTTTGCTATGACCAACCAGATCCTGGTGGAGAGGTCGGTAACAGGTTGGAAAGAAATAGAATATGAAGTGGTCCGAGATTCTGATGACAATTGTGTCACTGTGTGTAACATGGAAAACGTCGATGCCATGGGCGTTCATACAGGTAGGCACAGAAGGTTCGAGAAGGATAGGAATGCCTTCCGCCCATGTCTCTGCTGGCCCATAGCTATTACCATTCTTATCTTACAGTCTAGTGTAAACTTTTAATTTTTTATTTATCTTTAACAGGATTTAGTGATAAACTTTTATATATACATATATATGTATATATAACATTCACAGTATTGAAAATACTCTCACATTTAATCTCACCTTCAGAGAAATCCTACAAAGTAGGGCAAGAATTATTATTCTGATTTCATTTGAGGAAGGTGTCTAGTATAAGCAATATAGTGGAGATGAAATTTATAAGACGTTGTGTTGAGAAGTAAGGGAGGAGGTTAAGCAGACTCAAACAGACGGGTGTTGTCACCAAGTGAATGAGAAAATAGCCACGAGCAATAGAAATAGGTTCTTGAGGAAGGGAAATTAGTCAGACTGGAGAGCACAGATGATGACTTTGAATTTAAAAGTAAATTTAAGATACAGGTGAAACTCTCAAGAAAAGGGTTAAAAATATGGAATTAGAATTCAACAACAGGACCAAAATAAAGAAGTTGTTACAATGTTATTGAAAGTCATTGGTATAAAGGTATAATAGAAGCTGGAAGCATTTACCAAGTATTCAAAGACAGAGGCATAGAATGAAAGAGAATAGGGTCAAAAACTTAACCTTGGGAAACATTTAGATTTTACAGAGCAGGAGAAAGAGGAAGAATTAGTGCTGAATAAAAAGAAGAGGGTGATGGGAAGAAAAGCAGGGGAGAACAGCACCAAGTAAGCCAGTGTAACAAAATACTTCATAAAAGAGCTTTGGTTTTGGCTGTATTCAATGCATGAAAGGTCAAGAATGAGGTTTTGAAACAGCTTTTGGATATTCCAGAGGACAGTTTCAACACAAAATTAGTTATGTGAGCCATGTTGAGTGTTTTGTGGCAATTAATGCTAAACAGAATTGGTAAACTTTCAAGAAGTTTGTCGTGTAAAGAATGAGAGATGGTTCTTGTGGTTATGTAGCAGCGCTGGGGGAGGGGCTTCTTGAGCTTGTGGAGATCTGAGCATGTTTGCAGGCAGCAGGTGACTAAGGACTGAGAGGTTAAAGACACAAGTGACAGTGAAGAGGAGTGAGAAAATGGGAAGGGATGAGATACAGGACAGATGATCTCATCTCAGCCAGTATGGGCTGAAGAAGAGATGATATTTTATGGAAGGAAGAACTTGAGAGAGGGGTGATTTGAGATGAAGAGAAGAGAAATTGAAGGAGTTAATGTTTATGTTTAAGATGACTAAAGCTTTGACAGCTAGATGAGCTTGGAAAAGGTTAGAAGGGTGTCTGGAAATGTGTCAGAATAAGGCAGATAAAACAAGAATCAGAGGAAATAATACCAGATGCACTTTATATGTATCACCATAAAATAATGCTTTTCCCATCGACCCCTTGGACTGTCCTGTGTCTTGTATCCTGCAAATAAATTAATGAGTGCTGCTTGGATGTACAGGTGATTCAGTTGTTGTGGCCCCTGCCCAGACACTCTCCAATGCGGAGTTTCAGATGTTGAGACGTACTTCAATCAATGTCGTTCGCCATTTGGGCATTGTGGGTGAATGCAACATTCAGTTTGCCCTTCATCCTACCTCAATGGAATACTGCATCATTGAAGTGAATGCCAGACTGTCCCGAAGCTCTGCCCTGGCCTCAAAGGCCACTGGGTAAGACGAGGATGCTTGACCATGGGTTTGTGGATTCTTCACAGAGAGAACTGGAAAACTGACAGCTAGTGAAGACTGTGCTACATTTACAAACTCTAGTCCCCATTTCCGTATGCTGGCTCCAGCTCATTTAGCACCCTAAGGACATGGTTATTAATGAGCTCGCTGCCAGATTGTGGCAAATAGTATTGCTAGCTGGCTTTGTTTGCTGGCTAATCATAAACTAATCAAAATCTGGGTGGTCAACACAGGCTAAGAAAAATCTGCTTCTTAATTACACTTTGCAGATGTTGTAAAAAAGCACAAATCAATCCTTAATTTTAGTTCTCAATTGGCTTTTTCAGGTGTAGCAAATAGTAGACAAATAACATAGTTCATTTGACTCCAACACTCAATATACATTATTTTTGTTTAGCAAACTCCACAAGAACAAACAATATAGGGTTTTTCTATAGGTAAATGCTGCCACCAAATAAAATAAATTTGCTATCCATTTAACAACTGTTGGCAAACATAGTTGGAGGGAAGATTAATTGATACCTTTTTCCCTATTAGTATATTTAACATCTGGCATTTAAATGATATGGCATTTAAATGAACAAAACGTTTACCGCTAAAGATTTTTTTATGTAGCTGCACAGTGTTGTATGTATGGGCTGGCGGAAGGCAGCCCGTACTGGCATGTTGCCCTAGGTGAGAGCCAGGAAACCCAAGTTCTCCTCCTGGTTCTTCTACTCACTGTGAGACTTTGGCGGTATCACTTAGTGTCTCTGTCAGTCTCCTCACCTGCTAGATGGGGGAGTTACATTAAAGGACTCGTATGTGATCCTATAGGTCTATGAATTATTTTCTCAAACACTATTACCAAAACTGACATTCCAGGGGAGGATCGTCCAGTTTTCAGAGTGACAGGTTTCTAGGAAACCCAAAATTCAAAGCTAATGTAGAGATAGAGCAAGGACCCAAACTTGCAATGCTTACATTTTCTGACTATTATATACCCCACGGTCTCAGCTAACTCCACTGTCTTCCCAGGCATGCATATATTTTGGAGGTTTTACAACTGAGTACTTTATTTATCAAAGAAGCTACTGATTTTGGATTGCAGAAATGAAGGTTGAGAGCCGTAGCACTGGGTGTCAGACACAGAAAATGAATTCTTTTAGATCTGTGCCTCTATACTTGATCATGATTCACATTATTTTAGATGTGGTCATTGGATATTTCTACTCAGAATGGAGAATTATGTGTGTTTTATATCCTGTTGTGGAATAATACCAGAATTTCTTTTTTAAAAAAATTTTTAAAATTTTATTTATTTATTTTTAGAGAGGGAAGGGAGGGAGAGAGAGAGAGAGAGAAACATCAATGTGCAGTTGCTGGGGGTCATGGCCTGCAACCCGGGCATGTATCCTGACTGGGAATTGAACCTGCGACACTCAGAATTTCTAAGAAAGACCAATTTATGTTTTGGGCTGCTTTTAATACTTATTGTGGAAAGAAAAAAGTAAATTTGTCTCTTCCTTTATAGCTACCCATTGGCATTCATTGCTGCAAAGATTGCCCTAGGAATCCCACTTCCAGAAATCAAGAATGTTGTATCAGGCAAGACTTCAGCCTGCTTTGAACCTAGCCTGGATTACATGGTTACTAAGATTCCTCGCTGGGATCTTGATCGTTTCCATGGAACATCTAGCAGGATTGGTAGCTCTATGAAGAGTGTAGGAGAGGTGAGTCCTTGGTTAATTTCTTTATTTCATCCTGTTCTCAATTATTTCTAATTTTTAATATTGTTGAAAGCCTTAAGGTTGCCTTGATACTTACTATGTTATTAGTTGAAGGTATATAGGAATTTCATTTCATGTCTAGTGTTTCACTATCTTCCTATTAGACTGTTAACATAAGACATTGTTTACATGCCCATTTAATGGATTCTAAGAACATCCGAGCATTCTAGTATTCTAAGAGCATTCAAAAGGAGAAGCCATATATGTAGGTATATAATATATACAAATATATAAAAACACATGCCTATATTTACATAACTGAATTTTAATATATTTTATAACCTAATCAAGGAAGTAATACTATATAAAATATAGCATGATGTACCAAAAAGACCACTGAACTGTGGATAAGAATTCAACTTCAGTCCATGTAAATTGTGGTTATAGTCTCTGTGCACCTCCCATTCCACATCACGTCTACAAAAGAAAGCAGCTGGACTGGAAAATCTCTCATGGCCCTTCTAGTTCTAAAATTCTAAATTGTGAAGAGCACAGTGGAATATTAAGGCCCCTTTTATTATACTGAAGTCTTGCAAGCTTTCAGCACCTTGCGATTTTACATAATGTTCTATTTTAAATTTTAAATTAAAGTTAGTTTTTGATTATTCCATCTTCAAATAAGCAGTGCTCCATGTGCAGGAGAAAACAAAGGAATTCAGATCCCTACGTCGGAGATTCACCCTCTTGCCACTCTCACCAAGAGCTTTATTTCTTTTTGCATCCAGGAGGGTTGGCAGAGTAGAGAGAATATTAGCCTTACAACAAGGTGAACTTGGGGTTTACTCTTGGTGTTGCCTCTTACTCGCTCGAGCCACTCATGAAGAACACTGGATCCTCAGCCTCTCCCTCTGAAAAGTGGAGATGATAATATTACTGTGTGGGGCTCTTATAAGGTTTAGGACTAATACATATAAATGTTTAGCAATAACTTTAAAGGTAGATTCATACCACACTTCTAATAAATGTACTGCATCAGTATTATTGTCATTGTTCATGGGTAGAATTTTTGAATACCTGCAGTATGTACAAATCTCAAAATATATCTCTATCTATCTGCCTGTTTTACTTTATCTTGTCTCTCTCATTGAAAAGGTCAATGTAGGACCTCTTAGTCTATGTTTAGGTATCTCAGCCAGTTAGATTACAGAGCAAAAAAACTACATGTGACCTGCTATTCTTATTGGCTTTCATTTTTGCCATGACACAGATTATAGCCCTAAACTCAGATGAATCATTTTAGAAATGCATGCCACTGGTCACAGGAAAGAACGTTTAAATTCATCAGCAGTGCAGGGGAAAAGGGAAAAAAAGCCCAACATTTTACTAATCAATCATATTTACATGTGAAAGGCAGAACTATTACTGTTTTGGTTTCCTTAGTTTCCTAGATATTAATGGAAGGTTTTAAAGTAATAACTGACAAGGAACAATTTGACCTTCTAAATGAAAATATCTTCTTGGCTGTAAAAGAAAAGTAGTACTTTTTCTTCTTTCATCGTTGTTTTAAATCTTATTTTTTCTATTATGCTTCAAGGTACACTGTAGAATTAGAACTCAAATGTCATGAAAAGTTTCATTGGTAGTGTTTTTGCCAAAAAAACCCCAAAACCCTGTTAGTTAGGTTACATTTTGTGTGCAGTGTCCCTTTTCATAATGTTTACAGTATAATTTATAGGAGAGAGAATGTGAGATAATTTTGTAATGGCTTCATTTGGAGTTTATCACCCGAGGGATTTTTTGCTGTCAGTTAACTTTAACGTTTAGTTCATTTAGTTCAACTCAGGTGAGCAAACATTTCCTGAATTGTTACTGCATGCAGGTAGTAGGAGGATAAAACAGTGAGTAAGATGGTAATTGTGACACATTATTTATGGTTGCTAACTTCAGAATATGTAAAATGAATCAGAAATAACATGAATTAAACTGTGTAAATGTTAAAATACAGTATGCATATACAGGTGCTATAAGAAGGTAATAGAATATGGTAAGGGAAGGCCAATATTCCACTGGAAAAATGGTGACATTTTCACTTAAATAATGTCAACTTTTATAATACAAAGTATTAAAGAGCACAAATTTTGAGTAAATACTGTTATATATTCCTGTATTAATATATAGGAAAGTTTGCTTCCTTTTATTGCATTTATTCCATATACCATTATGTATAGTATACTTAAATAATAATAAAAATTATGGTGAGTAGAGAACTAGTTACTTTATAGGGATAACTTTTAAATATGTAATATTTACAAATCTTATTAAATATTTCAAACATATTTCCTTAATTTGATATACCATAAAACATCTTACATCTGGCAGTCTCTCCCATGCCTAGGCGAGCAAACCTATGAACATTATGGTCTAACTCTTCAAATACCACTATGTCTTGCAAACTGCATATCTGAATTAGAGTAAGATTTTATTTATTCTTGCTCTTAAGAATCCTCCCTTATTTCTAATTAAATTTGGAGCAGTGAGGCAAGGTTATCTGTTTGGCTATTGTGATCTTGGTATTTGTATGTCGTTACACAACTGATATGAAGATTTACTAAAATGACATTCATGGGAATTCGGGCCTATTTGAGGAACCATGGAAGTTTACTGATGGCAGCATTATGACTGTTATTATTTTAAATTGGCAACCTAAAATGCATAGCAATCTATTATTCTGTGGAAAGATTCAAAGACAGTGTTTATCCACTGAAAATAACTGAGTAGACTTCAAAGTCAATCTAAGTTTAGTTCTGACTTGTAACTTGTCCAAACTAAATCACCACATGGTCTTCCTAATTGATTAATGTACAATGAGCTAGAAAGATCATGGGAAGACACATTGAATTTGTCATGGAGAATTTAGTCTCCACCTACTCTCAAAATCTAAATTTATCAGTATTTGTTATGATTCTCAAGGTTCTATTAATATTAATGCTTTGCTATAAAGAAAGCCGGCCTGTCTTGGGTACTGACTGATACCTGTTTATAAATAGGTCTTTTTTGCATGTTAATATGGGCCTGATTTCTCTTCATTTGCTTTCTATTCTAAAACACATCTGCACAAAAGCAAGATCTTATTAGGAAAGGGTTTATGTTGCTCCAGCCACAGATATGTTATTGTAAATGCTATGGTCTGGAGGAGGTGTAGGTGATTTCCTCATCAGTCCCAGCAAAGACAGTTAAATTCTGTAAGAGGTAAATGACTGGCTTAGTGTTGAAGACTTTATATCAAACCCTCAGCAAAAAGGAGAGAAGAAGAAAAATAACACCTACATTTGAGTAATGTTCTTCTGATGTATGTTTTACTCTTAGGTCTTTTCTGGAAAGCATTCTCTTTCTAGTTCTGTTATGGATTAGAAACACATAAGCCCCTTCTTTAAATATGATCTATCAAATGTGTATCACAGGTCATGGCCATTGGCCGTACCTTTGAGGAGAGTTTCCAGAAGGCTTTACGGATGTGCCACCCCTCCATCAATGGCTTCACTTCCCAACTCCCTATGAACAAAGACTGGCCATCAAACCTAGACCTCAGAAGAGAGCTGTCTGACCCCTCCAGCACCCGCATCTACGCCATTGCCAAGGTAATACGTGACAAAGGGCCCAGAGCCACTCTTTTGTTCAGAATGTAGATAGCCTGAACATTGAAGTAAAACTGAATCACAAAGTGATCTTGAATTCAGGGATTTGGGGAACATTTTTAATGATCTTAGTAGCATTAGATTGGGGATATTTATGGATTTTAACAGATTATTCTATAGTAATTAATGAAAAATTACCCTTTTTTATTAGACTTTAAGTCTAGGTTTAAGGATGCATTATAGTTTTAAGGGATGATCACAGAGAAAAAATGTTCCTTCCTTTTAGTGTATGTAGTATCAATACTCTTAAGTAGATTTGATAGTACTGACTTGTCATTTCCTATCACTCTCACTACTTGCTTCTTGGAAATATGTAAAACTATATTTTAGAAAAGAAAGTGTATAAATAGTATCATTTAGTACAGGTTACCTAAGACTCTAGAATACTCTTTATCTACTTCTTTTTCTGTGTTTAAACTACAACAAGAGCCTATAAAGAACTTCCATAATTGTAGGCTTTTTTCTATGTAATTATTTTATTGGTCTTACTTTTAGAACAAAAAGAGCCACACATTTCTCACTTCCACTCCCTCGTTCCCTTTTATGCAAATTAAGTGCCATATTAATCTCCTTTCATGTTTACTAGGCTTAGAGTTTTGAAGTTTCCGCTTATCTGATCTTATAAAAGGTGACTTGGGCAGCTGGGGTCTGTCTGGTCAGAAATCTCTGCGTGGTTTTCTGACATTTAAGGCAGCTTAGGCATTAATCTTCCAACAGTGTCCAATGACGCTGGGGCTGCAAAGCCCTGCTGACCGTCTCCTGTGTGCATGTGTACATGCAGGATGAGTTGAGGAAAGCAGAAATTTTGTCTTTACAAGAGCTATCTCCCTCTGTAATTTGTTGTTGTTGCAACGTCAAAATGCGATTAGTGATTCGGAACTCACTATGACTTTTCTGTCTGTATATTGACAATCCTGCAAAGAGGGAGGGAATGTTTCCTTTATTGCATGTACTATATATTCTTCTCATCTTTATAGTTCTTACATGCAGAATATTTAGTTCCCATTGAAATCTGGGAGATAGTAGTATCTTTTGATGAACACTCCTCAATGTTGAATTTCAAGGTAATAGAGAATTAACATTTTTCCCAGGTGGTGGGGGTGATAGTAATAATGAGAGGCTAATTCAGAAAGCCATCTCACCTTCTTTATTGTTTTCATTTCATTCTTTTTTTTTTAAAAAAGCAGTCTACTATGTTCATATGTGTACTTATATATCTAGATACATATAATTTTTTTCAGATAGAGAGCAGTAGTGGATTTTTTCTTAAGTCTAGTTATCATGCTTCTGCCAATTTAAAGTAGATGAAAAAAGGAAATACTTCCAAGTTCCCAGCCAGGCAGTCAAACTCAAGCAAACCTCTGATTCTTTTCTAACAGACTTATAAAAGATGAAAATTCAGGGGAAATGTGCAGAGATTCTTTCTTACACAGAGTGCCCTGTGTTTGAGCAAGAAGTGCAGGGTCTGAGGTGTAAGTTATTGTCTGCCAGAGTGCCGGGAGAAGGAACTGATTTCTGTTTGTTAGAGGTCATCATTACTGTTCATTTCCACAGCAACTGAGAACTTGGTGATTTTGACAAAGAGTCTAAGAACTGTGGAGAGCTGAAGGGGAAAAAGAATGAAGGGAGCGTGTAAATCTTCGTTCGCTTTCATGATTCTTAGAGAAGGCCAGCTTGCTCTGAGGTCTGACTTTGGCAGCAGTCTTATTTCAGGATGACTGGATCATCACCTCTTTTGATTTGGGGAGAACACAGGGCATTGTTTTTGATTTGGGGAACATTAGAGTCACCTCAAACTTGCTTGGGGTCATTATGAACTTCGTTATAGCCGTGCGAATGGCAAAGCTGCAGTGCTTGAAGATGAAGCCCCAGGACGGGCGGGATCTGGCTTTCCCTTCAAGACTGCAGATGTGACAATGTTTGTCCTTCCTCACAGTGACAAGACTGCAGGATTTTAGGTCCCTGAATCAATCGCACAGTGATCACTGTTGTGTGATTGTGTGCGAACTTCCTCCGGTCTGTCAAAAACATGCTATCTTCAGGTTCTATCCCCCTCCCAGTGTTGATAGCCAACAGCTAATTGTGCTTTAATCACTTGGAAAATAGGACAGAATATTAAGTCCTTGGGAATCTGGCTGTAATTACAGGGAGAATTATACTTATGAAATGAACATGCCTTTGAGTATTCCCATTAGATGTCATCTATTCCAGTCAATAGAATTATAAACTATGCTGTCTCTCAACACTTGTATTTATGGTCTCACTGATATCAGAAATAAGCACAAATTTTAAGAAAATTAAGCCCCCTAGGTTGAAATATAACAACAGAGTTGCTAGTTACACACACACACACACACACACACACACACACACACACACACATTAATGGGATCTAGAAATATAATGTGCCATTTTATAATATGTTGTTTTGAAATATTATCTGATTATTTCTATATAAAAGTAGACATCTTTTGAATATGAAAGTTTTGGTTTTGAGAGTTGCCTTTATACATTTGGCTTTTCTCCTTAGCCTAATGACCCATAGTTGTAATTTTACTCTTGAGAAATTGTCAAACTAACTGCAGAAAAAGGCTGAGTTGCCTATCAGAACTGAAGTTATTACTACTCTGTTTTGGCATATATTAGGATTGTGTGAAATGCCTGCTTTAGTGCAAAAGTCAAAGTAACTGATTCAAAATAATTTTTGAAGTCTTCTGTGAGGGTATATCCTATAGAAATAACACCAAGCCAAATTAGACCTATGAATTCTCACTGACTACTTTGCATGCATGTGGAATGAAGTGATAAAAATATGTGGTTTGCTAAAGGATAATTATCCAAATGCAAGTCAAATGATTCTAGATTTTCTTACCAATTTGGCTTAACTGTAGTTTCAAGAGATTCCATTTAATTTCAAAGACATGTCCCAATTTTAGGATACAGTTGGTAACATAGTCATATTAAGAGCAGGAGGCTGAGCCTATTAGGGAGGTTTTTCGAAACACACACCACTCTGATGAACTCAGAGCATCTCCTTTGTATGTCGCTATGGAAAGAGGTGGCAGTATTTGTAGGTTTTTTGGGAGCAACATCAATGATATGATATCAGTTTCATGTTTCATGTCTCAGTCTATAGCCTCAGGCTCTCTGAACAACAAGGGGCAGGATGGCTGCTCCATGTTTTCAACCAAATAAGACATTTATAACATGTTTGCCGAAAAATATATCTCTTCTCCTTTTGGCAGGCTTTGGAAGACAACATGTCCCTTGATGAGGTTGCGAAGCTCACATCCATCGACAAGTGGTTTTTGTATAAAATGCGTGACATTCTAAACATGGAAAAGACACTAAAGGGGCTCAATAGGTAAGGCAGCATGGCTCTGGGTGGCTCCAGATACCTCCTGTGCAACTTTTGGATAGTCTCTTCTCACCCTTAAGCATTTGGCCAGAATTATGCTTCAATAATGTAAAGAGTGCTAAGGTTGGAAAACAGTAGCCTTACTCAGAAGATATGGTGGTTTTTTAGATGTTTACCTACTGGAAGGTATGTATTCATATTGGGCTATCTTCTACCCCGTCCTTGCCATCGAACATGATGATGCTCTTATTAGGTCTTCTGGATGTATGAGAATCAATGTACCTTTATGATAGCATGTGCTATTTAAGTACTAAATGATACCTAGGGTTAAATTTGAATAATCAAAAGAGTAACATTCCTGTTTCCTATACATTTTCTGAATTCTAAAAACTATTTTTCTCTTTTAATATCAAACAACACATTGCTGTATATTGAAAAGCAAATGTATTTGTCTTGCATTTTACTGGTATTTTTAACATTGGGATTTCTAGTTCAGCCTAAGCCACATTCATGTCTCTGTTAACAGACTCTTTACCTCTTACTGATTTACATTTTCACCTCCTTCATGGCCACTTATTTCTAAAATTTCATGTTCTGAATATTCCAATTATGTCAGTGCTTTAAAATCTACTTTTTATTTTTTGTGGAAAGACCATTTGTTGGGGCACCTCAGGTTTACAAAATCACAGATAAGTCTTAAAAATGTATTTTGGATAAGAGGAGTACTTATTACCAATTTAAGGAACACAGTATATTGTTCTTCAGCGTCTCCCCCTTAACAGAGATCTGAAATACTATTGGAAAGAAGCCTCACCTACAAGTGTAAGAATATGTTTAGAGAAGGACTTTTTTTTTGCCTGTGTGTGGAAAATTGTTCTTAAATGATATGGGAAAATATAGAAAAATTAGTCAGTAAAAGTTGTGGTTGAGGACAGTGGAAGAGCTCAAAACCTTGAATTCTCACCGATTTAGCAACTATAACATGTACTGGAGTTGCTGTGTTTACTTAAATAAGATGCATACAAGCTGGGCACTAAAAACACTTGCTATTCTTTTTGAGCAAAATGAAGTTCTTTTTCATCTATTCAACAATTGTCCACAACAAATGCTTGGTTTTGAAAACTAGCAATTCTGATCTTGCTTGTAAGTCATTCTTTCTCTAGTGATCACATAAAATGAACAGTGGGTAGCAAACAAGTTCAGAATGGAGCCCATACATTTGTCTTGGGATTCTGCTGACTTGAGGTCTCCTTTCGTGGTTTATGGGGCCAGCCGAACTTCCATATTGAATTATAGCGTGTTCCACTGGGTTCAGTTTCAGACAACGGATTTCAAATGCCTATGAAACTGCTGCAGTTAAACCACATGAGGGCGCTAGAAACTTACAGTACTCCCATTGTAGCGGTGGAAAAGGCCTGGGGTGAAAAATAGCAGATGTAATTGTGATTTAAATTTCCACTTGATAAACCTCCTGATATTTAGACAAATTCGATGTTTTAATTGAGTAGTTTTTGTTACAACCAGAAGGCAGGTTGAGCTTCTAGCTAACAAAAATAAGCGCAGATTGATAGTGACTAAGGTCCTGGGAAGATTAGAACAAGTCACTGTTGCAAGTCACTTATAATATCTGTTGTATTTATTTGCTGATAACTTGACATTTTCTGTCTTCTTTTTTTTGCATAGCTATATTTGCAAATAGAGATATTTTCTATTCCTAATTATCTACATTAGACGCTTTTATATAGTGCTTTTTAATAATTTAAAAGAGTCTAAAAAATTATGCTTAACAATGATCTCAGCAGATGATTCATGGCATGAGTAAACTTAAACCCTGGATTCATTCTTATCTGAGTGAAACTTCACTGTTTAATTGAATTCTTCTGGCGTGTCACAGATGCACACATAGCAATTCGATACTGGTTGTTATTTAGAGGGGTTAGAGAAATGCATTGGAAGTCGATGGCCACCGAAGCCACCTGTCTCAGTCATGCAATGGCATGTAGGGTCCTGAAGTTTAGAGCAATTGCAGCTGATGGCGCGTGTGTAGGACCTGAGCATCCTTGCTCTGTTTTGATTATCTTCACCATCACCGTCTTCTGCCTTTATGGATTATGGCATTTTCTGCTTTTTTCTCAGTTTCTAAATATCCAGAGAGACTCAGTCATGAAGGCATATATAGTGGCCCCAATGGTAACAGTCACTCTCTATTAACAGTGGGCGTCATGTGGATGATTATTGCCAGTTTGGAGAAAAGCTGATCCCTTGTCCTACTTGCTCTTTTTCATTTGCACTTATTTGTGGTTCCCTTTGTTTCATGATCTCAGCTGCTTCAGGGTTGGGAAGGCTGGCTCTAGGTATAGGCCCAGGAGGTAGCTGTTTATTTGGTATGATTTGAAAGAACACCCAAATCCTATTGCTTCAAAATATCTCTGGAACCAATATGCCAGGTCCTTTTGCACTTTCCTTACAGGATCCTGGGAGAATAGGCATTGGGAATCGCTGGGGGAGAAAACAAGAAACTTAAAGAGAGGATAGAGTATGGAGTGCTAGACGTGCATTGAGTTTCACTTGGTTCCTCCTTGTGCACTGGAAGGCGCACCGGCTATGGAGCCGGTCAGACGGACTGGTGTGCAGTCTCGCCCACTGTGGAGTCACGGGCACAGTGCCTCCCTTACTGGTCTGGCCTCATGTTCTTTCTGCTGATGTCTGTGTTGTAGTTGGTGGAGCTTAAATGATGTAGGTGTGAAGGAAACCTGACACATAATGAGTGCCCAAGAAAGCTTTCCATTTTTCCCCTGAGAAGGAAAAAATGTGACTTACAAAGACTATTTTGAGATTTTTAGACATATACATTTAAAAGCTCATTTTTAGCATCACAATTTACATTTGCTTATATATATATATATATTTTAGATATTTATTTATTTATTTATTTTCAGAGAGGGAAGGGAGGGAGAAAGAGAGAGAGAGAGAAACATCAATGTGTGGTTGCTGGGGGTCATGGCCTGCAACCCAGGCATGTACCCTGACTGGGAATCGAACCTGAGACACTTTGGTTCGCAGCCCGCGCTCAATCCACTGAGCTATGCCAGCCAGGGCTGCTTATATATTTTTTAATACAACACTTCTTAATGTTTTTTATGATACATCATCACTTATTTTAATACCAAAATCACTTTTTTAAAAGAAGACAAAGAAGCTAGTGATAATAATCCTATCCTCTTCAAAAGATCAATAACACTCCATTATGCTAATAAACAAAATTCCCACTCTACAGCTGTTAATCATGCTAAAATTCTTCTGATATTTAATAAACATATTCACTAGAGAGTGGATGAGAATATTACTCAAACTCATGGCTAGTCTATGCTTATATTTACATACAGTCATCTGAAAGGAAGCCTAGAACTTGACTGCCAAGTTGAATATACCCACATCTTTAGTATGTATTGTTATGTCCACCGACTGGAATGAAGAAAACAAAACTGGTTGTAATAAGGTCAGTGTCAGAGTAATAACAGATGAGTTTTCCATGTATTTGAGAAAGTGGAAATTACAATAAGAAACCCCTTGCCTTGAAGGGTGAAAGTCAACATGTATTATGCTGAGGATGAAGGATGAAACCCCAGCCTTCTTCAGGATGATGAAACAAAACAGTGGGTGTTAAGAATCACCCACTCAAATACTACTTAACCATAAAAAAGAAGGAAATCTTACCCTTCGCGACAGCACAGGTGGACCTGGAGGGCATTATGCTAAGTGAAATAAAGCATGTTAAAAGTGGTTACCATTTTGCATTTCTACCAGGAATTCATAAGAGTTCCTCTTGCTCCAAATCTTCAGCATTTGGTATTTTCAGTGTTCTGAATTTCAACCGTCCAAATAAGTGTGTTGTCCATTGTTTTAATTTGCATTTCCCTATTGACATTTGGAACATCTTTTCATATGATTATTTGCCATCTGTATATCTACTTTGGTGTCTATTACAGTCTTTGTTCCATTTTAAAATCAGGTTGCTATTTCAATGTTGAATATTAAAAGATTTTTAATTTTTTTTTAAAAAAAGGGAATTATCCACTCAGCATCTCAGCTTGGAGAGACTTCTAGAGCTATGTCCATTCTTACCATCATAGTGATAAGCAGTGTTCAGACAGCTTTGGCAAACAACTCTGTTCCCGGTTGAGTTTACTGACTTTCTCCTTTCCTCTTAAATTTTTTTACAGCTGCTCAAGGGCATGCTAGGAAAGTTGACTGTTTCAGGCAGTTCCCCAAAGTTATAAAGTGGTGTAGTAGCACTAATCGACTTGGAGTGATAATCTCTTTTACAGTGGATTTCTTTAGGTTTTGAAAATTTTCTCTTTATTCAGCGTGATGTGGGTTTTATCATGTAGGATTCCATTGCCTCTTGGTATGTGCCCTGGGATTTAGATGTTTGATCTATTAACTTCGTGTTACCAGATCACTTTGCAAGCAGTTTCAGAGAAGTTAAGTCTGTCAGAATGTTTAATGGAGCTGCATTTGCATAAGCCTTATCCATTGGCCTTCATTACTGAGCTAGCCAAACTTTAGTATGACTATTGTCACCATACTTACCCTGAGGGCACCAACTCTTCCACACATAAATACTCCTCTCATGTAGCCTTTTTAATCAACACTCACTGGACAGAAATATGCTTATTTTCATCTATTAAAAACTACAAAAATTTTACCTATAGTCCTTTCCTCCATTAGTACATGGACAGATTCAACTTTGGTCATTGCATATAAATCGGGCCTGGAGGGCAGAATTGCAAGTACCATGAGTCAGATAAATAAATGTGTCAAATGTCTTCATCAAGCAGGTTCTCCTGATATAGCTGATTCCCTAAAGTAACAAAATAATGTATTTAGAACTCTATCTGTTAACACAGAGACATGAATTTTGATTCAATCAAACAATTTTGAGTGCCTTCCAAGTATAAAATACTAATCACCAAATTTATGGACTACATATGAAGCTCCGTTTTAAGCACATTATTTTACTTAATGTTTTTGACTACCTAAGGAAGGTAGCAATTATCCTGATTTTATAGGTATTAAACTAAGGCACCAAGACATTTAGCAACTTCTTTGATATCACAGGCTAATAAATGACAGAACTGAGATCAAACGTGAGCAGGACTGCAGAGCCTAGGATATTCAGTGTTTAATCCCTATGTGATATATGCCTGTATATATGCATACATGTGCATGTGTACACAGACATATGCATATATGTATATCACACACACATATGTATATGAACACACATATATGTTTAAGTGTGTGGGGAGGCAAATTATAACATCTGCAGGAAATGAGATTATGTATAATAGACACTTTTAGTATAGTAAGAGTGGTAGATAAAGGGATGATAGTCCTCTCACCATA
Organism: Phyllostomus hastatus; assembly: GCF_019186645.2. NCBI lineage: Eukaryota > Metazoa > Chordata > Mammalia > Chiroptera > Phyllostomidae > Phyllostomus > Phyllostomus hastatus. Next base: position 14,748,731 of record NW_025333583.1, on the reverse strand, counting down.
GAACCCATTTATGATGTTTCACCTGTGTTAGTTATTAATGACAAGCACAGCTGAATCCCTTTTGCTCTAAATGAGAAAGGAAGTCAACTGTAATCAGGCTTTTTGTGAGCAAGAACTATTTCCAAACATTATACCCCCAACATATTTATTTACGTGAGGTAGAATTAGCAGTTTTAGATGGAAAAGCAGTCACAATACTCAAACACCCACACACATGAGCAGGCAAGCAAAACATGTGAGAGTGTCAATTGCCAGCTTTGAGCATCTGCTTATCTTCTGCTGCGACTTTTTTCATTTTTTTATTTCCTTATTTTGAGTTATTTAACTATTTTTGACTGCCATATCTAACTCAAGGACATTATTATACTTGCTTAAATTGTATAATTTTGGTTTTTTACTGGACAAAACTAAGTTGAATGAAGCTTTGAATTCTGTACGTGATTTGCTGAAGAAGGCAGCCGGGCTCTGCTTCTGGGGCACTGTGTTAAATTACTGAATGGAAGGTTCCCGTCATTTGTGACGGTTGCTTCTTCCTTTGCATCTCCTTCCGTTTGGGCAATTTTCCTGGAATGGTCCATTTTGTTCTCTCTATTTTTTTTTTGTAAAATGCTGCTATTTTTGTTAGCAACACTGTCGATGACTATTTTTTTTAAAGTCTGTTTTTATCCATTTTAGGTGTTCAAAAATAAGGGAGATGATCATCGTGTACAGTTCATCTAATGTAATTACAGGAAGCTGAGATGTGAACCTATTTCTCTGTTAATTTTTGACATTAACTTTATTTACTATGGGTAATTGTGCATATTATCCAAAACTTGCTTTTACTACAGTAGTGTATAGATTTCACGTTTTTTTCATTATTTTAATTCTGATAATATTAATATTTGTTCCCCCTTCATTGTTACTTGCTGATATATTCAATGTAAGTAGTAAAAACGAGGAAGTGTACTTTTGGAGGGCCTAATTTCCATACAACTACCACCACTATGTTCAGTGTGATAAACTACATCCACTGGCAAGTGCTGAGAAATCATAGGTGTGCCTGTGGCTCAGGGAAACGGTCTGGGGCCAGCCCGGTGAGTTCCACTTGGGCATTCAAGTGCTAAATTGAGCTCAGTTAAGTTGGCCATTTCCCTGCAGCCACAGACTTCTGGCAAATGTAATAATGCAGATGTCACCTTAGCTGGAACACTCCTTTTGAATGTCCTCTCTTATACATGTTAGTTTCTATTGACTTTTTATTTAACTTGCTCACGAAGCATGACAAAACCAGACAAGAACATTTTGTGCTTATATTTGATTGAAATTTCGGGGGGAAAAATGTCACCTAGAAGATGTTAAAACTTGGATGTAAGACGGAGAAGAGCCAGTACTTCTTTCTAATGATAATTTATATTTTCTGGTAGGAAAACATTAACAATTAACAACTTTAGCTTTAAAATGTATTAAATACAGAAGAAATTTAGGGAAAGACATACATGTATCTTATATGTAACATATAATTACATGTTATAATTTTTATGATACTTTGCTATGATATGTTATTGTTTTCCCTACTCCAGTCTGTGGACATTCAAATATATACTAAATTTGTGGGTATTTATTATTTTAAATGTAGAATGGGAATGGAGATGTTTGGACACTTCAGTGGAACCTATAGATTTGAGTTGCAGAATATGGGTTATGCCCTTTGACCTCACTACTAACTCAGGCTATATTTTGAAGTGTCAGTTTCATCCTAGTGAAAACAAGAAATGCTCCTGTTTTATTTTACCAGTCAGCCATGCAGCAAGATAAATATGTGATGTATATGAAGTAATTAAATCTAAAGGACAACAATTTTATCAGTTACTACATATTATCATTCTATGGTTTTAGTCCTCATACACTAAACCACTACTTAAGAATCTCATTCAGAGTACTAAATCTTGGGGCTCACATAAAAAGGTCATTTTCTAGGTGGGAGTGGGTGAGGTAGGGGAACATGGTGCTGGGAAAGTGGAAACAACTATGTTTGAACAACAATAAAAAAAGATTAAAAATTATATTAAAAAGGTAATTTTCTCTCTATAAAAGAAGAATATTACTATGGGAATTTCCATGTCTCTATGAACTAACCCCAAAAATACAGTTTATTTTAAATTTGTTTTTACATTCCATGCAACATGATAGGATATTGTAGGTGATGTTGTAGATTTGATAGACCTCCATTAGTTTTTAAGTAATAATTCATTGAATCAGATATAGTTAATTTTATACCAAATATTTAATATCTAGAGAACCCTCACTGAATTTATTATTCAAAGAGTGTTTTCATTGTTTTGAAAAATAATTATGCATTTTGAAAGTGTGAGAGTGTACTTGATTCTGGTATGGGCAAGATGAATGTTTTACGTAAAATGTTTTTGGGGTCATTTTCAGATCATTCATAAAATGAATCTTGTATGTTTTCTTCATACTGATTCTTATATGTTCTGTAATTCCAAAAAGTTTAAGCTGATTTAAAATAATATATACTCATAATTTTCATGTATGTGTCTATTAATAGTCAAGAATAGATTATTCCTATATCAATATCTCTGATCTCAGCCTGATGGGTTATGTATTTACCTGATGGCATTTCTCTTTTAAGGAGTTGTTATTAGACCAAATGTTATTTCTTCCTCTATTCAGTCATTAGTATTTATTCAGTACCTACTATGTACTAGACATGGTACTAGGTCCACTGTTATTTGTTGATGAATAATTGGTAGACATTAATCTGCCTTCAATGGGTTTGTAATCTATTTTTGAAGATTAAGTGTATGTATATGGTTATATATATGACAGCATACTTTCAATGAACCAATGAGAGGCAAAAAACACAAAACCATTATAGCTTATAGGAGGTTAAAAACAAAAGCTCTAAGATCTTTGCATATGGTTTTTTTTTTTTACATGTCTCAATTTAAGAGTGCCTAGAAGGTATGCATCCCTACCCCATATTTTATGGATGAAATGATGGCTCAGAATGTTTAAGTAAGCTTTTCAAGATTTCAAAGGTAGTGTATGTTTAAGCCAGGATTTGAGTTTTCAGGACTTTTGGAATCCAAGGACAGTGTTTTTCCTTCAATATATCCCAATGTCATGGAAGCCAAGGGCAGAGGGAATTTAAAGCAAAACAAATAAAATAAGATGACACTTTCAACAATATTGCATGGTTTAAGAAAAGAGTTGAGCAAGACCTTGCAATTTGATGATAGGGAGGCAGGAGTAGTAGCTGGACTGTAAGGACCAGATGTGCAATAAAGAATAATTCTGCTTAGAAAGTGACATATTGCATTTGTTCATACTTTGATATGTTTCTGCTCTGTTTCATAAAAATGAGAATCTTTCTATAAAGAAATGAAATCTATGAACAGAATTAAGGTGGATATTATCTACCTATTTGCACAATGTATATAGTTAGAGCCACACAGTTTCACTTCATTGTTCTGTAATTATTACAAGTATGCTAGCAACAGCCTGCAATTAAATTGTAAACTCCATTAGGACAAATTCCAATATGCTATTATTATAAGTTTTTCTTAACAGCTTTTGCTGATTTGTGCATATGCAAAGTAGAGTTCATCATTCTAAAGTGTAGTGTGAGTTCTTAAAGAGATAAGATTGGCTTCCCATTCTTTATTTACCATATATTGTCTTGGAAATTGGCCTTGCATAGAGTAAGCATTTAATGATATTTGTATGATAACATTCCTGTTAAATAAATGAAGAATTATTCCTGGTATAAAGTGAAAATCAGAATTTTTTGTCAGGCCAAAGAAGGGACCTGGAAGAAGAAGAAATGCATTAAAATATCTGGTTGCTTAAAGGGACCCACAGATTTATTAATTAAAAATATACAGTCCAAGATATATGTATAAATGTCTTCTCACTCCATGTTAGAAGACATTTAATTTAACATCTCTAGTTTTTTTTCATTTTTCAAGTCACTACATATCTATTAATTAGCTAGGAAAGCCCTGAATAAACTTTTTCTAATAAAAGGGGATTTATTTAATTGTTTTATGTTGTCAAATAGGAATTATATATAGTGTAAGCATTATCGTGCTTACCTGGACATAAAATCCCTATTGCCTGTTGAAAACAACCAAAATTTGTAAAATTCTGATTTAAAAATTATCTAAGTTTTCAAGATTGTAAATTTTAGAAAAGTTTTACTGAGATATATGCATAAATATTTATAGTTTCAGCGAAGGCTCTGAATTAACCAGCAGAGAAGATTCAGGCAGAAACTCTATACTTACGGTATGTAAAATACTGAGGTCTTTATTTCTCTGGGGACCTCTAAGTGCATTTCTGTTATAATATAGGAAGAAAATAATCACTACCTATTTCTGTGGATGGTCAAACAGAGTCACACTGAGATGTGAGTCCTGCGTCATGTCACATCGGTCAGGGGAAAGCGAGAAATCTAGCCCAGGGCTCCTGCTTTTGGTTCTAGTCACTGAGCCTTTTCAAAAGCTTCTTTTAAGAGAGATGACTTTTAAATCAGACAGCTGGAGATCAGTCCCTCCTTGGCTGTCAAGTTGTGAGCTGTGTGTTTTCCTGCCTGAATTGTTGACCCCATTTGCAGCAGAAGCATTGTAAGCGGCGTGCCCTTCTCTAGAGCTCTTGTGGGGAAAACACGGGGGCCTGGAGGGGAGACAGCCCCCGTGGTCACCTTTCAAAGACGTAAACAGAAGTTTCAAGGGTACAGGGGCTAGGGTAAGGATTTTCTTTTTACAATTTGCTATGTTTATTAAAAAAGACTGTATATACACATGCATACACACATATGCGTATATTCCTTCCTTTAAATAAAATGCAAATACCTAGTCTTCTATGTTAATGCAGCTGTGAGTCAAAAACTTCTGAAATGTACAATAGAAATTAAAGTTAGGCTGAATAGGTGCCCTGAGCTGTAATTACAGAACCTAGATTATTACCAGCTGACCCCCCAGAATTTTTTCACTTGCTCATTCACACCTGGTAAGTGTGTCCAAACTTTTGGCATCTCTGGGCCACACTGGAAGAAGAAGAGTTGTCTCAGGCCACACATTAAATACACAAACACTAATGAAAGTAAAAAAATCTCATAATGTTTTAAGTAAATTTTTTAAGTGTTGGGCCGCATTCACAGCCATCCTGGGCCACATGTAGCCCGCAGGCTATGGGTTGGACACCCCTGCAAGATGCCTTTGTGGGAGCACTGGGCCTCTGCACGTGCCCTTGGAGGTGAAATGCGTGGTGTTATATCCTGGGGACCATAGGGTGGTGGGCACGCCTCCTACAGCAGAATAAATGCCTGATGTACATTCTCTCTAAAAGATCACTTGTGAATTGCAGGGAGTCATAATAAGGTGGCCCTCAGCTCCTCCAGGTGGGAAGACAGGGATACTACAGAGGAGAGGGAAGAGCCTGGGGAGAGCTAAGGTGCTGGGGATGAATTTAGGTGACTTGTCAGTGTTGTTCTGCTCAACTTCTGCTGTTCCTCTTCTTCCTCTTCCTCACTCTCCTCTCTGTGACTGCTCTTCTCCTTCTTCCTTGTCCTCTAGCATTTGGATTTCTGAAGCATTTATGACCTGCTCGGCATTGTGCTAAAAAATCTCTTTATATTTTTATTGTTTCATCTGACTGATGTTTTTCCTCAGCATTTTTTCTTAGCATAGCTGGAAAATGAGAGTCTAGATTTGGCCCATGGCATTTGCCTATCAAGGTTGAAATGGACAGTTAGTAAATATAATGGTAATATAATGGCCAGCACATCAGTGTCAACATGGCCATGTGGACATTGCATGTACTGCCTCATATCCTACCCTCCTGCACACTCTTAGCCAACGGAATGATTTAATTGACCATGCTTCTCTCTGGAGAGCGTAAAGAGTGAGCTGCTCAACTTGTCCTTGAGTACCTATGTAGTCATCAGTGTGAAGTACATGAGAATTTTTGCTGTCAAGGTTATTAATGTGCATTTATATGTCTTCCTGTAAACAAACCCTCAACCATAGAGAGTTTTGATTTCCATGTAGGTAGTCATCCTCAAATTAACATAGATCTGATGTGATGTGTCACTAGGAATTTAAGTCTAGAATTTTTCCACATTCTCTGGCCTCTCATTTCCCCCCTTCTAGAAAAGGTATACAGTTTCTCACTCAAGAACTAAAAAAAAATTGGTTGAAAAATATTCCTATATAAGTTATATGTAGCAAGAAAAAATCTATGCAGCAGTTAGTGGATAGGCTTCAGTTACATAATATATTTTAGTAAGATTTTAAGTAATAGTTTTTAGAAGTCAAAGTAGATTATATACTTGAATGTTATATATTTATTGCTTGGGATAATATGTGTGATGCATGAAAAACTACTCTGGAAACATGGCTTGCTTTAAACAAAGGAGATGGAGAGGTTTTAAAATATAGAACAAATATGCTTATTTGGGAAATAACATTTTAAAACATCAAAGAATGCTTATTCAATGTTTTTTACAGATACCTCATACAGTATTTTTTTTATATCTGTTGGATTTAAATTCTGGATACATATCAAGCCTATATTCATTGGAAAACCCAGGATTTTGCTACTGACTGTGTCCTCTAACTTTTTGGGGAAGAATACATTAAATAGATTTAAAATTAGAAATAACTTTATTTATCAGAAATAACAAAGGCAATGTTCCACAATGTGGACTTTGCCCTTTAGTTCATTCTGACCAGGTGAAACCTACTGGATTTGTAGAAATATGCTTTTTGGAATGTAAATGGACGCTTTTACTCACTAGTAGACATGACTTAACTACTGTGATTAGGTGGTTTCTATTTGTTTTGCATTGTTACCACATCAGGGGCAGAGAGAAAGAGTCACAGCATTTTCAATTAAGAATCACTGACATACAAAATGTGATTTGTTAAAGCTCAAAATTATAATTAACTTATGCTATTTTAGGTTATTTTCCCCATTATTATTGGTATTCATAGAATATAATGATATTATAATCAATAGTATATAAGAGCCCTTACCAGATTGAAAGTAACATCACAATATTTTTGAATTATTGGGATCACTAAAGATTAGAAAAAATGAACATAGGATTCAGAACTTAAAAATTGCCTACTTAAAAATATCTACAGTATCAGTTTCTCATAAGGTTTTCTTCTGTGTTTTGATTTTGTTGTTGTATATAGCCTTTAAAGTGAAATGTAGTTTTAAGTGTGCTGTCCCTTGAAAATCACAACTTTGTGCTATTATAGCATTATTATGATGGTGCTAAGTGGACCCTGATCTGAACAGATAATTTTCATGATGGTGTGCTTTTCCAGGGACACTGGATATATGTATTGTTCATGCTGCACATGCGAGAAAGATCGAGGTTTTCCTTTAATTCCTCCAAAGGCCTCATTGCTTTGCAGAATCAAGGCCTGGTGCTCTCAGAAATTAAGAGAAAAGAGTAGTATTTTCCCAATTGCCTGGATATCATCTTTTGCTTTTCTAAGTAGTACTGCTGCTTTTGAAAAAAAAAATGTCTTTTGCATTTCCCTTAAGGAAAGAAGTAAGAAGCTGTCTCTTTGAAAGAAGAGATGGGAGACAAATAACCTCCACTGATTGCATTATTGTGGTGGCAGCATGGTCTCGAACCTTCAAAAAGTAATCAGTGAAGCCGTGCAGAACTCAGGGGAGGCTGGTGAGGGAGGCTCGGGGCAGAGAACATACATCTTACTCAGTTCTCTTTTCTTATTAAAGCAGGTGTCATTACTAAGCATCAGGCCTTGTGTTTCACTCAGCTCCTGCCTTTTGGGGGATTTTTAAAAAGAGGATAATAATAAAATTGCAAGTCCATTGCATAATTGCAGGCCAAGTGGAGTGCTCATTTTCATATTAGAGCTTGTGCAATCTGGAGGGAAATTTCTTTAGTATTACTTGTGAGTTGGTGGATCAGATAAAAGCCAGTGAAGTGGAAGAGAGGACTGGGTGAAGTGCACGCACCCCCTCCCCCTCCCCCCGCCCCCACCATGCTGCGGGCGTTCCTCCGGTGGGTTAATAGATTTCCCCAGCTCCTCTATGCCAGGTGAAAATTTCCTCATTAAAGGGGATTTATTCCATTTCCTTTTACCATTTATTACTGAAGACTAAGTGTGAGTGGAAATTTCAGAGATGACAGGGTCGAATTTTAAATAACAACAAAATATACATCGGAAGTCGAAGAGAGGGAGGAGAGAGGCCTGCATTGTTTACAAAACCAGAGAACACACGAGGGACACCCCCTGTAAAGCTGAGCCGTGCCGTCTAACTGTTAAAAGATTATGGCAGAGTGTGTAAAATTCTGATTGCCTGTTTTTAAGATGTTTTTCCCCTTCTAAAATTCAGACTGTCATTTTGTGCTGCTATGTAGAGAGGAATCAAAGATTATGAAAAGGCCAGCATCACCCTTCTTTGGTGTTTCTTTGTTTAATTGTTTAGATTCTATTGTGCCATGATAAAAGTGTGACCTTTGAAGAATTTGGATAGAGGACCTGATTTAATGTGTTCATGTTCAAAGAAGTAAAGATAAACATAAACATATTTAGTACATACAAATTAATATTAAATAACAAGGATAATTTATTTATTATACATATTTTAAAACTGTGCTTTTGTACAATATACTCTATTCAGCTGATCACATTTCCTGCTTAGCATAATGCTCCCTTGATTTACAATATAATATAAATGGAGGTTTATATTATAACCTATTGAGGTTTCAAAGAACAGTGTTGAATAACAAATTCAGTATTTATATTTCTTTTAGTAACTATTTTATTTTGAGTTGGTTCCAAATTAAGCTTTTCCTTTTCTTTTGGAAAAAATAGAAATATTCTAGCTCTTTCCCTAAAATAAGCTTGTACCTAGCTTGGTTTAAAGAAATCTCACTCTGACAAAAGTCCTTTTTTGGCAGACAAAATAGAAGGCAGCTTAATATGAATAGATAAAGATGAGGGACATGTATCTGAATCCCCACATTGTTCAATGAGCTGTTATGTTCACTTAAGATGATTCATCTTGTTTGACTCTGAAGAGGTTTAACCTTATCTGAATCACTGGCCCGAAGCTAATGAATCGTGTCTTCATACTGTCTCTTCTTTTATTTTATTATAATGGAGCTCAAAATAAAATGTTGTATCAGAACAAGTAGGGAATAAAGTTAATTTTCTTCTGTGTGTAAGGACATGCCAGCCAGGCTTGTCATATGCAGGAGCAGCAGAGAGAGAGGGACAGAGAAAGGGAGAGGCAGCCTGCTCCCTGTCTTGGAGTGAGGGGTTCCCTGAAGAATTAGGGTAGCACGGAATGAGGTAAGGGATTGAAATTGTCTCTCTTCTTGAATTGCCACGGTGGATTAGAATCAACATCTCTTTTCTCAGTGAGGAGGATTGCAAAGTGCTTTACGCTATTTTGGGGACATGTCTGAAGGGTAGAAATGAATATCCACAGAGAGCATGAATGAAATACTAAAGAAGACATGCCACTTTGAACTTCATATGAACATATCTACCCAATATTTGCATTCAAGTTGAGATAGACAAACACTTATATATTCATATGCCATTCCAATGTAATACACCCTAATTTAAGGATGTTTAAAAATACTCTATCATGTTATTGGTCTAATTATTTGCATATCAGGCAAAAGTTAAAGCAGTTTTTGGCTCACCAAGGAAAGATTCTGCGATTCAGCGTGTGAGCTTCAGACATGCACTCTGCAGATCTGGCATGATTTGTCTCTTGCAGAACTCTCACCTGGTATGGTTTGAGGGGGTACCTATAGAGAAATAGTTTCACCCCCATTCTATCATCCATGACTCATTATTTCGTGTTACTGTTGAGCTTCTCAGGCATCCCCTTTAAATAATGAAAACTCTCCAGGGTGGATATGCCACTGGGAACACTAACAATTGAGTTAGTCCTGGTGACAGATACCTATTTTTTGTCACCAGAGCTGAGCATAAAATTAATTCACTTTATTCCTTTATGCATAAGGCCAATTCTATGTATCCACTTTTCTTTCACTTAAATTTTTTGTTGTTGTTGGTAACAGTTCAACTTCATTTGGTGGATAGAGAAACACTTTCTATGTATACTGGAAATATGTTTATATACTCTGTTGGACTTTTTCTTGGTGGGAAGGAATAAGAGGAATTATGCATATATCCACAATAGCAAAGATTGCATTGCTGAATGTGGACAGAACAAATGCAAATGTATTGCATTCCTAATAGAAATGTAAGGAATGTAAGTGGCTTCTTGTTGGTTTGTGTAGTACCATTACTCACAACTTTCATTTAAAGCAATATAAGAAGCTTTGAAGAATTGACTGGCATTCCATGTAAGAAAAGCAAAAATTAATCATTCAAGGCCAAAAAAAAGGACCCAAACATCAAAGATAAAAATATTATGTCTAGTTATCTTCGAACTTGCAGAACTTGTATTTAAGCTTGTTTATAGTTAAAATTACAGGTGTGATGGTTTTTTTTTCAAGACATGTTTCTTAAGTGTGTGTGGACTGATTCTGTTCAGGATTTAGTTTAGTCATTTATCTTAGTGTGGTTGTCAATTTAGTAATATAGTATGGGTTTTGCCTCAAATGCTTTTTGCAATAATAAATGTCTTATTGAACATCTACTTCTTTTTGGCTAGCCTAATCTTTTACTGCTATCCCACAGTGATGGGAAAATGTCCTAGCAAGTAGCTAGAAAAATCTGTGTGTAAGAATTGGCTCAATGCTATATGTACGGTATTTCACTACTTAACCTTCCTGCCCAGGTTTTTAATATAATTGCAGATCTCAGAGAAAATGTGTAGCTTTACCCCATGCAGGTAAATATTAATATGACTTGAGATCTTCCACAAAACTTGAAGGTATTTCTTTAAAAAGAACATCATCCCAAGTTCTAATTTAGAAAAATAGCGTATTTATCAAGCACTTCCATTTGAGGCTGAATGTGCACGTGCACATAAGCACATGAGCAATTGGTGTCGGGACATAGTCTTGGCAGGGAAAGTGGAAATATACATTTCTAAAACAAATAGCAACAACAGTGACAACAAATCCCTTCCTCTGCTGTCATCTCAATTTTTTGTTCTCACAAAACTAAAGCTGAACTCCATACACTTGGGTGTTTTAAAGACCCTCAGAAGCCTTTCCAGACTTCCCCAGCAGAAGGTGGGCCCACCTCGGAGCCATGGCCTCTTCTCGTATGCATTTCTCTCTTTGTTTGCCTCCTAATATATTCCAATTTCCTTAATGTAGATATTTAATACTTTATTTATCATTTAAATAGGTAGTCCAGAGCCTGATACACAGCACAGCTTTACTAAGTATTGAAGGACTAATGAAAAAATGCAGCGAATGTAGCCATACCTTCATCATCCACAATTTCCCACTTGTTCCAACTGCAAACCTTCAGCATGTTTCCCGTACCTGTGATGCCTATTGCTCCCTCGAATTGTTGCGATTGTAGTTGCCCTTGCTATAGTGCCTCTGTTGCCTCCTTCATCTGTACGAAACTGAGTTTTCTTTATGGTTCTGTTCTCGTCCCTCTACTGCCATAGTATTTCTCAACTACAACCACTCACATTGTTATTTCTTTTCTCTGACCTCACATTTTACTGCACAGCTTATCTCCCCATAAAATGTGTTGGATCACTCGCTGTCATTCCCTTTTTTCAAAGATTCTGTTCTGCCTTATTGAGCAGCGTTGTCTAATAGAAATTTCTGTGATGATAAAATATTCTGTAATCTGCATTGTCTGAAACAGTAGTCACTAGCAGTGGATGACTATTTAGCACTTGAGATGTGGCTAATGCAACAGTGAATCTAAATTTTTAATTAAAAGATTTTGAATTAGTTGACACTTAAATTTAAATTGTTATGTGTAGCTACGTCCTTACCATACTGGACAGCGCAGTTCCAGAGCGTTGTAGCACAGAGCTTGGTATACAGTAAGTGGCGAATAATACTTAATAATCAGATTGGGTTCAAGAATTTGACAGGAAAAGGTGTTGCTCTAAGAGCATGCTTATCAAATACTTGGGGAGATTAAAAAACCTAAATGGGAATAGAAAAAGAATTAAATTTATTGGAAGAAATAACAAATTGATTTGAGAGACAGAAAGGAGTTTAGGTGCCATAGAAAATGCATATGGACTAGAGAGAGCTATAGCTACAAAATTTAAACTAATACTGATATGAAAAATCTAGAGAAATAGCTATTAAATATATCGGCTTGATCCTCTCTTCTTTAAACTCAGAATATGAATTAATTAAACAAAGAAGGTGGAAGAACACAATGAGCAAAATGTAATAGATTTCAGTCAACTACATTCTAATAGCAGAATGTCAGTGAGAGTATTTTATTTATTATTAGATCTTCTGAATTGACTATCCAACTATCATAATTGAGCTTTACTGTACTGACTAGTGCTTGGAATAACTGGCCCACAGCTAGCTGGTTAAAGATACTTTTACAGTTGTGTTTTATTTTTCTGAACATTGGGACTCTACAAATTATTTTTGAATTCTAGTTATGAACTGATTTCAATGGCTTCTTTGTCTTTTCTGTAAAATAAAAAGCCATAAAATTTCAGCTATTTCCATTTGTTTAATAAATATTGATTGAATGTCGTCTGTGGGCCAGTGCACCAGGCTTTGGGAATAATCTGGTAAATGAGTCAGGTGTATTCTTTGCCCTTGTGGAACTTGAAGCTAGGCAGAAAAAAAGTGTGGTTGGGAAAAAGAAAGGTAAGAACCATTAAAAATACAAGGCGATGATGACATGTTAAACAGTATGCTTCCAATTTCCATCTTGGTTCCAAACATAAGCATTAGTTAGGAGTCCAGGAAGGCCATTGTGGGAGAGGATAGACTGAGAAGGCTTCGTGTAGGAAGCTGAACTTTTGTTGCCCTAAGGAGGGTGGCTGGGAGTTGAGACATTGGATAGGTAATAGGTATATCAAAGACTTTGGAGATGAAAGAAATAGCACAAATGTGATCTATACCATGGAAATGAGTGTGGGGGAAGTGAGGAATAAGTCTGGCTTGAGTGAAGAATAATCATAAAACCATGAAACCATCTTCTTAACAGAAGACAGATTGTGATGTCAGGAAATAAAGGCAGTTTATAGAGAGGATACCTAATCTGATGCAATGTTGGGATGCCCAGATGAAAATTATTCTCAAAGGTCTTATACATGAAGACCCGATGCCCTGGAAATGGTCATACACCAGAAAAGGTCTAAAGATTTGGGTGTCATTCACTACTAACACTACTTGAGCCAATGACAGTGACTAAATTTAGAAAAGAGAGAAAGTAGCCAGACTAAAGCCTGTATCTCTGGATAGAGCTTTGGGAAATAAAAATGGTAAGTGGTTGTTGGGAGCAATAAAGTAGGGTGAGAAGCAACTTAACCAGAAGCCAGAGGAAGATACCTTTAGAGAATGGAACATCAAACAGGTCATATTCTGACAGGTTAAAGAGACGAAAATTGAGAAAGAGCTCCTCAGTTTAGTAAGCGGGGGTGGGGTCTCTAATTATTTTTAAATAGGAAATTCATTAGGGCAGTAAATGCAGAAACAATATTTCAGGAAACAAGAAGAGGGTGAATAGGGTGTGGAAATGGGAAGCCACATATTTGAGATCAGCATTGCACATGGTAGACTTCATAGAGGCTAAAAGATTCAATAGATTTATGTATTGAAGATAGAAAATAAAGAACCTTTGGTGCTTTTGAAATTGAATAGTTCACTGCTTCTTGTTGTGGTCAGTTTAAACTCAAGCATCTCTTTTTCATTAAATCCTAGTGAGTCCATCCCAGCAGAAACCCTGAAAAAGGCCAAGGAGATTGGGTTCTCAGACAAGCAGATTTCCAAATGCCTCCGGCTGACTGAGGCTCAGACAAGGGAGCTGAGGTTAAAGAAGCACATCCATCCTTGGGTTAAACAGGTAAAGTAATTTTCCTTTCTTCTCCAGATTCCTCAACTGAAATGTAGCCACCAACTCATAGGGACATTGCCAATAAAAAGAGGGGTGGAATTTGAACGTGACTCTTCTTGTCCTATAGATGCCCATGATGTCACCAATTTTATTCAGCACAGGATATATTTATGCTTAAAAGGGAAAGGATGAAGGGGTAACTGAGATGTAAAGGTGAGAGTGAACACATGATTTTTCTTGGCCTAATTTGAAAACAAACAAACAAATAACAAAAAAAAACCCAAATCAAAACAAAATGATGTCTCTTCTGCTTTTTGACTGAGAGCAAAAATATCTGTAGAAAGAGAGATCCTTAATGTAATAGAAGGACTTGAAATACCCTAGCATGGTGGCTGAGGCTCTTGAAAAGAATAGTTATCTCTTTTGGCACTAAGTTTTTACAAGGCAATACTTTATTTTAAGTGCTCCATCATTATGGTTCATTTAGTATTCATTGTGATAGGGTTGGGCATAATGAGCTCATCTAGTATTCATGCCACTCACACAAGAACATTCATAGGTATACCATTGTGGTTTTTTTTTTTCTTTTTCCCTTAGTAGAAGAGATGGCTTGGCTTAAAGTACCACCAGCTGGTTTGTGTCCTTTAAAATTATTGACCTTTCCTGTGTGCTCAGGGGGTGGGCACATGCACACCCTTAGGTTTCAGGGTTGACGCTGAATATGTTCTACTCAGCAATTATTATCTTTTTTCCTCTCACTTGTTTTACAGTAGCTGCCCTGTCAGTCTCCAAATTCTTGCTCTCTAAGCTGGGCTCCTAGCCCTTCAGAGCTGAATTGATTTACATTTTCCATTCAATGAAATCTTGTCTCCTCCCCATGTCCCCATCTATGAAATTTGTGTCATCTGATTTCTCATTGTCATAGGCAACTTAAATCTTATGCATTTGCTTGCAAACCAAAGGCATCCTATGTATAGGTCACTGTACTCTGATTTTAGAGTTTATTTGCAGCTGCTTTAGACAGCTTGGCTGAGTAAGTCTTTTTGGTAACTTATTGGCTTTTCAAAACTTTTTAAAGGTTTTATTTATTTATTTTTAGAGAGAGGGGAAGGGAGAGAAAAACAGAGAGAGAGAGAGAAACATCAAAGTATCAATGTGTGGTTGCCTCTCATGCACCCCCAGCTGGGGACATGGCTGACAACCAAGGCATGTACCCTGACTGGGAATCGATCTGGCAGCCCTTTGGTTTGCAGGCCAGCACTCAATTCACTGAACCCCACCAGCCAGGGTGGTAACCCATTGATTATATGATCACTTGGTTATGTTCATGAGAGGTACTACCATAATGGGTCAGTGATGCTCTGGGATGTGTATTGTCATCATTGCTTAAGTGACAACTAAATTGTGTCATTGTTTTTTTTTCCCTTCTTACTTTCAGAATTAGAAAGTAATTGGGTTGTACATGCCATTTTCTTGTCTTTCTATTTGGCAGTAATAGACATTAAAGAAATATGAGTGTGGCATCAAAAAAAAATCCACAATGATTCTTCAAAAAGAGATGAAAACAAAAGGAGTATAAAAGTTCCTATTTATTTATTTATTTATTTATTTATGTGTTTATTTTTCTTCTTTTGCAGATTGATACACTGGCTGCAGAATACCCATCAGTAACAAACTACCTCTATATTACCTACAATGGTCAGGTAAGAACTGCCACATTGCCATATCAGAAATCTTCAGATTTAGTAAATGGTCCACATGGGGGAATATAAATTTTGTCTTTATCTAGTGATCCTGGTAATAAAAATGACATCAGGAGGGTCAACTGTGGTAATGTCTTTCTATACTCCTCTTTTATGAACTGCCTTAAGATAATGAAATCAAACAAACGAAAAAGACAAGGACAATGGTTACATGAGCCACACAACTATACCATGTTGTAATAACTATTTAATGAAAAACTATAGAACTTATTTTTTTACAAGTAAGTAGAGCTTTTATAACTTTATACTTAGAGGTTCCCAGACTAATAGAGGAGACCTGTCAACAAAAGGAAGAATGAGAAAGACACAAAGACAGGACACATAGCTTAATAGGAGGGAAGAATAACATAATTTCCACATCTTTTTTTTTCTCTTTCAGGAGCATGATATCAATTTTGATGATCATGGAATGATGGTGCTGGGCTGTGGTCCATATCACATTGGTAAAGTGATAACTTCTATTTACATAGGGCTTTACAGTTTGATTATATAGTGCTTTTCACACATGTTAATTTCAGTGTTCTAAAAACCATGTAAAATAGATGCTGTCGTAATAAATGTTTTGCCAGTTAGGAAACTGAGGTTCAAAGAGATGAGACCCAAACATATGCAGCTATTAAGTGGTGGAAATGGCCTCAAGTGCAGCCTCCAATACAAATTCCATTTCCTTTCATTTCATCATTTTTATCCTCATGAATTAAATGGAGCCTCTCACTGGGGTTGAAGAATGAATTACACTTTGACTTTTTCTCTCCTGGCATTATATTTCCCAAAGATTTCTATTGGCCCAAGGACTTTATACATCAGCCAGGGGTATATTTATAGATACAATCTGACCTAGCATATGATATCTATTGATATCAAATACAAAGAGCTTTTCTCATTGGTGCATAGAGTGTTATATAATTTGATTAAAAGAGTTTCACCAGAAATTGTCTCAAATCACCCTAGATACTTAAAAGTGAATATTTAGTAATGAATCAAGATCTATTACACTTACAAAGTATGCACTTACAGTAAATAGACAATGGTATTTTACAATAAATGTGTTTAACATTTAGCTTCTGTAAGTTATTCTAAAATAGAAATGATAAAATAATAACTTAAGTGTATATAGTCTTTGTTACTTTCAATGTAGTGTATTTTAGCTTTTATAATTAACTAAGTGCTTCAGGATATGCTAGTTTACCAATTTTTGGCCAAATCATAAAGGAGAATAAATGTGTTTAGACCTTCACTACTATAGATTCTTTTGGCTAACTGGCCTGAACGCTGTCGCCAAGACCTACCCTTTTCTTTCCTAGACCTATTTTTCTTCCTCTTCAAATTTTAACTAATTTATGTGACAATTCTGCATCACCCTCGGGCCCAGGGAAGACCAGTTAAGATGATAATCAGATCTATACTTAACTGATAGGGAGAATTAACATGTTACTAAATTTGCATAACTTATTCTGACAACAGTTTTTAGGAGACAAAGTCCTAATGTCAAAGATTAGTACAAATCCCAGAACTTTCAGTTCTCTCGGATCCCAGTAGATGTGATATTTTGAGACATTTAAGACCATTATTACACTTCAAATTACTTCTTAGAAGGTCACTTACTCTGCATGGGATGGTCTTGCCAAGCTTAAAAGGATATACTTGGAAAGGACAGGACTTTCTAATCAATTAAGATATGTCAGAGCTACAAGACACCTCAGGGATCATTGGGGTTAGCCTTCAGACAGCAGGGTAAGTGGAAGGACTGAAACAAGAACTCAAGTATTCTGATCACCAACTTAAATACTTTTGTGTACTGAGGTCAATATGTTTGAATGTCTTTTCAGTAAGTGAGGGCTATTTTTTTTATCATTACAAGTATCTCCCTTTAAAGTTCTATGTGCTTCAAATACAGATATTATCTATTGCAGAACTTAGCAAATGAAACAGGCCCACCTGTCATTGTTGTTTAACTAGTTCCTGATTTTCCTATTATTAACACAGTGTACATGATGGATCTGAAATGTATATTTTGGAGTTTTAAAAATTGAATTGAAAAAGAGGAAAAGGAGAGACAAATAAAGCAAATGTAGCTTTATTTAAGTATTGAAAGGGCATTGGCTTCCTCGGCTTAAACTGACCAGCAATATATTTCTGCTTCTCTTTGTGTTGTAACTTCATGCTTCTCTTATCCCTTTTTCCAATCTCATTGTCTCTGCAGGCAGCAGTGTGGAATTTGATTGGTGTGCTGTCTCCAGTATCCGCACACTGCGTCAGCTTGGCAAGAAGACTGTGGTGGTGAATTGCAACCCTGAGACCGTGAGCACAGACTTTGATGAGTGTGACAAACTGTACTTTGAAGAGTTGTCTTTGGAAAGAATCCTAGACATCTACCAACAGGAGGTAAAAAAAAAAAAAGAAAAAGGAAAAATATAGACACTGCACACTTTATATATGTGTTTTCGTGTATGTAGATTTATATTGCATTCCCCTCAGGAGAAAGAGCTGTCGGCGCCTTCTAGTGTCTCATTTTGTAGTGAAGCTCGAAAAGGAATTACCCCGGCCTTAGATTCTTGAGGCTCTGGCTCCAAGTGATTATTTTACATATAAAAGTCACTTTTTTTTCTAAACATTCTAGCTATACTAAAAACTCTTCTTGGTAACATGTGCCAGACACACATTAATTAGTACAAGACAACCCCAATAAATACTTTGCAGAATGATTGAGCTGGTCATCTGGACATACAATAAGCAGCCTTTCTCTAGTTCATGAGCTGAAGGGAAGGGTAACTTGTTCACAAAGGACCAGCCAATTCTTTGTGCTATCAGATGAAGCCATTAGTCTTTGGTTTAAGATTGATGAGTCCATTCCAAATGATTCTGGTACTTTTACAGTATTTTCCTACAGTTGTTCCTCACTTCCATGCTAATATGAGTGTATCTTCACTGTACATAGGTTACTGTGCATCTGTAGAATGAGTCAAATTGTCTTAAGTTTTAAAAAATAACTACTGGAAAATTTCAGTGTGATGTCCAGAAATTGTCCCTTTTGATGTCATTACAGTTAATTCCTTCTCACAGAAAATCATCCCAATGTGTAAAATTTGGCCACTTAGGAAAAATAATACTGAACTGGACCAATAATAACCTCAATTCTAGTTTTAACTTGAGGACTCATTGACTTGTATAAGTTGCTTAAATTCTCCGCACTTTATCTTTTTTTTTGTTAATGAATTATATGAGTGTAAAAATGTGCTACATACAGGTACCATGAAGGTAACATGTGATTTGTGGTTGAAATTATATTGTAAAGTATAAAGTGAGGTGCTAGAACAATGTCATGGTTTTATTAGTATAAAAAGAAAAGGGGATAAAAAAAGAAAATGGACAAATTTAAGGTGGATGTGTTATCATAGTTGTCTATTTAGATCTGGCTTACTAATCTTTTATTACAACAAAATTGAACCATTAGGCAGAATATGAACAATCTTTAGTTTTCTCTCTGACATGGTTTCTCTAATGATTCCTTAATATTCATTTCAGATGCATAGGTGGGGATCAAAATAAGTGCATTCTACAAGTGTTTCTTGAGCACCTTTTAAATGCCAGGTTTAACAAGATAGAGAGCTCTAAAACCAGGTTTCTACCCTCAAGGCATTAAAATAAAACTAAGATTCATGACATAAATATGTGAAAAATTATATAATTGTTTAAAAATATTAACAAACATTGCAGGCAGTAGCAGCAGGCATTTTACACATAATTAATTATTTCCCCAGGAATTCTTTAAGGAAAGATTAGAAATATCTATGACTGCCTTTGGATATAGTTACACAGTGATATTAATGGATTTCTTTTACTATAACTGAATTCATTGTGCTAGAAAGAAAGAAATTGGCCCTTCTTTGAAGGTAATTGGCAATTAGCGTGCTACTGTATATTGTAAGGTAATTTTAAATGTTGTCTTGGAGTACATAAGAATAATATGCCATTGATGTATTCTCAGGAAATTACACAAATCATACACACATGTACATATATGTGTGTGTGTGCCTCCTTTCATGAGGCTGTTGTGTGTATATCTTCATAGCAACCTCCACAGGCTCCATTGTCTCTCATAAAAAGTATTCCTCAATCTTCAGAAAACTGTCATCTGACCTCAGATGTTCCTAGTGAGGCTGAAGGCACTGAGGCATTCAGTAGTAAAATTGCAGAAAGTTGGAAACACATTTAAACTTACTCAAAAGCACACATTTGAGTCATTTAGAAGGGCAATAGGCTTTTCCAAGGATATAGAGCTACATGAGATGTTAGAGGGTACAACGAGTCTGCTGGTCCAGGTCTCTCGATCTAGTTCAGGACCAAAGTTGTTTCCATGGGATCAAGGGACCACACTAAGGAAACATCAAGGAGCCCCAGCTGGTGTGACTCAGTGGATTGAGTGCTGGCCTGTGAACCCAAGGGTTGCCAGATCAATTCCCAGTCAGGGCACACGCCTGGGTTGCAGGCCAGGTACCCAGTGTGGGGTGCACAGGAGACAACCACACATTGATGTTTTTCTGCCTGTCTTCCTATCTCCCTTCCCCTCTCTAAAAATAAATAAATAAAGTCTTTAGAAAACAAAGAAACATTAAGACGTGAAAACAGTGACATGCCCTGTGAGTAAAGCTGGTTGTTTTGAAGGAAATCCTTGATCGTAGTTTGAGTGAGAGGGGATGCTGTGAATGCTGAAATCTCCTTCCCAGTTGTTGCTATTTTTTTTAAACAGAAAGTATTATGATGATATATACCTTTGGCTGCAGACATTACCTTAGTGACAGGTTGAAAAAGTAGGAAATTTAGCTGGGTGATAAAGATGCAAATAAATTTTGGTAAGAGATCAATGGAACTTTGGGAGTCAGTGGAATTAGTTTAGGCTAAAGATTTTACGTACCTGTGAAACAATATCTGAATTTTTAGAATATTTTGTTTCAATGAGTTACTTGAATCTATTTAGATGTTAAGTGATTATGATGGTGATAACTTAGCTTTGTGAGATACCAGGTCCTCTTCCCTAAGTTCCCTACAAGTTCTGTACTTGGAGTTGGAGCCATTTCCAGATAGAATTCTTCCAGAAAACTGTGCGATATTAACTTTGTCCTACAAACATGCTCTCTTCTACTGGATTCCTTTTGCTGTATGAGCAAAACTTGCCCTACGCCATCACACCACTGCTCTAAACCATTCCTGGGAGGATGATCTGTCTTCCCAGTGATGAACTGTATTTTTGGAGGTCAAATCATGAGAAGAGGGTTTTACCAGTGAAAGATTTCCTACCTACCACTTTTCCAAAGGAATGTTTTAGAAACAGCTTTTCTTGTGTCCTTTAACATGAATCACCTCTGAAACCAGCTGGAAAAACAGCTTAAGATTCAAAGATTTGTTATATTAGTTAGGCACTGCTTTACAGTATGTAGAACTGAGTTTACTGACTTCATGTTTGTTAGATAAGAAATACAAGCAAGTCATTCTACCTTCATCAAGCCTCAGTCTCCTTAGATGTAAAATGGAGAGAGTAGTAACTGCCTCAGAGGGGTATTTAGTAACAATCTTAGTAAATAGTAGAAGTTTATATTTTTATTATTTTTAAAGTTAATTTCTTGAAAAATAAGAATCAGTTTCATGCCACTATTTTGAATACTATTGGTATCTTTATTAATGAAAGTCTTTTAATTCAATTTTAAGCTCCTATTTAGTTCAGTTAACTCCAAATATTGCTCCCTTAATTTTAGAGATTATTTTGAAGTTTTTAACATAAGAGACTTCTGTATACATTTAATTGAGAAATTAAGTTTTTAAGCCTTTAAAATATTAACACTGTTAATAAGCTAAAATAAGCAAATACAAAGATTATTATAAAGGGAACAATCCTTTCTAAAGTTTTTGGAAAATGTGTATCGAATATACAAATGATGATAAAAGCAGCTAAAGTACATTTATAAATATGCAGAACTGTGGATTATTATTTTCAGTACTGTTTACAATGCATTTAAGCACGCAATTGCAGGTGTTTGCTTAGGCAGAACTATAATTTCTATCATCAGAGAGAAATTATATCAGATTTCTATCAGAGAGAAATTACCTTCGTTCCTTTTAAGAGTATTTCAGAATGATTTCAAATAATGATCAAATACATTTGGTACACATCCATTACTTCACAAATTCTAATATTTCATTAGTAGGCCATTAAAGCAAACACGAATTATGTCAAAATCAATGGGCTATCAGATATCAATTTTCTAATATTAACAATAATATAATTTATATACTTGTATAAAACCTTTAATGTTTATTCTTATATCATCTTCATAGTGACCTTATGAAGTAGGCAGGCATTATTGTCCTAACTTTACAGACAAGAATTCTGAGCCTCAGGGGGAGATTGAAAGAGGGTAACCAAGGTGGTAAGGGACTTCCGACTTCAAGTCCAGCTCCCAACATTCCACACTGACCTACCTGCACCACTAGAACACCAGTTCTGAGGAAAACGGATATTTTGTGTTTTGTCTTCTTTTCTACTCTTGAAAGTTTGGCTGCTCCTTACTGGGACATTAAGGTTAAAGATTCCAGGACTGCTTCTAAGGCAAATAGTAAGAAAATAAGACTTCAAGGAAACAGTTACTGGGTCCTGTAGACAGGCGCCAAACCAAAGTAGCAGGAAAGCAGGGAAGATATTAAAATAGGAGGTAGGAGTTAGACTAGACTGGGGTTTAGGGATAGTTAGAGTTTAGACAAGGGAGAGGAGGAAAAGAGAAAGGAAACAATGGCAGAGGAAGGTGAAGTGGTACAGAAAGCTCACCTGTAGGGAGGATGCACAGGGCTGGGGACTGTGGTAGAGTCTACTGCCTGCCGCTAGGGGAAAGGATGCTAGATAAGATTGAAAAGTTTTAATTGTTCTCATGGTAATGAGTTTTTGCTTCATCCTTGAAGTGATGAGCACCTTTAGAGAGCTCTGAGTATAGGAGTTACTTGTGGGATGATTAGTCAGAATGTGAGGGGTGGTATGGAGGGGAACAGGAGAGGTAAATGTTAGAAGGACAGATTGTATCCACTTAGGAAATTACAACAGTAGTCCAAGAATTAGTTAGTTATAGTGTAGAGTACATGATAAAACTATTCAACGGCTTATCTTTCTCTGATTGTTACACATGCAACTGTCACACATTTATATTTCATTGTACAGAAGTCATGCGTGGTAATAATATGTAGTTGTATGGAATCTTACATAGATTTTAGCCTGTAAGTGCCTGGAAATCAGAACTACATCTGTTGATCTCTTTGTGGCACAACTTAATATCATCCATTGAATGGGGAAATGAAACCGTCACAGTCAAGTTAATCATTTTCAGTGAGCTCGTGGAGGCTGTAATAGCACAGTTCTTCACTCACGTGGAAGGTACCCCAGTGGCTGATATTGCACATGTCTTTTTCAGGCATGCAGTGGCTGCATCATATCAGTTGGAGGCCAGATTCCAAACAACCTGGCAGTCCCTCTCTACAAGAATGGGGTTAAGATCATGGGCACGAGCCCTCTGCAGATCGACAGGGCTGAGGACCGCTCCATCTTCTCAGCAGTCTTGGATGAGCTGAAGGTGGCTCAGGCCCCCTGGAAAGCTGTTAACACTTTGGTAAGGAAAGAAATACGTCTGTTTTTAATGTTCTCTTTTGAAGAGTCATAACCTGAATGTTAACTACTGCAGGTGTTAACTGCAGGGCAGATAGAACGCACGGTGCTTAGTGAATTTAAAGTTGCTGTATTTCCATGATTGCAGTTAAATGTTGGTTATAAATTGATAGGAGTATTCTCATTAAGATTCAGACAATGAAATGAAGTTCAATCTTTCTTTGAACTAGATTTAATATTTAGGATTAGAAGCTAGAAATTTTATGCATTGCGGGGCCCAATTTACATGTTAATGGTATCTTTTGAGAGAAAGAATAAAAAGAGTTGGGTTACTACTTGTTGTAATGATACCATTCTGCATTGATACCATTCATTGAATGTTTTCAACTATTCATACATTTCTGATGATGTTGTTTCCATTCATCAGAATGAAGCATTGGAATTTGCGAAGTCTGTAGGCTACCCCTGCTTGCTGAGACCTTCCTACGTTTTGAGGTAATACATTGTTTTCCAAAACAACAATTTAAATATTGGGAGATAGAGACCTACCTGCTATATGTTAATAGCAATAGGTGTTTTTTTTTATGTAGTAATTTGTAAACCCCTTAACAATCCTCAAACCAGCCCAGCCAGACTGAGGACCTATGTACAGTCCTTCAGTTTAATGCTTTTCCATCAGGGTGTCCTACATCTTAGAAGATGCCTTAGGGCATATCCTTGCCAAACAGTGGGAAAATAGTTTTCCATTAGAGAAGAAGATAATTAAAGAAAACCAAGATGTAAAACCAAAACCAAACAAAGAAGGCATCTTGCCCCCGAATCTGTTTTCTAACACTTGGAAATGGCAGCTTATCTTTGGCACCATCCAATGGTGCCTGTAGTTTGAATTTTTGAGTTTTTGAAATCACATTTTTAATAGATGAATTATAATGGTGTGGGGCATGGGCAGTGAAAATCTTTTATATTAAACCTTGAGACTAAGATCTATCATCAAAGGAGAAGGTGTGAATTATCACTTCCTCTCTTCAGATGTTACCACATGTAAGGAGCTACTTCACCGAACAGGGGGATAATAAGAGAAACACAATTTGCTGTGCACAATTTGAAAGTGTAAATGGAATTTGAGATGGGTCCTTTAAAATAATGAAAAATTTCAAATGAGGTGGAAAACTTTCCTTTCATTTAAATGACATTTTGCATAAACCACAGTCTAATAACACTACTCCTTTGAGGTATTATATAAGTTAATGTAAACACGCATATTTAAGTGAGGATAGCAGAAAACAGCTTTAACTATTGCATTTCCTTTCTCATCTTTATCTATATCTTTGTTCTAGTTTCCTATACAACAGATTATCAGCATTATAGGCTTAGGTTTATTGTCTTAAATAAATGAAAAAATTGAGACCTTTTTATGCAGAGCTTCATAACAGAGTAGAAAAGGTAAAATATACCACTTTTTAAAAGGAAGTGAAAAATAATGCCTTTTCCTTATTTATTACCCTCTTTTTATTTCTTCTTCTTTTTTCCTTTTTCCACTTTGAAAGTGTCAAAATGCAGAGTAAATTGATTTTAGATGACTTCTTTTTCAACTATTTAGAAAGAAGGACACAGTTGAGTATGTTTCACTCACATACTTTACATTGTATTTGCAAATGTTACTAAAAAATAATTCTTGGGTAGCCTGGTAGAGGTAGTAGACTGCCCTACTTTGACTGGAACCTATGAGTTAAGATCAGATTTTGGTAATGAACGCTGAAGAGAGTTAGAGGAACTAGGTCCTGGGAGGAATCCTATTAAGGTTCAAGAATTACCTGAAGCAAGTGGAGAGTTAAAATAGTAAATGAGAAAGAACAAGCCGTGGGAAGGTAACATTTCTAGAGCTTCCATGGTTTTCTCAGGGCTTATCATAGGTCTCCACTCCTTCCTCATCCCCAGCTCTGGTGACTTTTTACTTTGGTCAGTTGTCCTGTTGATTAAATGGAATAAAGTCCCAATTTAGAAAAAGATGCCGTCTTACTTAGCCCAAACTAAAACTGGAGGTTGCCTGGAACTGTTCAGAGAAGCAATCAAGTCTAGGATGCTTGACTTCCAAAGTGATAAAGAAACTGACTTATTTTCTGCCCCTTCCTTTCTCAGTGGGTCTGCCATGAATGTGGTATTCTCCGAGGATGAGATGAAAAAATTCCTAGAGGAAGCCACTAGAGTCTCTCAGGTAGTGTCTCCTGTCTTTCTGTTGACATTTACTTCTGTTAATTGCTATTTTATTTCATGTGTTGTTTTCCTTTTCACACATGTTGTTAGGATAGTTTTCCTTTAAAAATTTTTTTTTCTAGCCACTAGTGTCCTACAGGTGGGGATGAAAAAAACTCAAATGCATTTCACTATATTTAGATTCCAGGGTTAGATGAAGAAGAGGAGAATCAGTGTATATTCGATCACAACAAAGATTTATATAACTTTACACTCCTGGAGCCAGGTTGGATGAACATCCTGTCTGATCATGGGTGAGATGCTAGCCAGCCTCAGGGCCGCCCAGCCCTGCTCAGGAACTCTGGTTTTTAATTCTCATCTGCAGAGACTTTGTCTTAGTCAACCTCACCACTTTAACGATAAATCCCTTTGCTCACTTATGGATGTTTTTCATTTTGTTACATCCCATTTTAGTAAACGAAAACATTTATAATTTTGTGGTGGTTCTACAACTACCTTGTACTGCCCCAGCTTTTACTCTTTCCTTCGGTGTTACCCCAACGTGATCCATTTAAGGCTTACCTAGTGGGCTTATTGATCTGCGCACCTTGTACTGGAGTGGATGAAAGTAATGTTTTCCTTTTCAAAGCTAGCTGTGGCTAAAAAGATACACATAGAGAGAAAAAGCACAAGTTAGAGAAAAAGCTTTGATGTTAAGCGAGTGAAATGTGGAGGGAGCTGAGGAGTGGAATCCAAGGCAATTCAAAGGGGAGTAAAGAGCAGGGACCGCTCCTGCACCCATGCAGTGGGACCCCCCTTCTGAGAGATACCTGCTCCCCAAGGACATGTGGGCAGTGAAGAGAGTGGACAAGGATAAAGAGTGAGAAGAGGCAAAGAGTGTTAAAAAAAAAAAGGAAAACCAAGTGAATTTAGAATTCACTTTTGTGTGAAAGTCAGATAATAAAGAGGGAATCTCTCTGACGGGCCAGTTGTGATTAATGTGCCCTGCAGTGAGACACTGGCTGCCCTCGATTTAATTCTCTGCCAACAGGCCTGCCATACTCTTCCTTAGAGGAACCAGCAGCTAGATCTCGCTGGTCTTGTGTGAGTGATGAGGCAGGTACCCTGTCTTTATTTATTTTTTATTTTTGCCTGGAACACTGGATCTCATAGGGGTCCTACCTGAAAGAATATTTTTTTAAATATTTTTTATTCTGCTAGCATATGGGTGGAACCCTTACAGGACAAACGTGTTACAATAGGGATGTCTTAAATAAGTACCTCCTGGTTTAAGTCTCCCCATCAAATTATAGCATAATCGGGTATTCTCAACTCAGAGACTTTAGAGTAAAACCAGCCTCCATCAGTCATTTATCCATTTATGCATTCATTCATATTTAGCACCTGCTATGTAATGACATTATTCTCAGGACTGGGGTACTCTCATCAAAAGATAGATAAGTCTCTGCTCTCATGAAGGACTCTTTTTTGCTAGAAACATCAGCTACTGAGCATTGCAATAGAAAAAATATACATGATGTTGAGGTACAGCGTAAAAGTACTGGAGTCCATTCCCTGGGCTTTTAAAGAAGGGGCTTTTAAATTGACTCAAAATGGTTGGTTCACAGTTAAAAGGTTTACATTGTGGGTGTGAGATGGAGAAAAGACCAGCATTTTGAAGATCTCAGTTTGAGAAAAAGCATGGAGTTCCTAGAAACTAACCAAGAATTCACAATGTGGCTATAAGGCTCCAAACATGGTGGGAAGTCTGATTGGAATCATGGTGGAGAAGTTGACACATGGGAAGCAGATAAAGAAGACCTGGTCAGTCATTGTAATGAATTTGGATTCTAGTCATACTTTCTATTTTAAAAAGGTTGCTCTGCTGTAGTATGGGGAGTGAATTCTGGGGCAAGGCTGAATCATGGAAGGAGGTTGGGGGGCTATTGCTGTAGCTCAGGGTAGAGATGGCAGTGCCTTGGATCAGAGCAATGACAGTACGGTGGAGAGAAACTCATGTGTTCTAGAAATATTGAGGATGCACCTTGAAGGTAATGAGTGAATGGACAGAGGTAGAGGGGCAAAGATGATCATGGGATGATCATCTGTACAACTGGAGAGATGGTGGTACCATTTATGGAAATAGAGACCATTCTAGAAGGGGCATTTTAGAAGGGGAAATTATATGTTTAATTTCTGACCTTTTCGATAGGAGGTGTCTGTGAGGAGTCCAAGTGGACAGGCTTTAAAAGCAGAAGGTTCTATAGATTTGGCATTGAGGATCAAGATCACAGCTAAAGATAGAGATATAAATATAGATTTGGAAAGGAAATAGCATACCGTTTTAACTGAAGCTTTGAGAATGGAAGCAATCGCCAAAGAGAGAATATAGAGGAAAAGAAGCACTTAAGACAGAGAAAAGAGGAACAGTGGCATGTAAGGGTTAAGAGAAGAAAGAACCTGGAAGGAGCCTGAGAAACAAGCGTGAAGGGGTGATTCGTGAAGACCAAAGGAAGAAAGTGTAGGCAACAGTGTATAACATTGCCATAAGACTGAAATGTATTGAGAAGGTTGCTTTCTCGATATAATAAGGGCTATTTCACTAATCTGTTCAGTTGTCCAGGATTGTGGGTGCTGTTGTGCCACTCAAATCAGTTTATCTGTGAGACGGCAAGTGGTGTGGGTTGCTGGTGCCTAGGCCATAGCGGGGAAGAGACACCACGGTCTTGGTGCTCTTCCTTCAACCTCTTCATTCCATCTGGAAAAAGCAAGCAGCGGCCAGGTGGTGGAAGGCATCGCAACTCTGTCAGGAAGGACCTGAGTGTGGGAAGAACTTCAAGAATGATAGGGGGCTGAAATAGCTGAGAAAAGGACATTTTAAGACTAGTAAAGAAAAATGTTTGATTTTGCAGTTGCAAATGCTTTACTTTAAGAGTGGTTTAGGCATTTATTTTCAGGTAAAGGATTTCATTTTTGGCTTAATAAAAATGTATACAAAATGCTAGTTACTTTGTTTCTAAATTCTTTTATTATTCTTATAGAGAGAACTTATATAGGCAATTGTAGTACCTGGAAATGAAAAAGATAAGTGTAGAAAAAGAGCCTGAATCAATAATAGTTTATAATTATTAATAAATATTTGACTCCATAAGGTGTCCATAATTCTGGAAACAGAAAAAGAACCCCATTCTGCCCTCTTTGCAAGGCCCCTCTTTCCTTGAACTCACCTAGAAGTCTATGTTTGACATTTCAAAACTGCTTTTCAATTCACTGAGGACTTAAACTTGGAGAAACACCTTCTGTCTCACTGCAAACAGAAAACAACCTGGATTTGACAAAACAAGTTGGCTGATGAGTTTGTGTAGTGTGTTTAGCATGAAGTTTTTCTTAAAGTATTGCCCTGGCGCACGGCAGATTCAACACGACCAGAGGGTTTCAGCTAAAAGTTCTGCCCTGTTTTCCTTTGTGACAGGAACACCCAGTGGTGCTGACAAAATTTATTGAGGGGGCTCGGGAAGTGGAAATGGATGCCGTGGGCAAAGAGGGAAGAGTAAGTACTTTATCTCCATCCCTCCCATCCCTGTCTTCCCATCAAATATTTCTTTTCTTGGCAGTTTTGAAACATAACAGATTAAAGTTTATGATTTCTACCAAACAGGTTTCTAACAATAATGGACAAGCTGCTTAGTCAAAAAAAAATTCACATGCACTGACAATTTAGTTTGTGTGGCACGGGTATCTTATTTCCTGTGTTTCATACTGTTAGAATTTCTCTTTGATGATATTCAGAATTAATTATCATCCTGCACTCATCGTTCTTTTTGAATTGATTTTCTCTCATTTTCTTTTGTTTGTGGGTTTCCTTTCATGTTCCAGTGGATATTATGAAAACATCCAATACTTTTCTTTCTGAAGTTCCTGATTGAATCCCTAGTTTTTCTTCTCTCTTGATTTCCTAGCCACCTCCTTTTTATTGGGTTAATAAAGGCAAAACCAAACAGAGTAGGGTGGATAATGATAATAACATCAAATTGGCTTACGATATCACATCTCATATTGTTAATGCAGTTAATGCATCCAACTTCAGTGAGAAAAGAAAATGCAAAAAAGGCTTTCCTTCAGTTTGCTCGTCATGTAATCAGACATTTATGCTGTATCTGGAAATACAGGGAGTTAGGTTTTAGGAAGTCCTTGTCATTGTATTTGCTTTAAGGGAATATAAAAGGTTGACTTTCAACTTCTACTTTGCAGATACTTCAAAACACTACTGGAGATGTTAAATATTTTTCTTTCTTTTGTCTTCCACTTTACCAGTTCAAAGTGATGTGTTTTTTTTTAAAATATGCCTATATAGTAATAATGACTTCTTACCACAGAACCATATAATCTAAAGTGGAAGCATTCTTAGAAATCACGAATGATTTCAACCCCACACCCTCCAAAAGATGAGAATTTTTTTTCACAGTATCTCTGGAAGGTGGTCATTTGTGTTTTTTGTTTGTTTGTTTGTTTTGTTTATTCTTTTGGCGATGCAGAACACAAAAATGTTTTAAGATTTTATATATATATTTTTTTGTTTTGGGTTGTTTATTTTTTGGCATCTCACATATTCCTTTTTTTGAACTAAGGTCTGCTTCCCTCAAATTTTCCTTGCTGACCTTCTGACCTCCAGAGCTATAGGGCATAAGTTTAGTTTTTCTACCTTTTCAGTATTTTATCTATTTGAGACTGAGTTATAAAAAAAAGACAAATGTAATCGCACCAGTGTGGAAGTGGGGAATGTAAGTCTGGCTTAGAAAATTTGTATATTTTTTTCAAATTTTGAGCTGGTAAAGCTGGTCTGATTTGGCTCAAGTTGCCAGATAAGCTCTTGCCCTGAGCTTTTCTCAGCCATAGACCAGCGCTCATCGTCCTGGCCTCCCTCTTTCAGAAATGTTCCAGATCGTTCACTTTATTTTTAATGAGTCACACTCAGAAGTAGTACTTCAGAAATGGAAATAGTACTTCAGATATATGATGATATTTCCAGAGCTCGGCTGGGCTACTGCCTCCTCATTTCTAGACACTATAAAAAAATTGGGTGCTTACTGTGCACTAAATATCATGCCAGGCACCATGTATGTGTTCTCTTTTATCCCTACAAACATTCTGAGACAGATGCTATTGTCATTCCCATCTTATCGGAGACCTGGGCTAAGCAGATACAGCATCTTTGCCCAGGTCACAGGACTGAAATGACAAAAGGAGACTGAGATTCAAATGCCACTCTGCTTTAAGTCATCTGTACATCTGATAAGCAAATCTTCTCTGTAGTTTACGCCTTTTACAATCACCCAATTATTCTCTCCACTCTAAGCTTTATCATTTCCCAAAGACATGTGTTATTAACACTCCGATTATAGTGATTGAGACCATAAACTTTAGAATCTGACAGATAAAATTTCAAAATCTGTACCCAGCCACCTGTACAGAAGTTATTTATTCTGACTACAAGAGAACAGTAGTCACCTGTACTGGAGTTATTTATTCTTACGTTACCTTAGTTTCCTTACCTAATAAAGGGAACAAGTGTATTTTCCTTTTGCTTCTCTCTTCTCTCAAATATCAAGTTGAAGAGCTCTTGATCTTTAGATCTCAAGTGTTCTCTCTCGTTCACCTAAGTTATGACATTTACCTAGCTAGACAGTCATCTCTCCCATCTTCTTTTCCTTTACAGTGTCTAAAACCTAAGCTGGAAGGAAGAGATAAAAACATCTCCAGTGCCTTCCAAATGCTTTCATTTTCTCTCTGTTCCTAAATGTCAATATGAGTTGGTTTACTTGTCTTCTTTTCCTATTATCTATACGCATTCTAATCAATGGAGGAGGAAGGTAAGCTGTCAGCCACTCTTGGGTTCCCCTCGAGGCAATCTGTCGCTGCACAGGGAGGCCGGACAAGTCCACGCATGACACTCTTTCTGCTCTTCTCATCGGGGACTTGGCAAAGAAACAGGTCAATGCTCCAGGCATCTGTTATAATCAAAGGGGTGGGCAAGGCTGCAGCTTCATTGAAGTAGGTGCCTGACAACTTCCTGTAATCTTCCTTTGGCCAGGTTATCTCCCATGCCATCTCGGAACACGTGGAAGACGCGGGTGTCCACTCGGGAGATGCAACTCTGATGCTGCCCACACAGACCATCAGCCAAGGCGCCATTGAAAAGGTCATTATTTATAAGTAGAAGTCAACAGGGAAAAAAGCAAAGATAAAAACAGTTTTTAAAGCTAGGTAGCAATGTTGGACATGCTGCTGGTAAAATTTCATTATTACAAGAACTTCCTTGCTCTGAGTCAGCTGGGTATTTTGGAAAAGGTGAAAGATTCATTCATTCTGAAGAGAAACCAGAGTATCGTCTGGGTGTTTTAAAGATAATGATTTCCTTCACTGCCCCTTAGAGCCTGTTTGGTTGTACTCAAGCGCAGTGGCTCTCTGACTTCAGTGTGCTTCATAACCACCCGGGGAGCTTGTTCAAGTACAGATCCCTGGACTCCAGCCCCAGTTTCTGATTCTGTAGTGCTGGGCAGAGTCCCCAAGTTGCCCCCAGAACTCCTGGCTCTGGCTATAGGACACAGAAATTCCTGTATGTGGCACACAGATCCTCCCCACAAGGAGACACCATTTCCTTCTGACCATAATATCGACCCTTGAAGAGACCAGGGCAACAGGAAAACACAGAAAAAAAATCTCTCTGGTCTCTACAATACCATGTAATTTCGGGGCCTGCGCCTCTTAGCAAGTGACCCATTAGATTGATACAGAGTTTGGTCTTCAGTTTCTAGTCTTGAAGCAACTAAACACAAAGGATTCCATTTAACCTTCAAAGTTAGACCAGAATATATCATCATAGGTAGGAGCATTTATTTGCAGAGAAGTAATCTTGTAAAATTATGTTTTCACCCTAGTATCTTGTTGTGAATATTTAGCACATATTATTTTGTTAATAGAAGCCTACTGGTGGCTGCTGTTGTTTCATTATTATTATTGGAAATGGAGCTCTCTGTAAAGATAAATTAAAGAAGTATAAATTTAAGATTTTGTAAATTTTTTGGTTTATATCTAATGAATACTCTTAGCACTATATTATTTATTGTTCTTTTGATCTAGGTGAAGGATGCTACCCGAAAGATTGCAAAGGCTTTTGCCATCTCTGGCCCATTCAATGTCCAGTTTCTTGTCAAAGGAAATGATGTCCTGGTAAGAACATCAAGGTGTTTGAGGGGACACCTTGCTGTGTTAGGTCATGCTGGTTTGTGTCCTTCTAGTAACCTTTACTCTGAACGCAACCATAGAGCAACTGAGGCCCTGTCACTATTAGTAAGTGGGTATGGGCATTTCCCAGTGTGTAACACAGGCCCTTGGAGACACTGGTATGTTAGTCACAGCTTTGTAAAGCACTCTGATCCATTGGAAAGGTCATTGTCTACCATTTGCAGTGTAGGATAGATGGATGCAGTAACTATTATAAAGTAATCTGAACATGTAGAATAGTGATAAATTAAATGCACTGAAGTTTTGCTTCACTGTTTTCTCAGAAAAGAAAGCTGTGACTTATGCCATTTACCAAAAAATAAAAAATGTTAAATTAACTAGGTTAGTCTTAATTAATTTAGTGTCTTTCATTTAACCAGTCAGTAACCACTATTGATCAACAAAGTCATAGGGTATTTAAAAAGATTTATAAAATACAGCCTCAGGTCCCAAAGATCTTCCATTTAGTGAGGACCAAGAACAAGATGAATTCATACATAACCAGAACATAAGTTAGAGTGTAACAGCTGCTAGAAGAATGTGCAAATAAAATGGCATTGGTGTCTTAGAGGAGAGAGAGCGTATCTGCTAGTTTGCATGTGCACGTGTGTGCATGCACATGTGTGCATGAGCCTATGTGTATTTGAGTGTCATTTGTCTGGTTGTCTGGTTTTAAGTAGATTATAAAAGATTTCAAAGAGGATTCCGTAGATTGAGCTGGATCTTAAAGAATGGCTGGAAGGAAGGTAGAGAGGACATTACACATAGAACATCTATGAGAAATTGGCACATTTTAGGAGATAGTGACTAGTTCAGTTTAGCAAGATTATTTTTTTCTAGGGAAAGAGTGCAAGGTGAACTGAAAAGTAAGATTGGGGCCATGAAGGTGGTACAAGATAACACAGAGGCAGAGACAGGAGGATAGATGGCCTTCGAGGACCAGACCTTGGTCTGATGGCCAGTGAAAACTCAATGAAAGCTCTCAGTAAGGATGTGGGATTTTCTAAACTCTACATTAATGCCAGTCTCTCAGTAGTATGAGGCAGTGGAATTGTGGAAAGGGGAAAGGCATATTTCAAAGATACTGACTGAAAGGAAACTAGTTAGCAAATGTACAAGCAGTGGGAGTGCAGGGAGAAGCTGGCAGAGCAAGAGCTGGTCCCCAGTCAATAACAGCTGGAACCCAGCTGGGGGGGAAAATATTAATATTGTTGTCATTAGTCCTCACCATTCTGTCTCTTCTTTGGAATTTTGTTATCTCTGCAGGTGATTGAGTGTAACCTGAGAGCATCACGATCTTTCCCCTTTGTGTCCAAGACCCTTGGGGTAGACTTCATTGATGTGGCCACCAAAGTGATGATTGGAGAGAACTTCGATGAGAAACCCCTTCCAACTTTAGAGCATCCCATCATTCCTGCGGACTATGTTGCAATTAAGGTAACATTTGAAAAAAAATCTGTTAGTCATTTTTGTAAGTTCCAGGGAAGAAGAGCAATTTTTGATCAAAAGAATCTTGATATTTTACGCATCTTCTCGCTAAAGTGCTGGACTAGGAAGTTATGATGTTTTCTTTGAATAATGTAATGCAGGTGCACTTCAGTCAACTTTATGTGAACTACTGTGCATTTCAAAACATCATTTAGAATTGTTTAACTTCAGAACTGACTAGCTGAGTGAATTATAACTACGTGTATGCAGCTGATGGACGATGGTACCGGTTTGGTTGGTAAATTGAAATCATGGCCATATATTGCTAGCACAAGGCTTGAATTGAGCCATTTTTGAAATGTGCCAAGACCTCAAGAATGCATGAATCTTGTAAAAGTCTTTCCTGCTGGTTAAATTCTTACCACCTTGGCCACCATCACTTAGTTCCTACTTTCTTTAGTGGCACAATTTTTCCACTTGAAAAGTTGAGAGAGCAGTTACTGTTCACAGTGATTCTGTGAAAGTGATGAAATTGTGGCACCTTTATGAAGAGTGACTAAGAAAATTAAGTTTTTTTCCACTAATTTCCAATACTGTGTATATATACACATATATATATATATATACACACACACACACACACCAGTATATGTCTAATAATAACTTGTAATAAAGCCACTGAACTTCTCTAGCTGCATCGGTGTGTCCATGCACAGAGTATTTATGACCTGGACAAGCATGAAGATTAGTGAGGTATTATATAAATATATATGAAGTTTTTAGATGAAGCACACATGAGATTAATTTATATTGAGTGATATATTTATGTGACACTTACATATTTTAGATGCCTTTAAAGTTTTCCATTTCTATATGTACTGGTGACCTCAACTATAATTGTGTTACAGCTGAGATTCTGGCTTCTCTTACAGTGGAAGCTTTAAGTTGAAGCTATAAATAAAAAATATTTATTAATCTTACTTAAGTTAATAATTTAGGATGCCTTGGAGTTTATAGTGCACTGAAATAGAATGTCACTTTTTATGTTGGGAGAGGGTGGCATTTTAACCATGGAGACGATGACAGAACATAAATTATTAAAATTTTCAATGGGATATATATATATATACAAAAATCTTTTTGAGACCAACAAGGTCCTGAGAAATGTTTTTCCAACAAAGATTCTGTATATAAATTTCAAATTCATGTTTTTTTATTCAGAGACACGGGTATATATATACACATACACACATGAGAAACAATTTCCCACTAAACAATATGGTTGGATGGATAAATATGCATTTTTCAAAATGCACTGTATCTTCTAGTTTACTTCTTTCCTAGTTATTATTGTACAGGAATCTACTGTTTTCAAATTACTTACATTTAGTCCGTTTTAATATAGCCCTACTGAGGTGAGCGGCTCTCAGCAGATGAGGGTACGGAGAAGCTGGAGTGCAGGAATGTACAATAACTTGACTAAGGTGACCCAGTGAAATGACTCCAAGCTAGAATTCCCATGATACCTTAGGCGGGTGCCAGAATAACAGGAGGAATAGTCTAGACTAGATAAAGGGATATATGCAAGAAGTAAGAATTCGTCTCTTAGTGAGTTGCACTGATAAAAATAAATGAAAAAGAAGTACTCCTATTGATGTTCTAGTTCTTAGGAAAGTTCTGAGCCAAAGTGTTTCCAAGCAGAATGTTTTTCAAAGCTTTTTAAGAGGTGTCAACAACAGTTTCATATCTCAGAAGTACGCTTACAGACAGAAATTTTTGGCAAGGTGGCTTGTTGCAAGTTCAAATGATCAAAACAA
The DNA here is from genome assembly GCF_019186645.2 of Phyllostomus hastatus. NCBI lineage: Eukaryota > Metazoa > Chordata > Mammalia > Chiroptera > Phyllostomidae > Phyllostomus > Phyllostomus hastatus. Next base: position 14,712,616 of record NW_025333583.1, on the reverse strand, counting down.
GAAGAGGAATGTTTCAAAAGCCAACCAAGAAAAAAAAAATGTGTCTGAACTCTGTGTTTGGGTAGACCAATGCCCAGCAGACTTCGTCTGAAATCACTCCAGGAGGGATCTGTGCAGGCCAGATTAGAGACACTGGCCTCCACTGGTCACAGGGGCCCTATTTACAGAAATAATTTGTGATTATTTCACCCGAGTTTTTGGCCAAAAGCTCATGAAATTCTTGGATCAGAGTTTTAAAGCTATATTTCAAGTCAGATGCTTGGACTGAAGAGACTTTTTACATGTCTACCAAAGCCTAAATGAATCGTGTGAAAGACGATTCATTGAACATATTTTTCTCTCTTCGTCCTTTTATACCTTTCTCACACATTTTTCCACCCTGTTTTTGTTTTTTTTGTTTTTTTTTGTTTTTTTTTGACAGGCTCCAATGTTTTCCTGGCCCCGGCTGAGGGACGCTGACCCCATTCTGCGATGTGAGATGGCTTCCACTGGAGAGGTAACTAGTTAATGATCCACGAACACTCTCATTAAATCTACTTTGAAATATATGGTTTTATGGTCTGACTCTAGTAAAGCAAGTTGGCAAGTAGCAAGGGGGACACCAACTTCTGCTATCAGAGTGAGTCTGAAAGGGCTTTCACAATTTTAAGCTAAAGAAAAATCTTTTACTTTTGGGGCCCGCAGTCTAAATTCTCACTTGTAGTTCAACAAGTGACTACAATACTCGTGTTTCTAATTCATGTCCACATTACCCATTACGAATATCTTTTAAATATTTTCTGGGTCTTTCTTTTTATTTTAAAGCTCTCAAGGTCTCTCTACAGTAGAACCCTCCTCCCCCAATTAGATCAGTGGTTTTTTACTAGCAATATGTAAAATGAATGTGTAGCATCACAAAGATCATGAGCCTAAATTTTATGCAACATGAAAATATGTGCAAAATTTCAGACCCACTTTCAATGCAACTTTAACCTCTTGGGGATTATCTAAAACTATAATGGGACTGGCCACTGGATGTCCCTCTTCACTTGTGCTGGCACTCTGGCAGCTGCAGGTTTCTTCAAGAATGTGAAATGCGTTTCTTGTAGAGAGCTGTCAGATTCTAGAAAGTTCCCTACATGTCAGTGTCAGGACATTTTATGAATCACCTAGCCCTTGACAGACTTACCAGGTACAGCCTTCAATTCTCATCCATGCATGTCGGGGCATCAGCATCAGACTGTGAGGCATCATCATTTCCTCTCGGTATTAAGAAAAACCTGAAAGGGGAAAATGTTTAATTCCAATAAATATAGAATGCTGTACATGGTTGCCTGGGTATAAGCAAGGTCTGTTGTGAGAAGCCAAGTGAGACAAGAAGGCGGGCTGTGAGGAATAAATGGCTATCTTGTTTGTGTCTGGACTGATGATGTCATCCCCTTGGCTCCTTTGCTGCTTCTTTAAATTTAATAGGTGAGGAACCCACCTTTAAAGTGAGGGTTCTCCACTACGTTTCTGGGCTGTCTGAAGGATGCTCTCTTCAGGTTTACCTTGAACTCAGGGTCACTCAGTGCGGGGCTGTTTTCAGCGGGTCCAGGGTTGAGATCAGGGAGAGGTCTGTTTTCCTTCATGCTGTTTGCTCCAGTGTGGCGAATCTATTTGCAGTTCCTAAGTCCATTCTGCCTCCAGACATACATTATTGGAGTTGTTGAAATACGGAAACATGATAAAATTAGAAATCCGCCTCCCCCTTTTTTGTGTCTATCTCAGAAATATAAAAGGAGATCATTCTTCTTCCAGTATTAGAGTCGTATTTTCAAGTGTCTCTTAAGTGTGTTGTTACAAGGTCTATTGTATAACTGAAATCAGAATAATAATTCTATCTTAGTGAAATGTCAGTTAAGCTTCAAAAAGACATTCTCAGTGTTTAAATGGTTTATTGTGGGGTTGAATATACCTTTTGGTCCTGGGCTAGGTTAGGGGCATTTTATTCTCTTAGTGGTGAAGGGGGGCGGGTGTTAGCCTTGATTTACACTCGCGCATATCTGACTACTTTCTATGTTTTCTGTAGAAAACTGCCAAAACCTCCTATGCGTTGTTGTATCTTTACTTACAATGGGGTGGCCTGGGTTCTTTCTTTTGAATTTGGGTCCCATTAAGTTAGTTGGCCACACCTTTACCAAAGGATCCATTCACTGTGGAGTATACAAGGTGTGGCAAAAGTAGGTTGACAGTTGTTTATATGGAAAATAATACAGTAATTAATAAATAGTAATACAAGAATAAATTGTGTTTTGTGTACTCACAACTGTCAACCTTTTTTTGCCCCACTCTGTATATGGGTGGTCAACTGAAGGTCAAAGTGATGAGAACTTTCCTTTCATAGTAAGGGAGTCACTTGCTTAAGGAATAAGGCTACTATAATGCTAGTTCTGTCCCCGTGCCAGGTGATGACATGCATGGCAGAGTCCACTCCCATCATGCTCTCATGGACCACTTGCTCTATGGTTATGCTGGCCACGTGACTTGTAGTTATACTGCAGCACAATAGCCCTAGATGAAGCCTCTATATAGCGTGGCATTATATGTTAGTTTAAAATTATTATTTTTTTTCTTATGGCTGCGGGATTTGGGGCTAGTAGCATGGTATTTAGGTTCATTTTATGAAAATGATTTTTAAAAAAGCAAACTCCTTTGAGATTTTTGTGGACTTATTGAATTGCTCGGAAGGCTTTCTTCTCAGCTGCATGAAATAACTCTGAATCAATTGATTAGCAGTTATGCGTTTGTGCTACTGACCTGTGAATTCATGCACTGTTGCATAGCATACAGAACATACACTGTTATTTAAACATTGTCATATTAACATTTGGTAACTCACCACATTATGAACCAGAAGCTGTGATTTGCATCCAAATAACTCACAGTAGAATCCAGTTATGTTGTTCCATGGAGTGCTGTTGGATAGGGAAAGAATTGCTTATTCATTCATTATACTTAATTAAAAACATAAGATACATCTGCCCTGGCCAGCCTTTTCATCTCTGGATTCAGAATGCATGGGCAACTCAAAATCTACAAAAGAGTCTGTGAGTAAAGTGCTTTCCATTTGTAGTGGTTTTTTTTTTTTGTAAAGATGGTTGACTATTATTTGCTTTCTTTTCTTTTTTTAAATTTATTCTAAACAGGTGGCCTGCTTTGGTGAAGGTATTCACACAGCTTTCCTGAAGGCAATGCTTTCCACGGGATTTAAGATACCCCAGAAAGGCATCCTGATTGGAATCCAGGTATGTGGTGTGTGGTTATGTGCATGCCTGTGGTCACTTGCTGGGAGTGGCTGGGGGAAGGGACCTTAATTGCAATCTAGAAGAGGGAGATTTGTTTTAAGTTTCTCTAAAGAAAAAAGCAACTCATACAAAGAATGGCCATTTGTTCTCTATGTGTTCCCTGATTTGCCTTTTTCTATTGCAATAGCCAACACAAATAAGTGAATAACTAAAACAGACAGAAAGAAAAAGTCTCTGGTGGAAGGATATTTGTTCTGAGAGGTATTTAGGGTGCCTTATAAAGGAATCTCTTTTATTCTTTGGTTACATCTTTTCCATATGTTTTGCTCTTAGTTCTTGCTCCTTAGCCCTGAGCATAGGCTTTCTGTGAAGTTGGGTCTCGCCTCTTCTTTCTCTCTGTCTCTGTGTGTGTCTGTGTCTATCTCTGTCTCTTTACTTTCCCTGTTTCCAGCTCATCTATGTCTACAGTGTCCATTCTCCTGTCTATAACAATCACCTTTAGATCTTAGACTGCAGCAAGCTCATATTTCCAACCATTTGCCAGGCACCTGTATCTGAAGTCTCAAACACAAGGCATCTCCCAGACTGAAGTCCTATTACCCTCATCCTGACCCTTGCTCCCTCCTTTCTTACATTCATTCATTCGCATTTCAATTTTTACTAAATGTGAAAGGTTAAAAGTTGAAGAAGACGTGGGCATTGTTTGAAAAATTTTCTGAGCTTAAAGGGCAGGAACTTAATGGTCCTAAGAAAGTCAGCATATCCCACAGTACACTATGGAGGTTCTCGAAATATTATTTGGTAAGCATGGTGCAATAATTATAAGTAAATATCTTCATATAATGAAAAGGATATTATTGGTTTATTATTTCAAGTCAAATACAAATCTTAGTGCAAAACAGTAGACAGAAAGTTACTGTACTTTTGGAACAATTATTGCAAGAATGTAAAAACTGTTCTGTTTATAAATTTCCCCCCAAAATGCTGGATGTTTCCAAAGGGTCATTCACTTTCTTTTGACATTAGTAATTCTCAGATCTTTGAAAACAATAGATGGTCTTATATATCACCCCTGTCGTACTTTTAATAAGCTCAGACCCTGCATGGTTACATAAAAATTATTAAAATGTAATTAGAACAGTATCAGGTATTCTCAAGCCAGTAGGTGATTATTACACACACCATCCCATTAGGGTGTCTTAATATCCGCAAATTAGACCCTGGAGACTGGATGGGTTGTGCTTTGGTGAACTTTCTGCAAAGAGTAACTTGGGATTTTGCTTTATAAAGGTGCCAAAAGGGTGATGGCGAGCACTTAGAGCAGAGACTAACAAGACGACTTGCAATTGCAAAGCTTAATGGCAGTTTAGAGACACATCACACCATGTGAGAGACTCATTACATTATAAATGGGCACTAAGTATTATTAAGTTGCAAGTATGAGAGTATTTGCCCAACTTCCAGTCATGGCTTAAAGTTTAATGTGAGACCTGGGGGCATTCAGAGGAGACCATGCCCTTAATCCCCATCTTCACAACTAATCATATAGTGCTAACATTTTAAAATACCAGTTTAAAAAGGCAGTGATGTATAAAATTGGGGCTTGTTTGGTTTCAGTGCTGCAGGGGAATGTAAGGCAAAAATTAATTTGATCTCTATGAAGTATTTGTGAACAGAATTTTTGCTTTGCAGGAAAAAATGGGGGTGGTGGTAGAGTAAAAAGGGGTCTTCTTAAGGAAGGGGTTATGTCCACAGAGCTTCCGCATTTCCATGTGCTCTTTTTAAAAGAAATAGTAGCTATGTGAGTTATTGCAAAGAACTTTCTCCTGTGCATGAATGCATAATGGTAGGGATTTAAATATATATGTATTTTAACTCCCAAGGCAAAAAAAATATTTAAAGAAATGTTTAATAAAATTATATTTAATACAATATTTGCAGCTGTGATACATTTGGTCAGTGTGACTCTGAGTCTTCAGAGATATACAAGAACCATTTTCTTATATGGGAGGCAAGGAAAAGCTGCCAGCACCAACAGTTAACGTATAGTCTCTCCATTACTATATGAAGGGCTTGCATTGGTAGTGATTTTAAAGTATGTAGTCAGAAATTTAACTGAGCACTGTGACAGAATACACTAACTAGAGAGTTCCTAGCTATAAAAGTCACCAGCATCTTCTTAGATGGAATGGGACCCAAATCTAATTGCACCATTTTACCCAAACTTCGTAGCAATTGTGGACAAAGTTGTTAGGGTTCCATATCTCAGGATACATTGTGTTTTTAAAAAATGATTTTATTTCACATGATTTCAGTAGGTCAGAAAAATTCATATAGACTCATTTGAATATATAAAGTCAGAACTTAAAAAAAAACCTAAGATAGCTCTGCTAATATGTCAATGGGGGTTAGGGCCAGTAAGTACAAGGAAAGGGATTTAGTTGAGTTATGTAATGAAGTTCTAGGAAAGAGCGTCTACGATGCATTTTGATACATTAAGATAATCATTGACTCAGCGCATGTGTTGACTTCACTCACAGGGGAGCATTGGCAGCCAGCATGGTTGCGGTTAATTTGCTTATTATTCCTTCATGTATAAATGGGGGAGGATGGTCAATATCTATCCCATTTATTTGAGGGAAAGGCCTTCTTAGCTCTTCATCTCCCCACCTGTCTGCTATGAGTAGAAGGATTTAGTTGAAGATACCTCAATTCATTATTAATATTCTATGATAGGTTGTAAGAGAAAAATTGGGAAAAGAGAACTACAGAGAAGAGATAAAAGTAACTCTGAGCCAGGAAACATTTTTCTTATTGTTGATGGCTTAACGGGTACTTTAAATATTAATTACTGCTAGCAAATATCAGCCACCTCAAAACATTCAGTAAATACTTTGTATTTGGGGGGGGACAGGTGTGCACTCATTGGTTTAATTGCAGTCTTCTTAAATTTTTAGTTCTTTTCCTCACTCTAATCCTTTATACACACAGACCCTCTGTGTCTGCCCTCCCAGGTTACATGCATCCTATGAGTCAAATTACCTAGGACATTTGAAATATTTGTAACCTCAACTTGGTGTAACTAGGACTTCGGGGAAAAATTAGGATTTAGATTTTTGTCAAGGGATTTTTGTCAGCTTAACTATTACATGTAAGGTATCTCTACCCAGAAGCTTATATAGGCATGGATCCTAATACAAAAAAGCGCAGTGCAGGTTTATAGAGGAACAAAAGCATCTTTGAGTCTCTTGCAAGTTTCCAGCTTCCTTTCATCTCACCAGATTTTTTTTCTTTTCTTTCTTTCTTTTTTTTGGTGCTATGAGCAGGCAATCTACCTCATTTGAAGTTTTCTGGAACACCATTTAACAATAAATGATTTACTCTAGAGCAGATTGAGAGCACTGGCTATTTGCTCCCCTCTGACTGGGCTATTCAGGGCTGTGTGTGGAGAGGCTCGCGCAGTCCTGACATCTGTGCTTCGGTGAGGCTCAGAAACACAAGCGTTTTATTTGAAAAGGACACCTCCAAGGGACTTGAGTAACCTTCTATCTTCCATACAGAATTATTCGGAACAACCATAGAGTTGTCAATCCAGACGTCCCTGTATTACCTTGACTTTTCCATTCTGTAACCAGAAGCTGGAGTAAAGTGAAAATGGTCATTGGAGGAAATAGATAGATAGATAGATAGATAGTTAGATAGATAGATATTTTATTTTTAAAGGGCTTCTTTCTTATAAACATTTTCCAGGAAATAAATCGGCTTGTACTTTTCACCTCTAGTTACAAATGGTTTCTTACCCAGGTATTTTCAATCAGCTATTAAATCTAAGGCTGCTCAGATGCAAGCTGACAGCTGTAATTTCTTTCTGTAGAGAGGCCGTTTTATGTGTCACAAGTGTTCAATACATGTTTGATAGAAGTGTATAATGTGCTATGAAAGCCTACGCCCTGGACCAGGAGGCGGAGTGGCTCCCCAGCGGGGTGCTGCCGATACTGTCGTGTAGGATATTTATCTTTTCCACTTGGGGGGCAGCACTAACACAGCTCCATAACGAGGTGCTGACTGTGGTCTGCAGGTATGGGAGGACTTGCTGACTTATTTTACTTTAAAATGGTGAAGTAGAAAAATGACATTCTAGGGCTCCTCCCTGAACATTTTTCATTGTGTCTTTGGCCAAGGTCAGTGCATCTTCACCTCAAATTATCAACTTCACCTCAAATTATCAAAGGAGAGAAAGATGGTTCCCCTCTCCCCTGTTCCCTCCTCTTCCTAGACTTGAGTGGGTGTCCAAATCGCCAGGAGGGTTTGCCGAAGTGCAGATGACTGGGATTCCCTCAGAGTGCCTGATTCTATAGATCTGGGGTAGGGCCCAAATTTCCCTATTGGGAACAAAGTTCCAGGTGAGGCCTAGTTTCCAAGGGACCGCATTTTGAGAATCACTGTACTTGAGAAAGGGTATTTTAGAACACCGTTTCAATATTATGCCATCATATGGCCACCTATTATAAGTGACTTCTTGGTAGAGGAAAATGCAAGGGATTGACAGTAGTTTGTTCGGTTCATGATTAATCTCTTAATCAGCCAGTGAGTGCTCATTGGACCTTTGTATGTTGAGCCTTCTACTGTGCTTTGGTGCTGACTGAAGTCCGTTCTTTGTTCAGCAGAAGGTCTAAGCAAAGTAGTTTAGACCAGTAAACAATGTAGTGTTCCAAAACCCAGAAGTTCATTTCATTCATATTTGCCATGTTTCAAGGAACTTAAAATATGCAGAACACCTAAAATGCCATCTAATTTAGTCCATTGCTTTCCAAGCAGAATCAAACTTGAAAAAAGAATTGTCCTATTTTTCTGCCTTACCTGTTTTTTTATTGTTCTGTTACAGTTATCCCAATTTCTCCCCCATTGCTCTCCCCACCCCGCCCACCCCCGACTCCCACAGTCAGTCCCTGCCCTGTTCTCCATGTGCATGGGTCCTCTAAACATGTTCCTGAACTACAGCCTTCCCCTTCTTTCCCATTTTCCCCTACCCGCCCCCTCTGGTCACCGCCAGTTTGTTCTTTATTTCCATGCCTCTGATGCTCTTTTGCTTTATTTTGTTTATCAGGTTCCACTTACAGGTGAGGTCATATGGTACTTGTCTTTCGTCTCCTGGTTTATTTCACTTAAGAGACGGTCGCATTAGCTCATTAAATTGCCCTAACATCGCCAAGCTACTCTTTAATTGTATACTTATTTATAATTTTTTTGTGCGTGTCTAGCCATAAGCTTCTTACAGCTAAGCCCATTTCTTCCGTTTTGGCCCAAGGTAGAAATGGCAAGCTCCTTTTCTGGGCACGGTTACAACCTGTGTTCCAGAAGACTGTCATGAATAAGCCCTGAGTCTGTCTTAACTGAGATTTATCCATTGGCGTTTATCTTCTCTATTTGCCAATAGTTTCCTCTCACAAAACTGCTGTTCTGGGACTGAGAGGGCCAGAGTCTGAAAGAATTCTATATTTGAACATGGGCTTTGGGGTCTTTTCCTAGGATTTAGATCTGTCCTCAGAACGCCTATGAAAGCAAACATTAGGAGGTTTTATGGGCTGGCCATTATCAAAATTGGACAAGGATCTCGATACGATTTGTTATCACCATTTGTAGTTTCTCTAAAATTCTGAGATAAGATCATATCCATGACTTTTCCAACCATTACAAATATAGTTCCTAAATTGATTACAAAACATTTCCTAAAGTAGCCAAATTATGTCATCTGAGTATAAACTTCTTACAAGGAAAAACAGCCAAAGTGCTCTCATTTAAAGCAGAACGGATTTTTATTTGAACTTTGAATGATTTTGCACATTCTGTTTAGCTCAGTTACTCATATATGCTCATGCTAATGAGCTAAGGTCACGGGCTGACCTTAGGGGAGGCCTCTTAGTGTTGTCTTGCACTCTGACTACTCTCCTGCAAGTACTGGCTTTTGGCCCCAGGGAGGAGGTATGTTCAGAACTGGGGGACCCTGATGGCGATGGGCCGGAATCCAGGGAGGGCGGGACCTGGGAACCAGATGGGGCAACCGGGGCTCTAGAAGGTCATGGCAATGGACTCAGAAAAAATCTGAACAGCGAGATGCAGTGTTAGGGAAGCCTGTGCAGAAGTGAAATCTGTGTGAGGTGGAAGCTGGTTTGTATTGAAGTGTGACAACAGCCCATGGAGAAACCCAGGCATGAACACTAAGGTGCAGGGGCAGGAATGTAGTCCCCGGGAGGAAAAAATCAAAACCAATTGTTTGAAGAACAATAATAATATTTAATGAGAACTGTTAACGGGCAAGTAATTATTCTAAGTCAGTCTTCTAACACTTAAACAGTTCTTATTTTAGATTCATTCAGTAAGTTGTGGGGGTTAAAAAAATGACTTTTTCCCCCTCTCACCTTTGTGTTTTTCTAACTAGGCTAGTAGTCAAGTTAGCAGAGACAGTAACAGGAGAAAATGTACAATGTTTATTACAGATGCCCATGCCGGGGGTGTCGTAAAATGAGGCCTGAGACACACTGGGCAGCTGAGATTTATATGCCAACATAGAGAAAGGAGAAATAGGCCATTTATAGGTAGCTGTGGAGCAGCCTAACATACAGAGCAAACAAGTTCTTGCTAGGCAACTCAGAAACATTGTAACAACAGGAGGGAGGTGGGATAGAGTGGGAGGCGGAGATGCAGCTACCAGGCCTTTCCCTGGAGCCTTCCTATCTGATGTTAAGGAGACTATGTTAAGATTCCCTTTTCAAAGCAAGCCTTTCCATCTGAATCTTTTAGGCTGGAAGAGGGGAAGGTCAAAGGTTCTTTATGAATCTTTTGTTTCTTATTAACTGGCTTAAAATCAATATCCCAAAAAGGCACTGTTTGGTGGGGAGCCAACTTGGGTCCTCTTCAGAGTACTCATAAGGACTCCGCAATGTGGATACTGTTATTATTCATGGTTAGTAAGTGGGGAAAGAACAGGCAGAGGTTAAGTAAGTTGCTCAAGGTGGCAGTTTATCACGGAGCCGCAAGAAGGAGATGCATTGTTATTCTCATTACCATTTTAAAAATGAAGAAGCGGAAGCTCAAAGACATGAACTGTTCTGAGTAACTATGAATGGTAAAGCCAGGATTCGAAGTGCAGCTTGTGACTCCGGACCCTATTCTTTTACTCTTTGCCTTACGCAGGGGTGTCCAACCTGTGACCCGCAGGCCACAGGACATGGCCCAGGATGGCTATGAATGCGGCCCGACACAAAATTGTAAATTTACTTAAAACATGATGAGGTTTTTTTTGTCATTACATGTCACAGTGTATTTAATGTGTGGTCTGAGACACCTCTTCTTCCAGTGTGGCCTAGAGACACCAAAAGATTGGGCACCCCTGCTAGAGTCAATGCGAAAGTGAGCTCCAAATGATTGACTTATTGCAGGGCACTGCACGGGAGCTCCCAGGACAGGGCCCAGTTACTGAAGGGTGGTACAAAGTTTGAATTCGGCAATTAGACGAGGCTGACAGATGTCAGCAAGACATCCAGCAAGGCAGGCTTGGCATTGAGCTGCTAACCCAGGAGCCTTTAAACACTTCCTGAGTAGGAAATGGATCCATGAAGAACCGGGGTCTGTCTGCATCCACGGGCAGAGACTACGTGGATCAAACAGGGACTGAAGGGATTTGAGGGCGAGGTAAAAAGTAAGAGAGCAGAGATTAGGACAATGTAGATGGAATTTTATCTATATTGGAAAATAAGTAAGAACTCACACTCATTACAGAAGGATAAAGGATAAAACTTGTCACCTTTAAATATGAAACATCTGGCAACATAGGGCATTGCCTTTTATGCTGTTGTGAGAGAATACTATATTGCATATGACTAAATGAAGGGCATGTATATCCAGAAAGTGAATTTTATTAAATTCCTCTAATTTCAGCAATCATTCCGTCCACAATTCCTGGGTGTGGCTGAACAATTACACAATGAAGGTTTCAAGGTATGTGATATATTTTTTTTTTACAAGTTGTTTTCTGTCAGCATTGGGCTCCATCCATGTACTGAAAAATCATAGGGAATCAAATAGCTCAAAATATATCCTAACTTGATTGTTTCAAATGTCCAGTGGAATAAACTAATTAGAAAGGCCAGTTTTAAGTTTCAATACAGTTATCACAAACTTAGATATTAGCTTACACAGAATTGCAACAAAGTTGCAGTGCATTTCCATATATTTTCCCTTTCCCTTTTTCTGTTTCAATATGTAGTCATAGTTTTCAGCTGCTACAGTTACAAGTGTAACTCCTTTGCTATGAAGACATTCACACGAAGCCTGGTTTAGTAGCTCCCAAGGCCTGGGGGTGAGGTGGTGGGGTGGGGACTGAAGTGGTGGGCTTTGTTGACCTAATAACAGTGAATAATCAGCCATGCCTATATTTTTTATTTTTCGCCTTTATAAAAGCAGTTACAATTGAGGTTTTACATTTTTGATCACTGCAGATACTTTTTAAATGTTTGAAGTGCCAATTACTCTGGACACTGAGTCCAAATCTCTATTTACAGCATCACATTGGTTCTCATATTCACCAGCTTCTTCTGTGTTCTGTTTGAAATGACACGTGTGTCCCAGTGTGACAGTGGGCTTCTTTGCTTCGGGAAAGCCTTCTCTGCAATACAGCAAACTGACTTTTCCATTTGCATGCAGCTCTTTGCCACTGAAGCCACGTCAGACTGGCTCAATGCCAACAACGTCCCTGCCACGCCCGTGGCTTGGCCATCTCAGGAAGGACAGAATCCCAGCCTCTCTTCCATCAGAAAGTAAGAACGGGACAGAGTTGTCTGAGATAACAAAACACAGGATTAACTTTGGAACCATTGCAATATGAGTACTCTGAATACTCCACCTTCCCCTCTTGCATGTCTTCCAAACATTCTCTTGGTCAACTAATTTAAAATGAGAAATTTGTGGATGATAGTAAAGTTTCATTCTCATGAACTTTGCTATTACTATGAACACACAATGCCATATGTGTGCATGGATATATATAGCATCTTTCAAAATAGTTCCTCATAAGGATGCTTTCCTTGGCAGATACCATGATCTTAGTGAAGAGAATCAAGGGCATGAAGACTGTAATGCAGAACTTTATATTTGACGTCAAAATAGTATATATATATATATATATATATATATATATATATATATATATATACACCAAGTGTAAGTTTGTCTAGCTGTCTTTCACTGAGGAAATGCATCAACGAATCAGTCAATCTATTGAACACTTGGTACCTGCAAGAGACTGTGATGGGAGCTATAATCACATCTTTCGTTGGATTACTTAAAGTGCTATTCTTTGCTCAGGTTGAGCACTATGCCTTAGGCTATGTCAACATTAGATTTGTAAGACATAGTATCTCGCACGCTATGTGGGACTTTGGCAACACCGTTATATAAACACAGAACTACCTAGTATAGGTAGACCATTCTCATTTGCTCCAGGATATTACAGCTCATTGAATGGCTAAGCAATACCAAGTTCTATGCAATATACTGTTTGTTAGAGCTCCTAAGAAGGTAACCTATAAATTATGATCAAATTAATAAAAGAAGGGCAAATTTTTCAGACCTTAGTAGACTTCCTGTGATGTTATAAGCCCTCGCTTAGAGCTTTGTAAAACAATAATTAGCATTACTTCATGCTTTTGACATTTAAATGTCTCCTGTGTGTGTAGCAGCCTGGCAGCAGAATGTGAAATGGTTTAACTCAAAATCAGGTGACCTGCATTTTCATTCCATCATCTGAGATGCTCTGGCAGGCAGGCGGTGAGGTAAAGTTAATCTGGAAGCGGATATAGGGGCTGGACAGGACTTAATGCTGGAGGAATCACCTCCTTATAAAACAAGTAAATATCTGTCAAATGACCAATTTTTACTATGGATAGATGGCATTTTCAAGAGAAAACTTTTAATTAGTTAGACTTTCACCAGAATTCCTACAGGAACACAATTAAAAATTTTAACCCCCAAATAGGGTAATTGGAACATTGACTTAGAGGAGAACAAATGACAGCTAAGCCGTTGACTCAAAGGGCTAAGAGTAATTTATGCTAGTATTTTAGAAACTAATTATAAAATATGCATGGTCACCTGCGAGCTTTTGTTTGCTTTGTTTATTCCTCCAGGCTGATTAGAGACGGCAGCATTGACCTGGTGATTAACCTTCCGAACAACAACACCAAGTATGTCCATGACAACTACGTGATTCGGAGGACAGCGGTTGACAGCGGAATCGCTCTCCTCACTAATTTCCAGGTATGTTCTTTTTCGCAAATACAGGCCGCAGGAGGATTTTTATTTCTGTGCCTTCCTTAAGAGTGTTCATCGACCTATGCGCATCCCTCCCCTCCTCTTTTTGTAACATGCAGAAAGGAGAAGGATTTCTAAGTGGAAGCTAAAACGATGATGCTATTATGGGAGGTCAGGGCCTAGCTGAGACAGGTGGTGATCAAGCCATTGAGGCAATCAGAAGGCAGGCATCACCATGGCTCTCTCATGACCCATCCAAGTGTCCTTTAAATCAAAAGTGTGGTGTGGCATGGGATAAAGACACAGACTTTTATTCCATTTTTTCTAACTGAAAGTCACTGCCTGCAGGCACAAGGTTAATGATAATGGAAGATACTGGTATAGCGCAAGCACTTGCTCAGTTCACAGACCATGATAGTGTGAGGCATGGTCAGCTCCACTGGGACATGACGCGCCAAGTTCTTTATCACGGAGGGTGGGGTGGGAATTTTTCTTCAAGACTCATTAACTTTCTGCCCATCATATATTTTCCCTGAGTCAGTCTTAATCCCTATTCAGGGGGTGGGAAGTGGGGGTGTGGGATAGCCTTATTCATGGTGAGGCCTGAGAAATAGCAGAAAGTCCCCGTGAAATCAAAGGTTTTGTTCCTTTTATCCCACGCTCCTTTGAAAATCGGGAGCAGAAACTGTGACTCTTCAGTCCTGCTTCATGAAACATTCACTTTCATATCCTCTGGGTTGCTAAGATTCCTACTCTTACATTTTCAGGTGACCAAGCTTTTTGCTGAAGCTGTGAGGAAATCACGCACCGTGGACTCCAAGAGTCTTTTCCACTACAGGCAGTCCAGGGCTGGGAAAGCAGCGTAACATCCTGGACCCGGCTCCATTCCTACACCAACCTAAGCCACCTGTTACCCCGAGGAACTGATTCCCAATTTCCTTTCCCAAAGATGAATATTGATACCAAACTTTATTTCAGTTGACTCAGTTATGACTTAATGTTCTTCTCCTTCACCATTTAATTGTCAGTCACTTTTCAAAAACCTTATAGAGTGTCCTTCCTAGTGACTTGTCCTTCATGAGAATGCATCTTTTTACTAGTACCTTACTTTTGGTGGGCTGAGCTTCCCTACATGCTTACTTGCAGCTAACATTTTACGGTGCTGATTCACGGTAATCAAGGTAGAAAAAGTCTCTGCTCTATCTTCTGAACTCTTTCTATATATACTTCACAGACACTGTTGTCATTGTTTTTAAACAGCATCTGCCACACTCGGGACACTCTAACCAGGCAGACTACTATCCAGATTTGTGAAAATGAATTTTGGATTTAATTTATGAAGCCCTTCACCATGATGTTTGTTTATTGCTCCTTTTTAATAATCATTCTATCTGGCTCATCCAGGAATACCATTACTTCTTCCCACACTACTGAACTGGAGAAGTGTGACGGAGGTCTTTAAAAAATGGATTTCTTTGCAGGGCAGTCGTTTGCAGTTTTGTGTTTTGAAGTATGTCAGCAGAGGGTGGATACCGCTGACGTAGTTTTATTTCTGTTGTTTGGATTTTTAACCTGAGCCAACTGAAATCTTCAGATTTATGGCATCTCCCCACCTCCCCCTACTTCTTGCCAATTTTTGATACACTTGGGAGCTACATTCAACCTGTCTGGCTTATGGATTCTGATGATGTACTGAGGCCCACATTGCACTGGGACTTCCACACGTTTTAAGCACAAGGTCCCCATCCCCTCTGCATACATGGAAAGTCCATCCTTTTCAAGGCAGCCTTTGTATCTTTAAACTTTTTGTGTTATTACAAGTGCTCTAATTGTGAACTTTTAAATAAAATACTGTTAAGAGTCACCGTCATTGTATTCTTGCATTCATTTATTTGTTTTATGTTGATAGATAAAATTAGTTCACCTCTCTGATGAAACAAGGTTTGGAGCCAGAATGATATCACTTTTATTTCTTATACAAAGACATAGGGTATAGTAAATTAATATTAAAAATAATTAAGCCTAGACTGTTGCATCTTTTTTCTTGTTTCCCTCTTGTTTATGTGTCTCTTAAAAATTGTATTATGTGGTTATATGGTTATACACTGCCTTTGATCCAGACACTGTCAAATATACAGTCACAACCACGTGCTGACTAAAGATTGTCACACATATATAACGAGCACTTAACCAAATATCTGGCATAATATGGAGAAAAGTACTTAGACCCAATCAGGGGATGATTCATACTGTCTGGGGGAGACAGTGCTGATTGCCACAGTGATGTCATATCCCAGAAATACCACCTAAATGTGGCTTTGTGGAGGAACTAAGCTCATGATGACATCATAGCTTATACCCCTTCCCTCTCAGTCCACGATCCAGATTTTACCACTTGACATAGACCTGGAGGAAGGCTTTTTAAATTCAATTTCCTCTTCTCTCCTGCTTCTTATCACTGTGAGATCATGATTTATTCCCTGAAACATTATAATAATATATTTCCTGATCATTCCTTTATTTACCTGAAATATTTAATAAGTTTCTGCAATATTCAGTGGGGGATAAACCAGGACCCCTTCTATTCCTATTATTCTAGTACTTTTCTGACCCTACACGACTTATCACCACGACACCACAGCCCCATCATGACATGAGGGACACCCACACTATTCGCCTGGCTGGTCTAGGTTAACATAAATTAACCCATTTAGTGCTCAACACATCCCTCTGAGTAGGTGTCGTCATAGTCCGTGCCATAAATAAAGAAACTGACACCCACACGACCAAGTCACGCAAAGTGCAGTCTCTTTGTTTTTATCTTATATTCTAATGAAGACAGACATGGAAAAGAATCATTTCTCATAGTAAAGAAAGTACTGACATTGCCTGACGAGATCAAGGAAAAGCTGTTCCTGTGAAACGGACTGCTGTGTCATCTTGAACAGCGTGCCATAGTTCCTCTGGCAGGCCAGGGCAGAAGGGCACTCCTGCGAGGCATGGCCGGCCATCAGGGGGTGTGTGGAGAGAAAGGGCTGGGGCAGAAGTGGAGATTGGATTCTTAATTGTGCATGTTTAAAGCCATGTGGAAGTTTTAAGACTTCATTTGGAAATAATTTGGGGACTTAAAAATGCAACAATAAAATAGTACAGCCTTTACCCATATTTGCCTATTGGCAATATTTAGCCCTATTTGATTTATTATCGTTTGTTCTGCCTGTCTACTATCATCTAACTATTATCTATCTCTCTATCTAAACACACACACATACACACACATGATAGGAGGAAAAGTACACTTTGGCAAAAAGTAAGCAGGCTACAGGTGGCCAATTTAGATATGCAATTCATATTTTGAAACAGAATTACTTGCAAAAAGTACCAGAAGTTTAAAACAATACTTCTTGTATTGTGGACATTTAACAAAGGTTCTCAATTTTTATATTAATTTGAATAGACTGTTTGCATAATGCAAGAAATGAGACGATTAATAATAGTTCATCAAGCAGCATTGTTTGTAAATAAGCCCTATGTTATTGTTGGTTAAAATAAAGGGTCTTTGGAAAACCAGAAACAAGCTATACTCTCTCTGTGGTGCTGAAAATGGAATTACATTACTTTGGGGTTTTGTTGTCTCCCTGTTTTCTAATGTTCAAAACTTTAAAAAGACTTAAAGAACAAACAAGTAATGCCCTAAGAACTTTGGTTGGATGAGATAAATGCAAGAAAATGGAAGCAGATTTGTGTTCAGATTTGGCACAGCTTTGTCCTTTGGTACATTTTTATTCTTTCATATAAACAGGTTAACACACGTTTTAAATGGCTGAATCCGTTATATATCATGAGTGCAGACAACATAAGGTCTATGTCCGTAGAGCCGAGTAGAAAATCGAAGTAGCTTTCTCCATATTGAGAATTTAATAGCAGGCAAGGAGGACCGGCTCCACTGTGTTGGGTGAAAAGGGGCTCAGCCAGGTTGTGAAGTGAAGAGGAATAAAGAATGATCCATATATAGATTTAGGATTTTATGGCTTTGGAAAGGTGAGTAGAATATTTTTAACTGCACTTTTGTCAAACTTTCTTCTTAAGCAGCATTCCCACTGGAAACTTTTAAAACCAGTTACGACATTCATTTATCTCAACAGCTGCAGGTATTTGAACCTCAGCTTCTACAGTGTCCACAGCCTCTTGAACAATGAAAGGGAAAATTATCAGAGAAACAAAGCATGCTGAATTCAGTTAAGTGCTCCGTAATTACACCCCAGTATTACCATTTGGCTGCTGGTGCGGCACCCCAGCGGCACAGGTGCCGTAAATGCTCACACACAGCCAGTCAAATCCACGAAGACCTTTCATTATGTATCTTTTGAAGCACCCTTAGCTTGCAAAGACTAGCTCAACTTTTTTTCTCTCCCTCTTACTCTCACTGTTCCTTTCAACTTTTGTTCTCATATGTAAAAAATTCTATTTTTCTTAATGAAGATTACCATGCGATTTTATAAGAAGCTGTTGCAATCGGTGAGTGTGAAGGTAATGTGGCAGGAGCAAGAATGTTATTCCTTCTCCTAAGTGGCTTCCCAGGCTCTGTGAAAAATTGGTAATAATTGTCCCTACTTCTCTGGTGCATAAGGTAGTGTGTAAGTGTTCCAGAAAGAGAGTTTAAGTACCTACAGCTGTTGAGATCAATGCAGTAATGGGGGGGAAAAAACCCAGCAAGTCAAAGCACCATTTGTGCATGCTTCTCATTGCTTAAAGATCATTTTTGAGTCTTTATACAACTTCCATTTTATAAAGGACTTGTAGCCATGAAGAAAACTATTGATTGTTGACCAAAACAAAAGTAGGCTTTTCTGGTAGCAGAGGTCCACTTTTCGTCTCCCGAAACTTCCAGCCTAGGCTAATTGTTTCTTTATGGTGTTCCCTAAAAGGAACACACAACCCACAGAGGAGTGCTTTTGTTTATCAAAGGCGAAATACCAGCAGTCTCACAAAACAAAGCTGCTTGTGTCCTCAAATGACAGTCTCCCACAGAAAGCTGAGTGCTGTGGGTGGCCATAATGAAGACAGGTGAAAGAACAACATGTAGAAAGGGGAGGAAATTCAAAAAGCCCAAAATGGATTATTAAAGGAGGGAAATAACTTGAAAAAATATGTATTTATTAATAAAAGTACATTTGAATATGCAGTGTCTCAATGACTATATATTTTTCTTTCTAAAATTTAAGGGCAATGAAGGATCTCTTCTATGGAACCTCTTCTACCTGCCAATGGGAGATCCTGAAGGGTGAAGTATGGCAGGATTTTGAGGTCTTTAACATCACAGAAATATTCTGCTGTTTCCCATAACTCTTTACCAATTTCCACCTAGAATGCTGCAAATAAAATTTATGTGGAATAATTTAATTTTACTGTAACATTTATTTTAATCTCTCTATTCTAGAGGATTTACATATAAATTCTTAAAAAATATTTTCAAATTAAATTGAAGCATGATGTCATATCATTTGCCAGGTTTGGTATGCTTTCTTTCCCAGTCATGATTAAAATATATAGGGAGCTGCAGGGGAAAATGGGGTGGTTGCAGTTAAAATGTGAGTAGTAGTTTTTAGATATTTTTTAAATCATGAGGCAAAAGTATTTAATGTAAATTAGGCTCATACTTTATTTATTTTATCAAAATAAGATAAAGCATAACTAACTTGACTTTCCCAGCATTGGGGGCCTACAGAGCAAAAACCACCTTTTGTGAAATCTCTCACCGTCTGTTTTATGGTACTTTGTGAAGTCCTATTTGCCTAACTCCTGTGCCTGGTTGAACTCTAGATGTGTGAGGCCCCAGGGACTTCTGAATACAAACAGATGGTACTCTGTAGACTGACTCATCAGGGAATGGCCCCTGGCTTACTTTATTTGAGTTTTGCTGTGCTCATCTCTCTGGAAGATTGGTATCAGACTGATATTCCCAGAAGCACGTGAAACAACAGGTTCTTGGGTTATTGTGCTCCTACTAATGTTCATATGATGGAGTTGGTTTTAACCAATTAGGTCTTTTTTTTTACCCATTGAGGTTACCCACCATAAATGATTCCAGATTATTCAGCATCCCTTTTTTCTCAATGTGAAACCTAGACCTGAGAACCAATCACAAGTCCCTGGTACTTACACAGGTATATGGAATGTACAGACATGTGCTTCATTGATTTTTATATTTCTCAAATGGTGAGAGAGAGAGAGAGACTCCCTCCTGGGGGCCAGGGGCCATGTGGCCTGCGGAGAGGACAGGCCAGTGCATCGTCTGAGGGCAGGACCCAAGAAGCAGGAGCCAGAGCATGTTTCTTTGTTCCCCTCAGTTTGGACGTGAGAGGGCCAGGAGCTTTCTCAGAATGACCGATTAACTCCCTAAACTTTCCCAAGCTTTGGTGGGTCCACTTCCCAATCAACCCCTTCTTTCCCCAGGCTAGACTGACAGGATTCTGGTCAGCATCTCCCCCTGCCATCATTCTGACTTCTCTGGCACGTGTGCCTGCTTCCCCTGGTCCCAGCCCCAATCTGATAGGAAGTGTGGGGGGCAAGGGCCTTTCCTCTTATCCAATTATATTTCTAGCTTCCGATCACTTGGAGGCCCTGTGCATTCATCTTTCTAGCCCTTAGCCAGTCAGTGTGAGAGCCTCCTCCTGCTGCTATCGTGGCTGGTGGGAAAGACTCCCCCAAGTCTGCCATTTTCTGAGGCTGCCTAGCTTCACCATCTTTGAGAAAATGCTCTGCTGTAGCTGGGCTCAACCACTGCTCCCGCTGGCGAAGGCAGTGCCCTGCCATTCTCGGTGTCTGCCAGGGTTCCCACAGCCTCTGGGTCAGGCAGAGGCATCACAGAGATATGGCTATCTGCCAAGCCTCTGGGCTCAGAGCCCCATCGGCGGAGGGGAACCCTCTCCTCCCTGCAGCTTAGCACAGTGTGCCCAGCGTTGCAGAAGGGGTGGGCCAGGGGTACAGGCTCCTCCATCATTAACGGGAACATAATTATAGTAGATGTTCAAAGCTGTTGAATCTGTAAAATTTTGGTTTTAAAAAATGGTTGTGGTGAGAAGTGTTCGATCAGAATAATTATGTTCCTGTCCTTGTTTTTAGTTACATGTTCCTATCTCCTCTCTTGATTACAGGAACCTTTATCCAGTTTATGCTGGGCCTCTAGTTTTAACTTTGCTCTTCATGTATTCAGGAATCTGGAGCAATTTGTTTAAAAAAATAAAAAATAAACACATATACACTGATAAACAGTAATTTTTTCAAACCTTAAATCTACTATCCCAGGTCACTAGAATTATATATTTTTATTATATCAGTAATTTTATGAATGCTTGTGTATATCTCCATGTCCATGATATTAAATAGGCAAGTATTTATCAACCTCTGAAAATTATATTTTATCTATTGTTAATTTATTCTTTCTTTATTATATTTTGTCATGGCCACTTAACAGTCCTTTTACTTTCTAATTTCTTATTAGAGACTATTTCACACAATATCCATGCAAATATATTTTGGACAGAAAATACAAGGGGGGCCCCAAAACAAACCAGAATTATCTTCTAGTGGGCAGTCCCCTTGTAGTACTGGCTTCCCTCACTATTGTGTTTTAGGAACCCATCTGTATCAATATACCAGCTGGTATTATTATGAGAGGCTTCGTTTGGCTTGAGTATTTTTTTTTGAAGACTCTTTCAACACATTTCATGATGGGTGATTTACAGGTGCACCTGTCCACAGGGTGCTGAATGTTCATCAGTTGTTTTCTGCAAAAACATCATGACCCCTGTGTCCCACCCTCACTGTTCACCCAATCTTGCCCAAACTGACTTTTTTTTGTTTCTCCAGATGAAAAAAGTCCTTGAAAGGGAAAGTTTTGCCCATGTGGACAAGTTGAAACAAAAGGCAGAAGTATGAAAAGGTATCAAAATGGACTAATTCAAAAACTGTTTTGAGCAGTGGAAAAAAGTCTTGGTAGGTATACTGCATCAAATGGAGAGTACTTTGAAGGTGACTGAAGTTTAAACATGGAAGAATAAATACATGTTTCTATAAATGAATTCTGGATTTTTTGGGGTCCCTCCCCTTGTAGGCGATTTAAGAGTATGTAGATTTTTGTACATAGTATCTCTGTGTCACTTTTCGTTAACCCTTTTGTGCCTTGAATTCATTCAGTAATTTTACAAATATTTATTGAGTAGCTACTTTAAATAAAATAGAGGACTTTTGTGCTCATGGAACTTCAACTTAGTTGGAAAAGCAGAGAGTCTTTTACAAAAATCATGATAATAGAGCTTGATAACATAGTGAAGGATGTCCACAGGAGCTATATGAATGCCTGCCTGCAGAAGACAAGGGCAGGTTTCCATAGGGGAGCAGCAGCTAAGCTGAAACCTGAAGGAGAAGTAAACTTCTTCCAGGGGAAGTGGTTGTGGTTGTGTTCTGCAGTGTGTACAAAGTGGAGACAATATGCACAAAGACCCCGAGGCAAGGAAAACAAACTCTATTTGAGGAAATGAAGGAAGCTGAGTGTGAGTAGAGCATCAGGTGTGCAGGGTTGTTGGTGAGGCCAGGGAAACACGCTAAATCATAAGAGCCCTGTAAGCTGTGCTAAGGAGTGTGAACACTTTTTTTTTAAGGATACCAGGAAGCTGTTGAAATGTTCTAAGGTAGAAGGTGATATAATTACATTTGCATTTTGGGAAAACTTGCTTTGACTTCAAAATGGATGGGTTGAATAAACCAGAAATAAAGTCAGAAAAACTAGTTAGGTGATATTACAATATGACAATGATCCAGTAGAGAAGGGGGGAGAATCCTGTGATGTGTTTGGATGAGTGAGAGTGATACTCAGATTCAGAGTTCCACATTCTAGGAGCCTAGGCTAATAGGTGAGACATCACACGATGTTTCCTGGTGCTAGATAGCCTAGGAATTAGAGCAGGTTTTTGACTAAAAATGGTAAATTTTGTTTTAGGCAATGAGTTTCAGGTGTCTATGAGAGGCAGCATGGAAATGGTGTATAGTTAGTGGAGCCGTTCTTTTGGGGTTTGAATCCAGGGTCTGACACTCAGTAGCTATGTGGTTTTGAGTAGGTTATTTAAATTTTCTATATCTGTGCTTTCTCTGCAAAATGGGAATCATAATACCTACTTCTGGATTGTTGTGAAGGTTAGACTAAGAAAATGTAAGTTACACACTTGGAATAGTGCTGGGTGCAGAGTAAGTGCTAAGCATTAGCCATTATTGTTGTTGTTCATTGTTCTGAAACATGTAAATAGAGATGTCTAGGAGGTAGTTGTATTTTCATTTTTAAAGATTGGAAATATATCAGTTATCATTAAGTATATATCTTATTGAATATCTGTTATATTCTGGGGAAAAATGAATTATAAAAAAGGGACATTCTAATAGTTATCATTGACCTCTAAGCAATATAAAGTGAAATTGTACACTATTAAAATGTTCAAAGATCCATGAGTAAAATATGTTTTAGGAAAACAAAATTGAAAACTCTTCTTTCTCTTGGTCAATGTATAAAAAAATGTATTTCACCATCATGTTCTACTATTGGATGAAGAGAACAAATTTTAATATTCTGCAAGATCAGATTAACCCCAATTTAAACTTTGATATGTCCATCAGAAATAAAGTAATTATACTGAAAAAAAAACTGTAAAAATAGAAAGGGTAATTCAGTTGCACACATTTGAATTCCTGGAATGGACGCGGCCATGGTTTGGCAGACAGCGTCTCTGTGTGACGGGACTGGGCAACGTGACCTGCTGTGATGTGCTGGGCCGTGTGGGTACCCTGAGATGAAGGCTGTGATTAGGGTGGAGCCCAAATGTAACTTTGGTTTTTAGAGTTTTATGGGAAGGGATGATGGCATGTTGTAGCTGGTAGTCAGACAGGTATTTATTGCCATGAGTTGACTAACAGGGCCACTATCATTTTAGGCTGACAGATAATAGTAATGTTGTTAATAACAATGAACCTATTTTGAGCACTTACTCCGTATCCTGTGCTATGCTGGCATTTGAATTATGTGATTTGATTTTAATGCTCACAGTAGCCCTCATTTACAGATGTGGAGAGAGGAAAAGTGACTGCCCAGGATCGTACAGAAATAAAGGGAGGAGGTATAAGAGAAACAGGGGGTCTCGGAAGGAGATGGAGCTGCAGAGGAGATAGTCAACCAGAGCAAGGGGTTGCCAGGGGAGTTCAGAAGGAATGGACAAACAGATAAAGGAAGAGTTGGATGGTGTCTGAATACTTATTTGGTGACATGAACTGATTTTGGATCCTCGAGATATAACATGTCACATGTGATATGATCATAAGCTCTGCGAGCTGGTGGCTTTTCTGTGGACCCTGACAACAAAGAAGTCTGCCAGTACAGCAGCCAGGTTGTATGGACGCATTCCTGAGTACGCTGGAGACACACTCTGAGGAGCCAGTTATAGGGGAGAGTCAACGCTGATTTAGCTGGATCCCAGTAGGTAAGGAAAATATGCTTATAACTGTGAAATGACTTTTTGGGGGCCTGGGGACTTAAGGATTATGTGATAAAAAAAATCAGAATGCCACATTTGAGTCCCTTCTGACAAAGCCAGATATCATATTCTGTGTGATTATCCACTGCCGCATAAAAACTTACTCCAAAACTTAGTAGCTTGGAACAATTATTTTATTATATCTCATAATTTATGGGTTAAAAATTTGGACCAGACTTGGCTGTATTATTTTTCTGGTTTTGTGACATTGGCTGAGGTCATTTTGGGTACTCCGCTGGTAGCTGGACTGGCTTCAAAGGTCCCAGATGACTTTACTCCCATGGGCAGTGCCTTGGGAAGGATGAATGGAAGAATGAATCCAGCTGACACTCTTGACCAGAGTGTCTACATTTGACCTGTCCAACATGGTAGTCTCCAGCAGTTAAACTTCTTAAATGGCTGTTGGCTTCCTCCAGAGTAAGCGTTTTGAAAGGCCTAAATGGAAGCTTCAAGTCTACTTTGATCTATCCTTGGGATTCCAAGAATGTCACTTCCTCTGCATTGAAATTGGTCAAAAATATCACTAAGAGCACCTCAGATTCAGTGAAAGAAGAATTAAACTCCATCCCTGAATCAGAGGAGCAGAAAAGATTTTGTGGCCCTATTTAATTAATCATGCCCCCTGACTTTAATCAGATAACTTGGGAATCATTTGAATTAATCCAAAAGTCTGAAGATTTCTGTGCACTGTTGCCATCATAGCTGTGAACACCACCCACAGTGCCAGTCTCATCAGTGGTATTTGGACAATATTTTCTTATTTGAAGACATACCTGGGTTTCCCATAGAACAAAAATAATGTTTTGCTGTCGAAGGCTAGGTGGTACTTTAAGGTCAACTGGGGTCACAATCTGTAATAATAGTAATTTTGACTGATTCAAGAACAAAAAAGATCTTTGCTGGGAAGATCCATCTGGATGAGGATTAGAAAAGAGACTGTCACATAGCTGGAACTAGACTCCTTGTGCTTTAGTTTCCTCACTGGTAAAGAGGGGCAGTAACAGTACCGAGTTTATGAATTATAGTATAAGTAAGTAAGATAATCCATGTAGGCTTTGATAGAAAAGTACTTGGCACATAGCAAAAATTTAATAAATGTTCATTCTTATAATTTTTAGTGATAAACTGCTGATTTGGGGATGTAGCTTAATCCTTTGTGGATAGAAAGGTCAGCAAATCCATGATATCCTTGTTAATACACTTTCAGAGGATGACATTATCACTCACAAACAACAGTTGGTCCACTATAGAATCTGAAAAAATCAGAATAAATTTTGAAATCTTTTGTCTTGTTTTCATGCCAAGCATATAGGTACAAAAAAATCAATGTAGAGACAAATATCCAGCTGTTCAGAGATAGAGGGAAATACTTCTTTTAACAGGTAATAAAGATTGAAGGCCTCTAAGGTACAGAGAATGCCAATTATATCAAGATACATCCAAGAATTTGGTTAACTAATTGTTTCTGAAATATGGAACTAAACTGAAGTCAATGGATGCATTTGATATACCACTACAAAGCAATGCTATACCAAAACTACTTAACTAAACATAAAATGATATTTAAAAAATTACCTGTTGGAAAAATAGCCTCAACAAATTTAACTCATTAGCTACAGTCCAGAAAAATGCTATTAACTATAATTGGTGGGTTCTTAATTTCTAAGAACCCATAATTAAATTTTATTGTCTTATAAGTGATTTGGATTAATTACATCCATAAGAGACTGATGCTTGCTCCCCCCTTTAAGGGAGGAGATGGCAGTTTCATAGAATTCGGTCATTTATTGCAATCCTCAAGCATTTTGTTTCCTGCCAAGGCAAATTTGCTATAAAGCTCCAGTTCCTCTTAGGATTTACTGAAAAGTGACAGGTGTTGATATGCTGGTATCTTTCTCAACAGATCCGAATGAGCTAAACAAAATGACTTCTATACCCATTTAGGCAGAAAAATAAATGGGGACACTAGCTAATGAGGGAACGCAGAGTTAGCTGGACTCAAAGCATTCCAAGCTGTTGGCAGCTGGAATCAAAAAAGGAATCATGCAGACAGTTGCTCATGTTTATTGCTGAACATGAAATTAGAAAGATGCTTCATCTTCCCCACAGGTGCAAGAACATATAGTTATTAATTACAGCAAAGCACATTTATTGACAACCCCAAGCCTATAAAATCTCACACTCAGCAAATGGCTTTCCAAGTTCATCCAGAAAGCACTTTAGAATCAATACAAAAGCATTGCATAGTTGATGGATCTGTGTCTAGTAAAATTCTGTATCCTGAAAGCATGGCATAAACTGTCTCTTAATATTTATATAGTTGAACATCATCGATATTTCTTTGTTCTTGTAGTAAACCTATTAGATAAAAAAATCCTTAATTTCCTATTGCTTTTATAGGTGTGATTCCAGAATATTAGGAAGACTGAACAGATTTGTTTCTTAGAGGTTTTAGAAACAAAACCACCCTTTCATTGAGCAGTTTGCTCACTCATTAATTTACTAAAGGTCTACTGAATACCTATTATGTGACAGGTACTGTTCTAGGTGCTGTGGAGAACATAATGCACACAGAGGCACATAAAAATCTTATGGGATCTATAGTATGAAAAAAACAGAGCATACTATAGGAGAGCTTCTGATTGAATGCTGAATTGCAACCAATGGACTTTAAGAGCTACAGAGTTGTGAGGGTAAACAGAGAAGGGGACCCTGAGCTAATCTCTCTACACATCTTGATGGCCATGTATAGTTTATATATTTATTATTTTTTGATTCAATTTGTCTCATTCCAAATAGGATTTGAGACAACTTACAGAAATGCACACAGTGCAATATGTTAGGATGAAATAAAATAAAGAGATGGATGAAAATGATACTAGGCAATAACTCTAGTGGTTAGTTCTGAACTCCAAATGCGCTCCATAAATTTCTGTCTGGCTTTTGGAGATGGGTCTCAGATTTGGTCCTGTGTGTTTTTGTTTTGTTTTGTTTTGTTTTATTTTGTTTGGTGAGCCAGGGATAGAAAAAAGATAGAATATAAGAGATGTATGATCCCAGGATAAAGCACAAAAATTCCTAGCTGCTCTTGTATATAAATATGCAAGATAAATATCCCCTATAATTCTTTTAGAGGAATACTGAGGATTCAAGTAGATTAAATCCTCAAAATTTTATTATAATATAAAAGCTAGTTTTTATGGCCGCTTGCCCCTCAATGTAGGTCACTACTCTGATGACCTAGTTTTATTTATTTATTTAAGAAATATTTAAAATATTTATTGACTGTTCTCTGCATGCTGGACACTGTTCTAGACACTGGAGACTGATTGGTAAATGAGTCTCACAGATGACGTACTGCTTGGAAAATAGGTGATAAACAAAACACTAAACACACTTTAATAGTGATTAATGTTATGAAAATGATAGAACAGGGTTAAGTGAGGGTTAACTAAGGGACTGAGGAAGGCCTCTTGGAAAGATGATAATTAAGGCACATTTAAATGATGAGAAGGCCCCAGTCTTGACAAAGTTAGGAGAAAAACTATTACAGGCTTAGAGAACAGTAGTTGCCAGGTCCCAGAGTAGGGGAAAAACAATCTTGGTGAATTGGAGAGATAATAAGAAAACCAGTTGCTGGTGGACCATTAGTGAAAGTGAGAAAGGCATACTAATTTATGGTAAGACGTGTGGATTTTATTCCAGGGCAATGGGAAGCAGGGTATATGATTTGAAATATCTAGAAAAAAGATAATTGAAATCCTCATTGAGTTTTATTTCTCATTCCAACAATCGTAAAGAACGGAACATCAGATGATTTGAAAATATCTTCTCTGGCAAATTTTGTAAGGCAGAAATTCAATTAAGGTCAGGGCTGTTCCTCACTTCTAATGGCTCTCTGAATTTAGGTAGAATATTTGACAAGCCACATGATTCCAAAGCAATTTAGTGTCAAGCCCACTCCATCAAATGAATAAAAGGGCACCCAAGTTCTCAGAACTGTATAACGTGGTCATAATAATGAGTCTGGAAAAAAGTCAGAGCAGGTGTTCCCAATTGTTCATGGTCGTCATAAACATATCAGTCAGGCAACAACAGAATGATTGTTAATCAGACTTTTCCTGGTACACCTACAAGATAAGCTGGTTACAAAAATATACCCCTAGGTAACTAAGTGAATTGACCTATGATATGAAGTTGTTAATGATAAGCCAATTAAGCTTTGGAAGTCTGCCAAATGATTATTAAAGCTTTTGAGTAGGTGTTATTAAGCCATACTTTCTGACAGTAATTAGGAGACAGGATCAGTTACCACTGAGGCCACTCTCAGCTGGTGACAATGCCATAGACGATCAGCATATACAGACATTCTTCCCTACACATGCTCCTCCCCATGCCCTTTTTGGTCTTTTCCTTAGGTTAGAGAGGAAAAACGAATTTTTCTCACCAGTCAAGTCAGCCAGTAAACAAAAACTGCTTCTTGTAATCTGGTTGTTGAGCCTTCTTGATAGAAAAGGCTATCTTGGGAGTGAGAGCTAGACAGTTATTCCAGGCTAGTGAGAGGTTTTCAGCAAATAAAGAGATTCGAGCTATTGACAGCCTCACCAAACCAGGCAACGATAACATTTTAGATTATATCCCAAGAGCAGTGGGAAGATACCCTGATTTTAAAAAATGGATTGATTAATTTTAGGGTCAGTAATTCATACACATGGTGCAAAATTCAAAATGTAAATGGAGCATCTAATGAAAAAGTACGCCATTCTCCAAAAACTGTCCCCCAGGAGTCATGTCAATTCTCCAGATAAGCAATTCTTGTGAGAATGTTTAGAAGTGCACAAATATTCCACAACACACTTTTTAAACAATCTAACATACTATTCTACTCCTTGCTTTCTTTCATTTAAGAATATATTTTAGATGTTGTTCTATATCCATATATTGAGTTACCCCATTCTTTTTAATGATTTTATAAAATACCACTGTATAAACAAGCTATATTATCTTTGATTATTCCTTATTAATGAACTTATAGGTCATTTTCAATATTTGGCTATTACAAACATTATGGTAATAATACCCTTGTACCTGTGTGGGTATAGCCAACTTGTAATGGGTGTATCTATAGAATAATTTCCAATGAATAGTACTGCTGGATCAAAGTGAATATAAATTTTTATTTTTGACAGATATGGACAAATTTCTGTCTGTAATAATTTTCATTTGTATGAGTTAGCCTTTGCTGTGTAACAAGCCATCCTTCAAATCAATGGATAAAATAATGGTCATTTATTGATTCAAGATTCTGTAGGTTGACAGTTGGGATAGGCTCAGTGGAGCATTTCTGTTGCTTTTGCTTGGGTTTCTACATGTGGTGGGAGTTAGCTAGTGACTGTTTGGCCCTTGATGGCCTCACTAACACATTTGGAGGTTGGAGTGTCAATGGAAGTGACAGAGCCTTGGGTCTCTATCAACTAGCAGGCTAACCTGTGCTTATTCACATGGTGACAGGGTTCCACCTAAAAGCATAAGTTCCAATGTTTAAGTGTATTTTAAGCCTCTGCATGCATCACATTTGCTAGCATCCCACTGATTGGTATTGGATGATCTCCAAAAGGATGAAGAAGAAGAGAAGATTTAGTTTATCATTCTGGTTGCAGTATGTCAATGGTTTGCAAGAATACAAGACTGAACATGAAAATGCCTTTTGGGAGGCCAGTGCAGTATTCCAGGTGATAGATAATAATGGCTTGTATTTGGGGAGCAATTGTAGAAATGGTGAAAATATATGAATTGTACAAATAAGTAGCTGTTAAGCAAGGCTTGATTGATTGGATATAATGAGTCAAGTAGAAAGAGATGTGAGATTTCTCACATTTCTGGCAGGAGCAAATATGTGAATGGTGACTTTATTTGCTAAGAAAATGTTTCTACAACAACGAATTTGCCTTCATCACCCTTTTTTTCTTGTGTCTCCTGCTTCTCAAATTAAGAAAATAGAGTCATTATATAACATAAAATTGAAACTTTTTTCTCAATAAAGAGGTAAGTCAATACAATCATAACCTTGATAATAGGACATGTATGAAAATCTGTGTATTTTCCTCTCAGAGTATAAACAAGTTGATGAAATCTCCCCCCATGCCCTCCTACTTTGTGGTATAATACCCTTCCATACTTCATATAGCAACAGAAATGTGTGAAACAAGGAGTGACTCAGCCATGCTAGAGGATGTGGCATTAAAAGGTCCTGGGACTTCAGAAGTTAGTAGGGCTTAAAAAGTGCTGATATCTCAGAGAGGGGAGTACATATGTTCTTTATGCAGATGCAGGAATGTGGCCTTGTTGGTCACCCCTAAGGGTATGTATATACCTGCACAGTGCTTGGGAAAGATAGGCTAATTATATCATTTCTCAACCCTTATTTGAGCCTGAAGTTAGAAACTTATTTGAAATGTAGAAGTTCTTTGTTTATTTGTGTGTGTGTGTGTGTGTGTGTGTGTGTGTGTGCGTGTGTGTTTTGGGTTCTCCCTCTCTATCTGTATTTGACAGTGTCTAAAAGAAGGTACTCTATACTTCATAAGTGCGCTGTCTTTTATAACCGTCAGATATATACATTCTGTCTGTTGGGGAAATAATTTTTTTCACTAAGAATGCTTCCTATCTCTAACTGTCCTATTGTTTCCCAATACAAGAAAGGATACAGTGCTCAGTTACACAAAATATATTTGATGAGGAGCAGGTTTGGGAGTAAAAATCATAAGTTCAGTTTGGGCATATTGAAGTTCAGGTGCCTGTGAGATGTCCAAGTGGAGACTTCGGTTAAGCAGTGGGATAGACAATCTGAGGTTTAGAAGGGATGTCTGAGTTGAAGGCACAATTTGGGATGTTATTATATAAAAGACAATTGAAACTATAGGAATGGATATGAAGGCTAGGAGTGGAGTGTAAAGTGAGAAGGGCTCTGGAGAACCTGCGTTTAAAGAGTGGGCTGAGAAGAGTGAATTCTCAAAGAAAATTGAGTTGGGCTGGTCATAGGAAAGTAG
The DNA here is from genome assembly GCF_019186645.2 of Phyllostomus hastatus. Lineage (NCBI taxonomy): Eukaryota > Metazoa > Chordata > Mammalia > Chiroptera > Phyllostomidae > Phyllostomus > Phyllostomus hastatus. Next base: position 14,681,416 of record NW_025333583.1, on the reverse strand, counting down.
AGGAAAACCAATGACAATCTGATGTCATACAACCAGAGGAAAACACATTTTTAAAAGGATAAAGAGGCCAATTATGTCAAGTATTTTTAAGAAGTTCTATAAAATGAAGAATCAAAAATGTCTTTGAGTCACAAAGAGTATTAGTTTTATTGAAATATGTTTTCATTTCAATAAAACTGGGTTTCTTCACATGGTAGTAGATAGAAAGAGATAGAAGAATAGCTTAGGAGAATGTGGAGTCCAAGGACTGTTTATCTGCTTATTTTATTTTTAAGGGAATGATGAAAGCATGTTTAAGTACTAAAGGATAGGATTTAGTAGAGGGACATATTCAACATAGAAGTCAGGGAAGATAACTTTATAGAGGTATGAGATGATAGCAGGTAAGGCCATTTTTAGGAGGAGGGATGTATCCTCCATTATCAAAGCAGAGAAAGAGGTGAATCTAGGTGCCAAATACATGGAGGTCCATGTATCTGGTGATGAGAATTTCTCTTTTATGATGATTCTAATTATTAGCAAAAGTAGAGAGAAGATTATCCCTTGAAATTCCAGAGATAGAGAAGGGTCAGGATTTAAGGAGAGTGCAGAAGGCTTGAAGTAATTATCATGAGTAATCATCATGGAGAAATGGAAAGCAAGCCAGGCAATCTTGAATTTCTTGATGAATTGGGAAATCATAAATATTCTCTACTGCATTAGTTTTCTCCTGTAATTGGAGCTATCTAGAGAAGAAAGATTAAAGGTATGATGCTGATATCTCAGCCTGGAACAGAAAGTTTCATCATTGTCTCTCTCCACTGTACTTAGTACTGGACCACAAGGGACCTAGTTCAATTACTGTGGAACAAACTTCCTCTGTTGCTTAATTGAGGAAATTTTTTTGTGGTAGATATATCATCTAATGTAATTTCATTCTCTTAAATAAAATCTACCCTGGAACAATGAATGAAAAGGCCAACTGGTGGGTTTCAAAGTGAAAAATTAAAATCTGCCTTTCGTTGATTATGCAGTCATTTGCCTAAGTTTTCCACTTCAAATTCAATTGAAATGCTTGTTATTTATTTATTTTTCACATTGTATTTAATCATTATTGTATTTTTTCATTACCCTTTAGTCCTCTTATAACACCTCCCCCTTGCAATCACCACACTGTTGTCCATGTTCATGAGTCCTTTTTCCTTTTTGCTCAGTCCCTCCACCTGCTAGCCTCCCCCTGCCCCACTAGTTGTCATCTTGCTCTCCATCTAACATGTGCTTAGCTATGTAGTAGGCACAAGAGATAAAGAAATACAGAACCTAGATCTTCCTTCAAGGAATTCATGATGTTCTAAGCATAGTTTTAAGGTACTATTTTCTTGATATTCATATCAAAACTTTCAAAATGCATTACCTTCAAATATTAATTGACATTTATAAATTCATGCTTGGCCTAGAAACAAGCCCTTTTATAGGTCAATAAGTTTTATAATACACTATTTCTATAGCAAATTAAACTTAGAAAGTTCTGGTTTTGCTGTTATCCTGGTAACACTTTCCCTTAAAAAGGGCAAAAATCTACCTTTGTAGAACATTAGGTAAAGGGGTTAATATAAGGATAATTTTAAAAAATTAGAGACAAAATTCCAGTTTCCAAAATTCTCTTTCTTTGTTACCTGTATTAGAATTTGAACTACTGTATCTTTCCCCATCTCTCAAACAAGGCTGAGGAATGTCACAAGGGTTAAAAACCATTTAAGAGAGCCTTGCCCAGTACCTCAGTTCATTACAGCATTATCCTAATACCCCTAGAATCAACAATGAATGAATAAATAAGTGGAACAACATATTGCTGTTTCTCCCCTCCTTCTTTTCTCTCCCTAAAATTAATAAATAATTAAAATTTTCAATTAAAAAAACAATTTAAGATAATACTCACGTGAGGTGGTGGAGTGTGAGCCACACTTGAGTAAGGAAGTGGAGGCAGTAAAATTAGCAGGCAGTTTTCCAGGAGGTAAGAAAGTTGGCTGCCTTCTTGCAGCTTAAATACTGGTAGGCATGAAAAACTTTACTGTGTATATCCAAACCCAAAATATAGAGAATGAAATGAAACCTACTGTTTTCAGCAGCTTTTAGGTGATCTTATTCAAAATTCCTAAGACAGAGGGACACTGAAAATCTTTTTGTGCAAAAACTATTTTCATAAAAGGCATATGTAGGTAGCTTTCATTTAAGACTAAAATATTTTGACAAATAAAAACTTCAACTAGAACCACTGTAGCTAAATTTAAGTCTATATGTTGAGATATAATATGGCACTAATCACATACTTCAGCTGTCAGAATTTCTGGCAGAGTGGATTAGTGAAAAAAGAAGTCGTAGGAGAACAAGAAAAAAATTGACAGGGAAAAGAAGATGGTTATAAATGCAACAAATTTTCTCTGTAGATTTTAATGTTTTCACTGAACAAGTCAAGAAAAGATAATTTAAAATCTCTGTAAGAGGATTTAGAAAGTCAAAATAGACATGAAAAAGACAGACTATATAAATCACAGTTAAAAAAAGTGAGAAGTTCCTAATAATTCTAAGATTTTGTAATCTCATTGAATTTGAATGTGATTCTACCTTGGAGATGTTAGGAAATCTAAGATCAGATTTGTTTTTTCCTATTGATATTCAGCTGGAAGAGGACATCACATATTATTTAAATAAAGAATAATAAATCCATTTGAAGAGACTAGATCAGATTCATAGAGCTATGTATTATTCTCCCAGAATTTCAGACTCCAAAGGGAAGAAGAAGACCTCTGAGGTTTTGCAGTTCATTTTCATGTACTCAGAGCACTCCAGAAAGACAGCTTTGTTTCTTCTTATTAGTTTTTCAGACAGGCAGTTCCTGTATTGGTGGTTTAATTTCTCTTACTAAATTTTGGCTCATTGATTTCTTCTTTACTACCTTCAACACCCTTTATTCAATAATTAGCTAATACTTAGTATATGTCAGAAACTGTACTAATCACGGAAGGAACCAAGGCAAATAAGTCCTCTCTCTTCAGGAAAATATAGTGCTATGTAAAATGAAGTGGGTGTTCTGGAAGTCTGGGGAAGGGCATCTAAACCGGATGGAGGGAGGGTAAGAAGGTACATTTGAACTTGGTCTTGAAGATGTGCTATAAATAAACTAGGAGAAAGAATAAGAGCAGAACATTTCAGGAGGAGGAAAAATCACCTGCAAAGATGAGAGGGTGTCAAGACTGTGATGGGTTTTAGGAGTTCCATATGCATTGGGTAAAGACTATTGCAGGTAGATGTTAAGGTTAGAGCAACCAGATTTATTGTATTAAAGAACTTCTTGTTTTAATATACTTTTACTACATAAAAATGGTACCCCATGGTGCACACACTTTGGGAAACAAAGAGCTAGCATGGGAGAAAAAGCCATGATAGTTTGGCTTGTAAGCTAAACCAAGAAGTTTAGGCTTTATCCAGAACACACAGCAGGACAGTTGAGTTTTTTAACATTAATTCAGCATATTTACTGATATCTTTAATTATTTATTGCAGAATAGTCTTATGTAGAATCATATTTCTATCTAAAATACTTCCTGTAAAATTCCCTTTAGTGTGATTTTAATAGTAATAAACTTAAACTTTTTTAAATTCATAAGTTTTTCTACTTTTGACATATAGGAATCTGTGTATAATTAACATATATGGCTTATTTTGGAGATAAGTATATGCCTTTGAAATGATCATCACAATCTTTGCCATAAATCTATCTATCATACTGTTTTGATTCCTGTACCTTTGTAATAGTAGTGTGATTCCTTTAGCTATGTTCTTCTTGCTTCAGATCTCTAGCTATTTAGGATCTTTTGTGATTTCATATGAATTTTAGATCTCCCCCCCTTTTTTGTAAAAAGTGCCATTTGGAGTTTGATAGAGATTGTATTGAATCTGTATATTGTTTTGGGTAATATGGACATTTTTAACAATATCAATTTTTCTCATCTATGAACTTGGCATGTCTTTCCATTTATTTGTGTCTGTCTTAATTTCTTTCATTAGTGTTTTATGGTTTTCAGTATACAAATCTTTCCCATTCTTGATTAGCTTTATAATTAATTTTTTATTTTTTGGTGCTATTTGTAAATAGAATTATTTTTCTAATTTAGTTTTTGGATAATACATTGTTGTGTATAAAAATGCAACTGATTTTTATATATTGATTTTGTATCTAGTACTTTTGTTAAATTTATTCATTCTAACAGATTTTTGGTTCAGCCTTTAAGGTTTTCTACATATAAGAACATATCATCTGCAAACACAGATATTTTTACTTATTTTTTTTATTTCAGTGCCTTTTATTTCTTGCTTAAGTTGTTCTGGCTAGGACTTCCAATAGTGTGCTGAATAGCAGTGGCAAATCTGAGAATCCTTGCTTTGTTCCAGATCTTAAAAGAAAACTTTCAGTTTTTACCATTGAGTATGATATAAGCTATGGACCTTTTTTATGTGACTTTTATCGTTTTGGTAAGTTTTAATTTGTTGAGAGTTTTTAATCATAAAAATGTTTGAGGTGATTATGTAAATTTTATCTTTTTTCCTGTTTCTGTGGTAGTTCATATTAACTGATTTGTGTATATTGAATGATTCTTGTATCCCAGGGATAAATCCTATTTGGTCACAGTGTTCATATACAAAAATATCATCAATTCTCAAATAAGGAGAGCCAGAGAGGAAGAAAAGAACAAAACAAACATGCAAATAAACAAACCAACCGCAAAATGAACTACATAACAGGTATAAAAAGTTAGAAAAGTGTGATAGTAAATCCTTCTTTATAAATAATCACTTAATCAAAAGGCAGAGTAAATTAGAAAAAAAAAACAAGGTCCAGATATGTGCTCTGTACAAGAAATAGTTCAATTATTTGCTAATTTAAGAACACACATAGGCTGAAGGTAAAAAGGTGGAAATAATATTCCAGGCAAATGATAAAAAAAAAGAGCAGGGGTAGCTATACTTAAGACAAAATAGACAAGTCAAAAACTGTCACAGGAGACAAAGAACAAGATTATATAATAATAGAAAGAGTCAATTCAAAGGGAATCTATAACAATTATATATATATATGTATATAAATGTATATCCAACATCAGACCACATAAGTATGTAAAGCAAATGATGACAGACTAAAGGGAGAAATAGATAGCTGTATAGTAATACCCTACTTAAAATAATTGAAAGATCATCTATCATTATACAGAGCATTAATTCCAAAAAGGCCTTATACAGATCAATAAGGAAACAGAGGACCTGAACAATACTGTGGCCAAATCTATCTAACAGGCATGTACAGGACATTCCACCCTACTACAGCTGATTATACACTATTCTCAAGCACATACGGACCTTTCTTCAAGATAAATCACATGTTAGGTCACAACACAAGTCTTAACAAGTTTACAAAGATTCAAATCATGCCAAGTATCTTTTCTGCCACTGTGACTGATTTTAGCAGAAGCAAGACTGGAAAATTCACAAATATGTGGAATATAAACAACACACTCTTAAAGGACCATTGGGTCAAAGAAGAAATCAAAAAGGAAATTAGGAAATAACTTGAGTTGAAGGGCTTTAAAGCAAAAAAAGCCATGATCAAATGTTCATTTTGGAGCTCTCTCTGGCAGTTTTGGATGCTGCCAGCTTTGCCAGCGTGGGAAGCTACTTTAGAAAAGGGTGAAGTGGAGGCAGAGAGACTAGTTACAGGCTCCTATGGGGCTTAGAAACAGTGATGCCAGCAGCAATGGAATGGGGAGGAAAGGATAAACAAGAGCAATAGTGATGAAATAGTTGGAATCTGATGGGAGTGCCCAATTAAAAAATTGGGTTCCAGAGGCTATAGGATGGTTTGGTTGGGAAGGCAGGCATGGAGAGGAACACTTGAGTAAGAAAGATTGAAGGAGCATTGGGATAAAAGTCCAAGCAGAGAGGAAGAAACAGAGGAGCTTACATTTGGAATGGTAGTGCAGGGCCAAGAGGCTGAGGGAAATGTCTGGAGCTTTAGATGGAAGTACCACAGAAGTATTACCCAAGACTATATATGGTGCTTCAGTATGTGGTCTAGTCAAGCTTTGTCCACAGAAAATGTTCTATGCTTTGGCCCTTCCCCAAGTGATAAAATTAGCTACACACTTGTTTGGCTTTCTATATGCCTTCTTTCTCCATTGGACGTCTACAGCATGTCATAAACACTCTATAGATGGTTTCCTTAAGGACAGTTTGCTGCTTTAAGGAATCTCACATGGCTCTGTCAGCTGCTTACTCAGATGATTGCCTTAGCACTTCCTATGTGTAACTGGCCTCTTGATTCTCTTGCCAGTCCTTTTGGAATTCTGTAATTCTTGCGCTCACTTTGTTTCAGTATGCAGGATGATAATTTTGCTCTCCCTTTCGACTGCTTTCTGAAATTACAGTTTCACACTGGTCCTGTCCTTGCTGGCATCTAGATATAGTTCATTGTTAGCTAGCTGATGCTCTGGTAGGATGACCAACAGTCCTGGTTTGCCTATGGTTTACAAGTTTCTGGGATGCAGGACTTCCTCTGCTGACACTGAGAAAATTCTCCTGAGTGAACTGCAACTCTTGGTCCCCCTAAGTAGCTTGGTCGGGCTTATTCACTCCATCTCCCGGCACAGTGCCTGCCACATGGCAGGCCTTAAGTATTTTCAATAAATATTACCTATAATTAATTAAAGGACTGTGATTTACCAGATATTCATATGCATTATATCATTTTATCTTGATGATAGATAATACTCTGTTTTTCATATGAAAACGTGAAACTTAGGAAGTTGTCATCTACCCAAAGCCATGTAGCCATTTGATGGCAAAGTCATGATTTGAACCCATATCTGATTTCAAACTTGTGTTAGTTCCAGAATGCCACAATGCCTGTATAACTTTCCATCATCCATCTGCTTAAGCTTTGGCATTAGTGTTGAGCTTTGGGAGCTGTCAGAGACAGGTACCTAAGGAATGAGAAATGTTAATAGAGTAGAGCACTTTGTAAACTCCCGGTAATAGCTACTACTCTTCTTCTCTCCAGGGCCCCTTTCCCCATTGTGGCTTGTTATCTGTAAGAAACATGACTTCAGGAGAAAGAGAAAGTTCTTAGTTATCAGCATGAGTTAGATGTCAGATGTGTAGCTACTTTTATCTTTGTGCACATATCAAAAACACATTGCTTTAAAACCCTAAGTCTTCATATATTTTTAAAATAACAGTTTCTGCAACTGAAATAAGATGCCATGAGGAGAAAAGATTTTCCTTTTGTGTTTACTTATAGCTATGGCCAGGATGAAATTGGTGCCTCGTGTATGTTTTATTGACCACCTCATGACAACACTTGACATGACGCTTTCAATTTGGGAACAAAAGAGCTCTCCAGTCACTCTGAATCCTCTTTGTAGTTTATAGTTATAATGCATTGTTGAATGATCTTAATAGAATATTAATATCAGCTTAGTTACTCATATGGTAGCTATTATTTTACTGTAATCAGCAAATGTAGCTCATAATTGTAAGATGTACTTGATTAATGAGTGTGCCACCCTTGCAGAGCAGTAACATGTTCACTCCTTCTAAAATCAAATTTAGAAGAAGATGAAAGAAGAAATTTTGATATGACATCTGCTAGAGATGAAACTGACAAGGAGCTGTAGGTCACTGCTTCCCTTTCCTGTATCCGAGCAGCTTCCTTGATATGAGTCCTATTTGTAGCCCGGGTTCACAATGTACTAAAATGTACACAGAATCACACATCCATCATTAATTTAAAAATCTGGTGTGGAAAGTTCTCTTTTTAAAAAGGGGGCAATAAAAATGAAAATAACTGAACCCTAAACATACCATCAATGCTTTGCCTGATTTTTTAAAATCACTCTTCCAAATTGTCACTGTTTTGCTTCTCTGGTATATGAAGTACGGGTAACTACAATTTCTAGATTAGTTACTTTAATGGGTTAAACTCTTCAAAATTGTGTCTAGTGCCATAGTCATTAGACTACTTGTTAATCAAACAATAGCCTAATGCAGAAAGTAATAACTGATTACCAAAATGCTTTAAGAAATAGTTTCATGAATAATTTAAAAGGCATTATTTTATAATACCTTTTCAAAGCAAAAATGCTTTCATCACTAGAAACTGGGCTGCTTTGTAGTATCTATTTTCGAAGGAAACAAAAATATTCTTATTTCTAGAACTACACAGAATGAAGGATTTGGGCAGCCAATGTTAGCACTAGGATCAGTAAACCCAGTAAGTGATACCGGTAATCTCAAGACCAATGACGGTCATTGCTAAAAGGAGATGCAAACCACTCATTTGGCATACTTATTACTGCTCTCTCTGCTGAAAAAAAAATCTTTCATTTATTTAGTTCCCAGTTATCTGTGACAAAAGAGATGTTATCTATCCTTGTATGCTCCATAAAGTCCAGCATAATAACTCACACCTGTTTGGCACTTGTAACTATGTATTGATTGCTAGATCTATAATTGTTAAAAATAACTGTGTTAAAGAACATGGAGAGATTACTATTGAGACAAGCACAAGAAATTGATGTGACAACTCAAAGTTAAGAGATTAATCAATTATGCTTCAAATTTGATATAAGGAATAATATCCCACTAATTACCAGAATTTAATGATCCATCCTTGCCATCAATTTCTTGTTGCTGCCTTGAGCTAGGAGAGGGTCTGACTTCTGAATTGGATGTGGTTGGCTAAATGCAGGCTACTTACTAAGACCCAGTATGGTCCAGCCTGTTGCTGCACTCTACAAGCATCATTTCTGTTTGAAAGTCTTTCAGTTGTTCTCACATGTTATGATCATTTAGAACATACCAGTGCTTTTGTTGTTGTTGGGGGCTACCATCTTTTTCTCAAAATGTAAACAGGTGTACTTAAGTTACTTAAGTGTCAGCTGGCTCCAGTTTTGGAGTCAAATCATTGCTCAGAGGGAGGAGTGAGAGTCAAGGGAGGAGTGAGAGTCAAGGGAGGAGTGAGTAAGTAAAGGAAAGAACAGAATAGCCCTGGTGCCCATGAAGGTGGGCTCTGAGTGCCCGTGACCAAGTGGGAAACGGAAGGAAAGTGTAGAAGTTTCTCTGTTCTACTGCATACAGGGAAGGATATAGAATTTCTAAATGCAAATTGGTTACAAAGGTAAACAATTTTTTGCTAATTAACCTGTACACTGATTAATAGTCTATGGATGTGAGAGAGAATATGCTTTTACCCTCTAATGCTGAGGGCAGATGAGAATAAACTAAAAGAGAGGTTTTTAAACACAAACTGAGATGTGAAACATGTGTTAAAAGAGATGTCTTTTATTTAAAAATAATTATTAAGAAACACATTCTAGCTGGTGTTGGCATGGCTCAGTTGGTTAGATCATCATCTGTAGACCAATAGGTTGTGGGTTGAGTCTCAGTCAGGGCACATACCTAGGTCAGGCGGTTTGATCTCTGGTTGGGCATGTATGAGAAGACAAACAATCAATGTCTTTCTCTCTCTCTCTTTCTCCCTTCCCTCTCTCTAAAATCAATGAGAAAAAATGTCCTCAGATGAGGATAAAAAGAAATACATTCTAAGTCTATATTTCTGAAAGAAATTATTCTCTGGAAGAATTATTTTTCATTGCTAATATTACTTGCATTTACTTGCTTTATTAAGTAATTTTGTGTTGGTACCAAAAGATATTATTTAAATCTCTTTTCTTAAATATGTTACTAAATTATGCTTTCTTAGAAAGCACAGATGTGGTGCAGTGAGCTCAAATTGCAAGTCCAGTGTTTTCCAGTGGTGAATAAGCCTAATTTTACAGAATTGACTCACCTAAACTCAAAATGCAGTATAGAAAAACACATAGTATGCCTGAATGGAATCACTAATGATGAATTAAGCAACCCACTGATTTGAGAACAGAAGGGACAATATAGATTCTATTTACTAAGGCTCAGAATCTTTTGAGACAAATCCCATCTTATTTAGCAATATTGAACCTCTCTATTCTTGGCTGTGTTCATTTACAGCAACATGTACTTTATTATTGAAAAAAATACACATATCTGTAAAAAGGCCAAGAAATTAAAATGTCTCCTCTTTCTCCACCACACAACTAAAAGAAATGCTCTAAAATTTTAGGGAAAACAAAATTTTACATAAAGTTCTAATAGCACAAATACACTAATTCAGTTAGAAAGGTAACTAGTTGCATTGTCAGTTTTCATTAAACAGTTTTATTGAAATATAATTTACCTGCCAAACAATTCACCCACTTAAAGTATCAATTGCTTTTAGTAACTCACAGCTTTTGGCAGCCATCACAAGAGCACATTCTAGTAACTCCATGAAGAAAGCCTATAGCTGTTAGCAGTCGGCAGCCCCAGGTTTAGGCATTCACTTACTTTCTACGTCTATGGAAAAATGTGGTCTTTTGAGACTAGCTTATGCATTAGCATAATGTTTTCAAGGTTCATTTATGTGATAGCCTGTATCAATATTTCATTCCTCTGCTATTGCCAAATACTATTTCATTATGTGAATATACCACATCTCATTTATTTTCTGGTTTATGAACATTTGGGTTGTTTCTACTTTTCTGGTATTATGAGTAATGCTGTGAACATTTGTGTATATACATTTTGTGTTGAAACATTGTTTTTTTGGGGGGGAGAGGTGTATATACTTAGGAGTGTCGCTAGGTCACGTGATTGCTGTATGTTGAATCTTTTGAGGAATCCCAAGCTGCTTTCCGAAGTGGCTATACCATTTTCCATTTTCGCAGGCTTTCTGGGTGGGTTCCAACTGAGGCTGATACTGATGCACCTCCAGAGCTCACTGTGTGTGTTGATGTTTGTTTGTTTACATTTTCAGTTGCTCAGCAGTGAAACCTGTTTCCCCCCACAATGTGCTGCCCTGAAGGATGCAGCCTTCAGTGTCACGGGGTGACTGGGGTGACTGGCTTAGCAGGGCTGTCTCTGCCTTTTTCCAACCTCTGTTAAACTGTTTAACCCTAATGGTATCACGCTCAGTGGCCAGCCTCCTCTAATTGCTGCCTGATTGTTGTATTGTTATGTTCTGGACACAAATTATTACCCCACAGTCTCATCCAATTAAATCCAGTCTCTGCAGGGGTAGTCTTTTCCTGGTTCTTTTTGTTAAACCGTTAGCAGGTCTGTGGTTTAACTTGTTGCACTCACAGAGCTGCCAGCTTCTTGTTAATTGCTTACCACCCAAACTCCTGCATCCCTACTCCAGAGCTGTGGGGCAAGGACAGAGACCCACTTCTCTAGAAGTGACATCCCTTCTTCACAAGTGGGGTGTTGTATTAGCATTAGCTTTCCGAGATGGTCTTCTTGGCTCACCTCTTCAGACATAGCAACTGGTCAAGCTACAGGGGAGCAGAGACCAGGCAATCGGGAACCAGTTTTCTCATCTGTGGGAGGGCTCCACCGTTTGAGTGAGGGCTGGGTGCAGGAAGGGAGCCCCCCAGGCCCTTTGGCTACTCTTGCCTGGAATAGAGCTTCTGCAACACAGAGCTGGAAGATGAGAAGTATAGGAGGCCTGCCCTGCCAGGGGAGACAGTTAAGCCTTGCCTGGGAGCTGGGGCAAGAGACCTCTGTGTCCTCGCATGCACCTTCCTGGAGCAGAGCTACAGTTACCTTGAGCAGGGCAAAGGCCAGGTAGAGGCTCGAAACACCACAGCTCTCCCTGTTCTTACCAAGATTACACATATTTGCTGTATGCCCTTATGGCAATCCAGAAACTTAAATATATATATTTTTTATAAATTTCCACCAGTTGTGGTTGTTTTACTGGTAATAGGATCAACAGAACTGCTCATGTTGCTATTCTGAAAGCATCTCAAGCCATGCTTTCTAGAGAAAAACGTGCAATCCGTACAAATGTCCATTTAGTTAAGTTGAAAAGAAAATTTCAACAACTACAAAAGAATAAGAGCAAATCACCTAGAAACAACAAAAAATCAATTTTATGTCACACTTTTTTGCAACAGAAACCTGCTTGTGAGAAGATAATGTAATCTTACTAAAGTACTGAAGGAGAAGAAGAAAATAAACCAGCTAGCCACTGTCTCACGGTTTCTGGGGCCAGGAGCACAGGAACACCTTGGCTAGGGTTGCTGCTCAGTCTCTGACAGCCTGCAGTCAAGGTGCTAGCCAAAACTGCATTTTCATTAGAGCCTTAACTGAGGGAAGTTCTGCTTTTGAGGTGCCTCTGGTTGTTGACAGAATTCATCTCCTTGCAGCTGTAGAACTGAAGTCCCAACTTTGTTGCTCACCACTGGCTGGGAGCTGCTGTCAGCTGCCGGAGGCTGCCACCCACCGATCCTCGCTGTTTCAGCTGTGTCATGGGCTCGCAACATGCCAGCTGACTTCAAGGTCAGCAGATATTCCTTCTCCAGTGTCCTAAGTCAGAGTCTTGTATAATGTAACATGATCACAGGAGTGACATTCTGTCCCCTTTGCCATACAAGGTAACCTAATCAAAGGCATGACATCCCGTCTTCTCGGCCATAATCTATCTTTAGAAGCACTTGCAGTTTCCACCCACAGTCAAGGGGAGGTGATGACACAAGCACATGCCTCCTTGGGGTCACCTTAAGGTGTGTCCACCAAATCTTTTTATGCTAGAAACATTTTAAAAGTATATTTAATAAATGCCAGAATACAACATTTTCCATTTCAGAATAACCAGTGGAGGTTTCCTAGTTGAACAATCAGTTCACATGGAAGAGCCAGCTGAACAATGACCTTCCAGACCTCGTGGATGCGGGATCTCTTCTTTCAGGGCAGCACCCCGACCTTGACCTAGTTGCTCTGAAGGTTCTGATGGGAATCACACCATCAAATCACAATATACATTATTTATTTTCCATTTCTACTTTACATGTTGTGTCTTAAGCTTCCAGGGAGCCAGCAGGGTCCATCCTTGCAACGTTGCAACTCTAAACTCAACCTTAAAAAGCAGAGGGGGATCTTTGGGAGAGGGAAGGTATGAAGAAGCAGGACTGGGTTAGCCAAGAGAAGATATGATGAGGCAGATGCATACCTGAGATAAAGAACAACGGAAATAGCAAGGGAACAAAAGGCCAACTTTGCAGTCTTGTTTATAGCTCAGTAGCAAGTCAACTCACACAACTTTTAAAAAATCTCCAGGTAATTTCTTGATGATGCGTTTTAAAAAATTTAGAAGGTCAGTGAGGACATGCAAAGCTAAGGTATTACTCAAGATTAACACAATGAGTTTCATTCCACAGTCAGTGGTAGATGACGCTAACCCTGGGCAGCAGTGACTTACCAATGCAACACAAAAAGGCTATTTCTCTGTACAGATTTTAAAAAAAAATTGTACTGTCTTCCCACATGGTTCTCATCCTTGGTGGACTGCAAGTCCATGTCAGCACAGAGGCTGTAGCTGGCTTTGATTTCCAGAACCTGATTAATGATGGTCTTCCTAAGTAGGCAGAAGTTACCAATAAAATTGACTCTAATGGGTGCTTGGGGTGTTGTTTGTACACAGATGCAGACAATAAGCCAAGAGAGGAACAGCTGATGTACATCTTGAGATCGAGATAAGAGGTGATGCTTGCAGCTATAGTTTAGCAGAAATTGCAGAGTGTTTATAGTACTTATCATATTTGTGGTTCATCAGCTGAGCTGGCAAGAGTATAGTATGAAGAGAGCCATGCATCCTCTACGCGTGTTGAGTAGAGGATGAAAACACCTAACTCTAGCAGTCACTGATGTGACTGGCAGAATGCCTGCTCAGACCTTTCGTCTGCTTAATGTTTTGGTAGATTTTGTTGTTTTTTTTTTAGGATAAATTCCTAAAACTTTACATGACCTTCAAGACTTCCCTTTATTTTTTCCTTAGCCCCTTTCCAGCCTTTGCTTCAGATGCCCCAGCCTCCCTGGATATTTATCTTTTCTTTCGAAGTATCTGATGACTTATTCTGGCTGTAAGTTTTTTGTACATGCTGCTCCTTCCATTACCACCGTTCTCCCTTTCTCTTTCCATTATTGATCCCACAGATTTATCTCTCAGATTAAATGTCCCTTACTTGAGAATGTTTTTTTCCCTTATCTCCATAGTAAAATCAGTCTCCCTGCTAAATGCTTACTACTCTTTGCACCTCCTATGGTCCATAACACTTATAATACTGATTAGGATGTAATCATTTTCTTCCTCCTCTGCTGGACTGAAAGCTCCAGGAGGCCATGCCAGTGTTGTGTCATTAGCCACTAGTTCAGTCTGGAGCATCCAGCCAGCTCCTTTGTACCTATCACTCAGGTGGAGTGATTAAGAGCAGGTTTTGGAATCAAAAACAGCCTGCCACCAGTTGAAGGTAGAGTATCACCATGGGCAAGTTACTTAATCTCACCAACCTATTTTCCTTTCACGTGAAAAGGAATGATATCTTCTTTGCACAGTTCTCTGAGAATTAAGTGAGACCATGGTTTTCAACTGTAGGAACAGTATAAAAACTATGATAGATGAAACACAGATCATCTGAATGTGGCTCACTCATTATCTCCCTTTGTTTTTATTTCTTTTCTTGATGAAAAATTTACATATACCAGAGTAATGAGAAACATAACATACTTCACAATATACCTAACGGATTTAATTCATTTTTGACAGTTGTGGTTAGTGTCTGAGAGTTTTGTTTTTCCTCCCTGGGCATCAGCCTTCCTGTTGGGCGCTTGAGGGTCATAAGGCCTGTACTACTTCCTTCTACAGTCCTGTGTGGACATTCCCACTATGTAGTAGGGACTTCACAAAGGTTGGTTCTCTTGCATTATCCTTATGTCCTTGTGTCATAGAAATGTTCCTTATCTATTTATTCTCTGTTTCAGGAGGGTGACAGTGTTGAAAGTATAATTTAAAAACAAAACAGAAGATTCAAGAAATGGTAAAAAAACACACAAAACAACCTAGCTTTTAATGAAGAATGTTTAGCATGTTGCAGGTACTGCAAAAATGCAGTAGTTGAAAAGGGTTGCTACATGAATTTCATTGAGAATTCACTTTTTTTGCTGACTTATAATTTTTATCTAGATAATGTTACTGTTAACAGCAAGAGATAAGATTTATTTAACCAGGCATTGTACTGAACATTTTTTTATGTATTAACTCTTTGCAACAACATTTTGGGATAGGACTCTTAATACCGTCATTTTAGTAACAAGGGACAAAAGGAGGTAAAATGGCTTAAGGTAAGTCATACATACCATCATATGGCATGATGGAGCTCACATTCAAACTCTTAACTACTATGCCACTAAGAAAGACACTAGATGTACATTTCACATGTTTTAGAGTAATTAAGAGCCACATGGGAAGCATTTTTTAAAAATACATTTCCCCTGAACCTACTACCTGAGAACTCTGACTTAGTAGCCTGACTTTGGGCTTAGAATTCTGTATTTTCGCCCGTGGTTGTTATGGATTACATATAGGTATTCCACAGGTCACTTTGAGAAGCATAGGTCTATATATCTTTAAAGAAAATTCGATTAATCTTTTGAGTTTCATAAGGTGAAATGTAGGATTATAACTCTAAAGTGGTTTTCCATGTGCAAAAATCACTTTTATGTGAAAATCATTTTTATCTTTATACAATTTAAACCAATATTAACCAGATTAAATATTACTACCTTCAAAATAAGGGTTTCCAGAATAAATGATTATAAGTGTGTGTGCTGGTGGGATAAGACTATCTTCACATTCTAGGAATCAGCACCATCTATGGTATGCTATGATTTGGGTCCCTCACACAAACTTGACCCTTATCCATGTGCTGCTTAGTTCACTCCACATAGCTCTCTTTTAGTTTCGTTTCCATGTTGCAAGCAAGAAAGAACTTGCTAAGGAAACCTGATCAAGTACATTTGGTTAATTCAGGTAAAGGAAATCCAGGGCCACCAATAAAATATACCCATTGTCTTATTGTAATAATTCCCTCTGCTCTGCTCCACTCTGAGAAAATAGGATGGGTCTGGAAGGACTCATTTGTGGTTGAGTGTACTGTACCCCAATACACCATTTCCCTCTTTTTTACCCCTTTTTTGTATTGTTCACTAAAAGTTCCACCTCCTGTCAGATAGAAATATAGCACCTGCCTGACTTCAGGCTTTCCTTTGCCAGGTTGCCCTTGATGAATCCATGTTCAGAGTCTCCCGAGGCCAATCAAGCAGGGTAATCAGCCTGCCCAGACTGACCCAATTAAGTTTAATTAGTTGTTTTTTTAATCTTCATATTTCCTAGCCAGGTGGATTTTACGGTTTTTTATTAAACAATGAATAAGAGCTGAATCTTTGGAATGGTTAGCCTCTCAGGTGCTTTCTGTTGGCAACAAAACTCTGGGAAATCTTTAAGTCTCTGTGAAGAAGTCAAACAATAGTATACAAGCTGACTCCTCACTTCTTTCTTTCAAAGAGAAGGTGTTCCTGCCTCTGTTCGAATAAATATTAATCGTAGTTACTATTTTTGTCTAAGTCTCACTACTCCCCCCACCCCCGGTAACATTTTCAGTGTTTTCTATTAGTCGGAAGGTCAGCTGCATGAGTTTGAATATAGACAGTAAAGGGGGTTTCAAGAAAGCAGTGAATGATCTAGAAAGAAAGAGTTAAGTAAGCCAAAAGGTGACTTAGATGGAGAGTAGGACTCCTGGGAGGTATTTGCCTTGGAGAAAATAAGTGAAAATGATTGTTAATAATGGAGCAGTATAAAAATTACGAAAGTAGTGGTGTTGAGCTAATTTCATATTGGGCTACTTTGTGGCCAAGAATTTGATATAGATATTACCAATATTAGGTGCCAGAGCACTTGGTGTTTTAGTTTAATCTTCTCAGTTTTTAGGACTCTCAGTACTGTGAGGGGATCATCATCCACTTCTTATTGGTAGGCAATTGCTTATTCCTCTGAAAGGATCCCTATGATTCTCATTTTCTTTTCCATCCCCCTCTTCCTCTCTCGTCTCTTTCACTCTGTCTCTTGCCCCTCCTTGTTTTGCCAGCTCTTCCCTCTCTCCTTATTTTCTCTCCTTTCTCTGCTGTCCCTCTCCTTCCAAGCCCTGTCTTCCTCCTCCCCCTCCCCCTCTGTATTCTTTATCCTGCTCCTTCCCATCCTTCAACTCCATGTTTTTCAAGCTTTTCTGTACATTGTAACCACGTGGAGAATTTGTTAAAACACCGATTATTGGCCTCTACCCAGAGAGTCTGCTTCGATAGGTGGGGGTTGGGGCCTGAGAGTTTGCATTTCTAACCATTTCCCAGGGGATGCTACTGGGACTGTCCATGAGGAACCACTTCTTTCATGGATATTGATGACCTGGCCTCTGCATCCAAAGTTAAACCCAACAAAACTTTAGATCAGTCTTAGAATTTGTTTGTAAATTTGCCTGTACTGTCCCAGGCAACCTTTATTGTCATTCCATGTAATGAAAATGGATTTTATAAATACTTAAAAATAAATATTTGATAACTTTTCTGATGCAATATTATCATATTAATGTTATCAATCAGAATTACTTTCAAAGGGGAAAGAACTGATGCTTCCGAGCTGGGGTAGTCCCTGAGCTGTATGTAATGCTGCTGCGGTGAGTTGTGGAGACAAGAAAATTAGAAAAGCATAAAGGATTGCAAAATTCTTCACCTGATTTAAACAACTTCTAATTTTATGTCCAAGGTAATTGCTTTTTGAGTCTGTTTTTCTTTGCCTCTGCTATCTCTTGCACTATTAAACTGTTGCCCCCTGATACATATTAAATGTGATTTAGTTACCGTATCTTTGGGGAGAGATGCTAAAACTTAAAAGGGCTACTTTTCTCATTGCTAGGAAAGAACCAGCTGTTGTCAGGTGGCAGGATCACACTGGAAAGGAGTAAGTAAGTGTTAGGGGCAGGGGGACACAGAAAAATGATAGAATGAAATTCCTGAAAACATTTTCAACCCTAAATTGAAAAATAAAGTGCTCAGGAGGGTTTGATTATTCCTTCCTCCTGGAAACATGCCCTCACATATTCT
This sequence comes from Phyllostomus hastatus, assembly GCF_019186645.2. NCBI lineage: Eukaryota > Metazoa > Chordata > Mammalia > Chiroptera > Phyllostomidae > Phyllostomus > Phyllostomus hastatus. Next base: position 14,663,320 of record NW_025333583.1, on the reverse strand, counting down.
TTTCCGATACTCCTTGGATCTCACTGGCATCTCTTTTTTTCTCCATTTCTTTTGCTAGACCTTCCTCTTGAACCTCTAAATGGTGAAATGACTTTGCATCCTGAGACCTTTTTATTTTTTACATTCATTTTATGAGTAATCTTACAGTCTCCTATCTTGAAGTAATGTTTATATACTAGTACATTCCTAATTTATATTTTCAATCCTGACCTATCTTCCTAATCCAGACTTTTATATCCAACTGTCTACATGATATCTATATTTAAATGTTTAATACTTATCTCTATTATACTACATTTATAAACAATGTATTTTCCCCACCAAAACTGTTTCTTTCCTAGTCTTTTTAATCCTAATAAATTATATTTCCATTTCTGCAGTTGCTCAAGCTAAAATGTAGGTGTTAGTTTAGTTTCCTCTCCTTTATGTCTCTAATCCATTAACCAACGGTGTTAGATCTGTCTCAAAATGTTTCTCACTATATTTTCCCTTGTCCTGGTAACATTGTTTCCTTCTTGGACCACAGAAATATTGCCCTGAGTTCCCTGCTTTAGCAAGACAGAAGTTTAGGACCATTTCTGTTCCAGGAAACTGAGAGACTCAAGGTTGTTCTTTCATTATAATATAAGAAGCTTCCATTATCAAGAGCTATATAGTCCAAGGTTGTTGTTCCAGCTCCAATCTTCAAATGCACATTTCATCTAACAGGAAAGATGTGTCTTAGGAAAAAAAAGATAAAATGGTAAAGAGTCAAAAGAGGATTCCAGAAGGTGCTTCATGAAGCTTTGTCTCATGTACCAAAACTTAGACACAGGACCTTTGCAAGGAAGACTAGAAAACAGTCTTTACTCTCGTTGGCTATTATTTTTATGGAAGTAAAAAAAAAATAAGTTGGGGGACAATTAAGAATTTCTGCTAATATAACATACTATGATTGCTAGTTCTACCATCACCTGAAAATGTAGCAGATATTTACTAAAAATGGACATTCCAGTTAAGGCCTAGAGAAAGCTGGGGAAGTTTCCTCAATGTATTAATAACATTGCATTAATAACCTTTAATTTTAAAATCTCAGTGAATCTTATCATCTTTCTGTTACATATCTATGCACTTACCACCTAACCCACATTGGTCTACATGGCAAAAGTTTGGAAATGAGACTTGTGTCCATTAATGATAAGAAATTTTAAGTTAAAATGGTGGTACAAGATCCTCTCATTTCTTGAACTAGTATCTATCCAAAGTAGATCCAACTATTTTAGATGCTAATATTAATGTTAGGTTCTAATACAATTTTTAGCTTATCTATATATAAAGGTACAAGTATCTTTCTGTGTTTTAATGAATAATTAGTGGGTGCTTTTATGTTTAACAAAGATAGAAAACAAAATATGGTATTCCTTAAGGTGATTGATAAAATTAACGTTGCTCTTGTCTAAAATCTGGTTCAGGCTTCTAGTTGTTGCAGTAGATGTTTGTCACTTAGAAATGACCTGATGCCCTTGCTTTTAGTAACAAAACACCAAATATTTGAGGAGGAATTACTTGTCCTCTCATTGTATACAATTTGGCACAATTGTTACTCATGGTATCCTGGCCCTTTTTAGCCAAGGGGCTGAGCCAGGTTCACGAAACTTTTCTCCCAGAAATCTGAAAGTTGAGTAACATAAATACAGAAAATACCTGGAGCCCAATCTCTTGAGAAGAGACCCTGGAGAACTGCCTGCTCCCTAGACGGATGAACATCTCTGGCTCCTGCCAATCTGAAGCCTGACTTTTTTTCCTAGGTTTTTATTTGATTTTTGGAGCCTTCTGATATACTTTCAATTGTTCCCACATTATTCTCAGTGCAGCCAGGGTCGGATCTTTTATTTCTGTGCTTGTACCCAATGATATATATGCAGTGATGGAAACTGTTGGACGATGTAGCTCTGTTTGACCTCACTACCAAACTCTGGAGAACCTTTGTGCTGAATTTATAAATCTAGCCTTGAGGGAGGGGAGCCATATTTTATTCTTTTCTACTCGGACCATTTCCTATTGCTGACTACAAAATTGTCTAGATGCTAAAGACAGAAAGAATGTCTCATTTCAAATTCCTTATGTTTTTTTGTAAGTGACACTGGTAGGTATTTTTTCTTAATCTCCATAAAATCTTGTTTTTGAGGTTTCACTCTCAGTTCTCAGTTCTTTTTCTTTCTGTTTTAATCATGATACGGAGAGAATGATATCTTTAACACATAGAGTGTGCTGAGAAATGTTTACTGAGTGTTTCCTCAGGCTCAAATGATTCAGTAAATGAAGTGTGATGATCAGTCTATTCTGCCTAAATTAATTAAGTATATTTAGTTAGTGTTTTTGTTTTTTAATTTTTCTCTTTCAAGTAGATTTTATCATTACATACCCCAAGTTTCTATTGAATGCATTTATACTACAGTCCCCAAATTACTGAAAAATAGAAAAAAGGTAAGCTAAGTCATTGGGTGGCCGTTATGATAGAATAAATGTTTGATGTCAGATTTTTCTGAGCTAAAGTATATTTCTCGACCAGTAAGTTTTGCATGAGAAATATGGAAGTCAGCAGTGCAGGGAGTCGGTGTTTCAAGACGTGTAAAACTGTGGGCTTCATCCTCTTGGAAGCTCACAGTCTCATTAAACAAGAATAAGGACTAAATGTTCCCAGGCACTGACCACAGTCTCTCCACACCCGAAATAAAAAGTGCTTTATTCAGGTGAAGCCAGAAACTTTGGCTTGGCTTTTGTCTTTTCATCGCCCCTTCTGACCTTCTATTTTTTGTTGTTGTTGTTTGTTTTTGTTTAGTTTCCATCTTCCACTAACACCAATAGGTTGCAAGTCTATTTATTTTACCCTCTCTCCATGTCATTGACAGTAGACATGCTTCCTGGGAAATCTTAGAAGAACCTGCTGATTTTAAGAGGCATATTGGCATGCAGAGAGTATGTATAACATTTGAAAGCATAATTCAGAGTTAAACATTCACGAGCTTATAATAGATAGCCTAGATCTCTCTACATATTATGTAAAATCATATATAATGATCTTTTTTGTCATCTAATTCTCTCTGATAGTTTTAACAGCACCCATTGCATGATAGGAAGTGATGTCCTTCGCATAGAAGATAAAAGAAGTCAAAAGAGGAAGACAGCAAATAAAAACTTTTCTCTTTCATCTTCAAATTTCAATTTAAAGACACTTTAATTAGTCATATTCTACCTTGTTCTCCCTGTTGTTGACACTCTATCACTTGCTAAAATTCTTCACTCTGACATAAAATGAATGAGAATTGTGATTATTAGTACTAATAATATAATGCCAAGATGTTTTATTCTGCCTCAGTTTTTCTTTTCTCTAACAAACACAAACGCTACCACCCCCTTCTCTCTCTCTGTCTGTCTGTCTCTGTCTGTCTCTGTCTGTCTCTCTCTCATGCACACACATTTTCTCTTCTAATTAAAGGGATGGTCATCGCTTTTTCTTCCCTTTGATACACAGAGATCTGATCAGATCCCTGGGGAGGAATAAGAAGTAGGAGAGGGCTGTCGGAGTCCATGGTAAACAGTCTAGGATGGGATTGTCTGAGAAGTCGAATGCCTCCAGGGCACATGGAATTATAGGCCAGAAGATTTAAACAGAAGGAAGGCAGAGACTCTTTCTCTTCCTTGAGGATGCCTGGATGATCATGTTGTAGCCACCTGCATTTCCCAAAGGGTGGTATTTTAAATGGGAGAAGGAACTCCGGGTGCAGCCCAGGATCGGGCTGGACTGGAAGAGAGTGGCAGGATTACTCTTCTTTGGATGTTCTAGAGGGGACTGGCTCTGGGACAGAAGACTGCCATTCTCCCAAAATTGTGTAGCTTTTGTTTCAGTTTATAAACTAATCTTGCAGAAATAAGGTAATTAAAAACTAGCAAGGGGAATGATAAGGGAATGCAGGAGTTAAAGATTTTAGCCTTAGTTGATAGGCTTAAGTGATTAAAGCTGAAACTCAAGAGTTAAAGGTGGTAGCCTTGGTTGATAGGCATGTGGAAAGCTGTTGTTTCAAAATAGCGTAGCTTTTGAATAAAGGCTTCTTTCCTTTTTCACCACACATCTGCCTCCAGAACTTGGCCTAGAGCATGGCAGCGGGCAGTGGGATCCCACTTGCTGTTCAGAAACAACTTTAGTACTGTTCTACCCTCTACTGGCTTTATGGGTAGGGTATTAAACTGGTGCTCATTAACACTTTCAGAACCATTTGAGAATTTTATGGAAACTAAGATTCTCAGAACAAAACACAGATGAACCTGTGTACTGTGCATGAGGCAGGGGTGGGGACTAGATATTTGGACTTCCTGAATCATGTTTGTGGACCCCAGACTAAATATTGTTGCATGAGAGTGCCAACTCAGGTTTATTCTGGAGATGCTTTTCACTCTCCTGAGGCAGAAAAAGACACAGATTGTGTAGTGTTTGCACACACTTTGCTCTTTCTTGGCAGAACAATAGTCTTTGTTGCTAATCATGGTTAGCTGGTTAATAATCACTGGCGTAAATATAGCCTTCTTTCTTTTCCTCAGAAGTGGTTCACCTATATGTGTAAAATGGAGGTGTTTACCTGCCGGGGCCTAAGGAATCCTTCTTTATGTTCAGCAGAAGCTCTGATTTTATAACTTTCTTATTAACAACTTCAAATATTTGATAATGAGAGCTGCAGATTTCCTTCTCATGTGTTTCCTTTCACTTTATAATGATTTATATTCTGTTCATTTCTTTTCAGTTTCTAGACTTTCTCTCACTCCCTTTCCCTTCATCTTTCTTGAATATTCATTTTGTGCAGTCTACGATCTGTTCATCTGCACCAATAAACTAGACAAAAGACATTCTGAAGTTACTGCCTCCCCTCTCCTAACAAGATCAGCAAGCATGCAAGGACAGTTCCTTTCGTGTGCACCCAGTAAGAGGGCAGATAGATCCTTCCCGGGAAGTCAGTGACAGCATTCCCATACCTCCTGTATTTGTAGTCACAGTACTCTGTGATCTTCCCTGTGAAAATCCTCCATAAATATCACAACAAATTGCCTATTTGCTCTGCTTTTGGACATTTGGACCACCTGACCCTGTGTTGACTTACTCCTCTTTCCACTGGTTTTTGTTGATTCATTAATCATTTGCAATTGACACTCACAAGACCTGGATGTTGCCTCCTTTCCTTCAGCAAACCCAGAGAAGTCCTTGATTTTATTTTGTGAAATCTTTTGTAGTTAGTGTCAAACTGGACATTGAGTGATTTATTTTGGTTTGGGGAAAAAAAAAGATAAGCTTTGTTTCTCAGCTTTAGCGTGATAAAGAAACACTTCCCAGCCTGGTCAGTTAGAGTGGTGGTGGTAGGTATGTTCTGTCCCTGAGTTTGAAACTGCTCTGGAGAGACCTATTTAAAGGAATGTAACAGAGTTTTAGTAATCATTTTTATCAGACAGTAGGTCAAGTGTGAGGCTTTGCAAACAACTGCTGCTTTTTTTTTTTAAGAAAAGCAGTTGAATCCATTTCATGGACTTTGAAGATATGAATGAAAGAATGTCAATTTTTAATTCAGTATTCTTTCTTGGTCCTGATATTAAGTGCTAATATTTCTGTATCCTGAAAGTAAAAACCCCATATTGAGCAATTGGAATACTATGTGACATTTGGAACTGGAAAATTCTTTAATATTTGGAAAATAACAGTTTTCCCAATATTTATCTCCCTTTATTGATTGTCTTTCTAAAAGAGACTTTAGCCAAGTAGAATATGGGATTTGAGATAGTGATGAAATTTTACTTATGAATAGAAATGCTTCTCACTTTTAAAATGCCTATTGGACTATTTCATTTTATTTCTGAGATTCTGGGCTTCAAATATCCATAGCTTTTGATGTATGTAAGCCAAAAGTTGCTGAGAAAGAAATTATAATTGATTATAAATAATTTTTTGCAGAATCAGTATATGATTTTCCTTATTGATTTTAGTAAATGCAAAATGAAATTATACTGAATTACTGTTGTAATTATTAATAATTGTCAGCATAATTATAAAACCTTTCACCCAGACAATCAAAGCATTCTAATTTCTCTAATCAATTGAATAAACTGAGAATTAAGTAATTAGTGTAAATCCAGAGAAACAGTGGTTATTTATTGACCTTTTGTTTAAAAGATTATTTTCTGAACTCTTTGAACCAATAATATGCAGAAAATTATCTGAACATGTGTTTCTTGGAAAAGATAAAGTTTACACAGTGTTTGGTTATATTAATAGGATTAAAAAGAAGTATATACAAAAATGAAAACAAAACTATTATGAAATGCTGATTACAAAGGTGAACTGAGTTACAAAAGTTTCAATGAATTTGAGTGGATAACAGCATTTTTCTTTTTCCTTCTCCCTTTCCTCCTTAGTTTTAATAAAATCCTTTTTATATGTTTATATGTTCCTTTGGATTTTGAGAATCTCAGAAGAACGGAAACAAAATAGCTGAATGTCCTAACAAGAATCTATCCCAGACTCAGAAACTATTAGAGATCTCTTACTGGGGAAGTGTGCTGAGTAAGTGGCCCAATTTGTAGTCCAATCAGATCTTTTTTGTCTAGAAAAGCACAAGAATTCAAAGCTGATTTACTGAACTTCGGGTCAGTGACATGCACATTTGACTTTTAGAAAAAGACAAGAATATCTTGATGAAATTTTGTTTAAATCAAGCAATCACTCAGTTAACAATTCATAAAAAATTCTCTGTTAGTCACTTTTCAAATAAAGATTCATGCTTTCTTACCTACAATTTTGAAATCCCAAATCTCAGGAAACTAAAGTCTTTCTTTTAGGTAATTTGTTACACAATCTGAACTCAACTGAATTAAGATGACTTATAATCTTTTAAAAGCTATGTTCAGTTTGAGTATTCATACATTTCACTGCAGAATATATGTGTTTAATCATGGGGTACTCCCTCAGACTTCACTGGAGGTATGAAATAGATAAACCTTTTGGTTTATAAGATGAGGCTCCGATCACCTGAGTCTCACTGGTCAGGGTGGCCCATTATGATCAATTACTTGTTTGGCAGACAAAGTGTCTAAGAATAAAATACATTTTAAAAATATTTTTCTGTGGAACATTTAGTATATGTGTGGTTCCTACTCAGTTACATCGTTTTTTACATATATAAACAAATATGTATATTCCTCCATACCCCAGACATGTTTCTAGTCCAAGTGCTAGCATACTCTATCTTCTGTATCTTTTTTAACCTTAATATGTTTTGCACATAATTTCATATCAATCTCATGAAGGCTTGTCTCATTTAAGATATACTACTTTTATTTTAAATATAAAATAGAAGTAGATAAATACAAAATAAAAATATGAAGAGCTTTCATGAACTCGTTATACAGAATTTTAACAATTAATAACTCAGAGCAAGCCTTTCATTTATACCCTCAGCTACTTTCTTTTCTATATTATATTGATGTAAACCCTAGGTACTTTATTACTGGAAAATTCATGACAAAGTGGCAGCCTTTTGAAGATGCAGAGTATGCTGGAAATGAATCATGTGTAAGGTTCCTCATTCTTTTATTTGAAAGCCCTGTTACCATCCCGCTGCTCATAAAGACAATATTTAACAAGACAACCAACATATACTAATATTGGTAGATTGGCTACCTAGTGCAGTATTTCCTCAATGAATGGTCATTTTTGAAATCAACTTTCTTATCTTGCCATTGATAATTGCCAGTAGGTCAGAGCAGGTAATTGTTACACTACCGGTTCTGAAACACTCAACAGTGATATTTATAACAGCCAATGAAAGCCATACGTGTGGACATTAAAGTTACTATGGCTAATGAAGGTGACTGGTTCTGATAAATCAGTGGAGATGAGATACAGCATGATGAACTAAGTGATCGGGGGAAACCACTGACTTTTCTTGGGTGTGTTGTCAGATTAGCTGAATCTGCATGCCTTCTAACCAAGCAGTATCTTTTGCTTTGTTTAGAATTTAGCAGTTTCTGAATAATATATCTGTTATACTTTTTAATTGTTGATATTTTTATATGATTTAAATAGGCTTATCTCAGAAATCCCACTTACACTATGGAAAACTAATGTAAATAGTTCACATGTAGTACTTCATATTGAAATACTCATCCAGAAATCAACTGTCTGAAATAAAGTGTTCTCTGCTTAGAATTCTTGGTTCTGTATTTTACCATGAATTCGCTGAGGTAGAAGGAAGTAACTCAGTAACTCAAACTTCGAGAGAATCTTAGGAAACAATACTGAAATATGGTTTCAGAAGAGACAAATAAGGAAGAGAGAAGAGGTAAGATATTGCCTTCAAATGCTCAGAATTGCATTTCAGGGAATCACGGAGAAAAGCAGGTAGTAGAAAAGGGTCAATTCTAGTTCCATTTTATTTTCTTACTCCCAATCAAGGAACCAGGTTTACCAGAATTACTAGTGCATATCCTAATCTTACAAACTCCTGCATATCCACAGTCTACAGCCTAACATTATGCCATTTATCATGACATACTTAATGTACTTTTTATTATAACTTTTTATCTTAGAATTTCAGTCACCAAAAAATGCAAGAATTCAAACAACTCCTATTTCCATTTCCTCCTCACCCAGTCTTTTCAATTGCTCACATTTACCACATTTGCTTTATCCTTCTCTGCAAACACACGTGCACAGGTACACACACATGCGCTCACAGTTCCTTTTTCTGCACCTTTTGTGAATATGTTACAAGTGAGGGGCCCCATTGCCCTTAAATACTTCAACATTACCTAACCCTTATACAGCTCAGAATAATGACCAAACTCGAGAATGTTACATTGATGTAATATTACCTAATCTGGATTACCTAACCTAATCCATAGATGACATTAAAATTTTACCAATTGCCCTAAATTTTATCGATGGCTAAATATATGTTTATGTATACATGCACATATTTTCATCTGGTCTAATAAGATCCAATCCAAAATCACATATTGAGTTTAGTTATCAAATGTCTTTAATCTAGAATAGCTCTCAGTATTTCTTTGTCATTCCTGACCTTGTGATTTCATAAGAGTATAAACTAGTTATTTTGTAAAATTGAGCTCAATTTGGGCTTGGCTGGTGTTTCCACATAATTAGATTCAGGATATAAAAAATTTAAAGGTCCTCAGGGCCATGAAGAATATGCATTTATTTAAGAGATTGTACCTGGCAAGGAAGACAGCATGTTATTAATTCCCCATTTATTAAATTGGTACTTTAATATGCTTTAGTACTTCATGTCAGCTTTTGAGTCAACTGTTTGGCTAGGTGTTTCATGTTTCTACAAACAGATACTTGTTATCTTTTTAACGTTTGGTATGTTTATGTGATTTAAGTAGATCTGTGGCAGGAGCATCACAGTGGGAGGCTGTGTCCTCAGAGCATCGTATTGGAGGCACATGAGGTCGGTTTGTCCCATTGCCAGAGACGTTAACTTTGGTCACTTGGTTAAGGTGCTGTTTGCCTGGTTTGTCCCCTAGAAATGTATTCCTCTCCTCTTTTTAATTACTAAGTAATTTGTGAGAAGGTACGTTAGAACTGTGTAGTTTGCTTGTTATCAAACTTTCAGCCATTTGTTTTATTATCCGATAATGATTCTTATATATTGGGCTCATTCTCATGGGTGCCAGTGTTAATTTTGTAACTGCAGCATTATTTCTACATTTGTTAGTTGGAAAAGATTTGCCTCACCTCACTATGTTAGTGTATTTATGTCAACATAGATTTATAGATACTTGTATGGAATCAAATGGAGGCGCAATTTACATATATACATGCATCCTTTGTAAGGGCACGGTTTAATGAGTCTTCACAAATATAAACACCCATGCAACCACACTATCCTTGAATTATGGAGCTGTGCCCTCAGTCACTCCAAAAATGTCCTTGTGCCCTCTGCAGTAGGTCCTTTTGCCTCACCCCAAACCCAGGCAAAACTGGTCTCCTATCTATAGCTGGAGATTAGAGTTTCCTCTTATTTTACATCTGGCATCTTTCAAGCAGCCTAATGTTTTTGATATTCATCCATATTTTTTGCTGTTTTTTATTACATTTCATATGTATAGATACTTGAATGTTCTGTTGAACAGTACTACTTTTACTCATTACCTTTTTGCATTTTAATATTTCCTTCCTTGCAGTTTTCTTTGTTGTTTCTTAGCTTTTAACTGATGAATTTAATTAATTACATTAATTTTTATATTTTGATTGTTATGAGATTTGGTTCATGAATTTTCATATGATTTCTGCTTTCAGTGGAACCGAGAGGTTATGGTACATGGAATTTCTTAAAGGTAATGATAGGAAAAGTTTCATCATTTTGGTTTGTACTTTGTTCTTGTAAAAGAGTTGTTCAATATGCTTTCTTAAATTTCTGTATAGGGAGACCTTTACAATTTTTAAAAATTTTTAGTTGTATGTTGTTTCGAACACAGTATTGTTTGGAACATTCCTAGTTTATTTTTGTGTGCTTAATTTTTTCTTGTATTGAAAGTAGTATGTTAAAATCTTTTATCATTAGTGTATATCTCATTGTAGCTTCCATAGTTCTAATGATTAACAGTGGTGACTATATTATTTGATATATAGTCATAACTGTTTCAACTTTATTGTGAATTATGACTTTTAGCATTATAAATTATTGTTTTTAATTTGGGTAATTTGAAGTTAATTAAGTTCTCTACTGTCTGGTTTTACTGAAAACCTGGCATTTATGTAGTCTTATTTGTTCACTTTATTAGTCTATACAATTTTGGAGGATGCATGGAGAGATTTGGATTTAGGCAGCTACCATTATCTTAGCTACCTGGAAGTCCTTTTACTGTATATTTTATTGGATATGATTATGAAGGTGGTGGTATTTTTATTCCAATTGATTTATAATTGATTGCCATTATATTAACAGACAGTCAATATTTGTTGAGTATATCTTAAATGTCAAATTCTGTATTCTGCTTAGTGTTGGAAGTGTGAAGAGATTGTAACATGATTAGTATTCTAAGGGATTTGTATTCTAGTGAAGACATAAACAGTAATTTTCATATAATGTGATAATTGTTCTTGTCTTGTCACTTTCCACACTCTATTTAAAGGGTGAATGTTTGTATATGTCTCATTGCCACATTCTTAAGAGAGATCTTCTGTTGGCAGATGGGAAATTCAGAAGCTCTTCCGTGTAATTCAACTGCAAGATGATATCTGTCTTATAAAATCTTTGGATGCCAGCTGTAGCCAGTTTTTGTTACCAAAAACCCCCAAAAGCACCAGAAAATGGGTAGTTCTTTTATACCTATAATGATGTGATCTTCTATGGATAAACAATTAGATATAAAGAAGACCAAATCACTACTTTCCAGGTACAAATTGATGGAGAAAAACACATACACAAGTTATTTAAAAACAAGTCAATATTTGTGTGAAGTACCATAATAATGCCATATCTGAGGCATGGGCAAAAAGATATAGGCCCCAGCTCAGTTGTGACTCAGTTTTTTGGAGCATCATCCCACACACCAGAAGGCTGCGGATTCAATTCCTGGTCAGGTGCATACCTAGGTTGTATGTTTGGGGCCAGTACTGGAGGCCTCTGATCAATATTTCTTTCTCATGTGGATGTTTCTCTCTCTCTCCTTTCTTCTTTCTCTAAAATCATTGAACATATCCTCAGATGGGGATAAAAATTTTTAAAAAAATTAAAAAAGAGATATGAGCAGTAAAAAGGTTAGGTGTTGGGGCCACGTGGAGTTTTAGAAGCAGTGGAATTTTCAGAAACCTTGGGAAATTTGTACATGAGGAAATATTAATTCCTTTGCATATTGAAGCTTTAATTTAAATACAGGTAACAGTCACATCAGCCTCCCCATGAGGGCAAACATTTCATTTCCAGGGTGGAAAATAATAAACATGAGGGACAGCTCCAGGCAGGTTACAGGGAAGGTCAGCGAAGCAGACCTCACTAGCCAGATCTCCCAGTGTTTCTGAGCTAGGAAATTCACAGGATTTTTGACTAGATTGCATTCTATAATTGTATGTGTGAAGTAATCAGATGATGTTTTCCTTGCCTTTGTAAAGGAAAGGTGGGTACACAGAAGCCTAGAAGCTGTAACTTATGTGCGTGTCAACTCAAGATTTATTTCCAGATTAGAAGTAGTTGATTTGCCAGCAAGAATTTTAACTATTGAATCTGTTGTAATTCTGAATTTAATTAGTTGTTTATTGCTTATTTAAAACAGATTGATGATGTTGATTTGAAACAGTTTGTGATCACAACAGAATTGCTTGTATAAGAAGTTTCCTGATATTTTTCTTCTTCGAATATGTTCTGCCTGTCAGAGCACTGTGCGCTTGCCTAATTCAAATAAGCCCACCCCAATCCTATTGCCTGTGTAAGGTAAGATTGCTCAATTAGTTTGCATAGTTTTACAGCAGGGTGTGTATTTATTTTCTGTATTAGTTTTTATAAACTGAATCACAGATTGCAATTCTGTGTCTAAGCTTCTGAGATGTGCAGCGCTCTGTTCCTATTCGTTAAAGAAGGCTCTACGACAGGCAATTAATTTTGACGGTTGTTTGACCAAGAGATTACAAGCTAGTGGCGAGAGGTCTGGAGATGGGGGGCACATCCAGGCTCCCGTTACCCACCCATCTCACTACGGCACAAAGCTTTGAATGTTAAAAAATTGTTACTCATATTTTAAAATAATAGAAAAATGGGATTTCTGGGAATAGAAATGGGAATTTCTATTGAATAGAAATGGGAATAGAATGGGACTAGAAAATTCAAGGTGTCTGGCAATGCTTGGTCAAGTTACCACATGGCAAATCTCAACTAGAATGCATGGGCCACATTCTCTACTTTAACAGTCTCTGTCTTCTGTGTTTTTTTTTTTTTTTTAATATTTGCTCACCTCAATGCCTGATCATTGTAGGCACTTGGGCTTAGATGAAAGCATTACCTGGCCCATATTTCCAATACAAAAATTGCCAAACTTAAAACTCTCTCTTTTTGCCCTGGCTAGTGTGGCTCAGTGGATTGAGCATGGGCCTGAAAACCAAAGGGTCTCCAGTTTGATTTGAGTCAGGGCACATGCCTGGGTTGCAGGCCAGGTCCCCAGTAGGGGAGGGAAAAGAGGCAACCACACATTGATGTTCCTTTCAATCTCTTTCTCCCTCCCTTCCCCTCTCTCTAAAAATAAAGTATTTAAAAAACACCTCTCTATTTTTATAGAACACATATACAGTAATAGTGATAACATAAAATATGTTCCATCAAGGTCAGGTACAATTTAAGAAACTAGGAGTGGTCATCTATGGTCATATCTGGAAAATACTAAAAGGCAATGAAGAAATGTGACCCCCCCTCAAAGCATGCATCTAACTCTATTCACTGTTTTGAAAATTACTCTTTAAAGTATGAAAAAGATTCTTCATTTTATTTAATAAATATTTAGTACTGTATGTATACAGGGTGGGGCAAAAGTAAGTTTATAGTTGTGAATGTGTGTATATGTGTGTGTATGTGGGTGTAATGTGAGAGATAGATGTCTGTACAGAAAGTATCCAGCCACACACTATGAAAAATAGAGATGTTTATTGAAGAAGATTCAAGATACAAGAAACATTGTATCTAGGATAATGGCGTCTCAGTCCCCTTCAAAGTAGGCACCTTGGGACCTCGTGCTGTTCTCCCAATCACCATCAGCTGACCCACTGTATTTCCTGAATCTCACTGAAGGCCTGAAATCTCTTCCCTTTCAAAGATAATTTTAATTTTTGGAAGAGCCAGAAGTTGTAGGGCCCCAAATCTTACTGAGTCACCAGGGTAATTTGATGTTTCACCAAAACACTTTGCATTCTAATTTTATTTCTTTTCGTTGTCTGATAGCTGTTGCTAGGACTTCCAGTTCAATAAGAGAGGTGAAAGCGGACATCCCTGTCTTATTCCCAGTCTTAAAGGGAATGTTTACAGTTTTTGCTGATTGAATATGATACTGGCAGTGAGTTTGTTGTATATGGCCTTTATTATGTTTGTGTATGTTCCCTCTAATCCCACTTTGCTGAGAGTTTTTATCAAAATGGGTGCTGGATTTTATCAAATGCTTTTTTCTATATCTATTGATATGATCATGTGGCTTTTATCCTTCATTCTGTTTATGTGGTAAAACACATTTATTGATTTGCAAATGTTGTACCAACCTTGCATTCCTGGAATGAATCCCACTTGATCATGTGGTATCATCTTTTTGATGCATAGCTGTATTTGGTTTGCTAATATTTTTTAAAGGATTTTCGTGTCTATGTTCATCAGGGGTATTGTCCTATAATTTTCTTTCTTTGTAGTGCCTTTATCTGGTTTTGGAATTAGGGTAATGCTGGCCATGTAAAATGAGTTTGGGAGCCTTCACTCCTCTTGAATTTTATGAAATAGTTTGAGAAGAAGTATTATTCTTCTGTGAGTGTTGCTAAAATTCACCTGTGAAACTATCTGGGTCAGGGCTTTTATTTGTTGGGAGTTTTTTGATTATTGCTTTAATTTCACTAGGTGCAATATGTCTATTCAAAATCTGATTCTTCCTGATTTAGTTTTGGAGGAATGTATGTTTCTAAGAATGTATCCATTTCATTCAGGCTGTCCAGCTTGTTGGCATATAGTTGCTCATAATATTTTCTTACAATACTTTATGTTTCTTTGGTGATAGTTGTTATTTCTTCTCTTTCATTTCTGATTTTATTTATTTGGGTCTTCTTTCTTTTTTTCCCTCATGAGTCTGGTTAAAGGTTTGTCTTGTTTATATTTTCAAAGAACCAGTTGTTAGATTCATTGATATTTGGAATAGCTTTTTAGACTCTATTTTGTTTATTTCTGCCCTGATCTTTATTATTTCCTTTCTTTTACTCACTGTGGGCTTTGTTTGTTGTTCTTTTTTCAAGTTCCTTGAAGTGTAAAGCTCCATTGTTTATTTTAACCTTTTCTTTTCTTTTTGAAATAGGCCTGTAATGCTATGAATTTCCCTCTTAGGATTGCTTTCCCAGTATCCCAAGGTTTTGGTTTGTTGTGTGCTCAATTTCATTTGTTTCAAAGTATCTTTTGATTTCTTCCTTGACCTCCTTGTTGACCTATTCATTATTTAATAACACGTTATTTAGTGTCCTTATCTGTGTGTGCTTTTCAGTCTTCTTCTTGTGATTGATTTCTAGTTTCATAGCACTGTGATCAGAGAAGATGCTTGATATGATTTCAGTCTTCTTAAATTTACTGAGACTTGTTTTGTGTCCTAACATGTGGTCTATCCTAGAAAATGTTCCATGTGCCCTTGAAAAATATGTATATTCTGCTGCTTTGGGGTGAAGTGCTCTGAAGATATCAACTAAATCTATTTGATCTAGTGTGTCATTTAAGGCTGGTGTCTCCTTGTTGATTTTCTGCCTGGAAGATCTATTCATTGAAGTCAATGAGGTTTTTAAATCCCTGACTATGACTGTATTTATATCGATCTTTCCCTTTATGTCCATTACAATTTGCTTCACATATTTAGGTGCTCCTATATTGTGTGTGTAAATATTTACTAGGGTTATATCCTCTTGTTGGATTTTCCCCTTTATGTAGTGTCTTTTCTGTGTCTCCTACAGTAGCTTTGGTTTTAAAATATGTTTTGTTGGATATGAGTACTGCTTCTTCAGCTTTTTTTCCTTTCTGTTTGTATGAAATATCTTTTTCCATCCTTTACTTTTAGTCTTGTGTATCTTTTCTTGTGGAGGCAGCATATCCAACATATATATATATGTGTGTGTGTGTGTATATATATTTATATATATAAAATCTTGTTTTCTTATCCATTCAGCTACCCTTTGTCTTTTGGTTGGAGCAGTTAAGCCATTTGCATTTAAGGTGATTATTGATAGATGAGTATTCAGTGCCATTTTATTGTTAGACTATTTTTCTCTTTTTTCCCCCTTGTTTCTCTTTGTCTTTTTAAATTAAGCCTTTTAACATTTGTTGCAATACTGGCTTGGTGTTGGAAAATTCCTTTAGCTTTCTCTTGTCTGGGAAGCTCCTTATTTCTCCTTTGATTTTAAATGACAACCTTGCTGGGTAAAGTAGCTTTGGTTGTAGGTCCTTTCTTTTCATCACTTTGAATATTTCACATCACTCCCAACTGACCTGAAATGTTTCTGCTGAGCAATCAGATGCCAATCTAATTGTTGCTCCCTTGTAGGTAATGACTCGCTTTTCTTTTGCAGCGTTTAGGAGTCTCTCCTTGTCTTTAAGCTTTTTCATTGTAATTATGATATGTCTTCGCATACGTCTCTTTGGGTCCAACTTATTTAGGACTTTCTGAGCTTCCTGGACTTGTGTGTCTTCACCAGATTAGGGAAGTTTTTGGTCATTATTTCTTCAAATAGGTCCTTGATCCCTTCCTCACTCTGCCCTCCCTCTGGTATTCCTAGGATGTGGATGTCGTTACACTTACACTTCATGTTGTCCAAAATGTTTCTTCAGCTCTCTGCTCTCCTCATTTATATATATAAAAAAACCACATTTCATTTCATTTCTTCTTTTTTATTTTTTTGTTTCTCTGCCTGGGTGTTTTTTTCTACTTTGTTTTCCCAATCACTGATTCAGTCCTCTGCTTCATTTAATCTACTGTTTATTCCTTCTAGTGTATTATTTATTTAAGATATTGTGTTTTTTATTTCTGACTGGTCCTTTTTATGATTTCTATGTCTTTTTCATGCTGTTGAGTATCCTTATAATCATTACTCTAAACTCTCTATCTGATAAGTTGCTTGCCTCCGTTTCATTTAGCTCTTCTACTGGAGAATTCTCTTGTTCTTTCATTTTGAGTCATTTTTTTGTCTTCCCATTTTGACTGTTTCTTTGTATTTGTTTCTATGTATTAGGTAGATCTGCAAAGACTCTAGTATAGGTCTTGGTCAGATACTGTTTGTGACTGACACTGGTCAACATGTTCAGAGCTATTAGTGATCCATAACATGTGGCTCCCTCTTCTGGGCCTGTTTGTGTGAAGGAAGAATCAGGCTGCACACCAAGGCTGTTTTTATCAGCACCTGGCCCAGGGAAGGGTCAGCTGAAGTCTCATAGAGCTCCCAGAGATCTGCCTTAGTTGTTAAACTAACCTCTGATGCAGCCTCAGGCTATAATCAACAGCCTGACTTAAGCTCCACAGGATGGGGCAGAGTAATTCCTGCAGGTGGGGCTATTGCTTTCCCTAAGGCTGATGCCAATTGAGAAAGATGGCTTTTCAGTCTGGGGACTGACAACATAGGGATCCTGACTGCTGTCCTTCAGTTCTCTCCCTGAGCCACCAATCTCAGACTCTCCTCAAGTGTCTGTCATCCACTCTGCCCTCCCTCTGCCAGAGCTCAGGGTAAGTGGCTGCAAACAAAATTTTGTGCATTGGCCCTTTAAGTGTCGATCTGAGTCTCCAGACATCTCACCCTGGCAGACAGAAACACTGCCGCTTTTCACAGCTGGATGTTATCTGGGTTCTTTTCTGGCTCTGGTTCTGTAGGCTGGGGAGACCAGCTTGAAGTTTAGCCCCACAGTCCTCAGGGGGATCTCCCCTGGTCACTGAAATGTCCCACCAGAACTTCAGCTGCTGCCTGTGGGAGCCCAGTCGGCCCTCTTGCACCTCCTCTACACTCCCTACCAGTCTCATTGTGGTGAAGTGGTTTCTTCTGCCTGTCCTGGGTTATAAGGCTTCTCTCCAGCTAGTGTTTGGGTGGTTATTCTGGATGATTTCTCTACAATTTAGTTGTGATTCCAGATTCCAGGGAGGAGATTAGTGTAGCTTCTACTTACTCCTCTACCATCTTGCACATTACAATCACTCAGTTATTTTGGATATGTTGCTCCCAAACAACTGAGCATATGCTCACTCAATGGTGTCTAGCACCCACCCCCACTGACTAGGACAGTGAAGTCATCATTTTTCATGCATGTGCATTCCAGTCCACTGTCCTTGGCTGCCAGGTTATATCAGTGTCATGCAAAGCATCCTCATTATATTAATAATGGCGGGACTTTCTCTGAACAGACCTCACACACACACACACACACACACACACACACACACACACACAGTAAACACTACAGAAATAGTAGAATTTCTGATAGGTGGAAAACAACTGCTAATTTCTTTATGTTTATTTTGAGTTTAGATATACATTATCTACATATTCTGATTCATTGTGGTTTACATCTTTATCTTATAAGCTGGAAATTATGTGTTTGTCAATATATAACTACTTTTGTTGTCAGTAAAATATGGACTACATATCTACTTAATCTTTGGTAGAAATAAAGGTCTTAGCAATAACTTAACATGACTCAGTTATTTTTCACTGTAGGTTTGAATTTTATTATATAATATCTTGATGGAATTCTGGTGAGGAAAAGTTACTGACTACAACTTAGTTTCTCAGAGATTTAAGATAGAGTCAAGGGTCCATGATGGGTTTTTTCCCGACAAATTTATAAGTGTAGCAAGGGAAGGAGATTTATGATCTTAAAGTTCAAGTGAGGACATTTTCTTTCCTCTTTTCCTTCAAAGCTTAATGTGCAGATCAGAGGTGAAAGAAGTAGGTTGGGAGGAAAACGCTACCACAAGAAGCTGATCTTTAAGAAAAATTATAATTTTCTTTACTTTCCTCTATTATATTTTAAAAGAGTAAAAGGTAGTGTAAACCAAGTGCTGCCCTTCCACATAGAGCACAAATCTTAAAATTCTGTGGTCATCATGCAACTCCCCTCTTGCTGCTTGTGCCTCTAACCATCTGTTGAATCAAGTGTATCAGTTGGTTTAAGACTATGTGTTTATTAGTTTCTGCTGATTAGACTATTATCAGTCATTTTATTTTTATAATTATTGCTGTGTCAATAAAATAGAATATCTTTAGATACTATTCTAATATTTAGAATATTTTTGAGTTCTTGGATGTTTTTCAAA
This sequence comes from Phyllostomus hastatus, assembly GCF_019186645.2. NCBI lineage: Eukaryota > Metazoa > Chordata > Mammalia > Chiroptera > Phyllostomidae > Phyllostomus > Phyllostomus hastatus. Next base: position 14,644,264 of record NW_025333583.1, on the reverse strand, counting down.
AAACATTTATTGAATACTTACTAAGTCAGGCATTCTTCTTCGAGCTAGAGCTGAGTGATTTTGAGTCTAGAAGTTTTTCTAGATCATGGTTAAAATCCCAGGGCTACAGAATTCTTTTATATATGAACTTGGATAACTTACTTAAATTGTTTGACCTTATTGACTTTGTACAATGAGGAGAACGGAAACTATCTTACAGCAGTAAAACCTTCTATTAGTCAGGATTCTGTAGAGAATTGATTGAAAGTTCACTCTTTTTATGAGTCAAGTTATATCTGTGTTGAGCTGATCTGAAACTTCCACTTATACAGATGAAGTAAGAAATTAGTTGACTGCCTGTGTACTTCACTGCCGGGATTACTGTGATCATAGGTCTCTGTGATCAGACTATTCTGTTTACTGCTTTCACGCTGCTGTCCATTATGGTAACCATGCCCACCTTGCCTCTGGCAAATATGTGCCACCCTTGACTCCTGCCGCCATAAGATCCAGTGGTTTCTATTGCACTTAGGGTTTCTGATGCAGTGGCAGCAATTCCCATGGCAATTTCTGACCTACAGGAAAGAGCAGCCATGGAGTTCCTCAAGGATGCTGGGGCTCTGTTCATAAATTGATTTCTCACAACCATGGCGAAAAATTTGTCCTCTGGACCTTTTCAGGGTGGGTGGTAAATACACTCTAACATTCAAATCTCCCTAAGCTTCTAGATTTCTTCCTCTAGTGCATACCAAGGCAGTGTTGACATTTTATCTTATTTATTATAGGCTACATTTTGGTCCATGTTTCAGTCAATCGATCAAACAAACTGTTAGAGCCCTTTCTCAGCCACCAACCTGCAACATTAAATTCTGCATCTCTGCATAGTAGGGCCCTGTCAATAAATTTCACACTGTTAATATCCATTTTCAGCAGCCCTCCTCCCAGATTTCTGTCTATATAAAGTACAAAAAATTATGCAGTTCTTTTAGAGTGTAGCTCACCTCCACATGGGCCACGATTTGCACATAACCTTTTTGGGCCTGCTGGGACTTGAGTCTAGTTTAAGTTTAGAAGCAAAGAGGAGTGATGGGGGAGGTCCTGAGGTGAACTTGGAGTATTTTGCAAGGCAGTTTCTCAGGGGAAGTTTTCTCAGTTTCCTTAGGAGGAGCTGGGCTGATCACCTCAGATTGGGTTGAGTGGCTGCTTCAATTAGCAAAGAGAAGTCTCAACAGAATTTAGGGTTTCAGTGTTCTCAGCTTCATCAGGATCTTCCTATATGTCCCTATTCTAATTTTCAGGATGTCATTTCTTCTCAGTCCATGCCCTCATTTAAACAGCAGGTTCTCTGTGAGACTGGGATTTCAATTCATGTTGTAATTCTTCTGTTCACAGAATAAGATTTGGGTTTAGTCTTCAGCACCTTGCTCTGCAGCTAAAAGAGCGAAGGGTATCTTTCAGGGTGGGTAGAGACTTGCAGATCATCCGTGCAGTGTTTGAGCTGAGAATGTATGTACCGGAGCTGCGTCTTTTCTCTCCTCCGCTTGTCCAGCATAATTAGGAGCAACTGGCCAATCTCATTAAACTCATTAGTTTGCCAAGAATGTCCTAAGACAGAACTTTTCCACCATTTCATACCCTAGCACATATAAACTAATTACTAAAATTCTGTAGCACACTTGAAAATATATTCTGTGCCAATCTGACAAAAAAAAGTAAGTATAACTTTGATTCTTTTATACTGAATGTCTATTGTTGTGTTGGCTATTGTCATTTTTTAAAATTTGACAATAAGTAAAAGTAGTCAGTGTTCCTAACTAAATAGCTGGTATTACATGTTTTGAAAATTCTAGTGGCACACCAGGTTAAAATTGCTGTTCTAATGTATCAAATACATGGTCACCCAGAATCTTGTCTCCTATAAGTATTTGTTTGGGGATATTCATTGGTGATATTTTCTGTACCTCTATTGCCACATCACACCATGAACTATCAGTGCTCTCTTTGCAACTGGAAATAAAGCTGCTAGTGCCTTTAAATGTAATCAGAGTAGAAAACCAATTCTAGAAAACCCAGAGTCAACTCAGAAAACTCATCCTTAAGATTGTTTCTCTAAACTCAATCTCATTACCAAAATCTGTATTAGTTGAAAGAGAACTGATGAGGGGGGTGGTCTATCTATCTATCTATCATCTATCTATCTATCTATCTATCTATCTATCTATCATCTCTATCTTTATATCTCTCTAATCTATCTACCATCTATCTATTGAATGATTTGAAGGAATTGGCTCACTCAATTGTGAGGGCCAGTACGTCAGACACTTACAGGTCAGGCCAGCAGACTGGAAATTTTTACTCTTTTGACAAGAGTTTTGAGATTGAGTCCAAAAGTAACCTTGGGGCACAACTGTCTTCAATGTACCTCAGTCTTTCATAGCCTCTGACTGGATGAGGCTCACCCATATTATGAAGGGTAATCTGTTTTACTCAAGGTCTATTGATTTAAATGTTGATCACATCTTAAAAAAACACACACGCACATTCACAGCAGCATCTAGATTGGTGTTTAACCAAATAACTTCGCATGATAGCCTAGCCAAATTGACACACATTTTGCCATCTCAGCATTATTGTGACAATAATGTGAACATAATATATCTAAAGGCTTAGTTTAGCCCACAGTAAGCACTCATCCAAAGTTACTATTAATAATCATTCTTCATTTAATACATGTTAAGTGTCATGTTCATTTTTTACATGCATTTTCTCACTTAATACTTACTGCACACTGTGAAGTATGTACTGCTATTGCTATTTTACTGACTAGCACAGAAACTGACATAGGGTAGTTACAACCATTATGCAGAACTGCTCGACTTGCCTGAGGTAGGGAGTGCAGTTGATGTATTTTTGCCACAGAATTCTCCATTTGTTCCTCCAGTAATCAAGGTGCTCTCACTGTCACTTTTATTGCTTGACTATTGTTAACTGACTCTTGCCTCCAAGATTGGACATAGTCATTGGAATTACTTAGTTACTGCATATCCCTGGCCTCAGTGATTGGTTTAGGATGGGCATGAGTCAGTCAGAGTTAGAGTGACAGGGAGAAAAAAAATATTGTTTTGCCTGGGTTTGGTTAGAGGATAAGACAAGGGCTGGGGGGTATTAGTTGACACCTTGGCACCTGGGGAGACCAACCTGTCTGAGAATGGGCACCACACAAGGAGACATAACTGAGAGGAAGAACATGAGAAGGTCCTGACATTTCCTTGCAATTTGTGATAGCACTGTTCTCAGGAACCTCAATAACATCTTAAACTGTTAAATCAGTAACTTTTTAAAAATAATTTGTCTTGTGGTATTTATGTCCCAAATAATATTGGTTTTAAAGTCTCCTTTCCCTCCATGGCTCAAGCACCTGCTCTCTGACATCACAAACCAAGACAGGACATCGGATGCAGGAGGAGCAATGTGTCCTGGGCATGCTGTCTATAGAGAATATAAAGCAATAGTAGTACAGACTCAAGTTCAGGCTACTTTTCATGATCACTGTGGGTTGGCAATTCTAAACAATGTCAGTGATAAAATACTCCTTCCTAAAAAAATATTTTGTTGCTCTAACTTTCAAACAACTGTTCTAGGTACTTTTGAGTTTTAGTAATAAGTATGTAACTACAGTTGACTTAAGACATGCCTCCATCTCAGATACACATGTTTATTTCAGTAATAGACTAAAGAGGTTTTCAGTATATTCAGAATTAGCTGGGCCTGATTTTTAAATGTTCATCCTCATCACTGTCCTTTATTTTTTAATGTGAAATGCAAATCTCTAGAATGACAAATTTGCAGTCACTCAAATTCTGTTTTTTTTTTTCCATTTCATAATCACTGTGCTTTCCTAATTTATTTCAAATGTACTGCTTAAATGGAGGAAAATGTTCTATCACATAAGTGGAGGACAAGAACAGTTCTCAATGCAAACTTAAATATTTCTGACTCATTACAAATATATCAGGAGTTCTCCAGATTAACTTACATTTAAATATGACATTCATTAAGGGATTTGTTATTATAAATGCTAATGTGAATCTTATTACTGGATTTAATTGGTCATATAGAGGAGGGGTATATTAAAAATAATCTGCCTCAGCTGTCAGTTGTTCTAAATATAGCACTTCTGTATGGATCACCAGTCGGGCATTATCACGTATTACTTTATATTGTAATAGCTTTTAAGACCCTGAGGACAGGAAGAAGCTTACATTTATCTTTGTCCCTCTGGTGGTCCTGAATAAGAGGAAACCTTGTGAGTAGTAGTTCTTGGTGAATGAGTTTATAATACTAATGGTGGGGGTGTGTGGTGAAAGCACTAATATTTAATGAGTCCCAATTAAATCCTGGGTGGTTTACAAGGTACAGATGAAACTTAGCACTGATTTTTTTGAACACAGAGTCATAGATGGCTGTGGTAGACAGTGGATCTGGCTGCCAGCCTACACCATGTGACCATCTTTGGATGTGCTTACTTACCCTTACTGTAGCAGGGGCCCCAGTAGCCAGCCTTCTATCAGGTGGATTCGGAATGCAAGCTGAGCATATCAGGTTCCCTTTCTCTAAAGAACTGACTATTCTTAAGAGAAACAGGCAGAATGAGTTTGGAGACTGAGATGCTTGGTGAACTGAGGATTCAACATCGGCATTGTGGCAATACGAAGCCAATCATTGCCAAATGTTTGGGGGAGTAACAAATTGGAAGCCTGTTGGAAACAGTTCGCAGATGGAAGAGTAGATCGGGTTTATTGCAGAGATGAAGAGAGAGTGACGGAAAGCGAAAAAGAACACCTGACGTCACAGAATCCTACACCACCTGTATCGTTTCTGGCACTTGGGGGCTGGTGCAATTCTCCTGATTCTTCAGAAAAAAATCCTCTTTTCCTTAATTCAGTGTGACTGGGTTTCAGACCTTCGCTCAGATCACTTCCTTGCCTTTGCCCTGAATTCTTTAGTGTAGAACATACGTTTTTGGAGGGTTAGAGCTTGCCTTTGTGAGAACTACAGAACTCTGCATGTAAAGGATGAACCTAAAACGAATGTCAGAATAAATACTAAAATATTTGCTTAAATTCTTACTTTTCTTGTGACTATAATCATTTCTTCATTCTGACTCCATCATAGTTCTTAAATTATTTTTAGGTAAAGATTCTCTTTAAACTCTAGTGAAACCCATGACCACTGTTTTCAGAACACTTCATATTACACACACACACACACACACACACACACCTCTGCATATAATTTCAGGGGGTTTACAGATTCTAGAAAACCTAATAAACCCTAGTAGCCCAGGAGTGAAATCTGAAATTTTAAAATATAACTACATTTCTGTAAATACGTTGACATCAGTATATTAATACTTAATTAAGGGTGCTTTCTTTTTGATGGAATCCTATAGTGATTTGTTTTACAGATGAAAGAAAACTTCCTGAAACATAAAGGTTTTTTTTAAGATTTTCACCTATAGTTCTGAATTTTAGAACATAAATTTTTTAATACCAATATTGTAGAATTCTAAGCGTGTGTCCAATTTAAATTGCTTGTGATTCCTTGGTTATGAGACTACCTCACCATATGTCTAGTCCAGAGAATGTTGTTACATAAACTTTTCACATGAGAACAGAAATCCACTGATGGAGGAGAGTTTTCAAACTTAATATTAAATAATTAAAATTCATCTTCACGTAGACATCTTAAATTAGGGTTGTTTACATCCTCTTTAATTAGATGCAATTAAGAAGCTCTCTCAAAGCACTTATGCCCAGAGGGAACCTTGGCAGAATGACTCTTAACATAGAGGAGGCTGCCTTGATGTGTGTAGAAAGGTTTCCCTTTGAAAGTCACGATAGGCACACTTTTGTTTTTGCCACGGGAGGAAACAGATGCTGAGGATTTTCATTAAAAAAAGAAGACAGATGAAATGGTCTGCCTGACAGTCCTGGACAGCAAGAAGCCTTCTCTGTTCTGCTCTACTTTCAAAACTCTTTTCTCATAGTGATACTGAAGCCAGATCACCTTGTTCTTCTGCTCAAAACCCTTCAGTGTCTTCCCACCTCACTGTAAACCCTCAGTGCCTACCATGGTCAGCACACAGGAACTTCATTTCTTTAATATGATTTTTACCTTGTTTCAAGCTAGCTTAGTTCCGGTCCAGTTGCCACAACTACGGAGGCGTAGTATACGTTCATGCCCTCAGGAAGTCATGTTTGGGGCAGCATCAAACTATCTTAAGAACAAAGCCTCAGGTTGGTTGATCAAGGGAACAGAGTTTCCTCAAACTAAAGATAACATCTTGACCTCAGCTGTGCTTCAGCCCCAGGTACGTGGAAGCAGAACAACTCTACTGAGCACAGCCACATGAAACTAGACAGAACAGTATGGCTGACATCAGGACGTGATACAGTGGTCAGCTACTCCCTACCCTGGCCCCCACCAATCAGTAGACTCTGTGACCCTAACTCCATTAGTCACCATGGTTAATAATCTCCCCCCTATATTATCTGCCTCTGTGTGGATCATCGGGGAGTAAGGTTTTAGAGTGATAGCATTTTCTCCAGGCTTGGAGCAATTTCCTTAAATAAACCTTTACTTTCTTTGCTGCAAACTTCTGTTTTCATTATATTGGGCTTTGATGCACACAGGCCTCCTTTAGTTCAATACCATCGTGGGCTGGCGAGGTCCTCATGCTGTACATGATGATGCCCTTACATCCCCGACCCGCACCACTCTTTGTTGCTCTATCTCCTAATCCCTTTTCCCTGGCTCACATGGTTCCAGACACATGTCTGTTGTCTGTGTGACATGTTTCATGGATATTTGCCTGACTTGTTTCTTCATCTCTGTTCAGTATTTGCTCACATGCTGGCTTTCAGTGGGTCCTTCCCTGTTACCTTCATTAGCCCTTCTCGACCTTCCTCACCTTGACCCTGGATTTCCTACCCCACTTTCTTACTTTATTTTTTTTTGCTATGACACTGATTACCATTTGATATGTTACATATTTTATTTTTTTAGTAAGTTTATCCTGTCTTTTACTGCTAAGGTATACATTCCAAGAAGGCACAGGTTGTAACTTTTTTTTTTTTTTTAACCCTGTCCCCAGCTATAAGATGATCCTAAGTAGTTGCTTAGTAAAGATCTGATGAGTGAATGAGTTATCAAATGAATGAATGGGCCTCATGGGATTTTCTGATTAAATTAATTGCATTTTTTAGTTTGTTTTAAATATTTTTTAATCCTCACCTGAACATGTGTTTATTTAGCTTTTATTTTTATTATATTTTAAAAAACTTTTTCCTTTTTTAAAAAATGATTTTATTTTTAGAGAGGTGAGGAGAGAGAGAAACAGAGGGAAAGAAACATGAATGTGGAAGAGAACATCACCCACAAGCCACCGAATGGGACTTGTGCCAAAACCCAGGCATGTGCCCTGAACAGGAATCCAATTGGCAACCTGTTGGTTCATAGGCTGCCACTCAACCAGCTGAGCCACACCAGCCAGGGCGAGAATATATTTATTGATTTCAGAGAGAGAAGAAGAGGGAGAGAAAGAGAGAAAAAGAAAAAGGAGGAGGAGAAAGAAAAAGAGAGAGAAAGAAAGAAAGAAAGAAAAGAAAGAAAACAGAAAAGAAAAGAGAAAAGGCTCTTCTGCTCTTCTACATGAGGGAGAGAGAGAAACATCTGTGTGAGAAAACATCGATCCATTGACTCTTTTTTTTTTTAAGTGGATGGGAGATCTTTTGACTCTTGTTCACACCCCGACAGGGTTACCAGGGACCTATGTATGTGCCCTGACCAAGGTCCAAGCTGCAAAATTTGGTGTATGAAATGATGCTCCAAGCAACTGAGCCATTCAGCCAGGACATTAGATTATTAAATTTTTAAACAATATATTTTATTTCTTGGGGGTTTGATGTGGTCTTTGCCTGTCAACTGCAAAGGACTTTATTTAATTGTGGCTGAACTGCCTTGGGCTAAAGCGGTAACTTTATGATTTGGTAATAATTGTTTATATATAAACAATAAGGCCATTCAGTATGACCCCACTGTTTACAACAGTGTAAATTAAAGTCAGGAGAAAAACCAATGCATTTGAAGAAGTGATTAGGAATCTTCAGACAGAAATGTGGAGTTTGAGAATGATGTTGGCAAAGAAAATGGGCCTTGAGTCAGTCCTCCTCCTTTTTTGATCTGATTAGTAATCATTAAAAGCTCAAACTGAAAGTGGATGAACTAGAAAGTACAAGGAAATACAATTTTATTTCATGTTTAGAGAAATCTCAAGAGACTTTGAATACAGAAGGGCTGCAATATGTTCTGATTTCTGGATGGCGAGTTCTTAAATCAGAGAGAAGAGAGTCTGTGCTTTATTGTTAAGGATTGCTTTGTGTTGGAACAGTGTAAGAGGCAAAAGATGAACAAGCTTTAGGAAACAGACCTTTTTGCTCTAAAACTACTCTTGGCTAATCCTTTTCTAATTACAGCATGCAGTGAGTGATGGGAGAAACTCCGGAGGGATCAGAGTTCTAACTTTGAACCATAGTTTGTTGTATATGAAACACCTACTTCTCTTTCTAAGGGTCCAAATTACCAGGCCCCTAGAATTGGATCATATTCATTGGCATTCTTTGGGTTATGATGATTCGATTTTTGCAACCAAAACTTAGAATATGAGCTCTGGCAAGAGTATTGGAAGAACAGCTGTATGCTGTTTGACATAGGAAACATAAGCCACCTCTCCAGCAGCTACTTGTCGATGGGCTGTCTTTCCTCTGCTAGTGAGAGTCTGTTAGATTGGGTCATTCTGAAATTTTGTTAAGGGACTTTGTTAACTCCTAGTCAAATGGACGTTTCTACACTGGCAATTTCAGCAACTGATTTTCCTTAAAAAGGCAGGGAATTTAGTAACAACTACTTAGGTAACCCTGATAACTTCAGGGTAAGTTAAATGACCTTGTGGAATTTCATGTAAAATCAAATGAGAAGAGCGATTTGCTTAGTTTGACTTTGTGATTTATTTAATTTTTCTGTTCAGTTTTACACTCCAGGGATTTGTGAAGCTATATAATCTGTTGGTGATTATTATAAACTCACATAAATGAGTTTATAGATCCTGCAAGGACAAGCTTTGTATTTGCTTTCTATGAGCAAATGTTATCAAATTTACTGGCATATAAAAGAATCTAGATCAGTGGTTAAACTGGTGAGACATTAAATTAAATTCTCTTTTTGTATTGTAAAATACAAATGACAGATTATCAGGTCATTTAAATAAAGGGACTGCACTGATTTGTCAACACACCTCATGACTCAGATACCTAAGAATAAATACATGGTGTTCCAAATTTTAAATGAATGTCAAAGAAAAATAATCATTTCACAAATGTCAGGGCAGTGTGCCTGCCTTCCTTCCTCTCTCTCTCTCTCTCTCTCTCTCTCTCTCTCTCTCTCTCTCTCTCTCAGTGGGGGCTGGCACATTCGGCCTGTTTGAATCTGTTTTTCCAAAGAAGCAGTATGTTTCATTTGCATATTTAGCTTGTGTGTTTAGATACTCCTCCAAGCTTATACCACATTAACTTTCCTCTTGGCATTGTGGATAATTGTTACCTATTGTTAAATAAATCAACCCCTGTTGATGGTCATTTTGGAATATAGAGTTGCCCACATGAGAAGCAGTTACATAGAAAATTAGCACCTGCAATTTTAGACATTTATCCTGGAAGGTTTGGTTTGGAAGCTTTTGTTTGGAGCCACTTCTGTCTTCTGGATCATAATATAAATGTTGTAATGTGACTGGAAGTCTACATGAGTTTCTCCTATAATTCTGGCTTCATCTTTTCTGGAAAATGCTAGATTGTATTTTTGAAGATTCTCCCCTCCAGGTCTCACAGAAAAAAAAATTGAGAATGCTTTGTAGCCTATATTTTCAGCTACACCATTTACTCTAAACCTGTGCAAATATGTTTGACCATTTTTTTGCAAAATATTATAAGAGTCTAACAGAAATTTAGCTTTTTATGAAACTTAGGAAAATCACCACCACCATGAGCAACTACTCCTGAAAGAATGTGGACCAATTTTTTTATAGGAGATGCAGAATGACATAATGCATAAAAGCATAGATGTCATTGTGTTATGAACATGTGTTTCATATAAGCAATTACTGAAGATTTAATAGTTTCTATTATTAAGTATTATTACTTTACTCAGAATTCACTAGATAGCTGAGCCTTATATTATTGCACATATATACTAAGGGCATTGAAAGTTATCATTTCATGAAATTACTTATTACCAAACTTTTTCCTTAAACATTTTTGTCAGTGAATCCATAAGTAATCAATATTTTCACATGGCTGAGATGAGGTTTAGAACATGGGGATGACCCACGTGCTATTATGTGAGGGATATCCTGAAGAGGAAGGCATCATCACGCGTCGTCCTGGAGGTGGGGTTTATGGGCAGTAATAACACAGACCATTTTGCAGGGGGGAAGGATAAGCGCCAGCCTGCAGGAATGATTCTCTTTCTGAAAGGAATCATCAGGTAATCTTTTTATTTGGTTGTTAGTATTATAAGTAAATGGTTCATAAGTTTACCTTAAATCATTCCAAGGAAATACCTGTTTGAGTCAAACAACAGTATTCAAATACTAGGTAGCAAACCCAACCCTTTTGGGTACTAAATTGGTTGGCCCCTTTTTCCTCAGCATCTACCCTTTATGAAATGAAGTGAGGACTGAAAAAAAAAAAAGAACAAGCTATTAGGAATGTTTTCTCCAATGCTAAGTATAAACTTTGACTGAGAGTCACAATGATTTCAGCCCAGCTGACTGACATTGGTAGCATGTGCAACCAGAACAAAGGCTGGGGTCTTCCTGCTCCAACACTGTAGATTCTTCAAAGAGTCAGCAGGAGTTCCTTTGTCCAACACAGTGTGTACTAACTCCCCAGCAATTTCACCCATGGTGTAGATGGTACAGGGTCCCTCATACAGTTACCCACATATCACCCAGAATGATTTCCTAAAGTGTCTATTTTCTTCAACATCTTAAAACAAATATTTATTACTTTGTATTGGATTGTGCTAGAAGCCAAAGGGCAACAGGATAGGCCATCCCAAATATGACTGGGAGTTCAGAACATGCCACCCTAAAATATGCAGCTTTGTATATTGATTGTATTGACCAATAGGCACTTGAAAAACAGTAAATGCAGGGAGAAAATTTCTCTGAATTTCACTTATCGGCTTCAAAGGAAACATAATTGTCATAAATCCCCAGGAGTTCATCAACCAGGAAAGATTGACCCTTGTAAGGGAGAAAAGACTAGAAGTTGACACCACACCCACACTGTCTCAGAAACTGTCATTTCTCCCATTTAGTCTTCTAAGGGCCCATTCACTTTTCCTAAAAATCATTTCTTTTCCTCCATGAGGCCTACATTCTTCTATTAAGCCTCTTCCTCCTTCCCTAGTAAGATGGTATTTACGCCTGAGTTCTAAAGCCCCCTCATTGGGTTATCTTTTTCCCCTGAGTCTCGTTTTATATGAGATACACATATTAATAAACTTCTACTTTTCTCTTGTTAATCTGTGTTTTATTACAGAAGTCTCAGCCAAGGACAGAGAAGAGTAGAGGGAAATTATATTTCCTCTGCTACAGAGCTGAGGTCAAAGACCCAATCACAAAACACACAAATGTTACATAATAGGGTGTGATCAGAGCTCCAATAAAAGGAAACTTATGAGAGGCCTTTGATCCCCACTGTGCTTGTCAGGAAAGTGTGGGCACAGGGAAGCCTTCTTGAGAAAATACCTCTGCAATTATGTTGGCAGGATGGGGTTCATTTCCCACGTGATTCAAATAAGGGGAGATCAGGATAGGGCACAGGCGCATGAGAGAAATAGTATTATCACAGAAACAAAATAGTATTTATATGATTTATTGTGAATGGGAAAAATGCAATCATAATTTATAAGAAATAATCCCCAAAGAGGACAGATCTGATTATAAGAAAAGGAAACACGAATAGCTTGAAGATAAATGCAATGACATTTTTTCATTGCTCTCCTACAGTGTAGAAAAATGAAACTTATTGGTGCCTTTATATCAGTATGCTGAAATATGAAATGAGTCATCACCAGAGTAAGTATGGTTCGTCTCTTGAAAGTAAAAGAGGGTAGAGCAGTGATTTGAAAAGAACATCCTAAAGAAGTGGGGGGCAAAACAGGGGAAAAGCTGGTACATCTGTGACTGGGAAAGCTCTTTGGGAAGAGAAATACATCTTATTTCAGCGCAATCAACCTGAGACAGCAGAAATTAACCTTTTTTAAAAAATGGATATGTATTCTTTGATTCTTAATAATGAATCGATATTCATAATGCCATAGTTTATTAATGCTTCTCTATTTACTTTTTTAGAAATACCAAAGTAGTTTTTAAATGTGCCTCTTAAGCGTATTTAAAAGTTATCGCATCTGCTATTGTTTCCTGCTGCAGTGAAAAGAGCTGGCAGCTGGATCCTTCTCGATAAGATTCAGCTGCCTTTTCTTCTCAATAAGTGTGGAACCAAATATAGGGATTACTTTTATAAATATGTAATTATGAATTTTTTCAGATTCTGATTAATAATTCATCCCCAACTCCTGTAACATTATGTTATGAATGTTAAACAACTGGATGAGTCAAAATTTGATATTTAAGGAGATTAAGGGGAATATTGTGAATATATTTTAGTTTCCATGGCTGCCTGGTAGAATATTAGCAAAGGATAATTTGAAATAAATTTATTTCTCTTACTGAAGCCACATATCCATGTATTTCACTCAAGAAAGGTCATTGTTCTCTATGGCTTTTAATACTCATTTGGACTACATGCTATTGTTCTGATCTGAAACAATGCTGCTTATTTGTATCAGAAGGGAGAACCAGGAAAAGCATATTCCTCCCTCTCCCCCTTTTTAAACACAGGCTCTGAAGTCTACTTGAAAAATTTCTGTAGTATAACAAAGCAGTTAAAAGTTAGAGTTTGTTTATTCAAATCCTTGTCCAGCCTCTTGCAAGAAATTACTGAATGTCTCCCTGCCTCACCTGTAAGTAGGAATAATAAAAGTCTTTCCTTCACAGCGTTATTATAAAAATTAAATAAGCCAACCAGCAGAGTGAGGGGTTCAGTGTATAAAGCATTACTATGAGGAGACATCAAGGGTTAGAGGATTCTTGCTAAACGCAGGCCAAGGACTTAGACATCAGAAGTGGGAGATGAAGAATTTGATCAGATATTAAGGATGGAGGATTGTCTTTAGACCCACTTAGCAGAATTATTTGCTAAGACTGGGCTGATGAGCAGGGCAAAGATGGGAGTGATAGAAGAGTGAAGGCCTGGTCACAAAGATGGCTCAGAGGACCTCAGCCACAGTGCTGTTCAGGAGAGTCTTTGTCAGTGTGCACATGTGTGTACATGTGTGTATGCACTGGCGATGAAGCCCAGGGCAAAGGAAAACAGGATTTCTTATTCAAAAGTTAGGAATTTGAAGATAGCAACAAAAGAGTATTAAACCTAAACTGTGTCCTGCTAAGCCTGTGGCCTATGTCATTGCAGAGGTCCCATGTCCCTATTGCTGGCCCAAGGAAGGAGCTGTAGGAAGCCATAAAAGCCTTTTAGATGAAAAGCCAGAGTCACATGCAATTATTCGAATGAAGTTATAAAAGTAAAGCTTACCTGAAAGTTGTCTTAGTTGTGTTTCTGAATCAATGAGGCCTGATTATGAGAGAAAAGCTAAAGGAAATAAACATGGGAGAAACTTATAGTACATAAGGCCATCTCACATACAGTCATAGCTATGATCATTGTATGTGAATACTGCCTTTAAAAATGCATTTATCTATATTTTAGGGCCCAGTTTTTAGTCAGAATCTGTTCTTGACACTTGAATTTTTTGTAGAATACCTGGAAAAGTTAGAAAAATGCTTTTAATGCTTGTTTGTTTGTTTTATCTTGCTGTGGCTTCCCCTGTTGGATGGAGAATAGAATCCAAACTTCTTATTAGGGTTTATAAGTCTGTATTGGTTAGGATAGTGCCAGCTGCTATGAGAAATACTCATCTCCCACCCAAAGTAATTAATGCAGGTAAAGTTTTCAGGGATCCTAAGCTTTTTGAAGAGTGATGCTAAAAAACTTGTCACTGACTTATGTTTTACTAAATTTACCAACACTGATTCAAGAAACAAAACAGGCCTCTTCCAGGAATGTACTGGTATGTCTCAACCAGTCAGAGTTGTGGTTCCTTATTTATCTTAGTAATTCTTGCCTCTGCTTTGCCCAGACCTTTTTTTTTTTTTTTTCGGCTTAGTGCATCAGACAAAAGAGAATGGAATTTACTTGTTCTTTCAGGTATGGTTTGATCTAGAATATACAGCATCATGGCAGAACTATGGCTGCAGAAATTCTATATGCTAAATCTCTATACCACATTGTTCAGAAAAAGAGTAAGGACTTCTTCAGGCAGTTCTCTGACGTGATTGAGAAAAACACTGCCTTCACAGACATCTGCTATGTATTGAGCCACGTGGGTCATGTTCCCATCTGGGACATGATCAGCATGGCCAGGGGTGTGCAGTTTGCCTCAATACATCAAGACTTCCTCTGACTCTCTGCACTAGGAAGCATCCTGGGGAAGCACATGGGGTACTTGGAGAGAGAGGTAGGTGCCCAACAAGTTGACAGAATCATGGTAGTGGAAAAAAAAAAGAGGAGTCAAAGACAGCTTCTAGTTTTATTGCAGGAGAAACTGGAACACACCATCAGAGATGAGCAGATAGAGAAAGAGGCAATTTAAAGGTGAGAGCACTGGAGGCTGTTTATGTCACTGTGTGGGAATGGAAATACCGGTTATGACACAAGTAGTATCTGCATGGGTGTCAGTGAACCAGAGTCTGACGGTTTCAGGAAAGAAAGGGGAACTGCGGTCATTCCCCCCGACCTATACGGGTCTGGATTACTGTGATAGGGAGGGGTAAGTGGGTGGTGCAGTCAGATGGAATGAGCTTTTAAGAAAATTGGAGGAACTAAAAGAGCACCTACCCCACCTCCAAAGACAGTAATGTGCAGAGTGTGGAAGGAAGAAGCCCCACTGCTTAGACAGGGGCTGTGTCCTGAAGGCAGAGCCAGCGTTCAGTCAGAGTAACCAGGTAAGGGGAGATTTAGAGAGCAGTGTGTGAACGTAAGGGGTTTGCTTATGCAGCACCATGGCTTTCAGAGGCCTTGTTTTTTTTACCCCAGGCTGACACTGATCTACTAACTCTCTTGGTAAGTATGAGCCTAGTGCATGCTTGTCTCTCTCAAACACGTGCACACACACAGATCCTTCACTGCTTCTCGGCACATGTGCCTGCAGTGTGTGTGTGGCTCAGGGAGTGGCACTTGGGCCCTGCTCAGCCACAGCTGCTTCCTGTAGAGGGTGTCACGGTGTTCAATTCAGCCCTGTGCCCAGACCAAGGCTTTCCTAAAACACCCACTTTCCTCTAGTCTTTGTGCAGAACAGTGGGGCTTGGGTTCTGTGTTCTTGGGTATCCCTGAACCTCCTAAGCTGTATCTACCTCTCTAGTTTTCCTCCTTATCAGCCCTTCACTCTAGGCTTTGATTGTAAAGAAGAAGGTAAAACCAGTTATATATCTCACCCCTTAATCTGCCCATTATCTTTCTCTCCAGGAGCCACCAACCTTTCTGCCGAAACACCTGTGGCCACTCTCTCCAAAGCAAGGTTTTATTCTCCTAGTTTTTATTCCTTTGAAGTGCATGTTTTTCTATATTACATCTATATTTTCTATATTACATCTTTCTTCTTTCCTCTTTTAGGCAATAAGTCCTGTTGGCCCACACCTAATGGCACAGGCTTAAAGAGAAAGGGAAATCTGTATTAAAAAGAGATAAAATATAGCTGAAGGCTTTTAAATCTCCCATCCCCATCACATACTTCTCTAGAAGGCATATGCCCATATAAAGCAAAGAATGCTTGTTTTCATAAAGGTTAATCTGGAAGTAGCTCTATAGGATAATGGTCTATTAGTTGTATTTCTACATTTACTTACAAGGATATAAAAACAATTTTTACCTAGAAAGAGTTCTCCCTGCCTATCTTCCCAGCACTTTGAATTACTCACAATTGATAGTGCCTGTTTATTGCTTCCCTTTTCCTCTTTAATTGTCCTTTTATTGTCTGTGAATAAATATTTTTACTACCATTGTGGTTCCCTGACATTTTTCCTGCATAAATGGGTTGAATACAGGCTTGGGAGTCTAGACACTTCTAATTCTTTGTCTGCTACTGACTCTCTGGTTAATTTTAAGGCAATCAGGCTATTTGTTCCTTGAAGAAATGGTTGCTCAGCACTTTCCCTGAGAGATATGTATTATCTCTCAGCATCTTACTTCCCAGAGCTGCCCTTTTTCCTTATCAGTAAATGGAAAGGGTTAATCAAGGTAATCTCTAGGGTCCACTTCAGCTTTTAGTCTCTGTGATGGGTGTTTACCTTATATTTTTTCCCTCTAAGTGTTTATATAAACCATGAGTTCATAAAATTAATTTATTGCTGATATAAAACCATTGACTTCATTAAATATAAATATGCAGGCAAGTACACTTTTGTTTCCTTTATTGTTTTCCTCCTTTTTAATTTTGTACAGAGAATGACTTCATAACTCCCTTTTCTCTCTTTTGCGGGGAAAACTTACCTACAGCAACATTCAATGAATATCTGTTAATTACACCTCATCGATCCACTTCCTGTGCTTCTTTGAGATGAGGATAAAAGGCAAAACTGAGGAGCTTTTGCTGCGGGTTGCCTGTGGAGAGGTGTGCTGAGGGAAGCTGGAGGAGGCTGCCCTTTCTCAGCCCCTCCAGAAGCCTTCAAATGCTGCTCTCTCTGCGCTGCGCACTGGGGATTGTCTACCTTCAGTTCTTACGAGATTCATTTACCCGCAAGACTGGAAAATACCAATGTTCTAAGGTTAATAGACTGACTTGACTTGTAAAAACTGCCCTTACACCTCACAAAGCCTGTGGAGGAGGAGAAGTACTGAACAGAAACATACTGTACCACGGGGGTCTCCAAATGGGGCTCTCAGACCGGGTGGTACCCAGAGCCAAGAAAGACCGACAAGGCTGGGGTTTGTCACAGGATGTTAATAACTGTCATATTGCCAGTGACTGGAGAGCATCTTGTCTTTGCCATGGGGTTTTCTTTAATGATATGTAAATGAGAGCAACACTCTAATTCCCTCCAGGTTCCTGGGAGTGTCTGTATTAAGAACTCCCATTCTGGTGGCAGTTAAATATTGCAGAGAAAGGACAAGGCAGGCAGCTGCCTTCCCCTAGGAGAAGTCCCAGAAGATTTTGTTCCAGTAACAACTGATCATTAAGGAAAGTCCAGAGTCAGGATTCCCTGAGAGCTCATAGGATTCCTGAGGGTGCTAGAGCAGCTTTCAGGTCTCCGGGCTGAATTCCTCTGGCTGCTCTCCACAGAAACCAAGAGATGCCTTGATGCTAATTATCTGATGACAAGTTCACAGTCTGTCAGTGACCATTGTGCCTGAGTGGCCTTGCTGAAGGGTAATGGGGTTTAATTGTTCTTTGCAGGGGGACGATATGGGAATGCTGAGGGGGTGAACAGTCAGGAGGGTATTTTATGAAGAGGTCTGAGGTAGACAGGGAGGAATCAAAATATATATTCATCTATGGCGTGGGATGGTACTGCTTAAAATAACAGGCTGTTGTTCCCCGAAGCATTTTAAAGCTAAAGTTTAAAGAATTGCAATAGGTTTTCTTTCTTTTTTCTTTGCATTTAGTGGTGTTTGTTGAGGATTTCTCCCTAGGAAGAGCTGGGAAGGATGCCTGCCTCAGCCAAGTCCCCATGATTCAGCTGAGACAGAAGGCCGAGTGGTTCGGTATCTAGCTCTTTGTCCATCTCCCACCCCACCACCTTTGGCATTTCAGTCTTTTCTAGCACATAAGTGGAATGAGTTTGACAGCCTCATTTGTGTTTCTCATGAATTTCTGTCCCTGTCAGGAGAATGCACCTTGCCCATGAAACACAAAGTGAATGTAGCATGTGACGCCGTCAGCAGTCTCTGTGCAGCCCTGCACGAAAGGACAGTAGAGCGGTTGGGGGCTGCTTACAGGGAACTTCTTTAGTGCTGGCCACCTTGCATGAGCGTGTGTCTCCCCTCACGGCTAGAACCAAGACATCAGTCTCCATGGTGGGTAAATGGAGGCAAGGGGATTTTTCTTAAAGTGTGTGCTTTAGTAGCGCCCTGGGATGAGACAAGGCCACAACAGCTGTGTCTCTCTGTTCTCCTTCCTTGCTTCTCTGAAGGGGATGCAAGTTCTGGCAAGGTCAGTTTGTTTGTTCATTATTCATTCTTTTTGAAAAGATTTTACTTATTTCTAGAGAAGGGGAAGGGAGGGAGAAAGAGAGGGAGAGGGACATCAATGTGTGGTTGCTTCTCATGTGCTCCCTACTGGGGATCTGGCCCACAACCGAGGCATGTGCCCTGACTCGGAATTGAACCAGTGACCCTTTGGTTCACAGGCCAGCACTCAATCCACTGAGCTATACCAGCCAGGGCTCATTTTTCACTATAAACTGTGTATTTGAAAACTTAACTAGTGTTATGGGAAACGAGCCACAGTTTCTGAGCACAGTCCCTTCAAGACTAAACTCTAGTCTGAAGTCCTGGGAGACATGAGATCTGGACGGAAACCTGGGCTGCACTGTCCCACGGCTAAATCATTCCAACCACTTAACATTGGGAATGGCTTAAAAGTCAACTAAAATCACTGCTTGGTTAAAAAATTTAGAAATATCAATTTAACAAACATGAGAAATGTGTATACTATTTGTTTCGTGTCTGTTAACAATTGCACATATTAGAAAACTAAATTCACCAAGTATATACTTAGCTAAAGGAAGTTTGGTAGTTAGCTAATCATCTATTTTACACAATTCTCTGAATGTTCATTGAAACTCCAACAAATATCCCTAAGTTTTTGAACTACTTTTGATATAATAATTTTGTCACTTGTCGAAAGCCTTCATAACTTAAATAATTTAAAAAAGTCTTGCAGGGAAGCAATGACAATGATGTGAGTAATTAAGCTGCTCCTTTAAGACCTAAAATGGTACACGTAACATCTCTGAGGCATTTCCCCATGACGCTGTGGCTCTTCACCTGCCAGGTGATGCAGAGATGAAGTTGGAAGGTGCTGTTATGGGACTTAATAAGAATATTGTCTAGAGGCTGCTTTCAGAGTACTAGAAGCATTTCTTTAGTGTTCCAGTTTGTGAAGGAAGGGAAATTATATCTGAGATACAATTTTACACCGATCTGAATGCAGTGCTCCTGCTCTGCCCTCATGAAATTGTAGTTATCTTCCTTCTCTTCATCATTTTCATTTTGAAGGTAATAGGATTGAGAATCAATGAATTTTGAGTCAATTCCCTATTATAATCCATATTCAAAGGAGGCGCTATAATGTAACATTAAAGCCATATATGTTATATTATTATTTTTTTTTGCAAGTCCATGTTAAAACTCCTTGGGTGGTGAAGATTTAGACTTTTAAAAACCATATACCAAGAACCTTTGATTGACTTAATTCTAGCCATTTGTTTAGCTCAATAGGTTCCTATGAGAAATAATTATATGTTTGTATATAGGTGCATGTGTATCTACAACCTTAGACTTGTAATGAAAGCCATCTGTCCTTTAATTCTAGAAAAAGCCCAAATATATATATGTAAAGTTCCTTTTATTTATATATATATAAAGTTCCTTTTATTTAGTAACATTTGTAACTTGAAATAGGCTATGTGGATGTCACTTATGAAGCATAATAAAATAAACATCTATGTTACGGGAGGTTCATATTGGAGGATGAAAGACTGAGGATGCTGGAGAGATGGAGTATTTGAAGGAGAAAGGGTTTAAAGAAATAAGGATGCAATGAGATCATAGATGCTCCCCTCTCATTTTTTCATTCTGTCCAAAGCATATTCAATATTTCACACAAGGAAAACTTTTCACTGGACTACTGGCTTTTGGTGAATCCTGTCTGGTCTCTGCTATATGATATGAACATCCTCCTGCGGAATAGCTTTTAAAAATAACAACGTATTGACCTTGTATCACTTTACATTTTTTCCTCATGGGTATATCTTCCTTCAGAAAGTTGCACATTTTTAAAAGAAACTTATGTAAAATTATACCCCATGTGGCCCTGGCTGGTGTGGCTTAGTGGACTGAGTGCTGGCCTGTGAACCAAAGGGTCTCCAGTTTGATTCCCAGTCAGGGCACACGCCTGAGTTGTGGGCTTGGTCCCCAGTTGGGGGCACATGAGGGGCAACCACACAGTGACCTTTCTCTCCCCCTCTTTCTCCTTCCCTTTCTCTAAAAATAAATAAAATCTAAATAAAAAAATAGCACATGTGTCATTTTACATTAAGTAAGGATTTTCTTGTTTTAAAATAGTTTTAGTGCAAATAATCTGCTTTCCTTTGTTTATAGAGCATACTACCAATTTGTAAACAACAGGACAAATTATGTAAGTCGATCCTTTGAGTTGTCTCTGCTTTCACTGTGACTTCTAGATTAACCGCTGTAGTCTGGTGCAGCGGGGCTGGCACCTGAGAGTCCTGCTTCCTGCCTAGAGGAAGTCATTTAGCATTGTTGGCCTCATTTACAGCCAGTTAAATACTTTGAATTAAGGTTTCAACTGGCTAAGTTGCTGTAGTTTCTTCTTGTTAAATTTTTTTTTAAAAAGGCAAAAAAGAAAAATCTGTTTTGCCTTTAGGCTTCATTAGTTAGGCCTGAGCTATATCCTTTTAATCTACATTTCCTACTTCCAAATTGACTATTTAGAGTCTCACTTTAAGCACACAGTGGACTGAAAAGAAATGCTATGAATATACATGGATTTATAGGTGGAACCACGTACAACCTATTCCAAACAGACAGAGAGCCCTTTAAATAAAGAAACCCCTGGGTTTCCTCTGATTGCTGTGGAAAAACACATGTAGGTAGGGCTGCTTCTATTGTTGTTAAATTCTATTCTTGCTAACAAAAGCAATCTCTATTAGGTTTTTTTTTTAATAAGCTCTGGCATTTTACAAAGAAATGCATCCTTGGCTTGGGTCATAAAAGACTTTCTTGGTGAGCAGTGAAAGATATAGTTACCAAGGTGTTTTATTACTACATGTTTGGAATTAATCTGTCCCTGCTTTATGCTTCCTTAGCACGCCGTAAGTGCCTCTATTATAGCACTCATCACCATCTGCCTCCATTCTGAATTGTTAACGTATATTTTTAGATTATGAGCTCCTGAAGGGCAAGGACCATGCCTTTTTCATTTCATATGTCCGCTAAGGCTCTATGCAGTGACTTGCATTGAGTTGATGCTAAATAAATAGTTATTAAATTGACTGAGTAGGTGGTGTATACTTAGAAATAGAGTGATGTTCTTTGAAAGAAATGTCTCATTGAAAAGTCCTGGTTGCTAGAAAAATTTGAAAACAACAAATAGGCTGAAATATTACGGGGGACTTAGTAGAGCAAATGTACTCTCTTGGTTAGTTTTCTGTGGTGTCAAATTTTAATATACATTAACATATGCTATTTATATGGTATATTAGTCAGAGTTCTTCAGAGAAACAGAACCAATAGAATATATATAGAGAGATGTATAGAAAAGGTTTGTTATGTAATTATGTAGGTGTAGAAGTCCCGCAACCTGCCATCTGCAAGCTGGAGGCCCAAGAAAGCTGGTGGTGCAGTTCAAGTTCAAATCTGAAGGCAGCCAATAGCAGAAGTTCCAGTCTGAATCTGAAGACTGATAATCAGGAGTTCAAGGGCAAGAGAAGATGAAAAAGGCTCAGCATAAGCAAGAGAGGAAATTTGTGCTTCCTTCACCTTTTTGTTTGATTCAGGCCCTCAAGGGATTAACTGATGCCCACCCACTTTGGTTAGGACCATCTTCTTTACTTAGTCTGCTGATTTAAATGCTCATGTTTTCTGGAGACACCCTCACAGACTCACCCAGAAATAATATTTTACCAGCTATCAAGGCATCCTTCAGCCCAGTCAAGTTGATACATAAAATTAACCATCACATATGTATTATGGCATAGAGAATTAAACTCTGGAGTCAACCTATCCTGAAATCTAATTGTTTTTACTCTCTTCCCAGATATCTGATTCCATATGATTTGCCTAACTTCTGGTGTAAAATGGGAATAATGGTATCAGTGTCAAGGAGTTCTTCTGAGGTTCAAATAGAGTATGTATAGAAATTAGCTAGCATATTCTGGGAACTAAAGAAACAGTGTCACCTTCTGTTTTCTTCTTCTCTTCCTATAATCTTATTTTTTTGATATAATATTTATATGTGGGACAGGTTTTTTTTCCAAAAATGATTTATAGAACCCTAACTATGTCAGTGGCCTTGGCTGTGATAAACATCGGAGGGACAAAGATAACTTAGAGACATATAGCAACACTCCTGGTTGAATGTAGAGTAGTTAGTTGAGAAGATAATGTCAATGCAATGCTGTGTTATAATAGAACTGTGCTTGGGTACTACAGGAGTGGAGAGGATGAACCCCTCACTCTATCCTGTGGTCTTAGAAAAGGCTTCCTGGAGATGATGATGTTTGAGCTTATTTTGGACTTTTAAGTAGAGTTAATTAGGCAAGAAGAAGAGAGAGGGGAGTCCAAGCATAGGGAATAGTGTGAACCAAGGCAAAATCAGCATAAACCATGCTCTCAGTTGCAAACTACTAGAATACAAAGTTAGAGAGGCTATGGTAGAAGAAGGGATACATAGGGAATAGTTCATGGGAATCTTGGCTAGCTCTGCTAAGGAGTTTTGACACTGAACTGTAGGCCAGTGATTTTTAATTTATGTTAAACAAAGGGCATCTTCCCTCTCCCCTCCCCCAACAGAAGCCTGCAAAGGAGCCTCAGGTAATGAGTAGAGAGTAAGATACCTCACATTCTGCCATCTAGGATTTCCCCATTTCTCATTCTCCCCTGCAGGGACCATTGAAGCCATTCCAAGGAAACTGGAGGATTTCAAGAGCCTAGCTTGAAAACCACTGCTGCAGAGGATGAGGAATGCCTGGAGAGTTTTAAGCAGGTTGTAAAACGAAATGGAAGTGGCAATAGCAGTCCTTTGGGCGCTGAACTTGAGTTTTGAACTCTGAAAAATATCTCTACTTGCCATCAAAGTACCATCTCAGTTATTACAGGGCCTTTGAGGTCAAAGTCTTTGTAAATAAAGAAGAGAGTTGTTCCACATGTCGATACCAGATGACTTGGTTGGCTGTAGTCATTTATCTGACCGCTATTTCAGATCTCGTTGGTAGGTTCTGTGCCAGGTTTTAAAGGTACTACCTAAATATTGTACCTACTTTCAGGGGTTTCATAGTCTGGAGAAGGTGACAAGAGGTAAATTAAATAATTTAGTAATTTGCAAAATGAGGTAAATTAGTAATTATTATATATAATAGTACAGTCATTTTTCAGTATCTGCAGAAAGACTGATTTCAGGACTGCCCTCACAGACCCAAATACATGGATGCTTAAATCCCTTATTTGCATATAATCTACAAGCGTCCTCTTGAACACTTTAAATAATATCTAGATTACTTTTAATACCGAATACAATGTAAATATTATATAAATATTTACAAATATTTATAAATATTATATAAATGTTATACTTTATAGTATAGGGAAAAATGACCAAAAAAGACTACATGTTCAGTACAGATACTACACTCATAGGCCTAACTACCCAGCACATATTAGCAACAATGCTATACTTTTTTCCCAAAAGTACTTTTGATCCACAGTGGTTTGACTCCATGGATATGGAGAGCTGACTATAATTGATATAAAAATGTCGGTTATCATGTATATAGTGGGGCAATCCCCCCAGCAGGAGTTAATAATGGAGTAGAACCTAAGACTGACAGAAGTCAGTTAGGGAGACATGAGGGGAAGACTAGTGTGGGGACATAAATTACAGACCAAGGAAGCAGCAAGGGCACACGCATGTCAGAGCAGGGCACATTATAAAGACCTCAAGTTCATCACTGTGGTATGTGAAGGTTATCCCCAGATGTCTGGGTCAGAGATCAGTCAGAGAGTATTATGGAATATGGAATTTATCATAAGATTTAGACCTTACACAATTATAGGAGTTGGAGAAGTAAAGGTCCCAAAAAGAGAGTTAAAGGACAAGAGGAATGTCACTAACCAGTCCTAGTATGGAGCTGGCAAAAAAAAAAAAAATCTGTGAGAAAGGAAACAGCTTTTGGAGTAGAGCTGCAAAGAAAAGCTGGTATAAAAGTCTATGGACATTTGTTAATCTTTGTGGCTGCCACCTTCATGGTTTGCAGTAAAGTGTCCACTTGTCAGGCCGAGGCTGCTGTCATTCACCACAGTTGGCAGGCAGGAAGCAAAGCTGGCAGTGGGATGGAAAGAGGCCAAACTGGAACTTCCTAGCATGTATGCACCTGTCTCGCATGGTCTTCACAATGCAATGCTGGTTGCTTCACTTCCCCTTCTCAAATCTCTCATGATTTCACATTCACTCAATTCTCATCTGCATGCTACATGAAAGGGGACTCTAGAAAAACAGTCCCAGGGTCAAGCACACCAGGGCTGGTGGTATCTAACTCCTGGAATGTTGGCATGGACCTGATGACAAAAAAAGCCATATTTCCTAAGTAAAAGAATTTGATTCTTATCCTGAATCTATTTCATTGTCATTTATAGCTTTAATCAAGAAAGTGACATGATCAGACTTGCATTTAGACTATGAAAGGTGAATTGTTAAGGCTTGGGGTGGAAGGCGGGGACGTCATGTGTCAAAACAAAGAGGCTGACATGAGACTATTGTGCTCATTATTAGGATGACCCGATCTAAAGCAGCAATAGGAAGGTACAGGAAATTGGAATGATAAATACTCATATTTCTGGTTTGGGAGACTGGGTAAATGACAATGGGATACATTACATTGGGAATTCAGTAGCGGGAGCTAGTTCATAAAGAGGAGCGTCGAGGAGGTTGATTTTGGATGCAGTGAGTATGAGATATCTAGAACAACCATACAGGGTTGAATAAGTAGTAGGCAGTTAGAAATACAGGTGCAAAGCTTGGAAAGAAGACAGGGGCTAAAGATTTATTTGTTGTTAGCATGGAGGTGGTTGAAGTAATAAATGAGACTGGCCATGGAGATTGCATAGCATAAGGACACCCAAGGCAACACCAACATTTAAAGAGAATATGGTGGAAGGGGAGCCAGCAGATGGGAAAGCAATGAGTGGGAAGCTAGGAACAGAAGCAAGGGTCTGGTAGGTTGAAAGCCAACAAAATACAGTATTTCCAAGTAAAGGGAAGATTGAGTTCAACAACATAGAGAGAACATATGAAAAACATTGAAAAAGGCTTTTTTTAAAAAAGTAAAATAGGTAGAGCATGGTTTAGGGATAAAAATGCAAAGAAAAAATGGAGCAAGTCAGTGTAAATTATTCCATCTGGAATTTGGGCCATAAGTTAGAGAAGTTAATAGTGTTAAAGAAATGTGTTTGTGGGGTGTACATGCATGTGTGTGTGAGGGGGTTGGTTTTGTCCCTAAATGGGAAAATCTCATGTGCAAAAATGCAAAGAATATAAATAAATTTGAAGCTGCTTCTCTGTGACTTAATCACATGTGTTTCTCAGTCCTATGTGCTGCTTATTCAGTGCGTATGACCTGTGGACCTCGACCAGCATGTGAGGACTATGACATTGATGCTAACAGACTGACTAGAGAGCAATTTGTCACTAATGACAATCTCCTTCACACCTAGAATAGGTATCATAATTCAGGAAGTTACTTTCAGGAAGTCATATGTGGTATCTGCAAGTGGTCTAACTTTCCGTGGAACAGAGGGTAGAATGCCAAAGTGCTTTACACACCTGGATTTAGTAGAGGGCTTGATGCTACATTACCATGAAATTTATAATCCCTAAAGGTTGAATACACTTTCTGAATTTGATTCCTTACTATGAATGATTATTAAAGGTAATTTTACCTGGATGTTAAACACATGAAAATAAGCCAGACACCAAGTGTTTTGCCACTTAGGTCTCATAGGACATGAGTTATTTACCATTTAAAAGTTACAGAATGAAGCTTGCTGTCTGTGTTGACAATGGTCATCACATTGGCAGGTCCATATTCTCTCAACCTGAAAAGAAGTCTACTGTGCTGATGGCCCTATAAGTACATGTGTGGAAAGAGCTCTCTGTAATGAAGTGTGGCCTTTATTCCCACTAAGCCTGGTGGCGTTTTGTTTGATTTTTACATAAACCACATCAGATTAGAGATTTAGCATCTGTATTGTTCTGTACAACTCCCTTGTAAAGAATTGCTCATAACTATCATGAAAACAAATTCTTCCCTCATACATACTATCTTATGGAAGAGCCACTCAAATCCTATTACAGCCAATTCAGGGGGTGCTTCTTTTCTCATGTGCAAATAGATTTATTAATTTATTTATTTCTTGAAATAGATGAACTCTTGGCTGCAGTTGAGACCTGCATAGATTTTAGCTGAGTTGGTATTTGCTGGGGTGGGATTTGACTTGGTATTAGGTAAACAGATTTGGGCTCATTTAATTGTACTAAAGGTTAATCCAGAAACCTAGGGTTGGATAAAATCTCTAAGAATATGTTTGAAAAGCCACTTCTAATAAATTAGTTCTTTTTCAATGGCCTAAATAGGATTTCTTAACCTTCTTCAGACTATTAGGTAAACAGGCTTGCTCTGTTAGAATGTGCTTTCCTTTACCTGAATTCCAAATTTAATGTTGATATTTGGCCAGATGTTAGTTAATTGAAACTAATTACATTTCAAGAGTAATTCTAGCATCTGGAGTCAGTCAGTCTGCAAAGTAAAGCTCAACTGAAACTTGGTTTTTTCCCTGCCTTCCTCCAGCTGCTGCTGGAGAGGGAAGATGAGCAGTATAAGCACTTTTAAGGCAAAGATTCCAATTCAGTCGATTCTTTTTTTTTCAATTCTTTGGTAGCAAGTTAGATCCTGTCTGTTATTGTTAAGCAGGGTACTGTTTTAGGCTTAAAAAAACATTTAAGAACATATAAATAAAAAGCTGTCCAGACATGTGCCCTGATTGGGAATCGAACTGACAACCTTTAGCTTTGTGAGATGATGCTCAACAAACTGATTGAGGCCAGCCAGGGCAGGCTTAGGAATTTTAGTCATGAATTCTGCTTATCAAGGTCTTAATAAAGAGACCTAGGAAAAATTTTTTAAAAATTAGCTGTAATTGAACAATAAAAAAACTATGAATATCTAACTAAATAATCATTAGTAATGAAATGTGAATATATGTAATTTGCATACACACACACACACACACACACACACACACACACACACACATATCTATTTACCAAAATACAAAATACAGTGTGTTATACAGGTCATGCTCTGTATATTGTCAGGGATAAGTGCATAAGTTTTAAATAATATGCTTATGTTAACTTATACTATAATGTTATTTTTGTGCTTATAATAGCTGGCATTAAAATTGAGGATAATGTATGACTTTATGAGCAGATTCACAGTGAAAATGTGAAAAAAAAATTAACTGATATTTAGGTCACAGGTTGTTTTCATTAACTTCCAAAAGGCTGAAGAAAATGTTTAGTGCCCTTGATTATTGATTGTCATGAGTTCATTGTGTAGGAAAGGAGCCTCACTAAAGACACAATGGTTTTGCCACCTTGGCAGCAGGCTGACAAGTGACACAAAATAGTTGGCCTCATGATGGGATTGTGTCCATTCTGAGACCAGCTGATAAAGTGTTGGACTTCAAACCACTCCAAATACTCAATGTACCAGGTAACCACTATCCAACAATAAATATGTGAATGAGTGAAGTAATTACTATGGCATCCTGTAATATATCTGAATTTTCTAATGCTGAGAAACTTTTGAGAAATATAATGATTCCTAGTAAGTTTTTTCTATCCACCCATCCTTATCATTAGAACTTCTAGTAATTTCCAAAGAGAAATGGAGCCACAGTAAGAAGGAAGCCAAGAGCTGGCAGGAGAAGGTGAATCTGAGACAGAAAATTTGTTTTGAGGTGGGTCCCAACAGAGGCACAGCTTAGATACAGGAGAAAACTGAGAGGACATATTATCTAGAACACAGGTTCAGTTATGATGCTAGTGGGACATTTAAGATGACCAGGTCATTAAGAGACGATATTGGCAGATGTTGGCATGAGTGGGTGATTTGGGAAATGAGAATTTTGGAGGAGAGTTGTACTAATAAGCATTTTAACCATTAGAGTGTTGTTTTAATTGATGAATGTTTATACAGATGGATCACAATATTATGCTTATTCTGTTACCTAATTATATAATATGTGTTGAATATATGACTATTGTCATTTTGTAACTTAGGGAGGAAGTTCAATTATAGTTAAGAAGCTTGATCTCGACCTGTGTGAATTATGTATCTTTATTTCTGGTAAGCTCTTGTGTGGGTCTGAGTGACAGGAGCTACTTGGAATGAAAGAGTTGAGAGGTACTAGGACTAATTTGGGGGGACCTGAAAAATTTGTTGTTTTCCCCTGAGAACTGGGATGCTCCAAGCCTCAAGATGGTTTAGTCTCTTGGTTATATTTTTGGAGGAGATAAATCTCCTACCCACCAGGAGATTTCTTTGCAACCTTGGTGTGGCTATTGGCAAATGGGGTCTTCATGAGGAAGAGCAATCCTGCCCATACAGATAGGTTTTTCCATTCACTCAACAGTATTTAATGAAGACTATTAGGTACTGCTGAGTAGGTGCTTCTGGATCCAAAGACAATGATTCAGGAGTGAACAGAAACAGCTGGGACCACAGGTTTTGGTTCTCTGCCTTCCTTAATCATCTTTAAAGCCCTACTCTGGTCAAACAACCTCTGTACTGCTCCTCAGGACCATAGGAAGTTGTCATCTGCTGGAATGAAACAGAGCCTTTTGTACTCCTAGCTTTTTCCTTACTTCAGTCCCTACAGCTGGGACACTTTTCTTCCATCTGCAAATCGAGGCCTGCTTGAGGTTTGGGCTTCCTCACCCAAAGGGAATTCTGAAAAGCCCCAGCACAGTCACAGAGATGGCGTATGTGCATTAAATCAGTTGTGTTGTTGATACTCTCTGGCCTGCTTGCTACAGGGTTCAGCACAAGTTGTGCCCCTGTCTTATTGCAAAATCTTTTATTACAAAATCATAAGCATGTAATTTTGTACTATAACAATATCACACTCAAGTGTACCATATGACATTTTCAATGAAACGTCTAAATTAAAACTATAAATTATTACACCCTGTTATTATCCTACCAACCACACTCACGCAAGCCTTACTTCTGCCAGGCCCTGTACTTTAACCTGTGCTTGCTTTTCCTGGTTCTTCTAACCAGTCTTATTATTTTGTACCTCAGTTTCTGAGAATAGATACCAGATTCATCTCCCAGTACTTTACTTTACCTTTACTTTGATTTCTCATAGCCAGTTCCTCTGAGACCAGCATCCTCCCTTGTCCTTGCTGTCTAAGCCCTGGAGTTTCACCCCAGAGCATCAGTGTGCAGCAGTGACTCAGACATCTGCTCCCAGACCTCCTTGATGCTGCCCATCTCCTTCAGTGTAGCCTGGAAGACCACCTGCTCCTTGGCCTCCAGGAACCAAGTGTGGCTGTCTGCCATTACCCACCTTGGGCCAAGTCACCCTGTCTACCCTATTGGAACCTATGCTCATCACCAAATCTTCTGGAAAGACCTTTTCTGGTTGTCAGTGGGTATGGTTGTGCCTTCCCTGCACTAGGGTATGAATCTCTGGATCCATAGACTTTTTATGGTGACCTTTCTTTTTGTTGCTTGAGTTCTGCTTCTGGAAGTGACATAGATGGGGCTGTAGGAGGAACGTGCTCTTCCCCCATGCTAAGGAGGTGGAGGTGGCAGAGTGGGGGGTAGAGTACTGACACAAAGAGTATAGCACATTGGTCAAGCTTGCTGATCACAGAAGCTCCTCATATTCTGATCACTTCTAGAGAATGTCTGTTAGCTAATCTGGCCTCTCTCCTGGAGTCTGCTCTTGGGGAAATCTAGAACTATGCAAGAGCCATTCAAAACCATTTTTTTCTCAACAAACATGTGAGATGAACCACATGACAGCAGCCTGTTCCTTCTAGGTGTGTGACTACCGCTCTTGTCATGCTCATCAGACTGTTGAACAAGCCTGGAGGCAACGAGCCTCATGGCAGCAAATGTTGGCTCATAAGTTTCTGAGGGTGTTTTCAACATCCAGATTCCACGTAGCACCAACCTCTCCAGTGTCCCTTCTTTTGTGAAATGGTTTTTGATTCAACTATTCTCACTCATGAAACATTTTACTTTTAAGATCACTTGGTTCTGATATTCTCCCACCAACTGGGAGCAGCCAGAGGGACACTAAAATATGTACTTCAGGAGTTATTTTCTACACACAGTTCTTTCCTGAGCAGAGGATTGGACACAGTCCTGCGATGCTCTGCTCCTGTGCAAATGTCCAGGGCTTGGAAGACTGAGGTTGCACAATTAATATTGACTGTGGATAGTTTTCTACATATTATACTTAACTAATATTTTATTTCTTTTTAGTAAAATTTGGGCCTATTTTTAAAACAATTTCTGCCTAACATAAGTAACAGAGTTGTAAGTATTAGAAATAATAAAGTCATTTATTTGTTTAAATAATAAAATTAAAGTTACCATTCAGCTGTAAAAAATGAGACTTTCCAATCCCTCTTAAACTCTGTTGAATGCATTCCTGGAACGTATCTCTTTGCCTCTCCCAAGAGATAGCCATTGTTCTGAATTTTGTGTTTATTATTCCCTTGTTCTTCATTATATTTTTATCACCTATATGCATATAGATGATACATATGTTATTATATGATACATGGTAAAGTGATATAAGGAGATATATATTGCAAATAATATATTTTAGCCTTGTTTTCAATATATCATACAAATGTGTTATGTATTCTTCTGTGACTTACTTTTTTATTTCAGTGTAGTGCTTACATTTTATTCACACAAATGAGAATAATGCAATTCTTTCACTTTCACTACTTTGAAATACTATAGTATTTCATTGTTGAAATATCAAAACACTGTCTGTTGATAGACACACTCTGATTGTTCCTCTTTTATCCCCTTCTCTACTTTCTTTTCTTCTTTCTATGGAAAACAAGACTCTATGGATCATGCATAAAATTTCTGGATTGTAGTAAGTACGCACTGCAGTTTAGCAGCTAAGGTGGTTTAGCTGCTAATGCTAAATCATTTGACACAGTGTTCGTACGATGCAGACCTCATTGCTTTCCTTAATGCCTACTGGCTCCCATTGTTCCATGTGTTTGTCTATTCTTGGTATGCTTAGAATTTTAAGTCTTTGCCAATCTAGTGGCTTTAAAAAGATATCTCACTTTGACTTTCCTTTGTGTTTCTATGATTACATAAGAGTCTGAGTTTTCTTAAATAAATAGTTTTTGTATTTGCTCATCTATGACACTCCTGTTCAGGGATTGGCTTTTGTTCTTATCTCTTTTTGGATTGGTTTTTGTCACTTTCTTACTGGTATTTTGAATTTAGTTAAATTTGGGGTACAAATTCTTTGTTATATGCTTTGCAAATATCTCTTCCTGGTTTATGATTTATTATATCACATTCATTATGATCTATTTTAACAAACAAAATTCTCATTTTGAATGACATTTGCTATTAGTTGTAAGTGCTTGGTTACTCTATTCATAACAAGGTGAAATCCTAAACACTGCAGCAAAATAGTCTTTTGAGAAAGTTTGCAAGGATAACAGCATTGTGGTTTTAGCACAAACTTATTATGGGTATTAATCTATTACTTGGGAGGGAGAACAAGAGTCTGTGGATAAATATGTATGTGTGCATAAACATTTGCCCATACACACATGCACAAACATGTATATGAGTCAAAGTCAAAATGCTTCTGTATTAGTTTGCAGCCAATAAACTTAGTCAAAAATTTGTTCACACAAGACTGACTCTTTTCAGGCTACAGCCTCCCTGCTTTTTAAATAAATTCTGTTTTGCCTTTCTTGCTTGCTGCATCATGCCACCTTACTCTCCCATATGGGAGAGACCAACTTTAAGTGCACAAAACAACTATGTCAGCATCTCCCAATTATTCTTTGACAATATAAACATGTTCAGGAACCACCACAATAGAGTAAGTAATGAAGTAGTGAGGCGATTGCACACATTGATAGTTTTAAAACTTATAAACAACTTTTTCCTACAATAACAATTTGAAGTTAGTGAAAGATAAGTGTATTTCTGTGTACGTGTACAGTTCCTACAAATACAACAACTGCCAATACAGAAGGACTCAGAAACAG
The DNA here is from genome assembly GCF_019186645.2 of Phyllostomus hastatus. Classification (NCBI taxonomy): domain Eukaryota; kingdom Metazoa; phylum Chordata; class Mammalia; order Chiroptera; family Phyllostomidae; genus Phyllostomus; species Phyllostomus hastatus. Next base: position 14,611,693 of record NW_025333583.1, on the reverse strand, counting down.
ATAGTATATGGCAGTGGAAATGGAACACACTGTCCTGCCTGGATGGCCATGGTATTTGGAGGAGATGAGCAAACCTTGGGGAAGTTATAAACATATTCCTATCATTTTCATGATATAAAATTCAGTTTACATTTAAACCATGCAAAAGTAATTTGTGTTTATATTAAAAACCTCAAATAAATATAGAGTGATCTCCCATTCTGCATCAGCATTCAGCAGAACATTTGAAACTAGTGCAGAGTGAGGAGTAGTCCTTCATCAGGCTTGCTTGTTCTGCCCATGGAAGACCATCTAAGATCCTTCCCCCATTGCTCAATAGAGCTGACAGTGCTCCACAATCTTTACAACAACCCAAAATATCTTTACAAATTTCCCAAACATCCCCTGTGTGTGACATGGCTCCCACTGAGAATTGCTGCTCTGTGCATTAGTTCTCATTCTGCCCTTAGCATCCTACAGATCGATGACTCCAATAGAAAACTTCTTGGCCCCTATGTCACCATTGACTTGCCAAAGAGGACTTCATATGTTGCAGTTTCAGCAGTGCCTCCTGGTACCTCCCTGAGGCATGCTGTGGGCAATGCCCCCATCCCTCCTAGCAAGTCAGCACCACTGAAATGCAAGTCTGTTGAGAGCAGCTTCCCTAAGAATTCTCTCTGTATCATTTGGAATTGTCTAAGGAAACTAATTCAGAGAACATCACAGTATCATATTCCTGACTCCCCAGGAATATATGGGGGGGGGCGCAGAAGTAGAGTGTTTGTATGGAAAATAATACAAGAATAATCTGTGTGTTCATGGACAAACACCTGAAGGTTTACTTTTGCCCCACCCTGTATATTCTTCGAGCTCCAAGTGAGTTTCATCCTCTTTATATTGCCAGGGTCTTAAGATGCCTGGTGGCTTCTTTCTTTTTTTTTAAATTGAAATTATTGGGATAATACTGGTTCATAAAACCATAAGGCCCCTTCTAACTAAGCCAGGTCTTGTGGAGCCTGAATTGATTAATTTGATGGTCTTCTTTAAGAAAGGATAAAAATACCAAAATGATATTTATGTAGAAAGAAAAAAAGAAACCACAGTAAAGTACAAATGCTGAAAAGATGACAAATACTAAAAAAAGAATCACAAAACTTGGAAAAATAGCACACAATTTTTTAGTAATTAAATGTTTGATGCACTAATTACTATATTTAACCTACATTTTGGCTGCATGATCTTTGATACAAATTTTGCAATATCATTTTCTACAGAGAAAAGAGAAAAAAGCTTGTCTTCCTTTTACCAGAGTTGATTAAAAAATTATATTTGCTTGTTATCAACTCATAAAAGTATTTTATTTCTACAACTATTAGTGTCATCATGTAAATTGTTGGAATTGTTCAATTCAGGAAAAATAATTCTTTTTTGAGCTGTAAGATTTCAGAGCATAACAAATTTCTCTATACTATGAGTATTCTTAAATACTGTTTGGGCAACTCTCCTTGAGCAATTGTCACTGGTGTCCTCTCAGAGTATTAGCATATTACAAATTTATATTTGTCAATGTCAATACTGCATGTTAAATCAACAAGAGCTTAAATAAAAATTTGTAGAAATATTAGATCAGGCCATTTCAGGCCAAGAAAAGAGCATGTACAAGAAGACCTGTGTGGAAAACGTATAGGAAATTGCAGCGTATTTATGGTGTGTACAGAGAAGAAGCAATCAGCAATAAGGCTAGCAGGCCAGGTAAAGAAATGTGAACTAGTGTCAAATACTGGTAAGTGATGGAAGCTCTCTTCTGCTGCCTTTAGGTTAAGAAATTAAATGCCTTTTGAAGAATCACTGAACTTGTAAAAGACCATAGAGTGTAGTGTTAAGTTCATTAGCATTGGAGTCAGACAAAGGTCAATCGAAGTTCTACCTCTTAGATTTAGTAGCTGGGCAATCTTTTTAGCATGAACATAACTCTGCAGGGAAGTGACTGTAAACTGCAAAAATATGTCCTATAAACCCCAATTAATGTATCTCAAGTTTAATCTATCTTTAGCCAGTTCCACAAAGTTCCAGTAACTACTTCAATGTCACCAGATACTAGGGAAAATATAATGGAAGGGTTGTTAGAATAGAAATGTGAACCAGTTATATGAAATTTACAGAATATATGACTATGTGCAGATATTACTAGAACATTTCCCAGGATCTTGGAATGGGCCCATGATAGTGAGGAGCCCTACAGTTTAAGCTTTTTAACTTCAAGTTGAATCTGTTTCCCTTAAAGGACACAGGAGCACATGTGCAAATTGAATCCTAGGGCTAGCCCAGGTATTCCAGGGCTCCCCCAAACAATGCAAAGTAGCTCTAATTACAATCCCAGACTACCTGTAAATACTGACACTCTCCTTGCACAGTGCCAGGCTGACCTAGAAAGCCACAAATAGACTGTCTCCAATAGGTGTGCCAACTGGATGTCAAGGATGATTAGTGAGAAAGGAAGGAAGCCCTCCTTCCCCTACTGACTTCAGGGGCATGCAGAGCTGAGTATGACAGAGGTCTAGAGAGCAGCTGCCGCATGGTCTGGAGGGTGTGCATCCCTGCAGAATTGCAATTATCTCCTTCACTTTCAAAGGCTGTCTACCTGTGCTTTTCTAGACTTCTCTGCCTTCTGCACAGTTTTCCATTTTTTACTGCACATGGATTTGTTTGTTCATAGTCAAGGTCTCATTTCTAAGAGATTACAGCTTGTTTTTTAGTCTTTCATTTTACTCCTCAGTTTTGTTATCAGAACTTTTGCAAAGCAATTTGGGATTGCAAATATGAGACATATCCTTGCCTCTATTTAGTATTTGTTGGTTTGTGTTTAACTTGCTAAGTATATAACTCTGTGAAATGCATTCAGACCTAAAGTGCTAGATGGAAAGCAAATTTCCAAGGGGAATGGGTTGGGACAGGGCCACACTTTTGTTAACTGTGTGTTCCTTAGACAAGTTATCTTCTCTGAGCCTCAGTTTCTCTCTCTGAATATTGAGGAAATGAAATTTTCCTGAAGGTTAAATAAGGTGGTATATATAAAAGTGCTTTCCAAAGTGTAACCACCAGAGTGGGTAAGTATTATTTCACCCTCTTGCTTTGGCACCTTGTGTTCTGTCACTCAGTGCAAGAGTCTTACACTGTGTTGCTATCGAGAGTACCCAGAGGAAAAATCTTAATAGGAGTCCAGTTAATGACAAAATGTCTCCACTATATTGATTATAGTGTTCTCTTTTTCTAATGGATTTTGAGTACGGAAAACATAGTTTGTAAAACAAGGTATCAAGTCAGGTAACAAGGAATAAGCGGAAACAGAGAATTACATGGTGGCACGAAGCATCAAAGTCTATGGCATGTTTCACTGAAGTAAATAGAACATGAAAATTGCAACAAATATTGGTTTAGTGTCTATTGTATGTTGGACACTGTTCTTAGTGCTTGGAATGAACCACTGAACAAAACGGCCGAAAATCCCTGTCCTTCTGGAGCGTATATATTCTAATGATTTAGAGTAATTGAGAAAGGCAATGCTATGGTAGACTTGTACAAAATTTTAGAAGTTCTGTACAAAATATTTGGGAAGAAAATGAGAATATGTTAAATTATGATTTACTTTGTAGCTGACTTAATTGCATTCTGATGCAGATACCAGCCTGCAGTGTCTGAGTCATTATGGATGAAATGTGACATTTACATGGACTACCAAGTCCAGTTGAGGAAAAGGGACAACATGGCTTTTCTCTCAAGGGGAGCAAAAGCCTCAGCCTCCGCCATGACAGTCCTATATTGGATTCTCTGCCCATTACATGATGGTCCTCACTTACTATACACAGGTTTGTTTTAGGTGGTCACCTTTTACAGAAAACAAAGGAGCCAATGTTGCTAATCACATCACAGAAGAGGGATATTTACAGATGAAAAGGCAAAAGTGGTTGAACCGGTTACACTCATCCTTGGAAGGTTTAGCATGGATTTTAGGAAGTTACTGTGCAGTAAATGTCCTTAACTCAGGGTGAGGGAGTTTTAGCAAAAAGCAAGACTCATAGAGGCCTAAGTACATTGCAGGCCTGATTCCTCATGTGAGAACCTATCTGTGGGCGTGGGTCCTGTGCATCTCCGAGTGGGAGCTGGGCCCATGCCACACAGAATGGTCTCCTACACATTCTACAGTTTTATTGTAAAACAAACTTGAGTTGGAGTAGTATTCTTAGAAGGATGTGTCAGTTGACTATTCTTGTGAGAAAGTTTGCAGAGAAAGAAAGCAGACTGTTTTAACTTAGATTTTACATTTGTCTGAAATACTTTGGGGAAGAGGTGATAGAGGTGTAGATTCAAAAGCCTTGTCTCCCCTACCCCACTACCAAGCTAACTATTTCAGAGCAAAGCAGGTTCACTGAGTCACTAAATTTCTCATAACTGATTTACTTATTCATTTATCTATAAACTAACAAACATCTACAATATAGTGATTATTATGCTAGATGGTAATGATACAACATAATATGAAGAAAGGGCTAAATATCTGCCTTTAGAAATATTATAGTCAGTAATTACAATATGGGGTTCTATGTGGCCCCTGACACAATGTGAAGGTCATTGGCAGAGGAAAGCATTGTTAGTGAATAAAATATACATCATTTTAGTAGCTACTACCCAGAACTATTTCTCTATGTAAATGATTCTTTCCTACCCGAACATTTAGATTGTACCTTCTATACTGTTTGGGGAATTGACGTAGACTTGGGGGATATATTCAGATATTAAAATGTGTAGAGCATTTCACCTCCCACAAGATACATGTTTTAAAAAACATCCCAGCATGTCAGCGTAAGTCACCCATCAATGACTAAGATCTCTCAAGATAGGTAATAGAGCAAATCAAAGAATGAATAAGCAAATGTAATGGCTTTATGAAGGTGTCATAAACTTAGACTGTAACAGAAGATCAGCAAATTTAGTGTTTAGATCTAGTTATCATATAAAGGAAGAATAAGGACAAAAATATAAAAATGCTAATTAGAAAGGCACCTTAATATGTATCTTCCAGCACAAGGCTGGTACTATATGGAGGTAGATGGCTTTAAGTGCACCTAGCATAAGCCTCAGTAACTCTAGCTCTCTTCTTTGGGTTGTAAATTTGGCTGCTGAAACTGTTTTCCTTTTTTCCCCTATCTATATCACTGCTTATCAAGTTATTGTGTTCTCTTTGGAGATGCTTCTAAACTCTTTTGAACAAGAGGAACTCACTTGATTATCAACATTTTTTATAGTTTCTCACCATCTTGCTGTCAGTTCAACTTTTATAAAAAAGTATGTAACAATCAATAGATATTATGTTTTTAGGAACTATTTTAAATAAATGGGTGTATTTATTAGTGTCAGTATACATTTGGTAAATACATTTATATGCAAAAATATTTATTCATTTTACTAACACTGCTTCCTTTGCATTTGGATATAAAGACCCTTGACGACTCCACAGGGGCTCCCAGGGTATCACTGCTCCTAGGATAGGAAAGGGCTCCACAGTTCCCACTGGAAGATTCTAGAACAACAGCCATGTAGTCTGCAAATGACTACAAAACTATCATCTTTGCTCTTTTGTATTCTGATTTGTGCACAAAAATATTTTTCTCATTTGTTCCATGGGGATGGCTTGGTTCCCATTCTGCCCTGGCCCCTGGCTTCTTAGATCTCAGTGTTCCAGAAAATTCTTTGATTTCAGAATGAGGGCTTAAAGGATAACCACAGATGGGCTCTACTATAATTGCCACTGCCATGATTTGACAAACAAAATTCTGGGATATTTCTAAATACTGTCCATATGCATAAATGCCTTTCTGACCTGTAGTAATTTGTAGGTTGAATGAATAAACTTCAGAATCTCAAATGATGGCAGGTATGCAGGTAAATCACACATTTGATTAGGACAGCAGGCAGAAAAATAGGTTAAGGAACTGCTATTGTACACCACTTACAAAAGACCATGGTCATACTAAAGATCTCTGTTTGTATTCTGCTATATGTTGAGGATTAATAAATCTGTCAGCCCCTGAGAAAATTCTCAGACAGCTAAAGCCTAACAGTGACTCAGGAGAGGCAGTGGAGTCGTCTGCATACATAAAAGTGTTTTCAAATCCTCCAAACGCTAAGTTACTGACTCCTTGTAGGGACCACTTTCTCTAAACTAGACTCTGGGTGTCCTCTGCCCATGCCAAGTATCATTTAATTAGAGGGGTTTTGTTTAGTTACTCTACTGTTCAGAATCCTTTCTATATTACTGGTCAAGAAATTGCTGGGCTGAGCTAAAAGGCAAAGTGACAATAATTGGAAACAAAATGTCTTTGTTCCCTTTCCCTCTGAGCAACCGACTTCACTTTATAAACACCATATTGGTGGAGGCAGCTTCTTTATTGAGCCTGCTGACAGAGGCATTCAGCATATTTATAACAGCTGAGGATAGCATGCCCCGAAGAGTGAACTTAATTCTTAGACTGCCAGGTAGTCTTCTGTGAATGACAGTGATTTGTCCCCTGTGATTCTTCCTCTTCCTTACTGACTATTCATAAAGCAGCATCTGACAGCCTAATTTTATATAGCTAATAATACTAAAGAGCAATGTGATTCTTGAATGTCTATGAGACTTTTCCATGTTAAACCACTTTTAATAAACCCTTCTTCCCTATCCCCATCTATTATGGCTTACTAGGTTTGATTACAGTGTTTATGCTTCTTGTTAAATAATTTCCCAAAGATGTAAGGTAAGGATCATATAAATGATCCTTGATTCTGTTAGACAATATGTAAAATATGAACTTGAGTATATTATACAAAAATTATTATGTAATTCAGAGGTTGCATTAAAGGAATAATTTATCCCATATTTATTCAACAAGTATTTTAATGCCTACTGTGCACCAGACACTCTCTTGGGACTTGGGTATATAAAGATGAATACATAGAACATACTCAGAGCCCTAGAATTCCCAGTTATGAAAGAGGAAAAACATTTTTCTTTATCATATGACTGTGACATAAATACTTGCCAAAGAACTTGCCAGAAGGTACCCTGTTAACACGTCATGGGAGCTAGGATTCTGTCCTAAACAATCTGATGCCAGTGCCTAGGCTCTTAAGCACACTCATGTATTTCCTTTTATAGTTGTGTCCAGGGACACATTACATTAATATCCATCTTTATTCTTTTTTTTGCACATAATTATTCTTCCAATAACTTATGTCTCTTTGTTGGCTTTCTGCTCACTGTCATAGGTGATATTTATACTCAGAGGCAGTGAAAACAGAAATAAGGGAGAGAAAATCATTTGCTGTTCTTTTTATCCCAAGATAATAAAATGTTTCCTTCAACTAAAGCTATGCCCAGGGACCACAGCTCATCTTTTCATCAGCTCTAGCCCTCGGCTGTGTTTTACTTTTATGTGCTGTTGGACTCCCATAGGCACCCTTTAAGGAATTTGTTTCCATTACAGGACAAAATTTGCTACTCAAAGGTCAAGCTTCCATGCTTGATAAATAACTGTATACTGTCTTCCTGATTTTCCCCAGAATCTCATTTTTGTTTTTATGTGGATTTGTTTTAGAATTATATCTCCCCCTTCCACTCTATGTAGACAGTGCCATTAATGCTGAGTGAAAAGTGTCATCTTCACTGTTGATACCCACTTTCTAGGGTTGGTTTCATCCAGAGATTGGCTGCATCAAGGAGGCTATGCACCGTGTTCAGGGTAGAGTCTTCAGTGGTTAACTTTACAGGGGTAGGCTACAAATGTCAGCTCTTTAAGAATAGTTATCCTCTAAAACATCCAGAGGAATAGAATTGTTTTCTCTTCCTTGGAGTTTTCAGGTTGGAAGAGAAGTGTTTTCTAAGATGAGTAGGCTAATTCATTCCACAGTAGAGTAGACCTGTTAGAAGCAGCATTGCCTCATCATATATTAACAGCATGAGTATGTGTTGTGTGTTATGAATACCCACTATTCTAAATCAAGGCACCTTATTGTTCAGCTACGGAGCTCAAGGATATCTTGTTGCATGATCTCTACAGTGTAAACATGGAAATTATTTTTTGTTCTTTCATGAGTTTCAGGCATAGATCTTAGGGAAATCTGGCTCAATATGCCTACCCTTTGGCAGCCAACATGTATCTTTCACCCACAAGATCTCTGGCATCATTCAGGTGTAATATACTCTGAGACAAAGTTTTGTAGCATCACTTTTTGTATTTTATAATCATACAATCTCCAAACACTTTCAAAAGAGAGTATCTGTTATAATTTTCTTCTTTTATGTCACTCTAGTAAGATAATAATAATAATACCAATCATAAAAATATCTGTCACAAATTAAGTATTTACTACATGGCAGGCACTTTGGCGGGTATTTTGCATAAGTTCTATTATGCATCAGGGAGGAAGATTCTAATTCTCATTTATCAGATGAGGACATTGGGGTGGGAAGAGGATAAATAACTTGCTTAATGTCATAGAACCCACACAATCTCATTCCAAACCTACAGTCTCATCCTGTATATACTTCAGTGTTTAGAGAATTTCCTGCTTCCTGTGCTGTTTTTCTAGACATACTCTATTGCCACTCAATTTCTTCAGTCAGAATAGTTTTTAAATTGCACTCACAGACCTATTTTCTTCTTGTATACGGTATTTATAGTAGCTGATTTTGACAGCTGAAAATAATACCATATAAATAATGATGTAAGACCCCAGGCAAATCACTTAACCCCTTTGAACTCCAGTTTCCTCATTTGTAAGATGATGAAATAATAATACTTGCCTCACAGGCTTGTTCAAAGATCAAATGCAATAACACAAGCAAAGTACTCTCAATGAATAAATGTTAGCTCCTTCCCCTTCCTTCCCCATCCCTTTCCTTACAAGTCCCAGGATAGGGAAATGTGGTAAGATTCATGGCAAACTTGAATAATATAAGATTGCTGATTGATTAAGTAATTTCTCCTTTGTTTCCCAAAAGGATTAGAAGTAGGTTGATGAACATAAAGGTAATATATAATCATTATAAGCATGTTATGTTTCTTACCTTCTGACCTTACCTGTTACACTATTCTCTGTGTTAATTTCATTTACTCATTCTAGTGGTCATTCAGTCATTTGGTCCTTCAGTACTGATTGCATACCATGGTTTGCCAGACATTGCTTTGCATGCTAGACTACTCTCTTCCATAGTCCAATTGTTCTTTCTTCTTTCTTCATTTCTAGTAGTAGTCACCAGCTCCCTTTAACCTTCCATTTGCTCATTCATCATTGGAATTTGACTTTTGACTTTTTTGTTATGGTTTCCAAATGACTTCCTAAATGTTAAGCTCAAAGGTGCATTTTTCTTCTTTACCTTTGTTGACTTCTCTGTTGCATTTCTCTTCTTCCTTCTTAAAACATTTTTTTGATAGGACAGTCTTCTTTTTTCTTATTTTATCATACTTTATTTTTTCTGACTTTGTCATTCACCTTCTTTGCATTATATATTTCTTAAATGTTGGTTCATAGATTTCCAGTGTAAATATATTTTTCTTTTCTGTCAATTGCTTTGCTATGATTTTAGTTATTATTTGTATGTTAGTGATGCTAAATATAAATGTCCAAACTAAAATTATCTTTTAAGACTTAGACTCATATATATTATTGTTGACTGAATATCTCAAGCACCACAACCTAAAAGTAATTAAAATTAATTTATTTTCCCCCAAACATATTTTTACTTACATTCTCTATACATGTACCCATAGTGCTTGGAACAAAGCAAGAATATATTCTTGAACTCTCTTTACCCTGAATTTCCCATGCCTAATCAATCATTAACTCTTCTCATATCACTTTCCAAACATGTCCTCCCTTCATTTTGATGACCTTTGTCTTAGTTAGGGCTGCCTCCTTTATCCATCTAAAACAACAGTCTTCCAGCTCATTCCTATGTCAAGTTCACAAGCTCAAATCCATCCTCTTTGCCTACTTCAGAATGATGCTCAGCACAGACATTATAATCTGGACACACCCATCTTTTGTTTAAAACTATCAAATACCTTTTATATGCTAGTTATTTTCAAAAATGGTTCTCAGAAAGCTTCGAGGTTCATTGGAAATGACTCAGGGCCCATGTAGTGATGGTGGGGCTTAGTGGGGAGATTTAAGTGGGTAGAGATAGAACAGTTTCTGCCTTCTCACAGCATTCTTACTTTGTGTTCCCTTCTTAACTAGAAGAGCTCTACTTTTATCTTTTTATATATTGTAGTTATGCATGGCATTTCATTTCGGGTAAAACGGTGGATGAGGTGGAAGGAAGACAACTGACTACCTTTATGCATTCTGAAAGCCACCAGCCTGCATGATACTCAAGATTGACAATCCTCTGCATAACCTAGCTTCTGACCAGCTCCCCAGTCTCATCTCTTAGTACTATTTTGCCTTTTAATTTATGCCCCATCACATTCATGCAGCCATTTACTTAATAAAGGAAAGATGGGATTTTACTGTGCTACTGCTCTCAGAAGAATATTCAGTTTGAATTAGGCCAGTTCAAATTTTGTTTCTTCTTGGACTCATGAATTTGCTTTATGTTGCACAGTTGTTTCATAGAATTGAGATCCTGAATACTAATCTTTTCAGTTTTTCATGCTCATTTCCAGGAGGTTGGCTTTTTTCCCTTGCTATTCAGAGAGATCCCATCCTTTTCATCAGCGTGACAGGTGGCCCTATAAAATTGAGCAGCTGTGCGTCTTTCTAAGAGACCCTTTGGGGATGAGTTGAGAGCCACATTTGACCTGTTTATGTTTGGGGAGTTGTTTTATTTTTTTTTCAAATCCTCTTTCCAGATTACTTTAAAAATGAACCATACAGCTCTAACCATTAACTAGGCAAGTATTTCCTAGTCAGGAAGCCCAGCTGAGTGGGAAGCTGAATCTAAAATTAAGGTAGCTTCCATTTGCCTAAGTGCCGTTCTCAATATAATATACTTTTTCAAAAAGTGTTCATTAATATGCATTTTGAGAATTAAATTAGAAACAGAGTCTGTCATTGATCACCTCGCTGTTTACATTTTAGCAGTCTGCTGAGAGTGTACTGTTAGGCTCTCTCATAAGCTGTTTCCTTCTCCCTTCCCTCTTTATTAGCCTCAAGACTTTCCTCTGGGACCATTATTAAAAAGATCAAGAGTAGAGGTTTTAGATTTCATAAATATTGCAGCAGTTCCATGCTCTTTGGAGAGTGGCTTCTTTAGATCGAAATGGCTTCCTATGGGGGCAGAGAGTGTTTGAAAGCCAGCAAACCAGAAAGAGTAAAACAAAAAGCTTTCCTCAGTAAACTCACAAGCACCTCAGTACATGGGCCAAATAAACATGGGTCATCATGTGAAAGATACTCAGTTCTTTTAAAAACCTAGGGATTGGCTGCAAAATTGTAATGCTGGACATGCAGGGGTCTCTGGCCTACACACCTCTTGATGATTGGGATAATTATCTTAAAAAGCTATGGGAGTTCTGTTAACCTTTAAAAAAATTGATCGCAACCATCGTAAAAGTCTCTGGTGAGAAAATAGGCCTTTCTGCTGAAGTCTGTATATTTTGGAAAAGCTTATTGGTGTTTTTTTTTTTTCTTTTTAAGCTCACTCTGACTCAAATATTTTGTGCATACCTGGGATATGTGTTTGGGTATCTGCTAGGAGTATTAGAAAGTGAGTTAGGAGAAAAATGAGTGTCATAAATTGTTAAAAACACTACTATATTGTTACATGATTATTTGTACAGTTGTATCCCTCCACCCTTTTTCTGCAGCTTTGCTCTCCACAGTTTCAGTTAGCCATGATTAACCATGGTCCAAAAATATTAAATGGAACACTCTAGAAGTAAACAGTTGGTAAGTTTTAAATTGCACCTCTTCTGAGCAGTGTGATGAAATCTTGCGCCTTCCCACTTCATCCTGCCTGAGCGGTGAATCATCTCTTTTTTCAGCATCTCCACACTGTACACTCTACTTGCCTGTTAGTCACTTAGTAGCTGTCTCAGGTATATCGACTGTCATGGTATCACAGTGCTTGTGTCCAAATAACTTTACTTACTTAATAATGGCACCAAAGCACAGGAGTATTGATTTGGGCAATTTGGATATGCCAAAGAGAAGCCATAAAAGTGCTTCTTTTGAGTGAAAAGATATGCATGTATAGAAAAAGAAACATATATACTTATATGTTTTTTTCTATATATACATATACAGTCTGTCCAGAAGATATCCAGCCATGAAATATGAAAAATAGAGACATTTATTGAGGAAAATATAAGATACAAGAAAATTGCACATGGGACAGTGATGCCTCAGTTCCCTTCAAAGTAGGCACCTTGGGACCTCACATAGTTCTTCCATTTGCCATCAGCTGCTCCATCCTATATTTCTGAATCTCACTGATGGTCTGAAACCTCTTCCTTTTCAAAGGTGGTTTTAGTTTTGGGAAAAGCCAGAAGTCACAGGGCACCAAATCTGGGCTGTAGCAGGGCTGTCACCTGGGTGATTAGATGTTTCACCAAAAAACTCTGTAGAAGATGTGATGCATGAGCCCTTGTGGTGTTGTGGTAAAGTTGCTAATCACCAGTTGCCTGTAGCTGTGGCCTTCTGAATCATCCAAATAGTTTCTGTGGAGGAATGTTCAAGCTTAATGCAAACTTTCTTGCAGATTCATTGCTCTACTCAGTCAGTCATTTTGAATGTGACAGTCACACAGTACACAAGCTCACCCAACATATCTACTGCCCCCACTGACTAGTGCAGTGAAGTTGTCCTTGTTTGTGCTTGTGCATTCTGGTCCAGTCTCCTTGGCTGCCAGGTTACACTGATGTAGCTCAAACCATTCTCATTATATTAATAATGGTAGGACTTTTTCTGGACAGACCTCGCATATGTGTGTATATATGTATATACATATATAAACATACATGCATGATGTATACATATACAGACACATATACCACATACATATATACTATATAGCATATATGTTGTGTGTACATATATACATATATACAGCATATAAAGTGTGTGTGTATATACACATATACATACACATACTATTTCAGGCATTCAGTGAGGGTCATGGAATGTTCCCCCCCAAGAAAAGAGGGTACTATTGCATATATGACTTGTAACTGGACTTCTTCAGATAACTTTTGTATGTTACAGAATTGGAAAATTAATTAAAGTATAGGAGGTCAGAGGCTTGGTCAAACCACTTGGAGGTTTGTACAAATAACTGAAACAAATTACTTAAATTTTCAGTATTTAATATGATGGTTATATCTAGAGCTTAAAGTGTGGGGTTGGTGCATGAGGTGGAATACAGAGAGAAATTTGTATGATGCTACTTCTCACCTTATGCTGTAGAACCCTGAGTTTTCAGAATATGAAGAAAGGAAAGGAAGTACCCCCATGTAGTTTGTTCTTACTTTGATGTTGGGGGAAGAATTAAAAATGACAAAGCAAGTTGCAGAGTATCACTTGCCATTTAATCACTTCTACCTCCAATCCTGAGTAAAATAAACAGAATTTTCTTGGTATTATCACCCCCAAAAGAGTGTCATGTATCATCCTCATAATGGGATTTCTAGAGGATAAAATCCTCTTGATGATCTTTGCAATTTGGAGTAGTTAGAATCGCCTTTTCAGCTTTGAAAACCCACTGACTGATACCCTGACTCGGCAATGAAATCAAGAATTAGTGGAGAGGCCTTTGCAACATTTAAACATTCCCTGTGTGATTCTAATGTGAGGCCACAGCTGAGAAACATTTTCCTAACATTTTATAAATGCTCAAGCCAGGCATTTTCATCAATTACTACTTTTAAAGCTAACCCAGTCTTTACTGTCTTTTCTGTTTGCTTTTGAATGATATCTAAATTCTGCTCATCCTTTAAATTTGTTAATTATCTCCTAATTTGATAACATTCTGCAACTTGCATTATCTGCCCCAAGCACACAGATCTCACCACCGACAACTTACTAGGCGCATCCCAACCCATCGTGCCCGTAATCATGTAATTTTCCTTATCTGCATAATAGCTCTCTCCGGTCTCCTCCACCTCCTGACATCCCATCCAACATCAATCACACCTCTTCAGTCCCTTCTGCTAAATTCCCAACTGTGATTTTTACTATACAATCCTGCACCCAATTTCAAATGGCTTATTGGAATGGAGTGTTCATGAAATTTTTTGAGGCAGATTTATTGTGTCCACAATGTTTTTTCTGTATCACACTACGTTTGTTCTGTAAGAAAGGCTATATACATACATTACTGACAAAGAAACTGAGCTTCTCAGTAGCTTATCAAATGACAGCGTGTTTCTCACACCTGAATGCTTTGTTATGGATCCTCCATGTGGTTATTCAGTGATGTAGGTGCTCCCATCTGACTGCTCTGCCATCCCAAAAGAAGCCTCCACTGTCACCAAAGGGAAAACACTAGTGGGGGCAGAATCCACTTTTGAATTGTTTTGGTCTGGACATGACTCATGACACTTCTGATAAACCACTGGCAAGAAAGGGTCACAGGAACCCGCCTGACTGTAGGGGGAGCTGCACAATGTGGGGAGTATGTTGTATGTGGGATATACCTGTCTCTGCTGTATGTTTTCATGTGTACGAGCTTGTCTGTTCTTGTGAAATTCTACAACATGGAGAGGTATATTTTAATGACTTATTATTTTATAATTACTACTATTATTATGTTTAGAGATGAAGACAGGTGAAGTGACTTCTCTCCCCATCACCCAGCTCCATGCAGGGCCCACAGTCCTTAGACGGTAAACTCTTTGAAGGCAGGGACCACATATTGTCTTCATTCACTAGCAGATGTGACTGTTTTCCAATACACTCTATTTGATTAAATTAATAGATTCTACTTAAATTTCAAGTATTTGTTGGTTTTTATGTTTTATTGTGACTCAGACATTCCCAGGAAGGAAACGGGTGGCTCATGAATGAGTCAACGATTATGTTTATGATTAATGAAGGCGCCTGAAGTACCTGGGTCTCTAGTTCCCACAGCCAGAGTCAGGTAAAGGTTTTAGGTACAGGAAAGGCCAGAGTGAAGAGTGAAGGGTAGAGGGTGAGAGCATTAAAGAAAAGGCACGAGAAGATCATATAAACACTTATATGTAGAGATCATACATAATGTTTTGGCAGCTTTTACATGGTCTTGAAATGTAATTTATATCCAATGAGACCTTACTGTTAATTTGCAACAAAATAGAACAAACAAAATACTTTCCTGGCATGGAGAAGCTCCAGCAGCTATGCTGTTGCCCAGAGGTTTGATCTACCAAAGCTTCTCAGATCATGTCTCACGGTGGATTATGGAATTTTGAAAGATCAACACACAGAGAAAACAGTCAAACAGGCACTGATTTTATGATCTGGACTCTTGCCCAACCTCATGATGTGACGTGGGGCAAATGGCTCTGAGGGTCTCAGGTTTTTCCCCCCATCCCCAAATTCATTCTCCTGGTGGCTGCCATGGAGCCAAATTACTGTTGAACTGGTGATCTGGTGCAATGCCCTTGATCTCAGTGGCAAAAACAATCATAAGTAAGGAGGCAGCCTATGATAATGGAAAAATCAGGGGCCTTAAACAACCCGGACACCTTGGCTTGAATCCAGGCTTTTCTACATTTTAGCTGAGGGAGTTTGGAGAGCTTAACTAACCTCTTTGAATCTCATTATTTTTTTAGAATACAATAACAATATCTATTTTATAATAATTACTAGGGAACTAGAGATAATAAATATAAAGCATCTAGTTCAGTTCTTGGTTTATAAAAATTTTCAGTAAATAGTATAGCTTAAAAAAATAGTGTGGTTTTAGAGTGCATGCAGAAGAGCAAGCAGTGGATGAGTAGTTCAACTCAATTTAACATCCTTCCTATGAGACATGTTTACAGTTCTTTCTTCTTTTAAATCAATGATTTCAAGTTTTAAAATAATTTCCCTCCTTGAGTTGACAATTAGCCATCATAATATCTAAAATTAATAGCATAAGGAAACACTAGTAAATATAACATAGCACATCAAGGCTAACATAAATTTTAGGATTATTGTTTGGGATTGCAAGCCTTTATAAAACCTACATTAGCAATGTCTGCCATTATATTTTGTTCCCAGGACACCTGCTCTGCTTGTTTCTCTTTGTGTGTATGTCTGCCTGTTTCTTATGCCCGCAAGTCATTGCATTTGAGCCCTGGAATCCTCATGGCATGAATGCAGACCAGACATTTTGGAGTTACATAAAATCAGGTTATTCAGTGACTCAACAGGAGCTAACAATTGAATCTGTCTTTTCCATTCACTTATTTATTCATTTATTCAATGGATATATAATGAGTACCAGTCACTATTTTGGGAACTTAGTATATTTATACTTCAGTAACATATACTATTTCTTATATGTATAAAGAATACATTCTAGTATTCTAGTGAAGCAAAAAATCACACAATAGATTGTAAACATGATAAATAATGGTGTTATATAATATGTTTGAAGGTGACCAGTATTTTTTTAAAAAGTACAAGAATTCAGGAAAAGGAGAATTGAGAGTGTCTGGGGGAAAGGAGCAGACTTCAGAGTTAAATAGGGTTGTCAGGGATCACTTTATGAGAAGGTAACACGCCAGCAAATCCCTGAAAGGAAGACGGGCAGCCATGCCGCGACATGGGAAAGAAAGTCCCACACAGAAAGGACACCCAGTGCTGGCACATTCCTGGCACAGCAAAAGCCACTTTGACTGCAGGGGATGGCGAGACTTAGGGAGTCATAGGAGATTATAAAGGTAAGAGGGACAAGATGATGGCAGATGACATAGGGCACAGTGTGACCTTGTAAGGCATTCACCCCACCTATTTATGGAAAAAAGCAGGTAGATCACAAATAAATAAAATGTGACAATGTGATAACAACAAAACGCTTAAGGAGAATAGCATCTCAAAAAGTGGAATATTAATATAAGTCACATAGCAATGGTTTAGTCTTATAGGGAAAACTTTAATTGGAGAGGGTAAGTACTCAATGCTAAGAACTCTACTGGCCATCAAGTGTTTAAAAATTAGATTTAGTCTCTATTCTAATTTATAACACATCTCTTGAGAATAGAAGCTTCACAGTTCTTGTGATTACATATTTAAATGTTAATAATTGCTCTTCACTTTAAACAGGATTTCCTAAGACAATTCTGCTGCTATTTTTTAAAAAAATTCTGCTGCATTTTAAAATATATTTTCTCATAGTCAGTACTCAGTGGAAATGAGGAACAGCTGGTCAACATCTTGCATATCATAATCTATCATGTATATAATAATTATTATTAATGTACCTGGAGAATGATCTCTTTTCCCAGATAACATATACCATTCCTTTAATTTACTACCCTCATAAATCCTCTTCAATATCATTTTAATTCTTTGGAATTATAATTACTATCTAAATTTAATATTTTCTACCTGATTAGTACTTAATTCTTTTTCTAATTTACGCCAAATCAGATTAAACATTATTCTCATAAAGGACGATCTGATAAATTTTCTGTGTAACTCATGCTAAAATTACATGGCTGCTGTGGAGAGAAAGCTTTGAATGTGTTTTCAATATTGCCAAAGTATTATGCTAGGTAAGTTAATTCTTATTGCTTTATTTCATTGCGTTAAGGTAGTCAAAGATACCTGGAATATATTGGTTATTTTTTTGCTGTATCATTAACTAATAATCAGAAAATTTCACAAATGTAATATAAACTCAAACAGCCTTATTATCCCCAAGGTAAACTACAGATTTACTGGTCTCTCATCCGATCTCTGGGGCAAAGAAGGTGTTAGATATTCATAGAGAATAAATTATAATTCCTTAGGGCAGTACTTAGCATATAAGGAGTTGGGGGAATAGAGGCCTCGGAAGATGTCATTGTCCAGCAGAGCGTCCTCCACCATTACCAGCCCCAGGGGAGGATTTTTCCCACAGTCAGGAGAGCAAAAATCATCACTATGCCAACCACCAGGCAGAGAATTCCAAAGACTTCAGACCATTGCAACTCCGTATCTGAGTTGTCAAAGGAAACAAAGGAAACAAAACAAAGCACTGGATGGAACAACGCTTTACTCAGTGAAGACACAGAGAAAAATCAGTACCGGTAGTGGGGATCAATCTCCCATTGTGAGTGGGTTTCCAGACACATTCCTCTTGTGCCACAGTGGAGGGAACTCTGTCCCCTCCCTGCGGAGGACAGATAGAGCAGTGGGGTTGGCTTGGTGCTATGTGATGCACTCACTGTATACAGAAGAGCACATGCTGGGTATGAAATATGAAGAGAGAAGTCCCCACACAACGCCGTAAACCCAGCACAGATGTGAGGACTCCTTAGCTGTGAGGAAGGAAGGGTTTCAGGCTTAGCACCTGTTCTTGTGCAGCTGAGTGAGGGTCCAGAGTCTACAGTCTTTCCCAGCAGGCCTCGTGGAAGAGAACTGGCTAATGCTAAGAACACAAGTTAGGTTTAGATGTCATTGAGACAGATTTTGTTTCAGTTAGTTATTGGTTTGTGCAAACCTCCCCTGAAACAACCATCAGGTATTTGCCTACAAGTTTCCAACTTGGGCAGGGCTCAGTAGTGCCCCGTGTTGTCCACTTCTCATCTTGACACAGTAACTCAACTTGAGAGGTGCTTACAAAAAAGAAGAGGAAGTCAATCATAACATTTTTTTCATCCAAACTGGGATATTTCTGGTGAAAAAGAATACTGCTAATTATTAAGCCGGGGATACTAGGACTGCCCTTTGAAAACTGGGACCTACATTCCCCCTGTATGTAATGGACTGCGGTTTCTGTCAGCAAACGGAGCTGTAGTTATTTCCTCTGGAAATGGTAATGATACTCAAGACCCATCACAGTTACCTTAACCTGGCCCCAAATAGCTCACATCTCCCATTTTCCAAGGTGAAATACGCCGATAGGAAAATATCAGAGCGTACTGTAAAACAACTCACAACCATGAACACTTAGAAAATGCAGACAATTTCCTGGTGATGATAATGTGTTATGATCTAAGCACTAATCCCTTACCCAATGAGCAGAAAAAGTTTCAAGAACCCACCTCGCAGAGTTGAAGCCTGCAATCTTGTTTCCTGTGCTAGGCAAAGTAGGAAATTTATTGTTATTTAGGACACGGGTGGATGTTTTGAGAAAGGCAGATGGAATGGGGAAAACAGGAGCAGAATGGAGCTCTTGGCTTCAGCTTCAGGATGCAGGTTAATCCATGCTGGTTGTCCAGAATTACTTATCTGCGGGATAAAGTCCTCCTTTAAATAATACTGTACCACTTGATGTGGAATGCAGTTCCCTTAGAGCCTCCCCCTCCACTTTCTATGACATTTCTATGTCATTCATTGTTACTTATTCATATGCTATAATCATATAATACATTATTTTTTTTTACTTTAAAGAAAGTCTTCTTTTAAATCAGTTAAGAATAAAAAATTATTTTATTTTTATTTATTCCTTTTCCAACATTCTTTCTTTCTTAAGGTAGATCTGAGTTTCTGAACTTTTTTTGTTTCCTTCCCCTTGAAGAATTTTGTTTAACATTTTTGCAGGTGACTTCTGATGGCAATGAATTCTCTCAGTTTTTGTCTAAAAAAAGACTTTTTTTTCATCTACTTTTTAGGATAATTGTACCAGATAAGGAGTTTGATGTGGTGATTTTTTTCTTAACACTTTACTTGACTGCACTCTCTTCTTTCTTTCATGATTTCTAATGAGAAGCCCACTGTAATTCTTATCCTTGTTCCTGTATAACTAAGGTGTTTTTTCCCTTTAGTGGGCCTCCTTTAGGATTTTCTTTTTTTTTTTTCAGTTTGAATTTAATGTCTAGGTATAGTTTTGTTTGTTTTTTTGTTTTTTTGTTGTTTATCTTGCCTGGTGTTCCTGAAGCTTTCTTAGTTTGTGGTTTGTTGTCCACCATTAAATTTAGAAAGATCTCAACCATGAAAGTCTGGGATTCCTTTTAACTGTGGGTCCCCAGGAGTTTCTCCCTTTCAAACAGACTATACTTAGCTTTCATCAATTTGTCACAAATACCACTTAGGTTTTCTACAGTCCATGGCTCCAAAAGCTTCTCCTCCAGGTGAGCAGATGTCTCCCACCTCTAGGTTTCAGGTTTGCCTTGAAGCCTTTGTTTCCTTCCAAGGCCAAGGAAAATCACAGTTTTCGGTTTGCTGTTGCTGTCATCCTCCCGCTCTGGTTCCTCAACCCCCCTTTCCCTCTCCTCTTCCTCCTCCTCTTCCTTTTTCTTCTTCATAAGGATGAGAATGACAGCTTCCAAGCTCTTTACACAAAGGAGTTAAAACTGAAAGTTCCAACTGGGATTTAAACCATGGAAGTGTAGATTTCTCTCTTATGTAGTACTTAATTATTTAAAAGAAAAATAATTCCATCCTTAATAAGGCTAGTTTTTATTTCAGCTAAATTTTTTTTAAATGGCATTTCCTCATATTTCTAATATATTTCTTTTTGTTCATTGAAATGGTTCCATGAAATGGAGACTTAGGTGTAACTGGACTCAAGTGACTGGTCTTAACATCACAGCCATTGTTCATTTATTTGCAAACCTGAGACATGCTAGAATTTACTTTGTTTTTGTTTTAAGTTGTTCTAATAAACACTTCAGACACAGGCTAACAGTCACATGCTTAAAAGGAAAGGTTAATGGTGTAAAAAGGAAAAAAAAATTGAGAGCAGGTAAGATAGGGCTGGCTGTGTCACCGGGCCATTAAAGGAAGGCACAATTTGACTGTACCATTCCCTGCAGAGCTTGATGTGGGTTTATGAACTCTGGGAGAAGAGCCGTGTGAGGTCTACTTATATTTAGTTTAGCACTGTAATTTAAGTGCCTACCTTTTTTTTTTAGTTCTTTTTTCTTCCTTTCTCTTTGTTATTTTTTTTTAAATTTTGAAGTTACCTTATCTTTATTCTTTGATCTACCTCTCTACTGTGTTTGCTAAATGTTTTAATGAGCCACCATGTCTCCATTTTACCTGAAAAATTAAATAAGAGATGAGAGTCTATTTACCTATATGCACTGAAAGAAAAATATGTTCATAATAAAATTAAAGAAATAAAAATGTGTTGCAACAGATACAAGCCTACTGTTTATTCCTGCTTATTTGCTGCCTTGTGTTTTAGGTGGTTGATTTTCTTTAAATACAATCCAGAAAAAAAAATCTGAGAATAGTATAATTTGGGCTCTGGACATTATTAGGGAGAGATTGTTTTCTCTATGACTATTTAGAGTATTTCTCTTCTTTTGCCCCCCACCCCCCACCATAATTCTTGCTTTACCCTGTTTTCTTCTTTTTACTGAAGATGGTGAGAGGCTCTTTGCTCTTCGATGCTAATTTTGAAGTGGCACATCCATGCTTTTCTTTGTATCATTTTATAGTTAGTAGTTCTTACCTTTCTGGGGGTCATACCTTCCTATGAGAAAATGATGAAAGCTGAAGCATCTTTTTACAGAGAAATGCAAACACCCATACATTTTGCACATACAGTGATTTCAAGGGGCTTACAGATTCCCCAAGGGCAAGAGAAAGGTTCCTGACATCCAGATTTAAAATGCCTGATATTTGTTTCCATGTCACAGGTAGCTGTTATCATGCAACACAGCCAGCCTTCATTCTGCAAGAAGTATTGTATACGGAGTTTGGTAACAGAGAAGTATTTTCTGCCTGATTCAACCATCTGTTTAATCTTATGTGACAATGCTCTTCCTCTATGGACTTGATAAGAAGACAAGAGAATTTTGAGAATGACTGGGCCCACTGTGTGCAGTAAGAACAATGCTGCATTTACTGAGCATAATTATTTATATAATACATTATTAAGGATACCTAAGTAGCCTCCTCCTCCCCCTTTTAAGAAACTAAGCACGCTCCTGGTCAGTGTGGCTGAGGGAATGGCCTTGCTGCAGTTGCTTTCCTTTGTTCTCCCTTGATGTTGTCTTACTTCACTGGGAGGTCAGAGTTTTGCTTCGTAGACTTATTATCAGTTCTTAGACTTTGCTTATGAATTTGAACAAAATACAGACTTTGACAACTGAGAATTGATTTTTCGCAGAAGACTGCTTTCCTCTTACATGCTCTACAATATTTTGATACCAGCAGGGTGAAGGTTCTATATCTTTTTTAACTTGAGTTCAGAGAGTCACTGTCTGTGCTTTCTGAGTAATCATTTAGGTGTAGAACAAGGTGTTCAGCAAAGCATCACTGTTAGGAGCAGTGGGGGGAGAGGGGCCTCTGTCTGTCTGTGTGCCAGTGGTTAAGAGGCAGCAGTTCCATCACAACAGACAAACACTAATGGGATGCTATAGGTCCCAGTGAGCTAAGATTGAGCTTGCTAAATTTTCATGGTTTGTGTTCTCTAAATATGTGTGTATGCATGTATGGTTTTGTAGTGTATTGTTTTGCATATATATTTATAGTTTGTGTATATGAATGCAGTCACTGTTCCAGTTAGTTTACTCGAGTCTTTGCAAATTGCACTGTGATTTAAAATTTTTTTTTGATAAAAACATCTACAGTTTGTAAAGGGGATGATAATATGCATGTGATTGACATGAACTAATTAAACTGACATATCCCAGGCTATTGTTTGTGAGGCAGTTATTGAATAGTGTAAGAGAAATGTCACAATGCTGCTTTAATAGGGAATAGGTTTTCATGAACAAAAAGGATGTTAAAGTTCTTTTTATACCATCACACTCATTGTATAATTCCTCTGTACCCAGAAATGATATAGTGATCACACAGTGCTAAGAACACAGGATTTGGAATTAGAAAGCAGAAATTGAAAAACTAGAACTAGAAGTCCCAGGTTTTCTACTCATTTGCTGTGAGACCGTTATTACCCCCAGGATAGAATCTTGGGAGGAGGGATAATTTCAGGACTTACCTCTCATTGAGTTGCTGGGAATTAACTGATATAATTCATGTGAAGAGCTCTGCAGAGTGCCTGGTGTATAATATACACTCAATGAATGTAAACATTATCACTGTTACTACTGCATTGCCTCCTCAGTGGTAGTTCTCTCCCTGGGCTATTACTTGCGTTGGAGCTCTTGGGTGTAAGGGACACATGGTGTAATCCTACCTCTGTATAAGGTTCAGAGTAAACATCATCATTTTCTTGTCTGTTTCTATGCACAGACTAAAAACAGCTACTTCTGTTTTCTTTGGAGTTATATTTGCTGGAGCACTCTCATCAATGTCTACAATAGTCTCTACTATTTTAGTAACTGCCTTCTTTGCTTGGCTTGTTAATTAAAGCAGTTTACTGCTTAGCAAGGCATACTTACCTAGGAGCATTGAGTCCTTCTGCTATTCTCTCTAAAATGGATCCAATTCTCAGAGGTGCTTGTCAGAATAGGTTTCCGATGAACCATAAGGTAACCAGATGACTCCATGGCTGTGTTCCTGATATACTTACAGCCATGAATTCGAGCTGGAATATATTTTTCTCCTTCTTTTTAATAAGCTGTTACCTCTATTATCCAGTATGTTGATGCCTTTATCAAAGCCCTCCGAAGAGTTACTCCTAGGGTAGGATTATGGTGTTTTTCTCAATTATATTCATGTTATCTAACTAACTTTTCTAAGTATTTTCATTGCAAAGACAGTACCCAGGTGAAGCCTACTTTTAAAGCACAAGTATTAATATCCTCTGTAAGATGTGCATATGTGAACTTACTGAAGTGACCAATAAACACCAGAATATTTCTGGTTCATATAAAAATTATTTTTAAGGTCAGAACTTTCTCTGAATTATTCTACTGGGGCATTAGCTTCTGTGTTTATTTTTAGGGAATCTACCTTTTGCTCTGATATTTCTCATATACCTTTTTCATAACATTGCCACCTTATTCAGTATGTTGTCAGTTTCAGCTAGAAAACTAATTTTCTTAACAATTCTGTGATTTTCCCAAATTCAAGATACCAAATAGCATTTGATTCTCCTTTTCCTTGTGCCATAAAATGTAAAATCCTTTTTCAGTATGATGTGATTATGGCATATTTTTCAATTATAGTTTTATATTAATTTATCTCTAAACAAAGTTTTAATATTGTTTTTAAGAAATACAGTAGTTAATACACCTCTATAAATGGCACCATCCTAGGATTTTATTCAGTGCTATACTCAATACCTGCATCTTCTATGGGTTATGCTTTCTTGAATATTAACTAGTTAATTCTCTTAAGCTTTCAAGTGAATACTGCCTGTCCTTATTTCACATATGGAGTAATTGAGAAACAAAGAATTACAATAATTTCTCATGGTCTCCAACTGAGTAAATATTTAAAACAGAGATTCACACTCAGGACTACAGAATTGAAAGCCTTTGCTCGTTTCCCTAGACAATACTAAATTCATACAAGTGACATTTGTGTTGCTAGAACTAAAGTCTATGAAGTCTCAAAGGAATGCTCGACTTTGAACATGAACTTCCATCATCACCAGCCTCTCCTATCACTGACATTGAGTGCTGGGAGAATGCCTTTTATGTGCCCAGGCACATAACAATATGGGTTTCTAAATGATAGTAATGTTAAAAATAATATTTTCAGCAGTGTCATTTCAGGAACTAATCTATGGTATGATAGCAATCTTTTCAGTGCGATGCTTTCTCTGCTGTGAAAAGAAAATGCACGCTTTAATATATCATGGTGTCCCTTTTATTCATCTCTTTCAGCTTTTGGTTTAGCGCTTATAAATGACCTGTAACAGTTTTGCAAGTGATACCTTGCTTAGTCATCAAATTTGTAGCATGATCTAGAAGCCCACTGAAAGAATTTATGCAAGCTTTATAAGCTGAAGTGTTCTGGTTGTGGATGTCTTTATGTATATATAAGCCTTATAACCTTGCACCCTTATTAACATTAACATTGAGATTTCTGAGATAGGTTAATTTTTACTTTGCCGGGTATCTGTGGTACCAAAGTTCTATTTTATATAGCTACTAATTTTGGCTGCCATACTTTTGGCCACTAGGGCTTTTGAAGACATAGGAAAACAAACAAAGTAACTGGAATACTAATCAAAGATCTTCAGAGACAGAACCAATTTATATGCATGTGTGGACACACAAGCTCAAACACATTATCTACGTATAGAACAAAATATCTATTATCTATCTATCCTCTATTAATCTATGTACCTGTTTATGAGATTTTAAGGAATTGGCTGACATGATTTTGGGCTGGAAAGTTCAAAATCTGCAGGTCAAGACCACAGGTTAGAGACCCAGGGAAGAGCTCTTTCCAGTTCAAAGGCAGGGAGGTAGAATGTCTTCTTTCTCTTGGGGTCATTCTTTTTCTCCTAAAGCCTACAACTGATTGGATGAGGCCCACCCACATGACAGGGGATGATCTATTTTACTCAGTCTACTGATTTAAATGTAAATCCCATATAAAAATTTTTCACATCAAAATCTAGACTAGTGTTTGACCAAACAATAGGGCTCCCTAGACTAGAAGGAGACATAAGTAAGCATCGCAACTCAGTTCCAATTTCTTATGTTGGTATCATTTAATTCTAAATATAGTGCTTATGAAAATAAGCACTATGGGCTTATAAAAACATAGGCTTGTAAAAATTTCAATGGCTTCTGTGATGCAAATAAAGTTAATATAATTTAACATAAATTAAACTATTTTACAGTGGTAAAATATATACTTAAATTTTGGGGGACTAGCGATCACTGTAACATAATGAAGGTTTTTAAGTAAATTTTACTAGCACTATCACTAATTATATCAAGGTTCAAAAGTTAGTATCTTTCCACAGTGATAAGAATGAAAAAGTCTTTATTAAGAATTACTTAATATTACAGCCCTGGCTGGCGTAGCTCAGTGGATTGAGCGCGGGCTGCAAGCCGAAGTATCACAGGTTCAATTCCCAGTCAGGGTACATGCCTGGGTTGCAGGCCATGACCCCCAGCAACCGCACACTGATGTTTCTCTCTCTCTCTTTCTCCCTCCATTCCCTCTCTAAAAATAAATAAAATCTTAAAAAAAGAATTACTTAATATTTTATTACAGTCCCAAAACTTTAACCTGATATTTTACTTAAAATGTTCTTGTTGAGATATCGATTTTAATAAAATTACCATCATTTTTTTGTGTGTTTGGAACAATATTTACTACATTCTTCAATCTTCCATTTATATTTTATTGTCTTCTGGCTTTCAATAAATGCATTCAATATTTAATTGCAATAAATTAATGCAACAAATGCAATAAAGGCATTCAATAAATATTTTCTTCCTACTTTCCTTAGAGTAAGAATTGAAATGCTACTATGCACAGGAATTAAATGCTTTTTTAAACTGCTCTTATTGATCTTATGTTTTGGCACTTCTAATATTTAACACGTGTTAATGAAATTAGTACAACAGATTCAGGAGAAAGAAAGTCCGGGTCATCACCTCACGACCATTGATTTTATTATGTCAGGGTGAGCCAAGGGAGGCTAAGTTATACCGCACATAAAACCGCTACAGAATCTCAGTGGCTTTGTAAACCAAGGATTTGTTTTTTGCTTATCTACATCTCCAACATGAATCAATGCAGGAGCTGTGCTCATCATACTTATTCGGTAACCCAGGCTAACTGAGCCTGGGTTTTCACATGTACCAGGAGAAAGGACAAAGGGAGCTGCATGTGCTGCTTCTCAAATCTTTCACCTAGAGGTGACCACGCCACTTCTGCTCACATTTTGTTAACCAAGGCAAGTTACCTGGTCATGTGCCTAACAGCATACAGTGAGGAAGTGTAATTAATTGTACAGTGAACCTGGACAAAGGGGGACTGGAATATTTGTGAACAGTCTTGGTGACCACAGTCAGATGCTGTTTCAGGTGTAATTCTTTTTTTAAAGGTTTTTTTTTATTTTATTTATTTATTTTTAGAGAGGGAGGGGAGGGAGAAAGAGAGACAGAGAGAGAAAAACATCAATGTGGGGTTGCTGGGAGCAGTGGCCTGCAGCCCAGGCATGTGTCCTGACTGGGAATTGAACCTGCGATGCTTTGGTTCACAGCCCGCACTCAATCCACTGAGCTACGCCAGCCAGGGCCAGGTGTAATTCTGTATCAGGAATGATTACTGCATGGTTGAGAGTGGTTTGTAGAGACATTTGGTTACTTCACATAGGAAGAGTTAGGGAGGCAGTCCCTGAGGTGGTGTGGGAGCTCAAGCATGTTATAAAGATCAGGCCCTTTTTGTATTTTTCTTCTCCCCTTTCCCGAATCATGGATTTCTGGCTACCTTGTGGTTTTAGGAAGGTTTCTCACACATCTGCTCCTAAATTAGAAAGGAGGGAACTGATTTTCTTCCTTAATCTGTATCTCTCTCTTTTAGTCAGGAGAAAAATCTTCCCTAGAAGAAACTACTAGTCTGCTTTCTTGGCAGACATTCTCTTTGTTGTCTTTAGTCAGAGTCATGTTATTGACATGGCAACTCTTAGCTGCAAGGAAAGCTGGAAAACTAAGTACCTGAGAAGCGGCAAAGGATAACCCTGGTTTAAAAGATTATCATGCTTTGCCATCTTTCTTCCTCCGGAGCTGGTCACATTGAACCTCGAACAAATTAGTAGCTGTGATATTAAAAAGAAAGGGAAATGGCTATGGGGAAAACACAAAAATACCTTTCACGGAAAAAATAACTTCATTATTTAACAGGGAGATGATGATAGTTCGAGGTAAATTGTAAGCAAGGCAGATTATGAAGTGGTCTAAAATAGTTAAAAAGCAGGCTCTGACATCGTGAGATTACT
Organism: Phyllostomus hastatus; assembly: GCF_019186645.2. Taxonomy (NCBI): domain Eukaryota; kingdom Metazoa; phylum Chordata; class Mammalia; order Chiroptera; family Phyllostomidae; genus Phyllostomus; species Phyllostomus hastatus. Next base: position 14,583,795 of record NW_025333583.1, on the reverse strand, counting down.
GCGGCTAGGGGATCAGGTCAGCCATTGAGGCAGTGGTGCCTGAGCAAGCAGGTCCTTGAGCAACTGGTCGTATTTTAATTTCCTTCAGGTGGAAAACACTGAAGGATAAGAGCCAGGGAAATGGTAATACTGGGGAGTCAGACTGAGATTAGAGCTTTGATTCTTTAGAGAGTTTGTAACTTCCAGGGCATTGTGATGAAGTGGTTAAGAATATTTCCTCTCAGTAGTAGACAATTTTAATTCAATCTCAGTTCTATCACTTACTAGCTATGGAAAGTTGAGAAAATTCCCTATCCTACGTCTTATTTTCTTATCTGTAATAAAGGAGTTAGTTAGGGTATGCTAAACCACTATGATGAATAGATACAAAAATGTAATGGCTGAAATGAAATGGTTTATTTGTTGTTCATACAATGAAGTAGTGGGCAGCCTCTAATCCATGCAATCATTTGGAGACTCAGGTTGAAAGAAGCTTTGCCATCTTCAACAACTGTGTTTCATAATCTGTCTGTGATAGTTTTCCAGAAAACCTCATTGGGTCCTAGGGAGCACTGCGTGGTGTAATTCATATTAAGTATTCAGTATAATGCCTGACACGGAGTAAGCAATCAATAAATGTTAATGGATGTTAATGTTAGCCTTAATTTTGGCTTAGACACCAAAGAGCTTAAAGGAGAGTTGAAAGAAATGTAAGCCTTGTTATACCACAAGAGAATATATTATGTGTTAATTTATGTTGAGCAGAAAAATGAGGCAATTAGGAGTGGAATAAAAATTATTCTGACAAATGTGCGTAGGATTGTTCTGTGAGGGGTGTGAGGATGGCAGGCGGACGATTACATCAGAGGACAGTTGTAGTGGTGTAGGCAGGAACTAATAGTAGAGGGAGGATGGGAAGCAAGAAGAGAGGACAGCCAATATACTTTACTATCTGAAGGTTTTGGGAGTCTCAGATACATCAGTGTCCCAGATTTCAATGTGTTTGGTGTCTACATTCATCCCTGGCAAAATCAAAGTATTTATTTGAGAATCTCCAAATACTTTTATAATACTACTTGGATTTGATGGCAGAAACATAGAATGGGAAGGTGCCATAAAGGATCCCTGAGACATCGATATGTGGATATGTATTTGGAAGTCAAGTTAAAATAAATTTGTATTCATTTCCTCCTGTTGGTTAAAGAACAATATTCAGTTTCTTTCTTACAAATGCTCCCTATATGCCTCCAAGGGATTCATACATCTAGTTACTTCGATATGCTTTGTTTGTTTGTTTTTCTCTTGTTTAGGGTAATTAATCCCAATTTTCCCTCATTCTAATAAAAAAACCCCTGCCCAAAGCAGTATATTAAACTATCAATAACCCAGAATTGTATCAGCTAATGTGTTTAGCTTTTCACAAAATTGTAATTGCCAATATTCTCATCAGAATTTCTCAGTTATAATATTACTTATGGACCTGTATTTCCCTTGCTTTTCTAAAAGTTCTAGAGAATTCGAATGAGGGGTGGAGTGGGAAACAGATGATAAGATCCATAGCATAAAGCCTCCAAGTGTGTTGTAGATGGCACGGTCATGCTCGCAATGATTAAGAGTTTTTCATACAATACCTAGTTTGATTCTTAAATGTTACCCTTGTTGTGGAAGCATTAATGGTCATTTGGGGACATAAAACTGCCTTTCTGTTATTAATACTAACTCCAAATACACTGATCGTCCTGTCCTTGAAGCTTATGCGAGTTTTTACCCATTGAGGCTGTGTGCCGTTGAGTGTGTGTCTCATGGTGGTGCTTCACCCCAGGATTCAGACCTTGTCTTGGGTTGTCTTGGACAGTTTTCCAATACACTTAGCAGGGGCTAGATTAAAACTTTCAAATAGAATTGAAATCTGGAATAGTGGGGGAGCATGGCTGCTAAACCATACACTATACGAGATAAAACAATGATTAGTTTTTCCCTGCATGCATATCCAATTGACCTTGTGCTATTTGTTAAAAAGAGCATCCTATCTACACTGTACTGCAAGGTCACGTCTGTAATATCTGAAGTGTCTAAACACATGTGAATTTGTGTCTGAATTCTATATTCTTCCATTGGCATAAATGTCTATAATTACCATTTTGTCTGAATACCTATTAGTTATATGATTAGTTAATCAAGATAGCTGGTTGTATAAGTCATCCAACTTTTATTTTTAAGACTAGGTTGGTTATTATTGCTCACTCTACTTTCATATAAATTTTAGATTCAGCATGCCAATTTTCACCAAAATAATTGTGTAATTACATGAATAATTGATCCATTTGGGGAAATTTCACATTAGATAGTCTGCCATTTATTAGGTCTTTAATTTTCTCAATAATGATTTATTGTTATATATAATTTATATAATTTGTTGGGGTTATTATTGAGCATTTGATGTTTCTTATACATTGTACCATTTATCAAACTTTATTATTTTCTGGTGTATATAAATAAAATTGATGTTAATATTTTATATTGAGTTTACATGCAACAATTGAGCAAATTGACTTATTAATTCTAACAGTTTTCTGTACAGAGATGATTATATGACTTTACTATGTTATTAAGTTAGTGTTATGATATTCATTGATTGATTTTATACCAACCTTGAATTTATGAAATATGTTATAATAGATTCTAATTTTTAAATATTAGAGGATTTTGCTCTGGCTGGTGTAGCTCAGTGGATTGAGCATCGGCCTGTGAACCGCAGGGTCACTGGTTTGATTCCAGTCAGGGCACATGCCTGGATTGCAGGCCAGTTCCCAAGTAGAGGGTGCTCAAGAGGCAACCACACATTGATGTTTCTCTCCCTCTCTTTCTCCCTCCTTTTCCATCTCTAAAAATAAATAAATAAAACCTATTAAAAAAGATATGCTAAACATTTTAAAAATAGAAAATAAATATCAGTGGATTTTATTTGCTGAAATATTTTTTAGGAATGTTATACCTATGTTCGTGAAAGAGATTGGACTACAGTTTTCCTATTTTGTAATACTCTTGTCTGGTTTTGAGGATAAGTGTTATATTGACTTCCTGAAGTAAATTGTGAAATACTTCCTCTTTTTCTACACCTGGAGGAATTCGTGTAAACTTTGTATTATCTTGATGTAGAATTTTATTTTTTAAATGGTTTCTAGTTATGGATTGCATTGTCTTAGCTGTTATAGGGCTATTTAAATTTTGTGTTTCTTGATTGATTGGGTAAATTTGTTTTTTTAGAGCATACTTTATTCATCAATTTATTCAATTTATCATTTTCTTTTTAAAACTTTCTTTGAGCTTAATCTGCGTTTCTTCAAACTTTTCAGGATGGCTAATAAGGTTATTGATTCTCAGGCTTTTATTTCTAATATACTTACTTAGGGCAATCCATTTCTCACTAAGCATTCTTTTAGTTCAATCCCACAGGTTTTGATATATGTATATAAATGATTACATTAAAAACAATATTATCATCATTGTAATTTTTTCTTTGATCTATGATTATTTAGAAGTTTATTGTCTACTTTCCAAAGAATTAAAGATTTTCCTTTGTATTTTTACTATTTTTATCTTAGTTTCACAACTGTCAGAGAGTATATTCTATTTTATGTATTTTAATGCTCACAACATGTGGTCTTTTTTTAATGTCCTAAGTTCCTTGAAGAAAATACGTACTCTGGAGTTGGTGCAGTCATCATTTCTGCTGTTTGATTCATCTTCTGAATTCTTAATTTGTTATACATGTATGTATATTTCAGGTATCAAATTTTTTTTGGTATCTGTTTTTAATTTTTAAAATATGTTTATTAATTTGAGAGAGATAGAGAAAGAGAGGGAGGGAGATAGAAACATCTATGAGAGAGAAAAACATCCATTGGTTTCTTCCCATATGTGCCCCAACTAGGGATCAAACCTACACCCTAGGTATGTGCCCCACCCACAACCTTTTGGTACATGGCACAATGCTCCAACCAACTGAGCTACTCTGGTCGTGGCTGTGTTTGGAATCTTTTATAGATTCCTATTCTCTGGTGAAATTCTTTTTATTTTATTGAAAATATTAATCACAGTTATGTTAAAGTCTAGCTCTGATAATTCCAATATCCAAATCACCAGTTCTGTTTCTCTCTTGAGTTTGGTCTTTTCTTCCTGTCTTTTGGCCTGCCTAGTACTTTTACTGAATGCCAGACACTGTGTATGATAATTGTAGAAATAATGCAAAGTTCTGATTGATGCTCTCTTCCTTTTAGGATTCTAACTCAAAGTCTAGGGTGCATTTCAAGGATGCTCTTCCTTTGTGGGACCTGGACTTCATTTTCTTGTGTCTCATGCTCTGTGAGATCATGGAAAACCATTTCTGTCTTCTCAGGTTCTTAGCTATCACTGCTCAGTTTTTAACCTCTCATTATGTGCTGTTCATAAATTGTCAAATGCCTCAAGGGCAAAAAGGCTGCAAAATGTAGGGCTTACCTTGCTGCACTTTCCTTCTGCCAAGTGTGTTGGCCTCTAATCCGGGCTGTTTTGTAAGTTCCAAACTCAGTATTTGTCTTCCTTCAAGACTACAGAAAACTTAGTTCAGGTTTTCAGGCTTTCAATGACTATCTCTGTTCTACTTTTTAGCTTTTTGGTCTTATGTTGCCTACAGATAAGCAAACAATATGGAGTGAAACACACCATCAAATACTAGACTCATCTCAGTGTCCTTCCCTTTTCTCAGGAACCCTCAAGTCCTGGCTGCCCTACTAGCTTTTTGATGCCTTCAAATACTTTTTTCCAAATTTACTTTGCACCACTTTGCAACTAGTTTTCATGGGAATATTATCAGAAAGAGGAGATACTCAATAAATTTAAATTCCTTCTATTTCTCTTTAGTAAAATAATAATAATACCTGCTCTTCTTAACTCAAATATTGTGATGATATATTTTATATACCATAAATGTGCAAATCCAGTCACTACCACCTTGAAACAATATTCTTTTTATTTTAAAACATTTTTTGTCATGTTCAACCTCTTATTAGAGCCCATATTTCTGAAGTTATTATATGATTTGAAAATAACATTTCCTACATTCATTTCTTAAGTAAGATATTATGATTTTTATCTTGAAAAGAAAGATATGAGGAATTTCTAGTATTCCCCATGTCCGCATCATATTCCATTAAATAAATACAGTTAAGTCATGGGAAGTAAGAATTTCTTCCTTATTTTCCTCTTCATTACTTTCTTTCTTTTTTGAATATGAAAAGTTTTACTCGGACTCACCTGTCATTTGCTTTCTGTATAATGTAATAGATTTTTCTCATGAGGCCCACTGAATTCACACCATTTTCTAGGACCTGAGAATGTACTCTCTGAACCCTAAAAATAACAATTTCCTCACTATTTGCCAGACCTGGCATGTTTTAATGAAAATGCCTCCACAGAAGCTAGCATGTTACCTTGTTTTATGCCTTTCCTGACATTGATGCTTTTGTGCTCTATTTCCTAAGTCATCCCACATGACTAACAGATTTCTATTCTTTCAGTTTCTTATGTGCTACCTTTTCTGTAAATTATTGTGAATATTCATTTAATTATTTTTTGATAATCAGTGGTCTACAATTATAAGCCTTTGGATTATAAATGACCTATCAGAGATGCCACTTTCAACAATAGTTATCATTGGTACCTTCCAACTGTTTGACACATTGTCTGTTAGGCATTTCAGGAAACACTCCAACCCCCACCCAGATTTAGGCCATAGCACTGGATTTTGTGATTTGAATTTTGAGAATAAGGACTGTGTTTCAATAGGTAATCCAGAAAAAAGCTCAGTATTTGAGAACTGTATCTGCTTGTGTTCATGTTAATCTTTTGTTCTTTCTTTTCTTGCCATGGCCCCTTCTTCATGCCTCATCCTGGTTGATTACATATACTTTATATATGCAACTACATTATGCTATTATTATTATTTTTTAGGTTGTAGTACATTGTTACAGGGTCCAACTCTCATATTAACACATGAATGTCCTCAAGAACCAAATAGTGTCTTGCTCATTTTACTTATCCTATAAACACTTAATGTGCATTTGCTAAATTGAACTAAATGGATTAAAAAAAGGAAGTAAGTGGGATACTTTATTAATCTAATCATGGTGTGACCAAATAAAAAGGAGATTTGTTTGCCTGCCACCACAAAACCCAACCTCATGAGACAGTTGGTGGTGAAAAGGGAAAGAGATTTTATTCAGATGCTGCACTACTTGGGAGAATGGCGACTGCCTTTCTCAAAGCTCATCTCCCCCACAAAATCCAAAGTCCAACCATCTTCAGCAAGTCTGAAACAAAAGCCAGAGTCCAATGCTCCTGCTCCATTTTAAAGTACCATCCTTTGAAGCCTGAAGGTGGCTGCTAAGTGGTCACCCAGCTAGCTCAGCTCATTTGCAATTGCTCTTCATTTCAGGCTTCTTCCTGGAGGCTGTGTGCCATGTGGCTCCTAGGCAGCAAGGTTGCATGTTCCTGGGAAAGAGTCACAAACACACCAGTGAACACTTCACCAGGTTAGCAAGAGAGAAAGAGAGAGAAAGAGATGCCCTCTTGGAGGCCATTGGACACATGGCAGCTAAGACCACATGACCTGTGGAGAGAACATGCAAGTCCATTGTCCAAGTGCAGGTCATGAGCCAGAGAGTCACAAGCAAGAGAGCATTCTTTGTTCCCCTGGGTTTACATTAGCTTTGGACATGGAACTAACCAAGTACTTTCTAATTGGTTATTAGAAAATGACCAATCGATTTTCTAAACATTCATGCACTTCAGGCAGGTTCATCTCCTAACCAAACCCTTCTTTCCCTCGGCTAGACTGACAGGCCTCTTTGGTATAGCACCTCCCCCTGTACCATTTTGACTTCAATGGCACACTGCCTTCCCCTGGTCCCACTACCTGATCTGGTACTAGAAGGGCAGGCGGGGGACTAGGACTTTCTCACACTCAGTGTAAGAGCCTCTCTCGGCAGCTAAGTTGGCCAATGGGTAGCGATTCCCCGGCTCAGACCAACTATCTACTGGTAAAAATGGGGCAGTTTGGTAAACTGCTTTAGAAAATAATCATAATGCTATATGAGATTTTTGGTTCTTTCCTTTTTATCATTTCTAGGACTCACCTCAGATGGATGCATCAGGAATTTAGCAGATCCTTTACATTCTGAGTACTTATTAAGACTGTACTCAATTTAGCAAGATGTTGAAAATCCACATTTTGGGCTAATATTAAGAAAGTCATTATACCTTTCCATGTAAACATTTACAGATAAATGAAAGGTAACAGGTAAACTTGATGTACATACCTTGCATATTCCTATATAGTTTTATTCCAAGTTAGTTTTTAAATTAATCTTCTAGGTTCATTTTCAGAGTTCCTTTGTTCTTCATCTAGACTGAAGTGAGACAAGATATTTGACCTTCTTTCTCTTTTAAGTGTTTATATTTTTTATTTCACAACAGGATTTTTTTTAGCTGTGTAATATCAACGATACTTCTGATTCAGCAAAACCTTTCTGGCCTTAATGTGACCCTGAACTTATCTGGTTCTGGTGGATATTTGCTCACTTCCCTAGGGACATTCATCAGTGCCAATGGCCCAAGGTCATCCCATTGTTTGTTTTTCTGAGAGCAGATGGTCCTAACATCAGGGGATATCTTATAAGTTTGTTATAATTCTTATTGCTACTTTTTCTTTTATTTAATCTCTGACTCAAGATGAAATCTAAAAATGCATATATATTATATATATCACATAACAATTGTATTAAATAGTAAAGTTTGTGGGTAATTTGTAAGTTAAGAGGAATTTAACATAAATACATGACTTAAAAATTTATCATGCCTACAAATGATATTTAATGAATAGTAAGATTTCAAAATATATAACTGGGGAGTATATACTTTATAGTTTTGGGTATTATACTTTGTTTATTTTCATATCAATATAAAAGGTGGGATTATTGCAATTAAAAGGCAATGATCAGAAATGGACAAAGTATGTATATAAATTAAAAAATTCCCTGCTTTAAGTCTTAGCCTTGACACTAATTAAATATATGGCCTTGGGAAAATTCATTCTTTAAGCTTCTCAGTCCTAAACTGTTCAACAGAGCTAAAGATAATATTCAAGAATTTGTTCTGTGGATTTGTTAAACTAAAAGTAAGAATTGGTATTCACATCTTCATTAATGATGTAGTACCTTTCATATGGTCTCCATTCATCGGGTGTTATGTATAATGCAGTGCGATACAGTTGATCCTTGAACCACATGGGTTTGAGCTGTGTAGGTCCACTTATTGAAGGTGTTTTAAAAAAATAAATACACAGAATACTATAACTGTATTTTCCTTATGATTTTCTTAATAACATTCTCTTTTTGCTAGTTTAGTGTTGTAAGAATACGGAAAAGAAGGCATAAAAACATATAAAATGTATGTTAGTCGACTGTTTATGTTATCTGTAAGGCTTTTGGTCAACAGTAAGCTATTACTAGTTACATCTTTGGGGAGCCAAAATTATATGTGGGCTGTTGGCTGTGCAGGGGTCTGCACTTCTAACTCCCACATTGTTCAAGGATTAATTGTATGTCTTCAGCTCTCATACAAGCTCTTCAAGTAGTAGTTGGGTTTTTATTGAATAATGAAAATTACACCCTACCTGTTTGCTAAGCACTAAAACAATTGAGAAGTATATGTATGTGTTTGAGAAGGGTTAAAATATCCACTTTTTAGTTGGAATACAGGATTGGATAATGCAGCTAATAAATGGGCCTCTGGTATAGTACTTTTAATCCTGAATTTAGACCATGTTACCACCATCAGGTAGATGAAATATCCATAAAAGACACCTTGACAGTAGCATGAGAGAATTTTAGTAACTCCTATAACTTTGAACTCAGAGAAAGTCCAGGTTCAACATTTTGACTGATTTGGGCCTCCAGACTTACTTCTAAAAGAAAACACTCAGACCTGATCAGGAACATTAATGCATGAATCGGGGGAAAATGCTATAGTTCTGCTCACAAGATATCATTGACAATATATGGGAATAACTGAACCTTCCCCATAGTAGAAGGTGAGCAATGTGTCAGGCTCTCTCCCTGTCTTCGGATAAATCACTCCCTAGCTCCTGCAGGGAGGTATGTATGACATAAGGGATGTAGACACCGATACTTCTGAGGCATTGTTTCAAAACCATTCCTTCCTGGGGAGCAGAATGGATATCATGTTTTTGGTATCCTGGGGAAAGAAATATGGTTTGCTCTTATAGAAGTTATTATTTCTGGCAATTTACAGATACGATCACAGGGCTTCATAGTTATGTCCCTTGCACAAAGCCTGATCCCAGGGAGTGAATGATAGAGCAAGGATTCAAATCCAGATTTTCTGATTTCCATAGTCGTATATTTTAAAGGTAGCTAAGGAGACAGATACCACAAAACAGATGTGAAAAAAGTGTATAGGGAGGGACACTGCAGCCAACATACGACCAATCACCAAGTACTGATACTCATCTGCTTTGAGGATCATTATGCAAATCAAATTAGTGCATATTAAATTGATTTATAAACTTAAAGCTATGAACATATTACCAATTATTATCACAGTTAATGTGTATCTCCATCAACTTCCCTTTTCTATAGTATCAGGTTAATGATTTTTGCCTTGGCAACATCTTGGATTGCTGTGAGGATTAGATGCAATAATGTACCTGCTAGTTCTGCAGAAGCTGTAAAGCACTATACAAGTGAAGGTTACCAGTATTGATTTGTACATTAATTGTTAATCCTTGAACATGGGTTAGTTAATGCTTTAATGATGAAAATTTGAACGACTAAATCTGTTAGAAAATGATGTTATAAAGTACATAGAGGTTGAGACTGTAATTCCAGAGGAAGAAAATGTGACCTAGAAATTGATTAGACTAATTGAACATTGCATCTTATTGATTTTGTGGTTTCTCTCTATGTTCAGCTCAGAATGCAAAGAAGCTAAAAGGTGTGGACATTGGAAAACATCCATGTAAATCCAATTCATCAACTTGATGGCTCACTTGCTACTCAAAGTGTGGTCCCTGGACCAGTAGCTTGGGAATCACCTGGAAAATTGTTAAAATTAGAATCTCAAATCCATCCAGGCCTACTGAATCAGAAACTTCAGAAACACTGCTGTGATGGAAATAACAAAAAAATACTGTAGCTCATTACACCACTTAAAGTATACATAATTATTGGGCTTTTGTAACAGCCTGGAAACTGTTTCTTTCAAACTGTTTATGATATTAATTAATATTCTTAGCACAGTCATAAATTGCCATGTTATGTAATAATTATTTAGAAACACAAAAACACTAGAAATCTGATTTTTTCTTTTATTTCATGTTTGTATTTTGTCTTAATTAATACAGTTTCCAATTCATCTTTAATCCTTCTCTGGATCCATATATTTGTTTTATTTTATAATCATTTGGAATGTAGCAGTACTCTGCTATATCCTGAGAATATACTAGAAGTTCAAATAGTATGGATTCTTTGTTTCATGAGGCCTACATTTAATGGTGGCAGATGCAAACAAAGAAAGAAATACAGAAGTATAAACTGAGAAAGAAACTGGGAAGGTGATAGATAGGGTGGCAGAACAGGTGTGACGTGAATGTAATTATCTGGGCAGGCCATCAAAGGAACTGGCATTGTATCAGCTTTGCAAGATGAGAAGAAGGCATTCGTTTGATAATTGAATAGTGGCAAGACTGCTAAGGCTTGAGGGGTGAAAAATGTTTGGTATGTTCCAGGAGCTAAAAAGGAGGCTAGCATCTCTGGAATGGGTTGGGTGAAGTGGGTAGTAGCTGGAGATGAGTTTGGAAAGATTAACAGGGCTTAAATTAAGTAGTCTTATAGTCCCTGGTTAAGTGTTTTAACTTGAGTGCAATTGGATGCCACTTTAGGCAAATGGGAAAGGGGGAAGGCAGACAATTACATTTGAAATATGTCCAGTTTATACTTGAAAAAGAATTACTCTGGATGCTGCCTGGAGCATCAGTTGGATAGGGACAGGTTATAAGCTTGTTGAAGTAATATTGATGACTTGGGTGAAGGTGGTAGACAAATTTTAGAAATATCTGTATTGTTGGTTGTGCCCTCAGATCCACTGCTCATCCTTCCCCTTCTCTGTTCTGCATTTCAGACGGTTTCCTTGCTGTATGTGGATGCTACTGATACAAGACACCAGCTGGAAATCAGAAGGAAGATCATTTCTGCAGGTACACCATTTTACCTGTGGCGTCATCTCGCACCAGATTGGCCAGCTTTGGTTTCATTTTCTGCCAGATGTCCCTAGCCTCTAGTCCCCAGTAACACCATGTTCTCCCTTGGTTCTGCTGCTAGTTTTGCATCATCAGTTTGTGTTTAGCTTTTCAGTTCTATCACATGTGTAACCAATTCATTGCATTATTGCTCTTTGCAATAAACACCTAAGTATTCTCTCCTCTACTGTTCAGACCCTAAAGGATGTAGAGTAATGAAAGAAAAGAATTAAGAATGTTACACATATTTCAGCTTTGACTGAGCATGGACATTGGGGCAAGTATAGTTTTGAAAGAGGTCAGTATTCACTTTTGTACATGCTGGTTTTGATGTTCAAAGGCAAACACATAAGAGGTTTAGAATTCATACCAGACTCTGAGTTATAAATTTCTAGATTATTGGATAGTTATGGTACATGTAGTCCTGGGAATGGATAGGTTATCCAGGGGAAAATGTTGAGAGACAAAAGAGATTTGGACTGAATCCTAAAGGATTTGAGGTTGGCGGGTAGAGAAAGAACCTGAAAAGGATATTTGGAAAGAGCTGAGAATTTCCTAGATCCAGATTAATAAAATAACTACAATATGTAGAATATCTTTAACATGTATCTCTCACATTATATAAATTATACTTCTTAATGCAATATCAACATATGATGAGCAACAGAAAACCATTCACACTAGCTGTTGTCTCTAAAAAGTAGGAGAAAGACAATATGGCAAGAATCTTTGCAAATGATTATTCCATCATAATTTTAGAATAAGTTTGCACTCCTGGTTTTAATGCAAATTTTCATTTTATGTGGCCTGAGTAATGGCAGGACTGTAGCCTGCAGTTGTGAGGCCTCTGCTGTAAGGCCCAGCCCAAGTCAGAGAGTTAATGCAGCTGAAATGCAGTTCATTTTGCCCTAGCCAAACTGTTCATCTTGGTTCACAGCTGTCTCTGCTGGAGGAAAGGAGCCTTTATGAAAACTCTTATCCAGATGGGAGAAAACTTTTCTAACATACGCAAAGATATTTGTGCATCAGCAGTGTCCTTGGGGTAGGGCAGGACCAAGTGTGCTGGGCCAAGGTCAAATCCGTGCCTTTTACAATGCTGCTTTCTGATATGGAACTTGGTAGTCATCCATGTAAGAGGCCTGTGTTTATGAAACATGGATCAGGGTTTGAGATATTGGACAATTCTAAGCATAAGACATTTATGATTATAACCTGCTATATATTAAGTATTTTTGTTTAACTCATATCATTAGGACATATTTTTATGGATTTTGAAGTGCATTTCTTTAGACAGTATTATTTGGTTAATTCTAATTAGGAAGGACATTTACAAACATAGAAAAATATGAAAAAGGAAAAAATAATGACTTGTAACAACTTGAACCAGGTATAAACACCATCGATATTTTAGTGAATTTCCTTGAAGTATCTTTCAGAGATATGTGTGGTGCAAATATGTGTATGTAAGTATGTATACAAAGGTCAGGCAAAAGTGGGTTTTAAAGTCAACACCAGTGATTTGTCAAATGTCCCTTTCAAGCACTGACAATAAGTACTCTCTTTAGAAAGTGTTCTTGGAAACTGATCACAGTTGTTCATGTGGAAAATCATACAATAGTTAATAAATAATATCAGAAGACACTCCTGTGTTTCATGTACTCAAAACTGAGAGCCTACTTTTGCCGCAACCTGTATTCATTTACACGTGAAGCCCTAAGGTCTTAGCTTCTTTTTGTACATGAGTGTAAAATGAGGTCACTTTCACATATTATTTTTTTTAAAGATTTTATTTACTTATTTTTAGAGAGGGAAGGGAGGGAGAAAGAGAGAGAGAGAGAAACATCAATGTGCGGTTGCTGGGGGTCATGGCCTGCAACCCAGGCATGTGCCCTGAGTGGGAATTGAACCTGCGATGCTTTGGTTTGCAGCCCGAGCTCAATCCACTGAGCTATGCCAGCCAGGGCTCACATATTCTTAAATAATATCAATACCTAGTATTTTTTTTTTTAAAAAAAACATGGTTTTAGTCACTAGAGGCCTAACAGTGACTGGAAACCAAAAATCTCTGCCTCCAGGGGTTGATCTGGGAAGAAAGACAGAAACTTTCCATGCCAGGAATTACAGTGGTTTAGGCCCTGATTTTAGTCTTTCTTCAAGGACCCCACAGCTGTTTCCCAAAGTCTGTCCTGTGCTCAGGAGTATGCCCATTACACTTCCTCAGCTGCAGCCTCCTCTTCATCCGACTGCAGCCCTGTGAGTACAGCCTTTGGCCTTTGGGGGTGGGCTCTGAGGTGGGCCCAGCCCTCCTTAAAGCTTACCAGGGTCCCCAGAGCCAGACTAAGCACGTGACTGGCTGCCAGGGGAACATCCTGAGGTTGGACACATTGTGAGAAGTCTTCTGCTTTGGTGACAAGTGATCATTTCTAAATATCCTTTAGTATGTAGAAAAGAGTCTGGTCCCTGCAGGGGGAGCTGATCATGTGTGGTTGTATGGAGCTCTGGCTCCAGAACTGCATGCCTTCTTCTGCACTTCAAAGTTCGGAAATGAATTGGAGCTCATCTTTAGCATTCCATAGTTAAACAAGTGTGTTTCTTGTGGGTTTTCAGCTCAACACTAGGGACTTGTCAATCATTTCGAGCATTGACAGTAAGTATACTTTACTTGGAAAGGAACTACATTTTCTCTGTCTCATTATACTTTATGTGATATTTTTGGTGCTATGTTAGAGGGGAACTCTGGACACTGCCTAAAAATCCCACCCTCATGTCTGGCCCTTCTCTATCATCATTGGCCTTGAGAGAGGGGATAATACTCATTCCTTGCCTTTCCAGTGCTAGGGCGGGGCAGGGCCTATTATTAATTCCCTATGGCACTGGACAGATTTGACACATAACAAAATGCTAGTAGGTTCAGGAATACATGCCAGGAAGCAAAACGTGGAAAATACTTTCTAATAAAGTTTTATTAGGTTAGGCTGCTCTTGGGGTCTACAAACTTAACACCAAGGAAATCCAGGCCAGATGGTACTCTGCTTAGCAACTGTTTGCCATTCTATGCTAAAGTGCAATGTTCCTTCTTTTAGTGGTTTGCGCCCATGCACATCTGTCCAAAGTCTGGAAAAATCTCTCAAAAAGCAAAGGGAATACTTTTTCTCACTGCCTAAGGTTTATCTTCACAGCTCTATTTCCTACACTCAGATTTGCCGTATCCTAAGATGTTATACAGTGTAAATCAAAAGCCTCTTTAAGAAGAACTCCTGTAGGCATAGTCGAGTCCCGATTCTCTGACCAGACAGAACAATTAAAACATTCCATGAATACCAGTATGTATTGAGATATCTAGACTGAGATAAAAACTGAATATTTATAGAACCAAGCATGCTAGTTTGATTCCTTTCATTTGACTTTTCTCCTAGATGAGGTGATCATTCCTGAATCTATACCTTTTCTCTGGTTTTCAAAATCTCAGTTCTAGATTTTCTGTGAGCAACTATTTAAACAAAAATATGTGCACAGATATTTATCTTTAGAAGAATAAGTAGAATATCTAGGCATTGAATATTCTAAATCTTTGAATGGCAAAGAACAGTTTACCAAAGAAGCAGCAAAGCATTTGCAGTCAAAGCTAGAAAATGTGCATAATTTACATTGCATTCTCAACCTAAATATTGCCATTCACAGTCAGGTAAATATTGTCATCACATATTTCTCCAAGGTAATGAGTAGGGACTTGTTTTACATTCATAAATGAAAGAGCTCACTCAAGCAGATTTCCCAGAAAAAAAGAGCATCATCCTCTCAGAAAATATTAAGGTTTTTATCACATATACACTACATTTTATTACACATTCACATTTCACAAATTAATGTCATATGCTATGTTCAATTTATACAATGAATTTTTCACTTACTCCTATGTGTATCTTCCCATTCACTAGCTATTTTTGAAAATCTCATTTTAGTGGCTGCATTCAAAATGTGGATGTGTAATAACTTATTTTATCACATTTATTTTGTTTATCATAAATCTATTTTGTTTCATTTTTTAAATATTATAAACAGCATTGGAATGGTTATCAGTTATCACATACATTTATTTGTTTCATTGATTATTTCTTCAATATATTGTTATGAATGATATAGTTGTACCATAGGATCTTATGGATGAACCTCAGGAAAATGGGTCCCTATTCCCTTGACCCTGCTACATAATAATTTGCCTTTTTTCTGCAAAAGTGATGAGGCTAATAACTAACAATAATTGTTATTAAGCAACATTTGTCAAGGCTATGGTGTCTCTTTCATAGTTGTGTCACTGTGTAGCCATGTGGGGTTCTGCTGCTCGCCACCAATAAACTCCAGAGCAGAGGTTTGGTGTAAAAGGAAAGGGGTTGTTTATTTACAGGCTATACAATTTTGAAAAATAATGGGCTTCTGCCTCAAAGCTTATTTTCTTTAAAACACCCAAAGGTAAATAACCCCATGACCCCTAGACGACTCAGTCCAAGGATGCACCTGGAATCCCTTTTCCCACTTAAAAATACACCCTCTTTTGCTACATGCAGGTAGCTGTAGCATGATTACCTGTTGCGCGTGGGTCACCGGCCAGCAGTGACCACGGAACGCTGTGGATGGCTCTACGATAAACACGCGAGAAATAATAACACATGCACAGAGACAAACTACTTTCTGTGGGGAAGTAGGGACGAAATGGCCACCCCCCCTAGTGGGGAGCGTGCCGATTTACAGTCCATACCTGCTTTTATTGGGCTCATGCTGCATAATAATTCAGGTAAAGTACAGTACTCATTAGGGGAAGTAAGGAACTATAGAAAACAAAGAACTCTGCCCGGTCTATTGAGTTGGGGGGTCAAAGAGCTGTAAGACTGAGGAACAAACTAACTTCCTCCTAAGACCCTTCTCATTCAACTGAGAGCATTCTAAACAAAGAAGGTTTCACAGTAATTTACATGTTCTTTCTTAGGCCTGATCACCCCGGGAAATCCGCACTTCTCAGTACGGAGCTGTACCACCCTGTCATTGTTTCAGGCTTAGGTGGAGCAAAGGGAACTAAGGCAACCGAGAGATAAGGAGATTTTCTTCCAGACGCTGAGAACTCAGACTTTGTCAAAGCCGAGGAGTGAGGGTCCATCACCCCCTTTTGCTGCAGCCCCCCAAGTCCTTCTTTTGGGGGGCCTCCCAAAGTGATCGTGCCTGGCTTAGGTCATTCCCCCGTGGGGAATCTTACCCGTCTTTGGCTAACCGACCAAGCTTTTGGGGGTTCAGTCATGAATAAAGCAGCAGAAGCAGCATTCCTGCCAGGGAGATAAGCTTTTGTCTCCTTGCTGGCTCACGGTTCCAAGGGCGTTCCCTTAGCTTTAGCCTAGGCGGAGGTTTCAGCCTCTGATACCAGTCAGGGCAGTTCCCAACAATTACCCAGGTAGCTTAGCGGACTCCTGGTCACAGTCCAGCTCTGGGCATCTTTCAGTGTCTGCACACACCTTTGGAGTTTATGCAGTCCAGCATCCTTCTTCACATGCTCCCCTTTCCTCTAGCCACTGCACGCCTGCCCAGCACTTGCGTTCATTCCCACAGGCCATTGGGGCATGGGTGTGTCCGTTTGCCTGGTTGAGCAGGGCTGCACAGCAAGGCAAGCTGGTGAGAGGGATGTGGGCCTTTGCACCCGGCCACAGGGTCTCCTAGTAGCACGGGCCTGGGAACACTTGGGCCACTGACCCCTATAGGGGCTTGGAGAGGAAGGAAAAAGAGCCTGGACTTCCAGCTCACTCCATTTTTAAAGTTCCAGTCCCAAATCTTATGTGCACCAGAATCCAGTGGTAGGGTCATTTTCTTCTGTCCAAATATTTTACTAAACTGGTACATGCACTGTTTGTCCAGGCCAGTGTCTATCGTGCCTGTCGCAGCACCTCTGTCCCTCCTAGGCCACCATTATCTGGAAGGGTGGGAGTTTTTATCCATGTGGTGTGCAGGGGCACCAGCATCTCAACCCAGGGCAAGCATCCCCACTGGAGCTGCACTGGTTTTGTTTACTGTTGCCTGAGGACGTGGAAAGGCTGTCAGTGGTTGCTATTTTTATTTCTGCTGCCTCTGGCACTTCCTGACCCCCCTTAGGAGTGAGGGGTGTCCCTCTGGTAGCACACAGGATCTTATGCTTCACTGCTTTTCTGTCCTTTTTCCTGCTGTGTCACACTGCACTGCTGTTGCTCAGGTGCTGGGGCAATACACCCTGGTGGCCTGACTGGTTTGTTTACTGTTACCTGGGCAACCTCTTTTCTCCAGGCCCCTCCCTTTCTTCAGGAAGGCCGCCTTTCTTGTCCAGTTCTGGGATCCCCTCCCTGCTTCCCACTGATCTGGTCACACCCCTCTGTTAGAGTTGCACTAAGGGCAACTCAGTAATATCTTAAATTATCTTTATGAAGGATATTTACTAATAAGATGAACTAATTTAATAGTTCACATGCATTTATTTAGTGTCATCATAATGGAAATTCTCATTTTTAGGTATAATGAAAAGTGAGTCTAAACATCAGATGTTAAAAGGGTAACATACACTTGTTTGTGACTAAATACAAGTTCTTAGGAAGTATAAGCAGACTCTGCTACAGGCCTGTGCCCCCTGTTTACAGGTAGTCGATGGAAGGACTAAGCCTCCAAGAACCACCTTCTTTTGACTCGGAAAGAGACAGTAGCATCAGATGAACTGAAGTCTGTGCTCTGAGAGAAGAGAGTCTAGCTAGCCCCTAGCTGTTGGCAGTCGGAACACATTTCCATGCTGTGTCGCTCCATGCTGATTACTGTGTTAATTACTCACATCTGGGACTCGGATTTGATTAAGCTCACGGAGTTTTGCTCTTTTTCCCATTTCTAATCATTCTTCTTTCCTCAATCTTCTGAATTTGTTGTCATTTAATTTCATTTTTGTCTGTAGTCAAATTGATGGCTTCTCTAAAGTTTCATTAAAATTTTGTTTTCTTCAGGCTCTTTTTTTCAAGGTCCTGCTTTCTTTGGCCTTTATGAAATGCTTGGCCCTATGATTGAGTAAATAAAAATTCTGAAATGCGTATAATTCTGTAGTTAATGTCACCAGTCAGCTCATTGTTTGAAAAGCAAGAGGTATGATTTTTGCTTCATCTGAATGCTCACTCCTCCCTTAGGTTAGTTAGAGTGATTGAAGGGAAACCATTTAGACCTTTGGAAAACCTACATTAGTGTGCCCTCTCACTGTCTGTTAGTCTTTCTAAATATATTTTATATGTGTGTATATATATATATGTATATTTATACACACACACACACACACATATATATATGTAGGTATCTTAGTTATACTCATGGTAAACACTAAGTATACGTGAGTCCCTTCTGTAATCCAAATTTCTTACATTTTAATTTAATAATGTGAATTTTCACTTAGCTTAAATATGTAAGTTACAGGTGCTAAAACTGCATTATATCTAAAATGGTTAGGTAAAAATTTTTATAGGTTACAAAACTCCTTGTATGTCAGTAGTGTCTTCATTTTACATATCTAAGCACTAACAATCTAGGTCAAATTTCATAGAAAATTAACACACTTTCTGTGTTTGCCTTTGGCAAGTATTATATATACACAATTTAAAATATCCCCTGCCTACATAAGGAGTCCCGATGGAGGTTAACAATGAAGAATTCTTGCCATTATGCTAAATTAAGGGGCTGTAGTTTATGCTTAACTTTGATTCTAAGAGGGCACTGTTTTCTCATATGACAATTATTAAACACAATTTCACCCTCACCACATAAATATGCTATATTTTCATAGTATTAGACACACATAGGCCATGGTGTTATGTTAGTGTTTAATACCTAGGGTTTACGAGCTTTAATGTAGTTTTGAGATAACACTTAAACACAGTTGATAGTGTCGCCTTTGAGTGATGTTTGTGAATTTGAGAGGAATAAGAACTTAGTACCAGTAACTGGTCTAATTGTCTTCCATTCAATGATTCCGCCAGTAATGATCTCCTGAGTATCTAATACTGGCCAGTCATTATTTTATGTTTCTGGAGTATATGAGTAAATGAAGCAAAAAAATTCTTGTGCTTATGGATCTATATTGTTAAAATAATTTACTGAAAGTTATCTAAATAAAGGAATAGTTTATCTTTTACTCTCACTTGTACACATGATCCTGGGCCCTATAATAAAGACTATAAAGTGAATGAATTACAGGGAGAGAAATATTTTGGAATAAAAAAGGGCAGACTATCATATAATTCACCATATTACACATATCCAATGAAAAATGAAAATTACAAAAATAGCAAAAATATTATGACTGTTATGATTTCATGCAATATTAAGAAATTCTAATATCCTGATGATGGAGGTTCATCTGACTTTCCCAGGCCATGCAGAAATACCCAATTCTAATTTTTCAGAGTCAACACAATTGCTTTTGCTGCAAGAGAGTTGTCAGGTGATTTTCATGATATCATATTATTTATCCTGCTACTAAGCTAAAGAACATCACCGTTAATATGATAGGTGTCAGTCTGCTTAGTTTAGATTGTGCAACATAATTTTCCTGGACAATGGAAATAATCAAAATGCTCAAACACACCCTCCCAGATAGAGTTAATTAAAATGTATAATAATGGTGAAATGTATGAACTAGAATACTATTTTTTATTTTTAAGACTATTATTTTTCAGTGTCAGAAAGCAGTTATGTGATGAGAGCTTGTGCTATAAAAAACAGCTACTGACTGAATTCAAGCCTATGTGAGGGAGAGTGGATATGCTAAGTTAAACAAAAAGAATAACACTAAAACAAAACATTGCATTTGTTTATGAAAACTTCGAATTTAAATTAGATCTGAAAGTTTTAATTAAAATAATTGATTGTTTTAAAATGGTTTATGCAAGATTCTAATTTAGAAATTTACTGTTTTTCTTTGTTGCCACCATTCTTTGATAAGCTGATTTTAATAGCAATGAAACATCTAATTAGATTGCACTGTGTTATGTTCTTTGAAGTAATTATTTGGTTTATTATTATTCCATTCAGAAAGAACACAAATTTTTATAAACACATACACATACACTTTTTATATTTCCTAAATTCTTTACAAACTCTTTTCTAGCAAACAAGTTAAGAATAATTATATTGATTAAGTACAAGCATAATATTAACCTTAAACTTCCTTAAGCTACTTCAAAACCTTGTGGAAGTGATTTCAGTTTAAAAAGTAAGTAAAAAATAAGCAAAACATTTTGTCGTTCTTTTAGTTATCACAAAACTCAAAACTCAAGCAAGTATCCCAGTATTCCCTGCATTTGCATCAAGCTTGTAGTTTAGAGAGTTGAATAACATTGACCCATTGATTCATGATGCCCAGTGTTAATTGCATTTCACATCACGTAACTTCCCTTTTAGTCACTGCAGCAAGATTCTTCTTTTGATTTTAAAGTTCTTTTTGAAACTTCTTCACATTACATCTCTGCATCTTACCTGCTTTCCCACTTTTAACCTCCCCTCAGTCTCTTCAAAGAGTCTGTTAGATTCCACTCCCACATCTTTCTGAAACATTCTGTCAGCAATATTCTTCCTGGCCAGTCCAAATCCAAAGGTCACTATTACTTAAGATATTTTCATGCCAGTGATCTCTACTCCTATGTCTGTGTGTCCACATTTTTGATGAATCTTGCCTGCTTCTAAGCTCCCGCACAGGACTGTTAGTAGGCCTCAGAGGATGTTTTCAAGCTCTCGTACCTGGGCCTCTCCACACAACTGCCTCATGCCAAGGCAGCCAGCTGCCCCAAAATGAGGGTCCCAGGAAGGAATGAGAGGAGAACACTCACAGACAGAAGCCACAAAAATCACACCAAGGTGATTTTCAGGCAGATAAAGGTCCTAAATGTGAACAGCTAAATTTTAGGCTTCTAAGTAATACATAATTTCTTAGTAAGAAAAAGAAAACTGCAAACATTAAAAAAATACATATACATTTAATCCATTTTTTTACACAGTCAACAAAAGATACCATAAAGACTAAAAGTAAAAACATTGGAACTAGACTAGTTTTGCAAAATACAGAACTAACAAAATACTAGCTATAACAAATTCTATAAATCAATAAGAAGATAAATGATATAATAGGAAAATATGCAAAATTCATGAATGCTCTCCAACCAGGAAAGACCAATAGGGAAAATGGGCCCACACCCTTGTAATCATGGAAATGAAACTTACAATGCCAATTAGAGAGCATTTCCTGTCTATTAAATTGGCAACCCAATGACACAGGCATGAAAATACATGAACACAGATGTAATGCAGTTAGTAAAAACAGTGCACCATTTTGGAGAATAAGTTAATAGCATCTAATACACGTGAAGATGCTCTTACCAGAAAAGAATCTTCAAATTCTTCTCCTTGATATATACATAGAGAAAGTGAGTAAGAATTTGTGCAATAAGAATGTCGAGGCATTGCTTTAAGTAGCCCAAAATGAAAACATCCTAAATGCCTATGAATGAATGTCATATTATAGTTGTAACACAAAACCAATGTTTGTAGAAAACAAATATTATCTATTAATGTGGCTGAATGTCAGATATATAGTGTTGAGTGAAAAGAATAAGTTTCAGAATAATATGTACTGTTTTCTGCCATTTATATGAAGTAGAGAAGTCAATAAAATAAAAATTATAGCACTTATAAATATGTAGTGAAAATATAGATGAACTCGTGGGAATTGATCAAACTCAATTTACATAATTATCCCTTGAAAAACAAATAAAGAATGTTACTTAAATGTTCCTTGAAAATTCTTTGGAAAAAAGATCAGAAGCAAATAAAAATTAGTAGAAAGACTGTAAAGCTGGGTGGTGGGTGCACAAATGCTAGTTCCCTGAATTCTGTACTTTATCTGTTTTTTTAAAAATAATCCACAATATATTTTTTAAAACCAATCATTCTTCCTGTCTATTCCACTAACGTTTCTGTGGTCCAAAGCTGTGTTGATTTGTGCCTGGAGTTCTGTCACAGCCATACTGCCCACACTCTCTGCCTTCAGTCTGACCTTCAGCCAGTCAATTCCAGCCTGTCACTTACTACCATCAGTAGGGACATCAAATTTCCTGCTACAGTTGTTCCATAACATCTACTATAGTAAGTCCAAGCCTCTGTTTCTGGCTTTTGAGCCCAACCAGAATCTGCCACGGCCGCTCATTCTTAGAAACCCTTGTCTTCCACAGGAATTTTGTACTTCAGTGAAGCATAACTGCCCTCTGTTCTTTCCTTCACTCCATTCCAAAGCCGCTTCATCAGGGCACAGATGAAGTGACACAGCATCCATAATGGCTCTTTTCTTTATTTTTAAAAGATTTTATTTATTTATTTTTAGAGAAAGGGGATGGGAGGGAGAAAGAGAGAGGGAGAGACACTGATGTGCAAGGGAAACATCCATCAGTTGCCTCTCACATGCCCACAACTGGGGAAATGGCCCAAAACCTACGTATGTGCTCTGACGGGGAATCAAACTGGCAACCTTTTGGTGTGCTGGTTGATGCCCAACCCACTGAATCACAACATTCAGGCCTATCATGTTTCCTTTCTGATCACCTCAGCTCATTCAGGATTTGGATTATCCATAAAACCAGTATCATTTATTTCCTAAATAGTTTCTATTTTGTTTGTAGAATTTAGATTAAGACCTTTAACTTATTGTGCAAGGGGCCAGGAAATGTTTTATTTTCTTTTGTATTAATCATAGGGCTAAACATACTAATTCCCAAAACTCTTATTTTAGGGTGATTGCCCAGGATGATCCAATGTCTCTTACACCCTCAGTATGAAATCGGGACTAACCTTGACTTTCCCTACTCTTTCATTCCCCTTCAAAAAAACCCTGCATTTTGTTTTTTAGTTTTATTACTGTATTTCCATTCTGTGCACTTATCTCTATTTTCATTGAAAGGCCTTGTCAAAGTCACTGTTACTCTGTATAGGGAACAGAAGACTTATATATTCATGATTTATTATATTGAAGCTTATATATCTTGTGAAATTATCACCTGATCCTTGTACAGTGAGGGGTGTGTTGTTCCTCATTAATAGGAATCTATGCAAAACTCTGGCCTCCCTCTATATCCAATAATGAAGCCATAGTAAACTGTAAAATCTAATTTAGTCACCTTGTTTTTTAAAGACTTTGAATGGCTTTCTATTGTCCTTATAAAGTCCCTATTAGTTAACATGGTTCATAGAGCCTTGTGTGATCTGTCACTGCCTACTTCTCCAGCCTCACCTAATGCCACCCATCCTCTGACTAAGCTGTACACATATTGCTTTCTTTCTGTTCCTCAAGATGCCATGTGCTTTATTTCCTCAGGGCTTCTATATAGACTAAGCTGACTTTCTAGAACCCATTTCTCACCATCCCTCTTCACATGGGCATTCTACTTGTTCTTCAGGTTATAATTACAGTTTCATTGATGAATCTTTCCTTACCTCTCCTCTTACCCTGCCTACTCAAACTGCAGTAATTTCTATAGTTCCTTTCATTTCTCTTTTGTAACACACATCAAAATGTAATTAATTTTTGTTTTTTCTATTTCATGACTCTATAAGCTCCACAGGGAATGGGGTTCTGTTTTCTTCACTACTTTATCTCCAGGGGCTAACATAATGCCTTATTCACAGCAGATGTTGTATATATATTTACTGAATGTATTGAATATTGTTTTTTAAGAATATTTTTTAAAGGTATTGTTATTTTATTTTTTCCAACATCATTTAACCCCCTATACCTTCTGCCTCCCCACACACCCCTCCCCGACATCACCACGTTGTTGTCCATGTCCATGAATATTTTTAATTGATTTTAGTTTATTAAAATAGATGATAAAGGCATTTTAACATATTTCCATTTCTTATTATTTTAAACTTTATTTTTATTATTGACACTATTACAGATGTTCTTGTTCCCCTTTCTCCCCCATGTTGCCCGCCCCCTGCCTTCTGGCCATCACCACACTGTTGCTTGTGTCAACATGTTATACATATGTGTTCTTTGGCTAATTCCTTCACTTGTTTCCTATCACTTTCCATCATCTTATTTTAAATGCTGGAAGAAGATAAAGTGAACAAAACCAGAATGTATCTGTAAATTCTGAGGAAAACAGAATTAAGCAAACCAAAAATCTGAGATATTTAAGACTTTCTTTTTCAGTTTTTCTAAAGTTGGGAAATAGAATTGAACTCTTCATAAGTAATAATTTTTATCTTTTTAAAAGTGCAACTCAATTTATTGGATAAGGGGACATTGACTATTTTTAAATAATAACTCCTGGTGACTAAGGAGAAACCAAAATACTTACCAGAGGAACATTTTATATGAACAAAAATAAACATATAATCTTGATGCCTGACACCTTCAAATCAAGCACTCCTACATGGCTTATTCTCTAACAATTTCTTTAATCATTTTCCCTGCTTGCATCTGTGCCCTCAGTTTTGTAATAGTCCTCTACAGTATACAAATCCTACTCTCAAAATGAAAAGTGAAGGGAAAAAAAAGAATCTACATTTCACACCCTGCCATGTTCCAGCTGCTGTAGGTGATTAATGATAATGGCCATTTACCCAAAGTATAGACTCTGTTCACAAATGGGATTGAAAAACAACTTTATGATAAATGTGTGAAATATATTCTTCTTCTTCTATGGTGTATACCTTTCTTTATACATAAAATGGAAGGCATTCTTAAATTCTATTTGCACATAATAATGCATGAAATTACAGCTTTTATAGTGTTGTGTATTGAAAGCAATGGGTTTGATTTGGTCAACCAAGGGACACAACCTATTTTCTGCAGAACTGTGAAAATTATGTATATTGATATCTTATAACCTGCAGAGTTCTTCTAAAGGAAATATTATATATTACACATTTATGGAGACTCTATACTTTACACAAAAGAGAGAAGTTTGGATTAAGTGACATAGAGACTAAAAGAACAATCCAAAAGATCAATATATTTAGGAGCTGGTTCTTTGAAAAGATAAAATAAAAAAGCCTTTAGTCAGACTCAACAAGAAAAAAGAGAGAGGATCCAAATAAATAAAATCAGAAGTGAAAGAGGAGAGATTATAACTGATACCATAGAAATACAAAGGATTGTAAGATTACTATGAACAACTATATGCAAACATTTTGAAAACCTGGGTGAAATGGACAAATTTCTACAAATGTATAATCTTCTAAAACTAAATGAAGAACAGAAAGCTTGAACAGACTGATAACAACTAGTGAAACTGAGGCAGTAATAAAAGCTCCCAGCACACAAAAGCCCTGGACCAGATGGTTTCACAGGAGAATTTTACAAAATGTTTCAAGAAGAGCTAACCTTTATCTTTCTCAAACTGTTCCAAAACATCCAAGAAGAGGGAAGACTCCCAAACTCTTTTTATGAGTCCAGCATCATCCTAATCCTCAAATCAGATAAAGACATAAAAGAAAGAAAACTATAGGCCAATATCACTGATGAACATAGATACTAAAATCCTCAACAAGATATTGGCAAACCAGATCCAACAATACACTAAAAAGGTCATGCACCATGATCAAGTGGGTGCATCCCAGGGATGCAAGGATGGTACAATATTTGCAAATCAATAAACTTAATATATTACATAAAAGGAAAGACAAAAATCACATGATCATATCAATAGATGTTGAAAAGAATTTGATAAGGTACAGCACCCATTTATGATAAAAACACTCATCAAAGTGGGAGTAGAGGGAGCATACCTCATCATAATAAAGGCCATAGACAAGAAAACCACCACCAGCGTTGTATTCAATGGGCAAAATCTAAAAGCTTTCCCATTAAGATGAGGAAAAAGACAAGGGTGACTGCTTTTACCATTTTTATTCAACATAGTATTGGAAGTCCTAACCACAGTGATCAGACAAAAAAATAAAAAATAAATAAAAGGGCATTCAAATTGGAAAGGAGGAAGTAAAACTGTCACTGTTTACAGATGATATGATAGTCTACATAGAAAACCCTATAGACTCTACCAAAAAACTGTTTGACCTAATAAGTGAATTTGGTAAAACAGCAGGATACAAAGTCAATATTTAGAAATTGAAGGCATTTTTGTACACCAACAATGAAATATCAGAAACAGAAGTCAGGAGAAAATTCATTTGCTATAGCAACAACAAAGATAAAGTACCTAGGAATAAGCCTAACCTAGGACGTAAAAGACCTGTACTCAGAAAAGTACATAACACTGAAGAAAGAAATTAAGGAAGGCAAATAAATGGGAACATATACCATGTTCATGGATTGGAAGAATTAACATCATCAAAATGTCCATACTACCCAAAGCAATTTATAGAGTCAGTGTAATTCCCATTAAAATACCAATGACATATTTCACAGATATAGAACAAACATTTCAAAATTTTATGTGGAACTATAAATTACCCTAAATAGGCATAGCAACTTTGAGAAAGAAGAACAAAGTAGGAGGGATCGCAATACCTGATATCAAACTATATTACAAGGCCACAGTAATCAAAACAGTCTTGTATTGGCTTAAGAACAGACACAAAGATTAATGGAACATAATATAGAGCCCAGAAATAAAAGTCTCTATGGTCAATTAATATTTGTAAAAGGGGATGGAAGCATAAAATGGAATAAAAATAGCCTCTCCAACAAACGGCATTGGGACATCTGGATGCTACATACAAAAAAGAAAGAAAGAAAGAAACTTGACCACCAAGTTACACCATACACAAAAATAAATTCATGATGGATAAAAACTTAAATATAAGTTGTGACACCATAAAAGTCCTAGAGAAGAACCTAGAGAAGGAAATCTCAGATATTCTATGTAGCAGTATTTTCATTGATATATCCCCTAGAACAACAGACATAAAGGAAAAAAATAAACAAATGAGACTTCATCAAAATAAAAAGCTTCTGCATGGCTAAAGAAAAAATCAGCAAAATGAAAAGGGAAACAACTGTAAGTGAAAAATTATATTTGCCAGTGATACCTCAGACAGGGTCTGATCTCCAGTGTATATGAAGAACTCACACAACTCCACTCTGGGAAGACAAACAATTCAATTAAAAAATGAGCAAAGGACCTGAACAGACACTTCACCAAGGAGAAGATATAGAGGGCCCAGAGACATATGAAAGGATGCTTAGTATCACTAACCATCAGAGAGATGCAAATTAAAACCACAATGAAACACCCCTTCACACCGTTGGATTGGTCATCATAAACAAATCAACAAAGAAGTGCTGGAGAGTATGTGGAGAAAAAGGAACTTTCTCCACATACTCTCTTTTCGTACACTGTTGGTGGGAAAGCAGACTGGTGCATGCACTGTGGAAAACAGCATGGCATTTCCAGCAGAAAGGAAGAAGGAGCACCTACCCTTCATGACAGCAGGGATGGAACTGGAGAGGATTATGCTAAGTGATGTAAACCACGTGGTGAAAGACAAATACCATATGATCTCACCTATAAGTGGAACCTAATCAACAAAAGACACTGAAATAAAGAACAAACTAATAGTAACCAGAGGGGAGGGGGATAACAGGGGAAAGAAAGGGAAGGGTCATTAAGGAACATGTATAAAGGACATCACAAACCAAAGGAGGGTAGGATTGAGGGTGGGAGATGGGGGTCGGTGTGTGGGGAAGTGGTGGCAGGAAAGTGGAGACTACTTGAACAACAATAAAAAAAAAAGAAAAAAATAAGGAAATTTGGCGTTTTTATCCTGATACTCAGTGGGTACGTACTTATTTACATTAAGTTTGTGATGATGAGCTTCAGAACAAAAAGATTACCTGGATTGAAGGGGAAATAATCAATGAAGTCCTGAGTCCCTTTGGAGGTGATACATTTCTCATATTCCTCTAAATTGTGTTTTAACTTCTTCTGGTGAAGGGAAGTTAAGGAATGGCTTTTTTTGTGACCCATTTTGTAAATGATGAAATGTTTCAGGTCTTCATTGAAGTGATAAGGTAAGTCTGTTCCTAGTATTTGTTATGCATCTGATTGTTCCTCTAATAAAATAAATGTAATTAAAAATAGAGCAGTACCATTGCATTTTAATAGCTTGGATTTTTCCCTGTGGAAGAGTCAGCAAACAGTGAAAGAATATGAAGATTCAGCTCTCCAGCACCTGCCAGGCAGCCTTTGTCAAGATTAACAGCATCACACCAGGTTATTAGAGGAAACATAAATACTTTTGAGACTCCGTGGGTAGTTACGATATCACGTTTTATTATCTTCCCCTAAAATGGAATTACTCACTGTAATTGCTTGCCAGTCACAGGCCAACAAACATGACAGAAGAAATTGTATATACTGGGGAGAGTGGTTATAATGCAAAGGCAGCTGACCTAGAGAATGTTGTTAAGGACATATTATTATATATTTGTAATAATCATAATTAAATTTTTATGGCACTTTACAGCTTCTAGGATAGGCACATATTTGTGCCTTGCAATTTGAAGTGGGCAAAGCTGTTATTTGAATTCCTATTTGAATAAGGAAATAGGGGTGTGAAGATGCTGAACAATGTGCTCAAGAGCCCTGCTGCTAGGAAGTGCAGAGTTGACAATGAGCTCCAATCCCCGAATTTCAGTCTATGTCCTTCCTGCCAATCTGCATGTTCAACAGCAAATGCATAATGTATGCAGTTCCCTTCTGGATCACAGCTTTCTTTATAAAAAGGTGGTTTTGAAGAATCTAAAATTTCGTGAAAGAAATGATAGAGCACAAACTGAAAACAAGGGCAATTTAGTATGTAGACTTACAGAAGCAGGGATTTGGTGTCACTCGTGGGACATTCGAGAAAATATGGGAAGGCACTGTCTCTAAGAGGAGAAAAGCAATGTATTAAGACATTTTTTGTTTGCCTTATTTTTGTTTTCATGGACTTTATTTCGAAAAGAAACTTGATTAGCAAAAGTGGAATGAGTCAACAGAATAAGAAGACATGTTCAAACTGGGAGGAAATATTGGTACAACACATTATTGGGTGAAGAACTATTATCCAAAGTATAGAAAAGAAGTCTTACAACTCAACAATAAGGAAATGAGCAACCCAATTAAAAGTAGACAAAAGATCTGAGCAGATGCTTTAATAAAGAAGATATACAGATGACAAGCATATGAAAAGGTGCTCAACTTCATATATGCCATTAAGGAAATGCAAACTAAAACAATAATGAGACACCACTACAAACCTATTAGAATCACTCAAATCCAAAACACTGATAATACCAAACACTGCCAAAGATGTGGAGCAACGGGAACTCTCATTGATTACTTCTGGGAATGTAAACTGATACAGCCACTTTGGAATACAAAACTGAATTGCTTTTACCCTATAATTTAGCAATTGTGCTCCTTGATATTTAACCAAAGGAGTTGAAAACTTAAATTCACACAAAAATATGCACATAAATATTAATACCAGCTTTTTTTCATAATTGCCAAAATGTTGAAGCAAACAGTATGTCCTTCAGTAGGCCAATGAATGAATTGTATTACATTTAGACAGTGGAATATTGTTTAGTGCTAGAAAGAAGAGAGCTACCAAGCCACAAAAAGATATACAAGAGCCTTAAATGCATATCCCTAAGTAAAAGAAGCAAATCTGAAAAGGCTACAGACTACATGATTTTAACTGTATGACATTCTGGAAAAGGCAAAAATATGGAGATAGTAAAAAGATTGGTGGTTGCCTGGCACTGGGAGGGAGGGAGTAATAAATGGGTAAAACACAAAGGTTTTTAGGACAGTGAAACTATTCTGTTGATACTAAATGTCATTATACAACTTATAAAAACTCATAGAATGTTCAACACCAAGAGGGAACTCTAATGTAAACTTCAGACTTTGGGTGATAATGGTGTGTCAGTGTAGGATTGCCCATTGTGGGAAATGTACAACTCTGGAGCAAGATGTTGATAGTGGGGGAGGCTGTGCATTTGTGGGGACATGTGGGTCTATGGAGACTCTCTGTACCTTCCATTTTGCTGTGAACCTAAATCTGCTCTAAAAATAAGCTTTGCCTTATTTGATACTTTTTTTTATTAAAAAATGTACTATGGGACATAACACATCAATGTAGGGGAATGGGTGCTGTTACTCTCAATAGCAACATATATAGCCAGGAGGGAATGAATCAATGAGACCTAGTTTTAAAATCTGTTTGATGTTTGGAACAAATACAGACTTTTAAATCAAATCTCCTGGATCCCACCCTTAATGAATATTATGGCAGAAGTTCTGACTGTACCTTATAACAGCACACGAAGACTCATTTCTTTCATTACTGTGCAAACTGTCACTGCCTGGTACACCTGAAGCCAAGACTGCCCAGAGAGGAATGATTCATTAGGGTTCAGTTAGTCCAACAGAAGGGCACAAGGGAATATACTCAAAATACAGAATTTCTGGCAGAGAAAGCAGTCTCTGCTATAATTCAAGGAAAATAAACCACTTTGTATGCTCAAAAATTCTTTATTTTCTACATTTTATGCTAGAGTCAGATAAAGTTCCCCAGCTATAACTCCATTATTTCCATTGAAACTTATCTTAATATTTAGAAAATATTTTCTTGCTTCTTATTTTCTATATTTTTAAATGTGAACTTTTCTCATGATATTTTAATCATATATGTTGTTGAGTTTTGATTATTTTAGTGTTTTAAGTTTTCTGATTTTTTGGGGGGGAGAGTGTTGCCATTTGTCAATGTCTAAATTTGCTTCTTTTTTTTTTATTTGGCTATTTCCTTTCTCAAGCTACATTCTGAAAAGTTCATTATGAAAGACCATTTCACAAACAATTCAGCAAGCTTGTCCACTTACTGAATCCCTTGTCCCCAAAATTACATTTAATAGTAACCAGTGTGTCATCAATTTCTACCTCAATCTGCCTATCTTTGGTGGAAAGTCCTCCTCAGTCTCCTACTCTGTTATTTCTGGAAGTCCTTGGGGACATCTCTTTTGAGTGCATGAAGAGTTTCTCTATTGTCACAGAACCCACCATGTTCCTTCATGAGAGTTCCAATTCCTGGCCACAGCTGACAAAGCCACTTAGTCTGCTGATTACTACCTCTGCAGCTACAATTCTCTACGAGGTCACTGAATGTTTTGGCAAGGGTGTTGCTTCCTGATACATCCTCTAGGCACCAAAGCCTTGTAGTTCATCAATCCTCAGGACATATTTTTACCTGGGCAGCAAAAAAATATATTCCAAAGTAAAGAGAGATCTCTGCCCATAGAGGGCAGATGGAAGTCATTGGACCAGAGCCA
Organism: Phyllostomus hastatus; assembly: GCF_019186645.2. Classification (NCBI taxonomy): domain Eukaryota; kingdom Metazoa; phylum Chordata; class Mammalia; order Chiroptera; family Phyllostomidae; genus Phyllostomus; species Phyllostomus hastatus. The sequence goes on along the minus strand of NW_025333583.1, from coordinate 14,552,092 downwards.
ACATACAAGCTCCCAAAGCTCCCAGCTAAACATTTTATCATCCTTATTTTCTTCTCCTTCCATCATTACTAGCCTCTGTCTGTTGTAAACGTCCCTGCTGGATTTCATAGTGAACAAAGCCTCACTAGTGCCTGCATCCCCCTATACCTGTCACTCTCTTGGTCTGGCTATATTTTATATGAAAAGATTTCTTTTGGAACATACTTTATACTTAAAGATTTCCTTTCTCCAACAAAATCAATTTGGTACTTTGAATGACTTACCAAGCATGTGTGTATTGAAGACTCACACTGGACCAGGACTATTGTAGGAGAAGGGAGAAAACAAAACAAAACAAAACAAAACAAAAAAACCAAAAACTACAGTCCTATGAATGACGTTTTTGGGTAGTCCTTTAAAAAAACATATTCTAGACTGGTGACATAAAAATATGCAAGGTCTGCCTTTAAATTGTACTCATAGCCTAACCTCTCTAATTCTTACCATCTGTATTTCAACCACATACATGATGGAATAGCAGAACATGAAGTGGGTTCAGACCCCTGTAGATATTGCTAAAATAAATAGTAAAGAATATGAATAAATACCTCACCCTTTAATCTACTACCCTATGATTTATTTATTGTCATAGTGACCATGATGGTTTTAACTCCATGGTTTCTAGCTGAGGTCACTAGTTTAGCGTACATTAATGGAGAATTACCATGTGTCAGATAACGTGAAGGATGCAGAAAATTCCAGATGCTACTGTCTAGCTTACAAGCATATTTCCTTTGTTTTATCATCCTAATACTTGTCCTTGTCTATTAAAATCATACATATTTCTGAAATTTACTTTAAACAATCATTTTGCCACATAAGTCATCATTTTCAGTGAAACACTGAGCTAACTCACCAAATTAGATAGTTTTGAGCCCAAATCTGATTACATTTTAGAGACTGGGTTAGTAACTCAGCTACCATTTCTAGTGTCTTTTGACTACATGCTTAAGAACTTTAATTACAAAGTAGTTTTCAAGCTGGGATTCATACATGTTTTGAATCTGAATTCTACCCTAAACACAAAATTAAAGAGTAAGTATTCAATACCTACCCCCAAAACTTAGGACTAGTTAGTTAGTTCAGCTGATTGTTTATGTTTTCTAAATTTGGTAAACTAATTTTTTACCTTAAAAATCTTATTTTCCTTTTTTATAGCCTGTCCTTGAATTCTTCTAATGTGCATTCTAAATACACACCCTGACACAGAATATGTGTGTACGTCAGGTGAATTTTGTCTCTGTGGAGCTGTGGAGAATAAGCCATAGAGCAGCCCCTAACCAAAGCCAGTGGGCTAACAGATGGAGCACACAGTATGGAATTAGAGATAACTGGCATGATTTATTTTTTTTAACGATCCATCTGGAATTCAAGGGTCAAGATCATCAGTTTTGACACTTACAGAGGATCACAGCCTCACTTCACATTTAATTTCTGAGGTTACTCTCTTTAAAAAAGATAGTTTTCAGTATTAAAAAAATACTTAGAAAATAAACAGCAAGAGTAAGTTACAAATTACCATAGAGTGAATGCTACATTATTATGGAAAATGACTTATACATAAAAATATATTGATAACATTATAAATTGCTGCAGTTAATCACATTAACAATTCTAAATATTCTATGGTAAACTACACAGAACTACAACACGGGTGTGTTAGGGTAGGTTGGAGTGGCAGTGACTACAAAGTGACCACCACCAACCACCATGACTAAATTCACTGGTTATACAACAAAGACATTTGGCTTTTAGTGACAGTACATGATGACTGTTGTTAGACTGGTGGGTGTTTCTGCTCCACCAGTGCATTGAGGTTTGTGGTTGCTGTGGTCCACCAGATAATGCTAGATGTCCACATTCTGGTCCCTAAAACCTGTGAATATGTCACCTTCTATGACAAAAGAAAAAAAAACTTTGCAGATATAATTAAGAATCTTTTTATATATTTTTAAACTTAAAAAAGTTATTGTTTAAGTACAGTTGTCTCCATATCCCCCCACCACTACCCCCCACTCTAGCCATCCCTCCCCACTTCCTACCCTTGATCCTACCCCCCTTTGGTTTTATCCATGTATCCTTTATAGATGTTCCTGAAAGCCCTTCCCCTTCTTCCCCCTCCACATAATTAAGAATAGTAAGTTTATCCTGATTTATCTGCATGGGGCCTAATATAATTTTCAGGGTCTTTAGAAGAGGGAGATAGGGAGTCCAAAGTCAGGCAAGGCCATGTGACAGCAGAAGCAGAGAGTCAGAGAGGGAAATGAGTAATGGAAGGAGAGGTGAAAGATTCAGTGAGACCTTTGGTGATGATACACTGCTGACTTTAAAAATGTATTAAGGGACCACAAACCAGGGAGAGAAGGTTGCTTCCAGAATCTAGAAAAGACAAAGAAACAGAGATCCCCTAGAGTATCATCCAGATAGTCTTATGCAGAAGAAATCAGCCCTGTGAACCTTTGATGTCACTCACTGAGACTGATTTTAGACTTCTGACCTGAAGAACTCTAAGATGGGAAATCTGTGTTATTATATGTCACTGAGTTGTAATCTGTTAAAGCAGCAATAGAAAACTTGTATGTCAACTTAACTTGGGACTTTCCAGGTTGCTGTGGTCATTTCCATTCTGATTATTGGGAAGAATGATGGGACAGGGACAATGGGACAGGGTCCCTGCTCTTCTAAGGCATCTTCCTGGAAATGCCTTATATCGCATTCACTGATATAATGAGGAGAGAATTTAGTTGCATGGCAGCCAGGAAGCTGAAAATTGAGGGTGTCTGGGAGCCATGTGAGCAAATAACTCTTGTTTCTGTGGAGGAAGTGGAGGACAGATCTTGAGAAACAGCTAGGAGTCAGCCAGAACAAGGTGATAGTTCCCAGTACTTGTTTTATCTATTTTGCAATATAAGTAAAGCGGGTTTGTAGGGAAGAAATGCAGTACTGACAGTCATTTGAGATAATATCATTATGTTTATCATGAGTTTCCTACGTGCCAGGTTCTGATGAGCTATATAGGTTGTCACTTAACGTTCCCATTATGAGGCATATACCATTGTTATTCCACCTTAAAGATGAAGAGTGAAGATTACAGAGGAAAACAACTTGTCCACCGACATAAGGCTAGTATGTGGGTCTGCTGGCATTTGTCCCCAGGAGGTCTGAGTCTGGAACCTGTGTCCTTAGTCTCGCTCTCTATTCTCTTTTCCAATATATCTTGATTAGATATATTATATTTTATATTCCATATTGATATATTAGGGGGAGAAAATTCTTAATACTAAAAATGGGCCAGTGGGCAAATGACTAGTTACCTCTTTGTACAAAGAAGTATTTTTCAAAAGCACACTTATTTATCTTATTAAAATCTAATGATTTTTCTATCTATGGATTTTACTTAGTCTTCTAAGGGGAATACAATTTTAATTATATTATTTACCCTTTGTACTATTGATAAACACTTTGAAATCACTGTATGATTTTTTATTTTGTACAGTACATTTTAATTGTACATGAAATTTGAAACTTTGAAAGAGTAAATATTTTAACTATCAAAATATTTATTTTCAGCCTTGTATAATGCAAACCTACCATGTTTTTGCAATTGTTATATTCACTGCAGAGTTAATAAGGTCCTACCATACACCATTATTGATACTACTTTGGTAAGCAAGTTTGATTTTGCTTCTGCTTTTGCAGAGCTTAAAATCTAATGTGAAGGTGATTTTTACAAATATTAACTACTAAGTGTGATAAAAATGGAAATAAAAACAATGTAAGCTATATGGAAGCACAGAGTAATAGATCTATCCTTATTGAGGGGTCTCCAGGCATTTACTCAAAGCAGAAATTTTGTAAATAGCTTACCATTCTCCCTTGAAGCATATTTTAAGTAGAAATTTTATAAATAGCTTACCATTCTCTCTCGAAGCATCCATTTTTAGTTCTCTACTGATAATATATATTTTTAATATGGAATAAGTTTAGTCATGTTAACATGATTCAGGCTCTTCTAGATTAACATGCTTTCAATTCTCTTCCTGTTACCATCTCTTTTCTCTGCCCACTCTTTGCTAATTTTCATTTTTGAAGGGAACAAACTCCCCCAAATAATTTATTCATATACATGTAATACAAAAATTTATAAACATAAAATATAGCATGTAAAATATACAATTTATTGCATCAGGATATAATATGTAAATATGTTTACATATGAATACAGGAAACCACTTTCCTGTGAATCACAAGTAGTTTTTGGAAAGGCAGGGGAATCTTGGATTGTACACATCGTACTTTATTTATTTATTTTATTTTACTTTATTTGAAAGATTTTATTTATTTTTAGAGCAAGGGGAAGAGAGAGAGAAAGAGGGAGAGAAACATCAATATGTGGTTGCCCTTTGTGTGCCCCCAACTGGGGAGCTGGCCCACAACCCAAGCATGTGCCCTAGACTGGGAATCGAACCAGTGACCTGTTGGTTCACAGGCCAGCACTCAGTCCACTGAGCCACACCAGCCAGGGAAGATTGTACAGGTTTTTAAAGGAGGGCTTATAAAGACAAGGTGTTTGGAACCAAGGTGACATTGTCACCAAGCTTGTGAATGGTAAATGTTCTCTTCACCTTTTCCTCTGTGCAGATATTTTAGAAAGTGCCAAAAATCTAAAGTTTTTAATCAGATTTTTGCCAGCATCATACCACTCAAACTATTATTTTCAAAGTCATCTGTTACCTCCAGGTTGACTCAATTGTCAATTTTCAGTCTTTGACTTGACTTAGCTGCAGCATATGACATACATGAGTACTCTTTTTTCCTTGAAACACTGTTAGAAGTAATTTATAAAACACTATACTCCCCTATATTTTCTTGCTATCTCATAGTCTATCCATTAGTTTCATTTACTGGCTTCTCCTCATCTTCTTTACCTCTAAAATACCTGTAAATGATGAAGCTTTCAAAGCTCAGACCTCAGATTCTTTTTTTAAACTTATTTATAGTCACTTTTTAGTGATTGCTTTCATATTTAAATATTATCTATATACATGTATATGTGTATAATATTGTTGTTTATTTCTCCATTCAGATTTGCTAGTATTTGCTTAATATTTTTAGGTACTATGATTTTGGGTGCAAATATATTATAATTTTTATATTACATTAATGAATTGGTCCCTTTATCATTATATGATGGTCTCTTTTTTTCTCATTAGTTTTTGGCTTAAGTCTATTTTGTCTGATATAAGCATAGCTTACCTTTGCTCTCTTTGGTTACTATTTGCATTTAAAGTAATTATTGACAGGTAAGATTTACTAAGAACATCTCACTGTTTTCTGGCTGCTTTGTAGTTCCCTTGTACCTTTCTTCCTCTGGTATTTTTCTGTGTGAATTAATGATTTTCCACAGTGGTGTGCTTTGATTCCCTTCTCTTTGTCTTTTGTGTACCTACTATATATATAAAAACTCTTACAGCAATATTTTTAATGTTACAAAAACAACTGGGTTTCTTAACCCAGGAAGTGCTAGTACAAGGAAGAAATCATCTGTAGACACAGCACTAACTTTAAAATGCATAGGAAAGCACTACTGCAAACACAGAAACCTGCCTATTATTGTCAGCTTCCATGAATTTGAAGGGAAATTAATCCACATGGCCCATCTACAGAAGCACTGGGGGGAAAGAGACAACTATAGTGTGTGTATGTGCGTGTGTGTGCATGTTGGAGCTGCAACTCTAAAAATTTTAGAAAACAGGTTGATAAACTATGGTCAATAGGAAGAAATCCGGAGTTCAACAAAACCATGATGACAATCAATGAGAAATAAAAAGAAGGAAAAACTTGGAAACTTAATTTGTAATCATAAAGACATGTGCCAACATCGTGAGTCTTACTTGCCTAACTCAACTGCTTAAGTAATGCACTCTTATGTCTTTGGATTGCACAAGAATCATAAAGGTGGTATGATTACTAATAAGTAAGAGCTCTTTCACATATAGTGCATCCTGCTGATAACATCTTTACTCTCTAAGCCCTTATGGTCCCACACAATCAGGCAGCTCTGCTTCTATTATGCCACACTCTGGCTGGAGCATCTTTGCAGAAGTCCAGAGGCTTGGGACCAGAGACTAGCTTACCTACCTTTGTAGCCATCTCCTGCTTTGGTCCAGAGACTTTCTCAGGGCCTTTCCTGATGGACTAAGAGAAAACAAGATTACAATAGAAACATAAGACAAATCAAGAGCTCAGTAAATTATTCTTTTGTGACTGTATGATCAAACCAGTATGGGTAAGTTTACTCTGTGCATCCCTAAATCATTCCCAGCAATTCTTCATTTCCTCTGAACAAAACCTGCTGAAAATTTAAAACTATACTTATAAGTTATCAGTTAAATAAGGAAATTATTTTCTAGTGTTTTTCTTAAGGATGGAGCTCACACACACCTGTTCACTGGTTCTCAGTGTATAGCATTGTGTTAATTTGTTTCCAGCACTTTGGTAAAATATATTCAGAGGCAGAAATAACCTTTAGGTGAAATAAGAAGGCCCTGTTCCATTAACATTTTTCCTGACTGCAATATTACTGACTGTATTATAGGCACCAAAGTAAATTTTCCTACCCCCAAATTATAAATATCTAAAATATTTTTACATTATTTTACAGTAAATGAGCCTATAATGAAAGAAGATAGCAAAGATATTTCAATAGACAATTAGCAACAGAAAACTTCAAAGGCTTTCTTTGCTAGGATGATTAGAGATTATTTTGATCATTTTGCAATGTATGCTTTCCCTTATTCTTTAGCTTCTTTGTCTGAATATCAGCATGTTTTCCTAGCTGCATTTTATAATGTATTTTAAGATTCTTCCACTTGGCATGTGGCTAATAGTAAGTATTCTATCTGTGCCTCATATTAAAACTGAGCCTCAAGGAAAAGCTTCTTCATAATATAATGTGAGAGATTTTGCCAACTTGTGAAAACCAATTAGAGTAATAATAAAATATATAGAGAGAATTATAAAGATATATTTCTAGAAAGAGAGAGGGTATGTTTAGACCAAGGAGAGGAAGTAACATTAATAAAGCAGCATCCAAAGAGCAGGGCGGTTTATGGCAATAGAAATATGTATTTTCACAAGGAAGGCTTTGACCTGCCTGAGGTAGTTTATCAGAATGTGACTGAATCCAAGAGTCCAAAAGGCAATGGATAGCCATCAAAATAAAGGTCAATTTTTAAGTGAATAAAAAGGAATCTTATCTATTTTTTAACCTATAGGTATATTCTTATATGTCTTCCTTGATCTAATAAATGTAGGAATTATACCTATATAGATTCTTGAAGCTGTATAACCACAGGTGCCATGTGTCAGTATAGTATCCTATTTAACCATTGCTTATGTCTTACATAGGTACATATAGAGTTAAACACATCTTGAAGAATTAGTCTTACTTAATATCTGCTTCTCCCTTTCACATCTGAATCAACCAGTCTCAACACACATATGCACACACATTCACACACATGACCTTCAGATAGGTTATCTCATGTGTTTTTGCAAACAGGAAGCATATACAAATTGCTTGTTTAGTTATTAGAACACTGAAACACCTAATTGCACCAACCATGGCCTGATAGAGCAGGTGACCTGAGACTTCAGCCTCGCAGACACCAAGTTCTCTTCGCATCAATGGGCAAGTTAATGTAGACCAGCAGATGCATGATGCAAAGTGAGGGGAATTTAGGTCGGGCCCGGTGATGATATTCACAGAATGAGTTGCAGCAGTAAGAGATATAGTCAGTTTCATTAAACCTTTGTTTTAAGTTTTTTTCCAAGAGATTTTTGACTGGCTACAATGCTGAGCAAATGTGACAGGGAGGATTTCTGTGAGGCATGAGAGACTGAAGCAGATGCCACCCCATGTTATCTTGCTTCACCCAAGTTTACTTTCAGCGCTGGCACCATCAAGCTGACAGCTTCCTACTTCAAGGACTTGACTGTCACTTCTTCTCTGTTTAGGGCTTTCCCAAACTTATCAGTAGTTTGCTTCTCTGCTTTTAGGTAACCCAGAAGTGTGTGTATGGGTGGGGTGGGATGGGCAGAATTCACCACCCCGGGAGCAACCCTTAGTAATGGAAAAGAAGAGACCTGGATAAATGAACCAATTTCCCACCATTCAGTGGGAATCTTGATACCTTATTGTACTTGATTTCTTACATGGTCCCCATAGGATTCAATACTGGTAGCCTAAAATAGCAAATTGCTCATTAACACCACTTTTCCCCCCTCCCTTTCCCATCATATTCCCCCCCTTGCTCATTTGTGCTTTCCAAATTCTTGCCTCAGGGACTGATTTTGGGAGAGGCCCAAACTAAGGCAGGGAAATTCTATTTTTTAGACACATCAGCTTTATATTCAAAGTGTCCACATGCTGATTGGGAAGGAGTTAAATGTGACTACAAGAATAAAACTTTCTTGGGCTTTCTCTTAAGGGATCTCACAGGGAGATAGTTATTCCTTTGATGAATAACTATGGTAAAATATCTCTCCTAGCCTTTTAAGCATAGAATCCTAATTTTGTGTACCAAGAAGTACTGTACCTGTCAATTTTTTCTTTTTTGATTCTCCTTTACCCTGTATTTCCAGGGAAGACCAAAACCTTTCTTGCTTCTTTATGTATACTAATAATTTCAAGAAAAATATAGGCAATTTTTCTTGAGAATCATTCCATCTTTCTTGAATAGGTACTCTGCCTTTATATAGCCTTTTATGTTTTGATATTCTGGTTTGACTCTTAGAGGGCAAATTTATTACTTCTCTTTCTAAATTCCTGCAGATCATCACCATAGCAGCCTCTAAATAGTTAGCTCCCATCGTATTTTCCTAAGCCTTTATGCTTTTGTTCATGATATTCTGTACCAGGTTCTTTACCACCCTTCCACTCAATGACTTAAAGTCATAAGTTTGAGGCACTTTTGGGGAACTTTCCTTGACCATCAGGCAGTTAAATTCCCTTTTGGCTTCCTGCATATACTTTTATAACAGCAATAATCACATTAATTGAAGTTTTCCATGTAAATGCCCTTGAGATCAGAGACGATCTTATTCATCTTAGTATACACAAGACATAGTAAGTACTCACTGAATATTTGTGGAATGGATTACTATGTGCATTTAAGGAGAAATATTAGTAAAGAATCTGCACAGGCCTAGGATTCTTTAAGCAGAAATTTAATGTTGAACTGAGGTTTAAACATTTTAAGGGGTCTCCATGTTTTAGAAGTAACATCCCACAAATTAGAATGACTTCTTGATCATTTTTTCTTAGTGAATTCACAGAGAAAGAAGACCCTCAAGAGTCTATATAATTCTTGCCCAACTTTCAATAGCATAATTAGACAGGTCATAAGTATGCCTTCCATTTGATTCTTTCATTCTTTGTTTTCTGTGTATGGAATAGCCAAGATAAAGTGTTCAACAGTTTATACAATACCAGTATTTCTGTTATTGCAAATAACAAGAATAATGCATTTAAAAATACTAATAACACAGATTTGCAGCTTGTAAAAGATATTTTAGAATCCTTCAGAAAATTTTCTATGACACAGGCTTATCTAAGTTGCTTTTTATTTGGTTTTGTGAAAAATAAAACAGTTAAGAAGATGAATGAAGCACTGAAATTTATGATGAAAGTACCATATGACATGGGTAGCTGTAGTAAATAATTGTTTTTAAGACTTTTAGGAGTAGTATATGCTTTTAGAAAATGACTAATGTTGGACAACAACAACAAAACAAAATTAAGTGGCAACATAACTAACATTTTATGATTTCTTAAGAAAGTATCCCACATAGATACCTTTTATTATAAAGCTAAAATAACACATTACTTAATTTAATAACTTTTAATGTCTGTCTACTACAAATCAGGTAATGCAATATATATATATTCAATGTGGTAGAATGAGAGAATGAAGATAAAATAACTGCCAAACAATCATTACTCATAGATAATCACTGTTACTAGGATAATCTCTCTCTCTTTCTCTTTCACTCACACACACACACACACACACACACACACACACACACACACACACCCACACCTCAAAACTCCAAAGTAAATAGAGCCCATTTTCTACATATTGCAATCCCTAGAATGCAGCTATTCTTAAAAAAGGGTTTTTCTTTTCTTTTATATATTTTAATTGAACTTATTGGGGTGACATTGATTAATGAAACTATGTAGGCTTCAGGTGTACCATTCTATGATATGTCATCTGTATATTTTATTGTATGTTCACCAACCCAAGTCAAGTCTTCTTCTTTTGTTTAAAGGATAATTTATCCTGACTAATTCACACACACACAAAAAGGTATGCAGCCTCCATTGGGTGGTTACCTGACTAATCATAATTTTTCATTTCCCCTTTTTAAAGAAAACTCCATCTTTTTTCAGCTGTGGAGGAACCATGTGCTGCAGGGAAGGTTGGCCCTCCTTAGTCCTAGAAATGGAACCTAGAAATGGAACCTTGATTAATAAAAGTCAATTACATCACTCCTATTTCCATTGCTAATGTTGGAATTAAGAATGCAAATAAGGCTCAAACATATTGAATGAAGCAAAGACTTTCAGAAAACTTTTGAGAAGGATGCAGTTACTTTTAACAAGGGGCGTGAGGACGGGGCATGCACTCTGCATGGGAGCTCTTGTGTTTCTCTACTCGTGGCTCTTTTATTCCATACAACCTTTTAAGGCATTTGTATAGTGAGTAGCTTTCAGAGATAGAAATAGTTTTGAAGCAAAAGGCAGGCTCATTTACTGTCCAGACTAACAAAGATGATGTCTTGCTCTAGCACAAAATCAAGTAGGTTAGCTCAAAGTCTAGTATAAAAGAGTAAGATTCCCTGATATTAGGGCTCCTTTCCTATAAGACAGTCCAGCAAGCATACAGGCATCACCAGGCCCTTCTCATTGCCCTGTAGGAATTGAGACTTTGGGAAATAGCTCAAACAAATGATGACACAGTGGCGGTTGTTTCTCTTATGAGTAACAAACTGTCTGTCACTCACTCAGAACTTCTCACATCTTCTGCCAAATCCATGATAATGTGACAGGTTAATTTGCTACCCTGCAAAAGAATGTGAAATACAGATCCTATATGGTTTCTGACACTCACTTTCCCAGTTCTGCCCACCGCCCAGTGTCCTGTGGCAGATCACTCGGCGGCCGAGCTATGGCAGCCACGAAATGACCGTGAAGGTGCATGTGTGAGCACAGCAGTCAGAACTGTGCATGGCAGAGCAAAAATATGTGGAAAAACTTGGTTACTGAAGATATTCTCAAGTCTATAATAACAACTTTTGGAATTATTCTACTTCTAGATTCACACATTTCCTCTATTTTTAAAATCACTTGAATCAGGTTGCCTGTTAGTGGTGGCAAGAAAAGTTAACCTAAAGCATCGACAAATGCAAACAGATTGGGAGGCCTGTTTACTGTTATAAATAAAATAACATCCAACAATTATTTAGGACTCACTATAAGCAAGAAGAGTAATAAATATTTTGGGTACATCTTAAAATTGAATCTTTATGCAACAATGCTGCATAGCTGTTACTAATATATCAAAAACAAATTTCTGAACCTTGAGTGGTTAACTAGTAAGCCTAAGATAATTCAGCTAATAAATGACAGAACTGGGATTTAAATTCAGGCCTACCTGGTAACAAAGCCTAGGTTCCTACCCTGATAGAGCATGTCCCAAGTAGTGATAATACCCAACATTTGCGTGGCTTCCTTTGGTCCCGATTCTGGACTATTCATTTAACAATCAGTTCTCCTTACATAAACAAGGGAAGAATTTTGACCAGTTATATAAGTGTCTGTGCAAATGAATGCCAGAAACATTCTGCTTGAAAATGAACTTTTTAATTTGTCCCCAAACAGTAATTTTAAATCAAATATCTGCTTGGGCTTTCAGATCAGAGCTGAAAATTGGATGCTTCCCGGCTGTTGCTGAGAGTGAATTTGCACTGTTTGTTGTGGACTAATTTTGTCAACATCTATTATCCTTATAATTGGGAAAGATGTTTTGTTGTACTGATAGCTAAGCAGAAGAAGGATCAGTATACCTCCTATTAATTCCTTATTCAGTAGTCCTTGTTTTGCTTGAAAATTACTCCAACTTTGACTTCAACCTAAAAACACAGATAGAAACAACCCCCAGGACTGTTGGGCATTAAGCTTTATGTTGTTAGGAACCTGGTTTGTCTAGTTCAAATAAATCACTGTCCCCTAGACTAGTGTCTACCTTCAAGTACTCTCATGAGTAGATCAATTAATGAATAAAATCCAGGGAGATACACACACACACACACACACACACACACACACACACACCTTCACTTTGAATCATAATACTCCCTAGAAATATTGTAACAGTGTTCTCTGAGATTCTGAGTAAAAACAAATTTGCATGAAACAGAACAATTCTTAGAATAGAAGTTGCTTTTTTGAACAATAGTCACTTGCTTTTGGTTGCTCAATATGATCTGTGGGTTATTTTTCTTTTATAATTTAGGTTTGTGACAGATTAGTAAGCTATCTAGTTTCTTTGGGTGGTCAAAGGGGATAGAAATATTCAGTGAAGATTTTGAAGTGTTGGAACATGAACATAAGATTTGAGATTTAAAAAGATGACTAAAATATCCTAAAGTTTTTCGTTCTGTGGCTGTGGTGCCAGGAATGACATCAGAATATAACCTACTTCTCAACTGTAATATAATTTTTAATATAAAAGTTATTTGTTATCACTCACTACCATGGCCCAGAAGTGAGACATAATCCAAATACATTATCCATTGTAATATAACTTTGACGTGTATTTCCCTAGTGCAGTTGTTTTCCCGGGAACCTAGTCCTAATTATTTAACACTTTCCGAGTCAATAAATTATTGGAGGGGAGCAAAAGGCCTGTTGGTGGGTGAAATTTCTCGGAGAAATGAGAGTCCTCTCATAAAGTGAGAAGTTACAACTAGGTATTGTTTAATAACAGCAAGTAATATTTTTAAATTACTGTTTAGAAATGTATTGCCTGATATTAAAATGACTTTATATAAATGCTGTGTCCTCAATTTAAAAGGACATTGGTAACCCCCCTAGGACTGAACAGGCCTTTTCTCTACCTAATTAAATTAAGTGCAGTGTACAGTGCCTCTCTGCAAAGATTAATAGAATGCATTACTTGTCAGTTTAAGTGTTGCCTGTGGCAGTATTTTTTTTTTCTAATTTAATTAAAAGCTGTTCTTTTATGAAGAACATGCTTGCAGCATAATTTCTCTTACGTTTACATTTCTAAAGGCTGTTTGGGAGAAAGTGGAGAGTAAAAAGGAAGAGGAAAAAAGAAAAAGAAAAAGAAAGGAGCAGGGTAGGTACCCAAGAAGAAGTTAACTTTATGCCCTGGTTTTGGGAAACATTTTCATTCAAAAATGAAAATGAGGGGATATAAACCAGGAGACCAGGGAGGTAACAGCTTTCATTGTTGTGTGTTAGACTGTATCTCTAGCTTATGCCCAGTCAGCATGATTGATAAAAATACTGAGCATCTGTCAAACAGGTAATTGCACTACAAACTCTCATGTAGTGAAGCATTTGTTGTGCTGTTGGGTCCTTGAAGGTGTGTGATTAGCTATGGAGGCTGAGGTAAGTTTTACAGTCTGTTCCCGCATGTAAAGCTCAATACGAGTCAGGAGCACCATATTGAAAAACCACTCGGTGCTCTGGTGCAGGCAAACAAAGTTCATTCAGTAACATCTTGACGATAGGGAAGGACCAAGAAAGCCAACTCAAGAATGTTCTGCCAATATTAATGGTTTCCTAATCAAGATTAAACAACATTTAATCCATCAAACTCTTCCTGTTTTTATCATAAACCTAGAATATCTATTTGTCTTACCAAATATTTATCATCTTAGTATGAGAAGTCTATATTTTCTCAGTTTAATCAAATTGGAGAGAATAAAATATAGTACAGAAAAAGAAACTTTATTTTTTAGTGGTTATATACGTGACTTTATTGCTGCATTAGAAATGAAAATAAACTGTGAGAAGCTGCAAAACCACACCACTTCATGGATTGTAGAGCAAGAGAGGTATCCATTGTAGATGGTTACAAGTGACTTATTCTGTAGGGAAGGCAAGGCCTACACATGCAAAGGTCATCACCACTGACACTGTCCACAGCATCTGCCAGCTGGAATTTATGCACCAATGGAAAGCTTAAAACTGTCGTTAAGGCAACATTGGTTACCCCTGACTCCTTAGCCAGGAAGTACGAGTGAGAAGACATCAGGGGATGCCCCAAATCTGTATGACACAGAAGTTTACAAAAAACAAGCCCCGAACCAAGACACCCTGGCAATGCTGGCATTTGCCCTTGGGAAAAGATCTTCATGTTATGATGTTAGAACACACTCTTTGTCTTGCTGCAGAGTTTCCTTTGAGGGGAGAATAACTTTTCTTTGGTGTTAGTTTTCATCAGTGCTGACCTGTCAAACTTCTCCACTTCAGACAAGTCTGGCTTATTACTCATCTTGGCTGAAGGCTGGAAGACCTGAGAAAGGTACACTTCTAGGGGCGGGGGTGGGGGAGAGGCAAGAACTCTGCACACTGGCTGATGTCAGCCTCCCCATGCAGAACCCTGCAGGTTTGAAAAAAGAAATGTTTTGGTAAAGAAAATATCTATAAAAATTAGAGAAGTAGGGGAAATGAATGGCAAATATGAAAAGGTGCTCATTGGGAAGTGCAGATTAGAATAACAATGAAATACTACTATAAACCTATTAGAATCACTGAAATCCAAAACACTGAAAACCACAAGTGCTGGCAAGGATGTGGATCAACAAAAACTCTTATTCATTGCAGGTGGAAATGCAAAATGGTACAGCCATTTGGGAGGTACTCTTTTTATTTTCTAACAAAACTAAACATACTCTTGCCATATGATCTATCAATTATGCTCCATGGAATTGACCCAAGGGAGTTAGTTGAAAACTTATGTCTACAAAAAAACCTGCATAAGAATGTTTATAGTAGCTTTTCCCATAGTTTCCAAAACTTGGGAGCAACTAGAATGTTCTTCAGTAGGTAAATAGAGAAACTGTGGTACATCCAGACAATGGAATATTATTCAGTGCTAAAAATAAAAGCCATCAAGCTACAGAAAGATGTGGAGAAACTTTAAATACATATTTCTAAATGAAGAAAGCCAGCCTGAAATGGCTGTATACTGCATAATCTCAACAATAGGACATCATGGAAATGCAAAATTATGGATGTGGTAAAAGTACCAGTCATCACCAGAGGTTGGGAGAGAGACATGAATAGACAGAGCACAGAGGATTTTTAAGGCAGTGGAACTATTCTGTAGTACACTATAATGGTCCATACACATCATTATATATTTGTCAAAATCCATTGAATATACAAAGCCAAGACTTAACTTTAATGTAACTGTGAACTTTGGATGACAATGATGTGTCAGTGGAGGTTAGTTGGTTGTCACAAACGTACCGCTCCTGCAGAATATTGACAGTGAGGGAAACTGTGCACTAGTGGGGCACGTGGCAAATCTCTGCAACCTTGTGCTCAGGGAACCTGAAACTGCTCTAAAAACAAAGCCCGCCAAAAAATCAATATAACACACCGTATCAACAGGATAAAGAAGAAAAAAATGACTTATCAGTTGATGCAGAAAAAGCATTTAGCGAAGTCCAACACCCAATAAGGATAAAAAACTCTCAGGTATTGTGAGTAATTACTTTAACTTGAAAAGTAAACCTGGAAAAAAAAAAACCCGACAGCTAACATCATGTTTATTGACAAGAAACTGAACATTTTCCCTCTAAGACTGGGAATAAAGCAAGAATATTTTCTCTCACTATTCTATTTAACATTGTACAGGAAATCTTAGGTAGTCAATTTAAAAAAAAGGAATTGCAATGCACACAGATTGGGAACAAAACTCTATTTGTAGAAGACATGGTTGTCTATGTAAAAAAATTCCAAAGAATAAATTAAAATAACTCCTGGAAATAACTATACTAAGTATAGCAAGGTTATAGATATAAAATGAATATTCAAAAATCAATTGCTTTTCTATATACCAATAATAAACAATTGGACTTGGTAACTTAAAAATGGTATATATTTATAAATAATATATTGTAAATGGTAAATTATATATAAATGGTATATAATTATATTTATAAAGCATTTACAATGTTACCAAAAATAAAATACTAGGTATAAATCTAATGAAATATATTCTAGATATATATGCAGAAAACTGAAATTTCAACATGAATTAAAGATCTAAATAAATGGAGAGATATTTTGTTTTTATAATTGAAATACTCAGTGTGGCTAAGATGTTAATTCTTCCCATTTGATCTGTGAAGTTAATGAAATCCAATCAAAATCCCAGCCAGCTATTTTGTGATTTCTGAAATATATATGAAAAGGCAAAAGACCTAGAAAACCCATACAATACTAAAGGAAAGAGCAAAGTTTAAGGACTCACACTACCCAATGTCAAGAGTTAGCTTTACTATAAAGCTACAGTAAATAAGACAGCATAGTATTGGTGAAAAAATAGACTAACATAGAGTGTTCAGAAATAGAGTCACACACAATAGTTATCTGGTATTTCACAAAGAAGCAAAAGTAATTCAATGAAGAAACGAGGCTTCTCAGTTAATATTGCATAAATGATTGTGTGTCCATATGCAAAAAGATGAATTTATCTGCAGACCTTATATTTTCACAGATATAACTCAAAAATGGATCACAGAGCTCAACATAACAAGCAAAACTATAAAACGTTGAAAAGAAAACAAATCTACGTGACCTAGTATTTATTGATGATTTTTTTAGGTATAAATCACAATCCATGAAAGAAAAAGATTGCTACCATGACAAATATTCCAGACTAACCTAAAATGTTAATAAAAGTGGAAAATGGATATGGTGCATATGGGAACTCTCAGTCCTAATTTTATAATTTTTCAGTAAATCTAAAGCTGTTATAAAATCAAAAGGTTATGATTCAAAACAAAGTTTAAAAAGTAGAAAGGCAATGTTGTTTAAAGATTTAGAGAAAACGTTTGACAAATACAACCTCTGTAGTGGTTACAGCTAAATACATTTTCTACCATTTGGTAGTCAGAAACCTGCTCTCTGGGAAGATGAAAAGGGTGAGAAGAAGAGAGAAAGAAAAAAAGGTTTAGCAACCTGGTTATTCTAATCCCGTTCCTTGGGCCAGCTTCTGGTTCAGGGGCGGAGGGGAGTAACAGATGTGCTGCTTGGACGTCTTCCAGTTTTGAGGAGAGTGTGGCGGGGAACACGGATTCCAGGATGCAGGTCCTTGGGCCTGCCAAAAACATCCCCTGGGGACAGTCTGAAAATGAGGCAATCATTTCAGCACACCACAGAAGGGGGCAATATCAGATGAAGGAAAGCTATTGCAGTGTTCCAACCCAAGGAATAAAGGATTTACCTTTTGGAGGCTAGAGTAATCACAGATAAATCCCATCTTTTCTTTAGTTAGGTCATAATATTGGTCATCTGTTTACTGTATATATTTTGAACTTCATAGGTCCTGTAAATTAGTATGGATCATTAAGAGAGTCAGAGCTACAGATAATGGTATTTGAATTTAAAAAGTGTTATTTTCTTTTTCTGAGATTAAAAAAGAGCACCTACCAAAAAATGTTCATCTGTTTTCCTTTTTTTAAAAAAAAATGGATGCTAAATTTCTCCCTATGTTACAGTTTTATAATAACAGCATTACATTCTGTTTGGTTCTATAGTTGTCTGCAGTAACAATTTTTTAAAAATTACTTTATTGTTACTCAACTACAGTTGTCTGCATCCCTCCCCCACCATTCCCCCCCACCTCAGCCAAACCCACCTCTCTCCCTTGCTTGCACCCTCCCCCTTGGTTTTGTCCATGTGTCCTTTATAGTAGTTGTCTTCCATAACAATTTAGGACAGGAAGATTAAGTCGGGTGACTTCACAGCAATAAAGGCCACCGTGTGGAAGGTCAGCTCCCTGCGTGCTTCTTGTTTCTCAATACAAGGCCCTTCTAGCACCAGGAATATTGCTGTTGGGAGAGCTGGACACAGTCGTCAGAGAAAAACTACTGCCCTCCTGTTGTTGGATGTGGTCTTAGGCATAGAATTTGGGTAGCTTTTGTTAAAATGGCTATGGGAGGCATATTGCTTCCCATGATTTATGTACTGGGAGTTTTTGTTCTGTCTTAAGGAAATATTAAAAAAAATAGCCATAAAGTGTATCACTTTCTTAAAAGTTTGGGGAGCCCCAAAATATACTAACAAAATATACATTTTCTTTAACTTAAGAAATTTACTTTAGGTTCTGAAATTAATTAAAGTTACTTTCTTAACATTAGCAGAGTCATTTCCGAAAGGCCTTTATGTTTCACCAGTTGAATCAAGCTGACTGGGGTCTTGCTGCTTCTAGAAAGCTTGACTCTTGCAAAAGTGCAATTCTTAAGAAAAGTACCAGAATGCATTTATTGACTGTTCTCTATGTGATTAACACTTTAAAAGTGCTCTTTTGCTTAGTTCTCACTAAAGCTTTGTGAATTGTCTTAGTTACAATTTAAAAATGACAAAACTGAGGCCAAGAGTAATTGGCATGGTCTCAGCATCACAAAACCAGAAATAAGTAAGGTAATTAAAACATACACATATTTATATGTCAAATATATATATGAAAACAGGCCAATTTAACTTTCTAATTTAGCCCAATTTACAAATGTTTATACATGGAAAATCTAAATTCCTTACATACATGAGTGCTGCCTTATTTGTTACTATGCCCCTTAGCCCAGTGCCTAGAAAATAGCAGATACTCAATTATTGTCATTGACTGACTACAGGTAAAATGCTTGGAAATCGAGTTTCTCATGGACTAACATTATTTTCCTGATGTTCAACCAGAAAAGGCAGTTGTATTAAAATTTGCTAGTGGCTCAGCATTTTAAGACATGTATCACATGACCTGTCTCTCAATTTAGACATGGCTTTCAAGGAAAAAATACAAATATATTTAGGATTTGATTCTGTCTGTACTTACTTTGTGTTACTTTTGTCACATGAGTTTGATGTTGTCCAAACTGAGGAGCTGGATCAGCTGCCCAGAGTGCAGCCATGTTAATGAAGTATATTTTCAAAGTCAGGTGTTGTAATATGTGTGTGTGTGTGTGTGTGTGTGTGTGTGTGTGTGTGTGTGCGTGTTTTGTTCTATCTCCACTTCTTTTTCTCTTTTGTTGAAGGTGTGTTTTATTTTGTTTGTTTACTTTGTACATGGCTGAGAGTACTTTAAGAATCTGCAAAATTAATTATAAACCCTTTATTGTAGAAGCTATGAAAACTTTCTTCTTCTTCATTCTTCCTCTACCTTTCCAGCAAGTAGGATAACTGCAAAATGACATTCCAAAACACTTTCAAGGAAATTTTTCATCCAGAAGTAGGAGACTAAAAATTTCTCAATTTGAAAGAACCGATATGAACGAATGATCTAGGTTATCAGAAAGAACTGGAAGTACAATGTGTAGTACTTGGAGATGCATCACGTGCTGGGGCTATAAAGATGAGCAACTTGGGACTTTCTGTAGTGAATGAGTTTTGTTTTATTGTGATGTGACAAGTTAAAGCAATTTAAGGATGTGTGAACCTCAATTCAGTTCTGCCTTCTAGAAATCCTGTGTTTTTCTTTCTCAAAAATACATACTGCCACAGTTTGTGAGGGAACCTAGCACAACAGTTACGCATTGCATAGTGCCTTGTTTATGCTATACAGCTAAAGGAAAAAAGGTTAGAAATAGTTCTGTTCTGCTTTGGTCACCAGCCAGCAAGGGGATTTGGACAAGTCATTTCACCTCACTGAATCTCAGGTTTCTCAGGGTAAATTAATAGTTTGTTTCACAATGACATTTAACATTGCTTCTGCGCGTGATCCAGGTCTGCATTAAAATATATAATTAATGCACATAATGTATGAGATATACATGTAATAAGGAAAATAATCTACTTATATTTCAACTCAGCTAATTTTCTTTACAATTGTGTTTTACACCATCCATATGTCTCTCTGTGTTCTACCAGGTACTGTGGTATATAACCCACAGTACCAGAATGGGATTTGATTGTCAGCATTACTACTGCCAAGGTCAATGACTTTATATTACATTATTCTCTGGACCTCATGCTACCTATCTGAAGAATAATGATAAAAATAAGGGTGTTTTATAACACTAATTGTATTTTCTTCTTAATGTTCTGAACATATTTTTAGTCTTTCTAATACAGACCTACTTTAGTACATAGACATTTTGGCCACAGGAATTATCATATTTCTACACAAAGAAAAAATTAATGTTGTACTGGAGGTAACTATTGGTACCCAAATGTTTCACACAATATTCAATATATTTTATTCTCTGTAACCTTCTTCCTCTTTCTTTCCTTTCTCAAATGAGTTAGCTTCTCTAATATATATGCAATTCTATATTGCTAATTTGCATAATAAATATCTATATAAATAAAAAAGTTTAAAAAATGAAAAATAAAAAAACAAATAAAATAGACATCAGCAGAAAGATACTACTTTTCCTGTACTTCAAAACCATAATCTGAAGTTGTGCTGTGCACAACTTAGTCTTCACTTCTGACTGAAGTCTCCTCAGTGCTACTAGTATGCCTTTTGTAGTCCTCAAGATGTATAATGATGTACCTATTTTTAAAATGTCAGCACTGATTAAATTGTAAGATATTATTCAATACTGACTATAACTGGACCCAAGATGTTTCTCTCCTCTCTTCTGTCCAGGCGGCGTTTGTGTAGTTTGGCATAGGAGCAAGAGAGAGTTGAAGCTATAAGGAATGATTCTGAAGAGGCTGGTTGACATCTACTTTTCACACCACACAAAAGGCTCTTGTCTTTTCGTAGAGGTTGCGGTATCTTATGCCCAGGGACATTTGAGTATCCTGTTGTGGCCTGGCATTAAAACAAATTTATTGATGTTGTTCTGTGGGACTACTGGCTGGCCTTTTGTTTATTATTGTTATATTTTATTTGTATAGATAGCCTGCCATGCTATGTGCTATAAATAGTGATGTTTTTATTGTTAGTACCGTACACTTAATAAAGCTGCGGTTTTCCTGGCAATTAATTGTGCTGACAATCAATGCAGGACTGCAG
The DNA here is from genome assembly GCF_019186645.2 of Phyllostomus hastatus. Classification (NCBI taxonomy): domain Eukaryota; kingdom Metazoa; phylum Chordata; class Mammalia; order Chiroptera; family Phyllostomidae; genus Phyllostomus; species Phyllostomus hastatus. The sequence goes on along the minus strand of NW_025333583.1, from coordinate 14,530,763 downwards.
GCAGCGTGTTTATGTGCTGAGCTTTTGATGAGGAAAGCCCTGAGAAGTGAGGCTGTCAAAATTAAATACACCGCTCAGACATAAAGGCTGCATTCTGTTCTTGGTTTCACCAAATGATAGTTGATTACAGGCTCAGCCTAGACCTGGTTTTGCTTATAAAGTACAGATTATTATAAGCAATAAGGTTAAGCTATAATAAGGTTAGGCAATAAGGTTAAGCAATAAAGTTAGGCATTTATTTAGGACAAAATAGCATGATAAAGGTACTCATTTATGCTTTTTCCTGGAGTATAGTTTATGTTTGACAAAATTTCCATCCTTTGAAGTTCCCTAGCAGTTTTTGGCTTTCCACCAAACTTTAAGAAACTACACGTATATTTTTGGGGGGTAGATACTACCAATTTACTCAAATAATTTCCCTGGATTATATATGGCCAATGACTGCATTTTTCTCTTCTTTTTTTCCCCCTTCTTCCATATACTGAACATATGCTTCTATGACATTTGACTTTATGCCCCCACTTGTTGGATCTTTAATCGTTGTCCTGTGACAATGACAGTGACAGACCAAAGGTGTTTGATGATTGAAACAGGAAAAAAAGCTATATTCAACAGATAACTTTGAGCAACCTCTGCTTTGTTATCTAGTCAAATCTATTTAAAAATGTGAACATGAACTATTATATTAACAATTCTCACACTATCCAGAAGCTCTTATTGTTGCTTTCCACAAAGTATCATTTAGATAATAGTAGAACTGACAGTCTTTGCTTCTTCACACTTTATGATAAATAAAATTGTAAAATTTAATCCACACTTAATTTCTATAATTTTGTTTATGAAACTTGGATTTAATTCACATGGATCATTTGTAACATATAAATCCATATTTTCAATAATAGAAATAATGTTGAGATTCTTTTTTTCTTTTTGTTATAGTTATTACAAACTTTCATACAATCATCTAAGACTTACAAGAGGTTATTTATATGGATGGCCTAATGAGTTGTTCATGATATATGTTTTTCAGAATAGGAAGTAAATAGGTATTTGGTTCACAACTGATTTAACAAACAAATAAATAATACTCTCATAAAACCTATTGGTTTATACAGTTTTATAATATTTTCTTTATAGAATTTTATATGACAATTAAAACTAACAGATATGTAACTTCTGTTTCTTCATTTAGGGATGTTGAGGATTGGAAAGGACATTGGTCCCAACCATACAATAAAAAATAAACCCCAAAACATGAATTTCATGACTTTTCTTAAATCCATAACGTGTTGAAATCACAAGGCAATTAAATGGCTCAAACTATAAGGAGAGACAAGCACCTGCAGGGCCAGGTAAAGCATAACTTCTTGTTTTACTGGGCAGGATGCTGCCAGGTATTGGTAAGCAGAGGTGAGCCACGATGATTGGCAAGTTGATGGAGGGCAAACTTATATTGAAAGATAGCTACAAAAAAAAATGTTCACATTCTTCTGCAGGCTTTTCCTGTATGAAATCCATTAAGTGATCATAAAGAAATAATAAAGAAATAAACAAAGAAAAATGAAAAGGAAGTGTCTTGAGAAAGTTTTCCTTATAGTTTAAACCCGAGAGAGGTACAACTATGAGAAAGACACAGAACTCTCCTGGGATACTTGCATCTTGATTGCCCCTAGGAGATAAAATTATTTATCTGTGTAGAAAGTGATAAACAAATATTCTTGTCCTAAGAGCACTAGAGAAAATCAGTTGCAATTTTTTAAAAAAATAAAAAGGAACATAGGGAAAAACTCTTCATTATTCCCATTATTGGAAGAGGGATAGGAATGTTTGGTAGGCCAACAGAGGGAAGAATCACATAGAAAATTAAACCCACAAGACTCATAGGACGTGTTGTGTGCCTGAGATTTTATCAGATCTACAGAGAATGTCCTCCCAGTCCCCACTGTTGGGGTAATATCAAGTGACAAGTAACTTAGATAAAACCAACCTTCCCCGAGGCATAGACCAAAGGATAAAGTTGAGTGTGAAACAGATTAAAAAAAAAACACAAATGAAAACAAAACAAAAAACAAACAAAAAGAAGTCACTAGGCCAAACAAAAGTATTGCTAAAAAAAGGTGAAGTCTGTAACTTGCTGAAGGTAAGCACAGACAGAACGAACTGTAAAGGCTGCCTATTTCCTAATGAGTTTAACCAAAATCCCTGCGTTAAAGGCCTATTTGAAAAAGGGAGCCCATTTCTCAGAAAAAAAATATTCTTACCTCAGTCTTTATTTTCTTACACAGATGTCTAGCTGTTAATAAAAAACTATGTATATGAAACCCACAATATGGCAATAAAGAAACAACACAATTCAAGAGACAGAACAGTCATCAGAACTAGATTCAGATAAGAAAAATATTGGAACTGTCTGAAAAGGCATAGAATGTAACTATGATTCACTATGATTAATATGGCAAAGTCCCTAAAGCTTATGGTGATATATAAGCAAGATCAGCAGAGAGATAAAGAGTATAAGAAAAAATGGAAATGCTAGAAATGAGAAATGTAGCAACAGTGATGAAATATGCCTTTGAAGATCTCATCAAAGACTCAACACAGATGAAAAAATAGTCAGTGAATAGGAAGACAAGTCTAGAGAAATGATTAACTGAAACACCACAAGAGAAGAGAATAAGGGAAAAAACCCAACAACAGAGCATCCAAGAACTCTGGAACAATGTACTTGATTTAAAGTATGTGAAAGTAGAATTTCAGAATGTTATAAGAGAATGGGAGAGAGAAAATACTTGAAGAACCACTGGTTGAGAATTTCCCAAGATTAAGAATAAAGCACAAATCATCAGGAATAAAGAGGATATTACATAGAGACAAAGGGGTCAATTATTCAAAAATATATCATAGCCCTTAATGAATATGCACCTCATAGAAAATATTACAAATTCATGAAGTAAAATATGAGAAAGTTAAAATTATAAATAAATGAATCCACATTTTGTATTGAGGATTTAAATACCTTTCCTTAGTTATTTGATAGAACAAATAGAAAGTCAGTAAGATTATAGATGACCTTAGCAACAAGACAACTAAATTGACTTCACCAATGAGCAACAGAGTACACATTATTTTCAAGTACACCTGGAAAATTCACCAAAACAGACGATATGCTGGCCTAAAACAATCTTTATCAAGTTAAAAATATCTGCCTTGCTCATTAATATATTTATAGAAACATATACTCTATACTATTTTTCAGCCACGGAATAAATATTTGTTAGCAGATGTATCCATATAGAACATAAGGACTTAAGTTATAATAGACTTGCCATGTGAAAAGTTCTGGTTCTTGAACTAAAAATGAAAGATTAAGCATAATCTCTAAATAAGCAAGGAATAAGAAACAAAATACATACAGAGAAAAATAATGTGGGAGATAACATAAACAATAATATAGAGGGAACTATAATTGTCATCAGATATTATATTTTGTATACATACTTCCAGTTGAGATGGAGGCACAGGTAGATACACTTAACCTCCTTGCACAATCATAAGAAGGATCACAACTAACCTCAAAACAAATAATACCCAGCACTGCCAGAAAATTGAACTGTATGGAAGTCCATAACCAAGGGTTGGAAGAAATCATTTTCATTCAGACAGGTAGGAAAGGCAGAGCTGGGGAGCTGGGGTGGAGAGGACAAGGTGTGGTGGTATCAAGGCAGGGGTGGTGAGGCAGCCAGTAGAATAAGTGGTCCCATATTCATGTGTGGTGGATAAAATCAGGAGAGATACCTTGGGAGCAAGCAATCCCATCCCCAGGATGGGGCATAGGTAGAATGTTCCAGTCAAGGACTATGAAGCCCAGGATTCCAGAGCTGGGTAAAGTCTTACAAGTTTTGGCTGTAAAAACCAGTGTGGGCTGGGGCGGTGAAGAAACTGCCAGTTTCTTAGAAGAAGCCCTTTAAAGGACCCACATGGTCCTAGAACTAACACAAACCTACCCACTCTGGGAACCACCACTGGGACAGCAGATGGAGGTGTACCAGTCACATACAGGAAGGGAGTGAAGTGACTGGAAATGGGGCCAGTGCCAAGCAATCCTCACTGGCACTGTCCCTCTCCAACCCTTCCATCACATACAGAGCTGCAAACTTGTGAAGTGGATTGCTCTGTCCTCTTGCATACCTAAGGTTCAGCCCCATACAACTTAACAGGTGTGCTAAGACAGGGAGTCAAAGCAGCTCTGCCTAACACACAGAAACAAACACAGGGAGGCTGACAAATCAAAGAGACAAAAATATATGGTCCAAATGAAAGAACAGAACAAAACCCCAGAAAAAGAACTAAGCAAAACAAAGCCAACCTATCAGAGGCAGAGTTCAAAACTTTGTTGATAAGGATGCTCAGAGAACTCCCTGAATAGGGCAAAAGCATAAGGGAAAAAATGAAAACTACAATAAGTGAAATAAAGAACAAGCTACAGGGAACCAAAAGGGAAGGAGGGAAGTCGAGGTTCAAATAAAAAATTTGGAACATAAGGAAGAAATAAACAATCACCCAGAACAGAAGGAAGAAGTGAGAATTCAGAAAAATGAGGAGAGAATAAGAAGACTCTAGGACATCTCCAAAAGTGCTAACATCTGAATCATAGGGATGCCAGAAGGAGAAGAGGAAGAGCAAGAAACTGAAAACTTATTTGAAAAAATAATGAAAGAAAACTTCCCTAATTTGGAAAAGGAAATAGACATATAAGTCCAAGAAGCAGAGAGTCTTAAACAAGTTGGACCCAAAGAAGAACACACCAAGACAAATCATAGTTAAAATACCTAAGGTTAAAGAGAGAATCTTAAAAGCAGCAAGTGAAAAGCAGAGTTACCTACAAAGGCATGTGTAGAAGACTATCAGCTGATTTCTCAAAAGAAACTTTGTAGGCAAGAAGGAACTGGCAAGAATTATTCAAAGTATTGAAAAGCAAGGACCTATGACCAAGATTACTCTATCCAGCAAAGCTATCATTTAGAATGGAAGGGCAGATAAAGTGCTTCCCAGACAAGGCAGAGCTAAAGGAGTTCATCATCACCAAGCTCTATTACAAGAAATGTTAACGGGACTTATTTAAGAAAAAGAAGATCGAAACTATGAACATTAAAATGACAACAAACTCACAACTATCAACAACTGAATTTAAAACAAAAACAAGCTAAGCAAACAACTAGAACAGGAACAGAATCATGGATATGGAGATCATTTGGAGGGTTATCAGCAAGGCGGGGAAAGAGGGAGAATGGGGAAAAAGGTACAGGGATTAAGAAGCATAAATGGTAGGTACAAAATAGATAGGGGGAGGTTAAGAAATGTACAGAAAATGGAGAACCCAAAGAACTTATATACATGACCCATGATCATGAACTAAGTTGGGGGGATACTGGAGGGAAGGGGAGCTGGCAGGAGAGAGGCAATAGGGGAAAATTGAGACAACTGTAATTGCATAATCAATAAAGTATACTTAAAAATAAATCAGATCATGCAGTAAAAAATATATTTTGTGTTAATTGCAACAGAACAAGGTACCTTGGTCCCTACCTCGTTGGAAATATCTATCCCACTTGGACCATGCTTTCTTTTAAACATGCTGGTGGTATTAGTGTTTGGAAGATAACAGAGGGGCTACAATCATCTGCCATGTCAATTTTTTTTTTTAAAAAACTACTTTTTTTTTAGTATTTTATTTATTTATTTTTAGGGAGAGAAGGGAGGAAGTGGGAGAGAGAGAGAGAGAGATCAATGTGCGGTTGCTGGGAGCTATGGCCTGCAACCCAGGCATGTACCCTGGCTGGGAATCGAATCAATTTTTTTTTCTAAGAATGATTTCAGCAGGATGTATCAGGTCTTTCTAAATTTATGGTAAACAAATGTAATGTAGGAGCCACACTCACATGTCAGAATGGATATTATTTAGTAGGTTCCCCAGCTATGTTACTAGGTGAAGTTTGAAGTTGATATAGCACAATAATAAGTAGTACCTGGTCTTCCATGAGGTAACTTGTACCACACCCATAGTTAAGGATTATCCAGCACTATGAAGCCAACATGTGTCTCAGTGTGGAGGAGGAGACTTTTAAGATGCTGTGTGGCTTGGTGGTACAGATATAGATAGGTGTTGCACTGGTGGCTGTTGTTTCCTTCTTGTGTTTTATGCCAGTTATGAGCAAAACCTAGTGTCTGTTATAATGTGAATGAATTCACATTTGATAATCCATCTTTTGTAATAGCATAAAATTCTTTTAAATTTAAATGATAAAATTTGACTCATAGAAGAATATCATAGTAAAAATACTTACAAATCTGTCAAATAACTACTTTTAAAATTAACATTTTAATTTAATTTTTTGAATGAATTTACCAAAAGAATGTTCAAGTTATAGATAATTTTCATCCTATTGTAGCTGTTCTGAAGCATAGAAAAAAATGGAAATTTCAGCATTTCTGTTACAAAGTTATAATTATTCTGGAATAAAACTGTGACACAGAGTGTATCAAGAGACAACTATCAAAAATAAACACAGGTATCCTAAATAAAATTCTGAAAAGAAAATCACCAATAACCATTTATAAAATATAATGGGGAAATATGTCATTCTTAATAGACACAAAACTGCAAATATACAGGAGAAAACTGGATGAGATATAGGTAGGACATGTGTAAGAAATATTCAAAATTTCCTGCCCTGGCTGGTATAGCTCAGTGGATTGAGTGCGGGTTGCAAACCAAAGGGTCGCCAGTGGCTTCCCAGTCAGGGCACATGCCTGGGTTGCAGGCTAGGTCCCCAGTGGGGGCCACATGAGAGGGGACCACACATTGCTGTTTCTCCCTCCCTTCCCCTCTCTCTAAAAAAAAAAATAAAATAAAATCTTTAAAATTTTTTTCTGAATAACATAAAATAGTTGAATAAATGCACTGCATATTAAAACTGAGAAGTAGAAAATTATTTACCTTTCTCTAAAAACTATATTCAAGCAATATGATTCTAATCAAAATACCAGCAGGATTTTAGGGGTTACTAAACAACATGAAGCATAGCATTATCTAACAGCACAAGTAAGAAAAAACAGCAAGGGAACTCATGCAAGTAAAGAATAATGAAGTCAGGGAAGGGGGGAGGGAAAGGAGCAATTATTCTGCCAGGTATTAAATGAGAGTAAAGTTTTCTAGAATAAAGAGAGCATGAGAAAGCTGGTGTGAGAAGAGGGAGGTCATGGAAACAAAATAGAAAGTCAGGAAGGAGACTAATTACATATATTGTAAGTATTTATGATCTGCTAGTCCTATTATTTCACATAAATGAGAACAAAGAATATTTATAATGTTAAATGATGCTGAGATAATTGGTTAACTTTTGGGAAATATTTTTTTTAAAAAGTTCTTTACTTCTCACAACAAAATTATCTTCAGATACATTAATGTTACAAGTTCTAAACTATAAATTTAATTGTTGCGCATGGGTCACCGGCCAGCAGTGACCACGGAACGCTGTGGATGGCTCGACGATAAACACGCGAGAAAAAACATGCACAGAGACAAACTAGTTTCTGTGGAGAAGTAGGGACGAAATGGCCACCCCTTCTAGTGAGGAGCGCGCTGATTTACCGTCCATACCTGCTTTTATTGGGCTCATGCTGCATAATAATTCAGGTAAAGTACAGTACTCATTAGGGGGAAGTAAGGAACTATAGAAAACAAAGAACTCTGCCGGTCTATTGAGTTGGGGGGTCAAAGAGCTGTAAGGCTGAGGAACAAACTAGCTTCCTCCTAAGACCCTTCTCATTCAACTGAGAGCATTCCAAACAAAGAAGGTTTCACAGTAATTTACATGTTCTTTCTTAGGCCTGATCACCCCAGGAAATCCGCACTTCCCAGTACCGAGCTGTACTACCCTGTCATTGTTTCAGGCTTAGGTGGAGCACGGGAACTAAGGCCACCGAGAGATAAGGAGATTTTCTTCCCAGACGCTGAGAACTCGGACTTTGTCAAAGCCGAGGAGTGAGGGTCTATCACCCCCTTTTGCTGCAGCCCCCCAAGTCCTTCTTTTGGGGGGCCTCCCAAAAGTGATCGTGCCTGGCTTGGGTTGTTCCCCCGTGGGGGAATCTTACCCGTCTTTGGCTAACTGACCAAGCTTTTTGGGGTTCAGCAGCAGAAGCAGCATTCCTGCCAGGAAGATAAGCTTTTGTCTCCTTGCCGGCTCACGGTTCCAAGGGCGTTCCCTTAGCCTTAGCTAGGCGGGGGTTTCAGCCTCTGATACCAGTCAGGGCGGTTCCCAACATATCCCCCTTTTTTAGTTTTTAAAATCAATTGTGGTTGTTAAGCCTGTGAAACCTACTTTTGCTGTTTTCGAATGCAAATCAGAAGAAAAGCAACATCTACATACATCATAAGACAATAATAGAAATATAAAGCAGAAACTAAATTCTATGGATTGTGAATACCTAAATTTCTAAATTCAGTGCAAGAAAACATATTAAGGGAAAAACAAAAGTAATAGGTCTGATTACATTTCAATCTTTGTGAGAAATTACATAGATATCAGGAAAGGCAAATCACATGGCAGTTTGAGCATAATGCAAGCCTGACTTCTTACGAGAGCATTTCTTAACAGGTGCAGTTCTGCACACCGACTCATCACCCACTTTCTTACATGGGTGTTGAGTTTTAATTTTACGCCTGCCAGAGTGGTTTCTCATACCTTCTCCCTTGTTTTCAGTTAGGACTGCTAAGGGTTCCATAAAGGTGGCTACTTGCTGGTCTCTGATACGACCCTGGGAAAACAATTTGCAAATACACCGAAGTACACAAATCAATATCACAATCAGTAAACAACCAGCAGCTCCAAAAACCCAAATTCTCAAATTAATTCCATCAAACAATGTTTTAGGATTTAGCCAATTAATATTTTCATTAAGGGCTCGAAAAATGTCCTGTTTGGTTAAACGTTGAATGTCCTGCAGCTGATGATGTAACTCCAACTGCAATTTATCAATTTGTCCTTTTAAGTTAGTGGAGAAAGCTCCCCTCAAGCGATGTTGTATATCAGTCCAAATATGTTGGCTGGAATTCCACTGTAGCGGTGTGACACACAGTCTGGAGAAACCAGGGTCACAGGTTAGGTGTTGACGAGTCACGAGAGCGTCCTGGCGTTCGCCAATCCAGTCCAGTGCTGATTCAACTGCAGAGAGGCGGGTCAGGATCTCCTGATCTATTTGAGCCTGTTGGACTAATTCTAAAGTAGCATTGATTAAACCATAAGTGCAACCAGGTGTTAACAAAATGTCGGACTCATAAGGAGAGCAGTGCATTGTTAAATGCTATAATGCCATATGGATTCATTCAGTTTTTGGTCATATTCTGGAGATGACAGATTTGGAAAGAGTTGGAAGGCACAATTAAATCATAACCACTATTAACGACCGGTCTTGTTAGATTTATGCAAAGAAACCTTATGTCATCATTCACTCCTTTAGAATGCCAAATTCTGGAGGGATCAGGTAGGGAGAGAAATATAAAGTGTGAAGGAAAATCCTTTTCCTTCTGATATCTACCAGGCTTCTTAAAACTTTCACTTCCACAGACCTTCTGCAACATTCACAAACTCTCTATTCTTTTTCATACACTTTCTTATATCCACCAAGATTGTATCTTCATTCCCTGTACCTTCCATTACTAACACACACCACATAATTCTTTCTTAAAACATTTACTTCCACAGACTTTCCGCAACATTCACAAACCTTCTAATCTTTCTTTCATACTCCTTCTGATATTCACCAAGATTGCATTTCCATGCCTTATACCTTCAATTATTAACTAACATCACATAACTTCTTTCCTAAAACTTTTACTTTTCCATTTATCTTTACAGTTTCCCATTTACATTCCTACAGTGTGAAGTTTCAACCTTCCCTGGAATCCTCAATTTCTTTTTCAGAGCAGATACAGAGCAAAATCCATCCTTCTCTGTGGGGGTGAAGGTGGGGCCTCCGCGATCTGCTCACTCAATTTGCACACCGTTTCACTGTCAGAATCAGATTCCTCCTCAACAGTCTAGCTCTGTTTTCTTTGTCCAAATGAACTCAAGAGAATCCCTGACAAGCCTCCAGGTTACAAAGGTGTGTACACCAATAGATATACCACTGTTTTGCAAAGATTTCAACCTTTCACCCACTTTTTCCCAAACATCAATGTCTAACGTCCCTCTACCAGGAAATGAAGGACAATGTTTTCTTATAGATTGCAAAAGCTGAACCAGATGCTTTTCTTTCACCTTATACCTTGCTTCTTTAAGAACTTGTTGTAATATACGCAGAAAAGATTTCTGCCCTTTAGTTAAGTTACAACCCATGTTTACCTTCCTTCCTTTTTTTTTAAAAGAAAAAAGCTTACTTTTATTTACTTTTAATTGGCCAAAATAAATCACCTGATTACTTTTTTCAAGGCAAATCGTTTGTTTTTTCAAACTTGAGAATTAAATTACTATTTACCCAATTATAGGCGGTCGCGAAGAGAGAAACGACCTAGAAAAGAAAGACCTACTTCCCTGAAAATTCAACGCATCCCACGACATGCCCGAGAAAGAGTTCGGGGTCGTCGGCCCTTACCTGGGCTGTTAGCGCGCAAATCCACCTGAAGTTGATGCGTTGTCCACAGCGACGGCTCGTAGCCGCTGGTTCCAAGTGGTCTCAAACGGGGTCCCACCTCTGTGGTCCCGAATCGCTGCCCCACGTTGGGCGCCAGCTGTTGCGTGTGGGTCACCGGCCAGCAGTGACCACGGAACGCTGTGGATGGCTCGACGATAAACACGCGAGAAAAAAACATGCACAGAGACAAACTAGTTTCTGTGGAGAAGTAGGGACGAAATGGCCACCCCTTCTAGTGAGGAGCGCGCTGATTTACCGTCCATACCTGCTTTTATTGGGCTCATGCTGCATAATAATTCAGGTAAAGTACAGTACTCATTAGGGGAAGTAAGGAACTATAGAAAACAAAGAACTCTGCCGGTCTATTGAGTTGGGGGTCAAAGAGCTGTAAGACTGAGGAACAAAATAACTTCCTCCTAAGACCCTTCTCATTCAACTGAGAGCATTCTAAACAAAGAAGGTTTCACAGTAATTTACATGTTCTTTCTTAGGCCTGATCACCCCAGGAAATCCGCACTTCCCAGTACCGAGCTGTACTACCCTGTCATTGTTTCAGGCTTAGGTGGAGCACGGGAACTAAGGCCACCGAGAGATAAGGAGATTTTCTTCCGGACGCTGAGAACTCGGACTTTGTCAAAGCCGAGGAGTGAGGGTCCATCACCCCCCCTTTTGCTGCAGCCCCCCCAAGTCCTTCTTTTGGGGGGGGGGCCTCCCAAAAGTGATCGTGCCTGGCTTGGGTTGTTCCCCCCGTGGGGAATCTTACCCGTCTTTGGCTAACTGACCAAGCTTTTTGGGGTTCAGCAGCAGAAGCAGCATTCCTGCCAGGAAGATAAGCTTTTGTCTCCTTGCCGGCTCACGGTTCCAAGGGCGTTCCCTTAGCCTTAGCTAGGCAGGGGTTTCAGCCTCTGATACCAGTCAGGGCGGTTCCCAACATTTAATGTTCACCTACTCTTAAAAGGGGCTAAGGCTATTTAATTACAACAGACAAGGCTGTATTCTTAAACAGAAAAAGAAATGATTCAATTGACTACAGCAATGATAGTATGACATATGTACTTTGTTGGCCAAAACTTGTTAGTAATTATATTCTTTTTAAAAAATTTTATTTATTTTATTTTATTCTTTTATTATTGTTCAAGTACAGGTGTCTCCATTTCCCCTCCACCACTCCCCTCTTCCCCACCCATCTCCACCTCCCACCCTTGATCGTACCCCCTTTGGCTTTGTCCATGTGCCCTTTAGGAAAATAAAATCCTGGGGGTAAATACTTGTGACATATGTGGCAAAGAGTTGGATTTATTTTTCTATTATGTCAAAAGTTTTTACAAATTAAATTAGCAAGGAGAAAACTTACCTCCTGTGTAACCTCTTTGTAAACATATCAATAACACATCTTGATAAATGTATCAGTAGTTTTTACTGGTGGGTGAGTCCGTGGACTGTTTTAGCAGGATATACACAGTCTAGGAATAAATACTTAAAGGGGATCCAACCTAGAACCTATATATTTATGAAATGTAACTCTCTGGAAAATGACACATAAGTTATGTAATCAAGTATAAAAGTAGTGTGTTTTAGAGCCAAAATACCTTCCTATTATGTAATTAATGTCCTGGTTGCATAACTTAGAGACTTCATACATTATATCTGGGGAAGAGTACAGTGTAGCACAGCAAAGAAGGGCCTCGGGAGTGGCATTGGTAGTTTCAGACCTTTATGCTTTGCCAGTGTCTCCCAATTACCTGTATTGTTGGTATTGTTAGTTAAACTTGATACTGGATAGAATCACTGACTTTTGTGTGTCCGCATTGACAATCACATACCTCAAAGGAAACAATGAGAAAAAACATGAATAGAAATTTAACCACAACCAAAGGGATTCAAGATTTATATGCCAATAATAACTAACATTTTAAACACTTACCATATCCTTGACAATGTACCAAAAATTTTATTATCTCACTACTGCTCAATGATATAAATATTATCTTCTCAATTTTATGGAAAATAAACAACTCTGAGTCTAAAAGTTTAAGTGACTAGTTCCAAGTCACATAACTAGTAAATGTCATAACCAGAGCTCAAACATAAGTTTGACTAGCTCAAAAGTCCATTCCCGTCCCTTACTTCAGAGCAGCAAAACTGGGAGAAAGCCAATTTATTTTAAAAAATAATAAATATAAACTAAAATACACAAATATCCTACTAGTAAAATTGAGAAAAAAATATTACTAAAGATCGGGACAATACTAAAGTAATTTAAATCGGCACAGTTTTCTTTCAATATACATTTCTGTTTTACATTGACAGCCTAAAATATATCTAAAGAAATTTGATCTAGAATTCTAGGAATTCATCCTGGGAGAAACATCAAAGACATTTGTATAGGAATGTATTTTAGAATTATTATTTTTTTAAACACTGTTTTAATTTTTTATTTTTAAATTTATTTTTATTGTTTATGCTATTACAGTTGTCTCCACTGTCCCTTCCCTGACCTTCCCCCAACACCACCACCCTCATCCCTCCCAATCAGTGCCCTTACGGTTGTCCATATCCACGGGCTGTGTGTGTGGATGTTCTTTGGTTAATCCCCAGTCCGTCTCGCATCCCATTGCCCCTCCCGCCCTTCCTTCCAGCAGCTGTCAGGCTGTTGCAGGTATTTAAGCTTCTTTTACTATTTTGTTGGTTAGTTGATTGTGTTCATTAGATTCCACATATAAGTCAGATCATGTGATGAAGAATCCTAAACTTTCAATGCAATAGATTTGGTTAAATAAATCATAGTACTTCCATTATTTTTATATGACATTTTAAAAAATGTTAATAAAACTTTGTTTAGCAACAATATCAGTCAAGAAATAGTTTATAGTATGGGCAAACACCCAAACTTTTGTGTGCAAATGCTATTCTTTGTAGTTACATATTTATGTATTATGGGTTTATGTATATGCAAACAAAAATACTACTGGATATTTATGTAGTAAGTATCAATAAAATGAAGCATGTTCATTCAGTGTGATTATGAATCTTTTTTCCTACTCTGGGCTTCTAAGGATTTTTCCAGTTTTCTATGGAAAAATGAATTCTTTCTTAATTAATACAAAACTTTTATATATAGATTTCAAAAACCTAAGTTTGTGAAGACAAAGCTTGGGCCATAGTGCTAAAACCTGGAGTCAATTTGGCTCTTATCAATTTTGTAAATAAAATAAATCTTCAATGTACAAACTGAAAAGTTGCATGCCACTGTCAGGTCTTATAGCATAAACCTTAGGTGACATAAAAATCTAGAAAAGGAAAAGCAATTTTGTTTTCAAATTATGAGTAAATATTCCATAGGAAAAAATATTATGTACATTTGTGGAAGACAAAGGAGAACACATTTGGAAATGGTGAGTGGAACACTTTGTTCATTCCTACTTAGGATTTGAGAGAAGCACAGTTTGCTTCTCATAGAGAAGCATTGAAGCAACAAGTTTTTAAAGAATATTCACTTTTTAAAAAATGGTCCACGTAAAGACATTGAAACAATGCAGTTGGGACTGCTTCTGATTGAAAAATAGTGGTGAATATTGGTGAATAGTGGTGAAGTGCACAATGTATCAGCTCATGGTATATTGAATCAATTAAATTAGAAAACCCCTTTTTATTAAGCAATTGTGTCAGTTTATGTCCTCTGAGAAGCAAATGCCAAGACTGGACATGATATGTAAGATATTTATTGGGGAAATGCTTGTGAAACGTACAGGAGGAGGAGCAGGATTAGACAAGAAGACCTGCAGACCATATCGCAGATCTGATGTCTGTGGAAGGAAGGCAGTAAGGACGCATTGGGTAGAAGAAGTTTTGCAGTGATGCACAGTTCTGAGAAAGTTTTGTCCAAGTTAGTCAGGAGTGCCAAAATAAAAGTTTCCAGTTAGTCATCAACTTGGGGTGATGATGACCAGGCTCTAGCACAGCTTGCAGGGATGGAGTAATGGCTGGGGACTCCCAGGGGAAAGGAGGACTGGCTCAAATGCTGTGGTGCATTCAAAGCTGCGGCAGCTGAAGTCTCTGAACCCGCCCTGCACCCACAGCAGGCGGTCATGAAGGGGGATGTGGGCAGGGCATCTCCACCTTGACATGTGGAGGTCCACTTCTCCACCTAGATGTGGGCAATTATCCCAGGGTTCTCAAGGGCCATTATTCTTGGGAGGAAACTTAGAAGAGGCATGTTAGTAGTAAGATGAATTCTCACCTGCCCAGTTGTCAGTTCCCTTCACTCTTGCCTGGTACTTTGGCAGGTCTTGAAAAATGATGCAAATCTTTACTCCCAAGAAGTCTGAGCCTTTAGTAATAATATGTTTCTCAGTACTAGGAGCTTCATGTTTCTATTCCCAGCTACTAGTGGACCAAGGGGACCTAGAGGCACCCATGTGGATTTCCTGGGTTTCACATTCATTCCTCCATTACCCTTGTATATAAAAGCAGCTGTCTTCTCTGCTCCTAATTTACCCTACCAGTATGGTGAGCTTTTCTCAGCTACTTCCCTGAACGTAAGGAGTCCAAAGAGCCCTGGTAGGAACTGTAGTTTCTAATTTAATGAAACCTTGCTATGTCCCTGGCAAAAACAAAAGTGCACCCCTGTTGAGCACCAAGATTTCTAACACTGCAAACTTAGAGTTATGGGGACAGGAAGCTCAAAGTCCCTCAGGGATCATGGGAAGTTATTCCTTCTTTTGCCCCAATCCTGGAGCTGCCGGTTTCAGTCTAGGCTCTCCAAGAAGCAGATGGCAAGACTGGACTAAATTTGCAGATTTATAGGGTAAGTGCCTGTGGAGGATAAAAAGAACAGGCCCAGGAGTAGGCAGAGAGAGACGTCATATGTCAATTGTAAGTGAGCAAGGGAAGGATTAGATAAAAAGAGCCTCAGATTCCAGTGCTGCGCTGAGAGTTTCAACTGGATTTAGAACAAGTCCCCAGGCTCAAGGTGAGGGTTAGGGGAATCCCATGTGTAGGAAAGCTCAAGCAGGTGAGGATCCTACTACTTACCCCTAATTCACCTGCCGTGCTCAGCTCTGACTGGGAGTCAGCTCTGTCTGGCATGAACACTGAGGTGGGGTTAGAGCTGTCGCACGTGGAGTCTCACAGTCACCTGTGTTTCCCAGCAGCCCACCTTCCTGTTCATGACTACTACAAAAAAAATCTAGGCTAATCTGGGAGAGGGAAACATGGCCATAAATGGTCAAACATGGTCATACAATTTGACTGATAGACAGGAGACAACTTGAGATAAAGTCACATTGTGTGAAAGATTTTAAACTTGGAAGTTTTAATCCCTACTCCATTGTGAAGGATGTGATTTCATGTTTACTTGGCCAGCAACAAAAGATGTCGATAACTTCTTTATGCCAGACACATATATTAAGATGTATGAAATAGCCTAAAGTTACCCTGGTAATAGTGTACTCTCTCTGTGTAATTTATTATCAAAATAAATATTAAAATGTAAATATTTAGAGTAAAGTTATACTATTCTGTAGATATTTTATTCACTTGAAAAGTATTTTAATGATATTTTCTCTGGGGATGTTCTTTAGTATTTTTGTTTTTTAATAACAGTTAACATCTACCAGAAATAACACTAACATTATTTTTCAATGTTTTTACAAATATTTGTTTTGTTTTGTTTACTCATTTTGTTTCATTTGTCAGGAGAGAATTACCTAAATGGTACAGAAATTGTGTGGGAGCTTGACATTTTATACACATTGACTTTCTGATATTTATATGTGGAAGCATTTCTATGCAACGAGGTCAAGCATGCTTTCCTATCAGTGTGCCAACGCTCATCTGCAGAGCTGATCCTAAGTGAATCCTTACGGACCCAGTGCCCTTAGAAATTTTACTCACTCCCAGGCCTGATGAACTGTCATAATAATTGATTGTATTAAAGAAATAAATAGCCCAAATTTGGCTCACTCTCAAAACGAGACCCTGTTTCAGCTGACACAAATGAGGAATAAGGTTATTGCACATCGCCCCAGCCAGGTCAAGGCTCAGGGAAAGCCTTGGCTTTGCCTTTAATTAGATCCTGCAGACAAGAGCATGAATCGGCCTTGTCAGTCTCTTTCTGTTTGGCATGGATACCAATAACCTTGCTTCACTTTCTTGTTTCTCTGAGAGGGAAGGAATTTTGGCAGAATACTGCTTACTTTTACAGTTATAGAAGTTACACAGTTTAAGGAGGGGACAGTAATTACATGCCATTAAGCTCAGAAGGCCATCGGCGTAGACGAACATTCTGGAGAGGACACAGCCTTCAAGTTCAGTAAAGGATGATTACCGGAGCATTTTAGGAGAGAGCTGGTGAAGGAGAGGCAGGAATAACTCTGGAAATGTGCTAAGGCAGCAAACCTATGAAAATGCAGTTAGACACGGCAGTGAATACATTGATTACGCCAGGAATGATTTAGCAGAGGTGTTTCACACTTGCTATTAAACCAAGTGCCATAATGGGGTTTAAAATGTACTCAGATTCTACTTGCTCTCTCCCGCTTACACCACAGAGGTGTCACTTAACATTATTACTTCACGTTGGTCCACGGTGAAATCCCTAGCCTTTTGTGACAGACTGCTTTCCTCTCGGCTCTGAATTCCGTAGTGGCAGAAAGTTCTGGTTTTTTTCTTTCTTTCTTTGTCTTTGCCAATCAATGACCCTCTTTTGGGTAAAACACATCTTAGCACTTACCTCTTTCAGAGAGCTTTCCTAATGAATTACATTGAACTACTTCTCTTCGTAAATGCTGCTCTAAGTTATTCTGATATGTTGGTTTGAAAGACTTAATGAATATAAATGCATATATATATCTCAAAACTGCAAATTGATGAGAGTAGTAATGTAATATATATTTAGATTACAATAACTAGATCATTAACTCTAAGCCAGACTTCTTTCATTTCTTTGGTGTACCTCCATAAGTATTATGTTGTTCTGAATAGCGTACAAAAATCCAGGTGGCATACCCTGCGGGTTCAGTCAGAGGTGTTTATTCTGACACCAGTGAAAAGGAAAGACATCTGAATACCTGATGTGGGGTAGGCCATTTTCCCACTGCTTTGACAAGAAAGTGTTATAGCATTTCTTCTTTGCATTCTTCTTATTAGAGACTGTTCTCTGTATATTCTCAGAGAAATAGGAGAGCAAGACTCCATCCCACTGTCCAGTCAGAAGTTGCTGACTTTATTAAGATTATGTGACCAGGTGTAGTAATGAATATATATTGGGAAAGAGTTAAATAACATACACGATATTAAGAATTGGGATAAAATTTGTGCTATTCTCAGCTGTGCCCTGCCCAAGCCCCCACCTTCTTTTAAATCTCTTTCTTTTTGACTCCAGAATAACATCCTGTCCAATGCCATCTTTATTCCTACTCTTGACTTTCTAGCATAATTTCTGATTAGAATTCACAGGTATGGATGGGGTTCTAATGACTTAATTATCTTTGTAGTTACTAACAATATTAAGTTTCCTATTGCTTCTTCAACAAATTACTGTAAACCTGGTGGTTTAAGAAACACATACATACAAATTTATCATTTTACCATCCTGGGAATCAGAAGTCCAAAATCAAGACTAAGCACCTTCAGTGGATCTGGAAGGGAAGGTTTCTAGGTCTTCCCATTCCCATCATGTAGAGATGCCATTTCATGGATTCTTTGGCTCCTAGCATCTTCCTGAATCTTCAAAGCCAGCTGGGTGGCATCTCGCTTCAAGCACATTGCCTATTTTTCTGTCCATAGTCCTATCTCCAACTACCTCCCTTTTATCAGAATACTTGTGATCACATTCAGTACCCACCTGGATAACCTAGGATAATCTCCTTATCTCAAGATCACAAATTTAATCACTTCTACAAAATTCATTTCGCCACATAAGTTAACATTTGCCAATTCCAGGGTTTGGGACAAGCGTAGTGTTGAAAGAGAAAGGTCAGTGTTCACTTTGGACATGCTAGTTTTGATACATTGAAATGCAAACATAGAAGCAGTCTAGAATTCATACCATATTTTGAGTTACAAATCTCTAGATCATCAGATAGTGGTGATGCTGGTAACCGTGGGATGGATAGGTCATCCAAAGAAAAATGCAGAGAGACAGAGATTTGGACTGAATCCTAACAGATTTGAGGTTGGCTGGTAGAAAGAGAACCTGTAAAAGTTATCCGGAAAGAGCTAACTTTACTGACTTAGCATTAGGTTAGTAAAATAACTAAAATATATAGACTATCTCTAACATGTATCTCTCACATCATACAAATTATACTGCCAAATGAAATACCAACACATGATGAGCAACACAAAACTAGTAAAACTAGCTATAGTGTCTGAAAAATTGGAGAAAGACAACAAGACAAAAATCCTTACAAGTGATTCCACCTTAATTGTAAAATAATTTTGCATTCCTGAGACAGTCCTGAAAACCGCATCTGCTTAAAATTTTAGAAGTTTTATAGCCAAATGAAAAGAAAAAAGATAAAGGTTGATTCAAATACCCAGGGCACTTTACATCTTATACGTTATAATTACAAAAATACTCTCTCTACGTAAAGTAGACAAAGCATGAGTGCATGTCTCTAGAGATACATAAAGCAAGGATCATGGCTGACTTACCTGGGGAGTTCAAGTGCAAATCTGTGTAAGGCAATGGTCTGAGTACATTGCATTGTTGAGATGTCCCCTTTTATGATTTATTAATTCTAGAATAACATGTTTAATTACTTTGATAAACAGAGGATCTGTGTCTATTGACCTATACACTCAAATTAAAGACTTAAACATAGACCTTGACTGTTTAATAAACTTCAGTTGCTAAAAATAAGGTATGAACAACAATAAAATAATTAAAAACAAAAAAAAACACAATAAGAAACCTTGCAGAACCCATACTCAAAGAGCTACTGGAGCTAACAAATACTTTTGTAACTTATCTTTTAATATATGTGAGGACTAAAACATGGACCAATGTTACTGGTGACAAATGAGTGGATTAATTAAGACTGTCGAACTTTTCAATAGTCATCATTAGAATTCAAGTCCTTTCCCTGCATTAAGGTAATCAATCCAGTGCCTCTCAGTTACAGTAAAAGTATATGGGTCCCCACAACTGTTTTGGTATGTGACACCATTTTTCCTAAAATGAGGGTTAGTTTCAGCCAAAGGTTTCAGAATGATTTTTATAAATAAGATACACAGCAGTCTCTGTTTAATTGATGGATATTTCTCCTACTATGATAGCGTACAGATTTATCATTTATAAATTTGCAAATACTGTATCATGTAATTAGACATTATCTAGAATAGTCACAAATCTATACAAATATTCACCACCCACTCTCTTGCTTCTCACACACATTGGAAAAATAGAAAAGATTTTTGCAATGTTCTTTTTAATATCAGCAGAAGAATATTGGTGTGAAGATGATAAATGTTTGTTTATATTATGCATTTATTAGTGCTTTGTCATTAGACTTTTATTACTGTAGTTTATTATATAAAATATGGATACCAAGCTACATCTTTTATATCAATATATTTTTAAAAATCAATTATTTTATTTCTGTTTTCAGTGACTAATGAACATATTATTTGGATATAAATTAGCATTATTACCACATAGGATGTAGCAATCCTATATGTTTGTACTCTGAGCAGCAGATATTGATTTTTTCCCTCCATTCCTTGTATTCTGAGCCTCAGCAGCATTATTCTGGGTGGACAGGCCTGTGCCCCCCATAAAATTCTGAAACAGCTCTGAGGTTTATCTTACAGGACCAGGTTGAACAGAGTAGGTACAACCATGAGGCTGGCTGTATATGTACAGGTGCATTTTTCTTTATCTGGAGAAATCTTTATATTAAAAAAAATATTATATTAAGTATATATTTTCAGTATACCAATTTAAATAGCATAGTGTAGGGGAGAGGAACTTTTTCCTTCTTCCTTTCTAGGTTCTTTGGCTGGTTGATAACTAAATTGACATAAGATATATTAACAGGATAAAAAAATAACTGTGTACACCTTGGCACCCCACAGATGAGGCTCCTCAACAGCTGGACAGCTGAGGTTTCCATACTGTCCTAAACTAGGGAGAAGGCTTGAGCGGTCTGGTACTGCAAAGGGGAGGAAGACAGTTCACAGAAAGATGGGAAGAGCAAATGTTTGGTGAAAACGTTTGCCATGCCATGCATATACATTTTTCTGATGTGAGAAATTATCTTGGTATTAGCTATCTTCTTAGTATAGACCCCCTATCTAAATTCTTTTAGGCAGTTAGGGAGTGGTAAAAAACAAACAAACAAAAACAAAACAACAAAAACAGAAATATCCTCCTGAATCAGTTATTCCTTGATTGCCTGACATTCAGAATAATTATCGTGCTAAGGTGGCACATTTTGGAGTCAATTATTTGTCCCTTCACTAGACTAAGAGGAAGAAATAAAAAGCAACCCCAAATTCAATATCTAGATATGGCCACTTGGGGGATATGATTTTGGATATCAACAAATAGAAGAATAAATATTCAAGAGAGAGAGATGACTGATAATATTGCAAGAATAGAATCATGTTTTATGTTCTAGTTTAATAAAATAGAAAAACAAAAATAAAAATAGATAAAACCACAATTAGACTCATATATTTTAATATGCTTATCTCAATAATTGACAGTAGAAGTAAACAGAAAATTACTAAAATTATATAGGATAAACTATTATCCCAAATTAGCTGATTTACATTTATAGAACACTTCATCTAAAAATAAGAAAACACACACTTTTTTCTAGTACACACAGAACAGTTAACCAGATAAACTTCTGGACCACAAAATAAGTCAAAATGAATTTAAAGGAATTCAACTATTTCAAGGTATGTTTTCTGACCACCATGGAATTGTGAAATCAATAACCAAAAGATATTTGGAAAAATATCCCAAGTTTTTGAATCTTAATAACTTCTATATTGCTATGAGTCAGATAAAAAATAGAGAAAATTTGAAAGTGTTTTGAATGAAGATCAAATCTGTGTGAGAGAGATAACTAAACTGGTATTTAGAGGAAAATTGATAGCACTTATATTATAAGGAGAAAGTCTAAAATAGATTTCCCAGTTTCCATATACTAGGAAAATAAGATAAAATTAAGCACAAAGTAAGCAAAGAAAAAATTAAGAAGAAAAGAAATTAAAATGAACAAAGTAAAATAGAAAACAAAAAGTAATTTCAAAATCAATGAATCCAAATGTTAGTTCATTGAGAAGTTCAATAAAGTTGATAAACCTCTTGCCAGACTGATCAAGAATAAAAGAAGTTATCCATCTCAGGAATGATAGAGCTGACACAATATAAATTATTCCACAGATATTAAAAGATTCATGAGGTATAATTTTAAATAACATTTTGTCAGACAAATTTTAAAGATATAAATCATACAGTCTTACAACAAAATATATAACCTGGATAGCCCAACATCTACTAAAAAGTTAATTTAATAGTTAAAAACCTTCCCACAAAGGAAAATCTTGGCCTTGCTCACTTTGATGTTGAATTCTACCAAAACAAAAAGGATAACACTTGTTTGTTATAAACAGCTTCTTCCAGAAAAAGGAAAAGAGAGTAAATACCATTCAACTTTTAGCTAGTATTACTATGATACTATTGGGGAGGAAAATTTTTAATCTACCCTTCCATATTCGTCTGGTTCATCTAAGAATTAATTGACATGAAACAGATAAACAAGAGAAAAATCACCAAATTTAATTACACACATACGAATAGGAACTCCGTGCATATGATAATGTCAGAGACCCCATGGCATACCTGTTCTACATGAGAGGTTCAGAGACAGAAAGTTAAGATGAGATATATGTGATATTCCAAGCTACGAACGAGGTAAGGTACTTTGTGGCATTGGGGGGAGGAGGTCAATTCTCAGGAAAATAAAGAAAACAGATTTTCAATCATTGGAAGATTGTTCATAAAAAGTTATTTCTGTTAGTAACTCTTATTAGAGGCAAAGTCCTCAACTGCAATTCCGCAAGAGAGGGGCAAAAGGTTCTCTGGAGCCCATAGGGTATTGCCTTCACCTCAAAATAGTCCCCCCTCCAAAGTGGAACATCTTGCAGAGGGCTGTTCTGAACCCTTTCAATACTGAAACCAGACAAAGGCATCGGGAGAAAAGCAACTAACAGACCAATATGCCTTATGAATGTAGATATAAACATTCTAAACAAAATTTTAGCAATTCAAATTCATCTCTTCAAAATTCAGAGTATCTTTCACACCATCTGGTCAATGCAAAACAATGACTCCACTAAGGTTCCAAAATCTATATGACTTTATAATCCATGTTGCATGATGCTCTACCTTTTGCTGTATACCTTATCTCTTTTCTAGGTAGTAAATCTTATTTATTTGAAGTATATAATCTTTCTAACTTTAGTCCATAGGTATAAGGGGAAGGGACTTCTCAAATTTAGTTTCTTCCCCTGAAACCAGAAATTGGTCTGCAGTAATATTTTCCTAAGGGAGATGGACCCTAACTTTTTACTTTGTAGAAGTCTTTTATCGAACTCACTGGTTAGAGTGACAGAAGATTGTCCTGTGGCAATGACTGTACTCTGCATTGGTGTCTTTCATGAAAGTCTCTCCTGAAATTTAGTGCCTTTCAGTTGGTATAATGCCATTTTCTGAAAGATTTGAAAATCTCACTTTTTAACCTCATGAAAGAGACCACCATTTCCCCACAGTGATCTTAAACATGAAGAATTCCAGAAATGTGGCCTAATTTCTATGCTTTACTGAAGTTTGAATTTGCCACAGGAGATACTTTTACTGTGAAAATTTGGGTAGAAAAAAATAATACAAAACTCTAATTCAAAGGTCCTAATTACAACATTCCTTTTGGACATGTCTCTTGCTACCTCAATTTTAAAGGGTGTAATAATTAAATCTATGACAGGATTAAATAGAACGTGGATGCTAATATTTCAACCCTACTCATGTGGTAAAGTTTGATTTAACTACAATGAGAATCCTGAGTTTAGTAGCACTGTATTTTCCACAAAAACTAAAACTTCTATGTAAAGTTCAGCAAGAATGTAGGATGAGCAGTAAGTATGATTTATATCCTATAGTAAGTACAGTAAACTGGTGGCAAACACAATTTAAAGTTGAGAAAGAAAGTGAAATATGGCTATCCTATTGCCTTCTGGCTGGGCTATTAAGAGCTCTAGTCTGAACATACAGACCAGCTAACAACAGAAGTTTGTACCTTTGCAAATTCTTAAATAAAATATTGAACCCTGGCTTGTGTGGCTCAGTGGATTGAGTGCCGACCTACAAACCAAAGGGCCACTTGTTTGATTCCCAGTTAGGCCACATGCCTGGGTTGTGGGCCAGGCCCCCTGGTGTGGGGCATGTGAGAGGCAACCAAACATTGGTGTTTCTCTCCCTCTTTCTCCCTCCCTTCCCCGCTGTCGAAAAAGAAATAAAAATTATATATTTTTAAAAATTGATTTAAACTCTCTCTTTACTTTTGTTATTTAAAGTTCAAGGACAGTATAGACAAAATATAAAACCACTTTGAGAGTCCTATTTTACTTTAATACTGTGTGCAATGTGGTCAAGGATTTCTAATGCATTTAGTGTGAAAAATAAGACTGGACAATTTCAGCATGCCTAGGCTGGCTGATTCCAGGAGAGGCAGCCCTGAAATTTATTCTACACACTGAAAGGATTTTAAAGGACTTTGGCTTCATTCAGTATTACAAAGCTTTTCTTCTTGTGTTGAGGGGTTTGGCTTGACTGTGTAAGCTTTGTTTCAAACAAACTGGGACAAAACTTTCTATCTACGGAGGAAAAAACCTTTTATTTAAAGTTTTACACAGAGTACTCCTAATTCTCCAGTCACTGCAGTCTTCCCCTTTATTCTCCGTGTTCATGCCTTCCATCTTTATAACTGTGATGAGGTTTGTTGCTCCTTCCTCTCTATTTTAAGAATTTTTTATATCATCCAAACTGAGACCCCATTGGTCTCAGAAAATACCATTTATTTTCCCGTGTCTGCAGGCTAACTTCCTTCCTAGCTCTCATCTGGAAACACACAGATTCAAGAGGTGGAAAAGAATGGCTATGTCTATTAGCAATGCAAACATAATTTCTCAAATAGCTTCAACTTGCTAAATATTTAATGTCAGTAATACAAACGGAATACACTTTTAAAATGTTTTAAGTGTCTCAGAAGTGTTCACTTTCAAATTTAAAAAATAGTGATCTCAGTACAATGAACAAATCTCTATTTCTTAAAACAAACACCTGTGGAATAATAAAAGTTTATCTTCCTCCTGACAATGTCTGTGCTCCAGAGTAATGGCACTACATTGCCTTTTAATAAATACTTTAAATTTTTTCATTTTGCCAATTGAAACATTTTTGATAACTAGTCTGAATTTTACTTTACTGTTAATATCAAAATTCACTTCATTTTCCTTTTTTAGATAAGAACCAGGAGACTAACTTTCTATAGAGTTTAACATAGTTGATGTATAAACATTTCATTAATTATGTCTAGTTAAAAGAAATTTATTTTGTATTCCTGTTTAAATTTCCTCATATTAGCATATACAAGAAGAAAATTTAAGGTAATAAGAAAAAGAGTTATGCTTTACAAAAATTATAATGATGCTTTCAAATTTTTTATGAAAAGCATAAGAGCTCAGAATTTGTTATCACCAGACTAAGAATATAACTTTAAAGGTAACATTGAAGGAAGTGGTCTTGCCCTGAAGCCTAGCTCTCCCTCTAGCAGAGATGCTAGCTGTAGTGGTTGGCTAGTTTGCAGAGCCCTAGCTCAGGACTGTGGCTAATTTTCCTGTCATTTTCACATTGCATTTCATAATCAAATAGTGCTTCAGGTCCTGCAAGTGGAGAAAATGACTACATTTCTCAGGGGTGCAATGTCTCTGGTGCCTGATATTACCCCCTTGAGGCAAGCAATAATCATCCAGAGCATGTATCTGAAGGATCACATCAGCTGCATTTTATAACTATATATGCTACAGGACAATCTTTCTCACAAATTTGAAGCTCAAGGTGGCAAATGGAGTCCAGAGTAGTCTGACAAACCATAGTTGAAATGCATTTATTTTTAATATCGAAGACAAAACAAGCCCAACATTCATTCCCGAAGACACTTAATGATACTAATCTTAATTTTTCTTAAAATTTATCTGGGTGATAACAAAAAAATAATTTTCTCTGTGTTAGTTTGTAATTGAAGGGGCTTTAAGGTGACAAAGGTTAATATTTTATGATTACTCCTTAAAAACATGTATATGGATTTTCAGAGAAGACACAGCCCTATATATTAATAGTGTCATTTACTAATCAATAGAGGGGACACGTTGGGATTAAATCATAACATATCTTCATGTTAATAAAAGTGACAGCATATTGCATGTAAGATAATGACAATTCGACCCACAGTCACACTTGTAAATCATTGAATAAAATTTTCTATTATGTGTCTAATTCATGCATCACATGAATTAGAGGAGAATTCTTTCTCCTTTATATATTCCTGGGGTTAATTCAATAAACCTCTTCTCCCAGGATTTAGGCTTTTAGTCTTTAGTCTTTCTTTTATTAGTACTTGTTTTCTAATCTACTTGCTGTACTTTTGTTCCATTACCATTAAGTAGGTACTTTAACTTTTTCCATGTTCTGAATTATGCTACCTGGGGCATCCTATTCTGTTTCTCTAATCACACAGTAAGAAACTTCACCTGATTTCCTCTACAAAACAATACCAAGTGCTGTGGCTTGATGGATTGTTTTGTTCTGCTCTGTTGTCTAATAATATGATAAGCCTCTTCCAGTCTGGAGATAAGACGGAAGGAAAATGAAAGATTTGGAAACGTGGCAACACACGGGAATATAAAAAGTCACATCGGAATTGAAATTTTGAGACACAAACTGAAAAAGCCTGAATCTATTTACCATGAATTGCTCAAAGGAAATACAAAAACACTTTGTGAAATATGTATCTCACTTTATATTGAACACATTTTCTAAATTCGAAGAAGTTGACAGGTTTTACTCATATCCTTTTCTTGTCAGTAGTAATGCTATTGTTGATTGCTATTATAGCAGAAATGCCATCATGCTTTTCTGCCTTTTTATCCCTTCATTTGGCACAATCCAGATGAAGCAATTAGAAATACTTCATGGAGAAGACTCTTTGTCTGTCAATCAATATATTTATTGATCATCTAAATACTTCCCACTCTGCCAAGTAGAGAAAACTTTCTCAACTCCTGAGAATGTAGTAATCGAGTCCATGAATTTCCCCTTGAATTCAACCATTTTTGCATTTTTCCACTTGGAATGATCAAAATTAATGGACTGCATTCATGTATAAAAATAATCTTACATTTACATCAATAATCCTTGAATTTTAAAATCTTATTTTCTTTCCTTCTTATGCATTATCTAAATATTACTGTTATTCTCCTTGTGCTTATTGCATTTGCCACCATTAAAGACCTAGCACTTGAAATATCAGTGGAATCCACTGGTTTATGTAGATAGAGTGTTCTGAGATTTTATTACATACTTTTTTTGAATTCCATGTTACCATCCTATATATCTCTTTCCTTTTATTTCCTTCTCGAACATTCCTTCACTTTTCCAACAGCCAAGAACTACTCAAGAAAATAATAAAATGAGGCTGATTTGGTCACAACCAAATGAGTATGATTTGATATCAGGGATGTCATTTTTGCTGCTTGTACGTTTTATTGTAGTTTTCTTTCCAGACCTTTGATTACATTTCTAAAAATGTCTATACAACAATCAGTAAGTCATATTGCCCTCTCTCAAGAACTTCAAAATAGGTTAGGACAGTGATTTTCAACTTTTTTCACCTAATGGCACACATAAACTAATTACCAAAATTCTGCAGCCCACCAAAATATATATTTTTGCCAATCTGACAAAAAATAGCTATAACTTTGATCAAGTTACAAAAAACAATAGTAATTATCTATCCTTTTTGCTCCAAAATGACTTTTTTTAAAAATCAGGTGCCCAGACTTATATATAAGGAGGTCTGTTATCAAGAATTAACCAATCTGATACAATCTTGTTATGTAATATGACCAATAAGATTCAGCTCTATATTATGACCTATATATTTATGATTTAAGACAAGGCATTCACACCTATGGCTATTGTTGTGTTGGCCGTTGCCATTTTTTTTTTACTTGACAATGTAATGTGGCAATTTTCATAGGCGTATCAATGCATAGTGTTGCACTGGTGTGCCGCAAGAGTTATTAAAACATATCTTACCTATTTAGTCAGGGGCACTGACCTTTGTTCCCTTAGATTGTCAAATAAATAAATGACAACAGTGAACACAACAACAGCAAACACAACAGCTCTTTCGTGTGAATGAATCAAATTATTCTTTTTTTATTTTTATCAGATTGGCAACAAATGTATTTTTTTGGTGTGCTGCAGATTTTTAGTGATTAATTCATGTGTTCCACGAAAATAAAAAGATTGAAAACCACAGCTCTACAGGAAAAGAGTCAGTGCCCATGACTGAATAGTTAGGTACTGTATGTTTTAAAAAAATTCTTGCAGCACACTGGTTGAAAATTGCTGGGTTGGCAGGACACAATGGATGTGTGTTCTCTTAATTATCATCCAGTAAAGTAACTGTCGATAGAGGGATTCATGATTAAGAAAGGGCCAACTTCACATAGTGTATTATTTATTAGAGTTTTGCAGGACGGGTTTTTGGGGAAGTGGAAACTAAGCTTTTGTGCATAGTAAAAAAAACACACAGGAAAGAACATGAGGCCTCTTTTCTTTTTTCATCTCTTCCTCTGCATTTTATCTCACACCCCTCTGAATTCTCTAAAACAGGGTTGGCAAATTATGTCCCACAGGCTAAATCTGGCCTACTATTTTTTTTAAAAAATATTTTATTTCTTTTTAGAGAGAGGAAGGGAGGGAGAAAGAGAGGGAGAGAAACATCAATGTGTGGTTGCCTCTGTAGCACCCCTTACTGAGGACCTGGCCCACAACCCAGGCATGTGCCCTGTCTGGGAATCAAACCAGTGACCCTTCGGTTAACAGGCTGGCACTCAATCCACTGAGCCACACCAACCAGAGTCTTCTTTTTTTTAACTAAAGTTTTATCGCCAATTGGTTGACACTGAGGTCAGACTCAAAACTCTACCCTGAAACTTTGTCTCATATGATGCAAAACTTTAATCTTCTGGGAATACATAAGAATCTTCCCATCCCCAGGGCTCAGGAAAAAAAGAGCCATTCCTTTTGGTGGAGTAGAAACAAAACCCAACTGTTGATGGAGAGGGAGAGAAAACCTCTGGCCACTAGGGCACAGGTAGTGTCCATTGCTTCTATAGGAAGGTAGTAGTCAAATGTGTGACCCTGAGGAAGGGACAGAAAAGAGTCTTTCCTGTGTGGATTGGAAGATGAAAAATTTCCCTAGGTATAACTGAAAATTTAATAGTACTATGGAAATCTAAAATGGATGGTTAAACCATCCTGAAGATTGCATCATATAGAAAAATGTTCTTTAAAATTTAAATGGATTAACTTTGACTAATACATCTTCTAGGATACTTTTAAGTAATAGCAAATATACAAAAGCATTTTGATGTATTATGGTTGGGAGTCTTCTCTATCTAAATGGAAATCAAGCCCAGAGTAGTAAGAGCTTCAGGAAGAAGCCACAGGCAAATAAACCCCAAAGAGCAGCATTGTTGGCAAGATAATAAATAAAAATCACGGATATGTTATTAGATCAAGCAAAAATTACATTATTCTAAATTTGTGACTTATTTGTGCAATTAGGACAATATCCTACACAGAAATCATAGTGTCACATTCCCTTGACTGGTTAATGGAGACTGGAAGGGGAGAAAGGGCCTTTGGGATCCCACAACCCAGGGAGTGTGCTTAGAAGAGCTCCACGTTCATCTGCACATTCCATGCCCATGCAAACAAAATATCTAGTTGAATAGTTTCATAAACAGGATGTGCATGCCAGGTTCAAACCTGCTACTGTTTAAAAGGTGTTAAAAGAAGTTTCAATCCAGAGCTCCTCTATTTCAGTTTGCTCTGTGCTAGGTTTGCAGTGACATTTATGTAATTTTTACTTGTATGCAAATTTATGTTAATGACATCACTGATGCTTGGAACGTAAATTGATATGGAGTGAAAGCAAAGTACTGTAATTAAAGCTTTGTGAAAATCAGCCTCTCTGAAAGAAACTTGGAAATATCAATGGAATTCTATTGTGAATCCAATGTGTCTGGTTTATGCAGATTGAGTGTTCTGAGATTTCATTACATACCCCTTTGCCAGAATCAAGTTTGAACTAGATGTGTCAGCAGAGGAATTTCTCTACAAAGTACTTACACAAGTAATAATGGATAGATGGTCTATTTCTGGGATTATTTGTTCTTATAAAAATATATTTGATATTTTTCTAAGGTAGATGGTTCGATTATGATATAATTTGATTTTTGTTAATAATAAACTAACTTCAACTTCTAATGGCCTTTTGATATTTAAGCCCTAAATAAGAATGAGTTTCAAAAATATTTATGCTAAAGAAATTACAATATTCTCTGCAGTTTATATAATAAAATTAATAACTTCTACTAGGGACATGTCCCATTGGCAAATAGATGGGATTTCTAAGGAGATATTAATTTAGAGGCTCCTAGACTGTAGGACAATATGATTGTAGACTGATTGGACCCCTAAGTAAATGACATGTTTGGTTCCTTACCTATTTGTTTTCTTTGTGAATACCTTTCTAAATGCACATCAATGTTTTTCTGCCCACTCATCACAGCAAGTGCCTTATCGATTTCATTTCACCTTTACATTTCACTGCAGCAGCATTATGGTTATATCTAATGGTAGTGAGTTTTGATCACATACAGTTTAGCTGCCTACACAATTGCTGTGAACTTCTAACATGGGGATCACATGCCTGTCCTTTTTTGTGTGTGACATACTTCTTTTTTTAAGTTTCTAGGATACATAAATGATTGTTAAGCAGACGAATGGCTATTAAATCATTTATACTCATGTACTGTCCACTTTTCTAATACGAATCCCAAACGGTAAATGTTTCTACGTGCCTCTCATGTTAGAAGAGTCGAGTGTTGGTCAGATCCTCTTTGGTGCTACTTGTTATCGTCAACAATTGTTTTATATGTGAGCACTAGAGGGACTTGTATGTATTTGTATTGACAAAAGCAGCCCTATAATATGGTAAAAATAAGGTAGGAAACCCCAAAAGTCCCCTTTTCCATTGTTAGGGTTTTTGGACATACCCACATGAACAGTTTTATCATTATGTCGGACAAGAGACAAATCCTGAGGTGTCCTAAATTAAATTCAGCAGGCAGGAGGGTGGAAGGAAGGGACAAGAGAAGCTTATCAGTTGACAGCTGTGGGCCCCAAGCCAACAAAATTTTGCTTATGTTCTTGAATGTGCATTGAACCTTTGAATTAACTTCCAGGTGGCTGTTTCCATGATTATCTAGGAAGAGTAGCTGAAGAGCCGACCACCAGACACCACAGTATCTTATCCTTATAGGAACTTTCCAGACTGTTTCCCACAACTGATTCAAAAAGAGCAATCACTTCTCCCTTACAGAATATGCAACTATCCTAGAACTAGCCCCTTTTCACCTTTTCTCAACTGTTCATCTGTAGACAATGCAAATTCTTTCAAACAGCTTCTATCTTTCTTCCCCAAACTCACATTGTAGGAGACCTGGCAGCTCTAGGATGGTGGGCAAGTGCACTGTTTCCACCCAGCCCTGCTGCTGATGGTTCAGACTGCAGGTCCTGGACCTGGACTTATTTTCTGGCTAGCACTTGGTAAGAGTAAACCTCTTCTTTTCAAAAAGATTTTTGGGCATGATTTTTTTAAAATATGGTAAACATTCTTGGGATGCTTTTAGAGCTATATAAATTCTGA
This sequence comes from Phyllostomus hastatus, assembly GCF_019186645.2. Classification (NCBI taxonomy): domain Eukaryota; kingdom Metazoa; phylum Chordata; class Mammalia; order Chiroptera; family Phyllostomidae; genus Phyllostomus; species Phyllostomus hastatus. The sequence continues at coordinate 14,498,991 of NW_025333583.1, read as the reverse complement.
TTTCATCAAGGCACATTGCAATGTACCCACAATGAAAAACCCCTTCCCCTACTTGTTTTCATGGCAATGTCCACACAGTACAAACATGTTTATCAATGCCATAGAAAATCTGCCATATGAAATTTATTTTGGGGAGGATTATATCACCATACACATGAATATTTGTATATAATAGGCTTTTAAAATTGTAACGCATAGAACTAGGTTGATATGATTTTAACATCGAATAAAATCTTCATTGAAAATAGACTAACCAAAACTTTAACTGTTATTTAAATACCTTTCAGTTAGAAGGCTGTTCTGAAATCTGAAATCTTTTTTGGTGAAATCATTAAGCCCAATAGTATTTTTTTACTTTTAGAAAATGTGAGACCGCTGTCTCTGATATTCCCTTTTACAGTTGCTAACTGACTGACAGCTCAGTCTGTTTCAATGTTGTGTTTCAAGGGGACTTTATCTCATCTTGATACCTAGTTTAGTCTGAACGAAGGAGGAGATTCTTTCTTGAATGTGCAGTTCTTTCATGAGATTTTTACTGCTCCACCCACGTACTATCTTAACCTGTAACTCAATATTCAGACTTATGAGGTCAGCTGTTAGCTCCTTTCTGAAAAGTGGAGCATTTAACTACATAGAACTGATTATACAAAAAAAAATTTGTTAAAGCACACCATTTTAATTTTTCCTTCTCAAAATAGTTTAATTTGGTGTTATCCGTCTGACACTTGCTCTTCCCACCGATGGTCAATGTGTGTCTAACTTCTTTAAACTGTATTTAAAATTGAGCGTTTTTTAAGTCACTCTGCCAGGACTGAAGCTACATCTGTCTCCCATTTCGCTCCCATTCTCCCACTGCCCAGCTTTGCGGTTTGTATCATCAATAGCGCTGTATGTAAAAGGCAGACTCTCATTACCATTTAAAGGCCTGTCCTCTGGCATTGTGCCAAATAAATCTAATTTAGAATCTGGGAAATGATAGACAAGAAAATTACAACTAGAAGAAATGTACATTTAATTTTAATTCAAAGCATGAAGTTTTGAGTGTTATACTTTTTTTTTTTTTTGCATTGTGTTGTTGTTTAGGGAGTTTTAAAACCTTTGGTTCTGTTCCAAAAAATAACACAAGGAGGGTGTGTAATTGTATATTTTGATTTATTTTTCAGGGATGACAGTCTAATACATTGATTTTTAAATTAATATAAATGTGAGCTAGAATTCCCTGAAACTATTGCTTCTTTTAATATCTAAGTAAACCTGGTTTAATCAACAATTATTGGTGGAATAACCAGAAACATTAATAAAAAAATTACCATTTTTTTCCAATTCCTCCTTGAATTAAGTCTGAATTTTCACACTTTAAGGATTTCAACTCTTACCTCCAGATGAAAAACTTAAAATTCTTGGGTATCTTATGTTATTTTAAATTTAACCTGTCCAGCCTAATTCAACTGCCTCTTTCTTCTCTTAAAATTGGCTTTTCTGTGCTTAATATTTCAATTTTTTTGTAGAAAATTTTGGAGTTACCTCTTTTAAAACATCTGTTTTTGAGAACCATGTTTATACATTCTCACTCTCGTTTCCTATATCCAGTACTCTTATAGGTCTTGTTAATTCTTAGGACATGCACTAGGATTCGCTCAGTCCTCTTCATCCTCACCCTTCTCTTTCTGCATAAATCTTAATCTAACCCACATTTCCTTTCTCTTTGTTATGGTACGTCTCAACTGGTTCCAATCCCCCATTCTGGGCCCTGCTAATTTTCCTAAAATTTCTCCTTTATCACTCAAACGTATGTAATAACTCCTTATTGCTTCCTTTCTAAATTCTTTTGAAGAATTTAATTCTTAGAATAGTTTGAATTCACAATACTATTGAGAGGAATGTACAGAGATTTCCTGTATATGCCCCCTACATCAGAACCTTCTTCATAATCAACATCCCTATCAGATTGGTAAATTTGTTACGGTGGGTGAACCTAAAATGACATATCATAATCACCTAATATTCATAGTTTATTTCAGGGTTTACTCCTGATGTTGTACATCCTGTGGGTTTGACAAATGTGTAATGGCATGTATCCATCATTATAGTATCATAAAGAGTATTTTCACTTCTTTAAAAATCCTCTGTGCTCCAACTATTCATTCCTCCTCCACCTCCAACCCCCGGCAACATGGATAGTTTTACTGTCTCTTGCCTTTTCCACAATGTCCTGGGAATGGAATGAAAGAACATGCAGCCTTTTCAACTTGGCCTCTTCTGATAAGTTTCTAGGTCCCTTCATAACTGTCCTCAGACTGACTAACCCTAATACACATGCCTATGGAGATTTCTTTGCTTGCCTTACCTCCCAACATCCAATGCCACTTACAGTGATTCATAGGCTTGTCTCTGGTGTGTCTTGGACAAATCCAGAATGTAGGCAACTTGATGTTAAAGGACCCTATTGCACTGCAATGTAGAGAGGTTCTAATTGCTATGTAATTTCTAATCTTATATCCAGGCTAGTAACTTAATTATACCTTATTTACAAGAACTGGTCCCCAACACGCACCCCAGCTCCCATACAAAAGTAGGCTTCATTTTATTCTCTGTGAGTTACTCCTTCTACACTTGACTTGTGCAGTACCCTAGTCCTTTTGAGATTCTGTCTTGCTTTTTTGTTGTTGCTGGTTTGTTGATTTTATTTTAATATCTCCCTCAGAAACTCGAATCATGGCTTGAATCAGGAATCTTACTAAATTTTATCCCTGTTGCATAGCTACTGTGAGAATTAGAACAAATTAGTAAAACTCTGTGAGTGTTAATTTATTCATATATAAAATGTGATGTGTTGGAATAAATGAACCATCAATGCAAAGCACCTGGCATACAGTAAACACTAGATTCAGGATTTTTTAAATTGAGTGTCATGAAACATCCCTTAAGATGTGAATAAGTGGTCTGAAGTGGAACAAAAAGTGGTCAGATACCTTGTAAAATATTAGGTCAAAGGTATGCAGGGTATTTAGGATGTCTCAGAACTTTAATATGTTAATAAATGTGAGTCAAGAGGGGTGAGCAGGTAGCATTTTCATAATGTATTGCTTGTGAAGTGTTTTCTTTGAGAAACACCTAGTATAGTTCATGGACTTAGTTTTGAGGGAACAATTTAAATGTGCTGTCTTAGCTGACTACCAATTCCTTTTCTTCCCTCTTGCTTCCAGAGCCACACTTTGCTGACAGGAATTGCCCACCTGAGGCCCTCAGTACTAACCTCCATCCCCAGTTGTCTGTGTCTCTGGTATCCATTTGCTCCAGGCCTTTTCTTTTGCCCGTAGAGAAGCCTCACTAAATGTATTAAAACTGTTAAATATAAGAACAATATTTTATGGATTTTTAACTCTTTAGACTCTAGAAATATAGGGCACATAATAGCCATATACATGTATGTGTGTGTGTGTATATATATGTTCAATTATACATATATTCAATTGAAATTAGTGTATTATAATTTCTACTTAATTATTAAATTGGAACTAGTAAATAGTAAGCCTAACTGAGAAAGAGAGTTTTAGAGAGTTTTGGTATGCCTACTCAGATTCACTGAACTTGTATGAAATTGTTATTGATCATTGTTTTGTATACAACATTAAGTATAGACATTATCTACTTTGTAGGATAGTGTCTATCTTTTATCTGGATGAGATACTTGGGTAAAGGTAGTGCAAGAATAGACTGCTATCCTTGATATTATTGTTCAATATTTTTATATAAGGTGTACATGTTTATGGTTCTCACTATTATAACAGAATTAGCCCTACTGTACAATACAACAATGTGTTAGTGAGATATAAATTTTGAAGTGTCTCTTAGAAATATCATCTTCTGATTTGTGCGAAAGCATGATGGACTACGGCTCTTGTGCACCGTTCAACAATGTAAGTGAGATCACACCAATTACCAAGATTATAACTGGTTTCCCTTGAAATTCCTTGGGCTTTCCACATATTCAGCATCTCTCAGAGCCACATACCAAAGTTAAGTAATGTTTCCACAAATTAGTAATTTTCTTCAGCAATAATATGTTTCATCTATAGGCCCAGATATGTTGGACAAAAATAATTAGTTTATTTTAGGATATTTTATAAGAACACTTTCTATATTATTATTTAAAATGATAATATTGTTGTTATTATTATTATTATTTGATACCAAACAACCATCCTCTTTCTCCCATGCTAAGAAAGGAAGAAAGTAGCATTTTGTGTGTGTGTGATGGAGCACAGTTTACCAGGGAATCTCTGCACTGGGGAACATTAAGTGTTCTCCAACATATCCACAAATGGTGTTTGCCTTCTTATTTGAATATATATAATGTCTTACAAATCTCAAAGAGAAGACAGGGAGTTGTAAGATTATCAAGGCATCACCTCAAACCATTAACAGGTGATACAGTGGGGTATCACTTGCTGTTTAATTTTAGATAGATTTTACATTTTGTTTGGACCATTTTGTAATACTGTATAAGTATGCAAGAACTTACAAGAAAAGACTCTCTGTGAATATATGTTGTCTTGGGAGTACGACCCATGTGTTTATTGGAATCATCTTAGAATAGGTCTTAACTAATTTTACCAGGGCCTTCCCAAGTGAAGGATCTGTTTAGCCATTTAGATGACAATCATCTAGAGACCACTTTTGTATTAGTAAGGCATAGTTTAATTTAATATATTTATTGCCTTGTATATATTATTGGTATAGTATCCTACTTTTCATGTGTAGTTTTGTGATCTAAAGAAATTTTCTTTTATTAAAACAGGTAAGAGTAAACAAACTAAAAGCCTTTGTCATGGGGATAAGTGAAACACAGAGATCCAACAGCAGCATTTAAAATCTGGAACCATGTTGCATTTCACGGTGTTCTCAGTCTTTTAATGGTTAGAGGTATGCCCAGAATGAGCCTGGAGCCTTTTGGGCGCTATGTTCGGATCAGCTCTTTAAATTACAGCGATTTGTTTTCAACCTTTTCACGGAATAATGCGTAGAATGCTCAACTGAGATTTTTGATATCTATTATTATTAAGATATCCTTGAGAAAAAACCTCTCTTTTCTTTAATATTTAACTATTTAGGTAAAAATATTATGCATGTAATCGGTTTCTCCCAGCTGCCTGGTTTCCGAAGACGACAACGCTGCTCCTGTGTGCCTGCATGAGCCTCTGTCCTGCGTCATTTGGACAGGCCTCATGTTATGCCCATGTAACACCCGCCGCCCTCTGTGATGTAAAACCTTCATAGTCACAGAGGCCAAATGGCGTGTGTGCGGTGATCGTTGGTTTGCTATCTGGTTAGGGAGTGCTTTCTCCACCTGACCGAGCAGGTCTATTCACATGGCCCTGGCCGGCTGACCTTTTGTTTCCATCGCCAGGTTTAATAGGCTCTTCAGCGGGGCCTGATGATCTTATTATACTCTATACGCTGTTAGCTAAAGCTATATGAAACCTATGAGAATCAATGCCAGCGTATGTGGATTTTCAGTTTTATTGCTCATGCGTCAATAATGAATATTATTCCTCAATATAACAAGAGTGCAAAGGCTTCTAACTTCTCTAACCTTCTGGCTAGATTTTTCTAAAGTATGTATTATCTTCCTGGTACAAACAAACAACAGCAAAGGCAACTAAACTGTTTTTAAGATATAAGGTTGATTTCTCTAGAATGTTTCAGCTGTTTTCTTTGTTGTTTGAATTAGCTTTTTTCTCATTCTCAGGGAGGGGAAATTGCTAAACTATCCTCATATTTGAGAAAACAATACATTTGTAAAATTGTGTCTGTGGTATCTGTTGACCTTTTGGCCTGTGCTAATTTTGCCTTCTGTTATAGGTGAAAAAGTTGTCTCTTCCCATTGTATTTCTAAAGAACAGTGATGATTTTTGGTCTACTCCCTTGGGTTTTCTGTATATTATCTCACTTATGACACAGTAAAAACTACCTTGCATTATTTTTAGAAATAGAGCAAAGACAGTGACAGTTCCCAAAGTTGCATTTTTCCTCCCTTATTTCCCACCCCATTGTGTGTTTTTAGGGCTGTGCATTTAGTTCTGATCCATGGGCTATTGGTTGAAGTGACAGTGTGGTGAGTTTTCAGCTCTCTATTCCCCTGTTCCTGCAGAAAAGGAAACTTTGTAGTGGGATAGTGGAGACACAAAATGAAAGCAATCTAGTTTCCTGAGTCATTCTAGGAACAGTTACCTGGAAAGTTGCAAGATCTATGAAGATCTTTGCATGTGTAAGAAATAAACATATCTAGAATTAGGGCCCCAATAGTGTTTGTTACCAAACTAAAACCTAGCCTGTCCATGACTCCCTATGAGCCCTTAATAATTTATAAAGGCTGTTTGCAAACATGATTTCATTTGCTGTCTGAGGTACACTGCACAGATGAGGATTTTGAGACTCAGGGAAAGGCCTTGCTTGTCCCAGGTCACACTCCTAGTAAATAGCAGTGATAAATATCACATGTAAATCTCCCTTCACATAGTTTATGCCTCACTCTATGATAAACATTGCCTTTCTCTTAAAACGAAATTCCTTTTGTCCGCCTAGATCTAAAAAGTGACCTTGAAATATAATCTAGTCTAATTCTTTCTTCTTAGGCAGGGTGGTATCTGAATCACTATAATCCCTAAAGAGGCTCTTCTGTATATAAATGCTTCTTTTAGTATTCAAAACTGTAAATGTGTATAAACAAAATCCTCTTATTCAGTAGATATTACTGTAGGGAATTACACTTTGTCTTAAGGACATGAAAGCCTCTGAAGTTATTATGAGAATCTCAACATATTTTAAAAGTGAATTGTTTGTATGGAGGAAGTGACATTGAGAAATCTATGAAAGCAAGATCTAGCAAGCTTCTCATATTGTTTGTGCTGCTGTTTTATTTTTTCTCAAATTTCATTGCCTACAGTAAAAATTTCTGTCTAGTAATGAGCAATGCTATAATCAAGGTTTTCAGGATTCTGTATAGCATTTGTTCAATGAAATGGCAGTAGAAATGAGAGTTAATATAGGATTGCAAGTCTCTGCCTTTTAAACTGACTGCATTGTTCTCATGTCTGCAGGGTTTAGCCTGTAGTGTTTTTGTTTAAACATGCTCGATTTCCGAATGGAATTTTTACTCTTGCTGTTATAACCCTGTCACTAATTTTCTATATTATTCTGATCTGCTTACTAGATTAAATAGAGAGTTGGGAAGACACTTGAAAATCACTAGGAAATGGAATCTAAAGTATTAAGCAGATTACTTAGACTATGGTTACTTTTAAATTTAAACACTTTTCTATTTCGTCAAATTAGCATCAAAACACTTTATCTCACTAGAAAAAATTAGGCTGAGAAAAATGTTATAGAAGAAATGAATTATTTTGCATAGCTAAGGAAAACCAAAGACCAGATAGTCAGATAGATCATGAATATATTCTCTCATTAACAAAATATAATTGAAAACATACACGTTTGGGTAGAATAAAGGTCTATTAAAAATTCTAGTTATAACAAATAGCTATAGACAAAAACTTATTTTTATTAAAATAATGCAGAACAAGATAGGAATTTTGAAACCATCAATGTTAAAAATATTCCATATATATCATAGATATATAGGCATAGAGAATGAACAAAAGTAATAAGATTCTGAGTTCAAGAAGAATGTGCTAGAAGCGATAGCTCTTTGATGTGTTCATGATTTTATGTTATAAAAGACTAAAGATATTTTTGATACTTTGAAAGTGTTCATGCATAAATCTCTCATGAATATCTTCTTCATGGGACTCCCATGAATAAATAATTTTCAGAAATCTTCCAGTTTGCAAACACACACGTGAGCCCACCCATGTGTTTCCACACCATCTTGATTGTATTTATTTTTGTCACTTACCCCTCTCTGCTTACACCTGTATCTCTAAATCTTTGTCTCAGTGAAACAAAACAGCAACTTGTGGTTGGAAGGGTCTTTTCTGCATAAAAATCACCTGCTGCCTCTGTAGCAGTATTAAGGAGTTGCTGGGCTAAGCAGTGAAAGCATTTCTGGAGTCAGTAACCATATGGACCCAGAGTGGTCCTGGCAAAGTGTTTGCGTCATGCGCAGACTGGGTGTTCTAAATGGGCCTGACCTGCCATCTTCAGGTTTTTGTTACCTGGGGTTATGCTAAACGTAGTCTTTCACCACTTATTAATTTACTAGTCCCTCCTCTTTGAATCTTCCTTTCCAAGAGAAAGAGGCTATGCGTGGAATTTTGTCACAGAAACTTTTTAAGCTCCTTGTTATTGACTGACTGCTGTCTAACCCAACCTAAACTGGTATGGGTTGTGTACACTACCGATATTTTGTAAATGAGATTTTACTCTGTTCATTTATATGACTATTTACATTTGTATTCTCAACCTCTCTCTATGAATGTCACCTACAGCCATAGTATGAAAGGGTTTTACCTAACCAAATGAAACATACTACATTGTCTGATGTATACTTGACCTTGGAAAAATAAAAACCTTACATGTTAGTCAACATGTATGACATATATAACTAGTACAGAAATTACTAAAATGAGCACTACTACCTAGGTGCCAATACCTAGCTTACAGAGTAGAATGCTCTTATGTGGGTGCCTGTGTGCTCCTCCCTGATTTCATCAGTTTTACCTCCTCCCGAGTTTCATACCTCTGATCTTTGTCCTCAATATTATTTTCAATGACATTATAGTTTTGCTTCACTTGTATAGATCATTAACAATGTGTAATTTACTTTTCGTTCTTTTAATTTTATATGAATATTATATCCTGTGTATTTTTTAACTTTGTTTTCTTATTTTTTATTGTGTTTCTGACATTCATCCACATTGAATCTTAGAGCAATAGTTGTGTTATTTTTATTGCATGTGAATTTTATTTATATCTTTATGCATAAATCTCATTTTATTATTTTACCTTCTTGTTAATAATATTTGAATGAGTAAGAGTCTTTTCTGTAATGAAAAAGAATGATTTATGCCCTGACTCGTGTGACTCAGTTGGTTGGGCATTTTATTGCAAAACAAAAGGTCACCAGTTCAATTCCCAGTCAGGGCATGTGCCTGGGTTGTGGCCCCCATCCCTGGTTGAAGTGTGTGAGAGAGGCAACTGATTGATGTTACTCTTCCTCTCTCTCTCTCTCCTTTTCCATCTCTCTAAAAATAAATAAATAAAATATTTTTTAAAAAACATGGTTCTATAAATATGTACTTGGCTTACTCTTTATGATTTATGTTAGTGTGTTAACAAAAATGCTACATTATGGGCAACCTGGCTTTATATGATGATGTCAAATACGATGATGTCAAAATAGATGGTGCCGGTTTACACTTTACTGGCCATGTGTGGGTAGTGTTACTGCTCCATTTCTCTGCAATGTTTAGGATTGTCAATTTTTTTTTCCTTTTGTCAGTCTGGTCTAGTTAAAATGGTGTCTTATGGTTTTAGTTTATCTGTCTTTGCTTAGTTATGAGTTTAAGCATCTTTTTTAGGTTTATTAGATATTTTGAGTTTCTGCCATAACATATTGGCATATACTTTTGCCCATTTTCTATAGGCCATTAATCTTTTGCTGTTGTCATTGATTCAAAAGATGCGAAGCCTTTTTGGTTCTACATGTTATAGATATTTTCTTTCAGTTTGTGAATTGTCTTTTTACTATGTGTGGTGTCTTTTTGTAAAGAGTTTTATGTTTATTTGTGGTTTGTGCTTTTTGTATTATGCTTAAGAAATAATTGCCTCCTATTTTTTTCTAAAGGCCCGTCTACAGTTTTACGTTTTTGTTTTTCACACTTAAGTCTTTAGTAGACTTGGAATCAATTTTCATGTGTAGTGTAGCATATAGATTCATTTTTGATTCCTAAGTAGAAAACCAACTGTCTAAGTACCATTTTTATCTGTCTTTGCTCTGCAATGATAACTTAGCCATAGTCAAGTTTCATATGTATTAGTCAAATTTTATATATATTCAGCTCTCTTTATGTGTACAGTCCAGTTCTGCACAAAAAGGACCCTGCCTTAATTATTGTAGCTTTATAAATAAATGTGTTAGCTGTTTTCACCAATTCCTCCACAATGCTCTCTTCTTCAAAGAGCTTTGTGTATGCTTGGCCCTTTGATTTTTCATAAAATATTTAGAAGCAGCTGGTCAAAGCCCACAAAAACTCCTATTGGTATTTTGATTGGAATTACAATGAATAGATAGATAAATCTGGACAGTAATGACTTCTGAGATTTTCTATCCAGACACAAATATGTCTCTTCATTTATTTATGTGTTCCCTAAAACTTTCAATAAACCTTTATAGTTTATATTAACAGAGATCTTCCACATCTTTTGTAGCTATATTTTGGATACTGTTATGAATAGAATCTCAAAATACTGTTTATTTAACTTTTCATTGTACTCTCTAGGAGTTCTAGTTCAATATTACATAGAAACAGTGATACTAAGTGATAGACAATTTGCTATAGGCTGACTATAGGTGGTCCTCCAAAATTCATATTTTTAAATCTTAATGCCAAATGTGGTGGTATTAGGAGGTGGGTGTCTGTGAAGTGATTAGACCATGAGGGCAGAGCCCTCCTAAATAAGATTAGTGCCTCTATAAAAGAGTCCTGAGGGAGCTCCCTGCCCCCTGCCTCCACGTGAGAGTACAAGATATCTGTAATCTGAAAGAGGGCTATCACCTGAGATGCCAGCACCTGATTTTGGACTTCTAACTCCAGAACTGTGAGAAATAAAGTTCTGTTGTTTTATAAGCCACCCAGCCTGTGCTTTTTTGTTAAGGCAGCCTGAATGGCTAAGATGACTGGTTAGATGTAATCTTTTTTCCCCCTTTAAAAAAATTATTGTTCAGGTACAGTTTTCTCTATTTTCCCACCACAACTTTCCCCTACTCCACCCACCCCCACCTCCCACCCTCAATCCTACCCCTCTTTAGCTTTGTCCATGTGTCCTGGAGAACCCTTCCCCTTCCTTCCCCCATTACACCCTCCCTTCTGGTTACTGTCAGTTTGTTCTTTATTTCCATGTCTCTGGTTATATTTTGCTTGCTTGTTTGTTTTGCTGATTAGGTTCCACTTATAGGTGAGATCACATAATATTTGTCTTTTACCACCTGGATTATTTCACTTAGTGTAATGCTCTTCAGTTCCATTCACACCATCTTGAAAGGTAGGACCTCCTTAGATGTAACCTCATTATTAACCTGGTTTAAAGGAAAATCCATGCAAATAAATGGAAGCGATAGTCATCTCAACAAATCCAGCTAAAACAAAAGCACTCCTGGGAAATATGTTTTCCATTGGCTTTCCATTCTATCTAAAATTTCAGCATTGAGAGAGTCTTTAGGGTTTAGTTAATATTAAATTGTATTGGAGAATATGGAGATTGTAACTGTTGAAGCACCTTAGTAATCTACACCTTGGCAAAGATTAATTTACATCAGATAACAAAAGAGGTTAATTTTGACTAGGAAATAAATGAGCCAAAAAAAAAAAATCTCTATCCTGAGTCATCCAAGGGGAAAAAAATCCAGGTTCCAGTTTCTCTCATCTGATCCTCCAGGTGACTCAGGATAGAGAATTTTTTTGTTCTACAGATCTGCCACATGTAACTAATAGATCATTGCAAGTGCTACATTTTCTAAGCTGCTGAGCCATGTACACTGTACAATCTGTCTCTTAAGGGGGCTTTCTTTGAGCAATGGAAACAGATATCTGCCTGAACTTTGCTTTGAAGGATGTGTAAATAAAGCCTCTTGAATTATTGGAGAAAGTACAAGGTAATGTACACATCTGAATATCGGGGGTGTTTTATATATGTGTGTGTATATATATACACATATTTTATATATATTACATATATATATATATATATATATATATATATATAATCTGAGGTTTCTTTAATCATGATGCCTATTCTCTACCTATTAGCATACTGTGTTATAGTTTATAATAATAAAATTTACTGGTAATTTATTGAATTTAATGCAATGCTAACATGTGTGTATATGTAACACATACTTTTAAATTGCATTTTGCGTATATGTTCAACACCATGAGTTTTATATAAATATGAGCACTATTAGCATTAATAGTAGTAAGTCATTACAGTGAAGGGTAGGGTCTTGCAGCTAATAGCTTCTTTTACCAGGTAAAATATACGAGTAAAGATAAAGTAGTAAGAAGAGGTTAAGATGAGGGGCAGCTAGGTCACCAGAAGCTCCCCTAGTTTAGTTCTATATTAGGTCTTATTAACAGTCAAATTAACAGTCTAAATTACAGTCAAATTTGCAAATTATCTTCTGTAATACCCAATTCAACTTCCCCTTGAGGGGACAAAAGACTCTTTTAATGAGAAAAAAATGGCTGCCTAGAAAATATCAAGTAGAAAAATGGATGCCTGTTTTGCTGATAATCATTATTTAACATCACTTGTTCTAGCCCGAAGAAGGCATGATTTCATAGTGCAATGAGCCTAAAGAAGAGACTTCTCAGATGCCTCCATAGACAACAGCAGCCAGAGAGTTCTCAGAGTTCCGTGTCACCTCAGGTGTATTGGTGAACATGGAAACAGTTTCTTGCCAGAGCACCGTGAAGAAAGATGAAAAAAGATGCCAGGTCACCTCAGAGATCAACCACCAGATGCTAGAAGTTCACAACTTCACTCTATCCAATGACTTTTGAAGATGACAAAAAGACAGAGGGAGTAGGAACGAATTATTTTCTAATACTAATTTTTATTTTGCAATAAAGATAATAAATTGTATCACAGACCTTTTCAAATGAATAAAAATGTGTTTCAGACAGAGCTCTGCCACGGAATAACTGTGTATTATGAACAGTTCATTTCACAATGCATTGTTCTCATCATGGATCATATTAATAGACCAGAGTTCTCTGTGAATCTCAGGTGCATAAAACATCAGCAAAGGGAAAGCACCTCACCCCTGCTGACCTGAAGACACAAGAGAAAATCTAGATTTGCTGAACTCTGTACCGACTATATTTTTAGTCCTTTTGGCTTCATGCAATAATTGAAAATGCGATGTCAAATAATGAGAAGTGAAGTGATATTATGATGTTATTGGAGAAGTGTGCACCCTGCCAAACATGTGTACATCATTTATGTGGAAACTACTAGTCTGACCTTCTCATCCACATTGCAAAGTAGATATTTAATATTATTTCATAGGCCAAGGGCTTTAGTTCCTCCCAGACTGTGAGCTTGGTGTTGTGGAGACTGGCAGGACTGCAGTATGAACACGAGTCCTCCAAAGCCTAAAGTTCAGGATCCAGAGTGAAAAATTCCACATCTGTTTTTCTAAAAGAATATTTTCTGAAGTGAAAAAAAAAACCCCAGGATATATCTATGCTGCTAGATTCTTGAAAGAAACTGTGGACAATTTTACAATCAAGAACATTTTCCTGTCAGTCCCCCATACAGTCTCCTTGATGAATGGATTTCCAATCATTATTATTGTTCCAGTTGAACAGAGGCTCATGGTTCTAGAAAATTCTATAAATCCAAGTTTTACTGTGTTACACTTAGACTCAAACACAGCCAGTGACTCAGAAAGAGATGAAGAGTGTGCTGAAGTCGTAATATGGCTGCTTCTAAGCTTATATGGAATTGGACTCCCTGATTATCCTTCCATAAAATCTTTTATCTTCTGAGTGGAGATAATGGCTTTGGCAAGTGAAATTCATACTGGAACAGCTCTGGTGGATTATATTGGCCACTGGGGGGAATTTTCATAATAATTGTGGTATTTGCTGTGACCAATGAGACTATAAGATTACTAAGAAAACTGAAAAGCTTTATTAGACCTTTCTCTCTCCATCTCTTCTTTCTTTGCTTTCCTGTTTTTCAGCAACAACTTACTGAGTGCCAATTATATAGCAGTCACTGTTGTAGATGCCAGTGGTATAAATATCATCGAGCAAGACAGATAAAGTTAGTGCCCTTGAGGCACTTCTGATTCATCTGAGACAAGAAAGACACCAAAAAAATTAGTGCACATTTATTGTGTTAGGTGGTAAATGCTATAAAGAATAAAGTAAGGAAAGGCATAGATGGTGGTGGAGAGAATGGTATTTTATATTTGTGGGCAGAGAAATTCCTCTGGTAAGGAGACGTATGAGCAGAGATCTAAAGGAATTAGAGAAAGGTCATAAAAATATCTGGGAAATGGACACTCTAAGAAGAGGGAACAGCAGTGCAAATGCTATATGAGTTTCTTTATAAATTGGTTTTTGTGAATCTGTGGTTGAACATGAGGGGGAAATTGTAGGAAACAAAATTTAGAGGGGCAGTGAGATCCATACAATCCATCGAAAGACTTTATGGGTTTTCTTGTTAAGATGGGAAGGAATCAGAGTATGTTCTGGAGAATAAGCTCACAAGATGATCCATTACAAAGATGATTCTGGCTCTGACCAGTGTGGCTCAGTTGGTTGCGCATCGTCCTGCAAGCAAAAGGCCAGCAGTTCAATTCTCAGTCATACCCATACTTGGGTTGCCAGTTTGGTCCTCAGTTTTTGGTCCTCAGTGGGGTCTGGAAACCAGGACAATGTCTCTCTCTTATGTCAATGTTTCTTTCCCTTATTTTCTCCTTCTCTTCCCCTTTTGTAAAAAAGAATAAATAAAATCTTCAACAATAGCAACAAAAAAGATGACTCTGACTGCTGTGTGGGAACTAGAAAGTGTATAGCCCAGAGACAAATCCAAGAGGCCAGATTGATGGGTGAGTTCAAACTTTCCAATATGTGGGAGGTATTTCTGAACTAATAAGTAGGAGAGCGAGGGTTCAGCTTTCAAGCTCCTGCTGCTGCCTCTGGGAGAAACAAATTCCAAAATACTGTCACCTTGACCTTCCCTTCTTGAAGATCTGCTTTTTAAGTAGTGGAGATCAGATACTGAGGTCTGAGCATATTCAGAGCCAGTGGTCAAACTTCCCTGCATTTGCTTTAGCATGAGAACCCAACAATCTCTGCATCCTGAGCTCTATTTTTCTTTGTTAAGGTTTCTTTTTTTGTGTGCTGGCAGAGAGGGTTGTAGTATAAAACCATATATACCACAGAAGATGACATCCAGAATGGCACACAAAAACTTCCTGTTGTAAATCCAGGTGAAAGACTAGAAAATTCAGTGTTTGATAATCTGAAGCAACTATTTTTTTCTAAACCACAAAGCCTGCTATTTCCTCAGATTTTCTATAAATTATTTAACTTAGTGTCTCCTTGGGCTACCTAAGTTCTGACAAGTAAAGTAATGCTAAATTTACCCCACTGTCAATAAAATATTATTGTTTAGAACAACTTTGAAAATGATTTCTTTTGAATGCAGCCATAGAATGAATTTTTTTTAAATAGAACTATTTGAAACCATCAACTATACCATAATTTAAATTTCTAAAGTGTATTTATCAACTGCTAATTTATAAAACTAAGATCTTTTCAATATCAGAAAAATAAACTTACATATTTCAAAGGAGATGCTGTCTAACTTTAGTCTTTTCTCTGTACAATAGTTGTTTTTTTCCCTTGAGTATTAACAATAACTGTGACGGTTTAAGTGACTTAAGTATATTCTAACATAAAGAAAATACTTATAAAGAAGGACAAAATGTTAACGGCCAATGCAAACCAAAATATTGGTAACCAAAATATTATTTTGATACTATTTTGGTAATTTCATGTTTGACTTTGAATGTGGTTAAGGTACTTTACATCAGAGATTTTTGTAGCACAAAGAACACATCCAAAAATTATAGATCAGCATCATGATAACTTTATCAGATTTTGCAAGTGAGATGGATTGGATGACATTACTAAAATGTGAAAGGGATGAGAACAGTTTCTTTCATCTGAATCCAACTTGAAAAATCTATAATTTTCTACCATTCGAGAAGATATGCCAGATGAAGATGATTCTGCCAGAGTTTTATGCTGTTCAAAAATAGATTAAAATGGATTGCATTTCATCTATGCTCAAAGATTCAGAATTATTTATAAACAAGATGACATATGACATAAGAAGTTATTAATACAGACTTAATGTGAGCTGGAGAGCCTTTCCCAAGTCCCACAAGTCTAAATCAATTATCCTTCCTGGGTTCTCTAAAGCATCTAGAACCTAACAATTACAGTAGCATGAATCACACAGTATTGGATTTCCTTGTTACCTGTGTATCTTCTGCACTATACTGAAAGCCACTCAATGACAGCAGCTATATCTTATTTACCTTTATATTCCAGAACTTATTATAATGCCTATTAAATAAAAGATGGAATCAAAATGTACTGAAATGATTATTCTGTGTGTGAAAGAGTACAATGTAGAGAAGAAAAGTAAGTGTACAGATAGGAAACCCACACTTCGATGTATGTGCACACAGTCTTGGCATAGTTTTTATGCCATGTATCAATGGCATAAAAAGTGTGTCCAGAGAAGATTCTCCAGAGGTGCGTCTGGAGAGTCTTCTCTCTCTACTTTTCTTCCCCAGAGTGTCTCTGACATTGCAGTGGGGACACCTGAGGGACTGTACCGAGCACTTCCATAGGTGCAGCCTGGAAGTAAAAGATGTTAATAACCCTATAGGATTATAGGTTATTACCTATTGCTTATAGGTGATAACCTATAGGTCATAACCTAAAGATGTTATTAACCTATATCCTATAGGTTATACGATAAATATTTCTTTGGTTCTCTAGGGGAACAAGTCTGAAGGACACTTTATACCATTCCTTGAAGGATTCTGGTGGTGAGATGGTGCCTGAGTTGTCCCTAGTAGAGACCAACCACAGAATGCACCCTTATATTGATTTTCCTTTCTTCTGTGTTTCACCTGTACCAGTCTCTCACTACTGGTGTCAGTGAAAAATAAAATGGGTTAGGAGAGATACAGGGGTTTTATGAGAAATAGTTAGGAAAATGTATGCCATTGTGGTGGCTTTTGAGCAAAGAATAAAGAAGGCTAGCCTTGGCTTTTCTGGGAGGAGAGCACATTCAGACAAGCAACATGAACTGCAAAAGCCTGAGGCAGAAGCATGCTCAGCTACAATAGTACATGTAGGGTCATGTAGTAGGAGCGGAATCAGGTCACATAGGAGGGTGAGGACATTAGGGAGACTTTTGCATTCACTTAGAGTCATTTAGGAAGGCATTAGAAGGTTTTGGGCAGAGGATATGTTCTGGTTAGGATTTTAAAGAATCACTTTGGCTATTGCAAGTATATACACTTGGTTTTGTCTCTCCTGTTGTATTGTGCTAGTCTGGGATGCCTCAAAGTAGAATAATCTATGAGTTATAATATTTTATTTTATTTTTTTTTTCAGGTTGTAGGTTAGATCCCCAGTCAGGGCATGTATCAAAGGCAACCAATCAATGTTTCTTTTTAATTTTATTGTTTTAATTTTTTTAACTTTAATTTTCATTTATTTTATTTATGAGTTATACTATTTTATTAGATTTAATAGGACAAGTGTCCCTTAATTAGCCTTTCAAAAATTCTACTGACTGGTTTTATGCATTGTTCCCAGGTAATAGTTGGAAATACTTTTATATTAACTCAATAATATTACAAGAATTTTGGTTGGAATTGAATTAGATCTATAAATAGGTTTTAGGGTCTATTTATAATACTATTTATTCCCATGCAGGCTCTGCTAGTTCTCTGTTTTTACTCAAATGTTATTTTATCTTCCTTGGAAATGTGGTATTGCTTGTATAGTTTCTCCACACTTATTATTAAATTTAATTTTAGAATATTCATGTTACTTCTGTGGAATTATATCTTTTTTTTGGTTGCATCTTCTACTAGTTTATTCTGGTTCTAGGGAAATGGCTAGATGCATATTATATGTATATACTTGACCACTTTTTAAAAATTGCTTGTGTATTCTATAGTTTTAATTTTGAGTCTCTTCTGTTTTTAGACATCTCTATCTATTTCCAGAAATACTTAGTTTACATTTTTTTCCCAATACTTATACCTCTTTTTGTTGTTCTTATATTAAATCAACTAGAATGTTAGGAGAGTATTAATTATTTGTGACAATAATGGACATTTTTTTGTATCTGGTTATTTATGTAAGTCCCTCTGATACTGAGATAGAAAATAGATTTAATCTCATGTGCTTAATCTCAGTCGAATAGTAGTTACTGATTTTCTGATGTTCTGAACTGAGAAGCCAGGGTTCATTGCAGATAGTACTATGTCCAATTAAAATAGTGTGCCATGGACTAAAAGGCAGATGGATTGCTACCTGTCTACATTTAGTATAATACTTGCTGTCAGTTTGAGATAATTTTCCTCATGGAGTACCCACATATGTAGAAGATATAAACTGAATTCTACCAGAATGCCTTACACCCACAATTTCATTCATGCCCAAGTTCTCATTTATTTGTTCATTCATACTAGGAGTTGGGAAAATATATGCCACTAGAACACTTCTGTGAGGGTTTTTTTATTTTTATTTTACCAGGGAAAATTAATCCATCAAAAAACTGGTAAGCAAATCTACGTTGTTTCAAAGCTCTCCCAAAGAACTTTTAGACTAAAATTTGATTCTCCCATCTATATTAAACTCAGCCATCCTGTGTCACAGATTGCAGCATTGCAAGGCAATAATTCGTGCCAAATAGACAGAAATTTAACCATACATGTTTTGATTGTCAGCACTCACCAGACCTGAGGCTCAGGCCCTCAAACACAAGGTGGAAAATTTTTAACACAATGCATAACATCACACATTTGTACAGGATGCCCACACAAAGAGGCAGAGAAATTTGAGACACCTGTGTGCTGGCAGTTTGGACTCCAAAATACCTGTCGGGTTTTTAGACTAGGGAAAATATGAACCTCACCAGTGGTAGGGCTTTAGGCAAAATAACATTGTCACCAGATACAGGCTTGATCAGGTTCCTGTTCTATATTTACCAGAGAAAGGAAATAATAAAATAGGATAAAGTTTAAAAAATGTATTTTAAAAATACATTTATCTGGATCCTGCCCTAGAAAGCTTGATTTAACTGGTATAAAGTGAGGCCTGGGAATTCGTATCTCCGTCAACAATCTCAGGTGACAGTAATTGAAGCAAAGGTTGAGAAGTTCTACCATCTCAAAAAATGTTCCTTTTCTGGTCGAATTCATTACAAGCACCCATATATCAACTAAATAGTCACTTAGGAGTTGTTAAATGAACTAAAATGACCCCTCATAAAATCAGTCACTTGGAAAGACATTACATAATTTTTTTACAGGATAATTGGATTTAAAGTAACAAAAACAAGAGATTCCCAGTATCAACTCAGAATTCATATGTGAGACAAAGTGCAATGTAAATATTTTAACTAATCAGACTCTGAATCTTTAAAGTTCATATATCTCAATGAATATATCTATGAGAATATTATATATTAGTATTGGTTATTTTAAGTTAAATTTATAAAATAAAATATTACTTATATAAGTCAGAAAATATATCACAAATACTGAGTTTCTACTTTGCCACACATTCTTTTAGGCAACCGGCTATAAAGATAAGAAAAACACACCCATAAAATCTCTCCCATAATGGCATATACATTTCGATGGAGCAGACAGACAATAGACAAGTGAACAAAATGAAGCCCTCTCACTTTAAAATCATGACCTCAGTCAAGAGGCTCTTAATACTGGCTTCCAGTCATCCTACATTTGAGTTTTCCATTTACTCTCCAACTCTCCTAAACTACTATACATTCTTTTCTTCTTTCTTCTCAACCTTCAACAGCCTTACCCTTTGCTTACTTCACTCTGATGCTTTTCTTTCCATACTGTTGTGAATATGAAGGCTATCAAAGAGAGTTTTCACATACAGCAACACATCTGTATCTGCATTAATGATTATACCCCCTTCCTTTCCATTTAAACAAACTGTCCCTGATGTTCATTGTGTATCAAATTTCATCTTCTTTCCCCTTCTCAGAGTTACCATTCCAGCAACAACAGTTTTCCCCTGCCACCAAAGTATAAAAAATTTGTGATGTATTCAATCTCATAAAACAAAACAATACCTCTCTTCATGTGACTATTATCTCTGTCCCAAGTAAAGAAGTGTGTCACCTTACAGGAAGCCACATTTCTCTTTAGGCACCATCCTGGTTTTCTGCCCCTTGTTGCAGCAACTGTTATTGATTTTTAATATTTACACACTGTAATTCTCTTTCTCTCATTCTATGTGGCATACAAGCTTTCATCCAGGCTACTTTACTGGAAATGCTCTTATCAAAGTCATCAATGATGTCCGTGATGCTAAATCCAATGGTCAGTTTTCAGTCATCATCTAATTTGATCTGTCAGTTACATTTGATGTAGTTTGATCACTTCTCTTTTTGGAACTCTTTCTTCACTTGGCTTCCAGGCAATTGATTTCTGTGGTCTTTTTCTGGTCATTTCTTCATTCTCCTTTGTGTATCCTTGTTTTCCAGACCTCTAAGGCTTCTTCTTTTGTTTCTGACCCATAATCAAAACTAGCATAAAAACATGACAGAAATAATGAGATAAGGAAAAAGCTCATGAATGACATCAAATGCTTTACTTCAATTGTTAAATGAAGGTGCATTTGTAACTCATTATATTCCACTTACTGTGTAAGGTCTTAGGGATATATTATGTATAAAATAAACATGGACAGTATAACTTTAGTTCTGTTAAAAGGATCACACATGAATAATGACATTTTAAAACTTCAAAAAATATTTTTTTGGAAAAAATATACAGTCTAGACTAGATCTTTGGAAGACCAAAGGATGATTTTAAAATAAACAAGCACATAATATATAGATAGACACATGCATGCATATAGTTAAGGTATGAAACCAGGTGAGTGATGAAACAAATGACATTATTTTTTGCCTTAAATTAATTCATTGGAGTACAAAATAGCACCCAGTATAATTTGTCATTTATGTTTACATTTTAACTCCTTTTATGAAGAATCTTTGTGAGAAAGTTCTAAGCACAACAGCTGTTGTCAGAAAAACTTGAACAGTCAGGCCTTCTTATCCAGCTGGGATATATACAATAGTCATACTACTAAAAACAAGCAAATAATGTAGTTTTGTTCATTCAACATCTATTCCTTCCCTCTTCTTGTTTGTTGTTCTCTACTTGAAGACTGTAATCTAAGTAAAACAAAATCTAAACTGTATTTTTCAGTCTGTATTGCAGCTAGATGTGGTTATGGCTTTGTTACTTAATTTTGGTAAGTAAGATGGAAGGGCTTAGTGCTGTTTCTTCAGTTTAGAGCAAATACCATACTTGGAGGTGCAGAATATGGCACTGAGGAGGCCAGAGAAGAAAGACAGAAGGAACCTGTTTTCCCAGTGGTACTGTTGGGCATCATTGCCTGATGGCTCCAGTATATTCCATGCTCCTTGAGATAAATAAATGCCTGTTTGCTTCCATGCCTTAATCAGTACTGTGTTAGATGTGGCCAAACAGAAATCCTTTTAGGTACAACAGTGATATTTTTTCATATTTGAGGTTTGTAGTAACATATCATTTGTACATATTTTCAGAGTGGAACAGTGTTAATAAAAACAGTTACTCATTGCTGAGTTGTTTGTATTAAAAATTGAATCTCTAAATAAAACACATACAGAGAAGTAATAAAAAGTGAGAAACAATACACAAAATATGTAGAAATCAGGAAAGTTAAATTTTGATGCAGAAAAGTATGGGATAATGCTCAAAGGAAATTTTTATTTAAATTATAAGCAACATTTGGTAGACTCTGATATATTAAAATTTTAGGTGAATAAATTAAGTAATTTTAGAAAATTTAGCAGCAAGGTCTATGTAGAAGAAATCAGATAATGGCTAATGAATAGTGCACACATAGTAGAAATGAACATCAGTATCTTTATAATGTTCTTATAATATAATTTTGATAAATTAATTATGTACAGTTTACTTTGAATGCTGATTAATTAGTATATGATAGAAAACAGTGTAAATTGTTTATTTATTGGTGGAGAGCATTTTAATTGCAACCATTTATAGTCTTGTGTGTCTTCAGGCATGTCAATCTGTTTTTATATTTGCATTTATGCTTTAATGCTTGATGGACTTGGGTTATATGTCTTCTCGAGAGGCAGCACAGTCCAGCAGTTCATGGTCATGCCTTTGGACACAGACAGGCTGAACTGGCAGCCCAGCTCTATCTCTGGTTTGCAACACTGTCGTGCATCCACGGCCAATGAGTCAAACTCACTTAACCTCGGGTTTCTTGCATGAAAAATGAGAATAACTTCTTCAATGGGTTATTGTCTTAATATTAAGTAAAATACTCCATGTAAAGTATTTAACCCAGTGCCAAAATGCAGTAAGTACTTAGTAAACATGGGCTGTTATTTTATAAGTGATCCAAAGAAAAAACTGGGAATGAAATTTTTCCATGCTTTCATTGATTTCATTAGTTTTTCCTTTCAGGACAAAGTGTACTTTGATTTCCTTAAAATTTTAACATTAAAATTAAACATTAAAATGCAAAGGAATGCATTTTAAAAACTCAAAAATGACTTACATTTGACATTTATTTACCACAAAAATGTATTTTTACTACATCTGAGATTTTTATAAATCCTTTAATGCCAAAATGTCAGTCAACAGTAGTATCAAGTCTTAGGGGCATTTGTCACTATCTGGGAACAGAGATTTTTTCTGGAGTGTCAAAATGTGGGGCAATTCAGTCCAGAACAAGCAAGGATAATATGTTTTGAAGTAGTTGGCAGCGGCTACTGGCTGAAACAAGGCACCAGCAAGTCTTGTCTTGGACAAGACTTGGATGGTACTGGAGCCCATGCAGGAATGGATCCATGAGAAAGTGTCAGCCAATAGACAATGTACTGGTTCATGCTGTTCAGATATTTACCAGTGAGTAAGATTACAGAAAAGGCAGTGAGTCAGGAAAACTAACTTCTTTCCTCTCAGCAGCTCTATGTCACAATTCATTGCTAATATTTAAAAATGGAAGAGACATAACATATTATGGTATTCATTTCACAAAATATTTGTGTATCAAATCTTCATGTTGTACACCTTATCTTACATATGTTATGTGTTGGTAATATCTCAATCATGCTGGAAAAAAATGGAAGAGGAAAAGAAAGAAAAATATCATTTGGCTGCCTTCTTTTACTTCTGCACAGAGAAGAACCACAGAATTTTTGCTACCTTTTTTTTCTCTCTCAATTTTTCCTATATGGCTAGAAGTAGACCTTGAATTACAAAACCAGATATATATGATGTGGATATTTGATAAAATAATTTTATATATGTGAGAAAAATAGTGTGGACAGTTCTAAAACTTAAATGTATTCGGTTTATGTCAACTCTCACCCCTCTCACACACAAAAGATCCAGAATATTTTTGCTATAACTTTATGTATTTTTTAAATCAAATAATGGAAAAAATAGAACAATAGTTCACACAAGGAGGTCTTATGAATATACTAAAAAATTGCCAAAATTTTTTCATCACACATGTTAGAGTGAACTGAGTCAGTTTGTGGGCTAGGAGGCTGTTGACCTGGAAATTCATGCTGTATCACCCTTCTGATGCCCTGTTGAATTTAGTTTGCTAAAATTTTGTTAAGAATTTCTGAATGTGGGCTCATGAAATATATTAGTTTATAGTTTTCTTTTCTTTTCTTGTAATTTATTTGTCTGATTGTATATCAGAGGAATGGTAGCCTCCAGAATGAGTTGGAAAGTTTTCATTTCCCTTCTAATTTCATTTCTTAATTCGAGTTCATACTAAACTGTTATTTATTCTCGAAATGTTTGGTAGCAATTGCCAATGAAGCCATTTGCTCCTAGCATTTGCTTTTTGTTTTTAGAAACAAATTTAATTTCTTAAAAAGATAAAGGGACATTTAGAATTTGGGGGGAGGGAGGTGAGCTTTAAGGAATTTGTAAATTGCAAATGTTTTCAAATATATTGGCTTAAAACTGTTCATAACATACTCTTACTTTCTTTTTAGTCTATAGAATCTGTATTTATAGCCTCTCTTTCAAGGTAACTTATATCTTCTCTCCTCTTCTTCTTGATTAGCCTAGCTAGAAATTTATCAATGTTATTTATCTTCTTAAAAAGGCTGTTTTCAGTTTCACTGATTTTCCCAATTTTATTTGGTTATTGGATTGAATCGCTCGTGTATTTTTCCTTCTCATATAATTTTATTTCTGCCTGAAGAATTTCCTTTAACATGTTGTATAGTCATTGTGTACCAGTACTGAAAATTTCTGGTACTTTTAAATGTCTGGGAAAATCATCATTTGGTTTTTATTTTTTAGAGATCTTATTGGGCATAGAATTCTATGTTGTCCAATTTTCTGTTAGGATCTTAAAGATGTCCTTCCACAGTCGTCTGGCTTGTATTATTTCCTATGAGAAGTCTATTGTCATTTGTATCATCATGATGCTGTGTAATGATCTTTATTCTGGCTGTTTGGGATACGTTCTCTTCATTACTGATTTTGTCATTTCATTATGATGTACATTTATGACTCTGCTTATTTGAATTTGTGCTTGTTTCTGTAAGTCGAGTATTCATTAAATTCTTGTAATTATTTCTTCATGTCTCTCTTCATTTTCTGTGCTCTACTCCATGCCTGCAAATATTTTTGTGTGAGGCCACACAAAGTTTCCTTATAGCTCAATAATTGTCAGTTGGTATATTTCAATTTTTCCTCAGTTTTTCATTTCAGGGGGTACATATTGTTACTCCTTTAAATTTAATAATCTTTCCTTCTATAAAATCTAATCTGTTAATTCTATCCCATATTTTTTCACTGCATACATTATATGTTTTTATTCCTAGAAGTTTAATTTTTGTCTCTCTTATATTTTCTGTTTTCTTAGTCTCTATATTCTTGATATATAGAGTACTTTATAATAGCCATATTAATGTCTTTTCTAATAGTTTATCAATTCTGCCATTTTGGATCTATTTCTTATTGGTCATATTTTTATTTGTTGCATATCTGTTAATTTTGAATGGATTCCAGACATAAATTTTATGTTACCAAACACTAGTTTTTAATATTCCTTTGCATAATTCTTTAGCTTTTTTCTCAGACACAGTAAAGCTACATGAAAACAGTTTTGTTCTTTTGTGTGTTTTCTTTTAATTTTTTTTTAAAAAAGATTTTATTTATTTATTTTTAGAAAGAAGAGAAGGGAGGGAGAAGGAGAGGGCAAGAAACATTGATGTGTGAAAGAAACATCAATTGGTTTCCTTTCAAATGCCCTCAACAGGGGACCTGGCCCACAACCCAGGCATGTGCCCTGAGTGGCAATCGAACCAGCAACCTTTTTGTTGAGCAGGCTGGCGCTTAATCCACTGAATCACATTAGCCAGAGCTAAACACTTTTAGGTGGAACAATAACAGCTTTTATTCTAGAGTGAATTTAGTCCTGTCACTGAGCCAATATCCTTCCGTATCTTCAACTGAAATCTTTGTGATGAAGCTTCTCTTCTCTGACCATTGGAAGAATAAACTATTGCTAGTCCTGTGTGAGGTAGAATGATTATTCTGTACCCTCCTCAGTTTATCTTTCCCAGATATTGGTTAGTTTATCCTTACACATGTCCTGATCAGTACTCAGCTGAAGTCTTAAGAGGAACCCTCTGAATATCTCCAGAGTTCTTTCCTTGTAAAACTCTCTACTCCACATGCTCTATTTTGTGAATTCTAGCTATCCTGACTTCTCCAAATTCTCAGCAATAACTGCTGGGATCTCTTTGGGTCGCTCCCCTGCTCTGCATTCTGGAAATTCTCTGCATGCAGTAAGCTGGTTCCATTACATGATTCTCTTCATTCTTCTCTGAGATCACAGTCTATCATTGCCTGTAGTCCAGTGGTTGAAAACCACTGGTTCATAAATTTTATCTAGTTTTTTTTTATTGTTCAAGGCTCAGGGTAAATATGTTCCCTGTTATTTCACCACACCTGGAAGTTGAACTCATTTGATGTAAGTTTAAATTAAAAATTGACTAATGCAATAGATATATTTAGGACAGAGTAGGGCCAAAGTAGGTTTACAGTTATTTGTATGGAAAGTAATATAACAAATAATAAATAATGCTACAAGAATAAACTCTGTGTTTTGCATACTCTCAACTATAAGAGGGCAACCTACTTTGCCTCACCCTATATGTATTTGAGTTTGAAAACATACTTTCATCAAGCTTTATGACTTTTTTCTCACAGAACTCCTTTTACAAAGTATTATTATTGATTTATCTGTGTGTGCATCCTCCATCTATCGATCTATCATATATCTATATGTCATCTATCTAGTTTGTCACCCATCAGTCATATCTCTATCTTTTGTGGTTGTTTCAGTTGTTTATCTGTAATACAACTGATAAATCACAAAAATTGAAGGCAAAACCATTAAATCTAATTCATATTATTGCCTTTTTTTCTAATGAGCTAATGTAAGTATTGTTCTTATTTGAAACCTAATATATTTCATTAATTATTAATTATTTCTGTTGCTTCTGCTGTTGCTATTTTCATTGTTATTGAAATGTTCATGTAACTGCAAAACCAGCTCAAACAGGTCCTATCCTGTTTCTCAACAAGACTCAGAACCAAGGTACAATCTTGGACACACCACTTATGAGTAACACTCATGAACCTTTAACTGCTTTCCCCCTGCTCCCTGCTCCCTGCCCCCAGAAACTGGACAGAGCAGAAGACAGAAAAATAGACTGGACAGAAGACAGTTTTCTTCTATTAAGATTAAAAGCATATAAGCAATCATATGTGAAAGAAGTTTTCATATTATACATTTTATGAAAATCTAAGCTGTTATTATTTTACCCATAGTTACCCACATTTTAAGCATAGTTAAAATTACAGTACAGTAGATACTAAATTCCAGTTGAATGGTTTCTAAGTAACTGGGGGATTATCCTAGGGGGATTTGATTACTCATTGATTTCAAACTTAGTACTTTTGATCCTAGTGCATATTACATACGCACTATGACAGCTTTGATTTTTAATCCTAAATGGCTAAATTCTCTGATAAGGGTTTCTAAAACTTTCCCCAACAAAGGGTTATGCCAATAGTATTTCTATCTTTTATGACATCAGTTTATCAGCTTCCTGTGTCTTTTTCATTATATTTTAATTCTTGGAACTTGGGTTTATTCTTTTACAAGGTAATTTTTCAGTCTACTTGATCTAGCTAGAAAATTGGGTGACTTTAATGTTTAGTTGGTTGTAAAAAGATTTTGTGACAGTGAAATACAATTCCCCCCTATAGGATTCAAGCTTTGGTTTGATTAGCTTCCCTCAGCCTCTCACAGTCAGGTGTCCTAGGAAGTAGACTGCGAGTGGGTGTGAGGAGTTATGTGCTTAAGATGAATGCCTCAAAATTGCGTGTATTTAAAAATTTTATACTCTCTATTGACCATATAATTGATTTGGTAATCTTTTGCTGTCTTATGGCAAGATATATACACATCTTAAAATAATTCTTTAGGACAAGTATTGTTATGGAACTTTTCAGATGTTTCTGCCACATTTAGGAGGATGTACTCTATTTTTTTGTAAGTTTCTCTAAAAGTAGCTGAATATTTACCATGTGCCAAATCTGACTCTAGTTTTTTTTCCACACATATACTTTATGTCTCTTGTTCCACCAGTTACTCAGTTTCTCTGATGCATTTTTTTCTACCAGCCTAACTCAGTCTTATTTTTTCTTCCTTTTTAAAAATAAAGACTTTAATTTTTTAAGTATATTTTATTGATTATGCTATTACAGTTTTCCCACATTTTCTCCTTTATCCCCCCTCCGCCCTATACCCCCAAACCTTCCAGCGCTCCCCCCTGCTTAGTTCATGTCCACGGGTTGTACATACTAAGTTCTTTGAATTTTATGTTTCCCATACCATTTTTGATGTCTCCCCATCTATTTAATGTCTACACATTATGCTTCTTCCTCCCTGTACCTTTTCCCCATTCTTCCCTCTCCTCCTCCCCACTGAAAATCCTCCATGTGATCTCCATTTCTCTGATCCTGTTTCTGTTCTAGTTGTTTGCTTAGTTTTTGTTTTTGTTGTTTTTCTCTTTTAGTTTCATTTGTTGATAGTTGTGAGTTTGTTTTCATTTTACTGTTTATATTTTTTATCTTCTTTTTCTTAGATAAATCCCTTTAACATTTCATAGAATAAAGGCTCAGTGATGATGAACTCCTTTAGCTTTGCCTTGTCTGGGAAGCACTTTATCTGCCCTTCCATTCTAAATAATAGCTTTGCTGGATAGAGTAACCTTGGATTTAGGTCCTTGCCTTTCATGACTTCAAATACTTCTTTCCAACCCCTTTTTGCCTGTAAGGTTTCTTTTGAGAAGTCAGCTGATAGTCTTATGGGAACTCCTTTGTAGGTAACCCTCTCCTTTTCTCTTGCTGCTTTTAAGATTCTTTCTTTATCTTTAATCTTGGGTAACTTAAAGAGGATGTGCCTTAGTGTGGGTCCAGGAAGCCCAGAGAGTCCCAAAGAAGTTGGACCCAAAGAGGAACACACTAAAGACTTCAGTTTTAGAACAGTTTTACATTCATAGCAAAACTAAGCAGAACATAGGGTGCTTACCTATCCCTGTTCCCTCCCCACTATTAACATTACACATCAGAATACTACATTTTTTATAGTCTATGAACTACATTGACAAGTAATTACCAACAAGTCTATAGTCTACATTCTTTTTATTATATATTCTATGAGTTTTGACAAATGTATAATACATATGTCATTATACTATCATAGACAGTAATTTAACTGCCCTAAAATATTTCTTTGCTCTGTCTAGTCATTCTTCTTCCTCTTCTAAACCCTGTTAAATTCTGATATTTTTATTTTATAGTTTTACCTTTTCCAAAATGGCATATAGTTAAAATCATAAGGTATGTGGCTTTTTCTGATTTACTTTATTTTTTTTTACTCCATAATATATATTTAAGTTTCCTTTATGTTCTTTTTTGTGGCTTGATAGCTCATTTTTTTTTAGTGCGGAATAATATTTTAATGTCTGGATATATCGCAGTTTATTTATCCATTCACTTAGTTGTTCCAAATTTTGGCAATATTGAATAAAGCTTCTATAAACATTCTTATATGAGTTTTGTATGGATGCAATTTTTCAAATCCTTTGGGTAAATATCAAGGAGCACAGTTGCTAGATTGTATAGTAAGAGTATATTTAGTTTTGTCAGAAATTGCCAGAGTGTCTCCCAAATTGGCCATTTGTATTCCCACCAGCAATGAATGAGGGTTTATGTTGTTCTACATCCTCAACAGCATTTGGCATTGTCTAAAAATCATCACCAAATTCGAGGTCATTTAGATGTTCTCCTATGTTATTTTCCAAGAGTTTTATAATTTTGCAAGTAACCTTCAGGCCTAGGGCCTTTTTTGAATTAATTTTTCGAAGAGTGTATTTAATGTATTTTTTTTTTGCATGTGAATGTCCCATTGCTTTAGCACCATTTCTTGAAAAGATATTTCTTTTACACATACAAATATGTTTCTTCACTACTACCTTAACTAAATAAAATACTTTGATATGACTAGGTATTTCCTCAAACTCCAGCCCAAGTTATTAAAAAAGAGAGTTCTGTGTTTTCAACCTCCACTTCTACACACTTCCTCAGTAGTCCCAGAAGTCTGTCTCACAGGCTCTTCACTCTACTAAAACCATTACTGAAATGTAAGGGCTGTTCCACTCCTTAAAATTGTCTCAGAAGTTCTGAGACACAGGGTTATCCTTGTTCTTATGTGAGCTATGTTCTTTGTCTCCTGTGCTGGTTCTTCTTCCTGTCTTTCACCCCCAGTCATGGAAGTTCGCCAAATTTCTATGTGCTTCCATTCTCTTCTTCTTTTATATTACATCTGCATTTTATTGGCATTTAGTGAATTTAAAACTCATTCCAGTGACATGGCCCTTCTTCTTTTTCTGTTCCACAAGGACAGGTATAATTGAACCTATACCCCTTCATGACACAGTACAATGTTACTTAGTAATAGCAGAGAAAAGTGTCACTATTTTCTTCTTGGGATAGTAACTCCCACTTGATTTCCCATTAGCATAAATTGCACAATCATGTCCCCAAAGTCCCAGGACTCAAATACCACATGTGAATTTTCCTTCTCTCCCAATTTGTCTGTTGCTAAATCTTGTAAGTCACACACTTTCCACAGTGTGTCCTGTTTTCTATCCCTTGTGTCCCATTTATACACTTATTGTTAGAGTTCATACATCATTACATCTCGCCTGGATATTTGTAATAACTTCTCAGCTAGTTTCCCATCACTGGTCTCCACTCATTTCTATTTATCTTATGCTATTGCCAAATCAATTTTCTGTATAGTGCAAATCACATCATATTTCTATAAAAACTCTGCTATTTGAGCTTTCAAGATGCTCCCACTCTATGTTATAAGCTCATTTTTCAGACAGATTGCTGGAAGTTCTGAAACATTTTGTATAAAATGATTATGAACACACATAGCAGGTCTCTAATATAGAATTTATTAGGAATTTGAAATATAAAAATTTCTCCTATTTTTGATATATCAACCTAGTAAAACAAATAAACAAACTAACAAACCCATCCTTTGAAAGAGGCCATGATGTTTTCTTCATTTTCAATTAACTTTCAAAGGTAGTACCAAGTAAATTTGGGGGGCCAATGTGATACATTTGCAAATGTATCAAATATACAAATGTGACTTGTTAGAGGCCCACTTTAATAACAAAGAAACAAATTAGTTTGTTTGGTGTATTGGTTTTCTTCCAATACACCATAGAAATTATAACTTAAATGGAATAATACAGCTTAAATAGCATCAAGAAACAAAGAGTACCTGGGAGTGAATCTAACAAAGTATAAAAAAGACTACTAGGCTGACAACTATGAAATATTATTGAAATTATTAGAGGGCATGTAATTAAATGGAGGGATATAACATATTCATGTACAGGAAAATTCATTTAAAAAATTCTCTCCAGGAACGGGGAGAGGGGTAATAGGAGAAGGGCCATCAAGAAGCATGTATAAAGGACACATGGACAAAACCAAAGGGGGTAGGTTCGAGGGCAGAAGGCGGAGATGGGTAGAGTGGGGGAGCATGGTGGAGTAAAAATGGAGACAACTGTACTTTAAAAAATAAATAAATAAAATATTCTCTCCAAATTGATCTATAGATTTAAATCCAATGAAAATACCAAATGTTTTTCAGAAATTTAAGATTATTCTGAAATGTTTTTGGGAATAAAAATATCCAAGAATAGCTAAGGTAATCTTGGAGAAGAATGAAAATTGAAGTCACATTATCAGATATCAAACATAGTATAGAAAAAAAACATAGTGTAGAGCTACCTTAATTTAAGCAGAATTGTATTGTTGTTAGTATGTACAAGAGTTCTCACAAAGTAAAATAACTCACAAACAGCACTCATGCCAAAAATTTAGGACAAGGTAACGCATAAACACAGGGAGTAGACTATAATCTCAATAAATGGTTCTAGGTGGATGGGATACCTACATGAAAACAATCCTGATTCACATGATGCACAAAAATAAATACCAGATAAATCTAAATACAAAAGTTTTAACTGGAAAGAACAGGATATCCAGTATACATGAAGAAGAAAGAGATTTTTAAGTAGAACACAAAAAGTACTACCATAAAGAAAAAAACCAAATACATTAGACAACATTAAAATTTAAAACCTCTGTTCATAAAATGTCTCAATTAGGAGTACAAGCCTTAGAATGATAGAAAATATCAGCAATACATATAATCAATAAAATATTCATATTACAAAGAAACAGAGTCTAAATCAATGACAAAATGCAGAAAATTCACTTAAAAACTAAGTGAAATACTTGCACCTTCATGACAGAACATATCCAAATAGCCGAAAACATAGGAAGATAGGCTCAATGATTTTTCATCAGCAAAGTACAAAACCAAATCCCAGCTGTGCTAGTACATGCCTACCAAAAAAAGCTTGAATGACAACGCAGGTAAGTGTTACTGGGCACACGGATCCACTAGAATCACAAGCACTGTTTGTACTGATGAAAATGGTACCATTAGTCCACTCGCTTTGGAAGACACCTTTTCAATATTTACTGAAGCTAAGTATAATATAATAATATCCCAGACTTTTCACAGGAAGGAAGTAAGACTAACTATGGTTTGTGTTCTTTTTATATTGTCATGTTCTCTTTTTTTTTACTGGTCTCCCATTAGACTTCTAACTCAGTCCCCTGACCATCCCGCATCCTTACCTCAGTATGCTACATTCAGAGATCATTTTACATATTTTTTGACTGACAGTCTTGTGCAAATCTCATATGTTATCTGGGGGTTCATATTTTGATTAAGCCAGTGTGGTTCAATAGAACTTTCTGTGATGATGATAATATTCTCTGTTGTCCGACATGGTAGATACTAGTCATACATTTGAATACTTAAAATACATATGACTGAGGAATCCAACTTTTAATTTTACTGTATTTTAATAACTTTAATAAATTTAAATTTACTTTTTATTTCATTGGGGTATAATTAATATACACTGAACTGAACATACATAATATGTGCAATTTAATAAGTTTGGATGCATGCTTATATCAGTGAAGTCTTTACCACAATAAAGATAATGAATATATCTGCCATTCATCAATTTTCTTATGCTCCATGGTAATCTTTCTTCCTATTTCTTTCTGGGATAGAAAAGCCACCGCTTTGATTATAAAATTATCAAATTAGCAAGAATTTACTTATTTATAAGATAAATTCACCATTGGCACTGAGAGTTGACGTTAAGGTTTCCTTGTTCATGGACAACTAAAAGACATCTATAATAGTGTAGCTGAAAGAAGAGGTTCACAGGGTGACCTGATCATAAATTGTTACCTGGGAGGGTCATGGTGAGTGGTCACACTCCAACATAAAAGTCAAGGCCTGTCCATTGTTTCTATGCATCCAAGTTAACACATCTTTGAAATAAGCTTTGACAGCATATTGAGTTTACCATCCTATAATCCAATCACTGCCTGCTTCTCCCACCTCCATTTAATCTTCCTTAAACCCCCTCCTTAACTTCAAATGCATAAAAAAATTGGCTCAAATAAATTCATAAAAAGTCTCTACAAGTTTGACTGTTTCTTACATCGACAGAGGGAAGAGTAATTATAGGAATCAAATCTGAAAAAAGTATTTATATGACCTTACATTTTACTGGTACCATGGATTGCTGGGGATAACATGAGAAGACAGGGTTACAATGGTACGTTCTATAACACAAATATGAGGTGGGGAAAGGAGGCTATCATCTAACATTGGGTGTCAAAGACAGACTCCTGGTTTCCCTAGGACTGGCTCTGACTGTAGCATTCTACATTGTTGTGGTTAAAATTAGATATGTGCCTTTCGCTCATTATAACTGATAGTTATTATCATCGAGCAACATCTGTCATGATTTATTTTCCATGTCGTTCACTTGCTATGTTTTAGAGCTGCTAATGAGGATGAAAACAATCGATTCATGGACAAGATTTTCTGCCCTCTTAACTTTTTGTGCTCTTCCAGAATCAACCACGACATAGTGAATTCCCATTAGGAATTCTCTATTGACAATGCCAGACTTTAACAGACACACGCCAGGTGAACATCCAGGAGTTCATGATGGTGAAGACCATGTTGATAGCCATTTTACATTCAAATAACAGGAACTGAAGTGAGAGGAAAAGGGAGTTCCATTTAACTCCACGGAAAGAAAACCAAAATATTCTATTTATCCTGGCTGTGAAATCTTTTTGAGTGCCTTGAAGCAGTAGCAGCTTGTTCTTTTTTCTAAGTTATTTTCAAGAATGTTGTATCTCAGTATGAATAGGTGACATGGGGTTTGCTGTTTTTATTGTCCTCAAGCAGTCACACTGTTAGACCTTAATCATGTGTGTTCACTGAGCCTTGTCAAATTGTTAGGATATTTTTCTACCTGTGACCCTAGGAATGTAATTAAAAATGTTATTGCAACATTAGAAAGAAAGCAAAAATTGTACAAGCCTCTCGCCTTTTATTTTATTTAGCTTCAATTTTCAGGCCTGAATTTCCATATATTGGATGTTATTAAAATTTAACCCTTGATTTTTCTGCTGTTATGTTAGAAGAAGTAAATGGTGCAGATGGGGTTGACTTTGAAACTTTTAATAACAGTGAGCCTCTATGTATCTAAAGTATACTTTTAGAAATGGAATACTTGAAAAGATCTGTAGGAGTGTCCTCTAGAATATACGTCTACGCAGAACCTCAGAATGTAGCCATATTTGAAATAAGGACCTTTGCAGACATAATTAAGGGAGCTATGCTGCCATATGCCAAACAGCTTTTGGAGCGAGCAAAAATTGACAGAGGCAAGGAAAGATTCCCTTCTAGAACTTTCAGAGAGAGCATGGGTCTGCCAACACCTTGACTGCAGATTTGAACCTCAGAACTAGGAGAGAATACATTTCTCTCATTCTCAATCATCAGCTTGTGGTTATTCCTTATGGTATCCTATGAAACATACATGGGTCTTGTTCCTGGAAGTGGGATGTTGCAGTAACAATATTTAAAAATATGAAAATGCCTTGTAATTGGGTAACAGGTAGATGCTGGAAGAGTTTGAGGCATGTGATAAAAAAAATTGTACATTGACTTGAAGTGACCATTGGCAAACATATGGGCATTGAAGCATATTCTGGTAAGGGCCCCAGCAGGAAGTTAAAGCCACAGCAGAGAAAGCTTCTATCATTTAAAGAATACAGTCAAGAACAGAATCTTGGTAGAAATATGAACATGAAAGGTGCTTTTGTGAGATCTCAAAAGAAAATGAGGAACATACTATTGCAAACTGGAGGTAAGGCAATCTTTGTTATATATAGTATCAGAAAACTTGGCTAAATGGTGTTCAACTGTTGGGTGAAAAACAAAGCTTGTAAATAATAAACTTGGATATTTCACTGAAGAGCATTCCAGGCAATGTATGGAAGGTACATCTTGGGGTTTTTTGCTGCTTATTATGACAAAATGAGAAAGAGATAAATCAGAGAAGGAATTGTTAAGCAAAAAAATAACCATCATTTGATAATTTGGGAGATTCTTAGTCTACCCAGATTGCAAATTTTAGCAAAGGATGCTAAAATTAGGAAATTCACTGTTGAAAAAGTGTATCCCAGAGAGAAAACTGATGTTGTGGCTGGACAGACTTTTGATAAAGAAATGAGGTATGTGACTAATAGACCTAATTATACATCTGAGCAGATGCCAGGAATAGAGATGTGGTTATCCAGAAAAGACCTGTGGAGACCTTTTTGTCTACAAGTGCAGATTTCCATGACATACATGGGGGAGGCTCACAAGGGTTTAAGAAGGCTGTATCTGCAGAAACACTGCTGGTCTGCTCTAACAGGACAGAGTCTGGCTTAAATAAAAGAAGGTTGTCAGAGTCCCCAGAATTCCTACAGGCAGGAAACAGGCTGATAGAACTATTCAGTTAAATACATTTCTTATCCTTCAGGAAAAAACAGACATGACTCAGAGTCAGAGGTTTGGGTGCAATGGCCAAGGTCCTGGGCACAAAGGCAGAGGTTTGAAGGGTAGGTTCAGAGGCACAAAGTGTGAAACCAAGAGCCATAGAAGACATACTGGATACAATATCTATTTTTGGAAATAAGTAGACAGAACTGAAGGAAGACTATTGTCACATAGAGCATATAGTTATAAATAAATGTATGTTAAAATTCTTTTTATAAATCAAGCCAGACCCAGAGCAGTAAGCAAGCAGTGATGCTATGGTTTTTTTTGGAGGGCTCTGGCCAATACATGGAGCCTAGATTTGAATGAATGAATATACAGAGGGGATGGAAGAGAAATCTTGGGAGCTACTGAGAAGCTGAATCAGAGACTCTGCTCCTAGGAAGTGCTGAGTGAACCAGAGGGTTGGGGCAAGCTCCACCTTGCAGTGAGTGGGAGTTTTGAGGGCACTTGCCTATTTTGTTTACAAAAAATGTTCAGAAGGAGCAAGAAACAGATATACAACAAACAAATACACATTTAAAAATAAAACTAAACAGAATTTCTAGAAATAAAAATATATAAATTGAAGCTAAATTATTAAGATTGTTGAAGATAGCTGCATAGAGAATTTAGAGAATTTAGAGCATAAGTGAACTTGGGAAAAGGTCTAAGGAAGTTGCACACAGACAAAAACAAGGTACATGTTAAAAATGGGTAAAGAAAGTTGCAAAGCTGAATAAAAAAGTAAAACATACACTTAATTGGAATCCTAAAAGAAGAGAATAAAATGGAGGAGGAGTAATATTTAAAAAGAAAATGACTTGGAATTTTCTAGAATAGATGGAATACATGAATCTTTATTTTCAAGCACAATGCAAACCAAAATGAAATTACAGAAAAATCATACTCATATATATCAAATGAATAATAATTGAAAGCACTGAAAAATTGAGATTTTTAAAGAATTGAGAGAGAGAGAGAAAAAGAATGTTGCCTTAAAAATTAATAAAGTAAGTTCCTACTTTAAATAAGTAATGCTTAAATAAATAAGCAATAATAGAATAAATCAATAGTAATTA
The DNA here is from genome assembly GCF_019186645.2 of Phyllostomus hastatus. NCBI lineage: Eukaryota > Metazoa > Chordata > Mammalia > Chiroptera > Phyllostomidae > Phyllostomus > Phyllostomus hastatus. Next base: position 14,462,216 of record NW_025333583.1, on the reverse strand, counting down.
TGTCCAATATAAGGGTTAAAAATAAAGCTAGAATTATAGCCTTGAACTAAACTGGAGAGATATCATTTGGTGGTAATCAGAAGTCCAGTGTTTCACAAAACATTGACACTAAGTTTAGATTTTGCATGGTCAAAGAGACAAGTTTAAAATGTACAAATCACATAATTTAGTGAGTGGCAGATAATAGTTAGTACTTATATGACACTATGTACAAGATACTGTTCTAAATGATTTATGTGATATAAAGTATTTTAATCCTCACAATGACCTTAGGAGGAGGGTGCTGTTAGGCTCCATGTTCAAAGTCATAGAACTAATAAAGGCCAAAGCTGAGATTTGAAGCCATGACGTCTGACTCCTGGGCAAACTCTTAACCACCAAAACATAGCCTCTCTATAAAACTGAGGAACATTAGAAGTAAATCCAAATGAATTTGTGAATGGTTCATTTATGTTGAACACATTCGACAAATATGTATTGAACTCACTCTATGTAAGGTACTATTCTAGCACTGGGGGGACCCCAATAAACAATAAAAAAGTCATTATTTTATGGAGCTTATCTTTTAACGAAATAATGTAAATAAAATAGACACTGTACTTATAAGATTCAAAAGCCTCCAACTAACAGAAAAATCAATTTAAAAAATATTAGCTATACGTTCATTAAAAAGAGTCATAAACAATGGTAAGGACATGGAAATTATAAAATAAAGTAACAATCACGAACCAACAATAAGAACTAACAGAAATTCAATGCTTCTATTCAATATATTAACATCAAACTAAATTGATTTTGGGGGCAAAATAACATTAATTGAGATAAAGAGATCTGCTATGTTTTGATAAATATTCAATTTATGAGTATGGTATTTTAATTCTAATGTTCTACAAAGCTAATATAGCTTAAAATGTATCTAGTCAAATTAAAAGGAGAAATTGAAAAATTGATTTTGAACACACCTCTTACCTATTGGTAGATCAAGCAGACAAAAAAAAATCAATGAGAATAGAGATTTCAATAATGCAATTAACAAGCCTAATCAAATAGGATAGCTAAAGAATATTTCAACCCCAAACGTTTCAATTCCAAACAATATTATTAAAATTATATATTTTATATTAAACATATACTTCTAAAAACCTAATGAACCTAAGGAAAAAACTCAGTGAAAATTATACTTAGAAATGAACAAAAAGACTTGTTAGTAAATTGTAAAATGCAAAAAAGTAGTCCTCAGGAAGAATGTATAGCCTTACATCCATTAATTAGGAAAAACATCAAAAGAGAGTGAACTAAGCATCTAACACCAGAACGCAGACAAATAATTTTATAAAAATAAAATAAAATAAGATAGAGAAAAGTAAAAAAATATACAAAATTAATAGAAAAGATTATCAAAACTAAGCTGTTATTCTTTGACAAGGCTAATAATAATGTTGACAAGCCAAGAGTAACAAAGATGCTAGAATAGGAATATCCCTGGTGCATGAAGGCTGGTATGACTGGAGCACAGTGGGGGAAAGCCAAAGCTATGGGCCAAGGGCTAGATCACATAGACTTTATAGGACACTGTAAGGAATTTATTCTAGTGAAATCAGGAGCCATCAGAATGCTTGTAAAGTAAATTTTGCTAAGAGCAGTGCTTTTTCAGATATGACCCAATTCAGAGAAACTGTGTAGGAGCCAGAGACGTATTTAGTTTATGGAGGATGACATTTTGTATAAGTAGCTCCCACCATTGTGTATAGAACATAGTGATAAATCAATAAATGCTATGTAAACAAAAGTGAGAAAAAGTATGTGATGGAAACTGTTCAAAGGATGTGGAAAGCTTAGTAAGAAATATTTGAGAGGTCATGTGGGGTGGCAAAATGACCACAGAGTTGTGAGTAAGAGACCCAAGTCAGAGTCTTTGGCCTTCCCTTGCCTGCATGGCTTTCTGTGCATCTTTCTTGCTTCAGTTTCACAAGGAGAATAGCACTGTATCAGATTTGTATTTATTGTAAAAATACAATTTAAGAAACAGTCCAAAATCTCAATGGTTTATGACAATAAGCATACCTTTCTCACTCATAAATCTGCAGGTCACCTGGGGAAGTTTTCTTTCAGATGCAGGTTATGATCAGAGCTGCTCTGTGTCTCTCATTCTGGGATGCAGCCTTGAAGGGCATCCATTACTTGGGGCATTTCTTACAGTGGAGGACAGATGCTCTTCAATGGGCCAGCAGGAAAACATGGCATCTATGGCCTGACAGCTAGTACACCATCACTTCTGCCAGCATTTATTTGGCCAGAAAAAGCCACAATGCAAACCCAGTGTAGGATGAACCAGAGTTGGAGGAAGAATAACAATAAGGAATAAACAAAAGACATTTTGATGATCTTGGAATGAACAATTAAGCCTTGAACTGAAATAGTAAGAGTGGCAATGAGGAAATTAGGCCCTGTAAGGATGAACCAAAATACTGAGCTTGGAGAGGTGCAGCCTCAGTTACCTACAAAGATTTATGTTAATGTATTGTTACAGAATCCAATTTCATGAAGAAGCAGTGTCATTCTGAAGCAGAAAAGTATATGAGGAGATACCATTCCGTTTGTTAAAGCTTGACTATGGGTCATTGGTGGTCTTTACAAGGAAAGTTTGACTCTTTTTGAGAGATTTGCATAGGTTTATAAAGCAGAAAAAAAGGTCTATTATCTAACAAAGACATTATACTGCTCATTGTAAACAAGTATAATATCTATATGCTTTGCTTTCCTTTTACAAACACCTGTTCTCAGTAGTTCTGATATCTATTAAGCAGCTACTGAAATCTCAGGTAATATGGTAAAACATCGATTAAACCAGACTGCTTGTGAAACAGGTGCCCTGATTAAGTTTATTTTCTGGTTAAATCAGAAGCTTTTTTATTTCATTCCTTATTGATGGCAATCTTCATAAAATGCATATATCTACTTTCTTGTGAATGGAGGGGAATGAAGATAATTTATCTTTACTGTGATTTGATGTGATAAGGTACACGTGTGGGATAGGCATTTGATTAGCATGTGAATTCAACTTAGATCCTCATTCAGAATGAATAGATCTGATAACCTTAATTTTTGAGGTGGTTTTGAGAAACCGTAGGGTCATAGTTTCAGAAAATTGATCTGCTGAGTTGTACTGTTGCTGTTACTTATTTATATGCAATATGTATTGAATGGGATTTTGTTTTTCTTTAAAGCTCAGAAACACAGAAAATGAGTTCTTAATACACATAAAACAATATGGAATTTTCTAAAGGAGATCAGATTGACATAGTTTTAAAAAAATGATGCCAACATTTAAAAGAACACTAAGAAATATCTTTTTCTTCACAATGTCTCTTCATACTGCTGGTTTCAGATAGGTTGCAGGGCCTCACCTTTGGGTGAACACTGAAGGTGGGATGACTGGTGCTGAAGCAACTTCGTGCAGGTGGTCACCATTGTGAACTGTTCTGAAGGCCTCGGAGAACCCTCTGCATGGTTGCTTCCCAGTGATCAGGCCCTGGAGACAGACTGACGCCCTTCCTCATCTCCCTACTTGTTTGTATACCTTACTAATTACCACCTCCTAAAGAAAATTCAGAACCAATGTCTTAAACACGCCAGGAAATATTAAAATATGTAGTGTTTTTCCCAACCATCCACTAGAGTCTTTGAATATGGTAAAATATACCATAAGTTTGAATGATTTTAAAAGGTCTCACTATGCAGATGCCTAGACAGGAGAGAGCTGAAACCAGTTAAACCTAGTGAAGCAAAGTAAAAGGCAACAACTTTTTCAATGAACAGGTGGTAACACCAGAGGAAATTAGAACTGAAAAGGGAGGTGGACCACTAAGGTCTAGAGGAAAACTACAAAGATTTTTCATTTATTGCTTTCTCTGAAGACATTGGGGCCAGGAGATGATTGATTCTTAGTTTTATTTATTGTCTTGAAGAAGAGAGACTCTCTAGGCCAATATGATACATTTAAATACAATTTTTATTTAATAAGAATGAAAAAAATTTTAAATGCATCAGTTGAACATCAAACAGAATGGAAATTAATTCTGCATCAAGTCATATGTACAGTGTACTTTGCTTGCTGGCTGAGATTGTGTGACTTAAATTCTCCTAAAGGCTCATAGAGATAACGAGTGTGTCTACATACATTCTACGTGGAAAGGAAAACAATAAACACTGAATCCATTGCTACTGCAAGTGTGTATTGGGAATAGACCTCTGCTCCTTCATAAAATCAATTGGACACTCACCCTTTGCTCTCCTCCACTGGGTTTGTCTTACCATGTTGCATTTTCTTTCCCTCCTTCTCCACCTCTATCCTTTTGTTCTCTCTACTGCATTTGGCAAACTACATGTGACCTCGCTGTTTCCACTCAGAGATCTTGCAGCCCTTTAGCCTTTGAGAATTCAAGTATTCTTCCACACGTACGACAGCAGTAGAACCATGTTTTGAAATACTAGGCCAGATAGAATGATAACTCTCAAGAGCCAGAGATGTTATATTTGACAATAATGAGTATAATATTTTGACAATAACTAGAACCATACAGTGTCTTTGTTTACGTATTGAAAGTGATGTATTTAAATGTGTTCTTGTTTTAGCCCTGCCTAAAATTTGGACTTTTTTGTCTTTAAAAGGTATTGATTTGCAGCTCTCTCACAAAAAATGAAATTGAATTCACTATCTTGTGCTTGTTACCAAGTGCCCTAAATTGGTTATATGGCATGATTAGTATTGATCCTGGGGGACAGAACTAATGGCATTTTGTTTGTACAAAGAGAAATTTATTTTTCTTTTAATTATCTGTATGTACCAGTTTTTCAAATGTGAACAAATCCATGTCTTCAGACACACATACTTTTTTGTCTATCACACCTTCTTGGTGGAAATGTTGAGTGAAACCTTGGTCTAGGTAAAGTTCTGTTATGGGGCCTGCCTCTTTCTTGCTCTCTGGTAATTAACAATTTACTCTCAAAAAATAGAATGGGATTTTATTTATATTACCACTACAACTCTTAAAACAAAAACACAAAACTGGAATTGCCAAATGCTTGGACCGTTTGAAAGGTATTTGCAGGTACTTAAAGGCAACACTTACGCTGTGGTTGTCCAGGGTCACAGAAACTAAAGTATCAATATTAGGAAAGAGAAAAGTGATTTCATATAAAAATAGGATTAAAAGAAAATTAATTGACTTCTGTACTGTATACAGATATTTGGTATATTTTTTATAAGTGTTCATTTGGGAAAGCTTTGGTTTTGCTGTGAAGAATTTAACACATTATTTTCACTGCTTTGACCATTAATGCTTTAAGGAGATAATATTTTAATGTTTCAAATTCATGTTATAGGCTGCTTTTAAATGAACATTTTTTGTTCAGTTTTAAATTACACAGTACTGTAGAGAGTTTAAAGAAAAATTAGAGAATTTGTACTTTGTATATGTGGAGGATATTAGAAATGACACCATCAGGGTAAGATTCAATGGTGTCTCCTTTTGATTTTGTTCAAAGAGAAGACAGCATTAAGAGTAGACAGTGGGAATAAAGATGATACAAATAAATCAGAAAGGCAAACTTTTGAGACTAAAAAATTTTCTGAAATGTCATCTCTGAAGCTCCAAAGAATAAATCCATAAACTGTAAGCTTTCTGAGACCACCATAAATAGTCCATTTACTGTTTAACTTCAAGTTCCTGTGTCCGGAGGGTGCTAGGGAGCCACAGCAGTGTTTTCTGAACCATGCAGTCTAGTAAATGTTTGGCAAAAACATTCATCACAGTTGCCTTTCACCTTTAACACGCATGCAGTCTCTCGCAGCTCAGTTTCTTCATTTGCCAACACATGGAAGTCCCTGACTGACTTGTCCCTTGGCAAGGGACTGCCCAAAGCATCCACCTTTTCTTGGGTTATATTATTTTCGAAACCTCTTTACAATATATTGTGTTGTTCTTTGTGGAAATCCCCTTTTCTTTGGAGATGGATTCTTTTGAATTATTTCCATGGGTTTTTCCTCTGATATCCCCAGATTGTATTTATTCCTAAGATTGTGCCCTTGGCCATATTATCTTTTTTCCTAGTGGTCTCTCTCTGCAGATCCTTGGTTTTTTACTTATTTATTTTATTATTCACTCACTCATTCACTCATTCATTCATTTGTTCTTACCTACTCTTTGTGTCTAACCTCCCATACAGGAACTAGGTCTTCATTTTCCAAGTTTCATTTTTAAATCTCAAAATGGGTGCTGCAAAAGCAAATGCCCCTTACTAAAATAACTGTTGTTTTTTCATTCAAACTAAGGTCTTTTTCTTATATTTCAATTTCTGTTAAAGGCAACCTGTATTATGTTGGTGTCTCTTGCTCAGCATTTTAGTCTCTGTAGCCCCCATGACAACACACATCACTGTATTGGATTGGGCTCCTAAGAAATGAGCCTGCACTAGGGTTTCCTTTTGTCCACGTCCTCCCTAGCACTTATTGTTTGTTGAAGGGTCCTCAAGAAACATATATAAAGCACCCATGGACAAAACGAAAGGTGGGTAGGATGGAGAATGGGAGGTGGGAGTCAGTGGGGCAGGAGAAAGTGGTGGTGGGAAAATGGAGACAACTGTACTTGAACAATAAAAAAAAAGGTAAAAAAGTTTTTTAAAAGCTAAACAAAAAAGAAATGAGCCCGAAGCAGGGATTTGATCCTGATTTTTTGTAGGAGAGCTCTTCAGGAAATACCAGTGAAGAAGTGGGAGGAGCAGGATGGGAAAGGGAAAGGAATGTCACAAGGATGTGGTCTTAGCTAAGGGGTGGGTGACAGGGGCAAGTCTCTGGAGCATAACCCTAACTGTAGAACTGTTCTTTTCTTGCTCTTATATTTTACTCCACTGAAAATGCCTTTTTCCTATCCTCATATTTTTAATCATCTGACTGTGTTCTAACCTGATTAAATATCTCTCTTTTTTAATGTTTGTAATATTTTCTTGTGTGCCAACTGAGGCTCTTAGTACTCACATGAGGCAGAGTAGATATTCATGTTTCTTTCTAAATTACAACCTGTTTAAGGTGTTTTTAAGCATCTATAATATTTCTCATGAGGTGACACAATAAATATTTTTGAAATTGAATTAAACCACCACAAAGTGATTTGTTTTTGTTTGCTGTGTCTAATTGTTAGTCACACAGTAGAGTGTGCTTAAGTTTCTGTTTAATATCTCTTTAAATTGAAAATCAGAAATCATTTCTATAACATTATTGGAAGTTCCTTGAATGAGAATTAAAAATAACTCATAAAATATATCTGGAAGAAATCTAGCAGATACCTCTTTAACCAAGTAATTGGAGTTATTATATATGTAGATAATTTGATATCCTGTACCTCCTGATAGGATGGACTGGGAAGAACACAGCATCACTTGCATGATGTGCTTATTAGTCTCCAAAACAACTGCATGGTGCATATCAAAAACCTCAAGGTCAGGAAAGGCAATAAAAACTGAAAAAACATTCCAGATTAATGAAAACTAAAGAAACATGGGGAATAAATGCAATGCATTAATCTGAATTATATTATTGACCAAGAAATAAAATAGCATAGGAAAATATTAGAATAATTACAAAAATACATAAAGACTGTGGGTTAGCTATTACCATATCACTCTTAAATATTCTGACTTTTATAATGTAGTGTGGTTAGGTAAAAGAATGTCTAGTTTTAACAAGTACATACTGAAGTACTTAGGAATAAAGAGACACAATATGTCCACCTCTCTGAATAGATTAGAAAAGCAATAAAAGCAAGCTATCTATCTATCTATCTATCTATCTATCTATCTATCTATCTATCTATCTATCTATCTATCTATCATGTATCCATCTATCTGCATGTGTGAATGTCTGTATATAAATATAGACAGAGAAATAGAAAGATAGAGCTAGAGAGGGAGCAATAGAGACACAGCTAAACAACTGGTAATCTGGTTGGAATGTATATGGATAGGTATCCTTGTACTATTCCTGCAGTTTTTCTATAAGTTTGAAATTACATAAAAAAAAAGAATTTATAAAAATGTTTTATAAGTACAGATGGAATTACATGATACATTTTATCTCACTTGGCCAGAGCTTCCTTGACTCTTAAAGTAGACTTTTGCATATTCCATATTAAGTGTAGTTGGAAACACTTAAATCATCTTTTGCATTTTTATTCTTTTCTATTGAGGATTTTATGTTGTCTTGTGCTATGGACTGAGTGTTTGTGTCTCCCCTAAATTCATATGTTGATGCCCTAATCTCCAATGTGATGGTGTTTGAAAGTGGGCCTTTGGAAAGTAAGTAGGTTATGATGAGGTCTTGAGGATAGAGCCTCTGTGATGGGCTCCTGTAAGAGGCAGGAAAGACCAGAGCCCTTTCTCTCTCCATGTGAATACCTCTAGGAAAGGCCACGTGAGTACACAGTGTGAAGGAGGCTGTCTACATTCCAAAAAAAGGATTCCTCGCCATGAAGCAAACCTGCTGGTTGTTTGTCTTGGACTTTCCAGCCCCCAGATCTATAAGAAATAAGTGTCTGTGGTTTAGGTCACCCAGCCTATGGTATTTTGTTATAGCACCCCAAGATAACTAGATAACTGAATTGCATCCTAACTGAAGTAGGGCCCTAGTGAAAGTGTGCCTGTGGGCTATTAAGTGGGATCATGTAGAAAGAATAATGCTAAGAATAAAATAAATGAAGTGTTGGTTCTAGTGACAGAAGTTATCTGATCTTTTCTCAAACTTGTAATCTTAGAATTCAATGTAAAACATTCTTCTATATGCAGAGTTGTCATTAAAAAATCAAGGCTGATTGCCCTGGCTGGTGTGACTCAGTGGATTGAGTGTTGGACTGTGAACCAAAGGGTTGCCGGTTTGATTCCTAGTCAGGGCACATGCCTGGGGTGTGGGCCAGGTCTCTGGTTGGGGGCATGTGGGAGGCAACCACACACTGATGTTTTGCTCCCTCTCTGTCTCCCTCCCTTCATTTTCCTCTAAAACTAAATACATAAAATCTTTTAAAAAATTAAAAGCTATTTAGTTAAAAAATAAAAATCTAGCAATACCCATTTTCATGTAAACCATATGTTAAGGTTTTCTTTTTTTCCTGTAAGTCCTCACTGCAAATATACTAATTCCTCAATTCCTTCCCTGATTTGAAAATTTTCTTCAGAATGTAAGTCAGATTTAATTGCATGGTACCTCTTGTAAGGCAGTTGAAAGAATTACTTGGTCTTTGTGGGGAATAACAAACATAATGGAATTTATTATTTTTATTTGAACCTATTGTGACTCAGTGTACACTTTATGTCCTGTTTTTATTATTTAAATGTATTTGTTGTCTTATACTATCTGATTTATATTTTTCATTCCCAAGTGTCTTTTTAAAAATTTTTTAGTGTTGTTCAATTATAGTTGTCCCTATTTTCTCCCAATACCTCCGTCTCTTGCATGTATGAGTCTTAATGTTTCCTAAACTAATGCATGCATGAATAAATGGGAGAATAAGGAATGTTTTTTCTCACTTCAACTCAAATCACAATGGAAAGTTAGATCCAAGATAAAGCTTAATTTATCATAGTTAAGGTGGTTAAAATGATTATTTGTGAATATTCTACATTTCTGTAAAGTAGATTTAAAGTGGCTGTGAGGATTAGGTATATGGGCATGGCATATAGGACAACACAGGACAGTCCTTCAGTGTCTCTCAGCACAGGCAGAGTTAAATTCAGCTTTATGGTGTGACCAAGCATACATCTAAAAGAGGAAGGTGAAAATGGAAAGGTGAAATCTAGGAAGTCCACTTAACATGGGACTCGCGCTAATTGACTACATTAGTTAAGGGGAAGGATAACAATGTTTGAAACTGGAGGCCCCCGCAGGTCCACTTAGTCCACGCTGTGATGGCTGAAACACCGCTCTAACTCTCACTGCAGGGATGTGGATGAAGGGAATTCTTTTTCTTGTCTTTTTTGAAAATTATGCTTTTTACTTATCAGTTGGTGTTTTTATATATCAGCACTCAATCATCTGGTGATTTAAAGCTGTTTTCTAAAGATATTTCTTTGAAAATTTTCCTCTACATCTCATAGTACATGCAGACTGTATATTCTTTAAAAACTGATCCAGCACCAGCCGAATATGCAACAATGAGCTCACTCTTGAGAACCGTGTGACCCTGGTTCGTGTCCTGTTTTTCAGCTCTGACTAATAATACAATAGTCTGCCATTGTAGATATTTTTCTCCAGGTTGCAAAGACAGTGGAAAGAGGGCTGGCTGTGAGGGACTGAGCTCATTGTCTCACCTGTCGTGGAGACCTGGTTTCCTGTCCTCTGCTCACCATCGTCAGTGAACCTATCTGTCAAAGACAGAAAGCCTGGTCATCCTGCATTTCTCCTTTGTCCTCACATCCATTATACTACTAATCTCTAAATGCTGCTTATCATATATTCTTTACATATCTTGGGTCTTTGCCCTCCCTTGCCTATACTTCTATGACTGTTTTTTTATGGTGTTCTCATATCTCAACTAAATTATGGTAGTAGGTCTCCCTGCTTTAAGTCCCACTGAATTCATCCTTTGCAATGCTGTGGGAAGAATAGAGATCTTTCTAAACTACATGCTGAACCTGTCACTCATTTCTTCTTATATTGTTTTAGTTGGTTCTAAATCACCCTGAGAATGAAATCTAGATCCTTTATTTTGACATGCAAAACCTTGTCCTTTTTTGTTATTGCTTTGCTACAGCAGACAAGTAGATTTTTTTGTCTTTTTTCTTGACTAACATTTATTTCCTATCTATCTAGTATCTATCTATCAATCAATCATCTATCAATCATATCTAACAACCTATCATCTATGTCATCTCTGGTAAAAACCAGCTCTCTTCATTGCAAATATCATTGATGTTACTGTCAATCATGTTTGTCCTACTCTCCTTTAGCCAGGTGGTAGGCACTTGACCCAAGGTAGACATGATGAGATTCTTTCTGAAAATTTGAATTTTAGATGGCTATGCTGAACAATTAGCGTGACCCTGCATTCTTCCTATCTCCTTGCACTTGAGCATGGTTTTACTCTTAATGGAATAATCTTATCTCTGCATTTCAAATCACCTATCATCCGTTTGGAATTTCTTATAACTCTACTACCCTGAGATAGATACTTTATTGCACTTAAATCTCATTATGTTCTTTCTAATTTATTTGTCCATGTCTTCCTTCAGAGTGTTAGCTCCTTGAAAGCAGTGAGTGATGGAAGCAAAGGAGATAGAAGACAAGACATGGGTGGCCAATTAGGAAAATGAGAAGAACGAACAAATAGTAGGCTGCAGAGAAATACAGTGTGCTCAAGGTTCCAGGAAGTAAAGCAGGCCATCACAATTATCTGGAGGTACTATTGTAGAACACATAGGAGGTAGTTATTAATATTATTCACTAAATATCAGCCCTGGCTGGCGTAGCTGAGTGGATTGAGCTTGGGCTGCGAACCAAAGTGTCGCAGGCTCGATTCCCGGTCAGGGTACATGCCTGGGTTGCAGGCCATGACCCCCAGCAACCGCACATTGATGTTTCTCTCTCTCTTTCTCCCTCCCTTCCCTCTCTAAAAAATAAATAAAATCTTTAAAAGTATGTATTATTCACTAAATGTCTGCAGGCTGTTCCCATTGCAAACATGTGATAAAACTGTACTTTCTAGGGCTCATGTGGTTTGGCAATGAGTTGTGAACAGAAGTTACGTCACTTCTAGGCCAGAGCACTTAGCTGCAGGAGTGGGAGCACCCACACTCTGTTTCCCATTCTGGCATGGCCGTGAGAGGCAAGGAGGCTGCTCCATCAGCTCGAGCAACTGTGATGACCAGGCACACAGTGGGCACGTGCTATGAGGAATGAATTATGGCTGTTCTACACTGAGACTTTGGAGCTGTTAGCAGAGCATAGCCTGTCCTATCCTAGTTTCTCCCAAATGAAGTGAAGCAGAGAGAAACAACACGGGATGGTGAATAAAAAGGACGAAAAAGAAGAAATGAGTGAAGACTCAGACTTGTTTTAACAAACTTTCTTATAAACTATTAAATCTGATTTTAAGTGTATTTATATCTGATAAATTGCAAGTATCATTAGCTATGCTTTGCCCCACCAAGAAGGGGGGAGACTCTTTACTTCTCTTGCTGCTGGAATAGCCACAGACAACAATATCCACAGTCAGCCTGTCCTGTCTGTTGTAAAAAGGAGTCATTTCATACATTGATTGTGTTTACAAATCAGTTCACACATGTTAAGGAGGGGAAAAAGCATAAAGAGGAAGAGAGCAAAAAGTCATGAGGAAAAGTGAGTGATTTCAGCCTCATCCGCCCAGTCATTATGAGGAATACAGTGTATCTGCTGACACGTTGGAAGTACGTCAGGAAAATTAATCTACGACTGTGGCATTTCACCTATCAACAAGCAAGTAACAAGTGCTTTATGACAGGAGCTCGTAAAATATAGTGCTCATCATGCTATGATCATGTCACATAAGCAGCTTCATAAAGCTCTAATAGGAGGCCTTCCTTAAGGCAGGGTGGCAAAGTGCGACTAATTATATCTGTGGTATACACAGAAATATAGACATTCTATTAATGTTTGAACAAATGCAGCGTCTGAAAAATAAATCTGTGCCTCAAAGAAGAATTGTCCAGCATTAAAGTAGTCCAAAATACAACCAACAAATGTTGCTAAATGTAGCAATTATGTAACACACTGATTTTCTAAAATTCTTTGTATTGCTGGATAAGCACAACAAAGCCATCTGATTACAGTGAGCAGAGAAGTGGAAGACGGTTTCAGCATCTGGGGGTTGTAATTAGATCTCCTGTTTTTTTTTCCAATCAGGCTTTTTTATGCTAGTGGTTTGAATAATACCACTGCAAAATTCAAGTGGTTATATTTAAAATTGTATTAAAGTATTGCTAAAAGGAAATGAAAAAAACACTTTAATGCAAATGTACATATTCATTTTACTAAGCACTGTGTTAAGAACATTATCTATTATCAATATTGCTGATTGATTCATAAACTTAATTCCGAATATGTCAGCTGGCAATGCCTACCACAAGAGAGCAGCGAGTGAATGCTTGTGATTTAATAGGAGTTAACTTGTCCAGGATAATCTTGTTCTAGTGGCATTATCAGACTAAATCTCAGAGAAATATCATTAACAGTGTTCTCTTATCACAGCCACAACTGTCCTGAGCCTCATTTGCTCCTAAATTATTCTGGTCAGATAGCCTAGCTTTTCCACCTGTGTCTTTTAAGATGAGAAAGACAGGGAGACAGAAAGAGAGAGAGAGAGAGAGAGAGAGAGAGCGAGAGCGAGAGCGAGAGCGAGAGAGAGAGAGAGAGAAACAAAGAGAGAGAGAGAGAGAGAAACAGAGAGAGAGAGATTTCCCCTAGATTATTCTATGCCCTTGAAAGACCAAGATCCAACAAACACACACAATAAGATATAGTTAAGATAAAAATAAAATGTTGTTTATTGATTCTACATGAAAGAAGAATAAAAAGGGATCTTTTGATATTTTAATATGCTCTACTGAATTTGGAGTACAGATTAATAGATTTTCAATAAATTTATTGTTATAACAAATGAGCACACCCTTATCTGGAGGAAAACAAAGCTAATTTAGCCAAACTAAATTTTTAATCCAACTTCCAATCAGTTCTAAAACACGTGTTTGAAGCCGTGAAGTAAATTTTCATTTGTCATGTGATAAAACAAAAATATGTATATTCATTTTGTAGATTAATTACATATATGCTCTGTCCATTAAAAAATAGAAATCAGCCCTGGCTAGTGTAGCTCAGAAGATAGAGTGCTGGCCTGCAAACCACAGAGTGGCTGGTGCACTCTGATTCCCAGTCAGGGCTCATGCCTGGGCTGTGGGCCAGGTTCCCAGTAGGGGCCACTTGAGAGGCAACCACACACTGATATTTCTCTCCCTCTGTTTTTCCCTACCCACTCCTCTCTCTAAAAATAAATAAATAAAACCTTTAAAAAATAGAAATCACATCTCTTAGTGCGAAAAACTTAAATTAGTTTCTTAAAATATTTTATTTGTTTTTGACTATCATGATCATATAAAATACTGGCATAATTTGATACTTCATAAATAGTGATTTAGATTTAAGTGTACACTGGAACTCAAGAGCATTTTTTATAACCTGGCTTTATTGTTTCTGGAAAACAATTATTCTCGCCAAGCAGGACCTTAGTTCAGAAGATGGAATCTATTATAGAACCTGAACAAGTCTGCTTTTGGCTTCTTTTCATCATCCTTTTGCTTGGGGAAGAGCAGACAATGTGTGCTCTGTGGGAGACATTGAATGATATATCATTGTGTGAATGTTCTTCCAGGTCTGAAAGCTGAAAATTATGTTGAATGGTGTATTGGTAAGCTGCTTAATTGGGATTGGTTTCAATTTTCTACATTATTCAAACATTGACAATCAGTAAGATGCCATCAGTGTTAAAGGTTACTACTGGCTTGTATTACTACCCAGGATGTCTCTTCCAGTATATCCTCACCTGTGTATCCCTAGATGGAGTGCACACCAGTGGATCATCTGATTTCTTTTATGCTGCCATGTTACAGAATTGCTAGAGAACCAGTCCACTCTCACTTCTTCCCAGTTAGTTGTTGGGAACTGCCCTGCCTGGTATCAGAAGCTGTAACCCCTGCCTAGGCTAAGGCTAAGGGAACACCCTTGGAACCATAAGCCAGCAAGGAGACAAAAGCTTATCTCCCTGGCAGGAGCACTGCTTCTGCTGCTTCATTCATAACTGAACCTCAGAGCTTGGTCGGTTAGCCAAAGACAGGTACGATTCCCCAAGGGGGGAATGACCTAAGATAGGCACGATCACGTGGGAGGCCCCCAAGGAAGGACTTTGGGGGCTACAGCAAAAGGGGGTGATGGACCCTAACTCCTCGGCTTTGACATAGCCTGAGTCCTCATTGTCTGGGAGAAAATATCCTTATCTCTTGGTTGCCTTATTTCCCTTGCTCTGCCTAAGCCAGAAACAATGACAGGGTGGTGCAGCTCTGTGCTGAAAAGGGCGGATTCCCCGGGTGATCAGGCCTAAGAAAGAACATGTAAATTCCTGTGAAATCTTCTTTGTTTAGAATGCTCTCAGTTGAATGATGAGGGTCCAGGGAAGAAGTAAGTTTGTTCCTCAAAGTTTTACAGCTCTTTGACCCTGACTCAAAATAGGCCCTCAGACTTCCTTGTTATCTCTTGTTTGATTCTTACTTCCTGGCAATGAGTAATGAGCTTTTACCTGAATTCTTATGCAAAACAAAACCAATAAAAAGCCTCTCCGGAGGGGGAACGGCGCGCTCTCCCCACCAGGGAGGGTGGCCAAGTGGCGCCCTCCAGGAGAGAGGGTGGCCAAGGTGCTCCCCATGTGAGGAGTGGCCCTGCTGTTCCTATCCCCCACAGGACCTGGTTGTCTCTGTGTATGTTTTTCTCGTGTTTCGACGAGCCATCCGCAGCATTCAGTGATCACTGCTGGCCGGTGACCCACACATCAGTTAGGTCTTATATAATTTTATCCATAATATCTGAT
Source organism: Phyllostomus hastatus (assembly GCF_019186645.2). Taxonomy (NCBI): domain Eukaryota; kingdom Metazoa; phylum Chordata; class Mammalia; order Chiroptera; family Phyllostomidae; genus Phyllostomus; species Phyllostomus hastatus. Next base: position 14,446,560 of record NW_025333583.1, on the reverse strand, counting down.
GAGATATCCCAACTAAAAACCATTAGAAAACAAAATAATGAGTGGTCACAGGTAATGATTACTTTATTATAGGCTGAATAGACTGATTTATGCTTTTTTCTTCTAACAAACTTGGAAAACAATCATTATACAATTATTAACATTTTAAGAGTTTGTTAAGCAACTACTGTGTTCTGAGAACTCTGTTAAACAGTTAACCTATATTATCTGTTAATATTTGTTTCACATTACTATGAGGAAATTGAGAATCAGAGAGCTATTTGTCTTCTACAGGGAAGAAAAAAAAAGAAAAAAAACAATAAAAATCTCTGTGTAATCGAATAAAGGACAAAAGCAGATCTTGTGGCTAAACTGTCATGCCTAGAATAGGGAGTATCCCAAGAACCATCTCATGAGGGAGAGGCAACAAATGGTTTAATATAAAATCATCTATAGCATAGGATAAACACAGTGATAGATGAACAAATGCAGTTAGAGAAGATAAGAAAGAGCACACAATACTAATTGCTAGTGTCAGTGAAAGTTTCCTAGAAAATGGGAAGTGCATAAGGAGAAATAAAACTTCCAGGAGGCAGGAAAAACAGGTAGAGAGACACAGTGATATGAAAATGCCAGCTGTGTTGGGGGAAAGTGAGCTAATCAACTTGATCGGACCATTGATTTGCCTTGGAGCCTATGGAAGATGTAGCTAAAATTGTATTTTCTGCCATGTTAAGAATTTTTTACTCTTGTAGGTACTGTGTGTTTCTGAGTGTCTATATATGTGTTGCTAGGGGAAGTAAAAAAGTCAGAATTTTTTAAAGCAATTGGAACACTTGAATTAGGGTTTACAAAGATCATCTGACAACAGTGGAAGGGAGGGATTGACAGAGAAAGAAACAGGCAGTATCTAAGGCAGCACCTCCTCACTGGTGTTCACTGCACAGTCTGAAGAACAGCTAGTGCAAACCTAACATAAAACAAATGCCTGAAAGATGGAGAGATGACGATATTCAAAGGACTCTTAGGAGTAAATGGGAAAATATTGAGGGTTATTCTCCTTTTAAATAGAAACACACTAAATATAAAATAAAGTTTTACAAAGCAAAATAAGAAAGATATTTTGTAAAAAGTTTGCTATTGAAAGTACAAACTTGGGCATGCTATCAATGGAATGTTAGTATTTTTCTTCTAACATGCATTATGAAAGGACTTATACAGGTCAATTTTATGGGAAAAAGCTGGACAACAAAACATTGACTTTGTTTTTATAAGTAGTTTGAACTTTATTATGGAGAAGAAAAGGGGCAAAAATTATAGGTGATTATTATTTTGCAAGTAGTTAAAATGAAAATAATTTTGAAGGCTTTTGTTCAACTAAGGAAATTGAACAAAAAAAAAACTAAAGAACAAGACACAAAGTCTCATTTCCTTGGGAATACAACAATTATTCATATTATGCCATATTTAAAAGTAAAATACAAGCTTTAATGGCTGTCTGTCAAGGTTGTTTTATTTGTGAATATTTTTTCTTTTTCTGTGAAAACTGAAACCAGTTGCTTGTGCCTTCCACATACAGAAAGCTTCCACTGCTATATTTAAGAAATAAGTGTGTTTTTCCCTTTCCTTTTACTCTTACATAATTTCTCCAGTGTTCTTTTTAAATGCTTCATTCTTAGAGCAGTTTTAGAGCAAAATGGAAAGGAAGATACAGAAACTTCCCATATGCTCTCTGCCCCACACATCTATAGCCTACCATTATCTACATTACTCACCAAAACATACATTTCTTACAAAGGATAAGCCTACATTGATACATTACAATCATCCCAAACTCCTAGTACACCTTAGGGTTCACTCTTGGTATTGTACATCTACTACGGTGGCCAAATGTGTAATGACATGTATCCATCATTATGCTATCACACATAGTGTTTTCACTGCCCTCAAACTCCTCTGTGCTCTGCCTATTTATCTCCCACCTCTCCAGCCTCTGGCAACTACTGATCACGTGATTGGGTCCATAGTTTTACCTTTTCCAGAATGGCATGTAGTAAAATCATACGCATGTATGGTTTTTAAATGGACTGCTGTTACTTAGTAGAAGTCATTTTAATTTACTTCATGTCTTTTTTATGGCTTGATTACTCATTTATTTTCAGCACTGAGTAATATTTCATTATAAGAAATATTGGACATTCTTCCTCACATACTTGACTTAGTTCCTGTAAACTTGCTTAGAATATTATAATCAATCAATGTGTGTTCTTTACCCAACATGTACAATGGAATGAAAATAACTAGTCACTCATACACATATTATTTGATTAAAAGTTTGAAATTTCCTTTTTAAATTTTTAAGAGAATCATTTTGTATGATGAAAAATAGATAATTTAAGTGCACCTTTTTGAATCTCTGAAAGAATCAGTTGCCCCAAATTTTCTAATCTGTACATTTTTATTTGAAGTTATATTTTTTAATTTAGGATTTCATGGTGTTTCCAAATCTTTACCAGTTTCTGGCAAATCTACTCTGACATCAGAAATATATACATATTATCAAAGGATAAGGATACATATATATCTTCTTTTCTGTGAACTTTGGTATAATACCAGGGCCATCAGTTATCCAAATAACTAATTTTTATTTTAATATTAGATGTCAAATTTAAAATATTTAAATCTTCATAAAACTTGAGTGTTTGAAAGTGTTAGAAAAAGCAAAATTACTGAAGTTCAAATTTTTGCTTATATCTCATACCCTTTATGTGTATATTTTATATATTGTGATAATAGAATGGTTTAACTTACTTTTCCTGGAGATTGGTACTGTAATTCTATGTCCAAGTTTATAATTAAAATATGTGATAGGTTAACATATGCAATTGACAAAAATATCACCGTATACTATGTTCAGAGTGTGATATAGTCAGGTACTATACTAAGCATTTAATCTTATGGTTTCATTCAATATACTCAACAGTCTGGCAAAGTGAAATTCCTCATACTGTAGATGAGTTAACTGGAGTTCCAAGGCAACATAAGTATTTTCACCTTCACTCAACTGGCAAATGACAGAACTAGGAATCAAACTCAGATATTCTTTTCATTACTGTCTGAATAAGCTACCTACCGTGTTGCTGAGTGGTAGGAGGCATTAGTGTGTTGGGAAGATACACACTGCTGAAAGGGTGTTCACATAGAGCTGACATAATTCTCAGAGAAGCTGCCCAGTATCCTACCTGACTGAGTCTCTCTAAAAGGGTAGTACAGCTGGCAATAGAAAAGGGGCCACAGTGGACGAGAAGACCTGATCAAATCCTTTTTTATTAGACCTGTGGTCCCTCTTGTAAGAACTACCATGGTTAGAACAAGAAGTGAATTGTACGGTCTCCCTTATATGTATGGTGGCCCATCAAGGGAATGCACACATATGGCGGGACCCAACAAAATTAACAGGGTAACTGAGGAGTAGGCCCTGAACTCTGGATGTACTATGAGGTAAATATTTTTTTTTGGTTTGTTTGTTTGTTTGTTGGGAGTTATTATTTTTACTGTTATTCAAGTACAGTTAGTTGTGTCTATTTTCACCCAACCTCAGCCCCCTGCCCCACCCACCCCCAACTCCCACCCTCAAACCTAGCACCCTTTGGCTTTGTCCATGTGTCCTTTATACATGTTCCCTGATGGACGTTCCCCTGTTTTCCCACATTAACCCTCTCCCACTCCCCTCTGGCTGTTTCATTCATTCATTAGTTGATGAACAAGATTTTGCTTCAAGATTGCTTTTTCAGGTCTTCAGGGTATAGCATTAAGAGTGGAAGGACCCGTCAAACTCTTTTTCTACAATGGCTACACTGTTTTACATTCCCACCAAGAATGTAGGTAAATTTTAACTTGTTCAAAATGTTGCCAACACATTATATTTTGCTTTTTGTTTATTTGTTCATAATAATCCACTGACATTGACATGGTATCTCATTTTGATTTGATTTGCATCTCTCTAATGACAGATGACATTCAACATCTTTTCACGTGTTTGTTGGCCATTTATATATTTTGGGGGGAGAAATATGTATTTAAGTCCTATGCCTACTTTAAAATTCGATTGCTTCTATTTTTGTTGTTGAGTTATAAGAGTTATTTATATGCTCTGGATATGACACTCTGATCAGGTATACAATTTGCAAATGATTTTCTCTTATTCTGTGGGTTGTCTTTTTACTCTTGATAGTGTCACTTGTTGCACACAGTTTAAAATTTAATGAAGTCTAATTTATCTATTTGTTCTTTGTTGTTTGTGTTTAATGGTGATATTGCCAAATCCATGATCATGAAGATTTGCCCTTATGTTTTCTTCTAAGAGTTTTATAGTTCTGGCTTATAAAGGTATTTGATCCATTTGACTTAATTTTCACATATGGTGTAAAGTAATGGTCCAGCTTTATTCCTTTGTCTATTGTTTCATTTATCATATTTTTTGCAACTCTAATAAGTTCTGCTGTTATAATTAGCAATTTAAATCAACCTGAAAATATTTTTTGCAAGCCAATGGATAAAGCTAAACTTTATTGAGTACACACATACACATGCCAGTGTGCTAATAGGTTTATGCATTTTCCTTTATTCCTCAAATAAATTATGAGGCACTGAATAAGTGCAGAAAATAGGAGATAAAAATTCTCAAAATTTTTCATTGTAGTACATTTTTTAAAATCTTTTGTTACTTGGAACTATTTAAATCGAGGAATGTAAGATAGTGAAATGTATGTGAATATCTCATTAATAGTCATTTTTTCAATTCAGTTAAATATTTCTAGACTCAAGAAAGACTATGTAATGACTATGTATCCCTAATATTGAAATACTATGTAGCTTTCTCCATGTCAAAGGTTAAGCTCTAATAAAAAGTAATTGTAACTGTACTTTAAAGGAATTCTTTCACAAATCCTAAAGATAAATTAACATTACAAATTGTGCCCACTAAAACTTGTATTTAAAAAAAAAACAAGTGAAGAAAATTTCCAAATTAAAAAAATCAATAGATTTGTTCTAGCTTATTGTATGGTTATTGTGGCTGTGAAATTATCTCAGAATAAGAAGTTTCAGGCATTTGGGCATGATGGGATAAGCACTAAGATAGATAACAGCAGACTGAACTTACACCTTTTACCTATTACCTTAACTAGTTAGAATATTTGAGGGCAAGCAAGTCATGTGGCTTCTCTAAGTTGAAGATCTCTCTTTGTGAAACGATGATGTCAAAAATACTTTAGTACAACACTGTTCAAACTCTAATTCTTCCACTTATTAGCTTGTTAAGTTAGAGCTGACTCAGGAGCACTGTGAACCTCAGTTCCTCATCTGTAAAGTAAAGAATTCTATAGGCCACACTCCTCATGCTTTGTACAAACTAGATATTTAAGAAAGATTCAATACTAGTTTTTTGCTCCCTTGTCTCTTTGAGCTCAAGTTCCTCATTGTAAAATTAAAACTGTAAAATGACCCTTTATTCCAGACAACCTAGAAAGTTCTGTCCAGTCTCAACATCCTGATTTAAAAAGTGAAGCACGATTTAATTAATATACACATTCTATATCAAAAGGTGGTAGAATAAAATAAAAAAGAGAGCTTGATCTGTGTGGATATACACATCTATTGCTTTCTTGGGAGCCACTTTGTTTTGGAGGAAGAGGTACATTCACTAGGCAGAACAATTTAGTGTTTTTTTAAATCCCCGAGTGGACCATTCACAGCCTCTCTCTTTTCTTTCTTAAGCATGGCTTTGGAGTCTGCTTTTGATATAATGGCTCTGGGCAAGAAAAATGTAGCTCTGATCCTTGGGGCACCTGGTATACCCCTGTGCCCCTGGAGGAGGAGGGATCAGAGTTAAGCATGACTCCCAAACAGCAACAACTGAATGGTAGGGCTGAGACTGTGCTTATGAAGCACTGGATCAAGAGAAGAGGACCTAGAGCATTTGAGGAAGCAGTGAGTCCACTTCTTACTCCCTGACAGGCAAAACTATAGGCAATAACTAGAGAAAGATAGAGGAAAATACCTTCAGGAGTAAGAAGGAAGACAGGAAAGTAGACAAACAGAAGAACAAATTTGAAGGTATTTTGTGTACAGAGATGGTTTATTAATCTTTGTAAGACTGAACAAAATCCTTGCTTATAAAAGCTACTCACTATTTGTTAGTTCAGTTTTTGAAAATATTAGGGGAGGGACATCAGAAGGATGTGCATGATAGAGGAAAGCCATGGTAATTGTCTAAGTTGAGCAGCAGTTGAAGAGGAAGGATTATAATGAATGGTTTGCAATATTGTAGTTCACTTTCACTCTCTCTCGCCCTGTCTCTCTTGTGTGCATGTGTACACATGCACACACCCACATACCCACACACAACTCATGAAGTAAGCATTATTTTACTCTTTATTTATTTATTTTATTTTTATCAGCATTTATCCCTCCTACACCCTCTTCCACCTCCATTTGCCCCCTTGCCCTGCCCCCTGTCCCCCTGGCAATCACCACACTGTTGTGCATATTCATGAGTTCTCTCTCTCTCTCTCTTTCTCTCTCTCCCTCTCTCAGAATTATCCCTTCTTAAAGAAGAGAAAATTGAAGCTTATAGTTATTTTTCCCTTTTGACTACTCAGAAAGTAAATTGAAGTCAGTATACCTGTTCTAGATAGTCTGTGTCCAGGTTTCACAGGTCCTCCCTTTATTGCCTTGAGAATCTCCCTTCTTTCTCCAAGGTACTCACTAAATAGCCAGGTGTTGTGCTGTTTAAAATACATAATAAAACTTCTGAATATGATGAGTATCTTCCAAATACTCTTTCTATTCAAATTCTTCTGATTATAGTTTTTATACTTGATATATAAACAATTAGAATTTATAATTTCTTCTCCACATTTTATGCTTACTAGGCAAGCAGTACAGCATGAAAGTTGCTGGTATTTATGCAATACTTCATATCACTAATATATTTATGTAAGAGATTTTCATTAAGTAACAGTTTAAAGAAAACACAAAATATATATAAAGTTATGACAATAAATGTACATAAAACAGAAAACTGGAAAGATAATGTGGAAGATTACAACACTCATAAGGTACTAATTGTATTCAAAGATTTCTAGTAGTGTTTTAATTCTAAAGCAGTATACACAAGTAAAAATAATACTATCTTGTGAAGATGTTTTCAAAAAGTTTCTTGTGAGAACTCTCTGTAAATTTATCTTTCAGTGGCCCAGAGATGACATGATGATATCATTTAATCATTCAATAACTGATATTTTAATTTCTTTACACAAATGGTATTTCTCCTTTTTTTCCTCAGGTATCTCTCTTCTCTGGTACTTTTCAGTGCTGTTGTGATCAAATAATTAATGGCATGCATGTTTATTCAAAGTGCTTTCTCTTTTAGGATACTCTCAAAGAAATCTTACTATTATTACAGAAAAATGCACTTCAACAATTAACTGTTAAGTGCTGGTGTAAATTAAGGTTCTACACAGGTTGATGAATGAATCTGTCACATATATAATTGCCAGGAAAAGTGGTTACACTTTTAACTATTTTCATTAGTTTGCTAACACAGCTTTCTGTTCTAAAATGATAAATCATTTGTTAAGAAAGAGGCCTTCCCTCTGGAGCTGAGAAATATGTTTTCTGTCCTTACTATAGACTGTTCTAGGGTTTCAAAGAGAAAAAAAGAGGGGACTCTTACTGGTGTAAAACAACATGTATTTTCTCTATGATGCAGGCTCCTGGTAGATGATTTATAATTATTCACAGACCAAAATATTTTAAGAAAAGAGATTGTCATGCTCCAGATGACATAGTCACAGTTGAATATTATAACCCCAGAAAAAAGTAACTCCTGAGGTTGCAGAAGTTGAAATCTGTGTGTAATTTGCAAAGAAAGTTTTAAGAACAGGTCACCTTTAAATTGCCTTTGAAAAGCCTCCTGCTTTTATGCTGCGTCTACAGGGAGCCTCTGATTCGAATGTTTGAATGAAAAGCTTTTCCTTTTTCTTTTATGAAATTATTTTTTGCCTGCAACATGACAGTGACACAGATGTTTTTATGGGGAAATTATAATATAGTCTCTGGATAAACCCATGGCACTCTCTGAAAACAAATGACTTAGCAGTCCACCTTTTGTTTTGCTGCAATTAATTGGAAAACCTGAGGCTAGGTACACTTTGGTTCTGAAATGTCAGCATTCAGTCCAGGAATTGTATTTACATAGGCTCTTTCCCAAATGCTGACTCTGTGTTTTCATGATATTGAGTTTTTCCTTTCTAGTTTGTGAGCCTTAAGGAAGAAAAAGCCACAACCAGTGAATGAGGAGACAAAATGGTGAAGCTTGTTGATACTGTATGAGTGAAGACAACTGTATTGAGCATCTAGATGTGCTCCCCCAACCCCCCGAGACACAACCCCCAGCCAAATCACTGTCTCCATCATTTTCTGTGAGGGGTTCACAGAAAGCACTCTTATTGCATAATTTCTGTGAATTTTGGAGTAGCAATTTTCTACTACCTTTGACCTTTTTATGTTATTTAGTTTGTATTTGATACCTATTATAGGCAGAAGTTTTACTTGGAGACTGGTTTACAGTTGTCCTTTTTAGGAAATGCAATTCCCAGGAAGTCCAGGAGTGTCTGTCATGGAAGAAATTCAGAGAAATGGAGTAGAAAAACCCTAAAATGCATTACAGAGGGCTGTATTTATATTCAAAGTGTTAGTAAAGTTTGCCTAAATGAAAGAACTTTTTAGAGGAGAGAAGTATTTGACTATTGAGCAATATACCAAGAATATTACATAGGTAATAGCAAGGACAATGAAAAAAGTATAGAAATGCATTTCATAGAGTATCTCAAGGAATAAAAGTGTATGTAAGAGAGTAGTTACTGATTTGTCTCTTCTCTCCCTCCTCTCTATCTCTCTCCATCCACTGATCAGAGATAGATACAGGTAACATAGGGTTAACTAGATAATATATAGGACTTTTAGAAACATGACAGTGGAGGAAAATTCCATGCTAAAAATTCATGTTGTGATACCTGATTATTATGGGATACCACTGAAGACAATACATAATAAGTGATGCTGAATTTATCTCACTTAATTGACATTCCTCTACATAGCTTCAGAGACCTGTAGTACCGTAAAACATAGTCCAACTAGAGACCAGGTTATAAGGAAGAGCAAAAAGAGGAATTATTTTTAAATGTGGTTATTAAGCCTACCATTCATTATGGATGCAAGTTGACTCTGTGTGGGTTATACTGCTAATAAAGAGGTTAGATTTAGGAGAGGAGACATTTGAAAATAAAACCATAAAATCTTTAATAAAAAAGCTAATTGCATTGTAATAGTCTGGCAAAAGACCTGTGTTTTGAATTTTTACTCATTTTTAATGTCCTTCTTGAAATTCCCAAAAATGTCCTCTTAAATTATCTATGCTCCTCAACTCCTTCAATAATCTAGTTCATATTTTATTCTTACCAGGAAAATTTGCATATTTAAATACTTCTTAAGAGAATGGCTCCTCAGTCGCTCAATACTTAAAAATAGCCATTTTAACCTTTATTAACTGACATGTATAAGAAAACTGGGCTGGACAAGTAATGGAGTGCCCCAAGAATGAGAGGAGAGAACTGATGATGACTGTCTTCTTCATCACCAAAATAAAATTAAAACAGCCATTCATTCTGCAACCACTGTGACTGAGAAGATGGATGAGTCCAAAATACTGACACAGCCACCAGGTTAAATTGCAATGGGAGCACAGAGACACTTCTCTGCTCCAGGCGCTGCCTCCTGACAAGTGTCAGTGCATCAGAATCGCACTCTGTCTTTCAGGCTACTGCGCTGTGTTCATTTCCCCTTACGCAGATCACACAACCTAACTATGTGTTCTATTCACTATTTCCTGTCCATTCAAACCTCTTTCCTCTATGCAGGCTACCTACCCCCAACACACACACACACACAAGATTCAAACACATTTAAGTTGCATTCACTATAAATACCATTTCAAAGGGGAAAATTCTCTTGTTTAATAATGCTTTGTAACTAGTCCTCTTTATTATATTGAACAACCTATTCAAAATTCTGGGGTGCATGAAAATTTGGTGTATGTAATTTCTAATTACTACTGGCTCTAATAACTAATGGCTTCTGATAGGTTTTAGCAAGATGATTGAATTAGAATTTGAATAAATGCATATTTGAAGCCAACATTCAGGCTTCATTTCTGAAAATAGTGTCATCCTTAATGATGAGGCAAAATACATAGCAAATGGCTGTTGTGGTGTTTCAAAATGAATGTGGTTTTCTAAGCTACTCAGGAGGTAGGAAGTGAGCAGAGATGAAAGAAAGATGGAAAAAACACTGAGTCTCTGCAGCAGTCTGAGGTGGGCCAGTGTTTCGGGATACATTCCGGGAGCAAAATGTGTTATACTGATTTATTGGGAAATTCTTTTCTTTATCACTCAGGTTCACAGGAGTGAGTAACAGAAAAATTTTATCCTTCTTTGATGACATTCTGCACTCTGACTCAAAATGGTTTCTTTAAATCTTAATGTGTCTTCCTTACAACTGACTGTCTCCTAGAGCAAATTCCCTGAGTGGAATTCAGTTTGCTTCCTTAGGAGGAGATGATTTCCTCATCTTCATTCAGAGAAGCCTTCTTTCTAGCAGGAGTCTCAGGTGAGGCTCTTGTTTTACAATTTACTTTTATCTCCTCACTTACAAGCAGATCATATGATAACATTTTTTTCCAGTCTTTTTATCTTGGATGTCAGAAATAACTCTTAATGCTGCTTAGAATTTAATTACTCTCTAGAATATATGTAAAGAAAATAAAAGAAAATAATGGCCTTTGCAAAGCTAAATAGCTTTTTTGGTTAGTTTTGGTTCTAGTTTTGTTACTAAAACATCCTTATTAATGTTTAGAAATCAGGCTTTGGGTGTACATTGCAGTGAGCTGTTCCCACATCTCTAAGCTTACTTATATTCAGTATAGTGATTCTGAGTCCTTTCAGCTTTTGAGTTGAAAATGATAAAGCAGATAAAATATGACTGTGCCAAAAATAGACATGGTTTGGATTCCAGTTGTATACAAAAGAGGTATCTAATCAGAACCGTTCTCTTATTTTTTGATTGAGATGTTTGGAACAATTTTTAACAAAGAAAAAAATCAATGTTTTCACAGGAATAATTTCCTTTGGGATTTCTTGACATGGTTGTGACAATGCAGAAATGATGGATGCCCATTCTGAAATATTTCAGCAACCAGACCTTTATTTTGAATTAAATACTGTATTTTGTTTTGCTTTGTTTTTGGTAAATGAAACCCTGGGCTGCAAGTCAGAACCCCTGGGATCTGTTCTTGGTCTCACTGCAATTTTATGCACTTGGCACTTTATTGCATTCAATTTAACCCTTTGTGGTACACGTTATTGTTTTTAGGTCTAATTGTGCAGGAATTGTACCTGCCTAATAATACTGAAAATTCAAAAAGGGTAGAGATTTTCTTATAATGCATTTATACTTTAGGAGGTATCTCTTCAGATCTGGGCCTGGAGAAGACACTTGATAAAAATTATTTCTTAAAAAGATTTTACTTATTTACTTTTAGAGAGAGAGCAAGAGAGGGAGAAAAAGAGGGAGAAAAACATCAATGTGCAAGAGACATATTGATCATCAGTTGCCTCTCTCATGCCCCCAGCCAGGGACTTGGCCCACTACCCAGGAATGTGCCCTGACCAGGAATCGAACCAGCAACCTTTCAGTTTGCAAGCCAGCAATCAATCCACTCAGCTCCACCATCCAGAGCTTGATAAAGATTACTGAATGAATAAATGGATCAAAGGAAAAATGAATAAAAGAAGAACAAATGACTGTACTATTTTATGAATTTGATGTCTTCATATAAAAATATCTACTGTATGTAACCTTGTATGGTATGGTAGATACAAATAAGGTGAGTTCTTGGCTACTTTCCTCCTTTTGAACTTCATGACTTGCTGACTAATAGAATGCTAAAGGGATATTCTTGCACTTCTCTGGGTAGGTTATAAGAACTCTTGCATAACCTGCCTGGGTTCCTTGGAACACTCTCTCTTGGAGCCCAGTCACCATGTCATGAGAAACCCAAACACATGGAGCTATCATATGCTGGTTCTCATTGGTAGCCCCAGCTAAGCCCCCAGTTGAAAACCAGCATCAGCTGCTGGCCATGTGTATCTGAATGGGCTCAGTCAGGAGAGAGAAACCACACAATCATTTGAACAAACAACTTTTAATATAAAGAATTATACCTGGCTGGTGTAGCTCAGTGGATTGAGCGTGGGCTGTGAACCAAAATGTTGCAGGTTCGATTCCCAGTCAGGGTACATGCCTGGGTTGCAGGCCATGATCCCCAGCAACCATACATTGATGTTTCTCTCTCTCTCTTTCTCCCTCCCTTCCCTCTCTAAAAATAAATAAATAAAATCTTAAAAAAAAGAATTATTAACTGTTGTATAACAGAGGAGTAGAGTGATAAGTGATGGACTGGTATGAAACAAGGAAAATATAAAGAATACAGGACCATAGCAAATGCAATATATAACAGTCATTATCAAAAGTGTTGAGATAGGATGCCAAAAGTAGAGCCATCTCCCCCCTCCCCACCCTGCCCCTGACCTGGCATGATACACAGACTTGGAGAAGGCATGGCTCCTGAATGGTGGAGATTTTCTGGAAATGGCCAGAATACTGTTCATAAGGAGGTGTCTGGCCAGATGTCCTTTACTACAAAATTGCCCATGAGGTGTGTGGGGTGAAGCTGCTCCCACTGGGTGCTGTGCAGGCGCCAGGTACTAGAGAGGTTGTAGGCACTGCAGAAGCCTGTGGAGCAAGCACAAGGGACCGAGGAGCAAAACCCTTCCCCGCTGCAATATCTCGGAAGTGACTTCTACTGATTAGAGCTTCAGCACCATCTGGCAAACAAAACCTATTTAAAGGACTCATATCCATTTTTCACAAATCAGGCAAAAAGGGAGAATTGGGAACTGAGTTGACAAGTTGGTAACTAGTACACAATGTGAATGAGATGTTTTGGATGTACAGCCCAGTGTGGCCTTTGGTTAGTTCTGGATCTGGCTACCGTCTGACAGCTCTGCATCGGAAACCTAACGATGATGATAAATTATCAATGTAACCCACTATATTTGGGCGTGGCTATGTTACACAGCAATAAATAACTGCGATGTATGTTACCAATGTGTCCTCATATCCCTTTTTATTTTTCCTTTCCTTTCTACCCGAAGACAATTTAGAGACTTGGCAGTTTTGAAATTTTTCTTAGAGACTTGGTAATTTTGAAAATCTATTTTTTTTCCAGTTCCTCAGTTGTGATTTAAAGATTTACCTTCCATGAAAGGAAACAGCAGCCTAAAAAAGATCATTCTGCTTATACTACAGAGCTGAACCATATGTCTCAAGATTGTAATTTTTAGATGACTCTTGGATGATGTGTTAAGAGAATACTTTGTGGACAGAATTCCTCTTGGCGTGACCCAATAGTATACCCCATGAGTCATATTTATTTGTAATGCATTGGAAAAGGCTCTGCTTAGTGTACCAATACCACTACCCAACATGAAATTTAAAGTCGAAGTTATTAATACAATTATATTCTCATGTCATATGCAAGGGCATCTTGCCAATAAGGTGAGCTAAATATGGAATATGTACCTTCTATGCTATTGATACATCAATGGAGACAAGGACAATGGAGACAAATGAGCTACATATATGCTCTGACTATAGATTCAAGGACATAGGATAACGCACTAGTAAGAACTGCTGTGAAATAGTATGCTGGAAAAATGCATCTGAGCTGCAGAACATAGATTTGATCAGTACTGAAGACTTTCCTCTGAGAAGAGTATAGAACAGCAGAATCATTAGAATATATGTATCTGTGGGAGCATTTGGCTTTTTTTGCCACAGTGTTCAAAGTCTTCCCCAGGCCACTGTTTCCATATTTCAAATAAATGGCACCATCGCCACCTGTTACTAATGTTACAAGTATGGGGATAATTCTTGACCTATTCCCTCATATTTAATCTATTTATGCCAGCAGTGGTTCAAAACATGTATGTTCAATCTGTCCGTGTGTCCGCTGCCCCCCCCGCCCGAGTCCAAGCCATCCTCTATTGTTTGACTGCAAGAATCCCTTCTTAACTAGTGTTTCCACTTTTAGTCTTGCCTCCTCCCAGTTCATTTTCCATACTCAAGTCATAAAAAATTATAGGAGATTGTGTTATGATAATGCTTAAAACTTGTTAATGGTTTCCCATTGCTCTTAGAATAAGATCTAAATTTGTGACCATGGTCTACAATACCCTGGGTGATCTGTTTCCTGCCTAAACTTCTCATCTTATGCCACTCTGACCTTTGAACTGTACTGTCCAGTCTTGGTGGCCTCCGTCAGTTCTCTGTCAGTTAAAATTGTTAGTGGTTCTCTGTAGAATATACTGAAAACATCTCTGGAATTAGAACTGGAAAGTCTGTGTGTTGTGTGTCTAGCATTTTTTAAAATCATGGTCAAATATAGAGAACATAAAATGTATTGTTTTAATCTTTTTCTACATTAACATTTTGGTGGCATTAAGTACGTTCACATTGTTGTGCAACCATCATAAACACCCATCTCTAGAATCCTGCTCCTTTTGCAAAACTGAAACTCTGCACCCACTCACCAATGACTCCTCATTATCCCTCCTCCTGGCCCCTGGCAACTCCCATTCTAGGCAGAGACAGATTTTAGCTTAGTTCCAAGTGCTACCATTTGCTTCACTGTTTGACCTTAGTTAAATATTATGTCTATGTTTCTGCTTTCTTTTGTATAAAATTAGAATACAAGTATCTATTCCCCCCCCAAAAAAAAGCATCTGCTGTCTGTGGACAGTGGAGTCATTGTGTGAAGGTCCGTCTATCTATTATCTACACTTGTCAGTATAACAGGCTTTTTCATACATAGTTCTATTAAGTACATGAATTTCTTTAAACTAAACAAAGTAATTGTTACCTTTTATATCATTCACAAGAGTTTTTTGACTCAAAAATATGTCAAATTCTGGGAACTCCCTGAAGTCAGGGGATATTATTACTATTTAACGATTTGTCACAAAGGGACAGGACATTGCAGTCCTAACGTGAGATTGGAAGGTGAAGACCCAGATGTAGTGAGTGAATGGCAGGAATGACTGCCTCAGTTTGCATGACCAAGGGCTCTGAGGAGCAAAACAACGTGGTGCATTTCTTCTCCATCTGTGTCCCTTTCCTTCTGTACCCTGAAGCGAACAGCAGACACCGACAGCTGGTAGGAGAAGAGGCATATGGGGAAAGGAGGATCTGTTGCTTGCCCGAGGGTTCATTGAATCATGCCAACAGTGAGGCGTGTGGACGAAGTACCAGAATAAATATGCTATGAGAACGTTTTTCTTCAGCCTTTTAATATTGGTCATCACAGGCTCATCTCATTGCCTGTTTTCCCATTTGTATCCACAACACAGCCTTCATGTTGGTGGCGCTAGCAAATATTATAGAATGGTAAGGAGAATGACAGAATTATAACATGCAAGGGAGTGGTTTTACATTTATTCACTAGATATGAACTTCTCCCTGCCTACTCCTAGGGAAAAACTCCATGTGTTATGATGGCAAACATTTAACAACTGGATTTCCAAAGAAAGAAACTCAGGTTTGTCAGGTTTGCCCAAATCTGTGGTGTAAATCCTCCCACCATGGCCTGTTTAACCTCCCACCATTCTCTCCATGAATGGGAGCTGGGAAGAGACTCACAAAGAATGAGCTTTGGCCAGCTAATAGGAGTCAGGGCCAGCGCTGCTCAGAGAGAAGTAACCTTCCACACGGTTTTCCTTAGAGTGTACTCATTTCCAAAACCACATTCCCTTCTGTATCACTGTCTGCATACACACACAAACATACACATACCTCAAAAGGACAAAAAGTAATTCTCAGACACAACATAAAATCCCAATAAGGAAGAGAAACTTTTCTTACGTGTTCCATTACTTTTTTTGTTGTTGTTCAAGTACAGTTGTCTCCATTTCCACCCCACCACAGCCCCCTGCCCCATCTATCCCTACCTCCCACCCTCAAACCTACCTCCTTCGATTTTGTCCATGTGTCCTTTATATGTGTTCCTTGATGGACCTTCCCCTATTTTCTCCCATTATCCCTCTCCCTCCTCCCTTCTGGTTACTGTCATTTTGTTCTTTACTTTGATGTCTCTGGTTAGCAATGGTGTTGGTACTTTATGATATTACCCTGAGAAGAATTAATGCCACCTACCATGAACTCACTCCATTTTAGATGTCTTGGAAGTAAGAGAAATACCCATTTCCGAACCATAAATCTCTTTATGGCTTCTCCTTTCACTACAGAACTTTCTGATTAAAGCTTTGGCAGCTGGGATGGGGATGGAAGACTTTAATCTTCCCATTTGCTTCTTGTTGTCCCGGAATGCACAGCACATTGCCCAGCATTAGCTCCCTCCTTCTTATTCGGACCCTAGTGACCTAACCGGCCCAGGTGAACCATCTCCTCCTCAGAACTGCCATGTCTGCGCTCCGTCCAGACTCCTAGCTCTGTCCCAAGATACCATTTAGACCTTTGTGCTAAGCTCATGGAATTATCCTGTCCCTAACATACTCTTTCTGCTCTTCTAAAACTTAACAAACTCAGAACCCTGTGTCCAGTTTTCTCAGCCGTCACTATCGAGACGCCTTACTTCTACTTATTTATGAGTGTAGCTAATTCCTCCTCATAGCAACTACTTTATACCACAGACATCCAATTTTGCTAAAGTTTTCTTTAAATCATATTGTCAATATGTTCTATTTGTTTTATATAAAATTACTTTATGTAAGTCTTACTTTTCCAAAAGATTATAAATTCTTGATATTATGGACTATAATTCTTTTCCATCTCCATTACATTTAGCATGGAGTCAGGTTGATATTAAGCCCATCATAAAAGCTTCCATAATTAAATTGTGTATCAAAAATATTACTTGTTACGGTTCCTTGTCTTAAAATATGAGAAACTTGAGATCAACGGCTGCAAATCATAGAAGCTGCAAAATATAGTTGTGTATAAGCTGGAATTCAATAACTGTTGAGTATTGGATAAATAAATTCAAGAAGCAAAATTAATACAATAATATTGATAATGTTTAAATTTTGTTGTGGCTTAGGGATTATACTTCAACACACACTGAATTCATCAACTTTTTTTTTTTAAGCCAAGACAACTTGTTGCAATAGCTGGCAATAGTCCTAATCAGGAGCTTATTTTATTTTAGTTTCAGTAACTTTTTTTTCTCATCTGCCACTAATTTTTCTGCCTGTTTGAAAAACAAAGTATGTAGTTATGTAGTCACCTGAACTCAGCCTTCTTAATGGGGGGAGGGGGGTCTAATGGTGTAAAAATGTGGGCTCTGCAATTCTTTTAGAACTTAAAATTGCTTTGGTGTGATGAGTCATTTGTAATTTTATAAAACCTACCTGGAAGGACAAGTGTTTTAATCAATAAACATCTGCTGGATGTTTTCTATGGAAGAAACCTGGGAAGTAAGGTTCCGAAGATAGGCATGTATGACTCTCAGCTTTAGAAACTTTGTTGGAGGAGGTCCTCAGGAGGACACGCCTGTCAGTGAACCTCCAAACTGGATGCATGCCATCAGAGGCTCCTCACTCCACCCTTGTCCTTGGAATACATGGGTATGTTCCACCCCCTGTTTTCACAGTGGGAGCTCTTTTCAGGGATGCAGCCTTGAGAGAGCAATGTGTTGTTGAGACCATGTGGATGGTGTATGTGACTGAACCCAGTGAGGACTCTACTATGTCAGCTTTTAAGATCCTGGTGTGTGCCCTGACCAGTGTGGTTCAGCTGGTTGGATGTCATCCTGCAAAGCAAAAGTTCACTGGTTTGATTCCTGGTTGAGAATTCAATCCCTAGTCAGGGTGTGTATAAGAGGGCAACCAATCGATGTTTCTCTCTTGCATTAATGTTTCTCTCCCTTTCCTTCTTCCTCCCTCCCCCCTCTCTAAAAAAGATAAATATATTTTTAAAAAAAGAACTCTGGTGGCTGAGGAGGGAGATCTACTTGTCTCGTAGCTGCCCAAAACAAGCCTCGTTATAGGTTCTCTTGCTTATTAAACTGGTCACCTACCAATCTAAAATTGCCTTCTTCTTTCTTCAGTCTCTCCTTGCTGTCTGTACATGGGGACCAGTTTGTAAACCAACAAACTTATGTGAATCATCTAGTACAAAGCAATGGCTAAAAGTACCAACTTAGAAATCACAATCCTCAGTTTCTCTATAACTGTACCATTTACCATCATTTTCTGGCTGTGTAATCTTAGGAAATTTATTTAACCTCACTGGACTTCAGTTTTCTCATCTGCAAAGTGAAGATAATCACATCTACTGCACGTGATTATTGTACATATTCAATTGAATCATGGGTGTCAAATTCATAACACAGGGACTGCTACTCAGGTAGTATTGCTCTTGTCCATCAATTTTAAAGATCTCATTTGTTTTAACTCATTCCTGATTATCTTCTCACTTTCAGCACGCAATTAAATATTAATTTTTCAAATACATTTGACAACATGACAGATTTTGTACACCTCTCTGTTTTGAGGGTGGAGAAAATGTTAGGATCACAAGAATATAGCTAGGGGATGAAATAAAAACATATGCTTATATCCCTAGATGATTTTTGTCAGTATTATTATTTTGCAGAGAATCTGAGACTGAGAATAAAGAAAATCATGGATAATCACTATTAGGAAAAATGAACTATGGAGTCTGATTATTTTTATTTAAGAAACAGCAGGAATAATTATGTTTTTTCAATTGGCATCTTTTGGATGATGAAGCTTTAATGGGAGAATAAATAATCTGCGTGAATCAAGAAAATGGCCCCTGAGTATTAATATTTTTCTTTTTGTCTTTGGCTTTTGTGTGATGAGCCATTTGTAATTTTAAAAAAGCTACCTGGAAGGACAAATGTAATAATGGCTTGAACCCCTGGGCAGAAAAGCACCATATAATTACATCTCTAAAATATTATCATCACAGTCTTGTCCTAAAATTTTTGATACTTATGGGGAAACCTTTTTGTAGGTGAATGCCCCTGGCTACACTGCTTCTTTTCCTTCTGTATGGAAGTGTTTTAAATGAGCTGAATATTGTCTCTCAGCAAAGCACAGTGACTCCCTGTGGGAAGCATCTGGATTAGGGAAACTTGACCTTTCTGAGCGGTATGCAGAAATTGCCAATAAAGATCTCAAAGGAAAGAAGAGTGAGCTGGTCATTCTGTCTCTTAAAGCCCTAGGTAGCTTTGTCCACTGAATTTGCTCCAATTAACATGGTTAAAATCTAAGATCTAAGATCAAGATAATTTCTTGTTAAACTGGATATTCTTAAGAATAGGAGCCACATGACAACTGTGGTTTTAGGACATAAGGTACTTGTTTGTGAAACAATTTATTCAGCATGTCAATAAATATAAACTGACTGTCCTCTGCACTAATTACTGGCGACAAAATGGCAAGCAAAATCTGGAGGTTATGGTCTAGTAGTCAGACAGACTCTAGCAGATGTAGCATTATAATCCTTTCAAGTGCTGTGAGGGAGAAGTTCAGTTACACAGCAGGTGTTTTGACCTCCCTGGAAGGGTGGTGGTGGGTAGAGAAGGCTTTCCTGAAGAAAATACATGTGAGTAAGTCAATATTATTTCATTGTTTTTAGCATAAAGCATTTTGCCACCTAATTATAGTTTTCTTTGTTCTCAAAGTATCTTCTGTAACAGGTTAAATAATAAGTGCTTAGTTACAAGACAAGGACAAGAGAAAGCACTTTACACAGGAATGCTTGAATCCCCTCTCAAGCTTGCTAAAGAATTAAACAGGTTGTGTTTAGGCATTACACAGTATTAATATAATTGGCTCAATGACAAGCAATTAAACTTTAACTCCTAAAGAATGTTATTAGGATTAGTTAGTTTGAGTCCTGTCTTATTCTCCCTGTCCTCCTCATGGTGTGAGTCCTAGAAAAATCAGCTATGATATTATTTTAATCTACTGATTGAAAATGGGGAGCCAATAAGATTGTGTTTTTTAAACAGTTCTATGGAACTCTGCTCACATGAAAATAAAACAGAAGTGGTCTCTGAATTTTTATCAGCAGTTTTACAATATAGCCAAAGGCTGTGTTTATAGAGCCAGGGGTCCTTCCATGCCTACAAATGCCTCTAGAGCAGGAGACTGTGTTTCATGTATCCTTGTGGGAAAAGTTTCCATTGCCACTGGACTGGCTTATATCCAGCTACGAATAGTGTTGTTCGTTTCTGTTTCTGTCATTCAAAATATCTTTCATGAGTTCTCATTTCCATTTTTAAAACACAGGGCACATGCAGGATGCTATATAAAGTTAAATTCCGTGTTTTTATAATCTCTGATGGCATCTTCATCCTGCAACTGCTATTCTGGGATTTTTGCAGCCATGACACAAAGAACAGCAATCAACAGCAGAGCGCGAGATGAGACTGGAATTGCTGTGCCCGATCACCAAACACTGCAGCTTAGGGAACACCTGCTTTGTGCCTTAAGACTGCCCATTTGAAGAGACTGCAAATAACCTTTTAGTGCCAAGGTGAGTGAGATCGGTAACTTAATTTTGCTTCTTTTTCACTCCAGAGTTCAGTCAGAAGCCCCAAATGTTCATATTTTGGAGTTGAAATAGACCACTTCTACACAAACAAAAAAGGACAGACCCATTCAAGTTTTTGTGGAAGAAAATATCAAACTGATAATAACAATTCTGTTGTTTGGGACTGTTTCACATTCATACTTAAAATATTTATTTATTGATAAAGTCTACCTTTACAACTAAAAGTGATAATAAATTAAGCATAGCTAGCCATGATTTATACAAACAACTTTTGGGGTGGCAGGGAGTAGCGGGCTCTCAAATTACCCAAATGTTAAACAGTCAGTTCCATGCGCTGTCCCCAGTGAGGGAACCAGGATTAAGTGATTTGCACAAGGTTGCAAAACAAAGTAGCAGCAGATCAGAGAGCACGGCTCAGCACCCCTTATTTGAACAGTTGGGTCAGTACAGTCAGCTCTACTACCTCCCTGAAACAGGCAAAGCTGTCTCTTTTGCTATAAAAATGCTATAGTCACATACCAACCACTTTGATACTCTTCCTAATGCTGAAAATAATCCCATTAGGAAGGTTAGGAATATTAAAATAATCCCCGATTTTTTTTATGTTATCTAATATATTTTCTCCAGTTCACTCACCCATTCATTTATTTAATGAATATTTATTAAGAGACATTATATACTAAACCCTGTAATTGACCCTAGTCAGATCTAGAAGTCTTTATTAAAAAATTTTTATGAATTAAAATTGTATTTATTTATATAGTTTATAATTTTATATATTAGAAACAAGCAAATTCAGGCTTTTTGTTAACAGTCTTCAGATTACTTCTTCTGGCTCAAGAATTGAGGAATTTTAGGATACGTGTTTCTGCCTTGCCCTCTCTGTCCCTGAAAGGGCTTTTTCTTATTTCGTGAAAATCCCTGCACCACAGCTGAGGGCTATGATCAGAGATTAAAAATTCACTCTGAGACTTGTATGCGTTTGCTCTGGATCGAATGGCATGATAATTTGCAGCACCAAGGAAGATGGGAAGAAGGAATAAGAAGGTGATGGCCTGGAAATGCTAGTGAATTATTCCTAACAGTTAAAATTTAACAAAATAATTCATCCTAGTCTCCTCAAATGCCTCCCCATAAAAATGAGTAACACAACCCATATTATGATTCTGCTTCATGTTGCCTTTTGAAGATATTCGGAAAATATTAATGTCAAATGATGAACTGCACTGTTGACATTGTCCATAGATCTCAATCAATCATAATTGCTCCCATTCTGAGTTCTTGTGTGTATTTGTTAGTGTATGTATAGTTCTATTGTTGCATTTACAACTGAATCACAAATATTTGCTTTGGAGTGTATGTTTATGTGCATTTCTTGACTAGATTCAAGATTTTTGAGAACTATGATTTGTCATAGTTTTATTCATCTCTGTATTTCCAAGCCCTAGTATAATAATACCTACAATAATAATAACTAATAAATAATAGTGAATTGAATTAAATGAATTAATTTCAGCTGTCTTAATCACTTTACTTGGAGGTAAAAAAACTTTTAATATAGACAGCATACTTCCCATGTGAGTCATGGCAGTATATCAATTCATGCTAGTGCATAGCTTCAGAAACCATCGTACCTGTACTACACTTTCTATATTAACACTACCAATGTTACCTGTGACCAGCTTCTCTTCCCCCGACAGATCTTTGGGAAGAATTGTTTAATGTCTAACTTTCTTTAGTTTGAAATAGTTTGAAAGCTGAAAGACTGTTTCTCTATTACAGATCATTTGGGCTCCTGACATAAAGATTGGAATCTTCAAAGATAAAGGCAATTAAATCACATTTTCTGATTCATCCTTGTAAAATATATGAGCTTGGTTCGGATTAGAGGAAGGGTATCCAGTAAGAAAACTCAGAATAATATTTTTCAAAGGTTATGAGTCAGCCTTATCTCTTCCTGTCAATGTTATATCTGTTGGCCTTTACTTCTTTGAGTTTTGCATTATTATCCTGTGACTAAGCCTCAGTTTTCTCCCCTACTTCCCCAACAATGAGATTCTAGTTCTTACCCTTGTGCTCAATTACCTGCTTTCATTCCCCAATAACGGTCTTAGCTCCTCTGGTTCCAGGGTCTATCTCATACTCGCACAGAATCAGGTGTCCTTACCAGGAATTTCATTTTTACTGCCGCTAGCTCTCCTCCTGCTTGGACCTAAAACTCATAATCCTGTGCTCTGCTCAGATAGCACTATTTATGCCATTACCTACTACTCCTCTCAAATATGAACAACATTCCACCTTAACTGTGCCATTTCCTTTCCTTACACCTTGACATTCTCATGACCTCCTAAAAACCTGTGCTTCTGACCTGTTCCTTCAGCCGTCTGCTGTGTGGATCCCAGCCATTTCTAGAAAAGTTACTTCTGCTACTGACAACATTTAATTAGTATGACCTATCCTGAAGTCACTCCCAAAAGACAGACTGGGCTAGGTGATGCCCTGAGGCACTTCCGGTCACTCAGCAACTCACTAGAGGAGATTTGCATGCAACACACAGGTAAATACCTCATCCTTGAAGTTCAGAACTTCAAGCAGAAAAAGCTCAAACACTTATTCTTTGACCTTTCTTTTTCTGGCTGGAGTTATGTGAAAAATGAGAAAACATAGTAATCTCCTGGAACTCAGAAATGCTAGATGTAGTATCCAACATTATCTACTTCTACAGTCTTAGGCAGACAATTCATCTTTCCAATTTTCTTTAGAAAACCACTTAGTATTTAGCTATTTCCACTTACGATTGAATGCAAACTGCCAAATAATTTGTTTGTCTCTTTGGTACTTGTGCCTGTCAAGTAATTACAGTGGTTAACATAACACCTTTGCTTCGTTGCGGTTCGACCAAGTGTTTCGGTTTTAGCTCATCTGGTTTTTGGCCTTTATAAAAATCTATAATTATTATTTCTATTTATCTCTCAAATTCTCATTTGTTCTTTGTTTTCCTCAGAATGAACATAGTTCTATTAATGAGAGTCACAGAGTAGGGGGAAATTCTCTCTTAACCAATTTATTTCAACTGTTATTTACCCAGTTGCTTACTGGAAATCATATGTTTTATGTCTTGAAATCCATAAAGATTACATATTAAAGTAGTGAATCACCCTCCCCACTGACATTAATGTCCTCTGCAAGTATATGAAACAATTTTGAATATATGCATAAATTCAGATACTGTGATATAATAGTTCAGGGGATTAGGCAGCCTATTTCATTAGGTTCTGTAAATAACACCAAAAAGATAAAATGACTTTATTATCGAAAAGCACCCTTTGGTTCAAATCCCTTAGAAAATTGTTCATTTTCCTAAGTTCTAAAATGTTCAATTGATTTCTTTTTATAGAGTATTGGTTTCTTATTGAAATTTAGCATTACAATAAGAATCTACTTTTTAAAATATTCAGTCAAAAAACTGAGGCCTAGACATATTCTGATATCAAAAGTTTGGGAAACACTAAGCAGAGTGAAGTTTCTCAGTATTTAGCTTTTTAATTAAAATCTAGTAATAAGGTAAGTATTACTGGAAATATATTAATAGTAGAAAGACACCATTTTAGATCTAAGATCAAACTGTGTATCTGTTCTTTTTTTTTTAATGGAGATGAAAATCAGAATCATTTTATATGCTAAACATTGATATTGTATCCTTCAATAAGAAGGGGAAAGTTATTTGAATGGTGTTTCATAAAATGAAAAATATTCAGTTATAGGACTATTATTTTTGTAATTAATAGGTTAAAATTTATTTTATTTATTAAAATTATAGTTTGCATTATATAGTAGCTTTTTAAAAACTGCAGTTTTTTTCTTAAAATAGAAAGTTTGTAAACCTACAGTTGTATGAGAAATTCAAAAATATAGGAACTACTATTTTAGAGAATCATAGGAAAAGTCAAAAGATGATCATAGCTTCCTATTGAAATGTTAAAAGCTAAGCTTATAGTTATTTACAGTGTTCACATTTCTTTCAAGAAATACTCCAGCAAGATAAAGGTATTCCTAGCAAAACATTTACTTTGAAAGCATCCTTGCAGATTGTATTTGCATTTGAATGGTTTTATTCCTTTTGTATTCTCAAATAGCATTACATTAAGTATTAATGCAACATTTTGCCCCTGTTATTGTTAATCTGAACTTCTGCTAAACATTAACTTCTCAGCTTTTACAGAGAAAGTTGTAGATGAGAAATGGTGTTTAGTGATACAATGCAGTGAATCTCAAATTATCACTTTAGCTCCCAAATACTGATTATTGTGTAACATGGACAACTCAAAAGACGGATGCTATTCACATGAAGATATCACCAAAATGCTTCTTTCCTTTCCATAGCATGCTTCCTTTCTATTATTTCTTTAAAGATACAATTCTTGGAATAGATGCAATTATAATACAAAATAGAAAACATTGGTATAGAATCATTTTTTTACTTCTTTGGCTGGTGAAAACAGAAAATATAATAGAAATAGCCTTTCTACTCAAGAGTCACATATTCTGAAGAATAGGACATTTCTTATGTAAGCTATTTAATAATAAAAGCCTTAGGTGTGAAGCTTCAATGAATAATGACAATAAAAATTCTGATGCTATCTAGGAGTTTTACAATTCTAAATTTTCATGTATGTACCTCTTTTACTTACAATATTCTATTTGCCCCTCATATTGGCCAACAAATTCAACAATGCAGTTCAGCAACCTTGGGTAGCTGAGCCTTCCACTGAGATCTTGCCTCATGTACAGAAAAACACTGTATCAGATCATCTGGCTCTGATGAGGGCCTTTGTTAGCAGTATCACCTCCAACAGGTTTGTGTTTTTACCTCTTTAAGCCTCAGTTTCTACATCTGTTGTGCAGCTATGTCACAAAATTGACCTGTGGGTACAAAATGTTAGCGTAACAGTATTTTCCAACCCAGTAGATAGTAGTGAGCTTTTAAATAATGGAAACTGGATAGTAATCAATTTATTTTTCACTCAAATCCTCTATTTGAAAGCATATTCTTTATTCAGAATTTACATAGTGTAGGATCTGTCATTCTTTCCTTTCAATAACATATACTTTGTGACAACTAGCCATCTAGTCTCTGTTAAGCCAGAAATACATAAAATATTGCTCTATATTATAAAGATTTTTATTCCTGGGGATAAGAAATCCACACAAATAGGTAATGATAGTATGGTAAAGTAAGTGACTGGAGTTATTCACTAAATATTGTATAAAAAAGAAAAGAGTTTTAAGTTCAATGTTGACAATTAGGGAAACCTTATTAGAGAACACAACACCGTAGCTGAATCCCAAAGAAGGAATGAAATTTCTCCAAGCAAATAAAGGTGAGAAGACATAATTTGTTATGCTTTAGGTCTAAGGCATAGTCTGAAAAGAGAAGAGTGAATAAAAGAGATCGGTTTTGGTGAGTTTGGTAATCTAAATACTTATTGCTTTTGGTGGAGATCAGGATAGCTAATATTACAATCAGAAAAAAAAAATTCCCTTCCTAAGTATGGATTTAGACTTTGCCATCCCTGTGAATTATTGCTCTGTGGAAATGTGTGTAATTGTATTGCTGATCCAATAGCTAACAATCCAGAAGCCTAGGAAAAATGAAGAGAAATTTTCTACCTCAAATTTTCTGGGAAAACGAAGGAGTCTTGAGTGTTCAAGCATGTTCAAGAACGCATGTCTAAAGACACCAGACTGTACCTCCCACTTTTTACCCCCTTTCACATACACACAAACATGTGACCAAGTATGTCATTTTAGATCCTGCCATCAACCCTTAGAACATTTACTTCTCTCTGTTGGAGCTCAATGATTGAATTGGTTGCTAGAGGTCCATTATGGATTTTGTGATTCTCCTTCTAGGTCCCCAGCCAATGAAGAAGGTCTTGTTTTCCCAGCTGCTAGGGGTCCTGTCAGTAGACAGCCCCTGAGGGGGTCACTTTTGGTTCAATGAGCCACCTTGCTCATAGCTACAACCCTACCCTGGGAGGACTCTTTTCCAATGACTGTTTGGTGCAGAGGTATATAAGTAGGATGCAGGATCATAGTGGAGTTTGTCCTGGCCACTACATGGAAGGCTCATCTAGCATCCTGTGGGGTTAGTAAAGGCTTTGGTTCTGTTTCACAGCTTCATCTCTTCCTCTGCCCTCCTGCTTCTTTCCTTCTTGTCTATGAGTGATTTCTTTTATATATATGGCTATATCATATTTTATTTATCAACAACCATTTATTTATCTATCAACATTCATCAGGTTGATAGACACTTGGATTGGTTCCAGCTTGAAGTTTTTACAGTAATGATTCTGTGAACATTCACATATGACTGCTTTCTTTCTAAGGGCACCTCTTCGTACATATCCTGTGTGCAACATTCCACCCTGAGTCCAATTTCTGGAGAACTGACACACAATGATGCTTTATTAAAACCAAGATATGTGATAAGAAAGAATTCCTGAAGAAGGGGGGCACTTTGTAACAAAGACTTTGTTTTTCTCTTTTGGAATTCAAAATGTCATTGGCTTTGAAACAGAATAAGGTTGGAGGATAATCTAAACTTTGCCCTTTGTTCAATTCCCTCGAACTATTGTCACAGTCAGACATAGCTTACAATCGGGTATGTTTTTGCTGAGATTGTGGCTAACTTCAGGAACTCTATGCCTTGGTAAATTCTGTCTTACCCAAGCAGCTGTAGGAGGTGATTTGGGAGGAAGTAAGACACTATGGCAATAGAAGTGTAATTTTTTCAATGTCACACTTACGCTGAACACTGCCAGAATGGTAACAAGTCACACTCAAGGAGAAAATAGTCCTTGACTTTCAGGCATTGGCTAAAAGCAAATTAAGAGGTGGCTTAGAGTGAAACTGGCTGTGATGGGGGGGAACAAAGCACATGACTAGAGGAAACAATGAGGTGGACAAATCAAGGATAGAAGAGGGGCAGGTTAAATATACATATACACACACAGAGGCTGAAACTTATCTTTCATTTGACTGTCTTCCAGTCCCTGTGTAAGGGACCAATAATAGAGCAGTGAATTAAATATAGTTGGTCCTTAAAATGAACAAGAATTTTGGTATTATTCCTACATAAATGGTGATTTATTTTTTGCATTCCATAGAATTTTAAAATATGGGAAAGTCTCCTAATTCTACTTGTTGAAATACATTCATAAAGACATACAAACACTTATGAACTATATAATATTAGCCAGAAAAGGAATTTAATGTAAATGTAGTTTATCAAAATATGTATCACCATATTATTTTATATATTGTTTATTAAGATATGTATATTAGTTTTATTTATTTTTAAATATATTTTATTTATTATGCTATTACAGTTGTCCCATTTCCCCACATTTATTCCTCTCTGCCCTGCACCCCGCTCCCACTCACATTCATCCTCCTTAGGTCATGTCCATGGGTTGTACATATAAATTCTTTGGCTTCTCCATTTTCCATATTGTTTTAACCATCCCCTGTCTATTTTGTATCTACCAGTTATGCTTCTTATTCCCCGTACCTTTTCCCCCATTCTTCCTCCTCCTCTTCCCCACTGATAGTCCTCCATGTGATCTCCATTTTTCTAGTTCTGTTCCTGTTCTAGTTGTTTACTTAGTTTGTTTTTATTTTTGTTTTTTTAGGTTCAGTTGTTGAAAGTTGTGAGTCTGTTGTCATTTTACTGTACATAGTTTTGATTTTCTTCTTTTTCTTAAATAAGTTCTTTAACATGTAACATGTATAAAGGCTTGGTGATGATGAACTCCTTTAACTTGACCTTATCTGGGAAGCACTTGATCTTCCCTTCCATTCTAAGTGATAGCTTTGCTGGATAGAGTAATCTTGGATGTAGGTCCTTGCCTTTCATGACTTTAAATATTTCTTTCCAGCCCCTTCTTGCCTGCAAGGTTTCTTTTGAGAAATCAGCTGATAGTCTTATGGGAACTCCTTTCTAGGCAACTCTCTCCTTTTCTCTTGTTGCTTTTAAGATTCTCTCCTTATCTTCAATCTTGGGTAATGTAATTATGATGTGTCTTGGTCTGTGTTTCCTTGGGTACAACTTCTTTGAGACTCTCAGAGCTCCCTGGACTTCCTGGAAGTCTTTCCTTTGCCAGATTAGGGAAGTTCTCCTTCATTATGTTTTCAGATAAGTTTTTGATTTCTTGCTCTTCCTCTTTGCCTTCTGGTACCCCTATGATTTGGATATTGTAATGTTTAAAGTGGTCCCAGAGGTTCCTAAGACTCTCCTCATTTTTCAGAATTCTTATTTTTTTTTCATTTCATTCTGGTTGAATATTTATTTCTTCCTTACACTCCAAACCATTGATTTGAGTCCCAGTTCCCTTCCCGTCACTGTTGGTTCCCTGTATATTTTCCTTTATTTCACTTTTCATAGCCTTCACTTTTTCCTCTATTTTGCAACCATACTCAACCATTTCTGTGAGCATCCATGTTATCAGTGTTTTGAACTGTGCATCTGATAGGTTTGCTATCTCTTTGTTGTTTAGTTGTATTTTCTCTGGAGCTTTGACCTGTTCTTTCATTTGGACCTTTTTTGTTTGTTTTTTTCAGCATGCCTTTTACATAGTTAGGGGCAGAGCCTTAGGCATTTGCTGGGGGTGGGTGGCAACCCAAGTCAATGTGCTGTGGCACTGTATGTGGGGCAGGGGTCCAGGAGGGAACAGTGCCCCTTGCTCAGCTCTCTGCTGACTTTCAGTCACTTCCTCCACTACACACAATGTATTAGTTTTAGATGCTTGTTTTTAATTACAATTTGATGTATGCCATTATAAGGAAACAAAATATAAATAAGTAAAATGAAATAAAAATGGATACAGATAACGTATCATACAATTATTTTCTCATTGTTGGTCATCTATAGTATCAAATTAAAACACTATGCATTTTTATGTAATGTGTTTTGAATCAGCTTCTGTGACTAACATTTAATCATTAGTGCTTCACAGACTTCCTCTGGTAATATATCTATATGTATTTTTATAATTACATATCTATGTTCTGCTTTGTTTTAGTATATACATAAAATTATATTTAGAGCATATAGTATTATATATTAATTAATTATATAATATATCACCATTGGTTATATACTGTACATTGATTATGTTTATTTACTAAATATGTTGATTAATATATTTATACATGTTATATAATTTATTATATAATATTTTGTACTATTTAACATTCTAATATATTTCTATTATTTCTAATATATTATAATATAATGTTATTACTATTAGCATTATATAATAATATTATATCCGTATATATTAAAATAATATAATATTATTGTTATATTATGACTAGCAAATTAAAAATCAGAATATAGTTTGTCTAGCATAGATTTTGAGAATCACATTGATAGTTTTGAATTATAATATCTTACAGTATTCAAGTTTAAAGACAATGCTATTTATTGTGCATTGAGACTTTGCCCACGACCTTCCAGCTATGCATTCTTTCTTGATAGATTCATGAACTGTCATATGACAACTCAGCTGGTCCGTTGTCACAGGCTGCCCTTTACACACCACTTGCATCTTTTTCTCCATCACTTCCCTTTAACTTTAGTATTGTTGGCAGTGTGCCTTGGATTAGGTTATTCTCTAGAATTCTCTTAAATCCGACATTTTAAAAGTTTGTGTGTTCTACACAAAACACATTACAAAATAATCACATTGAAGAAGAATAAAAAATTGATTCATATGCACATGTTTGGTCCAGACAGGAACAAATCACATCAGAACTCTATTTCAGTTTCTGCAAATGAGAATTTTTCCACTTCTGTCAAAAATAGACAAGTCCAGCAATTCATTTTTTCCCTGCTACTTTTTATCACACATGCTGCTGCTATTTATGCAAAAGAAAAACATTTTTAGGGTGAAAGCAAAATCCTGTATATCTGGATTGTTACATAAAATCTGGTGTGCTTTGAGAAAAAAAATTTTATGACAGTTTATTCATTTTTTCACAATTGTTGCCAACTATCTTATAAGTGCCAGTCACTGTTCTCATATTGGGAAATATAATAATGAAGTTATATATTATAAAACATCTCCCTTACTCATTTTCATTTTGTTTCTAGTCTAAACCCAGTGGGAAAATGTAGTTCATATTCTGTTTAAATGGTTCTATTACCTATTTTTGTTAGAAAGAAAATCTGCTGGTACCTACATCATTTATTAGTGATATGTTTATTTCACTATGACAGTGGAACAACTGAAAGAATTATTTTTTAAGTGGTATAGCGTTTTTACACTTTTTTTTGTTTTTATAAACAACAAGCCTTTATTAGGCAAGTATTGTTTGGGAAAGTCACCTTTGCACCACTAGCTATAAGTCCACTATAACTTCTGTCTCTCAATCATCAGCAATATTGTGTTTAGGAAACTTATTCATTTTCCCATTAAGTCTTTTTTTCTGCCTAGTCTATTCTATTCTGATCACACCAAAGAATCCTGTAAAGAGGTAATGTGAAACATGACTACCTTTCAAATTAAATAATTTGACGAGTACTAGAATAAGAGGAGGCAACTGTCTCTCCAAAGCCAATAAAATATTATTGAAATTAAATACTATATTTAATAATTTTAAATATCTCTATTCTAATTGGATTCAGGTTTGGTATGAAACATGCCAACTTACATGATTTACTAAATATAGTAATTGAAAGGAAAATACTACTTTTAAACTGCTACTCCATATTTTCATGAACAAGTGAATTTAGTGCTTCAACATAAATGAACATGCACCTGTATGTTCCTGGACATTACACTGATGAACAATCCGTAAAAAAAACTTGCTATCAAGTAATATAAGCTGGGTCCAACTATTATTTTCTTTTTTTCACAAAAACATTCACCATCCACATCTCATGCATTTTGCAAAGCATTTATTTTTAAAAACCTATATGCCAAAAAGAGGATAAAAGTATCATGGAAGGTGATTCTAGATACTTTTTAAAATGACATACTATAATTATTTTTTTAGCAGAAATTTGTCAAGGAGTTGAACCATCAGTCTCCTTTCTGAAGAATTACCTCTGAAAGGACTTGTTGAATTTGAAGCCCTAAGTACAGACTTAATTAGTTGGCAAGCTTGTTAAATTACACTTTGTAAAAGTGCATGATGTTTAAATGGAATTAACTTGTAGTAGTTTTGGACACTGCTGTATTTATCTACCATATACTATTCCTTGGATGGTTGTCTCTGCTCTCCCCTTGACCTTGAATGAACAGGGAAGCTGCAGGAGACAGGTCTACAACCTCTGAGGGACTAAAAGTGCTGGCACAGCCAATCCACATATTTGTATTACACCTACTAAGCTAACAGATGATAGTATTTACAAAGCTTCACTAAATGATTAAATCTATTTTGTGGACAAAAGAATTTTTAAGTTAATTTGTTTTGTGGAGAGAACAATTTAACCAACTTAGCATTTTGTTGATGGAATTATGATGAAATTCATTTTGTATACATAACTGATTGGACAGCTAGCAGAATGTATTTCTCTCCAGAATGAAGCACATGCAGAGGTTGTCAAATGGCATTTCCTCCTGGTCTCAAATCATCCTGTCAACAAAATGAATACAAGATCTTTTCATTTACAATACTGCTGTAGGTGTTAATTATTGGAGAATAGACTAAAAAGTCAAGTCATCTCCTGTTCAATATCTATAGAAAAATATTCATACCATTCATTAATTAATCTTACAAAAGGATTGTTATGGAAATGACTTATATCTAAACCTGTGTAACAAGGTAGGTGTGTGGTTTTTCTTCACATTCATTGCTTTGGACATGAAACAAATACTTTGGCTAAAATGTAAATTGAATGACTAGAGTGAGAAACATTCAGAAACTATTGCGAAATAGAGTACAAAGAAAGTCATGAATAGTCCATGATAGGAAAATTGAAAGCTACATAAGTTATCAACACTAAGTGTAAATTTACAGGGTTCTCCAGATGTACTTGTAATTGAATTAGATTCTTGTGCCATAATCAGCTTAAGCTTAGAGGCTTGCACAGGAAGACGAGAGTTGTAGCAGAGCGCTAATCATGGATCTATGCCATACAGTTCATGCTTCTCTGCATTTTCTTATTGCCTTTTCCCAAAAATATCTGTAAATGACCAAAATAGATTCCTACAATATAGACTGGGACAGTCATAGGACACATAATTACTGGAGATTCTTCTTCAGATAGCCTTTGTTTTAGGGGTTGAACCTCTTTATTCAGGATGTTGGAGTAAGAAACATAAACAGAATATATTGTGTGAGGAAAAAAACATGTTTGGGGATGGCTACTCTGAAGATGAATTAATGCTCATTATATTTTAAGAATCAGTGATTATTTAGATTTGTATTTTGTTCCTTCATAAATAAAAGATTATGGAAGCATTTCCTGTCAATTCTCAACTCTGAATCTACTCCAAAGAAAATTTCCAGCTTGTAAAATCTAACATGAATAGGTGAATTATTCACCATAGCTCTTTAAAGCTATCTAGTTAATGCATATAATTAGGCTGATAAGGCCAGATGTTAACTATTTTGAGACACAATCACTTCTTCTTGTATCTACTCTGTGGGTTATTAGCAAACTTCTGCCAGCTACCATTTGTTTAAAAATTAAAGACCAATGCCAATGCTCAACTTCAGGGTCATGGAATAAATATGGACAGAATTAGGCAGTTGTGTTGAATGCTGTTTTGAAATAAACTAGCAAATACTGCAGGCAACTACAGACTAGTTGAAAATAACTCACTGGGGACAAGAGTAAATATCTGAATATAAAACCAAAACATATGTAGCAGGAAATATGTTTCAGTAGGAAGAATGGAGAAGTTGCATAACTGAAAATGGAGAAACCACTGACTGGTATAAAATTGAGCCATGAGTTTGGAACTGTAAGATAAACTTCCTTCTTCATCTCTAATTCCAGACCTGGCATTTTGCTGGAAAATATTTTGCTAAATACATTGTGTATGTATTTAGAAATTGCTTATTATCCATCTGAAAGCAGTTAGATTTCAAAAAAGAGAAAGTATATTATATAACCTCTCTATTTTAAATTTATCATAGTTAATTTGGGAATATAATAGCAATATAATTCATTTAGGAAATAATCCTAAGCCACATAGTAAATGTATGTCACAATACAGACATATCCATTCATAGACAAGCATTCTCTTAAATATGGTCTACTGTAGGGTGTAGAAACAAATATTACTAGAATTCAAAGCAAAATGTGTATGCTAAACATGTTTCTTTAATTAATTTTAAAATTTACATCCATTTTTAATCAAAACTCTTCCAAAGGGACATAAAATAAAACATGTCCCCATGACTTTTTTTGACAGAAGCAAGTAAAACGAGGTTGGAAATTTGAAATGGAGCCATAAGTGAAGACAATATAGATAACATAGTGATTTATACACTTGTCATTGGTTACCTCACATTTGGTTTAAAACTTTAATTCATTACACTTGTGTTCAAATGTTCTGTATCCTTATCATTGCCAATATTCACATACATACACATACAGACACGAATACTGAGGAAGGGGTTATTATTTCCATTTATAGGTGAAAGATGAGAAACCCAAAATCCAGAGATGATAACAAATGACTCCCATACTCAGAGGAACTGAGACAAGACTTTCAGAAAAAAATCTGGCCCATGGACCCAGCTTTTCTGAGACAAGTACAGTTCTCTTTTCATTCCACCATGTAAGATTTCTTAGAAAAATCAAATCTTGAGCTAGAGTTTTAAAAAAAAATGATCAAGAGACTCTTGTATGAGGCATTGTTAAAAAGACACACTCTGACTAGCTGGAAAGATGTGACATTTCAGGTTAATTCTGGTGAATGGATTTAGCGGATGGAGGGCTAAGTTATTAAGCTGAAGTGTTACCTGAGAAAGCAAGGTCTTAAGGAACTTCCTAGGAAATGGACTGATGACAACTGTACACTGCATTCAAAATTCCCTCTTATAAGAAAGTTACAGTGATGTGAATATATGTGCTGCTTGATGTGTTTTGACTTCTTATAGCAAATGAAGGGGAACACATTTCAAGAATACATTTTAAGTGGGTCATACAGAAATTAAAATAATTTTGCAAGGCATAACATAGTTCTAAATATTAGACATAGTTCAATAAAGAAAGCCCTGGATTTTCACAGGATTATTGGGAGTAGTACCTATAAGGAATGTGGAAAGTTTCTTTGGAACCGAATGCACTCAACCCCACTAACAGAGTAAAGCTCCTGGCAATCTACATGTGGAGTTCAACTAAATGAAAAAAATAGTGGATTTTTTGGGTAAAGATGGCAACATGGATGTAGTTCCCTACTATACATCTTTTACACACTTCTCTAAGGAGGGTGCAAAGAGACTTATTTTTAAAAGTCTATACCCACAAAGACTGGGAGCACGGGGAAAGAAACTATAGAAACTATAGTTTCATTAGTGGCAAAGGACCTGAGTAAACAGAATCCTGAGGCTGTGGTGAAGAAACCCAAGAACCAACTGGTCTTAGAATCCTCAATGGCTCTTGAATTAGTAATATTGGGCATATAGATTATTTACTGCTGCCCAGCAAACTAACCCAAAACTTACGTAAGACAGTAACAACTTTATTGTGCTCACAAAATCTGTGGATGAAGAATTCAAAAAGTATGCAGTGAGAATGGTAGTTTTCTGCTCTGTGATGTCTGGGACCAAAACAGAGATGAAATGAATGGCTGGAGGTCGGGCTGGGAAACCCACATGCAGGAGGCTTCTTCACTTACAGCCTGATGACTGGGCTGGATCAGGCAGAGAAAGGTTCGGCTTGGACTTTTTACTGTGATGCTTGCATATGGTCTCTTGAGTGGTCTCAAGGTTGCTGGGATTTTATTTGATGAGTCAGGACTACAGGAGTATTTCCACCAGCAGAGCAGAACCTGCATAGTCTTTCATAACTTAG
Source organism: Phyllostomus hastatus (assembly GCF_019186645.2). NCBI lineage: Eukaryota > Metazoa > Chordata > Mammalia > Chiroptera > Phyllostomidae > Phyllostomus > Phyllostomus hastatus. The sequence goes on along the minus strand of NW_025333583.1, from coordinate 14,410,760 downwards.
ACTTGGAAAATCCCATTGCCTCAGATCTCTCAGACTCTATTGGTAGAATCAGTCACAAGTCCACTCAGATTCAAGGGGAGAGAACATAAGCTTTTCTGTTAGCTCAGGAACTGCCATATCAGATAGTCCCAGAAATGGTAATGAGGGATTGCATTAAAAAAATCAGTTTATGAAGCAGTTACCCATCCAAAATTTCACTCAGTAGGATGTTGCCCCCCCCCCTTTTACCATAACAAAAGACTGGAGGTTTATTTTCTGGAGAGAATAAAACAGCTGTTTTGTCATCTGAGAAATATCAACATAATTGAGAGAGCAAAGGTATGAGAGAGAAAGTTGGGGACTAAATAAAGTTATATGAGGTTTTCCTGGAAAAAGTCCAGCCATTGTTAGTATAACATGAATGGTTTGCGAGACATTGATATAATCTGGCAGCCCGGGAGAGTGGACTGGAACGTAAGTGCATAAACACTGATGACTTCACTGTACCAGTCAGTGGGGGCTGTAGATGCTGTTGAGTCAGCATGTGTACTGTGTGGTTATCACATTCAAAATGACTGTGTGAGCAGGGCAATGGATTTCCATCAAATTTTATGTTATGTTTGAACATTCCTCTGCAGAAACTATTCTGATGATTCAGAAGGCCACAGCCATGGGCAACTGGTGATTGACAGCTTCATCATTACAATACACCTGCTCATGCTTCAGGTCTCCTGCAGTGTTTTTTGGAGAAACATCAAATCACCCAGGTGACTCAGCCTTCCTACAGCCCAGATTTGGTGCCCTGTGACTTCTGGCTTTTTCCAAAACTAAAATCACCTTTGAAGGGGAAGAGATTTCAGAATGTCAGTGAGATCCAGGAAAAATACAATGGAGCAGCTGATGGCAATTGGGAGGTCCCAAGGTGCCTACTTGGAAGTGGACTGAGGCATCATTGTGTTATGTACAATGTTTCTTGTATCTTGTATCTTTTTCAATAAATGTCTCTATTTTTCATCTTACATGGCTGGATACCTATTTATGGGACAGACCCCATAAATACTAGATGCTGTTATTTCCTAGCTCTCTTTCCCCCTAACTTCCAGAACACAGGGAACTAGTCTTTATTCTCACAGCAAGTAATTTGAAGTTTCTTTTCTGGGAAATCTGATCAGCCCAATTTTGACATTACTTTCCCAGGTAAGAGGATCAGCCAAGACATCGTACAGCAAAGCACACATGTGCAAGCTCCACCTATGAACTTTGATCAGTTGTTAGTGTAATATACAAACAGGCAACCAATAGTTACTGGATATTTGAGGGAATCCTCTAACATTAAAAAGAGGGGGAAAACTGGAGAAAATAGGGACTGCAAAAAGAAAAACAGTGAAAAGAGTTGTCACTAATATTCTCAGAGTGATGAGAACTGATTTTACAGTAATAAAGAAACAGAAAGCAATAATACAGAAAAGTGACATTCTGACAGCATTAGAAGATTTGGGAGATAGACTTGAAGATAAAGTTGAAATAGAACAAAATAACTAAGGTAGAAAAGAGAGAAGAAACATAAGGAAATTAAGGAATATTAATTCAGAAAATCTAACATCAAAACATAAGAACTTAGAATGAAAAATAAAGGAAGGAAAAATTAATAAAATAATTTAATAAAATTATTCTACAAGAGAAGGGACTTTTTGGATTGAAAGGGCCAGTGAATGCTTACCCAGTGGATTAAAATTGTCATGCGACAAAGCCTATTGTGATACAAATCCAGAGGACTCAGGACTAGTTTATACAAAAGGTCAGGAATTACAGTACCTCTCGACAGGAACAATGAAAGCTAGGAGGCAGTGAAAGAATGCTTTCAAATATTTGGAGAAAAATATCATTTTCCAAACTAGAATTATACACAGAGTCAAACTATCAATCAAACATGAAACTATAATAAAGTATTTTGACAGGCAAGGTCTCCAAATTTTATCTCGCTTGTATCATTTCTCAGAACTAGCTCCACGAAATAGGAAAGTAACCATGAAAAAAAATCCAGGGTTAAAGAAAGAACAAAATCCAAACCCAGGATGTGTGGGAGGGTGATTTTTGGATGCTAGCTGCGCTCCAGGCATGGTGATGAGCAGTTTATACTGAAACAAGTCAGGAGACTCTGGGAGAGAATTCTTTGAGATGATAGACTTAGTGGAATACCTGATGTATCTGGATGTTTTCACGCACTTGGCTAAAGGCTTTGAGGTAGTGTTACAAGGTGCAGCCAAGAGGGGGCCCCCAAACAGGGATTTGGAATGGGGCCCAGAACTCAGGGTGTCCAGGAAATATTGGGATGCCCTTCCCCATCCCCCACACAGGTGTGGGTTGGGGGAAGGGACAAATGGAGCAGGGCTATTGAGAGCTGTTTTGCATAGCAACAGCTTTGCAGCTAACCTCTGGTGTGGTCATTTAGCATATCTATAATCTTTAACTGGTTGCATAGATGTGTTGAATAGCTGTGGCCATGCTCTGAGCCAGGGGGATGGAAGTAACTTCACCACCAAGAGGTAACTGGTGGGGCAGGTTCCTCGAGTTGCAGCACCTGTGTGAGAGCTTGGAGGTGATTGGCTCCATTACATGGGGCCATGCCTGCCCAGACTCACTATGGTAGCCCAGTAAAGCTGGAAGGATATGGGAGTGCTGGCAAGTGTAGCCAATTGTGGGAGGAGTTGGAAATGGGGTTGCAGAGAAAGATGGGCATGGGGATTTAAACCCAGACTCTGTAGCCATTGAAGAGAGAACCACTCTGTCTTTAGCAGACTGGGGACTCCCACAGCCCTGTGAGGGAGAACCATGAGGCTTTGCCAGAGTGGGGACTCCCTCGGCCATTGTGCAGAGAAGACCACTTGGATGTGGCAATAGAAAGGAGAGCCATGTGGCTGTGGACATGTAAGAGAGCCACGCAGCTTTGCCAGTGTGGGGACGCCTGCAGCTTTAGAAGGGGAAACCACCACCCGGCTTTAGCAGAGATCTCAGTGACACAGCTGATGGTGCCAGGAACTGAGGGAGGCCTACCAGCCAAGATAGATTACTGGGAAGAACTGGGGGCTGCATGATCCATGGACTTCTATGTCTTTTCCTGAGATACAGTACCCTAGACTGGGCAAAGGGGGAAGGAAGGACTGTATGTGTTTGTGGGTGTTTTAAGGGACTTTGGGATTTTAATGAAGACATTAGGTCACTACTTTAAGTTTGTATAGCATTAAATAAATATTTCCTTTCCTTTTCACGAATCTCTGGCATTGAGAGACGTCTTTCCTATAAGGCGGTGGACATAACAAACCTGGGGGGTTCCTTTTGGTAATAGTATATCGCCCTTGCCTCCCCCCCTTGTGTTCTGTAACAGTAGATTATATTTGAAAAAATAGAAAACTAAGCTAATAAAGAATAAAGTAATCCCTAATCTCTTTCTGGAGAGAAAGCAAAAAAATTATTCAGGGAAATAAAAATAATCGTATTGTACCACACTGCTCTGTTGTGATTATAATTTACATAGCATAATGCAAACTTGGGAAATGGTCTATACAAAATGAGGATGTTAGGATTTTATGAATATGAGGGTGGAGTATGGACAGGAGCCCAGGCCGTGGGGTTAAGTAAGGGAAAGAGAGAACAGGTTCCTCACTTCTGTAGCAGGATATCAACTCCACATTATTTGGTATATGAAGACATTCATATACCAGAAGATTCATCTGGAAGAGACACAGGTGCTTGTGTTCTGAGGAGTGGGAAATAGGAGCAGAGAGTAAGGGACAATTATTTTTGGTTAAACTATTCAAAGTTTAAAAAAATTTTGACCCTTTAATTTATGTACATCTATAATTTTGTCTAAGATGAAAGGTAACATGAAAAGTTTTGGGTGGAAAAGGGAAAAATTATATCACCAGAGTCAACTTAGTAGGATGCCAGAAAATAGTATCAGACACTGAGCTCAAATACATATTTGTAATATTTATAACTCGTTAACCACTCATATACATTCATACACACATATTTGTAGTTCACAGCCTGTTGAAGAGCCCAAAAGGGTTAATGAATTTTTATGTATTCTAGCTTTTTTTTCTTTTTTAAAATCATTTTTTTTATTTTTCAATTACTGTTGACATACAGGGTCTGGCACAAATAACACCCCCTTTTTATTACAAAATCATAAGCATGTAATTCAGTAACATAACAATATTACATTCAAGCTTACCATATGACATTCTAGGTGAAATGTTCACATTATTACAACCATATTATTACCCTACCATTCATGCTCAAGTAGGCATTACTTCTGTCGGACCTTGTACAATATTATATTAGTTTCAGGTGTACACCCAAGTGATTAGACATTATATAACATACTAAGTAATCATCCCAATATATCTCAAATCCATCTGACACCATACATAATTATCATATTATTGAGTACATTCCCTATGCTGTAATTTGCATCCCCATGACTATTCTGTAACTAGTTCTTGGTTAGACTGTTAAGCACATTTAAATAATTAACTAATAATAATTAGAAAAGAAGTAAAAAATGTATGAGAAAAAATTTATGTAAAATGGTAATTTATGGAGCAAAATATCTTTCATTCTTAAGACAAAATTTGTAATAACCAAAAGATTCCAACAACTACAAAGTAAATGTGCAGGATTTACTGGCTCTCACAATTGCTAGAAAAGTTTAAATGATACAGTAGATGACCTCGGTCATTTTTTTTACTAGCAATTCTTGTTACAGATCTAAGGGAGAGGTGCAGATGTAGGAGGCTGATTCAACAACAACTTTGTTTCTTGTGAGGATACTTGTCAGTTACAAGGACACTCTTGTGTCTCTAAACCCAAAGGCATAAACTCTTAGTGCCTTGGACACACAGCTAATATTACATTTCAAAAAATATCCTGCAGAAATGACCCTGATAATTGACTGACATGAAAATAGACCAACACAAACCACTTTTTTTAAATAAAGGCAATTTTGTCCTATAGTGGTTGTAGGACAATGAGAAAGAATATACCAAACAGAGTCCCAATTAATCTCTAAGAGCATAACAGACACATCTCATAATAATATTACCAAATAGACTTTTTTATAAAATACACAGTTTATATAAAACATACATGGTATGCTAGATTCTTTACTTATAATTTAAAGACTACCACCATCCACATCTTCTCTGTCATAATTACTCTCCTTGTTAACACCTCATAATGAGGAAAAAGCAAATCAGTTGTGTCATTATACCTTGCTGCTAAACAGAAGCAACACAGCCATTAATGACTTTAACATATGTTCATGTTTTCCCGGCCACTGGGAACTTCATTCATCTGTTTCTCCTTGAGGCAAGGCATGTCTGTTAATAACATGGTTCTGAATTTCTTTCTCTGGGAGTTAATATTCAGAACAAAATTTTCAGGTTCAACATTAGAGGTGAAGCAACCGAGAGACAAGGTGCCCATAAGGGATGAATGGCTCTAGAAGCATCTGTTCTTACCTCTTCCTCCCTATACCGTCTGTCTGCCTTCATGACAAATCTGCCCACTGGGTGGCGATATAAATATGTAACACTTCACACACAAGGCAGTGAAATTTCGAGACATTGCAAAAGGTTTTGTAATTTCAGTAAAAACAGAGCATTGAGCAATACACTAACATTTTGTCACTGACTTGGGGAGCATGAATTTTAATATTAGTCCTGCAATTTCAGTGATTACCAGATAATTAGTTTAGTCATTTAAACTCCTGCCATTGCTCCCTTCCCCAAACAAAAGATGTGTGTTTAATCTTACACGAACCTTTTAGCTAACTGTTCTCAATTTTTTCTCCCTGCCAATTCAGACTAGTCTTGGTCAATTTACTTAACCTCTTCATATTTCTTTCTTTTCTGTCCAGTGATCTACTGTGAAGAAGCACTAATAAAAGTAATTATAAAACACTTTGCGAATTTTAGTGCCGAAGACAACTAGACTGCTTTGAAGTCGCTAAAAGTGTGACGAGTGTTTAGACAAGTCCATAATTAAACTGTCCAAACTGCATTAGCTAGTGACGGCTTTTAACCAGGGCTGACTGTTTCCATCCAACTATGGGATGGAATTATAGTGGCCCCTGTAAGCCTGCCAAACTTTCCCAGAGAACTAACTGCAAACGGGCGTTGAAGTCTGAAAGTTTTCCTTATCTTTGGTGACAGTAATGAAAACATCATCAGACTGCTACCTTTTCAGTTTTCTTTTTTGTTTCTCACGGAAGAAACGACAACTCTGTTAATTAGTTTTTAAGGAAATGTTGAATGGCATTACTCACAGTGACAAATCAATGGCACTACAGTTCAAAATGGAATGCTTTTTGCCACCTAAATGCCCCAGCTTTCACCACGACAGGAGTATAAATAAAGTCCCATTAATATCTGTGCCTGAGTCTCACTGATACCAAGCTTTCACCTGCTCACACGGGAATTTTATTACTCCACAAGTGTTTCTGAGAATTCCGAGATGTGACTTACATGCATATTAAATCAAGCCTGGTTATCCCTGCCTGTCCTTGGTATCGAAGCCCAGACCTGAAGCTGTCGGCATCCCCTACAGCACCTCCAAGGGGCCAATAGGTGGACCTGCTTTGTTTCCTCTCCTCTGAGGTATTACTGACCCTGGTTTAGTAAAAAAGTAGAAATCACTTCAGTATCCACAACAAAGGGAATTTGATATGGGGAAGCAGTTACTTACGAGTTATAAGGTCTGTCAATCCCAACTGGGGATCATGAGCAACCCTGAGAACAGCAGCAAGAAGCCAGTATGCACTTGAACTGGAGGCACAAGAAAGAACTGATGTGACCATAAGCCAACAGGTAGAAGCTGCAAACACAAGAGGAGAGCCTATTGGGAACTGGATTCAGGAAAGAGGTACAACTACTGCTCAAGAAGTTCCCAGAAGCACAGTGGAGTTAGATAAATACCCAGGCTTCTTTATCCGCCACTCTAGTCTGCCCCTGGCACTTTTCATTGTCTTCACCTTGCTGGATGCCTGCTGACGTGGAATCCTGCCGGGGAAACACACAGTGCTGCAATACAGGGCGTAGCAGATCAAGGGTGAAAAGTGGACAAGAGTTCAAATACATGCAGGATCTGGACATGAAGCCTGGCTGTTGTGCCTGATTGATGCCAGCAGCTCTTCAGCTGTGCACTCAGACACCTCTGCTGGCTGGCAGCTGCCCTGTATCACCCATTGTACTCTGAAGAATTAGTCACACACCCAACTTCTAGAACAGGAGCTGGTAGTTGAGCTAAGCTACTCCATGGTATTGCTGCCTTTGCCTCCACCTTGTTTGGTCAAGTGGCTTTAAACGTGACACAAGTCCCCACCCTCACTGTGCAGACACGTGCCCTAGATAACAGCCCACAGACTCACAAAGGTGAGTTCCCAATATAACTCCCCCAATATCATTTGTGATCAACAATGTCCCACTTTTCCTTGTGTGCCCCTTACACAACACCCCCATTGTGCTTACCGAAACCCAACTCTTTAGTTTCAGTTGACCAATCTGTCCTTAATATGGGGACCCCAAAGCACTCCCCCCGCAGAACTTAATAAAGGCATGTGCCCCGGGTCCTCACTCTGTGTGCGTGCACTCTGCCTTCATCTCTCTGTGTGCCTCCTCCAGATCCTGCGAGTAGTAAACTTCTTTATTTCACCTTCTCTTGTGGTCTTTTATTGAACTGTGGCTCACCATCCAGCACCCCGGTGCTCCGTTTAACTAATGTTAACAGTCATAACAAGGTGGCAGGCTGGAATAGATACTTATACTGTGGACTTCTTTTCTAAGGCAGCTGCCACCGCTGCTTACTTGTTCAGGGCTCAGGATATCTCAGTGCAAGATCAGGAGAGTAGCACTGCCTTCCCCTGTAGTTCAGAGAGTTTTGCAAGAAGATTGACCTCGAAGTATTAGAAACATATTGGGCATAAGTCTTATTTGTCAACCTCACTATTTCAGTAAATGTCACATTCATTTAGTGTTTGGTTAAATTATAGCAGTTCAGGTCACCATGTCAACAGCTTGGCAAGGATTTCAGTATTACTCATTTTAGGGACTACTAACTTGCTTCTAGAATCAGAGGAAATATAAAAGTATATAGTATTGAGAAAATAAGATCAATGCCTTTAACTGTTAGGCTGTCATAGTCACCAATATACTCTCATTGTTCCAGCGACAAACTCCCTCGAAGACTAGCCATTTCACACACGTGAAAGGACAGCTGGGTGGGGGGAAAACGTTCACATACAACTCCCACACTTCACAAGTCATACTGCTCGCCAGCAGGCCTTGTTGCTGGGCGTGGTCTTGTTCTATCATTCTTCCTGGAGCCAGCTGTTTCCTGAGGACTTCCCCGACCAGTGCACCAAACATGGCTCTACTTGCCAGACTCCAATCCTGATGGAAATCTCAGGTTACTTCTTTGTTGGGGGACATGATGACTTTTCTTTTGTTTGTTTTGTTTGAGTCCACATGCCAATCAGTAAACACAAACAGACCCGAGAGCTGTGGACAGTTCCTAATTCCATACATCAGCCTAAGTCAAGGCGTAAGCTCACCCGAGATGCCTGTTATACTTCATGTGGTTTTATAACCAACAGACAACTTCCCTGCAGGGGCTCAGAAGCACCTGGGATTCTACACTTCATTTTTAAGATAGATTTGTAAATCATCCTGCATGATTTGTGATCCTCGTTTGAAAACACATCATTCTGATTCTGTTCTGGAGTTAGAGAATCCAGGTTTCCAAGGGACCCAAAGGTTGGGGTAGAGTGGCGGCCATTCGATTCTGCTGAGCGCAGTTGTTTGCATACATTGATTGGTAGGCTGCCCTGGCTCTTTCTGCAGCACCAGGAAAATTCAGGCTTCGGTGCCTTAGAATCAGTCAGATTAGGTACCTGAGGTACCCTGTAATCAGTCCGATTCAATACAGGACGTTGGAGAAGCTGTAAGAAGTCTGTAGAAAAAGAGAAGGAAAAGTAGATCTATGGTCCATGAAACAGGCTGATTCTACTTGTTACAGATTTGTTATAGGTATATTATAGAATTTTTTTTAAGATTCTATCAAGAAAAACAAACGAGTAAACAAGCAAAAAAAAAATCCTCATGATACGTATTTTCCTCCTTTGGGCCTTCTACAGGGAAGAGAAGAGAATGCCCCAGCCTGATGGCAGGTATTTAGGACACAACCATGTACAAACTGTAAATGCAGACAGTCACATTAGGATGTATGTGCTAGTCTTGCCTAAGGTTGGTCAGTGTGACTCAGTTCCCCTACTTAGTTGAGCATATCCTGATAAAACCAGTTTTTAGGGGCCACGGTCACCTGTCCCTCTTCGGGTAATTTTCTTCCACACAGAGCTGGATAAGGTTTCCATCTGAGTATGTCAGGCTATCATCTGAATGTGTAACAATCAGTATAAAAAGAAAAAGGTTTTGAGAGCAAATCTGATGGCAGGTGTTTGCCTGGCTATACGATGGTAAATACAGGTAACGAGGAGGTAAAGCCACAAAAGTGGGGAAGAAGTGCATAAGAATACAACAGAGGACAGAAGGCAGAAATGCAGGATTTATGAGAGCTCCATTCATGGGTTATATTGTATCAAATGAAATAGGAAAACTGTGAATGAGGCTGTAAATGCATGTCAGGATTTGGGAGAATTTTATGACCCACTAGAGTTACATTCTTCTATATTTTGATATTACTAGGCCCTTTTCAGAGTAATATACACTTTAAATTCTTCCCCAACCACATCAAGGCAGTATTCTGAACAATGGTTGCTACTATCTCAGAGGTTATAGTTTTTACTTTTATTTTTATTTTAGTGAAGTCAGCAGTTTCTGAAATGTAACCTAAAGCTTTTTTCCTTTCCTTTTATTTTTTCCAGACCCATCTTCAATGGTCTACTCTTTTTTTTTTTTTTTTTTAACACTTAAGGCCTTAAAGTGATAGGCTACCTAAACTCTTGTTAGGCTTGGGTTGAAGGAGAGAAAAATGAGGCCATACCTGAACATAAAACAGTAACATCATAGATATTTTTAAAAAGAAATATTGATTTGTTCTCTTGCTTTCCTTCAAGAAATGGAAAATTGATAGCTTTTGTAGTGAGGACATGCTTTCTGAGTACAGATTATCTGGTTTTTTACATATTGTCCTGCCCCAGAGTCTTTGACTCGGCTGTTGGATTTACCTGTGTCTCCCAGGCAATAATCTGCTCACAGTCCCTGGGGGAAGCACAGAAGCTTCTGCTTCCAATGCCTGCAGAGATAAGAACCTCCCGATTTCACAAGAGCCCTCTGTACTGAATTGTTAGATAACCAGAAAGTTCCACCTTGTATTGACCCTAAATCTGTGTACTCGTGGCTGATGCATATCTTCCCAGTTACATTTACGGAACCACCCAGAATGATTCACCTTTTAACCTAAAGTCCTCCAAGTATTAAGGCAGTACAGGAGGAAGATGTGCGATTGCTACTCCAGAACCTCTTAGAGATATAAAACCTGGGGAAACATTCCAAACCTGTGTCTTTACTGAACTCAACCTTTAAAAAGGAGCATATTTTAGATTCCAATAAAAGTCACTATTTAAATGAAGTCCAGTTTATTGATTCATAATTCATAAAGTCACTGTATATTGTTTTTTGCCATAGGTTTTCCTTAAGTCAGCGTACAGCTCCTTTACAAAGAAACTCAGGCTGATGGGAGGCAATCTAGCTTCACAGTTACTGTCCCTGGGGGCACACTGGAGGGCAGAAAAGAGAGCAGGAGATGGCAGATTTAGTGCTGTAGTTTACTGAACCTAACATGCCATTGGTTACAAGGTATACTTTTATTTTAGGGACAGCTATGGGTCAATGAATAGTGGTGTTTATTAGTCTGAGATACGATGCGGCTAAGAGGAAGCTGAACCAGAGCATTCCTTCTCTCTCTACTCTGGTCGGAGCATAGGGAGGGCGGATGACTCCAACAGCGCCGAGCGAGGTGGCTCTTCCTCTCTATATCTGTGTCAAAATCTTAAAGTCCTTATTGAGAGCGACGAGGGATGTAGCATAAGGGACAACATAAATATATTCCATATTTTTTTAAATTTCGTCATTTGAAGGTAGCTAGTAGCCTAGTGCTGTCTCTGTAGATGACAATTTTACTCTGTCTTTACAGTAAGACATTCTGCACTCCCGGCATGGGAACGTTCTAAGTGCAGATTTTAGAAAACTTACTAATTGCACGCCACTTTGTGTGAAGCTTTTTTCTTCTTATTTTTAGATCATATGCAAAGCAATAATGGCTAAATTAAAATAGACCGAGAACTTTGGGGTGGGGTAGGGTACCCTCGAGACTTTAAAAAGTGGTCAAAAAGGAGAAGCAGAGACGTAATTACCACTACCTTGCTTCATCACACACTAGTCAATGCCTCCCTCAATGTGTTTAATTTATCAAGTTAAAAGAGCCATCGACAATGCCACACACAGGAAGATGTAATAAAAACCAGAAGGAAGAATAAGAATGTGTAAGTGGAAAGATTTGCCACTGATAGTAGCAGAAACATATTTTTAAGAGTTCTGCTGCTATCATTGGATACATACAAGCTAATAATAAATAGTATCATATTTTTAAAAATTAGACTTGAGTTCGCTTTGCACGCATTCCATTGTCTAGTCAATGCTGACATTCTGGAGAAAGCATTTCCCCACAGAAATTCTTAGAGAAAATATAAAGTGAATTTGTGCTTTTAAAAATAAAAGACTAAAACTGAGAGAGATACGTGCTACAATGGCTTAGTAACCCCTGGCTGTATTAAATACCTCAGGTCCTCTGAAAACTTCCTCAAGTCTTTAGAAGAAGACAAGGTTGTTTTGTTAAACTTGTTTATTGAGTCTAACGTAGCTCGGGGTCTACCTGTCATCTGGCCCTTAGAAATCATGACTTGAACTTGTTCAACTAACTTGACCAAATAATATATTTTCTTTTGCAGTCCCCTTAAAAACAGCATATTGAACTGGCTCATAAGGACCTACAATCTGATTTTAAAAGCTCACTTGCCATATAATGGGGAAAACTCAAACTTGGGCAGAATCAGAAGTTTCCTGTTGATTACAATGGGAAAGTGTTCACTCCTACTCTCGTTTTTCCTTTTTCTCCCTACATTTAACTTTTTACCTTCGTATTTTATGAAGGACCATAAAGTGTGTTCTTTCTGTTAACTTGAAACTTACGGGAAAAACACAACAAAACAAAATTCATTCTCTTTTCTCTCAGCTCCCGATAAGGATTTCTGCAGGTATCAAGACAAAATGAGGAATTATTTGCAGTGAATAAAATTTGTAGCTATTGTCAGCTTGGCACTGAAGTCCATATGTGAAGGATACTACTGCTTTTCTCTTTTCCTACATATCAAAGGAATTGGAGTGCTATTATTCAGTTCTCTCTCATCTCTTTACTAGCTGAATAAGAAAATCATCCTATCAAATTGTGGCCACACATATGGCAAAAAAATATTTTCCCAGATTACTGGGAGCAAAATGTAAGAGGAAGAGCATACAAAGACTATAGTACAAGACAGAACATTCTTTGTCCTGCTAGACTGTGACTCCCTCAGGATACTGTTTACAAAATGGTCCCAATATTTCTCCTTTTTATTCACTCCCTTGGCAACATATTTGCATCCCCTCCCATCAAGAGAGTTATTTCTTTACCTTTGAATTTGATGGCCTTTGGATTGCATTTGGCCAAAAGAATGTGATGGAAGTGACAGGTTCCGGTTCTGAGCATACACCTCTAAAGTGCTTGCATTCTGTCACTGTGTCTCAGACACACACAGGATAAGCCCTGGCTATTCTGGTGGAGGATGACAGACCATAGGGAGCAGGGCCCAGAGTGCTGAGATCACCCTAGGCCAGCTAAGCCCGAACCAACCCACCAGCTGACCCAGATGCATAATAAACCTGGCTGGTCAAGATCAGTTAACTCTGGCCTAAATCAGCAGTCCCTTCCAACCGATCCACAGACCCAGTGTGTTGTGGTGTGCCACAGAGGTTTTACAGTTGTTTGTCACGTGGCATTATTATGACAAAAGATAACTGATATAGGAGTTCCTCTAAATGAGAACGTGCCTTTCTTTCCCAATTCCAATAAACCAACGGGGACTGACAAGTGGCAATCAGTCGAGGAATCTACTTCCTTCCTCCAGTCTAGTTTAAGACTTCTAGAAGTTCCCAAGAGAAATACGCTTGATACTAGTTGTTCAATTTTTTTTCTCCAAGTTTACCAGAGGGGAAAAAAACAATTGTCAAGTCTGTGTTTGGAATTCTGAGCTTCATTTTTATCCATCTTTCTACCAAGGTCCCAGGGTGCACATAGGTCCCAGGGTGCACCTGCCCTCTCCTTACGGTCTCCTGCCAATCTGTTCTAAGATCCTTATGAGTAAGTAAATGACAAAGATTAAAGCTTTATGGAAACGGTTTAATTTCAATAGAACTCAAAGCCTTACATTGGGTTTTCTTAAATTATAATCTTAGGTCACTGCATCAGAATCGTCCTGGAGAGATGACTAAAATGTACATTCCTAGCTCCCACCCAGAGGTAGTACACCAGGAACAGAATCTGAGTAGAAGTGGGTATGATTGTATTTCACTGGAATTTTTGTTTATTTGCTTGTTTTTTATTTATTGTTGGTTTTCATTGCTGAAATTATAAAACAAAGTCAGATCAGCAGTCAACTCCTCCACTTTATTGAGATTAGTTTCGATTATAGTCAGGAATCCATCGAGAAAAAATAAATCACTCTATGTATTTCAGTAACACAGAAATCATTCTATGTATTTCAATGACAGGTTTATATTAGCATGTACAATCAGAAAAAAAAAACTAAGTGATTGCTCAACAGCTGTAAACGCGAAGTAAGCAATCCCAGCCTGTGACACCTAAGCAGCCATTTCTTAAGAGGTTAAGCTGAAGTTCACTTCTAATGTTACCTCTGACACGAGCCTACATGTCTGTACATAACTGTCTCTGGAGATTAATGGTTTATCTTTGTCTTTTGCTTTCCAGATTTCTGGCAAGTGTTTTTCATTAGATAACTGAAACCTGAAACCAGATGGAGAAGGGGATTCTGTGAGATCTAGTTCCAATTTCTGCTCCGTGATGCAGAAATTACTTAGATGGGACTGGTGATGATTCCAAGTTGACAATAGAGATTCCCACCCATAGCCAGTCCTTGAGATAGTGACACTAAGTCTGACGTCACTAAAAGTGACGTCAAAAGTTTTAAGACAAAGGGTCTCCATATGCAGGCAGGAAATTTGAGTGTAAGTGATATCTAAATATTACTCACACATCATTTTTGAGAGTTAAACCAAGGAAATATTGAGTTGGGCATTCCTGTCATACCATATAGGTATCAACAGTTTGTTCTTCACAAAGGGATGGGCCAATTTCTATTCTTCATTTATATTTATACTCTTCCCCTGAAATTTACAGCCTTCGGTAAGCTTGACATTCTGTTTTCTGATCATGCAGTTTGTTAAATCATTTCTTCCTACATTTCATGAGATGGCATGCAGTAACATTTGACCTTCTCTTACTGATATCTTGGAAAATACCCCTAATTGTATTTCCAAATTGTGGCATCTCTTGTAACACTGCCAGCACAAACAATACAGTTGTACTCTTTGAACATGATGGAGTTAATATTCTTTATAAAAAAAATCTCTCAAAAATAAGACTAAATCCAGTACACTAGAGATAGTAAACAACATAATGGACACATGTGATTAGGGGTGGTGGGCAGATTACACAGGTTTTTATACTGGACTTACGTGTGAAAGTTGGTAAGTTCAAAGTTCATGAACAAAGGACAATCTGTATATATGTGAATTTCCATCTCAAGCAAAAATAAATGTCAGATGTATGGTAGGGAATATGTGTCAAGAATTTTGTTTACAAAATTTATTAAATGCTCACAACAAACTGGTGAGGTGAGTAGTGTTCTCATTCTGTACATGTTGGAGTTGAGGGTCAGACAGGGTAAATAATTAACCCCAACTTTCACAGTTTATAAAAGGCAGAGGCAGAATTTAAATCTATAGTTCTGACTCCCAACTGTGTGCTTTTCTTCATGTTTCTGCCTCCATAAATGCAATCTTCCAATATTTAAACTTGCTGTTCTGCAGAGAGGAGAGTATAGCACTTTTTTTTTTTCTGGTCTTGCTCTTGTCTTTACAGCCTCCACTGCTGCATCTCAGTTTGGAAGGGAGAGATTGATTCAAATATAAAGCCTCTCTCTACCTTTCCTCTCTGGGGCTTCTCATCTTCTGTCACCAGTGGTGACAAACAAAAGTTGCAAATAAAACTGTATCTTACTTTATCGTGAAGGACATTTTTTCTCAGTCCCCCAAGGACATATTCCTTCCTTCTACCAGCACACCAATTTCTTCTCAGAAGATTGGCATGGTCTCTCTGTGTGCAGTCCCAGTGGAATGCTGAAACCGGGTGTTTGTCTCCTACTGTGGAAACCAAAGGGGCAGGACACCTCTACTCCCACCCTAGCACACCTGAAGGTGTGGACAGGTGATTCAATCAGGCGGGCTCTTCTACAGCTTTGCATTTTGAGGGAGGGCTGGAAGTCACAGGGAAAACTGGGTGATCGCCTGATGCAAAAGCAAACTGTTTCTTCCATAAAAATGATGCCTATAGTTCCAGTTTCATTGCTGTTTTAGTTTCTCTCAATCTCCAAACTACAAACTTTCCTTAGATTGTGAGTATAAATGGCTACAGTACTTACTTCTCTTATTGAAGTTAGACATTCATTTCTAGGTTTGCAGTTAAAGAGTCAAAATTAATATAATCTCTGTAGTTGTTAATTATTCACCTGCCTTAACACATTTAAAAATGTAAATAATGAATATTAAAATAAAAATAAATTATAAAATTAGAGAAATCAGTTTGTATTCAGTCATTGTCTTGTATTTAATATATAAAATGTATAACAATCAGACATTCTTTCAGTTGCAATTAGAAGAAAAAACAGATGTATGGTAGGGAATATGTGTCATTGTGTTTGAAAATCCTGAAAGAAAATAAAAGAAAAAAATGGAGATAAAAAATAAAAGGTGGAGATGTGAATAGTTACACACGAAACTTATGCCATAAATACACTGATCAAGTGTACTGTGACTTTGACTGAGGGCTGCCTGGAAGTCTAAGCAAGAAGAAAACTGTCAGTTGCGTATGTCTGAAGAATCCTAAGGTTAAAAACTAATCACTGTCTCCAAAATATAATTACTTCTTCTGAGAAAAAAAAAACTGGTCTAATGTTCTCATGTGGGAACTATAGAAAATGCAGGAAGTAGTGTTTGCAAAGCACCTCTAGAGGAAACACTGCACTGTGATTCACACACTGCTTTTAGTTAAGTTCCTCCGTGTAAGTCAGTAGCATCGTGGCAAAGTGAAATGCGCGGAGAGTAGTTCAGTGGGGACAAAATGATATGACTCAGGTGTGAAACTCTCTGTACTGCTCTTGTTTTATTATGGACAGATCTTATAATATTAAGGGAGTGGGGAAGCCACCAGAATTTGGAGGAATTCCTGAGTGCAGGAATTCCTCCAAACGATTGGTTCCCTAACGTATAGCTGGTAATTGAGTTTAAGGTCACGTTGCCTAGCAGTTATGTGTTGGGCAGTCATTCTGTGTTGGCAGTGGGGCAGATGGTTAATCTGGCCATTGTTAAATTAGAAGAATGGAAGACATAAGTATAAACAGAAAGAAACTGTTTTTTTCTGCTTGGAGAAAAGGAGGAGCATTCATAAGAATGAGAAGATTTTCCTTGAGCAAGTATTAGGCAATTTAAAATGAAGGAATAAAGACAGTATTAAAAGTAATGCCTTATGGGAGGAAATGTGGTAAAAAGTAAAAAATCAATTAAATAGTTTTCTCTTTGCAGGGAATATGCAGTTAATTATACAACTCATTATCTCACCAAAGCAAGATTATGAGAAACTTCAAACAAACTAATTATTTAATTTAAAAAATGGATAAACAACAGATATGGAGAAAATTAAATGACATTTACGAGTTTATGTGGCTCACTAACATAAAAATAGAAATATTAAAATCTTGACTAAAATGATTATTTCTAAAAATACAGTGTTTCCAATCTGACCACAGGAAAATATAAAAGGAGCAGTTACTGGGAAACAGTTGTGAACTGAATGTTTGTGTCCCCTCAAGATCCATGTATCGAAGACGAAATCCTCACTGTGACGGTATGTGGGGTTAGAACTGACCGCTCACAGATGGATCAGCGACCTTCTAAGAAGAGATGCCGGAAAGATGATCTCCTTTTCTCTGATCCCTGCCAAGTGAGGATGCAGTGAGAAGATAGCCATCCGCACATGGGGAGGGAGGTCCTCATCAGGCCGTGACCTGGGTGGCACTCTGATTGGACTTCCCAGCCTCCAGAACTGTGAGAAATAAGTTTGTTGTTTAAGACACATAGTCCATGGCATATTTGTTACAGCAGCCTGAACTGACTAGCAGAAGTTGAATAGAAAAATTTATTAAAATACTTGATTTTAATTCAACTGTATCAATAACTACATAAAAGATAAAGCACTATCTATGGAAGGCAGGATAATAGTCTCCAAAGGTGTCCATGGGATCTGTGACTATGTGACCTGACTTAGCAAAGGGGATTTTGCAGATGTCATTAAGACTATGGACCTTGAGATGTGGAAATTATTTTGGATTATCAAGGTGAGTCCTATTAATATAATCACATGCAACTTTAAAAGTGGAGAAATTTTTTTTAGCTGGAATTAAAGAAAACTTTGTGATGATAGAATTGGAATCAGAGCAATATAATATTACTAACTTTAAGAAAGGAGAAATAGACTGTGAGCTCAGGAAAGTAGATGGATTCTAGAATCTAGAAAAATAGGAAGAAATAGATTCTCCCCTGGAGTCCTCTGAAAGAAGCACAAACGTGTTTACATTGTAATTCTGCTCAGTGAGACCTGTATTGGACTCTAACCTACACAACTATAGAGCAATAAATGTGTGTTGTTTAAGCCTCTACTTTTGCGACAGTTTGTTCCGGCAGTAATAGAAAACTAGTACATATTCCAAGTAAAAGGGAGAGATTTTTAGTCTGCATTAAAAACAGCAACAACATGTTTAAAATAGAGATCCTTGTGTGAATATAAGAATGCTGACAGATAAAGTGCAAAACTGGAAGAGATGTTCCATGCAAAAAATTAACCACATGAAAGCTGCTGTGGTTTTATCAATATCGGACAAAGTTTACTTTAGTTCAAGATAATTTAATTTTTTTAACTTTTTATTGAATTTATTGGGGTAACATTGTTTAATAAAATTATATAGGTTTCAGGTGTGCAAGTCTACAATACATCATCTGTATATTGTATTGTGTGTTCACCACCCCAAGTCAAATCTTTTTCCATTACCATTTATCCCCTCCTTTAACCTTTTTTTACCTCCCCTACCCACTTTTTCCTTTGATAATCACCATATTGTTTTCTGCGTCCATGAGTTTATTTTTTTTTACTTCTTCCCTTCACCTGTTTCACTCAGCCCCAACTACCCTCCCCTCTGACAGCTGTCAGTCTGTTCTCTGTATCTATGGGTCTATTTTTCTATTTTGTTAGTTTCTTTTGTTCATTCAATTCCACATATGAGTGAAATCATATGGTGCTTGTCTTTCTCTGACTGGCTCATTTCATTTAGCATAATGCTCTCCAGGTCCATCCATGCTGTTGCAAAGGGTAATATTTTTCTTTTTTATGGCTGAGTAGTATTCCATTTTGTATATATACCACTACTTTTTAATTCACTCATCTACTGATGGGCATTTTGGCTGCTTCCAAATCTTGGCTATTGTAAATAATGTTACAAGGAACATAAGTATGCATATATACTTTCAAATTAATGTTTCAGTTTTCTTTAGATATATGCCCAGAAGTGAAATCACTGGGTCATAAGGAAGTTTCATTTTTAATTTTTTTGAGGAAACTCCATGCTGTTTTCCTAACTGGCTGCGCCATCTGCATTCCCACCAATAGTGCACAAGAGTTCTCTTTTCCCCACATCCTCACCAACATTTGTTGTTTCTTGATTTATTGATGATGGCCATTCTGGCAGATGTGCAGTGATATCTTACTGTGGTTTTAATTTTCATTTCTCTGATTATTAGTGATGTTGCTCAATTTTTTCTGCTTATTGGCCACCTATATATCCTCTTTGGAGAAGTATCTATTAATTACCAATGATAGAGAATAATATTATAGAGTGACAAAAAGTTAAATACAAGAAGAAACATAATATTAAATGTACATTGTAATTGATAACACAGCCTCACAGTATATAGGGCATAATGGTGAACTGAAAGGAGTCATTTGCAAGCCTACAATTATTGTTGAAAATTTTAACAGATCTTTTCAGAAATTAAAAAATATTCAGACAAACATATCAGGAAGTTATAGAAGATTTGAAAAAACCTTATCAGCCAGGTTGACCACATTCACATTTATTTCTATACAATGAAACTACAATGCACAAATTATTTTTAAGTGCCCGTAAAACACTCACCCAGATAGACAGTATGCTAGGTCACAAAACAAATGTCAATAAATTTAACAGAATAGACACTATACAGTGCATGTTCTCTAACTACTTAGTATTAAGAGAAATCATAAAAAAGAAGGTAGTTAAAAAAATACTCATCGGTTTGAAAAGTAAGCTGTACACAACTAAGTGACTCATTTTCCAAAGATGACATCACAATGGAAATACAAAATATTTTGAAAAATGATAAGAAAAGCACCCTTGTCAATGTTTATAGAATAAAGCTAAAACAGTGCATAGTAGGGTTTCTTTTTTAGCTTTAAATGTACAGATTAGAAGGGAAAAAAAGCATTTTAAAATTAGTTATTTAAGCTTCAACATCAAGAAATTAAAAGAAGACCAAAAGTATCCAAGTAAACCACAAACAGAAATAATAAAGATAAGGATAGAAATAAATAAAATAAGAAAGAAATTTCAATAGAGAATGTCAACAAAGCCAAAAGTTGTTTCATTGTAAAGACCAATAAAAATAATAAAACATCAGAAGGCATACAAAAAATTTGAAAAAATAGTAAATTGTGAAAAAAATCAGAAATGGTTTTAAAAAATCCCATCATAGGTCCCACAGGCATAAAAGTTCAATGAGATGATACTATAAATAAATTATGTCAATAAACAACAAATTTGAAATGTGGAAATTCCTTGAAAATGCAACATATTGAAACTGGAATAAGAAATAACTCTGAATAGTCCTGCATCTGCTAAATATATTTATATATGTCTTCAGCAGTTCAGAAAATTCCCCTCTCAAAACAAACAAACCAACAAATCTCTAGACCTGGATGAATTCACTGGTAAATTCTATCAAATGTTAGAAAACAAAAACAAAAACAAAACATAATATACCTCTATCTCAAACTCTTTCAGAATGAAAAGAAAGGGAAATCATCTCAACTTTTTTTTGTATGTCCAGTGGATAACTAGTACCAATAACTGGCAAAGCTATTACATGAAAAGAAAATTACAAGTCCAGCTCTCCTATGAACATAAATACAAACTATTAGTCAAAATATAGCAATTAGCATTAATGGCACATTAAAAGCATAAACTATTATGATGGAGTAGAGTTCATTTCAGAATTACTACTAGGTTTTATGTTAGAAAAAATGATATAGTTTTCCTCAGTGACATAATAAAAAAAAAAGAAAAGCATTGATTTTTTCAGATATATAAAAATTATTAATGAAACATAAATTTTCATAAGAAATACCTCTCAGCAAACTAGCAATAAAAGGAAACTTTTCATTCTGATAAAACTGTGTTTACAAAAAGCCTGCAGATGATACCTGACTGTGAAATGCTGAACACTCTTCCCCTAAGGGGAAGAAGGGACTAAAAAGAAGGACACGATCACCATTTTTATTTCCCACTGTATTAGAAGTCCTTAGCTCATGGAATAACGTAAAAGAAAGAAAGAAAAAAAGGACAGAAATACAGAAACAGGGAGAGCCTGAGAGGGACAGACAGAAACCTGAAGTGAAAAATAAGTAGTGTTAGCTGTCGTTATACATAGGCAACATCATTGTGAATACAAGAAAGTCTACAAATGACAAGAACTACTTAGTGAATTCAGCAAGTCTCCAGGATACACAGTCGATTGCTTTTCTATTAACTGACAACAAACAACTGAGCAATAAAAATTTTTAATGGCATTTACAATTTCAACAAAAACATAAGATCTGTAAGAATAATGCTAATGACCTATATGCAAGTTTTTTTCTGAAAGCTATGCACATTGTTTAAGTATTCTAAGATCGAAATAAATAGAAAGATATGCCATGTTTATGTATTATTCAAAGTCTCTCACTGCTAGATGTAAATTTTTTCTAGAGTTGATGTGATCCCAATCAAACTCCCGGCAGACATTTTGTAGAAGTATACCAGCCAATTACAGGAATTATATAAAAATGTAAAGTACATAGAGAGACCAAGACCAATCCTAAAGCTAGAATAGTAGAAATAGTGTCAAACTGGAATGAGGATAAATACATATTTAAAAGAAGCAGAAGAAAGTCCAGAAATGGACCACATATATGCAGCATCTTGATTTATCAAAAAAAAAGCACCAATCTAATTCAGTAATAAAATAAATATTACAAGTTAAGTTTATGATAAGGCAAAAACATGATAACTGGTTTTGTTTGAAGACATTTCTTGTTTTTTAAAAAATGGATATGCTATCTGTTCTGTTTAACCAAATATGATGATAGCTGTAAATTAATTTTCTAAGAGTCAGTGCTAGTTATATGCTCATTGTTTCTGAGCCCTATGTCCACCTTTTTACACTGTTTTCTCACCCATGGTTTAGAGCCTGCAAAATATCTTTGCTAGACATGCAGGCTGTTTGGCTTTTCATTAGGTTCCGCTGATGGGAGGCACTCACAGGAGACTAGATGGCTGGATAAAGGGCAAAGCAACTCAGTTTCTGCTTCTAAGCGCTGTGGGCTTCCTTCCAGCAGTAGACAGCTGCAGCCCCCAGCTTCTCCTGACACGAGCGAAAGCTGCCTGTTGCCCTCCCAGAGGCCCCAGCCCCAGTTGTGTGGGGGCCCCTCCTTTAAGCTCCAGGATGCTGGTGACTGCACCCCTTCCCTTGTGTTCTACCAACCGGAGGAGCAGCCGCTGCATCCTGCAGTTAATAATATTGAGGTTATTCGGCATCCTTTTTTTACTTTTTCCAATTTCAAACCAATTTCTTGTATCAAATCATACTATTTTACAAATCCCTGATGTTTTCTGCTTTTCTGGCTGGGCCTTGTATCATATGGAGCCCATAATGCAACACAAAACATCTGTCTTAAGGCATATTCTTTTGGGTTTTTATGTGGTTTTTAAAACCCTCAGGTTACCTCATCCTTCTCAGCAACTAACTTTCCCTGTCCACTAATGGTGCTAATACATTTCAGGTCAATTAATGCAAGAACAAAAATAAACAGAAGTGATTGCATTCTATTAATATACAACATACCTTTTTTAGACATAAGAATAGACATCAACTGGACTAGTTATGATTTAATATTGAGGCAATCACCCATATTAAAATTTTTTATGTGAATCCAGATTTTTCATACTTGCTGTAATTCCTCACCACTGGTTTCTGCTTATAGGCTGGTTTGGTAAAACATCTCCCATTTAGGCTATGACAATTGTCCTTGCAGCCGACAGCAAGTTAATCAATCACTGTACAACAGCTGCAGGTGGGATTCCAGTATACCTGTCTCCCATCCCAGGATGCAGTTTCCCAGACAAGGCTGTCTTGTAGTGAACAAGCCAAAGTGAATTTTTCGTATGTTCAAGCAGAAAAGCTGTATTTTTCTAGGAGACAGTAAGGGTTAAAGTAATCACGTTCAGAGTTATTAGAAAAGAAGGCAACCCTTGAAAGAAACAAAGTATCTAAAGAGAAAGCTCTTGCTTGAAAAAGTTCCTGTCTTCTATCCACCCAAATTCTTCCCCTTGACAACCAATAGATCAGACTTAAAATAAGAAACATAGTAGAGGTATGTTTAAACTTCATATACCTTATAGGATATAAATATTAACATTTATTTGAAGAGCCCTTTAGATTCTGATTACCATAATTATTTATCATATTCTAGGGCAGAAGTCTTAGTCATTGAGGAAGTCTACTCCAGGGCATCTACCAACTGTTAAACCAGTATAAGTAGTCATTGTTGCATTAGTAATGGCAGCCATATGTCATCTATTCTAAATTATTTAAATATATAGCCTCATTTACTTATCATTCAAAAGCCATTTCCCTTTCTGTTAGGCACATGCAGTATCTTGAATTACTTTTGAGGATTTCTCTTTTCACTGCTGAGTTCAGGCTAGAGGAGCTGTTAATTGAGAGACTCTGTCCTCACACGGTGAAACAATGGACACATGACCAAACTAAGTTCACTGAACTCCTTCTCCCAAGAACTTGGAATCTGGATTAGAGCAATTCAATAGCAACAATACCCTGGTAAGATTCTCGTATATACTAGACTTTTAGTAAACATGTGTTCCTGACTTTTTTTGAGCCTTAGTTGCCAGCATTTCCTTTGGTTATCTAAGCTACTCACCCTCCATCGCCTCAAAAATCATTTTCTGCTTCAATTTATACAGAGTCAATTGCTGTTGCTTGCAACAAAATATTTTTCTGAAGAATAATCTCTTTGTATGTATGAGAAAATGGATGCTTGGGGTGGTTAAGGAAATTGCCTAAGGTCAAACTGCTGGTGAAATGCAGAGCTGGTCTCCTAACTCAGGTCCCTCTGTTCTTAGGAAGGCAGTACTCTAAAGAAGGTGCTTCTTTGTAACTGAAAAGCACATTTTATTCTACTCAAGGTAGGATATCTTTTTAGCAGTTTTTAGAAATCTGAAAGACTGCAAGAATTGGTCTTGGTAATTCGTACTGAGATGGATCTTATTGGTGGGTCACCTAGACAAATGAGTGAGATTCTGAAAACAAGAGGAGGCTTTAATATGAATGGGTAAAGATGGTCTAGTGGCCCAGGTTCTTCCTGTGGTTGAGAGAGGGGTATAAGTAACCAAGGCTGTGTAATAATGGGCCAGATTCCATCGGGGGAACAGTATTCCTCTGTGATTTGCTTCAACAAAGGAACCTAAACAATATTTAAGATAAGACATTGGTGGGAAAAAATATCAACAGTTTAGAAGTGTTTCTTTGGTAAACAGTTTCTCAGTTCTTACAAAAATTAAAGACTTACCATAGGTTCCAGCAATTCTACCCTAGTATATATACACCCAAGATAACTAAAAAAAAACAGACTAAAACAGATACTTACATATGCATGTTTGTAGAAGCACAATTCACAATAGCCAAAAGGTGAAAACAACCTAAATGTCCATCAATGTAAAAAAAAAAGATATATAAGAAGCGGTATATACATCTAGTGAAATATTATTCAGGCCTTAAAAGGAGTGCATTACTGATGCTTGTTAAAATGTGGATACAACTTTGAAACATTGGACTAAGAGAAGTCTGACACAAAAGATCACATATTATGCAAAGGGGGACCAAAAAAAGGAATTATTCTCTGGAGGGAAGGCCCTTTGTAGTACAGGCTTCCCCAACTGAGTGTTGTAGGAGCCCATCTGTACCAGTGTACCAGTTGGTGTTGTTGTGAGAGGTTGCATTCTGCTTCAGTGCATTTTTTTTTGAAGACTCTTTCAATGCAATTGCCCACATCGTGATGTATGATTTATGAGCACACTTGCCCACACTGCGCTGAGTGTTCAGCAGTTTTTGACCAAAAACGGTGTGACCCCCTTGTCCACTTTCCCTACTCACCTGATCTCATCCCAAACAACTTTTTCTTGTTTCCCTCCCTGGATGGAAAAGTCCACAAAGGGAAACATTTTGCTGATGTGGAAGAGGTGAAACAAAAAGTAGCAGAAGCACTAAAGGGCATCAACATCAATGAGTTCAAAAACTATTCTGAGCAGTAGAAAAATGTCTCAGTCAATGTAGTGCATCAAATGGAGAGTGCTTTGAAGGTGACTGAATTTTAAACATGTAAGAATAATACACAGTTTTTATCAATAAATTTGTTTTTTGGACCCCCCCATATGATTTTATTTATATGAAATATTTAGATAGATACTAAATCTATAGAGACAAAAAGCAGGCTGGTGTTTCTAAGGGCTGAGGAAAGGGGAGAATAGGAAGTGACTGTTTAGTGGATATAAGGTTCTATTTTGGGATGAGAAAATGTTTTGGAGGTAGAGGTGGTGTTTACAAAACCATGTGAATGTATTAAATGTCATGGAATTATGCAGCTTAAAATGACTGATTTTATTTTATGTAAAGTTTACCTCAATTTAAAAAAAGTTCCTCCTATGTGCTAGGTAGGGCTCTAAATACTTTATATATAATACACATTTACTTTCCAAAGCAACATTATGAAGTAGGTTATTGTTACCATTACATTAATAAGTTTTAATGGGCATAAGAAAATTAAGTTACTTTCTCATGGTCACAAAGCTGGTAAAGTAATAGATTTATAATTCAGGAATTCAAGCTCTGGCTCCCAAGTCTTGTTTCTCAGACTTACAGTGTTATACTCTTCAAAAATCAGAAATATTGTCCTTATACCTTAGACCAGCACTGATAATTGAATATTCTGTGATGACAAAAATGTTTTATATGTATGTTGTTCAATACTGTAGCCACTAGCCACACCTGGCTGGCTATCAAGTCCTTGAAGTTTTGCTAAGACATACAAGTACATGAATTTTTAATTTTTAATTATGTACATTTAAATAATTTTATTTGACTATGAGTCGCCATACTGGATAGTGTAGGTCTAGACTCTATGATTTTTTAAATGTATTTTTTAATTTTATTTTTTTCATCATCATTTATTCCCCTATACCCTCTGAAAGTTATTCTTTAGGAAACAATAAAACAAACAAAAACAAAGAAACTTTCTCTGAAGTGCATAGGCTTCTCTGTGGAAAATATGTAGAAGTAGGAACAGGATTGAAACATTCCACTTCAGTCACCTCCTTGAGTTCTGAGAACTTCCCAAGTGTGAGCGAGGAGGATTACCAACATTTTTGTGGAAAGGTCAGGGAAATCTCGACAATCACAGCAGGAGCATAGTAGGACTAAACTGGAAAATCGTATTCAGTATAAACCCAAATAAAATTTATAACAGAGAAAGCCAGTCAGTGGTCATACACCATGACGGCATCACCTTGCTGAAAACTAAGATGGAATAAACTTAGAATAAAATACTATGTGAGGCATATATTTTAGAATAAGATATACTGGATATTTGCTATAAAAGAATTGTCATAAATGTAATTGCAGATCTCAAACTGTGCTTCAGCCTACAAATATCTTTTGTAAAATTCTCTTCCTTTTATCCCTTCATCAAAGTTAAATTTCCTTTTGTTTCAAGGCCGAAGTTGTCATGTTTTGCTTTTTCTTCTTCTTACATTTGTTTGTAATGCCTATCTCTTCAGTACAAACAACCAGGGGTGCCAGGGCAAAATACACATTTTTCAGCCCAAAGTACCTAAAGGCACACACCAGTGCACGATTTATAACCATGACTAAAAATATTCTGAAAAAAGCAAAAACAAAATATATTAACATTGCCCTGAGCCATAGCCATTTGTATTAATTTATCAAAAATTAACTTTGTACATTACATATGCCAAAAGTGAATGAATTATTTTCATTTGTTAAAAACATATTTCAGTAAACATGCCAGACATACACTAAACATTGAAATGCGACAGTGACCAACACAAAGGCAAACATCCTTCTCTCATGAAGCTAGACAATTAGCTATAGCAAATAATTGCTATAGCAATTCATATAGCAACTAATTCATATAGCAATTAATATAAAAGCAATTCATATAGCAATTTATATTTAACATTTACACAAAACTTGGTGTGTTCATGTATAGGTTGGGGGACAACTGTAGGGATAGTATGTTCGCCGATCAGGTGTTCTGCTTTGGGCATAATGAGTCTGAGGAGACCCAGAGATACGTACGTTTGGAAGTTTAATGAGCAGAGTTTTGGAGAGGAGGGAAAACTATGGCAATTGTGGACTAATTATGGCAGAATGTGGTCAAAAATGATGCCCAAGAAAAGGAAAGATGAAAAGGATGGATTACGTAGGAGACTATGGATTGTAATACAAATGTACTAGTTACTTTGACATCAATGGAAAACCAACAATGGGTTTTGAACAGAGAAATGCTCTAAGTTAGGTTCTATAAGATGACTCCACCTACTGTGTTAAAGAAATATGACACTGGAAGTGTGGATAGGAGTCTCAAAATTTATGATGCGTATTAAAATGCAAATGGAAGTTGACTGGAGTTGGAATAATGATATTAAATATATGTCTGGGCCCGAGAGGAAAGGTCTATTCTGGAGTGCAGATTTGGGAGTCGTCAACACATGGACTCCATGGCACCTCTGGGCCACACTGGAAGAAGAAGAGTTGTCTTGGGCCACACATTAAACACACAACCACTAATGAAAACTGATAGGCAAAAAAAAAGGGTCCATGCATAATTTTCACGATATCTGCCACCACACAAAAGCAGAAAACTCCTCACATAATAATGTTAATTATGCAGTGGTCTTTTCAATGATCTTTCAAAATCGTTGAGCAGGTCTCAAGTTTGTGATCCCTAACACAGAAAATGTACATATCTAAGTAATAACTAAGTGTTTTTTTAAGTAAATTTACAACTTTGTGTTGGGCCACACTCATAGCCATCCTGGGCTGCATGCAGCCCATGGGCCACAGGTTGGATATACCTGATACAGAGGGTATTTTAAGCTGTAACACGGGATGACGTTTATCAGTGAATAAGTAGGTAGAAGGTGAGGAGGTCCAAGTACTGTGAGTCCTGAAGCCTTCACTCATTGAGAGACTGTAGACATAATAAGGGATTGGTAAGCAATGGCCAAAAGAATCCCAAGACAGCAAGGCAAGTGTGGTGTCCCAGAAGTGAAGTGAAGAAAATGTTTCAAGGAAGAACTAATGGTTACCTGTGACAAATGCTTCTGATAAGCCAAGAAACGTGTGGAACTGGCTGGTAGATTTAGCAATATGGAAGAAGTTCATGATAAGAACATTTTGATTAGAGCAGTTTGAATAAAAACCTGGCTGGAGTGGTTTCAAAAGAGAATGAGAAAAAGAAATGGGAGATAGCAAGTTTACAGAAACTAATCTGGGACAATGACACGAGCAAGTATGTCCCAATGACATGCACCTCAGGTGCCAAAGTCAAATTTTCAAGAAATATAACCTTTAAAATGTTTTCTATAATTGAATTCAATATTTTGTCAAGTTAATGTCTGAAGTTCACTGCAGCATTATCTGCAATAGTAAAACACTGAGAAAAACTTGACTCTCAGTTAAAGATAGATTATGTAGCATATGATACTCAGAATATGGTGCATCTATATCATGGAATTCTGCAGAGCTGTTGGAAAAAAAAACAGAGTAAACCCTATGTGTGTTGACATTGAAAGTTTTTCAAGATAATTTTTGGTAAACAAAGCTCATGGCAGTGTAGCATTTATAATGCAGTTTCATTTGGGTGTGGCTACTTGAGATGGTGCAATCATGAAAACTTATTTTGGCCAATTCCACAATACTGCCAAGGTATTAGAATAGTCTTGGTTTTAGGCGTTAAAATATTTGGTGTGATTGAAGTGAGAACTTTCATCTCACATCAAACTGAAAGCATCTCTTCTTCTTTAGTGCTAGGTGCTCAGGGGGGCCATGGTCTGTCTTTTCTGTTTTTCCTCCCACCTCTGCCTTTTTTCATAGCTAGCTGTTGCTTCTCTTCCTCTAGCATGGGCATGAGATGAAAAGAAGTTAACAAAATCCCCTGGCAGATTCTGTTGCAATTTGGTATCAGCATTCCAAATGCTGACCTATGCTGATTTTTTTTTTATCATGAAATACCTTTGAGGTTTCTTTAAAGACTTCCTGTTGTGGGTGTTGAATATCACTGTTCTCTGACATAAGCAGGCCCTCACTAGATGGCCTCTGTGGACCCTCTTTAGCCACTGTTCTGACAGAAGCTTCCACACATCTTCACTCTCCTGTGGATTCTCTTTGAGTGGAAATTCTCTTAAAAAGTATTGAGACTTGAACCAAGGCAATGTGGTCATAGCTAATTTTTAAGTACTTTTTGGTAAACAATGGGAGCCCTTTGAAGAAATGTAAGAATTAGCTCCTCCACTATCCCTTCTCTGCCCTATTTTATTGAAAATAAGTCTTGGACAGATTCTGGTTCACACAGATATTTATTATACAGGTATTCTTACTAGTTTCTCTGAAAGCTCCATCATGCCCTAGCACTCTGAACTCGTACGTGTTCCAAAAGGTACCTTGCTTGAAGGAGTTATTCATAACAGGCAAGACAAGACAACATTCAAGAATGAGGTTTCTCTTAACTTTATAGTGGATATAAGACAGCCAAAACATGTTCTCTACTAATAGTTGGACACAGGGTTATTTAAGAATAAAGCCTTGAGAGCCATTCCTAGAATAAACAGACCAGGTCTCCTTCATTACTATACCCTGGTTATTGATGATGTTTCTAAAGTATTTTAGCCTATCACCATAGCTTGTTTTTTTCCAATTTCACCTATAAAAATTCATTTAAACATTAATCATTCTACATAAAATGCTCTCAATTGAACCAGTTAAAAAGCATTTCTGTTCTTCCTTATGCTAGTTACCAAAGTGTTTGTTGTTGAGATGTGCAGAGTAGACAGGCTTGTACTGGCTACTTCAGGAGTGTGGATTCCTCCTGCACAGTGAGACATGAAGTACTTCCTGAGGGGACCAAACCTTCCCTGATGGCCCAGGGAGCAGCTGTTCCTGGTCACCAACAGTCTTTTTAGCTTGGTGGACAAGGAGTGTGCACATGTTGGGCAAAACACTTCAATGCATTCACCATCCAGGTAGACAAGCACAGCTTTTCCACCCACTAGCCCAAGCCTTTCCGAGAACTCGATGGGAGGGGCTGGCTCCAGTGGGGTGTGTCACCTGCCGGGAACCTGACCCCTGCAGCACTCGGTCTCTCTTGATGGACAGGTTCTGCTCAGGCTGCCTGAAAACGCCCTTCATCACTGACATGATGGAAAATAAAACAAAACCTAAACTTAAAACTTAACAACTAACAAATGTAAACAGGATGCAAGCAGACATCACAAAAGGGGGTGCTTTAAAACGGCTCCAACCCAGGTCTCTTCAGTGTGGTGGGAAAACTGACTCTACCATGATTGACTTCTGGGACTCGCAGCAACTTTTCATGATCTTTTTGCTATCAAAGTAACACCAATTAGCTTTTCCTTTAGAATTTTCAGGTGAGAGTCATGTGAGGTCCCCTTTTGAGGGTCTCCAAACTCCAGGGAAAGCAGATCACGCTTGAACAAGCACTCCATAGGTATTTTCTGCCCTGGTTTCATGGCCTAATAGAGCTTAGCAGGCATCAAGCCAGAAGTCTCATGAACACATTTCTCCTTGAGCAGAAAACTCCAGTCTCTAGTAGTGGTTTTCACGAAGCTCTCACTGAGCTGCAGGTGAGGTTGGGGGTTGGAGGCCTGGCAAGTGAGGTGGTGGGTAAGGAAGAACATCTACTCTCCCCAGGAGATGGAAAGGGCAATGTCCCAGCCCTTCCTTAAAGGGTAGATGTTTCTTTTGCTCCTCTGTGCCTCAAACCCTCTAGGTAAACACTGTGGAGCATTCTTTTATCTCATGTCTGCATATCATCCAGAACCTTGTGTAAGACTGTGACATTACTTCTGTGGTTTTGGACTTCCGATAATATTCGCAATCAAGTAAAAACTCTCAATTGAAATCCAGCAAACATATTTTGCACTCATTTAACAGGTATTTATTGAGTGTCTTCATTATGACACTCACTGTTGTCACATAGAATGTGTCTAGAGGATATAGTCTCTACTCTTCCCTGCCTATTTCTGGGAAATGGGTGACTGGCTTTTTACCTTTTTCCCAAATATGATTTTGTACTCAGCCATGTAATATGAAAACTAGAGACATTTATTGAAGAAGGTACAAGAAACATTATACATAGGACAATGATGCCTCCATCCCCTTCAAAGTAGGCACCTTATGACCTCACACAGTTCTCCCAATTGCCATCAGCTGCCCTGTCATATTTTCCTGAATCTCATGAATGGTCTGAAATCTCTTCCTCTTCAAAGACAATTTTAGTTTTGGAAAAGGCCAGAAGTTGCAGGGCACCAAATCTTGGCTGTAGGGGGCACTAAGACACCTAGGTGATTTGATGTATTGCCAAAAAATTCTACCTGAGATGTGATTCATGAGCAGGCTGATTGTCATGATGAAGTTGCCAATCAGCAGCTGCCCATAACCATGGCCATTTTCGTCACACTGCATCTCTCAACTGGCAAAGAACATTGAGGTAGTACTCATTAATTGTTTGGCCTGAATGGGGTGTACTTGTGAAGGACACCTTCCCAGTCAAAAACACAATTAACATGGTCTTGATCTTGCTGAAACTTTGCAGCACCTTCTTTGGGCATGAAGGATCAGGCAACTTCCACTGGGTTGACTGGGACTTAGTTTCCAGATCACAGCTGTAGACCCAAGATTCATCTACAGTTATGACCTTCTTAAGGAAACCTGGTTCATTGGTAGTAGTTTGATTCAAGTCATTAGCAACTGCAGCAGGATGTTCCTCCTGCTCTGGTAGCTGAAGCCACAGAATGAATTTTATCATGACACATTTCATGCCAAGATCCTGCATCAAAATCTTGGACACAGTAATTGTTGGAATTCTCTGATCAGCTTCTAGTTCTTACACTGTCAGTCTCTGATCTTTGTTGATTGCAGTCCATACACATTCAACATTCTAGGTGTTCTGCTTGTTGCAAGCCTTCCTGAACATGGATCACCTTCAACAGATTCTCAATCATCTTTGAGCATTTGTGCCACACTTTTATTTGCACTGCACTCATTGCACCATCCCCCAAAACTTTCTGAATCATCCAAATAGCTTCTGCAGAGGAATGTTCAAGCTTAACACAAAATTTGATGCAGATTTGTTGCTTTATTTGTGCAGTCAATATGAATGTGACAGCCGCGCAGTGCACATGCTCACTCAATGGTGTTGACCACCTCCACTGACTAGTACAGTGAACTTGTCATTGTTCATGCATGCACATTCCAGTCCACTCTCCTTGACTGCCAGGTTGCACTAATGTCATGCAAACCATTCTCATTATATTGACAATGGCTGGACTTTTTTCAGACAGATCATATATATATATATATGATTTGTATGTGTGTGTATGTATATGTATATGTATATGTATACAGACACACTCACATATAGAAGTTCATAAATTATTTTTCAGAATGGCAGAAAAACTTTATCTCTTCCACATAAATACTTCTAAATTCTTTACCTGATATAACAATTGAGTTACTGTATTTTGAAAATGCAGGATGCTTGTCTTCTTTCCCTTTAGGTTTATGACATCCCAGGACCATTGCTTACAAGCTTTCAAGAGAGAAAAATCCCTGCTGTCCCAGTGACTTTTATTTAGTAAGTGTAATTGCTCCTCTATAAAGCATCGATTAAACTTTAGAAAGTAAAAGGTCAGATGTAGATTTATGCAAGAAAAGACCACACGTTACTTGCCAGCTCACTCAAAAATGCCTTACTACTTACCTTGTCCTACTTTGTGTCCCTAAAAGATCTCTTTAGCATTTATATAACAAATTAGAAATGTATATTCTAGCTGCAATAAGTCTCTCTTGAAAGTCTCACTCATCTGGAGGAATTAGCTGTTCATTGCTTCCCCAAAATCATTGAGAGATTGATCTTTTGCTTAAAATTTGAGATTTATAAGAAGTGGGAAACAAGATTCACATCAAACACCATGTAGGAAAATCTTAATCAAACACCTATGTGTTCTTTGTCCTTGCAGTGTAACAAATTATTCCAAAATCCTGTTAGCTTAAACATTAGCTTTTCTTGTAGCTTCTGTGAGCCAAGGATCTGACCATGACTTAGTTGGGAGCATCTTTTTCAAGGTCTGTTATAAACCTGCAATCAAGATGTTGGCTAGGAATGCATTTATCTCAGAGCTCAACTTGGGAAAGGTCTGGTTTTATGCTGACTCACATGGTTGTTGACAAACTGTCACTGACTACTGTCCCCAGATATCTGTTGTAGGCCATAAAGATCTTCCCTAAGAGCTATGCACAATGTGGGGACCAGCCTCCCTAACACCAAGGGGTTAGAGAGAGAGGGAAACAGAGGTCTCTCATTGTGGAAGCCAGTTTTGATAAATCTGATCTTGAAAGTGATAGCTCATTGCTTTACTCTAGTCTATCTTAGTCTAGTCTGTCTAGTCCATTAGAAGTGAGACTTTAAAATGAGCCCACCCTCCAGGGAAGGCGATTACACATGGGTGTGAACACTAGGAGGCTGAGATAGTTGGGGATGGTCTGAATGTCAAATAGGACTGCTTTCAGCAACCTATTTGACATTCCTATTCTCTAGTTCTATTATATCCAGCCTCAAAGTTCCTACTCTCTACAAGACACAATAAGTTTTTCATTCTTTTCTTCTTCCTAGGCAGTCTAAAATTCTCTTTATTTTTTAGTGCAACATCTCCTCAGTTAAGACACCTCATTTAACAAAGAAAAAACACATTAATTTACTACAATGTAGAAACTGTTTTTTCTTTGCTCTTTTAGGGGTCTCAGTAGTATGCATAGAACCATATAACATTCCTATAATGTTATTCTTAGGATTCACTATTTCCTATCACTATATTGCAGGTAAGACTATTACTATAAAATACTTGCAATAATCTCGATAATTAAATCCTTTAGAAAAGAGAAGCTGTGTTTAAATGAATTCTATGTTATCACAGATCATATTTACAATGAAACCTCCCTAAATGAGTTGTGATTATGAAAGAAGTTTTTCTTTTCCAAGTCTGTTCATGAAAAAAATATATGTTTGTTTGTTTCCAAAGTTTTTTTATCCACCTTCATGGGTCTCAGGACTAGTTCAATTATAGTAAAGAGGAACACAAAGCTTTTGACATTTGGGCCAAGAACAGCATTGGTTATTAAACACAGTCTTATCTTGGAACAAGCTGCCTCCTCAGAAAACATTGTTACATTTTCCCTTGTCCCCAGAGTCAGTAATGAATAATGCTACCCAGCCTTGAGTGTTCAGTGAACAAATGACACAGGCCTTTAAGGAGTTTCACAGCTTAGTGGTTTCTTTCCCTGTGCAGTTGATACTGTGATTTTTTTTTTTTTTGTACCAGGTGAAATTTAAGCTCTATCCTCAGCTTGTCCAAAACTTCCAGAGGGAATAAACTTTTTATGTAATAACTCTCAGATGGGCTTTTACCTATTTTCAACTTCTCTCTAAGGTTTGGATGAAGATTTCCATCTGATTCTGGGAAGCAGAAAGAGAAATCGTCTGCAACCACTCAGCTAACTATCTACAGTAACACGACTATTCTAGGATTCCCTTGCCCAGGAAGACAGAATCACAAATAACGTTTTTGGCTGTGTCAACTCTTTTTTGAAAATCCATTTATCTGAGTAGTAGAAAAGTCAGCCAGACCTCATGAAAGGACTCAGTACAATAAGTAGCTCAGTCAGGTTCATCGAATGACTGTTCACTTCTCAAGAGTCTTGAGAAGTTTGGACCCAGGGACTCACTATCCCTGGTCCATTATTATTACATTATGAATTTTGCCTCATCCCCAACACACCTTTACAGTGAAAATCCTTCTTTAAATACGAGACCCCAAATATCATAAATATTTTGTCTTTGCTCCTTCTCACCTCTGGACAATATTAAGACTCTATCAATGAAATAAATAATCTCCCTTAGTTTGGCAAGCAACAATCTTATCTACAGTTTTGTTACTTTATCTTGCTGTACCAACAAATTGTTTTGGTTATTTTGAGGGAATGGGTGGTTGACAGAAGCAACCAAGTTATGCCTAAAATAAGCAAGAATGTATGCATTAATCACTGCTTATGCATCTCATATGAATCCTAACTTGTTTAGTGAGGGCTATAATAATACACTCAAGCTGTATCATCAAAAAATGATGAAAAAATAGGTCTACAAAAAGTAAGACGAATTCCCTAAATGAAAATTATGTAAAGTTCTGCAGTGATATGTCATATTACCTGAGATAGAATATGATGCATCTAGGAAATTAAGCAAGCAATGAGTTGAGGAATAAGCGGCGAAGTTATGTTGTGTACATTGTGTGCTTTCATCAGAGCTTTGTGCGTGGGAAGTAAGTGAAAGAGAAGATTCTACACACATGTAAATTGCATGGTCTGCAACTAGGGTGTTTGCTTTGCAGATAATCTTGTGTTGAGTGTGAATGAATCTGAATATCCATGGCTTCAAGGAGGCTCACCAAAATGTTTGCAAGTTTGAAGTTGAGAACATGAAAATATCACATTGGTTAAAGTGATGCATATAAAAGTCGGGGTGGATATAATACACTGTCCCGTAAGCAGTGCTATTAAACATACATTTCCCTTCCCAGATATAGATAGGTGTTTTCATTGTAGCAGAATCTGTAACAACTCTGACGATCAATTATCTGTCTTGTTCAATTAAGAAAGAAAGTTATCACTCTTGTCTTTCTGCTGAAGTTGTCCTTGAATACCAATCTCTAATCCTTCAGAGGAGGTCTTCCTGTCACTGGATTCCTGCCACCTTAGTAACAAACCTCCCATCCACTCAACATTACAGCATGTTTTTATAAAGTGTTTTATTATTTATTTTTCGAGAGAAGGGAAAGAAGGGAGAAAAAGAGGGAGAGAAATATCAGTGTTTGGTTTCCTCTTTTAGGACCCCAACTGGGGACCTGGCCCACAACCCAGGCTTGTACCTTGACTTGGAATCGAACCAGCAACCCTTTGGTTCACAGGCCGGCACCAGCCTGGGTAGCATGCTTTTAAATCTAGTGAACTTCATTGCTTCTAAAATAGAAGAACATTTCAAGTTCTTTTCAAGGAGAAGTTCTAGGTCTTCCTCAGTGAGAAAACAGAATAATCACAGACTGAATCTTAGGTAACATGAAATGAGACTTCAGAAAGGGAGATAAGCAGCAATTGACTAGTCCCTGTCTTAATAATACAGGAAAAAGTAAAATGAATACATCTCTCTTGTTCCCTTTCCTCCCTTATTCTTTTATTCTAATAACAAAATGCACATGGGCAAGGTTATCCGCTATTACTTGATGCTATAACATTAAAATTCTATCTGTGTCATCTGTTTGCTATTTTGTGAGGTTAAGGAAATTAAAGCAC
The DNA here is from genome assembly GCF_019186645.2 of Phyllostomus hastatus. NCBI lineage: Eukaryota > Metazoa > Chordata > Mammalia > Chiroptera > Phyllostomidae > Phyllostomus > Phyllostomus hastatus. Next base: position 14,374,233 of record NW_025333583.1, on the reverse strand, counting down.
ATAACTTGTCAAGTGGACTACCAACAGCCTAGCAAGGATGTCTATATCAACAGCTGTATTCAAGATAAAATTTTCTTTCTAAAAATTATTTATTGATTTTACAGCAGAAGAGGATGAGGGGTGAGAGAGAGAGAGAGAGAGAGATTTGTCATTTACTTATTTATGCATTCATTGGTTGCTTCTTGTATGTGCCCTGACCAAAGATCGAACCCACACCTTGAATTATTGGGATGACGCTCTAATCAACTGATCTACCTGGCCAGAGCAATAGAAGTTTTTCTTATAGAATTGTGGTAGCTTTCTTATCTTTGATGCTTACCATTTTTATTTGGAATAACATACATTTTTTACTTTATGATATCAATTCATTTCCTGAAAGTGTTTGTCAAATTTATTTTCAACTCACACAAACATACTTAAATGTAATTTTCAAATTGAAATACCCAAACCTCATACCTTTATCAAAAAGATAAGAGGGACTAAATGCATATAAAGAATGTATATGCATTTATAAAATTTTAACCTGAAAAATGTTTATCCTTTTTGATTTTAGACTCATAGTTTTTAATTTACTTTGTATAGTAATATAGCATATTTTTCAGACCATAAGACACACCTAGGTTTTAGAGGAGGAAGATAGAAAAAACATTTTGAAGCAAAAAAAGTGGTAAAATATTTAATAACATAAATAACATAATATTTCACCAATGTAAATGTAAACAGAACTCAACAGCAGCATTAACAACCATTATTCCTCCCAATTTGGGGGGTAGGGGGGCGTCTTATACTCCAAAATACTGTAATTTCACAATTCAATGTTAATACAAAAATCATCTCCAATTTCAACATTCTTCTGGCACACACAAAAATTTCCCATTGGTTTTGTTTAAAACACCTTATTCTAAATAAAAACCAACAAGTTAGTGATTGTTTTCTTGTCAAAGCTGTATCATTTATCCATTTTCTAGTGTTGCATAATCACATAAAAATTCAGTGGTTAAAATGAACCATTTACTTGTACATGTTCCTTTATGTTGGGCTGGGCTTAGTTGGGGGTTTCTTGGGCAGGGCTGTTTTCAGTCATCTGTGCATTAAGTTGGGAGACAGGGCAACTGGGGGTTGATGTGTCCTGGGTGGTCTCATCTATATGTCTAGTACCTCAGTGGGGATGGCTTGAAACAGCTGGAATGGCTGTCACATGAGGATCACAGCATTTTAGAAGAAAAAATAAAAACTGCAAGGCTTCTTCAGGTCTTGCTCAGTCACATAACATCCCTTGTCTATTGTATTTGTCAGTTCAAGTCAGCCCACCTTCACAGGGTAAGGAAATATATTCCACATTGCAATAGAGGAGATTTCAATAAATTGTGGCCATTTTTATTCTATGATGGTTAGTAATTGCAATGTTATTTGTAACATAATATTAGAATTTCAGTTGAATATTAACAGAAAATGTTTATAAAGACTACATTTTCTCCAAAAAGAAGAATATATCTGAAATATTATGTTATTGCTGAAAGAACAAATATTCAGGATCTCATAATAATATTGAACTGGATAACATTAGGTTTATTTCAAAGCATTTAAATACAGTGATACAAGACTACTGACATAGCTAACTTACTTTAGGATTTATGAATGTGACAAACTGAAATTTGAAAATGTGTATATCTCCCTAAATAATACAAATACAGAATATAGGATAATATTTTTGTAAACTTGAAAGATTCACCTCAGATTTCCCATTTTTCATTACATTTACTGCAGATAGAAACTTTAAACAGTACATACAGTAAGTTATAATGAATATATACTAAATTCCTGACAGTTATGATTATTAAAAATACTCTTCTTTTAAATGTTTGTATTTAAAAGCTTTTTAAAGTATCTAGAGAATAATGGTGGGTATTTGCTTTTGAATCTCTCTACATACGACTAAAAAAAATCTCAGATCAATAATGAATGCAAATAAAACCACTCCTGACCCTTCATTATTACTAGGTACCAGAGAACATTAAGGAATCTGAAATTACTGGTAAATAGAGAATAAACTCCTAATTTCAACACAGCTACCACTGACAGTTCTGAGTACTACTACAAGACTATGGGCTCAGAGAGCAGAAAAGATGAGTCCTAGGTACTCTATTTAAAAGAAGGGAAGGGAGCAGAGGACTTAGATAATGCCCAGACAAAATCAGGCCCAGAGAACATCAGACTCTAAGTACTAAATTGCTGAACTCAGGAATAAGAGTTGGTAGATAGTTTCAAAACTATGTAAATCACTTCAGGGTATTAAAATGAAAGTAAACTTCAAAATTCTCTTTGTAAAGCAATTATGATATTAATAGATAATCTTGATAAAGATAGAAGAAAAAATTGTAAATAAATATCACATAATTATTGGTAACACATTCTAAATAAAATGTTAGCATATGGGCTACAAAGCCACAGAAAGAAAATTACAAAGAAAAACATGCTTTTGTGGAGTTTTATACCACTGAAGCAAGGAGGACTCAGTATTAGAAAAATCTACTAACAGAAATTCACCATATTTATAGGTCTAAGGAGAAAACATGATTCTCTTCATAGATGCAGAAAAGGCCTATAACAAAATTCAACACTCAATTTTATTAAAACTTTTGGGAAAGTAAGAATGAACAGCTTTTTCCTTAGCATAACACATTGTGTAGCTGACTCTATGTAATAAGAAACACAAAAAACCATTTCCATTGTATTCAGGAAAAGCTCAGAGATAACTATATTCACTATTACTAAACCTTTTTATAGAGACAATGGACAAAGTACTTCAAAAAGAGGAAAAAAACAAGAGACTGAAGAATTAGAACAAAAGAAATAAAACTGTCTCTATTTTCATAAGACATGATGGTATACCTGAAAAATGCTAGAGAATTAATGATAAAACAAACTCAAATAGGGAAATATTCAGCAAAATTACAGGATTTAAAGTTAACAAGCAAGTCAATAGAATATTATACTCAATAAACAGTTAGAACATATAAAGATGATAAAAATTCCATGCAAAAGAGTAATCAACAAAAATAAATAATAACAAAAATAAAGTTAACAAGATATATTGAAAATTTACACACAAAAAGCTACCAAATACTCCTGAACCATATAAAAAGCTAATTTGAACAAATGACAAGACCTCCGTTGCTCTTGGTTAGAATATCTCAACATCATCACTACGTCAGTTCTCCCTAAGGCAGTTTATAAATTTAATGCATTTCCAAAAAACTCAATGGAACTAAACAAGTTTTTAATAAAATTTATATGAAAAATAAGCACACAGAATACACAGAAAAATTCCAAGAAAGAACTGTAAGAGGAGACCACATTTTTTCTCAGTTGTTAAAATAAACTATAAAACCTCTATAATTAAAAGCATGCGGTACTAGTGAATAAATAAATAAAATAATTTATTGGCTATATTACCAGAAAACCACATAAATGAAAAATAGAAGAAAATATTTGTGACTTTGGGCAAAGACTTTTACTTTTACTTTTTTGAATATGTAATCTTTATTATATTTTTCCATTACCATTTAGTCCCCTTATACCCCCTTACCCTAGCAATCACCACACTGTTGTCCGTGTCCATGAGTCCTTTTTCCTTTTTGCTCAATCTCTCCATTCTCTAACCTCCCCTCCTGAGCTGTCATATTGTTCTCTATGAGTCTGTTCCCAATTCCCCTTGTAGTTCAGTTTGTTCATTAGATTCCACATATGAGTGAAATCATAGGATATTTATCTTTCTATGATTGGCTTATTTGACTTAGCATAATATTCTCCAGGTCCATTCATACTGTTGCAAAGGGTAAAATTTTCTTCATTTTTAGAGCCGCATAGCATTCTGCCATGTAAATGTTGCATAGTTGTTTTATCCATTCATCTACTGATGGGCACTTGGGATGCTTCCATATCTTGGTGATCATAAATAATACTGCAGTGAGCATAGGAATGCTTATGTTCTTTTGAATTAGTGTTTTGGGTTCCTTCAGATATATTCCCAGAAGTGGAATCAGTGGGTCAAAAAGCAGATCCAGTTTTAATTTTTTGAGGTATCTCCATACTGCTTTCCACAGTGGCTGTACCAGTCTGCATCCCCACCAACAGTGCAAAAGAATTCTCTTTTTTCCACATCCTCACCAGCATTTGTTGTTTGTTGATTTAGTTATGATAGCCATTCTCACAGATGTGAAGTGATATCTAAGGTGGTTTTATTTCGCATTTCTCTGATGATTAGTGATGTTGAACATCTTTTCATACGTATATTGCCAATCTTTATGTCCTCCTTGGAGAAGTGTCTGTTCAAGTCTTTTGCCCACCTTTAATTGGATTATTTGCTTTTTTGGTGTTAAGTGCTTTATAAATTTTGGGTATTAAACCTGTATCAGATATATTGGTGGGTATGTTCTTCCATTGTGTGGGTTGTATTTTTATTCTGTTGATGATTTCCTTTGCTGTGCAAAAACTTTCTAGTTTGATGTAGTCCCATTTGTTTATTTTTTCCCCTTTGTTTCCCTTGCCTAGAGAGATATATCCAGTAAAAAGTTGCTATGAGCAATATCTGAGATTTTGCTGCCTATGTTTTTTTCTAAGATTTTAATGGTTTCAGGCCTAACATTTAAGTCTTTGATCCAGTTTGAATTTGTTTTTGTGTGTGGTGTAAGAAGGTAGTCTACCTTCATTTTTATGCATATATCTGTTCAATTTTCCCAACACCATTTGTTGAATAAACTACCTTTAGCCCATTGTATGTGCTTATTTCCTCTGTTGAATATTAATTGCCTATAAAGGTGTGGGTTTATTTCTGGGCTCTCTATTCTGTGCTTTGATCTGTGTGTCTGTTTTTATATCAGTACCATGCTATTTTGATTACCATGTCCTTATGGTATAGTTTGATATTAGGTAGCATGATTCAAAGACATTTTTTAAGAAGATGATAGTTAGGCCATACATGAGTTTCAACTATTTGCAATACTTACATATGGTAAAAGACTTAATTCATAATATTTAATAGTATCCAAAGGGGAGGCAAGAGGGATATTGGAGGGATTAGGGGGAAGTGTTCCCAAGGAACGTGTATAAAGGATACATGGACAAAGCCAAAGTGGGGGTAGGATCGAGGGTGGGAGGTGGGGATGACTGGGGTTAGGGGGAATGGAAGTAGGGGGAATGAAAACAACTGTACTTGAACAACAATAGAAAATAAAATATATAAATAAAAGAATAATTCTTATAAATCAGTAAAATTATCTACACTCCAATTTTAAGTGGATAAAATATTGAACTGGTACTGCAAAAATGATAACCCAAAGGACAATAGCATATGAAAAATAGTCATCAGAGAAAGCTTAATTAAATCCACAGTAAGATACAACCATTCATGCACTATAGTAGTGAAGTTAAAAATGATAATTATAGAAAGTTATGGTGAGGTTGAGGATCAATTGGAAGTCTTACATTACATGTAGATCTGCAAATTGGTAGGCACACTTTAGAAAATGCTTTGGTAGGATTAACTAAAATATTCCTTAAATATAACCTATGACCCCACAATTTCACTTCTAGCTATATGTCCAAGACTTTAAAAAGTGCATATATTAACAAAAACACATGTACATGAATGTTCATAGTAGTTTTACTTGTAAATATGAAAAGCTGGAATCTACCCAAATGATCTCAACAGCAGCAGAGTAAATATAATCAAAGAAGGGTCCAGAGGAAGTAAAGGAATGAGCCGTGAAGTAAGAAGTGTTAAGGCTTAGGCAAAATACCTTTAAACTTTATAAAACTTTTTTTTAGATTTTATTTATTTATTTATTTATTTTTAGAGAGGGAAGGGAGGAAGAAAGAGAGAGAGAGAGAGAAACATCAATGTGCGGTTGCTGGGGACCGTGGCCTGCAACCCCGGTCATGTGCCCTGACTGGGAATTGAACCTGCGACACTTAGGTTCGCAGCCCGTGCTCAATCCACTGAGCTACGCCAGCCAGGGCTTTTAAACTTTATAAAACTTTTTATATACATATATAAGAAGTTATACACATATATGTCTATATATTTTTAAATACTTATAACTCTCCTTCCCTGTTTACAAAAATGGTTATAAGTATCAAAGAAACTAATGAATACAAAGTTTTGAAAAATTTAAATATAATTATTAAGGTAACATGACTATTAAATAATAAAATAACTAGAAAAAATACTTAAAAATTCATTCTTTGTTATGTCAGACGAGAACTAGAGAAAGGCCGAGTGGCATGTCATAGATTATGTGTCCAGTCAGTGGCAAACAATGTAGGTCCCCCGACTCCTAGTCCTGTACAGTTATGTGCTGCTTATTGACTGGGATACATTCTGACAAATGTGTGGTTAGGCTATGGTATAGCTGACGGCTCCCAGGCTACAAGCCTGTACAGAGTGTTACTGAACAAAACAACATAGGATGAAATCAAGCCCTAGAAAAAATGATGTAATCAAGAGTCTTGGTAAACAAGAGACATATGGGGTTCTTGCCACTGTAACACAATCGAGTACAGTCAACACATAAACCAGTAACAATACATGCCATACTTCCACAAGCCTAGCTGCACAGTAGATTTGTTTACACTGGCATCACCACCAACATGGAGGATTGCATTGCACTGTGACCATCTGATGGGTATGACATTGCTAGACAATAGGAATTTTTTAGCTCCATATAATCCTATGGCACTCCTGTCATTTACATGGTCTACTGTTGACTGAAACATCATTATGTGATGCATAGCTATATATTATTTCCCTCTTTTTGACATAGAGATTTAAATCACTAACATGAATGAATTCTAAATATTAAGTAGAAAGGGAATAGTTTCCTACTACTATTTTTCCAGGCTGCTTTCATATCTTAGTGAAGAAAGTATTGTGGACATGTTGAGAATATGATGCAAGGGCCTTAATATAAACATCTCAGCTAGTTTCTTTTAGGCCTATTATCTTTACAAAATTGAACTTATTACAAAAATGCAGTTGAGGTATAGTACCTTCATACAAACACACCCTATACAGAGACATACACAAAAGTGCTCTTTGCAGTTAGCTGAGTTGAATACATTTGATGAGTTTATTAAGGCTAATAAGGTACCATGGTCATCTTTTTTACAATCTTCATTTTTCCTTCATTAAGTCTTTATATCAGAGGCCACAGACACTTTTTATTTTTTATTTTTTTGGTGTGGGGAAAAGACAGAAATTCTCTATTTCAGGTCAAAGAACCAAGCCATTGAACAGAATCCAAAGTAGTATTTTTAGAAAACTTTTGGTGTCTCATAATGCTTTAGACACTTCCTGAGGAGAATACACACACACACACACACACACACACACATGCACACAATGCACATTCACTCACTCATGTAAACTTTGCATAGATTGTCAGAAAATCCAAAGGCCTCAAGTTGAGAATTCTTGGTCTGGAAATGAGAAACAAAAGGATGCATCTCTTAACACACGGCTGTTTTTCTGGGAAACATGGTTAGGTTTCCGTTGGCAAGCACTCCGTTCCAGGTGGGTTCTATTCTCTCAAATAAAATAAGCCCTGTCAATATGCCATTCCCAGAAACTACAACTAGCAATCTCAGACCTTAAATATTCCTCTTCAACACCTCTCGCCCCAAGTAGAGACTAATTTTAAGATTAAAGTCAGTTTATTCTCCAGTAACCTTAATCTTATTCTCTACCAACCTTCCTTTTCCCTTCTGTCCTTTTTATTTATGTATGTATCTATTATTTATTTATTTATAATTTATTTTAATGCATTTAGCTTTAGAAAAGAAATCCTAAAACCTCAGTGGATCACATAATGCCAACAAATCTTCTGTGTATGTGGTGGTCCTTAGAACATTTTGAAAGTCTTCATGTTACTACTAAGAAAAAAATCACAAATGGTTACAATTTTGTGAATTGAATAACCCAAACCTGTGCAAACTTCACCAAATTGTTAGTGATCCTTTGCAATTCCTCCAGTACTCCATGCTCAGGTGTGAGATGCGGGCTATTCATTATTAAGAGAATCCAGTGCTCTATTGTATTTCCCTTCAGGTTACAGAGTCTTACAGGATTTAATCTCAGATTTTCCCTGGAAGCGCTTCACTGCTTTCTGCTTTCTTTGCTGCTGTGACCAGATGGAAGCATTACCTTCTTTTCCAGAAAGTCTATGAACAGGCAGAGTAAAGGTGACAGCTCACACTGAGTAATGCCAGATGCTCTTGTTTATTCCAGAGTATTAAGGGATATTTATCAGCAAAAGTCCATGGCTGGGGGGAGGAGTTTCCAGAGTCTCATTTTTGGCAGGTGGTCGTGGTGAAAAGACACTTTGGTTTGCAGCCCCAATAGGGAAAACATACTAGACTTGGCTTTGTTTTTCTTGATTTAGATTTTCCCCCGAAATAAAGTAAGGTTTTTGAAACCCCAGCATGTGTGTTTTACAGGGATGCAATATTCTTGTGTACTTGCTCTATTTAAGAAAATTGAACACTGGTACTCAGAGCTGCAAATTTGCCCCTTATCTTTCTTTCTATTTTATTAAACTGACTCATAATTATGTTGAATTGAAGTAAGAGTTATTTTAAAAATTAAGTGCATAATAATAAGTGCTAAGCATGTTTATTTTACTATAAACTCAAGCTGCAATAAGACTGGCCTCAATATCCTGGTTTTGTTTAATCAACAAATGTCTTGTAATACCTTGGAGCAGGCAGTATTGTTAATGCTTATGTGCATGGGCATTGGGTTCCCATTTTGAAGCTTACTAGCCATATCACCTGGGCAAAGTTACTTAACTTCTTTATGCTTCAGTCTCCCCATATGTAAGATCAGCATACAAATAGTCTACATATTGTAGGATCTTTGTGTTGGCTAAATGAGTTTTCTCATGAAACATGCTTAGAAAAATACCTGAGACATAATAAAGGCTCAGTAAATACTAGCTGCTCCTACAACCATTGTCATTATCATTCTTATTACGAATCATTTTAGTTTGATTCATTACATTATAAAATGTGCATTTTTCTTTCTTTTTTTTTAAGATTATTTATTTATTTATTTATTTTTAAAGAGGGGAAGGGAGGGAGAAAGAGAGGGAGAGAAACATCAATGTGTGGTTGCCTCTAGTGTGCTCCCTACTGGGAACCTAGCCTGCAACCCAGACGTGTATCCTGACTGGGAATCAAACTGGTGACCCTTTGGTTCGTAGGCCAACACTCAATCCACTGAGCCACACCAGCCAGGGCATGCATTCTTCTTTCTTGGGCAACACATGTTTTAGGGCAAATGTGTCAAATATACTCTATCAGAGATGGCAAAAATCTGGAGAGATTGTCTACCTAATCTCAGCCTTAATCAATAAACTACAGAAGAAAAGTGTTCATTCTATTTGTTAGCTTTCTCAAGAAACCAAAACCAAAATTAACATTGTGTCTATGCTTCTTTAAAAAAATGATCACCCTTATAAGCAACAAAACTTTCTCATTATATCTGTATTCAATGTATATATCATATCACCATTTGCTAATAAATAAAACTAAATTTTTAAAAGAAAAGTTAAACAAGTATTTAAATTTTAAAAAATAATCAAAACTAAAAATAATTAAATGGAATATTTTTAAAATAGAAAATGAGAAGACTTATGAATTTCATTAAATTAAAAATTACTTCCTTGTATGACAATTTTTTCACTTTAGAAGAAACTAATTTTTATCATATACATATGTAGCTATATATAAAGTATATATAAAATAAGATATTTGGTCAGATAAACTATAACAAAAATATTTATGAATTCTCAAGATTTGGATTTCAAATTCCAGGTGACTGATTTTTTAAAATATTAACAGATTTAAAAATTTAATTTAATATAATTAATTATAGAGCTACTAGTAATACTGAAATATGCTGAAGTTTGGGTAGTTTGTCAAAGTGAATCAGCTTCTGTACTTCTAGAATACTTGTTTTATTTTAAGAATATATATATTATTTCAAAATGGTAAAATATAGCTGTTAAAAATGTACATTTGGCTGCATAAAATATAAAAGTATGTGATGCCAACTTTGATTGTTTATGTATATAAATCACTTCTTTGACTGTTATTAACTCTGTTCCAACACAATAATAAATACTTGAGAGAGTGGACTGAAGCGGATTGGAATGGAATCCATAGATCTCAGATGCAGTGCCATCAGTCACTGACGGCGCCACTTCTGCATAACTCCACAACGCGTAAGTCCATCCACGTTTGTCCTCAGCTCTATCCATATGGCAATTCTTCCTGAGCGATTTGGCTTCTCCCTTTTATTTCAGTATCATTAGAATACTATGGCTTTATCTCCATCAATTCTTGCCAGCTTGGAAGCAAAAAGGGTATTATTTTTGCCTCACTTTTATTTTTTATCTCTTTTTAAATATCTTTGGTTGCCTTAAACATGAACTTCAACTGCTTGTATCTACAATTTAAAAGATTCAGTTCATGGAAACTGTTCTATTAGATGAGTTTAAATATCCACACTCCTCTAATACACTTTATTTTTCAGTTGTCTTTTAAAGTGAGGGCTGTGGATGGAGGCTGGAATTCCTTGGGGTACAAGTCCATACAAATCATGTGCCTATAGTGGGAAAAAGTTTTGAAAACTGTCAATGTCCTTTTTTAGAGCACAGTCTCCTGATAATAAATCACATTTGGTTTGGCTCTTTGTGACCAAAAGAATATTCCTTTTATGGCTACCAAATTTGTGACTTGATTCCTTTTAATAGCCGTATATAGCAACGCTGGTAGGTGGGCGAACTGAAGATCATATCCTGTCTTAGGGAAAGTAATGCATAAGATTGCATTTTGTAAATATGAAAGTTTATTTCCTGAAAGCATTAACCTGAGACCTGCAGCGGTGGGCTGCTGGCTTCTATTGTGAGGTTCACAAGGACATAGACCTCTGCTTACTCATCACAACCAAAGCACATGCGCGGCAGAAAGGGGGCCTGGTGAATACGTTCCTGTGACCACAGAACTGTCCATTTCCATAGTCAAAGTCTATAAAATGTTTATCAACAAAAGGAATTTCTTAACAAAGAGTTATAACCTTGAAACCAGAAATAATCTGCCATGTATAAAAATAAAAAAAACCCAGAAAAATAAATAAAACATAACTTTTTTGAGATGCATTTGGGGAAAAGATTTATAGTTATTCACACTTACTGAGCCTGGGTCATTTGGGTATTATGGATACTGTTATCATATAGGCTGTGCTTGTTTTAGATTCACCACCTCCTCTAATTACATATGGTTTTCTTTCAAGATTCAAAAATATGCTCTTTGAAAACAATAGTTAACTAGAAGGATGACATTGGTTTAGGTTTGTTAATTCTTTTGTGTGGGGGAAGAAGAACATTGATTGTGGAAAAAGGAATTCACAAAACATTGATTTAACTGTCAAAAAAATGGAAATGCTTTAGTCATGCTTTAGTCATGCTTTAGTTTTCCAAGGGTTCAAAAAGCTAACCCTTCCCTGGTAATTGAGTCTGTAGCTATACATGTATTTATTCAATAGTTGATTCAGTATTAATATTTGTAATCTGCAAAGTTTCATTATATTTTTTAACACTTCGATCTGAGTGTTTTTAATGGTCTACCAGTCATGAAATACTCACAATATGAATGCTGTACTCCCAAAGGATGTGTCAGATCCATATTCTGTGCAAACCAGGCTGGTTAGTAAAGATCCAACAGTGTTATCAACAGAAATAGATAATCACCATCCCAATTTTTTCAACTATCAAAGCATCTTAACCATGTTCAAAGAAAAAGCATGGAGAGCTTACATTTAGATAATTATCTGATTCAGTAAAAATATGGTTCATGGACTAGAATGTAACTTCATGGGCATGTGTGAATCTATACACATATTTTCACATTTGTCAGGTTCAAGTGCAATGGAAAAAAGGGAAATAGAACCTTTTTGTGTTGTCCCACTGATAGAGATTCACCAGTTGGTCATTCTTGATTAATCACAGTGTCCAAAGGAATGTGATCCTGGACTAGCTAGGCATGCTTGAAAATCTAGGACCCTGAAGCAAATGGAAATGCGGGAAGGAAAGGATGGTTCCTCAGATAAATGTTGTGGTACGTTTGCCAGAAGAAGAAGTATATTTGGAACATTGATTAAAATGTGTTGAGTAAAATCAGAATGTGTTTGAAAGATGCTGCTCACTCCTTTTCCTGTTGTGCCAGTTTGCTTCTTTTCTCTTTTTTAGATAGGAGTGCATCCCAAGATTTTGTTCCTGCATCTTCCCCTTCTTTTTTCTCTCTGATGTTCATTGGCACTCTAGACTCAATCATCTACTGAAGGCTCATGAGTGACCTCTGAACCCTAGCTTGTGTGTCAGGTGGCTTATAATGCACAACAAACTTTTCCCAGATTTTATGATGCTGCAGGTTGGGCCAAGTAGATTCTCTGGTCTTAGTTAAGGTCACTCGTGCATCTCCATCAGCAGCCAAGCTGGTTGAACGAAAGTATATTTCAGACACGATACATAGTAGGAGCCAACATTTATTGTTATTGTCACTAATTATGTTTTCCAAATGAGAAAATTAATTTCTGTTTCTTCATCTTGGGGCAGCTCTCTTTATACAAGGAAAAGCTTTATATACTTTTGCTATACCATCACCTATTCTAAATATACTTACAATAACACTAGAAATGATGGATCTGCAATGTTATAAATATCCCAATAAACTGTGCAATCTATGATTACATTGGGCTATCATCGACCATATCTATTATTTATTTGTATCTCCGCAGAGCCTAACACATTGTCTGGTGCGTTGGAACAGTCAATAAATGCTTACTCTGGCTGTTGCCACCTGCCGCTGCTGCTATTGATCTTAAAAACTGCATGTTAATCATATCAGCATTTCTTCAACAGTGGGCTGTGTTCCCTGGGGAGCTCTGAGACTGCCTAAGTGTGCCTAAGAGACCAATATTTCAGATATCTAAGTGTCTGTTTGCCAACAAAAGTGCTTCTATTATAAACGATCTGTTTTTTTCCCTTCCCATTTCCAACCATTCTTTACTATCATCTGATGTCTCATTTTAGCATGTTTCCCACAACTTAACATTTTACCCCTTTTTACCTAACATTATATGTATACGAAATTTAAAAAATAGCTGAATTCAGGGGCTTTGAAAAAAATCTGAGAGATTCAAATCCTGGATTTATTGTTTACTACAGAAGGTTTCTGCTTATTAAATTCCTAGTGTATATGTAAAAGGTGAGAAGTCACCATGTAAATTACATAGCACTTGTCATAATCAAAATATTTTATTATGTAATTATCCCTTACCAGTCTTCCTTTCCTAGAGAAATAGGACAAAAACAAAAATCCCCCTAAAATTTGAAAATTACAGACTCAAACTTTTATGTGTGTATCTTCAAGGATGGAGTGAAGACATTGAATAAAAAAGAAATTACTGTAATGTAGACACTATTATCCTCTATTTTCTAGGGCTTTGAGAAAGTGTCTCCTATCATATTCTCTTGTACCTGGACCTTTCCTGCCTGTAGTATTGATTGTTAACTATAAATAAAATGCTGTTCACCAGCTTATAGGCATGCATTGACATACTTTCCATTTTCATGAGTGCCAGTGGATTTCTGAAATGTAAAATCATTTCCTGGTATTATCTTGGATTCAATTCTAATGTATTTCCCTAAGTTGATATAAAGCACAAAATAAATATGTGTATTATTTATTGGGGAAAAATTATTACCTATGATTAAGGTGAGCTGTGAAAAAATATTGCTCATAAAGGTATAGTCTCTGAAAGTAGGACTGTGTCTGCTTTATCTTTGCAGCCCTTCATAACTCTTAGGATTCCTTGTATAGAGGAGGTATTTAATTCTTTGTTGACTGGATGAATGAGCTAGTGAATGAATTAGCTAAATTATGCTACCTATATTTTCCTAGGAAATTTAAGTTGTCAACAAACTGTTCCCTCGTTACCATGGATTAATGGTATTGATACCTGGGGAAGCAACTTTACAACTGAAGGTAATAGCAAGTAAAGAGACAGTTACTTCCAACTATGCATCATGTTGGAGGAAACTAAGATCACATTAGCAGGATAAGCAAAGCAGCTACATGGTGACTGCTTTGCTTTTCTTCCAGCCCAGCCAGCATAGCACCACTTGGAAAGGTCTACCTTGAGCCTACAGTTCCTCCAATGAAAAAAGAGAACCCAGAGGAGATTACTAACCCCATCCCAACATTGCAGGTCACTTATGCTAGAGTCCCTACTCTGTTTGCTCACTCTGGAAATTACATGGGAATCTGCAAGTTTTAACCATTGGGGATCTGACTGGGTTGGAAAAGAGGGGAGGGAATTGCAATAACCAGCACATGGATCTTGGCAGACATAATTCATACATGCAGTACCCAAGTAATATCTCAGCCAGTGAATTTGCTCATCTGAAGAATAAGTAAGTGGTGTACTCTGACCAGTGAAATCAGTGGAGTGCAGATCTGCCTGATTAAGACCCTCAAGCAAGGAGTTTTGTAGGCCTTAGAACCAGTTTTTTTTTTTTCATGCCCAAGCAGGGAGCTGAAGCATAGTCCCACATGCTATGGAGATGGAAAAATTCTCAATAAAATACTGCCAAACCAATTTAGCAGTATTTAAAAATACTGCTAACACTTTAAAAATATTGCTCACCACTATTAAGATTTATCTCTGGGAATGCAAGGATGGTTTAACATATGCAAATAAATCAGTGGGATGCATCACATTAATAGAATGAAAGAAAAGAATCATAAAGCTCACACTATCATTACTGTATTATATTATTATGCCATTCAAAGAAGATATACAGAAGGCCAACAGGGACATGAAAAGATGCTTAACATCACATCATTAGGGAAAAAAAATTAAATCACAGTGAGATACCACCTCATGCCCATTAGAATGGCCATCACCAAAAAGACAAGAGAGAACAAATGCTGGCATAGATGCGAAAAAAAGGAAATCTCAGTATACTGGTGGTGAGACTGTAAACTAGTATACCCACTCTGAAAACAGTAAGAAAAATTCTCAAAAATTTAAAAATAGAACTACCATATAATCCAGCAAAGCCCTTCTTGAAATACATGCAAAGGAAAATGAAAACACTAACTCAAAAATATACGTGTACCCTATGTTCATAGATGCATTATTTACAATAGCCAAGACATTAATCCACATTCTGTATCAGTGGATAAGTGTACAAAGAAGTTGTGAGATACATATTATTTAATACATATTATTTACATATAATTTAATATTTCATTATTTAATGAAATATGATTTAGCCATAAGAAATGAAGAAATTGTACTATATGTGACATGGATAGATTTTAAGGGCATTATGTTAAGTGAAGTAAGTCAGACAGAGAAAGCATACTTTATGAACTCACTTATCTGTGGAATCTAAAACAAAATAAATCTCATAGAAAAGACATTAGATTCATGGTTATCAGAGGCAGAGGGTGGTGGGAAGAAGGGATTAGAGGAAGGTAGTCAAAACACACAAATTTCCAGTTATAAGATAATTAAGTACAAGGGGTAAAATGTACCATATTTTTCTTAATATTTTATTATATCTGTATGAGAAGGTAGATGTTAGCTGACTTATTGTGGTAATCATATTATAATATACATAAATCAAACAATAGTGCTGTATACCTTAAACTTACACAGGGATGTATATCAATTATTTCTCAATAAAACTGAAAAAAAATGGACTTCTTATTGAAAAGAAAATAAAAAGAAGTAAATGAGAGTTCCCCCTTGCTCACCCCCCAAAAAGCCTAGATTTTCTGGATCAAAAGAGAGTTAAGAAAATAAGTATCATCTAGATTGAGGAGTACCTTACAGGCTATGAAACTGGGTACTGAGTTATTAGAGTTTTTGAGAAGTGACATAATATGATCCATGTCATATCATGATGATTTTACATGGAATTCTGATGGTGGGTAGAAAAATGAAGGCAGGCACAGTGGGATAGAGAGATAAGCTTGAAGTAGAGTAAAACATTGTTTAAGAAAGAGATGTCGATGGCTTAAAACAGAGTGGTAGAAGCATTTTAATGTGGTCATGTTAGAAATTTTTAAAAAATTGAGTAGAAAAGTCTTGACTGATGGATTAAATCTTAATTGTGAAAGAAGTAAATTGAGGATGATCAGCCCAAATCTTTCTAACGGAAAGGAGAAGACTAAAGAGGAACAAGTTTGAGGGGCAATGTTTAGCAGCTTAATTGTGACACTGCTGAATCTGAGACTCCTATGAGTGATGTTTAAGATCGGGACTCTGTAATTTGCCTGCTCTACTTACTTCCTAGCTGGGCAAATGGCTTAACATTTTTTGTGTCTCATTTATATATTTTAATAAATGTAATGATAATAATAAGTCTTGCTTCCTAAATTGTTATGAGGATTAAATTAGTTAATTCATATAAAGGTCTAAGCATAGTTTTCAGATCATTGTATAGATTTATTATCATTATTACCCAAGTAAAAATGCATAAAGTGGTTATGAGTATGGAATTCAGGAGAAAATCAGAATTAGAGCGATAGATAGGATTTAAAGCCATAGGGAAAAAGAAATGAGCTAATGGCAGGGCCTGGCATATGACTCAGACTTAGAGATATTCCAGGATATTCCAAGATTTTGAGGTGGGAGGCAGAAAAAGAGTTTGCAAAAGAGAATCAGAAAGAGCTGCCGGTGCAGTTGGAGGGAAACCAGCAGCATGCGATGTTCTGGAAGCTGAGAGAAAGTGTGGCTAAAAGGAAGAAGTGCTCATTATTATTGGATGGAGATTAATAACTGAGCATTGTTTAGAGCAAAATGGAAGTTGTTGGCAACCTTGTCATTTAACTTTCTGTGGTCATTGAAATGGAAACCTGAATGAGATGACTCAATGGAGACTGAATAAAAAACAAATAGAGTCAATCAGAATAAATCTTTTTTTGAGAACTGCTTTTTGTGGAGCAGATAAGTGTGGTTGGGTGCTAAATGAGAGTGGTGACTGAGGGTGAGTTTTTATTCAGATAGGAGACATGTCTGCATGTTTGCAGGTCAATGGGAACGATTCCACTATAGACTTAAAGAAAATTTACCCTCTCTTCTTTGTATGCAACACATTTCAAGTGGAATGAATACAAATTTGGATAAAGAGAACATTGTCTACTTGTCTCCAAATAGGGAAGCTATAATTACCTCTAAGAAGTAAAACTAAGATTTTCAATATAATACTTGGCTATTTGTGTGAACCAGAAAGAGAATTTTAATTTTTAGGGTTTTTTTTTAATGAAGGAAAAATTGCCCTTCATTGCTAAATGTAAGGGTAACTTTTTTCTTATACAGGATAAAAATGTCACAAAGTACATGAGATATGTATGATTTATATTACTAAAATTATTACTAAGCCACAGTTAAGTTTTTAGTGTGTACTAATAATCAAGAATTTGGCCCATTCATCTCAGGTTTTCTACTTAGCCCACCAGTCTAGCTAGATCTAATCTTCCAGTGCACCTTTATGCATGTTGCTTTCTCCTCACTAAGTTCTATATTTTTTTAGAGATGTGTCTAGTAACTTTCCAGGAACTTTCCAAATCAAGAATGTATGACATAAAACTTACTAATAGCATTTCCCCTTTTTTATTATAAAACTAGTTCCAATGATTTTTTTCACAATTCACTGACAACCAACATTTTTCAAAATATTTTCAAGACTAGCAGCAGTCTGTTTTGACCATTTGTATTTGATCCATATTGTTAATTATTTACATTTGCAGTAATAAATTTGATTATTTATATATGTTGGTGGGTTTTAAGAGTTTTATGTTGCTCTCTTATCAATAAATGAATGAATGATACTAATACTGACAAAGTAAAGAATTCCCTATGAAAGTATGGTAGTTGGTTTAAGGCACAGAGAGAATAGATAGAGGATGTCCATGGTCCAAATATTTCCCTAGCAAACTTTCTTATAAAGTGGACTTTTATTAGAGGAGGTTTAAAGGTAAGATGAAGGATTGTTTTAAGCATCAAGGCACTAAAACAAAACAAAACAAAACAAAACAATACACTCAAGAATAATTACTATGCTCAAGGAGCAGCCCCCCCCATCATCATGTCTACATTTATTTATTTGTTTGACATTTATTGACCACATAGAATATTAACACTATAGGGATGCCCAATACAAAACTACAAAAGGCTCAGTTACCTCAGTTATGGTTATCAGAGAGTTAATTGTCTAGTGGGAAAGAAGCACATTATGCGTTATTGCAACCCTGATTGATGTGTCTTATAGCAATGATGGAAAGGGTTATGTGGGAAAAATGGAGATTTAACATTGTAAGAAGTCATAAGTAGGCATTAGGGAAGGAAGCTTCCTTGATGACCTTGATCCTAATTTTGAAGAATTAGAAGTCAGCTGGATACAAAATAAGTCCAAGATAGGGAAATAACTAGATGAGTCATTCTGTGTTCTCACATGACAATACACCCTGCCTACACACACACGCAGCAAGAGTGAGGGTGAGAATGAGAGCAAGAGATGAGGAGGGTGTGTGTGCATGTGTGTGGAGAGCTGGAGAGGAGGGAAATGAAAGAAGCACACACGGTTATCAGGAGGGATTGTATGTCATAAGCCAAGTTCCCTACGTTTCATCCTGAGAGCTATGGGGGAGACACCAAAGGATTAAAGAGAGGACTAGTGGCATCGGATTTGCAACTCTGAATGCAGCAGTGGAAGTTGGTTTGAAGGATGTCGTGGATGCATCAGGCTCCCTCTGGGCCTCATGTATGTCAGTCTTGTAGGGGTGACAACCTACATAAGGCAGGAGGTGAGAACCAGACATTGTCTACAAAACACGCACATTTTATACAAATCATAGTACTTTGGAGAGCAGAAACATGTTTATTTCTGAAGAAAAAAATGAGGCATTTCTCTTTCTTTTCTTACAGAATATATTAGTTTTCTATTGCTGCTATAACAAATTAACACAAATGGTAGGTGAAATAATACAAATTTATTATTTTACAGTTCTGGATGTCAGAAGTGGAAAGTGGGTCTTAACGGCTAAAATCATGGTGTCTATAGAGCTGTGTTCCATCTGGGGGCTCTAAAGGACAATCTGTTTCCCCACCTGTTTTAATTTCTAGAAGCTTCCTTTCCTCCTTGTCCTCTCTGATTTTGACCTTCTTACCTCCCTTGTATAAGAAGCCTGTGATTACATTGGGCCCACTCAAATAGTACAGGATAGTCCTCATCTCTCAAAATCCTCAACTGCACCCACAGTCCCTGCACCCAAAGTGTTACCACATAAGGTAACATATCACACGTTTCAAGGACAAAAATGTGGAACTTTAGAGGCCCATTATTCTGGCTACCACACTGAATATCTATGAATCACTGCAAAGCCTATCATAGCTGGGACTCAATTTAGTGCCTTTGTCTGTAAGACCAGAGTGAGAACTTGTTGGAGCCTTGTTCTGCCCTTTTTAGCCCTCCAATATGCTCATTCATTGGCTTAGCATACACAGACAAAAGAAAGAATCTATTTTTGCTACTACAAAACCTTTTAACCTCCTTTGTCCACCTTTGAGGTAAATATAGATTGCTGTGTCAGAATGAGTTTTATATGAGCAGCCTTCACTTATGTATATTAGACAAGTGAAAGAATGGGGTCAAATCATGTTGGTCATTGCACAGGGTCTGTTTAAAATATCCCCTAATTGAAATTTGTTATGCAGATTGCCTCCAAGTAAAACCCATGCCAAAAAGTTATAATAGATGGCAGAGAATCCTTTCTTTCTTTCTCATCTTTAAAAACATTTACATTTAAAGAAAACCTAAAATATATTGCTCTCAATAATGCAGTGGGAAATAATCATGCTCTCTATATTATCTCTGCTTTCCAGATACTACAATAGAGAACTGGAAAAATTAAGATTCTGCCAATTGTAACACATACAGATTCAGCACCCAAAACATGCCCTGTTAACTAGCTCTCTAATATCCTGCTCTAAAACTTATATATATATTTTTTTATTTAACCCCCTCCCCCATCAGAAATTCTTAACTGAACTATGTGATTATGCTACTATCACTCCTGACAGACAATCAGAAAGGATTACTTGGACTTTCTTAACCATGAAAGCAAACAAATGCTACTAGAAGTCCCCGAAGACATTCTCAATCCTGTTGAAGAATAATAGCAGATTTAGGTCTTAGCTTTTCAAAGCCATTTCTCTCCCTGAGCTCATGTTTATTTGAAAATGAATACAGTTTAGATATGTTGGCATAATAAATATGGAATATTTTGTCAGTGATGTTATAAGACAGGTATACATTATGATTTAGATTTTATAGTCAGCCCTCTGGGTCTTCCTAGTTATTGAATAAACAACTCAAACATTTAGGTACAGAGGTGGGGCAAAAGTAGGTTTATAGTTGTGATTATGTGAAACACAGAGTTCATTCTTGTATTTTTATTTATTCATTATTGTATTATTTTCTGTATGAAAATCTGTCAACCCACTTTTCCTTTCCCTGTATATGTGTGCGCACACACACACACACACACACACACACACTTGTATTCTTTTAGGCTTGAGAAAAAGCAGCAGAGCTTCACAAGTTTTACACCTGTTGAATAAGAATATCAGATTTATTGGTTGCACTCACTCTCTTGGTAAGCTTTGCCTTCAGTATGCCTAAGTGAACTGATTTTAAGACAAGTGATTTGTTTTCCTTATGTTGCTGCTCAGTGCTGGAGTGAATTAGATCCTGAAATCAGGAGACCCACATCTGTCATTGGCTTGGAGAAGGGTTTACAGAATCTTTTCCTGACAAATCATGCTTACTGATGACTGCTTATTTCATGCAAATTTTGACACATGTGGGACTATCAACATGGCAGTGCCCTCAATGAAACTGTATAGCTGCTTTGAAAAGGGTGAATTTGTGAGCAATATGGTGTATCTCTGTGGTATATGTGGCCACGTCAGTGAATGGAACAGTGCCATAGTCCTGATTTCATTTCACATAAAAGAGGTTGATAAAAACAAAACTGCAACATTTTCTTAATTAGTACTTGGAATAAATTGTGAATATTTTGAATCAGTTAACTTCCATTTTAAATACATTTCACAAAGGTTTTAGAATGCTTGTCTCTGAGGCTCTGATTTAATTAACCAACCTTTCTTCATTTCTATAGTTTTGTGATATTAAGATGAAATCAATATTGATTTCTCTCTTCTCTATTAAGGTTTCTGAATCATTTCTCTATAATTGTGTAGTTGAATCTACATTTGCCTATGACTGTGTCTCTATTGCATTGCTGATGCCTTAACACTAGAACCAAAAAGATTGTGTGTGTGTTTAAACTTCTGTTTAACTGTGTTGGTAAGGATGCAAAATTGACTGAGAAGATAAATACCAAATAACTGTATATAAGACAGAAGTGAATATCTCTCATTAATTGAAGAAGCTTAAAAAATATGTCAGTGGTTTTGTAGCTGCAACTTTTGGGACCCAGGTTTTTTCTCTATTGTTCTGCCATCCTTGTAATATGCAGCTTCCATTTTATAGTTTAAATGATTCCTCTAGCAATAGAAGCAGGAAAGAGAGAGGGAAAGTGGAAGGCACACAGATTATTTTAAAAGTATGACCAGGAAATTGCTCATATCACTTCTTCTCCTCTTCTATTGATAAGAACTTAATTATATTATTAATCAAGCTACAAGAGTGTCTCAAGCATAAGCTCTTTTAAAATTAGAATTTCTATTACTAATGAAGAAGAAGAGAATGGATATTGGTACCTAATCAGCAACCTTTGTCATACATTCTAACGTTACTTTGGAGTGCTTGGAAAATTGTTATGTGGAGGATATCCAGAGACATAGCAGCACACCTATGAAAATTTAATCATTGCAAAGTTTGGCTGTCTTAAGTCAATTCTTTCTTTCTTGTTTTCTTCCTTTCTTTTTCCCTTCCCTTCTCTCTTTTTCCAAATTACCTCATCCTGTCTTTCACTCTTTTTTATCAGCCTCTACATGTCAGATATTATCTTATGAACTAAAGTTTAAAAGGTATTTAAAAGGCATTTTCTCTCATGCATAGTCAGATGGGGGAAAACAGTATGTTAGCCCAGTATGGTTAAGTGGTATTTTAACAACATGCTGGAAGGACAGAGAGCTCAATCTTCTTAGGCAGGTCAGGAAAACATGACCAATAGGCAACATTAGAATTTGATCTTCTAAATGGAATATTGGTTGCTACATGATGCTTAGCCCTGCTCCTTTCCTCTTGCTTGAGCTCTAATTCGATCTGAAGACAGCTAGAGTGCTGATGTCTGGTGTTACAGATACATACTGCTCCCCATTATTTCTAGTTTACCTCCTCCCAGGCATGCATTAGGATTTCCCTAACACTCTCAACTTTGGCCACATGACCTATCTGTCCAAAGACAGGTGAGTAGAACTGAGAACTATTACTTCTGAGTAGGTACATTTATAAGCTTGTACATGATTCTCTATTTCTCTCTTGCCCTGCTAAGGTGGTAGTAGAACCACAATTTGATGTGGAGGTATGGAACTGAGCTATCACATGCAAGTCAGCTATCCTGGAAGTGCCCATACCTGAAGCGTGCTCCCCAGAGATACACATTTTTGCTACTTTAAAACACAGATTTGTGGGCTGTTTGTTAAGCAATGTAATCTAACCTACTCTAACTAATGCATCTGATGACCAATTTTTTCCCATCATTGCTCTTCTTGTGTGCTCTGATTTCACCCTCATACTCTTTTGTTCAACAATGAAGTGATAGTGGTAATGTGTGATTAAGAGAAGAAAGTTATCCCTGGCTGGCGTAGCTCAGTGGATTGACCTCAGGCTGCGAACCAAAGCATCGCAGGTTCGATTCCTAGTCAGGGCACATGCCTGGGTTGCAGGCCATGACCCCCAGCAACCACACATTGATGTTTCTCTCTCTCTCTCTTTCTCTCTCCCTTACCTCTCTAAAAAAAAATAAACAAAATATTTTTAAAATCTTTTTTAAAAAAGAGAAGAAAGTTAGAAAGTTCTAGATTTTCCCCAATAATATAAATTCTTAATTATCCTTAGATAGTGAATATTTTATTAGCTAAACAGTGATTCATTTGTCTTTATACAAGACATTGGGGTTCATTTTAGATTTGTAGATTTGAATTTATTCTCTGTAGAAGTAACAAGAAATAACATCTACCAGATCAGAAAGCAAAATATCTGACATGTGCTCAAAACACAATAAGCTTTAAAGAGTGGAATATCAAAATGGATACAATTTGTTTTTTTATAAAGACATTGCAACATGCTATTTACTGCTAATAAAATCTATTACAGGGTTTTAATGTCTTTTACATTTTTCACTCAGTAAGACATAGTCATCTTTTTAACCTGCATAAAGCCTAAGTTATCAGGGGGTATAATTATCTATTTATTTTTTGGACATAAAGTTTTTGTTTTTAAAGATTTGAAGCTAAAAGAAAGAAACCATTGGAGGGAAACTTAAAAATTCGAGAAGGGGAGTTCATTCTCATAGTAACTTTATGCATTTAATTTGAATGTGTAAGTGTTCTTTTTTTAAAGTTTAATTGTTCAAGTACAGTTTTCTGTCTTTTATTCCAATCCCAACCCACCCTTCCAGCCCTCCCCACCTCCCTCCCATTTCCAACCCCCCCTTGTTTTTGTCCATGTGTCCTTTATACTTATTCCTGTAAACCCTTCCCCTTTTCCCCTGAAATCCCCTCCCCTCTCCCCTCTGGTCACTGTCAGCCTGTTCTCTATTTCAGTGTCTTTGGTTACATTTTGCTTTTTTGTTTTGTTTTGTTTTGTTTTGTTTTGTTGATGAGGTTCCTGTTAAAGGTGAGATCATATGGTATTTGTGTTTCACTGCCTGGCTTATTTCGCTTAGCATAATGCTCTCTAGTTCCATCCATGCTGTTGCAAAGAGTAGGAGCTCCTTCTTTCTTTCTGATGCATAGAATTCCATTCTGTAAATGTACCATAGTTTTTGATCCATTAATTTACTGATGGGAACCTAGGTTGCTTAAAACATGTACAATATTATACTTTTGGCTCAGTGGAAATGTATATAACAGACAGAGGAACAGTAGAGGTGTGTGTACATGGTAACTGAGCCTGAGCAATTAACCGAACAGTCACTCACTGTGTTAGTAAACATTGAAGAATATGCTGGAACTATAACCAGTCTCTGGAACTAATAGTAAAGATTGTCTTGATACTAGTTGGGAGAGTCAAGAAAGTATTAAAAAAAAAAAGTGCTGGCAGAAAGACACCTGAAGGAGTAAGTCCAGCTATGTCAGGGGATGCTTTATTGGGACTTAAACATCCATAGATGTTTGTCTGTCTAACAAAGAGAGTACAGTTTTACCTGTGTAGTTGGTTCTCAGAGAGTTACATGTTTATTAAAAGTACTTGTGCCATGTGCTTGTTTTTGTTGGTATCTTAATCAGTCAGCATCACCCTGATGAAAACTACCCACACAACGTATCCTTTAATTAATTGTAGGTTTATTTAGATACTACTCTGAATTTAAACATATAAATAATTGGTCTAGTCAACTTGATTGAGAAATATTTGATTTAGAAAAATGAGATATATATGTCTGTCATTGTTATTATTCATTAAAAATGTTCAAGGTTAACATAATTAAATGGTAGTGTAGGAGGAACTATAAAAATCTACCAATGCTATAATATATGCAAAATTCAGCATAGTTTATAATTTAAATTATTATAAAGTTTTGTTTTTTAAGCTGGATTAAGGATTAGTACATGAATTTTGTAATAATATTTTTCATGCCATTTAAAATATCTGAAATATTTTCTAATAATTGAAAAATCCCAATTGCATATTCTTCCTATTCCTTTTAACTTATTTAATTTTTCAGATATTTTAGAAGTTAAAAGAAAAGCATGAACATAGTAAACCACCTTTAAAAATTGTTCTAATCCTTCATTTTTTGCTTTAATTCATTTGTTTCCTTATGTTTCTAACTACTTCTGAACCCATTTGATCAATTCTGATGTAAACATATTACTATTATTTTGTTGTTGTTAACTATCAAGAATATTACTTTGATATAGTAAAATTAAAATACACATGTAGAATTATACTGATAACATA
Source organism: Phyllostomus hastatus (assembly GCF_019186645.2). Classification (NCBI taxonomy): domain Eukaryota; kingdom Metazoa; phylum Chordata; class Mammalia; order Chiroptera; family Phyllostomidae; genus Phyllostomus; species Phyllostomus hastatus. The sequence goes on along the minus strand of NW_025333583.1, from coordinate 14,348,947 downwards.
GACAAAAATGTATATTTGTACTTTTACAGGAATTTCTGGAGGAAAGTACTGATTTGAGGTTTAAGGGCCTAAATTTTCTAAATAACTGCAATAACTTTTACTTTGCCATCATAAACCAAACAGTGAAGTCACTAGTTCCCAAAGAGTGGTTAGTTTCTATTTTCATTTCATTGTTTTTATCATTCCTCTGCTCTCATCAGCTTGGAAGCCACATAATAGGTTATGTTTTCTGATGACAGAGAGATTATTACTTCAGTTAAATCTGTCCTGTGGGTTAAGATAAATGGGTCATGTTTAGAATATTTATGAAAAAAAATGTTCAGATAGTGATATTTTAAGTGAGTTTTCCTGTATACAATTGTGATTTACAATGTCTTGTTATTAATATGGGAAAAGGCCTCTTATTTCTATCTAACCATGTTTGTGTCTTAGGTGCAGCCAGACTTCTGTGTTTACATATTCCATACCCTCAAAGTATGCACTTCTCTAAGTTCACAGCTTTTGGGGGGGCAGAGGGGCAGAAGGATCCAATCTTGTCATAGAACCACAAGATAAGTCAGATTTCAGGCCATTTCTCTGAGTTTATCTTAGTGCAAAACATGCATATTTGCATAATGACCTTTGTAAAACCAAACAAAGAAGGTGACATGAGGGTCATTTCCTAAACTCAGCTAATGAACTGATTATCCCCCAAAGCCTGGTAGTCTGAATAACAATGAAGAGTGGAAAGTTCACTTCGAATCCTGAGGGACAAAGTAAATTCCTGAAATAGATTTTTAATAAACTAATTGTTTATTGCAATTAGTATTTTAATTGTTTAAACTGCACCTCACAACATGAAGAGATCAAATTGCCATGAAGAGGTATTGCCAAGGCTTCAAATATAGTCTAATTTTAAATTATTTCTTTGTACCTGAACTATTGCTCTTTAAAGAGTCCTTTTTATTGGGAGAAGGGAGGGAGTGACAAAAATTTTCTTGAACATTGCTAGTAAAGAAAATTTATAGACTTTTTTTTCACTCAAGCTTTATTTGTTCTCTAGGGCAAATTGGTGCGTAAACAGATTAAAAGATATTTTTATTATTATTCTTTCCCTGTATGTATAATTTCTACACAAGCATATGACATAATGTTAATATTTCTAGGTACACATTATAGCTGGTTGCCACGGAAATGATTTTGACAAGATTCCAGTAGATAAATCTGCCCTTATCAGAGCAAATTCAAAAAGAAGATAAATGATTTAGACATGGGAGTTTTAGATTCAGTCGACACACTAAAGTTTTAAACTCATCTAATCTTCCATGTCTAAGGTTTAAGGGTCATGTCTGAACCAGAGATATTAATTTGTGATAAAGAAGACATAATTTTACATACTTGTCAACTTGATACTGATGTTAACTGATTGACTAATGTCGATGATGTTAACATTAACTGCTTATTTTCCATTATGTTCCCGACAACTTTTTTTACCTCAATTAGCTGTATTAACAGCTGTAATAGCTGTTTCATTTAAATACTGGCCAGTGTGGCCTAGTTGAAACTCTTTGATGAGTGTTTCTTGTAACTGATGTTTGTGTTCCCTAATCTCATTGTATGAAAGAAAGAAATAAAAAATGAAAGCATTTATAATTTCTGAGTATTACATTTGTGTGGTAAAAAGGAGAGAGTATGAAGGAAAGGACCATAGTCTTGCTGCTTTGATAAAATAGATTAACCTTTCTTTTTAAAACTCCACTATTACATAGCCCCACATTTTCTGGGATTTCCTCTTTGACAGCTGTCTGTGGTGTCTGGGCCTATGGCCTCTCAAACTGTGCCCAACGTTCAATAAAATCCTTTCCACTGCCCTCGTCTTTTTTCTCAGTCTGCATACTCTCTGAGCCTTCTCATCTCCTGCTGTTACCTCTACTGGTTGCATGTAGGCATATATCACAACCCTCCCTTTCAAGTTTTAAATCAATAATTTAAACTATTAGCTACTTCCAACTGGTTCTTTCATTGATATCCTATACTCAACCTGGTACATTATCTTTTTTTTAAAGCCTTTTCTCCTCTTGTTCTCTTTCATGCTAATGGACTCAACACTGAACTACTAAATTGGATAGAAAATAGATTCTTTTCTTTATCTACTCCTTCTTCTAGGACCCAGTAAGTCACTAAGTACTGTCTACTCAACCCAAAAAATATTTCCTGGATCCATATTCTGTTCTGTATTCCATAACCCAATAAATTAATTTTTTTCTTTAATTACATTTATTTGGTTGACATTGGTTAATAAAACTATACAGGTTTCAAGTGTAAAATTCTTTGATACATCATCTGTATATTGCATTGTGTGTTTACCATCCAAAGTCAAATCTCCTTCTGTCACCATATTTTGACCCCTTTTACCCTTTGCTGTCTTCCCCACCACCCTCCCTCTGGGAACCACCATACTGTTGTCTGCATCTGTGAATTTCTGTTTGTTTTTCTTGTTTGTTTGTTTGTTGCTTTCGGTTTTATATCCCACATATGAGTGAAAACATATGGTTCTTGACTTTTTCTGTCTGACTTACATCGCTTAGAATGATATTCTCAAGATGCAGCCATGTTGTTGCAAATGGCAGTATTTCACCTTTTCTTATGGCTGAATATATATGTATATATGTATATATGTATTCCATTGTGCATATGTATCACATCTCCTGTCTTAGCTACCATAATAATGCTGTAATAGGGTGCAAATATCTTTATGAATAAATGTTTTTAAGTTTTTCTGGTAGATACCAGAAGAGAGGTTGCTGGGTCATATGGAAACTCTAGTTTGAATTTTTTGATGAACATCCATACTGTTTTCCATTTATTTTAAGGGCATTCTAATCCATCTATTTTTTAATCCATTCTTAATTCTGCAGTCAGAATTATGTTTATTTGGGATTGCTCATATTGCTTTTGTCTACTTAAATACCGTGATAATTCCCATTGAATCCATAATTCATTGGGAAACTATCAACTATTTAGTATGCTCAAACTATCTCGCTTTACATTTTCAAACTCATTTCCTCTGACTTTCCCCACTAATCCTATGCCAGTCACACTCGACAATACAACTTTGACAAAAAAAACTTTCTTTCCCAAAATGCACCCTGTGGACAGAACTGGTTTTGTGCATTTTCTCTTTTGTTTTTGTTTTTGCTCAGTGCCACCACTGTCTTTTGGATAGTATTTTTAGTAAAGTACACAATTTAGTATCATGTAAAATTAGGATTATTTGTTTCTAGTTTATCATAGCACATCTGTTGGTCTAATTTATCTTTAAGATACTAAGCTTTACAATTTGTTGAAGCTGTTTTATGGTGTGGTATGTGACAGTTTTCAATATATTCCACATGTGTTTGTGAAGATATTAATTTCCTAATTGTTGGCTGCAGGATACCACATATGTCCTTTAGATTAATGTTGTTGTGTTGCCCAAATCATTTATATCATTGTAAGTTTATGTCTGCCTCATTTATCAGTTACTGAGAGAAATATAGTAAAATCTTCCATTATGATGGTCAATTTCTATTATATATATATATATACACACACATACATAAATTTGAGATTATGCTATTAGATGCACATGTGTTTAAAATTATATAGAATTTTGGTCTAGCCCCTTATCTTATTTTCTATTCCTAGATGTATTTTTGCTTTAAGTCTCTTTTGTTTGAAATTATTATAGGAACTTATTTATTTTAAATGTATTTGCTTGGCATACTTTTTCTATCCATTTATTTCCCATTTTTCTCTGCCTTATGCTTGTTATTTTTCTCTTAGAAACAGCAAATGGAAGGAATTTAAAGAAACAGGCTAATTTTGTAAGGTTTTTTTTTTTAACTTGTGGGTTACAGCAACGATTGGTAAAATATGACCTTCAGACCAAATAAGGCAGTCTCTCTGTTTTGGAAAATAAAGGTATATTGGAACTGAGCCACACCTGCTCATTTATATTATCATATATTGCTGATTTTGTGCCACCCAATGACATAGTTGGATAATCATGACAGAGACCATATGGCCAGCAAAGCCTGAAATATTTGCTATCTGTCCCTTTACAGAAAATATTTGCTGACTTATGGATGAGTAAATTGATATTCATAATAATTGCTTGTATATTTGAATTTTGTGTTTTTTATTTGATTGCACTTATATTTTTATGTTCTCTTTTGCATTTAAAATATTATGCTTTCTCTGTTCTGATAAATTGGAATTTATAAACTCTCTTTGGGTTTTTTTTTGTCATGCTTACTATTGGTCACACAACACACAAATCAGTATAAATCAATAGCTAAATCTTCCTTCAGATCAGTAAAATAATGTGAAAGTATTATAATGTTATTACCTCCATATCTTATATGCCATTTGTTTCAAAATTTTAGTCCAATTTCTATGTTTAAAAAAGATAGGCATTAATGACATGTTTATGTTTATTCTGTTCATTTACATTTACATTTTGTCTACTAATCTTTTGTTATCCACCCTTCTCTTATTTCATACCTTCATTCTGAATTTATTTTATTTCTTTTTAATGTATACCCTTTATCAGTTTTTTTTACTCTTGATAAGTTCCTGTAATATTTTTAATACATTATTTCCTCATTTTTGAATACTTAGTGCAGTATATATTTAGAAGAGAATGCTGCTTTAGTTTGATAATTATTTTATCTTATGCTTAGAAAGTATCTTTCCATGATCCTTTGGTTTTCATCAGTGCCCTTTAGAAAATTGCTACTTGATAATGATGTTCCTTTTTTGTAGGTATATTTCTCTTTTCTATGGCTGAATTTAAGATTATATCTTTGTTTTTTATGTTTTGTAATTCCACTGAAATATGTATGTGGGAACATTTTTAAATTTATGTTTCTATGTTTCATAAATCTAAATATTAATGTCATTTCTCTCTTCTTAAAAGATTTCCAACAGTAAATCTTCAAACACCATCTCGCTCCCATTCTCCTGACTCTCTCCTTCAGGAACTTCAGTTACATATATGTGCAAATATAGTTACATGTATGTGCAACTATAGTACACTTATAGTTTTGTTTGGTCTTTTTAAATAGCCTACTCTTTTAAATGGTTTTGGATATCTTTGCTAACTTAATTGTATTTCTCTAGACTTATCAGGCTCCATCTACCTGCCAATGTGTAATCCCCCCAGAGAATTACTTTCATTAATTCCTTGAGTATTCTCCTAAAGGTCCTTCATAGAAACTATTTTTGTAGAAGAGAAAATTTATACTAAGCATTTGTTCTCTCTTGTTTTGTCACTTAAAGATCTGTAGGCATTATAAAAATGTGGGGATTGTCATAATTTTAAATCTTTTGATGAACACATGAATTGCTTTCAGTTTTTTGTTATTATGAGTCTCAAAATGAATTTTATATATAAACCATTTTATATGTGTAAAAGCAATAGTAAGATAATTCTTAGAAGTGAGGTTTCATTTGCAAGAATGTATACATTTTTTATTTCAATGGATATTTCCAAATTCCCTTGCAAATGTATCAATTTATACTGACTAACAATGTAATTTAACACAAATTAGTGGCTTTAGGTTAGTAGAAGTGGTCATGGTGTGCTTTTGTAATTCTTGTTGCTTCATATTTTAATTTGTTTGATTTCTGGGAGAAAAATAGAAGTATTGAACTATAGTTTTTCCAAATTTAGGCTATAGTTCCTTTTATACAATTTTAACTTTGAAACCAACATTACAAAAAATAAAACTTTAGTGAGGTAATTTAGAAAACAGAATTAATTTCAGAGAAACACGGGAGAGTGGCAGAGTCCAGAGTGCTAAGGTCATGGGTCTCTGGAGATGCTGATAAAATGTGCTGACACTTTATTTTTCCAGTGAGGAAAGGTGATGAGCCAGCCAGTCCCAAACATTATTCACTGCAAGGACAGTTCAAACAGGGAACTTAAGAATCATAAACCTATGCAGGAATTCACAGACTTTCTTAAGCAAGCTTGAAAGAGCAGAAACTTCTGTGAGGATGCAAAAAACAACTTCAATCATGATTTCAGGTTGGACATAGACCTTGGTGGGTCAAATGTTTCACCTTAAAAAGATTAATTAGTCACAGCAGCATTAATCTACTTAAACATGTGATATATACCATCTTTGATTTGTCCCTTATTGATTTGAGAGTGATTTTACAAATGGGACCAAGTGGCCAACATCTTCTCCCATACTATGAAAATGCACTAACTGTAAAAATTACTCATAGGAATGCTTTTCCCTTACTCAGGTAGAAAGAAGACCATCATATAGGGCCATAAGTTTGAGTCACTGATTTCTTCCTTCTCATTATGAACTTTGGCTCTTTTCCTGTTTCTAAAATGTACCCACACTTTAAACAAAGAAAAGTTACTGGAATGATTGACCAAAGGCTTAATTTTGTTCAGAAAATGAGAACTCATCAAGTATACATACATGATGCTCATTAACATCCAGTGCTATTTGTATTAGAATAAAAGCTATTTGCTTTGTATTATAATTAAAATATGATTACTAATGAATGGTCAGAAAGGTTTATAATATTACTTTACTTACTGGAACTCACAACACCAAAGTGTTCATTTTCATGTCTGTAAAATTGAATGCAATTATTTATAAATGATTATGTTTTTTTCAGGTATCTCCTCCCAGACAACACAGTATTAAAGTCAGTGTGCGGTCGATAATAATGGCATACGAAAAGCTCTAAAACTATGGACATGACTAAGTAGCTTTTATGTCTATAAATCTGAAACTACTTAGACGGCTCTAAAATTTATGAGTACTTTAGGTATTATATATTTTTATTAAATGTGACCTTTAAAACTAAAGTTTTTATTCATGTTATGGGTGTTTTTTTTTTACACAGCTTATCTGACTCACACCAACTTTCCATGTAAACACCGATTGCCAGAGGACAGCTCATTTGATAATTGTATGTCCTGAAAACAATCAATTCAAGCCTAGTTTTAAGACCAACTTGAATTGATTACTAACCACTAACTATACTACTTCCATGGAAGGAGGGAAAGAAAAGATGCAGTAAGGTCATTTCCTATATATTCCTTGATGATTGTCTATTTTAGTAGATTTTTCCAAATCCCATTTGGGTAAATATTGTTGAAATGCCTTCTTCTTCAAAGAAAATAGGAAACAAAGTAGAATTATCTTGGTGAATTTAAAAGTTGAAATTTATTAAATAAGCAAAGTAATTTTTTGAAGAGATAAACTTTGTTTTTTTTTCATTGTGGTATGTTTTGGCTAGTTCCTAGAGATTCTTCATGGTATATTTCATCTATTATCTTTGAAGACACATCATTTCCCCAACTAGATTATGCTTAGATGTAATGTCAGTTTTTGATCTACTGTCTAGCAGAGGACAGGATCCTGAGGGGGATCATTTTGCCTAGAAAAGTGGAGCTTTCTACATTATCTCCAAGCAAGAAGGAGGAAACACAAGCTTTTTACCAGGAACAGAAAAATACTTCTGCAGGTCTATGGGATCAGGGGAACCTGGGAATTCAAAAATTTTGGGTGTATTAAGCCAAATGCCCATTTATGTCTGGGGGTCTCACTCTTTCACAATCAGGGTGTTTCTTCAAGATGTAACCTTTGTAAAGCAGACTGGCTGGGGCAGAGTATTCTTCTCTGCACCTCTGTTATTCTCTGTCATTCCTAAGCCTGATTCCAGGCCTTTTCTGCATTCTGAATGCCATATATGATAGCCTATATAATATACATTTAGCCTTTCTCTGCTTTGTATTTATCCTTAAAATGATAATTAATTTACCTCAGCCTGCCATTTAATCTGGTGCATCTATTGTTCAGAGTGAGTGGCATCTAATTTCATAATTCTTATAATTATGACTTCCCCTAGATCTCACTAACGCCTAAGATGTACCTTGCCTTCCACTGCTGTGTTATACCAGTTACCCACAGTAAGTGATGTACGAGCTGCACTGTTAACTGGTACCAGGGGCTACCTGTGCCCCACTGACCACCAGTGATGTTGACCTTGCTGGCAGCCAGCCAGCCAGTGATTCTGTGTCCTAGGATTACCCTTTGGAACAACTGTCATGATTTTTTTTCCAGTGAACCAGAGTCTAAGATGGAGATTTTCATAAAGTGGTTTATTGAAGAATGCTTTTAGGAATAACATGTGTAAGCAAGTGAGGGAAGCAGGATTGGACAAGGGAATACATCGAACTGTTAAGTAGTGTCAACAAAGAACCCAGCTGATCAGGTGGGAGCTCTGAAGCTGAGCTATTGCTCTCAAGTTCTGTCTGTTTCACATGTACACATGTGTGTGCACACACACAGACTCAGATAGATTTATATTCTTAATCCAGCACTTTAGGCTGCTTGGCCACGTTACTGCCACAATTTGTTTTTAAGCTTACTCTTTTGTATAGAGAAAAGACATGGGATTCAGAATCAAACTGGTCTGTGATTAGATATCTGCCTTTGTGCAAGTCTACTTTTATCATATGAAATTAAAGTGATGGTGTGTCTCCTATAGGGTAATTATCAGAAATCGGTGAGATAATGTAAAACATTTGCCTAGAATGCAACCTAGTACATACTATTTGGTTTTTAAAATAGTAGTTTTTTTTTACCATTTCCTCATCTTGCTTCTATTTCTCATGTCTGGAGGTTATTACATTTTTAAAAGTTATTTCTATGCTACTTTTAAGTAAGAGTTCAGTATCGGCATCTGTCAAATTATATTGTATTAGCAATGTTAGCAGCAATTTGAATTGGGTTTTCTGAAGAATACCAGTCAATATCTAAATCTGGGAAGTGCATAATTATAACAGCACTTACATATCATTTAATAATAAAGAGTTATGCACTTCAAGTGAATAATAAAGAGGAAAATGATCTGAAAATTACCACACAGCATGACTATAGTTTTATGTCCAGCAAATATTCCTCACTTATTCTGATTTCTGAAGATATTTTCCTATGGCAAATCTAAATTGTACAATTTGAGGGATTTCTTTCACAGCCTCCTTCTTCTCCTCACTCCTTCTACAACAGCAGACATGTAATCTAGGCACAGCCTTTAAATACGTCTTTCTCACATGATTGGTTGAAGGATGGTCCCACTGCAGGGCCAAATAGGACTTTCCCAAGATTTATGATGCTAAAAGAGAAAATGTCTCTCATACTTTGGCTCACAAAGCAAAAAAATATAAACTTGGGGTGTCAGCTACCATCTTTTCTGCCATGTAGAAAAAGTCTTCCTGAAAAGGAGTCTCACACAAAGGGGAAAGTATGCATTCTGGAGATGGGTAAAGACCAAGGAAACAACAGTCAAAACACTGGAGCCAGGTGGGTTGTAACAGAGATCCATCTCTGGACTTTTCAGTACCCATAAGCTAAACCCCTCTTCTTTTTAAAATCATTTATAAGTTAGGTTTCTATTACTCTCTACCAAAAATGCCACAATGCAACACGTATAAAATAATTATTTGAATATTTTTGAACATTGGCTATATTAAAAATAATTTTTGATTATAAATATTCTGTGTATATTCTCATTGCCTAGAATTATGACTAGCATAGCACAGGCATGCACTCAGCATTAGTGAAGTGAACTATGTTATTCACTGGCATAACATTGGACTTTAAAATTATAATACAATACGTTAATGGAAGAAAAAGCTGTGTTGTACATGTATGTATGTACATACATGTGTGTACATATATTTATTGGAGGCAGAAGTACAGTGAGGTATAAGCATTATTCTTCTTTAAGTTCCCTACTACTTCTACTTCCTTGGGCAATTTATAGTTTAAAGAAAAGAAAATGTCTAGAATATAATAATTTTGTTCTATTTTTGGTTCTACCAATGTTTTTTGACATAAATAGTATTATGGATCCTCAGTCCATGCTTTAACAAGAACAGTTGTATCTGATATCCTTGCCTAAACTATGTAATTGAGGTTAATTTAAAATGATTACTATACTTTGATGTGTCAATTTTTAACACAGAAATGTTGAAAGAAGTCTTAAAAATTAGAAGTCATATGGTACTTGGCAGGATGATGCAAATTGCCTTGGGAAACAAATGAGAAGCTTGTTAGCTAGCATCTCCAAAGACGTCATCGAGGCCCTAGAGGAACGGAAATAGAAGTTATTCTGTGTAATGTCTTAAGAGCCAGAAGGATTAATTTTCTTTTGACAAGTAGTATGCTTTATATGTGCAAAATGGAGATTTTATTCATTTACAGATATTTTGTTGGCCAATTGATATAATTACATATTATAAACAGAAATTATTTCAGAAAAACAATGCTTTTAAAGGCTAAATATTTTGAGAAACATTCAAACGTATGCCCCACTTGAAAAGCTGTATTTAATGTTCTCACTATGAAACAACATATGCTTTTCAATAGTTCATTTATTAGAAAGAGCAATTAATGACTCTCCAACTCATTCAGGAAAAATTTAGGAAAATGGACAGTAGTTTGATGGAGAGATCTTGCCACACACCAAACTGAAGTATAAAAGAATGGAATGAGATCTACAAGCTCTATAACTGGGACACCATGCACCACTGACAACATTTGCTCTCTCCTATCTTTCCTGTGTCGTTTTCCTGCTCCCCTTTATGATTTGGACTCCCAAAAGGACTTTAATTTTCCAATAATAAAGGTTTCTATGATAGCACCTCAAATCTTTAGATCCATCTTAGATTGTTTCATTATTTCTATTATGATCTAAGTAGAAACATCAATATTTTCTGAGCTTCAAATTCTCTTCTATTTTAGTAGAATCATGAAAGCTTTAGAATATGTTAGGGTAATCTACCTGGAGGTGATCCTATCCAAATGTAATTGTTACTTAGTAATAACTTAAAATTTAGTTATGTTACAATAGGAATTTGGGCCTGTTGTATTTTATTGAAAAGTGAGTAATGATATAATCATTTGTTAATAATGAAACTGGAGCTTAATTCTTATGCATATATCAAATATGCTAATAAGTTCATTGGTTTTATTTTACTCAACCTTAATGAGACCAGAAAAAGAAGTTCCATCAGAGAAATAATTGATATGATTAGGTTCTTTAAGAATTGTTAGTCCCAACAACTATGAAAGAAGATAGCCAAGAGTTAAGAAATAGATTTTGTTTTGATTTGGTTTGTTTTTCTGGTTACTCCTATTTATGAAATTACTTCTACTAATTAACTCATACTGACAACCCAATTTCCTGGAAAGAAAAGATAGTGTTCCCAAACTGGAAAATTTATTTTATATTTCACCTATGTTAGAGTCTAATATGTGATATTTGTGTTTTTCAGAAATCTAGAAAAACAACATAAGCTAATATTTTACACAAAAATATTGTCTTTCTCTACCCAAATGATTTATTTGAGTCAATTTCATATCAATAAATGATACATATTTCTCTTAGTAACATCCTGTTCTTTCAGGTTTTCAGTTGAGATCATCCACCAAAATATAGTGATGATATTTTGTATAGAAGCAATTGTTTCTAGTTGCTGGTTATATAAAAATCTCCTTTTTGAATGCCAGTAGCACTAATTAATTAATAACAGGACAACAATAAAAACTCTGCTGTGGTGCTCTGATGCAGACATGGGCTCACAGTGTCCATGGTGTTATGGATGAAATATGAGATACATTCACACGGACTACCGAGTCCTGGGGAGGAAAAGGGATGGCTTGGTTACCCTCTCAAGGGGAGGGTGCCTCGGAGAGGCCTGGCCACTCTCTCTAAGGGAGAGTGCCACAATCCTTGCCTTCACAGGTCTTTTATTGGCTCTTAATTTGCACAAGAATACAGGTAAAGTTCATTAATCATTGTCAGGCAGTAAGGATCAAACAATAGATAGCATACAAAGAACTACAAGGGCTACAATTCTGAGTCAGGGTCTGTCACCTAAAAGGCTACAAAACTTAAGGGACCAAACTCGTTTCCTGCCTGGACCTTTATCATTTAATTAAGAGCATTCTAAACAAAGCAGGTTTCACAGGATTTTACATATTCTTTCTCAGGCCTGATCACCCGGGGAACCTGCCCTTTCCAGCACAGGGCTGCACCACCCTCTGTCATTGTTTCAGAATTAAGTCAGGCAGAGGAGGCAAGATATCCAAGAAATTAGGAGACTTCTTGCAGACAGAATGAGGACTCAGGCTTTGTCAAAGCCAAGGGGTGAGGGTCCATCACCCTCTTTTGCTGTAGCCCCCCAAGTCCTTCCCTAGGGCCTCCATGTGATCATGCCTGTCTTAGGTCATTCCCCCCTTGGGGAATCTTACCCATTATTGGCTAACCAACTAAGCATTGGGGGCAGTTATGGATGAAGTAAAAGGAGCAGAAGCAGCACTCCTGCCAGGGAGATAAGCTTTTGTCTCCTTAGTGGCTTATGGTCCAAAGGTCACCCCCTCAGCTTTAGCCATGGGGGCGTTACAGCTTCTGAAACCAGGCAGGGCGGTTCTCAACATTACTCTGTTCCTGTATTATTTTGAGAATAACTCAATCTGCCTTTAGAAATAACATTGAATATATTTTAAGTAAACAAGCCTGCATTTGATTCCAGAGTTAGAGCAATGGGTTTTAATATGGAATGCTGCAGAACAACTCATTTAGAAAATTTCTGATTATTGTCTTCAGGTATGACTAATAGGAAATATATAATAATTTTGCAACCGGAATAATGCAGACCAAATTTTTAAGTATGTTTCCTCATAGAAGAATGGGTTTGAAAGATGTTAGCTGTGAAATATTACAGTAGACATAGTGAAGCAGCTTGAAAATGATACCTTGATTACTTGTTCAAGCCACTATTTTGTTTGTTGTATTTCCTAAGCATATATCTAGAGGTATGTAAGGATGATTTCAATTTCAAGTAATGTTATCCATATTAGCCACTAATGATTTTGGAAATTCATGTCTCTATTACAGTGTTTAGGTCTGTAAAAATCTTTCTCCACATCTCTGGGTGGCATGTCTGACCAACCCTATCATCCATGACCAATTGCAAGTTGCAGTGGATGCTCCACATTTGCTGTAAAAAGTCTATTTTATCAATGTGCACTTCCATTATTGTCTTATTCTTTGATTACTTTGATGTGCAATACCAGTAACCTAATTTACTCATTGGTTACAGTCTCAGCTTTAAAGTCTGGCTCTGTTTTTTGATTTCTCATTTCACAAGTTCTATACCATAAAGTATTTGATAAGCATGCTGTTGTTTGGAATGACTTCAATTCCTATTCACTGATCTTGCACGTAGCTCTTACCCAGATCTGTACACAAACTTATTCTGAGCATTTGCAATTGAAAAGTCAACATTAGAAAGAATTTTAATTGCTTGTATATGTCATAAAAGCATGAAAACTACACAAGGTCATAGCCTGAAGTAAAATTGTAATTATCCTTGAAAATTCATGCATATTTGCTTTGATATGAAGAAACAATAAGACCTGAGGTGACCCATCTGGAATGTAGGTTCAACTGTTTTAAAAAATATAGAAATACAATAAAAGAACAACACTCTGGACCAGGACTGAAACAAATACTCATTGCCGACACTACATCAAAAAACAAAGCAGACAAAATTGGTACTTAATTCTTGAACCATACTCTAGTTTTATACATGTACTTTATAAATATACTTTTGGCACATTTATATTTTATGATTTTTAATAATTTATGTATAATAATCATTACGTAGTGTAAGCTTAGTTTTTTCAACTAAATTTTAGTTTTGCTTCAAAAGTCACTGGTAGAGTAAATATTTTGCATTTTTCCACAGTGTCTTTTCCTTGGTTTCCTTGGTTATACTTTGTGTTACTGCACAAAGTATAACAATTATTGCTGCCAAGGCATACTCAACTTTGAAATAGAAAGCTTAACAAAGAATAACTTGTGATAACTGCACTCTACCTACTTAAAGCCATAGGCTTGTGAGTCATGATGCGTATTACATTTGTATAAAAACTAGCAGAAAATTCAGAATAAAATATATTCCATCAAGAAAATCTTTCAGCACAAGAAGGCTGTATCTAGATCTGTATGTACCTCGCATCGTGTATTTTAGTCTCCCAGTTGTATTATTTTTCTCCTTCTGGTTTGTTCTTCTTCTTGTGAAGGAAAAAAAATGCACCAGAAATAATACATTAAATTGACTCTAAGTCTCTAAAAAAGTCACTGGTTATCAAGGTCTTATTTTGGAGTTATAAAGAAGAGGGTCTGGAACAGAAACTTATAACCAACATTTGCCTCAGTTAATGCATTTTCTCATTGAGAAATACAAGTTAAATCTATCTCTTAAATAAAGATAATTTAATATGATGGAATAAGCTGAGAGCATGTGCAAGCTTCAAAGGAGACTTAAATTCTTAATGTTCCCATTTCTGGAGAAGAGTACATCAGTAAAGCCTTTCTTGGATAAATCGATAATCTATAATGAAGGTATAACACATTTCCAGAAATAATATTTCAGTGGTACTCTCCTGTTACTGCTTGGCTGGCAGCTATTTTGATTGACAGAACTTCTGTCATATAGGCAGTTAATACTTTTGGATATCATCCCTGTAAGCCAAAAAGTTTTCTTCTTGGTGCATGCTCTAATTCTCTCTCTCAGTGTAAATAAATATGAATATGAATATAAAGTATGAATATGCACATATTTATATATATTTATAATATCAGAAATTACAATTAAGGACACTTTACCAACATCTGTAGGCATAAGAAGAGAAGATTTTGATGTGAGCGATTATATTGCATAAGTTTTATTGGAGACTGAACATTAAGTTACCAGTTGCTGCTTCTAAATGGAGCCTGGCTGGCTCACTGCTTTAGGTAAGGTGCTACTGGTGGTGTTTCCACCATCTAGTACCCAGCTTTTAGGTATGCAGCCTGAGAACTCTGTGGTATTAGCCCTTCCAGACATGATTATGCTCTAAGAAAGTGATTCACAGTGACTAATCTCACAAAGAAGAAGACACACAAAGCAGAATGGCAATTTATACATTCACAATGACAGAGATATCTGGCAGGATAAACAGCACCTGTCATTTTACTGGATTCACCTTGCTGACTGTAAATCATCTTTGGGTAAACAAATTATATTTCAGAAGGCTGATCTGTGTGCCTTGGGCTAAAACAAAAAGTCATATATTTTAGGAATATTTAAATACATGACTCATAATGTGGTAATTTTTTTCTGCTTGAAAGATATTTTTCCCTGAATAATGATGATTGTCCTTAAAATCTGTCACCCTTTCCCTTTCCTAAACTATAGAAATATGTATATATTCTCTCATTTGATATTTTAAATGAAAATAATTGAAAACCATGGAGACTATTCTTTCTTTTTCTCCCTTTCTCCCCCCTCCCTCCCTCCCTCCCTCCCTCCCTCCCTCCCTCCCTCCCTTCTTTCCTCCCTCCCTTCCTTCCTTCCTTCCTTCCTTCCTTCCTTCCTTCCTTCCTTCCTTCCTTTCACTGCTTAAGGTTACTTTGAATAGGTTTTGATATATTTGAAAATATCCAGAGGTTTTTTTGATGTACACATGATCACAGAAAAAACCTTTGCCAACTTGACTGTGCTTGAGAGCAATTTGTACGTCCATTCAAGATCCATTCAGCAAACTCTCACTACCTGACACTCAAGGCAATGGCAGAGACAAAAATATACCCAGTCCTGGCTTTCAAAATGACAACACTTCAGATGATTTTGGAACAAAAACAATATGTTTGTATAAAATTATGTTTTGTCCAATAATGAAAGTCAATGCCAAGAAAATATGCCTGTGCATTCTTTTTTAACTATTTTAAGTACCAAGGGTGTAGGTGAAACTAATTTACATGCCAAATTAGGAAACTTTGGGCTACCAATGAAGACCATCTAGAATCTTGTCTACATGCAGGCTATTCCAAGTGAAACACTGCTCAATTATCTGGCTGTGTATATGAGAGTTACAACTTCTGAATGAAGAGGGAGATAAAGGACAGCCCAGTGTAGGGGACCAGTTTGTTTCAGTCTGGCAAATGTGACTCAGCTCTGTATGGGAAACCTACAGAAGTGAGGTGGTGGGCAGGAGCCAGACCTTCAAACCAAGTTTTCACATGGGAATTAGACCTACAAAATGCATACAGACTGTTAAGGCTTGCTCTTGCTGAAACTCCATCACCCTGGTCTGAAATAATAAATGTGTATTGTCTATCTTCAAGGTAATTTCCAAAGCCTGTGTGAATTTTCCCAAGGACAGAGCTAATCAGCTTGCCACCTTTTGCTTCTGCATTATGCTATTTTCATTTCCTTGATTGTACCTAAAATGTAGACAATAATATTCTATGTAATAGATAATAAATCCTTCTTTGAGGTAAGACCCGAGAAAAACAATAAAAGCCTAGGCAAGGGTCAGGGCTCTCTCCTCTTGAGAGAGTGGCCATGCCGTCCCCCTTTTCTCTTCAGGATTGCTGTTGCCTGTGCATTTATCCCCATCTTCAGTCACAACAGGTGGACTCTGCTGGCCGGAGTCCACCACACCCCAGCCTCTAAATGATCACCAGGGTGAAAGAGAATCTGAACAAGGACAATGGTTCAAGGTCATCACAGAAATGTGGCATAGTAAGTAGAACATTCCAAGTTCCTAGACAGAGATTGTTCTATTCAAGATTTAGATTTTCTTTGAGAGCTTCCAAGGAACTGAAGTAGTTAATATAAAGAGGACCCTGTATGGCCACCATAGTTAAGTGCTAAAGGGCAGAGAGAAGCAGTAAATAGAGTTGGAATTCTAACCAAGACTAGACTGGCTCTTAATTATCATATTTATACCACTTTAAGAAAAAATACCTTGGACCAAGGGATGACGGGAGTGAAAGAAATGTGGCTGAAGAAAAGAGAAACCTGTAGGCCTGTGTCAGTGACAACTAGGTGGACAGGGACCGAGATATTAGGTTCCATTATGGATGTCTTCGGCGCCAAGAAAGTTCCCCTTTTACCAATAACTTAATGCTACTGTGAAAAAATATCTTGTCCAGTGAGACCTATATGTTACTCTGCTGGGGATAATATTTTTATGAAACCCCAAGGTGATTGAAATGGGAAGATAATTCAATATAGAATAAAGCTACTTGTTCTCCATCTGAGTTTATGGACAAAGATTTATTTATTTTCTCTTTAAAGAGCAACAGCACATTTAATAAATTAGTAAAGTAAGTCACAGAATGTTTAAATGCTTTACCTATGGTCCCTTGCCCTGTTCATTGTCCTTCACTATGTTTATCCAACACGATGTGAGAGGGACTTTCAAAACTAATGCTTACAGAACCTTTACTTTTTCATACTTAAAATTTTAAATTTAGCATTTTAATTAAGTGATTAATTTTATTACATATATTTGTCATAGAGTATTTGGAAAATGCATAAAGATAAAAATTATCTCTAATTTTTCTACTTATATCTCAGCATTTAAAAAATCATATTGAATTTTCCAGTCTTTTATTATGCTTTTGTGTATATGCATGAATGTGATTTTATAACTTGTATGTGACCTTTTGAAATTTTTTTATCACCAATGCATTGTGACTATATTCCCAATACCTTAAATAGTTTTATATATATTTCATAGTATTGCACTGTATCAAAACTGTATTTAATAAAACTCATATTCCTGTATATTCAGATTACTGTCTATCTAGACTAATATAATAACCAAAACCTAAATGAACAGCTTTTAAAACATTCTTGATAGTTTCTTTAGAATAAAAAAACTTAGAAGTACAGTTATTAAATAAAGGATCTAAACATATGTAATATTCTTGATGTAAGTTGTCAAACTGCCTCCAAAAAAGCTGTTGAGTTTCCACTGAGTAGCTGTGTATGAATTTTAAAAACATATAAACAAACAAAATAGGTTCTATTTTTGCCTCATTGAAAACAAGTGTTAGATTTGCCATTAAATTTTTTCTCATAGCTCTGAAAAATCATAACATAGCTAGCAAATTTATTTGAGTAGGTACTATATGGTTCAGTCGGTAAGCCAAAACCTTGTTTTATTCTCTAAATTTTAAAACTGGGCTATGTTATCCTTGTAGAACAAAGGTGAGTTTTGTTTTGTTGTTGTTTTGCTCTTGTTTCTGGTTACTACATTTAAACTATATTTTCATCTGGCTAGCTGAAATGGCCTCATTTTAAAAATAAATGAGTATCACCTTTAGGGTTTCTGTGAGAAAATAAAGCAAAACAATGTAAGTTCTCAGTATTATACCAAAGAAAATATATGTAATAGTTTATTTATGGTCTATTTTGCTTCTCAAAACATCTTGATATAAAGGATCCTAACTGGAAGAACTAGGGAATAGTCATAGACCTGCAAGTTTAATATAGCGTTTATCTTTGCATTAGAGATAAGGACTGAATTTCCAAACACCCAACTCTAATGGTGTTAGGTAGTTCCAGTCTGGCTTCTCTATCTTTATGATTTCAAGATGTTCTTTCTGTGGAATTTAGGGTCTTTATCAGGAAAGGATATGCAGCAATTGCTAATTATTTCTGGCCCTGACAATAGCGGGTCTGTTTTCTTGAACAAGATTAGAGATATGTGTGTGACTGAAGGAGAGGTGTGATTTCCCTGTAAGAAGCTGACTTTTAAAAAGGAAAGTACAAAACATATTCAGGTCCTTCCTAAAATGAGTGAATGTAACACGTATACACTTCTAGACAGTCTTTCAAAA
Source organism: Phyllostomus hastatus (assembly GCF_019186645.2). NCBI lineage: Eukaryota > Metazoa > Chordata > Mammalia > Chiroptera > Phyllostomidae > Phyllostomus > Phyllostomus hastatus. The sequence goes on along the minus strand of NW_025333583.1, from coordinate 14,330,203 downwards.
TCAACTTATGTTTTTGTTCTCAAAATTTCAGGGGAACTTGTTTTAAATTTCCACACATAATTTGCAAATGTTCTACATCTTAGTGGGTGGTATGTTTATTCAGAACTCTGGCTTTTGTGTTTATTTATTGATAGTTGGTTTTTATTGCCTTGTTTTCTGTTCAACTTTTTGTACTAAAACTATTCAGTTAGTTTTCAACAATCTAAATTTAAACACTAGCAAATAAATCCATAAACTATAATAATAGTCTTGATTTTTCACTATTTTAGCTGTTAGTGTAATTTAAACACCATGAATACTATGGCTTAAGAGAAATACTTATTTTCCTTAATCATAAGTAAAATAAGACTTACTCAAAATTGCTTTGAATACAAACTTAGTAAATTATAGAGATGAAATTAGTTTCCATGTCTATGTATTATAAAATCTGAAGTCTTTACTACAACTTATAATATCTAAAAGCATTATAAAATTGTTCCATGAACAATTAACATGTGAAAAGGTCTGTAAAGTCTCCAAATGACAATCACATGGAAAAAAAATTAACACTAAAACAAGAATGGCCAAGCAAATTAGCTTCACAGGCTTTCCCAATAGAGCTCTCATTTGCAAAAATTATTAGTGGACATCTAGATTTGAACCAGTGACCCTTTTAGTCACGATCAAATACTTTTCCCCTAGGCAATACCTGCCATTACTAAGCTTCAGTTTCTTCTTCTTTTTCAATTTTTAACTTTATGGTAATAATAATACCCTCAGCATGCTAGAAATAAATCAGCTAGTTAAAAATAAGTGGGAATTTATATCTACATTAACAATGTCATTACCCAGATTTTGCCTTCATTTAATAAAAATAAGTGGACAATAACTTTAAGATATATCATGGAATCATGTTAAAGCTTATTTATTTTTGAAATTTAAATTTTCCTAAATTAAAGTAAGCAAATGAAGACAAATTTATAAAAATAAAATAAAAATTTCCAGGCTCTTAAGAATGTTATAGTGTTGAATTTTATATTGTACCCCAAAGCTTAAAAAACTATCAATTATTGTGTGAAGCTATTTTATGTAGAAATATATGAACTCATATTTTATAATATTTTCTCTTTTACACATATATTAATCACTCAGATTATATAGTCAATATTTAACGTTACCTGCTCCTTACCTGCTCCCTATATAGCATTTCATCTTTTTATCCTTCTTTTCCTCTACCCACCCATAAGCAAATCTTATTTTTGTACATTTAAAGGTAAGTTAAAGACATCAGCAGACTTCCTACTAAACACTGTACATACATGTCATTATTATTAAGGTTTAATATTTGTCTATAATTCTTTTTGAGGTAAAATTTATATGCATGAACTGTACAAATCTTAAGTGTATTACTCAGTACATTCTGACAAATGTATAAACCTGTGCAACTGAGCCTCTATCAAAACACCAAGCATTACCATCATCCAAGAATTCATCTCACATTCTTTTTAGGAAATACCTTCCATTAATGTACACAACTCTTGTTCTATTCTTTTAACCACAAGTTAGTTTTTTTCTTTTATAACTTCATATAAATAAAATCACACAAGATATATACAAATAGAATTATGTAATATTTAATCAGTCATTTGTAAAATATCTCTTAGACAGCAAAGGAAATAATCAACAGAGTAAAAAGGCAACTTATGGAATGAAGGAAAACGTTTGGAATCTGCATATCTTACAAAGGGTTAATCTCCAAACATATAAAAGACTCATCCAATGCAATAACAAAAAACTAGTAACAAAAAACTACTAGTAAAAAGTAGTCTAAGGACCTGAATAGACATTTCTCCAAGGAAGACATAAAAATGATCAATAGATATATAAAAAATGCTCATTCACTAATTATCAAGGAAATACAAATCAAAATCAAAAGATATCAACTCACACCTGTCAGGATGACTATTACCAAGAAAACAAAATTTAGTATTGGTGAGGATGTGAAGAAATTGGAAACCTTGCATACCATTGATGGGAATGTAAAATGGTATAGTTGCTAAGGATAACAGTGTGGAGGTTCTTCAAACATTTGAAAATAGAACTACATATGATCCAGCAATCCTATTTCTGGGTATTTACCCAAAATAATTGAAATTAGGAGCTCAAGGAATTAGTAGTACTCCTACATTTCTCACAGCATTATTCATAATAGATAAGATATAGAAAACATAATGTCCATTGCCAGATGAATGCATAAAGATCATGTGGTATATACATACAATGCAATACTATTCAATCTTAGAAAAAAAAAGAAAATTCTACAATCTCCAATAACAAAGATGGGTCCTGAGGCCATTCTGCTAAATGGAATAAGCCAGCTACAAAAATATAAGTAGTAATGAGTCTACTTGTATTAGATTATCTAAAATAATCAAATTTGTAAAACCGAAGATTGCAATGGTTGTTACCAGCATATGGGGGAAGAGGGAAATAAAGAGTTGTTAATCAATAGGCATAAAGTTTTAGCAAAGTAAAACAATAAGCTCTAGAGATCTGCTGTACAACCCTGAACTGTAGTGAACATTGCACACTTAATGCAATGCATTGCACACTTAAAATTTATTAAGAGGATAGATCTCATGTTGTGTTCTTACCATAATAAAATAAAAAATGACTGTTATAAAAGTGTATGCCAATAATAATTATAATTCTGAGATAGATATAATTTACTGCAACCAACTCAAGAAGATATGAAGCTTAAATGTCTTAAAATCACTAAGAAATTAAATTGATGACTAAAAGTCTTCAAATTCATTCACATCTATTGCTCGTGGAAGTGTACAAAAAAAGGTCTTGAAAGTATCTTGCAAATAAAAGCACACACTTACCCTCTGAACTATTTAGAGGAAGGGACCATAAGCCAGGGAACATAGGCAGCCACAAGAAACTAAAAGGTCAAGGAAATGGATTTTTCTCCCAGATCTTTCAGAATAAATCATCCCTTCTGACACCTCAACTTTAGGTCAGAGAAACTAATTTTGTCTCTAGAAGTCTGGGAGAATAAATTTGTGTTTTCTATGCCATTAAATTTTGGTAATTTTTTATAGCAGCAATGTAAAACTAATATAGTCTCATAAAAACATATGTTGATAAAGATTTATGTTTTTATACTGAAGGAAGCAAAATGAATTGATATTACCACTGTATAAATATCTTTTAAGTTTAACCTGCATTTGCAATGTACGACCCAAGGATCCCAATCCTAAGTAGTCAAACATGTAAACAAGTAGATACGTACAAAATGCTTCAAAATATATTGTTTGACTGGTAAATAACTACAGACAAATAAAACAACTATGAAGAGGAACATAGATAATTGTTGGTGCATTCAAATAATCCAAAAATGCCTAGCATTAAAAATAACAACAGCTCCTCACACCAAATGGGCATGTCATAAAAATATGTTACATGAAAAAAGCATACGTTAAATAAATAGTGTCACTATTTTGTTAAAGATTTTATTTATTTATTTTTAGAGAGGGAAGGGAGGGAGAAAGAGAGAGAAACATCAATGTGCGGTTGCTGGGGGCCGTGGCCTGCAACCCAGGCATGTGCCCTGACTGGGAATTGAACCCGTGATGCTTTGGTTCACAGCCCGGGCTCAACCCACTGAGCTATGCCAGCCAGGGCTTGTCACTATTTTTATATATTTCAAAAGCAAGTAAACTTTTTTTTGAACTGTCAGGCAATTTTATTCCATTTTTTAAATTTCCTCCTTTCTCAGATTAATACGCCACATGATCTTGGCCTTCCTCAAATTTTACACAACTCCATCTTTCTCTTCTGATTGTGTCTCTCATGAAATTGATACAGCAGGTACAATAGGAAGAGACTACCTTACCTTCCTGCCTCTCAATCTGTCAGCCTCCCAGCATCTACACCCTCACAACCTGCTTTTGTTCCTCTTGCAATGGATGAACTTTCCCGATTATCCCTTCGCACCCACAGTACCCCATTCTCTCCGGCCTAATCAATCATTGTACTCCCATCTTTACTTGCTTTACTCCTGGTTATTTCCTGCCTCTCCTTTGTTATTTTTATCTCCTCCTCTGAACTGTTTCTCAAGAGCATATGAGTATGCTGTGAAATTTTCCTTTTTACAGACACCCTCCTGGGATGCCATGTGGTTCAATATGATGGTTCTCTAAGAAAAGTGAAAGGATATGAGCAGGCAGGAGCTCAGAGACTGCTTCAAATTTGACATTGTGATAGCTATTAAGGAGGGTAGAGAATTCACAGATGTGATGGCTTTATTGAGGTGGCAACTTGGCTCGGCTATAATCCCCAGTTACTCGATCAAACCCTAGTCTAGGTGTTTCTGTGGAAGCATTTTGGAGACACAAAGCCCATAGTCAGTTGACTTCAGTAAGGGAAATTACTTCAGGTAATTTGGGTGTACCTGACTGAATCTATTTGAAGGCCTTACAATCAGGGCTGAGGTTCCCTGGGAGAGGAAAAAAAATTCTGTGCGTTCTGTAAATTCCATAATGCTCATTATCTTTCCTTTCTGACTGCCTTTCCTGCATATTTGAACTTTTTAGCCAACCCCCCCATAATCATGTAGGCCAATTCCTTGTAATAAATCATATGTATATCCTATTAGTTCTACTTCTCTGGTGAAATCTTGACTGATACAACAGATGTTGCTTTATTATTCCTTTCTATTTACATATAGAATCATAATGACTATTTTTGGAGCATAGTAAAAGGTAGTCTTTAAGTGTGTTTCATTTTTATTTTATTTATTATTGTGTTTTTAAATAACATGATCATGCAAAAATGCATCACTGTTCAACATGAAAGGCTTAGTATTATTTTGTAATAATCATTGATAAAAAGGAGAAGGATTACATTCTCTAAATGAATTAAAATAATCTAATTCTGACAAAACATGTAAACTAATTACATTTTAGATCTATAAAGTATTATACAATATTCTTTGCAAACAAGCTCTCATTTTAAAAAGTACTCTTATTTTAAAGTATAAATATATATATATATATATATATATATATACTGGTATCTAGCCAATCTAAATTCACAGTCTATTTAAATAAAATATAGGGAGCAGACACAAATATCTTACCTGCAAACACACATACACACGGAGTAAAATTTAAAAGTGGATTTAGTTTCAGGTCATTGTTATCGTAGAACAGTCAGGCAGAGTGCTGGGGAGTCCTCATCTGCCTAACCAGGCCAGGATGGTGGCAGGGGGAGGTTCTTATAGAAAGCACCCAAAACACTAGCAAGATAATTGGATGAGTAGGAAACAAGCCCTTCCCCCTCTCCAGTACCAGACTGAGGGTGGGAACAGGGGAAGGCAGGCACATGTGCAAAAGAAGTCAAAATGGTGCAAGGGGAGGAGCAGGACTCAAGAGGTCTTACAGTCTAGCTTGGGGAAAGAAGGGATTGGTAGGGAGGTGGACCTGCCTGAAGCATGTGGCAGTTTGGGACGTTGACTGGTCATTTTGAGAAAACACCTGGTCTATCCCACCCACACCCAAGCAAATATAATCCCAGGGAGAAAAAGAAGCTCTCTCTTGCTTGTGACCTATACATGCATGGTGCAGTCACCTGCACTTCCATGGTCTCCAGGAAGGAGCCTCTCTTTCTCTCTTGCTTACCTGGTAATGCTCTCACCAGTGCGCATGCACTCTCTTGTCCAGAAGCACACAACTACATGGCCCCAGCAGCCACATGGCCCCAGCAGCCACATGGCCCATGGTTGTGCGGACTCCACATGCAGGCTCCAGGAGTGAGCTTCAAACTGACAGCTGCTGAGAACAAGCTAAGTTACCTGAATGAGGACTCAAACCCCTGTGGGATCCATAGGACTGCACTCTAAAATGATGCAGGAGCTCTGGACACTGTTTTTTATCTCAGCCTTGCTGAGGACAGTTGGACTTTTCTGTGGCAGAAAGAGGAGATGGTCTTTGAGATGGGAGTCTTCCCATCTCAAAAGTTAAGAAAAACAGAAGAAAAACTAGGTGGAGAAAGTGACTGTGCAGTGGGTGACCCCAGCATCCTTACTGACACTCACTGATTGTATGACCTTGGATAATTTATTTTTTTCCGAATTGGCCCCCCACTCAGCAAAATGGGTGTGCTAATAAGGATCTGTTTTATACAGGCAGTGCTATATACAGGTGTGCTAGTATACAGGCAGTGGTGGCTTGAGACGTTCTATATCAGAGGGGTTTTCATGACAACATAATGGACAAGTGGAGGAGAAGATGGAGGATTTTTGTAAAGCTCTAAAAACAAATACACTATTTTTATGTTACACCCTTTGTTTACTATTGTTTAAAAGGAAAAGTGCTGTTAGTGCTAATAGGATTGCAGTGATAAGTAGTGAGATGATACACATAAGGCAGTTAGCACACTCCTGCCAAATAATAAACATATTTTAAATTATAACAGTAATAATGAGTATTAACTATTATGTCCAGTATACTTTCCTCCTTCCTATTCTAATTCTATATTGAGGTTTTTTAATAATGTAATATTTGTAAGTAAGGTTCATAGCATAAAATAACTTTAAATTTAATTTTACTTAAATTTATTTTATGTGATATAACAAAATATATGACAACTTAATATTTCTAGTAGCAAATATTTTACTAATACTCTCATAAAAGGTTTTAACTTTTACCTTTCATGGTGGAAAGCCAAATATAAGTTCATTTTTAAGCAAAATATCTGAGCAAACTAAAAAATAAAGCTAGTAATACTTTAAAAAAATTCTAAATCACTTCCACAGTCTCCAGTAGACACATTAGTAAACACTAAATTAGTCAATATTGCACACCCTAAAAAAGTCCATATATCTTAGGTATGTGACCATATTTTGTTGCTTTTTATCTTCAGTATTCCCATGTGATTATAAATGTGATCATTTTATTAATTTAAAGTGTTGTTATTACTAACCTTTTTTATACATTCAATAAAATAATGAGACCTATTAGGGCAGAAATATTCCCTCTGAAAAATCATTTTAATAACACACAAGCTCCTCAGTGCTATGGTAACTAAGGTGGTTGTTGTAGTTACCACTTACAACACAATAAGCACACCAAAACATTCCAGTCTGAAAATGCACTTTGAATATACAGACAGGTAATTGTAATAATAATAATATTAATAATGGCATAATAAATTATACCTCACCTGAAAAGAAGTATATGCTCTCCATGGTTTATACAGGCTGACTGAATTTAGGTAGAGCCATTAAATTAGATTAAAAACATCACAGGTAGGGAAGTACAAAATGTGCTTCTCATGAAGGCATAACATTGGAAAACTTCATTGCAGTGAAACTGGCTCTCTTTGCAAATGCGCTGTAAGATTTTTACATGAACAAACCATATTAACTGAAAAATACAATTATTGACTGTGTATGTCTAGAGGTCTTGGAGTTTAGCACAAATTAAAACAGGTTGAAATGATTTCTTTCTTTGTTTTCTCTCTTTTTATACACTGAGTTCAAGCTCTAGAATCACAAGAATTACTCAAATGCATTTACCATTCCTTGAGAAGATCATTCTCTTCTCTTCAATCTTTATTTCTCATCTTATTAACATTCATTCCTGTTGTAGGTTTGTAAATTTCTCACATTTAGCTTTTTCTCCTGATGTTCCTTCTCATGCAGTTTATCCTTTTGTTATACTAATTAACAAAGATAATAGCAACCACTTGTATTGCATATTTCAGGGTCAGGCATGGCTCTGAACACATTACTTGCACTAGTTTATTTAATTCTCACAAAAATCTTATGGGATAATTTGCTGTTATTCCTATTTTACAAATAAGTAAAATTGAGGTTAAAGCAATGACATTGTATAATTTGTTTAAGACCATGCAGCTGGTCTGTGGGTAAGGGGCAGGAGCAGAAATTTATTTTATTTTATTTTATTTAAAAAACACTTTAAAATAAGTTCAGTCTCATTTATCATTCATCAACAAGTCATGCCCACTCTTAGGTTTTACATAATGTCATTTCACTTTCCTTCTCAAGTGGACGGTTTGGAAGCAAGTGTCACAAATAATATTTATTTGTAAATGTCTCTGCATCTATCTCTAAAATATAGGAGACTTTCTTAAACATAACAACAATACCATTATCAAAGGTACAAGTTAACAATTATTCCACAAAATCCAGTCAGTATTTAAATTTCCATGACATAAACATACTTATTTACTGGGTGTTTGAATTAGAATCCAAACAGTCCCAAGTATTCTATACTACTATTGTCTTCTAAATTTCTTTTAGTTTATAGATTATCTCTCCTGATTTTCACTGGCTATTTTATACAGAAGAGTAGATTTTGTTCTGTGAAGTTTTTCAAATTTTGGATTTTGCTAATTATATCCTGAAATTTTTGCTGTCATCACCATTAAATATGGTGTCATTTAATATGTTATTCTGTTCTTTGTATTCTTTGTAAACTGGTAGTTACTTCTATAGGCTTAATGTGCATGTGAGAAAATGTGTGTGTGTTGTTTGTTTTGTTTTGATTTAAAAAACAATGGAATAGATGAAGAGCCAGGGTTGGAACTCAGTCTTGTTCCTGAGTCTATGCTCATAACTTTTATACTACATATTCTCACAAACATATCATGCTTCTCGCATTCTTGTTCACAGCTTAGTTGCCTCTGCCTCTGAGGAGGTTTCTATTATACCACTGGATAATAGAACTTTAGTTATCACAGAATCTTAGTCCTCTGTTGCCTATGATAAGATACTTACTTTGTATGGAATTGTTTGTGTATCATTTATCATATCTCAAGGTATTAAAACAATTTATTGCTCTATTTCATCACTAATATTTTTAAACAAAATAATGTGCCTTTATCTTTGTATTTCTAGTATCTTGTCAGTATCTAATATACAGTGAGGGTACTAGTAAGTATTTGTGGGGGGAAATGTGTAAATGAATGAATGAATATAGGATTGACTGAAATAGAGATGCTTAAAAAACACATAATGTGTGGACCAGGAAGAATTAAGGTTAAAGGTTGAGAGTTGTTAGTTTAAAATAACAGCTATGGAAAAATCCAGGAACCTGATTCAGAATCCCCTGCAAATTATAATGGTTTTTGACATGTTAAAAGAAAAGAAAAAGTCAAAACTGTAAATGTATTGTAATAAATAGAAAACAACTTTGAGTAATTGAAGAAAAAGAAATTCATTACAAATACAGAACCCTGAAGAGTAACATCAAGATAAAAGTATAGTCTTAGAAAGGGAAGGCACGGAGCTAAAGGGCCGGAAGTTCAAGAGCACTCATAGCTCCTCCAATGGAAAGGAACAATCTTTTCTGTTCCGCTTTTTAAATTTTTTCTTACATTTTAAATTATATATATTTGCCACTATGCACAAGATTCAATTTCCAGGGAGGGATCATCAAGTCATTAAAATTTAATATTCCCTCTGACCTTGGACTGAGCAAATTCAAGTTTCCTGACTTATAGCCCCACTGGATTGCATCCTATGGAAAAGAAGCAATTACTCCAGAGCAAAAGTAGTGTTCTTAAAAAGAAAAAAAAATGAATTTTTTAATTATTTACAAAATTTCCAGAACTACCAATATTTCCAAAATATTTCTAAAGTGCTTATACTGAGGATACAGCTATGAACTAGACAAATATGAAACCTGCCTTTATGAAGTTAATAAAATGTACAAGTACTGTAACTGTTCCAAAAAGGCAAGTAAAGAGTGCTGTAGAAACATATAACAGGAATGAGTAATTTAGTCTGGGTATTAAGAGAAGACCTCCCTGAAGAATAAACATGTAACCTGAATACTGAAAGATGAGTAAGAGTTACCTAAATAATGGAAAGGTGAAGGACCTACCAGCATAGAGGAATAAAGCATGCTTGAAGGTGCCCAGGCAAGACAATGAATTCCTTTACGGAAGAGGGGCAAGCTCTCTCTAGATGCAGTGATGAAAGAAATTGACTGAATGATTCAATGGGAAACCTAGAGCGAAGCCAGGCCAGGGAGATTTCTGTGATGATTTTGGACTTGGTGTAAATGGTAGAGAATTATCACAGGGCTTTAAATAGTAATGTGGCATATGAACTTCACAGCATTCGGTCTGGCAGCAATATGAAGAATGGGTTGGAGGAGATGGGAGTAGAAATAGGGAGGCTAATTCAACCAGTAGTCAAAGGAATTAAGAGACAGGGGATGAAATGGAAAGTGCTGAAAGATGTACGGGAAAACAAATTAAAAGGATGGTGACAGAGGAAATGAAAAAGCTAGTTAAGAAAGGTTACCATTTCTGACCTAAGCCTTAAAAGGCTGAAGAGCAGAGAAATTTGTTGAGGTAGGTACAGTGGGGAAACAGCAGGGAAGGAAGACAGAACATTAGGTTTTGATTTGATTAGTCTGAGATATTGTGAACGAAGTAGAACTGTCAAGAAGGGTCTTGAAATATAAATGGAGAGCCCAGGAGAGACATTCTTACTGCAAATACAGAGTTGGGTGAGATACAAGTGTATGGAGGGGAATTTAAAGCACATGATAAGTGTACATGGTCGGAGGGGGGTATGTACAAAGGAAAATGAAAAAAAGACTTTGAACAGTTGGAAATATAGCTTAAAAATTATCTGCTGGATTTAATTACATAGAAGTAATTGTTAATCTAAGTGAAGAAGATTCAATAGATTAGTGGGGACATATGCCAAATGGAAGAAAGTTAAGGGTTAAATATGAAGAACTATAAATTAAAAATATAGGAAACTTGTTTTAGAAGATTTGATGATGAAAAGGAGGCAAGAGAAGTGGGTAATGACAAGGAAGAAAAGTTTTAATCTTGTTACCATTAGTAGTTGGAACTTTGGAAACCACTATTGGCTGGTTGACATGGGTAAATCAGTCTCTTTAAATGGGCAAGATATTGACTTTGGATAATTTTTATATACTGTGAGTCATTTTGCTTTATATCAGTGATATTTAACTGTTTCAACCCAGAAAAGCCACCCTAAACTGGGATTGCAAATACTATAATTTTTTGCAACACAATTCTTCAGGCAGCTATCTTAAAGAAGAATGGATCTGGAACTTGTAAAGGTACCTAAGGCTATATCTGGACTCAGGAAGAAAGACCGCCATGACTGATAACCATGTCTGCCACTAGCTCAGAACCAGAGACTGATCCTGCCAAATAACTTGCTGACTCCAGCCTAGAAATGTCACTTGGCTGCATAACCTTCTTAAAGAATTGGTTAGTTGATAGCAAAGGAAAAATAATTATGATATAAATACTCTTTATGCCTCACTCCTGTTTATGCTTGAGGTATGATATAAAATATATTTATAATACATGACCCATCTTTTATTTTTTTAATCTAATGGTATTGACTCTTGATATTTTGACAGTATATTTGAACATGGTTGTCTGGATTTATAATTATATTTTTTATTCTATACATTTACACAGTGGTTGAGATCATTTACATGCAATAGTTTTATTAACCTTAACTATTCAACATTAGCACATAAATATTTATTACTCAAATAAATATGCTCCTTCTCTGAAAAACAGCTGATTGCAATATGTTACTTCTTTGCTCCAATGTTGTCACTAGAAGAAATGCATCTTTGCAGTTCAGTTGAAATTTGCATGTGAATGCAGGCCTTGTGTGAATACAGACCTCTTCTGAACTGCAGATTACATCCCCTCATTGTCAGTGCTGCACAGGGGTCTGAATGTGTGAGTTTCATTTCCCCATAAGTGAAGAATTATGGCAGCGAAAGAAAGGCAGTGGAGGAATAAGCAATGCATCAATTTTAAGGCAAAGCCTTCAACCTGAGTGTTAAATCTGAAAAGATCAGGACATAAAAGAAGGAAAAGATGTAAGGAGAGATCTAGGGACTATCTATTATTGGCATAGGAATGTTCCTTTGCCTTGAAATGACAGATGTACTCCAGGGGTCTTGTTCAGTTTCCCCAAGAACACTACAGTTGGATTTCATTGGAGAGATGACTAATGGACAATTAGAGCATAATGGGGCCAATTTATTTTCCCACCGTTTCTCTAGTCAGTCAGTTGAATCTCACAGGAGTAAACTCACTGTTTAGTTAATCATTTTGGTAGCTATACCAATTTGGTAACAGGTTTTTCTTTCCTAAATATACCTCACCCCAACATTAAAATGTTAGATTATGAATAACAGACTATGAAGGTAAATAAAATTTTGAGACATATATTTTGAGTGTATTAGACAAAAACTATTTCTCTCAATGAATTAATTCAAATGATATTAAGACATTATCATAAATGAATGATACTCTTCAGATGATTTCAGTTGATTTTACAGATTCTAGGAACATCTTTTTATGTTTTTTAATAAAATAAGTATCGACTAAGATCAGACTAATTAAATAAGTGCTTGGGAAAACAAAACTCTTGGAAAAATGGCTTAGATGACAACCCCAAAGAAACAAGGTTTTATTGACATTTGAAGAAACCAATTATTCTAATGGGATAGTGTTATTGAGTGAATACAGGCATAAGTAAAACTGATTTTATTCATAATCTGCTATTGGTATTTTTTTATTGGCTTCAAAGGTGTAGTCATAGTGATAAACTGGTACCTCAGATCTTGTGAGCTAAACCACTTAATAGAAACCTATAAATAAATAGAATTCATAAAGTCTTCTGTCTGCATATATGGGATCATTGAATTTGAGATCAATGAACTTTCTTTCAGCATTTCCACAAGTCTTACTACTGGTAATCTTATTTTTCCAAGGAAGATCCCATACATCTTCAAACTTCAAGGCCTGCAAACTACATGCCATACTACTTTTTCTAGTATCAGGAGAAATAACTAAAATTATCAGTGTAAATATTCTATCATAGCAGAAATAATTTGTGTTTTTTACAAATAAAAAGAAATTTACTTTAAAATTAGTTTAAAATTTATATAATTGTTTTAAGTTATGGAGACCACTTTATTTATTAGAAAAGTGTTGATTAATCCTTTCATTTTTTGTATTCTTGATTTCATTAAATTTCATAGTCTTTATGTACTTTTTCAGCAACAAATAATAAGGTGAAAATGAATTTTTTGGTAACCAATTTAGAACCATTATTGTGTGATATGGTATGGAGTCACTAACCAATTACAATATAAATCAGCCCAGTGATTTTTATAATTAACAAGTTCTGCTTACGTTCAAACCTCATAAAATGTTTAAAAACTAAGTAATTTTTCAAAGCATGAAATATTATTTTAAAAACAAAGAGGAAAAAATGCATTTGAATTTCAAAACTAATGGATCAAATAAAAAAGAATAAAATGATAGCTATTAAATACAAGTATCTTTTGAATTTTGGAGTAACTCATGATGAATTATGTTCATCAAAGGTAATTGACTATTCTTAAATACTCTGGATCTGCTCACAATGTCCCATCAAAAGAAACAGGTAACAATGTGATTTCCTTTTATTATAAATTCAAAATGAAACAAAAACTGAAGTCTCAAAACAATGCTATTCTGGAGTTTATTCCTCAGAATTACTTTCTGGAAAAGGAGAACAGATGCTAATAGTCAAAAAATAACCTGCCAAAATGTAGGCATCTGGTAGGGGGATCAAATAAATGTGAATCCAATGTTCTAAATCTGGGTCCTAAAACCCCATGCTCTTTCTCTGTGTCACACTTGATATCTCCCTCGTTTTTCTCACTTTGGACACCATTGCCACATTCCTGGCCTACCCCTGACCGTCGACATGGTGCTTTTTGTTTAACATTCTAGCCCAAGCACAGGTGAGAGGGCTCAGGTTCCTAATTTCCCCAGGAAAATTAATAAAATACTAAAGAGTGAAAAAGTAAATAAAATTCGAAGCCAAACAATGCTTGTAAAATTGGAAATCACCAATTGTACCACTGACTATTTTTTGTTTGTTTGTTTCATAGAACTCATTTTATCTAAATCTTAACCAAATTACTACTCCATTTCATTTCTTAAGCGTTTCCATTCTAAAAGAAATATTGCCTTTAGAGAAGCTTGGAAGACATGGTAGATTGAGAATGGAAATGATGTTCAATTTCTTCTCCCAGTTTCAAGACCTACTTCTTTCTAGAAAATGTTTATTCCATTTTATGTCAATAATCACTTACCTGTAATTGGGCTCTACACTCAGACTTCCTGTGTTCCTGAAATAACAATAGCAAAAACCTATACAATGTTGCAAGAGGGACAGCAAAAGAGTAAAAAGCAACCAATGAAAATAAATTTTTTCATAGTTTTAGTTCAGGCAGACAATATCTTTATTCCATGTTTCTCAAAATTTTCCAGACTTGAAACTTTGGAGTAAATAAAATTGGGAAAGAAGTAATCCATTTTCCTACTCAAGAAAGGAAGAAAATTTTTGCCCCTGGTTTTCTTGCACAGTTTTTTAATATACTACATCTGATCACAATATTTTGTGTCTCTTATCTTCCATGTATTAGTCTGTTAGTACACCTGTAACAGTGAGGAATTGCAACCTACCCCACCATTCTTTTGACATTGTTTCTGTAAATACTGATTCTGGCTATTGGGTGACTGCAGATAAGCAGCCTGTTTGCTTGAGATTCTAGGAGCTGACTTCAGGGGATACAGGCTCTGACCTTTGGACATTCCAGCTCCTGGAGACTGGCTGACCGTCAACTGGTTATATGAACAGACTGTGTTTGCTTGAGTGTAGTCCCCTCAACAGAGAACTCTTAACCCCTTGCCCATGATCTCTATTTCCCCTCTCTTTCCTTATAAAAACTTCTACCTGTACTGTGATGGGGAGATGGGCTTTGGGATGAGAGTCCCACATCTTCTCAGGTGGCCACTACTTGAATAAACCACTTTCCTTCCCACCAACACCTGTCTCGTGAGCTTGGGCTTTGCTGTGCCAGGCAGCGGAGCCTGGGTTTTGGTTACAGTGCCATAACAAAATACCACAGACGGAGTGCCTTAAACAAGAGAAACTTGTTTTCTCCCAGTTCTAGAGGCCAGGCATCCAAGATGAAAGTTCCTTCAGGGTCAGTTTCTAGTGAATTCTTTATTCCTGACTTTCTCACTGTGTTCTTGTGTGGCCTTTACTCTGTGTACTTGTGGGGAGACATCTGCTGTGTCTCTTCCTCCTTCTGTAAGGACAGCAGTCCTCTCAGATTAAGGCCCCATCCTATGACGTCATTATACCTTTATTATCTTCTTCAAGGACCTGTCTCCAGACACCTTGAAGGTTAGAGCTTCAATATATAAATCTGGGGGAAATATAATTCAGGCTATCACTTTCCTTACCCTTGTTTTAAGAATTGGAATAAAATGGCTAACAACACATTTTTTTATGTGAGATAATTCTCAGGAGAGGGTCTGATGTATTTTGAGTATTTGCTAAATAAAAGAACTTCATACATGATGACAAGGTTAGGTTTGTGTTTCCCCCACATGACTAAAATAGTGAGTCAATTCTAACCTGAGATGGTTGTGAGTTGGACACAGGTATCAGAATTCAGAAATGGGTATTTCTGGAGTGCAGTAGAATAGACCTGAGATTGGATAAAGAGGGTCTTCCAGAGAGGATTTGACTTCTTAGCTAGATATGAAGCTGTGTGGAAATCAAGTGAATTACCATAGCTTTGAAGGGAAGGCACTTATCTAAGTCCAGAACATCAATAGTGGATTGAGGACAGAAGAGGCTGCCATGTCTCTGTGTCAGGGAGTCGAAGTCGGGGCAGCTGATGAAGGCCCACAAAGGGCTGAAGTCACAAATGAGAACAGGGGAGTCTAAAGGAATGCGGGATGAGCATCAGACCCAGCAGGGCTGGGTGTCTGGGACGGCCCAGCGGGTTTCTACTCCTGTGTTCCTAGGGGGAGGATTCTATCTACCGTACTAACAGTTACAGATATCACATTGCTTAAATGACATGTGTTGAAATAGATACATTAATTTTGTAATTCTAATAGTAGAAAATAAACAAAAAAAATTTGAGTAAAATGAGGAAAAGAAAGTTTCATCAGGAGATTAGATTTCTAATTTTGATCACAATTGGAGAAAACAGAGAACTTCATCAGAAAACTCCTGAGGAAAACACAATGGGTTTTGTTGGATGTTCTCTCTCTTTTTTGACATCTGGAGAGCATAAATTCTAGAAAATCTATAGTGTTCATTATTTCTGAAAATGTATATATATGAATAGAAGGTAATATTTATATAAAGCAAATTGCTTGTCATCTTTTTTTTTAAGATTTTATTTATTTATTTTTAGAGAGAGAAAGGAGAGAGAAAGAGAGAGAGAGAAACATCAATGTGCGGTTGCTGGGGGCCATGGCCTACAACCTAGGCATGTGCCCTGACTGGGAGTCGAACCTGCAATGCCTGGTTCACAGTCCGTGCTCATCCACTGAGCTATGCCAGCCAGGGAAAATTGCTTGTCATCTTGAAGCTAAAAAATAAAGCTACTTTTTGCTCATTAGTTACAGGAGAAGAGGGGAACAAATGCATGGAGTCAATTTTATCAAATTCAATAAAATTGCATTTTCTCTTTTATTTTGTGATATTCATGAAACTGATTTCTACATCTGTGAAGAAAAGTATGTTAAGGAAATTAAAAAATAAAGATGGTATTATAAAAACATACAAGTTAATTTCAGCATGAGCCCTTTTAGAAAAATCATAAATGCAACTGTGCATTCCAAAGTAGTGATGTTTTACTACAATAAAAACAATAATTTGGAATACCCAATCTCTCTCAAACAGCAATGCAGACATCATAGTGTCTATCACATAGGGTAATAGCTAATTTATTAATAATATGTTGTTTTATGGGATATATTTCTTAAGGTATTTTAAAGATTTTATTTATTTATTTTTAGAGAGGGGATGGGAGGGAGAAACAGACAGAGAGAGACATCAATGCGTGGTTGCCTCTCGCGTGGCCCCCACTCGGGACCTGGCTCACAACCCAGGCATGTGCCCTGACTGGGAATCGAACTTGCGAACGTGCTCAATCTGAGCTATGCCAGCCAGGGCTGTTAAGTTTATATTGTATGTAAACATAGGAAAATTATTTAACTGATTTATCTTGAAGTGGAGGGAAAAAAATCCAGCCACATGCAGTATAATCTTGTGTTAAGGAGAAAAATAACAAGAGATTATGGGTTTTACAATTCTGTGTTTCTCATATGAGAGGGGGAAAGATACACAACATCACAAAACTAGCTCAAATTTTCAATCACTAAATGTTTTCACCAAATTGGAAGCCAGTATGCTAACAAAATTAGAGCCATAACCTAACAATAAATGAAAGAAAACATTCATCTAATCTCAGGAGGCAGGTACCCTCATTTGGCTTTTTTTTTTTTTTTTGAGCATTAGTTTTGAGATTTAGGACTTATTTATCACCTTTATAAATAGAACCAGAGAAAAAGTAAGTATCTATAAACTGGACCTAAAATGTACTTTCAAGTTTTTCCAGACCAATCATTTGGCTTTTGAGATTAAAATTTTATAGTACAAACAATTGTTAAACTTTTCACTTGAAATCATCCCCTAAAATGATAAAAAATATTTCAAGTGATATTGGTGGATTCAGACCTTAATGCATCCAATATTCATTTGGATAGTCTAGCGGCACTTTTGAAAAGTTAAATTATTCTTTTGTAAATGTTTCTAACTAATTATATTCACTATGCTTTGGCCTAAGGCTTAACTTTTTGGTGTCACTGACACCTCTGTCCCTAGAAAAATGCAGATGTGCTTATGCAAAAGACATTGTATTTCCAAAGGCACTTGGAGCTTGCATTTAGAATCTTTAGCTTGCACCCTCATTTAACTATGCCCCCCCCCCCCGCAGTAGGACAATTTATCAAGTAGTGTTTTTTCCCCCATAAGATAGTTTAAAGAAGTCAGAATGTAAAACATGTATACTGCTCTCTAGGATGGTACACTAGTACGATTATGCAGACTGTGCCCTACACAAAAGTAGCTACAGAGCAGGTGGGCGAGGGTTGAAGTCTTCAATCTGTGAGCCTCTTAACTGGCCTGTAGTCCACGTGCAGACAGAGGCGCATTTCCTTTATTTTGTCTACCCAGAAGGCTGCCTTTTCCATTAAGTTTTGATAGCTGCTGCCCAGCTCTCCAGGTGTTCTAGTTTGACTGTTTTTGTACAACGAGCATAGAGGAAACGTGTATGGGTAAAGTGCTTGCACACACACACACACACACACACACACACACACACACACATGCCACAGCAAATCAAGCCAGTTTAATCATTAAAAATTGAAATCTTATTATTTTGGAACTCATGTTTATTCATTCCTTTCAATCTCACTTCCACTCCTAGGAAATGATTTTTTCTTTGTTTTTAACTTGCCTTTGATCATCAAGATGGAACAAATAGTATATATATATATATATATATATATATGTTATATATATATATACACTTGCCAGGGCAGATTCTCTTTTTTCCTCGTGAGTATAGTCTAACAGTGAAAGGTCATTTTCAGTTAGTAGGAAAAAGAATTTTGTATTCCACAGCTCTGGGCACAAACGATAAGAGCAAAAAGCCTTGAGGTCCCTTAGGAGAGAAGGTTTTCATTTAACTCTTGCCTATGAGTGTGTATGACGGCTTCGCTTGCCTTGCCCACAGGGAGTCATACATACATAGCATGAATCTCACTCTTCAGCTATCAGCTCTCCCGGATCAGTGCTTGTTGAGATACTGTCCACCGTTCCCTGAAGCCAAACCTTGCCCACGTGGGAAGGCATATCTGTTCCCTCTGACTCTGCCCAGCCTCAGTAACCATTCAGGTGGTTTCTATAAAAACTGAAACTTTAAGGCCAAACAACCCCACTTGCGCTACCTTATTAGGCTGTCTACTCAAGCAGAGAGCCCTAGTTCACTGAACTAATACTGCTGGATTTATACAGGGCCCAAATCCTCATATCCATAGGAAATCTTTCTTTTTGTGTCTTCAGTGGGTTTTCCTTCAACCACAGAGGACCCTGGGTGATAGTTGACTCTGAGGCTTTTTATTCTATAAGCAGCTATGTGTCATTTCCTTAGGAAAGAATTCTGTCATACGTCTTTATGCATATTGTCTAAATTGGAAGATGTTCTATACTCCAACGTAGTGCAAATTCAATCTTGCTACCATGTGCTCACTAAACATGCAATAAATATTTATTGCCACTGATGACTTCAGGAGTGGAATTCGTCAGTGCCCACTGTGATGAACAGCTGCAGAAAAGTTGGAAGTAGTCATTGTCTAGCACAGCCCCCACATGCTGCAAAAATCTGGAGAGGCTGTCAGAGTGGCTGGTGCATGGCGCTCTGCCCTCCATCCCAGGTGTGAGGGGTTAAAAGGCCAGGGTTGTGGTCCAGCCCCGGCAACATGAACCACAGTTAAAGCTGTTGCAGATGCTGAACTCTCCCTGATCAGCATGTTTCTTTGGGCGCTATCACAATTTCATCAGCTCAAGCTGTCTGTACTCCTGTTTACTTAGGTTTGCAGATGGAACTTTAGCACTCAAATCAGTATGGACAGTGCAACCTGCAAGCATTCTAAATCTTTGCCTCTGTTCTGAGGGATGGCATGCTATTTTCAGAGCAATATTGTTTTAGATCAAGACTGCTCTCATGCTATGAAGATACATGGCATGAAAACAACGCAGCGATCTGAACATTAAAATCAACACCAACAGGCATCTCACTCCTCCACTGTCTGCATAGTTTCTTTTTGGTGGATGCTTTATTTTCCTCACAGGGCAAAGAGTCATATGTAAATAAGAGAAAAAATATTTTCAGAATTTTCATTCAATAGTGTATGAAAGTGATGCTTTTCCCCCTCTAATATATAAACAGTTTCTGATCTACAAATCCTCTTCTGCTTGCTACTGGTTGCACTATCCAGGGTCACACTGCCTCTAACAGTCAGGACTGGAGGCAGAGCAGCCAATGAAAAGAAAACCTGGAGAGAGTGAACTGTTGCTCATTCCAGCTCAGTTTTGTTAGGTGGGCAACCTTGGATGGGGTCCCTAAATTATAGCCCATTTCCTTCTCTGAACAATGGGCAATTCGTGTGAGAGCAGAGGGGCTGATTCCTGGCTGCATGCCAGAATCATCTCAGCAGCGTTAAAAATATATACGTACCCGGATGCCATTCAGACTAACTTAAATCAGATCTCCTGGGCCTGGGCCCTGGGTATTGATATGACTAAATGCTCCCAGACTCCTGCAGCTGCCTGGGTGAGCAGGATCTAGTGCTCTTTTTACACAGACATAAAAACAATGCCCTGTTTTCAACCTCATGCCTCACATAGATTGTGAGCATTAAAGGGTGCTTGTAACTCTTGAGTCTTTCCAGAATTCGACGTCACGCTCAAGCTTGCTTCTCCTTGGAGTTGTCCTTGCAGTCACTGAATTCAGCTTTATCCTCTGTGCACTTTGATCCAGTTTCTTGCTTCAGAAGATTAGTTCTCATCTCTTGTCAATTAGAATTTATTTACAAAATCTTTTTAACCAGTGCTAGAAACCAACCTTGTCTATCTCTAAAACATCTTATAAACATGCAAACCAGAATGCCCTAGAGTCCTCGCTGACTTTTTGAATGAAAGTGATGGAATACATGATCAACAAAATCAAAACATTGAAAGAGAGAACAAGAAATTGGAAGGTTTTTGATCCCCTCCCACAAACCTCCACCTCAGGATTATCTGCTGTTAAGAGAATTTAATATTTTATTCATCACATTTATGTGTACAGAACTATACAGGTCTATATATCTACATTAGTAACACTGTAAAATTTTGCAACATAAAAGGAATTTCCCTACTCACTCTCCTTGGCAGGTTCATTGATTGTCCCTTGAATATGATGTGCAAATCCAGAGATAACTCCAACTTTCATGTTCAGTTTCATGACTATGGAAATGTCTATAAGAAGTAACTGGGGAATAACTGATCTTGAAGAAATGCACAATATGCAACCAATATTATATCTTTGAAAATATGAATGAATGTCTTTCTAAACAGAATGTTTGCATAAACATACATTTCTTCTGTCTCAAGTTAATTATAGTTTTAATTCCCTTTTCATACATTTTTTTTCAGTGTTAGCAATAATGGACAGTTCAGATGGAATACTGATGCCACCTCTAGAGTTATATGTGAATTCAGTTGAAAAAAAATCACCTTGCTCTGTAAACACTTTAATAAACTCACTGAAGCTTGATGACTTCAACTGTTTTCATCATTATACATGTCCCTAAAGCAATGCAGTTTTGTGCATATCACAATTGTAGCAAAAATAATTATTTTCAGCTTCAATATTTTGAAGCTCTTCCAGCATTGAAGACAAGAACAAGCTAAAACAATCTACATGCTAAACCATATTTGCTAAGATTTGAAACCCTGGTTTGTATCTGGAAGTTCATTATAATTTTATGGTCTATGTATACATATGCATACATTTCTATGAATATGCTCATGTATATGTGTATATGTGTACATATACAAATATATACATATATTTAATACACTTACATGGCATATAACACTTTCCCACTTTGTGTAAGTGTATATACACACATGTACATGCACTTTTTCAGTTTTTAGAAAAATAGAAATGCAGATCACTATAGAGCTGAATTTTTTAAAATTTTTATTTAGATATTAATCATGCAATACTCCAATTTTTATTTCTACATAATCTGGAAGTTTTGAAATGTGAATACGACCGTTAAATTAATGACTTTAAGAGCAGATCTATATAAATACAGAGGAGCAAGTTCCCACCAGAGGTCTAATGTGGTAGATGTGGCAACCCACCTTTATGCTGTTCTTGACTGTTTTTCAAATATAGCTACTTAATACAGAAGAATCTTTTGGACTTGGTTGGCTGACATGTGCTGTTAGGTACGTATGAGATTTGATTTTAATAAAAATCAAATCAGTTTTGATTTTAATAAAGTGATCCTAGGCCAACTCCTTTTAGAGTTGTGAGGAACAGTGTCAAAACTATTAGACACTGAGCATTGTAGAAGATTTTTTTCTTCAAAAGTCAGTACTGGATTTGATTATACAGAAACAAAAGGGGATATTAGTAGTAATCATATTATACAAACTAAACATCTCAGAGGTTAAATCACTTTCAAATTGTGTAGCAGTTCAATTGCATCAAGTATTTTTTTAACATCTATGCTGTGTCTGGAACAGGGCTAACTGCGGTGAATAAGCTATAGAAAAGGGTACTCTCCTGTACTTTACAGTCTGAGCTGGTTGCAGAACTTAGCTTTAAAACAAGAGTCAATTTGAGTATGAAACCCATTTAATTTTGAAAATTAGAATTGCAAACTGTGATTTCCACCAGTAGGCCCTCACTGTGCCGATTATAAACAAATAGCAAAAATAGACATGGTGACCACCTCCATGGAACTGATTGTCTTCCTTTGCTTTATCTTTTCTCTTCCTCACTGAAGGCCTTAGTCATTTCATCTCTTGGGGTTTCCTTCCTGGACTTTCCACAGCCCCCCAAATCTGTCTCCCTTCTCATGCAGAGCAATCACACTCTAAAGTCTTGGGGGAGGTCGTCAAGGATGCCATCACTCAGCTTGGAAGGTCATAAGTGACCTGCAATAAATAGGGATTTCCCCCCACACTCTCCTTGCCCTCCATTAACTATATAGTTTTGTTGTTGTGTATATGTGATGGACACAAACCAAAGAACAAACCAAAGTACAATGTTTCTCGACCATTGGCTGACAGTTATATACATCTAGGTAGGGAGTGTGAGATTTGGACTAATTTTATTTTTCAGAAATAGGTCCATAGGGATAATGAAAAAAGGGGATAAGTTTAAAATCACCAAAGAAAGCTAATATAGAAATTAAACAGCTGTGGTTTTAGTAAGTAATGATTGAAGTTTAAGAAAATATTCCATTCTTACCATTAACTACTGAGGAGTGATAGGTCTTGGTTTCTACTCGCACTGTGGCTATGTTGTTTCTGGTTGGTGCTGTGTTTGCAATGAAATCAAAAGTGATTAATTAACTCCATTAGGAAACTCAAGTATAAAATATTTCAAATCAACTCAAAGTGCATATTTGAAAATTATAAATGGTTCTAAACTTTAAAGCCAATCCATCATTTTCCCCAGAACTTTATTTTCTCCAGTATTAATGTTGCCTCCAATTATGCACATTTTGCACATGACTATTAACTACAGATTTCACAGGAAAAAGTCTCAGACCCATATTTGCAGTTTTAAGATGATTTATCCATCATTTCCCTCCATAGCTATATAATGCATGCAACTTCCTCTCTGTGTCTTTCATATCATCACTCTTTCTAGTTTCCCTCCTATTTCTAAGCTCTTCCCTCTCTGATCTTCAAGAAATTTTGCTTTAGGAGAGAGCCCAGATGCCTGACAGCCCAAAATGCTGAACCTTTGGATTCATCACCATATTTTTACCAAGTTCAACTCCCATGGAATCTTCCCAGTTAATGACTGGGCATGGCAGAGGTACTAGTGGCTGTCTTTCCTGCCTGTACAGGACTCATCCAACAGATAATCTTTGCTTAGGGATTCTCCACTGGTCTGGTCAACATTTTTCTGAGAAATGCAGTGCAACATGAGACTCTCCTTACCCAGTCCTTCCTTCTCTCTCTCCTTCCACAGGTGTGTCAGTTCCACAGCTTAGTGTGAAATCTCTCCCCTCTTACTCCTTCTTTGATGCATCTAATTCATTCTGCTTTTTGGAAAACCCAAATTAACATTTTACAGGATTTTTCTCAACTTCCCTTTAAATGTTAATGTTTCCCAGTATTTCATCCTCTACTCTTTTTATTTTATACTGTAACTCATTTCAGTTACTACCATATATACAACATAGTATCCATTTATTATTACATCCTAGGTATTCATAGCACAAATCTCTTCCTGGACAAATAGACCTGTATATATAGCTCACTATTAGACATTTCTGAATAGACCTACAGGCACCACACAATCAACATATTATAAACTGTTGGCATAATTACTCTGAACTCACCAAACCCATTCTTTCTTATTTTCCAGCTTAGTAAGTTCTAACATCATTTAATGAAAAACTGTTACCCAAGTCAGAGAGCTGGTATTCCTCTCTGATTTCTTGATTTCACCACCCCCTCATCCAGTCATCATGGTCTGTCATTCCCCCCTTCTTATCTCATGCATATTCATTCCATGCCTTATATCAGTCAGCCATTGAATGAATGATTACAGAGATGTAGAAACTGGATACCAAGTGACTACAAGAAGGACTTCAATGAGAAACAACCCTATCCATGATGCAGAATTGTAGAAAATCTCAAGAATTGGAAGAACCATTTATCTCTGCCATGTTATGGAAGAGGTAAGACTGAAAACAGACATGTGGTTTAAATGTCTGTAAAAGGAACTTTAGACACTGCAGAGCCACTCAATTGCTGGGACTGAACATTTTCTCAAGATAAACTGAACCAGAGAAGTTCAGCTTTGGGTAATCTGGGGGCAGTGGAGGGCTGGGGGAGGGACAGCAATAAGATGTGAGAATGTTTGCCTGGAAAGGGAAGAGACCTTGCTCCTACTTCTTCTTGCCTCCAATAACTCTGGTTCATAAGGTCTCCACTTTTTCCTTTCCCTTAAGGTAAGAAATCAGAAGAGTCTTATGACAGAAAACTGAACAGTCCACACAAATAAAACAGAGACACAGTGATTTTTGGAAGGTTCTGTAATAATGCAACTTTGGTTCTGCTGGATCAGATCCTCACACAGTAAAGCCCAGATATGGGCAAGTCCGTCATAAACACAATGTTTCCATACCATTTTTAAGGGTTTGTTTTAAAAACACAATGGGCAACAAAAGAATCACCAACTCTCATATGAAAGAATAGAATAAAAACAATTTTGCATAAATAAGTTTCAAAATGTTTAACTTGCACTTATCATTTATCAGGGAAAAAAGAGAGATGGGGTTAATCAAGAGAGGAAAACAGTGGACTGTAGTCCCCCTAGGGGCACAGAGGGCTCCTGGAAGGGAGCCGCCACTGGATGAAGGTGAAGGAGTTGGTATGTATGACCAAGCACACACTAGTGCTTAGAGGAACTTCGGAATTTTCTTAGTTTGTTTGGGAAGAATTACTAATGGGATATAGGAAATGAAGCAAATGAAATGGTGATAATTAACCCCAGGAATTAAAAAGAAAAAAAGAAATATAATCATAGAACGCGACCAAGAAGAGAGCAATGTGAATATAATCACTTAGATAAAAGTGGTATGTTTATTTAACCAACAGTTGTGACATTAAAAATTAAGAGGTGCATGAAGCTAAATTAACCACATTAAAAACACTTAGGTAGCTATCTTAAGGGAAGAGGAAGATGTCTCTTCGATAGGGCAGATGTTCTCAGACATTAGTGGGCATCGGAATCATGCAGAGTGCTTGTTAAATACAAATCACTGGGCCACACCTTCTGTGGGTCTTCAGTGGGATGTGCACTCCTAACCGCTTCCCAGGTGACGCTGCTGCTGTGAGTCTGGGACCCACACTGTGACAACCACTGCTATGAGACAGTGTGCTTGCTGTGTCAGGTCAGCTGAGCCCTCCTTTAAATCAGTGATTTTTTAAAAATAGGTCTTTATCCCCTCTTCCCTCCCCTACAGTTTCTCATTAATATTAATTCCTTCCTGTCTCCTAAGGGAAAGTCTCTTACCTAATGAAAAAGTGGCTCAGTTAATCCATATAGTAAGAAGTGGCTCTGGGTAAAGAGTATTAAAAAAGTAGTAGTTGGTTATACTTACATGAAGTTTGATACATGCAGGAAGAGACATGAATTCCACTGTTGTGTTCATTTTGGCTCCTTGTGTACTGGTTTGGGTATACAACCATTGCAGACTTGTATATATAGATTCCCCCATCTAATAATATATATTTACATAAGAAATAACAAATGAGTACCTGGAATGGTTCTGTTTTCCTGAATCATTCAACAGATGCTAAAAATGAGGAACAAAAAAATTCTGAATCTGGAACAGTCGCTTTCTTTCTTCTAGAACTGAGTTTTCACCATTATCTAGGGGTAAGAAGTCAGAACCAAGTACAGAGACAGCAGAGAAGGGCTGTGTGTGAATCCATCTGTGTTTGATTCCCAAACCCGCAGAAGCAGTCTTGGAACTCTCAGCCAGATGCAAATGGAATTAACCTGTATTCATCTTTCTACCTCAAAGGAAAAAATTCTCAAGTACCCAAAATGAAAGCCACTGAAAAAATAAATTTTGGTAACCTTCTAAAGTATGCTAATTTTTCATTGTAATACTTATCATTCTTAAATCATCCCCTACTTATACACTCTTATTCAATAATGCATTTTATTACTACTACCAGTTTTCTCCATGTAAACTGGAATGGAGCATTTTGAGGAAAGGGCCAGGGAGCTGTTTTCATCATAAAGCTTCACATTTTTCTAGTGCTTTATCTACTTTTTCCAATCACTTTCACATCTGTTATATCTATAATTTTACTTTTAGAGGTGAGAAGAAATGCTTTGTTTTGGTTTCTTGGGGAATCCATGACTTACTATCTTTTCTAAAGTAGTGCAAGTTTATTGAGGGATAAGTCTCCAGTCCCTTTTCCCATCTAGTTACTTATGTATAGACCTTGAGGTTAATCTCTTCTAATACTTAGCTTTCCCTTAAGACAGCCACCAAAGCCAGGATAGGAGCTGGTCCATGTTCCCTCACTATGCAGTAGAGAAAAATTGGTGATTTTTCTCCCACTTGTTCAAGCATTGTAAAGAGGAGAGGCTACGTGTGAATCCTTTGTGATGGCATGTGGAGGTGATTAGACAACTGTGGAGGTGAGTAGGTGCTTCTCGCTACTCTCAAACAAGGCAGCCCTTCTCTTAGACATTCCTCCTGTGGGATGCTTCCTGGGAAGTGTGTGAATAATCACAAACTAATGGTAAGTAGTGAAATGAATTGTCCCATCTCTCAGTTCCTTTTATTTCTTGTAAGTTCTCAAACATGAAAAAGAAAGATATGAGCTATATTGTGGTAGGGGACTTGTACTTATTTACTTCCTTTTAATAGATACAGTACACATCCAGTAGTTATTAAATTTAATTTGTTTTGGTCACAGGCCTTTTAGGAATCTGATTAAATTCATAGGCCACTTCCTCAAATAGATCATATCACAACCTATAAACAACAGGAGAATAAAGGCAGAAATATGCCTTGTGTCATGCCTTGTATAAAGGCAGAGTCATGCCTCTATATCTGGAGGGGATTGATTCCAAGACCTCTGTGGATACCAAAATTCACAGGTGCTCACTTCCTTTATGCAAAATGGTATAATATTTACATATAACTTACACATATCTCCTTGCATACTTTAAATCATCTCTGAACTTAATTTGGTCCTTGAACAACTCATGTCTGAACTGCCTGGATTCACTTACATGAGGATTATTTTCAATAAATACATGTACTGATTTTAATCCATAGTTGGGAGTCTGTCGATTTGGAGGGCCAACTGTATGCATTAATCTATGCCATGTTATGTAGGGCATTTAAGCATCTGTAAATTTGGGTATCAGTGAGGCATCCTGAAAGCAATTCCTCCGTGGATACTGAGGGTAGCTAAATTTGGTGGGCAGTCAAAATTTACACAAGGACTTTTGACAGTGCCAGATGTCAGTGCCCTAACCCCTCCCTATGTTCTTCAAAGGTCAACTGTATCGTCCAGAGAAAAATGACAAGATGAAAGTCTGTTTAGTACAGGCACCGTCACAGTAGGTCTAACTACACGGTAAGCATCAGCAATGATATAACAATTTTTTCTGAATATTTTACATTTGCAGAACCTGTGGATACAGAGGCCAACTACATTTTAATTTTCATGACAGCCACCACACCTGAAACAACACTTTGGTTTTCCTGTGAGAAAATAATCTTCCCACCTTTGAAATGACTTTGGCGACAGGGTCAGTCAACATGCCCCAATATCCCCTGACCAAGTGGCAGGCTGTGACAAAAAGTTACAACCACCAAACACTCCCTTGAATCTTGAGTATAATGACACAGAGTCTGGCAATGTTTGTACCTCATTCATTCTAGCAGTTTTGCTATGATAATAATTGTCTTTAATTCCTTTATTCAAAAGACTTCAGCTAAAAACTGGTAATCAGTTGGGAATGAAGTGTTTTTTGCAATAATTTTTTTTGTTGTTTTAGCTTTGATAAGTATTTTTAAATTTTTTTCTGTTACAATTTACTTTCACTATTGTTTTATATTGGTGAAGTTGTACAGCATAATGGCTAGACAAACACATATTTGCAAAGTGTTCCCTCGGATATTTCCAGTACCCCAACTGACACCATGCATAGTTATCACAATATTATTGCCTATATTCCCTATGCTGTAGTTTATGTCCCGGTGATTATTTTATAGCTGCCATTTGTACTTAATCCCTTCACTTCTTTCATCAATCCCCCAAATACCCTCCCCAGTGGCAACTACCGGTTTACTCTCTGTGTCTGTAAGTCTGCTTCTTATAAATAAACAATTTTTATTTAATGCTTTATTTTGTTCTTTAGATTCCACATATCTATAAATCATAAGGTATGTGTCTTTCCCTGACTAACTTATTTCACTGAGCATAATGCCCTCCAGGTACATCCATGTTGTCTCAAATGGTAAGATTTCATTCTTTTTTTACGGCTGAATAACATTCCATTGTACAAGTTCTGTCCAGAAAAATTCCAGCACTGTTAATATAATGAGAATGGTTTGTTCTACTTTGATGTAGCCTGGCAGCCAAGGAGAGTGGATTGGAATGTGCATGTGTGAATAAGGACAACTTCGCTGTACGGGTCAATGGGTTTGGTAGATGCCATTGAGTGAGCACATGTACTGTGTAGCCTTCACATTCAAAATGATTGAGTGAGTAGAGTGATGAATATGCACCAAATTTTGTGTTAAGTTTGAACATTCCTCTATGGAAACAATTTATATGATTCAGAAAGCTTCAGATGCAATTAGTACAGAGATGCAGTAAGACAAAAATGGCCACAGGTATGGGCAACTGGTGATTGGCAGCTTCATCACAATAACATGCCCACTTATGTATCATGTCTTGTGTAGAGTTTTTTGCTGAAACATCAAATCACCAGGCGATTCAGCCCTCCTTCAGCCCAGATTTGGTGCCCTGCTACTTCTGGCTTTTCCCAAAACTAAATTCACCTTTGTAAGGGAAAAGATTTAAGACCATCGATGAGATTCAGGAAAATACAATGGGGCAGCTAATGATGGTTCCAATAAAGGATTTTGCATAGTTTTTGAACAGTGGAAGAGATGCCGGGTGAACTGTGTGAGGTCTTAAGGTGCCTACTTTGAAGTGGACTGAGACGTTATTGTCCTATATAGTGTGTCTCTTTTTTCCCTTATGTCTTCTTCAATAAATATCTCTATTTTTCATATTACATGGGTAGACACCTTCTGGACAGACCTCATATATATGTACCTCAGCTTTTTTTACCCACTTATCTATTGATGGGCACTATCAATTTATAGAAAATCAAATATTAATTGATTTGAAAGCTCTAATTCTCCCTTCTAGAAGGTGCACTCTATGAAGCAGGTATACTATGGTACCTATCTTCTCACTGTAGGTGCCTAGCACCTAGAAGAAGAGTAACTGAAAGCTTATAGTTAATAAATATTTGTAGAATGAAAGAAAGGGCAGAATGAGGTGATATCAGTGAGGTAGGCCAGGGCCAGGTTACAATGGATGTTACAGACTGTGGTAAAGAGTGGATTTAATTCTTTCTTACTACTAAAGAGTTTTAATCAGTGGTGATTCAATCATTGCTTAAGATTACACTCCCTGTGTATTTCTCATACTTTCCAGATTCCACACTTAACTTTTCTAGAAGGCACAACACATTTAAGTAATTGAAACACTAATCTGAAAATTAAAATGTGGGGAATTATGGATCTAGGAAAAAGGTATAGCAATGAGCTAAGACTTTGAAGACATTACAAGTCTCACCAATTTCTTTCCACAAAATATTTTATGATTTACAACAACAGTATATTAATAAAAGGAATTGTATTAAATCCCCACAGGAGAGCCAAGATATCTCATCTCATTCAATATCAATTCCATAAAGATGCTTTACTTTTCTTGACACATTAATTGCAATTTATTATTAACAGTTTCTGAATTTAACTGATTCCAAAGATTTCTTTCATGATGAAAAGGAAATGTCACTTTCCACAGTGAATTGGATTGCATACACACATTACCTCTGTCTGACTTCTGTGTCTGTAAGGTTGAAGCTGCGAGGATAAGCTTGCCATTACAGGAAGCAGAAGGGGTTATCCGGAGAGAAGTGGTTCATGACAGTCATTTCCCACAGTAATACAAATCAAGTCATTTCAGGATTATCTCTTAAGAAATGGCTTATCTTAAAAAGAATTCATAGATGATGATATTTCAGTCTGTCCCAGTTAACTTTAAAGTTAGGTAATTTGACCACAGCAAATACATGTCCAGTACTATTCCTAATTTTCTCCCTAGCTTCCCACTCCCACCACCACTCCCTATTTCTTTGCCACACACACAGAAATATAAGTTTGCTGGTTATATCTTTCTGGATCAATTTACTAAAATCCATAAACCTATATATGAGAAGAGGTTTTATGCAATGCTTCATAATATTATAATTTTTTTCTTTTAGAATTCACTCAATATACAGAAAAAATTATAATGTATAGTGACTTTAGTTCCCTCTTCTTGGGCCCTGCCAATAAAGATTAAAAAATAAAGTAGTTTTTATTTGCCTAGATAAGGATATTCAAAGACTGAAAATAGTCAAGGAGATCAGAAATAATACTGAGAAAAATAAGGACAAGGTAATATAGACTGTCCAAGGTACATTTTTCTAGGAAATGGAGTAAGTATTCTACCAGGAAGATCAGTGCTGGCTTACTTGATCCTAAATTCTTCTGATAAAATATTTTCTATCTGCTGTTCTAAGATTGACTCTTCTCTTTTTAAGTTAATATTGTTTGGATGACTAGTTTCATATTTTTTCTTTTTCTTTTTTTATCCCACTATCTATTCTGTACGGGAACACGTGAACATGTTTGTTTATTTCCAAACCTACCAATATTGCTTATTGTGACTCTAGTCATTAATGAGAAACACATACTCCAAAGCAGTGATTTTCAACAGAAAAGAATAGCTGAACACATGGCTACATAGAAAAATTCCCTTAAAGATTATGATGCTCATTTGCTATAAGGAATGAGGGAATGACAGGGACCTTGCCGGCCTTCACCCTTTTTGCCCAGAAATGTCACTGGCAGATGGAGATTGCAGGGGAAAGAAGTGAACACCGCCTCTCCTCTCAGACCAAGACATGCCACTGTCATGCTCCAATGTTACTAAAATGAATATGCCCTATTCTCAGGTGGGTGGCAGCACAGGGACCATTGAGAATGACCCCTCTGCATATGACATGAACTATTACCATTTTAAATGCTTCTTTAAGACAGAGAGAAGTAAGTCATTATAAATAATATTGCTGCAAACATAATAGGAACTCACTGTCATAAAAGCTGTTAGAAATTAGCCCATACCATTCTAATGTCCACATTATCTAGAGTTCTCAACTCAGTGGTTCACAGAGAAAACAATATCCATTGAAATGAACTGAATAAAGTTTAGAATGCTTATTCTCTCTGAAGAAGAATGGTTATTATGAATGTACTTGTGGCTTTATTTCTTAATCAAATGAAAATTCTTCAAATTCTCTACACAATTTTAAAAAACTCAAAAGCTGTAATTTCAGACAGGAATTTAAATTCTTGATCTTCCCCAAAACAGTGTGTGACTCTAGAAAATTTAGTTAAGTTTGCTAATACAAAATCCACTTTCTTATCAGTAAAACTAGAATAATTATTTTTAAAGTGCTATTACAGCAACTGTACAAATTATGCCCTGCATCATTTTTACATGAAATTAGCTCTGTAGGATATTGACCAATAAGTCAAGGTATATTTAAATATGTGTTTGATTCAAGAGAAAATTTGTTTATTTAATTACGAAGTTAATTCAAAATAAAGAAACACAAGTGCTTAGTTTGATAATTATTAATAGATTATTCTAGGTTTTTGCTAAAGAAAGATAAAACTAAATGATAAAGAAATTAATTTTGATTCATTATGCATTTCCTTTTCTATTTTAGCACTTTTTATGAAATAAAAAAGAATTAAACATTCACCTTTTCACTCTAAACACTTATAATTTAACCTAATACATGTATTCAAATTATGGATTTATGTTTTGTTTTGTTGGGGGAAAATTTGTCAGTATACAATGTTAGTCAAATATTAACTACTACTTGCTTTAACCTGCTGAAGTGTATAAAATGCTAACATACTCAAAGAAGAAAAAAGCAAGTATAAAATGCTAAAAGGAGGCATACATTAAGGAAAAAACTTTTCTAGGGAAACTAAAATTACTTTTTTGAAGGCATAAGAAAACATAGGGTTGGTTATATCGTGTAAGAGGGCTGGTACCACTCTTTGTCTGTTTTTGTCTTTTCAAAATGCATGACACAAGGAGAAAGAAAAGTGTAACTGCTCAATGACTACAAAGGAATTTTAAACAGACTTAAAAGTTGAGTGTCAGGTACAATAAAGAATTTCTATTCTCATCCTCAAATCACTTTAAGAACTTAATTAGCTTCCAGTGGTTTAGCTGAATCCAAATTAAAAATTGAATAAAAATTTGTAGAAGAAAGTTATTTTTCTTCATGAAAAAGTACTCATAATAGTAATTTAGAAGAACTGAAACACCATAGGGAGTATTTTATTTTGAGCATCTACCTTTAAATCAATTTTAGAAACAAAAGTAGGCAAAATAAATTGTGTTACTGTGCTGCTACTTATCAATGACTGATCATGAAATTGGCACATTGGTATGGCATGAGTGTGTTATTGATAACATCAAAATAGAACCAGAGTTTAATATCTTCAATTTAACTGTATAGTATAAAAAGTTAAGAAGAATCACGTATACTCCTGGCTAGGTGGCTCAGTGGATTGAGTGCCAACCTGCAAACCAAAGGGCCTTCGGTTCGATTCCCAGCCAGGGCATGTGCCTGGGTTGCAGACCAGGTCCCCAGTGGGGCACATGAGAGACAACCACACATTGATGTTCCTCTCTCTCTCTCCTTTCCCCCTCTCTAAAAATAAATAAAATCTTAAAAATTAAGAATCATGTATAGATGAAAGGGTAAAGGTAAATTAACTCATTTTAGCTCTGATAACTCAAAAATATGTTTTTGAAGGACCAGAGGAAATGATGCAGTCAAGAATTAAGCACACTTCAAGAATCTTGCATTGCTTTATTTTTATTTAAGGTAACTATTAAAATTTATGGGCAAATGAATGAATATTTGGTTTTATTATTATTAATATTAGTTCTTTTCTTTTTCTAAGGAAGAAAATTATTTTTATCACCAATTTTCTTCCCAGCTTAGATACAAGACACACGTCTCTGATGCTGTCTTTTAGAAAAAGAGAAGCTGATCAATTTTTGTAAAAAAATATCAACTTAAACAACTACAAGATAGAGCAATGAGGGATGATCATTATCCCTTCCAAAACAAACATTTCCACACTTTTGTCTCCCTGAATTTGGAAATGAAATTTTACATGTCCATGTGTTCTCAGTAATTCACTGTCAACCATTCAGAGTAGAAATGAGCCCGGATTAGCAGTCAGAAAACCTGGAAGTCCTTTCTTGGCTATTAATCTGGCCTAATACTTGGGGATGAGGCATTCTTTATCAAACATCATACTTTTTTTCTAGTTTAATTGAAAAGTAATTAACATAAATTATTATATAATTTTAAGGTATATAGTGGTTCTAATATTTCATTTATGTGGTATAGTTTATTTCCCATCAGCCAGTTTGCTCCTCTCAGAACATTATTCACTTTGACTATAATTTTTTTAAAAGAAAGCCTTCAGATTTGAAAATAAGACTTAAATACATTAGCAATAAAATGTGATTTTCCTGGACATATATTTCTTAATGTTCATTGGATACCTTTTTTCCTCTTTTAGCAGATGCATCACAATGAGTTCATGGCATCTCTGATGCTTACTCAAAAGTGTTCTGTGTTCATTATACCGCACATACACTTGCAAATGGAAACAGAGTTTGTAGGAGAGATATTATGAGATGATGACAGGTAGGCAGATAGATAGATATCAAGAACATGGATTGAATGATAGTGCGGGCTCTCCAGGCAAGTCTGCAATTCATCAGACAGGCCAGCAAGAGCGGGATCCTGGAAACTTCAGCAGGAGCTGATGCCACCGGCCATAAATAGAATTTCTTGTTCCTTAGGGAAATCTCAACCTTCAACAGATTGAATCAGGCTCATCTAGATTATCCAAAATAATCTTTTTTTTACACACTGATTGTAAATGTGACCTAAGTTGGTAAAACACCTTCTCAGCAACACCTAAATTAGTGTTTGTTTGATTGAATAACTGGGCACGATAGCCTAGCTAATTTGACACATAAAACCGACCATCACAGAGACTCATCCTCACCTAAAAATGATTAATGGCTGTCTGGAGTGCCATATTCAGAGGGATTCTGAGGTTGTGTTAAGAATAACACATTAAGAATACTCAACAATATCTGCTAAGGGAGAAGGAAAAAGGAATGGTCACACATGAAATTTGCTATTCCTAATCTAATAACAGAAATAGATAAACATAAATATTAGTAACATATGGAGAACTATGATTAGTATCACATCAGAGACTCACACAAAGCACTATACTATGAAAAAAAAATGTACTTGTATAATCATGGTATAAAAACAGTCTTTCTAGGTCAATAATGTATATTTAAAATTTTCCCAGTAGTCAGTTTTTAAATTAAAATATATGATTTAGTAAATTTATTGAGTGGTAAAAATAATATCTAAAAATGTCTAAGATGGATTCAACGATCCTTTTTTGGAATTTAAGTCATTCAAAGTGTTTATCTCATGCATCAGAATCATAGCGTGCTATGTAATTAGAATATATTAGTAAAAAGTATCTCCTGTCAGAGGACAGATTTCACCACCTGACTACTCTGTTTGAATATTTAAGGAAACATTTGATAATTAGTAAATATTTTAATCTTTTGTTTTTGAAAGGGTTTTCTTAGACTGAAACCTTAGACGAAATACTTAAACTGAAACTCTCAATGAACAGTTGTTTCCAGATGTTAAGTCTGATACACTCAGTACTTTTGAAGCCCTCATTTCCCCTTTTAATTAGGTGATGATTCTTGTGATTCTTTTTTAAAAAAATAAATGCTATGACTAATAATAGTTATTTTTTTTCATGCAGAGGCAGTAAAACTAATTAAAATAACCGTGATTGAAGAAAACAGAAAGGAAAGAAAGAAAAAGGCAGAGAAACATGTTGGTCCTGTAAGTAAGAAAGTACAGTAAATGAGAAGAGTAGATAAAGCTTTTGAGGTGGTTACATGCTACAAGATGAACATGAAAATGCAGAACTTACCACATGCAGGTACTCAAAAACAATAAGAAACTTTCTACAACAGTTACTATTCAGAGTTACACAAGGGGGTGTTCTGGATCCACGACGCCACACTTAGTGAGACACAACTCCAGAGAAGTTTCTACAGGCTGGCCCAGCCGCTTTTCCCGATCCGTGTGCGCATTCTCAATGTCCAGCCTCTTCTGACCCCATGCTTGACCCTTCATTCTTTTTCTCCTTGATCTAATATGGGTCTTGCTTTGTACCTTGAGTATAATTCTTCACCAAACCCCAAGAGCACTCAAGGTCCTTTTCCTTCTCAGGACTCTCAGGGTTCCAAGAAGCCCCATCCAGACCACCTGGAGAGTCTTTTTTTATTTTCTGCTGATGGGTCAGAATGTCAGCAAGTGCCAGCAAAATCAGCCTGAGCCCCAAATATTTGACCTTGCAATAAGTCAGTATAAAACTGAAAGAATTTTATACTGATTTTTATTCTATTCAACTATTCTTCCTCCTCCTTCCTCTTAAGGCTATTATCCCTACATGCAGGAATTCTCAAGCCTGACGCCTCTTTAATGGTTAGTTTACTTGACAAAGGGTCCAGCACAAATAACACCCAATTTTATTACATAAAAACCTTTTATTACAAAATCGTAAGCATGTAATTCTGTAACATAACTATCACACTCAAGCACACCATATGACATTTTTTGGTGACATGTTCAAATTGCTATCCATCTCACGTGAGGCATTCACTTACCCTACTAACCACACTCAGGCAAGCGTTACTTCTGCCGGACCCTGTATATTAAATGTCTAAGTGAATGAAAGGAGAATACTGCTGGTAAACTGCTTTATTGTCTGATATTCCTTAAGTCACTGCCATCTTCCCAATTCCACATCTTTTTTTACCCCACAACTTCTCCAAACTTCATGCTCTATGTTTCCTCAGATAGATTCAATGAGTATAAGGTGGGAATGAATCTGATAGACGCTTTGAGTTTGATACAGGGTTAAGAAAGATAAAGCAGAGGTTCTCGATCACAGGGATTCTGCCTGCAGGGTGCCTGTCTGGTGGCAGGGTTCCTTGTCACAACTGCGGGAGTGGCTGCTACTGACACCTAGTGGGTGCAGGCTGGGGATTCTGCTGAACACCTTACCATGCACAGGACAGCCGTCCCCCACAGCAAAGAAGTGGCCAGTTCAAAGTGTGATAGCGCTGGAGCTGAAAAACCTTGAGAGAAATTAAA
This sequence comes from Phyllostomus hastatus, assembly GCF_019186645.2. Taxonomy (NCBI): domain Eukaryota; kingdom Metazoa; phylum Chordata; class Mammalia; order Chiroptera; family Phyllostomidae; genus Phyllostomus; species Phyllostomus hastatus. Next base: position 14,293,310 of record NW_025333583.1, on the reverse strand, counting down.
GGAGACTTAAAACTACTTTTTTTTTTGGTATGAATGAGTAAAATAGACGGAGGCTAATTATCAGTTTGCATTTTGACTACAAAGAAAAAATGCTTAAATTTCTGAGAGATAAATTGTTTAGCTAAAAGAACTTTCTAATTCTACATTGTTTTAGCAGATACCCAGAGTATGCTGGCATTTTTCTTGAATGGTTTTAAGTTCATTCCTGCCTACTGGCAGTGAAGAAAGTGTGAGAACGTTTCAAGAGTTTTGTGACATTATTAATATTCTGGGAACATATACCTGTTCACCAAATAAACAATCAAAACCCAAATGGCAGAATTCTGCTTTGGGACTTTCTCCTGATTTTCCTTTACGATTGGTGATTATGATATTATCTTTTTAATATATCAGTATTATATCTTCAATCTCGTCAATGCAGGTTAAAATATTTGATGTTACCAGCAAAATAGCCTAATGACTGGCGTAAAAAATCTTAGCTCATTTTGTCAAATCCTTATTTGTGTTACCTCTATGGAAAATAGCTGCAATTGCTATACAATTTGAACTTTATTTGTACTCAGCTATTTGGGTTCACTTGTATTCTTCATCATTTGAGCAATCAAGTATTCTTTAGAGTGATAACAACTTTAACACAAAATCACACGAATGCCATGTTCTAACACTTTGGTGCATGTAAGCTCCTTCCTATTTTTGAAAAACAGATCTCATCCTTGTGGCTATGTAGTTTTCCTGTTCATTGTGTTGCCTTTGCTTGTTTTCACTGAAAATAACATTTAAAAGTTATTCCAAATAAGAAAATTTAGGTAACTTACACTTGATGTTAAAAGAATGATTGCTTTTTTTCAGAATTATAAATTATAATGATTTTAATTAAACTATAGAAATGTCCTGCATTAAATGATATTTTTGCATTCCTTGATTATTTGAAGTGACCATTTTGAATGGTTTGAAAAATTCAATTTTTTTCCCCAAGTGTTAGTGATCTTACCTTCGCTTAGTTTAGGAGAGAATGTTTTCTTCTATCTTGAATTAAAGCTGTGCATGTACATGTCTTATCTTTCTTTTTACATTCCAAACTTTAGAAAAAAATCTGTTCTTTTTAACCTTGCATCTCCTGACACACTCAGCCAAATTTGGGGGAAATAGATTTGCATATATAAGTCTCTCTCTCTCTCTCTTTCTCCCCCCCCTATATACATATATATACACACACATACGCACATGACATGTATCTTCTATATCTGTAATTAAAGTGAAAATGAATTGATACTCTAGTGTAATAGAAAAAACACAGGAGTAAGACAAAATTTGATATTGCTCTGGCAGTAATGAGCTATGTGACCTGAGGCAAGTCATCTAATCTTTTGGGGCATCAATTCTTCTAGTCTATGTATGATTTCTTTTTTTTTCACCCATCCACCTAAATATAAAGTGAGCTATGAGCTCTATTCCCATTTTGTCTCAGAGATAAGCAGACATAAAGAAGCCTTATTCAGACAAAAATACCTGCTGCTGCCAGCTTTAATCAGAGTCTGCAAGTCATGGTCCTCCAGCAGCTGCTCTTGTAAGTGGAGAAAATAGTTGATGACAGCTTGATGGCCTTGGAAGCCTCTGGCGGTTACAGCTTTTCGTGGCCTTTCCAGAAGCGCTCCCAGAGTCTGTTCCTTTTCTATGGGGCATCCAACCTGATATATCACTAGTGCTCACTCCAGCTTGTGCCAGGCAGGTAGGCGGGTGACTGGAAGAGGTCCACCTAGGTAGACGTGAGGGCGTTTGTCCACCAACAAGGAAGAAAACACAAGAGCAGTTGGTAATGAAACCGCTGTGTTCCAGCTCTGACCTCATCCTCCTACACTCTGCTTTGTGATCCTGGCATGGGAACCGTGCCCTTGTAAAGCTATGTTACTAGGAGACTTAGAGAAAGGCTGGAAGGGTGGAGGAGAGGAGAAGAGGTGACTTCTCTTTGTTTTCCCTTTCTGTTAGTATCACCCTCGCTGCAGTAGCTGGTCCAGTTTCCAATTCATTCTATACCCTCAGTACCAGTGTCATTGTTCTCACAGTCAACCTTGTTGGTGGGTGAAGCCTTTCTAGACGTGTTGTATGGGCCCCAGAGCGCCCCTACTCCAAGACTCTGGGTCCTGACAACCCTAACCTTATTTGTTTGTGTCCCAGCCTCAGCAGCTGTTGCTGCTTTTGCATTATCACAATGTTACTTTGTTTATGCCTTTTACCTTTTCTGCCCTCTATACCTATATACCCAATTCCTTATATTAAATGAATTTTTTTGGCTGGATTAAAACTAATATAGTGGCTAGATTCAAATATACAAATAAGCAGATGCACAGGTCAATAGGCAGAAATGGAAACCTAAACACACGTCTGGGACTTGAAGGTGGAACTCTGGTTCCATGATGTGCACATACATATGTTTGCATGCATGTCATGTGTGTCTGTAGGGCCTGGCTAGCTAGAAAAATACCCAGTTTATCTGAAATCCTAAATAGGTTGGAAATCCAAGGAAGTTATGAATACAGAAACTTCAGGATTCTTAAGATAGCAAAATAGCCCAACTGCTGACTTCATCAGCAACATCAACCTTGAACCACAGCAATAAAAATAAACTTGGTTTCTCTGAACAGAACAGTGCAAAATAAAATAAAAATTACAGTACAATGTGGAGAGAACAAAGGCTTTCTTCATCTGCCACATTTATGAGAGGTCAAAGTTAAAGCTGGCCACAGGTGTGAGTGAAAAAAGACTTTTAATTTATACTCTAACGCCCATTGCCTTTGGGCAAAGACTGCCTTCCCTTCACCCCAGGAACTGGCAGCAGCATTCCCTTCTCCTTGGGTTTCTGCAAGATAGAGAAGACTGTCAGGAAAGGGGGCAAAGAAAACAGTCGTGGACTGAGATGCCACCTTCTGGCCCTCATTCTTCTGCTCCTTCTTACTACCAGGTGTGATAGACTACACATCTACGGGGACTGCCTTCTCCCAGTGTTCACTTTGAAAAGAGAAGAAAAATGAAGATGAAACTTGGTGAGAGAGTTGCCTGGGGAAGTGGAAGCAGAGAGGCATGATGAGCAGCGTGTCTGTTGCTCCTGGGACTCTCCATCCCAGGAACCAGGTGGGACACATGGTAAGAGTGCACCAACTGAAGAAGACATATATATCACACATGAGAACTCTCCCAGAAAGAAGCGGAAAGGAAGAAAAAAAAAGAAAATATAATAAGAACAAAAAAGAATACATAACTTTAAGCCAAAGAAGAAAACATTTTCTCCAATAGGAGGGGATAGGGGAAATGAAAAAAAAAAGTGCAGTCTGTGAAAATATCAAATGAGATGAAAAAATCATAAGATAATAATTATAATACATACACAAGTTACCTCACCAATTAACAGTCGTGAAAGGCTCGGTAAGTTATAAAATACCAATATCACATATACTATGTTTTTTGTCATAATGATGTAAAAGTAGGAATTAATAACAGATTAATAAAAATCCAACACACAGAAGCTATTATCTCATATAATAATTCTTGTATTTAAAGGCAAATTAAGACATATGTAAAGATGAATATGATGAGCACTAGATATTACATTTCTGAGACAGAGCTAAAGCTGTAGTTAGAAGTTTAGAGTTGAAAATACATTTAGTGTAAAACAAAAAATGTTAAAATAAGGGAGCAAAAGATTCAATTGCAGTAATTAAAAAAAAAGCAGTCAAGTGAACCCAGAGACTCAGGCAGTTACAAATGGGTCTGTGTAGTCCGGAGAACTGGGGCTCCAACTGGGAGATTTGGTCTCAGGGGGCTGCTTAATGCTAGAAATGAGGCAAAAGATGAAAGATGGACTTAGTCGATGACTGGGAGATACATTTCCATAGTATGAAGAGAGACATTGTTAAATTTCTCATGTGCACACTATTTTGGTCGCACTGGGGTAGAGGCTGAGCATGCACGGTGGGAACAACCGTGCTCGCAGCCATTCAGGTCGGTTCAATCGCTTGGTTGACCTTCGGTAAGTTACTTCTCTGAGCATTTATTTGTTCTTCTGTCAGAGGGAGACAATAACAGGTTCTACCTCACAGGATCATCCTGAGGATTAAGTATAGTGATTCATGTAAATCATGTGAAATAGCAGAAAGCATTCTATAAGTTGTTTTTATGATTACTTTTACAATTGACTTTTAGAGAGTTTTATAGTGTATGTATACATTCAAAGGATTCATATACATTGAGTTTATAACCCAGGTGTTGTACTTTGTACTTTGTATTGATTATCTCACACCACTTATTTGTGCCTACTTTTAGCCCCATTTTATTTTATTTTTTAATTACTTTATTGTTGTTCAATTACAGTTGTCTGCATTTTCTCCCCACCATTCCCTTACCCCCATTTAAGAAGTTAAAAAATTGAGGCTCAGAAAGGCTAGTTAACCTCAAATCATATCATTACAAAGATGGGTTCAAGCCAAATATTATGGCTGCACATAGCTAAGAGAGATCACATGCAACTGGGACAATTATTCACCCAGATCACTGTACATATTTTTAATCTCTTACCATGAAGTTAATTTTCTCAAGGTCCTATCCCAGGCTAGTGTGTGCATAGTTGGCCACTCTTTGTTCGTAGCTTGGTTTAGCATGGGATATTTTCCTTAGTTTACATTTTTCAGGCTTTATTCTTATGAGACAGCATTTTTTTCTGGAAGCTGGTAAAGGATTTAACTCCATTTAATTAGGGTCAAAGGGATCATCTGTGTAAGAACTGATATTTAAATGAAGATGTCCTTTGTAACTGGTCCAGGAAAAGGCATTAAATTAAGTTTGAAGAACTTAAGTTGAGAACTATCAGGCAAAAAGGACAAGACTTTTTGAGCCTCTCTGAATAAAAAGTGGCCTTTGTCAGCAAGGATAAGAATACACATTGGAGACTTTCAAGAATGGAAAGGACATTTATTTTTATTTTTCTTTTTTTTATTTGAAAATTGCATGCAAGCTGTAATACAGAAGAGATAGAACCTCAAAAATGTAAGGAAATAAGTCCCAGGACCAGAGAACTTTCCACTTGGGTTCCACCTAAAAGCTTATCTCTGTTGACCACTTGCACCCTGTTTCAATCAGGGATGTTATCAAGTTAAACCAGAGCATTTTGCAGTATTTTCCAAGAAGAAATTGCACAGTGCATTTCTGAGTCTATTTCCTTACATTGTAATTTGAGTAATAAGAGACCTTCAAATTCTTAAGGACACAGATCACCAGCATTTTCAAATAGAGAAAAATATCAGAGTTCACATAATTTTTTTTATTCATTCAGAAAGCTTTCACTCTTTGGTGATACAAAACTACGAATAAGCTTTAGGAATATAATGTTATTTTATTTTTACAGGTCTTAACAGATACTTAAAATAATTGTTTATTTTTCTATCATCATGAAAAAGGCAGAGAATCTTGTTTTTTTATAAATATATTTTATTATTTATGCTATTATAGTTGTCCCATTTTTTCTCCTCTTTATTCCCCTCTGCCCTGTATCTGCCCTCCCACCATCATTCCCCAGCTTAGTTTATGTCCATGGGCAATGGACATGACCCATGGGCTTCTACATTTCCCATACTAGTCTTTACCTCCCGCTGTCTATTTTGTACCTACCATTTATGCTTCTTATTACCTGTAATTTTTCCTATTCTTCCCCTTACCCCTTCCTTCTGATGACCATCATGTGATCTCCATTTCTATGAATCTGTTCTTGTTGTAGTCGTTTGGTTAGTTTGTTATTGTTTTTGTTTTTTGTTTTTTTTTTTAGGTTCTGTTGTTCATAGTTGTCAGTTTGCTGTGATTTTACTGTTCATATTTTTTATATTCTTCTTTTTCTCAGATAAGGCTCTTTTACATTTTATATAATAAGGGCTTGGTGATGAGGAACTCCTTTAACTTGACCTTATCTGGGAAGCACTTTGTCTGCCCTTCCATTCTAAATAATAGCTTTGCTGGATAGAGTAATCTTGGGTGTAGGTCCTTGTCTTTCATGATTTTGAATACTTCTTGCCAACCTCTTCTTTCCTGCAAGGCTTCTTTTGAGAAATCGGCTGATAATCTAATGTGAACTCCTTTGTAGGTAACTGTCACCTCTTCTCTGACTGCTTTTAAGATTCTCTCCTCTTTAATTTTGGGTAATGTAATTATGATGTGCCTAGGTGTGTGCTTCCTTGGGTCCAACTTCTTTGAGACTCAGTGCTTCCTGGACTTCCTGGAAGTCTATTTCCTTTGCCAGATTAGAGAAGTTCTCCTTCATTATGTTTTCAAATAAGTTTTTGATATCTTGTTCCTCCTCTTTTTCTGGCACCCTTATGATTTGGATGTTGGAACATTTAAAGTTGTCTCTCCTTGAGCCTCTCGTTTTTTGAACTCTTATTTCTTCTTTCTATTCTGGTTGAATGTTTATTTCTTCCTTCTCCTCCAAACTATTGTTTTGAGTCCCAGTTTCCTTCCCACCACTGTTGGTTCTCTGTACATTTTCCTTTTTTATTTCACTTTTCATAGCCTTCACTTTTTCCTCTATTTTGCAACCATACACAACCAATTCTGTGAGCATGCTGATTACCAGTGTTTTGAACTGTGCATCTGATAAGTTGGCTATCTCTTCATTGCTTAGTTATATTTTTTCTGGAACTTTGATCTGTTCTTTCATTTGGGTAATTTTTTTTTTGTCTCAGTATGCCTGTTATGTACAAGGGGCAGAGCCTTAGATATTAGCCAGGACAAGGCAACCCACATCTCTGCTTTGTGACGCCGTATGTGGGGGAGGGGTCTGAGAGGGAACAATGGCACTTACTCCACTCTCTGCCAGATTTCAGTCACTTCCCCCGCTACCCACAAGCAATTGGGCCCTTCTGGTGTCAATTCCTAGGTGGGTGGGCTTGTGTACATTTTAGGACCCTGTGGGTCTCTCCAACAAACTCTCCCATGAAGTTAGGAGTTTCTCCTACTGCCTCAACCACCCCAGGTTTTTTCAGTCAGAGGCTTTGAGGCTTTATTTCCCCATGCTGTAGCCCTGGGTTTCACAGTCTGTCTCATTCCCCAGTTGTTCCTCCTGGTTTATCTGTATGCAAATGGGGGGCTGCACTCTCTGACAGCCACAGTCTCACTCAGTCCTCCCGCTGCCACCTTGCTGAGCATCCTCTCCACCCCTACTGGTCTGTAAGAATATTTCTTCTTTAACTCCTTGGTTGTCGGACTTCCATACAGTTCAATTTTCTGGCAGTTCTTGTTGTTTTTTGTTTTTAAATTTGTTGTTGTCCTTTTGGTTGTGTGAGGAGGTGCAGTGTGTCTACCTACACCTCCATCTTGACCAGACAGAACCTTGTTTTATAGAGTGAAGTATGAATTTGTTTAAATAGGTTAAGCTGCTTCAGGATCAGGTGAAGATGGGCAAAGGAAGAAAAAGTGGGGACAACTATGAGAGAATAAATAATAAAATATAATTTAAAAAGTAAACATTCAGTAGAGCATTAAAAAAAGAATGAAATTAAATTGGGGGTAGCTTCATAAATAACATTATTGTATAATCACTATGCTACACATCTGAAACTAATATAAAATAATATTGAATGTCAACTGTAATTAAAAAATAATATTAAAAAATAAAATATTGGGAGCCCTGGCTGGCATAGCTCAGTGGATTGAGTGTGGGCTGCGAGCCAAAGTATTGCAGGTTCGATTCCCAGTCAGGGCACATGCCCGGGTGGCAGGCCACGGCCCCCAGCAACCACACATTGATGTTTCTCTCTCTCTCTCTTTCTCCCTCCCTTCCCTCTCTAAAAATAAATAAATAAATCTTAAAAAAATAAATAAAATATTGGGTGGAGCACACTATCGATTCAGACATCTACATATTCTTTCTTTTAAAATGCACAAACACATAAACTAGCATATTTTTGCTCTAAAAAGTGGTGTTTACATTTACATGGCAAAATATCACCTGTTAATGTTTATATGTATGTGGGTTAACATCTATATTTTTATTCATAAGGGTCTTGTTTTTGAATTCCTTTATGACTCTAGGCTCCAATAATACTTGATAAATTATAAATAAGATGTACTATGCAACTGGATATAAAATGTCATCTTTCATTTCAACATTTTCATCGTGGTCCTAATCCTTTCACATGTAGCAACAACTTTAATTCTGTGATCTTTCTTGAGTTATCTGTACGTAGTGGCTAATAATACAATCAATTTACCAACCATTTGTCACTGTGAACCTCACTCAGTGTAACATTACCAATGGCAACATCATAGAGTAGGAGCTGATGTAGCAGTTTAAAAAAAAAAGTTTCTTTCATAGGAATAATGAATATGGCACAAGGAAGGTTGAGCAACCTACATAACTTTGATGCATGAGCTAGGCCACCCTGCATTGCCTTGAATGACTGTAAAATCATTGATTTGCTAAGGTCGGGGTATAGTTGTGGTTTATATCCCTTAGTGCACATAAGTGGATACTGATAGTTGGGCTCCTCACCAATAAAACCAATATATCTTTTAGATGGAGCCCAGTCATTTGTATTTTTAAAGAAGCTCCTGAGGTGAGTCCAAGGTGTCACCAGGTATGAGAATCACTGGCTTATCACAGTGTATCTCAACATGCGGTTTCTCGAACAGCAGTATCACCAGAGAACTTCTACAAATGCAAATTATCAGCCCAATGACCAACCTTCTTCTGAATTTTAAATTCTGGGCACGGGGCTCAGCACTATGTATTTTAAAGGGACTCCAGGAGTCACTGTTGCATGCTAAGGTTTGAGACCCACTGATGAGACACAATCAGAACTCTATCTATTTATCTGATTTACTGCCTCAAAAACATTTCCTGGCTGTGCCGTTCTCTTTAAGAGCTGCTAAGAAAAGACCAGGTTATGTATTTTCATTGTGGGAGGGAACCTGAGAGCAGCTTCTGAGACACTATTAAACATGGGAGTTCTTGCTAGTTTTTTTTTTATATTCCATACACCATTAGAATTTTAGAAGTCCAAAAAGAACATCTCTACCTTCCATCTGACCTTAGAAAACAAATACGAGATATATCCAAGAAACAAAAAGATAGTAGTTGGGCATTCTGTGTCAGTTAACACGTTTACAACCTCCTCCCCCTTCAGTTATTGACGCTGCTGGACTAGGATAGGCCTCCTAGCACAGGGCAGGCTTCTCACTTCAAAGGATGAGACCACCCAATGAGACCTACTGTGAGAGGAAAAGGTCAGAGGGAAGGAGAGGAGGTAGGTATCTGAAGCCAGTGTGCCATCCTTTGCTTCTGGGGAAGAGTTAGTGAAGAGGCAGGGAACAAGAAAGTGTAATAATGGTTTCTATGAAAACAAGAGGAGATGAGCAAAATGAATAAGGATCAAATTGATACCACAAATCTTGAGTGAAATTCATCCACTCAAACTTACTGGGCACCTACTTTTTCAGAAATTACGTTAGGAAGGTATGTGGGACAAGAATGGGAATTTAAAAATTGTGGTAGCTGAGGATAAATCTGGTGAACCACATTTATCCATGGGTGAGATTTGTACTTTGACTGCAACTGAAGTTCATCTTTTGGCACATATTCAGAGGCTTAGATGTTTGGAAAGTTAATGTAGTATGATTTTATAAACAACAGAGATATGCTAAAAAGAGTTTTGCAGAATATAAAAAAATAATTAAAATATCTCATTGACAAAGAATTAATTCATATTGTGTCTGGGTGGTTTACTCTTTATCACTTTTAAATATTGTATAAGGCTGATCCATGCACAATTCCAACAGCCTCATCAGTCAAGACCTAGTAATTCTCAACAGGAAGTCCCCATCAGGGTCCTCTGAAGAACAGCAGAAGTTATTGTTAGAGAGAGGAGTGAGGTAAATAAAAAAGCAAGACCATATGTGCACATCAAAACCACTTCAAATTCCGGAATCTTCTGAAACCTAAAAATAGTCACACAAATTAAAATAAATGTAAATTCAAAAATAAATTTTGCAAGTTGGCAATAAATCACCTGCTATTTATAGTCAAGGAAGAAGTCTTTAAAGCTAGAGAGAAAATTGCTCTTCTAGCACTAAAAGATGCTTATCAGAAACTGACAGGACAGGGGTTACACATTCAAATGTACCAAGATTAAGCCTTGGATTCCCAAAGTAAAAATAACTTGTTCAGCAGAAATGGTTTTTATGTTGCTTTTTGGGCTGCTTTAGAATCAATTCTATTTATCTTTGGCATCAGCTGCGGTTCCGAGACTGGATAGTTTTTAGTCAGAAAAAAAATCAGAAATACTGGATTCTAGAATTTTCTTGATGACAAAAATGCTTTATTATACACTTTGACCTACCTTTAATTAATTCTAATACAGTTATAGTAAAATGTAACTTTAAACTAGATTTTAATGTTTATATTAAATCTAAGAACTCCATAAGAATACTTTAACTTATATATAAAAGTGACTTATTACATGTATCTCTTTTATTCTCCATATTTTTCAATAGCTAATAGTTAATTTTTATTAAGTAAAATAAATTTAAGAAAAAATTTGAAATCTGAATGGGCTTTTTTTTTCTCCTGGACAATATTTTTATCAAGCAAAACATATGAAAATGTAAAATAAATATGAACATTAAACTAAGGTCATCTTTCTCTTTTTCCTAGACAATTTGGTTAGTTTTCTGAACTTTCTAGTTCTACTTGAGGTAATTTTTTTAAAATAAAATAATACCATCCAGAGTGACCCCTACCATTTTTTTAAGTCAAATATTATCATAAAAACTCTATTATATTGAAGTTTGATGGAGTATTCCAGTACACATGTTTCAACAGACTGAATGTTTCCCCCTCTCCAAATTCATGTTGTATCCTAACCCACAATATGATGGTATTAGAAGAATGCTGATGGGAAGTGATTAAGTGATGTGAGTGGAGCCCTCATGAATGAGATTAGTGCCCTAATGAAAGAGACCTAGAGAGCTCTTTCACCCCTTCTGTCATGTGATGACACTGAGAAGGCAGCCCTCTGTGAATCAATAGGTGGACTGTCACCAGGCACTGAATCTGCCTGCACCTTGATCATGGACTTCCTACATTCCAGAACTATGAGAGAGAAATGTTTGTTGTTTAAGCCACCAGTCTATGGTAGTTTTGTTAAAGAAGCCTGAATGGACTAAGACACATGAGTATGTTTCTGTGTTTTGTTTTAACTGTTGTAGGTTTTAACATACATTATTACTCAAAATCAGTTGTTCTAAGGACCATTGTTTTATGTGATGATACCATGAAAATAGTATAAAGTTGATCCATGTATAACCCCAACAGATCTAAAAGATAAAAACTAACAATGCCAAAATCTCAGAGAAAACTGTGGGGGAAAATGACTCACTAATATAATTTTAGTGGTATAGGAGATGAAAAAAATAGTGCAGGAATATGGAATATTTTATACTTTGTGTCTGGCTTATGTCACTTAGCAAAATATTTCCAAAATTTATTCATATTGATTTGTAGCATCTATTAGAGATTTATTCTCTGTCATTGATGAATATTTTATTGTATGTATACAGCACATTGTGATTTCCCATTCATGTAATTACTAAAGCTGTTTGAGTATGTTTTCCTGTATTTATTGACCATTTTTATACCTTCTTTGAGGAAATTTCTACTCAAGTTCTTTGATAATTTTTAATAAGGCTGTCTTTTTGTTGTTGGGTTGGAGAATTCTTTATATAGATAAAAACATCTATATAAATTATGTATAAATATGCTATAATTTCCAAATATTGTCTCATTCTATAAATTGTATTTTTACTCTGTTGATAATGTCTTTTGATGCAAAAAAAGTCTTTAACTTTGATAAAGTCCTACTTATCAGTTTTTTTCTTCTCTTGCTTATGTTTCTCAAATGTTTAGTATAGAAAAATTTACAGTCAGAGGATAGACTGGAGTTTACCAGAAACTGAGGCGAGCAGGTATGGAAAGTTATTGTTCAATGGTTAAACAGTTCCTGTTTGGAGTAATGAAAGTTTTGGGGAGAGATGGTGATGACAGTACAATATTGAGAATGTAATTAATGACCCTGAATTATACACTTAAAATTAGTTAAAGTGATAAAACTATGTTAAGATATATTACCACAATAAAAATGATAAAAACTTGAGAAGAAAAGTGGTGCAGAGTACTAATCCTCAATATAATAGATGACTAGTGAGTCCAAACTTTAAAAAAAATTATTAAATTTTTATTTTTATTTTTTCCCATTTTTATTGTTGTGCAATTATAGTTGTCCCCGTTATTCCCCATTATTCTTCCCTGCCCTACCCACTCCCACCCCAACATTCAATCCTCCCCTTTTCCATTGTCCCTACCCATGGGTACTCCACATATGTTCCTGAATGACTCTTCCCCTTCTTTGCTTCATTATCCTGCCCCTCCACTGTGGTTACTTTCAGTTTGTTCTTTATTTCCATGTCTCTGATTATTTTTGCTTGTTTTTTTGTTTTGTTAATTAGGTTCAAATTATAGATGAGATCGTATGGTATTTGTCTTTTACCAACTAGCTTATTTTAGTTAGCATAGTTCTCTCCTGTTCCATCCATGCTGTTGCAAAGGGTAGGGGCTTCTTCTTTCTGCTGCATAGTATTCCATTACATAAATGTACCACAGTTTTTTGATCTACTCATTTACTGATGGGCACTTAGGCTGTTTCCAGCACTTGGCTATTGTAAATTGTGCTGTTATGAATATTGGGGGGCATAGGTTCTTTTGAATTGGAGTTTCAGGATTCTTAGTGTATAATCCCAGCAGTGGAATCGCCAAGTCAAAATGCAGCCCCAATTTTAGTTCTTTCTGGCAATTGCATACTGGTTTCCACAATGGCTGCACCAGCCTGCATTCCCACCAACAGTGTACGAGGGTTCCCTTCTCTCCACAACCTTGCCAGCACTTGTTTATTGATTTGGTTATGATGGCCATTCTGACCAGTGTGAAGTGGCATCTCATTGTGATTTTAATTTGCATCTCTCTGATGGCTAGTGATGCTGAACATCCTTTCATATGTCTCTGGGACCTTTGTATGTCTTCCTTGGAGAACTTTCTGTTCAGGTCCTTTGTCCATTTTTTAATTGGATTGTTTGTCTTCCTGGAGAGGAGTTGTGTGAGTTCATTATATATTTTTGAGAACAAACCCTTGTCCAAGGTATCATTGGCAAATAAATTTTCTCATATGGTTAATTCCCTTTTCATTTTGTTAATGTTTTTTTTTAGCCATGCAGAAACTCTTTAATTTGATGAAGTCCCATTTGTTTATTCTTTCCTTTATGTCCCTTGCTGTAAGAGACATATCAGTGAAAATATTGCTGCATGGAATATCTGAGATTTTCCTGCCTATGTTCTCCTCTAGGATTTTTATGGTATTGTGATTTACATATAAGGTTTTTATCTACCTTGAATTATTTTAGTGTATAGTGTAAGTTGGTGGTTGAGTTTCATTTTTTTGCATATAGCCATCCAGATCTCCCCACACAATTTGTTGAAAAGGCTATTTTTACTACATTTTATGTTTCTTCCCCCTTTGTCAATTATTAATTGACTGTAGAGACATGGGTTTATATTTGAGCTCTTATTCCGTTCCATTGATCTGCGTCAGTTCTTATGCCAGTACCAGACTGCTTTGATTAAAATGGCCTTGTAATATAGTTTGATATCAAGTATTGTTATTCCTCCTACTTTGTTATTCCTTCTCAAAATTGCTGAGGCTATTCAGTATCATTTATGGTTCCATATACATTTTTGAAATGTTTGTTCTACATCTGTGAAGTATATTATTGGTATTTTAATGTCATATGTATAATGTCATATGTATAGTGACATAATTGTATATGTCATAGGGATTACATTGAATCTATAAATTGGTTCGGGTAGTATGGACATTATGATGATGTTAATTCTTCCAATCCATGAACACAATATATGCTTCCATTTATTTATGCCTTTCTTAATTTATTTTTTTCCATGTTGTCTAGTTTTCTGAGTACAGGTCTTTTATCTCCTTGGTTAGGTTCATTCCTAGGTACTTTATTTTTCTTGTTGCTATAGAAAATGGAAGTTTTTTTTCCTGATTTCTGTTTCTGATATTTCATTATTGGTGTACAAAAATGCCTTTGATTTCTGAATATTGACGTTGTATTCTGCTGGGATGACCATGGCATGCCCCTTTGAATTTTGAGTTCCTGTCAAACTCAGCTACTTTAGTCATTTATGTGCCTTTTTTCCCCTTTCTACTCTAGTCAGTGGCACCCCTGCTCTCTTGGTTTGGATGAGATACTCTTTCTCCTTTCAACATCCCTGTGCCTGTCCCCCCTTTACCTGACTAATTTATTATTATCCTTATGGGCTCATATTAGAATTTACAGCTCAAGATGTCTTTATTCCCTGGTGTGGTTATATGTGCATCTTATGCACTCATTACTTTTAAACTTCTTATCTCATTGTATTATTTTTAAACTCATTTGTCTCTTTAATGCATCAAGTTTAGAAGAATTTATCAAATAAACTACTGAACATTTCTCAGGCATACCTCTTATTGTTGCTATACGGATTAAGCAAACCAGTTCATTTTCTCTAAGTGACGAGGCTATAATTTCACCATGGGTCCATCTAATCCAAAGGCCCATATTCCTTCCATTACATTATGCTACCTAAAAAATAAATGGATTAACAAATAATTTATACTTAGGATAGTTTTTGAAAATCTTTTAAATTAAATTGTTCGTTCACATATAAAAGGCTCTGTGCTCTCAAAATATGTGTACTTGTTATCTTAACTTTTTTCTAGATGGAAATGGGGACTAAGAGTTTGTTCTTAATAGAAGAAAGTCAAATGGTTTTAGAGTTTATCAAAAATAAACTTAGATAGCAAAAACCCAAATGAATGAAAAACTTAATGAATCTCACTGTCTGCAATAAGGAAAACTTCTAGAAATGTGTTGCCTCTAACCCTCCTCCTTCATTATTTTCTAGATTAAAAGTCTATAATTTAGAGTCTGCGCCTATAAATTAACTATATAATCAAAGGGATGGAAGTATCTCATAGTTCAAGGAGGACCTAAGAATATGAAGGTATAGAAAAAAAGTCTATGTTGCTGAAGTTTTATTTTTTATTGTTCATTTGTAGACATATCAGATCTGTTAGGTATTGCATAGTGTTTTGCATTCTTTGAAAATCAGCTTTGGATTCTGATTAATAAAATTCTCACATTCTTCCCTCTCTGATAAAAACTTTCCATAAGAATAATAGCACTCTCTCTCCCTCATCATTGGGGTCATGGTGTGGAGAGGACACCAAGAGGCTTTGCCTGAGAAGCAGAAGGCAGTGACGGAAGTATTAGAAGAGTGCTGACTTCATTCTCAGTCGATGCTGGTTCCATTCATCTAGTGTAAAGCACCAGAGTGACTGTCTAATCAGACTGAATATGTGAAGAGAAAGGGGGTGGCCCATTCATTTTTAAATGTAGAAAATGACAAGGGAGAAGAATTATCTAAATTCTTTCAGAAAATAACAGCTGAGGATTGATGCCTGATTATGCTAATCATCATTGATTTTTCTTGGTTTCAATTTTTTGAATTGAATTTAGAAATAACACTGAGGGTGATTTGCACATTCATCTTTTTGTGGAAATTGGCCTAACTCCTCAGACTGGCATTCAAGGCCCTCTAT
This sequence comes from Phyllostomus hastatus, assembly GCF_019186645.2. NCBI lineage: Eukaryota > Metazoa > Chordata > Mammalia > Chiroptera > Phyllostomidae > Phyllostomus > Phyllostomus hastatus. The sequence continues at coordinate 14,277,564 of NW_025333583.1, read as the reverse complement.
AATCTGATGAAAATCTATGTTTGATTTTGATTTATCATTATTCCTGACGTAAAACTGCCTTCACATTAAAGCATCACATAATTGTACTCCCATTCCCAGTTCACACAAAACTGTCCATACCTCTGGAAGCAGATTGTGGTTGAACTGGTTGTATGTACAGCATCTGGAAGGCAACAAGGGCCTAATACATATATTTGTTGAATAAATAAACACTTATTTGTTATCCTTCTATTGGAGTATAATTTGTGAGAAACTCCTTATGTCTAGAATATTATATATCACAATCCTAGGAGGCTCCTCAGCTTGAGGGAATTAAGGCACAGTATCATATTAAAGGGATTACACTAAAGCTTAATGGTGTACCAGCATTCTACTTACATATTTAATATTCTTCTCTGAGGTAGAGCTTTAAAAAGATATTTTAGCCTATTCCAAAAGTGGGTAAGAATAGCTGAACTGAGAGGGAGACTTTTCTAATTGGTACAAATGCAATTTTACTCTGGTTAGCTTTTTGTAAAATCATTTTTATTGGTATTCCATTACAGTTTTCCAGTTTCTTTCCCCTTTGTCTTCCTCCACCCAGCCCACCTCCTGCTCCCACAGTCAATTCCTGCACTGTTTTCCGTGTCCGTGGGTCATTCATACATATTCTTTGTCTAGTCACTTTCCCTTCTTTCCACGATTATCCCCCCATCCCTTGGGCCACTTTCAGTGTTTACTTAGATTCTGTGTATATGGATGCTAGAGCACTGGCTTTGGAGTCAGTCAGTCAGACTGATGTCTGCTGCCTTCCACACTTGTGAGCCTGGCAAAGGACCTACAGTGTTTAAGCCTCATTTTTTTCACATGTCTAATACACATGATAGTATACGCCTCACTGATCTGTGAATATTCAATACATATGCTGGTAACAGTGTTTAACACACTCTTTAGCACTCTTCAGTAAATGGCTGGGGCTTCTACTTTCTATAGACATGGAGTGAAATCTCTAGTTAAACATTATATTATGGTGAATACTTACATGACATGTTTAACATTTTAAATGTAAATGTTTAAAAAACAGAAACTGTGTATTCCTAAAACTTCGTTTTACACATAATGAGGCTGAGAAATTTGCAATAATATAGATTAACCAATGGCAGTTTATTGTGATATGCTGTACTTCTTAAATTTTATTTTATCTTTTATTAGTTACTTAAAAAAGTACATAGATACATACATACACACAAAGTTTTGACTCTGGGTAACCCTCACTAAAATTTCACAAATAAAACTATAAAAGGGTATCTGGTTAAGAGTGTCTACTGAGTTGTACTTAAAGCTTAGCTGGCTATTTTAGGCATTACAGTGCCTAACCTGAATGTAGATTTAATCTAAAACAGGGACAGCCCAGAATAGAATCCCTAGCTGTCAATAAATGTTGGAAAAAGAGTTCATGGAGAAAAAGAAATGGAATTGTAGTGCATATTGGCCAATTCTGATTGATTCTGGTGTCTCAGGTTGTTAAAAGTGTGCGGAGCCACCAAAGTGCAAGTGAAATGGAATTTAAAGGTATGTCTAGTTAAAACTTCTGGTAACAGCTTCCCTGCCACTCCTTAAAGGCCAAAGCCTTCAGGGTAATGGATAACTCAGAAAAGACAGATCAATATGATTTGCTCTACAATCTTCACAGATTTTATTGACCTTGTGACCTTCAGCCTCAATGGAACAGGTCAAGGGAATCTCAAATATAGTTCAGATGGATAAATTTAGAGCAAAACTTATATAACTTAAAAAGCATTGTCCAATTGTAATAACTAAGATATCTAATGCTTTTAAAAATTTTTTCTAACTTAAATTATTTTATTTCAGCCTCATCACAATCTTGATGAGGTGTACACATTATTTCCATTTTATAGATGAACTGAGGTACTCTGCCCCCTGCACTTGAACATCTAGCTGTCTTACAAAACTGAACCAAACCTTAGTTGCCTTTCAGTTTATGTCACTTCTCACATCAGTATAACCACCTATGGCAAGGAGCATGAGCAGGAAAGACGGGGCCAGGGCTCTGTCATTGTGCTATTTGATCCATTACAATCTAGAAAATTGTCCTGGAGGGGCTGATCTTATCTTTTTGTGTTGTCAATAGTCAGTATCTACCCTTGAGCACTGAACAGAAGTATGGATCCAAGCACCAAGAGTGCCGTTAGTTATTTTACCCAATTCTACTGCAGTAGAATATAGTACGAGGTGTGAATAGTAGCAGCTGCCTCAAGCATCAAGGCATGGTAGCCACTAATGGCCATGTGACAGATCATGATGGGTTGAAACAGAGACTGTCTAAATGAATCTGGAACCTTGTCATCAACTAGAGCAAGTTTTGAATAAGTTACTTAGCTGTTAGCAGACTCATTTTCCGCATCTATGAAGTAAAGGTGAGAGTATATAAGTGTTATTGTAATCAAGAGTAACAGTAGTAGTATTTACCTGAACTGGCATCTATGAATATTTTTCTCTTGTGCCATACATAGTAGAATAATGTGCTCATTAATTTCTTCTTCCTCCATCATTCATTCAACAAATAGGCCCTATATGAAACCTAATTCCTGCCTTCCAGCTTCTAGCTACATAAACAGACATTTGAGCTTGACACAAACACTCTTTTAAGACTCTCAGCTTTAAAAATACTCAGAAACCTGGATTTTTTACTCTCTCTCTCAAGCCTCTACACTATTTTTTAGCTTCCTATTTCCTCTTTGCTTTAAAAGCTTGAAATGTTCATGTTCAAGGATGATTTTTTTCTCTCTTTCAGAGGATTGTAATCTTCAGTTCCTCTTGGTTTCTCTTCTCAGGCATATCGTAGCTGAGTTGAAAGGCATCTGAACAGGTATGGGGTATGAGTTTGGTGAGCAGGATGTGCTATCTGAGCAGGTGCAGGTACATTTCTGGGCAAGGTGCAGGACAAAGGTATAGTGTGAACTTGCATTGAAACAATCTAGGATGTCTTATAGTCCAGATCTTTAAGATAGTTTCTTAGGATGGGTTGAATAAAGAAAAAAAAAAGGATAAAGCAAAGAGGGGAAGAGGGTGTTGAACATAAGTGATTCTTCTCAATTTCACTTTCAAACACATAGAGAACAATCAAAAGTCACGTGATCTGCATGTGTGGCCAATAGTATGCTTCCATACACGTGAAGGGACATTTCACTTGTATCCAACTGAAGATTTTCCATATTGAACTTCAAAAGCTTATGAAACTTTCATTGAAATGTTGATGTTTTTAATGCAATCCTTAAATTCTTTTTATGATTTTAATGTTATCCATAAAGTAATCTTAAAATTTGAAAACCATTCTAAGTATTCTAAATAACATTGGTTATTACCTTTATAAGGGAAGTATAAAATAAATACATGCATTTGTAAATAAGAGTTATATGTACTCAGAAAGTAAAGTCCAGTTTAAAATATTCATATTGCTTTGTATGTAAAGGAACAAATTTTAAGAATTTTAATTTATATGACATTTTCTTAGGTAAATTAATATGGTATATGCCATTGTATTATATGTGGCAGTATTCACATGCACTCTGCCATCTGAGAAACTAAACTGAAAATATTATAATAGTAACTAGGCTGGGTCTAGGATGTGCATTGTTACCTTTCCCTGTTATTAAAGTGTACTTTCTCCTGTTTTACTATAGTATATCACTTTTTTTCTTTTTTCTAGGGCATACTCTGTAAAGAAACCAGTTGGAGATGATGAATACTTCCCCACAGAAAATTGCAAGTGCAATTCTTTTAGGAGAATTTTGTGTGTTCACCTGAAATTATTTCATCTTTTAAGGAAATTGAGGCCAAAAATTATTAGTGTTTCCTTTGTGTTGACTACAGTGAATTTTTTTTGTTTGATTCAGTCTTAAGTGGAAATTTGTTCCTTGAACTCTATCATCATCACTGAAAAGGAAGGAAAAAAGCAGTGCCATACTCTGACTTTACAGAAAACTTCTATATGTTACACACAAATCAAGCAAAAATAATTACTTCAATTTTTTTGTCACGAAAAAGTGAAAGTTGAATGTTATTATACAATGCTGCAAATGTAGTATTTCTGGTTAGTATGGTGGAAGTTATTTACAAAAAATTATCTATCTTAACTTCTGGGATATGTACAAAACTATTTCTTCTCTTAAATATTCTAGGCTTCTTACCGGTTATACCAGGAACTTCCTTAGAGGGCACCAGCTGAATGACAATTTCTTTTTTAAAAACACTGTGTGAATAGAATATGTGGAGGGAAAAAACAAAACAAGAACACTGAAAAATCCAAAACAAAAGTGCCACCATTTAGCTAAGGCAACAAGGTTTACAAGTGCAGGAGCAGCAGTGTTGAAGGACAACAGGGCATTCAACTGCCTGTGTCCTGTTGTCCCACAACAAAGTTATGCTTGGGGCCTACTCATTTGCTCCAACTTTTTTCTTGATTCCATTTTATTGTTTCAAAACAGTCACACCTTTCTCAAGAGTCGCTTCTCAGAAGGCACAAATACTATTTCCATCCATGGCTGCCTTATTCTCCCAGAATTTTTTAAAAATAAATATTTGTAAATAATCTGTTAAAAACTCTGTTTGTTATATACCTGGATCTGCCAGAACCTTAGAGGTCACATCTCTGCCACACAGTACCTTTTCATTTTTTCCCATTTTAACCCAAATTCTTTCTCCCAATTGGTAGTGCATGATATTACCTGTCTATATAAGACAATGTTGATATGTGTAATGCGATATTTTACTTTTGAATAAATTCCAAATTCTTGATAAAATTAGTTAATTCTACTTCCACCATAGTTTATTATAATGAATAAATATAGTGTGCAGTAATCAATACATTTTTTGGAAATGTTGATATATATTAGGGAGGGGAATGATTCATTTTATACTTATTTTCTCCATCACCCTCCACAAATCAACCAGAATCATGATCAGTTCTCTACCTTTATCAATACAAGTCACTAACAGTTTCTACACTGACCACAGCATCCCACAATTGATAATTGAATGACACATTGAATTCAGTGCCCATGAAAGTGTTTTCTCTTTGCTGAAATCAGAATGCCTCACCCTATTTGTTGATACCATGTGAATACATAAAATGTATATAATATTTCTTAGTTAAAAGGAGTGTTTAAAAGCTCAATGTAAAAAAGAAATCATGGCAAATTCAAAAATATGAGTGTCATTCAAGCACATGATGCTCATAGTCTTCATTCTTTTCTTTGAAACAGAAGCTAGAGATCTTGTTTGTGTGCTTCTATACTCTCCATGGATTATGTACAGTAAAAGCAGAAAATAAACTTAAAACACATCAAGGTATATTTAAGTATATTTCCATTTTCCTAAGTTTTTATATGTGAAAAAATCACTTTCTGTGAACAAAGTTATATCACTTCATTTTCTTTCCAAGAACCTATGTGTTTATGCACCTGCTCAAAAGCTCCAGTTTTTATGTCTCAGCTTCTTTCATTTCTTTCAGCATCTTGTTTTGGTAAATACAACTCCAACCACTTAGATTAGTTAGCTTTAATAATATGGGTATAATTTCTGTTTCATTCCTACTAAGATTTCCTCAGTGTTAGAAGGCCTGTGTGGCTCTACCATCCCCAGCTTCTCCATGAAATTAGCAGTTAAAAATGCAGGCTCTGGAATCAGATTGCATAGGTTGGAATCTCAACTACACCACTTAGTAGCTGAATTATCTCGGAAAATTTCTTTCTGTGTCTCACATTCCTCATCTTGAAAAGAGGGGTAGTAATAGAACTGAATGTATGACATTGTTGAGAAATTACACTTGTTAACTCATATGAACTGCTTGAAACAATGCTTGTCACAAAGTAAAATCAATTAATATTATGATTATGAAGATTATGAAGGTGGTAGTAATTGATATTATCTGTGAAATATCTTTATAATCTAGAAAGAACTGTACCAATTTTAGGAAATTTTATTATTGCTTAATCCAGAATAGAGCTCTTTTATAGGTAAATAAAGAGATTCTTTTTGATTTATTTATGAGTTGAACTTTAAAGAAATTTAAAAGAAAAAGTTTCCAGATAAACAGTAGAATAAAAATAATCCTGCATTTTTACTTTTATTTACTTAGGAAGTAAAAAGAAAGAAACAAAAGTGAGGGATATAGGATCTTTCTTATTCATTAGCTAAGGTTAAATGCAGCATTATGAATAATTAATGTAACTGTATTTTGCAGCTTCTCCTTATAAACCTGTGTTATCATATTTTTATATACTTTGATATTATTTTCTTCAAGTTATTTATAGATGAAGAGCCAACATGCCATATGAGGAAAATGTCTTGACTCTGGATGCATAATCCAAAATCAGATAATATATACATTGCTTAATTTCAGGACAGGAAAAGATATAGGTGTTGCTTTGGGATGACAGATTCTTTTGGCAAGTTGGCCAAGTTTTGTTAATATTAAATAAATTCTCATTTTGTTCAGTATCCCTGGATGTAAGTTCTAGAGCAATTCTCTCCTCAGTAAACCTTTCCTGATAACTTTCATAGTATGTAGAAGTCACCTATAAATTGTGATAATTGTGGTAATGAGTCATTACTGTCTGCCTTTGAATTGCATGCACATGCCTCCCATTGTCTTTAGTGCAGATGCTGGCATGTAGTGGAAATGAGAAACTTTTATAAAATACTTATCTTCAAAATAACTTTGAAAATTTATGAAGTTAAATGATATTTATTCATTCACATTTGAAAAACCAGAAATATCTTTCCATCTGCCTTTAATGAAATCAGTTCATTATTCAGTTCAATATTACCAGCAAGGTGGGAATAGAAGGAGCATACCTCAATGTATCACAAATCCATAGCTGACATCATACGCAATGGGAAAAAACTAAAATCATTTTTTAAAGATCAAGAATAAAACTGAAATGTCTGTTTTCACCACTCTTATTCAACATAGCACTGGAAGTACTAACCACAGCAATCAGACAAGAAGAAATAAAAGGCATCCAAATTGGAAAAGAAGAAGTAAAACTGTCACTATTTGCAGATGACATGACACCATGTATAGAGAACCCTGAAGATTCCAGCCAAAAAAACATCTACTAGAACTAATAAATAAATTCAATGAAGTAGCAGGATATTTACAAAGTAAATATCCAGAAATCAGCTGCATTTTTATACACCAATAATGAACTATCAGAAAAGGAAACTAAGAACACAATCCCATTTACAAATCACACCAGAAATATGAAATACCTAACAATGAATTTAACCAAGGATGTAAAAAACTTGGATTAAAAAAAATTTATGATACTGAAAGAAAAAATTGAGGAAGATACAGATAAGTGAAAACATGTAGTGTTCATGGATAGGAAGAATTAACATTATTAAAATGTTCACACTACCCAAAACAATCTATGGATTCAATGCATTCATATCAAGACATCAATGGTATATTTCTTAGAACTACAACAAATATTCCAAAAATTTATATGGAACTCTAACAGGATAGTAAAAAGCTCAGAAAATTGCTCAGCTAGTGGAATGGGGAAACTGAGACAACAAAAAATTAAACAAGGCCAAACAGTTTGAGCAATTTAGAGCCAGCTAGTGAATCATGATAATGTATTTCACCTAACCAGGGACATTTGAAAGCAAATGGTTTATACCTCCCATCTCTAACCAGAAAATATATAGCTTAAATCTCTCAGCTCTGGGAAGTAGAGAACAGAGACTCAATTAATGCCATTAATGCCAGGTAAACCCAAGGACAGATGAAGTCAGGAAAGCAAATAACAAAAATACCCATTAAAAGCCAAATGAACTAAAAAAAAAAGTAAAACAGTATAGCATGACAAAGAATAATCCCAACATCCCTTATACACTCATTTTGATGCACTGGAAAATTAAAAATGAAATGGGAAAGCTAATGAATAATCTGCAGAAATCCTCCCCCAAGACTTTCATCTGCAGGAAAAAGAAAGATACAAAGCACATACGCCCATACCTCTTCCTAGACATAAACTTGTTATTTCCTCCTAAACTCTAAGGGTCCCCAGAATGCTCACAGCCAGGGGAGCAGCAGGCAGTGGCTTACCCCCTCATCCTGTCTTCAATGCCCCCTTTTTTCCTCACTTCCCAGTGAGTTAAAAGCAGCCCCACCTTTACTCACTTCCGTCACTGTGACCTTCACTTCCCAGTGAGCTAACCACAGCTCTGCCTTGGGTTCTTTCCTATAACATTTCTAGGGAGCCAAAGAAGAGCACCATCTAGGCTCTCTCTTGTTACTTCTTTTACCCTAATTCTTCTTCTGTGTTACTGTCCCCAGATTTAACAAATACACTCTCAAAATTACCTGGACTCATGTTGTGAAATCTTTCCTACATGAAGTCAAGAACCTACACTCTGCAACTGGCTTGAGGCAGACCCTCTTTGGGCCAGTCCGTGTCCAGTAACACAATCACAAAAGACCTTGAATGGTCATAGAAATCTTGAAAAAGATGAACAAACTTTGGAGAATTATGCTACCTGATACAAACTCTACTCTAAGGCCTTGGTAATCAAAATAGCATTGTAGTGGAACAAAAACAGAAATATAGATCAACAGAATAGAACAGAAAGCTCAGAAATTAATCTATGGCTATATAGTCAATTAATATTTGACAAAAAAGGCGAAAACATACAACGAGGCAATGATATTCTATTCATTTTATGGTGTTGGGAAAAAATTGGACAGATATGTGAAAAAAATAAAATAAAACTAGACTACCTTCTTACATCATACGAAGAATAAACTCAAAATGGATTAAAGATCTAAATGTTAGGCTCAAAACTATAAAAATCCTAGAACAATGCATAGGCAGTAAAATCTCAGACATTTCTCATAGCAATAGCTTTTTCTGACATAGTGCCTGAGGCAAGAGAAACAAAAGAAAAAATAAACAAATGGGACCACGTCAAACTAAAATTTTTTTGCACAGTAAAGGAAACCATCAACAAAATGAAAAGACAACCCACTAAATGGAAGAACATATTCACTAATGTTACAACTGATAAGGGGTTAATATCCAAAATTTATAGTGAACTTTTATAAGTCAACACCCCAAAAATAAACAATCTGATTGAAGAATGCGCAATGGACCTGAATAGGCATATGAAAAAGATGCTCAACATCAAAAAATATCAGAGGAATGCAAATTAAAACCATAATGAGTATCAGCTCATGCCTGTAAGAATGGCTATCATCAATAAATCAATAAACAGCAAGTGTTGACAAGGATGTGGAGATAAGGAAAAATCCTCATGCACTGTTGGTGGGAATGCAGACTGGTGCAGCCACTGTGGAAAGCAGTATGGAGTTACCTCAAAAAAATTAAAGATGAAACTGCCTTAGACCCAGCAATTCCACTTCTGCAAATATATCCAAAGAAATCCAAAACACTGATTTGAAAAATAAAATATATGCACCCCTCTGTTCATCATAGAATAATTTACAATAGCCAAGACTGGGAAGCAGTCCAAGTACCCACCAGTAAATGAGTGGATTAAAAAGCTGTGGTATATTTACTCAATGAAATACTATTTGGCCATAGAAAAGAAGGAAATCTTACCATTTGTGACATGGATGGACCTAGAAGGTATTACGCTAAGTAAAATAAGCCAATCAGAAAAAGACAAATACCATATTATTTTATTTATATGTGGAATCTAATGAAAAAAATAGTGAGCAAAATAGAAACAGACTCAGAAATATAGAGAAGAGACTGACAACTGTCAGAGAGGAGGGGGTCTGGGGGCCTTGGTGAAAAATGTGAAAAGATTAACAACAACCACTAAAAAAGCCATCATGTACACAGACAACAGTATGTTGATTAGCAGAGGGAAAGAGGAAGTGGGGAGGCAGAAGAAGGTAAAGGGGGAATGTGATGATGGAAGGAGACTTGAGTTGGAGTGATGAACACAATACAGTACGATGATGATTAAATGCAGAATTGCACATCTGAAACCTGCATAACTGTGTTAACCAATGTCATCCTAATTAATTCAATTTAAAAAAAGTGATGGTCACTGTAGCTTAAAGACAATGCTGTCTGCTGATGAAACAAGCACAGATTACAGAGAGACCACATGGGAACCTTTAATAAGGTGAATAGAAGACTTTGCTATATGCATCTATGCATGGTTGTCTGGACAGTTTTGCTTAGATTTCATGTTTCACTTTCTATGGCTGGTCTAATGTAAGTCTTAAGAGAATGATATCATTTTGTAGCTTTTCATGATTACTCTTGTACTCTCTTACAAACTGTATATTCTTCATTTAGGTATGCTAAACAGTTTTTTCTTTTGTAATAATGGAAAAATCTGTTTTTATACGGTGTTCAGAATGAAAATTAATATTAATGTTGTTCCCTCTGGGGTTGTAAAATGAATTTTAATAAGTTCAACTAACTGTGGAAGGAAAAACATGTTGAAATAAATGGACAAGATCTGGGTGTAAATTCTAAAAGTGATAATGATCTACAAAGAAAGTTGTTTTTATTATTTTAAAATATAAAGTACTTTCATCATAGGAAATAAACATGTATAAAGTCAAATAAGTTGAGTTATTTCTACTAACTGTGATACATTTAAATGGGCATTCTTCATGTAATACTGGGTCTTACATGTGGAAAATAATTTGGATCTGAATAGACTCTAGAGAGGGAGTTCGCCATTTCCTGTATGTGACAGGGTCATGAGACAGGTTTGGTTTCATTTCCCATGTTTTGTTCTGTATTTTTTAAGGTTTTATTTATTTATTTATTTATTTATTTATTTTTAGAGAGGAGAAGGGAGGGAGAAAGAGAGGGAGAGAAACATCAATGTGTAGTTGTCTCTCACGTGCCCCCTTGGGGACCTGGCCTGCAACCCAGGTCAATGCCCTGACTGGGAATCAAACCAGCGACCCTTTGGTTCTCAGGCCAGCACTCAATTCACTGAGTCACACCAGCCAGGGCACGTTCTGTTTTTTAAAGAAGATTAATATCAAATACCTACTAAATCACCTTCCATAATTTGCTTTCTTCTCTTTCTCTGTATGCCAGCTGTAAGATTTCATGTTTAAGCAACACTCCCCAGTTAAATGTAAGCCCCCTAAACAATCATAATAGTTAGAAGTTTTCTATCTTAACAAAAAAAGGTCAAGTCTGTGAAAAGTATTAAACGTTCTAGAATTATGTATTTATTGGGTTGGCCAAAAAGTTCATTTAGTTTTTTCTGCACAATGACAGCAGCATTTATTTGTCTTTAACTTCATTTGAAACAATTTTATTAGATTATACTGTGACAGCTGTCATATCAGTGTGCATTTAAAAAACATCAAAATTGGTGAATTTTTATGCAGCCATTTTAATATTGAAATGGAAGAAGATATGGAACATTTTTGGCTTTATTATTTCAAGAAGGGTAAAAATGCAGCTGAAACACAATAAAAGATTTGTGCAGTGTATGGAGAAGGTACTATGATTGAACATGTCAAAAGTAGTTTGCAAAGTTTCTTGGTACTATTGACATTTTGGAAAAATAATTCTTTGCTTTGTGGCTATCTTATGCATTAGAAGATATTTAGCAGCACCCCTGGCCTCTACCCACTGGAAGCCAATAGCAGGATATAGCCAGCATAGCCAAAATATCCAAATCAATAAAGTTATTGGTGAAAATGAGAAATGAGTCTTTCATTTTACAGAAAAAACTAAATATGGACTTTTGGGTCAACCCAATATTTTGTCTAAGACTTTGAACTTAGGTTTTTGTAAATGTCATTCCCATTTTGCTAGGCATGTCTACCAGATTCCCTTATTCTCACCTATTTTTGAGAGCCTTGTCCTATAATATCTATGTGGAATATAGATGTGTGATCCCTAGTAAAAGAAAATGCCTCTAATATCTAAGGATGTGAATCAGCAATAATGCTGCCAGACATTTTAAGTAACAAAATGTGGTAAAAATCATATTTGCTTTCCATGTAATTTGAGCTGTTTATTTTTCTATCATAAAATAAGGATAATCATTGTTAATCTTTCACTGCTGTGTGTTAAATATATTATAGTATAAATGTTGGTATTTTCTACATAACATCAATAGAATCTTAATTATCCATCTACTTGTTCACATGGTCTTAGATTTGGATTGAGTTTAAAATAAAATGTACATACTAATGTTAGAATTTTTTGAATAGAAGTTATTAAAACTGATGAAGGCCAGTTTGAGCAAAAACAAAAAAATTGTGATAAGAATGTGGATGGTTTATGAAACCAAAATAATAATAACTTACTGGTTTAATTTCAGATTTCTAGGAAAGAGTGTTTCATAGGCCCAGAGGAGGCTTTTGTCCAATTACTGTTGCCCAAGGGTGGTAATCTCAGAGTAAAAGGTTGCTGTGAGAGGCCCATCTTGCAAATGAGTTGAGGCAGATAAGGTGGTGACTTTCAGCTGAGCAGATATCCTAAGAATTTCCCATTATGGTGAAGTTTGTAGGGCTGTTAAAAAGGGCCTCAAGTGGCATTTCTGATGAATTGTCATTCCTCATCATTCACTTAACAATTTTAATTTGAACCATTCCTTCTTTTCAATGAGACAAGATTTTCTTGCCACATGTTGAGTCTAGACTTAATTCCATGTCAATTGGAAAAACACCTGTTTCATAGCTAAGAACTAAGAAAGGAATCCATACAGTGTAAATGAGGAGTTTTCAGGGATTGAAATGTGTCTTTGCATTGGCAATCCAGAAAGAGAATAATTATAAAATTTATTGAGCACTTACTAGGTGACAGAGACTATGCAAAAAACTTTACATTAAATACTTCCTTTAACCCTCTACAGTAATTTTTTTATTATTATTACTGTTACCTTAGAGAAAAGAAACAGTGGCATAGAGAGTTTAAGTAACAGGCCCAAATTTGTGTAGCAAGTAAGCAGAAAGGAAAACCACACCTCCATTACCTACAGAACGAGGTGATGCCTGAAGGCCGAATGTTACTTCACGAGAGACAAAAACTATTTGTGTTAGAATTTAAAAAGGATGAAGAGCAGTAAATGTCTTCCTTTCTTTTACTGTGATTCGGATAGTCCCACCCCAGTAATTTGGAAATGGATCGTTGTATGGTTCTTTGTCTTTTCCTCATTTGTTATGGGTATTCTTATCCGCAGAGCAGATTTTCTTCACTTAGTATTTCCTCTGTGCAACCTGTCCCCACACAGTGTCTCCAACCCAGAGCTACTACTTATGCATCGCCCCAAGGCCTTCTCTGGCCAGGTTGTCTAGTTAATAGCAGCTGACATTGACTGAGCTTCTATGAGTACTCAGAAAGTGCTTGTTGAGTGAATGAATGAAGAATTGCTATTTACTTTTCTAAAAAATCAGTGGTGTAACGTTTCTAACATAATATAATTCAAACTTATTTCCATGGCCTTCAAAACCTTTTTCAGTTGGCTGTGCAACCTGCCTCATCATTTCTCACGGTTTCCTTTTTCTCCCCATCTTGTGAAAATGCATACATCAGAGACTTGTAACTTACCTTTCTTCAATGACATTTGTGACAGTTAACATCCATGGCCATAGCACACATCTATGAGCACAACCTCTGGCCTCAATAGGGATGCATGATTTATGGGGCACCAGTTATAACTTCGCCTTTTTGTCTCCCACTCAGAAAGCCTTATTAGAATGCTAATGAGCGGAACTGACATCACTTTAGTGAACACCTTAAATCTATCTTAAAACTAATCACACAATCAGTTTTATGTGTTCTTCAATTTAAAAAATTGTTTTAAAATACTGATGCTGTTTGTCGAACTGCTCCCTTTCCTTGTCTGCCATGGTCATTTCTTGCCTTGAGGGCTTACGTCCAGCACACTCACACACACGCACACGCACATGCAAACACCCACCCCCCAAATTTTAAGTTTTTTTTTAGTACAAATTACAGGCTTTCAAGTTCTATGGCATTGTTAAAAGTAAATAAAAGTAGGTACTTCTTTAGTAGATTTAATTGCACAGCTGTGTACAAGGTACACTTGACCCCAGTACATGAAAGTTCAGACCTTTTTGGCACTGTTACTGCAAGTGTTGTCTTCTGGTGAGCCTCAAAGGAAGTGTCCTCATTTTTTATTACGTCACATCAACTTCGATTTCCTATTCTCCGAAGTGACCAAACCAAATCTTGTTGTGTTTGCTCCCCATGTGAATGTGTTTTCTTCAGCCTTTGCTCTAATCTGGTACATATATTGTGGATAAACACATTTTTGCAACAAAGATTATACATAAAATTTAGTGATAGCTCCATGAATGCAGTTATAATTCCTCTAAAATGTTTTGTTAAAGTTATTTCCCCTCTTTATCTTTAATGTAACAGAAAATGGAGTTGCATATACACATACACGAATTATTTCTTCACAAGTATGGATGCCTCTGTGGCACTTCCCATGGTAAGGATGTTTTGTGTGTCCTCCAACTTTTTCCTAAAATGCCATGGAAAGTAAACATCTCCTGAGTGAGCTACTTGCTGAGTCAGATGCTTTGCTTCGGAAACTTACTTTCCTTCTGCATCTCAATGAGAACTGCTAAAGGATGCCAATGGATAACCAACACTTCTGTGAAAACATTTACTCCCTCATTTCTTCCTTATTATAACAAAATACACTACTTGTTAGTTTGTACACATGACCAATATATTATGGAAAGGTGAAATACAAAATTTTGCAATTAAAATATAGAAGTTAGAATACTTTGTCTTCTTAACAGGTTGACGATGTTGAAAAACACAAGAAAAAAATGGAGACAGTTTTATGATGGATAAAAATACAAAGGGAAAAATGTTAATTTGGGAAACATTATTTGATAGGGTACTGAAAGTAGACAAATGAATAATATAGGCAAGAAGATATTCATAAACAACCTAATGAAGCAATTTTGCAAATGTAGCAAGCATTTGAAGATAAATAAGAAAGCAGGAGATGAAATAAAAAGAATTTCCCTCCAAGGGAAGGGCAGACACCTATTAGAATACCATGATTGTTTCTTGAAATATGAAGAGCTGAAATATGGTTTAACAAATAATTAAATGCCAAAATATTTGGAAAATAAGAGTACTTAGGGCAAAGTTTTTTTAATCAGGCCTTATGCCATTAATATTTTATTAAATACTTTATTTAGTTTTTTATTTTATGACATACTTAAATGTTAATTTTTTCAAACATATACTGGAGTTAATAAGAAAATATATGTGTACAACCCACTTGGTTTTAACAGTGTTTATTCACATTTGCTTCAGATATTTTCCTTTTCAGGGTTTCTTGCTTTTGTTTGCTCTTGCCCTGTCTCCCCAGGGTCCGTTCTTACTAGGGGAGAGATAACCAATAATCTGAAGATGGCAGGTATTTTTCTGGGTGTGTTTTCATTTTACATTTTTATTATGTATATCTGTATCCATGAGAGCATATGTTATTGCATTCTTAGTGTCTATGTATGTTTTTACATAAATAACATCTCTCTGTAACATTTTATATTTTATTTTTCATTCAATTTTATATTTGCAAGATTATGTTGGCATATATAGACATTTGCATATGTAGATACAATGAAATATTGTGAATCAAAATGAATGAGCTGGTTTAATCACTTACAAACACCATGGCCACAGACAAAAGAAAAGTATACAGGTCTGTTTAGTTCACTTATACACTAAATTTGGCAAGTAGTTAAGGCATGAGGATTCCAGAATTGAAAATACTTGATCTGTCTATGACCTGACATGTACAGAAAGAACTAGAGCATAATCAGGAAACTAATCAGTCTTTTATTGTTTCCAGGGGGGAAATCATTAGCTTCCTGGAATCCAAGCCACAAACAGCAGTCAGAAAGCCATAGTACCTGGGTCAGCAGAAAAGCCAGACTCCTCTCGTGGGAGGAGAGATCTGGAAAGCCTTTCCAGCGGCCTAGCCAGTTTTGAAAAAAAAAAAAAAAGCATGGAAAAGCCACTGGGAAGGAGCCCTGCACACAACAGCAGCCTGTGTATGACAGAGTAGCCAGCCACTTAGCCCTGAAATGGCCTGTCTTTGATGGGAAGAACCTCAATATAAAGTCAGGGGTGGCAGCCGCTGTTACAGGGTGTCTGAGAGCTAGAAAAATTTATGGGTGGAAGGGACAGTGTTCAGAGTTTAACCTTGGCCTTGGAAGGACTTAACAGAGTGGCCATAGCTCCAGAGACACTGGCCACTGTAAGTCAGAAATAACACTGAGAGGAAGGAAACAAGCCCCGGGCATGATTGGAGGCCCTGTCAGTTCAGGCCAGGGGTCCAGGTTAAGAGATGTGGAAAACTGCAGCAGAGCCTCTTCTGAAGCCACTGCAGAACCATGATGGGAGAAACACACCTAAAGGAGGCTGAGTGTCCAGTGTGTCCGTGGTGGGTGCTTGAATGAGTGGCTGCTATTTTATTGCCATTACTTTTGTTGATGCTTCTTAATTTAAAGCCCTTGGCTGGTGGAAGCTGGGAAATCACCTGAAATTTTCAACAGCAGGGATTGTTGCTTTAAGTTTTGATGGGTATTTCTATAGACCTGGCAACCTTCTTGTCTGACATTAAAGTTCTTTGAAAAAGAAATTTTTGATTTGAAGCTTAGCAGAACTGGTAAGTGTAAGATTTGTTTAGTAAATGTTAATATTTCAGAAACAAGAATGAACACAATGCCATACTTCCTAGTTTAGGGCTTATATCTTCTAAAATAAAATTAGGATGCTGTGTTAATGTAGTTTGAGTTGTTTACAGAAGCAGATTCTGAGGCAATAAATTTCAAATTGGTTTATAAAGAAATTGGTTGCAAGGAATAGCAAGAAAGGAATGGAGAGAGTGGTAAAAAGGATGAAAAGTCAAAGCAAATGTGCATTATTATGTTTGTCATCAGATCAATTCTTCCAAGACCTTCCAGGTGCATTGTGGTATTGTCCACAGAAGCCATCAGCCTGTGGGGTCATTTGTTATGAGCAAACAGTTGCTGCCTCTCATTTCCAGGTGGTATATGCATGAGCTCTGAGCAGACTCCTGCAAGAGTCCCATGGATCAGAGAAGACCTAGGTGGAAAGACTGGGGTTTCTGGAGCAACTGAAATGAAGAGCTCTCTAGTTACTAGAGGTATTCCAATTTAAATGCATTTTAATGGAATTTACAGGTCAATTTCCAGTTACAAAAATGTGATTATATTGATTTTGACTAGAGGCCAAATACCAATAGATATATTCAAAAATAAGTTGAAAGAATTGTTAACATTTTTTATCCTGCCCAATCAGAAATAGTCTGCAAAGAGCATTTCACTTTTGGTTGGGGACATATGGTTAATTGTAGTGATTTTTGGTTTTAGAGGGAGCAAAGACTAGTGGTAATGTTAAGTTAATTATGGTAAATATTACAAATGATAGCATTGTATGGAAAGATTAGAATAGACTCATCAGTAATAGTTTTTGCAGGATTGGCAATCAGACTCCAGATAAACAGAGCAGATCTTGTTTTGAACCAAGGGCTTTCAGAAGCTGAGTCTGTCAAATTATCATCAGGAGTGGTAGGAGTAAGACAGGTACCTATAAATATGAAGAGAAAGTTATAGTTGTATTCTACAAATTCAACTTTCAATAAGTAGAATGAAAGAATCACACTCTTCCTTTTTTTTTCCAGAAGGTAACTATGATCCAAAGATGTAGTTGAAAAATGTATATGGATGCACCCCAGTATCCCACCTGCTGCCCTGGATAATTTATAAGTGGTCCAGTACAGTTTATCAGTGGAGGAAAGAGGAAACAGGGAAAAGTAAAATGAGCTTCTTCATCTACATTGCTGAATAATGATGCTAAGTGTTGTTGCTAACCCAGCAAGTACGCTGATCAATATTGTGCAGAACCAAATGTAGAAGACTCTAAGTCAAATGCTATTTCAGAATACTTCATCATTTTTGCCAGGCTTGTGCAGTGTTCAAAACGGGAAATGCTTCTTATGATCTCAGATATAGCACAGTTTTTCTTGGACTTTGAATATAACTGAAATTCAGGAAAAGTAAAAAGTCTGGGAAATTCATTCCAAATTTGGCATCATAAAAGACAATAGGAGTTAACTACTTTCTCATGTATAACTATTTTCCTTTATCTCAGTGAAGTAGAAATTAAACCAGTGTTTAGATTATTTTAGGCTTTTTGTTGGTTTTAAGGAATGAATGCGCAGAGAGATACATTAAAACAGCACCAATTTAAAATCTTATTGTAAACTTTGTAGTAGATTAATTACTGGCATTTTAAACATAGTACTCAAACTATACTTGTTAAGCCATTGGTAGTCAAAATGCATCATGCCTGTAACCAAATAGATCTATTCTTCAAATGAGGAGCCCAGACCTTTTCAGTTGAAATATTTTATCACACAAATAAATGCCAGCATATATGCTGTAGGATACAGTTTACAACTTTTACATTATAATTCTAATTATACTTGTGTCACCATTAACTTTCTTTTCTCTCCATCATGACTTTCTATTTGACTTACAACTCAAACGTTTTTTATTGTTTATTTTTTTAAGTTTATATTTAATTTTAATAAAAGACTTTCAAGATATTGAATAAATGTCAGTAATTTTGAGAGACTGAAAATCTATTGCAGAGATATTTTTCAGGGGAATTGCTAATGTCAGGTAGAAATATACAGTCTGAGAATTTCTTATATCATTTTGATATAAGTCTTTTCCTTGGACATTCCTACCCATTTAGTAGCTTCATTAATTTGAGGGATTCAATATGTTTTCTCCCTCAAGGAAAATAAGACATGATTTAATTTGCAAAGAACCGAAGTAATATTACTTTGTAAAAATAGATACACTTAATTTTTTTGCTTTTATTTAGGTGCTTTATCCAAAAGGCATCACCATTAACTTGCTATTCTATTGGGAAATGCCAATTAGATTATTAGAAAATCAAGAATGTTAGAATAAGATACTAAAAAAAAATCTGAAAATATTTTAAATGAGAATAGAAAAAAATACCATCCTGGATTTTTCATCTAGCCTAGCATTCAGACTAAGAAGTCATCAGAAAATTTGAAGTTGCTTTTTTCAAATGTCAAAGTAAAACTTCACAGGTATATTTTAAAATACCTATAGCACTGTAAGTGAATATTTATGACTGTTTTCCAAAAATATTTTCTAAACCCATTTACATCCCAGTAGTAATTGTTATTGTTGTTGTTATTGTTATTATTGTTATTCCACATATTCTGGCTGGCAGAAACTTGCTTGTATTCCTTCCTTTACTGCTAAAAATCAAGTATCTTTGTTAACAAGTTCTTTGGTACATCTTCCAGGGCCTAAACCAGTGAAGATTTGATCTAGTTTTTCTCTCTGGTGTGTGCTTAGGAAACAGATATTTTTGTTACGGTTTTCTTTTTTTAACGGTGGGGAATGAAGAAAAAGTTGTTTTTAAAGTGTTTACCTGAAGATCCCCCTAAACACCAATCAGGGCCTATTGAACTGGAATGATCTGGAAGAGCTGACCCTACAATGTATATCTACACATTTACTAATCTCACAAGCCTCTACTCTAGATCCATAAATCTCCACAGATCAGTGAGGATTAACAAGGACATGTATATTGGACAAGCTCCCAAAAGACAACTTTAGTCTTCCTAGCCATGCTGTGTTAATGGAAAAATAATTGACAGCAAGCAGTCTTAACACATTTGTTTGAAAGATATGCTGTGTACAGACAGGGTATATCTGAAACCTTCTGGAGAATTTGCAAAAAAAACAGTGGAAACCTACTGATCACTGACTGGTTTATCACAGTTTTGTTGTGAACCTAAAGCTGCTTTAAAAAAATGAAAACATAAAGTCAAAAAGAAAAAACATTTCTGAGAGTTTTTTTTCTATCCACAATATGCCAATGTTATTCATAATTTTTAAAAAAGATTTGCAATTAAAAATATAGATGGCAGAATGATAGGCCAGTAGATAGATAGATTATATACATAGCTAGATATTAGACAGTTATTGAAAACAAACAACTATGTAAGTTACATTAAATGATAATCTTTTTCTAAGCTATTAACCATGAAAACAAACAGCCCCAGGCCACAGAAAATGTTTCTACAAAAGACAGTATTTCCATGATATCTAGAGTGATACAATGGACACTAAAACAGAGGATTTGCAAAGTTAAGAGGAGTATATTCTATGTTAAGCAATTTCTCCCTGTCTTTTCCATTACCAGCCTCTATCTACTGGACTCACGTGGGATCCCAAGACCTAAGACCAGGAGGTGAATAAACTGGTAAGGCTTAGAAGTCATTTGGGTTTCAACATGAACTCTTGCAATGATTCTTAGAAAGATTTATCACTCAAATTTGATAGACTAAGATGTATACTTGCTTAGAATATGATGATATCTGAACTTATTTAATAGTATAATATCGATTAGAACATACCATCCTGTGTCAACAACACATGGCTGCTAAAATATAATGCAGAAATTTGAATGAAAATAGATTTTAAATATTGATATTTACTTTACAGACCACCTATTCATGTTTTGACTATGAAAAATGATTTCAAAGTATAAATTTAAAGGTGCATTCATGGACAAAATGAAGTACGGGTACCCAATTGAATATCCTCCTCAAAATATTACTTGACAAATGACATATTGCAAAGACTTGATCATCCTTGCCGACAACTCCATCTTTTATGAGATTGATAAAGCAATGAGTGTATTTACTGTTCAAAAGTTAACTGTGATCAATGACGTGATTGATGAACTATCGATGTTGTTTTGAAAAAGTGACCATTGTCATGGTAAAGACGATTAGAGAAGCGAAAGGAAATGTAGAAGCACACTTAGTTTATAAAACTCATCTAGGGACACAATTCAATAAGGGCTCCCAACCTGATCTATGTTAGCTATTTCAGTATGTTTTAGGTCCCACTCACTTGATATCACTTTTATTACACGCTGAGTGGTTATGTAAGAAAAATAAGTGGGATGAATACTAAGTAAGTTTCTTCTATTTGAGCCCAAATTATACTTAACTGTCTCAGATCAGATGATTAAGCAATTTATTTTTAAAACCTTTCCACTTCAGGGACTATATTCAAAGGAACCCGAAATGCTAATTTAAAAGAATATATGTACTGCTATATTTATTGTAACATTGTTTAATAGCCAAGATTTGAAAATAGCCCAAATGTCCATCAGTAGATGAGTGGATAAAAAAAAGCTATGGTACATTTATACAGAGGAATACCACTAGGCTATAAAAAAGAAGGAAAGCTTACCCTTTGTGACAGCATAGATGGACCTAGAGAGCATTATGTTAAGTGAAATAAGCCAGTCAGAAAAATACAAGTACCATATGATTTAACTCATACAAGGAATCTAATGAACATAAAACTAACATACAAAATAGAAACAGACTCACAGATAGAGAACAGACTGACAGCTCTTTGAGAGAAGAGGATTTGTCAGAATGGGTGAAAAAAGGTGAAAGGATTAAGGCAAAAAAAAGAAAAAAAAGCACTGGCTGGTGTGATTTGGTTGGAGCATCATTCAGTGGACAAAGGGGCTACAGGATTGATTCCTGGTCAGGACACATACCTGGGTTGTGGGTTTGGTCCACAGTTGGAGTGCATGTCTGGGGCAGCTGATCAGTGTTTCTCCCTTGTGTCAATGTTTCTCTCCCTCCCTTCCCTTCTATCTAAAATCTAGGCATGTCTTCTGGTGAGGATTAAAAAAGTAAACAAAACTCATGAACACAGAAAAGTGTGTTGATTACCAGAGGGAAAGGGGGGTGGGAGAGGTAGAAGGTGTACAGGGGGGATAAATGGTGTTGAAAGAAGACTTGGGGTGATGAACACAGAATACAATATACAGACGATGCATTATAGAATTGTACACCTGAAACCTACATAATTTTATCAACCAATGTCACCTCAATAAATTCCATAAAAAAAGAAAGAAAAAAGCATTCTTAACTTTAAAATCTAGTAAAAGTAACAGGACAAACTTGTGGTCTCTTTTATATCAAGCAACTAAGAAATCAAGCATCTCTTATGTGTCTACTTTATGCTAAGAAATTAATGTAGCTGAAAAGATTTATTTGATTATTCTTCACCCTTCTTTTTCTTAGTAATAGTTCTTTAACTTTTCCTCATTTAAATAACTTTAACATAAACAATGAGATATTGTACTCTAAAGTTTTTATTTACTTCCAACACTGAGTTTTACATTTAGCCATAGTTAATTATTTTGCCTTTAAATCCTTTTTAGATGGTGCAATTTGTTCTTAATGCCTTAGCTTTCCTCTTCAGTCACACAGCTGGAGTGGAACACGAAGACTCCATGGAACACGTCTCTCTGGGTGAACGTTTAAAAAAAAATCACAACTAGTAGGCAAAAAGCCATTTCCTTTAGTCAAACTGTGGTTATCTTGATCTAGCATGACAAATGGGTGTTCCCCGAGTGGCTGCAAAGTAATCAGACTGTGACAAATGGTTTACTTATAGCAATTTGTTTCCATTTTACCGAATTTTTCCACAGTCTTAGAAAAATAAAAAGACTTTTAATGGTATTTGAACATTGTTGAAAATGAACTGCTTGAAATGGCCAAAGCTGGAGTCTAGAATTGTTGTGATCTCCCATGAGATGTGATCTTGGGCATTGGATTACTAGACGGAGCTCATGCCTTCATCTACTGGTGACAGAATTGAGTGACCCTCTATCCTAGGAAGAGTCCTTCAAGACTTTGCTTTCATCCTGGATGAAAGGGTCTGTGGTATTTAGTTTGGCACAATTTATCTCCCTCAAGGGTTTACCTCAAGTGTGGAAAGATCTGTTCATGCTACAACAGGGAAATGTCCATTTGGGCTTGGATTCTCCACCTCCTAGCCCCCTTTTCTCCCATATCCTGGCAATCCATGCTGATCTTTCGTCAAGTTTTCCTTTTGTCCTTGGTTGAACCCCTCATAGTGACTCACAAACTGATCCATCCTACACCCTGATTGACCTGCGTCCTGGCTAATGCTGTCTTTTGTCCCTTCCTTACTTCAGTGACTCGATGGATGATCTTCAAGCAATGCTCTGCAGGTCTTTAAAGAGACCCCTGCTTTCTGCCCTAATTTTTAAAGAAAGGAATTTAGGTATCAGGCAAAGAAAGAGCAAGGTTTAATGTTGAATTAGTTCTGTGCTAGGCAGACATCAAGTGATTTGTCTAGGTTATCCCATCACACCTTGTACAGCCAGTATTATTCTCCTCATCATATCGGTAAATGTGACTCAGAGAGATGAAACAAATTGTTAGAGATGAAGCATCTCTGCATTCTTCTTCCTATTTATTCTCAATATCATGCCTTATGTTCATTTCTCAATGCATTAGTAGTATGAGGCATTCTTCCTTTGCATTGGTCTATATTGTGAGTTAATACCAAAAAAAGTGGTAAATCTATCTGTTAGTAGAGAAATAGTTACTAATATAGAAACTCAATTAAATAAAAAAATATTTAGTAAAGCCATTTTAATCTTAAATTTCAATTCACAGATATTTCATTTAAAGACACTTAGTTCTGTACTTCCTTTTTTATATTATATTACATCTTTCCTTTTTTTATACCTTCTATTAACTAAACTAAAGAAGTCTTGAAACAACAAATGTCTTGTTCTTTACTTTGAATTAAAGAGAGGCTTTGAAATATATAAAATTCTTTGTTTTGTCAAAGAAGAAAAAAAGAGAGAGGGTTATTTAATTTTATTTAAATAAAAATATTTTTATATTTTTCTCCCTTTTGAGTAAATAAAAAAATCAGGTATAAATGCTTTACACAAGACATGGTTTAAACAACTTACTGTCTATATAATCAGCCACCTTGTTCAAATACCATTGCTAATCTGATTATATTTGCATTTTTCTTATGTTATTTAAAATATTCTTTCCAGTATAAAATAATATAGTATGATTGTTTTAAGAAAATAGGACAGATAATAAAAGAAGCAGGTTAATGAAAATGTGTAAGTAATGTTTAAAGAAAAACAATGATTTTCTTAATCTTCCAGGACTTTAATAATAATCCAGAAATAGAATTCAAGGATTTGTTCTTTCTTGATTTTTAGTATAATATCAGATATGGACTTTATATTTATCAGTAGAGTACATATCTAAACTCTATTTCAATTTTCATTTATAATGAAATTCTTTTGTACTATATTACATGCCTGACTTTTGGAGGAATTCTCTGATTATTCAAAAGTTAGGGATAATCCATTATCACTTAAAGCCATTGTGTTATTTATTGATTTAACTTGATTTTGGGTTTGCTAACAACGCCAGACTGGAGAAAACTTAATGTATATATGGTATTGTTCTTTTAATGCTTTTGGAAAATCTGGAAGTTTGATAGATAGACATGCTAATAGATTTGGGGGAGGGGTGAGAATTTTGGCTTGCCTACCAATTTTAATGTGATAGTAAGCCACATTATACAAATTAGAAATAATGTAACATTTATTCTCTTTTTTTTCCTGGAAAACTACACACTGAACATGACTACTTTGTGAAGGGCAAAGGGAATTCTGTAGGCTTCTTTCCTTTGAGTATGGACTGAGCAGACATTTAGAACCTCCTCAATACTTTGTAATAAACCCGTCTACTTCTAGTCACTTTGAATCACTATGATTTCACTGAGTTAGGTACTGATGTGAAGATGTGATTATACTGACTCCTTCACAGTGCTAGTGGACTACCAGACTCAAAGTATATCTTCTGCTCTCCACCAATATACTCTAAGTGAATCTAGTAAAAGTAAATGGATCAAAAATAATGAGCTCCAAACTCTATTAGAGTATGTACTTTTGAGGATCTAATCTATATTTTTCCCAAAGATCTTGGAGAGACTCCTGTTGCAGAGTCATTCTCTAAACCTGACAACATCTCTCTAGAAATATTTTTAGATTAAATCATTCTTATAGTTCTCTTGAAATATAAATGCAAAATCAATACATTTAAATACTCACCAAAGACCACTGCTTACTATTCTTATTAGAGCAGTAACCTTGAGGATAATTATTTCAATTATGCCTCTCTACCCCCTCATGGTTAGCCATGAAACCAAATCCAAGGCCTTTTTGGCACTGACCCACTCACTTAGTATCACATTATATCATTACCCTCTCAATTCAGCCTCCTTTTACTGCAGGCTTTTCTTTCCTAACATTGGCTACAAAGACCCTAATATTTTTCCTATACTGTTTGGTAACCTTAATCTAGTCACAGAAAAGTCCTGATACCTAGTTATAGATTTTAAACATGTATCTTCCATAAAAATACGTATTTCCTTGTATTCCAGTTGAGTGAACACTTTTTATTCTCCCAAACCCAAGGCACATGTGGCTTAGAGTTATTACTAGTAAGGTCCTAGCTCCCAAATATTTTTTATCCTAAAGCAAAAATCATTCTTTTTTAAGATTCATGATAACTGAGTATGCTATCATTTACCCATCCTATTCATATCATGTTCTGTAATCTTAATTACTCTTATTTATTCACCATGGACTTTGAAACCTACCTTTCAGTCATTTTTATTCCCAAAATAGTATCAACCATTAGCAGCTGGGTTACTTCTACATGTTGATAATCTTCCTAACAAATAGCCTCAGTTACTTGACTTCATATCAACATTCCTACTCCAATTCTCTTCCCTCTAAACCACCAACAAAACAGAACTATGGACCTCATCACTCAAACTCTTGTATGGAATCTTAAAATCCAAAATGTTACCATCCTACTAAATTTCCTGCCCTTTTTGGGTCTCTCATGCATGTTCTTTTTATTCATGAAGAACTATAGATTCTGTTTCTCTCCACTTACTCATAGTCCATTGTTGGAAACCGCCCTGCCTGGTATCAGAAACTGTAACCCCCACCAAGGCTAAGGCTGAGGGAGTGGCCTTGGACCAAGGCCCGAGAGCCAGCAGGGGGACAAAAGTTTATCTCCCTGGCAGGAGCACTGCTTCTGCTGCTTCATTCATGACTGAACCCCAATGCTTGGTTGGTTAGCCAATGACGGGTAAGATTCCCCAAGGGGGGAATGATCTAAGACAGGCACTATCACATGGGAGGCCCCCAAGGAAGGACTTTGGGGACTACAGCAAAAGGGGGTGATGGACCCTCGCCGCTCGGCTTTGACAAAGCCTGAGTCCTCATGGCCTGTGAGAAAATCTCCTAATCTCTTTGCTGCCTTACTTCCCTTGCTCCACCTAAGCCTGAAACAATGACAGAGGGTGGTGCAGCCCTGTGCTAGAAAGGGAAGCTTCCTGGGCAATCAGGCCTAAGAAAGAATATGTAAAAGCCTGTGAAACCTGCTTTGTTTAGAATGCTCTCAATTAACTGATAAGGGTCCAAGGAAGAAGTAAGTTTGTTCCTTAAAGTTTTTTAACAGCTCTTTAGCTATCTGACCCTGACTCAAAATAGGCCCTCAGAGCTCCTTGTTATTTGATCCTTACTTTCTGGCAATGAGTAATGAGCTTTACCTGAATTCCTGTGTAAATGAACCCAATAAAAGCCATTGAGGAAAAGGCTCTTAGTCCTTCTCCTGTGAGAGATTGGCCACCTTTCCTCCCCAAGCAGATCATGTCTTAGTAGACTTATTCTCATCTGTGGTGGCCGGGGGGGCTCTGTGGGTGGAGCCCCTCCACAGCCCATCACCCCTTGTAGTTTTTATTTTCTCTCTTTGCTTGGCGCCTTAGTAGTTCATTTCAACAACTTTTTTATTAATATCTGAATACTCTCATTCTTGCAAATTGCAATCATGAAAATGTTTTGGTCATCTGTCTTGTATCGGTACAACCATCCATCTTATTATCTGCTGTGTCCCACAGTGCTAAATATTGTTAGACAAAATAAAGCAAGTGTATGAATTAGTGCCAACTATTTGATCTCCAGATGGGTTTTCAGCAGAGCTAGGCAGTTCTTTTCAAGTCGCTGGTTCTGTTCTCTTTCCAATTCTCATATTTACCATTTCTAAACAAAGCTAATCACTTTATACTTCCTCTTCTATAACTATTTTTCTCATTTTTGAGAAGATAACTTGCTCTTAATTACAGAGGCATTCTCAGGCTATTTTATATGAGAGTTTCTAACTTCACACACACATAGTCACAAACATGTAATATTGTCATATCTTGATATAATAAATTTGTTCTTCTCCATTTTATTTATTGATCTTTCTCCATAAAAGATAACAAGGTCTATTTTAGTCTCCTACTTTAAGAATGATTTCAGTTAGAGGATTAAAAGGAAAAGTTGTCTTTATTTTTGCTTGTTCGATGTTAAAGTTGAAATGAATGAACAGATTATAATAAATGTCTTTGAAAGCTATAATGGGACTGAGAGAGTTCCTCAGGAAAGGAAAATAAATAATTCCATACCCAACAACATATATTTCAAAAATGAAAAGGAAATAAAGTTGTTTTCAGAAAAACAAAAACATATTTTGTCATAAAAAGAACTTTCTTTCCACAAATGGTAAATACTGTAAGAAAATAATCCCATATGGAAGCACAGAGACTCAAGAAGAAGTAAGAGCATCACAAATGCTAAATATTGTAGTAAAAAATAAATATTTAAAACAACAACAATAGTTCAAATATCTTGTGAGATTTGTAAAACATGCAGTGAAAATATTACAGGATGGGGTAAAAGAATTAAACTGTTGTAAATTTTTACATCACTCAAGAAATGATAAAAGTACTAATTTCAGAGAGATTGTAATAGACTAAGGATATATATTATAATTTCTAGGGAGGCTGCTAAAGGAAAAATTAAAGAATTTTAACTAAAAAGCTAATAAGAAGAGAATATAAATAATAATAATAAAACAACACTTTTTATTAGTTCATAGCATTATATAAATTTCAGGTGTACAACTTTATAACATAACATATGTATACTCTATTATGTGCTCACCACCAAAAGTTTAGTCTCCTTCCATCACCTTGTATTTTGACCTTCTTTTCATTCTTCATCCTCCCCCATCCTCATTTCCCCCTCTGGCAACCACCATTCTGTTATCTGTATCTATGAGTTTGTTTTTTCTACTGTGTTT
This sequence comes from Phyllostomus hastatus, assembly GCF_019186645.2. Lineage (NCBI taxonomy): Eukaryota > Metazoa > Chordata > Mammalia > Chiroptera > Phyllostomidae > Phyllostomus > Phyllostomus hastatus. The sequence goes on along the minus strand of NW_025333583.1, from coordinate 14,249,391 downwards.
TGTTTGTTTGTTCTTTGTTTTATATCTTACATATGAGTGAAATCATGTAGTTCTTGTCCTTTTTTGTCTGACTTAGTTCACTTAGCATAATACTCTAAAGATCCAATCATGTTGTCACTGTTTCTTGATGGAATGATAATCTAAGAGAAACAGGGTCAACCCTGCCACTTTCACCACCATGGCTACCAAACTCTTAGACTATAACTCTGTACATCTCCTTCAACCAGGGAATATACATTTTAACCATTTGTAGATGTTAACATTTTACTTTAGTAGTTGAGTGGTGTCCATCACTTGTCTTTGAGATCCACAATGATTATTCTAAAATGGAAGTAATAAGAATATAGATAGTCTGGGGACAATTGATGGGTCTTTGTAGCTCCTGGTCCGAAAAGGTGAGGTCACTGTCAAGGGTTAAAAAAGACAACAGGGTTGAGTTAAAGTTTCAACTCACTCGTCTTCAAATGTCGTCCCAATGGTAGACCAGAAGGCAACTCAGAGCCGAAACTGAGCTCCATAAATGTGTGTATATATGTGGAGAAGGGAGTTTGGCAGGTGATTGAATAATGGGGTAAAGAAGAAGAAGAGGAGGTGATTCAAAGAGAAAACTGAATAAACTCACTGATGTATAAAGTCCCTTAATTGTCATCAGTGAGGAAAAACAGACCTGTCTTCTCTAATATTTTATTCAATTATTATTTTATTGGACCCTAGATACACAACATTAAATTTATTCAACTCTGTTTATGATATATCATTTTAAAATAACTTCCTAAAAGAAAAATTTAAAACTATATGGCATTCTCCTCATAATACCCAAGTCATTTATTGAGTGCTTCTTCTAGACTAGACACGAAGTTAGGACTTCAGTGCACTTATGCAAGGTTTAGCATCTGTGTTGGTAAATCAGAATTAGTTGAGCTTTTAGTGTGGTTTGACAATATCATCCTAGATGACGTTTTGGTAATAGCACAAGTGTTAGTGTCAGGAGCCCTGTGGGAAAGTGTGAACCTTTGCCACACTTGAGATTAAGATATAGAATGGCATTTTCCATGGATAGCAGGACTGGTAGAACATAAAATGAGACTTTTAGAGAAGTTCATTATGCATTCTGAAGACCAGTGGAGAGGGCAGACTGGGTGACAATATTAAAGGGAGCAATGACTCCAGGTTTCCTGTGAGGCTGTTTCTCCTTCACCATCTACCAACCTGGACCTCTGTCTTACTCCCTGTCCATTTGTAACGGTTTTCAGTAAGAAGAGAGATGTTCTTCAGGGCCTAAATGTTCTGGAAAAAAAAATCTCCTGTGAAAGAGCTAGTCTCGAAAGACATTTTCCTGCTACACAAGCAAGAAAAGCCCCAGAGCCTGGTGTTCCGCATGGTCAGCCGGGGGGCTGACAGCCACCCCCAGACTTCAGGGAGATCTGCGGTCTGGAGGTTGACAATGGAGTAGAAAACAGCCAGGTAGGAGGCCAAAGCTCAAAGACTCAAAGCCAAAGTGACAGAAAAGGGCAACAGGGTGGGGTGATTGCAAGCTTATGGGCACCAACTCTAAGTGTGGGAATCAGATTAGCCTCGTTTTGCTTCTTTTCCAACTTCAACTCTCCTACACACAAACATGAAAGGGGACAACATAATAATTACATAACCAATTACTTCTACTGAATACTTAATATTATCTTAGTAATTCTTCATAATAACCAGATAAGATTGATACTACTGTGAAACCCTTTCTTTCTTTCTTTCTTTCTTTCTTTCTTTCTTTCTTTCTTTCTTTCTTTCTTTCTTTCTTTCTTTCTTTCTTTCTTTCTTTCTTTCTTTCCTTCTTTTTTGATGAAACAAATAATGCTTAGAGAAGTTAAGGAACTTACTGAAGATAAAACCTACCACAAAGTAAGCAGCTCAGAGTATTAAGAAGCACGGATTTTCTCTAAATATTTTCTTTCTCTTTTTCTTCAAACATGGATAGTAGTAATTGAAAGGGGAATAATCAGAGGTCTTTCCACTGTGTGCTCCTCCATTACTGAGTCCAATTAAAAAACTGTGTGTATGTGGGTGTAAGTGTGCATGTATGTGCATAAGAGAGGGAAGAGAAAATTAAAAAATGGATTCATATTATGTCATTATCATTGGGGAAACACTTAGCATATGTTTTTCTTTGACATCCTAGCCACCCTAACTTCAAGATTAGAAACATATGCTGTTGACATTAATAGGTATCTCTGCTTGAGAAAAATAAAAAAATAATTGTGAAAGTTTTTCATGGACTTTGAGCCATAGCTACTAAATGCACATGATTTATCAGTTTTAGACATGAATCATTCTTGTTGTGACAAAAAAACTCCTGCTTGGGCTGCTGCTAATGAGCAGTCCTGGAGAGCCACCTTCCTACTGCACCTGATGACTCTCTGAGAAGACTTTGGCTATGAGATTAGCTCAAACCCCCATGGACAGCCCACCTGCTGACAGTCTCACTGCTTTTGCCCATAAAGCTAAGGCATTGGCTCATTCGCAGTTCCAGGCAATTACTATCCAAATGTGAAAAAGTGACCTCGAGATCTTGAGGCTGGCCTGATTTTTTATTCTGCCTTTCACATTCCCCAAAGTACTCACAGGACCAGCTCACTCACCCCTTGAAACTAACTGAAGTTCCTTTCTTTGCAGCTGCCTGGGTTTTGCCTTTGAAATGGAAACCTGGGAGCAGCTATCTGCCAGCCTCAATAAGCACTCCTAGTGCTTCTCCCATGGCTTCAGCCCAGCAGCATCCAAAGAAGGGATAAGAACTCTGAGTGCTCTTTGCCATCTACCGACTTGCAGCGGAAGAGAGAGTAATCAGCGTTCTTTTCACAGGGTGCTCCAGGAGTGAATCCCATAAAATTATAATAAAATCGAACAGAAAAGATAAAATAGCTTCAAAAGAGAACCCACAGCTGTAAACTTGCCTGTCGATCAGCAGGAGCCACAAGCCAATCAGAGGCCAAGTAAAAAATAGTTTGAAAGGAAATGCATTAGAATTGGTTGCAATCCACCAGATTAGGGAAAGAAGAAAAAGCTGGTCAGCTGGTACACGGTACAGAAAAAAAATGATAATCTGTGCATCTAAGTGTATTAATAAAGGTTAGACCTACCCATCTGAATTGGCAAGATATTTCTGTGTCCAGCCATGATTTTGTCATTCTCACAGGCTACTCTTTAAGATCTCATAAAGCTAGTATAACTGACAGAATTAATAAAATGCTTAAATAAGTACACCAGCTAACTTGGTAGACCAATTTAATTTAGTAATTTGTGTGATTCTTCCTCCCTTCCCTACCCAAGGAGTGTGCTTGCACATCTTTCAAAAGTAGCTAAATCACTGTGTTCCTAAATTTAAGGAATTCTTATACTTGTTTCAAAAAATAGAGGCTGAAGTAGAATTTGCTAGGCAATACCACACAGTGTTTTGTCCAGAAAAGATCAGATTCATTTAAGCAGTGGTGCTGGGTAACCTGTGAGCGGTAAGGAAATGAAGGCTCGGAGAGGATAGCAGAGGCCAGGACTGGCTAGACCAGACAAAACTGGTTAGCGTGTTAAAGTGGGGAGGTAATGAACTGTGGGGAATTTATAGGTTGGAAACTTGTGACCTACTTGCATATAGGGTCATTGGTGGGAAATGATCAAAGGAGCTCCTTTGTTGAACACACGCTGAGTCCTTCCAAGGGATCTATGGCCAAGCCTGTAGTTGGGGAGGTTAAAAGCCCTATAAGGAATTTTGTAGTTTCTTGGAGAAGTAGAACCTGCCCTAAGGAAAAACAATAAAGATAATGACAGTCAAGGACCAAAACTAGATCCATCCCCCTTTTTTCTGGAGGGCAAAATCACCATCTTCCAATGATGCCCATATTCTAATTCTAAGATTCTGTGAACATGTTATCTTAATTATTATTGTTGTTGTTATGGTAGTTAGGTTATCGCACCTCTGTCCCCATTTCTCTTTTTTGCCTCCCCCTGCCCACTGCCACAGTCAATTCCCACCCCATCTTAGATTGCAAACGGGACTTTGCAGATATTATGAAATATACTGTGAGCTGGGGAGAGTATCCTAGATTATCTCGATGGGCTCAACATATTTAAAAGGCTTTAAAAGAGGGAGACAGGAGTGTTTGAATTTGAGAAGGTGACGTCAGAACAGAAGCAGATGCAAGAACAGAAGCAGAGGTCAAAGAGAGGGGGAGATTTGAAAATGTCACATTGCTGGCTTTGAAGATAGAAGCAACCACAAGCCAAGCAAAGCTGTTGACCTCTAAAAGCTAGAAGACAAATAATAACATTTTCTTAGGTATACTCTGCCAAATCGTTTTGGACTTCTGAACTCCAGACCTATAAAACAATATATTTGTGCTGTTTTAAGTCAATAACTTTGTAGCTATTTGTTGCAGCTGCCTTAGAAACTAATACCAACAACTTTTAACGTAAGTATTCTTGTACAATCTATGACACCATGAAAGACTTTTACAGCTTTTAAAAGCAACTGGACTATACATATGCAGAGAGCCCTGGGTGTATCTTATATAAACATAGTGCTGAGTAAATATTATAAAGGAAAAAAATGAGTATATAACTCAACATACAAAATAGTGCTGCATATTTTGAAAATTTGCATTCCTAAACATCAATGGAGTTGCTTTTGTGGAGGAGACAGTTATGGAGTAAGAAGAAAATGGGGGTAAAAAGGAATAAATCAACCAGCTATTCAGGAAAGTATGAGTATCTCTGCTTTCTGTACCTCAGTTTCAAACATTTTGAAAAGGAAAATTTACCAATATACAGTTTGTTCAATATGTTTTTAAATGGGAATTTAAACTCTATTGCTGTAGCTAGATATAGGAAGGGATGTGATGTCAAATTTAAAACCTAGAAGAAATTATAATTTATCCCAGAAAGCACACCACTTATGAAAAATTACCATATTTTATGGTTAAGCAAAATTAATAAAAATTTTGCCTACCATAAAAGAAGGTCACAATTATTCTTGACTGGGAAGTTTTGGGATCACCGCTGTTGAAATGAATATCTTATGCACTGCCCTCTCACATTCTCTGCTGTTTCAATGAAATGCATCACTGACGATTCTGTAAAAGTAACAATAACTCAGTAAGAGAAATCATTCGTTAGTCTCAATGAGATGTAGACTTCTGACAAGGAGGCCAGATTGACATGTGGGGTCCACCAATTTCTGAGTCACAGATCAACCTGAGGGCAACTGGGGAGAGTCCCCTGAATCTACTTGCAGGTAAGACCTATAAAAAGAAAGAGTGAAGGGAAGAGAGACAGGAAGGGAAGGGAAGAATGGAAGGAGGAAAAAGAAAAATACTTTTCTAAAAAGCACAACAGTACTCAGAAGAATAAAATGTTTTACAGATCACATCTGACTTGTAATTGTTAAGTATAAAACTAAAGGAACAAAACTAGATTTTTTTTTAAAAAAAAGGTAATAATTAGGTTTTGCAGAGAGAAGTGAACCAAGTGAGACTCTGGAAATCTGACTTTGAGGAGCATTACTTTGGGGCTTGTATTTGTGGAATTCGAATAAAAATGCTCTTCCAGGCACGTGTCTGTGCTCTCTCATCTTGGTCTCAATGCTAATTACAACAGGGTCTCCGCAGAGGAACCAGCCTTAGATTTCCCAAAGAAAAGGCAGTATTACCCACACATTACACGAGGGTTGTGGTGGTGCCAATAACATTTTGAAAGAGGTTTTCTTCAACTTTTGGAAAAAAAAATAAAATAGGCAATTTCTCTGAAAATATGCATAACTTTCAAATTCCTTGACGGTAATTTGGAAACTTCAGATATCTAATGGGTCTATGTGAGGAGCGAGCTGCCCAAGAGATGACAAGGGTGATGTTGAAAACAGCTCTTTTTTTCTTTCACTGCTGGTAGTTTAAATGTCGAGCCTCCAGCACACCCCCCAAAGTTCACACATATTGTGCCTCGGAAAGACACTGAGAATAAAGAGAAAAATTTCCTCCTGTGATTCCACACGCTGCATAAATAATAAATACCACCGAATTAAAAAGAAAAGGAAAAAGGAGAAGGAAAGCAGCTTGTTTTCATTCCATGAATTTTCTAAGTGGCTAAAACATAAAATTTTATAACCTAATTGGCATTGAAAACTAAGTAACTCCTGGGAGAGCAATGGGTATATTATGCTCGATTGAAGGCTTTTTAATTCCTCAGTGGAGTCTCAGTCAATTCTTCCAATTTCTCCCAGAATATAATAGCTTTTTCGAAGAGTAAATTAATTTCCCAGAATAAGCTCTTTTTGTCCTCTGGTGAAGATGATTCTCCTCAAAATGAATCAAATTGCTCATCAACTATGAAAAATATTCACAAAAACATTCTGACAAAAAAAGAGATATGTTTCAAATGTTACCAGCTACATTCCGGCCCAGAGAAGTGACCCCAAGTATGTTTAAGGAGTAACTAAAAAAGAAAATCCTTTTGAAATGATTTTGTTATTATCTTAAAACTAAATAACGGGCTGCCTTCTTCCTTTGTTTGAATCAGAATTCTCCTGAGTACGCATTCCTATTCTACAGAATTTATTTCTTCACAAGCGAAATTCAACCTCAATAGTTCCTAGCTTCTTTCAGTGAGGATCAGCCCAGGATGGCAGTATGCATATCTGAATTACTTTCTGGAGTGGAACGGAATGACCTTAACAGAGCACATGGATATGTGCTTCTTTTCTTTTGCATTGGGGATATTTCTTTGTTAGTGATAATGAACTATTATATCTCAATTTAATTAAATGTATTATAAGTAGTATCAAGTTAATTTTTAAAAATCTCAGAAAATTGTAGTGTACAGTGTAGTCAAAATGGTTGTAGAAATGAGCTTCAGTAATTATTTCAGGTGACTATGGTACTTTGGTAAGAAAACTGATTAGAACAACTTGTATGATTTGAATGATACAAATATTTTACCAGCTTAGAGTTTTTTTCTTTCAACATCTGTTGAAAAATCAGAGCTGAGGAATGTTTAGAATCCATTACATGACATCTCTTGCTTTTCCATCCTTTTTGATCAATTGAATTCAAAATACAAAAAAATAACATAGGAGAACAAAACATTATTTTAGAAAACATAAAAAACACATAATGCATAGAACAAGTATTTTGTAAAATAGTCAAGCAGTATTGTTATTTTTCTCCTTCATTGTCCTTTCAAATGTCTTGTGTAGGTTGGTGAATTCCAGTTATATCTAGGTAATTAAACTTTAAGTTACACAACATAGGCTCGATAAATCAGTTTACGAGCTCAAAATGTAATCAAATTGAACTTCAATTTTGTTTTAAAGTTTTGATTTCTCTCCTACAGCTTGAGGCTTTCTCAGTCTGAATTCTGCTTGCATGTCCAGTTTCTTTGTCACAGAGAAACCCAGAATATATCTGCAGCCACATTACTGATCTTTACATATTCAAAGAACATGACCATTCTCCTTTCTGTTTGCTTCTTTTTTATTCATATTAAAAATTGTAAGCATTTGCAACTATTCCTTTCAAACAGGTCTGCCAGGACTTTCAAAAACGTTGCTAGGCACGTTTTTCTTTCTTTTTTAACATTTTATTTATTTATTTTTAGAGAGGGGAAGGGAGGGAGAAAAATAGCAATGTGTGGTTGCCTCTGGAGTGCCCGCTACTGGAGACCTGGCCCACAATCCAGGCATGTGCCTTGACTGGGAGTTGAACCGGCAACCGTTTTGATCACAGGCCAGCACTCAATCCACAGAGCCACACCAGCCAGGGTCCCTTTTCTTAATTTATTACAGTAGCTGTTGATCTTTTTGAAACCTGCTATCCAGAAGACAACATGATTCCTTCAGATAAGGTTGTATCCATAGCAGGGATTAAGCATTCTTTTCAATATCCATGAACTCGATGCCACTTACTAAGTCTTGGGCCTCCTCATTGATTCTTCCAAGCATCTAAAGAGTTAAATTTGCATTTAGTCTTGGAGAAAAAATTTTCAGATATTTGTATAACTCTTTGGTATTATCCGTTATTTATGTCTCTCTTTTTTCTCTTCTATCAGGAACACAATAGTCATGCAAAGACCTACCTAATGATCATACCCTGCCTTTTGAATTATCTGTGTATTTTTAACAACATAGTAACATAAAATTTACTCTGTGTGGGGAGAATAAAGGAGGAAAAAAATGATGAGAAACTTGGGGGCAGATGGGGGATTTATGCATATGAAATTTTTTCCCTATCATCTCCACACAGCACTAAACTTCAATTCTGCTTTCTGCTTCTCATCCTTGTCTCATTATTTCCACATCTCATTTCTGCCTTGGTCAGATCTCTCATCCATAAGGACTGAAGTCTAACACCTGTAAGCTTAGCTCTGTCCAGGTCTTAGTAAGGTTGCTGTCAGCCTCAGAATGTCTGGCATTGGTCAAATTGACAACCGTTTTCAGTTCTAGACATCCTATTTTCCACTGAGTTTCAATGGGAGTCATTTTTTTTCCAAACTAGACAACCAAATCTAAGCTGTAGATTACTGATTTTGCTCCACTTCCTTGCAGAACTCGGAACTTCACTCTGGCCCTTATTCTTGGTCTACTGGCTTAAGCAAAAACTTCCCTAGCCCTTGAAAATTTCTTCTCTAATATTGAAGCAAGATCCCATTTATGTTCATATTCAAGTATTGGCTAAGACCTAGCTCCAAATCAGATGGACTATTGGCTTGTGAAGAAACCCCTCGACTGGCCATAACTATTGCCAATTTTACCGGCTAGCTGTTACTAACTCCAAAACCCAGTGGCATAACACAACACATTTATTTATCTCACAACACTAAGGTTAAGCAAATATAGGCTGGGCTCAACTAGTCAGTTGTTTAGTTCTCAGTCACATATCTACAATCAACTGTAGTTCAAGTTTGGAGTAGGCTGACCTGGGCCCATTGTAATGAAGGAGGCAGGCATTAAGGGGAATAAGAGAGGAGTTCAAGGCCTTTTGAGGGCCAGACTTGTTAATGCCAAACCGCCACTTCCACCACATTCTTTAGCAAAACAAGTCAGCCCAGATGAGAAGGTAGGCAAGTAGATGTTACCTTTTCATGGGAGGGATTACAAAGCTTCACTGAAAATTATGGGCTTCTATGAAGAGTTACAAAGTTGGGAGATTTTTTTTTATAATCAATATATTACATGCTACTCAGAAACATTACTGGATTCCCACTTATTATGGACTGCTTGGAAAATGGAATATTAGTACTGGTGCAATTTCACCAAATTTCATAATTTTCTTTTAGATAACATATTTGGATTTGTTTCTTTTACTTCTTAGGAGAATGTATGGAAACAAACCTGCCCATCACTGATTTATAGTATTTGTACTTTTAATCCAATTCTCCTCACTTCTGGATTTATTATTGTCCCCACTACACATTTCCTTGTACAGTACTGTGAGTCAACTGTCAAGTAGTAATTACACATGTTCATATTAATATGTAGAAGTTTTTTCCCCCTTTGGAACAAGAGCTCAGGGAAATTGAATCAAAAGAGTTTATACAACAGCATGGATGGAACTGGAGAGCATTATGCTAAGTGAAATAAGCCAGGAGGTGAAAGACAAATACCATATGATCTCACCTTTAACAGGAACCTAAACAACAAAACAAACAAACAAGCAAAATGTAACCAAAAACACTGAAATAGAGAACAGGCTGACAGTGACCAGAGGGGAGAGGGGAGGGAATTTCAGGGGAAAAGGGGAAGGGTTTACAGGGATAAGTATAAAGGACACATGGACAAAAACTAGGGGAGTGTGGAAATGGGAGGGAGGTGGGGAGGACTAGGGGGGTAGGTTGGGAGTAAAAGACACAAAACCGTACTTGAACAATTAAAATTAAAAAAAAAATAAAAAATAATAATAAAAGAGATTTAAAAGAATGTGTCAGTCCAGACAGCTATTTACCAGAATTTAAGAACCTAAGTAATTAAAATAGTAGCCCTGTGACCCATGTAAAGCATTCTGATATTCTGTTCCCCATACACTAAATCATTTCAGAGGTATGTTCAAAATCTGTCATATCTAAATATTAAAGATCAAGGTGAGGATCAATAGTGATTTTTTATGAGATAGATTAAAAAAAGGACAAATTTCCCTAAAGACGTAAAATAAGATTCATCATGTAAACAAAACAAAAAAATAAAAAAAGGAGCTCTTTTGCATCTCTAGTATTAATTGGTATACCATCAATAACCCAATTAAATGGCCACAGAATTATTGAGTCCTTGGACATATCTGAGCAAATCTCAATGTTAAAATAAAACAGACTGAATTAACTCAAAATAAGTTAACCATTTTATTATATTAATAAGTTATCATTTTTGAGTAACACTTTGATCATTAATATAATTTTTCTCATTTAATTTTAAAAACATCATGAAGTAGGTGTTATTATAAACACTTTTTAGATTAGGAAACTCAGTTTCCAATAACTCAAGTAATTTGCCCCAAAATTACAAAGCTTTTACATCTTTCATGTAGGACTTGAAGTTCAAGCTGTTTAACCCTTTAACCTGTGCTCTGAAATATTGTTATAATGTGGGATTCCTGGGAACTACTTTAAAAAAGTTTTCTTTAAATTGCTATTGAATTTACTGAGGTGACCCTGGTTAACAAAATTATACAGATTGCAGGTGCACAATTCTACAACACATCGTCAATGTATTGTGTGTTCACCACTCCACGCCAAGTCTCCTTCTATGACCATTTGTCTCCCCTAAACTCCCCTTACTTCCCCCACCTGCCACTCTCCCCAGTGCGCCTTTGTGTCCACTGCAGCGTTATTTACAATTGCCAAAATTTGGGAGCAGCTAAAGTCCCCATCAGTTGAGGGGAGATAAAAAAGCTGTGCTACATTTACATAATGGAAAGCTACTCGACCATGAAAGAGAAGGAAATCTTACCCCTTGTGACAGCATGGATAAACCTGGAGACCATTATGCTAAGTGAAAGTAAGACAATGAGAGAAAGACAAATACCATATGATCTCACTCACATATGGAAGCTAAGCTAATAAACAAAATGAATAAATAAGCAAAATAAAGACAGACTCAGAGAGAGCAGGATGACAGCATTGTGGGGTGGTTAGGTTATCGGTGTTGAAGGATTGAGAAAAGTAGAAAAAAATTGAAAGTACACTAAGAAGTGGAACAGCATTGAAAGAACACCTTTTGCCCTGGCTGGTGTAGCTCAGTGGATTGAGCACGGGCTGAGAACCAAAGCATCGCAGGTTCAATTCCCAGTCAGGGCACATGCCTGGGTTGCAGGCCATGGCCCCCAGCAACCACACATTGATGTTTCTCTCTCTCTCTCTTTTTCCCTCCCTTCCCTCTCTAAAAATAAATAAGTAAATTTTTTTAAAAAATTAATAAAAGAAAGAACACCTTTTTTTGTGGAATCTGTGCATTCCTATCTTTATAAAACTCAAATCCTACTTTTTCTTGGAAGCTTCGCTGATGTGGTCAAGGGGGGTTTTAGCCATAAATAGAAGTGAATTCTTTGTTTCCTGGACTTCTTACTTCCAATACTCATGTTTCCAATTCTTGTAATAGTATTGATTCTATTCTGGATTGTACGGAAGCTCCCACTAGACAATAAAGTTTCTGGAATGTGGGGGGGGGGCTTGCATGGAGACCAGCCTTACATGCTATTGAAGTAATGTGTTTACATGGTGGGTACATAAATTTTTAAAATAAATGCACATATATACACACATATATGCATTAAGAATGACATTTCCATTCTCACTTTTCATTAGTTTCAGTCATTCTAGAAGGAAAAAATTTCTAGTGCTATTTCTACTTTACAGAGCTTTTAATAAATAATAATTAATAAAACTGTAAGTGTTCCCACAAAGAAAAGCACACTAATTTAGAAATTAAATAGAAATATATTTCAGCATTTTATGAAAAAGCTAGTTATCCAGAGTTCTGTTTTTAATGTTAAAAGCCTACCAATTATGAAGAGCAACAATAAAAGTGTATTTAACCTAGCAACAAGCCGTGGGCTAACCTGGTACATCCTATGGCACTCTTTTAATTAACACCCTAAAACACTACCTAAGCGAGTGGTGGTAACATACAGGTAGTGACATTTCAGGAATAAACCTATTCTAAGGGATTAATTATCATTTATTCAAGTACATAAAATAGAGTTTTAAAGGAAAATGAGCCCACTGGGCTTGTTTATCCACTTTTTAACATACAGAGGGCATTTTAATTAACTCCATTGCTTTTAGTGCATTTACCAGGTGCTAGAGAAAGCATTCTAATGCCTGAACATAAGATATTATAAACCAATGTATTTTCCTTTTTTATCTTATTTTTATTGTATTTTTTCCAGTACCATTTTTCCCCTCTATAGCCTCTTCTACATCCCCCCAAATTATACGAGTAATAAGAATCTAGAGGTCGTTTGCTGCCCTGGGGCTCCTCTTGCGCCTGTCCGTGTACTGGGAAGAAACCCAGATAGAACACCCCCCCCGTTTCCTGCACTAGGCCCTGCTTCTTTTCACCTTCTGAGTCAGCCACTGCAGGTGAGCCCTGGTTTCATCTTTCTACCAACAGACCAAGACCTACCCCATCCAGTCAGAACTGCACAATTTGGATACCTCATTACATAAAATGGACCTAACTGAGAACCTGGGTGGGAATGTCTGCTATGAAAGGCAGCTTTCCCTTTGTCTCAGTGGAACACAGTTTAGGTTACTACCTGAATCTGGCTCCTGGAAAGCACCTTCTTTTGCTCAAATACATGCTTTTTATTCTTTAGTAAAGCCTAAAATTAAATTTGGCATACAGATAATATTATTTTTTAAATAGTAAGTTTAAGTAATTTTGCTTTTAAATAATCTTGCAGAAATTCTAAGCATGAAACAAAGACACCATAATGTAAATGACTGAGAAAATGAATTCAATAATATGAAAAACAAAACGTGTATGTGACAAAAGAAGAGGTAATAAAAACAATAAACTGGAAATCATGATTTACAATATATATAATAGATTGCAATATATATAATCTGTAAAGATTTATACTTTATGTATGAGCAGTTCTAATAAATCTATATTGTAAAGATAAATACAAGATAAAAAATTAGTAAAAACATTTTCTAATTATATTTATCATGATAAATTTGTATTTAGCTCAATAATTTCTTGTGCTCCTATTTGTATTTTTCCTAACATTGTTATGTTTTTAGAAGAAATCAATCCAAATAATAAGAATAATGCTATCTTAATAAGAAGTCATTATTTTGGTTAATAAACATAAAAATATTTAAAATCAATATAATAAAATAAATAAAAATTAAAATCATGAGACAGTAGTTTTTTCCTATGAAATTAGTAATGCTAAAAATAGGTAATGCTTAAATTAAGGAAAGGAATTCTCACATCAAATATGAATCAGAATGTAAACTGGTATAACCTTCAACATTGTATTTTTTCTTTAAATAAATTTTTTGGCCACTTCAACTTCAAAGTTAAATTTTTGGAAGTTTATCCTCAGAAAAACTCTTGTACAATGATGTTAATCACAATATGGTTTATTTTAATGAAAATATGAACAAACTAAATGGCTAACTATCAAAAACACATTAATTAAATTACGGTTCATCAATGTGATGAATATTATGTGGCCATTACAGGACCCATGGACAAAGCCAAAGCAGGTAGGATTAAGGGTGGGAGGTGAGGGTGGGTAGGGCTGAGGAAGGTGGTAGCAGGAAAATGGAGACAACTGTACTTGAACAACAATAAAAAAATTAATTAATTAAAATATTTAATTTAATTAATTAATTAAAAATAAAGGGGAAAAAATTTAAAAACCTTATATACCAGTTTTACTGTGGTGAAAAGAGGATATTAGAGTTACTCAATAAAGGAATTTGCCTTTTTCCCCTGTAATAGTCAATGTCAAAAATAAAAGCACAGTAACTTAGGGAAAAAATAAAATAAAATAAAAATAAAAGAGAAAATATGAGTAAGCAATTTGTATCAAATGAAACTTTAAAAAACACAAATACGGTATTTTGAACTGTAAGACACATACCCCAAATTTGGGAGGAATAATGGTTGTTAATGCTGTTGTTGAGGTCTGTTTATATTTACATTGGTGAAATATTATGTTATGTATGTTATTAAATATCTTACCACATTTTTTGTTTCAAAAATTTTTTCCTATTTTCCTCCTCCAAAACCTAGGTGTGTCTTATGGTCCAAAAAATACAGTAGTTCAAACAAGTACATGTATACTTACATAAATATATGATTCAGATATCTGCTACTTTGATGTTTCACAGTACTCTGAGGTCTTTTATTAAAAATTTTAATAAAGGTACTAAAGGTGTGTCCCCAGGACTAGGGAAGTCAAATTTCTTACCCACTACCCCATGAATTATCAGTGAGGACATTTTGTTCTCATTCTATAAGCTTCTGGATTCCCATTATAATATTACGTTCAGAGACAGTTCATTTATCCAATTTATGATTCCTCAGGTGCAAAAGAGAGGGTAAATCCCATTTCATTGTCTAGAAAACAACTTCTAAATACCTGTTGTATATCCCCCAAGACTTTTGCTGGGAAATATCTATGGGAGATGACAGCATGGCAAAGAGCAGGTAGCAAATCAGTACTTAATAATAAACATACCAGCTCTAAATTCCCAAGTCATCTATAGCACAAAACATTTCTCACCCAACAGGCTGATTCTGCCCAGTTGCTTGGCCAGACTTTCTCCCTGAAGGAATCATCTTCTGTAATTTACATTTCTATCAGTTCCTGATTCCCAAACTATTACTTCTTAGAAAATAACTCAAAATGTCAATATTTTTCTATTATATTAGGCAAATCAATTTAATTTTGTTTGCAATAACCCTTTCATTCTAGATTATATCTAGAAATTTAAAACTTTGCAATTAAGAGACAGTCTGTCAAGGTTTTACTTAACCCAAAGAGTATTTTCTCCCTAAAAGAAATTTATGCTGAACTCCTAGAGAATCCAACACAAATTATAATCAGCTTTTAAAAGCAGCTTTTAACATTCCCTATTAAGATAGATGTAGATATTCACGCAAATATATACATAATTGTGTGTGTGTGTGTGTGTGTGTGTGTGTGTGTGTGTGTGTGTGTGGTATAGAAGGATACGCTTCCAAATATTTATGAATCTTATCTCTGGTAGTGAAGTTGGATATTTGAGGGAATTGGTGGTGTTGTGCTCAATTTTTAAGGCTTTGAATTTACCTGTATATGTTTAAATAGTAAACAGGCATTTTTAAGTTAAAATATAGATAATTCAAAGATAAATTAGGAGGTGTCTCAGACAAACTAAAATGAGATCATTCAGACTTTTGAAGATGCATGTTGCCGGTGGCAAAGGAGAATCTCATTTAGAGTCAGCCATCCATGTTTGATCTTCAGTTGAGGTGACCAAAAAGGAAATGACCTAGGCCCTAGAGAACTGCTCTCTGTGTGTAAATGAAGAAATCAGTGGGTCTCCTCTCCCCTAGTGTTTAACATTTCCCCCTCTTCCTTTAGAGAATGGTAACATGTCACAAGGAGTCCTGTGGAGTTTCCTGCTGGATAAAGTAGTCATGTAGCTACTGAGCACTTTAAATGTGACTGATGCAATGAGAAACTGAATTTTTAGATTCATTTGATTATAGTTAATTTACTTTTAGTTTCAAATCACATACTCAATTTAATTATTAGAAAACTCTTAGGAATATTTTTAAAAATTTGGGTAAGTGAATCCACCTTTTCAACTGTACATGGTATAGAATCTAAATACAGATCAGGTATTTCCAAAGAAAACTTACTATCCAAATTAAGATGTATTATAAGTACAAAATGCACTCCAAACTTTGTGAATGTTGTATTACAAAAGAATATAAAATATCACATCAATAAGTTTTACATTAATTACTTCAGATATATTGAGTTAAGTATAATGCATTATTTACATTAATTTCTTTGGCTAAAATTACATAGTAGCTCACATTATACTTCTAATGAACAGTGCCATACTAGAAGATAAAGCATGGCTTAATGCAGAAGCTACAAACTGGTAGAGAACATTAATATACACATTTTTCTTGCAACATTTTTAATTTTTTAAAATTACTTGCCAACATTTTTATATATAACATGTATACTTTAATCTTATATACATATAGTTTTTGAAAATTTTTGATATCTGTCTGCTCTTGAAAAATTACTGAGACTGACAATAGGTGCCCCCTCTAGCTAAGTCATAGCTCTGCATCGTGCAGAGCCCCATTGCTGATAAAAAATAAAATCACTCTGCCAGACCTCTGAAGATGTTTGTGTTTGAAATCCTTGAGGCACATGACAGGATGATGTAAAAGAAGTGGGGATTTTACCCGTTAAATTTATTCTCACAAGTGTTCTCTGCATTGGGTAGTTTCCCTTTTTCTAGCTACAAAAATTGATCAACATTTTACAAGGTGAAAATGCCATTGAACATTTTAACAGCCGCTCATAAATCAGGTGACAAAGCCAGAATGAAACAACATCTTGCACTGTGGTACAGAACACCCTCGTTACATTTAATACAGAGCCTGCTCCTTTAAATCCTAGGAACCTCCCAGGTCCTCTCTGCACTATTGGCCTATATGACAGGCTTTAATTAGCACAGATTTTTCACGTTCATGGGTAGATTGGAAATTTGGAAGTACTTAATGAAAAAGGTCTGTTACCTTGACCACTCTGAAATTGCAGTTAGAGGACATTTGCTTGCTTTCTCCAAAGGCTGACTGCATACAAATATATGAATACTAACACTATGTATACAAAAATAAAGTTTTAGGCTTTTAACTAGTGGAATAATCATTTTGATCCAATGTAATACCCCTGAAAAATGTGAATGGCATCTTTGTGTAATACCTATAAATTAAATATAATGGCATTTTTTGATAAACACTCAGGCATCATAGCTTTCCTTTTGCCTATTAGATCAAAGAAAACAAGCTAAAAAATTATGCTATCCATGCTGTACTTTAGTTCGCTCCCCATCTGTAGCTTACAGTCTAATAGGATACAGAGACTAATAGAAAGGCAAATAGATACATACATAGGTAGGGGTACTGAATAATCCCCCCTAAGATGGCACATCAAACACTTGTATACTAAACATTAAATCTCCTTATCTCTGTCTGAACTGCCTTTCTTCCACTTGAAGTCTCAGACCGTCCTTCTCTCTATATATACTTATTTTCCCATTTGAAAATTTTTTTTAAAGATTTTGTTTATTTATTTTTTTAGAGAGGGAAGGGAGGGAGAGAGAGAGAGAGAGGGGGAGAGAGAGAGAGAGAGAGGAGAGAAACATCAATGTGCAGTTGCCAGGGGTGGTGGCCTGCAACCCAGGCATGTGCCCTGACTAGGAATCGAACCTGCAACACTTTGGTTTGCAGCCTGTGCTCAGTCCACTGAGCTACGCCAGCCAGGGCCCCATTTGAAATTTTAATGCTTATGTGAATTCCCAGTAAATAAGTATGAACTCTTGATTTTTGTCTGTTACCCCACCTAATGCTATTTTAATTATTTGACCAACCATAAGAACCAAGAGGCGAAGGGAAGGTTTCCTGCCATACACATACATGCTTGCATGCATGCATACCACAAACATACATAAAAAACAAGGGTATTCGAAATTATGGTAATTGCAATAAATAAAAATGAACGAGGACTGAGAATAATACTAGAAGATAAAGGGTGGTCAGGGAAGTCCTTTTTGAAGAGGTAAAGTTTGAGGTAAGACCTGGAGAAAGAGAAGTAAAGAGCTGTGTAAAGAACAGAAGAATGTTCCAAGGTGAGGAAAAAGCACGTGCAAAAATCTTGATATAGCCATATTTATTTCTAGGACTGAAAGAAGTACAATATAGCTGTGACAGACACTGACCTGGCTGCCCACCTTATGGGCCATTCAGCCAACCTCATGGGTACCATCATCCTGACTCTGGCAGGTATAGCAGCTTCTTAACAGAGTCAGCTGAACACCACTATCCTTGGCAGGCTGTCCATAATGCTCAGCCTAAGCCCTCAGCCCCCAGCACTAACCTAAACTAACAAGCCTAGATGTAACCATCCAACCACTAGTACTGTTACCTAGGTAGTTAGCTAATTACTAATAAAAAAAGAGGGCAAAGGAAATTATACATTGAGCTTAATAAACTGGAGAGCATGAGCCTGTTTGCTTCACTAGGAAGCTACAGCTTCACACCCCAGGGGATCACAGCATTGCTCCACTAAGAGGATTAACACGTCTTTCTTTCCTTTTCTGGTACCAGATTGTTGGGTGGCACAGGGGAAGGTGCTCAATCATAGGGGTCTATCTGTCTAAGAAGGAGGTGGACACATCAAAAAGCACATGAAAACTTGGGGAGTTGATTGGTTATTTTGGAAAAAGTACCTGGTCACTCCCAAACCCAAGCTGATATAATCACAGGAGAACAAAGAAGCTCTCTCTTTTTCTCTCCGGAAACCACACTTGCCCCATTCATTCACACATTCTCTCTTGCCTGGGAGCATGCTACGACGTTCTGGCAGCTACCAGGGCTCACAGCAGACTGCAAGGGCTACAACAGTCTAAGCTTTAATATGAAGCAAGAACTCTGGACATGGGTTTTTGTTTTGGCCTTGCTGAATGTACTTTGTCATGGCAGGACAGATGGAGATGGGAAATTGGTAATCCAGGGGCATCCTTCTATTTCCACCTGAATAAATCTTACCATGCTGCAATCTCCCATGTGTGGGTCCTTGGAATGCTTTCCTCACGATCCTGTGAAAGAGCCCGATTTCCACTGACAACAATACTAGAGACCTTGTTCTCCTCAAATGGACCCTTTTCTTTTTGGCTTGAAAATACCTATCCCCAATCCCCTTTTCCAAAGCCTTCACACAGAGTTAAGACCCTGTGCTAAATTGGACTCCTTGCTGATCAGCAAAATTTTTCCAGTCTCTGCTCATTCTTTGTTTTCTTTAATATTTGAATATAAGAAATTAGGTAGAAAACAGTATAGATGGTCCTGGCTGGTGTGGCTCAGTTATTTGGAGCATTGTCCTGTGGACCAAAGGGTCACAGGTTTGATTCCCAGTCAGGGAACATACTCAGGTGGAGGGTTTGATCTCCATTTGGGCCACTTTTCAGAAGACAACCAATCAGTGTTTCTCACATTGATGTTTCTCTCTCTCTCTTTCTCTCTCCCTTGCTCCTTTCCTCTCTCTCTAAAAGCAATGAATAAATGTCCTTGGATGAGGACAAAAAAAGTATAGATGAATTGGGGAGGTAGAAGACTTTTGGATTTAATTTTAATTGTAAAGTCACACTGTTGAAGAGTATTAAGTAGGAAATGTGATAATTCAATTTATAATTTAATATGATTATTCTCACTGTTATACAAAAAATGTTTGAAGATGAACAAGAGTGTGAGAACAAGGATGTCAGGAAAGGAGGTATGTGAGAGTGTAGAAGTCAGTGTGCATTGAATGGATGTGAGATCAACATGCTGAATTAATATTTACTGTCATGCTAACAGTAAATGTTGGCAATTTCAACAATTGATGAGGAGGAAAAATCAATGTTTATTGAGTAAAAGCTACTTTATATGTTTCTTACATAGATCCTTGCACAAATCCATGATTATGTTATTGAGCTCATTTACCAGTTAAGAAAATGCAGACTCAGATAGGTTGCTTAAAGTCACACAGCAAGTAGCTGAGGTCTAAACCAGACTATAGGATAACTGAGCTTGCACTATAACATATGTAAATTTAAATAATGAACAAGCATTGCTGAGAGTCTGCTGTTTGTAGGTATGCAAGTTCTGCCTGGAAAAAGTCCAGCCATTGTTAATATAAAAAGAATAGTTTGTGTGACATCAGTGTAACCTGGCAGCCAAAGAGAGGGGACTGGAATGCTCATGTGTGAACAATGATGACTTCACTGTACTAGTCGGTGACTGTGGTGGATGCCATTGAGTGGAGTATGTGGCTGTCACATTCAAAATGAGCCAGTAGAGCAACAAATCTGCATCAAATTTTCCGGTAACCTTGAACACTCCTCTGCAGAAACTGTTTGGATGATTCAGAAGGCCACAGCTGTGGGAAACTGGTGATTGGCAGCTTCAGCACAACAATGCACTGGCTCCTGCATCGCATTTCCTGCAGAGATTTTTGCCAAAACATCAAATCACCCAGGTGATTCAGCACCCACACAGCCCAGATTTGACACTTTGCAACTACTGGCTTTTCCCACAATTAAAATCACCTTTGAAAGGGAAGAGATTTTAGAGTGTCGATGAGATTCAGGAAAATACAATGGGCAGCTGATAGTAATTCCAGCAGCAAAGGGTATTGCAGAGTATTTTGAACAGTGGAGGAGACACTGGGAAAACTGTGTAAAGTCCCAAGGTGCCTACTTTGAAGCAAACCAAAAGTGTTACTGTCCTAACTCTACTATTTCCTGTATCTTGTATCATCTTCATTAAATATCTCTATTTTTCAAAGCACATGGCTGGATACTTTCTGGATGGACCTTGTACATAATTGCTCAATAAGTGAAAAACAAATGAGTACTAAAAAAATTGTCTTCTATTTTTGCTATATAATAAGACATGAACAAGACTTATTTTTGTAAAAATAGAATAATATAAATTAAAACTAAAATTCTCAGGTTTTTAACTGTTATTATCAATGGGACTTCTAAAGGCATAGTTCAGTCCTATATTTTAAAGAAAGCTTTCTGTTCTGCATCAAGTTAATGAAAGAAGACACGTTAAATCCAGTCTGTACCTCTTTTAAAAGTCCTGCCCATTTCAAAAGTGCACATGGGTAGGAGACAGTGGAGAAAATCAAGCCCTGATCTTAATAAAGACCTGTTGATTAGTTAGCAGCTTTGCTAAAGCTCTTTTTGTTGGGTGGATTAAACAACACGGGCACCAGGTAGGAAGATGGATTACTAAATATCCTCATGGTGTCCTCTAAACTCAAATCTATGTACCCAGCCACTTTGCCTCTTACCAAGGTCCCCAGCCGTGTTGAGAATGAGTGAGGAAGGGAGGAAGGGGATTTTATTCTGTTTCCTAATCATACCCCGTTAGTACATCTGTTATGTCACATATCCTTGTTTTTTTGCTTTGCTTTGCTTGTTTGCTTTTCTATTTCAGTAACACATTTTTGGTATCTGTATCATTTTAGTTAAAGTTAGAAATTTAACAAGGCAAATTATTCTCAGCATTAGAATAGAGAAATAAGCATGGTTTACCTTGTATGACCTTCCACTGGGCACACGAATGGCAAAAGAATTATTGTCCCAAATGTTACCCTGCAGAGTGCCAACCCACCTGCTCTAAAACAAAGAAGCTTTCAGTAACACTGAGTTGCATCCTACTTTTCTACTTCCTGCCCCTGCTTCACATCCCATTCTGGGAAGACAGACTCCATGGAACTGTTTTCCTTCTGCCTCAATCCCTCACTTCCATGAAATTAGTTAAATGATGTCATGCTTCATTTTATCTGATTTGGAAGCAATTCATCACCTTTTTGTTGGTTATATTAGTCCAAACGATCAGCATATTAATTCATTTGTGAGAATAAGCTCAAGGGTAATTACAGTGAGGAGGTTTAATGCCTAAACGCGTTAATGTCGGTAATCAGAAGTATTTTCCCAGTACGGAACAATTGTTAGACAATTACTGTTGGATATGATTGCCCTGGTAGACAACAGATGTGGTGTCAAGAGGGAAATAGCAAAAGCTTGTTTTGCAAGTATTGTATTATCAGCAAGTTCTCTCTCTCCACCCCAACAATATTTTCTACTATGTTCAGCTCATGTATAGCCATCCTAGTGCCTACTCTCTACAATGGTGATTAAGTAAAAAAAAAAAAAAGTTGTATTTCTTATGTAAAAGAATCACTAGAGACACTTGGCACTCCCTGAAAGTCTTACCCTTTTCTTATTCTTTCTCTTCTGGTGCTTTGATTTCTTTCTGCATAAAATTACCAACTTAATAGCTTCCTTTTATTTCCCAATATGCCCCAGAGTCTCTGTTATCTAATTTTTTTCCTGTAGTGAAAAGATCCTTAGGTCTGACTGAATATCAAGACCCAAACACTCTTAACAGAGGGCAGCCCCTCTCGATTAGCAAGTTGCAGTGAATTGGATAAACACAGTGGGAAAACTTGATTATTGATTAACACTCATTACTCATGCTGGAGTGATTCTGAATGTGAATTTAAATTTAATCTCCATTACTTTTCATTTCTCTTTTTACTCAATGCTTTATGATATAATTAAAAATGGAAGTGCAATCATAGTTTTGTCTCTTTATACTATTGCTTTCCTGGACCTCTTTGAGAAATGTATGAACTTATATCTAGTTACAAGGAACAGGAGCTCAAATAGTTTATTGAAATAACCCATGAAGAGGATATATCACCTTGTACAATTGAAACATCCCCAACTAGAGGAGGTTTAAGCATGTGTAAGTAAGTGCTTTAGTTTTATTCACTGCAGTTCCGTTGTCTACACGCTCCTCTGTTGGCTCTGTGCTCAGAATGTTTTCCCTTATGATCCCAAAGAGCTCTGACACGCCCAGTCCTCAGTCCTCTGATCAGCACGTGGCCTTTACTGGTGCTTCCCTAAGCATCAAACAGAACAGCTGGGTTCCTCTCTGACGAAGTGACAGGGATGAAATGCTGCTCCCTGAAGCAATGAACTGGGCCAGAAAAATGCCCTGCTCTCACCAGCTATGGCTCAGGATGAACGTGCAACTGAAGTCTGTCAGCAGGACTTGGACAATCAGAATCACAGGGAGGCTTTACTGAGCCAGGACGTCTGCTGGGAACTGGGCCAGTCTCAGCCAAACTGCATGACTTTTCTACCACAGAGAAGGCATACACGAGCACAGATCTTTCTATATGTGCAAATAGTTTGATCATTCGGACCAAAGTGGTAGAGAAATGTGTTTAAACTTAACGAAGTCAGAGATTAAATTTCAGGTTCCCATCTTTAAATTTTTATTTCAGTCACAGTTCAATTAGAAAAAAACCAGAAATCATTCTGTGTATTCCAAGAATGAGGAGTTTTAATACAGGAAGGATGTGTGTTAGGATGGTCAGTGACACAGGCCGTGAAAGAATTCACAAAATAGAACATGCAGAGAGTCAAGTTTTTTATTCACTCCCCAAGAGAGGAGATGGACTTGGTGTGGAGACATGCACTGCTAGTGAAATATAGGGGCTTTGAGCTTTCATTAGGTGATTGGGGTGGTTCTAAAGCAGAATGCTTCCATTGGTCTTGTGTAGGCTGCAGCTTGTTTTGATGCCATCTTTGGGTGCAGGGTCCAGTCTTTGCGGTCTGGCATGTCCTGTTTCAGGAGCCTCTGCAGCTTCAGGGCACTTCCAGCGATTTTCTAGGCTTGAGGATAAAGGCTGATAAAACAAGAGTCAGTCATGCTTTATGGGGTCCAGCCAGCTCTGGCAAAGAGGGCTGGAAAAGGGGGCTTTTGTCATATTAACGTGGGTGAAGGTCAGGGAAACTGCCATAGATCATCTCAACTGGTAGCCCTAAAGCAAGTCACTCTCCAGGGCTCACTGTGATGCTTGGCTAAAACTGCCTGTAGAAAATACTAACCTTTCCTTCTCTTCCACTTTCCAAATCTAACTGAAGAACCTCTCATTAGTTCATTTTAACCAGGAATGGAAGGGAAAAAAGATTCTGGGAATGTCATTTCTAGATTCTCCTTTGTGAATTCCTATAATGTAATGGTAGTAGTATTGAGTTGACACAGAAAATCCAACACTCCCAGTGTCTTTAATGGTTTCTTAAAAAAAAACAAAACTTAATTGAGGTATAATTCACACGGTATAAATTTCACCCATTTGACATTCAGTACTTTTTAATATACACAATATGATCCAATCATCACCCCAATCTAATTTTCAAACACTTTCATCACCCCAAAAAAGAAATCTTATATCTATTAACAGTCATTCCCATTCCTACCTTCTCCTACCTCCCAGAACTAGGCATCCACTAATAAACTTCATGTCTCTACATATTTACCACATTTTTTGGACTATAAGTTGCACTCCCCCCAATTTGAAAGGAAAAGGGGGTACATCTTATAGTCCAAATGTAGCTTGCCTGGTTCACTCTGTGTGTGTGTGTGTGTGTGTGTGTGTGTGTGTGTGTGTGTGGTGGGTGGCAGCGGTGGAGCAGGGTCACAGGTTATTAAATATTTTACCACATTTTTTGCTTCAAATTTTTTTTCTATTTTCCTCCTCTAAAACCCAGGTGCATCTTGTGGTCCAAAAATATGGTATTTATTCTGGATATTTCATGAAAATAGAATCATTACAACAGCTCATCATCTGTTACTGGTCTCTTTTACTTAGGGCTAATTCTAAGTTTCATCCATGTGTGTCATATTTCAGTACTTTATTTGTTTTTAGTGCCAAATAATATTCCATTTTCTAGATATACCACCTTTTGAGCATCCATCTTTTAGCTGACAGCTTTGTGAGTTGTTCCCACCTTTGGGCTGTTATAAATAACTCTGCCACAAACATACATTTACACATTTTATGGACATTATTTCAGTTACTCTTGGGTGATGACACTTTTTATTTTGAAATCCTTTCTTTTGTGATATAGTCCTCAGTAGGGTTTTTGAACTCCTAACATTTGTACTGATGGACTTAAAATTTGTGAAGTCCTGATTTCTTGTTTTCTCAGCCATTTCTCAGGATTATTTATGTAGCTGGCTTGCTTACTGCTTGGTAGAAAGTTCCTTAATCTCTAGATCTCTGAGCTGCAACATAAAAGCACTGCATGTGTAGCACTGATTGAGGTCCACTGTGCTGTCTCCTATAGCAGGAGATGGGAAAACCGCTGCAACTATGCCTTGCCATGGCAATCTTGGTCTGAGAAATGAAGTCTCATCCACTTTCAGTGCTCATGGCAAATTGTGGCTATTTATTCCTTGCCATACTCTATGAGGTTGGAGGTATTGACTATTTCATTTTGATTTTTAAATTGAATCCTCACAACAAGTCTATTATGACAGAAAATTGAAGAGTAGAGATGTTGGTTCACTTGCCTTAAGTCACAAAACCAATCAGGTCACATCTATACCAACTACTTCCTTCATATATTCCTTAATTAGAAATAGGCAAGAACCTAAAAAAATGATAGGTCCCAGTAACCAGTCCTTGGAGACTTCCATTTACCTAAGTTGGGATTATAAAATAATTCAGAGGACAAAAAGACAAAATCACCACCTTAGAACTAAATATATTCAGATTATCTTTATTTGACATTTCATCACATCTCTGGACTCCTGGATTTTCCCTTTGATCAATGTATTTAATACTTTTTACCTTATACATCCCTAGATTTTAGTTGTTTACTTTTATGGAGAGTAAATATCTGAATTTGTTCATCTACATCTTTTGATTAAAGACCTATGAGTTTTACTTGTCCTTAAAATTTGCCAATTCTGTCTCAGCCCCATGCCCCCAAAAGAAATAGCATTCTCTCCTGAGTTAAGATTATATATTTTACAAAACAATGTAGTGTATGAACCAATAACTCAAAATAGTTTCTAAGATGTCTCTTTTATTATACCAAGTCTAGAGTTAAAAAAGAAGAGTCCTAGTTTCTTCCTTTTCTCATAAGGACACTAATACCATTAGAGTCCTCACCCTCATAACTCATCTAAACCTAATTACTTCACAAAAGCCCTACTTCCAAATACTATCACATTGCTAAGGGTACGTGGACCTCAACAAAGGAATCTGGGGGTCAGGGTGAAATAAACTCTCCATAACAGGGGCCAATAGAACAGAGTATTTCACCCAGATTCAAAGATTCAGAGCAGACTTACTGGAAGCACTTAAATATAAGACTGGGCTTGAGCCATAAAGACAAGCTAGCTATGTGAACAGGGGAGAAGAGGCAAGAAGAGGGTTTCAGGTGCTGAGGTCAGTATATGCAATCTGGTAGCTGTATAAGAGACACCACTCTGACCACAAGAGGACATTGACTGAAACAGTGAAAGAGGAGGCAAGCAGAGCAGGGAGGCGTTGTTGCAATTCTTCATTAACTAGAGAAGAATAGCCTAGACTAAAGCAGTAACAATGGGAGTGTTTATGAAAGAAAATCAGTATTTATGAAAGAAAATTCTCTTGTAAAAATAATTTAAAAATTATTATTCAAAAGGATTTTCTATTTTATTTAGTTGGAACTGCAGCCCCCAGGGATTTTTGTGGTACAAGGGACATCCCATTTAGCTGCGAGACACTGCTCGGCACTGCTGTTTCTGCAGCCATGCTGCCTTGCTTTAGAGCAGGCAGTGTGGGGAACATGTGCACAGAAGGACACAAAATGTGCAAAACAAAACAGAGGACTGAATGGGCTCTGTGTTTAAGTTGAAAACTGTAAGTGATTCATGCTCAGATTCTCTGAAAATATTAAATTGACTTGGTAGTTCTAGAAATATGAATCCATGACTAAAGGACAGTACATCTGACAATCGATTTTTATCTAGGTATCAAAAGGCCAGGATCCCTTCCCTTATCATTTCTGTGGCCTTGGGTATATCCATTAACCATTCCAGGGGCTTAGTTTTCTCCTCTGTCTAATGGAGATTCATTTATTCATTCATTCAACACATATTATTCAAATTTAATTGGGCCAGACTCTGTATAGAGGAGATAAAAAAAAGAGTATTCTTAAGCCTAGCTTAAAAATTAAGTATATAGTAAGAGACAAGTTCTATAAATAAGTAATTCAGTATGTTGTGATAAGGGCAATCAACATATAAAACATGTTGTGGAAATATAGAACTAATCTATAAAAGTGAGATAGAAAACTATCACGGAATTCATAGAAGATTTTGCTCTTGAATTTAGGTTTTGAGTTTTCAAAGAGAAGAAGAGGGTCTTCAAAGGGTTGTTGTGACAGTTAAATGAACCAACGAACATGTCACTGCTTAAAATTAAAAAAAACAAAAACAAAAACAGAAATTAGCACAAGAAAACTAAATACAAGTACATCTGAAATGGGCACTGATCAGCCTTAAAAATACAACTTATTACCTTGTATGTTTTCACCCTAACCCCCAAGTTTTTCCTCTATGAATTTCTTGTGATCAGGGTCTTTGCAATCATTATACAAACAATTAATAAATTCTAATACTGATTAAACTCCAATGTGCTCCAGGAGCATTTAGTGCTGGGATTTAATATATTTTTAAAATTTCTTACTTTCACATAGTATAATTGAAAAGGGGAGAAATTAATATAAGAAAAGAAGGAAGGGAAGAAAAATAATCATGTACAGTAATTACCACATTACATAGTGGCAAGAACAAAGATCAAAACAAATTGTCAGGGAGATAGAAACTCAAAAGATAAATACTATTTTGAATAGAATCATCAGGGAAGAAGAACTCCTATAAAATGACATCTGAGAATCTCTTCCAATGGCATGAGAGAGTAAGTAAATGAAATGGTTTTGGTAAGATGCTGCTTTAGTAAGTGACAGTTCTGTTTGCCCACCTTTGTAATTCCTGTCCTTTCATCACATCCATGTAGCAAAACTCCTAACTTGGGCTATCTCATTAGTTTGTCCCCAATGTTACACATGAGCTACTGAGAGCTACTGGGGAATATCACACCACCAATCAGGTCGATCTTCATTTCACAATTCACAATCTCCTATTCAAATGAGTCCTGGATGCTATCCAATATTCATTCTAACTTCTACAATCAGAGTTCTTACACAGTCTCCACTGTAGCTACCTCAAACATTTTTCCTGAGTCACCATCTTCTTTCCTCTTCTTCTTTCTCCTTCATGTGAATAATGACATAGAATCTACTAGGTAGGTATTGTAAATTCTTGCCACCACCCCACAAAACTCTTACATATGCAGTTTAACTTTCTTTTTCTCTTCAATTTCTAATAGAAATTGGGTTAGACTGCTATTAGATCCTAATAGAAAGTGCCTCTCCGATGTCGGTCTAATGCTTAAATCTATGCCTTTTATCAGGGGCTTCATGCTTTCTCATCTCTTCAATCTTTTCAACTTAATTGCCTTTTTTCCTATTAATTGCCTTTTTGCTATTAGTTTATTTAATAGGTGACGGTATTGTGCTAAGCTCTGGAGGTATATTACTGAGAAAAATACAAATAAATAAAGACATGATGTACCCTAATGAAATAATAACACTAACATGTATCCAATTTAAAACTGTAATAAATTATTTAAAGGAAAAACAGTGCTATAAAAGGAAGTCCTCTTTTTTAGGACCTGGCATAGCCTGGAAGTTTAAGGAAGCCTTCCTTAAAGGAACAACATGCTCTGAAGCAATAATTGCAGAGGGATAGTTTTTCAGAGGCAGGGACCGGCATGTAGAAGTGCACAGTGCAGGGGGATCCTTCAGCAATGTAGATGGGGTGGAGAGGGCAGAGGGGTACTGGAGCAAGAAACCTGGAGCAGTACACAGTTCTTCATCCAGAGTAAAGGACAATTACTGGGCATTTTAGGCAAGGGAATGGCACACTTTGTTTTAAGTTCGGAAATATTTATGCTAGCGCTGTACAAGGCATGAACTGGGAAAAAGGAGCAGACGAAGGATGACCATTTATTCCAGAGTTCAGAAATTCAGGAGGACATGAAGACAGGTTCATCTAACATGATGGTAGTGACAAGAACAGATTATAAATTCAGGATATGTTTATGAAGGCAAACTGAGAGAGCTAGATATATGATTGGCTATTGGAGGGAAATATCAAGTCAATGTCCAGTTTTCTGGAATTTACAACTGAAAGGATGGAGTTGACTAGCTGAGATGGGATGTCACAGAGAGGACAAGGATAAAAAGGATGGATAGTCCCTACACGGAGTTTGACACCCATGAATTTCCTTTCCACTACTGAGAAGTGCTCCTTACCTTCTTTTCCAGAAATGCCCCACAGAACCCGGGACACAGAGTAGCACCAGGGGAAGGAAGGTGTAAAAAATATATACTTAGTTTGTTTTAAATTAAATTTGATTATGCTTTCCAGCTGAAAATATATAGATATTTTAAGGAATTTTTATAAAGCGTTATCTTTTAAATCATTAATTGTTTAAGCAATTGAATGAAATGTTGATCAAATTAAAAGTGTCCTTTATTCAGATCTATGTTTCCACACATATTCTGTTTGGTTTATTGGTCTTTACAACACTCATTGCTGAATTTGAGACAAAAATATTAATAATAAGCCAATTCATGAAACATAACACTTCAATTTTCTTATAAGATGGTGTGCTCTGCAGACAAACAAAAAAAAATCTTCCAGGATAAGAACTTTATCAAAAAGAAAATTAGGAGATTATGAGGGAGCTCTTGTTTCCACAGTAACAACGACATTTCTATTATTTCTTTCAAGAAGGGTGTATTTTGATTTACTTGTTTGAAAATGTTACTAGCATGATATGTAAAATTTTAAAAAATATAATATTTCCATCCTGCAAGCAGGAATACAAATAATTACAGCTTCTTTTGTAAGTTTTGGCTTATGTCTTTGCCCAGTGGAAATGTAGTATTCATTATTTTAAAAAATATATTGGAAAATTTTTTAAAATTTAAGATTTTTCTATAGTATAAAGGGTCATATAAAGCCAACTAGCTTTATAATATAAGCGTTAATTTTGAAACAACTTTTAAAAATAAACATCAGTTTAGATATTTAACCTGGTTAATTCTCTGAATTTGTTGTTCAGTGCAAAATAGAAACAATACTCTTATCTAACTCAAAATGTTAGTTATTGATAATTACAAAAAATAATTTAATAATAATCAATATAAAATAATGTAAATAATTATTATACTAGGTAGATCATATAATTTATTATTCAATCTTGGACCTTTAGAAAGTAAAATGGGGTAATACAATAATTTCAAAGTATATATTTACTAAAACTATACACTAAATAGCAAATTAACATTATGTTATTGGTAGATTTGTAAATTCTTTCTAAAAATGTAAAAGTAATAATTCTATTAGCATTAATGAAAAAAGTATCATTAATGGTGTGTGATATTCACTTTTAAAGAATCGTATTTACTCTATCACTTGATTTAATGTGAAGGATAACCAGCAAGAGCCTGTCTCTCTTTTCCCAACTTCTGTCAGATGAGATGTAACATCTTTCTTCTGGAACAGCATACAAGATTCCAGTGGTAAAGTGCCTCTGTACACAAGCAGCTGAGAGTATCTGACCCATCCAGTCACTCCTGGTGATGGTAGAAGTATTTCATGCTGCTCTTTTTGCTGGCCATTTGCTGTGTGACTTATGTCCACTAGGGCCCTTGGAATGCATGGAGGTAGTAGACCATCGATCAGTAAGAAACCTGGGAAATTACAGTTCACTTGTAAATGAAGTATGTGTGGGACATATAGGCTGAGCAATCCCTTAGGATATATGGAAAGTAGTTTTAATGTTCTTGCTGCAGTGGATTTTGTTTTTTATTATATGTTGTAAATCTACACCTCTTTATTTAGTTGTTCATGAATGCTTCTTTTATTTTGCAGTAATTCCTTTTGGCAACTATGAACTAAAATAACAGCACATGATAATGAACAATCAAGTACTCAATTTGTCTCTCAAGGACATCTAGGATGACTGTAACCATCTCCTATAGTGTTGTATGTGGAAGCAGGCACAGGTCTCCTGAGCTTCAAACACAACAGTCTCCTCCTGCATTTCTTTTGGGAGATTACGTAGAGCGTAATGGAATGTGATAGTCACCCACTGTCCATTGTGCCATCTAAATAGCTCTCAGAAACATTAAGTCACCCCCAGTCCCTTTGTTACTGCTTTAGTCTAGGCTATTCTTCTCTACTTAATGAAGAATTGCAACAACGCCTCCCTGCTCTGCTTACCTCCTCTTTCACTGTTTCAGTCAATGTCCTCTTGTGGTCAGAGTGGTGTCTCTTATACAGCTACCAGATTGCATATACTGACCTCAGCACCTGAAACCCTCTTCTTGCCTCTTCTCCCCTGTTCACATAGCTAGCTTGTCTTTATGGCTCAAGCCCAGTCTTATATTTAAGTGCTTCCAGTAAGTCTGCTCTGAATCTTTGAATCTGGGTGAAATACTCTGTTCTATTGGCCCCTGTTATGGAGAGTTTATTTCACCCTGGCCCCCAAATTCCTTTGTTGAGGTCCACATACCCTTAGCAATGTGATAGTATTTGGAAGTAGGGCTTTTGTGAAGTAATTAGTTTTAGATGAGTTATGAGGGTGAGGGCCCTACAATGATATTAGTGTCCTTATGAGAAAAGGAAGAAACTAGAACTCTTCTCTTTTAACTTTCCCATTTGAGAAAACATCAGAACATGGCTGTCTAGAAGCCAGGAGAGAGTCCCCACCCGAAAGGAACTTATTTGACACCTTGATCGTGGACTTGTCAGGCTCCAGAATTGTGAGAAATAATTTCTATTGTTTAATCCATCCCATCAGTCAATGGTTTTGTTAGAACAGCCCA
The DNA here is from genome assembly GCF_019186645.2 of Phyllostomus hastatus. NCBI lineage: Eukaryota > Metazoa > Chordata > Mammalia > Chiroptera > Phyllostomidae > Phyllostomus > Phyllostomus hastatus. The sequence continues at coordinate 14,217,765 of NW_025333583.1, read as the reverse complement.
ACTAATAGCAGCAGAATAATATACTCTCTTTATGTCTCCTATCATGAAACATAATTCTTTATACGAGTATAGTACATAAATACCTATGTTATCATCTGCCAAAATCATTTTCTAGAAATTTTTCGTCTCCTACTAACATCCCCAACAAGTTCAGGGAAGATAGTCTATTATAATGGGTCTCCCTCAATTCCCTATACACCCCCACCAAAAATATATCCATAACTGATCTATCTGAGAATATTTCAACTAAGGTTAGTTCTAGTCTTTCTCCAGAAATTTTGAAGCTAGAAATAAGAAAGCTATATCACACCTTTGGGTGCCTAAACAGAAAAAAGTAAAGCAATGGAAATGTTAGAAGTCACATTTCTAGTCATGTAGTGCCCCAAACCAAAAGAAGATGTTCTGCTAAAAAATAAACAAATAAATCCCACTTCTGTATATGATTATTGGTGCCTCTAGTTGGATGTGTCCATGAGACCCACCCGCGTTTCTAATCTTAGATTCTTTGAAGCTCTCCAACAACAATATAATATACACCACTTGTGTTTAAACTCAATGAAATTAAATTTCTGGGTCTTGCAATCAGAGATATTTTTATATATGCTCTGTCTCTCATTGAACTATCAACTCTTCACCAGGGCAGGTAGCCCAAGAACCTAGCAATGTATCTGTTATGTAGGAATTTCTCAGAAACAACTTGTTAAATGAATAAACATATGGGACAATGACAAAAATCACAAGCAGACCATCCAGCCAGAGCACCACAAGAATTCCAGCTGCCTAAACCACTGAGAACCTACTTTTTAGAGGATCTTTGGGAACTGAGGGGCCAGGCTAGACTTCCACACCAGAGTTATTTTAAAGACATATAATCCAAATATATTTGACTGATTGCATATCACTCAAGTCTGAATTTAATGCTCATAGCTGCTGAGTTATAAGGATACAGAAAAGTCAAAGACTGTTACCAGATGTTAAAATATTTTTAGTGTTCTCACTACCAGGGCTAAAAAAGAAAATTTCAGGGATGATATTGCAAAAATTACAATATTGCAAACTTGGTGAATATTTTACCACAAAGTGGGGATGGGAGCAACACATATTGCTCTCCATAACTGTTATGGGGAATTCATGATTAAAGTAAAACAAAATGACTTTAACATGAACCCTTTTTATTGTAAAGAATTTGATAGGAGAAGGTAGAGAAGAATTTCAGAACTCAGTTCCCGCAAAAAAATGATAATGACTGGTGTTTAGATAATAATTGTAAGTATTCATAAACAAATAGAAAGAACCCCACAGGAAGATAAATGAAAGAAAAAAGAGAAGAATAGGAAAGAAGAGTAAAAAGAAAAATATGGCAGAATAAGATGGTAGTGGAACCTAGAAAATGGGATACATCTGTGAGAATGAGAAATTCTAAAGAGCATGTGCTTAGTGCAGAAGAACTGGTAATTTTAAATTATTTCAATATCCATTTACAATAAGCTAACATACTCTAATAAAGTCTCAAGGATTTATTTTTATTTAAAATTACTAGGTATTATCATTAGAGATGTACAGTAGTTTTAGCAATTTATGCTAAAGATGTGTAATGAAACTGCTTCAGTCAGTTTAATTTTTACTACCAATGTGAGGAGCCTTCCTCGACTGTTTCCATGTAAGAGACATCTTCCTTCCCATGTTTTACTCTGATGCTCTTCGACACTATGGAGTTTTTTTCCTGTTGGATTCTGTGTCTACGTGACAATATTATTTGCTAATAACTTAACTATTTTAGCCTTAACATGTTGTTTAGCTCTGGACAATTATTGCAAACACCTTACCGTAGTACAAGAAAATAAGTTTCTAATCTATTATTTCAGTAAAAAGTTCTACTGCTTTAAAATAAATAAGCTGGAGGGGCTAATTATGGGTCTCATAAAACTTAGAGCTAATGTTGCTTTAAATAAACAAACAAAAATGTAGAGGCAAATAAAATTCCATGTCTAAAAATAAACAACAAATAAACAGAATACTAAGCAATTTTGGGTGGGAAGTGATTGTCCTTTGGCCAAGTAGAGCCCAAATAAAGAAAAAGTATAATCTGATATGCAATCTGCTATAATAGCTCAATAGTACATAGAATAAAATTTCCACAGACTACTGGTAAAATTACCCAACAGAGTGGGTTGTCATGACTTTGAGAGTTTGAACCCATATGGCAGGACTGGCTGACCTACTTTATTTCATATCAAAGCTCTTTGATTCTTTTCATACTCCTTGGTTATGTTATGCTAACTTATCCTGAGATTTATAGTTCTACATTCCTTTGGTGGATAATATTGAAATGAGTTCATTTTTAATAAAAATCTCTCAGCTTAAGTATAAAAAGGAAAAAAAAAACCTTCTTGATCTCTCATGTATATACCCACCAGATGGGTGAGATGTCTTCAAACCAAAATCTGACATGTTAGTGTTTCTGACTAATGTTTCTAAAATCTATAAAATGAATTCATGACTGCACTTTAAAACCATCTTTGCACTGTTCACAAAGACCATCTCCATTACAGCATTATTTCTGAATTTTTCATTTGCTGCCATGGGCTGTTCACGTTTTCTGCATCTATTTATTACTCCCAGACAGCTTACTTCAGTAAATTGAAGTGGTTGTATAAAAATATTTGTCTAGTCATGAACATCTAGCCTTGATGTTATCCAAACTTTTTTGAAAAGATAAGAAAGTCAGGCTAAGGATATCGAATTTTTCTTTAGAAATGGCAATAAAGACACAGACTGGTTTTTATGTGCTATCTAGTCAATGTTTTCATGGCTCAGTATTAAGATGTCAAAACCATCAGAAAGAGTTGTCTTAGAATCCTCCTACATTCTGGCCGAATTGACCTTTAAGATTCTTTCCTTTACAGTTATTCTCTAATCACAGGCAGAGCCCCTACCCTGTCACACAACGTGCTCTGGCACATGAGCAAGCTGTTCAGGGACTTCAGTAGGGACTAGAGAATCGTCCTGTCTTCATTGGCACATCCACCTTCCCTTTCAAGAGCATTCTCTTTCCTCACATTTTCCTCATCTGCCTTACATTGTATGGCCAGCATTTTCATCATACTCTTTATCATTGCTGTACACTCTCTTATTATTTTACGTTTTTTATGACTTGTCTGGAAACAGCACATTATTTAATGGATCCAGTGGTTCTTTTTTTTTTTTTTTCATACTTATGCTTGAATAACCATCACTACTAAAACCAGGTCAGAATGATTCCACTAAAAATTCATCATCTCACCACCTGCACTGGGACTTCCATGAGGTTCATTCCTAGGTCCCTTACTTCTCTCATTCTTAACTTCTTATCAGGTGACCCCATTGCTGCCTATCACTTCAACTGACACCTATAAATAGATTGTCTTTATATGGTATCCTCCAAGCACTCAATTGGCATATTGAACTGCCTAAAACAACGTCTCCCAAGCATTATTTGTTTAATTTCTTTTCCATTTGAGACAGAGGCAAAACCATTTATCCAGTTATGATAACCATAAATTTCAAAATTGTTCTTAACACCTCATGATTCACCAACAAATTCAGTGATAAGAATATCTAAATTTATGTGCCTGTTATCTATATCATCTATATATCTATATCTGCATCTGTATCTAATCTATATCTGTATCTATATATATCATCTATCTATCTTTGCCTCCTTACATTATCATTTCCACTTCTATCCAAACTGCCATCATCTGTCAGCTGGACCACTGCAATACTCTCTTAACTTGTCCCAGCCTCTACTTTGACACCTTTAAACTGTTCTTACTGTGTACAGACAGAGCAATAGATTCTGAGTGCGATTCTGATCATTTAAGTCATCTGCTTACACCCTTTAATAATGCCCCACTATTCTTAGGAGAAAGATAAAAATCTCTAACATAATCTCTAATGGGCTGTGAAGTCTGAGCTTTATTTATTTTCCAGCATAATCTCAAACTTCTTTCTGCTTTCTTCTCATTGAACAAAAACTTATCCTCTCTCTGCCAGGAATCCTTTGGGCTGGCCTTTACAATTCAGTTTTCTCTCACTGGTATGCCCTTTCCCCCACCTTTGCCCAAATTATTACAATTTTCCCATTTATATTTTAGCTCAAGTGTCAATTCGTTGAGATCCTTCCTTGGCCACCCTGATTGGCTCTAAAATTTCCCACTACAGGCTTTCATAGTACAAGATAACTCTTCTTTATGACACTTAGTACTCTTGCAGACTGACTTCCATGTGTGTGTCTCTCCACTAGACCAGAATTTCTACAGCAGCGGCAGACATGTTGGTTTTATACAGCATTGTTTTTCATTCTTAATCTCAAGCATAGTGTTTAGTTACTTCCTCTGCAATTATGGGTATGTGTATGTGTAGTTGCGAAAGGAGTTGTTGAAGATATTGGCAGAGATGAGGCAAGAATACATCTTTATGATTTGAAGCTTTAATCAAGTCTCCTCTCTTTGTTCCTCATGATTGTTATAATCATCATCACTACTACCATTATCTGTTAATGTTCTCTGAAAATTTTCCCTGTGCCAGGCATTACCCTAAGGGATTTCTATGCATTAATCAGTGTGTTATCTCATTTGCCTCATTTTTCTTAGGAGAACCTGCATTTCATCAAAGGGAAGGCATTGAGGTGGGGTTGTAAATGCAAATTCAAGGTTTTCTGATTCCTGAGCCTGAGACCATATGAGCTCCCAATCTTGCAGGACTAACTTAACTTTGACCTCTAGGGAACTGTCTTTGGTTTTGCCCATGAGAATGAATGCATGTCCAATTATCACTCTGATACCACAAGTGAGTACTTCTGTGTAGCACTTATTTATTTCTCACTTTTATTATTGTTACTTGTGTATGACTTCTCTTTGTCTTTGAATCAGTAACTCTTATTCCTCTCTCTATCCCCAAACAGTGCATAGAATAGTGATTTTTTAAACATGACAGATAGTCAAACATATTAAAGTATTATATAACCATGCTTATTAAGCTGGAGTTTGGTATGGAAAAGTAATGATTATCCAAGAAATCCATATTCCTAGGCTAAATTGCCAAAAAGATAATATTGAAGAAGAATGAGATACAAATCAGGTAACTACTTTCGTAAAGTTACTTTAGTGATCTTAAACAAGTTTGGGGAGGACGGGCTCATTGAAATGTGACAGGAATACATCAGCCCTGAGATCAGAGTTCATAATGTGAGGTTGCTATGCAGTTATGCAGATGTGTTCTTGGGTCATGAATTAGTATATTTCCATGAAATTCTCTAAAAACTAGAGAGAGGGATAGAGAAGCAACTGAGGACCCTTTCATTTTAGAGTCTGGGAATTTACTTCCACTGTTTAATGTATGTACTCCCTGTGGTATTTGTAAATTAAGAAGTATGCACTTAAGATAATACAAAGATTTGATTAATATATTATATTTCCCAAATTTGAAATTATTCTAAAGGTAATATCTAAGGGTGCATTCCCTCATAAACAATGTCCTTTCAAAATTCAAAGTTTAATTTGAATAAATTAGCATTTTAATTCTAACTCTAAGTAATGTTCTGCAACATCTGATTCAGCTGTCAGTGTCTTTTTATCAGTCTACCCTTCATAGTATGACCCAATCTTCTGTGGGGATTATGTTCCAATATGGCATGAACATACAAAATCTAATTCTCTTCAAATTTTTAGAAGTGATACCCTATGGATAGTGTTTTAGTTTTCTAATTGTTGATGTAACACATGACCCCAACCTTAGTCGCTTATGATAGCAGGTATTCATTATCTCAGAGTTAGGAAGGTGAGAAGTCCATAAACCCGGCTTATGGGGTTAATGCAAATGCTAGAAGAGCTGGGCTCTTTCTGGAGGCTCCAAGGGAGAATCTGTTTCTTGTCTTTTCTAGCTTCCAAAGGCCACCCGAATTCCTCAGCTCTTGCTTTCCTCCCAACAATGGTATCACTGGGACCTCTGCTTCCGTCATCACATCTTCTGCCCGTATTTTATAGAGCTCTGTGATTGTAGTAGAGCCATCTAGATAACCCAGGATAATCCCTCCATCCCAAAAATCCTTAACTTAATCACACCTGCAAAATCCCTTCTACCTTGAAGGGTCAAGTATTCACTGGTTCTGGGGTTAGGGCATGGATATCTTTGGGAGGCCGTTCCTCAGCCTGCCACAAACAATATCTCAGTTACAGACCATCTGATGCCTAAAACCTCATATAAAGCACAAGAAAATCCAGTTTTAAATTTATTGCATTTAATGGTATTTTTAATGTAAATATATCACCTTGATAACTAAATGCTAGTGTAATGTTGCAATTTTTAATAAAAATATACTCTTGTTCTTTGTTCCTATTTCTGGTACAGAGCCTCTAAAACCCTTGAAATTTCCTAAGTGAGAAGAGCTACACATGTGTCTTGTTCATAACAAACCCTTTTCAAACACACCTGAGTTCATGTCAATGATGTGACTTTCTGAACACTTCTAAGGATGCCAGGGAAATTTACCATGTGACTGGAGGATTGGAAATTTCAGTCCCACCCCCCTAACCTCCAGGAAAGGGGAGAGGGGCTGCAGATTGAATCTATTGACAAAGAATAATGAATTGTGTCTAGGTAATGAAGTCTTCATAGAAATCCAAAGAGCTAAAGTCTGGAGAGCTTCTGGGCTGGCAAACACAAAGAGATTAGAGACAGTGGTTCACTTAGAAAGCATGCAAGCTCCATGCCCCTTTCCTATCCCTTCCTTAATGCATTTCTTCCAACTTGCTGTTCTTGAATTACATCCTTTTATAACAAACATGTAATCTAGCAGGTAAAATGTCTCTCTGAATTCTGTGAGCCATTCTAGCAAATTAATCAAACCTAAGAAGAGGGTCATTGAAGGCTCCAGTCTATAGCAGATGGGTCAGAGGAACAGAGACACTAGACTTCTGACATGCCCCCTTGAAAGGGGGCAGTGGACAGTCTTGCAGGATTAACCTTAACCGAGGGATCTGGCATTGTGTACAGGTAGTGTTAGAGTTCAGTTGAATTCTAGGTCACCAGGCTGGTAACCAAGAATTGCTTGATGGCATGAAAAAAACAAACAAACAAACATATATTGGAATTGAGTAAAGTATTTTTGATGGATGGATTGATGGGTGGTTGGATGGATAGATGTATACATACATACATACATTCATATGTACATACACAAACATGCATACATAGTGTTTACAAATTTCCCAAGTCAACTAGTGAAGCACAAAGAACTCTCAGGGTCTAGAAAAGTCTTAATCAAGATGATCAAAATGATAGTTGAAAAGAAATCTCACGAGAAATCTTCTCTGTATGCACAATGTACTTCTCTCCATGCACAATGTACTTCTCTCCACAGAGGCACAGGTTCCTGATTCCAAACGCATACGCTGTAATTTCATAGCATTAGGAAAATTACCTTTCATAGACATCTGCTTTTTGGTCTAAGGCAGTCTTTAAGAACAGGTGTAGAGGACAGTACCATATCTCCCAATTTGTAAAGTAACTAAAGATTCTTCAAAAGATATCAGAGGATATTGAGAAAAACATTTTTCTCTTTACATCCTCACTTGGCTGTGACTAGATTTTAGACTTCAACTCGTCGTTTTTTCTGTTTTTTAAAAGTATTTAAATGTCATGAATTTTTAACCTTTTTTCCCCATCCCCCTAAAAAGGCTGTAAGTTTAAGAATCAGATGGTAAGTAAAGGTGGGTAACACAGGCCTGGATATCACTGTGCTCACAATATCAATAGTATTCTTTCCTTTCTGCCCTTTAACCTTAATTCTTTTTTCTTTATTTTTAGAAGAAAAAAATATATTTGAGAAGTGGTAGGACAGAATATTCTCTAATTTTGATATAAATTTAGTGAGCATGAGTTTTTAAACAAGCCCAATTAATGTCTTGAAATTTAAACACAAGTGCATGCAACAATGTTCACTGAACTTGACTTGATTTAAATAAAATGAGAAACTGATTATTTGCTTGATTACTTACCTATTTTATTATATAATAGCAACTTAGCTTGAATATTTTTTTCTACAGATGCATGTTGTGGAAATTTATAGAATAGTCTTTGAAAAGCAGAGTATCCATCATTCTGACAAGTTCTAAACCCACTGCCTGTTTTGTGGTGAACATGCAAAGAACAGCCCTTCTGTAAAAATAAACAATTTTATAATGTTTCTTGCTAAGAGTATGTTTATTAAATAGACAACAGAGAGTAACCAGTTGGTCTATTTCCTCTCTGCTATCATCAAAATACCCAGCACCATGCCTCCTGGGCAACCCTACCACCCTGTCTTTATTCATGTTGTTCAAGTATCAACAACAACTGATTTCTTTCTTTCACTCTTACAGGGACAAAAATACAGACTATTTGCTGACAGCAGGGTCTACATATTGGGAACTCCAGAATATGTAGTTTACTCTGCATTTGCAATCTGCCATGATTTAAAAAACAATCATCGGGAGATTGATGGATATGAGAAAGAAAACCTCATAATGAATTGTGTTTGTATCACTGTTTGTGTATGACATTTATCAAGCAAAATTCAGGAGAAAAAAAACATTTAAAATGGGTCTGTGTGCAGCATTCTGCTTTCACAGCTCTGTGCCCAAACACTTTTCTTTCAAACAATCATTTTTATTTCTTTTAAAGTATTGTATTTTCAAGAACACTGTTTTTTCCTTTCCTGAACAAAATCATGAATGCCTATTTTATTCACCCACAATTGTAGGCTTTATAAATGTAATGTAAACATTTATTTCATTTTACCTGAACTTTGAACTCCCCCATAAAATAGGCTGGCCTTCGGGAAATGTGATTCTTTCAAGAAACCATATTATTAAAATATTACTTAAAATTCTCCTAAGCAAAAGTAAAAATGTGTTATCATTTCCATATTATTCTCTAAAATTATGCATGTAAATATCTGGACAGAAAGAAATAAAGGGTCCTGGAGTGTCAATGTCAACGTCCTGCGTTCTCTGTCACTCAAGACGGGGCTCCGGCCAAAGCTGGCCATGGCCGCTCTGGAGGTGAGTTCTCCGGCAGTTGTGGGGAAAACTTAGTTGCACAAAGGCGCTCATACATTATTAAGAATATAGAAGCCATGTGTAGTAGACCATTGGAGATTTGGGGTACACAGTGTACCACTTCTGCCTAAGACACATAATAGTTCAGGCCATCACCTTCATAAGAAGAAGGAAAACATGTTAGTACTATCAGGATGGACTTTTTATATTTTTTAAACAAATTGTGATCACACATGATAGGCGTAGATGAGAGGATGCTCTTTTCCTAGGGAAGAAACCCACCAATCCAAGTTACTAGAATTTACTGAGCTCTAGGACTTACTTTTAAAATGTCAGGTATAACATAGAGTTGAATATTATTAGAAAGTATTCTCATTAGTTAAGTATTGAATGGTCTTTTGCCAGGTAACTCAAGCCATTCATTGTTTCTAGTATGTTTTGATGATTTGATTGTTTATTTTCTTTTGTTTTGTATAGCTACATCTGTGATATTTGGGGTAGCTATCCCTGCAAAGTCAACAACAAAAATCAGGTCTAAATATAAGGTTAATTACCTTGTATTTAAACAATTAAGCAAGGGTGGTACCAACATTGTCAATGATGTATGTGGCATGCAGGATTATTGTTACACGTTTACTTTTATTCCTTATTGCACAAAAGAAACATAATCCAGCAATAATCACCATGAATATGTGTGTATGTGTATGTGTGTGTAGAAGAGCTCAGTTTCTTACAATAGGTAAGTAATCAAGCAAATAGAGTTTCTTATTTTAGTTAAGTCAGGCATAGACATATTTATTTATGTGTTTAATATTTTATTCATATTTAACAAGTTAAATAACAGTGGGAGCACCAGCATTTACCAGACGTACCAAACAGCAGCTTACAGAGGTATGATGTGAGCATGTGCGCCGAGCACTAACCACGCAGTATTCTTGGCTTTGTGCACTGAAATCTAACACCTATTCGCACATTCTATTTCTTTATTAAATATGGCTTAGTCGGGAATACTACTCTTGATTATTACTGATGGAAGGCAGAATCGAGAGAGCCCATGGTTTCTCAGAGCATCTTGGGAGGAACATCAGCGACAATGAAACCACCAACTGATTTGTTTAAAATCCGACCGCGAGTCAGTGACAGGCGGCAAAAACAACGGAAAACATTCAAACTCCTGAACTTTTAATCGTACAAAATATTAACGCAATTACCTTCTTAGTGCTAGCAAAAACTAAAACCACAGTCCGTCCATCCTGGATGGTAAGAAAAAAATACCATCAAAAGTTTATGGAACAGCTCTGGGTGAGAGAGTTTAGGGTGGATAGATCGGGTCAAAATGCGAAAGGACTCATGGACGTGGAACACAGTGCGGTGATTGTGGGGGGAGGGGTCGGCAGAGGTGAAGGAGAGTACAGTGGGACAAGTGGTAATGGAAAAATGCGATAGAATATATAGATGAAAAGGACAAAAATGTTTATGGAATTCACCAATTTTAGAGGTTGGAGTCAAAGGCAAATCATAATAATCCCTTGAAATCAATTATTTAAATAAGTTGCTGCCTCTTCGGCCACAAATTTTTAAGATTTTGACCTTAATTAGGGTCATCTCCAGAGGAATTCTAGAACCAGAGTTTAAGTTTTAAAAGCTGGATCCTTTCCTTGTAGGGATCCAAATAGAAATTAAAATAATCATTTTTCTTTTTCTAAAATTATTGTGGGTATAACAGTAACTACTAGAGAAGTACACCAGCGTTGTTTTTTCCAGTGATATATATGCATGTCCTCTCAAATAAAGACATAATAGTTTCATGTGTCATTTTAATATAGAGTGGAGAGATGTTTCAAAAAGTTTATTGAGCAGTAGTCAAAGAGAAAATTATACCACACAAATGTAAAGACAATGGAGAATTTATCAAATACTACTGTAATAGGAGAGAGGCCAGAACTCAGTCTGAGCTCAACTCCCCTGAAACAAAGGGCTGAAGGGTTTTTAAAAGCTGGGGCAGAGGTGAAGCTAAAGACATTGAAGGTCACCTGTTTGCTAAAGAAAAAGTAAACTTTCTCTTATGTTCATGACAGGAGGTAATTTTAGAACTCGGAGCAAGAGTACCCACTGAAATCAGGCTCCTGTCCTCCCAGAAAGATCAAGCGAGAGAAATGGGAAGACAGGGAACTATCTGCCCTAGTGACTCCATTTCAACAGGATGAGTTCCCAATCCTTGAGAAAAGTAGTCCTGAGGATTTACATCTTTGACACAAACTGAAGAGAAAGAATTTGTAATAAGTTTTCTAAAGTAAATGCTCTAAAGACAGGGAGATGGGGGTCTAAAACTACAGAGAATTCTGCTCAAAGTTTGGTCAAGCTGAGGGAAATATTAAGTTCATCTTGGCCACATCTCACCTTCCAAAAATAGAACAAAAGCCATATATTCACATTTTCTTAGAAACTTTCTCACAAGGAGACTATCAAGCACCTGGAAAGAGACATTTAGCCTATTTCTGTTGCATTGTCTGGAATTTCACATACCCCAAATTATGTATTCTATGGGGAAAACTCTGGTTCCCAGGAAGGGTAAATGTAAAGGAGGGGGTGGGCTGGTGAGAACTTGAGCTGGAAATAGATCGTGTTGGGTGAAGCCTTCAAACTGAGTATGGGCTGAGTGGGATCTCAACAAGGAGCACAGCACCTGGAAGATGAACGCTCATTTCAAGAAACTACTCCAAGATATGGACAAGTACACTGAGCCACACTAGTGTTCATTATGTTAACGGATATTTAAACAAGAGTCATAAGTTGGAAATTTAAACAAGAGCAAATAAGTATGAGAGGGAAATGGCCTCTCATACTTGATTTCAAGAACCTGTAGATCTCTGCTTATACTTATACATTTTGAATATTTTCATTTAAGATCAGTTATTAGTTCAATAGGTACCAACTTCTCTGGACTTTTTCCCCTCCTAGTTAAACAAGGTATTAAACTCTCGAGTCACATCCAGGAAAAATTTGGGGATTCTCAGCTTCTGTATCACCTGGTTAAAAATGCAATTTCCTGGTCCCACAAGATCTATAGAATCAGATGGGGTGCAAGGGGGGATGAAAGACAGTGCAAAGAGAGAGACAGTGGAAAGGAACAGAAGGAGAAGACTCGTAAGAAGAAATGAAAGAAAGAAAATAAACACTGGAGGAGATGGGAGGAATGTAAGATTTTAGCAAAGTATCAAGGTGATTCTTACACAAGGTGAAGTTTCAGTGCTGCCAGAGAGATTCCCTAAGATGCTATATAAAGTGCCCAAGCTTTCACAGTTTTAGTTTAAAGTAAGTGGGAAAGAATCTAATACTAATGAACATTTATTTTATCATTTTGTAGCATTTAAAAACCACTGATGATAAATTCCCTCCTCCCCTAAAATCTATACTAGCCTGGACTATTGCAATGGTGTAGTAAGGTCTGTAAGGATTCAAGAATCAGAAGTAAAGAATCAGAGGATAGTGGTTAGGCATTTACATAGTTTACAGAGTGATTTTCCTGGTAAGTGGCTAACACCTGACACCATACATAGTAATTACAATATTATGAACTCTGTTCCTTATGCTGTACTTTAACATGCCTGTGACTATTTTGTAACTACACGTTTGTATTTCTTAATCCCTTCCCTTTTGCACCCAGCTACTATGCTATATACCTGAAAATAATACTGAATGTCAATTGTAATAAAAAATTTTTAATTAAAACAAAAATAAAAACAAAAAAGAAGTATGGGTATGGCAAAGGCATTAAATATCTTTCAGTCCAATTCACTTAATTAGCTCTGAACTTCTGAAAGAGCCAGAGGGGAAAAAAATAGCTTCCCATTCTCTCTGTATGCTCTAGGAAAAGAATTCCTCTAAAATATTATCTTTTCAAACTAATAATAACCTGGGAGTGTTTGCATTGTCATTTACATCATAAGATGACTTACTTTGGGGAGAGTTTTTTTCTCCTAGGAGCTTGCTAAAAATCTTATAAATAAAATAATAGTATTTATAATAAAGGAAAAACAGGGAAGAGGAAAATGCATGGAGCATTTTGAGCCTGGGGCACATTTAAATGGAATACCACAGATGAAACATTTGTTTGCTAGGGGGGTGAAAAACAGGAATTAGAAGGTCAGAGAGAAATAGAGAAAAGAAAAATGGGAGGGTTTAAAGCAATTTTTTTTCAATTTCCCCCTTACTAGCTCTTCTTCTAATGAGGTTTAGTTTACAAAAGATTTACCAGAAAATATCATGTTTATATTTAAATAACTCTGTATGCATAAAAAGCACATTTTCTTTACCAGGAGTAAAAGGAAAATAATTTACATTTACTGGAAAAAAAGAGCTACTGTAACAATATAATAGTACAATTGACAAAAATAGCAGTTAAAACAACTCAACAAATAAATGGTATAATTCTGAATTTAATCTAAAGTGTCTGCTTGACAATATACACTAGTAAATTTTGTGGTTAAAACGCTGTGCACTGCTTCTAGAATTTTCATGTACATTAAGTATTCCCTTTGGAAGTGTGTTTTTTGCCTTGCAAAATGTGTAGTGAGATCAGTTTTTGGGTCCAAGAGTTAGAAACACACCTTTACTAGCTTGAGAAGAGAGGCAAGGTAGAAACATCACCTGAGAGGGGCCATGAGGAGGGAGAAAGTCGTTTCCCTAATGTACTGAATTTGGAGTGTTTTTAACATATAACCATGCTTAATTTTCACAATAATTCTGTGAGGTGGAAGTGAAAACAATCTTTATGTATAGATGAAAAATGAGTAACTGGGAGCTTATCCCACCTGGTAGCACTGGTGCTAACATGAGAACTGAGCCTTTGGACCTCAGAGCCTGTTTTATTTATGTATTTATTTACATTTCTATTGATGTTCAAGTACAATTGTATCCATTTTCACCCCACCACAGCCCCCCACCCCACCCTTGAACCTACCCCTTTTTTTTTTCGCCTGTTTCTCTCTTTTTTTTCCTGTTCCTGCTCAATTTGCTTAAAAAGGAAAAAAAAGTAATATTTGTCATTCTTCTATAATTTAAAGCATTCTTTTGTAATTTCTACTTCTTCTCTACCTAGTGTAAGAATCCTTGATTATCTTTCCTTTACACTTCTATACCCTTCTTATATCTTCTCTGGATGTGCACACACATGTGCACACATGAACACACAGACATATAAGCATGTCTTTTGACCCTTGATCTGTGTTTAGAACCTTTCCTTTCCTGACTTGCATTTTCATTTCAAGTTAGATATATTCTCAGGTTCTTCTTTCCTACTGGATGAAATAAATAATACAAATTCCTGCGTCCTCATATTTAATCATCTTTACCATGTATCTCTAAATTGATTTATCCACATCATCTCCAATTACTCCTCTCTAATCCAAACTACTCTTCAAATATAATCCATAAATCCTTTGCTCTATGCTTTTTGCTCTGTATTCCAAACCTTTGAATGGTTATTAAGTTTTATATGAATGAAGACATACCTCAATGACAGGGCAACAGAATAAGAGAATTGCTAAAGCATAGAGAGCTGGGGAATATGTTGATTTTTTTTTAGAAGATAACTCTAGTATCAGTATAAAAAATTAAGAGCTACAGAGGGTCAATTAGTTATCTATTGCTGCATAACAATCTATCCTAAAACTTTCGGCTGAAAACAATGCACATTTATTCATACCCAGTATCTGTGAGTCAGGAAAGCAAGGATCTGCCATGAGGTTTCAGTCAACAAATTTGCTGAGGCTACAACTATCTGAAGGTTTGATTGGGGCTGGAGTATCCACTTCAAACATGGTGGTTGACAAGAAATCTCAGTTCCTTGCCACGTGGGTCTCTCCTTACAGTGCCCTTATGGCATAAGCACTTGCTTAACCCAGAATAAGTGATCCAATAAAAAGAAAGGGAGAATAAGAGAGGGACAAAGACAGAAGCTGTGTTGACTTTAAAACCTAATTTCAGAAGTAATATTTCATAATGTCTGCCAACCCTGTTACAATGTAGAATCTTTAGTAGAATATGAGGATCACTGGGAACCATCTGAATTCTGGTTATATCACAGGGGGAGATGAGACAGAGAGAGAGAGAGAGAGAGAGGGCAGGGGAGAGATCAAGCTACTGAACTCTTTAAAGCATAAAATGACAATCAGGAGATGTGTCTGAAATAAATCTAAAGAACAATTTGAATGAAGAAAGGAGGGGAAGAACTGGAGGTAAACACAAATCTCAAATTTGTAAACTCAGACTCTTACAACACAGAACATAAAGGCAGAAGGACCTGAGTCCATATTTGTACATGTTCTGTTTAGCAGGTGTGATGATGTGCCTCCAGATGGACACATATGGGGGAATGCCTTCCCCTCAGCTACACATCTCCTAGAATTCTCCTCATCTTGCAAAACTTCCCTGAAATAC
Organism: Phyllostomus hastatus; assembly: GCF_019186645.2. NCBI lineage: Eukaryota > Metazoa > Chordata > Mammalia > Chiroptera > Phyllostomidae > Phyllostomus > Phyllostomus hastatus. The sequence continues at coordinate 14,202,244 of NW_025333583.1, read as the reverse complement.
TTTTTGTATGAACACTTTCATATCTCCAACACTAGAAGTTATAGTCCCTCCTTTCAGTCTTTGTGGCAATTAGTTCCTTTGCCAAAGTTTATTTTACTCTGTTTTATAGTAAGCTATGCATACATATTCTTATTTAGGTATACATCTACTTAATCCAATTGTGCTAGAAGTTTTTTAAGAGCAATGAGCATGCCTTAATGCAGCGTTGAACACTGTTTAGTCTGCTTCAGCACTTGGCACTTTAGTTTTTCAATGAATGTTTGTTGAATGTAATTTTAAAATGTCATCTCATTGAAATCCTTATGGCAACAATTTCAGACAAAATACAGTCAGCTAAGAAGACACTGTTTACTAAAGTGTGTCTCTATCTTTACATGGCCAATTTCTTATGAGGAAACCAGTCATGTTGGATTTGAAGCCCACCCTACTCCACTATGACCTCATCTTCATGAAACACATCTGCAATAACCTTATTTCCAACTGAGGGCACATTCTGGGGTACTGGGGCTTAAGATTTCAGTGCTTTGTTCTTTAGGGGACACAATTCAATCCATGACATTAGTTATCAGAGAAGTGAAAATTTTAAAATAACTACAATGAGATACCCTTTAAACCCAAGAGAATGACTAAAGTTGAAAGGACTGACAATACCAAATGTTGACAAGAAAATCAAATATCACTGGTAAAAATACAAAGTAATACAACTTTAGAAAATAAAAAGCAATTTCTTATAAAATTAAGCACACTAATAATACAACCTGGTAATCTCATTTTTAGGTACCGTATTTTTTGGACTATAAGACACACTGTTTTTACCACATTTTTTGCTTCAAATTTTTCCCCCTATTTTTCTCCTCTAAAACCTAGATGCATCTTATGGTCCAAAAATTAGACACACCTAAGTTTTAGAGGAAGAAAATAGGAAAAAAAATTTTGAGGCAAAAAATGTGCTAAAAAGTGTGTCTTATAGTCTGAACAATATGGTACTTACCCAGTAAAAAAATTAAAAACACACATACTTTTACACAGTGTAAATATTGTGTAAATACTTTTACATTATCAACTGATAAATGCTGTGGCAGTCTATATTACCTGACAATCTGTATTGCCAGTATTACATCCAAAACAAGCAAAATATTATTACATGCAATGATGTAGATTAATTTCAAAAATAAATTATGCTAAGTGAAAAAAGTAAAAAGCAAAACACTACAGTCTTTATTATTCTATTTATATGAAATTTTAAAAAATGCCTTTAGTAACAAACAGTAGATCAGTGATTGCCTATGGCTGAGAACTGGAGGAGATTACTATGAAGAGTCACAAGAAACATTTTCAAGATGTTGGAAATTTTTCCACATTTTGATTCAGTTTTTGAGTAATCAAAAGTAAATTTTGATAATTGATAAACAATTATCAAAATTCATTGAAGTGTGCACTTAAATGAATGTGTATTAGTGAACGTGAATTATATCTCAAAGTGAGGGAGAGGCGAAGTGGTAAAAACAAGTATCAGAGTTGTGAATTCATGCAATAACATGGCTAATTTACTTAATACTTTCACATTTTTAGAATCCAAACTATAAGCCTCAAACATGAGACATCCTTTAAAACAAGTAGAGGTCCTATTCATGGTTTGAAAAGTTCACAAATAAGATTGAAATACTAATGCTGTACAGAGAAAGAAGAAGCTAAAAGTAGACCGATCTATTTTATCTTTTCATACCATGTATGTAGTGTGGGGTCAGAATGGTATATTCTTGGTGGGAGGGTAATACCTGCTGCCAGGGGAGTGGAAGTCCCAATGGCTAACCTAGGATAGTCCTCTTTCACTTGGGTGCAGTTGCCTGGACCAGGAGGAGCCTCCACTTTTTCTGCACCAAAGATCAGGCATCTTCTTTGCCCATGGTTCAGAGTTTGTGGCTTATTTCACAGCTAATCTAAATTTGGTTTGACTAGTTGGGGTCAGGCTTCTATCCTCAGAATCTTTATGCCCAAGACTGAGAGTGCTATCTTCCAGGCTGTCATCTCCTTGGTGGGGCTTTGTCTATGTAATGTTTTTGAATGAAGTCATAGAAATTCCTGTTCCTAATTCTCAGTGAAATAAGAAAATCATAAAGAACACATTAGGAGTAAGGAAACTGACTTTGGAGGACTACTTGGTGTCCCATTATCACCTCTCAGCCACAGTCCTTTCAATCTTCTGGAAGCTTTCTGCCATACTGGGCATTTATATTAAATTAATGAGTCCAACTATTTTTATGTTTTTATAAGTAGACATGAAGTGTCCTGCATTTTGGTGTATTCACTTCATATAATAACTGAAATATAAATTTAAATTTTTGAGTGTGAATTGAAAAGGAAGTTACTTTCTTAAATTCTTTGTTAATGCTTTTTATCATAAAATCTGGTAGATTTATTCTACATATGATTACTGAAGAAAGCAGATAACTTGAACATTTTGTTTATAATAATAAATCAAATAGCTAAATCTGCATCTGTGGTGATTGCTGGGGGAAGGGAAGTATAAAGGAACTAAATGTTAATGGAAAAAAATTAAGATTACATCAAAAAGTAATCTGCATCTAGAATTTGCTTTTATGTTTTACTAAGCAATAGAGAATATGATTGTTTTACCTAGTTTATTTTAATTTAAATTAAACTGGAGTAGTTATCTAGAAATAATGAAAGATTATGGAAAAGAAGATGTGTTTAATATGTATATTTCCTGAGCTATTTTACTTAGGACTTTTTACCCATCAGTTATTGTAAAAAAATGATGGCTACCAAAATCAAGCAAAGATTCTTCAAATATACGTCTATCATAATGGAGGAAAGGAGGAATGGAGGAAAGGAGGTGGTTCTTCTTGTAACAGAGGAATAGGAACAATTACAATAGGGTAAGGGGGATATTTCAATACAAGGAGGGGAACTACTTCAAGAGAAAGAGAAAGAGAGAGAGACTATTAGATAAGGAGACTACTCTAACTATTCCATTTAGAATTATTTCAAATTTCAGCTGGAAAGGGCTTTTCTTTAATATGGGCAGTAAGTAAGGCTAGAAAGAGCCAGATGTATGAAAGTAGGATAATCAGTTGGCTTGACCAGACAGACAGAAAAAAATTTTCTTTTCTGCAAGTTTGTTAGTTCTTAGAAGGGGCCATGAAAGGGGTTGCTCCACAACATTTGCTGAGACTTAAGACTGGACCAAAGTTTAGAGTCACTGGAAAAAGTCAAAAGCCTGACTAAAGTTTAGTTAAGTTAGAGGGCATTTGTCAACATTGGACGGTTGGATCAAACAATAAAGCTAATCATTTATGAGACAAAGAAGGGTAACTTGCAGGCTCTGTGTCTGGCCCTGTCATTGTAACAAGGCCTTATTCTAGGGTCTGACCTAAGCCATATGGGAGGGAGGGCTCTTTGTAGGAAGCCATATCCCAGAACACAAAGTGATGGATGTCTAGTCAGTTGTCTAAGAGCACGGGGCTCAGGTAAGGTTCAGCATTGTTGGGGCCACTTAAGCTAAGCAGAAATGAAAATGTTTGTTTTGTTTCATCAAAGACTTTATTTCATGCATTGTTCATACCTGCAAAAAAATTTCCACAAGTGGTCAACCTGTTAATATTAGGATATTCTTACTTTTCTCTTTTCTTTTTACAGTCTCAATTGTCAGTAAGAACCCCTTACATCTTCTGAGTGTGCTTTTGTTCATTTATTTATTTGTTTAACAAATGAATGTAGGATAGTGGTATAGGAAAACGCCTGAGTGTGGATTGTAATGGATGCATTTGACTGTGAACAGGAGATAGGAAGATTTTCAAAGGATTCCTTTTCAAAGGTGTTATTAATGAAAGCAGGTTTTGGTTTCCCCACTGTCCTCACAAGTATTTCCTCAGCCTCAGTTGCTTAAGGACCCTGCTTTAGTGTCTTCCACCCCGCACTGGTGTGAGTTTTTGGTTCTTTGGAAGAAGATCAAAGAAGAGCCAAAGATTCTTCTACATTCTTCATCCTCTACGTTCTGGGACCACAGCCCCTCTAGGGTACAGCCACTTGTCATGAGAAGGAATATTGAGACACTAATGGGCCCAAGCTCCTCTTGGGTTTTATCATTCTAATAAAGTCACCATTATTACTGCTTTTTTTAGTATGATAGTCCAAAATTCTATTACATAATGGTACATTTTTCTTAAAAACAGCTATATGAACACAGTGATTATATGCCCCCTCAATGTTAAAGAAATTATATGTTTATTTGTTTCATGAAAGAGTTTACCACAGCATTTATTTAAATATAATTTTACCTTATGTAGTTACGATTGAGAATAATTGCAGTAGTGTTGGCTGCATTGCGGAAGGAAAAACCCCAGTGCGAGGGCTGCTGAACGGTCATTTAATTTGCTGGCCACAGTGGGTGTTTTGGCTTATTTTGTTGCCCACCCACCCAGTCTTATTCTCTGTCCCCTGTAGAGATGCAAGACAAAGAGGAAAAGATCTGGTGTGGAAAATAATTTTTAAATGTAAGTACCCGCAATTTTTTTCTCCAGAAATAATAAAGACATGTCAGTACAAGTTTCGGGGAATTTATGATGGAGTGTCAGGCACACACTGTGGAGCAAATAGAAAGTTGAATCCCTTGCCAGCCCTGGGGGTGGTAACATAGTGAAGTACATATGAATTTGGTGCTACATTTATAGGCATGTGAGAAAGTCTGTGTTACTTTATTTGCTTAAGTCAAACTAAATCTGATCTTATGTCTACCTCACACACCCTTGAAGGTAAATTTTATATTTGTCTTTCTGGAAGATTCCAAATGGTCTATGTGGCTTATGCAGAGCAAAGCATTCATGAATGACCACTCCAGTTTCAATCCACATAGATGACCCTAATGAGCTCATTACTGAAACAGAGTGATTTGTGATATCCAGTGGCCCTGCTACTTCTCTGCTGTTAATGGACAAGAGGAACACTGCCAAGGCCAAGAGCTAGAGTTTAGCCTCCCTGAGTGCCTTGTGCAACTGTTCCCCCCAGAAATCTTGTTATTGTCCCTACTCCCTGTCTGGATACTTGTCTCCAAACACTGCTCCTTTTCTAGTCTCAAATGTTCTCCCCATTTTCTTGCTCTGATTGCTCCACCAAAGGAGGAGTTCTTCTGTCTCCTTAACAGAAACACTTGAAGTTATTTAGACTTTCACAAATGGTGAGAAGGTGGTTGTGTACAAAGGTCCTTGAGACAGAAAAACAAGGCACTGCCTTCTGAAATGGCAAAGCAGAGAATACAGAGAGAACAGAGTACAGATAACTCTTATTCTTTCTGGTTCCTCCACAGCAGAGAAAATAAAATCTAAATTGTCATCTGAATACACTTTTCCTGCCACCTTGGATACTCAGATGTTGTAAGGGAATCACCTGAGTTATTGTTCTCTTTCTCATCCACTGTGAGAGAAGCAGATAGATGGGAAAAACATCATAGAATTGGATTCTCAGCTGGGTCACTGACTTAATGTTTTATATGTATATTTGTATATGTATGAATGTATATACATTTTTAACTAGATTAGAGTGATCTCCAAGAAATCCAGAAAAGAAGGAAGAATATGGCACTGTCAAATAATGAAGATTCCACGGTGGGTGGAGTAAAACAGCAAGTCAGAAACTAAAGAGTAAACTTGGTCCATAGGCCTACACAAATATCTGGCCTGGTGTCAGAATATAGTCCAATCTAATGTTAAATATCTTTTTTAAGGAATGAAAACATTGTACAAATCATGGTATGATTCATAGTTTCTAGTGGTTTGAAGATGTGCTTTAAATTGGGAAGTACATTTAATACAATCTTAATCTTTTTAGTGCCTTTCAGAAGCCACGCAGAATTTTCTGATCCACATAAAACAAACTTGATATATTTCCTGTGGGAAGCTTCAGGTATAAATCAAAACTCCACAGATATGTTCACAATACTTTAACTTGAGGACACAACCATATGAGTTTAAGTTTTTGGTGCTTACCTGTTAAGCTTTAAATTGAAGGCCAAGGTACATGCTTATGAAACTTCTCTTATGCTTTTCTTTCACAGATCCAAATTTCAAAGTGTAAAAAATAATGGCTATACCATGCTAATTTCTGTGGGGAGTGTGCAAATGACAATTTAAAAAAAGGCTATTTGGAAGAGGAACTTTAGCTCCTCATCTATCAGCTGATCACCATGGTTTTGTTTGTGTATCTTATACATCTCTTAGTGTCTAAGAAATGGTGTTTCCTCTTTATCTCCAGTCAAGTAAAATTTAATGGCTCTTGTCTTGACAGTTTAGCTATTCAACTTCTCTTGCAAGTGAGTCAATGGCCTCTTGTAATAAGATGAGTAGCAGGGGTGGAGAGGGATTGAATTTAGAATGTGAAACCCCATTCCTCCTTCTGCCCTTTAATATCTTCAAGAGTGTGCAGCCATTTAACATCTTTGATTATATTTTATCTTATCATGAATACTATTAGTAATACTATTAATACTGCTTGTATTCTATGTGTTATAGGGTGATTATACTGACCATTGCTATATGGTATATAAATACTTGGTAAAGTCGTATGTCAATAAAAGAACTAACCATGGAATTAAAATAAGATGCATCTGGATAGATAAATTTTGGCTAATAACCCCGGGCATTTTCAAAGTTCAGCCAAAATAATTCAGAAAAGATAAAGTCAGGAGAGACAATTTTTAGAAAAGCCTTAAACAAATGTTAACATTGGTTCAGAAAAGGTAAAATTGTGGGTATGTGACTCCTACGGTAGATGTAGATTTTTTTTCTTTGTCTTCCAGTATTTTCCTTTTTCCATTTAGGCAGATAGGAGGCTAGGTGATCCCTTGCCTCAGGGGTGGCCTGTGGAAGAGTAAAAAACAGAAGTAGCCTTCAATTTTCCTTCCTGGTTGTTATTTTTCAAAACCTAAACTCACTGGAAGGATCATATGAACTTATTTTTAGAAGCATCTGAAGATCTAGTGCTTCTGAAGGAATCATTAGAATTAGTTCTAATGGATTCCTGGAGACCAGCAAGGGACCAGAGATCCAAGAAAGCAGGGGATGGACACTTGATTCTACCATCACATTGGGAACTGGCAAAAACTCAGAGAAAAACGGCTGCCTGGCTCCCCAGCTTTCCAAAGAGATTCTTCCCTGAAGCATGCACAGAAGTTGCAGACCCAGGGACCTGAGGTCATCGTGTGAACGGGAGCAATAAATAACTAATCAATAAGGTGTGGGCTGTTGATTTCCAGTCAAAGGGATCTCCTCAGAGCCTAAGTCCTTGAGATCAGTCCATTCTTCCAAGAGGCAGCCCCAGCTGGTCCCATTTGTCTTCTTAACCAGCATAATCAGCACTTGTTGTCAAAACTAGATTGACTTTACAAAAAGTGTTTATTATTGACAGTTGAATCATGAAATGCCTTAAAAACAAGTGAAATAATAATAAGGAAACCAACTTCATTGGCAAATATACCACTCCTTCCTTTCCAAAACCAAGCTACCACTCAATCTAATTGCTTTAGCAGATTTAATTGTTATTAATTGGCCTATCAAATCTACTTAAGATATCACACCTGTATGTCAATTAATATGTATTGAACACTCTCCATGAACAGAGCACTGAGTATGGGAATAATCTAGTTATTACACGCTAATTGAATTACCTTTATAATACAGATAATTCTTAGCCTTGTGCTTCCCTCACGTTCTGGCAATTATGTGCCTGAATAAGGAAATTTCAAAACCATGTCTGAATCAATCATCATTCCTCAAACACAAATTTAATTACAGCTGTTATTAACTAACAATATGAATTATATTGAATCTATTCTTTTCATGTAAAATTATGCAATGCAAAGCTGAAATTGACCTCTGAGGGTATAACTCTGACTCCCTTTCAACTCTTCCGTTTAACAAATATGAACACTGAACCAAAGTTTTAACTAATGTATCTAAAGTCACAAAGCTAAATAGTGACAGAAGAAGAATTAGAATTTGGAATTTCTGAGTCTTGGCCTTTATCCTTCCTTTTATATCGTGAATGCATGTACCTATCTTCAAAATGATTTTCTTATTCAGGGTAATTATACTTGAAGAAAAAATAATATTGATTATATTTTTATAATAACTAACATTTACTCAGTTTTTACTGTATGCCAGGCACAGTTCTGCATGAATTTACTTAGCACATTTTTAAAACAATCCTATGAGGTAGGTGACATTAGTGTTGTGATTTTGCATGTTAGACTAAACTGAACTAAATGCCAGAGAGAAGGCGCCAAGTCTTATGTCTAGTCAGTGAAGGATTTCCTATTTAAAATAGGTAGTCAGACAGTAGAGCTCAACCTAGTGAGATACAGTTCCTCAAATTATAGAAGATAGACCAAACTAATGTTAGTTTCTTACTCATTTAGCAAGTGTTTAAGTCCAATAGTTCAAACTCCCATGTATCGGGCACTGATCTAGGCACTGGAGATCGAACCGTAACTGAGAAGAAGAAAGTCTCTGAACCTGTAGATTTTATATTCAGTTATCTGTTAGGTGTTTTTAGAAATAAAGTTTAGAAATTAAACTGTATTTGGCTAACTTAATTGATCCAAGGAAGTGTAATTAAAGAAAATGTGGAAGAAATACCCAGGACCAGGCCCCCCAGCGGCACAGCCAGGCTTCCTGAGTGTGCAGACACAGCAGCAACAGCCCTGAGCCTCAGGCACTGTGTGACAATGTTAACTAGGGAGACAGCAAACCACGGCAGGGAGGAGGAGAGGTGTGTCCCACCCACTGAGTCAGCAGTCTTTGAAATTCTGTGTATCTCTTCCATGATCTGGGAAAGAAAGACTTTGAAACTATGCTTTCATCCCAAGGCTTGAAAGGCCAGAAAGGACCCGCAGTACCTAAAGGGAGGAGCCCCTTCTCCCCTTTGGGTATTCACAACCGGTCTTGGAAAGCTAGCACCACCTTTACCTGTCAATCAATATGTAACTTCTTTACCCTCCCCCATTCCCCAACTACTAAGTCCTCAGGACAAAGGACTTGAGAGCTTGGTGCTCCTGGCTGTCTGGCTGCAGGGCCTGGAATGCCCAGCCTCAGGCCACCTGGCCTTTGACCAGGAGCGCTTGCCACCCCAGCCTTTGCCTGCCCTTATCTTCTTTCACTGTCCTTACCCTGCTTCAGCCTGAAACTATGCCTTTTAGCTCCCCACCCTTACCTTAGCTTGGGCCATTCTCTACCATGAGAACAGATCCCCAATAAACCCTACTTGAACAGTAATAGACTCGCTGACCTCTAATTCTTTATTGCATTCACAAGAAGAACTGAGTTTCTGGGAGTTTCTCCCGTAACAACAGGAAGAGGGATCCCCTAAACTAGTGGTCTGAGATTTTGAGGATTCAGCCTATTCATCGCTCCACTCTGACTCACTCTCAAAATTCCAAGATTATCTGACTAGATCATCTTGTTCTGTGTGATACAGAATGGGCCTGTTAGGCAGAGCTGCCATGTCTGGCTGGATCATAGCGGGTGGCCAGCTTCGGGTGGCAGCATTCTAGTCAGGTGCCAACTCTTGCTGAGCCAGCTCTGGCAAGGGCTCAGGCTCGTGATAGGTAGAACACAAGGTGAGTTACGGGGTGATGGGACTCAGAGAGCCATGCCCAGCACATCTGCAATATTCCAATTCCATAAATTACAAAGGCTTACTCATGATTACTTTGGATATATAGAGCTGTTCATTCATTTTTATAAATAAACATTTTTTGAGAATTAGATGAGACCTGGGTATGTAAAGTTGAAAAAAAATTTTTCAAAAACTTCATTTGCAGTCAAGTTATATTTATCTTGACCAAATTCACTTTAGCTGAAATATAAAATACAAAGTTTCACACTACTTCACATTGTTTTCTTACTTTCACAGAATCCTTTCTGGTAGTCCCTCTTTTTAATTTATATATTATACCTTTTTTACTATTGAAGAAGAGAATTTAATGATAAAAATGACATAGTTTCCATCCCAAATAAGCATGAGAAGGTCAGACAAGAAAACAAACAAGAGTGATACATAAGGAAAAGATGCTAAGAAAATGCCTGGCAGAGGTGTCTTGTGAGGCTAGAGCTAGGAGCAGGGAGGGATTTGAAGAGGTTTCCCAGAGAGAATGACAACTAACTGTACTCTAATAGACAGAGTAAGGGAGGGAAGGTGAGCTTCCTAAGCAGAGAGAGTGCCTGAATTATTAGAGGCAAAAGAAAGCAAAGCAGGTATGGGAAGTGGGAAGTAATTCAGAATGGCTAGTGTGAAGGGAGTGGGGGCAGTGGTAGTAAGAGTACAAGTTCAGTAAATTCTAGAAAGCTGAAAAGGGAGAATAGGAGTAAGACTGCTGAGAGTGTGGCCAAGAAAGAGGTTAGGATTATAGACTTTAGAACAGACAGAAGAAAATGAGGAAAAGGCACTGATACACTTATCTCCATGTCACATACTATGTGCTCTGACACATACTATGTCCTCGGTAAATTATCATTTATCATATTAACAGAGGCATTCCTGAGCAGCCAGATTCTGCTTTCCCTTTTTTGAAATCTGCTCTGGCATTACTGGTTTTGCAAAGCACATCAGTTTTCCCAAGAAAAAGGAAACCACATTATATACTCTCCTACCCCAAATATAGAAGGCCACTCTAGAGTCTTAACTCTCTTCCTCTGTCTGCTAGAGACCCACAGGCATGTCAGATATAATCCAGTACTCCAAGTCAAGTAGTTTATACCCTTGTTATACCTTCTTTCCAAAGTGGCATTTCTCACATAAAGAAGAAAAACATGTTTCCTTCCTTCCTTCCTTCCTTCCTTCCTTCCTTCCTTCCTTCCTTCCTTCCTTCCTTCCTTCCTTCCTTCCTTCCTTCCCTCCTTCCTTCCTTCCTTCCTTTCTTTTCTTTTTCTTCTTTCTTTCTTTCTTTCTTTCTTTCTCTCTCTCTCTCTTTCTTTCATCACAAATAACACTGATTCTCTTTTTAAAAACTTTTTAAATTGAATTTATTGAGGTGACATTGGTTAATACAATCATATAGGTTTTGATACAGAGATCAGATCACTGGGGAGGAGTAGGAAGGCCTCTTAGGAGGAGGTTTTCCAAGGCAATGGTAAACAGTCTAGCATGGGATTGGCTGAGAAGCTGAATGCCTCCAGTGTGCATTCATGGAATTATTGGTCACAAGATTTCAAATAAAAAGAGGGCAGAGACTGGCTCTCTGGCTCTCTTCCTCAAGAGTGCCTGGATGATCGTGTTGCAGCTGCTGTAGGTGGTATTTTGGATGGCAGAAAGAACTCCAGGTGCAGCCTATCATTGGGCTAGCCTGGCTGAGAGTGGCAAGGTTATTCTTCTTTGGGTATTCTGGAGGGGACAGGCTCTGAGGCAAAAGCCTGACATTTTTTCCAAAATTGTATAGCCTTTGTACCTTATGTTGTTTTAGTTTGTGAATTAATCCTATAGAAATAAGATAATTAAAAACTAACAGGAATAATAGGGGAACTCAAGAGTTAAGAGTTAAATTTTAACCTTAATTGATAACTTAAGTGATTAAAGCTACAACTGAAGAGTTAGAGTTTAGCCTTAATTGATTGGCCTAAGAGACTAACGAATGTAGAAAGTTGTCATTCTAAAATTGTGTAGCTTTTGAATAAAGACTCTTTTTTTTTTTAATCACCAAACCTTTGCCTTTGGAGTTTTGCCTAGAGGGTGACAGCGGGCAGCAGGACCCCAGTTGCTCTTTGGTAACAGTTTCAGGTGTACAATACTGAAATACACCATCTGTATACTGTATAGTATGTTCAAGTCAAGTCCCCTTCTATCACCATTTACTCCCCCACCCCATACCTTCTACTTCTTCCCACTCCCCTTTCCCTCTGGTAATCACCATACTGTAGTCTGAGTCTATGAGGTTTGCTAATGTTGTTTTCTTAATCCCTTCCCTTTTTCAGGCCTGGCAACACCTCCTCCCTTCTTTATTGACTTGTTAACAACACTTTCTTAGTGACTTCTTTATTAGGCATTGGTTTAATGTTGAGAATTTAAAGGTGAGTAGGACCTGTAGTCCTTAGTCTTAAGTATATTATAATACAAAGAGATACAAATTTAAAGAAATAGTCTCGGAGGAAGGAATACTTGTTCCAAGTGTTGAATGGTATGTAGGGGAGGTGGAGTCATGAAAACCAAGCCTGATGATGAAGGTTGAGCCCATACTGAGTTTAGACTCTATTGTATAGGCCACGGCTAGTCTTGAGCAGAGAAGCTAAGCAGATAGTGTACCTTGTGGTCTCATACTTTCTTTGCAACCTTGGTCAGCTCATGGGTCATGATGTCTGATTACATGATGTTTGGTATTAATAATAATTAAACATCTCTCTCTCTTTCTGCCCCCACTACACACACACACACACACACACACACACACACACACACATCAGATATCATCAATGCACATTGTATATGCTGGAAATTCCTCCGCATAAAGCTTAAGAATTAGTTGGGCAGGTTTTATCAACATGATTTACTATGCAAGCATGTTAGTTCACCCTGGGTAAGTGCTGAGGTCTTCCCTCCCAAAGTCAGGCACTAGTAGGCATATTCAGAAAGTCATGTGTTAGACTTAGACTGGATAATTTTAGCATCCTTGAATTTAGAGAGACGTTTGTCATAGATAGTTCTGGTTGATTGTGAAAATTGCCAGCTCTGAAGACCTAAGAGAAATCAGGCACAAACTACCACAATAAGCAAGGCCTTTAAAAAGATTTTTACTTTCTCAAATAAATTCTTGACAACCTAAAATACTTTTTTCTATGGATAGTGAAAAAACAGATAAGCCTTGAAGTTAAAGAGGTGTGGGTTAAAATCTTATCATCACCACTGACTTCTTGGTGCCCTTGTAAAAATGTGTTTTACTACCTTAACACTTAGTATCTCCACAGGCAAATTGGGTCTATTTAGCCTCCAGCTAATTCTCATGCTCCTAAAGTGTGAGAACTGCTACTCTAAACATAATGAGATAAAATGAATAACAGTGGGTTGGATGGGTAACAATCCTCTAGGAGTTTAAAATCAGAGAGATAAGACAGGCTCAGAAAAAATCAAAGTGAAAGCAGAAAAGTTGCCATGTGAGCAATCCTATGACATTATAAGGGTGTGTGCTTATTGAATAATAAATTGACCACGGAAGACCTAGTGAACAGATGGCATTGAACTGGGACTTGAAGGCTAGAGAAGTATCTTGGTAAAGGAAAAGAGAAGGCCTTCCAAAAGAAGAAGTAGTCCCGAACATGCCTGTTTGGCAATGAGCACATAGACAGTCTAGAGATTCAGTGCAGTTTGTGGACCAGAGCAAGGGTGCTTGTTAGAAATGCAGAATTTCAGGTCCCACCCTGACCTTCCCAGATATGAATCTGCATTGCAGCAACCTCACGGGGCCATGCACACACACATTAATGCCTGAGAAAAGCTGATCTTGTCCAGACTGCCAGCTCATTTGGGGCTAGTGTTGAGACTAGTTGGGAGAATAGGTTGACAAGTAATGACCTAATAGGTCTCCAAGGTTCTAATATGAGTGTAGGGGAGGGAAAAATAATTTTCCCTTTACTTTTCTGAAGTCTTAGTTGAAAACCCTATAATAAAACACAAATTAACAAGAAAAAAAAACAAGTTTATTAATATGTAAACCCCATGACACATGTGAAATATGTAGGGAAAAATGAGTAACTCACCAAAGTGGCTTAGAATTCAGGCTTAAATGCCATCTTAATAGGAAACAGGGAGGGAAGATACAGGCTGCTAAGGACAGAATAAGTGATTTTCAGGAATAGCCCTTTGGAAGACTAGATGGGAGGTTTGTGACAAAGTTTGTCTGGGTATGGAGTTTACTTATCTCCTTTCCTGTTATTAGTCAGTCTTTCCTGATTGATGAAACTTGTTGGGAGTACATTTGTGACAATTAAGTTCCTTTTGGAGGATGCCTCATTTGGTAGATAAGGGGAGTTTAGAGGAAGTATCTCTCAATTTTTAAATTTTCAAATGCCTACTTCTCAAAATAGTCAATATACCAAATTATCATATTTTGGGATTGCCTGTCCTGATCTCTTGCAGTCATATTTTGGGGTACTTAATTCTGCTACTTCTTGAGAAAACTGAGGTTTAACAAGGTTAAATGATTTGCTAAAGATGACACCGAGACTAAGCAGGGATCAGAGCCAGACAGACGGCTTTGATACATCAAAGTCAGGGAAACAACTTTGCAGGCTGCTTCATGACAGGCCAACTCTCAGCTAAGAGTCACTGAGAATGACAGAAATAAGAATGACAAGAAGGGACTAGATGGAAATGATTTAGGATTTATAGAATTTATAAGGAAGTAAATTCTTCATAAGCCACCAGACAGATCAGAAATGAATTAAAAATTCATATTTAATAATTTTCCTAGGAAAAGGTTTCTCCACCCAAATAACATTGTTATTATTTGGAAGAGAAAAATGATTTCATAGGCTAAGATCCTCTTGAATTGAATTATACTCCAAAATTGCAGATCCCAACATGGATTATGGGGGATCAATTTCTCCTACAAATTGAAGATACTCAATATCAATGACCAGCTGATCCAAAGAAATCTATCATCTGGAAATGTGAAGCAGAAAGTGGTACTCCTAAGAAACAAGAACGATGGCAATGCCCCAGCAGCCCAGATGCTCAAAGGCTTTAGCCATGTTGTGCCCTTTAACCCATTGCTAATGGACCCAAGAGGAAGGTCGAGTCAGCGGAGGGGCCAGTAAATGGAGAGCCCAAGGGGAGTAACCATAAAAATTGGTCTTAAGATAAATAGAGTGCAAACTAAGGTGAAAGTAGGAGCAAAAAGAAAAGATGCAGCACTAAGCAGGAAACTTAATAAGAAGGGCCTGAGAGACAAGAACCCAGCCTCAGGTGAAACAGGAGAGAAAGAAGCCTCATCTGATTCACACAGTATTTGTGTTGTCTGTGCGCTTGTACCTTCCTTCACACACTACCCAAAACAAAGGCATTTAGTCTGCAGCCCACAGGCCGCATGTAGCCCAGGATGGCTATGAATGCGGCCTGACACAAAGTCATAAATTTACTTAAAACTGAATTATGAGCTTTTTTGTGTGTGTGTGATTACATGTCACAATGTATTTAATGTGTGGCCCAAGATGACTCTTCTTCTTCCAGTGTTGTTGGGAACCGCCCTGCCTGGTATCAGAAGCTGTAATCCCCACCAAGGCTAAGGCTGAGGGAGTGGCCTTGGGTTAAGCCAGCAAGGAGACAAAAGCTTATCTCCCTGGCAGGAGCACTGCTTCTGCTGCTTCATTCATAACTGAATCCCAGTGCTTGGTCGGTTAGCCAATGATGGGTAAGATTCCCCAAGGGGGGAATGACCTAAGACAGGCACCATCACATGGGAGGCCCCCAAGAAAGGACTTTGGGGGCTACAGCAAAAGGGGGTGATGGACCCTCGCTGCTCGGCTTTGGCATAGCCTGAGTCCTCATCATCTGGGAGAAAATCTCCTTATCTCTTGGTTGCCTTAGTTCCCTTGCTCCACCTAAGCCTGAAACAATAACAGGGTGGTGCAGCTCTGTGCTGAAAAGGGCGGGTTCCCCAGGTGATCAGGCCTAAGAAAGAATATGTAAAATCCTGTGAAACCTGCTTTGTTTAGAATGCTCTCAGTTGAATGATGAGAGTCCAGGGAAGAAGTAAGTTTGTTCCTCAGAGTTTTACAGCTTTGTGACCCTGACTCAAAATAGGCCCTCAGACTTCCTTGTTATCTATTGTTTGATCCTTACTTCCTAAAAATGAGTAATGAGCTTTTACCTGAATTCTTATGCAAACGAACCCAATAAAAAGCCTCTCCAGTGGGGGAATGGGGTGCGCTCCCCACTAGAGAGAGTGGCCATTCCATTCCCCACAGGACCTGGTTGTCTCTGTGTATGTTTTTCTCATGTGTTGACGAGCCATCCACAGAGTTCCTCGGTCACTGCAGGTCACTGCAGATCGCGTCACAGTGTGACCAAGAGACTCCAAAAGCTTTTACACCCCAATCCAAAATAATATTTTTATCAACTATTTTGTAAGTACAAGTTTTTAAAGTTACAACAATACATTTTTTAAAAAGGTGACCCTATTTTTAAAAACACATTTTCAAAAACATAGCACAAAAAACATATGTAAATTAATTAATAAAAGGAATTTTGTACTGATTGGTATTTTTGTGTGCATGCATCCAAGAAATATTGGGATATGGACTTAATGAAGGTTTGTTTTGTGTATCAGCTTAACATTTCTATAACTAATGTAACAAAGTTTGAAAGCCAGTGTTTAAGACCAGAGAACTATAAAGACATGGAAAGCAGGCATAAATTTTATCCAACATGCTACTCGGGGCTGTGAACTTTGTGTAAGTCGGCACTCACATCTATTTCTGGCATGTTACATGCAAGTTAACATAATCTTATATTCCAAATAAACAATGAGAAACATGGACGTTTCCAGTAAAGAGAATTAAATTTCTAGAAAATGACCTTTCAAGACTAGTGAATGTAAAATATTGAAGTCGTTCAAAAACCAAATAGTTGGCACCTAGGGAAATTGGAATATTTAAAAATATGCTTTGAAGAGCTAAATGACCTTTACTTTTTCTCACTAAATATAAAATTCTCACCTGCGTCCAGATTATACATTTATTGAGAGTTTGATCTGAGATGTTCAAGCATTTAGACTTAGGGCATTTGACTTGTCAAACTCATTGCGTTAAAATAAAGAGGAGTTTGCCTGAAGAGTTTTTATCTATATAGCTAATGCCCCAGAAGAAACATAAATGAAAATTCACTGTGATCTCATACTTTTACCCAAAACACAAAGCAACCATCACCTTCACTTGCAAAACAACTTTGCAGTTAAAAGCTGTGGTTTCCTCTTTTCTCTAATTTGACCCGGAAATTAAGGGGTTATAACACGCTTAACAGCTATTGTTGCATTTCGATCTTGTTAACAGCATATTTTTCTAACCATGTAATTACAGGTGCTTCTCTTGTACTTCTGTTCTTGGGTGGTAGATTGTTTTACAAGCATTTACTCTCCAATGCCATAAAATTATTATCTTTCATTTTTATGCTAAAATAAATAATACCTACTCAATAATTAGAAAAAAATAAAATTATTTAAATAATTATTATAAAAACAAGATTTCCCTTTTGCCTTCTTGGAAAAGGGCCCCAATAGAACTTGAGTAACCCCCTTATCACCCAGGGTCTTGCTTTTCCTTGGGTTTTGTTTTAAACCTTTTTGGTACACACCATCAGTGAAAAGGTCCCAATGATTCAGATCATTTGGAAATATCTCATCCTAAATTCTTCAACTAATGCTTATTCTGTTTCACTCAAAGCATAACTACCAATGTGAAAAAGAAACATAAAAGTTGTGGCAGAGTCTACCATTGGAAAAGGGCAAGTAACAGACCGGGAGCAGTAGTAGTGGTAGCTTGAAAGGGAAAAGTTTGATTTCAACTCCCTTCAAATAAATAGCAGGATCTCATTGGTATTTCAAATATGCACTATAATTTTTATGCGAGGTTGATTTTTTTTGAGAATAAGTGATATTGTTTTTGAAATAGCTCTAAGCCACTAAGACTGTTAGAGGAAAAGTGATGATATTTGCATAATATTATAGTTTTATTTAAAAAATGTGTAAGTAAATGTAAGAACTTGGCCTTTAAAGTACAGCTATTAAATCCCCATGTTTTTTTTTTAGATAGGAAGTTAAGTATAATCTGTTATTGTTTCTGACTTGCTGCAGCAGCAATGGCATCCTTGATGGGGGAAAAAAAAAAAACAGAATGGATCCCAGCATAATGTCAGCTGGCTCACTTAAAAGATTTCAGAAGAATGCTGAAGGAATGTGTTCAAATCCCACAAGGGAAAATTACAAAGTTTTATCACAAAATGAATGCAGCTCTGGACCTACTGTTTGTGGTTGAAGATGACGTAACTCAAACTAGGAAAAGATATTTCGATGGCTTTATAAACTGTGTCCCTACTTAAGGGACTGCCATGTTAAAGACAGTTTTATGTGGAAGAACATCTTGGCCTCTGGTCTCAGGTAAAGTTTCCCTTGCCTAGTAATCCATCCCTCCTCACTTCTCTGGTACTGGAATAAAGTAAAAATTATTGTCACTTGGGTAAAATATCTCCAAAGAGGATGAGGAAGTTTCCTGCAATAGAGAAATCCTCCAGGTCTTTTCTCATGTCAGGATAAACAAACAAACAAACAAACAAACAAATAAATAAATAAATAAATAACCATAACAAAGCATTGTCTCTGTGAGAAGGGAGTTCAAAGTCAACATCCTTAGCCACATTTCCATGCAGAGTTCTGAGACCAGAACTGGCAAAAGTGGTCCCCTGTGGGTTGTTATTTTATTTTAAATGACTATGTCCCCAAAGACCCCCTATTGCCAGGCATGCAAATCACAGCAAATTCAAACATTCTTTCATAGGTTGTTTAAAAAGCGCACATTGATTGAATTCAACCTTCTACTTCTAAGAATTTGTCCTAAGAAAATAATGCCTGAGACACATGGAAGACCATAGCAATGTCATCAATAAAGTATTTGGTTAAAAATTTAATACTTCCGCCTTAGCTGGAATAGCTCAGTGGATTGAGCATGGGCTGAGAACCAAAGCATCGCAGGTTCAATTCCCAGCTGGGGCACATGCCTGGGTTGCAAGCCACGGCCCCCAGCAACCGCACATTGATGTTTCTCTCTCTCTCTTTCTTCCTCCCTTCCCTCTATAAAAATAAATTAAAAATCTTAAAAAAATACATTTAAAAAAATTTAATACTTCCAGACAACAGAATATGCAATGATCATCAACACACTTTTCAAAGAATGTTTATGGATTTGGATACTGATTGTGATATGATCTAAAGGGGGAAAGGAAGCTAATAAAACCTACATAGCAAGTAGTCCCATATTTATACAATATTCTACGTGGATTTAAGGATATGTATATGAAACAATATAATTATTTTTAAAATTTTATTTTTCAGTATTTTCTCATGTTTTCTAATAAATGCATATGATATGTAAAATAAAATCTAAATTAATTTAAAAACAACTTGTCCAAGATAGTTAAAAGTCTTAAGTTTGTGCAGGACCTACTGGTTTTCTGGGGCATTATCATCACACCTGGAAAGAGCAACCTGGCCAGGTTCTCCTGGTTTAAGGACATCGACACAAAGCTGCCCCCTGCCTTCATCCACTTACTGGGAGAAAGACAAAGCAGCTCTCCACAGTACCTTCCTCTAGTTTCCTCTTCCCAAGCAGCACAAGGAACATTTCCCAGATGTCACACTTGTCATGTTTTAGAGTATCAAAAGATAAATGTTCACCAGTCTCTCCTTTAAGTCTTGAGATAAAGTAGAAAGGGGAGAGCAGGGAATGCAATCATTGGGTTGTATTTGCATCCTCTCCCCAAAACATGTCAACACAGATATGGGGAAAAAGTTAGCATATCAGATCTGGTTGCTCAATCCTTACATGTTTCCAGGGGAGCTGGAACCATGGTTGGTCCTCGGCTGACTCCTGGGAATGTGGCCCTCAGAATGCTATGTTACTAATTGATGATGTTGTGATGTACAGGCCGAGCAACGGGACATGCTGCACCAGCTTGTCAGGACTTGTCAGGATTGATTTATGTAAGCGTGAAGATCGGTGATGTTCCTGGTTTCACTGTGGGGATTCTGAATTTCAGTTACCATGGTTGGTTGCATAGTAGGATGTGCCTACATGATGACACCCCCATAAAAATGTTTGGATCCTGAGACTTGAGCAGACTTCCCTGGGTAGAGACACTTTGCATGTTTTTTTTCCTGCATTTCCCATCTACAGAGAAATGTTCACCTTATGTGATTAATAAAGGGAAAAGAGTTGGAAGCCTTAGCCTGACTTCTCTGGACGTCTTCCAGAGCGTACCTTTTCCCCGTTGCCCTGCCTCCTTTTGCTATAAAAAACCTTAGTGGTTAATACATCCTGTGAATATTTCCAGTGAATCAGAAAACTCCAGGGAGGCAGTCAGACCCCCCAAAACATAACCTCTCAATCCCATCTACAACTTGCCTGCTGTACAACCTGTGTTGTCATTTCTGTTCCCTACCAAGGTGGCATTTGACATTTGTTTGGGGTGCATCTATTTAACAACCTTGGTCAGCACCTGAATCTAAGAGGCCCAGCTTTTTTCACTTGTGAGGGGTTGAATTCCTTCACCCATAGCTGAGAACCTCACTGAGACATGTGTGGGAAAAAAAAAAAGACAAAAACTGTGAGCTGGAGAGCATAAAAACAGTGGTGAGATTTTCATCCTGAAGAAAAAAGAGAATGCCAGAGGGGCCAGGCAGGAGACTGTGAAGATGGTGGCCACAGAAAAAAAACAACAGAAAGAAGCCACAGTGCATAGGGTCCCAGCAGCTGCTTCGGTTCTTTTAGTTCTTTGGAGTCAATTGTTATTGGGTAATTGTTTAAGAGATGGACTTCACCGATGTTCACTGTCACTCTTCCCAGAGCTTCCTGTACCTGAAGAGTTATTAATTTCTCCCACAGCCTTTTATCTCTGGCTGTGCATACTTTGTTCCTTCAGCTTTTTCTCCTAGGAGATAATTTTCACCTTATTGTTCACTTGTCCAAGATCTCTGAGATGCTTTGAAATTTTGTATACTATACTTCAGACATAAAGCTTCACTGGTAATATGAATTTTAGATATTATTACAGATCTATCCAGTGGAAAATAACTCCCATTTATATATGTTTCTCCTTTGCATGCAGGCCATTCCCATGTCTGCTAGGTGGGGCCATAACTGTAATGAAGAGAATAGACACATTTATTCAAGTATTTAGATTTCTAGGGTTTCCTGAAGTGGAGTAATGGGTGTGGTTGGCTGTACAGTACAGTTTTGTTCACTTGTCACTTGGAATTTGAAATGAATGGATCAGATTATAGCAATGGATTTTAACTATCAAAGTAATTAATTTGATTTATAATTATTATTCTTAAATAAATGTGATTTTTTCAGGAGACTAAATTTACAAAATAAAAGCAAATACTCTAACATGTTTGAAAAAGAATGTCTGTGAGTACATCAGTTCATTTGGAACTATTATATTTTAGTGGACTTCAAACTTTTCAGAAGGCTTATCATCTTTATTCCAAAAAACGTTAAATTCTCTGCAATTTATTCTTCTGATTGATACTATCAGACCTGTCTTCCAACTTTTTCTCTTCTTTCTTCTCCTTTAAAGTGAATCTGAGCCTCCGACTGGAGAGGGAACAGCAGAGCATCTGATTAAGGAGAGTGGTGAGGGGAAATGGAGACAACCATTCCTGAGCAATAATTAAAAAATGATTATTATCTATTTTTTGACAACAATGGCAGGACTGTTACCTAATTCAGTTATTCAGTCCAGATGAATATCACACCAGAACTATAATGTCAATAAGCACAATGTATTATTAATGTCAAGTTTTAAATTTGTTTTCAAAATAATATAAGTAAAGTTTCTTTCCTTCCTCCCCAGATACCTTCTTCCTCACTCTGGAAACTCCAAGAAACAAGTGGATACCAATCACTGAGTTGTTGAAATGAGCCAAGATAAAGTAGGTGTGGGCTGAAAGAGCCTGGAGAGGTGAATACACAGAAACTGAACACGTTGTAGCTCCTAGCAGCCATGCAAAATACACAATGTGCAAGACAGAAGAGAGAAAAGATCCAAACTGAAGAGTGAAAAGAAAGCCCAATGAAGCCCTACTAAAGAAAATGTAGATCATGTAGAAGAGATTAGGTCCACCTGGAGAAGCAGTATAGCTGAGGTCCAGCTGGACCTCTGTCTCTTAGTTGTGTGATTTTGTTCAGTAACTCACACATTCTAAAACCTCAGTGCTCCTTGTAGGAAGTTTGCCAAGCCTACACTCCCACACCTCCCCCCTCATTATAGTCTCCAACATTCTTGGGTTATAATGTACACACACAACTAACTGCAAGACTCCCCAGATGCCAGATTTCTAGGATGGCCTCTTCTCAGGTCATCCTAGAAGAATTTTTAAAAATATTCAATGTTGGGGACCACTTTGTGTGGTATCAGAGACTCGAGCCCCACCCGAGCAAGGCCTTGAAAGAGGCCTGCAAGTCCTGACCGGAATGCTGGAAATACTGGAAACAGGCATGAAACTAGCACTGAGGGTTCCCGTGGGAGGTCAGGCCTAAAGAATGCATTATACCCCTGGAGGCTTGCTTTGTTTTGTGTAGCCCTATGGCCATGAATCAGATATCTAAGTCCGAAAACAAAAGGAGTGAACTCCAAATCTCAGGAAACACACTGTAACAACCATCTGGTGTCAGCATGTCTAACAGACTGTGACCTGGGGCAGATCTCTATGTTCCCTCAATTCTTATCTATAGCTAATAACTGTTTTCTGTAACTATGGCCTTCAGATATTGATTGATGAGCTTTGAATGTATACTGTATACCCCTGCCCATACCGATACCAATAGAAGCTGTTTCAGAGGAGGGCTTGGGGCATTCTCCACTAGAGGGAATTGCCACCCCATTTCCCACCGGAACAGCAGGTTGTATCCAGGACAACTCATTTTCATCCAAGACTGGGAGGACTCTGAAGAATGAAGTTCCCCACAACTCAATCTACAGGAAGCCTATGAAACCTACCTAACTTCACCCGGCATACCACTCTTAAGCTGCCTCTTGCATTTCCAATAGGTTTGCACCCTTTCGCTGCGTGCAACTCCCCACGTGGCCCTGCATGGCAGCTTCTCATCCACTGACAGAGCTGCAAGTAACAAACAGTTCTGCCTTTTATCTCTGTGGGGGCAATTTATGTCCCACCATTATCAGAAACTAATGACTGTTAAATACAGTCCTTGCCTTATAATTTATATGAGGAAGACAGATAATACACGTGATTTGCTCTAAAACCCAACATAAGTTGGGTTTTTCTCCCTCCCACATTTTTTAACCAGTGAGAAACATTTCTTCAAAATAAAAGGTAAGAGACCTTCATAGTTCCATGGGGAACAGAAGGAGGAAAAAAATCTTGACCTTTAAATTCACTATTTAGAAAAATACTGATTAGATAGAAACGATTCTTTACAATACTCATCCTTCCCCACCAATCCCACATTCCAATCTATAAAATTCCTCACACTTGGGAAGGAAGAACTAGGAGAAAGGAGAAAATGGCAGATTCTGGTGTCCATGAATAGAATTTCATTCTATTTATAGAAATATTATTTTGTTCCGCATTCTCCCTCAATTCAAGTTTAGAAATGCAAACAATTACCCTCTTGAACCTAGAGAAGAAGCCTCACAGAATTTTATGTGACATTGGATTGAATGTAACAGGGTGGATGTGGCAGCATGGGGAGCCTCCGATAGCAGGACCAAGTCTCACAGTAGTGTGAGCAAGCAGATTTTAATACTTCTTCCAGAAAGACCCAAACTCCAAATTGCATATGGAACACAGTACAGTTGTTTACTGAAAAAAAAATGTGTGTAAGTGGGCCTGCACATTTCAAACCATGTTGTCCAGGTGTCATCTGTATAATCCAGCATAAGGAATAAAGTATTGATGTCGTGTGGTTTTATGTCCCAGTGATGTGACATTTTGCATGGCCTTGGACAAGCTTTTTTTAAACCTTTTTAATGTTTTACTTTCTTCATGTATGAAAAGAGAAAAATAATAGTAACATAAGTTTGTAGTGAACATTATTTGAGACAATGAGCATAAAGTTCTCAACAAAGGGCCAGACATATTGGGGGGGGGCTTCAATCACTGTCTGTTATTATTTTAATGTGATGGTTGTTGTAGTGGCTAGAAAGCTACCCAAATACAATAACTGTACACAGAGTAAAGGCAAGATGACTCAGTAAAGCCTTGTACTACTTGGAGAATGATTACATACGAAGGGGTTTAAAGTAACTGGAACAAAATATTAAGATTTTATCTTCAAGATATTATACGATAGCAATTGGTAGGCAGCTAATAGAATATGCTTTTAAAGGTTGGGATCTTTATTTTACTGTTTCTAATAGAAGTAGAAAACTTCGATCATGTTATTTTGTAGAGTACTCTACTTATCTTGGCAATAAAAGTAAGCAGAAACAGGTTTGCAAGATGGGTATTTTTCTTTTAAAAATCTATGGGTAACTTGTAAGAGCGGGTATTTCAATATTCACATGTCTCATGTGTACCATTTGGTTTACAGTCTCACGATTGCTATCTTGTGGTGAATTGTTCTGTTTATAGCTTTAAAATTGCTATCTAGGTGACAGTCTTCTGTTTCTAATCTTAAGATGGTTGTCTAGTGATTTTGTCCCCATGGTTTATCATGCAGCCTGATAATACTGTGGAGGGAAATACAATTAACTAACTATGCACCTGCTCAGTTTACAGTTTTATGAGTGTTACTTATAGTGTGATTGACATCTTGGGGCTTGTAATAAAATGACTTGAAAACAGAAATTCTGTATGAAATCCTGCAACATATAAATATGTCTAAATATTTTACGTGATATTTTCTCTCTCCTTCTCTCTCTATATGTATCTCTCTCAATCTCTCTCTCTCTCTCTATATATATATACACACACATGTATATATATAATGTTTACACACATGAGGTTGGTCTTGGAAATACATATATATACACACCACATATATGTATATATGCAGTATGTGTGTGTGTGTGTGTGTATATTTGTATATGTGTGTATACACACACACAAACACACACAAGATTGGTCCAAAAAAGGTCCAGCCATTATTATAATGAGACCAGTTTGTGCAGCATCAATGTATCCTGGCAGCCAAGGAGAATGGGCTGGAATGTGTATGCATGAACAATGATGACCACACTGTACTAGTCAGTGGAAGCAGTAGACCCTGTTGAGTGAACATGTGTACTGTGTGGCTGTGGAATTCAAAATGACTTAGAGAGTAGAACAATGAATCTGCATCAAATGTGTTAAGCTTGAACATTCCTCCATGGAAACTATTTTGATGATTCAGAAGGCCACAGTTATGGGCAACTGGAGATTGGCAGCTTCATCACTACAATGCATCTGCTAATGCATCATGTTTCATGCAGAGTTTTTTGACAAAACATCAAATCACCTAGGTAACTCAGTCCCTACAGCCCAGATTTGGTGCCTTGCAACTTTTGGCTTTTCCCAAAACTAAAATTGCCTTCAAAAAGAAAGAGATTTCAGACCTTCAGTGAGATTCAGGAAAATACAATGGGGGAGCTGATGGCCATTGGGAGAACTATGTGAGGCCCCAGGGTACCTACTTTGAAGGGGACTGAAACATCACTGTCCTGTGTACAATTTTTCTTGTATCTTGTTTCTTCTTAAAAAAATGTCCCTATTTTTCATATTACATGGCTAGATATCTTCTGGGAAGACTATGTATATATAATCTTCCCCAAAGGCTTAAAAAGTTAAATAATTGTGAATTCAGGAATCCAAAAGTGCAAAGAAAAAGAAAATAGTATGTCTGAATGTTCACATTCATTTTCATTTTTAACATTCTATTCTATTGTATACTTCCCGTCCTTATCATACCCCCCCCTTACCATCATTATTTTCATTGAAGTATTGATATTGGTTCAGGATCAGATTCTATGCTGTATTTCAGAAGTTGTTTCCTGTGGGTATCTATCATGTAATAAACCCTAGAAAATTTATTAACTTATTTATAAGTTAAGTGCTTCATGTGAGGTTTGGCTTCTGTTATGATTAATGTATGTAAGACATTGCTAGAGATAGCATCGTTATATGCCATAGACTCTGATATATGTAGGGGACAAGTGGCACCTTTACAAAACAGATTTATAAGACCCTGAGAATGGAACACAACTGGTAGACTCTATACATAATTACTTAAAAAAATAATTTACTTGTGATCATATCACATTTTTTTCCTCTTGAATGAAATAAACCTGATTCTCCATCAGAAATTAGTTGCTTTTGGATAGTTTGAGGAGGAAAAGTTTTGAGTTGTATCAGAAGAACATTTGTCAAGGTTCCAATGAAGACCACTGGTAGTCTTAAACTAAGTCAGTGTGTTAGCACTAATGTGTTCCTATCAGAATAATATTCCTTTGTAGCAGAAGGAGAAAGACAAGTGTTAAGCAGTGAGAGAAAGAAAGATGTTTCTTCATCGGAAGATGAAGCTTTGCGGATACCATCACTGTGTAATGGTCACATGACTCTAGATTTGTCTTTCCTTATCTGGATGATTAGGACCACTCCAATATGCAGAATAAGTTCATACACAGTAAAGCAGTATGCAATTAGTAAGTACTACAACTGCTATGAACTAACATGGTGCTACTGGAAATGTCACCTATACCTTAAAGCATTAGAAACATGAGTTGTTTCTTCCTCTTCCTCAGACTATTGATGACTTCAAATACATAGTGTTTTGAGATATATCACCATGAACACTATGGAATAACTATTATCTTAAATACATGGGTCTAAATACCCATGGGAGAGAATGTGCACATGTCCATGCAAATGGCAGGAGGTGCCATCAACAGGATCTTTAAAGACCCACAGAAGAACAGATTTAAGAGGACTTACTGCAATATATTGCTGAAAAATATTTCCTGACCAGACTCAGTTGACATGATGTATAATCAAACAACCATTGTAGTTTCAAACAGTAATGGAATCTTGAATGAGCAATTATTGAAACCTCAAAGTTCTTGCAATTTGGGAGCACAAAGGAGTGAAAAACAATACTTTAGACAGGGTAACCAGAATCAGAAGGTGCTGAGAGATCTTACTTTTGGCATTAATATCTCTGAAATCACTCTCGCACATTTCTAATGGCCAGTCTCAAGTCAACAGTCACCTCAAGCATGCTACTAACAACAGATATTCTTTATAACAAAAGATTTGTCAGAACCATTTTTGTAGACTACAATGAGGGCATAAAAAATTTAAATGATAATGGTTTTTGTATACAACTTATACAATATATATATTTTATATTTCCAAAGAAACAAACCAACCACAGTTAATTAAGCATAGTTTGTGCAGCAAGTAAGTTTGTAACATCAATAGGCATATGTGCTCCATGGAGAAACATGGAATGGATCACATTTCAAACAACCAAAGGGTTCCTAGGAATAATTACTGAGATTCATAAATAGGAAAAAAATAATCTCATTACACATCATCAGATTATTAAATTAAGAATAAATCTTCCTCTTCCCAGTTGGTTTTTCTTAGAAAAAAAATTTCTGACACAGAAGAGAAAATTTGTTTCATATTTTATTGAATTTCATTTATATTAAATTAAAAATATATTTCTGACAGATTCATGTAACAAAAAAGCAGAACAGTTTTCAAATTGTTCAGCTGGGATGATCAGTATGGAATGAGGCAAAGCAGGTCGCATTCTATAATTGCCTTGTACAGGTACAATTCTTTCCCAAGAGCCAAGAGAGGATCCTTGAGAACTAACTGAAAGGCCTAATTACAGAAATTTAAAATATTTTTGTCTCTCATTTTCAAATAATAACAGAAATAGAGGGAAGGAAAAAAGAACAGGGTGAAGGGTCAGAGGAGAAAAAAGAATAAGGGAAATTATACTAAAAATATACCTAACATTAAAAAAGTTAGTGTGTGTTAAGTGCATAATCCTTCATAGATAAAGTAGAAAAAAATCAAAGTAACATTACACAACACACAATTGTCATATCCTATTGTGTAAGCGAGTGCAGAGGTTGAACACGTCACAATAGTGCTGAACACAGAATCACAAGTAATGTCAAAATTATAACTTTCAACCAAAAAAAAATCACAAGCCAATTTCTTATATACAAATCAACTCTAAAGACAATTATGTTCCAAATAAAGATGTCCACAAAAGAAAATCAAAGCAACATTATTTACAAATGCAACTAGCCATGTCTTTTAACAAGCTATAAAAATACTATTCACATTTTCAAACATACAGTAGTATTTTTTGTTTGTTTATTTCAAAAGGCAGCTAACTTTGAACACTGGGATTTAAATGAAACACTGATGGCTTACCAGCTAGGTATTTTTGCACCTCTGTCCTTTGAAGAGTCTTCACAAGAGAGAGGATTTATTTTTTGTTTACAAGAACACAAAGAAATGAATACAAATATATAAAATACCTCAAGCCTCTGTCTTTTTGGTAGTCTCCCTTTATTACCTGAAATTTATCACCATCAACTATTTTGATGTGTGTATGAGATGAGTGTTTGAGAGAAGATTTAACATGACTTTTTTCGTTTTGTGCTATGAATTGTCTTACAGATTGGTCTCTTTTTTCATTTGATCTTGTTACAATCGTGCTCCAGAGAGAGATGAACAACTAGTCATACCGTGGGAAAATGCAGTTTCGACATGCAGCGATGCAAGTCCTGGTGCTCACGACATGAGATGTAGACACACCAGCCAGTGAGATGTGCATTCAAAGTTAGCTGCCCTTGCACAGCTGCTCAGTTTAGTAATCGACCCATTTAACAGCAGTACCAATTTATGCTACATATTTCAAAGTACCTTACTTTAAAAGAACAGCGTACATATCTACATTTAGAAAATAACTTTCGTAGTTGATTACTGGAGTAATCCTAAAAGGGTTCTTGGAGTGCTATGGTGTAGTCCCTTCACTCCCCCCTCCCAGCCCCTGAGAGATCCAGAAATATACAGGAAAATGACTTTCACGTTAGGGTAAAAGTATAATCCTTCATTAACTGAAATATCTGGAAACGACTTTCAAAACACAGGTGATGTCAATACATAGGAGGTATGGTTTGCGTTTATTTGAAAGGGCTGCAGGCTGGGCAAACATTTACACATCAGTGATAAAAATAGCAGTAAAGGCAAAGTGGTTTGGACAAATTAGACTATTGCCTACAGATATGAAACTTTGTTTTCTCATATTTGTGTACTTGTACAAATATAACCACGTCTCATAATATGGGTAAAACTCATTAGAGCCTTGAAAGAAAAATGTCCTCAAAGAGCAAAAGTAGAGAAAGAATGGCAATCTAGTAGACAACATGAGTTTTTATTACAACAAAATTGCACTCATTATTTATTTCTTAGATGGATGAATGAACCGATAAAGGATTACAGGTGGTTCTCAAAGCTGGATAGCCTTTACCTGTCTGACAATAAGACTCTTTATTTATGAAAAGAATACAGCAGCTATAAAATACTTGTGATCAGGAATAAAATAAGATAAATAAAGTAAATAAGTTAACGTGCTGGGAAAACTAACTTCTCAAGGAGATGGAAGGTTTTTATGAAATGATTAAGTCTAAGACCTACCAAGGGCACATGCCCGTATGTGAGTTTCAAGATGCATCACAGGGCTGACTCACCTGACATTCCCACAGAGAAGGATGTAGTAAAGGACTGATCCTCATGGAAAAACGTAATTTTAATATGTACTCTATGCAGTAATTCATTTGTGAAATAATTCAAATAATGTCCAAATTGCTAGGATCTTTTATGGAAAAGTCAGGCATTGGAGAGTAGAGGCTAAATCATTACTTCACAAAGCAGGGTGTGGGACCTCAGAGATCCACTATGGCTTAAATGAGGTATGGTGTCAGGAGAACCACTCCGAACTACAGAGGTGGAGAAGTGAAGACAATGGAGGTGGTTGTGCCCATGGACGTTTGTGCCAATGGATGCAAAAAAATAAGGATGTTATCTTCCTCTAAGGTCCAGAGAGAAATGAAATTTTCTGTGATTCCTAAAATAATCATAGAACACTGACTGTCAAAGAGTATTTTCCAGGGAAAGCATCTGAATACTCCCATAAAATTAGGACATAAAGTCTTTCCAGCTCATAACTAGAGAAGCACTGTCTTCTGCCCAAAATATCACCCGTCTGGGAAGAGGTGAGGCAGGGGTCTGCAAACGTGGCACATTCTACATTTTTGCACCTCTACGAAATCAGAGGGACTTGAACAGAGTGCCTAAAGTTTCCGCTATTTCATGGAGACCTTTCTGTTAATGAACAGAACTAAGCAGCCCATGTGGCATTAAAAGCCATCTATTCACACAAATGCAAGGTTTTCCTGGCCCAACCCTGCCCACAACAGCCCCATGCTTGCGACTGTTAGAGAGAACTACTCTCGCAAAGGCCTCTCTGGGACTGGAAAATTGTACGTATTCTCCCAAGAAGTGTAAAAGCTAGTCTCACTGTAATGGCAAGGTCTCCCCTGATCCTAGTATTTTAAAATTACAACCAGTCTATCTCTGTATAATGTTATTTGTTCTTAAGCAAATGGCATTTAGAAGACTCGAGTCTGCCTTTCTGGGTCTGCACGGGTTCAAGGCTGTCCTTCACAATCCGTGTACACAAAGCAGCACAGAAGAATTTTCTGTCCCTGTCATACAGAGAAGTGAAAGAATTTGTTTTTTTTTTAAACAACTAGCAGCTTATACACATGGATTTCTTATTTGCCTTATCAAAAATCATCAGTCTAATCACTAGAGTCAAAAATAATGGAGCTACAGCTGTTTGAAATGCTTGTTTTAGCAAGTACCTATGAGAATATGAACTAATCCCTTGGTTTGTTTTTGGAAACAGGAGGTATAGAAAAAGAAGGAAGGCTTAACAAATTAACTGTGTTTTGTTTACCGGATGGCACCACTCATTCTTTGTCTCTGCATAAGGTAATAGAACTTTTACATCTCCCTGACTTCGTTCTGAACACCTCTTAACTTAAAGTCCTAAATAACATGTTCACCTGTCAAACTCTTCAAGGTGGTGTTTGCAAAGCAAATTCTAAAAATTTCTTTTTGTATTTGATACATTTAAAAACAGTAAAGGAATAAGAATGTAAGGAATAAAAATTAATTGTAGTACATTAAAGCAAGTTTTTGTGAGTGGGACCAGCTCTTTAACTGTCTACTTTCAGCTAAACCTAACAAATAACAATTTTAAAGGGCAAACTTATTTTTTACTATGCAAAATCCATCCTACATGTTTATATCCCGCATTTTATTTTGTTACATTACATTTTGTGGTTAACTCTCTAGTTTAATTAATTTAATAATATTAAAATCATTTACTGTCTGATAACCTAACTAAATCTACATCTTACAGCGAGCGTTATCCTGGTTCTGCCCAGTTATATACATGCTGTCGTAATCACCATTTCTATTACCTTATGAACTACATACACTAGTTAAATAATCAACATTTATAGATGGGTGAATAATTCAAGTTTTGAAATAAAGGTTAGATAGCTCTAGAAAAAACTTGTATTTACATCCTTCCCTGTCTGACTTAAACAATATAATTTCTCTTTTCACTTTCAACACTTCAGAAAGCATGGTGATAGCCCCCCTAATGTCATCTAGCAGTAGAACCTCACAGTCCTCCAACAGGTCTGTCCTTGGCATTGGGAATATTCATGATCTTCATGTCATGTCCTGCCTTTAGAAGCTATGAACACACACATCCTAACACTTACAAGAATACTATCTCTTCTCTCAGCTATCGATATTGTCTTTCTTCCTGATCTACTAAGAAAAAAAAAAACACCTCATGTTTTTACTTTGTATCTTTTAATATAATTTAAGAATTGCATGTTTTACGTTATTTCAAGATTATTACTTGAGAAAGAACTCTCATCCTAAATTGTGCCACTAATGCTTGGGAAAAAAATTGCTGCTCAGCATTTGAGCACCTCTGCATGGCGCAGGGTGCTCTGCGGTTCTGGGTCTACCCTGGTTCAGAGGATGTCTCTTCTCACCTGCCTAAGAAATACTTCTTTACACAAACTTTTCATTATGCGTTTTTTTCCATATTTGAAAATACGATCCCCTAAGATAGGTAGAAACTACAAAATTTGGGGATTGAAAAAATATAGTCCATATAATTTTAATATTAATTTCTCTCTAATTTACTTAATTGATTCTGCATATTTGCACTGATACAGCTAGCCCCTGACACATGATAGTCCAATGAGCTTTTCAGGCTTTAATTGGCATTTTAAAATTTCGCTCCACTGGGTTGAATAATTTATTCTTCAGAACAAATGAAAATCTTTTTTTTCTCCTCATACACTCTGAAATATGCCTTCCTAGTGGGACAAGTAAGACACAAGAGAAACCCTAAAACAACTGAAATGAAGTATGTACTACAATAACCACTCAAAAGGAAAAATGCAGTGGAGCGCTCGTGAAAAATGTTGGGAGCTTCGGGCTTACACTCGCCTCCATCTCCAGTTATTAGAGGACGATCACCCAACGTGCAAGGGTCTCTGGCTCTTAGGATGAAGGAGATTATATTCACTGAATACATTTCTACTCCCTCAACAGTAAACATGTTAGTTTTCTTTCCTTCTTCAAAATAAGTGATTGTGCTCTCCATTTCTCAATAAAAAACATTTGAATATTGTAAATCAGAAGAAAAAAAATCAAGTTCCAGTATTCAGCAAGGGTGCAATCTGTGCCGAGTTGGTACAGACTTATCCAGAAGAAGAGGCTTGTATCTAAATTGTCATCAGTACTGATGTGAGGTCCCCTTTGTCTTGGAGACCCCTCGGAATAGGTGAGAGAGGTTAGGCTGTGGCCCCTGAATTGTTCTCAGGAAATTTAGGTTGAACTTTGCTAGAAAGGATCTCACAAACACCCTCCTTGCTTCTTCCCACTGTTTTAGCCTACTCCACTTCCCATAGCTCAGGACAAAAGCAATCCCAAAGCCTCCAATGTTCTTGGCCAAAGACCAACATAAACTGCCGATTTAATGGTCAAGTTAGAATTCAGAGAGGCCATAAGCCAGTGATGCAGTACCCTTCTAGACATATTTGTGCTTAGATGATAACTTTGAAACCCTCTTACTTGTCAACTTCAGTAACTTGCAGGATCTTCCATTCATGTCCCAAATGAGTTCACTGGAGATCTCTTAATGAACAGCTAATTTTATGATGATTACTCACAAAAAGTTCATGCAATCTTATTCTTTGAACTTATGAAGAAATTCAAGAGTCATTCCAAATAAATCTAGACTAAACTTTTTAAGTTAGGGATAACATTACATTTATCTGGGTAGTCCCCACATAACACAGTGCTTTTAGTAGACTCTAAATAAATAGCAGTTGAAAAAAATAAGTTGAAGATTTGGATGAATTTACTTTTTCAAACTAAGTATAGATTTCTTTGCATTTTCCCCCTCTAAACTGTTTTGTCATTCTAGATTTTTTGTCTAATGGTTTTCTTTTATGTGATAGACTCAAATTTGATTCCATTATGTTAATGCTAGAAAAAATATGTTTTAAAAATCCAAATGACTCAGGGAAGGTTTTTCTAGAAAAGAGAGACTTATTTATATTTTCCTAATTACCGACCTGAGGTTCCCTTTTCCTGGAGACATTCCCACCATTTGTTCCCATTGCTCATATTAACTCAGCAGGTATTAACTTAAAACAATACTTAATAAAGATGGTTGTAGAACTAGGATGCTGTGTTTGAAGAAAAAGAGTTATTATCTAAAGTATCAAAAGATTATCAGTATGTTGGATATTAAAATAATTACATGAGAGGATTTTCATGTTTATTTACAACTTTTGATCCAAGGACCTATCTGTAAGTTCTGAATGGTTAGTTCTTTTTATTTTACCAATCTGTGCAAAGAAATACCTTCCCCTTAACATTAATAGAGTCTCATACTAGAAATTACAAGGAATTCAAGCCAATCCTTACTTGCATTCCTTAATATGCAGTATACAAACTGGACAACCTCCCTGGTGTAGCAAATCTGATATCACATGTACATAATGTGCTGGCCCTCTCACCATAATCCCTAGATACTGTTCCAAAGTCCTAATTTGCTTGGTTTGGTATTTCCACAGTCCTTCTTTATCTTAGCACTTTTTTTAAAAAAAATGTACTTAAATTAGTTATTTTGCTGGTTGCTTCCATATTGCTTCATTCAAAATCCAAAATGGAGTCTAGAAAGAGAGCAAATAAAATTATAGTTTAAGTGCAAACCACATTTCTGAGTATCTTCCAGGTAGACATACCCAATCCAGTGTGTTTCTTCCAGTTCAATGGGTTGATTTCCCATTGGGTCACCCCTGAAAATGTCAGTAGTTTTCATGAACCACACAAAACTGTCTCTTAATTTTCCTTCTATCTTAACATTACCAACTACCTATTAAGTACTGCCAGTTATGGAGGAGAAGAAAACATTGAAGGATGTAAAGGAAGGGGGGCAGTGCATGTAAAATAGTGTAAAACATAAATGTTAGATTTGATGCTACATTTGACTAAAATCTTGGCTTCCCTTTCTCAATTTAAGACTGTATTTTAAAATAGTGGTCATTTCACTATAACATCTTCCTTTTTCAAATTCTGTCAATGTATAGCAACACATAAGAAGCTTTCGATGTAAAAATTCTTTGCCATTTAAAATTAGAGACAAAACTAGGAGAAAACATAATGAAGGAATAAACCAAAAGGGGAAAGAAAGGAGGACAGAAAGGAAGACAGAGAGAGAGGGAAATCAAGAAAGGCCTCCAAGCATAGTAGTTATAACTTTGAAGTAGATTCAAAAATTATGAAAGCTGAGTTAGCTATTCTTCACTTGTTGGGACAGAAATTATTGGAGAAAGAAATTGGATTCTCAATCTCAGTTACTATCATGTTATAGAAAAAGTTATCTTTGTATTTATTCTAATGGAAAGCTTAGTAGGACTTCCAGGGATGCTGAAAATATACAGTTCCTGTAGATAGGAACAGATAGCATGGGTGTTTCAAGATTCTGCATTAAAAAATAAATAAAGTAGAAAGAAATTTAAAAAAGGAAAAAGTTAAGAACTGGTTAGACATCAGGCATTATTGCCTCCTATTTGCTGGTCCTTCTCTAGCTGTTCCTGTCTCCTGGCCGACACTTGTAGAGAAATGAAGAAACAGTGTAGTTTTTCCTGTCTTTCTCTTTCAGTCTTTCCTTCTAATGTTCAAGTTAGATAAACTCATAACTATCATTGCATCTCCATGTCTTCCCCTGGGAAGTTTCAACACTACTGGCCTTGGGAATAGAAGGAAGACCATAAGAGAAAGAGAGGTGGCAGGGAAATTGGAGCGGGCATGTCTTTCCACCTTAAAACCACTGTTGAGTTTACACCACAGTATTTCGGTGTCTGTAGGGTGGAGGAGGCAGCACAGTGCCTGGCTTCAGCGAGAACTCAGAGAGGTATTCGGGATTCTCTGCCACAATAGGCCGGATCCGTCCATTTTGTTTATAAAAATATTTTGTGCTGTACTCCTGCAGGTAGTCTGGGTGCTGAAGAGTGCTCCGAGGCGGCAGGCTGTGGTTCCAGTAGTCAGGGTTGTCGAACGCTTTCTTGGCCTTCTCTGGCACAGACAGTACGTTGTTCTTCAGGTACTCGGTGTTCCCCAAGGCGTTGGCAAAAGTGTTGAGGTACAGTGGCTCATTCACATACTCATCCTCTGCCTTGGGTGGACCGGTGGAAGCATTGTGATATTCGGGATTATCCAAAGCTTGAAGGTCTCCATTTTTTCTCCGAGAAACAAAAGGGTTCTCTTCTACAGGGTTCAAATATTCTGATGAAATGTAAAAATATCAGTTAACATCTATTTTCTGGAAAATATTCATTAAAGCAAACTTATACAGAATGATTGGCTTACTTGTTCAGCACAATAAAGCCATACATTATCACAAAAACTATTTTGTTGGTTATTGCTGTCATTAAAAAAGGAGCAAGTAGGTCAAAAATGATAAGGACAAAGCAAGCGTCTAACAGGGATGGTATCTTGTTCTTTGTCCTTCTTAATTGCATTTGTCTCTCCTATATATGGGGCCAGTTATTCAAATGTTTCTATTTTCTAAAAGTCAATAACTTATTTTGGAAGATAAGATAACTTATCAGGATTAAATTCCCTTTAAAGGTGAAGAAATAAGAGTTTTTTAAAGGATATTGGGAAAAAATCAAAATGTCCATAGCTTATTCCAATCCAAGATAAATAGATGAAGTAAAAAAATAGCACTTTTAGTCTGTATGGTTTTCTCTGGTGTCTGTATAAGTAACCCGGATTTAATTATAAATATTCCCCCTTTACACATAGAAAAGGAAATGTCTAAGAAAAATAAATAAAAACTTAACTCAAATAACAAATCTGGTAGGCATCTAACATGCTTCTAAAGTGACTTTCTTGACTATCGCTCCATCCTTGTACCAATCCTGTGCAAAAGGAAGTGCAAGCTGTATTCTTCCAGCTTTATAGACAGAAAACTGGGATTAAATAATAATGTAGGAAGGATACAGCTAGCAGTGACATAGAATTCAGATATTGTAACTCCTACAGAGAGATCATCTCCTTCTACTGCACTATTTTCATTACTGCCCCTACAGGAGGAGGGTGACCTCAGCCCTTAATAGAATGCTTTAATTCAAAAGGGGCTCAAAGCCACTATCATTTTAAGAAAAACATATGAATAAACTTTTTAAGGAAATCAGAAATCATTTTTTTCTTACAAGATCCTGAACTTCTTAATTGAAAGTATAGAAATGTTTATACTAAAGTGCTCTACTCTCTGAGAACTAAGCTAGAACAGAACATTCTTCTACAGAAACGTGGTCTCTTACAACTCAGATGCAAACTGTGGTAATGCTCTACAGTGAGTCCACAAGGCTGACTTGCCTTTCTCTTTGAAGATTTATGTACCTTTTCTCAATGGAATCTACTTATTATCTTAATTCAGACTTGTGTACCCATGCAGTTATACATAGAGTAGTAACTCCATGGTTGAGTTGAGACTCCTCCCATTGAATATTCCACTGTCAGGGGGATCTGCCGACTCTTCTGAAAGCCTATATTTGTGTCATTACTATACAAAAACATCATATATTATAACATAAACATCAGGTAAAAGGAATATGTCTATATAGCTAGATGTATTTATTATAATAGGCTATTTACAATATGTATTTAAGGAACCATAAATTGCAGTTTATAAATGTGAATATAACCATCTATTACAGGACATAATGGGCCCTCACACAGAGTCTTAAAATATAGTTTACTATTGACACTGAAGATGCTGAGACATGGTCAGCTTTTAATAACATCCACCCTCTTTTTATGATGCCATTAATGTAGAAGGAAAGGGACTTTTAAAATGGAAATGTTACTTGACTTGGATGTTTAACATCTCTACCACTGTCATCCATTGGTGGTACATTCCAATACCCTCAGTGGATGCCTGAAAGTGTGGGTAGTAGGGAACCCTGTATACACAGTTTTTTTTTTCCTGTATGTACATAACTCTTCACTTGAACAAAGCATTTCATGGCTTTCCCTTGACATCCAATTTGCCAACATCACTACTCTTGTACTTTGCAGAAATAACTAAGTAGATTAAGGATCTTGACTTGAACACAAGCACTGTGAGACAGTGACAGTTAATCTGACAACCTAGATGGCCACTAAGTAACTAAGGAGCAGAGAGTGTATATGGCATGGATATGCACCCTGGGTGGGAGAGAGCAGGGTGGGGTGAGATTTTATCACACAGCTCAGAAGGGCATATACTTTAAAACCTATGCATTCTTTGTTTCTGAAATTTTTCATTTAATATTTTCAGAGCTTGGGTAATTAAAACCATGGAAAGCAAAACAGTGGGTAAGAGGGAGCAACTGCAATGCTATTGCTATGCTTTGTAAAACCACGAACTATGAATATTTTCCAGATGTGACGGTATGCATATAAGTGTATACAGGGTTAGAACTTTAATTTTTGAAATGTGTCATAGAATAAATCATAATTTCCTCTAATAAACAAGGTTATTTAAATGACACCATTTTAATGAGTCAACCAAATATTTTATTGGTGCAATTCAAAGCTTTAGACACTTTTTGCCAACATACCAGTCTTTACAACCTCTACAATAAGTCTGATAAAACAATGGTTCTGACATCTTGTGATATGCTTCCTCATTTAAATATTTCAATAAAGATATCTTTAGGTTAGTGCTTTTCAGACTTAATCATATTTAAAAAATACCTGGGGATCTTGTTAAAATTCAGGTTACTACCCAGGTGGGGCCTGAGATTTCTGATTTCTAAAAAAAAACCAAAACCCATAATTGCTGTGGTTGCTGCTGATTCAGACAGTACAGCATGAATGGCAGCAGCCAAGGTCTTTTCTAGGTCACAGATGGTACATTGTCCAGTGGCCGGAGAATATCCCTTCTATACTTTGCTTATTTTGATGGATGTGAATGTAGGATGGCAATCATTTCTGAACATGCTGCGTGTACCTTGTTTGGGTTTGTCTCGCATGGGGGTCATGTAACCTTCTTCATCCAGTTCTCCTCGTGGGCTCCGCTCCGAGGCAAACACTGTGGGGTCAGCACTGTACCTCTGGGTGCTGCTGTCCTCTTGGACATGGGGTGCCACTGGCTTGCGTAGGGTGCCATTGCAACAGGCATCATCGAAAATTTCAGCAGTGGCCCCCTGAGCAACAGGAGCTTCTGGGATGGTGCTGGTCGGCGCTCTGTAGGGCGCGGGCACGCCCTGTTCTGCGGCGAAACCCCCATCTCGGTACACAAACTGGTTCTGTCGATAGTAGAGACACATTTGGACAAAAGTCATTGTTAGGAATGGTTGTAAAAATGAATGTTAAAAACCAAAAAGATATGAAAGCATCTCTTTCAGAAAAAAAGTCATATTTTTTTTTAGCTTATTTTCCTAATGGCTCATAGGTTTGAGTTACAGACTAACACTTAAACTTTCCATTTTTCTTAAAAATTAAATCATGGATAAGCAATTTGGAAATATATATTTTTAATTTTACTAAGCACCTACCACCTGATCTAATAGAACATAGTTCACATTTTCCCCACAATTGCCCATGTTTGATATAATATTTGAAATGAATTTTCATGACAAATAGCAACATCATTCATTATAGACAGTTGCCATTAAGAACAGAAGCACAGTGATGCCACTTGAGTGGTGCTATTTGTTGCATTCTGTTCTGTGGTTGCCACGACTTTGAGTCTCCGGGACTTGGAGAACCACCACTGAGATGCTGACGTTTTAGCATATGACCTATAATCATGGAAGTAAAGATAACTGGTTTTCTCACCTAGAAGCATAAGTTATGAGCCCAGGTAAAATCAATAGCTACTGTTGATGCATGAAATCTCAATTTTAGTTTATCTACTGAAGTAAAATATGTCTACAAAGACAGCTACACAATCTACAGCGAATTCTTAACTCACTGTTGGCAAAGGCAAAATGAGGACATAATGGGGAGACACGAGAGAGGAAACACGGTGAGCAAAGACCGAAGTCCTAAAAGAGGAAGACTGGTTGTGAAGTACTTACTCCTGACATGGGGGTGTAGGCGGGAGGAGGGCTGTGTCCAATTTCACTCTAATAGGAAAGAAAAATGGAATGATGGATGTAATAAGAGGTATATGAATGGGGAAACAAGAAAGAAAAAGAAAAGCCACATGAGTTGTATGAACCAGAGAGAAAACCATGCACAACAGTGAAGTTTGCTAAATGGTAAAATTGTTTGCACTCTGACGACAAGAGAGTTTATTTATGAATTTTCAGGAAATTGGATATTTTAATTCCTCCCTGAAAAGGAAAAGTATATAGAAAAGGATTATAGAAAATGGATTAAAAATTAGGTTGACAATGAATATTTCTCTGATTAACCCTAGAAGAAAGGGGAAAACAATAAACAGTAAACTGTAATTGCAGACAAGGAACAGTTTTCTTTGTTTCTATGTTGATGTTAAATGACTGGAATGGCCACATGCCACAGCACCAACTTTTCTCTTATAAAAAGACCTTATCTCGAAGGAGATAGAAGCGGATTTCAATTTGCCTGGAATAAATTTTTTTCTATCAAGTTACATTTATTTTTCACCATTTCAGCAAAGGGTCAACTTGTTAGCCTCTCCTTATAAAAAGGTACACATTCTTTCCTTTTTAGTTTCATTTCTTTTTTTAAGTTAAGAAACAGGAGGAAACTTGGAAAATCAATTTCTTTCCTGGAAACATGCTTTACATACATTAGTTCCATTTATTTAGAATCAGTTAAAATCAGATTTCTGTCAAAAAAACACAAAAGCTATATTCTTACAGCTTAATATTCTATGCAGCCTATGGCCTTAGTAAAAGTAGGTATAAAAATATGACAAAACATTAAAGATACTGTTCCTTCAGGTAAGTATACAGGATTGTATAAACAGCAACTTTGTTTTTAAATAAAAATACATATATAAATTTATTCATTAAATGCATTTTTTGAGAACCTACTGTCTATGTGTCAGGCACTTTTTTAGGTACTACAGATAACAGGAAAATAAAAACAGCCCATTTCATCAAGCTTGTATTCTCTACATTCTGTCTCTGAGTGAACAGAGATAACTACAATAAACCTCAGAGACAAAGTCATATATAGGTAAATATTATTCCAGGTCAATGGTTTTACACTTTAGAGATTCATAAAACAATCTAAGAAGAATATGATCTCATGGTGTTGAACTTTCTAATATACATTGGTCACAACCAGATATTACTTAGTCTATTGGACTAATCAAGGGATAGGTTTCAGACCTCTGAGATCTGAACATTTTAATTTTCCCCATAAATGAGTCACTTATATGATGGCATAGAAAATACTTATCTCTTTCCTTCTCCAATAACATAAGTTGACAACACATTGAACATTTTGACATGAAAAGTTAGAGATACAGTTAAAAAGCAATGATAGAAGGTGGTGTTGCACATTAAATAGATTGACTGTCTCATGATTTGCTAGAAGCTGTGAGCTCCAGTCCCGGTTATAAGCCATGTGGTCAGTCATGAAACATGTCAGGCCTTCATTCTCATTCTTGGTCTCTCTAGCTCATTCTTAGTGTAGGCAGAATAAGTTAGTGTTTATAAACAAACTTTGTAGGCTAGCGCAAATGTAGAGACTATATCAAATTTAAACCTTCACACCTGCTAAACTGGATTTTTAAAGTCAAGCAATTAAAATGCCACAGGTACTCATCAAGAAGCATTTTAAAATGCTTACTTATTCTCTGCATTACCTAAAATATAGATAATATTTTGTGATCTTTTAGAAAGATATGAAGTCAAATATATTGTTCATATATTTTGAGAAAGGAATTTTCTATATAGTTCAGTGTTACATAAAATAGGAGATGGTATAAGAAATAGGATAATTGACTGGTAGAACTTTATTATACTACAAACCTTTGACTGTATCACATTAAGCTCTCGTTATTTAGCAAACATTTAACAAACATGTAGTCATTCTCTACAATGAAAGCCCAGGAACTGTGGTAGATGCTGGAGATATCAGGATGCACTAAGAGAAACATAGTCACCAGCCTTTTGCAATTTACACTGTGCTGTCAAACATTACCTGAGATTGTTAGAAGAAAAGGCAAGCAGAGAATGAGGTTGGTGTGAATTTATTTCAATACAGTGATTACATATTAGGAGGTAAGGTATAATAAAATATTAGTAATTACTAGTATTCCTTTGACCTCTTAGCTGCAGGAGTCACTGTACTAAGTCATGTTTGACTAGAATCACAGCTCAAGGAAACAGCCTTGACTTCTGCACATTTTACATTTTAAAAAACTTGAGAAAGAAATGATCAAAGGAATAACTCACAAGTCATTCTTCACCAGGAAATGCTTTATTATCTATAATCATTATCTGGGCTGGACCGCCTTCAGTTATAAAGGTGTTGCATTAAAAATAACTAGAGCTCCAGCACTGAGTCTGTTCCAGGACAGGAAGTAAGGTCCTGCCACATTAGAATGCTTCCGCTGTCCCTGCTTTGACAAGTCTCTCTGTCAGCTGCCCGCCAACTCTGTCTGGATAGACTGCCAGATGCCATCACAGCAATAGGGGTGGTGTCATGCTTTTTCTAGTTTTAAATGCTTTTTCTAGCATTAAAGTAGAAAAAATGCTAAGCAAAGTCCCTTTAGCATTCATTGCTTTTTAAGGTTACTGGCTGCTTTTTATGGTTCTGTTTTCATTTTCTTTTCCATTTGTTTTTTTCTTTTTTTCTGTTTTCCATGATAAAAAGCACCTCATTCTTTCCCCCTGGAAGGGCAATGCTGCTACAAGGGAACATCTGTGAGGCCAATTAGCTGGGCTGGGAATGTGATATAATTGTTGTTTAAATATATTTAAATTACATGTTAATCGCTATGTCATAATTTATAGGCTTTGAAAATAACTTTTTGTACTTGAGAGCCAAGGCAGATTTTACTTGTTTTTGCTGTTTTTACTTTGCAACAAGCTCTTCCATTGCCTGCCACCCGCTCCCCACCCTCTGATTCCCCCCAACTCGAAGAGCTGAACTTTAATTTTGGGAAGAATGACAGCTGCAAGTAAATTGGTTGAGCAAAAATTAAGATCCCCACAGCCAGAGTGAGCTGGAGTGACCTTAATGTTCCAAGCAGAACAAAGCAGCACTCTCTGTTAAAAGGCTTTTGTTTTTTCCGTTGTGCCACTTTCTGCTGTCCATCAAAGGCCGGCTTTGCGGAGCTCCGGGAAGCAGCACCGGGTACATCTGTTCACTTAGCTGGTGAGGGGGTTTACTGGCAGCAGGATACAGATAGAGGGAGGAGGGTTATGAGCTGGCAGGTGATAGGGAGATTTTTTCCTGGTGGGGGGATTTGTAAGGGTGACGGAGAGAGTCAAGTTTAATTTTGTTGCCATGCCACTGGAACATTGTATGATTAACTTGGACTCAAATGCCAGAGGTTATAGAGAAGGCAAATGTCAGCAAATATATCAAATGCAGTGTTAAAAGAACTTTTACATACATCATGTCCTAAAATTGACTTTTCGCTTGAATAATAAAGATTTGAACCTTTGTCTTATGACATGCGCTGTTTGTCATATTTGTTGTTTTAGTTAAAATATTGTATTACTTAATATTGTTTCTGGGAAATTTTAAATTTCCAGATGAACTGCCTTATGATAGTTTTTAAAAATATCATACAGATCTATCTTCTTAAAATAATATCACAAGCTTAATGCCTGACTTCTATCTAAATTACATATGTTGTTAATGATTGACAGTTTTTCTAATCCTCAGATACTTGTCACTATCAATATTAACTATTGGATTGAAGTTTCTAGGGCCAAGAAATGCTCCAAATCCTTTTAACAGAAATGGAATCTATCTCTGTAAGATGTTGCCAATGTATCAGCGCTAATTTATTACCTAGACACTTCCACAGCATAACTATTAAGGGTTCTCAACCTTTTATCCTCCCTGACATATATTCTTAACACTCTGATCAGTATTTTTATATTTTCACAGGTCAGACAGCTGACAGACTAAATGTTTTCTGCATTAGGTATAATTCTTGATGCATCCAGATTTAGAATCTTCAATTTTCATAGGAAAACCAGAAGAAAATAAACAAAATGCGTTCATACACGAAACACCAGTAAGGAATGGGGTAAGCCTATTGAATCCAGGCAGCTGGCTTACATATGCACACCCAGATTATACACATACATTACACAAGATGTTTTTTGTCTATTTATTGATGTGTTTATTCATTAACATATTTATTTCTCTGTTTGGTCTGATTATGTGGAACACTGATTTTTAAAAGAAACTAGGTTTTTATACACACCAACAAAATAAGTAAATTAATATTAATGGTATAATAAATAAAATATATAATGATATCATATTGTAATAAACAGATAACAGTAATGCTATGATCCAGCTGAGTATTAACTTGGGCTCTTATTCTTTGTTCACTTTTCACTAACCCTAGTGTTGCTGTAGGTAGTTAGCTAGTTATTAATGAAGGAAGAAACTAAAGGGAATCAGACACTGTTGAGCCTAATGGTCCGAGGAGCATGAGCTGATGGCTTCACTATGAAGCTACAGCATAAATAGACTCATTCAACACTCCAGAGAACTGGTGCTCACGGGAGTCTCCTTGGAGCGGATAGGAAATCCCCCCAGGAGCACTGACCTCCCTCTAGTACCCAGTTGTAATCAGGGAGCCGGGGGAGGAAAGCACGTGCAATAGGAACCAAAATCATGACCATGGGTGCCTGTCAGTCTATCCTGAGAAAAGGATCAATTCGCCATCAGGTGGACCCATCAGAAGCCCCCAAATCTTGGGAAGCTGGTGGGTTATTCTGAAAAAGCTCCTGGTTCTTCCCAAGCTTAAGATAACATAGCACAGCTTAACAGCTTTCTCCTTTCCCCCAGAAACACACACTAGCTCCATTGTTCATGCATTTTCTCCACAGTAACCATGCACA
This sequence comes from Phyllostomus hastatus, assembly GCF_019186645.2. Classification (NCBI taxonomy): domain Eukaryota; kingdom Metazoa; phylum Chordata; class Mammalia; order Chiroptera; family Phyllostomidae; genus Phyllostomus; species Phyllostomus hastatus. Next base: position 14,157,811 of record NW_025333583.1, on the reverse strand, counting down.
TCTTGCAGCCATGCAGCTGGCAGCTGTGCGGACTCCAAACTCAGGCTCCAGGTGGGAGCCTGGGTACAGCGGTGCAGCTGCAGTTCCAGGAACGGTGCTAAGCTACCTGTATGGGGACTAAGACCACTTAACAGCTGCCTGCAGGCTGCAAAGGACTAAGCTATAATATGAACAAGGAACTCTGGACACTGGCCTTGGTTTCAGCCTTGCTGAAAACACAGGTGGACTTTTTCCATGGCGGGATAGAGGGATATGGGACACAGGGCAGCCTTCCATTTCCACCCAAATAAATATTGCCACACCATAATCTCCCATGCGTGGGTCCATACAATGCTTTCCTCAGGATCCCGTGAAAAAGCTCCACTTCCACCAGGAACACTAGAACATTTAATTTTTCTCAGGTGTCTCATCTACTCTATTACTGAAAATTATTTTTGATAAATGAAAGCTATAAAAGGCATAAGTAAATATAAATGAGAGTCAATTGACTTCCGAAATTATATGGACATGCTGCCTTTTATAAACATTAATGCAGTTCTCGAAGTTTCTTTATTTATAACATCTTTTTTATAGATGAATATATGACTACTCTTAGGGAAATTGATAAATAGCAAGCGAACCTAATATGTATCATGTACCCACTTCATGTCCCAGACTATTTTAGGTTTTATTAATTTTTATAAAGTTTTAAGGTAAATATCATTATTAAAACTTACAACGCCCATTGTACTCATGAGAAAACGGGATCAGGGGAGTTAAAAATTCTTCCCTTGTACACGTGGCCACAGGCGGCTCTCTGAATCTATTACCCTTTTTTATGCCACGTGTAGAGTTTGACTACAGCATTTCTGTTTCATCGTTCCCTTGCCCTCCCTTTGTCCCTGAACAGTACCTGGACCCTCTGTCAGCTAAATTCTCACGGTTTCTCTTTCTTGGGTAAAACTAATCTCAAGGAAGAATTTGAAAAACTCACCAGCATTAGCTATAAAATACTGATAATACTTTACTGTATTGCCCCTCCTAGCTTATTTGCATTTTAATTAACCACATGATTTAAGATGAAAAAGAGACTTTAAGTTTTTTCTCATTGATCTAAAACCATAGTCATATACGTGTGTGTACATAAACACACACACATTTCCCTACTTTGCCAAGGGCAAAGCCAGCCCTGAAGCAGGAGGAGATGCTTTTCTAGAACCGCAGAGCACAATGATTTGCCATGGCAGCATGCTAGCTTATGAATTGATTGTTCCTAGTCCAGAACTTAGTCAGTAAATTCCTTTTCCTGTTGAGTAAGGATAAGTAAGCTGCTGTGTCCCTAGCCAGTTATTTCTATACTATTTCTAAATATCATAGAACAAGAGGATATTTCCCTTTAAAATATTCATGGCTAGATGAGTTGACAAAATAAAACTGAAAATTCCTCACTTTCAACATTTCTGCTTTAAGTCTCTGCTCATATTATATGATGCAGTCAAAGAACATATTAACACAGTCACCAAAGAGAGGGTATACAGATGATTTTATGTTAGTGCCAACATTCCTTAGCTTCTTCATTCAAGACAAGCAATAAGAATTTTGTCACCATTCTGGAGATCAGTAATCACATGGAATTTATCTCTTCACCCTGGTGCAAATTCTAAACATTTTTTTTTGTTTCTTCCTGGAAATTTTCTTTTGGGTGCTATATTTTTTACCACAAGACAGTTGTGATATTTGATCCTTTTCCTAATGATCATTTAGCTACCTATTAACCCATTTAGCTAGAATTTAAGAAGGAACACTTCTAGATTTCTTAAAGGCCTCACAATAGTTCTTTTCAGTGAGAAAGGGTAGAGCCCTTTTTTCCTAAAATTTTTAAACTTATTTTTAAAAATATTAAGTTCAATTGCAATATATTCATTTAAGAGTTAGAATAAACTTATTTAGTCTTTAATAGGTCCAAATTCTTGGGTAGGTTGGTCAAGTCTTTAAGTGAAGACTTGAAGTTGTCTGTCTCTTTGCTTAAGTGCTTTTTATCCAACGTCCTGAGCGCTACATAATGCAGACTTCTTAGTCAATGCGTGAACAATTCATTGAGGCTAGGAATCTTTTCAAGGTAAAAGTTCCAAAAACTTTGAATAAGACTTTATGAGGTCCTTGTACACCTAGGGTTGTATTCTGAAACTTTTTCCCACTAAGCTGTGGAGCTGCTAACAAATTCCTTAACCTCTTGGGTCTTTAGTTTACTCAACTCTGAAAAGAGGAATGGGGCTTTATAGAACAGGTAATGAGGAAGTTCATTTCCAATTTATCAAATTATTAGTATGTAAAATGAATATTCTGCCTTAAGCCCACAAAACTAATTGTTAAATATTGTAAAATGTGATTAGCATTACAGCAATGGCATCTTATAAATTTTCTTACATAAATCTTTTCAAAGTACATTAATCACTTTTTCTTTTTTTATTCTTTTTTTTCCCCAAGTGGAATATATATGAATAATCTTAGCCTATATGCTACATATAATTGTATGTTCTGGAAGGTAAGATGATGTTTAGATACTGAGCATTAAACATACGACTTTGAAATAAAATTTTATAATTTAAACTTTTCATTTGACAGATGGAGACACTAATCTTCTTAAGGGGTCAGGTTATTTTTCAAGTGACAAGACTGACAGTACCTGAAACAGGGTCCCCTGGGACCCCACCTAATGCACATCCAGTTATACCTTACAGCTTCAAATTGGCTTTAATAAATGATAAAAAGGGAGTTTGAGAGATTTTGAGGTTCATTTTTTTTACGTTTTTTAAAAAATAATCTTTACCACAGCTGAAAAGATTGGCCTTAACCACTGTGGTATTTGTTTTTAATTGATAAACTCATAAAGTGAATTTAATGAAGCTTGATTATATATCAATTTTTCTTCTCTAATAGGGTATAAGTTTTATGAAAGCAATAGCCCAATAATGTTAAATACTACATGTTAAAGCTGTCCATGCACAGATTAATTAAAAGCAGAGTTTACTGAAATGATTCTTTACTCACAAAACAAGACTGCCTTCCATAGAGAGGGAGTACATTAAATATTCTACCTATAAAAGTCAGTTATTAAAAAAATGAATATATGTATGCTTCTAGTCAGTTGACCATTTTTGACCTTAATAGTGTTTATGTCTATCTATAACTATACTCATATAATGAGAAGATATATTGGGATTACAGAAATAGTTTGAAAAATTAAATAACTTACAGGGTAGGCTTGAGCTAAGGATGAGAAAAAAGAAAACTATAAACATTCTGAGTTTTGAATGCCTTTACTTTAGAATTTGAAATGCTATGCCTTGTCCTGGGTATAATACAGGGTGGGGCAAAGTAAGTTTGTAGTTGTTCATATGGAAAATAAGACAGTAATTAATAAATAATAAGACAAGAACAACCTCTGGTTAGTGTACTCACAACTGTAAACCTACTTTTGCCCCAGCCTCTGTGTTTCCATTTGTACTATGGGGAAGAGTTATTTAAATCACAGCTTTAGGCTTTGTGTATATGTGTGTTCATGTGTGTGCATGAATATGCATGTGTAGTCATGCACACCCTAAGAAAATGAATAGTTTAAAACCAGAGAGCAAAGGTTTACTCACCCCCCTCAAACTAAGACATTTTCTTTTATAGGATGTTAACTCATCTGTAGGCTTGTTTTTGCTGTTTTTACATTTTTCACACATGGATGTTGTTCATCAGCAAATGACTCTTCTTCACTAAAACACTATATACAGGAGTATTCTACCTAGAAATGTTTGCTTAGTGGTTATTTGGAGTCATTTTATTTACTTTTAAGTAATAAGGCAATAGTAAAATATTCCATATTTAACCTCCTCCTTAGGAATAATCCAAGTTTGAGCAGTTTTATTATATATTCAAAATAATAATGACAGTATTTAGACCAATCTATGTGTGAGAATGTAAACATTGTAAAAGGTACAGTTTGTGCCGTGAGAGATGGACAATAAATAATATTGAAAACAGAACTGCATACTTTATAGATCTCATTTTGGCATTTAGAATTGATTCAGTGTCTTAAATGATAGGTGCTGGCGACAAGCAAACTACTTCACATAATATGGATAAGGTTTTGGTGTTCATGTCATTTCAGTAAGGATGAGGCTGGAAGTATCTTCAGTTATGCTAGTTTTATGCAAACTGTTACAAGATAAAAAGTGAATTTGTAACAGTGGTTGATTCATCCAACTACTGTGCTTTAAGCTACCAGGTGGCACAGCTGTTGCTGTAAGTAACAAGATTTCTAACAGTCCACCTGGAATTAGGACAGCTGGTTGGTGTGAGCCTCTCTGAATAATGTACTGTGGATACTAGGGTACAGCCACTGACAGAGCAAACAGCACATGGCTGTCCCATCAGCCCAGAGCAAACACCAGTTACATTTCACGGAAACAGGCTGGTATTTACAACTGAGCTGAGCCAAAATGAGTATCAGATTGAAGGAAGCACCCCAAGAGAAACGAGCTCTCCCCAAGAGCTACTGTTGATCATAGTTTAAGCAGTTTTTACTATTTTAAAAAAGACCCCAAATATCATTTTGTTGCATATAAAAAGGAAAAAGAAAATATACAAAGAATTCCTGCATCTATTTGAATACCACTTTGGAATTTCCTAAAATAAAAAAAAATGGCCATTACTTCTAAGTTTTCTATTTATGTTCTTTGCTGCCAAAGTCAACCTAGATTATCTAGGACCACAGTCTTAATAATTTCCTTTTAAGTTCTAAAATGGCTAAACCTTTAATAAAATATAAAGGGGGGGAATGTAAAATAGGTCTCAAACAAAGAGAATCTAGTTTAAATCTAACTGGACGCTTGAAATCAGCCAATTACACTCTATTTTCCTCTAAGGTAATAGAGGTGCAAGTGACTTTCCTCAAGGTCATACAGCTAGTTACTAACAAGCAAAAATTTCTAGGTCTAATTACAAAAGCATTTTGATGATTTATTATGGGTAGAAAAAGATCTATTTGGTATCCCTATTATGTTTGCCTAATTGACTCACAGGCAACCCAGGTGGAACTGGAAACCAGGTGAAGTCTAATCTCAACATCTCCTCACCACGGTTGACTTCTCAGTTGCAGACCCATGATTCTTTACTTCTGCCTAAGAGCCTCCAGGGCCCACTGATTCCTGCCCTGGTTCTATAGGAAATGAGGCTATATCTACATCTTCATCCCACCAAAGAGGTAATATTTTGAGTCAGTAACTCACACTTCAAACACTCTTATCTAGTACACTCTTACCCTTTCTTGAGGGATTTGGCTCTGGCTGGCCACAGAGCATCCATTTAGACTGATTAGTGTGGGCGGTTTTTCTCCTACTGGTGTTAGGAGATCAAAATGATGCTGCAGTAAGTAACACTGAACTATTGAGTACCAATCCTTACCCATATGGTCCACTATTGGCCTGACTTCTCAACTGGAATGTCCCATGGCATTTCAAATGGCATATTTCCAAAACTGAAATGAGCATCTATTCTCCCTATATCATATCTAATTCTCTTATCTTTCTGGGCTTGGTGAATGGTATTAACAATTTCTCTACTTATGCTAGTCAAATATCATAGTTTCATCTTTGATTCCTCTATTTCACTCTTCCTTTCAGAGCATCCAAGGTCTGTCTATTCTAATGTCTTAACACCTTGAGAATCCAACCATTCTCTCCATCCATATTGACACTATCTTGGTGGTGGTTAAGGTGTCATGTAATTTATTATGCTAAAAAGAATGCTTTGAGTGTAAGAGAAAGTGCTATTAATAATTAAACCAGGATGATAGGAGCAAACCAGGACTCTTTAGCAACAATAGGCCCATGTGATAAACTTGATTATGACACAATTTCTTGACTACAGTGCTTCAATAGTTACCTAATGGGTCACCTCAATCTTAGTCTTTCCCTCCACTTCGTTCTAGTATGCACTCTCCATTCTGCTCACAAAACTATGATATCCCTTGTTGCCTCAGACTAAATCAAGTTTCAGTTTCTTGTGGCATTTAAGGCATTTGGTAGCCATTGTCTTTGCCAATTTCTCCAGCTTCACTTCTAGCTCCCTCGGCTACCAGGATGGTCCAGTACCTCTCTCACTGCCAGGCCCCAACCCAAGAGCCAATTGTGTCTGCAGTGCTTGTTCTAGCTTCTCTGCCTTGATTATAGGTTGGTCCCATGGAAAAAAATCATTGCAGGGATGACATTTAATTATTGCTTCAAAAATATTTATCAAGAACTTATGTACACCTCATGAATAATTTACCAACTGTATTTTAATTGTTCATTTACTTCATTAGTATGTCTTTTTCTCATACTCTAAACCTACTTAGGAGGATACTTACTCCAATTTACCATCCTATTATTGACACTTGGTACAGGCTAGGGACAGGGATATGGTGAATGTTCAGTAAAGGTCTATTGAGTCAAAGGGTGGATACAGGGGAAGATACATTAAACCCAAAGAGTGTCTCTGTCAATGTGAATCTCAGGGACTCCATACCACCATTCAGATATATTTTAAAGATTATAGGATTTTATTCTCCTCAAATTATATATTACACACGTCTTACTCTGCAGATACTCCAGGTGAGTCCTAAGTTGAAATTGAACCCTAGAACAATTCTGTGAATATTTTATCTCATCTACTACACTCACTCTTTCTGTCAATCAGTTACTATTTATTAGAGTTATTGTTTGAAATCTTAATTCTAATGGTAAGAAAAAATAGTATTCTTATCAATAGTGCATGTTTCCAAATGCAATGGGCATTTCACATCTCATTATAAGACTTCAGGATTCTATCACTAGGATGACAGCACTCCCTGGAGATGTCTCTGTATCTTCTAATGCTGTGGAGGTCTAGAAAGCTCAGGCTTCAGCTTTATTCCTGAAGAGCATAAATTGTTAACTAAGAACAAAATGAAAGACAGACCTTGAGGATAAATTGCCTGTAGGCAGATGGAAAGTGTAGTTTTGGCTCATAAAATCAAACACAAATCCCTACAAGTATCTTTTTCTAAGTGTTCCCTACCATCCACCTGTATTTCTACACTGTGTTGTATAACAGAGATGCTCCTAGGGAAGAATCATTTTACATTTTTCATAAAACATGTTTAAGATAATTGTGGCTGAACATCATAGAAAATCAATGTTCTAAGAAATTAAAATCCTAAGTCAACATTACTGAGTGTGGGTTGCTAGAAACAGAAGAGGCTGCACCCGAGGGAAGAGCAAGGCCACCCGACAGCTCTGTTGCTGTACGTAAGATTTCTCAAAGCTCAGTGTTCTCATCTATAAAACGGGGAGAGGAATGTCTGTCCTGCCTGCTTTGCGAGTATCATAGGTTATTGATCCTGTTAAATATATTTGAATAAAATAATGTATTGTATACATGTGCATCATCGTACTATTTCTAGTAAGTTAAAGAAAATATAGCTGAATGCTAACTTGTCTGGTTACCATTCACACAAAACCATACTAAATGCTGCAAACCAAATAAGCATGTATTTCTTATATATCAGAATAAAAGTATTCATTCAACTACATGTGTGATAATAGAGGTTTTTTGAAAATGTAGAATCACATTTCATATGAAACAACTGTCAGAAATGACTGGTGTTATGGATATAAACAAATAGTGAGAAATAATTTACAAGTTATATTTGAATGTGTATAAATTAGTACATCAGAAAATCATTGTAAAACACTCCTTTAAAATTTAAAAAATATTATATAATGTTCTTTGTGCATCCATAAAGCAAAGCTAGGCCTTTAAGAATTCTTTTTCCACTTAGTCACAGAGAGATGCATATTAAATGTCCAATGATAAAATCCTTAACTAATTTAACAGAACCACCTAACAGTACAGATTATGAAAAACTGAAATAAAATCCTCATTACTTTTGTTTTCTTTAGAAGATGACAGTATAAGTCAATAAAATACAAACATTAGAAATTCATATCTCTTCAGAGTACGTGTTGGCCTTGACTTTCTTGAATCACTTCTACTGAACACTTGAATGCATCCAGACAGACTCCTAATAAGAAATGTCTTAGAATTTATGCTGAGGCATTGTCAACAGATCAAGGAGAAGTCCTCGGTGCTGAACATGTGCTTAGATAAATTTTTTTCTTCCCTGCGATTGCTGATCTTTTCAGGGAAAGTTGGCTCATTGAGAAAGACAAATAGTTAAGCAGGAAATGTTTCAAATCTCTCACCCTGTTAGGTGGAAAGACAGTTTCTCTGTGCTGCCTCTTTAATAAATTAAAATTTGAAGCATTTTATAGATGTTATAAGCATACTAAACATTTCTAAGAAAGAGATATCTCAGAAAGAAAATAGCTGTTATAGAAAAGTGCTTAGATTTGCAACCTAAAATAATTGGATAAATTATTTGGAGTGGGGAAAAATAAAATAGATTAAACTTCCCACATATTCTAAACTCTGACTTCTCCTGATGACTACCAACCAACCAAAACGTACTAGACAGATTAGAAAAGCCCCTGGTATATCTCCGAGGCCACTTTGTCCTGTATTATACACTGGCACAATTATTATTTATCATTTTTAAAGGGAGATATGAAGCCAAGAGGAAGCTATGCCCTGACAAAAGAAATATTAATACTTGATCTCACAAATATAATCACAAAGAAAAGTACAGTTGTCTTTCTTGACATATGTCTTTTTTGTTAGGTACTCTAGTCTCTCCTAGGAGCCTTTACTGTTTTTTACCATTTATACATATGTATAAGAGTTTTAGATACTGCTTCTAAGTCACCTGAATAATTTTTTAGGATAACAAGGTCCTTAAATATATAACCAGCCAGCTTTATTAGTATCTCATTCTCTTAATTCTCCCAAATTTTGTTGTTGAAGCATCTAAAAGATAACTAGTAGCTTTTGCTCAGATTTTGCAAAATCAAGTGAGCAGTGGACATTTTGATCAGTTCCAGGACTGATCTCGTCAAGTCATATTGAAAGGAAGGCAATCAAAAGTTCAGGTAACAGCAATTGGAAGTATTATTCGCACACTGACAGCACTTTTAGGATTTGTATCCAGTCTGTTGTCATACAAATGCATATTGCAGGTCAATTATGAATCAGGAGAAGATATTTCCAAGCCTGGGTTGTGAATTATCTGCTTTGAAATACCTTCATATTCTTCTGCTTGAAAATTCTGGTCAAGAGAAAAGCAAAAACAAGTAGCAATCTCATCCTAAGCATATGGTCAGGTGGACATACATAAAGAGTTTATCAGCTTACAAATAATATTTTTAAATGTTGGATTGTCCTCCTTCAATGGAGGAAGGAAACACAATAAATAAAGGGTTCTTTGTTATATATTAAATTTCCTGCCCACACTATCATCTTGAGTTTCTAAACAGAGAAGCCCCAAAGGAAGCTTTCACTAACATGCTATTTGAAAGAAAGAACACATTCATTCACCTTGGCCATGTCTTCTGCATGTTTCCTCACCTTTACTAAGAGCGAATTTGCTTAAAGCATAAAGCTTAAAACTCCAGGCCCTCAATTGCATTGCCTGGAGAGGGCTCAAGTCATAGGTTCATGTGATTTCATAAGTTTTGAAAAAGTAAGATTTTAATTTTTATTTTTGCATTCATTTTCTTAAAGAGGTTCTACCCCGACTCCCAGTGACCTGTCTAGCTGCACTAAAATCTCAGTCCATTTGTACACTGCTGCTCCCCACAATCCTCTCCAGAGGATGGTTCTTACAGTTGATTCTTTACAGGAAATCAGTTTACTCACAACCAGCCGCCCTGCCCACCCAGAGGCATTCTGGGAATATCCTTTCTAGCAGAGAACATTCAGTCCATGACTCCACTCAGGCATCAGAGCCAGGGTTAATATGCTTCCAGATCACAGTTCTTCAAAATTCATTCAAACTCCTTCTTTTCTTGTGGTTCACGCTAAATGATTATTTTATAGGTCCTTATTCTTATGGTTCTTATTTACAGTTTTTATAGGCATTTTCCAACACTCAGGTTGCTCACTGGTATCATTCAGATTGCATAGTGATGTATGACTCGCTTCTAACCCCTTTCACCATGAATGCCCTGAATAGCTAAGCCCCATAGCTTCCTCCTTGTCTATGATCTTACCTCTACTTTACTTTAACTACCACATGGCTATATCGTGACATCACCAGGAAAAAATCCTGTATAGAAGTTTTAAAACTATATCCTTTTCCCTGGCCACAGCCTTCCATTCATTCACTCAGTTGATTCTTTCACTGATTCAATTATCTCTGCCTTTTGGGGACTCCTCAATTAATTCCTTGACACTTTATTTTACCAGCATGAGCTTTGAAGTAAGCTAAATATCAGTTTGAATCCTGTGTAAGCTAGTCAGCCTCTCTGAGTCTCAGTTTCCTTAACTTAAAATGAGGAAACAATGCCCCGCTTGTGTTAGTATTTATATTTTATAAGAATGTACATACAGAAAGAGCCTGCTCACATTCAGTCCACAGTTCCCTCGGTACAACTGAACAATCATGCATCCAAGCAGAGCAGTGCTTCTAAAAAGAGCTAAGTTTTCTACCTTTTGTGAGTCCTAAGATTTACTGGGCCCTCAGTCTTTGTTCATATGCCTTACCACTGCACTTCTCATCCCAAGCCTTAGCCAATTTTTTTTTAAGCTTCTAAACACATCTCCATTCTCTTCCCTCTCCGAAAACAGCCTTGCTCTCTATATAACACAATAGAATCTAAACATCTCTATGTTGGGTGACCCTCCGTTTACTCTCTAGATTATAATAAAATGGGAAACTTATTACTTGTTATTATTTGTTATTATAAATAGTATGAATATCTCACGGGAGACAGCTGAGTTTGTTAAAAATTACCAAAAACATGAAGTGTTTGGAGCAGAAGGTAATGAACCATGAGCTGAATGCCAAGGCTCCAGATGAGGGGGAAAACTATAATACAAGACAGAGAAAGGGGTTTGTGGAGCCCAGGATCAATCTGTGAGAAAACAGAAAACAGCAGAGAGTGGAGAACAGAGCGAGAGAGATTTCTCTCTGATGTTTGACCCCACAGTCTGTACACAATCTTTATCTTCAATCAAATGTACCAAACATGTAAAGTGTCGGTGTGAATGACTCTTGTTGTTTGGGAAACTGAAAAGACTGAGTTGTGGAAACCAAAGGAAGGGAGGGAGCCAGTGATGTGTGGGAGAGAGGCACCACGCGTGGAAATTGGAGCCCAGGAAGAAAGAAGAGCTAACACCTATTTGGTTGATGCCGTTTGAAGGGTTTTACCTGCATTGTTTCACTCAATCTTTATACACACCTATGGTAGACAGTATTTTGAGCCTCACTTTGAAGGAAAGGAAACTTAGAAGTTAAAAAGGTGGGTCATGCTTACACAGCTAGTAAGTACCGAAGCCCTGACTTAAAAATAGTCAGACCTCGGTGCCAGTGGTCTGGTATTACACACTACCAGCTTGCCAAATTACTTCAATAAGTAGTTTTTCCTCAGTGAATTAGGAGAAAAAACGTGGAAGCTGTTTGAATGTGTTACATTTGTACATTTTAGGTTTAATAAATTTTTACCTAGTACTCAAGGGACAGAGAAACTCCCACCAGACAGACAGGTTAAAATATCATTCTCAAATTCCCTCATGCCAAATATTACCTCTTCCTGTCTAATATAACATTTTCTAACACATTGGGACTTATCTCCCCTAACTACTCCTGGACTTTCCCCTGCCTGTTCTCCTCTCCCCTGTCATTTTCTGTCTTCATGATTCACCAGCTCACTCCACTCTGAGAATGTTCAGATGTCCATTATTCTAGGAAATTTCCTCTAACCCATCTTCCACCTCAGCTCACATTATATCTCCTTTCTTCCCTTTACACACACATTTTTTTTCAAAGAAATTCCTACTTCTTGCCTTTACTGTTCAGTCAATTGTATTTTGCTCTCCACTAGTACCACATTATACTAAAATGACTCAAACAGAATACCAATATGTCATTAGTCAGTAATAATAATGGCTTCAAAATCAGGACTTTACTTCCCTGGAGCTCTAGACACACGTTCCTGAATAAGACAGTGGCTGTGCCCACTTATATTTCAATGTCTACTCATATTTCAGTATATTATTTATATCTCCTTATTTTACATCCTCTATCCTCATGCATGAATAATAATATTAACAGCATTTCAATCCCCCAGTTAGAAAACTTGGTGTTACCTTGATTTCTCTCTCCATCTCACTCTGAAGTATTCACCTGGTACCCAAACCTTATTGATTCTATTCCAAAAATAATTATTTACATTAAACTTTACATGCTACCTCCTTTGCCTCAGGAGAAAATCAGTCTCTGTTTTAGTTTACATTTCAGAAAGCTACCAGAATTTTCTCACTATAAGCAAATATAACTTTTTCACTTCTACACTTAAAAATACCAAATAGATCATAGGTACTGTTATGCTGTTCCTACTGTAACACTTTTCTCATCGCATCTTATTGGCTAGTTACTTATCTGTGTATTTCTTGATGGCAGGGCTGGATATGGTCCTAATTGGCAATCATTAGATTAGATACATAGTAGACACCTCAATAAGAGTTTTATCAGTGAATAAATGAATGAAGAGATGCTCTCTGCTACTCGCCTGAAATAATCTGTTATTTGACAAAGGTGAGTAAAAATTCCTAAACTTGAATTAGTTGATAAGCAGCTGCTAATGAGACAATTCAGTTAGTCCCTGAATGATCAAAATTACATTAATGAGAAATTTGATAATAAAATATCTAGAGAGTAAAAATTATTTACTGATGTGCTCATCATCACCTTTGATGTACTGAGTATTAACCTGATACAATGATAGAACAGCAGAAAACTATCAGAGCAGGATGAGAGGCAATGCATCCTTATGAAAAGTGCAGACTCTTGGGACCCTGGAGCCAGGCTGCCCAGTTCTGTCATTCAATAGCTGTGTCTCAGTTTCCTCAAATAAAAATTAGGCAATAATAACAGTAAATACCTCATAGGGTTTTCATGAATCTAAACTAATAAATATCAGACACTTAATGTAGCACCTGGCACAAAGTAAGTGATAATAGGTATCACCTATTATTATTTGCTTTTTGAATCACATTTTACCCATAAATATATGACATTACTAAAAGTAAAAGAATGAGTTTAGTGACTTCCACCCAGGAGTATGCAATGACTGCTCCCTCCAACACCAAACTATGGTACCTGTTTCTAATTTAAATGAGACTATCCCAGATTCTCAATAAATCTGAATTGCGTACATCTCAGTACCTCCAATATGCTAAGTGCTATATTTTAAGCATCATTTCTTCATGTTTAAAATATGAACTTTAAAATGTGAATATTAAACATTATTTTTCCAGAGACACAAAACTATTAATTATGGATGTTACTAAACAATGCCTATGATTATTATTGAAAAGGGCAACCAAAATATAGTCATGAATTAAACTTCCAAATTCTTTCCTTCTCTGATTTACAGTACTTTTTTCATCCCACTGTAGAAAACAGTCTGCAGTAAAAGATACAATCAAAGTATTTGGAATTTTTCCCACGTTAGGCTACCCATCCCTCAATGCAGCTTTTGCTCAAGTGTAATGACAGGCTGGTCCACAGAGCATAAATTAGCCTCCCTTTAGAGCACGCCGGGATGTCAGAATCCCCAACTGAAAGAGGAAACTTTTCATCTGGGCAGGTGAGCAACGAAAGGGACTGAGACACAAGATGTTTGTGATTAGGGGATGTTTAACAGCAGAAAGCGCACAAAGGAAAGCTGATGAACAAGCCCAGCCCCCACTGTGCACGACTGTCTTCGCCATTTCGCTTCACAGAGTAATCAAAGGATATTCTGAACCTCTCAAAATGCCATCAGTCCTTATTGAGAATGAAACAGAACATCTCTCTCAAGTCCTTGCAAGAATAATTATGATAGCAAGCTGGTCTGAACAGGGAGCTCTGGTAGACAAAGATGAATCTGTACAAATAAATAAATACATAAATAAATACATAAATTAACTTCCACAAAATGTGAATGGAAAGTTGATGATAATCTCCCACTGCTATTGTGCAAAGGGTAAAGAAACTCATAATTGTGCTCTCAAAGTCTAGCACAGTACAGAATAGGCTTCCTGATGAGATGTTTCCAATGATGTACAGTCAGAGCTGGAAATCTTGTGTCAATCATACTAAAAAATGACCATCTAAATAATTTAGCTAAAACGTTAATTAACATTTAAAATCTAAGGATCATCCTTAGTTGCTCCTTCTTCTTCTTTGTTTCCTGTACTAGATCTGAGTTTTTCTTTTCCACTTTTGAACAAAGGGAAAAGCCTCTTTTGATTGTTCAAAAAGGCTCCTGATGCTAGCTGACAATTGCTCAAGAGTTAAATAATTTCGTAAATGTCGCTGAAATGTTCTTTCATACCAGACTCTCTTCAGACAAGCAGCATTTCTATGCTCCATGCCGTCTTCGTGTTTTAGGAACCTGCTTGCAGTGTCTTACTCCAGTACTGATAAGAAGCTCCAATGATGCCTGCAAGTTCTTTCAGAGGCATGATTATTAACAGATACGTCACTCAGTGTGGAGTTAGAGGGCCTGACACTAGTTTGGTTCTTGAGTTACTAACCTCTTAACCAAGTTACCAAGTCGTTTACTAAGTCAGGCATTTTAATTACTGTGTTACTGGGATTAAGTGTGAAAATAAAGTGCTACATGTGCCAAAGTTCTTTGTAAACTTTAAAGCATTATTTAGCTATCATTATTTGTGTGAATGTTCCAAGGATGAAAGTTTCTCTATGATTTTATAGTTATACCGTTTTATAGTGGACTTTGTATCTTCAAGAGTCAAGGAACGGTGAAGGTAATTTTCAAAATGTTTGTAAGCAAGAATAAAAATAGAAAGTTTCATAGATTGCCCCAAACATTTTTAACAACAAATTAAGGAAACTAGAAATCTGTACTATTTTTAATGAACTTCATTTGAATAATTATTAGGCTTTTATCTATATTTATAATAATATTAATTATTATTTATTGAATATGATATATTGCTTTTGCCTGTCTTTAAGCAATGAAGGTTGAAATTTAAAAGCAGAAACTGCATACAAGACAGATATGAGTTCAAATCTCACTCTTTACCACACAGCTGAAAGTCTCAGCAAAAAGACTGGTTCTCTACATTTCAATTTCTGTCTGTAAAATGCAAACAGCATTGCCTTCCACTTAGCATTATTGTGACAGGTAAGGGTAGTAAATGTAAAGCTTAGAGCTGAACATAACACATAAATATGTGATCAATACATGGTTGTTATATTTAAGTTTATGTTTGAAAATTGTGAGACATTTATGAAATGTGTAAGGATCATTTTATCTTCAAGCATATTATTAATGATTCCCAATACAGACATTCTTCTCCTGTGTTTTTGTTTTGATTTCTGGCTCTATCAGTTCCATGTGATCTTCCTAAACTATTAACCCTTGGTTACAGGGAGTCTCACAGAACAAGGAAGACGGGAGATAAAACAGGAGCAGGGTCTCGGCTTCTCCTTGCACTCCCAGCAAGAACCTTGTAATCCAATTGATGTTAAGTCTCACTAGACTTGAAGTTAAAGTCAAGATTTCCATAGTTTTGATCACGAAACAAGAACAAAATAGAATCAATAGAGAATTGAATGCTAGACTTAGGTGAGACTAGAGCACGGCTTCCCAGCTTTCCCTAGAAGTAAAGGACACTGAACTCTGGGCTTTATCTTTTCCAGCTTCAGTTTACACATCCGTACAATGAGAGCACTTGTACTAGCAGGTCTTTAAGATGCTTTCCAGCCCTGACACTCTGTGAGTATGTAATTACTTACACATGCACCTCATAGAACAATGGGGTATCTCAAGGCACAAATTAATATACTTAGAGTTAATATGTATGAGCCAAGGACAAAGCACACTCCATTCAGCAAAAATGTAATTGGAACAAGTGTCCAGAGGAGGACATACGTGCTAGGAGGAAGAAAGGAAGAGAAAGTAGCAGCAGAGAGGGAGAAAGATTGTGTTGTCAGCATGGTCATTACAGCCCAGTGTCTGTGTGTAAATGGGAGTGTGGGACTTTATGCACAGGAAATAACACTGTGTGTGTGTGTGTGTTTCCTGCCAAACTCTTCTGCTTCCTCAACTTCAAAGCCAGGATGTTCTAAATATCTTGTTGCCACTTCAGCCTCGGGTGAGGTGAGTGGGTGGAGTCACTGATTTCCCATGCTGTGAGAAATAGTCCACCTTTCTTACATGTGCAAACATGCGTTTATAGGCATTAGCATTTCGTTTAAACATATTGAAGGCTAGACTTTATAGATTGCAGAGAGAAAGAATAAGTGATATTTATTATAAGGAAAAATGTTAAAGGGAATATAGGCAGTCATTTTCCAACTGAAAAGGCAGATTCTCTAGAGAAAAAGGAACAACCATAGAGAAAATCATGATATACTATATAACAAGGAGGTGCTTCCCGAAGTCTAAATCTGCTAGAAGCGATTTTTATGATAATTCAAGTGACAATTTGAAAAAAAAGTTTAAAAATTATATCTTTCTTAAGAAATTAAAGAATAGTTTGATTTTGTTTGTAATTTTTAAACACAGGGTTAAGTGAAGAATCCATTGGTACTATAGAGGGTTTATAATTATGTTTTAAAAAGATGGCATGGCCAAAACTTAACAAACATCCTTAGGGAGTCAGGGAGAATTAAAGAATAATAATAGCATTGGGTAAAAATACTTTGTTAAAGGAAAGCAAAACTTACAAATTCTAGTGTAACTAAAACAATAAAGCCAGATTTTAAGAAAGTCACTGGTAGAGAACACATTGCTTAAAAAGACCCTGATACTTTGCTATAAGTAATTTGAGAGGGTAAGAGATATATACTCTCAAATGAGCATAAAATTAGAAAGATCAGAACTAATTTTGATATCGCTGTAATTTCCAAAACTTGAAGAATACACAAATGTAATTTGACACTATGCTCTTATTTATCCAAAAGAGACAAATCCATAATGCACGAGCAGAAACAGCTCTTTGTTAAAATAAATTAACTAACCACTCACACCTTCCATCTAAAACAGAAAGCACCCGCTGTGATCTACATTTTGAAAGGGATCGTAGAGACTTGGGTTTATTTCTGGGCTCTCTGTTCTGTTCCATTGGTCCATGTGCCTGTTTTTATGCCAGTACCAGGCTGTTTTGATTATAGTGGCCTTGTAGTATAGTTTAGTGTCAGGTATTGTGATCCTTCCTATTTTATTCTTCTTTCTCAAAATTGCAGCAGCTATTCGGGGGATCAAAAAACTATGGTACATTTACACAATGGAATTCTATGCAGCAGAAAGAAAGAAGGAGCTCCTACCCTTTGCAACAGCATGGATGGAGCTGGAAAGCATTATGCTAAGCGAAACAAGCCAGGCAGTGAAAGACAAATACCATATGATCTCACCTTTAACAGGAACCTAAACAACAAAACAAAGAAACAAGCAAAATATAACCAAAGACACTGAAATAGGGGACAGACTGACAGTGACCAGAGGGGAGAGAAGAGGGAATTTCAAGGGAGAATGGAAAGGGTTTACAGGAACAAATTTAAAGGACACATGGACAAAAACTAGGGGGAGGGTGGTAATGGGAGGGAAGTGGGGAGGGTTGGGTGGGTGAGCTGGAATGGGAGTAAAAGGGAGAACACTGTACTTGAACAATGATTACAATAATTTTTTTTTTTTTAAAGAAAGGGATCACTGTTAAAATAATGCTTGCAGCTCTGGGTAATTGTGTGTGTGTGGGTTGGAGAGTAGCAGAAAATAAATTGCGGTGACTGGCCAACTGGAATGACCCAGGCATTTCCTAGGATAAATGTTGAAACATCCTTCAACTGTGTGTGACAACAGGATTCTATACCACATAAAGGGAGACCTAATAAAACACATATAATTCAAGCTTGTCCCACTAATGAAAATGATAGGGGTACTCAAAATAGATGAGGACAAAAACAGAAAAGGAAGTAGTGTGATAAATGATCACGAGCTTGCAATACTGATACTGCTCTTCGCCTGGTACAGTGTGAACAGTATATTTAGAATTGAGCACAGTTGCAAAAACAGTGGAGATCAGGGAGATATTGTAGCATTTCTATGAATGATGAGGGCCCGAATGAGAGTCATGGCAGGAGAAACAAAAGTTAGAAATTTCAGAGTTGTTTTTCAAGAGAGCCAAAGGGCATTTTGTTGTGACTTGGATGATTTTAAGGAGAAGCAAGAGATTTCCAAACCATGTTGCAAGCCTTCATAACAATGAGCAAAACTAGGAAAACTAAAAGAAGGCCCATCCTACCTCTTCAGAGAATTTAATAAGAGTTCTCAAGAATGTACAGCACAGGAGTATTAGCATTTCAATACAAGGTTTCAAGTAGATAATAGGCAGTATTAGCATAATTTTAGGGCTTTGAATCAAAGGCACACAACACAAAATATAAACAAGAACAAAACACAAGGGTTTTAAAAGTAAACTTAAAAAACAGATTGTTTGCCTTTGTTTATGTTGAGTTTCTTGTTTGGACATTTTTTTGCCCGGGGGGTGGGTGGGGTGGGGTGGGGGGGGGAGGGCGGTGTCTTTATTTTCTGACAAATTTCAGACCTGCCCTACCAAAACTCTACCTTTGTTTCAAGCTAGATCTTTATCCTGCAATGATAATAGAGCTAAATTTCTATAGCCTATTCAGCTTATTTGTTTTCCTTTGTCTTTTTCTTATAATACCTGGCATACTGCTTTTGGAATATTATCTCCTCAACTCTAATATAAATCCTGGGGGCAGAAACCTTTGTCTTGAAAGTGTATGTTCACACCCAACACACAGTGTCTAGTCCATGAATAGTATTCAATATACTAACTCATTTAATCTTTCATCATAATAAATTTAACAATTTAAACATTACCACTTAAAGAACATATTGTGACAAAAATACTTAGTGATATAGAGTGTTTTAATAAGAAGAACTTCTTTGGGCTTAACAGTAAGATATTTAAAAAAAAAAATCCCAAGCATCATATCAAGGATATTTTGCAGGAATCCTTGACATATTTTGGAAGAAATGTAAAACCAATATCCTGAGTCTACAATCATTTATCATCAAGTAGCAGCTGTTGTTAGAATTGATATTGATCCTTGGTAAATTTCAACCAGAGTAACCTTGTAATATCATCCCCAAATCCTCCCACTGTATCATTTAGCTATAAGATGCTTCCTTTGCTATGTCCTTAGGTTTTTCTCTCTATATTCAATCACATAAGGAAAAAAGGCATGTATAGAGGTAACCCAGAATGCTTTTGGTCATTTTCCAATTAAATATTCTTCATCAGAAAATATAATATAAATATATGAAATATAAAATATTCTTCATTTTAATGTCATTCTTTAATAAGTTATTTTTAGAAATAGAATAAATTTATAGGTGATCTAGTTCAATCTTCTCATCACTGAAATAAGAAAAAAACAAACCTGAATCTGATTAAATGAGATACAGTCAAGCTGATGTATCAAATCATTTGTTGTAGAAAGTGAAATTCCTGACATTTAGCTTAGTTTCTTTTGTCTAATTACCATTAAGTGAAAGAAAGGTGTTCATTCCATAAATGGCAAGACTATTTATAAGACGTAAATAGGAAACTGTCATTTTAAGACTATGGACTGTTGAAAGCTGGGTGCTGTAGCTCTGCTTTTTAACATCTGTAAGTTCCCTGAACTCTTCATAGTTCAATTTTCTTAACTCTTAAAATCATGGAGATATTAGTTCCTATGCCATAAGGCTTAGAGAAATAGTCAATTCAAAGCACTTAGCATACTGCTTGGGCTACAGTAAGCACTCAATAAGCTTTGGTTGCTATTATTATCATGAGTTTTATTTCATAAAATGAAAGGCCATGATTTTGATTTATTGAACTACGAAGACACACCCAATTGAAATCCTTGCATTTCTAAATGTCATTATTGAGAATGATATCATTGTCTCTCCATTGCCATTCTGCTTAAATTTCTACTAGTATATCTATTATTAGAAACATATATAGCATGTAATAAATAATATAGTAGATACTACATGATTTATAGTATCTATAAAAGTTCTATTACTATTTTTTTAAGTAATGAACTAGCATAAATATCAAAGGTAATTACAATATATGTGTGATAACTTCATTAAAACATATTTGTCAAAGTTATGAAACTTATCTGAGGGCAATGTGATAGTGGTACAAAATAAAGTATATAGAGGTCACATTTTTGAGAAGTCACATATTCAGCTTACGCTCAGTTATTTAGAAACTAATGACATTTTTGAGGTTCCAAAATCTTATTTTCTTCCTCTTTTAATTTCTCTGACTAAAATTTGTCATATTTTAACTCAATTAGGCATCTTTCCTAGGAGAGTGAGGGCAAAAAGAAGGGAGAAATACAAATCTGTTAATAGAGTTATTTCTTAACATATAAAAAAAAGTGGAGAAAGTTTAAATTGTAACCGTGAGTGTAGGGTGGGTACCCTGCTCCACCACCACTAAGCAGCTGCTTTGTGATTCCTCTGTCTTGTGCTTGTCTGGATAATTGGGAGTTAGCTGATGTATTTTGAAAGAGATGGGACACTTAATCTTTAAAACTACTCATCACAAATGACTAAATGATTCTATAACAATTAAAATCATGCCATTCTCTATAAAAATGGATTGAAACTTTTACATTAAACTTTTTAATATTATTAAAGCTGAAATATCTTTAGTCTCATTAATTTATTACCTATTCATTGCTGTTGCATTTAATGTATAATTCAATATACCAAACAAACACAGATCTAGGTAACTAAAAAAAAATCCACATAAACAGAAAAACAAATTAATGCAGAAATTTCAAAACTGCATTGAACATTTAGGAGAAATGCTGGGCAAAATGGATGCATGTGTATATTTCTTCATTTTTTAAATTTTCTTTTTCTCTCTTTTATCGTAGTTTTCCCATAACCATTTAGCCCCTTACACCTCCCTCCCTGCTACAATCACCACACTGTTGTCCATGTTTATCAGTCCTTTTCCCTTTTTGCTCAATGGGTCCACCCCATAACGTTTCCCCCCTTAGCTGTCGTCCTGCTCTCTATGAGTCTGTCTCTGTTTTGCTTGTTAGTTCAGTTTGTTCATTCAATTCTACATATGAGTGAAATCATATGGTATTTTTCTTCCCCTGACTGGCCTATTTCACTTAGCATAATGTTGTCCAGGTCCATCCATATTATTGCAAAGGGTAATATTTTCTACCTTTTTATGGCAGAGTAGTATTCCATTGTGTAAATGTACCATGGCTGTTTTATCCACTCATCTACTGATGGATACTTGGGCTGCTTTCATATCCTGGCAATTGTAAATAATGCTGCAACTAACATAGGGGTGTTTATGTTCTTTCAAATCAGTGTTTTGGGTTCCTTTGGATATATTCCCAGACATTGGATCACTGGGTCAAAAGGCAGATCCATTTTGTTTATGTGGTGATCACATTTATTGATTCCAAATTGAATTCAAAAGTTGTACCAACCTTGAATTCCTGGAATAAATCTTACTTGATCATGATATGTCACTTTTTTCATGCATTGCTGTGTTTGTTTTGCGTATATATATACACACATATACACACACACATACACATATAATATATATATATGTAATATATGTATGTGTGGGGTGTGTGTGTGTGTATATATATATGTGATTTTATATATATATATTACATATATATTTTACATATTTTACATACATATAGATTTTACATATATATATATATATATGATTTTAGCATCTATGTTCATCAGGGATATTGGCCTATATAGTTTCTTCTTTATAGTGTCTTTATCTGGTATTGGAATTAGGGTAATGCTGGCCTTGTAAAATGAGTTTAGGAGCCTTCCTTCTTACATGATTTTTGAAATAGTTTGAGAAAGAGTAGTGTTAGTTCTTCTCAGAACATTTGGTAAAATTCTCTGTGAAATCTTCCTGTCGAGAACTTTTATTAGTGGGGAGTTTTTTGATTACTGCTTCAGTTTCACTAGGTGTAGTCTATCTATTCAGATTCTCTGACTATTCCTGATTCAGTTTTAGAAGATTGTATATTTCTAAGAATTTATATGTTTCACCCAGGTTCTCCAATTTGTTGGCATATTGTTGTTCATAATATTTTCTTACAATCCTTTGTATTTCTTTGATGTCAGTTGCTAGTTTTCTTCTTTCATTTCTTATTTATTTGGGTCCTCTCACTTTACTTTCTTGATAAGCCAAGTTAAAGATTAATCAATCTTATTTATCTTTTCAAAGGACCATCTCTTGGATTCATTGATCTTTTGTATCATTTTTCAGATTCTAGTTTATTTTTGCTCTGATCTTTATTATTTCCTTCCTTCTACTTGTTTGGGTTTTTTGGTGGTGCTGTTCTTTTTTGAGTTCCTTTAAGTGTAAATAGAGTTAGATTGTTTCTTTGAGCTTTCTCTTGCTTGAGATAGGCCAGTAATGTTATGAATTTCCCTCTCAGAATTGCTTTCCCTGTGTCCCACAGATTTTGGATTATTGTGTTCTCATTTTCATTTGTTTCAAGGTATCTTTTGATTTCTTCCTTGATCTCATCGTTGATCCATTCATTGTTTAATAACATGTTATTTAGCTTCCACGTCTGTGTTTTCAGTGTTCTTCTTGTGATTGATTTCTAGTTTCATAGCACTGTGGTCCAAGAAGATGTTTGTTTGATATTATGTCAATCTTCTTAAATTTATTGACACTTGTTTTGTGCCCTAACATGTGGTCTGTCCTAGAAAATGTTCTGTGTGCACTTGAAAAGTAGGTACATTCTGCTGCTTTGGGATGAAATGCTCTAAAGATATCAATTAAATCCATTTGATCTAGTGTGTCATTTAAGGCTGCTGTCTTCTTACTGATTTTCTGTCTGGAAGATCTATCCATTGAAGTCAATGAGTTGTTAGAGTCCCTGATTATGACTGCATTTCTGTTGAATTCTCCCTTTATGTCCATCAAGATTCACTTTACATATTTAGGGGCTCTTATTTTGGGTGAGTCAAAGTTTACTAGGGTTATATCCTCTTGTTGGATTGTTCCCTTTATGTAGTGTCCTTCTTTGTCTCTTACTATAGCCTTGGTTTTAAAGTCTATTTTGTTGGATATAAAATGACTGCCCCAGCTTTCTTTTCCCCTTTCCATTTGCATGAAATATCTTTGTCCATCCCTTTACTTTTAGTCTGTGCTTATCTTTTGATCAGAGATGTGGCTTTTGTAAGCAGAATATGCTTTGGGTCTAGTTTTCTTATCCATTCAGCTACCCAAGCTGTTTTGGATAAACCATTTAAGCCACTTAACATTTAAATGGCTTATTGATAGATACGTGTTTAATGCCATTTTATTGTTAGACTATTTTACTCTTTTTCTTCTTTCTCTTTTTCTTTTTATTATTCTTAAGTCAAGCCTTTTAACATTTGTTGCAGTACTGGTTTGGTGTTAATGGACTCCTCATCTTCCAAATCACTGATTCAATTCTCTGTTTCATTTAACCCACTGCTTATTCTTTCCAGTGTATTATTTATTTCAGATATTGCATTCTTTATTTCTGACTGGCTTTTTTTAATGGTGTCTATGTCTTTTTTCATGCTGTTGAGTATCTTATAATCATTACCTTAAACTTTCTCTCTGATAAATCGCTTGCATCTATTTCATCTAACTCTTCTAGAGAATTCTCTTGTTCTTTCATTTGGGTCTTTTTTTTTGTCTTCCCATTTTGGCTGCTTCTTTGTATTTATTTCTATATATTAGGTAGATCTGCAAAGACTCTGGTGTAGGCCTTTGCCAGATGCTGCTTGTGACTGGCCTTGGGCCACTGTTTGGAGCTATCAGTGACCCACAGCATGTGGCTCCATGTCTGGGCCTATCTGTGTGCTGAAAGAACCAGGCTGTGCACCAAGGCAGGCTTTTACCAGCACCAGGCAGGGAGTGGTTGGGGGGACTGTCAACTAAAGTCTCAGAGATCCACACTAGTTGTTAAACTAATTGATGAGATAGCCTCAAGCTGTACTCAGCAGCCTGGCTTAAGCTCTATAGGGTGGGGCAGAGTAATTCTTGTGGACAAAGCTACTGCTTCCCTTCAGGCTGGTGCCATTCAGAGAGAAGTGCTCTGCCTGAGAGTACTGGCTTCTGCAGTATGGGGATTTACTTAGCACAGGGATCCTGGTGGCTGTTCCTTCAGTTCTTTCCTCAGAGCCACCAACCCCAGACTCTCTTCAAGGGTCTCTAGTCCACTCTGCCCTTCCTCTGCTGAAGCCCAAGGTAAGTGGTTGTAAATGAAATTTTGTGCATTGGCCCTTTAAGAGGCTCTGTATCTCCGGCTATAACTCCCTGGCGGACAGAAACTTTGTTGCTCTTCACAGTTGGATGTTATCTGGGTTCCTTTCCTGGCTCTGTTGCTCTAGGTTGTGGAGCCCAATTTGAGGGGTAGGTGCCACACTTCTCAGGGGGAATCCCCAGCTGCCGAATATCCTCCCAGCACTTCAGCTGCCACCCATGGGAACCCAGCCAGCTGTCTCATGCCTCCTTCCCAGTACTCCCTCCCAGTCACATTGTGGTGAAGTGGGTTTTTTTTTGGGGGGGGGGGTGGGTGGAGGCCTATCTTTGATTGTAAGGCCTCTTTCCAGCTAGTGTTTAGTTGGTTATTCAGGATGGTATCTCTACAATTTGGTTGCAATTCAAGATTGGTCCTGGGAAGAGGTTAGTGTAGCTTCCATTTACTCCTCTGCTATGATGGGTCTCTTGTATAAGGTTACTTTTAGAAAAGTAACTTTAGGAAATAGAGATATATACTAAATGGATTCTTAAAGTAGAAAGAGCTAGACAGCTAGTGTTTGTGCAAAATGCCTTTAAATAAATATATCAAGAAAGAAGAAAGGCAGCAATAGAACCTAAAATAGAGGTCTATATGAAAATAACCCACATCTTACAGCAAATTTCCCAGGAAACCTTTTGTACAGTACACTGCCCAGGATGCTAGTTGGCTACATCAGACTTGTAAGAATCCAGTTTACTATCTATAGTAGCAATCCAGGAAGCTAAACAATAATTTCTGTAACAGTTGGCCAAAAATGGTCAGGACTTGTTTAATGACTAAGAGCCTCATTAACTTTTGTCTCCACTTTCAACTTAGAACTGTTACAGAACAACAAGGGATGGGGGGACCTGGGACGATATACTATTACTGAAAGAAAACCCCAGGTTCATTATGTCTGTTGCCTATAGGAAAGATGTCTCTCAATGTCAGAGATTCATGAAAAGGAATGGAAATGTTTATTTAATGCTATACAAACTTAAAGTACTGACCTAATGTCTTCATCAAAATCCTAAAGTCCCTTAAAACACCCACAAACACACACAGTCCTTCCTTCCCCCCTTTGCCCAGTCTGGGGTACTGTATCTCAGGAAAAGAAATAGAAGTCCGTGGCTCAGGCAACCCCCAGTTCTTCACAGTAATCCGTCTCAGCTGGTAGGCCTCCCTCAGTTCCCGGCACCATCAGCTGTGTCGCTGGGATCTCTGCTAAAGCCAGGTGGTGGTTTCCCCTTCTAAAGCTGCAGGGGTCCCCACTCAGCCAAAACCACGTGCTTCTCCCCACAAAGCTGCAGGGAGGGGTGTCGCCGCTCTGCCAAAGCCGAGTGGCGATTCTCTGCTAAAGCTGCATGGTGATTCTCTCTCGGAGGGCTGCAGGAGTCCCCACTCTGCTAAAGACGCATGGTTCTCCCCTCAGTGGCTGCCGAGTCTGGGTTTAAATCCCCGTACCAGTCTTCCTCTGCAGCCCCATCTCTGATTCCTCCCACAATCAGTTACACCTGCCAGCACTTTCATATCTTTCCAGCTTTACTGGGCTGCCATCCTGAGTCTGGGTAGGTGTGGCCCCATGTCCAGGAGCCAATCATCTCCAAGCTCCCATGCAGGCCCTGTAACTAGGGGGGCCTGCCTCCCAGTTACATCTTGGTAGGGAAGTTACTTCCATTCCCCTGGCTCAGAGCATGGCCACAGCTATTTAACATATCTATGTAACCAGTCAAAGGTTATAGATATGTTAAATGACCATGCCAGAGGGTAGCTGGAAGGCTGTTGCTATGGGAAACAGCTCTCAATGGCCCTGCTCCATTTGTCCCTTCCCCCAACCCATACCTGTGGGGGGTGGGGGTGAGGACATCCTAAAATCTCCTGGACTCCATGAGTTCTGGACCCTATTCCAAATCTCTATTTGGGGTCCCCCCTCTTGGCTGCACCCTATAACAGAACCAGTCAGAAAGAGTCAATTTTGTATCCCTAACCAATCACATAGGATGCCCACTTCTAGCCTGCCCACCTAAGTTTCTCAGGACAACAGTCTCCAATCAGCGCACACCCAAAGCCTCCCCTTTCCTCCTATAAAGTTTTCTTACTCCTCTGTCTGCCTTTGAGTCTCTATCAAAATAGAAAGGATGGTGGCTGATGCCTTGGCTTTAGCAAGCCCTGAATACATAAATGCAGCTTTTCTTACTTGGTTTATTGGTCTTCAACCAAATATGTTTGGGTGATTCTAAAAAGAGAGTAATTTGTTTATTTGCCTGGCACTTTCAGATACTCTGCAATTTTTTTTTTAATCGATTGCTTAACAATTATCTTAGATAAATTCTGTTGTGTTTATTTTCTAAATAAGGAAGCAAAGTCATAAAGTCATTCAGAACATCACCTACCCCATCCGTGCTAGTGAATGGCCTACTTTTAAAAATTGAATTATTTTTTGATATCAAAGTCCAACAATTATTCTTAAGAAACATTCTATTAAAGTTCACTTTAAGATGTTCCTTTACCACATAAGTTGCCCACAAAACCTAAAGTTGAAGTAACTTATTTTCTCATTATAACATTAACATAATGTAGCTTTATGGAAATAAAGGGGGTAGAAGCATTTGCACATGTTAGGAATTACCATTAAAGTTATGTAGAGCCAGAATGAAAAAAAAATATGATAGCACCAATGACTAGTAAAGCCTTTTAATGCCTGAAAATAAAAGTGATATTTAAGCACAGTTCCTTTAACACCAGAAAAAGTAAAAATAATTCTATTCTACAGTTAACATTGTTTAAATAATGATGTAGAATAGGAAACAATGGCTAAAGGCCAAATGATTCCTATGTGGCTTCTATTTTGTCTCACTAATGCCATTTAGGGAACTCAAATCTTTGTTTAAAAATCCTTGCATGGAGCATAAATTAAATGAATAGAAAGTTAGAATTTGAGAATTCTTAGGAGAAGAGAAAGATCAAGCTTTTGGAATTTGTAGAATTTCATGTTAAGGAAGAAAAACAATTTTCTTGAAAATTCCCTCTTTTAATAAAATGTTATAAATTTGTCACATAAAATTATAAATACCAAAGGTAAAATTGGCCATTTTATTAGTATATAGTGAGAAAGAAAAAATGCCTTTTTCATACACCTTAAACACTGCTCCCATAAATAAGACTGGTGGTCAATATCCATCAGTTGATTTAATTTTTACATCTTTTTGTTGTATTTCCTACACACTGGGGTGCAATACATATTTTTCATAGAAAAGAAAAATTCATTTAAGTCTCTATTTTGCCTCTTTCTATACCAGACATTCTAAATGGTGGTAGATGTGCAAAAGGTATGGGGCAGTTTGGGGACACATTTTATGAGAAAATCACCTGAGAAATTTCCCAGACAACACGCAGAGACTGATGCCAAGAAAAGCAACCACATCATGAAAACAACACGTTCTGACAACTCAGAAGCAACAGTATGTGTAGTAGAAACAGACTGCATGCATTAGACTCCTGCTCTTAACGCTGGCTCACTCTGCGGCACTAGTCAAATCACTTAACTTTGTGACAAGTTTCCTCCTTTTAAGATGAGAACAGTAATAATAGAATCTCATGGGACTGTTGCAAGGATAAACAGTGAAATGATATGTGTGTGTCGACATATAGGAAACACTAGGCATTACTTTATTTTTGCTGTCAATCTGAAAGGAAGCAAACACCTTTATTTTACAGAAGGAGCAGCAAGTGGACCATTTTATTTTGCCCGCATTCAAGACAAATAGGGTGCTGCTTATTCTACAAGCTCTAATGTTCTTAGATGGAAGAGGAGGCTAAGAGAAAAGATCAGCTTGTTAGAAAAAAAGAAGCATTATGCTTATGTCTTATCAATGAAAAAATAGAATCCAGGCATTACTTTACTGTTTCTCCAGGCTCCATAACGGCCAATTCTTGATAACAACGCTTATCATGCCATGCTCTGTCTCTGTATCTGTGTGACTCTTTCATTTACCCGGGCACTCTTGAAGGCAGGAGCTATGTCCAAATTCTTTAAATGTCTAAGGTCTAATAATGTCTCATATGCAGAGATATTCAGTACATGTTGAATGAATTATGAATGAAGTTTAAAAATAAAGAAATAAGTGAACCCATGGATTGGCAGTATTCAGAGAAAGAAAGAGTGATATTCTTACAGAGTGGGTTTAATGCAATAAATGAAATGTAAATTCTTTCAGAAACTTCCTTCAAAACTTAAACCTACATCTTCAAATGATTTAGCAATCCACCTAATGTAATTAATTTAATTCAAAGGATTGCCCAATTATCTGTTTTATGCTTCAACTTGACAAAATAATGTCTCTTAAAGTGAGTGAGAGTAATATTGGTATTATTTCTTGACTGGAAAGTCATTTAATTTTTTTAAGAAAGAAAAGTAGAAAGCCTATCTTGATAAGAAATTTCATGTATTTATCATTGTGAAGTTTTATATTCATTTGAATTGGTTTCAGATTTTTTTATCTGAAGATTAAACAAATTAAAAAATTGTTTTAATTACATAAGATAAAGAAAATGTTTCTCCTTTTGAAATCCTAAAAATGTTTCAGAGTGAATATTATATTACTTCTGCTTTTCTTCCAAAATCAACTATTTATGGCAAGTTTTGGCATATCTTTTGGTGGTATGGTAAATGGTATATTTATAAGCTAGCAATCACACTGATTTGAGCTGAATAGTTGTTTTGTGATTTTAACCCTTTAATATATTTAGATAATTTCATTTCTGAGTAATAATATGGTACTTAATATATAAGTACTTCTTACCCTATTTGAGTCAATTCTTGCTCTGGAAGTATAGATGGGAGGTGGGATGTTGAAAGCTTGAGGGACCAGGTATTCCTCAGCATCCATCATATCTTCTAAATCCTCTTCATCCAAGAGATTCTGAAAGAACTTGCTGTCGTTTGGACTGGGAAGCTTCATACGATCATCACCCTAATGCATTGCCCATTGAAAACAGAAAAATTGATTCTTCTCTTTATCTTCAATATGTTGACTTTGCAGTACATTTACATAATATCAAAACAAATATTTGAAAATTCATGCACTCACTTAAAACATAATTCTTTAGCATAACTTCTAGCCCTAAAGAAGCCTGTAATATGCTCAGATATGACCATATCTTAATGCAAAAAGAATATGATAAATGCCATTAGAGATAAATAAAGCAGAATGCTTTGTTTTGAGGGAGGCAAATTCATTTCAGACCTGAGAATAATAGTAGGCTTCATTGCCAATACAGTATATGGGGTTTGACTTTAAGAATAAACAATAAAGGGAAGTTGATTGATCAATATTTATCTTTGGGGGGATTTGTGTGATAGCGGAGAGTTATCAGAATGGATGGGCTGTATGATTTGTCCTGTAGCAGAACACTCTTAAAGAGCAGAACACTCTTTGGAATGATAGCATTCCAAATCACAGCACAAGTGGCACACAGCATCAGTAGGAGTGGGACAGACACCCAAACCCTTGTTTTCCTCTTTCTCACCTTATCTTCATTAGTGACTATAGACATGAAGATAAATGCTACATATATATGTGAAATAGATGAGGTATATACATGATATATATATGTATCTAGCTTTTTTCTTTATTTCAGACTATAGATATGAAGATAAATACTATATTGTTTTACTAGGTGTAAGCCAAGGTGTATTTGTTTATGGTTTAGGTAAAAATCATTATAGAGAAATATGTTAAGATTTTTAAATTATCCAATCCATTTTTTCTACTTTTAAACATAAAATCTTCTTTTGGTCTGTTATTTCACTTATGCATATATCAATTCATTTGTATCTGAGTTATGCTTAGACACTGCATATCTCCCAAAACAAATCAAAACATTTAAAATACTATTTTTTATAAAATGAAATATCAATATATTAAAATTTTTAGTTCATTGTCTTCAACTGTAGAGAAGATTAAAATAAAAATCCATCTTCTTTTTGTTCTGAAAATGCAAGATTATAATAATGAACATGACTTCCATACAAGGCTAGTCTGAGGATAAAGGCTTTTTATTAATATGAATAATCATAATTACTAATAACAGAGGTACTTGAACACTAAGGGAAGGTGCTTAGAAATGTTCTGACATCAAGTAAAAGGCTCTTTTACATAAGTCATTTTACATGGTATCCTGCTTAGTTAATCTACTTCTGAGTGGTGATTTTCACAGTTTCAAAATCCAGACATTACTCATATTTTGTGGCGAGTTTGACACTGAGAAATTCTTAAAACTCCAAGTCAAATGTACTAACCTGAATAACTAAATATCTTTGAGGGTCTCGAGCCATCCTTGAGAATTCAGCAGCCAGTTCCTTAAATTTAGGTCTACTGTCAGCATCAATCATCCAACCTAGAAATTCACATGGAATGAGAGTCACCATAGTTATAATTAGGAAAAAAACTACATGTGAAATGTATGAAAAGATAGGTTAAAATATTGTTTTAATAATAATGATCTGAAAAGACAAAGGAAATTAATGACAGAAATGATCCAAGAGGCAAGGGTTCTGTCTCAGTTTGTTGACATTCATGACTAAGTGTAATACACTAGAATGACAGCATTGTTTTCTTATTGGCTTGATCTAATTTAAAATTAAATGTTCTTCTGAGAAAATATAACCTGGCCTAACTATATTAACTTACAGAATTTCAGAATATTTTTTTCTTAGGTATGGAGAGAATTCTCTTTTAAAACTTTGATGGTTATAAAAAAGATGATTAGAATTGAATTTATTATTTTGCATCAGGAGTGACATGGAATTAAAGCTTTGTTTACAATGTGGTACTCTGGCACAAGGAAGAAAAAGGATCGGAAGCAACTTTTTAGTGGTACTTTTTTCCTGCTGAGAGAAAATAATAATAAATGCAAAGTGATAGGTAATGTTTGTTCAGCAATTGCCATTAGCTTATTTTAGTACTAGCCTTTTCCAAATAAAAATATTTTCAGCAGTTTTCAAGGGTATATATTATTATTTAGCTGGGATTCTAGATGAAGTAGGTTTTTTCTACCTAGGCTCTTGTTAGCTAATGAGATGATAAGAATAAAAGCACCAAGCCTTCCTTGGTTTTCTTACCAAATGACTCTTTTCTTAAGTGTTAAAACTTTTAAAAGTAAGGAAAAACTCCCTGTTAGGGAAAATGTTTTCCTAGTCTTTCATTATTTCATCAGGGTATCTAAATGAAACATTTAAATCATCCCTTATGCTAGTTACAGGCTCAAATGATACAATGTATGCGTGTTTTTAAACATTCTTCCATAGATGACTACTAATCAATGCTTGATCCAATAAAGCTATAAAGCTCATTCATCTTTTCTCTAAGAGTTCAATTTTTATTCTTGTGTTGGGAAGTCTTCTGCTGTCATTTTATATATCGTTAATTACACTAGAATTTTTCCTCTCTTAACAAGGTTGAAATGCTTTATATTATACATGCATCCACTGAAAAATGTTTTTAAATGCTTCTGATATCAAGATGCTAATAAGAAGACAGGTGTTTCTGGAACTACTGGAACCAAAAAAAAAGGTTAACTTCACAGTGAGGAATCAGTTTCTTTCCAACTAAATATTGAGTAAATAGAACTATGCTTAGAGAAAAGGGCATGTTGACCTGAACTGGAAAGCACATTTTTTATTTCCTCCCTCACTGTCAGAATGTATTACACACGTCGTGAATATAAATCTGGGTAGACCTGGGTCCAAAGTCTCTTATCAATAAGATGCTTATTCACCTTCACCAGTTTGTTTCTTTGTTAATCCTGTGTAAATCGAAAGGGGAAAAACCCGGATTACACAAGAAAGAGCGCTGAATGTTAATCTCACTTAAATTAAGTCAGAAACTCCAGAGACTTTTCTAATTCTATTTAAATTAAGAGCCTAGGTTTCCAAAACATGTGTCTGGAGCATAAAAAAAGGAGAAAAAAAGGAAGAGTTAGATGTAAACAAATGATCAAATTGAAAAAAGTAAACATTCGTAATCTCTTTAGTTTAATATCGATTCATGTCTTCCTTACTTCCCACTGTGTCCTGCTAATTTACTGTTGACTAAAACCCTATTTCTATTTAATTCATTTTTTAGCTATCAGTTTCAAGCTTTCTTTCTTTATACATAGATCATTTATTTAGCCTGCTATTTCCCTCTAAAAATTAATAATATTATTATGACTAATTATATCTCTTTATGAAAGACAATTTGATTGCCATGGAAATGATAAGAATCAAGTGAAATGAATAAGAGTAAGCATAATATAATTTGACATCATAGCACAAGGGCATGATATTGCTTCATTAACAATAACAACAAAGGTGTTAACACGCTACTTACATAATTAGTTCTGAACTTCTATATTTTTCAATATACAGAAACATTGTGCAGACAGATTCATCTGTGCTACTTTACTAAGAATGATGATGTGATGATAAAAGTATTTCGCAATCTTACATTTGACCATGACCATGTAAACATCAATAGTGCAGATAGGAGGCTGAGGCAAACGTTCTCCTTTCTCCAGTAAGTCAGGGATTTCTCGAGTTGGAATTCCATCATAGGGTTTCCCTCCAAAGGTCATCAGTTCCCATATAGTGACTCCTACATTGGAAATCAAATTCTTACATAAGCATATTAAGAACATCATTTGAACCACTCAGTATACACCAGTGGCAAAGGAATGCTCCCTGAAGGGCAATCAAAAATAGTTTAAAGAAAGGCCCTTCTGATTTCTTTATTCACTTAGAGATGCTCAATGACAAAATCTTTGTGGGAAATTAAATTATATTATTATTGTTTTGGAATTTTTAATGGGTAGCAGATCCGATTCAGGGTGAATATCAAAATGAAAAGTCAATTCCCCATTTATACCTTATAAGTAATGCTAATGTTTGTGACACAAATTAAGTTTCACTACCTCACATTACAGGTTATAAAACAATTTATTTACTATATACATGTGTATACAGTACCATGTAAATAATTGCAGGTGAAATCCTATATTGACTAAATTCAAGATTAACGTTTTTGCTATTCAGAGCCATAAAGGCTAAGCTGTGCTTCCTGAATGATTATCTTGTGTTATGGTAAAAAATTGTAGCTCTCTTTTTAACCAACCCAAAGAACACAAGTGGAAGAAAAACATTTTCATTTATTTAGCACATATGAAAACCAGAGTGAGGAGTGATCCTTATGTAAGAAATAATACATATTGTAAAGCGGGGATCTCAAAATTGAAAGAAAATACACCAGTATACACCAGTGGCAAAGGAATGCTCCCTGAAGGGCAATAATCATTTTTTTCCCTTAGATAATGAAACACTTTCTTGAATGAATAGAACATTGGTGTTCTTAATAAAGCAAACACCTGAAATATTAACATGAAAGTTTGATAATAATTATTTTATTTTATTTTATTTTTAAGATTTTATTTATTTATTTTTAGAGAGAGTGGAAGGAACGGAGACAGAAAGGGAGAGAAACGTCAATGTGTGGTTACCTCTCATGTGCCCCCTACTGGGGACCTGGCCTGCAACTCAGGCATGTGCCCTGACTGGGAATCAAACCGGCAACCTTTTGCTTCTCAGTCCAGGGCCCAATCCACTGAGCCACACCAGCCAGGGCTGATAATAATTATTTTAATTTGAGCAATAATATACAAAATGTAGATCTCTTCTTTATTATGATCTAATAATTACATAATTAAGAAGATACAGTTTTCCTAAGGATAAAAAACTATAAGTTCAGAAACAGCTACCTGGACACAATAGTACTACCAAGTAAAGTTTCATTGATGTATATATTGTGGTAACTTTTAATGTAAAAATTATGAATTAGGGCTATGTTTTCTTTTCCACTGCCATCTTTGATAACTTATTGATTCAAACTGAAGTCTTTTTTAAGCTCATGACACTCATGTAAGTGAACAAAGGGGTTCTATGAAAAGTGATCTCATAGTGTGATCTATTCATAAATTCCTAACTGAGCACCGGAGTGTATAACTTCCCAGTACAAGTCTATCTTTGTCTTAAGCAAACCCTCTCCATTGATTTTATTCATCTAAATTAGCATACCTTTGAAATAAGCCATAACCACCTTCAAGCAAGTACATAATCTTATTTTTAGAGGTCATTCAAAATTTGTCTGGAGTAGATTGCCACATTAATTCAAGCAAACATAAGTGGAAAAAAATGACATAATGATAATATATTTGCCATAATAAATAACATATAAATGTATTTATATCATCTATATAAATTTATATCATGTATAAAGGTATATCACATATATTAATTTATCATACTAGGATGATGAATTAATTTTTACTTAATCTTTATGGAATCCTTAACAAATAAACTTGTAAAATTCCCTTGTAGGTGTCTAAACTTCAAACATACGATTTCTACTTTTAAGCCGAGTAGAATATATGAGGGCCTCATGGAAATTTTAACACCTCCTATGGCATACGTGTGGTGGGGAGACAACCATCTTATAGAAATATCTAATATTTTAAAGGTAATTCATGCTTTTCTACAAAAGAGGTGTAAGTTCTTTAGTGACTGAAAGGTTTAATTCTTTTTTTCTGAAAATTAAAAGATAAAAACTAAGCTTAAAATTGAGTAAATCTTACCATGTTTTAAGTTCTACCACTACCTTTTTATTTAAAAGGCAATGTGCTTTTAAGAAATGTTAGTTTTTATGGTGTATTTATACTCAGAAAAGGTGTTGATTCTTACTAATTAACCTGGATTAACCTGGATGAGCTTAAACTGTAAAAAATCCAACATACACTAAGGAGCTCAGCTCAACAATTCGGTTTAACACAATTAAATAAATTTTCTAAATTTAAAAGCCACTCTTTTCCATTTCATAGTATTTGCTCTGTAACGTATCCATTTACATTAAGAGTATTTGGGAAATTAAAATCAAAGCTGCAATTAGCAATCTCCTCTCTCATCTCTCCCCTCACCTTTGTTACTTCACTGAACTGCTCTCAGTAATCATTCTCTGTTATCACAATAGTCTCTATTGTCTTACTATAGAACAGGAATACCCATAACAAAAAACATCTTTTTTTAAACATTTACTGTTTTCAGAGTTATGTTTTCAAAGAGTTGTTAAAAGTTAAGGCCTTGAGATTCCATGAAATTGTACCAAACTGAAATTGGCTGGGTTTCTTCTCTCCTGTCAAAATGATCAAACCATTTGCTACCAACTAAGGGTTATGGTAGACAAACTCAACACCAAGGTGTTTATATGTCACACTCTAGAGAACCAGGAAATAACAAAAAAGGCAGGTAACAATACTGTTAGAGTTTTGTTTTTCCTAATGGAAGATGAAAGAGTTAATTCCTTTAGAAAGCAAGTCTTATAAATCGGTATTTGAAATACAGTGAAATAATTTGGCTTAAGATAATTTACATGAACGTAATATGTTTATTTTTGCCTTATATGCATTAATTCACAGGGAAGATTTACTTACCATAGCTCCAAACATCACTCTGATGGGTGAATTTCCTATAATGTATGCACTCCAGAGCCATCCATTTAATTGGCATCTACAGAGGAAAAAACATAAAAGTTTTATAATTATATAAAGTATTTTCTTCCTAAATGTGAGCCTTGCTTCAATTATATTTTTCATTGTGTGGATAGAAAATATAAATATGTTGTTTTTCAATACAGGGAACAAATAAACTGAAATTTATAAAATTCTTAAAATGAATTAACCTAAAGATATATATATATATTTAAAGATTTTATTTATTTATTTTTAGAGAAAGGGGAAGGGAGGGAGGAAGAGAGAGAAATGTCAATGTATAATTGCTTCTTGCACTGGGGACCCAGCCCACAACCCAGGCATGTGCCCTGACTGGGATCAAACCAATAACCCTTTGGTTTGCAGGCTGGCACTCAATCAACTGAGCTACACCAGCCATGTCAAGAAATATATTTATTTTTGAAAATCATCATAAACAGTGAAACATATGATAAAAAGTATCACTTCTTACAGTTCTCAATTTATGTAGTAATTAAATTACTAGTTAATATTGTTTTATAGTTCTAAATATCAACACAAGTACTTCTGAAAATGAGGTCATATTGTATTTTTCCTCCCAAATGAGATTCCTTGAATTCTCAGTTATCCCTTTTCACCCGCAGGCAAATGTCAGGTCACCAGAAAAATGACTTTTCACACTCACCCCTTTCCTTCTTCTCTTATATAATTTGGTCACTAAAACACCTAAAATAATGAGTTTCGAAGTTAGCCTTGCTTTGTTCCTCAGCCCCAAATGTTTTCTCTCACCTCGGTTAGTCAGTATTGAATATATGTACCATTTTCAATATAGGAATTATACAAAAGAATGTGTGAGAATCAGTACAAATCCATCATCACTACGGGAAAACAACTCAACTTACCTAGACTGCTGATGATGGGTCAGCAGAATGAGTTTTCAACTACGAAGAGCAGCATTGCATAGCTGGAAATATAATTAGATTCTACGGAATAAAGATAAACACTTCTACTTTGCGGTTGAAAGCTTAAAACTAAATAGGCCTTTGAAATCATGAGGTTGGCTGCTCACCAAGGTGATACCAAGGTAACTCTACAGCAGAATCATGGCATTCAGTGAAAGGGAACAGAAGACACATTGAAAATAATTTCCCTACAGGCAAGGAGTTAGCTGACTTTATGGACTACGGACATTGTGTTAAAGAAGTAAATTTAAATCACAGGTGGCTTGATAAAGACTTAATGGTTACTAGGCATTTAAAGCTATAATGAATCTTGCTTTAGACAAATCCTACAGCTGTACGTTCTCTAGACAAGTGAAGTCATGTGATTTATGGACTTCTCCTCCCATGCAATCTTGTAGTGAGTTTCAAAGCTATGGACTCAAACTGCTGCAATTGGGCAGTAAACAGGCAAAATAGGCTAATAAAATCAAGGAAAAGCCAGATAATATTCCAAAACTAAAGCTGTTCTTTTAAAAATAAATTTTGTGTTCTTATATCATGTGATATTTGAATATATATACAGTTATCTAAGAATTTAATATAAAATCAATGATAAGCATTTGGAAGGTTATCATTAGAAAATATTTATAATACATATTTGGATGGCCCATGATGAATAAAGCATATAATAAACTTTATTTATATAACTTACAAATAATGTTTTTTTTTTCTGTTGACATTAGCTGTGGGTCACCAGAGGTTAAGGCTGCATGTGTTTAATTCACTTGGCCTCTTCTGATCTAAGTGTCCCCAGGTCAAGCTGGGGAGACCTCCACATGAAGACTGTGCTGGTTGGTTGGCCAAGAATGGCAAGCTAGATGTGAGTTAATGGGAAAAACACGAGCTAAGGTCTGAATGTACGGTGGTTTAGAGGGGCAGACACGTGGTTGTCAGTCAGGGCCTGAGACTGGAGAGTCAGAAAAGTTAGGAGAAGCAGTGGCTGTTCATAACCCTGGGACATGGCAAGTTATGTTCCAGCAGAAAGAGTAATAAATAAATTGGTAAAATTATCAAAAACAGTGAAACATATAATAAAAAAGTATCACTTTGTATAGTTCTCAATTTATGTAGTAATTAAATGACTAGTTAATATTGTTTTGTAAATCTAAATTATCAACACGTGTACTTCTAAAAATGAGGTCGACTTATACACTATGATGAAAGCTAAAAGGAAAAGAGTCAGACAAGAGGAATCTTATAGGAGGGTTAAAGGAATCTGTTACAAAAGAATTAGGAGTTAAATACAATGGCTAATCCATCTATGGTTCTATGTAGAGACCAAGCTTCTCTCTAATCTATGAGAGAGAAATTGTAACCCTCAGTATGAGTCAGTCCTATGTTTTTAGGATCAATGGGACAATTTATGTAGGCCTGAATTAAAGTTTAATTTCTCGAGTCCTTAAGGATCCACCCACTTTCCAACACTCCGACACTGGACCTGACGTAAGGACCACAGGCATTGTTTCCTTTTAGCTTCTTTGCATTGTCTTTAGCTTCTTTGGCAATGTATTCTCGCTGTATATTTTTTACAGGAAGGAGAGAATGCAAAGGGTGGAACTGTGATTTTACAATCTCTTAAAACCTCAGGGTTATTGGCTTCTTCCTGTAAAATATGAAGAGATAAAAGGATACCCTACTAGGTTTACAAGCAATACTGCTCTCAAAAACATACTCACCTTTCCTCCATCAGCATTATACTCTTTTTCATCTCCTTCCAAGAGTCTAGCTAGTCCAAAATCCGTGATTTTCACATGGTTTGGAGATTTCACTAAGACATTACGTGCTGCCAAATCACGATGAACAAGCCGTCTTTCTTCCAGATACATCATTCCCTGAAAAACACCAGGTTCCCCAATGATAGTCAGTTAATGCCTACTCTTTTCCATCGACTGAAAGGGAGCTTCTTAGCATTCAGTTGAAAATGCTTAATTTCTGTAGGTGAAGCAGAATCCTGGAATAGTTTCAGAACTAGAGAATACCTGGGATAAAAAAGCAAAAAAAAAAGCTTTTGGCCTTGTCTCCCTGAATTCCTATGAAGAATAATAAATCACCTGCACATGAGCTAAATGTTAGATCGTTTTTTTCCCAGAGACTTGATATTTTTTTTGCTAATACTTTCATTATTGAGGTGTGCAGGTGTCTTAGAAGATAAGCTAACATATATTTGGACTCATCCACATATTCCTAATTGTTTTCTTCTCAATAACTCCTGTGTCATGTCAATTTCCCTTTACAACCCACTCCAAACAAATATACTTATCCTTAATTTTAATGGGTATTTCATATAAAGATGTAATGGGGCCAAAATCACCATCATAGATTCTATCAAGGCTGAAGAATTATATTATTTTTATTAGTTATGCAAAAGTGAAGTATACCTTAGAGTTATTAAAAGCCTATAACTTAAAAAATGCTTCAATGACATTAGTAGACATTGTAAGAACATACAAGTAAAACTACATAGTTTTTAATGATCCTCAAACTAGCTTTTAATATGTTGTCTTCATAAAACATATAGGGTAATTAAAAATAAATGTATTGCTGATTGTCAACAAGAGATATAGGTGGCTCTCTGTGTAATATATACATACATGCATGTATACATGTGTATGAGTATATATGCACATGCATACATGTATGTATATACTCTATGTGTGTTATCTGTGTGTATTACAGATAACACATTAGTATCTACACAGATTTTCAAAATGTCACAGAAGCCATAATTATGAATTGTTACCTCAGCAGTAAGGAAACTAAGAGTCATTAAACACTAGCCTTAACTAAAAGGCTGATATCAGACAAAGGACCTGAATGCAGAGGCCTGGAGTGAATATATTTTGTTTAAATAAACATATGTTTGTTAAAGAGTTGGGGGGAGATTCTTTATTTGAGTATTCCAGCGGTAAAAAAAAAAGTTGTCCTTCAACAGCAAATCGCAATTATTATAAATGGTTAAAGTATACTCTCATGCCAATTGAAAATCAATGCTGTTGGCAGTTAACATTTCAACTGCAGGACTTTGAAGGATTAATGGTTTCTGATATCAAAACAAAAGCTGTGGAAAACAGACACATAAATCACACAGGTCAAAAAATTATGAACCGTATACCCAGTGTAGTGTAAAGAGAAGATTGCTTCAAACAGCATCAGGAGCCAAACTCTATATAAATGTCCATTAAGCACAACGAGCGGAGATAGTGCCTGATAGAGTCCAATCAGTCAGCAGCTGGATGACACCACATGTATTAGTGTTTTCTGAAGTCAACCCACGACTGGGATTTATGGGGGCTTTGCCCTCTTTCCTGAATGGTGCTTTCTATTTGATTATATTAAATTGGAAATGGTTAGAATAAAGTGAATCTGAAAACGTATAGCCCTTAGGTAACTTGAAGGATCAAAAAAAAAAAAACCCCAAACATATTGCCTAAGTGATAAAGCATCATCATTAATTTTGTCATTCCGAGAAATGTCACAATAACATTCATTATTCTCTTTCTTACCACCTCCATATCAGAATACGGAAAGCATGTTGACAAGTTAATATTCAGATCCACACACAATCACAGAACACAAATACTATGTGCATAGCATGGTGCTAGACACCAGAGAGAGAGAAAAAATGTCTAAATCTATGCATTAAAGGGGGCAGAGTTAAATTAATAAAGTTTACAGATTGGGAATACAAACTGAAGTCAATCAGCCTGATACATATAAAGCACTTAAGCAGAGCTGTATCTTGAGGATCGTTTGTAGTACAGCTTAGCAATCCTGAGTGAGAGGGAGGCTTCAGAGAGATACTGAGTCCTAAGTAAGGTTCGCATAATACCCCCCAATTGGACAAGATGAGGGAAAAACTTCAGATAGAGAGAACAAGTACAGGGTCATCAAAACATGACATACTAGAACAAAATCATGCAATTCTGTATTTCTGAAGAATAATGTATAAGGG
Source organism: Phyllostomus hastatus (assembly GCF_019186645.2). Lineage (NCBI taxonomy): Eukaryota > Metazoa > Chordata > Mammalia > Chiroptera > Phyllostomidae > Phyllostomus > Phyllostomus hastatus. Next base: position 14,116,830 of record NW_025333583.1, on the reverse strand, counting down.
AAAGGGAGCAGTGAGTGGTCAAACGGAAAAATTAAGAAGAGGATAGGTCTAAGAATGATCCCTTCCATGTCATGGTAGAAAACTGGGCCTTGCCTTTTCTGCATCATTCAATGTGGTGATGCGGAGATTGTTTTAAAAGAAAGTGAGAAAATTATTTTTGGTGTCTTGGTGCTGCATAGGGGATGTATTGGACACAAATGTAGCTGAAGTCAGGAGCCACTGCCACAGTCCAGAAAAAAAAAAAGAGATGAGAATGTAAAATAAAAGTTGCCTATTAGCAGTCAATGAGCTACATCCATCTTGCATATACATATATGCAAATATATGTATATATTCCCACACCAAACAAGTTCCAAACATCCTCTTTAGCTGTTCCATGTACGCCATTGAGAGCATCTGGTCTTCAGTGTCAGGATCCCATCATCCTACTAGCATCCTTTATGATACCCATCCCACCCCTCCATCCATGGGTGTCTAAATTTGATGAGGTCCATACTGATTAAATCCCATTTTACATATGAGAAATATGAAGCTAAGTGAGGGCCATGTACGTGTTCCAAATCATCTATCTAATGAGCAGCAGAATGTGGGTTTGGCCCCTTGCCGTGGAAACATCAGTTTGCACACTTATGCCTCCCTCCTCTCTTGATGGGTCACAGGGTCACGTGGGCCTATAGCAATGTGAACAGTGGAGTCAGATACTTTTAGAATATTGTACTACTTTTGCAGAAAAAAATATTATTAGATGTTTCTGTGAGTTTTAGGGCATAGTTCAGGAGATTGAGTTGTTTGTATCTGTACTTAAAATACAGCTAAGTTATACAACCTTTTATAATGTAGCAGGAATTTGAACTGTGTACACTGGAAACTCAGTTCTTGGTTTGGCCCCAGAGTGTGCAGGATAGTGTAGTGGGTTTGAGTGCTGACTCGGGAGTCAATTGCTTGAATCAAATGTCAGCTCTGCCATGTTCCAGCTGTGTGGCTGTGGCAAGTTAATTAAAATCTCCATCACTCACCTTCCTTCTCTCTGAAACAACCTACTAGTACCTATCTCACAGGTTGTTGTGAAGATTAAATAGATTAATATAGTAAAGCACTTCAATAGTAACTGGCATGTAGTAACTATGGAACAAGCATGTTGTTATTATTGTTCTGTACATAGATGTAAATAATCCTAATGAATACATGAATCACTTACCCTTATTAACTTGAATTGTTTGTTTCATTTTTCCCAACTTTATTATTTTTTTCTGTACTATTTTTAAAAATTTTCTTTTAAAAAATTGTACATTGTTCAAGTACAATTTTCTGTCCTTGACTCCCATCCCAGTGCACCCTCCCATCCCTCCCCACCTCCCTCCCATTTCCACCCCCACTAGTTTTTGTCCATGTGTCCTTTATATTTGTTCCTGTAAACCCTTCCCATTCTCCCCTGAAATTCCCCTGGAATTCCCCTGAAATTCCCTCCACTCTCTTTCAGCAAAAATGTAAACCTCAACGTATCACAGTAGGTATTCAATAAATGTTTGCAAATGGTGATACATATACTGATAACATACTCATTATTATTAACACATAGATTGAAATTTTAGAATCCTAACTATTCAAAGTGTTACTTTAATAATGATTCACCTGAGGACACAGTCCTCATCTAAGGGGAAGAAAAATTTAAGGACTCTATTAAAAGAGGTAATGCCCTCTATAAATACATCACAAATTCAGGCATTTACTGAAAATAAAGTTCATGAACAAGATAGGTCAAAAAGTTTTCAATAGTAGAGAATGTTTCTCAAAGGTAAGTAAAATAGTAGATCTGTTGTACCAAAGTATCTGCCTTTTATTATTCAGCACCAAGGGTAGTTTTGGGTAGATGTGTTTTAGGGACACATTGTCTATTTCTTCATCTAGGCACTACAAGTCTGTTTTATACAAATCTACCACTACCCACACCATTCAGAATTTTACTATTTTTCACACTTGTTCTGTTTGCTATAATCAGTTTTCAAAGAAAGCATACTTGTTTTGTTTTGCTCACATCTCCTAAAATGTGCATCAGTAAACACAAACCAGCTAGGGAAAGTCAAATTTCACTCTTGACTTTCAGAAATGCACTTTAACACAAAATCCAAGAATGGTTTTATTATAATTGAATTTAAAGTTTTAATCTCTGGTAAGAATTGACTCATATTAACTGCTCTATTAAAAAAATCAGTGACTCAATTTTAAAATATCGATATTATAGAACACCTAGCAATGACTTTCTTTTCCATTTTATGATATTTGAGTCAGAGCTGTCTAGCAAAACTGCATTATTATTGTTTTAATTCAATGTGAAAATGTATTTCTGCCCAGCTGCAGGAAGCTAACGGAAGTCAAAAGAGACCAGACTATTTCTGATAATAAATATTTGCTTCCTATATATAGGCCATGTGACAGTTTCATCAAACGTGTGGAGCTAAAAATTTCAAGCTGCAGTCAACTCTCACAGGCATTAATCTCTGGAGTTAGCAAGAGTACATTTCCTTTCTGTTTTCATTCTAATAACCTGAAGCTTTCTTAATAACAGGAAGCTTCAGAAAAGCCTGCTTCAAATGGAAATCATTGCTCTTTTCTACTTTCCCTTCTAAAAGCATTTCTATCCCTAAGAAAAATACCCAACCACAATGCTCTCTGCTAGGGTTCTCTTATTACCGCTAACGATGTGAGCATGTTCAAGGAAAGAAAGGGATATCTCTAAATGAGTTAGCTGGCTTTATCCAAATAGTGAATGAATGGTAACTGAGGGGGGCCCATAATTGAATCAACCAAGAAGTCTTTCAATCAGCATAAACTGATTCGAGAAGGGGAGAAAACCAGAACTGAGAGCTGCAAGAAAGAAGTCCCAGACACGTCGCTCAGTAGGTTTATGACCACAGGTACTCATTTTACCTCTCCTATAAAAGTGACAGATTGGCTTAAATGATCTCTGAGGTGTCCTCTAGCTTTAAATTTTTATTCCATGATGGAAGGAACTGTAAAATATATCTATCTAAAATATTAAATTGTGGTCCAATAATAGACACAGAGAACAGTAAAGAATGAGGTAGACTTAGATGCTTCCCTTTAAATGTTTAGTGAGAGTCATGAATATGTTTTAGTAGAAGTCAGTTCAGTGCACCCAGCGTTTAAAGTGACAGACTGGAAATAAACCTTGGCTACTCACTAGCTGTCTGACCTTGGTCAACTTATTTATTTCACTTTCCTCATCCATTAAGTGGGGATAAGAGTATCTACCCTGAGGATTGCCTTAAGCAGTCGATGCCATAATGTTTGTAAAACACCTAGAGCACTCAATATTCTAAATATTGCTAAACAAACCAATAACTCCCATTTCATTCCTCTTACTAAAAATACTATTTGACCACTGTAAGAAAGAAGAATAGGCAGCCAACTAAAACACCTGCTGGTTATTCAGCAATGTTAGGTGAGGGAACTTTTGTTTCTCATTCTCATTTCCTCTGAATGTTCTTCCTATTATTCTCCTCAGAGGAAGAAAGCAGATTCCCAGGACTGTCCTAGGCTGCCTTGGTGTTAAAATGGATAGTTCTCATATCTTCCCATTGCACCTATGATCTCGAAGAGACTTGGTCAGGTTGCAGTTCTTTAGGGGATTTTGAAATATTGAAGATGGCCAAATTTCTGGCATTTGAATGATTTGCAATGGAAATATTATTTGTTGCTATCTGAAGCATGTTTTGCAGAGAGCCACAGTGATATGTTTGTGTTCATGTGTGTGTGCACAACATACACATGGTAGATGCTGTGGTGTGCCACCCAGGAACCTCTTCAGTACTAAAGCACAGACACTCGCAGCTCCCGGCAGTCATTAGTGATGCAGGGTTACAAAAGTCATACCCCCTTGGACAGTTACGACAAACTATTCTAGTTCCAGGGTACTCCATAGGATGGAGTGAGACCTCAATTGCAATTTCATGATAGCCAAAATTTTCCATCTACCTAAAACTGCTTTTCACTGCCTTATAGATGTTTCACTGCCTTATAGATGTTGCCCCTAAGAACACTTGCCAAATGACATTCTGCGTGCAAATCAGTCTCAGAGGCTGTTTGGGAGCCAACATAAGGCAATGTGTGTGACTTTCTCCTTTGTTTTCTTTTAGAATCTCAGGTACACAGAATTCTGAGTTAACCATACTCTATAATTCATGTGTGTTATTTTCATTGTTCACTTCCATGTCCAAACCCCATTCGTCTACCCATTTAAATATCCATGACAGTGTTTTTAATGCATATCCTTCTAATCCATCATCCATATTTTATCTATATTTTTAAGTGTTTTTGTTCTTTCTAATACATAAATAGTATTATGTTTTAAAGAATTATGTTTCACTTTCTTTAGATTCATACATGTTGTTATATGTAATCTAACATATTACAGAGGTTATTGTTTTTCATTGTTACGTTAAATTATACACACAACCTCAGACATATACACATACATAATACAGGCATGCACTTTTAATTTATTGTCTACTTACTTGTTGATGGATACCAAGGTTACCTCTGCACAAACTGAATTGAGCACTAATGCTATCTGTACAATGCTGTAAATTTTCTTAAAATATACACAATGTATTATTCAATACTAATTTTAGCACAGGAGAACCTGGACACATAATAAATAGCAAAGTCACTAAGGGAGTACAACATTGAGATGTGTCTTATTATTTAAGAACATTGAAATCATGTGGGAAAGACAAAATATAATGTGTATGTTATGATGTATGTCTATTCATATAAAGTTAACATTTATTTAAGCACTTTGTGCCAGGCACTGTTTTAAGTGCTTTGTGTATGGGAAATCAGAAGAAACTGAGGAGATCCGTACTACTATCATTCCCATTTTGAGATGAGGAAACTGAGGACCAGAGAAGTGAAATACTTGCCCAAGGGTCATCACTAGTATAGGACGAAGCTTAGAAGAAACATGATTTGACTGAAGGTGGCCTGACTCCAGAGGCAATGATTTTACCATTATAGTCAATAGACTGCAATCATATATGCCACTAGCTAACAAAAGGCAGCTTATATAACTAAATGATTCTTATACAGAAGAGGGGTGCTCCGAGAATTCAATGACATGAAAACTCTTGCACATAGTAAACATTTAAGGCTCATAAACAGACCTCTTCAGCTTTGCTGATTCCCCTATGAGGGGACCTCTGGAGGCACTCAACAAACCAACTGTTCATGAATTGATGTATGTATTTTTGACAATTTGTAGATTGCTTGTCATTTAATTACATGTTTGTAATTGGAGTAAATGAATGATAAAACCAAAATTTGGTAAGGCTGCCCAAGCAGGAGCATTTTTTTTTCCTTTGCAGCGTAGCTGAAGCAAATGTGAAAGTCTCCGGTATGGACGGTGGGGTGGAGGAAAGCAGACCCTGCCGCTTGGCACGTCGGCCAAACCCAAGGAGGGGCCATTAGAACATGAGGAGGAGCGGACGAAAACACTGCTTATGGGTTTCTGAAGTTGGCAGTGATAACAGAACTCTTTCTTCTTGTTTCCTCCATTTTCTTTAGATATTTCTCCAAAAATTTCATTTACCATACTACACAAACTTTTGGAAATTTTCATTGGAAGAATTTGCAGGTCAGCCTCCTTGGGGCTCAGACTTCTTTTAAAGAATGAGAAGATAACAGTGAAAGAAACCAGTACACAAAGAAAGATTAAAAGGCATATGTGAGAAGCTACTGCTTTTCTACTAAACAAATTGCAGGTAAAAAGCTCATTGGCCTGGATCAAGAGAATAAAAACACACTGCAGTTTTTCCTCACACTGACCTCTTGCCAATATAATTACAGAGGGAGGAGTGAATTGTATAGAGCCCACACTCTCTCAGAGAAGTATACTTAAAATGGATTACTTCTGCTCCGTAGGCAGCTGATCAATAAATACGTGGGCTGCAATGAGAACAAAGATATCTGTGGGCTGTAGTAGTTACCCTCTGTGTCTCTTAAGAAATTAATTAAAAATCAATGAAGTGTGCAACCTATTAATACAGCAACCTCTAGATTAACAGATAGAAACTGAGCTTTTTCTGAGCATGCATATTGTGCAAATGAATTCAAACTCTATAGGGAGGCAGTTGAATATCTGACACCTTAGTTATAATTGAGCAGAAACAGATCATTCCTAATATTCTGTGCTTTCACAGAGTTGCAAGTGGCTGTTTAAAACCATAAGGTTCTATGAGTGGGAATATGTTTACTCAATTTTCCTTTGTTAGATAATTATGTCAATTTTTAAGAAGTATTCTGACTACAAGGCAAAACTTCGGCTATCATACAGAACTAAAGAATTTCCATAACTGTTTTCTTTAGTGTGGTTTGCTTACTTATGAGTTCAGGCAGTTGAGTTTAATTATAACCACAGAATATTTTTAAATAAGTATCTTCCTAAAAAGGGGAAAACAAGGTGAAATTCCTAGAACACTAAGAGCTCTTGTGTGACTTGAACCAATGCAGTGTCCACATGGCACATACATCATTCACTTCAGTTCTGCCTCGGTCTTACTTGGATGCCACTGGACCTGGTCTGACTGCAAGTGCTTACCCAGCACATGTAAAACTCACAGGGTGATGCCCACACATTTCCCACAGGAGGTCAACCAGCTGCTTCCCAACTGCCTGCTCTGTCCCATACTCCTCTTCAAAATCCTCAAAAGGATTTGAACCACAGCTTTCAGTTTTCATCTCAATCCCTTACAGTTGATTGGGGAGCCCAGTGTGATGCATTTCCTTTGTTTAAACCTTTGCACTGTCCCTCTAACAGAATTCTAGGGCTTTGTTTATAGTCCTTGCATAGGGAATAAGAGAAAAAGATTCTTGCTTTGGACTTTGGCTCATTTTCTAGCTCAACATCATCACAGGAGGAACAGCTACCATTGCATACTTACAAAAGGGGGATGCCCCATCTCTGAGTTTACTGGTAAGGAGTTATCTTTGGCTTTTCTGCTGTCTTCATAGGCTTCAGGATACGGTTTGTGTCATAGGAACACCACACATTTCACTGTTTCTAGACCTGACCTGCTTACAGAGCACCTATAGCTACTTGCTTTTTAGAAACCTTTTCTAGATATTTCTGGGGTTCCCCAGGGAGCCTCACAGATGTTTGTAAATACTTTCTTGGTTCTTTATCTCAGGACACTTCATTGATATCTGTGGCCATTAAACCCTCAGCTTGAGACTCTGTGCAAATGCCAGTCTCTTTGCCCCCATGCATTTTCTGCCATTTCGTAATCTTCTACTACCTCCAATACACGTGTGCACACATGCATGATGCACACACATGCATGTATGCATATGCATGCAAAGGCACTGAACCACTTCTTCTGTCCTGTAGCCAAAGAAAGTCCTTAAGCAACTTGAGTCTGCTGTCACTCTGGTCTGTTTTTTTAGAGCACTTCAGCTGGAACTCTGTGACCCAAGCCAAACTGAAAATTCTCTTGAATCTCTTATCTTTGCACTTAATGTTCCTTTTACTTAAAGCTACCCTTGCTAAATACTGCTACACTCCTGCAGACAGACTTGCTTAAATTTAACAGTCTTAGATCACAAATTATATGTCATTTACTTCACAAAGCCTTCCCTCACTCCTAAGTAGATTGTCACTGTATCAAATGATTTAACAAGGTCCAATTTTCCCTATTCATCTAAATTTATTTATTTATTTAAAACTAAACCCTGAGATTATTAAACAACTTTCTGTGTATGGGTATCTCAAATTTACTTTATCAATCAGAAAGTACATAAGCTTGTATTTATAAATTAGGCTGTATCTTCTATGCTTAAGCTTTAGAAATACCATATAACATATTGCACAATGCTATCAGTTTCAGGTAAAGAGCAGAGAACAACTCAAATACATCTATTCCTAACTGAGCACTCATCTACTAACCTGATTAGTTTCAAAACTAGTTTTATGATGATTAAACAGCAAGGTGAGGAACAAAAGAAGAAAGTTAGGTTTAAGCTTATGCCGATACTAACATTTAACGCTTTAATTTAACCATCTTTCATTCTGTTGTTCCAAACTGTTACGGATTGTTAGGTGCTGGAGCTGCGGATGGCGTGCTCCTTCCGAGATGACATAACTCTGCTTGACCCTCCTCATATTTACCAATTTCATCACATTTAGGGCTAACACTAAACAATAGTCAACTGATTGATTCCCTTCTCCCTCCAATCCACCTACTCATTCATACTTTTATGTTGCCTTTGGATCACCAGGTTAGCAGAGAAGGCACTCCCAGCAATAACCAATATACTCATAAACATGCAGTCTCATAACAATTAAAAGCAAAGAAAGTAGCAGAAGGAAAATGGTTTAATATTGTTGGAGGCAATTTTGTAATGTTAGTGATGATTTTTATCATCTCGCCCCTTTGCTCTTTCTTAGTACTAAATACCTACTGATTTTCGAGCTTACTTGCATATTACAAGCAGATTGCTTAATGAATATTTTTACCTCCAAAAAATGTTGGGTTGTGTGCTAAATATTATCTATTTTCCTACCAAGGTAGGAAAAAACCAGGTGTTCTTCCTGCGCACTGCCAAAATGGAACTTGAAAGCTGCCCTCTTCATGCGCACTCCTGTCCAAGTGCCAGAATGTGCAATGAGTACCTCGCAGAGAAGAAAGGTGAAAACGTACACCACAGAAACCTTGTGTTAAAGGGTCATTTCCAGCCCAGCTTTGTTCACCTCTGATAGCGGGGAGAGAGTGGCATGCAAGGATGAGTGTCGGCTCCCGAATAAGGCTTCAGCATTAGCCAACCGCTCGCTGCACGCAGCTCTCCGTGTGCGCTTCTTTGTGTCAGTTTCTCGGTTGGCCAGAATTTTTGTCTATCAAATGGGGTAGTAAGAGCACTTTCTACCTTTCTCATAAGGTTGTTACGAAAATTAAATGATCTAGTAAATCTAGAGGAGTGTAAAACTAGAGGAGTGTCTATTCAATGGTAAAATCTCCACATTGCTAGTCATTATTATTACCCTTTTGTCCAGCACCTTGCCTCATAGACAATTCTTATTTTTCAAAATTTCAGTTTCAAACTAACTTACACATATCTGAGATACGCTGAAGCATACTTTTGTACCCAGAATCCCAAAGATCACCTATCAGCTCACAACCATATATCCTGGTATTTCTGTCTTTTAAGCAATAGGTTAGTTTCAGCACAGCTTTGCTTTGTGGTTGTATATTTTCATTTCCATACATCACCTAAAATGACACTTAACCTTGATAGGTTTTCACAAGCTACTTTCAAGTGAAAATTGGGTAAAAAAAATGAATATTATAAGAAAAATGTTCTCATGAAATCAAATAAATTAAGACAAATAGAGAAATCATTATAGATGATGAAATTACTGTATCTTTAACCTCTACTATACACATACTGAATTAAGCTGACTAGATAAATATGAATTTTTAAAAGAAAAATTGAAATACATGAAGAAGAAGCTGTAAATTTATCATTGCACATGAGGAGTAAGGATAAAGCCAAATTAGATATTTTATAATACTCTTACAGTTTCTATAATTGAACCCCACTTATAACATGTAGCTCTGTTGTTCACATTTAAGATTTTTACTTTGCCTCTTTTAGGGATTCATTGTGTATGAAATTAAGAGACACCAAGTGTTTACATGTATGCATATTCCATTAGGTGATTAGCTACTTAAAAGAACAGGAAGAGAAAAACAAATATTCACTTTCTCTTCATCCTTTTCTACCTTATCGTGTGTACAATATACATTGTGTATGATGTTCACTCTACAGAGAAGAAGATAAAGTCTCGTCTTTCTCGTCATCCATTGAATAGCTATTATATGCTGCTGGCTAATTGTTTCACATATAGAGAAAACATAATGCCTCTTTCAAGCTATTTATACTCTGGTGTGAGAGATACACGTGGATGCAATGGAAAAAGTAAAGGGAGTGTTCAGAAATTACAGTAAAGGGGAATGTGACACTTACTGTGTTGATTGTAGAAGATCTTGCAAAACAGGGAGAATTTAAGCTTCATGTTGAATGAAAAATAGATATTTAAATGTTTGGTTATAATACAGTAAGTGTATTCTAGACAGGATAAAAAAGCGTGCAAAAAAAGTAGAATATTTAAAGATAATGGTATGTTTGGAAAAAATACACAAAGCTCTACCAGGATGAAACACATTGCCAAGGGCTAGGAGTGCCACAAATAAGGGTCTAACTTAATTCAACTGCCTACTGTGATGTGCAAAGGAGTCACTGGAAGTTTCGATGACATGATCAAATTGACATGACCAGATGTGGAAGTTGTGTGAAGAGTAGGCAAGAATAAAAAAGATTAGAAAGAACCAAGAAGATTGATTACAATACCACAATACTGGCTCAGCAGCAATAGTTTAGGTTCTGAGTAAGGCAGTAACTTGGAGAATTAATTTTAGGTCGACAGCGGCAAGTAAAGAGGGGAGCTTATTAGTGATAATAAAGTCATAAGAGAGGGTGAGGTAACGCAGATTGTTTTCTGGGTCAAATTCAGGAAATCATTATTATTAAATAAGTGAGTAACAGAAAAGGAAACCAGCAAAAACAATAAAAAGTAATGGTCAGATTTATCAAAGAACAAGGACAGAGTGGTATTATGAAGGTGGTGAAGAAACAAGAGAATTTCAAGGTGAAATTAGTGAAAATGTCAAATGCAATAGAAAGGTCAAAAAGAGTAGCTGAACAGAGACTTTAGGTTTTGGGAATAAGAATATTATTGCATTTGTCATCTCAGATCACTACAAAATTACCATTCAGCCCTGGCCTCTCAAAATTTATTCTTCACACATGCAAAATATATTTATCTCATCTCAACAGCCCCAAATGTCTTAATTTGTTTCAGCATTAACTCTAAAGTAATACTTGGGGTATGATTCATTCTGCAGCAAAATGCCTCTCCAGATGTTAATCTGTGAAACCAGACAAGTTCTCTGCTACCAAAATACCATGGCGGAGAGACATAGGATAGATATTCCTATTATAAAAGGGAGAAATAGTAAAGAAGGAAAGGGTGACAGATTTCAAGCCAGATGAATTCCATCAGATCTTAAGGTCAAGAATAATCTTTGGTTAGATGCTCTGCTTTCAGAACCCAGTGGGGAGGAGCTACTACCTTCCCAGCAGAGCGGGGCAGGGGCCTTGTCCCATACTCTAAGGCTTTGGGCGGAGGCTGTCTGCACTATCAAAGCCAAGACAGTGGGCTTGATAATCTCCAAATTGACTCTGGGAACATTTTTTTCCTGTTCTTAAAGAAAAGTGCACTTTCACAACCAAATATCTCCATCATTCTGAGAAAGTATTGGAGCCTGATAGGCATCTTTCATTTCGTCCGTCACCATCCCCTGTGATTCACTAGCAGTGTTCCTGCTCACATAACCCCATAAACTCTCAAGTGGTCATTGAGTCCTTGATGGTCTCTTCAAAACCTGCTTTCTAATGTTTTGCAATATAGACAGGCTGAGGATTTTTCCATCTCTTTATGTTTGGTTCTTTTTTGCTTAATAATTCCTCCTTCAATTCATTTCTCTCCTTTTACATTTTATACAATCAGCCAGGAGTAACCAAGCACTTTCTTCAGTACTTTGCTCATGTGAGGCACAAAAAGTAAATTTCCAACCACCTTCTAAGTTCTTCTAGCTTGGCTAATAAGCAAATTAACAGAGACAGGTTAACAGGAGGAAATATCTAAGATTTATTACAGATATACATGTGGAAGGTGTCATAAGATAGGAAACAATGCATTGGGCAGCTGAGGTTTCTGTGTTATTCTGCGCATAGGAGACGGGCAGTAGGGGTCTGGGACTTATTTCAGAGGGAAAGTAGGCAATTCACAGGTAGCCTTGAAGGAGCAGACGTGGGGTAAACACGTTTTTGCTGGTCTTCCCAAAACGATGGGGCACAGAGGGAAACAGGTTTTGTTAGATTTTCCCAGCCTGCCTCATGTGTGCTAATTCATACGTGCTAAGGTAAATATGCTGAGATTCCCTTCCTGAAGCAGGTTTTTCTACCTGAATCTGTTTAGAAAAAAAAGGGGTAGGGCCAAAGGTTCTTTCGGAGTTCTTTTTCCTTAATAACCAGCTTAAAAACACTATCCCAAAAGGCACATTTTGGGATGGCAAAACTTTGGGTTCCCCACACTTTGAAATCTTCTCAACTAAATATATAATTTTATTGCTCACGTGTTCTACCCACCTTTCACAAAATACTAGAACACAAACACAATTCAATTAAGTTCTTCGTGTCACTTTATAACAAGAACTGCCTTTCTTCCAGTTCCCAATAACATGTTCCTCATTTCCATCCGAGACCTCACCAGTATCTCCCTTAACACCTGTATTCCTAGCGTGCACCTCAAAACTCTTCCAGCCTCTACCCAATACCCTGTTGCATAGCCATTTCCCCATATCTACCTATTTGTTATGGTAGCATCCCATTATTAGTACCAAAATCTGTATTAGGCAGCTCTAGTTGCTATAAGAGAATACCATGGACTGGGTGGCTGAAACAATCAAAATTCACTTTTAACAGTTCTGGAAGCTGGTAAGTTTCTTTGGCTTGCAGACGGCCATTTCTCATTGATCTCTCACGTGGCAGAGAGAAGAGAAACGAGATCTTTGGTGCCTCTTCCTACAACAGCAATAATCCTACCCTCATGACCTTATCAAAACCTAAATACCTCTCACCTGCAAATACCATCACTTGAGGGTTAGGACTTCCATATGTGAATTTTGGGGGAGGCACTCCTGTCCATAGTATGGTGTCCTTTGTGAAAGACAGTAGGTTGCAGGGGACTCAGGGTAAGCAAGAATTTGAGAAACAGTGGTCAACAAAAAAAAAATTGTGCTTTGTTAAAAAGTAAATGAATAAATAATAGTCACTGCTCTCTATGAATCAGCAATGAAGGAAAGACTGGGAGCTGGAAGAGAGAAAGAGTGTGTGAGTTCATGTGCTACCATCATTATTTTCCTTAGAACATTAGAAGACAGTAACATGCTGAGAATAAAAGAAAATATGAGTCAGAGCGAAAAGGTTTCAAGTGGCCCAAAGGAGGGGAAATGGTTCAGATTGCACTGTGTGCACCGGCAAAGTAGGTGTCCGTGGACAGTGGGAAAGAAAGCTCACAGGAATACAGAGTGAACATTGCCAAGAATCCAGAGGGCCAATATAAGGCAGGAATCATAAGCTTGTAATGTCATCAACTGCCTTGAGTATTTTATTGTCCTCAGAAGCAGAGACAGAGAGTAATTAGATATTTGGGTTCATCCAGGAAAGGGTGTAAACAGGTAAGTGGGACAGAAAGAGAGAAATCAGGACAAATGAACAAAAAAGACTGTAGAAAAACTCTAGAGACTCAGAATGATTTTGGATAATCAGATGCATTTTGAAGTTGGTTACTTCTTCAAAGGCTTTATTGCTATCACCAACGCCAAACACATGGGTCAAAAAATACTTCTTCCCATCTAATATTTTAAAAGTGAAATAATTTTCTCCTGAATTAAATTTTTAAAACTCCTTATTTTAAGCTCAGTACTGAAACCTGACAATATCAGACTGACATTGTAGCATCAGGTAGTGATGGATATTCTAAAACCATGAGACTGAATTAAAAAAAGTATCTTTTTCTTTTTAAATCACATAACAAGATGTTTTTCACTCTTTGATTTGATTTAACAATTTTGCTTCTAATAATGCCCTCTATATTTTTAGTTAAAAATGATCCACTTCTCCTATAGAACTTAATGTTTTAACTTTCATATATATTTTTTGTACTAGTGAAGATTTTTTTCCTATGTCACAATGTTGAACATTTATCTAAAGGGTCCTACTGTAAGTGTGCAGGAACCTTATTTTCTTTAATTTGCCCTTTTATTTTTATTGTCTTCCTTTGTCTCAAACTGGCCTCACCTAGCACTTTGACTCACCCAACTCCCTCTCCCTTGCTTAATCATTAAGCCCTCAGGACAATGAAGTTTTGGTCAGAATACAATTGTCTTAGAAACAAAGCATCTGGTCTGTTGACACAGAGACAGAGTTTTGGTCAAACTAGAGATAACATCTAGGCCTCAGTGTTTTCAACCCCAGAACACCCCCACCAACCCTATCCTTGTGAAAGCAGACAAAGCAAAGTCATGCAAAGTAAAAGACATTAGGACCAGATGCACTGGTCAACTACCTACCCTAGTACTGACCAATTGGTAGAGACTACAACCTTGACCGAGACCCTAACTGCCTTCGTCACCATGATTAACTGTCTTTCCTCTCTAAAACCCATCCCCTAGAAGCCACTGAGGAGCCAAGTCTGTGGTCATGAGCTACCTGTGACTCCAGCCATGGCTCCATGTCCTTAAAAATATCTGTACTTTTTTGGCTGCAAACTCCTGTTCATGTCTTATTGAGCATTGATGCGTACAGACAAATGGACCCCTTCAGTCCAGTAACTCTAACTTTCAGAAAACTATAGCCCCTTTATCAACCACTGAGAGAGTAGTATAATGCAGTAACACACACAAGCCAAGGAACTAAATATATGGGTTTAATGAAACTGGTGACCTTGGGTTATGAAAATCAGTGGGTTTATTTTGCTGTCAGGGTGAATTTATTTGAATCCTAACTTCTAAATTGCTTTACAATTGTAATAATATTTTCCAAAGTTGGACTACCTTTATACGACTTCACAGTATTCAATTTCATTTTAAAAACATCTAATGCAAATTTAATACTTTTATCTTTTATGACAAGACTTAGCTCAGTCTGCAATAATCGCTGTATTAACATTTTTTACGCATTCAAATAGTCCGATTCATTATTACAAAAACAGCAAGCTTCTCCAGCCTGTCATTAATTCCTACTGTTTTAATTACAAGGAAAAAAAATACTCTATGGACGCTTTTGTGGATAATGACACTGTAAACACAATCTTATGCAAGGAAATGAAAATAAAATAAAATAAAATAGTTTTTTTCTACATTAATATTCTGGTAGCAATACCATATTTTTGGCAAAAAAAAGTCTGTTAAAATATAATGGTACTTTCTTTGAATTTAGTCACAAAAAGGCTGCTTGAAACTACATATTAATTTAGACTATTTGGAAACTCACAAAAGCTACATTGAAGACCAACATTTTTGTAAAACAGCTCTATATCCATTAGGATAGGACAGATTATTTTTCTTACTGTACTCCAACCAAACTTAAAAGTCTGCTTCTATGACTTGGGGCTGCATATAAAGGCGTGTCAGCACCAGAGATTCAAACTATTCAAACCTTAAAATAAACTGGCACATTAGATTTACTGCAAAACAAAAGCCAACTTTTGACATTTGTGATTAGTAGAATGTTTACATCAGGAACTTCACAAAACTGAGCACTTCACTTAGAATGTTTGAGAATAATGTGGGAGGAATGGGGACAACTGTAATAGAACAACATTAAATTTTTTTAAATGTTTGTTGCAAGAAATATGCCTGAGGTTTTGACAAGTGAGGAAAAACTCCATGTTATATATTTGTTTAGCCTTATTATTTTCATTATTTTTAACTTAAATCAGAATCTGTCACTGAGGGAGACTGTTCTGATTTTTTCATCCCAAGGAAGTTGAGTTTATATCCAAGTACTGTTGGAAGGTAAGGCACATGGGCAAGATATTTCAGCAGCCACTTACAGTCTTCTAGAGGTGACCAGTAATTGTATGTATGCACATTCATTCAAATCTGTGCAACAACACACACAGGTATAATGTGATACAGATTATGATACTTGTTATACTGGATGTACAAAGACCTATGCATACATAGCATGAAAGAAGAAATATGAAAGGAGGACTGAGAAATGTTTGTTAACAAAAGTGAGTTTGAAATACATCTTGAAAGACCAATAAAGTTTAGAAATTGTGCTTAGTAGAGCTACACTGCATTAAGAACTACTTATTTATTCTTTGAAGATTAAACACAGGAACAGGTAAAATATTTTTTGAAACAAGGAATTACTTTAATAAAATGGTTAAAATATGTGTGTAGACCTATGGTAGATGTCTGTTAGCACTGAGGTCATTATCATATATCTCTTCCTGAGAGGTTAGCTCAGCAAAAGTTATGCAGAACTAAAAACTGTGAGAGATTAAAAAAAAATGAAAAGCAAGTTTCCTACTCTTACTATATTCAAAATCTCTTTGGGCAAGCTATAATATTCAACTATACACATTCAGTATCTCTCAGTGTGCCAGTTATGAAGATCAGTCAATAAATTTACTAGCCAGTCAATAAATTTATACATTTGTTTACAACTCTAACATCAAATTTAATCATCTGTATGAAGTAAAATTATTTATGTTTGGATATTAATAGGCACTGGTACCTAATAGAGCATCCCACACATAGAATTTGATGAATAATGTTTAATTAAATTACCGGTGTTAGCATTTCTGAGTTTCTATCAGAATCACCTGGCAAAACTAGACAGAATGTAACTTAAAAAAAGTTGCATTTTCATGTAATTACAGTATTTTTTTCTGAAATGCTTTGGATGGTATAGTATTACTAGTAGAATATTGAAAATGGTATGAAAATAAGATGTTTCCTAAGGGGTTTAACTATTTTACAAAATATAATATTTTAAATTTAATAGTCCAAAGTTCAGCTATTATTTCCATCTATTAAAATTTGCAGTTGAGGCATATTTTAATAAATTGGCAAGTTGTTCTTCATTACAATATAACCATAAATTGAGCTATAACTCATGAATGAGCTAATTGTTCTTTTCTGTTGAGGACAGGAGCTTATATCCATTTAAGCTGAACAGAAATAGTTCATATGCAATCTAGATTAAATCTGAGTATGAAATAGAAAGCTCACAGACCATCTGTAAAGAAATATCTTCCTCCCTAATTAACATGTATCAGGTATTATAATCCATTTTATTACTAAAGACAGTTATAAAATACAAGTTGGGTTTAATAAAATAAAACTAATTTCATAGATATGAAAAATTACTTACATGAATATTGTAGATATTGGCTACAATATTCTTTGGCTAAAGAAGGATAACTCAATTCCCATGCAAGTTAGAGGTCTAGATGTAAGTGTGCTCGGAAGAAGATAGGAAGCACCCCATGGAAGATAACCAGGGAATCATTTATCCTTCTGGAAGTGTTTACAGATAACTACTACATTCTAAGCACATGACATCAAGGATTTATATAATGCTAAACATTCATACAATACTGGTTAAGTGATCAGCCCTGCCGTAAACACTTTGCACAACAAATCCATGAAGTACATGCTACTACTGTTTCCATTTTACAGGTAATGAAACTGAGGCATGGCAACGTCAAGTGACTTCGCAAAAGACATACAGTCAACAGTACAGTTGGGATATTTAACCAAGCAATATGGCTTCGGGTATAGGGAATAGCACGTGAAAAACTGAGGTTAGAGGGATTGTGAAATTTGCCAAGTCCATATGAAACCGAATGAGGCCAGGCAGAGGTAGTAACAAGGGAGCCCAGTGGGAGAAACGATTAGAGGGCTCTATAGAGGCCATAACACAGTTCAGGAATCCAGTCTCAGACTTTGGACTTTTATCCCATGGGCAATGAATGTCACTTGGGTGTGTTAACTGGGAAGGCTGGGAAGCAGCACGACTGGATCTATTTTGAGAAAATCTCATTGGCTACAGTGTGTAAGCCTGATGAGAGAGAGAGAAGATGAAAATGAAAATTAGAGCTAAGAGGCTATATTCTAATTCAAATGAGAGATGATGACAGCCTGTGCTGGGTTGGTGGCAGTAATGGGGGTGAGATGAAGAGGAGTGGATTGAATTGTGAGATATTTAAGAGCTAATATCAACAGTAATTAATAGCACATAGAATAGAAGCAGGAGAGAGGAAGTGTCAAGGATCACTTTACATTTTTACTTAGTGCTGCTGACTGGATGATGACACACGCAGGACTTGCTTTTACGGTATTCAAGTTTCTGCTTACATCTCCTTGAGAAGTTTTCGCCAGCTATTTGAATGCAAATATCACCCTCCACTCTATAAAATCTCCAAATCCTTACCCTGCTTATTTTTCTTCATAGCACTTATGAATACCTGATATTTCTTTATTTACCTGTTTATTGCTTATTGCACCAACTGTAACGAAAGTTCCACGAGGTCAGGCAATGTGTCACTCATATTTAAGCTGTACTCTCTACCTTTTAGAACAGTGCCTTGCACATCACAGGTCGGCAATCAATATTTATTGAATGAATACAGGAATAAAAGGAAGAGTCACCAGAATGTGTGGAATTATTAAAGCTGTGGACATGAATGAGATTCTTCCATAGAGACCAAAGAAAGGAAACACATGTGAGTGATAGGCAAAAAGGAAAAAATACTGAGATGATAAATTAGAGGGAAGGCAGAAGGTCCAACAAAGAGCAATGCAGTGGAAAACCAAGATATATATAATTTAAAAAATGAAATGATTAACAATGTTAAGTCTAAATGTCAAAATAAGAAAAAGAGTGAAGAAATGCTATTGGATTGGAATTGGCATTAGGAGGTCATTAGTAGTGTAATTGACAAAATTTTGCTTAAGCCTTAGGGACAAAAGGTAAACAGTAATGGTTTGAAAAGGGAATTGGAGCAGAAAATGGGGAGACAACAAATTTAATCTATTCTCTCAAGAGATGCGATATGAAAATTGAAGGGAGGCAGGGCACTAGTGAGGGATGAAGAGATGAGGGATACAAAAAGGAATAGTACATTTATAGAAATTGGTGCAAAACCCAGAGAGGTTTCTGGATGGTGGTCTTGAGAGTTTGGTCAAGGGCCCAGCTGAAAGAACGGTATTCTTAGCCAGGGGAGTGGGGGTCAGAGAAGAGCAAAGTTGGGCAGAGGGACTATAGAACCTAAGCTATGGACTAAGGTATATTAAAGCTGGCTTAAGCAACAAGAACAAACTAAATGCAACCTCTTGCAAGCCTCCCAGATCAGCAAAATTGTTTATTCTCAGTAGCAAACTTAAATAATACATTTTTGACTCATGCTACACAACTTAATGCTATATAAAAATATCCTGTTTCAAAAAAAGATTTAGAAAGAGTATGTTTTAATAGTTTCAAGTAGTAGTTGTTAGTACCTAACCTAAGTGTTAGGCACGTAGGGTACTCAAAACATATTAGATATTGAAAATGTCAAGTTCTCGGGAATAAACTTCTATTATCTGTAGACTTGGCTGTTTTTTCATACCGTAGTCATTGTATTTCACTAGAATTAGTACTCTTGGGAAATTTATTTTTCATTTGTACTTCTTTTAAGTGACATTCATCCCAAGAAACAGCTCTGAATATACACCATATATAACTCAAGCACACCTAATTATACCTGAGTTAAGGATGAACACACATATTTCTGCTTAAGAAGGAATTAAATTTTTGGTTTGTGTTTCAGGTAGTAATATTTTAAATAAAATATACAAATGCATTTTATTTCTTCCCATTTTTTCATGCATGGAAAAATAAGTATTACCCTATATGTTTTTAATTAATTGACTAAATATTGATAAAAAGAAAAAAACAATGAAGTAACTCAGTAACCAACTACCTCAACTTATAGCAGATTATCTCTACAAATACGGTATTGGCCAAATGAGTCATGGTAGGTAAATATTACTGACACTGTCTTGAAAATCTTCATTATGAACTATGTATTTCATAGTATAAGATCATAATTACATTGAAAAGACATTAAACTGACAGGAAACTTCATAGACTTTTACTTAAAATAATGTTATCAGTGTTTACTTAACATAATGTTATATTTCTAACAGTTTATGAATAAAGACAATTGATATAGAGATAAAATTGCATTGTACAGCAAAAGGTGTATGCTTTTATTAGAAAAATAGTAAATAAATATGACTCTAAGAGTGTTTAAATTAGTTAGATAACACTAAAAATTTAACTTGCAAGATTTTCTTTTGACCTTTTATAGTACATTCAGTTCCTGCCATCCATCTTCAACTTCTTTCCCCTAATACTAGATTCAAGGAGAGAATTTACAGCCTAGCTTCCCAAGGATTTGCTATTGTGTTATCAATTGTCATATGTGCCTTTTCATTCAAGGTGCTAGATAATGGTTTCGGCAATGAGCTGGTAACACTTCAAGAAAGGGGCAAATTAACATTTGATTAAATAAAAAGTATACTGTTCTCATTTAGTGTGAGTATAATTAAATTCCTATCTTTAAAGTTTTCGGTCTCTGAAGTCCTGAGCTCATTTTAAAAGTGTGTTAAAGATACCAAAACAGTAGATAATACTCAGGGCCACCACATATCACAACTCCAGAGAGCCCTGTTCTCATATAAAAATTTGGCTCATTTAATTTTACCATGTTTATAACTCCTCTTGAAATTTCCCTCACGTTCCCTCTTTCATACTCTAATACTCTTCTGTGTCTTCACTAATTAATTATCATTTAACAGAAAGAAGAAAACATGAAAAATGGAAAAGCACGAGAGAACTAACAGTGTAAAAAGTGCTTTTCTGCATCTGCTAGAGATATTTTCAAATGAAGAGCTCTAACATTTTTCTAATTCGCGCCATTGCACGAGAGCGCTTTGGGTCTTAACTTCACAGACATGCTATAAATCAATACTATTATCTCATTCACAAGGAAACAGCAGAGAAGCAGACATGGATCCCAGGACAGAAGCTGTAATTTGTGCTGCATCAGGCTAACTAACATTAAAAATGTGTCTGTGGTAACTAAACCATCTGTTCAGTTGCTATTTTGTACAAAGTTGTTTATCTGCTTTAATGTACCTGCACACCCCATTTCACAAAATGCACTAGCACTGTTTCAGAGAACTGTCTAAGAAAAAATTCCTAAACCACGCAAGTTCAATAATAGTTATAGGAACAGTAAAAATACAAAAACTCTACATATTCTCACAAGTAGAGAACATCAAATAATCAACTATATAAACACTAATTTGATTAGAATACATATGCCTGTGAATAACTTTAAGATTGCACGTACATCTCCAAACACGTGTCCACAATCATACCGTGTATTTTCCCCACCATTTCAACTAGTAAAATACGCTCATCAGTTTATTTAATGGGGTTAGTACCATAGGTCACTATTAGAATAAACCTAGGCTTTTCTTGTTGCATTAATATATTTTGTTAAACATTATGTATTTATTATTTTTGTGAAATACCTTCCTTGAAGCATATTTGAATACTTAGGTAGAGAATGTGAATTATGACCTATTAAAAGAGAGTTTGTGAATAAGAGCTCAGAAGGCATCAAACAATGGAATGTTTTAGTTATATAAGACATAGTTCCAAAGTTGAAAATATAGTTTATTTGAAATCCATGAATTTGTGCACTTGGTGTTCCATACTGCTTAGATCATATTCTGCATGTAGCAGGTGTAGTGCGGACTTGGAAAAGCAGCGCCCAATTCCACAGGTGCTAGAAGACCTCAAACCTTAAGATTCCTGGAGCAGCTGCATTGCTACTCCCCTCTTCTTTTAGCAGTTTAAAGATTTTTAAGGTGATGTGAGGTAATGCAGGAAACCAGAGTTCACGTGACAGGAGACGCTTACAGAGGATATCTATCAAAGGGCTGTTGGTTTAATCTTGAACTTCATATCTACCACTCCTTGTTTTGAATGGTGTCCTTGTAACTGATGTTATTTGGTGTCTGGAAAGAGAGATCCATGAGAGCGCCACTAGCCTTCTCAGGATAACGAGCTAAAGTAGTAACTTTTCTGTTAAGCAAACAAAGACCATGGCCAACTCTCATCTGGCTTGTCCGCCAGCCTTCCTGGCAGGAGGGTTCTGCTCCATCCCCTTTGTAAGGAGTAGGCTGGCCAACCAGCACACAGGATATGCTGTCAATAGCTCCTGGTGAGTTTTGAAACAATTTTCTTAATAAAACTCTAATATTCTATGAACCATTGTTCTGCTGGATATATCAGTCTTCGCTACTTAGAGCAAAGAATGTGTTTTATCCTCAGTGATGCTCCTTCAGTGTCCTTTTTATTTTTGTCTCCAATAAACTTCATTAGCTCAATGAAACACAAATTACTGTCTAATGTGATCATCTGTTTCAACAGACAATACTCATACACACAGACAGCTCACACTTCTTAAGTGTATAAAACAAAAGTCAGCATCGCATAATCTACTATTCATTATTGACTGTAAGCTGTATTCCTTTAAAGGGATTACACTAATGATATCTTACCAGATGATCTGACAGGTTTTCTGAAGGTAATTCAATGGGCTTGTCATTTGAATGTCATCATATTCTATGAATTGCAGGGGGCCGTGGATTCAAAGGAGCTCCTGACAGCTCTCTGAACAGTAGGTGGCAGCACTGTTCAGCTGTTTTGTTTTTGTCTAGTTGAGATTTTTGCCAAATGAAATCAGTTTCTTCACCATCAGAACCAGAAAAAAAAAGGGGGGGTAGGGGAACTTCAAATATTTGTATGTTTACATGTAAAGCCCATATAGATTTCTCATAATTTAAAAAGTTAATTACGTAAGAATCAAAATCACATAGTGGTTTTTACTTAAAAAAAAAGTAGAGGCAGGAAAAATTATCAGAGGTGTCAGAGGAACTCATTAGGGTAATTTTTTTTCTTCACTTTTTCCTTTTCATAGTATCCCATCTTCCCAGTATCTGGCCTGTAGGAAAATATTTTTCTAGTGACTTTAAAATGAGAATAAAGTCATTTTTCTTTATTTAGATACTAACCAAATAAACCATTGTTTATATCTGACCTGGAAAAATATGTTTGTCGTTGGGGAATGGCGAAAGGTGCAAGGAAACATGACCACAGACATTAAAACCTGGACTGTGAGAGAGAGAAATATACAGCATGAAAACGTGGGCAGGCAGGTTGCAAAATAAAGAAACCAGGTGAGCAGAGATTATCTACAAGCGTTTATTAAAAATTAAAAAATGGTTCAATCGGGAAGTAAAGAAAGAAAGTTGCAATGTGTTTTAAGGCATTCTTGGACAACCAATGATTGCATATTATTATTTTTTAAGAGGGAAGACTCCCAAAGTCTTTTTAAAATATTTTATTTATTTATTTTTTAGAGAGAGTGGAAGGGAAGGAGAAAGAGAGGGAGAGAAACATCAATGTGTAGTTGCCTCCCACGTGGCTCCCACTAGGGACCTGGCCAGCAACCCAGGCATATGCCCTGACTGGGAATTGAACTAGCAACCCCTTGGTTCACAGCCAATGCACTCAATGCACTGAGCTACACCAGCCAGGGCTGATTGCATATTATGTTTAACTTGCAAGTGAAAATACAAGTGTGGCTCTAAAGCAATGGGGTGGGGGCGCAAGTTATAATGGACTGAGAGCAGCCTGTGATAATCATGAGGAAAACCCAGAGAGCAGCAGCTCCCAGAACGCCAGTGTCATGTGGTCCAGAGGCTGAGAGAAGAAAAAGACTGTTTTTTGAAATGATTGGTGCATCAAGACCCCCGCAAAAGACAATTTATTGTTTAATCTAGCTTGCTCCACTTTGTGGGCTGTTAGGATTCTCAGAATTCTTGGAAAAACTGGCTTTCCCAATGTTTGCAATTGGCTTGGAATCTTCTTCTAGAAGTCAACATTTTTAAACAAACTATTAATTTAAGGGGTAAATATTTTATCAAATATTCAAAGACTTCATTATAGTCTATGTTTAAATAAATGGTTTAAATTTTTAACCTGATAGTGCATGTCTAAGGTTCAAAACCAATAATAATTTTTGTCTTTCTTCAATCCAGCCCCAAACTATATTTTCTAGTTTCTCTTTTCTTTTTAAAGAGGAAAAAAGCACAATAAATCTAATATCACACCAAAATTAAATCTGATAGAAAACAATTTGTTGCTCCTTAGGGATACACTACTGTAGACGTATTCTGCTACTACATGGCTAGTTTAGGAGTAATTTACCTATTCTAAAATTAGCCTAGATAAAGGAGCCCAGGGGGACTCACGGGCTCAGATGGGATATGCTCTTCAGCTACGCGCTGTGAGGCCTTTGCTTGATAATGATTACGGGCCTGAGAAAGGAACTCAGAAGCTCAGTGCTTATCTGTGTAATTGGTAATTCTTCTTCATCTACAAAAAGCAGAGCTATAGTTTTTAGTTCCAAATTCCAGCAGGGGTTGTTCCTGTACAAATTGCAAAGCTACTCATTTGATTAAGGAGGCTAATTCAAGGCTGCTGTGTGGATTCTATACAGGCACCTCTGAGATTTTGTAAATATTTCTTCCTAGGGACTTCACATGGAGTTTCTAAGGTGCTAGGTCAGCTTGGATTTGCAGAAGCATGTAGTCTCTTTGTAGCTTCATTAACCTAACTGGAAGTGAGCCTAATTTAGCATTACCCAGATGGTAAAATTGAGGTTGATTATCTGTTCTTTGGACGCTGAAATGTGATAATGGGTCAGGCAGTGCTTCACAAAGTTTAGTGGACATAGGATGCAGCTGAGAGCAATTTGGAATACAGATTACATAGCCCCACACCCAAACATTCTCACTTCCCCCATCTGAGTTAGAATCAGCATTTTTATCAAGTATCCTCTGACCTCCTCTGGCAGGCCTTTTGCATAAGCTGAAGAGTACTTTAGATGGCTCCTCAAAGGGTGGTTTCCCATCTCATTCACAGCAACAGTGAAAGACCCCTCGGATGACCTTGAGGACCCTACATGATCTAGGCCTCTCTACCAATCTGACCCCATCTCCATCTCCAGGTCTCCCCATCACTCACTCTGCTTCAGCCGCATTGGCTTCCTCCAACACACCGGACATGCCCCTTGCTTCCTTCTGTTTTTAGTATCCTTTCCCAAATAACTGCACGTCTAGGTATCTTATTTCCTTTGTCTTATCTTACATGTCAGGTTCTCAGGGAACATGATCTAAAATTGCAACCTTTCCTCCAAGCTCTTTCTCCTTTATTTGCTTTATATTTTCCCCCTGAGCACTTGTGTTGTTATCTTCTGATTTCTCTAGTCTAAGATAAGCTCCTCAAAAGCAAGACTTTTGGTCTTTTTTGTTCACTTCTATAATTCCAACATCCAAGACAGTGCCTGGAATATGAATATATATATATATATATATATATATATATATATATATATATATATATAAAAAATAGGCACTCAGTAAATATTTATTCAGCATATGAATTAATAATGAGAAACTGCATGGAGTCGTGCAATACTGTGGCCTTACAAGCAACTGGGGAATATCTACCTAAGCTCTTTTGTCAGAAAAGACCTTTGCAGGTATAATGGTATTCTTAAATTTTGGCCATCTCAACATAACCTAATCAGAAGCTCACAAGGCAGTATATGAATGTCCATATTCCCACTTAGGTCTGGGAGGCTGATGCCAGCTTGTGCTGGGGGCTAATTATATTGTGCTTTGTGCCTAAGAGTAGAAACAAAACCATCATTAAAATCAGAAAAGCTGGGTTCAAGTCACATCTCTTTTATTTATGATCTATGTTGTCTTGGTCAAAGCACGTAAGGATTCAATTTAAATAGTACATTAGTAACCTCACTACTGCATGCTCTCCTCATCTGTAAAAAGAAAACAGTAACAAATGCCGTTCCTACCCTATGGAATCTTCCAAACTAATGGGAAAAAAAGCATGTTTTATGTGTGCAATAAAGTATTATATAAGTTTAAATGGGTTTGTAGTTATCATTCACACTTAACAGTGTAATCTGAAGTGACCATGGAAGCTGTCCATGAACCATGCCTGGCTATGTCCACACAGTCCCCCATTGACTCTGGGCTTGGCTAGGAGACTCAGTCAAGCCCAGGGGACATTAGTGTTAGGAAGCATGATGCAAACAGAGATGTGATAAGTACCTGTGCCTTGGGAATTATACTCTTAAAAGTCAGCTGCCATGCCATAAAGAGGCTTGAGTAGCCTCCCCAACAAGGATGAACCTCATGGAGGGTGAGAGACTCCCTTAGATTTTGGCCCCAGTTGAATTCCCAGTTGAAAGTGTGAGGGCCTCAGACACACCACGTGGGCACACTTCCTAGCTGAGCCCAGTCAACCAAGGAACCAAAATAATAATAAAATAATAATAATAATAATAATAATAATAATAATAATAATAATAATATAATACACTACTGTTTGAGGCTATTAAGTTTTGGGATGGGTCATAGGGCAGCAGCAGATAATTGAAATCCCTAGGATTTGAGAAAGACACCTTAGCCCCAAAGAGCGACTTCAATGACAGGAATTCTACACACTGTACAATGTAGGTAACAAATTATGGGAGGAAAGGAATGGAAAGACCTTTGAAACTCCTGGATATTGAATCAGACATTGACCTGTTTCCTTTCTTTTGAAGTCTAAATGACAGCTAGCATATAAGTCACTATTTACTCCTATAAGAAAAGAAAATAGAGTTGTTTACGTAAGTCACTATCATTTGGAAAAGATGTTGAGCAAAACACAACAATGAAATACAGAACATAAAAAACTCCTATCTGATTTTTCTAAAACTTGTCAATTGGGAGTAGCCAACCCACTACCTGAGCAATTTTGAACTTTTCTTCTGTAATTTAGAGCCCCTGAGGGAGCCTATTGTCAGTGATTAGCACTATTCAAAGGCAGCGAAATCCCAGCCACTTCCAGATTTGCCAGTGGGGATCTGCGCCTTGGTGAACAAACCACATTGCTGGAATTTCAACAGGGGCTTAATGGGTCCAGAAGCTCAATTCAGATAATCAAAGGTCAGCCCTTTTTGGCTGTGGTTCTTGCTTTGTGTAAGGAAGGTCCTATTTCAAAGCATTTTGTCCAGCAACTGGCAAAAGGGTAGAAGCAAGGAGGTGAAGTCGTGAAAGTACAGGCAGTCACAGGGCATTTTGTTATCATTTTGTGAAAAAATATTCTTGACTCAGAAAGACCTCTGGCCATTTTGAAAGAGATGTTGCTAACCCGTGGCTTGAAATCTGTGTCCTTCGTGTGGGCATTGTTGTTCGGCACAAAGGCTTGGGCTTCCTAGGCACCCAGGCTGGGAAACTTTTCAATCGGAGTCAGAAGGTGTCTTCCTGCTACAAGGGAGTAACATGTTTTCATCTTCTTTTCAGTTTCTTTTTTTAACCCAGAAATGCATTCATGACGCAGTGAAATATGAATGAGTACCCTTTTTCAGATTCGTGGTTAACATCCTTGTTATTGCTGAGAAACTCAAGACTCAGAGGAGCAACTTTTTCTTGAGTTCAGGACAGGCTGCCAAGCTGGATTCTTTGGTACTTACTTATATGTGACAGCACTGATCTCTAGCAATATTTCAAATGTGGCAGAAAACTGAACCGCTATTCCTCAAACATTTAGTGGTTTAAAAAAAAGGCACAGTTGTGACTAACTAGTACTTCTAATTTCTTATGTAAGTACAATACATTCAACGAATAGAAAAACAGTGACAGATAAATGTTTTGGCTTAAAGGTTTTTGCAGTAATTTGAAGGGCAGCAGAATAAACCACCTCAAACCACGCCACTTTGGCATACTGGTTATTGTGAGCTGCAGGAACTCGTAGACAACAAATGCAGGGAGAGGCTTTCCTGAACTCCCCCTATCTGCCTAAAGACGTTTCTCTAAAGGGGACTCAACTGTCATAAGTTCACATGAGTTTCATCAACCAGGGAAGATTAACTCTTGTCACAAGAGTCAATACCACACCCAGACAAACTTTGTCGCAAACTAGCCTACCTCCCATTTACTCTTCCAAGGACCAAATCAACTTCCCTAAAAATCATTTACTCTCCCCTAAGACACTTAAATCTCCCTTCTCCTTTTCATTTTAAGGTGGTATTTAATCCCGAATTTTAAGCCCCTTGGGCAGTTACTCATTTTTCCCTGGGTCTCTCCCACGTATCCATGAGGTAAACATTCGAATTAACTTGTTTGGTTTGTTGTTGTTGTTGTTAATCTGTCTTTTATTACTGGGGTCTCAGCTAACGACTTAGAAGGGTAGAGACAAATTATTTTTCCTCCCCTACAAACTTATTCCACACAGGGTCATTGCAAGAAGGTGTGCCAGTTATCTGCAGTCTAGGAGCCTCCATACTGCGGTGTTCAACCACAAGTACTGTGCGGCACTGAGGAAACTTCCACCTTGTAAGTCATAATACAGGGTGGGGCACACGTAGGTTACAGTGGTTCATATGGAAAATAATGCAATAGTTAATAAATAATGATACAAGAGTAAACTCTATGTTGCGTTCTCACAACTGTAAATGTACTTTTGCCCGACCCTGTATATTCCTTCCCCCTTCTGTCTTTCTGTCACCAGCAAAGATTGCTTTTTTTAAATGAAATATGTAATAAGTGACAGTATTATAAAGTACTTCTTTCTTGATTTAAAACATATTTTGTCAGGTACAATATATGATATGTATTTGGGGGATTTTCACACGTGCCACACACTGGACTGCCGCGTCCATGTTAGTGATTATTTTAAAAACCCTTCCTTTAGAGTAACTGGGTTATCGTGAGGCTTAAGTTAGATGTTGTTCATAAACATGATTTGCAAAAGTACGGAGTAACATACACATGTGTAGGCTTACTAGATGTGTGGTTTCCGGGAAGAATGAATCTAATTATTCTTCTTTTCTCTCTTAAGCAATGCCTACATGTCTGTATGCTCATAACGCCTCCACCTGTCCACGTGGCAAACTTCATCTGTGAGAAGACTCTATGGAAAAACCTTCCACAGCAATTGTAATTTTTTTAAAAAAGCCCTCTAAAGAGACTGAATATCCCATTTCCTGCAGACTACTTGGAGGCGGCGGAAGCAGGGCAGCATGGAAAGGTACTTGTTATCACCCTCAAGTGTCCTCTTAGCTTGTGGAATGTTAGCCATACTGGAGGAGAGAGGCTAAATTCTCATGGAACCTGGAAGCTCACTCCTTCACCCTGAAGGTACTGAAGAGTGATTTCTAGATAAAACAAGTGACTTTCACTTTCGATCAGCAGTCAGGAGGTACAGCAATTCCCAAAATACCTCTGACACTGTGCTAATCTGGCTCCTAGCTCAAGTGGAAGAGGCATAAACTATGCCCTTTTTGGAAACCTGAAGGGGGCATTCGAAGGGCCCTTCTGCTACTACATTTGAAGTAGCCACTGATAGGGGCCTGGAAGGACAGCCTTGGGTAAGGAATGCAGCTTTAAGTGGAGTCGTGTATTTCAGAAGCAGAGTTTTGGACACATACAGAATCATCATCTATCATCTTCAAGCAAACACCATTTGAGGTATTCTAAAGAGCAAGGAAGAAGAGGCAAATGGGAGGAAAGAGCAAAGGTCCAGTAATGAAAAACCACATACAAAAACCACAGGCAAGGATGTGCTAACACAGCGAGAACAAAACGCTTTGGCACAGAGGGCAAAGGGAAGGAAGATACAACACTGCTAGGATGTGTAATCTGCTGAGAGAAGGCCACATCAAGTGCTTGCCTTTGTGGGGGTGAGACACATGGCACAGGGGCTGCATGGGCCGAAGCAGTGGGGGTTCCAGGCTAGATGTGTGAGACAGACAAGAACGTGTCCACAGGATGAGGGCGTTCGACAGAGAAGAGCACCGTGCTCGTAGGAACCTGTATGATGTCCCTGAAGTTACAGACACAGAGGAGTCTGGCAGCCAGGTGGCGTAGCGTACTTCTGGTGACACAAGGGCGTGAGAAGAGTGACCCCCCACTCTGCACACACAAACTCGGATGAGCTCGTTAGTCTCCAAACTTTGAGCCCATGATGGTGATGCAAGAGAGCAGCAGTGTTTGTTATTTAAGAAGGATTTACAGACAGAAAAGTAGGAAAGTGGAATTAATATTTCACACACCTGAAATGTAAAATAACAATAACGCAGCCGTGTCTTTATTATTAGCTTCAGGAAAGAGCTGTCCCTGGGTAATTTAGCTCCGGTGCGAGAATAATGACAACAACAATAACAACAAAGAAAACAAAAACCCAGTATATTCCTTTAAAAATGTAGTGTATGTCTATTTTCCTGCCTAAAGAACAACAACAACAACAAAGCCCTTCAAGGTGGTGAGTCCTGGGTTTCCCGTACAGTGTTGTCAACTCATCTGACAGAGACGAGGAAGCTGACAGCCCTCTGGAGGGCCCGAGCGAGGCTGCGTGCAGAAGTCTGGAACAGCCGAGACCTGATCCTGCATGTAATGAGACCGAACAGAGCTGGGAGGGAAACCCCGCCTGCAAACTCCTCAAACAAAGAACCAAGCAGCCAGCTGCTGGCCTGTCATGCTTCTCCTTCCTCTGTAGTGGCCTCCCGTTTTTGTTTTTTTTGTTTTTGTTTTCTTTCTCAATAGTCGGGACAACATGAAAAGGTGGCAGATTCTTATAAGTTAGGTCAGTGGCCATGTGGGGCACAGTGTAAATACATTCATTTATTTATCCATTTATTCAACGTTTATCGAAAGCTTGCCATGTGCCTGGTGCTGTGCAAAGTTTTCGGGATGCAGTGCCACGGAGACACACTTTCCACTCGGGGACCTTCACAGTCTGGTCGGGGAAGCGGAGATACAAACACCCAGCCAGGTGTCCATGAGGTATGCGTACACATTTCAAGTCAGCTCTAACCTCTTTCCACAAATATCTCAAACAAATGGTAAACTAATTAAAGAAATATATCTCTACTAGGTTCTTTATCTTTAAATCTCCAGAAAAACCTCAAGGGAGGGATTTTGACATTGTGCCTAAGATAGGTTAGGAACTCAAGTCTTTTTAAATTAAAAAAAGTTATAAAATTTGATTTGACTAGGTATTAATTAGAATACCTGTCATATTTAAACATCTTTGTCATATATAACTTTTTGTCAGGCCATTATAACTAAGGCACTTAGGTTTGCATCCTGGTGAGGAAATATAACAGCCAATCTACTCCCTTCTTTTTAAGAATAGGAAAAGGTTTAGCAGGACAATGATTTTGCTCCAGCAGCTTCCCAGTGGGAAAGAGTCAACCTTAAGTGTGTTTAAGTGTGTTTTGAAGGGAGGCTCAAGTGTTAAATCATAGAATTTTATTAAAAGAGATACCTAAAGAACTGCAGAGTTCTGGCTATAATCATATACTTGAAAACATGAGGAACAAAGCACAGCACTTTCCCTCCTTTTATTTGAAATATAAAACATTTATAATTAACAATTAATCCCTCCTAAAAGCACTTAGTGATTTCTTAAAAATAAAAAATCTTCACTCATTTCGATCTCCTGCGGCAATCAAAAAGTTCATATTCAAATGGAAAGAAGTACTTATCCTGCTAATGTAAATAGCAGTAGAGATGAAATTTGAAAATTGACTTGCTAATTTACATTGCAAATTTGAAGAGGACTGGGACATTTTTGAGGGGTCAAGGAGGAGAGTGTTGGTGGCACTAGCATAGTGGGGTATGCCTAGACTGGACCTCCCTGCTCTCTGCTTCTCCACTAACAGGTGCCTCCCTTTATACCTAAGGTGTCTTTATACCTATTGGACACTATTACAGAGTAGGTGGGGTTGTTGCTCTTTAGAAGTACATTAGCTAATAAATAAAGGAGAAATGAATGAATTAGAATATCACTATTTCCAAACGCTTAATGAATCAATGGATTTGCTAACCAATGGTTGCTAACAACACAAAAAGATAGGTAATCAGATACTATATTGAGTGACTGAATAATATAATGTCATCTATAAACTTGGTCTGCAAAAAAATGAAACGGAATCTCATTGAATCTCTATGTCCAACTAACACTTTAGAAGAAATACACAAAGCAGAAGAATATGTTAAACTACACAATAATGAGGCAGTCAACAAAATGAAGCTATAGGAAATTCTACAGGTCAAACAAGCCATTTTCTTCAAAGGAAGAAAGAAGATAGGGAGGGGTAAATATCTAAGTGATGGTTAATTTTTTATGTCAGCTGTATTGGGCGATGGTGGACAGGTATTTGGTCAAACATTATTCTGGATGTCTGTGTAAAGGTGTTTTTATTTATTTATTTTAAGGATTTTATTTATTTGTTTTTAGAGAGAGGGAAAGGTAGGGAGGAAGAGAAACACAGATGTGAGACAGAACCATGGATCCTTGACTGTCCTGCATGCTTTCCCTCCCCCACCCCCACCTGGGCCCAAACCAGCAACCCATGCTTGTACCCTGACCTGTGATCCAACCTGTGACTTTTTGCTTTAGAAGACAATGCCCAAACAACTGTGCCACACCAGTGGGAGCAGTAAAGGTGTTTTTAAAATGAAATTAACATTTATATTGGTGGACTTCGAAGAAAGCAGATTACCCTCCACAATGTTGTTGGGCCTAATCCAGTAAATCCAAGGCCTTAATAAAACAAAGACTGACCTCCAAGCTAAAAAGAATTCTGCCAGAAGACTGCATTTGGACTCAAACTATAAATCTTCTTTGGGTCTCCTGCCCATTGGCTTACCCTGTAGATTCTGGGTATACCACGTTGCCATAATTGTGTGAGCCAACTAAGCCAATTCCTTAAAATCCACCCCCTCTCTATACACACACACTATAGATGAAAGACCTGGCTGATGGTAACAATGGTATTTATCCCATAGAATATATTAAGGTGTTTATAGGTCTTATGTTATTTTTCTGTACTTGTTTTAGATTTTATTTTAAAGAAAGCAAAAGAGGATAGAGGAGAATAAGGATAGTTACTAACCGTTAGTAATAGGTAACTCAAATCAGAGAACAACTGCCTTAGAAACTATAAATTTGCTATGAGTATTAACATTCTAAAGCAATGTTTTATTGCATAATACTTCTCTTTGCCTCTGTGGAAGAACTGACCTATTATTTATTGGAATAAAAGAGTGATACTACAACAGCTAAAGAGCTTCTTGTGTAATAGTTGTAACTGAATAAATTCAAAAGACTATTTGAATGTATGAGGAAGCCGCTTACTTTTGTGCGTTAGAAGCAGTAAATCAGCAAAAAAAAAAAAAAAAGGCTACTTTGAACAGTTCATGCTGCAATACCCACAACACCCACTGGCTCAGGAATTCTTAGTACTTATGGGCAATAATAGGAAGCCAGCTCCGCTGTCTAGTTTCCTCAGGTGCACTCTCGGCCAAATAAATTGATGCCGATCTCACTCATGGGATCACTAGAAAACAGTCTGTAACCACTATAGGGTAAGGACTGAAGAGGACGTTGAAGCAATGACATTATCTATACTGGTACTGGCCAACAGCTCACAGTTAAGACAAACAGCTTACTGAACCTCTAAGAATCCCTATATTGATATTTGAATAGCTGGGTGTGGTATCAAGCAAAGAATGATCATATAGTTTAATATTCCAATATTAAAAGATAGAACTGAATTTCCAGATGCATGTTGGCTATTTCTACCTGAATGATTCATGAGCACCTAAAAGTGTGTATGTTCAAAAGGCATCTCATATGCCTACAAACACAATGTTTCTCACTAACATCCCTATTTCTATCCTTGGTACAATCTCCATCTGAATCTCCAGAAACAAAGTCATCTTCCTTCTGCTTCACCCTTCATCTCCAGTCAGAGGTCAAATACTTTCAATTCTGAAATTCTTGAAACACTTCTGGCATCTTTTTATTTGACAAAGAAAACACCACTTGAGACTATTCACTGCTCTTCATTTTTGCTCTCAACATCCTAATTCAAGCTCTTACACTTCATGTATGGACTAGTATGTGTCTTGTAACACTGTACAACAATACTTTATCTCTTTTAATTCTTCATAAAATACTGTTACATTAGTATTTTACATGTACTAATAACATCTCTCTTTTTCACAAACAAAACTAAAACTTAAGAAAAAATATCTTCACATATGCATTACCTATAAAATGATGTGAACATTTCTCAGGTTGGGAATTTAAGTTTTCTTCATGCTTCCCCAGCTACATGTCTGGTTTTGTCAGTCTGATCTCCTTTCCTTACTCTTCAGTTCTTTGCTTGGGCTTCCTCCTGTATAAATCCCATAATTTACCATCTTGTCCCTTTGTTCTAATTGCCTTCTCTAACTCAATGCTTCTCAAACTTGAGCCCACATCAGAATCGTTTGGAGGAGCCAATAAAGCACAGATTGTTAGGCACCAGCCTAGGTTTCTGATCCAGTAAGTCTGGAGTGGGGTTTGGAAATTAACATTTCTGACACATTTCCAGGGGTCATTGCTGCTGTTGGTCTGTGGACCACACTTGGAGAACCACTGATGAAATACATGTGTTCCCTCTGTCTCTATTTCTGCAAACAACCCATCATTGAAGGCTTCATTCATTATCATTTCTTCCTATCTCTGGGCAAATGTGCCCAGTCCAAAGGTTTCAAGGCATTTCTCATTTTCCTGAATGCCTACAGTATCATATTTCTATTTTTCTTGTAACACTTAAGATAACCCATTTTTTCACATGGTCATGTAGTAGAATTTAATTTTCCTTATAGAAGGTACATTTTTTGAGACCAGCATCCATTTTTCAAATTATTAAATTACAGATCCATGGTATAAAGTATAATATCTTATCTATGAGAAACAAATTAAATGTTTTCTGACTGGTAAATAAATACATTTAAAAGAGGGCCAACAAACTGGCTAAGGTAATAGAGAGCTGTCTGTTGGTGGAAAGCTTAGTTTTCACTTCGCAAGTGTCCATGCCTTTGCCAATGAATCTGGGACTCCTGCTGTGCTCCCATCTGTTGGGACCAATTACAATATTTTGGGGCAAAATATTGGGGGATAATATTGAAGCAGTTTAATGAAAATATTTTGTCATCCAATGACAAGAAAAAGAGAAGACAGTGTTTTTTATCCAAAAATCACATATTTAACTTGTTTTCTCCTGTTGCTCAGAAGCAGAGTAAATTTCCAAGGACAGTGATCTTGACAAAGAATTCTCATGGCTTCACAGGGAACAGAGAACAAGGAGGCAGGCAGTGGGCATGCTGAGGTGCGGCATAACTCGTCTCCACTCAAAAACACCTGGGCCCTTGAACAGATATCCCGCCAGTCTGCCATCACCGAAGCTGAATTAATCCTTTCTTTCTTTCTCCTTCCTTTTGAAGGCACACTCAGCCACTCTGTAGGGTTTTTGATCTTCACATTTTTGTTTTGGCTGTCTTTAGGGAGGTGCATGGTATCCTACATGGGCCCGGGAATGAGGAATCCTGTGTTCTATACAGTTATGCTGCTGCTGCTGTGTAGCTGGTGAAATACCTAATCTCATTAGGCTTCACAGTCTATCCATCTAATGATAGGGAAGCATATGTTCTGTTTATCTGTGACATTTCATAAACCTATTTCTCTCTTGAGAGGAGTGGCCTCTATGGTACTATAAGGTAATGTAGCATTGTCTTGATTGGTTTAATGAAGTCTTTGAAACTAGTTTTCATTTGAGCTGGGAATACAATGTTCACTATTTACATTATGAGTATATTTAGTTCATAAACTGCCATTTCTATTATTAAATAAATTCTATATATCAGCATGACATGACTGCTCAATGGGGTTAAGTGGGACTCACAATTGCCAGTCAATTGATTTGCCATCTACATATCCACGTCCCCATCGCCATTTCTTTCATTCTAAACAGCACTACTTTCATTGTCAGGATTCCATTAAGGGGTTACAGGAACAGAGGTGAAAAGTAATTGAACACCATGTTGAACTTAGATCAAAGCATGGTGGCCTATCTCCAAAGTACTGCTAAGGTAATAAGACAAAGAGAATTTGTATGAAGTAATGAAACTACAAAGTAGAAAAAAGCCACATCATGCATGTATCGTGCATGTATGAATAAGAGATCAATGCTATTCTTTATTTTAAACTTCCATTGAAACTCCTATACTTTCATACCCTGGTATCCTGCATTCCTTTCTTAATTTTTTACAGCATTCTGAAGATAGGACAGAGATACAGCACTCATGCTTCAAGTAGTTTTACATGAGGAAAGTGAAGTTCAGAAATGCTGAAGAATTTGTTCAAAGTTATTCATTAGGTGACAGATCCAAGGCTGGGAATCACCTTTTTTATTTTTTCTACAAACTATCTACTGTCTGTGTTGGAATGCTAGTGAGAAAAGAAGTTATATATTCATGGATAGATATTTTGTGAAAAGGAGATGTTTATTAAATGATTTTATGTCTCTCACAATCTTCAATATAACACCTATTATAATAGTTTTAGGGAAAAATGTTGAATGGAAAAAAACATTACTTCAGCATTTCATTTGTTCTGAAAAATCATCACATCATGGGTGATGGCCTTCTAACAAGGTTGTGAAACCAGGTATTATCAATAAATAAAATTTACCTCCGTTTTATATTTATGGTCAAGATGGACAAACAGTGACAGGATTTTTCCCTCCCACTTGAAACAAAGAAAAAAAATCAAATGAAATATATTAAACAATGTTATTTAGGACATTGGATTCCAGGCAGTGAAGAAAAATGATCCCCAAGGGACAGGTAACAAAAGAACTGAGCCCTAAGATTGCTCCAGCCTACTGTTTAGAGCTAGTTTCCAGGGCACGGTGCAGGGGAAGGAAGCCCCACTGCAGACAAGCAGTCTCCCTAGGTGGTGGGGATGAAACTGGGAGCCTAGGATGACAAGGAGGCAGGAGTTCACAGGGCAGTGGAGACTGGGAGCTGCATACAGAGAGCCCCTAGAACTGCAGAGTGTTCCCACCTTGAGGATTCATTGGATTCTTGATCAAAACATGAGTGTGGAGAAACTACCCAAAACCAGGTCAAAAACCATCCAAAATGATTATAGGGATCAGTGTTTGCATTTCATATCAGTCCTCAATAGTTCTTGTTCCTTATAACCAAAATAGAAAACTTCACAATTCAGGAAGCCACAAAGAAGTATGAAGGGTCAGGCCTCAATAAAGGAGAAAACTTAACACTAGACTAAATGTAGTTCTGGTCTGACCTAACAAAGCTTTCAGCAAGATCTGGAAAGACCAGAATGTTTCCAAGTAACTTAGCAGCATTCCAAAACAAAACTCAAGAATATTTATGTGAATAAAAATATTCTAGCTCTGAAAATATCTTAAAGTTCCCATTCTAGTTTCTGATCAAAGATCATCTTGTACACAAAAACAGATGAAAAATAAAATTTATGATGAGGGGAAATACTAATAAAAAATGACCAACAAATAATAAATATGATTTTACTTGTAAATAGTGATATTTAAAGCTATTATCATTGTATTCCCTATTTTTATGAAGCAAGAGACATAAAATATATTAAAAAAGAAACAAATTGGTGCTAGCCAGTTGGTTCAGTTAGTTAAAGCATTATCCTGATACACCTGGATCACAGCTTCCATCTCCAGTCAGGGCACATACAACAACCAATGAGCACATAAGTAAGTGAAACAACAAATTGATGTTCTCTCTCTGTCTCCCCTCCCCCTCCCTTCCCCTCCATATTTCTTTCTCTCTCTTTCCCCTTTCTTTCTCTCCTTCCCTCTTTTCAATAAAAAAAAAGAAAAGAAAAGAAACAGCTCGACTTCTAGAGAGAAAGCCAAAAGATCTCAGATAGAGCATCTCTTGAATGAAATTAAAAGCTGGTTGAAGTTTCAGAAGAAAGATGGTAACAATTTAAAGACATAGAAATGAAAACTATTAAAATGAAGACTGGAGTAAAAATAACAGAGCACCAGTCTGAAGCACCACGTAGAAGTAAAACAATAACAATAGCATAATGATGGGTTGGAGACAGAAAGCATATTATCGTAGGTACTCATACTGCATGTGAAGTAATAAAAATACCACCTGAAGGTAAATGATGATAAATTAAAGTACATACTGCAAACCTTAAGATATCACTAAAATAAGGCAAAAGAGTTATAATTAATAAGTAAACAAAGGAGATAAGTGGAATCATAAAAATATTTAGTTAATTTTAAAGGGAGACAAAAGAAACAAAAAGGAATAAAAAACACATGGGGCAAACAGGAGAGAAATAGTAAGAGAGTAGATCTAAAATCAGTCACACCAAGGATCACACTGAATGGGCTAAACACCCCGCTATAAAGGCGTGTTGTCAGGTTAAATGACACCTCCTTGTCTTGACTATGGAAAACCCAATTTAAACACAGAGACATACACAATTTAAAGTGAAAGGATAGAAAGTGCTAAAACTTGCTAATAATAATTTTAAAAGGGTGAAATGATAACATTATTATGAGACAGAGTAGACTTCAGAGTTAAGAGTATTATGATGGATAAATATTATCATTTTATAATGACAGATACACCAATTCTTCAAGAAGACATCGCAAAACTAAATATTTTAACAGAGCTTTAAGATATTTAAAGCAAAAACCAATAGAGCTATAAAGACAGAAAAAATGCAAGTATAGTTGGAGATTTCAATATCCATTTCTCAGAAATTGTTAGGATAAGTAAAAAGAAAATCAGTAAGAATATAGAAAACTTAAACATCATCAGTCAAGTTGACCTAATACCTTGGAAGTGTTAGTGCACATATTCTTACCAATTAGACAAGTTGATCAGTCCAGTGGTGGGTACAGTACCTCGCTCAAACTGATATAATCAGAATTTTCAAATATTTTTAAGACATGACAGAGAGAGAGCAGGTTCTCTCACCATCTGCTGAAGCTAATATACAAAACTCAGAAGCAGTCAGCACTCATCCTTTCTACCAATACCAGAGTATGGGGAGGCATTATGGAGAGATGAACAAATACGGAGAGAGAAGAGAGTGAAGTGATGTTCACTCCATCGCACTCTAGATGCTGGTTCTCTTCCTGCTTCCAGCCTGCATCTCTCTGCTTTGCATGCCCTAGTTTTTCAACTGTAGTTGATTTTGTGTTTCAGAATCTCAGAAGAACACAAAAAGGCATATGTGATGCAGACACAAAGTCCACATTTATTGGTCTGGTAGCTAAGATCCTGCCCAGCTTACCTATCATTGTTCTTGCCAACTCACTCCTCACACATATGAAAATTGTAGGCCAGCAGAGAATATTCTTATTCTCATAATTCATCATACTTAGAATATATTTGTTTATTTTTTCTACTTCATTTTTCTGTCCCAGTTCAAATTATATCTCTTCAAACAAGAATTCCTAGACAAAACTAATTTTCAAGGATTATTTTCTTCTCTAGAATCCTATAGACCACATTGTCTTTACCACTATTTTGACATGGCCAGTTTTCCCTTATTGTTATATAACATCTTACATAAATGCCTTGTCCCCCAACCTAGGCTGTAAGTTTAGTAAGGGGATTGGGCTGTGTCTTGAATATCCTGGAATATCCTTTCTAAGCTTAGGAGAGTCCTTTAAATAACCAATATTGCATAAATATTCCTCAGAGAAAATAAATTGTCTAAGATTTGTGGGTTACTTTACACACCTGAGAATCAGCTTATATTTTTTGTTTTGTGAAAAAAAAATTATTCTGATTTCAAAATGGTTTATATCAACTTTTGCAACTTAGTTCATTCATACATTGGTGTGTTTCTGTATTGATTTGTTAATGTGTTTATATACCAGAAGCTTGACTCTATAGCTTTATTCATAACAAGTTACGATAACAGACACACTACTTAATTACTAAAAAGTTTACAGCTATTAGCAAAAATTGCTTCATCTTTCTTGAAACTTTGTATCTGCTGATAACTGTAGTTTCAAGGAAAAAGAGTACCTTGCTAACCCCACCCCTTAACTAAAATCTGTTTAATGCTATTTAATTCCCAGGTGCAAAAAAAGGGCAGTTAATGAATGCTATTAATAAATAAGAATCAATATTAAATATTAATTTTTTTCACTTTTCATCCTCAGTAGCAGAGGATTTCCCTAAAGCATTCCTTTTAGTGACCTTGTTGTAAACAGACTCTTCTCTTTTTTAAATTATATATATATATGTATATATGTATGTATTATTTATTTTTTTTAGCGAGAGGGGAAGGTAGGGAGAGAAACATCAAGGTGTGGTTGCCTCTCGCACACCCCCTACTGGGGATCTGGCTGGCAACCCAGGCATGTACCCCAACTGGGAATCAAACTTGTGACCTTTTGGTTCACAGGTCAGAGCTCAATCCATTGAGCCACTCCACCCAGGACTAAACAAACTGTTTAATACATTTAAAACTTAAAGTCATTACAAATATCCTTGGTTTCTGAGCAACCTCAACCAGAGATAATCTCAAACACAATGGGAATGACAGTTGCAAATTATCTATGATAAACAGTTTTCTATTAAAAATGTGGAAATGACCCTGGCTGGCGTAGCTCAGTGGATTGAGCGCGGGCTGGGAACCAAAGTGTCCCAGGTTCGATTCCCAACCAGGGTACATTCCTGGGTTGCAGGCCATGACCCCCAGCAACCGCACATTGATGTTTCTCGCTCTCCCTCTCTCTCTCCCTCCCTTCCCTCTCTAAAAATAAATAAATAAAATCTTTAAAAAAATGTGGAAATGAGTCTAACCATATCAGAGCCACCTTAGACCCAATACATAAGAACTGTGTGGGGGTTAGGAGCTCAGGTTTTGATATTGAATAGATATGTGATAAAATCCCTCCCTGCTATCACCGCACATGACCCTGTGTAAGTAGCGCAATTTCTTCAAACCTCAATTTTCCTCCTATGAACATTGTGGATGATATTAGTACCCAAATCACAGATGAAGTTTCAATAAATCAAAATAGTTAAACAAATCAAAATAGGTAAAGCACCTATCACATGGTAACTGCTCAATTAACTTTGAAATAACAGTTTGGTTTTATTAGGATTGGTGAGTAGGTTTAGTACAGATTATCTTTATATAGTATAAACCAACTTTATTAAATAATGTATTCCCCAAATAATCAATTTATTTAAAAAATACTTGAAAAACCTTATTTTTTATTTCCAAAAAGGTGAAGTTTTAAGTTATCCAAGTTAAGACTTCTTATATACTGTGTTAGCAAAACCAGTAATAAAATGTGTAAATAAAACCAAAATTAGTCACTATATCATTGTTTCACAATCATGGTGCCAAACTGGCCAGGCTAACTTTTGTTTTTTTAACAGAATTGACTACATACTTTGACGCTATTTGGACAGATACTCAAAATGTCTCCTTCAGTGTAGTAACTTGACCTTTAAAAAATAATCTTTTTCTATTTTATTATAAAGGTCAGAATTCCTGGGACAACAGGAGCAAGTGGCATTGCAATGTTTCCATTAATCTAGAGCTTGGCTATCACCCTCCGGTCGGGTAATTCAGAAGCGGAATCTGATAAAAGGAGGCTGTGCCTTTGCGGACCTGGTAGGAAAGCATGGTGAGTAGAGGCTGTCGAGCGCTTCCTGTAAATTACACAGACAGCAGAGGGCCCTGGGGTTGCAGAAAGGGAGAGGACCTACACAATAACCACCGGCCAGAGTAATTAGCTGGGGTAATGAAGAGAGAGGAAAACTGTGTTGGACACTGAAGCCCTGCCCTGTCAGCATTATTGTTCTCCAAGGCTTTGGAAAAACAATGCTCTGCTGAGCCTTCAGTAATTGCTATACATGAGTACTCATGAAGAGAGTAATTAAGAAATGTCAGTGCTTCCCTGGAAAAAAAATTAACGTTCATAGTACATAGAGTGTTTTCCCTGGAAGAATGACAGCGCTCGTGCTCGCTCTCACTCTCTCTCTCTCTCTCTCTCTCTCTCTCTCTCTCTCTCTCTCTCTCTCTCTTTTTCTCTCATTGTAAAAATTACCAGAGCAGTGTTTGTACTTCATGCAGTTCAAAATAGTGAGCTACGAATAGCTGAACAAGCCCAGCAATGCAATTGTTCCCTCCCTACCTCCACGCCCACCTCCCCGACTCAAAGAAAAGACTGGTCATATCTGAGCTGGATGGAAACTATCCTGAACCTTGCGCCCCAGCCGTCCCACATTCTCCAGCACCTAAGCTCTCCGTGTCATATCACCCTGTGTTATGTGTGTCGTGGCACTTACCACTGTTAGAAACTCTCTCTATACATTCAAGAATTTCTTACTTCAGCTGATTTTAAGTTCCATGAAAATAGAATCATTGTCCTTC
The DNA here is from genome assembly GCF_019186645.2 of Phyllostomus hastatus. Lineage (NCBI taxonomy): Eukaryota > Metazoa > Chordata > Mammalia > Chiroptera > Phyllostomidae > Phyllostomus > Phyllostomus hastatus. The sequence continues at coordinate 14,074,662 of NW_025333583.1, read as the reverse complement.
TTGTTCACCATTGTATTGCCAGTGACTGAAAGAGTATGTGGCAGTAGTAAATCCTAAATAAATGTTTATTAAATTAAAATAATTCAATAACAGCATATTATTTAGAGGAATCTACTATGAAGCCTCACAGGTCTTAGGAAGTCAAGTCCTCTGTGAAAAGAACCATTTTTATTTAAAACTAAAAACTATATGGGCAAGAAATACATGAAGTTCTACAAAAAAATTACAAACTTATTTTCTGCCTTTTTATTCAGTAGGCTGAATTTAAGGTATAAAACTTACTTGATAGTTATTGCTAAGAAGTTAGTTTATGTAAAATCATTGAATATGTCTACTAACCAAAAGTCTGTCCTCATCTGGCCAATGATGAAACGTCAGAGATTTTTCTTACAGAAGTAGATTATTAAGGAAATGAAACCACAGGCGTTGCAGAGCAGAGACGAGAGCACCAATCCTGTACTGATGAGGCTAATCAAGTTAAACAGTCTTCTCCTATTCCATTCCAACTTATTTACTCTGCACTTTGAATTAAGCATGTGTGTCTATATGGCTAATTGTAGCTTTGATTCTCCAATTTGCTCTTTAATCAGATTGCATTAGAGGTAAATATTTATCTCCCCAAAATAGTAGACTTAATGGTTAGAAAGACATAGAAGCTAATGTTTTGCATTTTCCAGGTAGGCCATATTTTGATTCAGGAAGAAAATAAGTTGAGCTCCAAGAATGAATAAGATATTTTGTCAATATGAGAAAGGTTTAGCTGAAAACAGAATTGATCAGGATTTCTACATATGATTCTTTTCATCGCAGATGACTTCCTATTGTTTCATTAATTCTAAAATGAGAATAGATAATAGAAATGATTTCTAACTGCAACAGTTCATCATCACTATCATAAAACAGTATAATGTAATAGTGAGATTCATGCAAGGAACCAGAATGTCTAAGGTTGATTCCTAGCTCTTTCATTGAATAGCTACATGGCTCTGGGTGGGTGATTTAAACTCTGTGACTCAGCTTCCTCAACAGCCAATTTGGAATAATAATAACACAACCTCAAAGCAACTATATCGATTAAACATGTAAAGTACTAGGAACAACACTACAACAATGTTGGCTATTACTGGTGCTATTATACAAAATGCCCATTAACTGTAAACATGAAGAGAAATGTGTGTATGAATAATCACTGATTTATATTTCAATATGTATTCATAGTATCAAAAGCTGCAATGGCCATTGAGAACACTGGAGAGCAGAATAGAAACAGCCCCAGGGTTCATGAAACATACTGGCTAGGCAATAACTTTAAAATGCATATACACATATACTTTATGGTAAATAATATATGAAGGAAAGCTACACAGTGCTGATTTATTCATCCATTCATTCTTATTCTGCAAAAATATTTTAAGGATCAACTATATGTCACATCCAGAAGATAGAAATAGCGATCAATAAAAGGTCTTGACTTTAAAGAATTGTGAATGAAAACACCAGGTAATAGTGAGTACTACTGAGAACATAAAGGTTATCTGGTATGCTTTATTTACATATCTTTAATCAATCAGATTTGATCTAATCTTTTATATAATTTCTTTTTAAAAGCTGGAAAACCATAATTATTAATTTTTGTAAAAATCTTTCATTACCGGACTGAACTTCTAGGCTAATAGTTTTTAGACCCTTAGAAATTCTCAGCTCTCGGTGAAAAAAAAATTGAAGTCACTTGGTTACTTAAGACAGTGGCAGACTAAGAGCAGGTAGTCAAAATTTAGTAGTAGAATAGTAGCCATTATAATGCAAATTATTGATATAATTATTAGCATCATTACAAAAGTCAATCTTGGGTCACAAAAGGATAGACCATTGTTGTGATTTTTTTCCTCTAAATATTCTAGTTCCTAGTAATCTCCACTAAAAATATTTCATATTAATTATCTTGTTTTCAAACACACTTTTCCCTAAAAGTCAAATTGTCATGCACCTACAATGTCACCCAAGGAGGGCCAAGATGCACATTTAAATGAAAAATAGCATTCATTGACTACTTCAATAACATTTGGTAATCTTAACATCACTTGAAGATTTTTTTAAAATTTTAATTGGGGCAGAGTTTCTATTCTATAGAGCACTACTTCCTCTTATTTGAATTGTCAATATCATATAGTACAGATGACCACACCTTCCTTGAACACTTTCTTTGGTTCACCTGGGTCTCCCCTGGTTTCTTCATTCAGTCTCCACTATAGAAGTCAGTTCCTGTCCTTGATTTCTTAACACTAGAGTTGCTGTAGGTCAGTGCTGGCCCGCTTTATACACCGTCTCTTTGTGAGCTCATCCATTCCCACAGATAATGCCATCTATGGGGTGATAAATCTCAGATGAACATGTCTGGATCTTGGAATAGCGCTATGACAGGGAGATATTTATAAGTCTAACTGCCAGTTTGACATCTCTACATGGACGTCTCATAGCCATCTCAAGTTCAGCATGTCCAATGCTGACTTTTTTTTATCCCCCCAATACCCCAGATCCACTCAACTAGTTATTTTCCAATTTTAATAAATGACAACTCTATCCAACCATGTCAGAAATACGATACATTCTCTGTCATGTCAGAAACAGGACATTTATCCTCGATTTCTCCTTTTCCGTTATCCTCACATCCAATTTTGTCACTTTTAACTCAGTAATGTATTTCCTGCATTCCTTTACTCTTATCTAGTTCTTCTTGCCACCAATTTAGATTAAGCTGTCCTCATCTCTTGTGGGATTTCTACTCCTCCTGATCCATTCTCCATAGAGTTATCAGAATAACTGTTTTTTAAATATTTTATTTATTTATTTTTAGATAGAGGAGAAGGGAGGAAGAAAGGGAGGGAGAGAAACATCAATATGTGCTTGCCTCTTGCGAATCCCTTACTGAGGACCTGGCCCACAACCCAGGTATGTACCCTGACTGGGAATTGAACCAGCAACCCTTGGGTTCACATGCTGGTGCTCAATCCCCTAAGTCACAACAGCCAGGGCCAGAATAACCATTTTTAAAGAAAGTGGCATTAATTAGGTTAACTGCATACTTAAAATCCTTCCCACAGGATTTAAGCTTGGTCCTATAGTTCGAAAAATGGGTTGGCACCTTCTTCCTTGCCTTCTGTTTCCCTTTTAATTGCTCACTAAGTTCCACTCGTTCTGGGTTTTCATCTTTTCCTCAAATGCATCGTTCCTGGAATTGATATTCTTCTCATATTTTTGCTAACTGCCACTTATCCTTCAGATCCATCCATCAGAGAAAGCATTCTGAACCATATATTTAGGGTCTCTGAATTAGAATGCCTCATGAAACTCATCATTTCTCCCTTTCTAGCTTTTAACATACATAACAGGTATCCAGTCATCCATTTATTCCTTAACAACCTATGTGTCGCACCAGACTTTGAGTTCCATGAAGGCAGAGCTGGTTGTTAGTTTCTTGCGGAACCCCAGCACCAGTGAAGGCATTTCCCTGGTGGTAGAACTCAATAAATGCATGCTCCATACATGAATGGTTGAGTTACGAGTAAACTGGTAATTAGTTTAACTGACCTTTTATAAATCACGGGTAGCCCAGACAAAGACTTTCAGGAGGTACAAAGGAATGAAAAGGTGAGGCCAGATTGGAGGACTTGTGCCAACTCAAGGAAGTGAGTAAGTATAGGTGCCTGTGGTGTGCGAGATGAGGGTGTTTGGGGGAACTGAACAGGAAGTGTGCTGAAGGTGATGTGCCTTATCTTCCTTTTACCCCATCCCCTTCTAATGTACCCCTAACTTACAGTACAACACAGGGGAAGAAAGAAACATTTTTGATGTTAGTTGTTTCTTCTCCAAAAAGCTATTGTATAAACCATACATGAGAATACAGTATTTTCTGTTATGGTTGTGTGTAGACTTAAAAATAAGAAACTGTAGGGTGTTTCAGTTATTGCTTATTTAATGTGCTCTATCAGAGAGATGAAACTCTTCATTGTTAAATCCAGATTCTCCACAGACTCTGCTCGGATTCTAATGTGATGCTGACTACGTTAGGATCTCCTGTGGAACTTGCGGAGTCTCTGAAATCATCAGGTAATGATGTTTATGCTTCTAGGACATAAAGCACTTGCATGAAAGGGAAGGTTTATCAAAGCCTGATTTCACAGAAGTGACTGTAACAGTTTAGTAGCAATTTGTTGTGGAGGATACTTTTTTCTTTTAAATCTTTTAGAATAAAACCAAATATTAGAACTAGGCCAAGCCTTGAAGAGGATTTGATTTCATTCTTTTAGTTTGTAAATAAAGAAACAAGACCCAGAGACATAAATTGGCAGAATCAGGGGAGAATCAGGATGTGAACCAGTATCTCCTGCCTAAAATTGCAATGATTCAACTGTGTGTAGGACACCAAAAAGGGCGCTGCCGCAATTTATTTCAGTAAAACCCAATATTCCTTGAAAATGCTCATGAGTGGTTATTACATTTAATAAGTATCTAGGGTATCAATTATTATGCCTTAGACCCCCACTCTAATTATAAGTATATACATCACCAAATTTTATGGAACACCTACTATTCTTAAGAAACTGTGCTGGGTTTGGTAATTATATCATATTATAAACAATAAATCATAAAGATCCTGGGGATGGTGATTATGCTGTAAATAAAAATAGAATTAGCGTCTTTAGAAAGTAAAGTGTGTTTGTAAAACGTGAAGATCAGTGAAAACATTTAAAATGTTAATTGGTTGCAGAAACATCTTTTTTGTTTTGTTTTGTTTTCATTCCACCACATCATTTCTAAATGTTTTAGTAATGCCTCGTTTAGGTCATGTGCACAGTAGGAACTTGATAAATATTTAACGATAATGGTAATAGTAAAACCTGAGGAGCCGGGCCCGAGGCAGGGAGAGTGGCAGACTATCTGGACTAACACACTGTTATCGCCGTTGGTCTTCATGGTCTTCCATTATGTATCCAGTCAAGAACATGAAGATGCCTATCGCACAGTGGCTATCTCAGGGCACAGTGAATCTCAGCAAAGATGGGTGACTTTCTCATAAGAAAGGAGAAAGGCTTAAGTAAGACCTGTTTGTATCTGAATAGGATATACTGTAATAGCAAAAGAGAGAATGTGTCATTTAGAGGGCTGCACTGCCTTGGGAACCTAAAAAAAAATAGTTCCAATGAAAATGTTGACAGTGTCCACCTAAGTACTTTCAAGGGAAGAAGAAACCTTAGCTAATAAATTCAGCTGACTCTATTGGGGCCACTCAGTTTTCAGAATTATATAGAGCAAAGTTTAAATCCTGGCTCGACATCTTCCAGTAAAACCTTGGACAATGTACTGCATTTATAATTTTTATTTTTCTTATATGTAAAATTAGGCTAGTAATAGCTATAGTAATGCAATTTATTGTGAGGATAAACGAGATAATACAACAATAGTAATAACCTGCCTATCACTGAGGATTTATTATATTCCTGGCACTATTCTAAACACTTTGCATGTACATTCTCATTTAATCCCTATAAAACCCAATGAGGCAGATTCTAATGAAGTAGGGAAAAAATGTCGTTCAGCATTTTGCATGCTGTTTATCTAAGAAGTAGCAAAAACACACCCCAAAACTCCAAAAAATCACTTTCAAGATCAGATGATCAGACCTCAGAGTCCACTCTCTTAATCTCTATGCATCCTTCCAACTTACACGTTGAGTCACAGTAACTGACACGGGGTAAAATTCAATAATTAGTAACTTTTCATAATAAGGATGATGTTAGAATTAAAAAATACAAGCTGTTTTAATTAGATTGACCACTTATTCAACACATCCCACTGGATCCTTTGGTTCCGACCTTGCTCACGAAAGGTGATTTAGTGGCTCCGATTTAACTTTCCAAATAATCTATCTCCAGTGGGGGAAATGCTAATCATGCAGACACCAGCACTCCAGGCTGCTTCATGTTATATTTTGTGAATTAGTAACTGGTGTTAAAGCTTTATATATCATTAATGCCTTTGGTTAATTCCAATCTTCCCAGAGAGGTGGAGTCATGGGCTGGATTCTGAATAATAAATGTCAGACCATGAGGTCATCTGAGAGGTTATCAACCAGCTTTCTCTTGTGGTCACTTTGAATACCTTTTTTTTCCTTCAAATTTCTACAGTATTCTGACTTTCTCTTTTAATTATTTTAACACGTTTTTCAATATCTTTATATTTCCAACATCATGAAAGCAAATGCTAAATTTATTGTCTCTTTCAGATAGAAAGCGGATTGAGGGCAAAAAATTGCTCAGTTTACTATACCAAACAGACCACAATAATAAAATATATTCTTTCCATTATGCCCATTCCCTTGCTTAGTTGAAAATCTCATTATTAAAGTCTCTTAAGAAATGACTTTATTATATGGTAAAATAAAAGAACGTTGTGATACTGAGCAACTAAGACAAAAATGAATAACCACATAAAAATTGCATCACCTGACCTAAGAATAGAGAGGGGCTCTTCGTAAGATTGTTTGCATTCACATGTGGCCAATTCCTTTTCTGATTCAGACTGTGGGGCCAGGCGTCTCTCATTTTGAAGAGCTGGAGCCTACCCTTACCAAGGGATTCTCATCTATGAAATGGATCCTCATTTGTAAATCTTTTTTGTCATTTTTGCTCTGCAGGACGCACTCCCCCAATGCCCAGAAAGCTGTGTGGGAGGAATCTCGTCAGCCTATTTCTTTGGAGTGGGCAGGGTGCTCCCTTTCTTCATCTGACAAACCTGAACTGGAAGCTCAAGTGGGGTTTTGTTCCCTGCTTGAAATATTTTGACCTCTCTCCCTTGAACGAAAGACCAGGAACCAGAGGAGCCAGCTGAGTAAAGAGACAACTCCTGGCTTTCTGAAGCTGTGGACTCGAACTGCACAAAGTGCTAGGGGTTTGGCAAGAAAGGTGACAAATTCAGTGCCTCTGGCACTCAGTTCCAAGGAACTAGGCCTCCCGCTAACTTACGAGGTTTTGAAACACATTAAAAATGACATGGTGTTAAAATAAATTTGGATTTGCTCATATAAATTTGCATATCAGTACTGGGTTATATTCTCTTATTCAAATTAAGCTTTATATTTAAGCTCCATAGTCATAGAATGCTAGTTTTTTACAGGTGGTATGAAATATACATTTTATATAACTCTCACTATTGTAATTAAGTCTTAAGACATAATCACTGTTTGAAGAAGCTCTACTTTCAAAAGCTTAAGATTCTTAACTGGCTTAAGGAATCAGAAGTACATCATTTCAGGCTATATAAAATGTTTCCCTCATCCAGTTGTTTTCAAAACGTGGTCCCTGAATGACATCACTGTTTTCTGGCCATTGGCTAGAAATACAGATTTTTAGGCCTCACCCTGACCTGTGAAGTGTGGGTAAAACACCTTTCTGAAAATAAAGAACTGATTTATAGCATTTGCTGATTTCAATAAATACAGTTCTAGGTACTTTCTCAGTAGTATCTTTGTTGCAAGCATTTTTGCCACAAGCATTTTTGCCACACAACTAATTGGCCGTAAGACAATGTTGCTGTAAAAAAAAAAGTAAAATAACTGATTGACAGGGTGTTTTGCATATTCATTTGGTTTCATTTCTCCATTGCAGAATCAACACCCTGCAGCAGACTTGTGTATTTAAGCTAGAGTCAGTTTGGCTTCATGTCTCAATTGACAAAGTCCTTGCAGTTAATCCTATTTTATATTACATATAAATGTTAGCTAGCCTTCACGATGGTGTATATAGTGACAAGTAGATATGGTGGTGATGGTCTTAAAATAATTAGCATCTCTTCCAGATAAAGATGACTTTGCCCAAGAGTTGGTTTCTTATTTTGAAGTATACCATATTGGGAGCAGAAAGAGAGGCCAAGGGCCCTCTTTTAGGGTGCATAATTGAAACCAAATTTCCCATAGAACAAAGACAAGTGCTGAGGTACAGCCCTGAAAATAAAATGTTATTTGTGCAGAATTGCCATTAATCTACATACACTTTAAATAATGTATTTTTAATTTTGTTACTCATTTTTTTCACATTACATGTCCTTTTTTATTTGTTGTTTTATCTTTTATATGGCAAAATTGCTTTATGGCCAGTTAGTTATGTGGGAAAAATACTTGCAGCAAAAATGCTTGCAGGAAAGATGTTTGCATCAAAGATGTCTATGGAAAGGATGCTTACGGTGAAAACACTGGACCTGTGTAAATACCCCCAGTGTGGCCAGACTTCAAGCTACCAACCTTTCTTCTCCCAGCACAGTGTGAGGAAGGAACAAATCATCAAAGTTTGCAAGCTTTATTGAGCTGGCTTCAACACACAACTGTCCCGGAACTACAGAATCAGACACATTGGGGAAGGGGCTCATAAACCTGTGCTTTAACATGCTTTCCAGCTGATTCTGCTGCATGCTAAAGTTTCAGAACCACTGCCCTAATCCATCCTCACTATTTTTTCAACATTCAATCCCTAGATGACCTCATTTACCCACGAGGTATATTTTCCATCTGCATACCTATGACCTGTAACTTTTAATCTTCAACCCAGATGGATGTATCCACCTCTACTTTGATGTCTCACTGACACTTCAACACCACAGGTCAAATGCAGAACCCCTCGTGGTCCCCCACAAACCTGTGCTCCTCTTGTTTTTCTATTTTAGTAAGTGGTGCCATTGTTCATCTAGTTGCTCATGCCAGAACCTGGAACTCATCCTTTACATGGCCTCTCTCCCTATCCCCAGCAGTCATTCGATCTCCAAGAGGTCAAACAGATAACAGCTCCACTCCCATTCCCTAATGTGTGTCCTTGGACAAGTGCATTACCTCATCATCTCTGTTTCTAAATATTGCTTAAACCTATCAACTTCTGTCCATATCCAAAACCAGCTCACCCAAGGCACCATAACCTCTTACATGAGACACTGAAAAAGTCTTCTAACCTGTCTCTCAACACAAATAGCAAGTTCCATGAAGTTGCTCATTATAATCCAGCTATTAAGTACCTCTGAAATATTATCAGCGGTTGAACTGTGTGTATGCTGGAGTGAGAATGGGAATTAGGATGGAGCAGAAGATGGAGTGGGAGATTACAGGCCTATGCTCAGCAGGATGGAGAGGTTGTTTGTACAAAGTGCTGATGTGAGGAAAAACTTTCTTTATTGCCCATAAATTAAATGTGATTTCTACAGTGAAGGCCACTGTTAGGCCTGACCAGTGGGGTTCCCTGGTTCCATAGCCCATAGCACCATTTACGTTTCCAGTGCAGCACTTTTTGGTGGTAATTCATTACTTGTGCAATAACTTGGTGTTTACCACCACTGTCCTGTTTCCTAGTTGTCCCTTTCCCCCTGAACCTACACATATTCCCAGTATGTAACAGTATGTAATCAATAAATATTTGTTCAACACCATGGTTAGCAAAAAAAACCTTAATTGTTTAAAAATTGATATTAAATTACTATACATTGTATATTAGAGTATGTAATATACTGAGCAAAAAGCCAGAGTTATTGTTTTACATCTGAAGCAATTTGGGAATATTTTTGATTCAATTTCAAGGATGCATGTCTTTAAAGTCAACTTTCCTTTATTTGCATATCTCTTTTTAGGATCTTTTAGACACAGAAATATATGATACCTGTACTCTTTGGAATATTAAAAAGTTTATTTTTGTTACAAAAAATTAACAAACAAAATAAAAATAAATTTAATTTGATTTGTTCTTAAATTTATGTATAATTTGCTTAGCTGAATGGAGTCTTTAAATACATACAATATCATAAAACCTACAGGATTTATAATATTTAATTAGTATTTTTGGAAAATTTTTGTGAGTTTATTTGAGCCAAACTAATGCCATATGTTGGGGAGCAATATATCGAATGCTCCTATTTAATAGTTTTAGTACTAAGTAACCAGAAAGGTTATTTGTGTATGTTTGTAGCTGTGTGTATGTACTTCTGTACAACACCCATGAAGTATCATGTATATACGTACATGTATATACAAAAAGGTGCTTCTGTGCATATGGAGCATATACACACTTTATTATTATTAAGAAAGTAGGAAAACAAACATGAAGTTCATATTGCATTTGTGACCTCCCATTTTGAGGACTAACAATGCTGCCAACCAAATTGTTAGAAGGTGTTTTTGCTTGGCTCTGAAAGTCAGATTAAAGTGCTAAGGTTACAAAACACTGGAGTAGTGAACATGTTGACCAAAGAAAAGTTAGCCTTTTTAAATATGCAAGATTCAAAAATACAGCATCATCATCTTCCGTTGGCCTGGCCCAGTTTCAGTTGTGCACACCCCGTCTATCGCGCAGTTCCCTGCGCAGCTGCCTCTCTCTCTGTGCTCCTGGGAAACATGTTTTTAGGAATCTCTACATTAGAAGGAAATGTCTCAGAATAATTACCCACCTAATTGCTACCTAATATTTCTCTGAAATTTTGAAAGAAGTCTGCATGATTCCCATTTTTAAAAGGTGTGTTATCAGTTTTCAATCACTTACTAGTTTTAATAAGCAAACAATATTTTCAAGTGATGGCTCCAAACTTGTGTGTCATTTAATCAGCTGCTTTCAGAGGGCAGCTGTTCATGGGACTGTCACTCATGTACACCAGGAGTCACTGTGCATATCACTGGAAACTATTTGAGAAAGCAAATCTTGTTCTCTGAAAGGCAACATGGCCAAACTTTGCTGCAAGTTTTAAAATAGGAGAAAACAATTCAAAGCTTTGGGATAGCCCTGGTTTTAAAGAAAATGTAAATATTATTTTTCTTTCTTTTTTTTTAAAGATTTTATTTATTTTATTATTTTTTTTAGAGAGGGAAGGGAGGGACGAGAGAGATACAGAGAGAGAGAGAGAGAGAGATAGAGAGAGAGAGAGAGAGAGAGAGAAACATCAATGTGCGGTTGCTGGGGGTTATGGCCTGCAACCCAGGAATGTACCCTGGCTGGGAATCGAACCTGGGACACTTTGGTTCCCAGCCCGCGCTCAATCCACTGAGCTATGCCAGCCAGGGTAAATATTATTTTTCTTTAAGAAATTTCATAACCACATTGATTAGAGTACATTTTGAACAAGTGAGAATATCTGAGCATTTGATTTGGGAGACTTAGGTTATGAGTTGTTTTAGCAAAAATGGTGTTGAGGGGAGAAAGAACAGTAATCAAACAGGATACAATTGAAATTCAGTTTTTTTATAAGAACTATATTTATGGGACTAAGACTAACAAGCATGGTGGAATCTTTTCTTAGAGGCAGAAAATAGTTATGTAACAATAAGTTGAAAATTTTATTTAATACAACAAATTTTCTTTAGATTAAATTCTTGAGCCATTGTTACCTGGAAAAGAATATATATCAAAATAATTGTTAAAAATACACTGAACTTACAACAGTTTTTTGATCCACTCATTTACTGATGGGCACTTAGGCTATTTCCAGCACTTGGCTACTATAAATAACACTGCTATGAACATTGGGGTGCATAAGTTCTTTTGGACTGATGTTTCAGAATTCTTATGGTATAATCCCAGCAGTGGAGCCACCTGTGGTACATTTACACAATGCAATACTACACAGTTGAAAGAAGGAAGGAGCTCCTACCCTTCACGACAGCATGGATGGAACTGGAGAGCATTATGGTAAGTGAAGTAAGCCAGGCGGTGACAGACAAATACCACATGATCTCACCTATAAGTGGAACCTAATCAACAAAAGAAACAAGCAAGCAAAATAGAACCAGAGACATGGAAATAACAAACAAATGTATAATGACCAGAGGGGAGGGGAGAGATAACAGGGAAAGAAGGGGAAGGGTGAAGTCAAGGAACATGTATAAAGGACCTATGGACAAAGACAATGAGGGCGTGGATTGAAAATAGACGGTGGAGTGTGGGTAGAGCAGGGGAGAGTAATAGGGAGAAAATGGGGACAACCATAATTGAACAATAATAAAAAAATTTAAAATACACTAAATATAATCTAAAATATTGTTCCTTGTAATGATTAATTAGTGAGAATGTAATAATGAGTTTTGTGTGAAGAATAACTACTTCTACTATAAAATAGCTGTTCATAGTAAATTTGTGTGTATGTATGTATCTGAAAGAAAACTTTTATTTTTCTCCTCTTTGTAACACCAATGTTTCTTCACATACTCATTATTGTGACAATAGGTTGAATTTGCAATTCGCCATCTGCCTAAATAGCATTAACCTTCCCATAACCTCATAATATCACTGTTACACTTTGTCTGATATTTGAATCTCTCTGATATAAGCTAGGAACAGAATATATGGTCCTTTCTATTAGGAACAAGTCAGGCCATTCTACAAGCCAACATTAATAAAGTATCAGTTGAAATGGAAATTAATATTTGAAATTCTTTCAATTAAAATGCATTAAAGAGTTCTAAAAATAATCAGAGAAAAATGAACTAGCTTGCAAACAATCATGGCCAGAACAGACTTTAAGTAATAGACTGTAATAATAACAAATTTGTATAGTGCCCTAAAATTTACAAGATTATATTCACATGCCTCATTTATATCTTAAAGGATAAACATACAACCTTATAATCTCTATTCTGATAAGTTTATTGGTCACTTCTTAATTCTCATCTTACTTGATCCACAGCAGCATTAACAAAGCTGATCATTCTTTTCCCCCTGAAAATTCTAATTAGCTCAGCTTTCTTCCCACCTTTCAGACAGCTCCTTCTCAATCTCTTTTGCTTATGCTTCTTTGTCTTTCCAGCCTTCTAATTTGGAGTTCCCTGGTAGTGAGAATTTGGATTTTTTTTCTGTGTTCTACTTACTCTCAATCCCTAGGTAGTTTTATATTGTTTCATGATTTTAAACATCACCGAAATACTGATGTTCTCCAAATTTGTAGCCCCTGTATCCAACACCCTATTTGACATTTCTACTTTGAATTATAATGGGCTTATCGAATGTTTTATGTCCAAATCTGGACTCCTATGATTTCCCCCAAACCACACTATGGACTAGTCCTTTCCATCTGTTAACAGCAATATCATTCTTCCAGTCCCACCATCCTAATCATAGGTATTATACTTGAAAACTCTCTTTCTCTAACACTGTGCATCCTCTTGTTGAATTCACTTTCAGCAAATAATCCAAATGATGTCTATTCTTCTCCATCTCTATTACAACCACCATGATCCAAGGTATCATTTCATGCCTCACCTAGATTAAATGACTGCGTCCTGGCTTTAGTTTTATCCTTTTCCCCTGTAGTCTGGGCTCAGCAAGAAGCCAGGGAAATTCTATTGAGATTATGGGCATCTCACTTAATTTGTCTGTATGGAATACTGCAATAGCTATTCATTGAAGTCAGAATAAAATCCAGTCTTCTCTGGAAGCCCTAGATGAACAGGCTTCGGACTTCATCTCTTGCTACTCTGTTCCCTGTCATTCTGCGCCGGCCACACAGGACTCTCTTGTGCTCCACCAATCTGCCAGGGACATCTCTGCCTCAAGAGCTTTGTTGGTATTTGCTGTTCCATTGGCCTGTGTTATCCTCCAGACAATCACACGTTTAGTTCCCTCACTTTCTCCATGTTTTCTCTCAAGTGTCCTCTCCAGTGACGCCATCAGGGTTCCACTCAATTAAAATTAGACGCACACATACCCATATCCCTGACATTTCATATTTTTGTTTATGTTTCCCCCTCTTCCCTTGAACATAAACTCCATGAAAGCAGTATTTATCCTAATATGTCCCCAGCACCTAAAATATTCCTGGTACATAGTAGGCACTTAACAAATACACACTGAATGTGTCTATGAGCAGAATTAGAGTTGTTTACATGATGCATATGTTGTTTCAAAAATGGCAAAATAAAGCCCTGGCTGGCATAGCTCAGTGGATTGAGCATGGACTGGGAACCAAAGTGTCCCAGGTTTGATTCCCAGCCAGGGTACATTCCTGGGTTGCAGGCCGTAACCCCCAGCAACCGCACATTGATGTTTCTCTCTCTCTCTCTCCCTCCCTCCCTCCCTTCCCTCTCTAAAAATAAATAAATAAAATCTTTAAAAAAAATGACAAAATAAATTATAATGAATTATAATTGACCAATGTGTTGGCATACAATATCCTAATAATGTACCTTTATAGTTTAATAATTCTTAAGAAATATTTTGGAAAAGAGTAAAATGAAAGCCATATTTAAAAAACACTTAGAATGAGCATCAGTTGTGAAGTACATTATTTTTCAGGTATTTTCTTTTACATTCTCTTTTTTTATATTCTAAATACTTTTAAGACAACAGAATGAACAGTGCAGCCTCAGTGTCTCAGTGTCTGACACATGGTAGTTATTCAGTGTTTGTCTAATTTATATATATATATATATGTATATACATATGTGTGTGTATGTGTGTGTGTGTATTCATATCAGCAACCCATAAAAATTGCTGATAAGAAATGAAATATGTGAGGAGAAGTGAGGGCCTCATCTGTTTCAACAGGGGCACCTAAAGGAATGAAGCATATTATGAAAAGGTTTTTAAAGAGAATAATACTACCATACAAAGAAGGGAGGGACATATATTTAGTTGAAGGAAGATAGGGCTTGCTATAAGTGATTGAATACAATATTGGGAATAAAGGGGTGAAAAATAGCATGCTTAATGGAGGGATGAGGCTTTTATGAGATTATTTATTTCATGGAAAGCCCATGTATTTGGAAACATAAGTGAAATATACCTTGCTACCTTCTCTGTATAAATGTCTGATTCTGAAAGGCAGAAGAGGGTAAAGCTGCTTAATTTTTCTCATGCCATCTATTTTTGACTACCAGCCCAAGGTAAGCAGGGAGAAACTTCAAAAGCCAGTATGTGCAAGCTGTTCAGCAGCAGGGTTGAACAGCCCCGATGAAAGAAATACTGTGGGCAAGCTTCCATCAGCAGTTCTCCCATGGGCGGCTGCATTGTTTACTGTCACCAAGGTGCCTGCATCCTCTAACAAAGATGATGCCGGTACCCTGCGTGGACCTCCACATGAAGCCCTCCGACCCCCTGTTGAGAGATGTGTGTGTGCGTCCTGTTGCTCTCCGTAGTTGTCCATGTCTAAACGGTCCCTCACAATATTGTTTGTTGCCTCCTGGCAACCCAGGAACTTTTGTAGGGATTTGTGCTCTGAGGAGGAGTTAAGACTTTAGCACGCCTTTTCATCATGTGGCATTTGTGACTCATTCTTGGTACTTAATTGTCCTGGCGTACATGAGATTAAAACTATTATACCCCCAAAATTACCTATTTTCTTCTCTGGCATAAGAAAAGTTCTTAGTTCATTCAAGTTTGGTATATTAATACTAGTATATATGCGTATATATAATATGAATGTATACATGTAATATTAATACTATCATTTGAAAAATTTGCCTGTCATTACTTCTACCACTGCCAGTATATTGTACACCTTTCATTTTCACCAAAATTTAAGACATTCTTAAATACACATTATGTTGCAAAAATGTGTTCCTAATGAACCTTTTTCTCAAGCATCATAAATAGTATCTGGTTGACTGCAGAGTAAAAATTTCAAAAGCTCCATCAAATGGTTATTCACATATTTTCCAAATTTCCTGAAAAAATGATCTTTCCTGCAACAATCCCTTTCATTCAGTCATATTAACGTTACGCTTGATAAAGAGCACAGAACACTTTTGAAAGGAAGCTTGTCCTAAGATATTTACAAATTCTGAGAGATTGAAGTTATAAAGCTGTGTAAAGTGAGGAAAAGTGCCACATTCATTGGAAACATAACCAGAGAGCATTGTCAGTGGCCAAACAGTAAGGATGCAACTGGTGATATAGCATAGCTGCTGATGCATTTATCAGGGACACAGATAACTAGCTAACTAACTAACTAACTAACTAACTAACTAACAGTAAGATTGACTAACAATGGGTAATGATGCAGGCCTGCCATGTGTAGGCTCCATAAGGACAGTGGTTTTGTCTGTGTATTCTCCTATATAACTCTAGTACTAGCACAGAGCATGGGTAAGCATGCAATCAATTCGCTCATTTAAGGAATGAACGAGCAGTTCTGTCTGCATCCTCCTCATTTCTTCCATTTATTAATCCCCTAGTATGAGTCAGGCTCTGGGCTTGTTGTTTATGTACTCAAACTCCACCCTTTTACAGATGTGATACCCGTTTTAGAGATGAGGCAACTGTGACTCAGCGAGTTTAATCAACCTGCACAGATACTAAGCAGCACAGTGGGATGAGTGGGTTATTATCCCATGGATGGAGAGAATGCATCCGGGGTCTGGGGTCACCAGTACGTGTAAATATAGAAGGGGATTCACAAATCTATCACAAATGTTTTCTGATGGATTTCAGGGTATTTTTCTTTGTTCTTTTTACAGAAACACATCAGAAATAAGTTCTTGTTTTGAGACTCTGTAGCGCCCTTTCTCAAACTGAGATAGGGCCATTTGTTTTTGAAAGAAGTGTTGCTGGGTTTCAGATGCAATGTCTCATCTCAAGGACTACTGTAGAAATACGTGCTATTTCTAAAGCATAGGCATTTAGATGACAAGGGAACACTAAAATCGTGCATAATGCTCCATGCCACATGCAAGTGGTGTTAAGTTCCACCTACTCTAGTTGGACAATGGCGTCTTTACTACAGGGAGCAATGAAACAAATGGCAGGGTGAAGTGAGATGGATGGAAGCGAAGTAGGTAGAGTGAGTCTCTGCAAATATTTGGTTTCTTTTCTGTATCTACTCATGGTACAGGGCTACAGTATGCCCTGGCCTTTTCTAAGTTCTATAATTTTATTCATAGTTTCTCTCTCATTTATAGCCATTTTAAAGGGTATAATTTAAACCACATTACTTATTCAAATATTTGACACATTATTTCCACTGGTATATGAATAGGAACAGATACTTTTAAAATTCTCACTATACCTAAAATAGCAATTTAGCAGAACTCTAGATAATAGTCTGAAACCTAGTTACTAAAAAAAAACTTTAAAAATAGATCACTTGATTGAAAACTGACTTATTTACCAAAGAAAATTGATGTAAATTTTAATTCATTAATACCTCTATTTCTATAAAAATATGACTTCATTTCATTAAAAATATAACCTAAGCCCACTTTTCATTCTAGTCAAATGACCGAAGTGCTTCTTCACTGGAATGAGTTTGTCACTGAATTTTCAAGCCCTCGTTTCTCTAAGGTCACTTTAAAGAAATGGAAATAAACATCCAAAGAGTCCCTGTCGCCAGGCATAACAAAAGATTAGAACGTTTTCTTTTGTTTTACTATTCTGTAAGCATATTATGGTTAACATTTCTAAATTAGCTTTTTGTGAGTTAGTGTTTTTTCCACATTGTTTTGAAAGCTACATTTTGGGAATGGTATTTGTACATATCTCCCACTGTGACACCAGTTCGCTGGGTCATTCTAATTGTTTCATTTTTTAAAGAGTGACTCCTTTGGTATAATAGGTTTGACATTAATGAAATTAAAGGTCATGACTAAATAACTGTAATGGTCTAATATTTCAAAAGTAAACATTTTTCTTGTGTCTCCAAGTTTATTTTCTCTCATTACTTGAGCTACAATTTGAAATGCATATTTCACTGAAAGACCATTATCTGTTCATAATGTGCAATTCCATTAAGAACACTACCTAGTTAATTTGTACAAGGCCACCTATAAAAAATAAATAAAAAGGCAAGCATCCGATAGAAGCTAAGAGGAAATAAAGCATTTATATATCTCATTTGAAATTGAGGTTATTACAAAAATAAAACAATCTTTCCCCAAAGAAAGGGTTATTAAGTGATATGACAATACATTTCACTTGTTTCTTTTGCTTTTTAGAAAACATAAGATATTATTTTTTATAATTTTCTACTATCCTTTCTGAGTGTATATATAGACATACAATAAGCACAACCATACATATATATCAGTATTATATTTATCTAATGATAACAGCCATGATATAACTCATATAACCATAGTTCTCCTAAAAAGAATCATTCATTTCACTTGGCTTTATTTTAGCCATGCTACTAACATTTCTTTAAAATGTATTGTACTCCTTTAATTTATTAAATAGAATATACAAAATACAACCTAACCTTTTTATGTTGCTAATTCAGGGCCATTTTTATGGACATCAGTTACTCTACTCTGTTGTAATAAGGCAGTGCCTTCAGGGATTGAGTGATGTTGGGACAATATTAAATGTCTCCTAAAATTCATTAAGTATTTATTTTAATTCCTTCTTCCAGATTCTCCCCCTTACCCGAAACTATTATTTTTCACTACAAATGCCTTTCTACATTAAATATGCAAGTATCTATATTAGTCATTTCTCAAATACAAAATAGCATGAATAAGCTTTGAGACAGACTTTTTCCTTTACTGTTACTGAGATTTTAATTTCTGGGTTTAGAGCAAGACACTGCTACTCAAATGAAATATGAAAGAATGCTTATATAATTTAATCTTTATTTAATAGGAACTGCCAATAAGTTGAAGATGCAGCCTCTGGCTTCTATCCTATGGCAGCATTTTGCAAGTGTCGGGCAGTCCCTGTTTGGAGAAGGTGGACAGAGATTCAAGGTGGAGTTATGTCAGCTACGGGTCCACAGCTTAGACCCATCTTTAATTATGTAGGTCACTGTTTTGTATTTACATTATTCTTTAGTCCAAACAATCAACAGACATTTATGGTACTTCTATCAACTTGAAGCACCATAACTGAAACTAGGATGGGTAAAAAATATGAGTTACAGCTGAGTTTTCAAGTGGTTCTTGCATATTACATGTCAGATATTATACATAATAGACTGTTGAAGATATTCTTCACAGACAGGTGTATCACATAATGGCTGAAGGTAATCATTGAAAAAGCAAACTTTTACTCAGTTTAGCAACTACAATATTATATCATAAAACTGGGTGAAAATCATCATGAGGTATAACACTCTGAACGATAGTACGTTTATTGGTACATGGTCAAGTGTTTACTGAAGGGCCACACCACTACCATCTCACTTACTTCACTTATGTATTTAAAGTTTTCTTTATTGAGTAAAGGGATAACTTGTTTCTTATATAAGACTGAATAAATTTATTTAAAGAATAGAGGATTTTTTCCCAAAATCAAGGGGCAGAAATTATGCAAAATATGAATGTGTCTAGTAGAACCTGTCTATTTAAATCCTCATTTACTCTCCAGGACTTTTGGTTTCCAGCTATTGACGTACGTTCATTTGTCAGAACACAGCTGGACTGTAAGGCAGGACAATAGTGTGGGGTGTGCAGCCACAGCCTGTGTGGGGAATGACCTGTGTATATGGAATAAATAAAGGGATGGAAAATTAACTTTGAGTCTAAGAAATACACTGTTTCATACCCTTAAAGGATATATATGTATATGCATATAAATGAGATAATCATTTTTTATTCAAAATAAGTTTTATTTCCTGCACTATAATTTCTTTATAGAAGTGTTTAGAAACTTGAGGTACAGAGCACTTCTATATGGCCAAACTCTATCACCTGGATTGTCTATGCTTAACAAAAGGGCAAAATGTAAGTCCACATTGCACAGGAATTGGGAGACTGACAACGAGTAATAAAGTTAATTCCAAACAATAGTTGTGTAATTGTGCTCATGCACACAGAATATGCATATACATATCTAAAACTGTAGTGATAGATTATATATTTATACTTAATTTTGAAGTAAAATGCATTTTTATTGCAATGTGAAAAAAGAATGATATTCCATAAGCCTTTGACTCCTAAGTAGATAGATATATAAATATTCACAAATATATGATGTGAATATATAAATACAATATAAACTTTAAAAAAAACCAACCTGGTTGTAAAAGGAATTACAAAGTTAATAATACACTAATTTCCCCCCTTGATTTGAATGTTTTAAGGCTACCTTTTTCTCCCACGCAAAGAGTGACACTGTCACACTTTAGAATTATGCAGAGGAACAGGCTTGAGAAGCTGTTGTTCAGATCTTTCTATGATGAACTCCTTCACAGATTATACCCAGCAATATCTCTCCTTTCTTCCTCACAAGAATTTTAGCTGCATTAGTGCAGAAACGCTGTTTTCCTCACTGCCATATCATTAGTGACTCAGAAATGTACCTGGCTCTTAGCAAGTTCTCAAAATTCATTCTAAAAATTAATCAAATGACTCTTAGTCCTGGCAATGGCTAGAAATTTATTTGTAACATTGTTTTGTCTCCCTGCTTAAGGCCAAAGAAAGTAGTTCCTAATGGTAGAACTGTGAGATATTGGGGCAAGCTGATTGGAAATATTTGGGGGAGGGGCAGTGGAGTCACTTCTATGGTCTTTATTTCAGCCTCGATAGCTTCAAATTTTACCTGTTTATGAGACCCACAACACCAATAGTTCTGAGAATTCAATACCTAGGATTCATGGATTTCTTTCATAGGTAATGCTATCTTGAAATAGGAAAATGTGTTTAATTATATCACAGCTCTGCTAAGCTTCACAGCTATTAAAGTTCATCTCATAGTTATCTATTCCATTATTTCAGTATTGTGTTCTTGCTTCAATAAATGCCTATTATATCAGTAGCTTGTCATTTTTTTTCTGAGAAATTCCTGAGATCAGAAATGCTAATAACATATTCTCTTTCTTTAACAGAAAATGACAATCTAGTATACTTTCCATTTTATACTGATATATTTTTATATATTGCTACACTCCATTTGTATCTTGAAAGAACATTCAAGAATTATGTTATTAATAAGTTAACAGTATAAAATATATAAAACAAATATAATTTATACTTTAAACTTTAAATCTTACATTAAAGCAACAAGTCATTATAAAAGCAAACACAGGAGTCAGAATGCCAATTAAATTAGTTACCACTAATTTAATAAACTCCAAGGTAATTACCCCCAAAATATATTCTCACACTACAAATGTCTCATTGTGGCCATGCCAAAATAAAATACACCATGATTTATAAAGACATTTAAATATCTCTGAAGTGCTGACCATGTATAAAACCCTTTTTATATCCTCAATATTGTCTAGCATTATATTTTGCACATGGTAGGGGCTTGGAAAACCTGTCTTAAGTTAATTATAGGTGATGTGATTGGCTAGCAATTTCAGAGTGTTTAGTAGTTTTTATTGTGTTGATTATGTGCATGTACTTGAATACATACAGAAAGCAATATTACACAAAAGCAACAGTGATATTATAAGAAGTGACACAAAAATAAAAATGGACCATGAGCATTACTGAAAGAGAATAATTTAATGGGAAATTCCTGTGACGTTATACCCTGAGAAAGCTAAACTTGGGCCATATTACCCTAATAAGAAATTACAAACCTTGAAAAGCTATCTATAAGTTCTCTTGAAAGCAGTATGCTTTTCAGATAAACAAAATTGTTCCACATTGTTACCAACTTCTATAAATGCCAGTTCAATTTCAGAACCCATTGTTAAATTGTGATCATATCAAAGAAAAATCCTTACTAGAGAGCAAAAGCACCAAAAAAAATGGAAAAGATTATGTTTATAAAGCAAATGTATCTTGTTACCGTGGTAACTCTGAAACTGAAATATTCAGAGTAATGTTTTTTCCCTTAGAACATTGCTGGGTGAGGAGCTAGTTAGTTGATTGCCGGTGTGTGGGACCATAATCTTTTTAAACGGTGTCACTTGGAAGGCAGAATAGGAGACTTACATGGGACAACATGGCCTTGTTCTCATGCTTCTGGGCAAAAATTATGGAGATGTAGCTTGCTGGGGGTACCCTACACTGTTGGGTGAATGGGAAATACCTTCATAAAGCCTGAGTTTAAATTTAAAAGTACTGCATAAAAGCATTTTTAATGATAAAATCTATTGTGCACTTCAAATACAAAATTCAAAGTTACCCTTTGGGGAAAGACTGGAAACATCCAATCTGGAATGAGGGCTGGCTCTGTGGCCTGCAGTCCCAGGTACCAGACTACAAATTTGTCCTCTATTTTAAGTTAGAAATTTAGAAACTCTCTGAGTATAAACTAAATGTCACATGTATTATTTGTAAATTGTAAACAGATGGTTCTTCCACCATTAATGTCATCTTAAATCTTATTTTATAATACTTGGAGATCTGTTATAATTAGAATAAATTTCAAAGGTTAGACGCTTTCCACAGGGTATTAATTTCAGATTTGAAGGGTTCTCTTAGTTTATTCTTCATAAAGAAAATTCAACAAACACTCCTTTTTTTTTGGTACAAGAAAATGTGATGCCAGCATTCTGACATTTGTAAGTCTATTAGAATTCACTGTTGCCTTTGAGAAGTGAACAGACCAAATGAAATTTTTAAAGAAGTAGTTTTCACCTTCAGAACTGGCTCTGAACATACATAAAGTTTTTCCTCCTAATCAACAGAAATTTGTAATTTTCTTAATAGTAAGCAAAACACATTTGCTGTTCATTTCCAAAGAATGTTGTGCCTTTAAGTTTTAAGGGAAACAGTTAACCTCAAAGTCCCATTCTTTAAAAGGGCATTTTGTTCTGTGTAGGAGCATTCCCAGCAGGTCACCCACTGCCATGCTCAGAGATTTGCATAATAACACAACTAAATACCTGACTCATCTCTGCATGTAGAAATTAATAACAAAGATCTTTCTCCTTTTTAGGTGTCCATTGCCATAGTTACCTCACAAGTTTCTGAAAGTATGCTTAAATAAAGGAAGTCACAAGCACTGGGGTAGAAATTAATCATTGACTGGAAAATAAGTTTTCATGATGAGGTCAGGCTTTTGTTTCTGGGTCAGACTGAAACCATTAGACAGTATTCTGATTTGAGCAGAACTGATTGCCTCTGGTTGGCGATCTGGTTCTTAGGGTCTCACACAAAACGCTGGCCTACTTGAGTGTTCAGGGATGGGCGGTTTTGTGCATTTATTCCTGCAAGGCCGGTGAAAGAAACTTTTAAACACACTCTTTGGTATGGTGAGCCCTGGCAGCAAATCTATAGTGGGTGTGTGTGGAAATATCGAAACAAGGACTGGTCTTACAGGGACGAATGACTGGTCTAGATTTCTCCAGTGATGGGTCATCCTTTTGCAAGACCCGCTAATGAATGCAGGACTTTGGATTATTTATGGGGCGATGAGAAGGGCTCAAGCTACCAACATTAATATGAAAAATCAGGAACAGTGGGACAAAATTCAGAACTATCCAATGAGAAGAAGAAAACCTCAGAGAAGAATAAGCAGCAGGACTAGCTTTGCACATTTTGTGAAAAGAAAAATGTGTGTCAGTCCCGTAGAGTGTGCAGAGTGGTGGGCTTCCTCAGGTATGCCTGCACGGATGCAGAACAGCACAAACTTCCTGTTCAACAGTTTTGAGAAATCCAAACAGTTTTCAAATCCAAAACTTTGAAATACTAAAAATCTTTTAATCCAAAAATTTCATTAAGAAGAATATTTCCCAAGGAAATAATGAGAAATTTGTATAAAGAATTACGCATAGGAAAGTATCGCCAGTTTGATTCCCAGTCAGGGCACACGCCTGGGTTGCAGGCCAAGTCTCCACTTGGGGGCGCACAAGAGACAACCACACATTGATGTTTCTCTCCTTCCCTTCCTCTCTCTCTAAATATAAGTAAAAATAAAATAAAAAAAGAATTATGCGTAGAAATGCTTGTTCCAGCATTCTTCATACTAGTAAAAAATTAAAAGGATAGTCCCCTAGGATTTTACAGCTGAGTAAATTATGCCGTGCCCAAATGTGGAATGTTAAAATTATGAAAAGTAATTGTAACTGACACTTATAGTATTTAGTTGAAAAGTAGAAATATATGTACTATTTTATGATATGATGTCTATTTAAGAATATTCTTGCTTTATATCAAGACAGGTTGTAGGTCCTATAGAAGTTTCTTAGAAATTTCCTCTCAGATATCTTGAATTTCCTAGGCACCAATTATGTTATATTTTCTGGTCATGAAATTAAGGAATATTATTAATGTCATAATACTCTTCCTAGGAGAGATTAGCTGTAAGTTAACTACAGCTTTTTCATGTGAAGTGTTTGTAAATCGATCCTGGATGTTTTATTTAGGGATTTCTCTCTCTTCCTCTCTCTTTGGAAATCCTGCTATTTGGGTGAGGCAAGTCTCTGTGACTCAGGTGTATTAAGCTTGCCTGGGGAGGACTCTGCCCTGCACAGCCTAACAGCATCTAGATGGGAGATGGGGAGGAAGATGGGAAATTTTTTTGACCTTCCTTCAAAAGCCATCTTGACAAAAATGATAAGATCACAGTCTTCATTAAGACTACAATGAATGTATTTTAGGATTGCTGTCAGGCTTTTGTTGTTGTTGCTGTCTGGAGACATGAATAGTTTCCCATAAAAGTTAAATCTCAATCAAGCAAGTTAGTATTTACACAGTGCTGTTTAAGAAAGACCATGTCCATTCAGAAACAGGATGGAAGGAAGGGGGTATGAAGGCACTGACATTATTTTGACATAAAAGTTGAGGTGCTGATTTTTGCATGTTAGATAATTCCTTCAAAAGACTTTTTTTTGATAACAGTTATACCTAGCTCTGTGCTAAGGGCCATGGAGAGGTAAAAAAAGAATAGATTGAAGAAAGAGGGCAGAGGGTGGGGTCATTTGGGTGAAGCTTATTTATTGCGATGATTAAACCAAAGCCTTGCACCATAGGCCCCCCATTAATATGTGGGCCTTTGAGAATATTTAAGGGTGTTTGAGAACTTCAAGCTAAGGTAATGCCTGGGTTTCACCATATATGGAATATTTAACAATGATACATAAAGCTCTGATTTGTCATTTGAATAAAATTGTAAAATAAGACTTGGAAACTTTATTGTAATTTAACCCAAGAGTAAACTTGTTAACAGCAGCAATTTAGTTTGTAAACAACTGGAATGTTTTGCTCTCAGAACTAGGGTGTATTTCCTTTTCATTATTAAATCAAGTGTCTAAGTTAAATCTAGGTTTTGGCATTTACTGAACCCTAAAAATCTAGATTAAAAACCTCTACGACAAAAAAAAATTCTTTTTAAACCCTAGGAAAATAAACCTTGAAAGCCCTTTCAGTTGCTAGAGCAATAGATCTTCAGAAGCTCCTCCCATTCTCGTCTTGGCCTTCTAGCCACCAACGAGTGTGAGTAATGCAGTTGAGACTCAAAGCGCAAGACCGTTAAAGCAAGTAATGATGTTAAGAGCTGTTTTGTTTGCATATTGCATCTAACAATGAAATCTATCTCCATTTATCAGAGTCCTAAAACAGAAGACAGGTCTCATTACGATGGAAACAAAGTGTGGTCCACTGAACAGAGTAGGTCGCCTCTGACTCTGACTAAAGCCAAAGTTTAATGAATGAGTATTGTTTTATGTTTTTCAGCATTTGCAACTTTTCTATATTGAGCATATAATAGGAACAAAGATGAGTATATGCAGAAAAAAAATGTAGAAAAAAGTTGAAAATTCACAAAGAAGTCAATCAGTGACTTAATGGAAGTCTTCACTACATGGAGACTCCACGCTGGCTAAGCCAGTCATTCATCACTCATTTAGCAAACATTTACTTCCTATTGGAGTTATTCCCTCTCAGGTACAGTAGAGAGATTGGATTTGCCCTTTGATATAGCCAACTCTCTTCCAACATCAAACTGTGGACTCACCACTTTTCCTAACTGTGCTTCTGAGGACAAGCATTTTAGGATGATGCCCTACACTGGAAAAAGTCATTCACTTAAAGATAGGAAAGCAGCAAATGAAAATCAGAATTTCTCTGCTTTACCTTTTTAAAATTCTGTTGACCTTTTCCATAACTTATTGAAGATACAATGCATTAGAATGAAAGCCTGTTATACTGGTAGCCAAAAAAATTTGGTTCTAGCAGCAAATGTATAGGATTTCCAATCCTAAAAATAAGACTAAATACCCTTAGTTGTAAAATAGGGGTAATAAAACCTGCTTGGACAATTTTTATAAGATTACTAATGAAATAATAAGAAATATCCTTCAGTTTTGCATGCCGTGAAACTGACTATATTGAGATACAAATTTAGCTTCTTTCTGTTCCCATTTTTAGCATCAGAAAACAAGGATTTTTTTTCAAGATGGATTCTTGTATAGTTTCTAAATCTAATATTCTTCGATGTTACAAGCTGGGAAGAGAACATTTTATGGGTAATTGCTTTGGTTAGATAGCTTCATTTTTATTTTTATTTTTTTACATTCCCCCCCCATGGTCTTTGGTCCCTGATAAATGTAAGCACACCTTGTCTAAATAAAGGGAGCTATGTCTGTGACATTTATGTTATTTCCCGACTAGGAAAACATTAAATTTGTATAAATTACAAGAAAGCAAATCACTTTACTTACATAAAAATCCAAGATATGCATTATAGAGACATTTGCAAGCTGTTTGTACTTTTGAAATGCAGAAAATTAATTGCCACTCCCACTAAGGTAATGATACAAAACAGAGGATGTGAATTTTATTTTTGATGTTTCCTCTGTTGATAATCACAGAGAAATGTGAAATTACAACTTTCCTTCATATTCAAGCAGCCTTACAAATCTGCCTTCTCTATGTAGTTTTCTTTTAGACACATTCATCATTTCACCACCACCCAGTTCCTTCATTTCTGCCTAGTCTGGTTGTACAAATCTAATTATTTGCACTTACAATGAATTATACAAGTAATTATACAATCAACGCACCTGCTTGTATTGCCTGGGATTCTCTATATTTTTGTATTTCTTTTAAGACTTCTTTTATTGCTCAGTATTGGCATACACACTAATGGCTAGGTCTAGAATGAAATAAAATAATTTCTAGGTGTCTCAGTTTTGCACAGCTATAAAATTCCACCTACCTCACAGGGCTGATAAAAGAAATAAAATAGTCCGTAGAAAAGTCTTAAGCATGTATTCAGTAAGAGCTCAATAAATGTTAGACATTATTCTTCATCAGAGATAATACTGATTCATAAAGTCTGTCATTGAATTCAATTGCTTGTTATTAATTTACCCTTGGCAAACTGGCCTTATCCCTAAAGGTTAATCTCAGCCAGCTCTCCTCTCCTCCCATTCAAGGGAAGGTTTTGAGTTCTTCCTCTCCAACTTCCAGTCCTGATGATATCACAGATATGTGGACACGTAACAACTCTGGCATTTTTTCACTTTCCTAAACTGTCTGCACTGAGTTAAGCTGAACTAGTTTGAACCAGCCTTATTAACTCTTTCAAAGGAAGATTAAAATAAATTGGGCAGGTATAGTTGCTATCCCAACTGACAACACAGCCTTTTGCTTTCCTGAATATTACCATGTTTATGATAGGTACAAGGAGAAGATATTTTGAATTAAGGAAAGGTCAATTTCAGGTTGATTTATTTAAAATCCCCTCTTTGCATATCATCATAATTAAAATTGAAGACATAAAGCCCCATTAAAGGTAAATCATAACTTCAATAAATAGGAAAACCATTGAAAAATAAATAAAATGTTAGATATAGGTGAATAACAATGTGTAAGACCAGGAAAGCATTAACATGAAATCAAAGGTGAAATCTTATCCATTGAAGACCCATATCTCTTTTCCTTAACTAACAATATCTGATTCTAACCATACAACTATCCATATTCGCAATTCAGACTACCAATATTGAATTAGTTGATTGGCCACATCCAGTTACTAAATGCAGTTGGCTACAGATTTCTTCCTTTGTATTTAAGGGTAGTGATTAAGTTGACACAGCTGTAACTCAGTCACCATTAAAGCCTTCCCCCACCTCTCCACTGCCATGGGTACTAATGAGCCATCATCTTGGAGCGCATGGCTACTTAGTATATCACTACTATTGCAGGATGAATCCAGACACCTTCTGAATAATAATTACACTTTCTTAGAAATTAAAACTGAAAAGTTATTTTCGTTTTTCAGACAAAATTATTTTCAAATTTCAGAAAAAAAATAAGAAAAGGCCATTGAATTTAGAAATTACAAATTCACCCAAATGAGAAGGAGGAGAAGCCTTTAATACAATGCTGTTTCAGGTCACATCTACTCTTCTACTTATCTGAATTGCTTTCCAGTGGATTATATTTACAAATAACATGAGAATCAAGTAGAAAGATGGGCAGTTAGCTTAAGAAATTTTTACTTTGAAATGTTATGCAGTGAATTTCAGTAATAAATTGTTGGTAAAGCCTATCCCAAGATTTCAAAAAAAAATGAATTTTGGTTTTGGTTTCATACCATTTGTTGTTTTACTTTCAAGATTTCATCAGAAGGCAATATTTTTATCAGTCATAGGTAATTCCACTGAAATTTGCTTCAAGTCTAGGAAAATATATTTTAAGGACTATTTCTAGTTTTTCCATATGTCATGCAGAGTATCTATAATAAGAAGGGAAGAAAGAATACTGAATACAAAGATGATCTAGAATATATGTTGACAAAATATAATTTTTAGGCCAAATCTAGCCTTTACCCTGTTTTGATACAGCCTGTAAACCAAGAATGGTTTTTACATTAAAAAATTGTTTAAAAAGAAAAGAAAAAAAAATGTAACAGAGACCAAAGACCTTATATGGATCACAAAGCCTAACATATTTAATATCTGGCCCCTTATGAAAATGTTTGCTAACCCTTTGGAGGGATATAATGACGATGAATATTTGTTAACATGGATTTTGATGGTAAAGTGTATTAATTATCTTGTGTAGTAAAGTGAGGAATTTTGAATATATGTAAGGGAGAAGAATAATAAATAATATTGAGCATTATAATTAATGACTTTAATTAAAAAGACCTTGCAATATGTATAGCCCTTAGAGATAACCTGGAAGATAAAAAAGGAGCTGTGTTTAAACAATGCATCATCATTACCAGATTATATCAATAGTGATATTCATGATCAGAAGTCAATACAATCACAGTATGATCTCCATAGACAGAAGGTTACACAGTTCTATGTGCCAAACTGAGCAGAAAAATTAGAAAGTGATCATTTAAAAAATAAAGGGAAGATATCTAAACTCCAAAAGGTTCAATGACTGGTAGTTCTGTTCCTCAAAATATTTTAGTGTTCAATCTTGTGTTTTAAAAAAAATTACTCACTTAAACAGTATCAAGAGTAAAACTTATTCCCTTTTTTTATTCTTCCCAAATACCTGTCTCTCTTTGGAGACAGCAACTATTAATAATTTTAGGTTATATATTACTTTATATATTTTCTATGCATTTATTTGCTAATGTAAATATGTATATATATAACATTGGTTGCTACTTATTTTATACAAATGAGAATATATCATATAGACCTTTTAGTGCCTTACCTTTGATCATTTCATATGTTACATTGTTCCCAGTTCTCACAGGTGGGTATCATGTAGGTATATCCCATTATGTCTAATTTTAAAAAAAATGTCCCTAGGCATATAGCATAATTAATTTCTTCTCTTTTAGATATCACTTCCTTTTTAGACATATGGATGGCTCACTACATCATAAATAATACACAGTCTTTTGCCCATGAGTTCTGTACTTTAAAAAATTGCCTCTCTTTTTACCTCAGGCTCAGTTGTCAGTTTCAAGTGCCTGTTTGCACATGTAATTTTATCATTATTCTTAAGCACTTTTCCTAAAAGAGCTCTTATATTTAAAAGATAATAATCACAATCCTTACATTATTTTAAAGTTGGGCTTTGGAAAGGCAAAACTATTTGGCAAGTATTGAGTGATCTGTTTGAATATAGATGTGGGTATTGAGAACTTATCCAAGCAATGTGATCTTCCATGTCAGAAAATGGTGAGCACATTGTCATTAGAAATACCTAAATATGGACTAGATAACCTACTTACAGAGTCATTTCAGAGTACTTGATGAGTTGGATTACTTTTAAAACTTTCCCAACTTTGATAAACTTTTTAAAATTTTAAGAAGTTGGGGTTAATTATTTGCTGTATATTTTTAAATTTTATTTTAAATTTATTCATATGTGATAAAATGACAATGGGCTAAAAATCATGGGCTAAAATCTTTGGTGAAATATATTAACAAAATAAAAAGTACCTGACAAATGCAGTAAATGCACTAAACACTCTTGTGTTCATGATTAGTAAAGAGTGCGGATGTCTCCAATGATTGACGGTTCTATGATTTTGTGTAAATTGGAACTAGTTATCGACAATGCACTCCTATAACTATTGCTCCAGCCTAACTAGTTATTTATCATTGTGGATGCAGCTTCAGAATTATCCACTATGATTTATTCTTTTCTGTCCTTAGCAAATCCTTTTAGTCTTAAATCCTTCTCAAAGTGGGAATTCCTTGCTATCATATAAATAATTATTTACACTTAATTCTTTTGTGCTGTACATGTACTTATTGAATAACATAGACCGAGCCTCTTACCATTCCTCTTAGCTTTGAGACAGAATGCAAACATATATTTATGATTTGGAATAATAGAGAAGTGGACAGTCTGCATGTTAATAAACGGCATGGTGAACTCAGCATCAATCATATTTTATTTTTCTCATCTTCTCTAAAAATTCTTGCTATTTTTAAACTAGAACAGCACTCCCTTTAAGAATACCTTTTGGATATTAACTTTGGAAACTGTGCACACAAAATTACATAAACTCTCCATCCTATTATGGGGCATCATTACATTTTGGCCTCTGATGATAATCATGATTTGAAATGGCCAGCGGCAACTACGACTTTGACATTTATTACACTGTCTTTAATGATCTTTTTTACCATGGTCATAAAGGATGCTGCTCTGTAAAAGCCATGATATTACTGCTACCATGACCTCACCTCACATCCTAAATTTTGGGTCAAGTGATTGGTATACGTCTAAATGAGCAGTGAGGGATGAAAAGGACAAAGGAGTAGGAGGAAAATACATGACTAGTTGGAGTCCTGCTGCATACTGAGAGGTAATTTACACAAATAGGCTAGACGAAAACAGATGGGAAGAGGGAGAGAGGGAGAGAGTTGACTAATGACACCTGACTGCCAAATGACCCTGTGGGTTTGAACGCTGGCAGGACACCCAAAACTGTGCCAGCAGCCACTTGGAACTGATCAGTGCTCACTCACATTTCATTTAACAGGCTAACCTTGGTCTTTCTATTGTTACCATGGCTAGGGAAATTTACACAGTCGCTAATCATGATTTAGAAAATATACATTCTAGCTGGCCTCCCTTGTTTTAGAAGCTATGTGTTACAGACTGTTAAGGAATTTATTGTTATAGTAGCCTTTGTTTCCAGCAGGGACATTTTGATATGCCTGCTCTTTTAAGGGCCTCTTTGTAAGCCCATAGTATGTGGCACCTTTTGTAGCTTCATACAAGCTATGATAAAAATAAGTTATTTATTGTAAGAGCATGACTATATTATTAAATAAGTTATTCATGGTAAAATATCTTTCAGTCTTACAGGTGAGGAGTTCCTAGAACTACATATAAAAGACTCCTACCCATCTCCTACTCTCTTTATTACTTTTGACTCTTAATCTCTTTACAACCTCCAAATTAGTGTTCCTGAATGTATATTGAAACATACCCTGGGCTTGGAATTAAGACTTTTAGGTACCAGCACTGGTTATACTATGAACTAGCTAACTGAGCTAAAACCTAGTTTGACATTCTTGTGCTTAAGTTTTCCTATGTCCAAAAAGAGAATGACATATTTTCTCTAGTGCTATTATGAAAACCATAACGAGAATAAAATATGTGTGTATATGAAGTGTAAAATCTAGATTACTGTGCTCATTGAATCTGTCTAGAATTTATTTCCAGTGAAACTGCAGAACTTCCAGGCCAACTCAAATTTAATACCCAAAATTGAAATCTTTCTATATTATCTAAGAAGCCTTAGAATACATACAGTAATTATGATATTTTATGCATTTATAAGTAGCATCTGTGGACCTTGAAAGATCTGCACATGTTCTTGAAGACTAGTGATCTTTCATTTATTTTGATATTAAAGGAACAGCAAAGTTATATAGGACAAGTAAACTGGGAATGCAGACTTTGGTCTAGGCCTTATTTAACATGTCTAAACTACACCATGTTAAGTGATCAGTACTACTGTCATTTGAAAAAAGAATTCTCCCCTACCCTCTCTGGCCCTAATACTATAAAAAAGGAGTTAAAATTTTAAAACCAAGAGAAAATGAGATGTATTATAGAATTTTAAAATTTTCAAGTTGAAAGAAAAATTTTAGGTACCAATCAGTTCAACCTGCTAATAAAATTATTTTTTTTCTACACCCCCATCATCTCCTATTTCTGAACCTCAAATGGACTCTAAGTTTATTGTAAGTTCTTCTGTGTAAGCTGATGGATAGAGGCTAGTGGGTATGGAAACAAATAAACCTTAGACTGGGAAAACTGAAGTGCCCTATCTATAATCAGGCAGTGAACATTTCATGTGTGAGCAGTTGGCAAAGAGGCAGGTAGTCAGACACTATAAACATAACCTGGAAGATAAGCCTTGGAAAAGTCTCGCTCTCTGGGCCCTGGAGTCCAAAGATGCTTGAGAAAATGGTTGGGCAGTATGGAATACTTGGGAAGTGCCAGAGACAGTCCAGAAGAAAAGAGAGGAAAATGTATATGATCAGTGAAGATGGTTGCAGAATTTTTGAAAATAAGAAAGAAGGAAATTAAAGAGAAGCCAGCCATTAAAGAATGGGACACATACAAAATAAACAGCTGAGGCATGTACCTTCATCTTATGACTTTGGTCTGCACTCACTCTGAATGCTGAGGACCAGATAGGTTTCTGGATAGCCCATGAACTCTAATTTTAGGTGGCAATTTTGGCTCACAGTGTAACATAATATCTCTCTCTCTCCCACAACCTCCGTCTCTCTCCTCTTCTTCCAACCAAATAAGGTAGAGCAGAAAGAAGATCTCTGTTACGATTGTTTTAATACAAAGAGGACATACAGATGACCAATAGACATTTGAAAACATGCTCAACATCACTAAGCATCAGAAAAAAAGCAACTTATTTTATTTATAAAAACCACAGTGTGATGTGACATACCACCTGTCACCATAGCTGTCATCAGTAAATCAACAAACGAGCCTTGATGAGGATGTGGAGGGAAGGGAACCCTTGTGCACCAATGGTGAGATTTCAAGTTGGTGCAGCCACAGTGGCTAACAGTATGGAGGTTCCTCAAAAAATATAAAATAGATCTACCTTATGACCCAGAAATTCCAGTTCTGGGTATTTATCCAAAGAAATTCAAAACACTAATTCAGAAGGATGCATGCACATCTATATGCATTGAAGCATTGTTTCAATAGCCAAGACATGAAAGCAACCTAAATACCCATTGATGGATGGTTGAACAAAAAAAGCTGTGGTACATATATACTACGGAATATCACTTGGTCATAAAAAAAAGAATAAAATATTATCATTTGTCACACTATGGACCTAGAGGGTATTATGGTAAGTGAAAAAATGAGACATAGGCAAATAACAATATGATTGCACTTATATATGGAATGTAAAGAACAAAACTAATGAACAAACAAAACAGAAATACACTCAGACAGAAAAGCTGATTGTTGCCAGGGTGGGAGGGGGTTGAGGGCTGGGTGACAAAGGTAAAGGGATTCAGAAGTACAAATTGGTAGTCACAAAATAGCCTTGGGCAGGTAAACTACAGCATAGGGAATATAACTAATTATATTGTAATAACTATGTGTGATGCCAGGTGAGTACTAGAGTTATTGGGAGTATCACTTTGTAAATTATATAAGTGTCTAACCACTGTGCTGTACCCTTGAAACTTATATAAAATAATATTGAATTTCAACTGTAACTGAAAATTTTAAAAGAAGGTGAAGTTTTATCCTTTTATTGTAGGAATACTAGTTTAATAAATTCTAAAGATGAAATACTGTAAATGGTACACAGTTAAAGAGTAATACTTTTTAAAGTTATTCTATGAAATCACACTGGAAACTAATGTAACAATTAAAATAAAAGATACATCAACTTTCTTTATGTCTGCTGTACCCACCTCTGTTTGCCAAGAGCCTGACACACTCAATGGCTTCACCATTTTATTAAATAGTCCAAAGGTATAAATAGTAGTATTTTTCCATCTACTACAATGGTTTATAATGTTGTGTATAAACAAAACAAAGAGTGAAATATATAATTTCATTAAATTATCAACTCCATTTATTTGGAAAATTCTTTAATTATTTGAATTTTTTTCAAAAGAGTGAAAAATCTTTTAAATAAACTTTAAAGAGGAAGGGTATCTTGAAACCCTAAAGTTTTCAAAGAGTAAGGTAGGAACACAAGATAATTTGGAAAGCATTTCTCAGAGGCATAAAATAATAAATTATACATTTTCTCAAGTCAGGCCCCTCATTTTAAAGGACATTTTCTTTTCAAAGGAAAGCTTTATATTTCTGGGTGTTCTTTAGGGTACTGTAATGTCTTTTCAGGAAAAATGGAAGGTGGATGAGGAAGTATGTTTTGTTAAAGTACATTCCTTTATATCAAGATAAGAATAGCTTCCAAATATAACATTATGTCTAATTCAATGTTAAAAATACTTTAGTGAATTTAAAATTTATACCTGTACCACATAATATCCAATCTGAATTGAGTTAAAGTTCATAATAAAACAAATGAACCAAAAGTCAGATTGAAGTTCATTTTGCACTTTATTGATGTGTAATGAGTTATGATACAAAGGCAGTGTAAATTTCCCTCATTTTCTTTTTTTTCTCCAACCACTATTAAGAACTATTTTAAAATCTTCTTTAAAATATGAGATTTTATAGGTGGGCTTGCATTAGAAAATTACCATCTTCTTTCAAATATTACTTGAGAAATGTAAATGAAAATAATTTGAGATTCTTAAGTAACACATATAAATTAAGGCACACTCATAAACCCCCAATAATAGGTGCCCAGACCAGCTCACTGACTCTTGTTTACTTCAACAAACCCTTTCACAGTGTCTCAGGCAGGAGGTGATCTAGACCCTGCCTGAACACTCCCGTTGCCAGAGAGGTCATGATTTTATGAAGCACCCCATTTTATTGTTACGTGAATCCAAGTACTACATGTATCTTCCTTATAAAGACTCAAAACTGCCTCTTTGATTTCTGTTCTTGGTCTCTTTCTACTGATTTGGAATAGCAAAATCATTTTTGCTCTTTGTGCAAATTACAACTCTTACAAATTTTAAAGATAGTTATTGGATCTCTTATTGGGATCTCTTTCCTAGACATAAAATTCAGCAGATGATTCTCATACTACATGATTCTCTGAACACCAATCTGGAGTCTCTTGTCTCAATTTTGTTATACGTAAATTTGACCCAGAAATAAGTATTACGTTCTACGTGCAATCAGTATCAGAGGATGGCAAAACCTCATATTCTGAACATTGCAGATCTGTTAAGGGGGGTCCAGTGTAAAAATGCGTTTTGCAATATTATAGCAAGTCATTCCTCTAAAAAAGGATTTCTTAGAATTTATAGTGCACATGGAGGTGATATCCAGGGAATTTGTGATCCCCATTTAATTAATGTGAATATGAATGTGTGTATGTCATGGGGCAGAAAGCATATTGCTTCCATTGGATAATTTTATGGGTTCATGATTTCCATGCAGTTCAGAATCACATTCTCTATTGTGCATTACTATGTGCCTGGTTTTTCCATTTTGACTGACTATATGAAACAAAGTACAGGGATATGATGAACTGTATTCATATTTTTCATAATATGAACTCCAGGCACAGGGAATACTTGATTTTTATCTAAAATTTATCAATTTCTGACCACTTTGTGTAATATAAGGCATAACCTACATCTTTACCCATGTAATCAATAAAATATTTGACCTTAAAGGGCTAAGAATGAATTTTTTTAAAACACTAGTAAAGTAACTCAGATTGGTATTTATATATATACTTGAATCCTCACCCAAGGACATACTTACTGATCTTTGAGAGAGAGGAAGTGGGGAAGAGAGGGAGAGAGAGAGAAACATCAATTGGTTGCCTCTCATATGCACCCCTACCAGGGATCAAACCCAGAATTTAGGCAGATGCCCTGAGTGGGAATCGAACCCAGCACCTTTTGGTGCACAGGATGACGCTCAACTAACTGAACCACCTGGCTAGGGAAATGTTGGTATATTAATCAAAGCTATTTGGTAATACCATTCATACAAAGCCAGGATTTAAAAAATCATAATTACCCCACAATATTTCATGTTCTCATCTACTGTACAAACATTACAAATATCTTCTCCAAGAAATACCTTGTCTGTTGAATGTTTGTGAATCATCCACTTAATAAATTTGTGGATTTGATTTGTTTCCAATGAGCTTCTCTGAATCTCTATGCAGTCTTCCTTAGCTAAGTATCAAAACCATCTGTTTAATAACTAGTGACTCAGATATCACTTGCTTTCATATCCTGCATTTTTTAAAACAAACAAATGCCATTCACACACCTAAAGCTTTCTGGCCTCATTCCTGAGTTCCATAATACTTCAGGAATTCTGGGTAGGGTTCCAGGAGCACACTACAAGTCCTTGCAATGTCATTCACCTGAAGTCATCAAAAAGGCTAAGTGACTCAGTGTATCTCTGTACTAGTCCACAGTTTCAGTGCCTTCCTGATAAGTCTCCTCTAGCCTTCCTGTGTGAAGATGATTCTCCCTAAGACAGCAGGCAGAAATAAGATGTTGTTTTGTTTTGCTTTTTTTGAATCTTCTCTTTACCATGCCTTGTTTCTCAAGCAGTGGAGTGATTCTTTCTTATGCTAAAAACTTACATTTTTAAAATCTTTTCCATTGCTTGTTGTACTTTACATAGCCTTGGCTCATTCTGCATGAAAACCTTTATGATATTGTTTTCAATTTGTGCCAGGATTCATCACTTGTCCTTGATTTTATAAGGTTTTCTTGGTGCACATTGTTGGCATCACCAAAAGTAATGCAAAATGCCTGTTATACTCCAGCATAGTAAGTTCTGATGATGTTGCCGATAATCTAATTTACTGCCTTTTATAAACAATTTGAGCTCATTTTGCTTATTACCCATTCCCTACTAGTATAAATATGCCTGCAGCCATAAATATTGTCACTGACCCATCTGCTAATACGTATGTGTGTATACATATTTCTCCATTGTATACTCATTTTGAGCCCCCGCTCCACCTGCCCTGAAGTAAGTACTGTACAGGCCAGTCTCCACCCTTTAAGCATCAGTCTGGTAGGGGAGAGAGACTTGTGCAAACCATTACAGTGCAATGGAATATACTAAATAAATGTGTTAAATCCCATGATGGCCTCCAGGAGGGGAGCAAATGCCTGGTGGGAGCAGACAGGGAGCTGGAAAACGTTGAAGAAGGGGATGGCATTTCATTTAAGCTGAGTTTTTAATCATCAGTAGAGTCCAGAGATACCCCTCCACCCAAAGGATATTAAGCAAAGAGAATTGCAAGAGATCAGAGTGATGTGTTTCAGGGAAGTTCAGATAAGAACTGGAAAACTATCTTTGGACTTGGTCACTGAATTTTTTGTATGACAGCAATTTCATTGTCTGTGTAGGGGAGTAAAACGGGTTTTTATTTATTTATTTTTCCAATGCTAAGTTATTGGGAAATGAGATATTGCATATAGTCAGTGTTATAATATATAACACTACTAGTGCTAGAGTATAGGTAGCCTTGAATCCTGAATAGGTTTCAACGAAGTATTTTATATTTAATGTTGTATATAACTTATCATTTTATCTTATACAATTATATGCATATAAATATATATATATATTCTGATATATATTTATTAGTTTCTGAATGCAGATGCCAGTTTTCTCCCTCTTTACTTTGTAATTCCATATAAGAAATGACTGTACTTGCGCTTCCCTTTTTGGGATCGAGTGGATCAGTGCAATGCGCTATTTCTCTACTTCTCTAAAGCCACTTTGATAGGAATCTCCAGTCAAATGGTTTTTCTATTCCTTCACCAAGACTCCAGAGTTTTGATAAGCCACGAAAGAAAAAAAAATCTGCTCTTGGATTCCATCCACACAGTTGCTTGTTCATTTCCAAAGTCTTCCTTCTTTTTCAAAATAAAATAATAACAAATCAAGCTGCATCTTGTGTTTCCATAGACTATCTTTTCATTTCCTATTCACAACCTCAAAATTCAAGTCCAGGGGATAGAGCTCTGTTATTTTAGTAGCACTATCTGTTTCACTGAGACACACAGTCGAGTTGGTTGCTTTGAGTGGTCTCCCATTCCCAGAAAGACAGCCCGCCACTGAATATGCTTGTCAGGCCATGTTGCTGCCTCCCTTTCCTTTAGCAAGGGCTAGATGACTACCAAAGCTCAGTCTTCTTAAGAAGCCTTTGAAATTGGTTATGTGAGTTCTTTTATTTCTCCACGGCATAGAAGATCTTCATCGGGTCTTCATCCAGTGGAATGAGTGATGCTTGCAGCTGTTACAATTTCCAATGATGCAGGTTTTCTTCTTTTTCTTTACTGTACTGCTTTGCTTTAGTTGTTAAATATATCATTTTCATCAATACTATCATTTATGAAACTCATCAAGTTCTCACTGTGTATGAGGCATCATTAAACTCTTAGAACACAGCAGGCATTGTACTAAACTAAGTTATTTACATATGTTCTTTGACATGAGAGTTATGTTAACACTCACAACTATAGCAGGGAAGCACTTCCATTATTCCTGTTTTCCAAATGAGGGTCCTGAGTTTTAGAAAGATTAGCAGGACCAAAGCCAAAGATATGATACATGCTGGAGTGATTGTCTACATTTTTAATATTTATATTGATTTTATTACTTAGTTTCCTTTGATTTTCTGTTTTTCTTCTTGGATTGTTACTTACTTTCTACTTAGGAACTCCACCTTCTTTCATAAACTGCAGCATAGAAAGCATTCCTCAAGCCCCTTACTTTCATCTCTGGAAGGCAGATCAGCTTACATTTATAGCACGTGTAATTGGTGAGAGCCTTAGGCAGAAAGACAAACATAGCACATGGCCTGCAGGTTGCTGGAATAGTTCCCTCGGTCCCAGAGTGCTTGGGCATAGCAATGAAGCAGTCTTTTGTGGCTTCCCCTGGACATTCTTCCTCTAAAACAAGGAAGGAAAACTATGTCTTTGCTGTGGGCTCCTAGCTATGACATTACAGAATGAAAGAGAAAGGAAAGGATCCTGACTTCATCCCAGCCTTTTCAGTCCCCACTCCTTTCCTTGTTAGTCTGATTGCATCCCTTGTAACTGTGATTCATAGGACTTGCTGATGCTCTTTTCTATGCCTTTAGGGACAAATGCTAGCTAGAAGTTTTGTGTTAATTTGTATGACTATACTTCAAAATATTCAGTATGATAAGTGAGGCAAAGTCAGAGGGTTGTCAGTTGAATAAACTCTGAATTAGATGCCTCTAACAAAGAGATGGGGAGGTGGAGGGAGAGAGAGAGAGAGAGAGCATCATTGTGCCTAAGGATATAGTTTACCAAGACAACCAAATCAAAACTGGGTATGGGAAGGTGAGAAGGAAAGGCCAGATAAATTTTATTAGAGCCTTTTAATTTGGGAGTCTGCTAAACTCTGAGAATAAGAAGTGAGCTAGCCTATTTGCCATTTATATTAGGTATAATCTTTACAAAACATTTTTTAAAACTGTTATTGTATTTTTAATTACCATTTAGGTCCCTTATACTCCACCCCCAGGTCACAATACCTACACTGTTGTCCATACCCATGAGCCCTGTTTCATTTTTGCTCAATCTCTCCGCCCCTAACCTCCCTGGACCTTAGCTGCCATCTGCTCTCTGTTAGTCTGTCTCTATGCTGCTTATTGTTCATTAGATTCCACATATGAGTGAAATCATGCAGTATTTGTCTTTCTCTGACTGGTTTATTTCACTCATAATATTTTCCAGGTCCATCCATACTGTCATAAAGGGTGAAATTTTCTCCTTTTTATGACTGAGTAGTATTCCATTGTGTAAATGTCCCATAGTTGTTGTATCCACTCATCTACTGATAGACACGTGGGCTGCTTCTATATCTTGGTGATTGCAAATAATGCTGCAATGAACATAGGGGTGCTTTTGTTCTTTGAAATTAGTGTTTTGTGTCCCTTTGGATATATTCCCAGAAGTGGGGTTACCAGGTCATGAGGCAATTCCATTTTTAATTTTTTCAAGGTATCTCCATATTGTTTTCCACCAGTCAGCATTCCCACCAACAGTGCATGAGGGTTCCCTTTTTTCGACATCTTCCTTTGTTTGTTGATTTATTAGATGATAGCCGTTCTGATAGGTGTGAGATGATATACAAGGCATTTTACTAGACATAATCCTTTGCCCACCATCAAATAATTGTAGGAGACCCTTGTCCTCTTGCTGTGAATACTCTTTGTTGAGAACACCATTTCCCTCTCACTCACACTGTTAAATAGCCTCCTAAGGGATCATTCTCCTCCCTGCACTTAGAAATTTGCAATTTTGGCATCTGGTAATGACAGATATTAGAGGCCAGTATCTCGTGGGTAACTATCCTTGTGACATCTGCATGTCTTTTGACTAACACTTTAATTTCTGCTCAGAATTTCAAAACTTTTAAAGAATTTAAAATTAGCTCTTGGGTCTGCCAGTGAAGCACATGTAAATTCATTCTATGAGAACCAGTGTGAGAAATCTCAATGACTCTGTACCTTTCTTCCCTAGCCTCCATGGCCACATTCATGCTAAAATATATACAGCAGGTCCTTAAGTAGTATTGTTTCACTCAACACGGCTTTGTTATAATCTTGGTCAGATGCCTTAAGAACTTACCTCTTATTTACAACAATTAGTCTATTGTAAAATTGGTTTTATTTTGTGTCATTTCACTTAATGTCTCAGAACCAGTTGACGATGTTAATTGAGGACATATTGTATAACCTTAATGAGATACCACCTGCTATACTTTTATATTAGTGAGATAGGAGGCAACTTAGAGGTTGCCTTGAAATTTGTATTTTAAGTTTTATTCCACCCATTTTAGGGAATTGGGAATATTATTTGATAGCTTTGATTAAAAGTAGCTAAGGTAGTTAAACTTCTTATGTCTAGTTTTTTCCCCCACTACAGTACTTAAATAGATTCCCCTTTACTTACACAAGAATGTTTTTTCAAGTCTTTAAAATTATTAATGACCAGAACTCTCTAAGGAGTGATTCCTCTTAAGTCCTAAAATCACAGTTCTTTGAGAACATGAAATACGGCTAATTTACTTGCCTTATTTGACCCAAAGCAGAGGTTTTTAAATCCATTCAGTCTCAACAGGGATGAGAATACTCAGGTAGTATTTTCCTGTTAATGCCTTTTATTTAGAAAGGTAGAAAAGTAAGTTGTCAGAATAAGGAATCCATATTTTTCCCACTGGTATATTATATGTTTTGGGGATAGAAAAGTTGAGAAACCATTTTTATTGCCAAGAAAG
The DNA here is from genome assembly GCF_019186645.2 of Phyllostomus hastatus. NCBI lineage: Eukaryota > Metazoa > Chordata > Mammalia > Chiroptera > Phyllostomidae > Phyllostomus > Phyllostomus hastatus. Next base: position 14,033,000 of record NW_025333583.1, on the reverse strand, counting down.
TCAATTAAGTTTTAATGGGGGTTGTTTTGCTGATAAAACTCCTGATTATAGTAGTCCATTCCATGTTTTAGCCATTTATAAATTTTCTATCACCCTTTCTTAGACTCACTGGTGGGGGGAAAGCACTATCTATGATGGTGCCAACATCAGTAGCTTTGAGAATGCTTTTTCTGTGGGTTGCATATCCCATCTTTATTGTTATTCTCCCTTGTCTACAATCCAATTTCTTTTAGACCCGTATGGTGCCAATTTCTTGAAAGCTTATTGTAAGAATACTAAAAATCTCCATCTAAATATCAAATTAACCCCCAAATCATAAGGATATAAATACATGTGGGCTCACAAAATTTTCCCTAAGGCCTTGAGATTCTAGTTATTTGGGGTTTTTTTTGTATGAGGAATATGTTTTTAATGTTGCATTAAAAAAGATTTAAAATATGTAGCTGTAGCTATCCCCCAAAGTATTTGACTTTAGTGGCATTTTTTAAAACAACCATAAATTGGAAAACCTCAATATTTGAGCGATGATAATAAAAATTGCTTTGGGCTGAAATTCTGTGTTCTGCACCACAGTCCACACAAATTTTATGGCTAAGAAATAAGCCTGGAAAATATGGGTTTATAATGAAAATGTTGACAGACTCTAGCAGACACTGCTGTAATATCTTGAATTTGATTTAGAAGAATTTTTCAATAATATTTTTCCAAGGCAGTCCTTTGGGGAATGCAGGTTTAAACAAAAGAAGTTCCCCACTACCTCAGTGATGGATGAACATGTGAGGCATGTGTGGCCCGACACCTCAGGGCACCCCTGAGTGAGATCAGGGGCACTGGTAACAGGAGAGTAAGCATAAAGGGCCTATGTCCTCCAGGCTGAAGTTAAAGTCACCCATGAAAAGTTTCACTGCATGGAGACATTTTGATGTACTATTAGATCATAAGTGTCACATGGCTGATACTGGTATGTTCTCAAATAAAGGCAGTAATGGAATAAACTGCCAGTCCACTTCACTATGCTCTAATAAAAATCATGGTAGGATAATAAGACTAGCTGTGACTAAGATGGTGATTCTAGAAACAATCAAGCTATTGCATGGATATGTACTGTGTGTGCTCTCCCACACTCTCCACAGAATCACGGTACAAGGTGCCTGGCTCAGGTAAACTTTCATACTTTGAGTTTTACTGACTATGATAAGAAATATAAGTTCTTTCAGTTGTTCAATTAAGGGGGGAACTAGTTAGGCATGGTACTATCAATTTGAGATTGCTGACTTGCCATGTCCTGGGAGCTATTACACAACAGATGGCCCCGAGAGGGCCAGTGGGTGGGAATGCGCAGGTCAACCTGAGGAAGAGATGGTCCTGACAGTATCACACCTTCGTGCTTACAGGCTATGTGACTTCAGATGGGTCATATAACTTCTCTAAGACTCAGTGTTTCTCTGTAAAATGGGAATAATGTGAACAATAATAAGAGTGATATTAATAATAGTTAATGTTATTAAGTGCTAGCATATACCAGACATCATGCAAGGTACTTTATATACATTAACTCATTCAAACATATAATAGTACATATCTGGTAGTTTGTTGTAAGAATTGTAAGATTTCCCATAAAGCCCTTAGGTCCATGGCAAGCATAACCTCAATGCAAGTGTTAGCTGATTTTGTTACTATAGGATTGACCTTGTTTCATGAACACTTAGGTTACAGAGACATAAGGTGAGTACTTTCCATTGTTGCTACTGCTGTAAATGGTCATTGTCAAGTCTATAAAACCAAACTATGCCAAAACAGCCTGTTCCACAAACACTTTGATCAGCACCAGTCGAGGCTAGTTGTATACCAGGGAGTGGGAAGAATTCATACAATTGTATAAACCCCATCATGAAGAACCTCTGACTGCACATGTTTGGTTTAAGGATCACCATACCTTCTTCTGCTCTATAGTAGAAACCGAGTCATTGCAGGCTGGCGTTCTGACTCGATGTGTCAAAGCTTTAAAGAAATAACCACCTAAAATTGTTAAAGCATACTACATACAACTAGACTCAAACTTTTTAAAAATATATATTTTTTTCATAAACTGAAAAGCAGCACCCAAATAAAGAACAATTCTGATATCACAGAAGCTACTCTAACCTTTATTAGCGATATTTTATGGAATTCTTTAAACGTATAGAAATTAGCTTAAGAATATTCTTTAATTTAGCACTTAATACAGTCTTAGTGAAAGCTTTATTAATTCTACTTTATTATAGTAGAGTAACTTTGGCAACTCGATACATAGCAGAAAGAATATGAAAATATAACCATTTTTAAAAAAAAATAAAATGATTTTAATATTAAAGTTCAACTCAATCTGCCATCTAATCTACAAGAGACTTCATAACAAAATCCTTGGCTTAAACCTTATAACCACAGATTCTAATAGAGCAGCTCCATTAGTAAACAGTATTCATGCTAATGTGCTTGCTTGGGGCGATGATCATTGGAGTCCCTCCTTCTAGTCCTTGCCAGTGAAAGTGCACTAGGAGTGGGTGATGTAGCATCATAATTATGCAATTAGCCTTGTCAAGGCATGGAGCATTGGGAATACAGGATCCAGAAGCTTAAAGTGTGGCTACCTGATAGATGACTGTCATTACACTTATCCCTTGTTCACTTTGCGAGGGGGTACAGAGCTTTGGAGGAGGATTCTTAATGAAGGATAAAATCTTTGACCCATAGCTGCTCTTGTGCATGTGCTCACAACCACTCCTCTCCCCTTCCTTTCCACAACTGCACATATATTCTGTTCATCTCACACTCAGCCTGATGGAGAATAACAACTACCAACAGCCTTTGAATCAATCAAATTTAAATGATTAAAAGTAAAATTCTGTGCAAATATTGTTTAACCTAGTACCTCCAATCACGAGAGTAATGGCTCCCCTCATCCTACACCCCTTTTTATAACTATTCACTAAATCAGATGTTGTGTAATTTTGGCTACAAAGAACAATTACAGATTTAAAATATAAATCTCTCTTACTAATTACATTCAAGATACATAGAAATACCAGATATAGGTATATATGTGTGTATGTGTATATGTAAAATTTTGAACTTCCTCAGAATAGAAAAGATGGCATAAAGCCTTACCTGCTTTCTCTCATTCACTTTCAGTCAGTCTTCATGATTAACCTGATTTTCCTCGCTTCTGGCTACAGGCCCTCCTGGGTTTGACTGCGCTATCTCTCTTCTTCAGCCAGTGACCTTCTAAACCACTTTTCCAGATAATTAGAAGGTACAGAAGTAGGACTATCGATGTTCCCACTAAGTAACTGCAAGAGGAGCTGATACTACATTTGGACTCTTACATCCCTCCTATGTCACGTGACTGCACACGTGAGTCCTCTTTTACGTAGCCACAGTTGCACTGTTCCAGAATATTTTTGCACAGATCTATAGAGGATATTCCTTGAAATAAGATTCTGTCAAATGAACTAATGCTAAAATAAAACTTGGTGTTCAGAATAGCAGATGCCCATCATAATGTTAGAAACATACATGTATAAAAGTTCGAAAGCTATATAACATGCCAGTCTTACAAATATAGATCACAGTAAGACCTGAGTACAATTAAGAAACAAAATCCTGGAAGGCAGGTGTGAGTATAAAGGGATGGCACAAAGTCAAAAATAGTTCTATTGTTGACTACGGTGGTAGTTAGATGAATCCACACATATGATAAAATTGCCTAGAACTACACATGCACGCAGACACATGAGTTTATGTTCCTGCTGAACAAATTTATCTTCACATGTACAAGTGATTATTTACGCAAGGAATTGCACATCTATGCCATCAAATATTCTATATATGCACCTATGAATTATAAACAAACAAAAAAACAAAAGCCAAAAAGTAACCATAAAATATTTGAAAATTAACAGCTCCTCTGAAACACCTTGTAGATTTAACAAAAGCAAAGAGATGTTTCTTTTTGGAGTTAAACTTGTACCAGTGTCCAGTTCCTAGCTGCAATATGTATTGTAGTTATTCAAGATGTCATCAGTGGGGAAATTGGGTGAAGAACAAGGAAAGGTCTCTTTAACAATTTCATAACTTCCTGTAGATCCACAATTATTTCAAAACAAAAAGGTTTTATAAAGAGGGATCTGGTGAAAGGGCTGGGCAGATGTAGAAGGAAATAAATGCTCTGTCTTCAGTCCCACTGTTTTTTCTGTTTCCGGTCAAATCTCTGGTTGATCTCTTTATCCTTTGTTTCTACTATGTGTAGCAAAGTATAATTCCTATCTCTCTGGGTTACTGTAAATATTGTAAATCTGTGGGAAAAATGACACTGTATGCATACATCTGAAAGATCATGAATATATACTTCCTGAGAGCACTATTGTAACACCCATCTACCTCCGGAGTTTTAGAAACAAAAGCCATAGGGGAGCCATAAACTAGGTACGCCAGTCTTGCTACTTTGATTCTGCCTTTGAGAAAATCACTGTGTCCCTAAAATCTACTACAATAACAAGTTTCACATAGTCATGACTAATAGATGTAATTGTGAGCACTTTATACACCTGAAGTACAATTTAATCCATTTGGATTAGAGAGCTTTCACTTTTCTGTCAAAAAAGTACAGTGAACGTACTGGCTAAAGCATAAATTTACAGTAAAGAAATTAAGCTCTTTACTTTCTGAATGTGTATGATAGGTGAATGAAAACCTTTGCCATTTGTAGAGTGGAGCTACTTCCAGGCTGAATTAGACCTGCTCAGCAAGCCAAACAAACTCACAGGCAAAGCAAAGCAAAAGAGAGTCTTGCAATATTACAGGTTAGATAAGAAACAAACTAAATGACTTCTTTTCCAAGTGAGAGACCTTCATATTTCATGCAAACCTTAGGAAATAATTAAGGCTTCAGCACAGTTCTGGGACCTGTGCTCTACAAACTGCCTCAATAAACTTCATTTTCATCTGGTGCAATTGAGATTCTCTTTTATTCCTTACTACCCTGTATTTATTGTCCTCCTTTAAAGCAATGAGAATTTGGCACATAAATAAAAAAGCATGAGGTTGTTTCAGGGATGGGATGAACAGGATTCAGCCAGGTGCTTTATCACCAATTTGGGAGGATGCAATGTTAGTAGGCATTATGATATAAAGACAGAGAAGAAAATCTATTGGTGGAAAAGTGATAGTAAAACACATACACATACTCACAACCTTGGAGGGTAAACTAAAAGCACTAAAGTTCCAAAATAAGCTAGCCAATTCTCATTTAATATTCTATAAGAAAAAAGTTCCTTAGATCATTAAAAAATTATCACAGGAGGTATAGATGGATTCTTTCTATTACTGCAGGAGTTACACTGTCTAAATTACTAACGAAGAGCCCAAAATCCTGTGGAGCTGGAGTAAGACATGCTGGTGGTCTGTCAGTGGGTCTAGGCAGGGTGCCAGGTTCTTATATGAATTCAGATCTTGACTTTGTCACTGAGAATCACTGTGGTCTTAAACAGATCCGTCACTGGTTTAACTTTCAGTTTCCTGATCTCCAGCACCGGTGCAGCAGGTGGTCATAAAGCTGGGCTCTGTGAGGACCTAGGGAACTCTCGGCTTCCATGAAGTCTCCTCCACACCCGCTGACTGCTGCACTTCCAGCTCAGTTTTATTTAGATTTTGAAGTAAGAGTTCACCTGACAAAACAATTTCATATCTTAATTTTTTTAAATCTCAGAACTAGATAATACGGGCTCTTTGCTGTGCCAAAATTTTAACAAGTTGTAATATTTATATTTTTATAGATTCACCACCTCCATAAAGAAACATTTCTGAACTAAGTCCTTTCCATGTAATTTTTCTATTTCTTTCATTTCCTTTTATGTGCACAGCAAAATATTGTATTATGAAGGTATTAGTGTGTGTTTTGTGCTTCTATCTTCAGAGTAAATAGGATAATCTGTGTGTTTCTGTCTCAGCTCTATCTCAAAAGGATTTTTAAGGGTTTTTGTGCTGTAGGACCTAAAATTGCAATGCCAAGGCACAAGCCTCACTTAGGTTTTGTTTGAGAAATTGATTTATTTCTACCTAGCTGTGGAGGTAAGTAGGGTGGAACGTAGAAGAGGCTGAAGTCAACAACTTGAACAGAAAAGGTGAGGTTCTCCAAGACTAAAGAGGAAAGGGGGGTCACCGGTTCCACAGGGGCCAGCTGTGGGAGTGGTTGGCATGACCTATGCTCCTACTGTCCCTCTGTACCCACAGAGGTCCTAGCCCCTCACGGCATGGTGCATGGATGGATGCCCACCGTGAGGTAGAGAACATCCTAAGGCAGAGTTTGTGGGAGCGTGCTCTGGCGAGCTTGAAGGAGGAGGGGTCTGTGGGTCTGAGCCCAGTCACTCCAGTCATCTCAGCCTAGACCAGCTGACAGCGCGACCATCACCTGCCATGTGAATGAGCATAGCCAAGATCCCAGGGCCCCTCAGTGGATCCAGATCCATGAGCAATAAACTCTTATATTAGACGACAAATAAAAAAAAGAGAGAGGAGTGATCATTTGGAAGCTGTAAGGATTGCCCATACCCAGCAGAGAGATTGGAGAGCTCTGCTTTCGTGGAACTGAACACAAGTGCCTTTATGTGTCTATTACTAAGGTCCGAGAACTGCAGATCCTGCCCCCTGTTTGCTGAGCACCATGTATTCCTCACCAGATTCTTCAAGGTCCCTATAAAAATCCTTGTGGGAACCTACCAATAAATGATGAAAATGGAGTTTATGATTTTTATAGGTCAGAACGAAGCTGGAATGATTTTAATTATTAAAAAAGTAATGTGATATTTCTCTAATCTAGTGTATCAGACAGTATTTAGTTCTGTTTAATGTGAAGATATGATGGAAAAAGATCTCTGGGCAGACTTGTGTTTTGCCCTGAAAAAAAAAAATCAAGTGAAGTGTTTATTTATGCAAATGTATAGCGACCCTCCTCTGAAATGAATGAACTGGACAGGGCTGCTTTGTGTGACAAAAAAAGTTTTAAAAAGTCAGTATCTACTGAGTAATACTATGTGGAAGGTAGTACGGTAAGATGTTGACGTGTTTTATTATTTTATCTGTTATAATAACCCTATGATGTAAATACTATCCTGATGTTTAGATCAGGAAATTCAAAGAGTTTAAGAAACTTGCTCCAAATTTCAAAGCTAATGGCTGATAGTGTTGGAATTCAAAGCCAGATCATTCTAATTCAATCAATTTATTTTTTTCACCATTATGAATATAGAGAAATCTATTTTCTTTCACTATGATAATCATAGTAGGTCTCATGAGTACAATGATAGATGAGAACAAAGGAACAAAAATAGAAATACATACAAACAAATAAAGGAATGTAAGAGTTAGTACAGACTGATAAAGAAATATATATTCCTGTTTTGTAGAAACTTTTGTGTAACTTTTCAGATTAGAATCAGTTGCCCCTGTTTATTCATTAATTAAAATCTGATAAACACGGGTTATGTAAGCACAGTATTCTCATCTGGTAAAAGAGAAAATGGCTCTCCAAGCTCTTATAACTGTGACTCAGGATTCAAACCAAGATTGTATTTCCCCGTGGTTCTTATTTTTTTTGCTACACCATGCTGTCTTTCTCAAGAATTCAGGTCTAAATCAAATTTGATGATAATAAATATTACATAATATGTTCTCATTTTACTTAATATTATATTAATGTCTATTAAGTACTGAGACTTTGGCAGAAAATGTGCAGAGCCGATGTATGATCTATTTAACTGTCACACAGAAGGGCAAAGGGAGGCAACTGCCCATTTCATAGGTAAGGAAACAGATCTAGAGACACGAGCTAATTTGCCCACGTCATGCGGACGAGAAGCGGCAGAGCTGAAAGTGCGGCACCGCAGTGCTTCCCGCTCCCCTCCTGCCCTGAGAGACTGTGCACAAGGACCATCCTACCTGTACCGCAGGAGGCAACACTCTGTTTGCTTATATTTTTGTGCCTGTTTTTATGTCTTTATGCCAGTGGACATGAAAACAGTGATTAAGGGACTTCTCGCTGTCCTTTATTGAATTGTCAGACCTTGGGATGATGGCTACATCATAACTTAATATTTTTAAAAACTAATAAACAAATCTCTCTCGGTTAAAAAAGACTGTAGATATTCTCTTTGGTATTCTAATCTCAAGTATCTAATTAAAGCATGGGACTAAGAATGGACAGATTCTGAAAAAGTGACCCTCCAGAATATCTCCTCAGGGGAAAAAAAGGAAAAGAAAACAGCATCTTCATGAAATTATCAATGACCTGTCCATGGTTCTGAGTTCAGTTCTTCATTCTTGGACTAGTTTGCAGCATGACCTGGGGAAAGTCACTGAAGGTGTGACTCTGAATATAATGTTACTACTGAGTCAGATTTGTGGCACTGAATTTCCTTAAAAATATAATGGCAAGTCATGAGAACATATAATGCCTTAAAGTTAAATAATAGCAATAAAAATGTAAATATTATGCAACCTTATGTCCTTATCTCTCCCCAAAATAGTTATATGACTACAAAAAATAGTCTATTTTAACTTAAATTGTGAATTGTCACTAGAGTTTAGCTATGTCACTAATACTATGGCTTCTAATTCCAATATCTCTTTTATAGTTCACCTTTTTGAAATATATTAATTTATCTGTATCAGACTGTACCCAAAGAATGTATTCAGTAAATTGAGTATTCACAAACTTCTAAACGTACTAAATAAAATTATTAGATTCTTAAACATAATATGGGCCAATGTTGTCTTTTTTGAGAATGTTACTACTATTCTGTCATTTGACTATTTATTTTAAAATTGTATACATTAACTTTATATATGTATTATATACTTATGTAAATATGACTGAGGTGATATCTACATACAGAGTCTGGTCTTGCCTATAAGCAAATAAAAATTGTAATGCCCAGTTCCTGAGTTTAGGTTGCATGTGATGCTCAGATATTAATTTTATTTTATTCATGTGGAAGGGAATGGCTGGATCAAATGGGAAATTACTTTTTTCTACCACTGTGTAGCTGCTGCTAGAGAAAAATGGAAAAGAGGAGTGATGGAAAATGAAGGCTCTGTACATGTTACATGTTCAGACCTTAAGGAGAACTTTGTGTATAGAAGAATACGTGTCTTAACATAGGAATCTGCTTTTCTTTCATTGAGAACTATGTTTTTGAACTGAGAAAGATTCTCTCCTCTTTACTCCTCCTGACACCTCCCACTCTATCACCAATAGTAAATAAAACTAGATTCACAGATATCTCCCAGGGCCCACAAAAATTCAGGTTTCACAATAGAATTCTTATTAGCTCCAAAAGTAATTTGGGATAAAAATAGAGAGTAAAATTAAAAAATAAAAAGTTTAATTGAGGAAATCTATTAAACTGGCCTAAAAGTCATGCTGACCTTTAAATAATACTTTCCCTAGGAAATTTAAATGCTGGAATGAATTTGTTTGTAAAATTATGACCGAGAGGCTTTTATTTATAGGCAAAATCTAAATTATTCCAGTTAGACATACTAGATTAGTTTTTATTCTTTAAATATGGAATGGTTTTTATTTCCATTTCCTTTTGGAAGAATTTAAGATTGGGTCAATTCATGGCTTAATCAAGCAATGAATCATCTTGATGTATACCATGGGCCACTGACATATGTTTTTAGAATCATCTCTTTAAGTAGTTTAGATGGTAAACCATGGAGAGAGAAAGCCGTCGGGACCCTATGTCTGAATTAAACTGCAAATCAATTAGAACTCCAGAAAGAAATATGACAATGAAGTAAATTAGGCCAGCAAAGCCCTGAGGAAGGTTTCAAGATTTTGAAAAATAACATCGGCAGTAGCCTATATTTGGTATTCAGGCTTTACAAATACAGTAATAACAACAGCCAAAAAAAAAGCTTCGAATAATATTTTCCTTAGACAGAAGTCATGAGCTTGCAGTTGTATAGTAATAAGAAGTCAATCCAATATTACTTTTTCTAGCTTGAGAATAAAAAGTTTGAATTTTCTCTTTGTTCCTTTTCAGTAATGGACTATCTTATTCAAAGAATTGCAAATGACCTCAGACCGTCTCCAGTTCACTGATGGTTTCACATGTTTGTAATATTACAAATAATCTCATTTTCTAATGTGAACATTGGAGGTCATGATAATAGCACATGTGGAACTGCATCTTAGGAAATCACATCAGGATGGAAGACTCGAGCTCTCTCTTCCAAGAATCAGAAATATTAATATTAAACAGAAGATCATGTCCTCCTCCCTTTGTATGGTTTAAGAACAAAGGCCTAATCTTTTATATCTGGAATTTAAAAGTTGAATATTTTAAAATGACATCTGTAGGGTGTCGTTACTATAAATGTGTATCTTTCTTCATTGTTTTAATCTTAGATGCTATCCAAAATAACACATATTATACCTTCTTACTCCACACTAAGCAGTATTTTTAGCACATTACAAATATTATCTTATTCTCATAATTTGTCTTTAAAGTAAGTGCTATTACCATCCCCTTTAAATTTTTTTCTTTTATTGACTCTAGAGGAAGGGAATAGGAGGGAGAAAGAAAGGGAGAGAAATACTGACTGGTTGTCTTTATACACACCCCGACTGGGAACTGAACTCACAACCCAGGCATGCACCCTGACCAGGAATCGAACCCACAACCTTTTGGTTTGCAGAACCATGTCCAACCAACTGAGCCACACCAGCCAGGGCACCATCCCCATTTTTAGAGGACACAGAGGGTTTAACTAACTTGTTTAAGACCACACAGCTGATAAATGGTGGATGTGGGACTGGAACATATTGAGTCTGGTTCTAGAATCTATGTGTTTAACTCATACTAGTGATAAGCTACATTTTAAGTTTGTAATTTATAGTGTCACTTATTATCATAATTTATACTACATAATAATTCACAGAACAGTTTTGAGCCTCCTTTATAATAACATCTTTTTAAAAAAACACAGGTTGAAAAAACTGTCCTATGAATCAATATCTAGTGCTTTTTCCTTAAAATAAAACATGGATGTTAATGATAAAGCACTAAAAAGTTCTCATGAAGACAATAAAAAGTATTATTCATGATAGAATTTTTCTATTATGGGGTTAATGATGAGTCACAACCACAGATAAAATTCACACTCTTCAGAACCCCTCAAGTTCAGAGGTGCTCTTAGAGGACAGTGAGTGCCTTCAAATGGCAGTGGTGGTGGTGGTGGTGGTGGTGTGTGTGTGTGTGTGTGTGTGTGTGTGTGTGTGTGTGAGTTTAGAGAGAACAGTGCAGACTACTTTAAAGACCTGGTTCCGACATTGGGGACCTGGTATGGAATCCAGGGGTCACACCCATTGTTGTGTTCTTTAGGACTTTACTTCTCCCATTTTCCTCATGTATAAAGTAGGAGAACAATGGCATTATCATAACTAGAGTTTCATGAAATATTGAATAAAACAATATGCAAATAGCACCAAGCAGATGCCAGGAGTGTAAGAGGTCCTTCATCCACAGGGACTCAGTGAGTACAAATCAGTGTTATTGACCATGGAGCTACTTCACCGCAAACTCAAACACACTTTTCAGAATCTGCTAAATTGTCTTTTAAGAAACCATTTGCCCAACTTGTTAGTAACAAATATAAAAGAAGCAACTGTCACTATTATCTTCCAGGCTTCATAAAACCCCTGGAAGGTATTATATGACTGTTAACTAATCGAGTGTTCTGCTCTGCTTACCAAGTTAAAGCAAGTTTCAAATGAAGCACATGAAGAGAAAATATGGCTGTGATAAGAAGCAAACACAAAAGAATTTGGCATTTAAATTTCTGTTTTCTGTTGTATAACATATTGTAAAATAATAAAACTATGGAAGAGTGAAAAATACTTGAAATATAGATGAAAATAGTTTTAAATAATTTATTCCTCATTTATAAAACATAGATTAGTGAATCTGCTATTTATTTGTTAGTGTGACTTTAATCAAGTTACTTAAATTCTCCATGATTTACTTTCTTTCTGTGAAATGGACATAATAATACTTAACTTCATAGGTTTGTGATGAGGCAAATTAATTAATGAATAAAATATACTGTTGTCCTCACATAGGGTAAGAACTTCATGTTAGATATAATTATTATTGCTTCCGCACACTGTTAAACTTTCCACAGATGTATTACAACACAAATATAAGCTGTTATTTTACAGTACCATCTCTCCTCCTCACAGCTGTGTCCACAACAAAAAAGGATACAACCAAAATGAAAGTAGGTGTTGGTATAATGAGGCTGATATTTCTCTTACGTTCATGAGTCTCTCTTGATGAGAATTGAAAGCAAAAAAACATAAGACTCTAAGTTCTTGAAATATCTATTTTTAAAATACCTGTCTTAACTCAGACTATGCTACTCATATTTTACAGACATTTCTAAAACAGGTCTCTGTTTCATGGTTTTCAGCCTATAGCTGATAAGGAGATTATTTTTAAACACTGTGTCCTAGGAACCGAGCCAGGGACCTTCCGTAGGCTACTTTATTTGATCTTTGCAAATCATTATGAAGAAATGTATTTGTTTTCTATTGCTGTAAATAATTACCACAATTCCAGTGGCTTGAAACAATCCAGACTTATTTTCTTACAGCCCCGGATGTCCAAAACCAGTTTCACTGGGCCAAAATCAATGTGTTGACAGGCCTGGGTCCTTCTGGAGTTTGTAGGGGTGAATCGGTTTCCTGGCCTCTCTCAGCTTCTGGAAGTAGAGTGAACCCTTCAGCTCATGGCCAGCCCTCCATCTTCAAACTCGTCATCCCAACTCTGTTTGCATCTTTGTATCTTCTCTCTCTGACTCCATCCTTCTGCCCACCACTCATAAATTTTCCTGGATTACACTGGGGCCACCTGTATTATCCAGGACAGTCTCCCCATTTAAAATCCTTATTTTAACCATATCTCCACAGTCCTTTTTAACATGTCAAGAAACATTTGCAGGTTCTGGGGGTAGTGTATAACGTCTTTGGGGACAGGGGTTTGTTTTTTAGTCTACCATAGGTAGATACTATTCTTCTCATTTTGCAGATAAAAAATGTAATAATTATTAACTCCATGTGAGAATACAATTCAGAGAATGAATAACTTACTCAAACTCACAAAACCAAACAGTGGCCCTCAACACAATGTAGGTCCTTCTTACCCTGATGTTGTTTCCACTACCAGTTCTGTCGCCAAAGTAAGAAAAAAGATCAAGGAAAGATTCTCTCCCCAAAGGTAGATTTTTTTTTCAGCTTTCTTTACTAGAGAAAATATTTATTGAATATTTTTATTGAATAGCTACTCTATATAAGATCCAATTTTATGTGCTGAGAACAAATATGAATCAGACCTAGTCAATCCCTCTTCATACCCTATATTCCCATATTTTTCAATGCCTATAACTCCTAAATCTGTATCTACTGTCCTGATCAAATTCAACTATCTAATTGACAGCTCCAGTTTCATGTTATATTAACTTAACTTTTGATTTTTTTCCAGCAAATAAGATCCATCCGTCGCTTTCTCCAGCTCAGGAAGCAGCACCACCATGCATCCCTGAAGTCTCCCCCATAATTATTTTTCTTCAAAAGCTGAAGCACAGTGTTTAATCCTATACTTAATTATTGCATTTGTTAGACATCTGTTCACGTTCTTGGGGTACACAGAGAGAAACAGGCCCGTGCTGACATCCTGCACCAGAACACTCGTTAGTCAGCATAGCACCTGGCACATAATAGGTGGCCACAAATACGCATTGAACAACTAATGACTAAATGAATTTGCCATCCAGCCAGAGAGGTAGGTAAACATGTAGCACAACATTTAAATAATAAAAATATGTTCAAGATACCAACAATCAAAACTAATACAGAAGAGGAAGAATTACTTCTGTTTAAAGAGAGATGTTGACTACAGAAGGCTGTGTAAGAGGAGGAAGCCCGATCAGTGTTGATGGCTGAAAAAGAACACTACGAGAAAAGATTTCTGAGCAGAAGAGATGGCATTTGCAAAGGCAAAAAAAGTTTAAAACAGTGTGATTATTCAGGGAACTCAAAGAAGTTTCTATTATTAGAGTGTACAGCCTTGCATAAATGATATATTAATGCCATGTATCCCTGAGGATAAAACCTAAATTATAGAAAACACTGCAGGAAATATAGAGAAGAGCTAAAAAAATTTTGAATCTCAGTTTTGTTTTCATTTATAGTGCTAGGATGATTTGAGAATTCTTATTGCATATTTAGCTCACCTTATAAATTATAGACATTCTTAGATAAGTAAATCACTTTTTGAAGAGTTTCATGTAAAACTTCATTACTATAAAGAATCCTCCCAGTTGTAAGTTTGTCATGCGATATTCACAAAGTTATAATACAGGGTCCATAAGAAACTATATTGAAATTGATGGTGTGTAAATTGGGATTTTCCTTCAAATAGTTTTATTGGTTTTCATTTTATGAGTTATCTCACATTTCTGCTTTGAGAAATGTATTCTTCATTATCCTTAGATTATAAAAAGAAACAGGCTAGGCCTACTAAGTTAACATTTTGCCATTTATGTCAGACAAAGGCAAAGATGACCATAACTACAGAATGTACAGAACATTGGGTCATGTTTTGATGTATGTAAGAGTTGAAACAGTGAATTAAAACTTATCTCAGCCCTATACATCTAGGCGGAGAATGTTTTCAAGAAACATCCTTGGTATAGGTAGTCCTGAGTGGTTTCTTGCATGTGAAGAAAAGGCCCCAGGATCCGAGCCCTGGCAGACAGCAAAACAGGAATGATTTACGTGGCTCCCAGAGCAGTTCAGTTTGAGCCAAGATTTAAATTTGGAGAAGTCACATAAAAAATCCAGTTCTGGCCCCTATCTAAAAAATTGAAAAATCAGAAAACGGGTGGGGAAACCACAGTTTCCCACAGTGGAGTAGCCGTTCTTAACTTCACCATAGAGCCACCTCCCTCATCCGTCCAGGTACCGGGATCTAGGCCACGTCCCTCATGAGTGCCCCCGCAGGTCTGAGACCTGCTGCCAGACTGATAGAATCCCCAACCTTTGAAGACCAGTTGGACATCATCAAAATGTCTAGAAAAGTATTTAGAATTGGACCATTTGTAATACTGAGAATTTAATGTACATGTTATTATCATAAAATCACCTAAATATGGAACAATTAAGACGTTTAATCTCTTTTTCTTTGGACTTTGTTTGTTCACTAAACCACACCAGAACAAACAGAAAGCCAAACAATCCAGTCTATATCTTCAGCACAGGTGCACCAGGTGGACTTCAATGAGCTGATCTCTGTCTGGACCCGGGACTGTGAACGAACCCTTCTCAACATGCTTTTGCTGCTGGAGCCGCGGCCTGTTTTGATTTGTTTGGTTTTTCAGGTAAAAGTTCACTTGACAAAACAATTTCATGCCTTTTTTTTTTAAATCATGAAACTAGATAGTCTTCTGGGTTTATCTTTTTAATGTGCCAAAATTTTAACAAGTTCTGTTATTCGTTTTTTAAAAGAGACACCGCTCCTTAAAGAAACTTTTGTCCTTTCCACATAATTTTTCTAGTGCTTTCCTTGGCTTTTATTTACACAACAAAATATTTTCTTTAGGATGTCAATTTGTGCTCTGTGTTTGCCTCTTCAGAATAAGTAGTAAAATCTATGTGTTTCTGTATGAGCCCTCTATGTAGGCAGTGTTTTTTAGGATTTCTATTCTGTAGGACCTAAAATTGCATTTTGAGGCAGAATCTTCATTTAGGTTTTGTTTAAGGAATTGATTTATTTCTATTTAGCAGTAGAGGTGAAGGTGGAACATGATTTCCTCTTCTTTTTCCTTATCAAATATAAGTATATGCCTTTCCCCACTACCCAATAAGCTATTTGTTTTGTCATCTGGTCAACAGATATCACATATTTGGTCCCTGCTTTGAAAGTAAATACCTCCCTATAATACATCTGCAAGTATAATATATTTCAATAGATTGAAAAATTAGACATGTTTTCAATATCCAAACAGTTCTAGATCAGGAACTATAAAGCTAGAAAAGTCACTTCCACAGGCTGTGATGGGCACTTACCTTAGCTATCTGGACGCACCAGTTAAGCAGCAGCTGTGATCCGATGTTGTCCTTGTGTTCATGGACGTAATCCAACAGGCAGCCATGGGGCATGAGCTGTGTAACCAGCTGAATGGTTGGGCTCAGACACACACCCAATAGCCGGACTAAGTGTGGATGGTCCATACTTGCCATGATTAGAGCTTCCTGTAAGAAAAAAAAAAAATATATATATATATATACACACACAAAAAAAACACCATTATTCAAATTTAAAGTTATTTACAAATATAGTTACGTGCACTGCACTAATGGTGCTGATAAGGGTTTTGAAATGTACTCTCACTCAAAGAAATCCATCCCAAATGAAGACACTATGTTGCTATTATATTCTTAGTGATTTGGTTCACGTAAAATTAAGGGGAAAACCAACCCTACATGTTTATCAAAAAAGAAAATGTTTTAGAATAAGTGCATATAAAATTTATGGCAGTATTTTTTCTTTTGTAATAAAGACTATATTATGTGTTATTTACTGCCAGATAAGTTAAAACTGAAACCTGTCTTATATTGTGGATTTTTAACATTTGGTCTCAGTTCTCTAGTACAATAATATACAAATGCAGTTAATTTGTTCAATAAGGTGAAACAAACTTAAGTCATCTATTATTCATGTGGATTCTAAAATTTATACAGGTAAAATTTATAAATTATAATTATCAAAACTTAAACAATTATAAACAATATACTCATTGTATATTTACATAGAGGAATACTTTAATAAATATTTTGCTCCTAACTTTGCCTTAATTCAAATTTATTTTAGTTAAAAACTTATTGGTGACATCTTATTCAGAGAATTATAAAACTTGAGAGCTATGTGGACTATACAAACTTATCTATTTTAAATTTATAATTACATGAAATAAGAAAACAATTCTAGGTTTTTTATCATAATCATAAAGGTACTTTTGCTTAATGGAAATAAAATGTTTAGGTGCCTTCTAAAGTGAGTTTCCAAGAAAAAGTTATTTTAAATGTCCTCATTAGAATTTGAAGCAAATCAGACCTTACACACAGCCACAGAGGGCTGTGATACATGTGACAGTTATTATCAATCATTTCCCTACATGAAGGTATCCTAATGGTACTATTCTTGAACAATTTCTGTAGCTTTGAAATTTTTCAAAATAAAAAATATCATCTAGGACAGGATGCTACAGTGAGCTTCTGTTTAAGATGGCTTGGCAAACTGAATAAGGCATTTACTTCCATTGGCACTTAATAACACTATATCAACAATAAAGGACCATTTTATTAAAAAAGCCAGACACCAGGTAGAGAGGAAGCAATCAGGAAAGAATTCTGTAAGTAGGAAGTGGCTTACTAGTAGCAACCAACTTAGCAAAAAAGAAGTCTGAAGCCTGATTCAGCAGGGGGTTGGGATTGAGAAGAAATCCAATTTATACCACAGATGGACACCACCAAAGGCCAAGGGGCGGTAGCACCTCAGACCTCTGTAAGCCGAGTGGGAGCATGTGACTTCAGCAGGGTGGCTTCCAAGTACAGTTAGGAAGAACTTAAATGATCCACACCGCCTCCACCACTAGGAGAGACTAACCAAAAGGACTGTGAACTACAGATTTTACACACACTGGAAAGAGAAGTGCTTTGATTAAAATAGCATTAGGCAAATTGATACAGGGTGAAAATTGGGACCACTCTCTACTTCCTTCCTCCAAATGAAGCTGTGTCTCCAAAATGATGACTTTTGTTCAAACCTCAAATTCTATGTCCAGGAAAATTCTTAACAAGGTGAGTTAATAATATACAGACATGTTCCGATATACCTGTTCTTAAACAATTTTATGCCAGATAGTTCGTTTCACTGTTAGATGTGTATATTAAATAGATGGGGTGATGGGAGTGGGGGTAAAAGAGTACATGAAATTGAGGAAACAAGAAAATAGCGATAATGGAATATTTCAGAATAACAGATGTGCAGCAGACGGAGACAACAACTGGTCCAGGCTGGAGTCAGGCATATTGCTCTGGGAAAGGTGATCCAGGAAGATGGAATTGATAGAATATCTAATGAGCTGAAAGTACATTTAGAGGATATCTATTTTTCCAGCAGAAGTTGAAATCAAATTAGTCATAGATACATAGAAAACTAAGTGAAAGTAAAAAAAATACGATTTGATGTAAAACACAAGAAATGCACAAAAGATAATTGTATTTACTACAGAGCACAGCTGGGATCAGTTACATAATTATAATAACATAAACATGGAATGCTGAAATAAGCGATCATCATACGACTATATTGGAAGATCGGGAGCAGGGAAATATACTTCTGCAAGGTGGTGATGGAAAAGAAATGAAAGGTGTATTCTTGTTGTTCATAGTAAAAAAGTTAATACTACATGATAGACAAAACTGAAAAAAACAAAAGCTGACAGTGTAAGGCATATTATTCAGATATGTAGAGTTAAGCTAGAGGAGAAATGCCCAAAAGTTGGAAGTGATGGCTTTGGGCAATGGAAAATGGGGTGGCGGATGGGGTAGGAGGGTGGCCAGAGACTGCTGTCTTTCATCATCAGCCTTGATGAAGTTCTTGGCTTTTATTGTTATTATCGTAAAGCTGTTTCTGAGGACATTATTCATTTTAACCTCCACTACTCTTTCAGTGGGGTTGAGCTCAGCTGAGTCTAAAGATTATTCACAGTTATGGGGTATGTCTGATGGAGTATATAAATTTACTGAATGTAGCTGAATTCTTACATGAGGTGTAACATTTTAGTTTTTGAGTGAGGCAGGGTGGGGCAGTATGGGCACATGCCTGGAGAAAGGAGTGATTCAGGACCAAACAGAAGAAATAAGCTGACAGGATGGTATCAGCCTCACTCAGAGAACTTGGTTTTTGAGTCCATATGGGTGGAAGCTGAAATCATTTTCCATGTGGCTCTCAAGTAAGTTATGTCCTCCAATTCCCCTTTCTACAGACACCCCAGAAACCAGATGATGTATTGAACAGAGGAGAGGCCCAGTTTCTGTTCTTCCTGGATGAGACCACCACGGGAGGCGTCACCTCTGGCAAGGGCATTGGCATCCTCAGGGGGTACCAGTCAGCAGTGCCAGGGGTAGAAGCTTTTAGTGGTTCAGAGAGCCTCTACATGGGGCAGGAAAGGGTAAGAAGGGACACTGTAGATATCACAGGGAGATTGCAACCAGGAGACTGGTTTAAGATTGTGTATGAGACCCCCAGTAACTTCCTAAACTATTTGGGAAAGGCTCATTGGGTACTGGAGTTTCTACATAATCAGCAAAGCAGAAACTTGAGTTATTACTATTAATATGGCCCCATCTGAACCAATGAGGTGGAAACATTCTGGTTTTACTTACTGTATATTTTAGTAAACAAGTGAAATAAAGCAAATCACTTTGGTTCAAAGGAGAGTACAGAGAGGCATGTCAGCCAAGTTTAACTACCTATTATTAAATTTATTATTAATATTAATTAATTAATTCTACATTTATTAGTATTAAAAGTATATTCATTAATATTAAAACCAGAGGATTCTTGTGCTAAACTGTGATCTGCACATATATGAACAGGCACATACACACCAACAAATAAGCAAAACATCTAATCAAAATAAATATCTAACTTAATCACGTAACAAATTAGATATTTAATTAGACATTAAATAATAACTATCTAATTCATTCAAATATGCTCTGTTGTATTCTCTCTATTTCTCTTTTCTATGGATCTCAGTCTCTCAAGCGCATACCATTCACCTAAGTATACTCCAAACGTAGCTTCCTGACCCCACTCCTAGACCTAGAAGTGGACCGGAAATCTCCATTTGTAACGAGCTCCCCAGAAGCCACTGTAGGAAATATGAAACTCTGAGAACTTCTAGAACATCTCCACTAAATGTGCATCTCTATGATCCATTTCAAAAACAGTAACATGCAACTGTGTTTTGATCTGTATTGTAACCCTATAAAACGTCAAAGAGGTAGCAATTCTCAGCTGTAAAGTGAGGACAGGGAGGTGAGTAGGATTACTGCCTCAGGCCATATGACAAGTGAATATGTCTTCCTGAATCTTAATGTGGTGTTTATTGTGCTAGTAAAAATAGCACATTTTTTGACTTCCATTCCATCAGCACTGCACACTGTAGATACTTGTCTCGTTAGCAAGAAAACAACCCTCAACTTCTGAATTAGCCTACCTGAATGAATTGGGTTAAACTATACTTTAGTTCCTGAGAAGCAAAAAGAAAGAAAGAAATCAAAGAAAAAATTTGGGCTGACTGGTAAATTGTCATCACTTATAATATGCTTCCAGAAAAAAGCCAAAGAAACGTACCTCTCTAATTTCCTAAGAGTGATATTTGGTACAGGCCATTTCTTAAGATTAAAAAAAATACTAAAATTTCAGGTTAAAGAGACACTTTGAGGTTGTATCAAGCTTCTTTTCCAGCATGAAATATATAAACATTGTTTTTTTCTTTTATAATTTAAGGAGTAATAGTAATTCTATCGTAAATACACACTTGAAAAGTTTACATCAGCAGAGTGTAAAAAAGTCACATGAAAGTTCTCTCTTAAAAAATCTATCAGTAAGTCCTGGCAAAAAAGCTGGGGTTGTATTAAGGAAAATTGCTCATCACACTACAAAGAGTATTTGAAACCAAATTGCAGAGTATTTGCATAATAGTTCTCTTTTTTTGAGAAAGAAAAGATGAACAAGACACTAATTGTAGGTTTTATTTTTTCATAAAGGAAATAGCAGATGGCTTTTTTGGGAAGTAGGGGAATAGATAAAGAAAAGAGAATATAGATTCATTTAGAGTGATGAGTGGGACTGAAAGAGAAAAATGTCCAATATTTTAATAATAGAGTGTTGGGTTTCAATAAATTACTCTGTGTTCAAATTAATAATGTCCGCTGTTCCATATCTCATGTGGGGTCCACAGAAAGAATCTTGGAATCATTTCTGCTCTCACTAAAAATGTCACCAAGGTCACTGGAAGAAATACAGTTTGACAAGTGCATTATCAATTTCTCCAGAAATAAAATGATTTTTGGTCTTTGTTTTCCCTTTTGCAATACAAAATTTTTCTTGGAGGCGAGTTAAAGGATTTTCCTCATTGGACAGGGAAGTGTGTAACAGGTACAACACTGAAAACTAACGCATGAACGTTTTTCTTTATGGTGAGAACATTTTTTTAACTACCAAGGGACAACCAGCGTATAGACAAAAAGCTCTGAAGCGTGCTACCATTATCCTCTGGCCTATGTTATCTGTTTCTTTATTTTGGACTGGAGGGAAGACGTCTCTGTACAATAACAAAACTGAGTGATACCATTTGTCACATTAAGGCATCATTTGGCCCAGCCTTCAGATGTTTATGCCTTGCCCCTTAAACTTCTTTTTTCACTCATGTTGGTGAGTGGTTTCACAAAAACAAAATAAAAAAAAACATATGGCCAGTGAAAACTAATGGGCTATTTTGTTTTTCAAAAAAAAAATGTTAACTTCAGCCAAACTTTCACTGTTTCATTATGTCTATGGACCATTAATTCAATACTCTCTGGCTGA
Organism: Phyllostomus hastatus; assembly: GCF_019186645.2. Lineage (NCBI taxonomy): Eukaryota > Metazoa > Chordata > Mammalia > Chiroptera > Phyllostomidae > Phyllostomus > Phyllostomus hastatus. The sequence goes on along the minus strand of NW_025333583.1, from coordinate 14,011,236 downwards.
AAATGGGAAAAATCTCATTGCACCAGGGATAAGGAAGATAAAAAGGGAGATAGAGAAGATGAAAGGTAGACAATTAATGCAGACATACAGAGTTGGTAAATTTAGGAATCCTCAAGAAGAATGTCTCTCCTAGAGGCAGGGATGGTGATGAAGAAAACAAAGAATAGTGATGGCAGTGACAAAAGGGAAATAAAATCATCGGTCCATACTAATGTTATACAAACCTGTTTTGCTGCAGATGGTACCCAGACAATAAAATAGATGAAATCTCCATCTGTTCCCTCATGTCTAAAGTAAATATAATTTACTTGTGCAAGTAGTGAGCAGCAATTAGATAGGCTGAATTAATATGCCATTGGTTTTAGTTTGTCCACTTTGCTCAGGGACCTTAACACTTGTTTCTAATCTCTGGTATCATTTTTGTGCACCTGAACAATCAGAATTAGGATCCTTCCAACTTTTAGAGTCATCCATTCTCCATCTTCATTCTACATCATTCACCCATTGGCTGGACGAAGCTTACAATATTTACCAAGGCTACCCATGAAAAACCCTGTGAATAATTTTACCTAGGGTAGAATTTTACTTTGTGACTATGTTTTCCACATTTCTTCTACCCACGGTTACACTGAACTTCTCTCCACCCTTATTACACAGGGTCTGGCACAGATAACACCCTTTTCTATTACAAAATCATAAGCATGTAATTCTGTAACATAACCATATCATACTCAAGCACACCATATTACCTTTGGGTGAAGTGTTCAAATTAAAACTATAAATTATTACGCCCATATCATTACCCTACCAACTGCACTCAAGCAGGCCTTACTTCTGCCAGACCCTGCCTTCTCTCATGCGTGCTCTGTTATATATTACGTAAAAACATTTATTGAGGACATGCTATGTGCCTGGCACTGATGAGAGTGGGGTCGAAAATAGCATCTCTATCTTCATGAAGCTTTCATTATATGAAGAGAAGCAACACATAAAAAGAAAAAAAAAACAAACACATATGAAACAAATGTATAGGTAATTGTAAATTACATGAAAGATTACGGAGAGAATAGAGGGTGTTGTTGTAGGTAATAAAATGGTGTTGCAGACTACTTTAGGTAAGGGTACTGAGGAAATATGTCCTAAGACCTGAATGATGAGAAGCCAGATAGACAAACATGAGGAAAGAGCCTAAGAGCTTGGCAAATTCTGGAAGCTTTGAGAAGGCTCATGTGCCTGGAATTTAGCAAGAGCTGTAGTGGCATGAGATGTAGGTAGGGCCAGATCATGAAGGGCCTTGCAGTCATGGGGGAAAAGATGGGAATTCTTCATCATTTTAATGCCTACTTTCTGTTAGGCTTCACTTACCTCTCTTCTAGCCTGCACTCCAATTTTAACTATGGCCATGAAGGTATTTACCATAATCATAAGATATTTTTTCCACTGATTTTCCTATTTTGCCACTCCTCAGCCAAAGCCAGCGCCTACCACCTGAATACTCAAATTTTCAAGTGTCATAAAAAGTCATAGATTCATGGGGATTTGCTCTAAGTCTCTTGATCTGATCCTCAAAAAATAGCCTGCTGTTTCCATTTTTAATTTCTTATTGACTCTTTCTCACATTTATTATGCTCTGTATTGCTGAGCAGAAAGAATAAAAGACTTTCAATCTTTCACAATATTTACTCTGTAAGAAATGTACCCTTGACATCATTCCACTTTGTTCTCTTTAATCATGTTACCAGTGCTTCCTTCTATTACAACTTCAGCCTCACTCTATACTGTCATCTTCAAGGGATCTATAAGTGTATTTAGATGCCCCATGTTCTAAAAATGAAAGTTCCTTCAAGTTGCCATTTTTCTACTTTGGGAATAGTTGTCATTCTTGCCTTTGCCATTTGTTTATTTTATAATCTTTCACTCCTTAGGGCTCCAGTCTTCCTGAAAGTTTTCTGCACTCTTACTGTTCAACTTAGTCTTGGAAAAGTGACCAGTGTCTTCCTTTTCACCAGTCCCTCACTGGGACATTTTCCTGGCCATCTGAACTATTTGACTTCACTGAACACCCTTCATTTTGAAAATCCCTCTCTTTATTGTGTTATTATTTTACGCTATCCCAAACCTTCAGTCTCTCTGAGCACTCTTATTATAATTGTTGACACCTGCTTTTCCCTGTCTTACCTTAAATGTGGAAATGCTTCCATGGCTTTGTCCCTAATATTGTTTGTTTTTCATCTATAATCTCTTGCATCCATATATTTTATAACTTTGGGAAATAATGACAGAGTTAGCAAAAACATGGAATCAACCTATAAAAATTTTGTGGTTTTTCAGCAGCTGGTTTAGTTTGAAGCTGTTTGAATAACATGGCTATTTACAAAAACAGAAAACAAAATCCATTAGCATCACATCCAAAATATCTATCTGAAATATCCCAAACATGGAAATGATGCTGTGCCCATATTTCAAGTTTTATTTTCCAATTCCGTAATTTTTAACAGTTGTCACTGAGCAAGAACTAACAGATCTTTATATATGTACACCTCCTATATCATAATACCTAGAGGTGTTTCTGAGGGGTCTGCCATATCTAATATTTTTTTTCTGAAAGTAGTAATATTAACTGATTACATTTATTAATCTATCATCAAATTCATGTTGAGCATATGACTCCTACCAAAAATCAATACTATTCATTAATAAATGCACAGAATCTTTATTGTACTTGCCACTTTCCATCCTACCTCACCCCAGGAATCAAACCATGTTTCAGATGCCCTGGTCATACTGATATACATCTTACTTGATCTCAAATGTAAGACTCAAAGCAGATTTTTCCATAAGTAATTGTCTGCTAACTCCATTAATTTTAGAAATTTCAGAAACATTTTTCTAATTTGGTGCTAAGATCTTAGATTCACATTCGGCATTCTCTATTTTATTGTTTCCCATTCTACTCCATATCCAATATTCTGACAAGGTCTGATAATTACTTATTCCAATGTGCTCAGATACATACCTTTCTAGGTATTTTCATTCTGACTCCTACTTAAATTCAGGCTCATATCAGTACTGTAAAAAATGCTGATGTTTTTCATTAACTCCAGTCTATTTTTGCTATAACTTACATAAAAAAATCTTGCATTTTTAGGGGTGCTACCTAGAGAGCCTTAAGACTGCATGGACTCAATAAACATCTGTTGAATTAAATTTGATATGTTGAAAATTACAATACATTTTGTAATGAAGAAGCTTAGACTATGCTCCCAGCCATGACAGTTTGTGGGATTGACCTGCATGGTCCTTTTTGTCCTGCCAGACCCAGACTCCATCCCTCTCTACGTCCGCCACGTGCCCAGTGAAACTGACCCAAATGCATGGCAACATGATACCTGTTCATTGGATTCCTATATTCCTTCCTGCTTTTGAGAGGACTCAAAATCCTTCTCAACTCACTGCTTTAGGCAACAAAAACCAATTTATTGCATGGTAAAGGTGAGATTAAACATTGCTGCTTTGATTTTCTACATATTTTTTTAAAATTAATGTTGCTAGCAAACCTTATTTAGCTAAAAAATACTATATTAGGCTAATCTAAATGCTGCAGATGCCTTTAAATTCATTTAGAAATGAATATATATGTGTAAGAGCTAAATGATACAGTAGAGGCAAAGAGCTTATCACACTGTCTAGTACCCTCTTAAAATGTGAATTATTGCTGCATTTGTATTAAACCAATTTTATCTAAAGGGTAGGGGATTGTTGAATAGAGAGGCAGGGCTAAGAGTTCAAAAACAAGCTGCCATTGCAGGGCAAGAGGCCACTTTGCATTTTAGAGTCTAGTGGTGATATTCGCAATGCAAGGCAGGAAACCTGACCAAAGAAAAGTGAACAACCAGTTTTTCTGTCACCATTTTACAAGCTATTCTTTTTTTTTCTCTTTAATCCCATGGAGAGGCAGGAATACATTCTCCCAACTTCCACACAAAGTAATCTTGAAGAGTCAAAAGAAGGCCAAAGGTAGCTTATAGAGTGCCAAGAGAACTTCGAGGGCTGCCTATGTTTTCCTCTGTACAAAGTGGTAATGCACACAGTTATGCAGGGATTGTACACGGCAGTCTGGGTTGGAGTGGGTCATGGGGACTGGCACAGGCTGGTACAGTAGCTCCACTCGTCTGTGGCTTTGCTTCTGCAGTTTTGGTTACCCACGGTTAGCCGTGGTCCTAAAATACTAAATGGAATTTGCATAAAGAAAGAACGTGCATTTTAAATTTAGTGACATTTTGGTGAAATCTTGTGTCATGCCTCTCTGTCCCACCCAGACAGTGCCCGCCTGTCAGTCACTCCCTTAGCAGTTGTCTTGCTCATCAGATTGACTGTCGGGGTAGCCCAGTGCTTGTGCTCAAGTCATGCTTGTTTTCCTTAGCAATGGCCCAAACTGCAAGGTTAGTGGTGCTGGCAATTTGGACATGTCAAGGTGAAGCCATGAAGTGCATGTATGCATTGGAAGAAAATAATGTGTGTGTGTGTGCATACTTTCATTTTGTTCTCTCTCTATATGGAAATCAATTTCTTTAAGGGCTGTTTAATCTGTTGGGCAAGTTCTGTATTTAGCTCATCTATAGCTTACCAGCTCTTAGTAAACATATTTATAGTCCCTCCAAAGTTGCCTATTAAATAATTTCTTCAAATCATAATAATGACTGCTACCTTCTGTTGAATTGTGCCTTGGGCAGTACTATTCATTATATATATGAACTCAGTTCTCAGGACAATCTTATCTAACAGATATTATTCTATCAGTTAAGTGATAAGGAGACAAGTTCAAAAACGATAAGGAATTTGCTAAGATCCTGAAGTTAGTAAGTAGCCAACCTGGGATCTGGATCTGATTCTCATTGCATATATGACCAAGGCTCTTACTACCAGGTGGTCTCTTCAGGGATTTATTGTCAGTTAGGTAGCCAGGTAGACCCAGCTGATTTTGTGGTAATTATGCTAGTGTTTTAATAAGAACCATCAATGATACAATTAACCCATTAATGGAGGCTGTATGATGTGAGATTGTAACAGGTACTAATTATCCTTTCTTTTTGTTAAATCACAATTTATCCAAATTATGAGCACAATTTATCCACAACTACTTAAAATTAATTCTCCAATAATAAAATACTAAATAGTCTTGCAGAAAGGGATTAAGACAAATGGATGTCTTTATTCTCATTTCAGGACAGGAAAACTTGATTCTAGGATAATTTAATCAATAATTTAAAAAAATTAATTTTATTTAATATAGATAAGACTCTAGAAATTTTGGTAATAGCTCTTACATTTTTAAATATTTTATTTATTTATTTTTAGAGATGGTAAGGGAGGGAGAAAGAGAGAGAGAGGAACATCAATGTATGGTTGCCTCTCATGTGGCCCTCACTGGGGACCTGGCCCGCAATCCAGGCATGTGCCCTGACTGGGAATCGAACCTGCGATGCTTTGGTTTGCAGCCTGAGCTCAATCCACTGAGCTACACCAGCCAGGACTGGTAATAGCTCTTATTTAATCAGTTAGAACTTTATGATTTGCTATTTTGTGTATTTTATGGAGTAATATTCAATTCCATTTTTCTAAATACAGCATCTTCTTTAAGGGAGGACATTTACTGTATTTCTAGTTTGGAAGAAATATCCATTAATGACACTTATATCAAAGGCATGTAATAACAAACACCAGAATAAAATTAGGGACATCTCTCTGAATACCTAATAAAATATCTCACACATACTACTGGTAAAGGATCGGTGGGATAGTATTCTTTATGATTCAGTCAAGATAAAATAGTGAGTGATTTTAATTAAGTTTTCCATTTTCTCCTTATCCATCTCATGCTCATACAGAATAATTCATATAAAGAAATCATGTGTTCTATCATTTATTTTATTCTTATCTCCTCTACTTTTATAATGAATTTAATTATTACCATCAGATATATTAAATTTGAAACCATGATTTATATGCAAGTTCTTATATTAAATATTCATGTCAATATTATTTTAATATTCTATACCTATCCAGTTGTCAAGGGCATTCTGTTAGAGGCAATAACTAGTAAAACAGTGCATTAGTGTTTTTTACCCTAGCAAGCTAAGTTACGAGAAACACTTAAAGTAAAGTTTATGTTGTTGCAAAGACCTCTACTGCTAAAGTCTTTCCTGCAGGAAGCTATGAGACTGAGGAGTGTGTGGCTAAGGCTGGACACACACTGTGAGGGGTTAGAAAGCAGCAGTGAAACAAATTAGCTCATAAAATATCTCTGCAAGAAGACATTGAATCGTGATGCGGCATTTGAAACCAGCCATTGAAAATTACCAACATTTTAGAAATGAAATGGTAGCTTTGATATTAATTAACCTAGGAAAGGCTCATTCATCATACTTATATTCATCATCAATAATCTCAAACATAGTGAAAGGCACTACAGTGGTTACTGTCTTATATATTCTTTTATGGATAACTGTATACAATTAAAAATATTTATAAGGAATAGCTAGTAATTCTGTCATTCACTGAAACTCAATATTGACTGACGATTACTCTATATAGTTTATGCATGCAAAAATTGGAAAGAGATACATTTTACTTGAAGTAGTTAATATCCTAGCAGAAGTCATTCAAATTTACTAAAAACAGGTTATGAACAATAACGATAGTTGTGATAAATACTCATGATGTAAATTCCTATAATAATTCATCAAAGACAGATTAACTTCTAGCTGAAAAAATGGATTATGAAAAAACAAAAACAAAACTTTGTTGAGGAGAAAAATGTGAGTATACATAGGAGTATGTCAAAAGGACATATTATAAAAGAATAAAGAACATGGGTGGGTGGTGCGATGAAGAGAAAGAGACACACACTGAGTCACACCAATTTTTTCCAGAGTCTGCTGTGTCTTTTACTAGGTATGCAATAAGGAGCAAGTCATTCACATTGTCAAAACCTCAGGCTCCTTGACTGTATACAGCAGGGGATCAATAAGTCTCCTCCTGTGCAACAACAATTTTGCATAATATATATGAAAGGATCTAGCACAGGGACTATGCATTACAGTTGTCCAATGTAATTAGTTTTCCTTTCCCCTAAAATTAAAATAGAGAAACTGTCACTTGCATAAGGAATACAAATAGATCAGTTTACATGTAGCATACAGTACATGACAGAGAATAAATAGTAAGGGCAAAAATGGGAAGATGGGCTGAGACTAGGGCTTGGAGGGCTTAAGTGATTGGCTGACATTTGAATTTTATTCTAAGAAAAGGGGGATCAACTGAATGTTCTTGACCAAGACACACTCAACTCATTTGGCAGCACCGGCCCAGGAGAAATCACGGGGAAAGGGTCTGATTGCCAAGAGGTTGGATGGGAGGCTGTTGTCCCTGAATGAGGTCATGGGATCCTGGCACAGACAGTGCATCCTGAGGGACCTGAAATGGATGCCTAGCTTGTCAAAGGTAGATGCATTTTTTTTCTTGTATGAGCTAGAACTGTCTAACTATATTTTATTGTACCTTTTCCATTACCATTTAGTACTATTATCCCCCTTTTGCCCTCCATAATCACCACACTTTTGCCCATGTCCATGAGTCCTTTTTCCTTTTTGCTCAATCACTGTATCCTCTCCTCCCCCACCCCTTAGCTGTCATCCTGCTCTCTATCTATAAGTCTATCTTTATTTTGCTTGTTAGTCCATTTTGCTCATTAGATTCCATATATGAGTGAAATCATATGGTATTTGTCTTTCTCTGACTGGCTTCTTCACTTAACATAATGTTCTCCAGGTCCTTCCATGCTGTTGTAAAGGTAAAAGTTTTCTTTTTCTTTTATGGCCAAGTAGTATTCCATTGTGTAAATGTCCCATAGTTGTTGTACCCACTCATCTACTGATGGACGCTTGGGCTGCTTCTATATCTTGACGACTGTAAATAACACTGCAATGAACACAGGGGTGCTTACGTTCTTTGGAATTAGTATTTTGGGTTCCTTTGGATATATTCCCAGAAGTGGGACCACTGCATCAAAAGGCAGATCCATTTTTAATTTTTTGAGGTATTTCTGTTCTGCTTTCCACAGTGGTTGCACCAATCTGCATTCCCACCAACAGTGTGAAAAAGTTCCCTTTTCTCCACATTCTTGCCAAGCAGATACACATTAAAGGGCCTTGTGCTGTGTTTGGGATTTTCTACTTTGAATTTTTTTTTATACCCTTCAATATGTAACAGATAATTTTGAACAAATCGGTCTTGTGGTTGATGTAAACCTCATCTGCAAGTGAAGATGAGGTTTTCCTCTTTATTCTGGACAGAGATGCTCTCTTTTAATCCTTCTTCCCTATAGAGGGAAATGATTCGCATGTAAGTAGAATTTTGCTTCTCAGAATCCCTTTTTGCCACCATTCCCAGAAATAGTTGTACTCTTTTAAGCCTAATGGATGCATTTTCCCACCAAATTTCATGTGTATGTTGGTCAGTCAGACCCATTGCCCTGTGCACACATATTCGCTGCTTAATACAGGCATAATGGTTACTCCTTGACCATTCTGCTAAAGCATTCTCAAAAGGGTCAAAGAAATTACAGTATCCAACAGTCTGTGTAATATTTGATAGTGTCTTGGTACTTTGTAGATATATTCATGGACAAATTTCCAAGTGTGGATGCAGTGACTTTTGTCTGTGGTTTCTGTGAATTGTTGCTGTTATTTCTCTGTCTCTACATATGGGGCTATAGTGAACTCCATGGCTATTCTGCTAGTCATTTCCACTGTCATAGAGTATTTTGGCTTCCAAAATTGCTGAAGTCCCTGTGCAAATATTATGCAATTTTAAAGTTCTGATGGCCAGGACCTAAATCTTCCCTCTAAAAACAAACCAGACTGAACTGAGATGGAAAATGTTCTAGAAGCATAAATATAAGATAATTTTAAGAGTTGAAAATAAAATCTTAAAGTCAGTATTCATGATTATGAAAATTGTGGATTACTAGAAAACGTTTCAGTGGCACTTCGACTCTCGAGATATTTTGCTTCCATTTGTTTCATCAAAGGAACCAGAAAACTATCATTTATGATAACTCATAGCTTAAATCAAAAGTAAAATAATTCATATGTTTGGACTGATTATCCATCAGATGTTCTAATGGTATGCAAAACCCACTCATAAGAAATAAATTCTTCACTTTTTAGGCATGTTGATTGAAATTTATATAAATTAATATTCACTGATGTGTACTGGAACATCATAACCTAAAATTTATTTCAAGTTTTAAAATCATAGTAGAGAGAAAGCAAGTATTGGGAGGGTCTTCTAACCAATTTCAGTGATTTTCAAGTGCACAGTGTGCAATTAAACGTTAAGAGCGACCAAATGAGCAGCGAGCTTGAGAAGGCCTGTGGTATCAACACAGTCAGGGTGCTTCCCAGCACCAAGGCGGTTTGCACATCTAATATATTTTCCTTGCAAATGTGATGGAGACATTTAAATACTTCATTTAGTAGTTATTGAATGACTTTAGGTAACTTTGAAAATAAATACCTGTGGATAGTCAGGTCCAGAGCTAAGAGTTTCTAATGGAACAGGTACTTTTTGGAGAAAATATAAAATAATGGAATTCATTTGACCAAAAAACACAAAGATTTACTTAGCATTTCATATGTTCCCAGAAATACTCTAACAACAAGACCAAGTTGCAGAGCACTTGCCATTCATAAACAGCTTCATTTCCTATTTTTCATGTTTTCAGTCTCAACACAGATTTCAAACATTGTTATTTAATGATTATATGGTACAAGTATTTTTCAAATAGTAGTATTTTATTTTGGAGAAATGAATTTTGATAACTTTTAAAAATTTCAGAAAAAGCTATGATAAATAAAAACTAGAAACAAACACATCAAACATAATGAATATTAATTGAAGTATATTTTAAGAATTATTTATAAATATTTACATATCCAAGAATTTGGAAGTTGAGTACAATAAATTAGCTTCCTGGGATAAATTATATTTTTATATTTTAAGAGTTATGTTTTCTAAAATACATTCAGAATAAAATATATTAAACAATATACCCATTATAAAAAGTTAGGACATAGTGATTACTTATAACAAATAAATACTTGTAGGATTGCATTTTATCTCCTTTAAATTAAAAACATAGAACTGAAACCTGGAAAAAGGTTTTCTCTGTAGAAATGGCATGTTTCTGTAGATATGGCATGTTAATATAAACATGATAATTAATGAACAGAAAGAATAGAGAAGAGCTGCAGAGGTTATTTTTTGTCAATTATACTATTTAACAGTATTTTCTATTTGTTTACAGGTTCTACAAAGGTTCACTAGCAATAAGAAAGAAATTATCCTTTTGCCTTTGTCCCTCAGTTTCTTTTAATACTTCATTTAATACAATGTAAAAGGCAATTTGAGCTTCTATTTGTTTATTTGGCTATGCATTTCCTCAAGAAGAATAAAAAAATGTATTGTGAAAAGGGAGATAGTATACTGAATATTATCCTTTCCTCATTAATTTTAAATTTCAAGAGCAAAAACCATGTCTACCGTGCATGTATGAATGGCCTCAAAGGAAGATCCAATTATAAACTGATATGTTCTGCACACACATAGCTTGCATAATTAACTCAGGTGTAATTTCAAAGGAAACAGCTCTTTGGTTTTGAAATTCATTGTACATTTCAGATGATGCAGTAATTGTCAAATATTTTAGCATTATTTCTTGTTTGTTTACAATTTATAGGCCTGCATATAGAACATGTAATGGTAAAGATGTGCACTTCATTGGGTAAATAATAATTTGTACTTGTACACTGGGAGAGAAATATGTTCATCAAGAACATGAAAGTAGAGCGCCAATATGTTTTAAAACAATGTAAGTAGTAAGTGCTAGGTCTCATAAATTTAATAATTGTCAACTCAAACGTGTAAGTCTCTACAGAGTGTACTGGAGTTAGTGTATTTGATTTAACCTTTCTTTCTTGTTCCCTGGAAAGGATGTGATATAATGTGATTGAGAACATACATCAAAATATATTTTGAGCACTAGACTAGTTTTCATTATTATTGAATTTTAAACCTTTGTCCAGGATTTTGGCATTTAAAGATTTAAATTATATGTGTGAATAAGAAACACAAAAACGTACTTTATAGAACAGTACTCTTAAAATCTATATAATTTTATTAACCAGTGTCACCCCAATAGGTGTAATTAAAAATAAAATCATCTAGTATAAAGAAAAGATACTTCAGGGTTAAGCACTCATATAGAAAGTCTTAGATATGAGTACCTGTATCCTGACTATAATATAAAAATATATATAGTATATGTATGTATATTTTGCTTATATGTATATTAAATCCACTTACTTTATTTTCTTCCTTTGAATATAATATATACACAGATCCATTTATATTTCCTTTTTAAACATTTTAGTCATGCTGTTTTGGTTGTGCTTACAGGGTTTTTTTTTTACTATAGGAAATGAAAGTTTTTCATCATCATATTCTATATTAACATAATATAGCCCTAAAAATTATAATGATTAGGTTGTAGACAAGCCTGTGAACTCACTTATAAAATTAGGGAAAAAAGAGAACTTGTTTGGGTATAGAAATAAATTCAATTATATGAAAATACATTAAGGCCACATGTATTAAACTTGTAAAACTAAACAAACTTAACTGATTAACAAATTCTATAAGCATTACTATTAATAGCAAAAGTAATTACAATTGTCCCTAAGAATTAAATTTTTTAATATTAGAATATTTAAGTATTAATTTAGAAATCTAATAAATATTAAATTGTTTAATTAACTTTGATATGATTTTTAAAATGTCAAGAAATTTACATCAAAAATCTTTCTGTCTTGAACTGGCTGGTGTGGCTTAGTGGATTGAGCATGGGCCTGTGAACCAAAGGGTCACCAGTCAGGGCACATGCCTGGGTTGCCAGCTAGGTCCCCAATGGGGGGTGTGCAAGACACAACCACTCACTGATGCTTCTCTCTCTCTCTTTCTCCTTCCCTTCCCCTCTCTTTAGAAATAAAATAAATAAAATCTTAAAAGAAATATTTCTGTCTTGTTTCTATTATCTCTTCATCCTATCGAACATGATAAAGTAAAATTTCATGATTGTTAGTTTTTAAAGCAATAAACCAACACAAAATTAAATTAGGGAATCACTTTCTAATCAAGATACAATATTCAAAAGACACAAAGGAAAATATTAATAAATTTGATTTAAACATGTATATGTTATAAAGTCATCAAAAACCAAATGGCAAAGAGGAAACATATTTGCAACTTTTTAAATATAAGAGTTAATATCTTAACATATGATGAACTTGTACAATTTAAGAAGCAAAAGACAACCATTAAAAAAGTATAGGTCTTGAAAAAATAAGTCACAGAAAAATGAATATGGAGTTGCACAGTCTCATTTGCTAAAAGATAAATGGATGCTAAAAGGACAATGGAAGTATTAAAAATATCAGATATTGCTCTGGCCACAGATGTTTTGGTGACAACCATGTCTTGTCAGAACATTTCCCTTTATTTCTGCCCAGATCCAGTCCTAGAGAAGGTAGATGGGACTCTACTTCTCCGATAACACACTCCCCAGGCCATGTACGGTAACTAAAATAAGTTCTAGAGGGTTGTATGAGTTTATTGTCATTTCTTTGTAGTTGCTGAGTACAGGATTTCTATGAATTTGAAACCATATTAAACAAAGAATATGGACTATATATTTGCCTTGGCCTTGGCTTTAGCTGTTCATTTCCCACACAGAATACACTACACTCAGTTGCATCTATATTGGTAAGATATATCAGTTCAAGGTTCATCTTGTTTATTTATTCAGCTAATACTTATTGGGAGCTATTTGGGCTTGAAATGTGTTATTCCCCCCAAATATATATTGCATTCTTAACCCCAATGCCTCAGAATATGACCTTGTTTAAAAACAGGGATGCTGCAGATATAGTCAAGATGAAGACATAATAAAGTGATGGGCCTCTAATCCAACATGGCTTCTTTGGAAGAAGATGGCCATGTGAAGACATAACGATATAGGAAGAAAACCATGTGAAGACAAAGGGCCAGGGTGATGCATCTCCAAGCCAAGGAATACCTAGGGCTATGAGGAGCTGACCGGGGCAAGGAAAGATCCTTCCCCAAACACTTCTGGGGGAGCGTGGGTCTGCCAACACCTTGATTTTTGACTTTTAGCTTTCAGAATTGCGAAAAGAATACTTTTGTTCTTTTAAACAAAACAGCACATTGAAATACTGTTTGTTTTCAAGTTGGAAAGACACCCAAAGCTTTGATAACACCCCATCTTCTATTACATAGGCTGTAGGGAAACAGTGGTGGCAGAGATGGGGGGAGGAAACTCCACATGGCACAGCCTCTATAACTAGTGACATGGGTTTACTTATAAAAATGACAGATGTAATTTTTGACCTGGGAATTTCACTCCTTGAAATATATCCTACAGAAGTACCTTCATACATTTGAAGTAACGTAGGTTCTTCATTGTGGCATTGTTTGTAAGAGTGAAAGTCCAGAAACCACCTTCTATCAATATGAACACATTAAATAAACTGTGGTATAGTAACAGCTTCTATTTAGAAGATATTGGAGAAATACATGTGTAGAGTTTGCTATCCAGAGTATAAGGCAAATACAAAAAAGAAAATAAATGAAACAATCTTCAAACCCTGAAGACTTATAATTGCAATCTCAGCCTTGAAGGTATGGTCAATATTGCCCTAGGTAAGATCTTAAGCTAACAAAAATTGGGCCAATTCAAAAGGGTTTCTGCTGTATCAAATATTAACATAATAATATTTATTCTTTATGATTTTTTTAGATTTTAAAAGGTAGCTGAGGCAAAAGGTATATATTTCTGTTCCTTAATGTAACTCATTTGTTCCTCTTGAATTCATCCTTTTTGTTCACTTTTTAATTAAAATTCAATATCCACAACTAGAAAATGTATCAGTCTGAAAGTACTAACTTTTAAGAATCAATGTGAAGAAAAATATAAGAATGATACTAACTCTAAATACATAAATCGAGTTAACATTTTAAGGACTTGTAAGTAAAATAAATGTCCATATATAATTTTCTTAGATAAACCTAGACCCAGTTCAACAAAGTATAGCCCTTTTGAGAAGCCTGTATGATTTAGCCTTCAGTATATTCTTCCCTCTTCATACTGTGCAGTTCCAAACAGAAATATTTTCAGTCAGTTTTTTAAGCCCCATAAGCAATCTGATTAGGTATTGATAGTATGAAATGGTTTGTAACTGAGATTATATATCAAAATGACTAGTTATATTTTTAATTATGTCAGTGAAAAAAGGGAAAATCTATTTGGGGCATTGTCTAAACTAAATTCCAAATTGATCACAAAATGAAAAATACCCACCACAGAGTTCATTATTAGATAATTATATTCAAAATGTCCATTTTAAATTTAGCCATATTAAAGTCATCTGAGTTCAGTTGTCAATAATTGAAGCCAGAGCACAGCATCTGATCGATGTGGACACAATGGTTAGCACTCGCTTCTGAACTATCATTATGAAAACTATTAATCGTGTCAATAAAGGCAGTTTATAATTATTGATATATGATTATGAAGTGTTGATGTTAATTTATGAGTATATACATATTCTTTATATAGAAAAGAAATATTTGGTAAAAATTTTTGTTTACCAAAAAGAAATGTTTGCTAAACATTCTCTTTGTAGGAAAGACATTTTTGGTAAACCAAAAAAGAAATGTTTGGTAACAAAAATGGGATAATATGTAGTTGAAATAATGAACTCTTGAAACAAAAGTGAGTTCTCATGCTAAGGATAAGTACATTTTCCAGATAATTTACACTAAAAATGTCTATAGGGAGAGGTTACTCATTTAAACTAAAAACTTTCTATCCCATCATGGGACAGGAGAAGCAGCAATGTAAACAGTTTTTGAGTTTCTCTACAATAATGATACTAATCTTAAGCAATATAATTCTTTTCACTGGAAATGATCCTAACACTTAAGCAGGAGTAACTGACTACACTTTCCCTATAAGAATCATCCATGGGGTGTGTTATCACACAGTACGAGCACCAAACTGCTAAAACTACAAAATTTCTAGAGGCCGTTATTCAGCAGATGAAGAAAGATATTGATTATTCCTATATATAATTGCAACCCATGGGGTAAATGAAACACCATTATTTAACTATTCAAATAAGCTCATGATTTTGATCAGACTTACATGAAAAGTCACTAGTTTCAGTTTTCAAAATATGTATGACAGGCATCTGTTTATCTGTCAAGGAGGATAGATAGGGGAGGATGGGGAAGGAGGACAACTTCATTTAACATATGAGACTCTTCTTAATTTTTTCCTAACTTATCTCTCTAGTTTTATCCCTTGTCACTTCACCCAATTAACTACATTTCCAGACAGCTTTTTGGATGCTACAATCAAACATGCCAGCCTTTCCATCCCACCACGCTGTTGCATGTCATGTTTTCTCACTCACACTCAGTTGATCACTGACAAACTGTCTTCCTCATCCACTGAAATATAATTTAAATATCACTTCTACTGTGAAATCATCTCCAGCTCCTGCAGGCAGAGAAGATGCTCCCTTCCCCCGGCTTCCACAACATGTCCTGTGTACCATCATCATAGCACTTACTATACTAGTTGTTTCTCACACTCTACTGTGAGCTCCTCAATATACAGAAAGCATCTAAGACCTCTGTGTATTTTCACACCAAACACAGTGCTTACCACCCACTTTTTGATGAGATGAAAAGGCCTAGATGTATGAATCAAATAGACACCAATGTGAATCCTGCTTTGATATACATGTGCTGTGTAACTTCAGCTAAGTTGATCATTTAACTGAGTCTCCGTTGATCCATTTTTAGGGTGGGCATTATAATACCAAACTTGTTGAGGTTCTGTAGGATGTGAGTTCTTTGTATCTTGAAGCATAATGCCTGGTGTGTCATAAACATCCAGTAAATGATGGCTGCAAAGGATGTATAAGGTTGGAAGTAAGAGATGAGGATGATTGTAGGTTTCTGAAACTTATAAGGGGCTAAAAGAGGTCAAAGTAGATGATGGAAAAGGGAACCTCACTGGGAGACACATGAGAGGAGTTTTAGAGTGGTTCAAGGGCCAGTAGAAATGTAGGGATCCTAAGAGTGGGAAAAAAGGTGTTTTGGGGCACAATACTGAGATCTTTCTCCATGTTGACACTAGTAGTGGGGAGAATCTCCTCTTGTGTTCAGGATGGATGGAAACTGGCAAGGTGATTTTAACAGGATGTCAAGAATGGTGGAGGTAAAATTCAAAGCAGTCATACACTCGATGGTAGTAATGAGAAAGTAGGTGAAGAATTTGAAGTTATGGATGATGGGTCATGGAAATAAGCCAGGCTTTGGCAGCAAACAGACTTAAAAAAAAGAGAGGAGGCTTAGGAGCTCTGAGAGAGGCCAAGAAAATATTTAATGAAGTGTGGGAATAAAATAAATGTTAGAAAAGGTCATTGTGGTCAAAAGCTAGAAATCTGGAGTTTGATTTCTCAGAGGTACAACAGTTTTTATTAAATACAAGACAAATCTATCTTACGTAAGGATAGTACAACGAATTCACTGTCCCCTAAGTCTAGCCAAACCAAATCAAAAGGAGCTCAAATCTGAGCCTTTTTGCTTCTTTCTAAAGTTTCTACTTTTATTAAGCTTACTATTCTCTGAAACACAAAATATAGTATATTCCATTATTCCATCTTGCATTCTTCTGGGCACGTTAACATCCTCCATCACCGACGGAGGTAGTTAGCCACGTTAGGTCAGATTTGTGTACTTGACCCCTTGTTTGCAGAGTTTACATGGCCCAGACATAGTTTTATCTGTTGATACGTGGTGTTGTAAGAGGACCACTGTCCTGATCTCCCTTCAAGAGAGGACTGGTCACCCCAGCATGCGAGATCGCCACTGGCAGATGGCCTTCTGCCGACATGCCCTTCAGAGATTTCCTGAGCTGCAGAAAACCATGGCACCCATGTCTTCCCAGAAAGACCACATCTACTAGCTGCTGGATGCCAACTCAGGAAAACGTTCACAGCTCATTTTTGCTCTAGAGCAATGGACAGCATCAGGCAAAACTGATTTACATCTGCCCAGTTCTTCGCCCCGCCACCCCAGCTCCCCAGCTATTGATCCCAAGGGCACTTCTAAAGAATATTTCGCATACTTAATTCTCATCTATCTCTTAACTCTATCTCAGAGTATCTTTCCTAAGGAATACAATCTGTCGCACAAATCACTTGAAAATAAGTTAAGCAATAATTTTCTTTTAGCAACATTTTGCTATCCTATATAGAATTCCTACCAATGTATTTGAGAAACTTTGTTTATCCATATTTATTACTGTCTCCTCCATATGTCAGGAACTGGAGTTGTGACCAAAATAGCCATGAAACCTTACATTAGAAATTTATTGTATTCATAGAAATGGCCAAAGCCATGCAAAAATAGAAATAATCATGATTTAGGGAAAGGGTTCTGGTACTTTTTAATGGGTAAATTACTTAAAAAAGGTTTTCACCTTTGCATATTCTCAAGCTTCGTGAAGTAACTGAAAGCAAAAACAGTACAATCCAAGACTGAAATATGATAGATATAAAAAATGTGGCAGTCATATAATCTGCATACTTAGTTTATAAAGGCTTTATTGCCAATTAAGTTGCAGTTTCTCTTATTGTCTTTTTAAGGAGAATTTCTTTTCTTTTTTAATATGTATCTAGGAAGTAGTTTAAGTTATAGCCTGAGGAAATCTAACTTATCATAAATTTGTCTGAGAATAAGAAGAATTCAAATAAAGTGAGAATTTAAAAAGCAGAATATCTTTTCCGGTAGAACTTTTCATGCAATAAGGTGGTGATTTGTCTAGAAGTTGTAGGCAGAGGCCTGCTTGGAAAAGACGGCCAGTCAAACCACTTGGAGAAGCCACACTGGGAGAAACACTGTGACGACTGCCCAAGATTCTCTGGTGAGAACATTGTCAAGTGTTAAAGATCGCTGACAAGTCTAGCATTCTAAAATAAATGAGGTCTCTTTGAAAAATAAAGACATACTTGAAAGGAAAAAAAGGCTGTTCCTTGTAGACACCTATTTTTCCAGAATGTTGTGAGGTTAAACAAGGTTAAGTACACAATGACTCTGGCAATTTTCTTGATATGTGTCTTTGTTGAAACGCCGATGACTTAGAATAGTTTCTTGGGTAGCCTACCTACAGATGTTGGCTACTGAACTGTCCCTTGGGCTTTTAGTGGCAAAGTAACTCTGGGGTTTAAGAAAAGACATTATGTCAGTGATTCTTGACTGTGTATCTACACTTAGAAGGATTACAAATTCCCCAATGTTAAATAAAAGCCATGTTTGAATATACATGTATATGCACTTTTTATGAGCAAAAAGTCCATAGCTTTCATCAGTTCTTTCAAGAACTAAAAAAAAAATAAAAGGAATATGTGAGGACCCCTGCTTTAAGCTCTTTTTATTTCTTCCTACAAAGAAGATATTATAAAAACCTAAAAACATGACTAGCCATGCTAATTTCAGTTACATTCAGCCTTATGTTAAGGAAATATTCTTTGAGCTACCAGGCTCACAAAAAAATAATTTTGTTGTTCTTTTTGTCAACTCTCAAGTCAAAAAAATTTGATGTGTTAACAGTTACATGTCTTTTACCAAAGCCAACCAGTTGCTAATTGTCCCCTTTCACCTTAGTAATCTTTATAACTCCATTATCTGTGGAAGTCCAGGCATTGTCCATATTTTGGGGGGCTGTTAAAACTAGGTTTGGTATGGCATTGCCAACCTCCATTCTTAGACAATTTACATTGGGCACATTATTTCCTATAAATGTCTCTCATACTTAAAACAAAGAGGATAATCTTAGCCAGATATTTTTAAAAATTAACTTATGAACACAGTCAAAGAAGCACTTCACTTTTAACTGGAATCCAGCAGCTACATATTGCCTTTAATCTTTCTGTCTCCAGTGACAATGTCAGCTCAAGTGGTAACCTACCATTTCTTAATGGAGATGTTTCTGGTCCTACTTGCCTCCGTCTATGGGTGACAGGATTACAGGCATGGAGCCTCCTCATTCTCAATGAGCAATAATTAATTTTCAAATGTCTAATGCTATTTCTTATGAGGGAAACTGCCTCCAAATGGTTTGAGATTATTTCGTGGATGGAATTAGAGTACATATTCCTTCATTGTACTTTAATAAAACCTATTTTTAAAAAATGGTTAAAAAGACTCATATAATTTGTAGATTTAAATTCCTTACAGAACTTTCAATTCATTATGATCAATAGGTACCTAAATTTTCTTTGCTCCTTTCAAAGATTCCACTATAATGAAAGTAAAGATATTAGAAAAATACAAAACCAAATTATAAAAATAATTAGATAGGAAATAATAAATGAAAAAAGTAAAAAAAAACTCTGGGAAATAGAGGTAGCAAAATTCAGAGAGCAAAATAAGTTCCTATGTGAGGGCAGCCAAGAATATGAAGGCCAGTTCATTCAGGGAAGAGTATAAAAACTAGAGACATTTACTACTACAGACAGTAAAAGTAAGAGGTGAGGCTGAAAACAGGAATAATGGTTAAATAATTAGACTCTTATATTTTCCTTATTCATGCTAAGCATGTGACTGCTCCTGCCCATCCAGAAGGAAAGTAGAAGTTTTCAAATGGAGAAACTAAACCCAAAAAGCCTTACTTTTAGGGACTCAGGACACAATGGAGACCAGGGGAGAGGAGGAGCTTTACTATGAAAAAGTGTGTGTTTTTGTTTGTTTGTTTGTTTGTTTTGTCTACATAATGAACAGAAGTATTTACAATTATCTCCAAAAATTCAGGGTCAGGTGTATCATTTTTCCAAAGAATGGATATATTTTCTCTCAAAAGATAAATGTCTCTGTATGGGTAACTCAGGCATGTGGTCCCTGCAAACCATAAAGCTCAACTCAGTAGGTGCTATAGACTAAATGTGTGCGTCCCCCAATATGCTTACATTGAAATCTTGACCCCCATGCAATATTAGTTATCAGGTGGGGACTTTGGTAGGTGATGAAGTCATGAGAACAGAGCATACAGGGATGGCATTAGTGCCCTTGTAAGAGACCTCGGAGAGTTGTGAGGACACAGCAGGAAAATAGCTGTCTCTCGAGGGACACTGCAAAAGGAAGAAGTTTCCTGCAATTTCTGGCATGTATTAGGAGAGGTGGCATGTGCAGGTATCTGGCTGCATTGAGGGAAAGTCAGTAGCTTGGACCTGAGGACATTCAATAGAGACATCCTCAGCCATGGCCCCAGGATCCAGTTGGTCTTCTATGACTTGGAAAGCCTGGGCATGGTAATAGCTTACACAGCCCCTTGACATGGAAACCAGAGTCCTGCATTGACTGCCTGCTCTGCAGGCCTCCTGTCCATGCAGATGCCTAGACTCTCTCCACAAACACCCACAGAGACTATCTGTACTCCCTCAGCACGCAGCTGCCTGCATCACGTGCCGAATATTTATTCCTTCCGCAAGTCTTTCCTCAGTCCCTGACTGCACCCAGACTCCCATATCAGGTCCACCCATTTCACCAGCTGCTAGTCACTTGCTCCTCAGCCTGCACTCCAGAGGATGTCTGTTGATTGCCCAACAACTCCAAACCAACTCTAGCCTGGCTAAGCCAGGAACTTCTCTGCTTTCCAGTGGCCAAACCACATCTTCTGAAACAAAGTCTGGGTACCTCTACATTAATCCCTCCTACATACTCTCCATCACCCCTAGGGCACTGGACATAGAGAATTTCCTTAGATCATATAGTTAACTCTTTTTTAGTTAACAAGTCTTTAATAAAATACTAAAATAATATACTAAACTAAGAGGGAGGAAGATTCGGTGTCAGTATCAAGGAGCTAAAAAATTTAACCCAGCTAGGAAGCAAAGGGAAATTCTAGGTGACGAAAAGAGGGCCCAGGATTTCAACTGAGTCTTTGGCCTAGACTCTACCAGTCCAGTTTCGAACAGAAGAGGGAAATTCTTGAGGAAGTTGAAAGAGAAAATAAAAAAAAAAGGATAGATTTCTTGAAGTACTTGGCTTAGTGGAAAATAAGATAATTTTTATAAATTTAGAAGACTTAAATATAATATATAATGCTTAAAACATTCAGAGTCCAGCATAAATAATGCTCTCTTTTTATTCCAAAATCATAAGCATGTAATTCTTTAACATAAAAATATCACACTCAAGCACACCATATGGCATTTTAGGTGAAAGGTTCAAATTAAAACTATAAATTATTATACCCATATTATTATTCTACCAACCAAACTCAAGCAGGTGTTACTTCTACCTGACCTGATATATTTCTTAGTGAATGATTATCAGCAATAAGCCAAATTCATAGTAATAATTCTGGAAAAACTAAATTATCAATATAATTTAAAATTAGGATATAAATAGGTATAAGTAATATGAGTGAAAAAGTGTAGACAAGGATCCAAGAATACTAAATACATCTTCACTTTCCATGTTAGAAAGGCAATAGATTACATATATACCTAAAATTGAGAGATGACAACATAAGCATATTTTTTGGAACATAGAGGTAAATATCAGGAGACATAGCTAATAAAGTCAATTTCAGAAAACGAGACCTGGGGGTAGTCAGAAGGGCAAGAGACTTTTAAAAAAATCACTGTAAGCTTGTAATGTTATATACTTTATATATATGTTAGATGAATATATATTCATATATTTACATAGATATCATATATTTACATCTATGTCTATGTATACACACGTCTATGAATAAAAAAATTGAGAAAAAGATCATTAAATTTTTTCATTATATAAAGAAAAGTGAATAATAACAAAAAAAGAAGAAAAAAAGAAAGGAGAAAAACTGGGCAATGTACTGTGAAATAAAAATTTCTTTTGATCTCTTTGGCTGAACCAAATAGTATACACTGTTTTTAGCAGTTACCTATTGGGTTGCCTCTCTAATCGCCCCCCCCCCCCCTCTTTAGGAATCTCAGTGTTTACTCAGTGTACATGGTGAAATCTCTGGGCCATCAGCAGTCCTTTTGAACACAGGTACTCTACCCTCTCACTGGAACTAGGGATAGACAGTGCCTGTGCTCAAGATTGGCCAATGAGAATCTTTTCTCCTAAACCTTGCTCTCTAGACTAGGAGCTAGTGTGGCATTTTACACAAGCTGAGTAGAAGGTGAGATAAGAGAAGTCTCTGTGGATCCTTAAAACCTTTAATTTCCTAGTTCCAGATCATTCCTGAGTCACAGCTGTATTCTTGCAATTTGGGTTACATCAGATCACCATTATTGTTCAAGTGGGTGTGTTTAATTTCCTTTTTCAATTAAACTGTTACAGAGTCCCACATTTATTTAAAAAACAAAACAAAACACTCTTTCTACTTTCTCAAGCAATCTGTAAGTTTATAGCATTTTATGTTTTTGCCTTGACAAACTGTAGATCTAGTCTTATAGTCTAACACATAGGTCAATTGATGTAGCAATGGCAAATTTAAAATGTCAGTTACCAGTGATAAAATGGAAATATATTATTATTCTCTGGAAAGTGTTATAGAGTAATCAACACCCTAGGAGAAAGAAACATGATTTAAGTCAACATATATGCTCATCGTAGGTCATGGGCTTTTTCCAAATCTTAATTGAGATTCTTCATATTCTTTTGTTTCATATGACTTTTTAAATGGTGAGACTAATTTTTTCCTTACTTACAAGTATTTTCCCTTGAATTCAAGCCACTATTCCCCATTAAACACTGGCATGTCCCTAAATGTAAGCATTTTTGAGAATGAGAAATCCAAATGATGAATATCACTCTGTAATCCTCCAAGGCCCTTTGTCCCTGAAAATTTTATGCTCCAATGCTGATTTGTAAGTCAAATAGTTTAGGTGTATGCTAGTGTTCCCATTCAGCCTTATCAGACTCCCAGCACAAAGAGGCCTTGTAGTGCAATATCTCATCACCAAAAGGACAGTTAGATAACAGGGAATCATGCTTCAGAAATGGCTTAGCTGGCAAATACATATTTTTAAGCAGACTGCTTGGTTGACTTACATATCAGAAGTGTCTTTCATCAGGTCTTGATTGGCTGACAGTTAACCTTGAACTAACAGTGGCTGGTTAGGAATACATTTCATTTAAGGTGTTGAAAATAATATTGTTTATATTAACAGAGATTCCTTAAAACTTTCATTTACTATCCACATAATAACAATCTGGCATATACATTACCCTTTAGAAATGGAAACATCACTATCTGTTTGAATTGCTAATGGGAAAACGAGACATGGAGAGAAAATTCTTAAATAATAGGAAGTTCTTAAGCATAGCCTTTCACTTTCTTATTGTGAAAAGTTGGCATTAATTATTCAAGTCTCTGTGCTACAGTATACTTTAAAGCTGGATGGTCTTTGTTGCTTTATTACCATGATAAATGGGAGAAAACTTATCCAACACACCAGCATCACAGTTAACAGATTTTACATGAATTTTTCTGCTTTTCTGATATTAAGAAGTTCAAGCTAATCAAAGTCTAATCGAAAAAGGAGGAAATAATTGATGGATTAAAATTGGTCAAGGACATAAGCCTTGTAATGAGATAACAATTAAATTTACATCATCTTCATTCATAGTCAGAAATGGCATATTGCTCCACCTATGGAAAAAAGTCTATCAAAATACCTGGAGATGGGGGTCTGTGCAGACGTAACAGTGATTTCTGGTGGGCCACATTAGGGAAATACAAGCACTCTCTCCCACTGCCTGTCGACTGTGCCAGATGCCCTGCTGCATTTCCAGACTCCTGGAGTCAACCAGAGCCTTGGGACAAGTCCTAGAACTGATTTCCTCTTACGAGAGCTGGCAGTTACTGCGACTGTCATCCCTAGCTTGTTCTCAGTTCTGAAGTGTGCCACCCGAAGGGAACACCACTCAAAAGATTCAGAAGGAACAGAGGTTATTTTCCAATAATATCCTGAATTACTTCATGTGATTTAGCATAACATGGGTATTTTCACACTAGTAGCTGTTAATTTATTATGTTGATTAAATAAACCTGCCAGAATTATAAAAAGAAATACTGTTTATAAATGATAAAAGAAAATAGGTTATAAATGATAAAATGGTTTTTAGCATATTCAACAACACTTGATTGGTCATCTTTCACTATTTTGTTTTGCAAAAACAAAGAGATTACCCGGGCTGCCCACTGGGCTTCCAAATATATAAATTATAATTATATATACAATTATATATAAACTGTTTATAAATATCTCAATCTCCATTTGTAAATAGGAATGTTATTTCTTTAATAGTTACAAATGTCCATGAAGTACTTAAGTACAGATTTACTATTTACTAAAGAGATATGTATATTACAAGATAATATAACCCAGTTAAGAAGAAAACAAATGTTGTTTTGAAATGGCACTATTTTTTCTATAGTTACTTTCAATGACCATTAGATTACCAAGCAGAAGAGTTGATTTATCTTTAATGAACCTGTTAATATTATTCATAGCTCTCAAAAATATAAACTAAAAGTATTGTCATGAACTGTATTCGAGCATTTTGTTTTTATTGTGTAAAAAAGGGCAGAGGCTTTTTCAAAATATATTTGTTACAGAGTTCAGCCAAGAGGGGGGACCCCAAATGGGCATTTGAAACGGGGTCCAGAACTCAAGTTGTCCAGGAGATTTTAAGATGTCTTCACCCCTTCCCCCACAGGTGTGAGTTGGGGGAAGGGGCACACGGAGCAAATACATGCAGGGCTGTTTTGTACAGCAACAGCTTTGTAGCTAATTCATGGCATAGTCATTTAACATATCTATAGCCTTTGGCTGGTCGCTTAGATATGCTAAATAGTTGTGGCCTTGCTCTGGGCCAGGGGAATGGAAAGAGACCCCCCAAGATGTGATTGGGGGCAGGTCCCCCGAGTTACAGTGCCTGTGTGGGAGCTTGGAGAAGATTGGCTCCATGACATGGGCCACACCTGCCCAAACCCACAATGGCAGCCCAGTGAAGCTGGAAGAATAGAAGATTACTGGCAGGTGTAAGTAACTGAGGGTGGGAGGAGTCAGAAGTGGGGCTGCAGAGGAAGATTGGCTCGGGGATTTAAAACCAGATACAGCGGGCTTTGAGGGAGAGAACTCCGCGGTTTTGACTGAGTGGGGACTCCTGTGGCCCTGGGGGAGAGAGGACCATGTGCCTTTGCCAGAGTGGGGACCCCGAAGTTTTAGAAGGGGGAACTACAACCCAGCTTTAGCAGAGATCCCAGTGACACAGCTGAGGGTGCTGGGAACCCAGGGAGGTCTCCTAGTCAAGACAGATTACCCGGGGGCTGCCTGAGCCAAGGACCTCTATTTCCTTTCCTGAGATACGGTACCCCAGACTGGGCAAAGGGGGAAGGAAGGTGTTTGTTTGTGGGTGTTTTAAGGGCTTTTAGGATTTTGATGAAGACATTAGGCCACTACTTTAAGTTTGCATTGCATTAAATAAACATTTCCTTTCCTTTTCACAAATCTCTGGCAGTGAGAGATATCTTTCCTATAGACCGTGGGCATAACAGACCTGTGGGTTCCTTTCAGTAATATATCGTCCCAGCCCCCCTGTTGTTCTGTAACATATTCACACCTACAACCCAATAATATAAGAGAGAACTTATGTCACTCCTTTGGGTGAGCACTTATGACTAGAAATTCTTAATAAATTAACCCCCAAAGTAATGATTACATTAAATGGAAACTAATAAGTTCTTGTTTTCAAATGAAATATTTATAAATATTTAAAAAATAAATATATTAGAAACAAGAAGTTTCAGCATTTAAAATAAGAAATGAGCACCTACATCTTAGAACTATATTAAACTTTAATATCATACTTTGAGGAAATTAGTGTTAAATAAATTATATGAAATATTTGCATTATTCATTTACCCTCTCCTTATTTAAAGCTGTTTCCAAAAACTAAACAAGCAAAAACCACACACACATATAAGATGGCTAAAAAATACATACGTGTGTGTACATACACACACATACATGGCAAAGATAAAATGAGGATGACAAACTGAAACAAGGGTCAGTTTATTTCATAAATGTGTGTATTTTAGATAAATTCACCCAAATAAATTGGAAGGCCAAATAATTTTGGTATTCCTGTACTGGGTGCAGAGTTTAAAAATTCCTGAAAGCCAAAATTATTGATTCTGTTTTCTTTCTTCCTATCATACTTTCTCTGTTCCAACCTGATGAAACGCTCTCCATTGTTATCAATTTAATATGACATTAACAAGTTTCAGGAAAGCTAAGCCTGGGCCACACTCGCCATCTTTACCATCCTCAGAGCACACACACAGCAGGGGTCTTTGCACATAGTAAGCACTCCGTCCATAAA
The DNA here is from genome assembly GCF_019186645.2 of Phyllostomus hastatus. Classification (NCBI taxonomy): domain Eukaryota; kingdom Metazoa; phylum Chordata; class Mammalia; order Chiroptera; family Phyllostomidae; genus Phyllostomus; species Phyllostomus hastatus. Next base: position 13,984,635 of record NW_025333583.1, on the reverse strand, counting down.
AGTCTAATGATAAATAAATAAACATATTTTACCCACCCTTCCAAACTAAAAACAAATGTTTCCTGAAAACTCACTACTCAACAATACGTGGGTTTTGGGGGAGTTACAATGTGTGCAGTAGCTATTACCCAGCAGTCGATGATGACCTTGTTGGAGATGCCAGAATAACACACGGGTATTACCTGTTATTCCTTAGTACATGCATTCTACATTTGGTAAAGCATTAGAGAAACGGGAGTAACGTAGTTTGAAATCTGCTCTTTTAAAATCAACACTGTGAAAAACTAGACGTGTAGTTTAAAACACCTCTACAGTAGAGTAAAATACGTTTCCGTTAGTGAGAAAATAGTAACACTTTTCATTAAGTGAATGAAGTGTTCCACGTTTTGAAATTATTTTTCATTTGAAAGGAACTTGGCTTATTGCCTTAATCACAGGAAGAAAAACCTCTTTTGGCTTTCTAATCAAACCCCTTGTGTTTGCAGTCCTCCCAGAGAACTCTCACATGTTTCCTATGCTTAATTTGCCACATGCTAGAGCTGACAATTTTTAATTTACTGGTCAGATTCACCTATTGTTTGTATGCATTATATCACACATATTCCTGATTCACTACATTTTTATTATAGGGATACAAGAAAATTACAGTGAGTATGACTGAAATCAAGTGTGCCCTAGATCTTAATTATTAATTGTCAAAAAAAAAAGAAAGAAAGAAAAAAAAATAACTGGTTCCCTTGGCTATTTTCTTACCAGGAAACAAATAAAAAAGGGAAATTTATTTCTGACCTCAAATCCCAAATGTTTCATTTTCATTTTCTCCAAGTTAACTTTCTCACCTAGCTAAGCAGCAATTCCTGCTATTATTAGCTGCTGGTCCAGTACCAGGTGACCGGTATCTTGTCAAATTCCAGGCTTCAATGAGCTGAGGGACTCCCAGGGAGCTCATCGAAAGTATGCAGACTTCTGCTTACAGTTTCTAATTATTTAACAGATAATAGAGCATTTAGGTTCAGAGAGGTTAGATTGAATCTGTAAGTGGATCGAAACCCTAGATAAAATTGCAGTGTCGAGGATCACTATGGAAAACCCTAAGATTTTTAGTTTTGAGATAAAGAGCCTTAACTGATTGCTTATTTTCTGTGACAAACTGGTCTCATAATTTGACTGCCTCAGAGGTTTTCGTTCTTATTTCTAATCGCACTGTGCCTTACTATATGTGAACTTTAAATTATGAGCATCAGAAACACGCCCTCTTAGGAGCTGCAGCAGCATTTACAAAGAATATCTTAATTGAAAAACAAACAAGCTGTTTGTGTAGCATGCATATTACAATGTATTGTTTTAACAGGCTAAAATAAGTATAGCTATAGTAATACTCTTATGTAAACTGGTAATTATGAGTTTAAAATATTTATGCAATACATTGTATTATAATTCTTTTCGTATAAATCAGAGGATTTGTCTGGATTGTTGTCTGGTAGAAAGTATACACACTTAGTTTGATTTTCTAATCTGAGGGCAAGAATGATTGACATAAAATGTCATATGAAGGAAGAATAAATAAGAAGAAAATGATGAGGTTATCAATAGGACTTTGAAAAACAAGAATATCTCTTGAGCGAAGCTTGAGTTCAGTGAGTGCAACAGGCCATCTCAGAAACTCAGAAGGAATACAACTTCATCAAGAAACTCAGCTACTTGTTTTACTACCATGGAAACTGCCTCCCACTTGCATGCTGGGTGTTTGGAGGAGGCGAGGAATGGTGTAAGGAGACAGTAGACGTTGGAGCTGCTGACATTTCTGTCAAAACCCAGGCTCTGTTTTCCCTTACTGCCTTTGGAATGAGAACCATGATTTAAATACTATCTGTAAACTTCACTCTCCTCACAAAATAGACATATTAATACCCATGTTTAGACTTCCTTTTGCCTCAGTCTAGATGCAAAAACTAATTTCTCTCTTTACTTTATAATTTGTAATTTTGATCTAGTTTACATATTAGGTTATAGAAAGTATGTTTTAAAAATATTCCCGCTATTAATAGTTGATTCATGGAAAATACAATCAAGAAGGACACACTAGTCTGATCCCTTCTCATGCTGGTTCTGCTTTGTCAATGAGTTCAAGTTTTTGTCCAAGCCCACCACTGTGTGTTGCACAGATCAGCTGTTGCAGTTGAATAAAGGGGAGGGAGTGCACCCAAATCAGTACCTGAATGCATCCTTGCTTACCCAGTACCTTTTATCTAGGTGAAAACCACCCATGCGTGATCCAGGATTGCTGACTCTTGTTTCGAAATGTGGGCTTCAACTAAACATGAAGATCTCTAGCACTCTGAGGCCGATCTCTGCCCATCCAAGTCAAAGGGACCTTGTACTATGGCCATGAACTTAAGGATGAGGATGGATGGTGTGGGGGCAGTGCTGACAGAGTAACAATTCACAGAGTATTTTGTCAATTTGTTTACTTTTGGATACTCTCTGCTTCCCAAATTATAGATGCAAACCAAATTATAGATGATATATATGGATGTTATCTAATATAGCAGTGGTGTGAGGTAGAATGTGAAATTCTTTTGGTCATTTTGCAAACACTCATAAGAAAAAGTTTGAGATATCCTTGTGAAGTAGTCACTTTTGTATTATTATTTCTAGTAATGCCAACCATTTGCTAATCTAATAGATGATTACCCATCAGTTTAATTAAATTTGCAAAAGTATATTAAATAACATGATGGTGTATATTTACCATTTATTCATATACCACAGTGCAGTGAATATATATATATACATAAAATATTATAATAATATAATACATAATATTAATATATATTCACTCTATTATGGAGACTTATATTTACATATGTGTGTGGATACTATTTAAAGTATCACATCATATTAAGACTTTATTTCTTGAATCAAATTATTGCTGTCTAAATAACTAAAATCACTTTATACCACATAATGCAAACTAGAACTTTATTCAGATGATCCCTTCATCCCACAGAAACAATATTTTATCTTCTCAAATTTATAAACAGAGCATTAACAAAACCATCTAGATTAAGGTTTGATACATCAAAAATAGTTTGCTGATTATCTGGAAATTCTATGCTCTGGTCTTTGCTTGCTCTGTGGGCAAAAGCTTTCCACATGAATTTTATGAATAATCTGCATATTATAAGCAATTCTTTCTACCGATGCACTCAAACTGAGTAGATGCTTCTTCCTAAGCCATCCAAGTTAGTAAACACCACTCAGACTGGAGTCAGAAACTGCACACGATCAGTGTAATTCTCCTCCAGCTTATGGTGGCAGAGCAATACACCCTTCAGCCATGTGTGACACTTATCAAATGGTGGAACTGAGAGAGCTGGCAAATACCTACAACACGGAGAACAGTGCCTTTAACGGACTACTTATATCCATTCACCACATTCAAGTGTTGGGACGGTAGACTAAGTACTCTCAAAAAATGTCCTATTATTCACACAAATTCAAGAAATGCTTTTGGAGAAATAAAAGCAGTCAGAGAGTTTAGAGCAAAACTTGTTTTGGATTGGGTAGTCTCTTTCAGGTGCTTCAAGGGAGAAATTAAGCCTGTTAGAATGCAAAACTTGTCAATTACTTTGCCTATTTTCTAGTTTTTAGTACCCCTTAACATAATATTTAAAGCTCAAGTTTTAGGATATCTATAAATTCAGATAACTGTTACTTGTGATGATTTATAATAAACTGTAGTCAATTACTTTTATTTACTTTTACCAAAATCTGCGATGAAAATAAAACTGTTTTCTCTTTTTTAAATATACATAGGATTCCATCTTTGCACCCTTATTCTTATTGAAATAGAAGTAAATAGGCAAGAGACAAGGAGAGATACTCTAATAATAGATTGTCATGGAGAAGCAAACTCCCAAAATTACTACATAAGATTCTTGGAGCTCAAGATTAAAGGCTAAAAATAAAACCTAATACTACCATCCCAAGTATAGGGTCCAGCAGAAGTAAGGCCAGCTTGGCAGTGGTTGGTAGGGTAATAATATGGTATAATAATTTATAGTTTTAATTTGAACATTTCACCTAAAATGTCATATGGTGTGCTTGAGTATGATACTGTTATGTTACAGAATTACATTCTTATGATTTTGTAATAAAAAAGGGGTGTTATTTGTGCTGGACCCTGTATAATGAAAGCATTCATAAAAAATCATTTAGAGGGTCCCCACTATGGGAGGTTACTGGCCCCCTATAGGCATAGAAACTCTGAAAGGCATTTTCCTTCTCAAAAGACATTCAGAGGGTACATTGAGTCTTACAGAGTCAATAAGGAATGTCTATTCCTAGGTGATCTGTTGGTGCACTGGATTTGAGACAGCCATGAAATTGAGTTTATAGAAATAAATCAGAGATGAGTAATAAAAATACCTATGGAAATTGACACAAGTACCATATGACAAACAAAGACAGGACTATGGGGGGATATGATAGCATCCATCAGACTGGAATAGAAGAGGCTTAAAGGAGGAATAATAAAGCTCACTTAAAAATAGAAAAATAAAACCATTTAGTCAATTAACCAGGCATTTATTATTTCCTTGTGCCTACACTACTGGGCTTGCCATTCGCTATGCAGTACTGGAGGTCGCAGACAGCCCCTGTCATTAGGGACCCTCTAATCTAGGTGGAGAGTGGGGTTCCACAATAAAACTAGGACACATAAACATATCATAACCAATCATGATAGATGCACAAAGGAAAATTTCTGAGCACCGTTAATAGCTTACAGTTTAGGTTAAGAGCTCAGGAAAGGGATCTTTGGGGAAGTGTACTTCGTCTGAGAAAAGAAGGATAACTAAGAGTTCATTGGGAGGAATTGGGGAAAGGACATTTGAGGAAGGACAATGAATGGCTGGCGTGGCTTGGGAGAGGAGTGGAAAGAAAGTGAAGAGAACGAAGACTGGGAAAGTAAATAGGAGCTTTAGAAGCCAAGGGTCTAGTATTTTATTTCATAAAGCTACTAAAAGGTTTATTCATGCTTTCTATTGAAAATTGGAAGTTATACTCATAATTCAAACTGAAAATGTTGATGCTCTTGATTAAGTGGTGGCAATGCAATATTAAAAAAAAAAGGAGAAGCAGTTCTCCAAACGTGTTTATGGCATAGACTTAAAGCATTTATTTGTTGTTGAATTGGAAATGAAAATTGTAAGTTTGAGTTGTCACATTCAACGATGAATCCCAAATTTCTATTAGGAACAAATAGTGTGGATGGATATACAAATTATTTAAATGGGTAAGATTTAATTTAGGAATGATTTGAAAGAGAAGATGAAGAGGTACATTCTGAACGTGTTACACTTAAAATGTCCATGAGATTTCAACTGGGCAATACCAGTTGAAAGGACAGTGATGAGGTCAGCTGCATTAATAGACTAGAGATGGAATTTGATAATCTAATGAGATGATCTAGGGGAAAATGTGTAGATTGAAAGGAGATAAAGAAAATGGCACTGAGACATTTCAATATTTCTGAGATTGCTTACTGTCAGCTTAATATTGAAAAGTGAGAAAGTTGCAGATTTTTGTAATAATGCCATTGTAATGATGGGCCATGAATAGAAGTTGTCTGTGGAGGGATGTGAGGATAAGTGAGTGGCAGCTGAGGGATAGTAAGAAACCAGAGTGAGTCAATGAATGGGAGATATCTGAGAGAATAATATGTTCCTCAAGTAAGTACTACAGAAAAAACACCTGGAGGGGCTGGACAGTGTAGACGGGGCTGTTTGAAACAGGGATTTCAGGTGTGCTGTCATTTCCAACCGAGTTGCATACAATAGCAACAGGATGGGTACAAGGGCCAATGAAATGCACTATAACAGAAACAACTTACTGAAGATACCAGGACATTTTTCTTTTCCTTTCATTTTAGTAGGTCTTGAAAAGGCTCAAAATTCTGTTTCTAATGGAGTTTATATATTCTGTCTCTGAAGACTTATTTTATTTTTATAAGTAAAAAAACTATCCAAAACTTTTCTTAACTACTTTACCTTCATTTTTTTTTAAAGGAAACAAAGATTGGTAAACTTTCATGATCATGCAAGCAGTACAGAATCCTGTGACATCCTAGTGATGGGCCTTAAAAAATAATTTAGTATTTTTTACTTCTGAAATTGATGAGCTATATTCACATCTGTGAATGAAAAAAATCTAATAAGTCTAAAACATAATTATATTAACATATGAATTTTTAAAAATCGACTTTTACTGTGACACAGGATCTGGATAAGAGTCACTATTAACTGTGAAAAGCTATAGGCATGAAAACATTGTAATGTAAAAATAATGTTGTAAAACAAAATATCTTTTGAAATCCTTTTGTGGTAAGTCAGCTGAAATCTGAGAGAATACATAGACCTTGCCTACAAATTCTGTTTGTTTCACCCCACTAACATGACATCAATTAGAGCTGAAACGACTCCAGTTAAGACACTGACTGTCATAAAGGCGATACGGAGAAAAGAAACATAGAAACAAAATCCACATGGAAATTTCTTCAGAAAATAGCAAAATGACAGTTGTGTCAGACAGAATGCCCTATTGTATAAGCTAAAGGAAAAAAGTTACTCTTCTTTTAATATGAAAATCACTTACACAATGGGGCTGGGTGGTTTGAAATGTATTTCCTTGCAGGACCTCACTGTGAGCTCTGTGGTTGATTTGGCGGGAAGAATGAAACTAAAGCCAAGAAGATTCAGCTACGTTGAACTATTATTGATAAGCCATTGAAATGCAGGATAATTGCAGAGCTTCTTTTTCCTCGATATTAATTTTTAGGAAAACAAATTAATTTAAAATAATTAACATATGTGCTGCCCAGGCAAATACAATTATGTCACATGATAGTGGACTTAACTATCAGAGGAAAAAAAAAAGAAAAGAAGAGTGGTGGAAACAGAGCAATGTTGGAGCCTGCCTGATTTGAGATCATAGACCCCGATTCCCAAACCCTGTTCAACAGCCACATTTCAGGTATGTGTTCTGAACCATCTGATGGGTAAAGTAAAAGACAAAACAAAACAAAGCATTTTCCCAATGAAATGGTGTTATTTGCAATAAAGTAGGAATCCGTGTAGATGTAGTCATTCTTCTTATAAAGGTGGACCTTTACAGCAATTTTCTTAATGTTGCTCGATGTGATCTTCCTTTATGGGACTAAAGAATGTACCAGCCATCTGCGAGCAGTGTGTTATTACTGTCATTATGAATCCATTAGACATATTCAGGTGAGCTGAGTAATAGCCTTGTGATCAAATTCTCCTTCTTTTGCTTTTAGTGTAGCATTTAATAGAACACAAATTGCTTCTTATTTATTTTTGCCTATAGTAAAACTTCTAAGGAAATAAAAATGTCCTCTCCTTTGCCCTTGGATATCAATAGAAATGTTAGATGTAATGAGTTTTCAGTATTAAGTTGCTGCATTTGTATTATTTATTATAATAACCAGTAAAGCACAGCGATATCTGATAAAATGAGTAGTAGAGGTTATTAAAGCTGGAATATTCTATCCTAAGTGTAAAGTTTGGGGAGAGGTGCTTAATTAGGATATGCGGTTTTCATTGTTTTGGGAAGCTTTATTTTCCTTCCATGAAAAGGTGTAAAGCACATGCACACATGCATAGAAATGCAAATCTATGCATGCGCTACTTTGAAAAGAGACAGGTACCATGGTTATGGAAACGTTTGTTGAGTTTAAAAGTTATCCTTGGAATGCTCTATCATAGGGCCATCCTAGCTGACTTCTACCTGACTTTCCTTGCACAACAGCTCTTGCTACTAAAGCTTATTTTGCCACCCTTCACAGGCAAAATGTACAGGGGAATAAGCACCCTTCTCTCCCAGTAGCCCTCAACCAGTGAGTGATTGGAAACAGGAGTCTTTTCATCAGCTCCCTTAACCCTTGAGTAGGGCGACTCTGAGGTGTCTGCCCCATCCTGGCTGTCAGAGTCTCTCTGATGGAAAGGAAGTCCAGTCACTCACGATGGCAGCTGGCTTTAGGGGTCCCCCTGTCTCTTTTCCAGACTCTCCTACTGTGAGTCCTTCACCTCCAAGATCAACTTGCACTCAAATCCTGTCTCAGTTTCAGTTTCTGCTTCTGGAGGAATCCAGACTAAGACATATGCCAGCCATATGCCTTTCAACTTAATAACCCCGGGAATATTTGCAAATCCAATTCAGTCCTTTGGTACAAATCAAGATAATTTTGCTTACACAAACCTTTTTTTATTGTGTTTTTATATGTTGTTCAAGTTTTTATAATGATCTACAAACATAAGAGATGAAATAAAAATGTAGGTATGTAATATAGGCATATGTTTGCCTTAAAATTTTACCAGGCTATTTAAAATACTAAATTCACCATTGATTTTGCTGATTCAACTGTGTTTTCATCATTACTGTGTGATCCTTCCAATGTTTTTAAACAAGCCATGAAAATAGGAGGAAGTGTTTCTGCTTGTTACTTATTCATGTTCTGCCAATAAATAGTAATGCATCAATCTGTTAACCCTTCAGCATCTGTCCACAAGGTATACAGCCATAGTCAAAATATTTTCCTTAGTTTTCTTAAACTTTTAAAAAACAGACTTACTTCTTGGAGTCTGTTAGTCACCACTGATTAACCATCTAGGAAAATCACCCCTTTCATGGTTCAGTCACAGCTCTTTGGGAGTGGGGCTAGGATGGGGCAGGAGGAGCGAAGGGGGGCAGGGTGGGGGAATGGGTACAACTGTAACTGAACAACAATAAAAAGAAAAAAAATAGAAATAGGAAAGGCAGTAAAAAAAATTCAACAGAAACCTAAGACTCAAAGCTACCATTCCTACTCATGTTTCCATGGGAATAGACCTCCGATCAAGAAAAAAGGAATGGATGAGGTTAGCAGCTCTCAAATAATCATTCAAACACATGATGAGGTTTTTAGAGCTTCTTTCTTAGGTGATTATTTTGTAGCCTCTTAACCCCTTTCTGCCAGTCTGTTTCCATGGAAATATGACACAAATGGCTGTCCAAGCTTCCAGCAGAGATCATTAGCATTCTTGTGAGTTTCAGCTTCGGCCTGTGGTCTATGCTGGGCAAGGTCTTTTTTTCTATTTGTTTTACACATTAACCTACACTGTTTACACATGTGGTCATTTTCTTTCTTGATTTTACTCTCTGTGAAAATCCTCTTCACAAATGTGTAGCAATATTGGATTGATTCTGATATCACTGAAAAAGGCTTCAGTTTTAGATTTTAGTATATGAGCCAGGACATGTAGCTGCAGAGTATCAGAACTTTTACAGACCCACAGGAGAGAGCATTATTTAGCAGATTACCAGTGTCTGCTAGACAGGTGTTGGCAGATATGCAACAGGGGTGGTATGTAACATATTGAGTAACTGGAAGGCAAGGTGCCAGCTGATCAGAGCAACAGGTTCATATTAGCTCATTATCAGCCCTATTATGACTAATAATATATTAAACTAAAAGCATCCCTATATAAGATGGTTAGTATTATACCTAGACAAAATTTCCTAGAGTCACAAAAGGAGCTCCTTTAAACTTACATAAGAGCTTATAAGAGAAACTGGGTAGAAATAGACAGCAATCCATCTTAAAAAAGAAAGAAATCACAATGCATTTGTTTGCATCATTTTTCATATGAAGGTTATTTGAAAATCAAAACCACTCTTATTACCGGAGACATTATTCTAAAAGATAAAGAAAGATGGGTCTTTGATAAGAACCCCTGGCAAGAGAGCTGGTGTTGAATGTGGGAAATACAGCAGTAGGCTGTGTGTGCAGGCTTTCGTGTCTCCTGCCTTCTGAAATTTGCTGAACATCTCAGCCCACAACTTTTTCTAGGGAAATATTAAAGCTCAGATTGATCTCATAGAGTACTTTTATTCTTCAGAGCTCTCTTATTATTTTATTTTATAGTCAGAGTATTTTTCCCTGTAAGATCTTGTCTTCTGAATTTAAATGGAAAAAGGTATATTTCAATGGATAATTATCTGACTTAGCTAGGCTCCTAATTTAATAGAGACTAACTCACTACATTACTTATTATTTATCCATATTTTCAACTAAACATATCATAGCAACAATAAAATCCAGCAGCCTGAACCATTTTTCAAACCATCATCGCTATGTCCAAAAGCAGTTCACCAAATTAGTAAACACATGGCCCTTTAAGGGCAGGGTTTGGCCGGAGGATCTGTCCTTCAGGCTGTTTGTGTGAATAAAGTTTTACAGGAACACAGTCATGTTCATTCTGGGTTTTGTTTGGTTTTAATTGTGTATGGCTGCATGCCCACTAAAAGGACAGAGTTGTGTAATTGCCACAGAGACCACATTGCACAAAAAGCATATTGGTCTTGTAAGCAAAAGTTGACTGGCCTCAGCTCAAGCCTTTATTTTTGGTAAGATTATACATTTTTCAGAAAAGAAACTTGGTAAGTAGTAAAGTCTTTTTTTGTTTCAAATTCTAAAAGCAGTCTATTAATAACAGATACAAATGTGATTGCCTGTGTCTGTACTTACATCCATGAACTCCACATTAGCTTTGGGACCAGTTGTTTCATTAAGAATCTTAATAGCCACAGGAATCTTCACTGTTTCTCCTTCAGGCACCCAAATACCCTTTGGGGAAAAATCACATTCAATCTTTATTAAGACATACAATATTCACACCATAAATAAAATTTGGTTAATCTAATTTTAATCAAGCTATTAGTTACTTAAAAATAATTTAGTTCTATATTATTTCATTTAATGAATAGATATTTACCAAGCACCTATTATACGTTACAAGTTACTCAGCAACTTTGTTGTCATCTTTCATTATGTGAAGATGAATCATACATGTATTCTGCTTCCAAGGTGTTTACACTATTATAAAATCAATTTGTGTGCATTAAAAGACTTTGAATAGTGGAAGGTTTGAGCAAAATGGAAATAGGATTCACAGACATGGACAGAAGTGTGGTGATTGTGGGGGTAGGGGGTATAAGGGGGCTATGTGGTAATGGATAAAATACAATAAAATAAAAAAGAAAATCATTGAAATAAGATATCATAAAAATATTTTATTCAAATGATGTCCTCAACTTCTCAAGACTTTGAGAAGGCTCTTCAAATTTTCGAATTTCAGTTGCCTCATTTGTACTTTAGAAGATTAGACTAAGTCAATTGGAGGTTCTTTGCAGCTTTAATATCATCTAATTAATTGTGAAAATTAAAAAGAAAAAATTATAAAAGTATTTTCTCATGTTCCTGAAGTTCAGATTGATTTAAGAATTAATTTTCTAAGGTGATTATTTGAGAATTAGTTTTCAAAGGCAAGTACTAGGGTGTATTGAGCACACTTTAATTTGTCTATATTATTAAGTAGTGTGAGTGTCAAAGACTTATATCTCTGAAGTAATATAAAATATTTATTTTAGCCATTGCCAGTTCTCTCTTCCATGGAAATATAATTATAATATCTGTACAGGATCTGTACATTGGGGAAGTGTATAGTAGACAGAGTTTAATTAAAGTACAACATTAAATAACAGCATTTCTGCAAAAACAATTAAATCATTTGAATGAGAACCATGATTCTGGTAAGGCTTAGAGGGACGCATGGATTACATAAGAGTATTTTTTTTAAGTGTTTTGTCCAACTGAACATAGTACCAAATATAAAGTTGCATAAGAATATAAAAATTTTTAATTTGTTAGATCTGAAATAAAAATAATTTTCTTGGCAGTTTTAACATTAAAATGAAAAAAAGAAAAAACAATTTATTATTCCATCTCTACTTCCTGTCTTTCTTAATGTTAACTAGTTGTAGTCATAAAGAAAAGATTAAAACTTTTCTTCACTGTGTATTTCTATTCAGTAACATATGTATTTGTGATATCCAAAGTTGTAATAATGTAAGAGGAGGCCTAAACAAGAATTACTAAAAAGTCAAAATAATAAAGAAAAATGAAATTTAACCTTTAGAAGGTGAATATAAGGGCTATACTCTTTTTATAATCAATTAAAAAATCTATATGTCAAGTATAAACTTTAAATAACAAGTTCCCTTTTGTATAATAATTTTCAAAAATTATTAATGCTTAAGTGAGGAAAAAACACTGAAGCCCAAGACCCATAAGCTACATTTTCTCACTGATGGTTCCTGGTGTGGAGAACAGGCTTACCATTATTTAATAAAGTAACTGTAGAGGGAATCAACTTATAAAAATATTGCATCAATATTAAAATATCTCTAAAGCATACTTTTTATACAAAAATATAAATTCACTATCATCTACTTATACTGCTTTTAAAATAAGTATAGCCATTAATTTCTAGGCCTGACCAGACAAAAATCAACTACACTGATACCCATAATATTGACTCATCTTTTATATTTAAACACAGGATATCTCCAACCAGGAGAAATAATTAACCAAATAATTGCCTTAGTCAGTTTGCATTTGTGTAGTCAAGAATAATTCTTTATATTTTAGACAGTATGTCCTTGTGAGAACTAACATGTTCATTAACAAATAGGGTCAACCATACGTACTGCAGTTATATAATTCAAACATACTTATGGGACATTCTATAACCTTTCAATGCAAGTAGTTTCAATAAAGGCACAGCATCATGAAAAGCAAACAAATAATTGTTCTTAATGATAACATTAATAAAGCTTTTTAAGAAATGTTTAAATAAATAATATTTTTCCCTACTAAGGTCAGAAGTCATATTTAGTCTTCAGTTCAATGGTATCTATCATTTAAAGTAATATTAAATTTCCAAACCCTATTAAGTTAAAAAAATATAAGGATGATAATATACTTGGAACAATTGAAGACTGAGTTGTCTTTAAAATGGAAGTCCATTTTTTCATCATAATAAAAATAGAGAAACAGAATAGACAAGTTGTGATTCTTTGAACATACAAATAATTAAAATCTGGAAGGCATCAAGTCAGCTTTGAGTAGTTTCTATTCAATTAGGTGCTCAGTTAATAATTTTGAATTTAATTGAACAAAACATGCACACTAAGATATTAAGAAACTTCAGCACTTTAACCTTAGAATAAAACAATTTTATATTTTAAAAATTTGATTGTTTTAAACACAAAGTGGACAAAATTAATGTTTATATTTTAATTGTTAGCATTTTCTGTTTAAAAATCTTTGTCTTAGAAAAAAATTGCACATACATTTTAAAATGCAAAGTTCCTAAGATCCAATCTATTTTAATAGATATGCTTGTAAAAAATATAGGCTTGCATGTAGCTTTAAGAGAGATATAAAACTGGCAAAGTAATTTTGGGAATTGGAAGAATGAACACTACAAGAAATAATTTAGCACTAACCAAGCAGAGTTTCTTATTCTTGTTATTTGCCATTAAGAGTAAATTTCACCACCATTAATCTTTGGCCTGGCCTCTGAATAGGTTTTGGAACTAAGCTAAATAAGTAAACATGCAAATACCATCCTTTGAGCTTTCCCTTCCCAGGAAGGCTTCTCCTATTCAAAAGCCATGAGGTCACCCTCTCCTTCTGTCTGACCCAAGTTTCACAAATAGTCATTATTTTTTTAGTCTGCGTATAATGATGAGGGCATTAAACTGAAGAATGTTTATTAAATCATACATGACACCAGGTAGATAAAAGTTTGTTTAGGAACTAGTCCTGCCCTGTTGAGGAATCTGCATACGAGTGTGGATTCTGAGGAGATTAGCTAAATGGGACGAGGTTTGAATCAAAGAGCTTGTCTGGGATTTCATAGGTCGCTGTGCAGGGGGAAAGGAAACGGGTTAGAGCTGGACATCTTGGATGAGGATGACATTTTCCAAAGGGGAGATGATACAAAAGGGGCTCAGGAGGGTGTTGAGAGAAAGAACTACACTTTGGGTTTGTACCAGTGTTTCCTGCTTTGTCATGTCCATATCCATTCCTACCTTACGTAATAAAAAATTAAGGAAAAAAAATGATGAACTAATTTGTGCTTCAACATCTCAATACTAGAAAGGTTCTTCTCTATGGATACTAAAAGGAAATTGGGTTGTTTAGAGCACTAACTCCGGTTACTATTTAAACAAGTCTGGGACGAAACTTAAAATAACCGATGGTGTATATTATTTTTTACTTACTTTATACACAGTTCCAAAAGCGCCCGAGCCAAGTACTTTTACTCGTTTGAGCTCAGTTTCCTTCAAAATACGAAGCTGAGCCTGATTGGGTGCTGTACCGCTGGGAGTTAAGGGCTCTACCAACTAAAAAAGACAAAAAAATAATACAAGTTATAACTTTCAATGCAACAATCAGCACTTCTCTCTTTTCTCTCTCTTTCTCTATCCGTGGCTGGTTCCCTTTCTCACACATACAAAAACACACAAGCACACTTCTTCTTGAAAAAATATTTTTGTATTATGGATTAGATACCATTACCTCAGACCCTATCTTTTCTCTTCTCATGCTCTTTGCCTGGTGAGCTCAAGTAACAAATGTATGGCAACCTGGAGGCATAATAGGCTAGGGGATCTTCATTCTACTTCTCAAGCTCCTTCCTTCTCAGTATCTTCAGGTAAGACTTGGAGATTTTAGTTGTGTCAGCATACTCTAGTAAAGTTATCTTTTTCCTTTAAAAAGATTTAGTTCATAAAACAATGAAATGCTGCCTTCTTGGCACTTAAAATCCAGGGTAAACACATCAGAACATTCTTACAAAAAAAATAATAAGTAGCACAATGCCAATATTCCTGGATAGTGCTTCTAAAACTTTCATGCACATATGAATTACTTGGAGTTCTGCTAGAATGCAGATTTTGGCTCAGTAGGTCTGTGGTTTGGGCTGAAATTTGCATTTTATAGAACGCCAAGTGATGCTCAAATACAGTGATGGTCCTTAAACACATTTTATGTAGCAAATTCTAGATACCTTCTAGATCAAAAATTCTAAAATTCTATGAATTGGTTCTAGATCATGAGTGAATGCTAGGAGATGTGAAAGAATACAACAGCACGAGGGAGTGAGGTTCTTTAGGTTCGGCTTCTTAAAGGAGGAACTCTTCCAAACTGTTCTTGAGATGATAAAGACAGGCTGTCATTAAAGAGGACACTGGGGCCATGGAGAGCCAGTTTGGACACAGCGTCAAAGAGAAGGAGGAACACGTACATAAAGAGAGTGACTAGTCTGAAGGTGGGGAACACCAGGTCATAAAATGGGCTAGGTGTGGCCAAAGGGGGTACATTTAGGCTAATGATGTTAGACACCACAGTTTAGATGCTGTTGGGTTAGAGAGGACAAATAAGCAAGGAACACATGTGAATACATGCCAATTTCTTGTCTACGTGAGAAAATAATATGTAGGCAATGAAGAGACTCTGGATCCCAAAAAGTCTGTATCCTATGTTCAGATTTTAGGTTTTTATCTATGCTTGAGGAAAAGGAATCTACAATAGGAGTTTCTTTTTTTTTAAGTAAAATAAAGGAGTTTAATTTTAAACACAGACAAATAGCTTGTTTTTTTTCTCAGCATAAGGGGATAATTAAGGGCTACTCCCACTCAAATTATCTTGAAAAGCACCACAATATTTCAAGACGTCTGTTTACGGGGCTAAATGCACCATGGCCCTCCAGCTTGGTTATTATTATCACGCTCCTGTGAACATCGTGGTCTGCACATTGTTTTCCAGGCATTTGAGTATTATACTGTTAAAAGAAGTATAGTTTCATTTTGTGTGCTAGTATGGTGGAAAGAGATCTGGGTTTACTGTAGCAGGCTTATATACCGGGGCTGCCATTCACGAGCTTAGAAAGCAATTTATCCCTCTCATTTCACTTCTGTGAAATAGGTAGAACATTAATTACCTTAGAAGATTGTTAAAGAATGCAATGGTATACAATATAGGGAGAACACTTTGTAATATTGCCTGCCATATGCAGGCACTGAATCCGTCACTCTTCATTACTACACAATAGCATCTATCAAAGCATTGGGCTTGTAGTGCATACACTTATAAGTGAATGTTGAAAAACATGTATTTTCTACTTTTACTAGTAACAGAAGAAAGACAATCTGAAGTAAAAGTTTTGGAGACGTGTATCGGCTTTACATGCATTCTCATATACCATGCTGTAACAAATTGTTCACCTCTGAGTCAGAAGTCCAGTTACAATATTAAGGATTTAAGTCGATCCCCTTAAAATTCCTCTTTTTTTAAGATGGTAAAAAAAATCATACTTATTTATTTTTACCAAGAAAAAGATAGGAATCAATTAGACAGTTATCTAATTCAGTCCTAAATGATAAATTACTACAAAAATAGAATTGGCTTATTTGAAACCAATCAGTATGAATTTATTTAGTAATGAAATGCCAACTTGAAGGACCTCTTAGAAAATATCATAATAACAAAAGAAAACAAAACAACTTTTTCCATAACAATGAGGTTTTTCTGCACATAGTTAAGAGACTGGAATTGCTCTTCAATTCCTCTCCAAATCTAGTTTACTCACTTTCGAGAGTTCTCTCACTGACTGCCCCAAGCTAAACACGAGGGAAAATTCTGTCTGCCTCCAGCATCCTACCGAGCTAAGCTGAAGATGTGCACAGCACATGCACTGTGCTCAAACTGTTATTCACAAGTGTGGGGGTGAAACCAAGTTGATCCATAAACACCCAATTTGAGTAGAAATCACTACTGAGTTTTCCCATGCACGTAATTGACTTTCTTTCTAAAGGTTGCACATGTCTATTGATAGGACAGCCTATTGTAATTTTAGATAACTCCAATCTTTAGAAAGTATTTTCCTCTATGTAACTGTAAAGTAGCTCCTTATTCTTCTAATTTTGACTACAGAAGAAAAGAGCTAACATTTAATTCATTATTAATGTACAAAATTTATGAATGAATGAATATTTGCATTCCATTGTCGTTAGGAGGAAAAATCAAGGCTGTCACACCGACAATGAGAAAGAAAGCAAACCCAGGGAACACGATGACTTGGAGCAGATTTGCTCGGTATTGTTCAGCTTGGCAGGAATGCGTGTATCAGGAGAAAGCAGTCGTATTCCAGTTAAGAGAAATCTGGTAAATGCATGTTCTTCTGTAATTGTTTTTCCCCTATAACCTGTGCAGTGAAAGGTATCAGCTCACATGGTAGACAACTCAGTGTAGCAATAGAAAAGAAATTATAATAATTTATTTTAATTTGCATATTCACAATAACTCACATGCACAATATTAAATGCACCACATGAACTGCATGGTAAGGTCTGTGTGATTACAACACTAAGCTTTATCCTGTAAGCTCAGCTTTTCGCAGCTGGAATAATGAGATCAGGGGCTACCTATTTAATGACCCTAGTTAAAGCATAATTGCTTGTCTATCTTACCTGGCTTTATTTTGAACCAGAAAAATTCTATCTCTAACATTTTTCTAGTTCTGCTACTGAGATATCCTCTACCCAGATTATTTCTAGTACAACAGTACAACTTTGCTATTGTGATATCCTGGGGCTTAATAACAGGACCTCCCCTTCTAAAGAAACAGACCTGTCTTTTCCTCACTAAGGTAATTTCTGTGACTTCCACTGTGTATCCTCTTTAAGCCATGGGCATGCCTTGATTATTTTCACTATATACTCTGCTTTTTGATCAATTTTGTATAATATACCATAAAATATAAACCCTCAGCAGGAAATCGAACACAGTTTTCACCTGGATTAAAAATTGTCATCTAAACTTTCCAAACGTAAATGATAATCCCTAAACACATGAAGAGAAGATAAGAAAAAACAAAACAAAACATGTCACCTCTGTCTCTAGGAATCTCCTCAAGGCTCTTTTCTTTTTGATGCTCTTCCTTCTCACATAAACTGCAAATGTTAGGCCCACGATGACCAGGATAAAGAGCCCTCCAATGACTCCGGCTGCAATTAGAGGGGTTCTGCCAAACAAAATAGAAAAGAAAAAAAAGTATGAAGAGAGAAAAGACAGAGGAAAGGAAAAAGCAGTTGTACCTATCCACGTATCACAAATCTACTCACATGTGGTGTAAATAAAAGTGCTTTAGAGCTGTGACGGAACTTTTATGGTAAAAGCAGTACTTTTTTTTTTAAATAAACCATGCACATACAACTATTCTTGGAAGATGAGCAGCCACAACATGCCATTTCACCAAAAAAATGTAAAACTTGGTAACAATGAAAAACTCATGCAAAAATGTTAATATAGGAGGATTTTAAATTGTTTTAATGTTGCTTTCATCTATCAGTGAATGGAAAATACATTTTAATAATATCATTGCATTATATAATATTATTTTCAAAATTTTCTCTAAAACAGGCTTTCTCAACAGTGGCACTATTGGCATTTTGGGCTTGATCTTTTTTGTTTTGGGGGACTGGTATCTGTGTTTTACGATTTGTTAGCAGCATCCATGACCTCCCTCCACCAGATGACAGTAGCATTTCTGTCCTCCAGTCATGACAATGTCCCGAGATAGTGCCAAATGTCTATCAAAATCACCCACAGTCAAGAACCACTGTTTTTAAGCCAAAATGAGAGTTCTAAAGACACACTGAGCCCCACTCCTCCAGAATATGAGGGTTCAATAAGAAGGATGGATTGACAGACATGCTATTTCAAACTCCGGCAAGGACAACTTTGACAGCAGGAGAAAGAGAAAAAGTGGGGTCAGACAGAATTACAATGACAGGAGGACACATTATTATCAGAAGTGTGCCTAAGCATCATGAGCCTGTGAAAGAGGTTTACAAATTAGGTATTACATTAAAAGGTGTTCATAGTATTAAAAAGAGACTGAACAGAGATTTTTGTTCTTAACATTGTTAGCTAAGACAGTCTTGGGACTGATAATTTCTATTGCTTTTTAAGATAAAAATTTTCCTTCCTCTAAAAGTCATAGTTGTGGTTGTAACTGCGTATTGTAGAGTACATCAGTATCTGTGAGCTTCCTCTGGTCAAAGCCCTGAAATACACTAATTTCATATGCTCTAGAAATAACCTGGAGTAGAACTCACAGGTGTTACCTAATATATATTTGACCATGAAGCCATGATATGCATCAAAACCAGAAAAGAATTCCCTGAACACTTACACTCTCCATAGTAAATATTTTATATCTTACATTTCTATTTGTAGAAGAATCTACTCTCTACAGCTGCATTCTTTTAGAAAAACATGTCTTGCTCTTGCAAAATAAACTTTGTTTAAAGATAGATCAGAAATAATGATAGCAGATGATCCTAAATAAAAACTTTTAAATTTTAAAGAGTTCTATAAAAATATCTGTGTAATGTCTTCTATATGTGAAGACATATGTTTTAAAGATTATGATTTTTTTATATTGTCATATAAAACTGTAGAAAATCCTTAAAAACTAGTTTATCCTGATGGTTGTTTTCTGACAGTTGAAAGTACCATAGCATACTGAAATGTTTCTATAATTCAACTAGATTTTCCTAAATAAAATTTTCTAAAGATATAAAAAGCTATGCTGAGAAAATTAAACTATGGTATGGATACAAACTCACCATTGTGATGTGTTTTGGTTTGTGTAAGGTCATGTAAGGTCTGTGTACACTGTCTATGTAAGGTCATATTTTTGAGCATGCCAGGTACATATATATTTCAGTAAATATTTTAAGTTTTCAACTCAAGGTATAATTTTTGGCTCAAGTGCCTAGCATACCCCTGAAACACACTACTATGAAAACATTGAATTTTTGTTTCTTAAGCCCAATTTTTAATTTCAAAGTATTTATGTATGATTGAGAATAATGTCCAACATTTATTAATTTTAGATTTTAACTAAACTCTGGACTTACTCTTCTTATTTTCCAAAATAAGTGGTATGTATTTATAAAGATACATGCCATTATCACTGTAGATTTTAAGAAAATGCTCTTTTTGGTTTTTGTTTCTTTTATTTTTCATTTTAAGAAAGACCACTAACAATGGAACAAAATAAGACCTGTGTGTCTCTATTCTTTTCATCTAATTCTGCTGAATATCAATTTCCATGTCATTACTACTCAGCTTTGTCATGGCAATAAAAAATAAAAAAGTTCAAAATCTCAATAGAGAGTCACTGCTATATTTTTTCTCCTTAGCATTTATTTTTTATTTTCTCACAGCAGTTCCTTGGTTGATTTACATTTCTTTACCCTTTTTATCCCTTACTACTCTACAGAAATAGAAGAAGTAGAAATAACCTGAAGAAGGAAAAAGTGATTTTCTGCATTTGAAGTTCACACATGAGTATTTTGTCAGACACTTTGAAAGGCCAAATTTTTTATGTTCAGCAGAATTAACTCTTGAAATAAAAACAAAACATTAACCACAAGGAAGCAACCTGTGAAATCAAGAGGGGGGCACTCTATAAAGCAACTTGACTGTTCTCTTTAAGGAGTGAATATTATATCATGGAAAAGGTGTCGATCTTGACTAAGAAGATTTAATGGTTTTAAAAATACAGATGTGAAATGCAGTTCTGGATTGGATTCTAGTTTGTGCAGACTAGCTGTACAGATGTTTTTGAGATAACTTAGAAATTTGAACAGGAATTAGGTAGTAGATGAGATGAAAATTTACTGTCATGGAAATACGTGGACCCAAAATTGGAAAGATTAGATTACAAACAGTAGGATCTCAATTAGGGAAAAGGTGAGTGTGTGTCTGTGCAGGTGATGTGTGCACATGCACGTGTGTGTGCATAAATGATCTAGGGTAATATACAATGAAACACTAAACAGTAGTTATCTCTGAATAGTAAGACTATGATGTTTTATTTTTATAGTTTTACTCATCAACATTTTCTAATTTTCTGCATTTATTTCTTTTTCAAAATAAGAGTTTATTACATTTACAAAAAACAAAAAAAATCAATCATTGCCTGAAAGTTTATCTTAATAATAACAGCCTTGCTTTCTTTTCCTTCTTGAATGTTTACTTGGTTCTTTTCAATTGAGTTTTTATTTTAATATTTCCTGTCCACTTTTATAATCTAAGTACTTTTGCATATATAGTCTATTCTACTAGTTTAATGTGCCTGAGACATTTAATTACCACTGTGTCATAACATTAACATCATGTTTCACAAAACCAAGCTAATCTGAAAACTTAATACTACTTACACATCTCCTAGTTCCCCCAATTTTGATGACTTCTAGATATTGGTAGACATAAAGTATGATAGATGTTCATTTTTCCCCTGGGAATCAATACTTCACTCTTTGTGAGAACCCTTTGGATAAAGAGAGTACAACTACTTAAGCTGCTTCTTTAAAATGCTATGTATCCCCACTAATCTCATGCTGGCTGCTGTGAGAAACTGTTTGTTTGTTGTCATTGTCCTGCCCATGAAAAGTGGGTGGAATCCCTAAAGTATAAAAGACAGGACACTTCCAGTATCAAGTCCAAGTTTCGACTAAAAGAATAAAGTTAATTGATTGTTGACTTTTCTCTGTGATTTGAAAATAATTTAATGAAACAGATATCCTCCTGTTACTGATTAAGGGATTAAGCAAAAAACAAAACAAAACAAAACCAAATAAACAACAACAAAAAAACCCCTCATAGACAGACAACACTATGGTGATAACCAGAGAGAACAGGGGGCGGGGGCAGCAGAGGAATAAATGGTGATGGAATGAGACTTGACTTGAGGTGGTGAATGTAAAACACAATATACAGATGATGTATTATAAAACAAAGAATTATAAAACACAAAAAAGTGTAAGTAGAAAAATGAAACTGATATCCTCCCACTACTCATAGAAACCCATATAAGAATTCTGAATCACAAGTGACCTTGGATAATTTATTTGAAAGCATAGAATTTGATTTTCATAACCTCATTTAGAAGTTCAGAGACCTCACAATGTTTTACATTCTATTGCTAAAACAGTTACACATAAGAGTTATGTCTCCCAAAACTATATTATTCATATAATAATATTCTTATCATTCACTACTGTATTTGAGCTGTGCTAATCCTGAAGAATATATAATGTGAGAGAAAATATGAAACTTGATTTTAGAAACAGCCAAATATAGTCCTTCATTGATCTGCTTCCTTCTAGATATCACATCGCAAACAAAATGTAGTAAAGTCAATATAATTTATGATTACAACTCAGATTGTTCTAAAACTATTCTATTATACCATTTTCCACTTAATGCCAAGGGTAGACTATCTTACAAAACTGTACAGTGGAATTTTCCTTAAAATTGTAAATTTGGTGAAAGTGATATTCTGAATAATATAGTCATTGCAAAGAATGCTAAGTCTGTGAGAATCTTTCATAGGTACATCACCAAATAAAATAATTTTAAATTAATAATATAGGTATATCATTTTTAATTTCTTAAATACATAATAATTTTTAATTAAAGATAAAGGAAATAATTTGAAGTCTTATAACACATTGATGGTATAATTTAAACCAGAGAGCTTCACTATTAGAAGCTTGTAAATTAAACTAAACAATATGAAGATGTTTCTTCAGGATTCATTGATCCAGACTTCCAGCTGCTTCACTGTTTATCGATGGGCACTAAAGTCTTAACTGAATTGTTATTTTAAATTTACACAGAAGATAACAAACAAAAACAACAGGCTAGTCTGATAACTTTAACAAAGTTTGTGTATCATAAACTTTTCAAGTCATAGAAGGTGGTAAAATAGTACTTCTAACATTAAAATTTTGTGTTTAACTTTGATATCTATTTTTTCCCCGTTACAGTGGCATATGGTACTACAAGATTCTTTGGAGCCAGACCAATCTGAATTTTAACTATTGGTCTGCTTCTAAGTAGTTATTGGCCCCTCTGTTAAATAACTCAGCCTAAATACCCATGAATATATATTCTTTACCTAAGGTAATAAAAAATCAACACAGCTGGGAACTACCTAGTCTTTCTTATATTCCTAGAATTTTATGAATTTGCCTCTAGATCCTTCCTAGTACTGTCATTAAAGAAAAGCCTTTACATCTCCGAGAATCATACACCTCACTTTGACCAGGACAGTCTCAGTTTGTGCCAGCGTGAGTATCAATAGTACTTATTCACTCCCAGAAGCACTCATATATCAGCCTTTGTTCATACATGTTCATCCTACTGTTGGCCCAATTTAGAGAATCTAAGATACCCAAGTCTTTATAGAGTGCATGTGTCTGTGTGTAAATCACAGAGTGTCTTAGTATTAGGAAGTTTCACATGCTGGGACAGTTAATTAATTACTAACTGTAATAAATATATACATATATATATATATATATCTGTCTATCATTTATCTATCTATATATACAAACATAAATAAATAGTTCATAAATTAGGGCCAGATGTCATGTTTCTCTGTAATCTTATATATCTTATATATACTTTTGGTGTAATTAACATTGGATATCAATCTGTACCTTATTTTACTGCTAAAAATTGTATAGTGGCCATCAGACAAAAGCATGAGTCTAGCATAAACCAGAGGTTAAATGTATTTTCAGCAATGTACTCCATGTTTCTTAATTTGCTCTTGTTATAAGAAAAGTGTAGTTGATCAAAAACATGTTGGTTCTTTATTTTAAAAACGTCTTGCTCCCTGACTGTTGTGGCTCAGTGGATTGAGTGACAACATGTGAACCAGAGGGTCACTGGTTCCATTTCCGTTTGGGACACATGTCTAGCTTGCAGGCCAAGTGCCCAGTAGGGGATGCTGGAGAGGCAACCACACATTGATGCTTCTCTCCCTCTCTTTCTCCCTCCCTTCTGCTCTTTCTAAAAATAAAGAAATAAAATACCAAAAAAACACTTGTCAACTGAGATAGAAAATATAACTTTGGAAATGACATTTTCAATAGTGTATTAATTATGTAAGCAGTTTAAACATAGTAAGTTCATATAACAAGAACATAGGATTTGACTGACATCAAGGTCAAGGTACTTTCGGATTTTATAGAACATATAGTGTCACTAACAATTCACTTCATTTTCAATGGGAAATAATCCAACAGAAATGACAATGTCAAAAATTTTCTACATGATATAAAAAACATTCCCTTCCATAGAGGTAATCAAAGATTTATTTGGTCCTATACTCTATGTTTAAATTCAAATAATTTAAATAGATTGAGTATAGACTTTCCATTCTAATAATACTTGTATATTTTAAACTAATTTTTACATGCATTGTATATTTTTCACAAAAACTAGGTAATATACATTTTATAACCTCCATACTTAATGTAAAGAAATAGAATCTGAGATAGTTAACATACCAGAATAAGATCAAACATAAATGGTAATGCTAATGGTTTACATATTAGAATCTCATGTCCATTAATATTTTAGCTATATTATATCTTCTGTCTTTCTAAAGATGATTCATTACAATTATTTTTAAGTAGATAAGTATAAATTCATCAGATTTGTCTTTGATACCTATATTTGATAGTATAGAATAGAAATGCATACCAATTTGAGTTTTAAGACTCTTTGATTTTATATTTACTTATATCTTACTGTTGTGATTCTCATCAGACTATAGTTTTATCTGCATTGCTATGTTCAATGTGGTTTAAGTTTATTACATTCTTTATGCCCTTATTAGAGTTTGTAAGTGGCATTGTCCTTCATTTAGCTTCATTTTATTTGTTTTCCCAGTGACACTACAAGTTAGAGCATTTTGGGGGGCTTTAAAAAATAGAATTTCCTTAACAAAAGCAAGCAGCATTCATGCTGGTGACAGTGCCTGTGCTGCCTCTCCATTCAGTCTTTCCCAGAACAGCGCAGATTTGAAACAAGGGACCTTGAAACACTAGGAAACACAAATCCCAAGAAGACATGTTAAGGGTTACTGCCTAGGGCAAGGAGAGCCACATTAACAGAATTTTTTCTCCTGTAAATTGTGCTTATTCTGACCCAGAATTCCACTTGCTCTATAAATATGACACATATTTTCTTGTTGAGCAAGTGAATGTGATCCAGGTCAGAATCTGATGTAGACCTCAGCTGACAGTTACAGTTTTTACTGGATAAGACCGAGGGTGTTACTGCGTCTCTATCCTTTGATTAGAATTTGAGATTCCTCTGTTACTCTCTTAAATATGACTAGAGAAGCACAAGGGCTGAAGCACGTGACTTTCAGCATTTGTTCTCTCTTCCTAAGCAGACTTGAATGTTTCTTGATTTTTTTCTTGTGCTAAATAAACTTCTTCCAATATTTTTCAATATGTGAGTGTTACATATTATTTAACACAGTGTCACAAAGTATTTCAGTGAAGATATTACCATCAAAGCAATATATGCAATGTTATCTAGATTCTTTATCTCAAGGATTAGTGACTGAGAAAAATTTCTAACAGTTTCATGGAGATTCCTTTCTTCTCTTTATAAGGCAATATGCTTACACATGTTCATGGGGCTTTGTTTGCTATAAGCTATGGGAAAGTATACAGACATGTACATTTAATTTTTGAGGCAAATATTCTAGGGTTAAAGACATCATCCTGAGAATATCTATAATTCACCTATAAATTTTACACTTCTGAACTTTTTCCAGATTTACTGAGGTATAATTTACAAATAATATGAACTTCTATAAATAAAGCATTGAATGGGAATTAGACCAGAAGGACTTTTTCTTTTGAAAGGTTTTTCTATGAGCTCAAATATATTTTTGGTACACAGATTTTCTTCATGGTTTCCACCTATTAAACAGGATCACAGATACCCATTTTTCTAATTTCTGGGTCCATAGCAGGTTGGTAGCAACTCAAGGAAAGAAATAAGAAGGTGAGGCTGTTTCCATCTCTTTTAAAATATTCTACAGAGGACTTGGAGAAAAGATAAGTAAACCTTCTTTGCAAAGACTTTTGGTCACTGCACCCTACTTTAAATAATGTTTTTAATATAGAATGGAATGCTCTATATACTAAAGAGACGTGTATTGTGACCACATTTGCAAAAGCACATTTTAAAGCATTTAATAACAATTTTTAGCAATATAAGTCCTTTTTAAACCTATATAAGTGCCCAATCCTGAATTAGAACACATTTCTAATTATGAGGAAATTCATTTTTTTACAAAGTGATTACTTAGAAGATATTATGATTCTTCAGAAGTTCTGAATACAGACTCAGAGCCATCAGATCTTGTAAACCAGCGGTGTCAAACTCATTTTCACGGTGGGGGCCACATCAGCCTCATAGCTGCCTTCCAAGGGCCAAATGTAATTTCAATTCCTTAACAGTTAAGGAGTAGTTACATTTATATAGTCCTAAAATTATTTCAGCCCTTTGAAGGCAACCTCGAGGCTGATATGACCCCCAGTGAAAATGAGTTTGATACCCCAGATGTAAACAAAGAAATAGAAACCTATGTCAATTAAAATGACACTGAAATAATATCATAGCAAGACAACTTCATACTGTGGCTGAAACCATTTCATTTGCAGGCAGAAAAATTCATTACTATTAAAGGGAGAAGGAAAACCACATATACATAAACAAGGTTCTCTTTTTAGCTAGAATATACATTTTTCAGTCTGTTCTTTATCTATTATTTTTCTATTATTGAAATTACATATAGTATTTACAGGCCATATTTGATGGTATGAATTGATTCAGACATCCAGAAAATAATATGTTTAAATTTCTTTGTTTCGTAAAGGGTCATTAAGGACATAATTTTAAAGTAGTGTAAAATGGACATATTAATTCCTTTAAATGACCAGACTGGGAATATCTACAAACCTTTTCTGCAGTCTTAATTTTTCAAATTTCTATTTTTATTTTTCTCTCTGGGATGTTACCTAGGCAAACAGTTTATTTTCACTCACAACAGTGCCAGCTGAGCTCATGCACTATTTCAAGTTTTATTAGAGCAAGTAGAACGAAAGAGAACAATTAATAGGCCCTAACTTTTTCACTCTCTAGCACTGAGTTAGTTGTTGGAGAACATTATTATCTCTTCTTGAGTACATGTTGGGGACACTAAGTATGTTAGTACTTTAGTTATTGTCAAAATAGCCAAAAACAATGAAAAATAAAACAATCTGAATAACACAATTATAAATTTAAGATGGTATGCAATGGGCACCAACTTGTAAAATCCAGTCCAGTTATTCTCTCTCATCAGATAATGCCGTTTTAGTAATTGAGAGAGGAGAAGAGGAGAAGAAGGAGAAGGAGAAAAAGGGAAGAAGGAGGAGGAGAAAGGGAGGTGGAGGGGTAGAGGGGAGGGGTAGAGGGGAGGAGGAGAGGGGAAGGAAGCAGAGGGAGGGGGGAGGAGAGGAGAGAGGAGGAAAGGAGTCCTAAGCAATGTAGTTAGCATTGTATAAAAAGTTTAGGCATCGCTATAACTCACTAAGTTATCTTTTAAGGTCTACTTATTATTTCAGAACTATATAGTATTCCTATGAGTTGTCAAAAGATTAGAAATACATAGATGCATATATGTCAACCTAGGCTTACTTACAACTAATTAAAAATTAACACACTTTCAAAGAAGGTTAATTAAACTTCTTTTTTTTTTAATCCATGAAGTCTTCTCTGTAATATGACTGATGGTACCATAAAAAAAATGACAAACTCATTAGAAGAAATTTCTGAGTCCCACACCCCTTGCTGACTTGTGGTGAAAAGTCTTCAGCCATATTTTGATGGGATTCATCTAATTTTAGACAGGTATAAAAAGTAATTTGTTATAAAGTCATATATATGTTAAATTATAAATATGTATATGAATAAGACTATAACTCAAGTGTTTTTAACTCAAATGTTTAAGTTTTATAATTTTTAATGTATTTCCTATTTGAATTTTTGAATAATAATTAACAAATTTGAATACTGTAAGAGAATATTTTCCATGTGTTATAATTGATACCTAGCTAAACATATATTTTTAAGGATTTTATTTATTTATTTTTAGAGAGAGAGTAAGGGAAGGAGAAAGAGAGGGAAAGAAACATCAATGTGTGGTTGCCTCTTGAGTGCTCCCCTACTGGAGACCTGGCCCACAACCTAGGCATGTGCCTTGACTGGGAATCGAACCAGTGACCCTTTGGTTCACAGGCTGGTGCTCAATCCACTGAGACACACAAGCCTGGGCTAAACATATTTTTATAATGACAGGCACACACATAAAAATACATAAAATTAAGAATAGCCTGTGCATTTCTCTTTTTCAAAAAAAGATTTCATTTATGTATTTTCAGAGAGAAGGGAAGTGAGGGGAAAAAAGAGGGAGACAAACATCTATTGGTTGCCTCTCTCACACCCCCAACTGAGGACCTGGACTGCAATCCAGGCAAGTGCCCCAACCAGGAACCAAACCAGTGGAGGGCAGCAGGCTGG
The DNA here is from genome assembly GCF_019186645.2 of Phyllostomus hastatus. NCBI lineage: Eukaryota > Metazoa > Chordata > Mammalia > Chiroptera > Phyllostomidae > Phyllostomus > Phyllostomus hastatus. The sequence continues at coordinate 13,956,212 of NW_025333583.1, read as the reverse complement.
TACTCGGTCTACTGAACCACACCAGCCAGGGCTCATCTGTACATTTTTCAAAAGAGGACTGGGGGTACATCAATAGTAAAACCATGCAACTGTAAAAAGGAGTTATAATAATCCAGATGGCTGTTCATAATACACTATTCAGTGAGTAAAGAAAATTGCTGAATAATGTGTGGAATATATTTCCATATCTTTTCCATAAACAAAAACCTTTATTATTGTATATAGTTTAGTATACGGATAAATGTGGGGAAGGAAAAACAAACATATATAAACACATCCATTTACCGTTCATGCACTATGCATTACTTTTCTAATTTAAATTTCATTTAAAAATATATTAAAGAAAATAATCTTAAAATAAAGGAGGAAGAAAAATAGCTAAATTACAGCTGGTGAGCTTTACTCATCAGGGTGAGAAATTCTACCTTTACTTGTGTTAGATTTAAAAGGGAGGCATATGGCACAAATTTCCAAGACAATAATCCTTGCTTGAGGATAAAATTAGTTACATCAGGAAAATCAAAAGCCAGAGATATTCCATTTGTAAGATGCTCTTCATTATAATTCCTTACTTAAGAGCACTTTTAGATAGAAAAAAATATTTCAGTATGATTTTTTGATATACTAATGCTTTATTCCTCAACAATTGCACAGTTGCTGATGCTTTTAGCAATAAATGTAATTTGGAATCATTGTTATATATCAGGATTTGCAATTAACACTACAGGTATTAAAGTCTGTTAATTTCTCATAACGCATACAGGATGCTGTTAGATTCTGATTAAATATTTAACAATCTTCTATTTAATGAGTCCAGAGTCACTGATACCAAATCACAACCTGTTATTATCCATGCAAAAATAAAATACGGTGACCTTCAGTTTGATACATGCAGAGTAAAACATTGCAAATTATTGATGATTTGTGAATTAGTGACAGAACATTTTAAATGCAAAAATTAGCACAGTTTATATTTGAACTTAATATTCTAGACTGTCACATCTGTCACACATGTATAGACACCAAAATGTACCCTCCTCCCTGTGGGCAAGATGACTTTGGCTACAACTTCAGAGAGACCATAAGCATTAAACGGAAACCCCCTCAGCCCTTGTCTAGACATCCATCTGCATCCTTCTGTTCCCTCTACTCACTCTCTTCTGATGAAACGATGATGCGGCGATTTCTTTTCATCTCCAAGTCTAATCCTTGCACACTTCCACTGCCTCCTAATTCTTCTGACTTTTGATTATCTCATTTATTATCTCATTTTGATTATCTCATTAATTGATTATCTCATTTCTTCCCTTTATCTCCCACCCTTCACTTTCAACAAGATCTTCCAAGCAAGACTCACGTTTCATCTGTTTTCAAAATCTCTTCCTCTTGATATTATTCACTCTCCAACCAGTTCCCTGGCTCCCTGCTTTCCTTCACATGCAAATTTCCCAAAGAACATCAACAGTTGGCTCTCTGTATTTCCATATTTTCTATTCATTTTTATACCACATCTGCACATGGAGAGGCTTTCATATCTGTACATTAAATTTCCCTTTTAACATCACTGGATTGGGAAAATCGCCCCAAATTCAACACATCCAAAAATAAATTAACAGTGAGTTTAATACTTTTCTATTGTGTCAATCCCAGTTAATGTTAGAAAATCCATTTAATTTTGAAAGTCAGCACCAGGAATAATTATTAACAGTTTCTTCTCTTAGTTACTTCATATCCAGTTAATCACCAAGCTCAGGAATCAATATTAAATTCTAAGTTTTGTTTGCATCTTCCCACTTCTCTCCATCTCCATTCAACTTCCTGGCTTCCCAGATCCCTGCTTTTTCACTTCCAACAGTTTCAGCTACCCACTTCCATTCACTATCCTAAATATTCATATTACCAGTAACTGTACCTCCTTCAGAATCTCTAGTTCAAGTACCCTACTTTCAGACCAGCAGCTCTGTTCCTTTCAGTTCACCTGCTCTAGGAGCCCTCCTTCAACAACATTTGTTGTTTTTTGGAAATTTAGGCCTTTGTCCCTCCTACTTTTTCATTGTATTTCAGTCTCCTTTTTGTGCCAATTTCCCTCATTACTCAACTTAGCTTTTATAGCCCTTTGTTCTTATCATTTTTTAAATATATCTTTAATTCATTGCTGTCTACCTCCTTGTTTAAGTACTTGCCTAGCAAAACTTAAATCTTGGGTAACACCAGTTCTCCAATTTCCCATGCCTACCACGAAGCAATCAGTCATATTTTATAACTGAATAGAATATAACAATGCTAACTGGGATCATTCTAATTCATAACTATCAATCTCAAATGGACCCCCAGCACCTGCATAGAAATACTACTATATTTCTAAGTGAAGTCTTTCTCTCTTTGATGAACTATCAAATATCTTTCTTTAAATTCCCAATATTGCTTCCCCTCCTCTAGCCTAAGATGATGCCCTCTTTTTACACGTCATTTAAAAAGAGCCCTGGCTGGTGTGGCTCAGTGGATTGAGTGCCGGCCTGTAGTTCTCATAGAAAACCACAATAATTTTACCATATCATTTCAGAATTTATAAAATGTGCTACTTTAAGAAAGATAAAAAAGCTGAGCCTGTTTACTCATAAATGTCTTAGATAACTCACTGATGTATTAAGAATATAAAGATGTAAATATTTATTTACACTGTTCTAATACACTGGAACCTATGCTTAGACCACAGGAAGAACCACCCTATCCCATCTCAGTAATGCAGAGGTCTCATTTGGATGAAATGTGTGGAGACAAGCATTGCACAATTTTATGCATTGGAGGAAGGCTCAATAGATAAAAGAACTTTAGGGCTAAGGGAAAGTCAATGGGTGAAATTTTTTTAAGTAGGCTATAATATTCAATCATTGTCATCATAGAAATAGCTTTTAACTGTTCAGCTTGGTAACCAGCCTGTCTGGAAGGAAGAAATGTGGTCTTTAGAATCAGACACACTTGAGCTTAGATCTTTGCTCTGCCACCTACTAGCTAAGTGATTTAAATTGCTTGATTACTCTGAACCTGTTTTCCCATTAGTAAAGTGGTAATGGTAATAACTATTTCCTCTGCTATTCATAAATTAAAAATGGACCTGTTTCTTGACCCAGTGATCCCACTTCTGGGGACATATCCTAAAAATCCTGAAACACCAATTTGAAAGAATATATGCTCCCCTATGTTCATAGCAACATTATTTATAGTAGCCAAGTACTAGAAACAGTCCAAGTGCCCATCAGTAGATAAGTAGATTAAAAAGCTGTGGTTCACTTACAGGATGGAATACTATGCAGCCACAAAAAGAAGGGAGTCATACCTATTGTGACAGCATGGATAGAACTGGAGATTATACTAAGTGAAGTAAGCTAGTCAGAAAAAGACAAATGCCATATGGTCTCACTTATATGTGGAATCTTATGAACAAAATAAACTGACAAATAAAATAATAAAATAGAAACAGGGACATGAATGCATGGAACAGACTGACAGCTGTCAGAGGGGAGAGGGAGGGGAAGTGAATAAAAGAAGGTGAAGGGATCAGCCAAAGAACACATGTGTGTAACCCATGGAAACAGACAACAGAGTGGTGATGGCCTGAGGGAAATGGGGGCTGGGAGAAGGAGGGCAACTGGAGGGGAATGGCGACATCTGCAGTACTGTCAACAATAACAGTACATAAGAAAACCCTGAAGTAATTACAAAGATAAAATAATAAAAATAAATGTGATAATTTGGTGCGACTCATAGGTATATATTACAATTTTTTTAAAGAATGGGGAAAACAAGCTTCTAACTAAATCTGAGAAGATTTTGGGAAAAGCAACACTATTCTGAGAAAGAAACAAGAACTGGTGTTGTGATTTTCTTGCTGGGCCTTTATTTCCTGGTGTGTAGAATAATTCAGCTATCCACTGTAGGATTTGAGCTTGGGTTTTGAACTTTAGATTTTAGATCTAGAGGTTCAAAGGGAAAAACATAGCTTTGGAAGTAGATTTTACTTTGTTATTTAAACAAAAAAGGATCTTTCCCTCTCAACACGTAAACTTTTTATTGAAAGATGTTTTTGCTATTGTTTATTTTTACTCCTCTAAAAGTGACTATAATTATTCTACAAATGACTTAAGCATATGGAATGCTTTGTGCTGGGCAGAGGAACAGAATGTCATAAAAACTGCAATGGCTACAACACATTCATAGCTTATTGGCAGTGCATTTCCCTTTCCTTATTATCCATTCTTTGGTACTGAGTTGCTATCAAATTATGAGCAAATTACATCACTTTGGGTTTGAAGGTGGATGGTAGCAGAGAATAAAATCACTGCGAGGAATTTCATTGGTAAGTAAAAGTGCTCTCCATGAATTAGCTCCTGCCTACATACAGAGAATGGAAAAGTAACTGTATGTTTATGAAAGAATGATTAGTTAGGAAATGTGCTGTGGTAATAAAAAAGCATGAGGGGTGCGATTTGAGTTAATATCAACACATCATTTCATATAACCTCATCTCAGAAGGGGGCCCAGTTAATTAGATTCCTTCAGTTAGATGGGAAATATAAAGAAAAAGACACTTAGGGTTTAATAAAATGTATATTTAAGCTGTATGACAAAATAATTTTCATTCTCCTATGACTATATGTCTGTGTATATATATATATATATATATGCAGAAAACTAACAAAAGAGACTTTGACCTATACGTAAATCTTTCTGTATAATGTTGTTCATTTGTGACATATAAAAACTGAAACACTATTTTGATAGAAATATCAGCTACAAATCACAATTTTAAGAGAGTCCACACAATATAATTTCAAATCTTTGAATAATTTTGAGTTTGAAGTCAACAATACCAGAGATTTGAAATGTGGACTCAAATTATTATATTTGAATTTTCTTTTGTGGAAATTTCTAAAATCTGTGTGGACATATTAATGTACAGGTACAGGCAATGGGTTTAGGTAATCAGCTGTTTTTCTTTGGCTCTGGCTGATTCATCCCCTCTGTCACCTATTGAAGGTGACAAAATATTCACCTTCTGTGAATATGCAAAATCATTCTCTCTATCATTCTCGTGTGTAAACCTGTTACTAAAATATCATTCATAGGAAACAGACTTACAACATCTCCTTCCAGACATGATATTCTAGAATCAAAATCAGACCTCCAAGGTGGGGAAGCCAAAAAAAGTTTATTATGACTTATAATTTAACTTAAATTTTATTTCAGCCTTTTGGATATCTATTACAAGTTCTCTTTATATAATTGCATAGCTGTGTGTGAGGAAAAGGTTTTCATTGGTAAGAGTATTCAGGGTTTCATGATGACCACTTTAGACCATTATGTCTCTGTCTCTTCAACAGAGACATAATGCAAGCCAAATGTTATTTAAGATTCTAGTAAAGATATTTTAGAAAGATACATTTCATTGGAATACAATTTTATTTAACCCAATATAACCACAAGTATTAGCATTTCAACATGTAATCAATGCAACAAAAATTTAATGAGATATTTGCATTCCCTTTTCATACTATGTCTTCAAAACCCATTATACTTTTACAATTACAATGCATCTCAATTTGTTTTAACCACATACCAAGTGCTCAGTTACCACCTGTGCCTAGAGGTCACCATATTGAACAGAGTGCGTTTAGGGAACTCTTGGGCAAAACTCACTCACTACACTGGTAAATAAATGGGAAGGCCATAAATTAGGTGTCAACATTGGGACAATCTGATCTTACTTATATCTGCAGGTTACTACTCACAAGGGGAACATTGAGCACCTGAAGTCAATGTATATATTGCAACCTTACCTTATAGTACATAAGTATATAGTTATATAAAACAGAGGGCCCCTGGTTTGGGTTCCAATACCTTATTGCATGATTCTGGTTCCTTTTTGAGGCAAGCAAGAAATACAGTATTTGATGATAGGCATGTTTCTCTCAGATTTAAAAGTGTATCTATGGCAAAGTTGCATGAGACACTGAAAACAATGAAGGCCTTTCCTTGCAGGACAAGACAAAATTAAAAAGGCACCATTAGAAAAGTTACATGCTAAAGTTTCCATGGTCAGTGTGGTAAGCACAATTCAAAGGTGGCCCCAAGAGTCAAGCCCTTGGATGGTTAAATTCTTCCCAACAACAAGGGAAGAAGGACCAAGGGAAAAAACCTAAACACCAGTTCTTATTTCTTTCCCAGAATATTTTTTTTCCCTGAAACCTTCTCAGATTTAGCTAAGGGCTCATTTCCTTGACATTCTTTAAAGAATTTATATGTATGTATATCAGGTGTACTGTATTAGCACATTTAATATGCACAATAAGGACTTGAAATAACTATCACCATCATCATTTAACAAATGAGGAAATCGGTAATAGGTTCAGGGTAATTAAGCAATTTACAAAAATTGCTTAGTATGTAGCAGAGCAAAGATCTGACCTCATACATATCTAGTTGACACTAAGTCTACATTCCTGCTTCCCGTGAAGAACTGTTAAGAGTTATTCCTATGATGCTCCTGCTTAAGTAACCATGGTAGACGTGTTAGGATTAATTTGAAGATGGACCCCAGGATTCCAGCCCCCAGTATAAACACATAGCCTCTCCCAGTTAGTCAAACACTAATGTAGGTGATGCTGTGAAAGAATTTTGCAGACATAATTAAGGTCCCCAATCACCCAACTTGAAGATAAGGGGGTCAATCGGGTGAACTTTATCTAATTACATGAGTCTTTAAACCTTTTTCTTGAGGTCAGAGAAATAAAAACTAAGAGTTTCAAAGAATGAGGAGGATTGGATCTAGTGCTGCTGTCTTTCAAGATAGAACAGGCTACAGGGTAAGACATGCATATGGCAAAGAGTAAGCAATGACATGGGAGCCACGGTTCTGCATCTGTGAGGTCCTAGATTCTGTCAACAACCCGAATGGACTTAGAGGACCTGGTGCTCCAAATGAGAACACAGCCCATTCAGCACTTTGATTTCAGCCTCATAAGATCTAAAGAGAAAGCCCAGTCCTGCTATACCCGTACTTTTATCTATAGAGCTGTGTTGTTTTTTTAGGCTGCTAAATGTATGGTAATTTATCACACTGTAATACAAAACATATAATGATTAAACATTACGGCTTAACACTAGTCATGCACAAATGTGCAGCTAGTCATGACCCTGAACCTATGCACCCAATGCATGTAACAATGTTTGAGAGAAGGGTTTGTTTTATCACTCAGATCAGCAGTGACCTCTGTAGGGTTAAGCATTTCCTTCACTTTACCTAGTTTGTTCTGTGTAGGTGTTTTTAACCCTTACCATATTAGTTATTGAACATATAATGCAGATCTATGCTAGTTTAAATTTCATAACAGCTTGTTGGAGGGCAAACTGTCATAGTTCTAGATGCTAATTCATTAATATCTTCAAATGAATCAGTTTACTTTAATACATTTACTATTTCATAATTCTTGTGCCTTCTTTTTCTATAACACATTGAAATCATACAAGCTAAGCACGCTTTTAAAGACTGGACACCAGGAGTGGGTGTAAAACCAAAGATACATGCTACAGGTGATGATCCTCAACGCTTTATAGCGTGTTAGTGCCAAGCCTTTCTGTCAATAGTATTTGGGTGCAGACTAGATGAGAAGAAATTACCTTAGGACTCAATAGTTTATTGATGATTTTGCATCAGATTTTTAGTAAAGGGCCAGGAAGGATGTTGTCTTTTACACACATACATAAATTGTTTAGCAAGTTTAATTCTTGTTCCTTCGGAAAGCACAGGTGAGTTTTCTTTATTAGGATTTATCTTGTTCATTTTGTCATATCTGCTACTTTTTACTTCCTCTGAACATTGTTGAAGCACCTCTATAGGTAGCATCCACAAATGTTTGCAAAGGGTTTGTAATTTTAGTTGGTTACAGTTTGTATGGCTCTTGGAAGTATATTTGTTAGGAATGAAATATTTTGAAAGGGAATTTAATATTTCCAATTTACTAAAACACTAATAAAAATCCTGAGTAATTCTAAATTATACTTCTAAATTATACTTTATAAAAATGCTAGAGGCTAAATCTTGGAATAGCACATGCAAAGTACTTTTAAAACTATAATATCTATCTAAAAAAAGCAAAGGTTTCAAAAATATCTTTCATTTTTTTTACTTTTAGTTTTAATAAAAGACATTGAATTGTCAATAAGGAATTTTAGTGATGCCTAAGATGTTTCAAGATAACAAAGCGTAAGCAGTCTTGACATCTTTCCAGTACAGAAATTAGTAATTAGACAATACTATCACTTCATTGACACCTTTCCAGTACAGAAATTAATAATTAGACAATACTATCATTTCAATGACATCTTTCCAGTACAGAATTAATAATTAGACAATGCTATCATTTCAATACCATGGAATGATGTTCTGGGAAATAATTTTAAAGAGTATCTATAATGGCTCATTCAACTCTAGTTTATCAATATCAGTAACATTATCATCGGATTTTCTATTATAGTCCTAAAGGCAATGCTTTTAAAAATCTCTTTTGATTTTCAACTATAAGTATGATTTCTTTTAGTCATATTTTACAGCCAATGGGCTTGAGTATAATATTAATGTTTCTGGAGTCTCTAAAAACTTTAGTAAAAATGTGTGAGCATTCTGATATCATTATAAAGGACACTCACACAACCTTGTGCCACTAAATACTTTTGTTTGGAGTAACCATTTTAACTGTATGAATAGTAATTAACAACTGAGGTGAGCTGTTTTGATATTGCCTTATAATTCTTTGATTTTTTTTTTGTATTTTATGAGTACTTAAAGCATAGAACACAGCAGAGCTGAAAAAGAAGAAACTCACACTCTCCTTTACCTCCTCAAACTCTAATTCAAAAGTAAATTTAATATACAGAATGTGATGGATTGAGGATAGACATAATAAAACGCCTGTGTACTTTTATTTATTGGACTTAGGGATTATAACACAACTGCCACTCATCAAAGGTAACCATCAACTGGCAGTGGTGGCTATTGGATTTGAACATAAATTATGAACTAAGTTCCTTGGGGGCAAAACAAACAAAGGGAAAAGATTGTGCCGTTTGTGGAAGTGGTGCCAGGGACATCGCCTCATCTCTCTCATGTGTCACACACGGTCACACTGCTACAGATAAACTGTGATGTGACCTCTAGGTAATAACCACTCTACCACACAGGAAAAGTGTGACAAGGCATTAAAATGTGAGAGGAATAGAAAATGTTTCAAATACCTACCCGTATGAGATTTAGAGAGTTAAACTGAATCCAATTATCTATTTCATGTTGTGAAGCATCTATATTAATTGACTTGTAGCACATAGCCAAATAAGAATGCTTGAAAATATACCTAGTAGGTTTCATAATTTCTTTCACAAACTTAGAAAAATATTAGTTTATATTTTGGATTGCTGACAAAAAATCTTTTTATCAATAGAGACTTTGCTAAGACTAAAATTTAGGCTCTAATAAAATAAGAGACCAAGATTATAGAAAGCTTTGGATATATTTGACAAAGAAACTAAATTAGAACAGAATATAATACTTTGTTCTATTAGAATCTATGTAAAATAACATTGTGCAAGGGAAGTGAATAGCATTCAAAAGTAATTTTAAAAGCTTGCTGAACCTATTTCTTCATAAGATTCTTGATGAAAAAGGAAGAATATCAAAGAGAAATTCTATTTTTAAGGCGTGTAATGCAGAAAAGGAAAGCATGGGGGTGTTCTAAAATGTCAAGCATTGTTTTCATTATAAATAATATATTCCAGAAGGCTATAGGTAAAAAAAGTAATTCTATTCTACACTATCCAATCTTCCTGGAAGAAATTCCAGCAGCAGCCTGTAAAGGTAACCTATGTGGCAAACCAACTCACAAACTGCAGGCTTGGGAAAGAATAACACTGATTAGAAAATGAAAGTCAATCAAGATTGGAAACATTTGACCTGTTTTCATTTAAATCTTCAATCCTTTTTCTTGCTGGTTTAAGAAACAGAATACAGTATAAAGGGGCAGTAGGAAGTATGGGCTGTAAATGTTTCAAAATGGCCACATTGACCTGCTCAATGAAATTTCCTGTGACTAAAAGTAAATGGGGCATTTGGATCATCTCCCAGTGACAAACAGGGTTCAGGAAAGTTAAAGCTATCATTTTTCATCATGCCTTGTCCTGATATGTAAGATCCACTTCAACTAATTAAGACAAAAGTTTTAAAGAAACTATCATGGGTTAATAAAAAGATAAATGACTTGAAATATTACTTGATTAGTCCCCCTGCTTTTAATTGAATGTATACCTATCCCATTTCAGAGTGGTAAACATTTACTGCAATATTAAGGACCCAAAAAAGGAGATGCTTGTTACTTTCACTTTTCACCCAAACTGCCTGTGTCAAAATTCCCTATGGTCATGACCGCACTTCCAGAGTCCGAGCTAAATCATTCACATAACTCCCGAACTACCTTATGAATGAATTGTCTCTTATAAGTCAATTCTGACAAGTCAATTCAGTTGAAGAACATTGCTTTAAATTTAAGGGCAGACGATGTTTTGTTGAGTTGTATAACTGAAATCTGTATGGTTTTATGAACAAATATCATCCCAATAAATCCAGTGCTGGGACTATACTCTAAGAATCCTGAAACACCAATTCAAAAGAACCTATATGCCCCAATGTTCACAGCAGCACAATTTACAATAGAAAAGTATTGGAAGCCACCTAAGTGCCCATCAGTAAATGAGTGGATCAAAAAACTGTGGTACATTTACCCAATGAAATGCTATGCAGCAGAAAGAAAGAGGGAGCTCTTACCCTTTGCAACAGCATGAATGCATCTGCAGAGCATTACACTAAATGAAATAAGCCAGGCAGTAAAAGACAAATACCATTTTATCTCATCTATAAGTGGAACCTAATCAACAAAACAAGCTAGCAAAATATAACCAGAGACATTAAAATTAAGAGCAAACTGACAGTAACCAGAGAGGGGAGGTGGGGGGGGATAATGGGAGAAAATGAGGAAGGGCTGTCCAGGAACATGTATAAATGACACATGGACAAAGCCAAAGGGGAGTAGGATAGAGGGTGGGAGGTGGTGGTGAGTGGGGTTGGGGGAGTGGTCGAGGGAAAATGGAGACTAGTGTACTTGAACAACAATAAAAAATTATAACTAACAAAATAAATAAAAATAAAGCTTTTAAAAACTAAAAAATACATAAAAAAGAAAAAAAGCTAAAATATGTTTTATGCTTAGATATGTATCTTCTATAAAAAATAAGAAATCTTAAAAAACAGATATTAATTAAATATATCTAGAGACTTTAAAAGGAACAGTTAACTACCTACAACAAATTCTTTGAAATCATATTTAAAAGTGCCATACAAAATTTAAATGCTTAAAACTCCAGAAACATAATGTCAATTCTGTAGTCACTAAACTATTGAATTAGTGCCATACTGATATATAAAAGCTAATAGAACACAACCTCATAAAATGTTTCGAAAACTTGATTTTTTCCAGTATTTCAACTAGAGACTTAACTACCAGCAGTGCACAGGTACTAGATGATGGTGCCTGTGCATTATCTCAGTTAATCCTCACACCAATCTTAGAAGGCATAAGAATTCCCATTTAAAAAGTACCATTATCATCTCATTTTACAGGTAAGAAACATGCTAGAGCCAATACTTGAAGCCAGACTTTCATATTCAAAACCCCCTGCTCTTTATCTGTATGAAGGTGATTTTTCACTAGAATGATAGGCTGAACTGTACTATCTATACTCTGTTACTGGACATGGCTACCTATTTTTGGCAAAACTAACCTGAATTATGTGCATTAATCTGAGACTATAGGGAATGCCCTGAAACTCCAGCCAGTAACAGGATTGAAAATTCCCAAATCACTTTTGTTTACATGTTGGAAATATTATATCTATAATAAGATATTATGGACAAAAAATACAGCTGTGTAATAAATCTTACCAAAAGTCAAATTTATGATTTGATCATAAATTCCTAACAGGGCAGGTCATGGTGGGTAGTCTTGCCTCATGCCTATAAAAGTTTTATCTTAACTTCAGCACACCCTGTCCATTATTCTTGGGCCTTAAAGGCCAGAGTAAACTTCTTTTTCAGACCCCCTGGAGGCTTAACCACCCTTTAGGAGACACGTAATCTTTTTAACTGTCTGTATCTTGCTTTCTCCCACCTACATGTCATCTTCCTTATGTCCCTTCCTTAATTCCAAATGTATAAATGAAACCTCAAAAACTTATTCTTCAGAGCATGTGAGGTCTTTCTACATGATACATCATCAGTTTGGCTTAAATAAAACTCAAATACATTCTTATAAAAATTCTCTACAGTGTTAATGTTTTGTATGTTGACAATACACTATGGTTTTGAGTTATATAACCTCAAGGTGGCATTAAAAAACACAGGTGATCTATCACTGTGATTGTAACCTTTTCTCTGTGTCTGTATATGCCTCTGCCTATGACCCTCTGCCATTGGTACAGTGGCTCTTATTTTGACAGTGATTCTCAGACTGAAGAAAGAAATGATTTCCATTTTTTCAAAGGACCCATCAGAGGGGTGTAGGTGCACATCAAAGCTCCCTGGGTGACTTTGAGTGACTGCCCCCTCCCCCCAGAGGTGTTTTCCTGTCCTCAACATTTAAAATCCTTGATATATAGAGAAATGATAAATAACACGCACCAAGTGATTTATCTGAGCCAGGCACTGTTGTATGGACTCATTCAATCTTCACAACCAATTTATGAACTATATTAACATTCCTATTTTACACATAAAGAAAGTGAGGCTCAGATAATTTAAGGAACTTACCCAAGGTCACACATCTAAAAATAGGAGAGCCTGGCTTTGATCTAGGAAAATCTAACTCCAAAGACAGCACATTTAATCATCATACTGTATTGCCTCTCACTCTTTGGTTGGAATGATCATTTTAAGAAATCACCAAAACAAATGTGAAAACAGCCCTCAAAGTCATAGTAAAGTGACTCAAGCAAAGATTCAATGAGGAAAATTATTTCATGAATATAGGTCCATTCTGATCTAAAGTGGACCTTGGCTTATAAAAATTCAATTCGGACCTCCCTCTCCCACTCTTTGTCTCTCTAATGTATGTTGATTTTTTTAAAGATTGTATTTATTTATTTTTAGAGAGGGAAGGGAGGGAGAAAGAGAGAGAGAGAGAAAAACATCAATGTGCAGTTGCTAGGGGCCATGGCCTGCAACCTAGGCATGTGCCCTGACTGGGAATCGAACCTGTGATGCTTTGGTTCTCAGCCCACGCTCAATCCACTGAGCTATGCCAGCCAAGGGAATGTTGATTTTTAAAAAATAATTTTGCCCTTGCTCTAAACAACTGTTACTAAGTAGTCTTGATTTTGCCCAAGTGCCAAAGTACCACTATTGTATAAATCATGTAACTCTACCATCTTCTTGCTTTTTAGAATTCAGTTTCTCTATTTATTTCATTAAAAATAACATCATTAATACATATCACTTATTTGATTACTTTAAAAACATTTAGAAGCAAAACACCGTACAAATCTAAAAACTAGGACTAAATTTAATGACATAAATGAATCTCATAAATGTAATATTTAATAAAAGAAGCCAGGTGCAAAGAAGACATACAATGATGCAATTTCTATAAAGTACAAAAACAGGGAAACTGATCCATGATGTTAATGTTTTGGACAGTGGATACCCTTGAGGTGGGACCCAAGGGGGTTTCTGGTTCTGATACTATTGTGTTGCTTCTTTATCTGCCTGATGTTTACACAAATACTGCCTTTGAAGAAATTCACTGAGAGTAACACTTATATTTTATGAACTTTTACACTGTTATATTTCAAAACAATGGTTTGCATTAAAAATATGTCATCCACAATTCTCATTTTTCTAATTGTAATTTAGCACAGCTTTTTCTCTTCTAAAATATATGATTAATGTTTTATTAACAAAGTTAAAAATATTTCTGCATAACACTGTAAAATTACTTTTTCTAAATATGAGTTTTAAGTCATAATTTATTAAGGTATACTTTATATACAGTAAAATTCATCCTTTTTAATGTACTGAACTATGACTTGTGATGAGCACATACATTTGTGCAACCATCACCATTATCGAGATAGAGAAATGTTGTATTATCCTCCTAGATTTCCTCATACCTTCTTGTAGTCAACCTTACACTTCCCTCCCCAGCCTTTGGGAACACTGGTTGATCTTCTGTCTGTACAGTTTTGCCTCTTTCAGAATGCCATATCAGTGGAATCATACAGTGTGCATTCTTTTAACTACAGATTCTTTCATTGAGCATGTTTTAAGATCTATCCCTGTTTGTTGTATGTCAGCAATTACTTCCTTTCTATTGCTGAGCAGTGTTACAATATATGGGTATACCGCAGTTAAAGAATCCTTGAGTAATTAATTTCTAGTTTTGGGTAATTTTGAATGAAGCCACTATATTCATTACATAGGTTTTTGTATGGATGCAATATATTTAATTTTTAGGTTTTAACTTGTACTTGTGCCTGCACAAAATATTTTCTATATTGCCTTTAGTCGATGGTAATTCTGTTACCTGGGCACATACCAACCAGTTCAAAATAATATAAAATCAGAAATTGAATCAAATAACAAATATTTTACAAAAATATATCAACTTTTGCAAATTTTTTCTTAAAATATTTCTTTTTGAAATCATCGACAGAATTAAGAATGATATATTCAATGAAAGTTCTAGCTAAAAAATTCAAAATTAGTTAATTTTCCTTAATTGTACAAAATTAAAAATAATGATATTAACTAATCTGGATTCCAGAGTCACAATCAATGAAGTGAGAAGAGGTAAGAAATGTGGCTTGAAAAAGTTAAGTGCTCAATGCCTCTTCCTATCTTCCCAATTTAACATATTACAAATTTCACCCAACCAGTTAGTACTTTTCATCCATGACCATTGGGAGAGGATTCGAGCGACAAAATGGAAACATGGTAGATGTTACCTAGCATGTTGTGGTAAAGTGGAATGGCCCGTCCAAGGATAGTAAATGCAGTCATGACTAGTGGGACCGCTACACCTGCAGGCAATTACAGAACAGAAAACATCATTCTCCATTCACAGTGACATGCACACTCATGCACCAGTGCTCACACATGGAGCCTCCAGGAAGAACATGGGAAGCAAGCACACCAAGTACCTATCCATCAGGCCGATGCAGTCTTCAATACTTGAGCCTATGCACCTGCAGAAGATGCAAATTTAAAAAATACAAGAGCAATTAGTCATTTAAAAAATCAATAAGAAATGTACCAGTTGTGACAAATTCTTAATTATAGTTATTAGACAATCTTGGAACACCATGAATTTAAAGGCAGTGAGAATATTATTGCTGGATGGATACCCAGAAATAAATTGCAAATACCACCCAAGTGGAATGCATAGAACCATATTCATGGAAAAGGATGTTTCACTCTATTTCTGTGGATAACTTCCAAACACATATTGCTCATTTGTAATACGTGCAGTTCATTTGCATTATTCATAATTATGTCTCGATGAAAAACTTATATTTCAATGGCTGTAATTGGTTTCATGCATACGATTTCCTTGAAAAGCTCTTATATTTAAGTAAAAAATAAAATCAATAAAAAAGGAAACATGAACTGTTTCATATAATATAATTACCTGATGCTTAACACTCTTTAAAGATTGATTTTGGCAGAAAGTGAGTTGGCATTCTTTAATGTTATTCTCATAGATGCTTTACATAATCACATTATGCCATTCCTTGGTTGTGACTGTCTTTAAAACACACTTATCTTTAAACATGAATTCATTTAAAAAGCAAATTAACTGGCTTCACCATCTTGCAGTTTGTCTTGACACTCTCTTTTAAAAGATCAGTGCCATAACAAGCAGACAAAAACAGCTTTTTAAACTGCCAAAATATTGAAGTTAGTTAATAACAAATAAATAAATCCTCTCCAAGGAAATGAATAAGTTCAGATCTAGGTAACTAAACAATCTACTGAGATTAACATTTAAGTAAAATAACGTAAGTACACAAAACTCTGATGTACACTCCCTAGAATTTCATTTGTAAGTATTCTAGAAATATTTTTTCCATCTTCCAATTTTCTTGGATTGCTTTCCTTTCCATTTTTCCCCATCAAAGACATAAAGCTCCAAAGCATTATCAAGATTCTTCCTACAGCTATGATTTATAGAACTGTCTAATTCTGCTGGTAATAAAAATGATTTTTCCAAACAAAATCTCTAAAACAGTAAAAGAAGGTGAAGTTAAAATCACTATATAATGAATAAAATATGTATCATATATAAGGCCAGCCTGCCCATTATATATTTAAATAACTAAACACTGGTGAGCTAATATAATTATGCCTAATAATGATTAAGTCATTATTTTCCTGCATCAAGAATATAACATTCATACCAGGTGAAAAATGGGAATTGTTTTGAGGATTGGTTTGATAGGTCCAGAAAACTTTTAATGTACAGATATATGACAAATACATTGTGTACAAAGTTTAAAAAAATTAGCAAGTAAATAACTAGAGCATGTAATTTTGAATTGATATCATAATCCCTAAATACAATTATTTTCTAAAATGAGAAAATTAAGTACTAAAAACATTTCCAAATTGTCTTGCATGTTTTTCTTTGAATTCTATTCTGAAGAATTGATTTTTTCTAGGTTTCTATTATATCTTCCTCAAATTCTTTTATAACCTATGATTAGTTTATAATCTGTGTTTTTATAATAACCTTTGAAAAATAAAAATTTTTGAAAGTGAAATTAACCCTCAGGAGAAAGTGTGAATAACAGACCATTCAGTTCGTTCATTAAAAAACAAAAACAAAAACCTGTTTTGCATCATGCCCACTCAGTGTTCTTACTATTCTAGGAGCTGGAGGCAAAAAAAAAGATGAATTAGACATTTGTCTGTTTTTTATGAGCTCAGAACACAATGAAGGAGCCAGATGTGGTAACAGGGATAGGGAAAGGAAGCTAGAGCATGAGACAGGCGCCAGAATTTGAAGACTTCACTTAGACACATACTTAATAAAACCACCAGGGGGTTTCAAAGAAGTAGAGAAATTGTTGGCTTTGTGTTTTACGTAGATCTCTATGTGGAGGCTGGGCAGCTGGTATCCAGAAAGACTTGTTTGGAAAAATTGTTTTAGTCTATTCAAGAAATGATGGACTAAACTAGGAAAATGGTACAAAGGCAAAGAGATGATGGATTCAAGAAATATCTTGGCAAGTATGGGGGGAAAAAGAGGGAAGTCGATGGCTGGTTTGATAATGAAAGTGGAAGGAAGAGTTAAGAATGACTCATATTCCTACCTTTGAGAACAGTGAAACCATTAGTGAGAGAAGGCAAGAAGAGTACCATCATTCCCTTGGCTGTGCTGGGGCAGAAGGAATGGCTAATTTCAGTTTTGTGCATCTATAGCTTAGTGCTGTTCCACAAACCAGCAAGAAATGTTCCTCAGCAGCTGGAAAATGAGTCTGTGGCTGGAGGGTGCGGGTGGGGGCAGAAGGCACGGTGTGATCATCAGTTTTGAAATAACATAGGAAACAATTAAAATCATGTAAGTGGATAAAATGGCTGAAGAAGAATCTATAAAGTGAGAAAACAGAGACTGAGACTGAGACCCAAGAAACTCCAATAACTAGTCAGTGAAAGGGTGTAAGATGAGCTCATGTCAGAAGCATGGGGAAATATAATGGAGTATAGTGAATTAATTACAGCATCCTTGAAGCCCAATCAGAAGGGGACTTCAGGAAGGACGGTGATCATCAGTGTGGGATGCAAAGAGAGGCCTAGTAAAATAAGAACTACCGAGAGTATTTCAGGTGTGATGGTCAAGCTCACTAGAAATTATACTGTGAACTACGGCAAACCGAAGACAGAGGCAATCGAAAAGGAGAGGGAGGGAGAGAGGGGGCAGGATGTGTGTTCCAGAAAGTTGGTTGAGAAGACTGGGTAGGATATTTGAGATTTGAACATGTTTGTGCACTAAAGATGAATGAAGCAATGAAAGATGAAGAAGAATAAGGGTATGGTTGAAGGGGTGCTATCCTTTGTGAGGACAAGTCAGTACTTTAAGATGCATATTCTAGTTCAACTCTGTTCTTTACATAAGCAACTAATGAGCACCTATAATTTATATTGATTCAGCAAGACCACAGAATAATGAAAATATTAAACTTTTGTAGAGTCAAAATCTAAAATGAGAGATTGAATAAAGATACAGAATAATATAACTTTCAAAAAATTCAGTATTCCAAACTAGAAAATTTCTAGAAGGGGCAGAAAGAGAAACTATAATATATCCATGTAACAGTATAAAAATATCCAGAATTTCAAATATTGAGCTGCTTAATATTTGTCACTGCTTATCAATTTATAAGCATCTTGATGTACCCATATAACTAATGTGGTAGAGATATTTTGACAAAATCCCCAAATTTTGAAATGAAAATAGAAAAATATTTAAAAGTTTCAATTGAAGTAGTGTAGACATTAATTCCACAAGCAATACTTCTCTCTTTTTCTCCATCAGTGGAAATTATTTCACTGATAAAATAATAAAAAAGGATTGATAAAATAGATTAAGACAGAGGAAATTTCATAATATAAACTCATGATTTTAACGTTAACAAGAATGTTTAATAAAGTTTTTAAAAGAGGCCTCATGAAAAACACACATCTCCTAGCCCACCTCTAAAACCCAACATTAAATTGACATCTATCATGGACTCAGTTGGTGGTAGTAAGGAAACTGCTCTTTCCTTATGGTCATGTAATTACATAGCAAATTCAGTTAACGAGTCCTCTTTAAAGATTTCTACTTTAAAGATTGAAAACACAAAGCTCATTCCTAAATATTAAATTCTTGCTCACCCTCTCCAAATGTGGGCAAGTGTCTCTAATGGAAGGCTACAAACGGTAAGACTAGAAGTTCATGGGACTGACACGTCCTAGTGGCTCAGAGCTGTGCCCTGCCCACTTCTGAACTTGGCTGCCACCAGGTACGAGGCACAGTAGGTGTTTACATGAGAAAAGGCTGCTAAAATAAAAGTCTTTGAGTCAAGAAAAAAAAAGAGACAACACTGCTTTTTCTTTCCCTTTAGGCATATTAGTGAAAAAGCTCCTGTTAGGTGCTAAATGGGTAATCTGTTTTAAAGGTATCTAAAGAACTTATTAGAGCCAATATACATAATGCGCTTTTAGAGTAGCAAAAGTGCTCTTAAGGTATTAATCAGATAATTTTATTTTCAGAAAATCATTAAGCAGTATTCAGAGTAAGAACTTTTCTTCTTTAAAAAATGTGATTTGAGAGACTGTTTCCATTAACTTGGTTCTTGAATTATCTAGCTGACATAATATTGGCATATGAAAGAAAAGCTGTTTTCCAAAGTGGAGCTGGCCTGGTGAGCTCACACTTACTAACTAATAGCTCAGTAATTACATGTGCTTAGGAATAAAAATAGTCACTTGTCCCGTCATCTCGCTGCCCCAGTGATCCTTTAGCCTGCGAAGTGCACTCCGTTGGTCCAGAGAAGGCCGCCAAACCACAGTGCTGCACAGCTGTACTGTATAGAGTGGCACACAGGAAAATTTGACATTTCTAAATTCTGTTGTGTGGCTAGGGCCACAGAACTTGAGTGAAGTGAGTGAACCTGGATGATACGGGGACTATTAGAAAAAAGATGGCAGTAAACGAAATGAAAACAAAAATAAAAATACTTCAGGACTGAGTTAGTCATTCCAGAATCCATGTACCTGGGAAAACGCCAGGGAGTACAATATTTGAATTCTGTCTAAGCATCATTTTGGAGGAGTGAATTTGAAAACATCTTTCCATTTGCTGGGAGTTCCCACCTGATCTGGCCAGATTCATTCCCTATTACACCTGCCCACTTCCCTTTGGCCATCTAGCATTTGTGGCTGTGGGAAATTGATCTCTTCATTGTCCCCCCTTCTACTTCCACAATATATGCTTTCTTTTATTTTATAATCATGATTTAACAGGGCTGAGGGGAAGACACACCAGCCATACATGCAGACTACGGCTCCCTATGATCTCACTTTCATTGCCCTAATGGCTTCATTGTAATTAGATTTGCAAAAACAGCAAAAGGCCTCATTTTGAATGGCAACAGCTGTTGACATCAACATTATATTAAATAATTTACTGGTTTAATTTTAGCTGCAAAACAATAAAACCCTCTTGTGGATGATTATTTTAGCCAGTAGAGTTTTCTCTTTCAGTTGCTGATGCTTCTGCTCCAGCGGTGCCAGTTGTTTCTTCATGAAATACTCTTAACCTGAGCATGCCAGAAACTCACAAGGGGAGCAGTTTATCCCTGCTAGTTTCCTTGAAGCACAGTGTCTGTGCAAATATTTTAGGATCCTCAACCTACGGGTTTATGTCTAAACCATTGAGTTGGCATTAGCCCTTCCAAGCTGAATTTGAATTTGAATGGCACACTATAACTTTACCTTTGAGGATCTGCCACTTCACAGAATGACTTAAGCTGATTTCTTGACCTGTAGGAAATTAACAGCATCTGCGAATCGATGTCCTCTTGGCAGAAGAGAATGTTGCTTGCTTCACTTCTTCAGTGTCCCCTAAAAGCTAGCCCTTAATCTGGCAGAAAATCTCTTTATGGGATCTCATGCTTTCCTGCCAGATATAAAATAAGCAAGACGATTCTCAACAAGTGCAAGTGTTTGTATGTGTGTGTGCACATGTGTATGGACACTTGCAATGGACAAGGGGTTTTATGGACACAAGGGGGGTAAAGCATGAGAAACTGCTCTGGTTTCTAAAAGTATTCACCTTCGCAGGAAAGAAAAAGAAAGGACCTTACTAATATGTAGATTTGTTGAAAAAATAGTTGCTGGGATTTGTTAGATAACCAACATTAGTTCCTTTGTAGTCCAGTGCTTTTCTTCTTTCTGTTATATCTTTGTTTTCAACTGTAATAGGTCTCAAAAATAAATCTAATTTTTATTCATTTTATAAGATGTAGTTTTGAAAACCAGAAAAATGTGTTGCCCAATCATTGAACGAAAAAAACAGAAAAAAATTCTACATCAAACAAAAAAAATCTGTTACAAGGCAACCTACAACAAAATTACTTTCACAAAAAGCACTCATAATTTTATTGAAATACATATTACCATGTTCCCTGATTTTTCTGCTACCATTACTTTTGCTTATATTTTCTTGAAGGAGTAATCCAAGGCAGTATTCACCAAAGAGAAATTAAACTATGCCCTAAACTGGTTCTAGCAACAAAGAAGCAGAAACAGAAAACCTGTGGTGAAAATTTACTAAGCACACATCTCAAAAGTATAATCACTATCTTTCTTTCCGAATGACTTCAATCTGCAGTAAATTTGAAAGAATTGCTATACTCCATATAAATTATACCCAACACCAACTTCATGAAGTTGTCAATAAAACAGTTCTAGTTAAGTGTTCCACGGAAATACTTAAAAGGGTATAACTTTGATTCCTGAAGCCCTTTTCTTTAGAAAGGATCTTGCTTAAAATCAACCTACTGAATAGCAAGACGAACAGAATTTTGTGTGAGAACACTATACATGTTGCAGGCTGTGTCAGGGAAGCAGGCCCATGAGTGTCCCTTTGGATCAGCAACACCAAATTCAAGTACGAGTCCTTCTCAGCAGGGATGCTTACCCTTGTGTGCAGTTCGGATGACATGGGTGGCACTCCCGATCCTGGTCAGCATATTTGAATATGAAACTGTTTGCCCCCTGTAAGCCATCTGGACATTTTTCCACACAGTTTGGGCCATCCTTAAAGTGGGAGCACTTTGTACAGTTGTCAGGTCCCTGAGGTGTGAAAAATAAAACAGACAAGGAAAAATGGGTGCTGCTCCCTCTGAAACTGTAGGCATGGGGCTTAGTTACTGAGACTTTACTGCGTGGGCTGTACTCTTCTAGGGAACTGGAGAACATTTTCAGCAACATGAAAGGTGATATAGCTATTGTAGCCTTTTGATCACCAACTTTTCCAAGGACTTTTCCAAGGACTTTTCCAAAGAATATCAGTATTTTCTCTCTGTCATTTAGTCCTGGCTGTAGTAAAAAGCAACCATGTTTGATAACAACACTTTTTCCCCAGGGGCATTTTATACAATCGCTGGAAATATGGAAGATTTCTTCCTAAATAGTCAATGAGGAAAAGAAAATAGTAACAGTCAATGAGGAAAAAGAAATTGTATAATACCAAATTTCATCTAAAAGTAAGATATTAATTCTGGTTGTCCAATGACTATTTATTGAAACAATAAATATTAAAATGAAATATGGTTGAATTATCAGGAATTAGGCAGTTTAGGCCAATATAAATTAATTTCTAAATTATTCTCAATCTCAGTCAGTTTATGATAATGCTAAAAGCAATATACTGCTAATACTTAGGGATTTTACTAAATCACAGAACAATACTGAGAGTCATAAAGAGACACATTCTGGTGGCCAAATATAAAAAATTCCATAATGATAAAGTAAATACATATGAAAAATTAATGGAGAAACATATTTACAACAGATAATATAAATATGAGTATGATTACTTTAAATAAAATTAACTCATTTTAAACAATGGGATGGGAGTAAAAGATAGAAAATTGTACTTGAACAATAATTAAAATAAAATTTAAAAAATTAAAAAATTTAACTAAAAAGAAAAAATAAAAGAAAAATATCAATATTTATGTTTATATATACAATAATTTTCAAGTATGTAGGATGTTAACAAGCAACACAGATCAAATATATTAAATATATCTAAATGTCATAGTAAAAGAAAAATTGTAAACATCTAATAATTTTACAAAAAAACTAATTTGCATTTGGTATGGGGGGCACTGAACATGCAAGAAATGAGTAATATATCCTCCAATCATTCTGAGAACATTTTGATTACAAATGATATTTTCTGGAATGATGACAATGTTTTTACTCATTCAGCTCTTTGGGAAAATGATATTACTTGTTTGAGATTTACTTTCAGTTCTCCTTTTTGAACACCATATTGTCTTAGGCTTCCTCTTTGACCACTTCCTTGGAATTTTTTTTCCCTGATCCATTTCTCCCTGAAACCTACACCCACATGATTCAACAGTTATGACAGGTCATATTGACCACAATTTATAGAGTTAAGATGTAGTAAGTATATTGGGAGATAATGCATTTTGTTAGGTTTATAATTATGAACAATGTGGATTTGGAAGCCAAGGGCAAGTAAACTTCATACAGAGCTAGGTATAGGGCAGGGAGCATGGGAATCGGTCCATTCATGGGAGTGCACTGCATCTGTCCATAAATGTTAACCACAAAGCAGGCAGACTTTGCAATCTGGTAACATAAGGCATCTGGAAATTAAGAAATATAATATTTTAATACTTAAAGACAGAGGCTGCTAGTAAACAATAGTAGTGTAAAAAAGTAAAAATAATCTTAAAGATATTTCTAGAAATCCTGAGACTGTTGAGGTTCAATCAGGCACAGGCATCTGTCTATTTCACTATTTTGGTGTGAGACTTAGAGCTTTGACAAAAAAAAATATCCTATGACACCTAACCCCTATTCAAACTGAAGAGTTTGCTATTGGCAACTTCTTATTTCCTACCAGAAAAGAATACTTCACATGCTTCCAATTTTAACACCTGCTCAAGGGTGCTTAGGCATGTAATGCCTTCTATTATACAAAATCATTTACTACACAAGTATGCTCAGTGGCATGACTTATTGTACAAGACAAGGGATGTGCTGATTTTTTCTTGCAGAACACAAGAATAAAACTTGCAATGAGAAAATTAGGCAGCTATTGTTGCAACTAGAAATCAGAAATGATTTTTCTATCTCAGAAATGGAAATCACATGGAGGGTTATCAGTGGGCAGAGGGAAGAGGGAGAACGGAGGAAAAGTTACAGTGAAAAAGAAGCGTAACTGGTAAGTACAAAGTAGATAAGGAGAGGAAATGGAGAAGCCAAAGAGCTTACATGTGCAATGCATGGACATGAACTAAGTGGGGAGAATGCTGGAGGGAAGGGGGTTACAGGGTGGAGGAGGATAAAGGGGAGAAAAATGAGACAGCTATACTAGCATAATCAATGAAATATACTTAAAAATAAAATAAGATTATTGTAATATAAAATAATGTCCAGGTAAAATCAGAAGATATAAAAATTATGCAATTAAAATTTAATTCACATTTAAACTTTAAGTACATTATGAGATAAATCCTTTTTGTTTTTCTTTGTTTAAGTATTTCTTATTTTGATACAAAACCTAGTACTCTAAGCTGACTTAACTAAAAAAATGTCCTGTCAAATCTGAAAAGAAATGTACTGTTTCTCCATCTCATTTCAATAATAAAGAGCTTTAAAGAAATATATGTGTGTAATGTTTATTATTCTATTATTATATTCCCAAAGCTTTTAAGAATCTAGGTTCAGTCAATGAACTGATAAATGCAATAATAATAATAATAGTAATAGTAATAATAATAATAATAATAAAATAGAAGTGAAAGCAATATTCTTCTTTATCTCTGATTTTAAGCTACACCTGGACTCAATAGTCTAGACAGAAACTATAATAGACACTACGTCCTGATGGAAACATTACATATTTTATTTTCAGTGACAATTGGTGTTTTTCTCTAATAGCTACTATAAGAGACAAAGGTACTTTTCACAGGTATCCAATTCTCTTTCACTTCCAGCCACATGGGATTTTGATATTCTCCTCTCACCAGGGGTGAGGTATATCTTGCTTTGGACAACGTAAATAGAAGGGATTTATGAGACTGCCATTGTTAAACCCTCCAGCCTCCTCTTTCCCTGCTGCCATGGATCAAGGACTCCGTGTAGAGAGGGAGGTGCCATAAATTCATAGCATCTTGGAGCGCTAGATCATCACATGGAAGTGGGCTGCCTTAGAACCTTTTCTAGACTTATAGTGCATTTTACATAACAATTTTTTGAAATATTTTCCTGTAAGCTACTATAAAATGAGGACAGCTACCTTAGTTTTCATGAAAATATATTTTAAAAATCAGTTCTGTTCCCCTATCTCTTCTCTTCTTCTATCTCTCTGGCTTATATTTTGGTTGCCTAAAAGTTTGTCTGATTTCCTTACTTTTCTTTCTTCTCACATGCCATCCTTTACCCTTCTAAATAGTACAGGAGTGGTGAATGAGAGGCAGGAAGAATAAAATGGTTAAAGAATAAATAATAATAGTAAAATAAAGAAGACCAAGTGCAGACAGGCAAGGATACAAAAGCAAAGGCCTCCTCTATTTCAAATCTATTCCTCTTAAGAGTATCCTGGATTCCTGTCGTACTTAAATAGAATAATATCATCCTATTTTATATATAGGTGTCATATCCAGAAAGCATGTTATCCTTATTACAGTACAGACATTCTTGCCTGGGGAAAAAAGGGATGAAAAGAGGGTAAATTTTAGAGTCAGAACTTTTACAATTGTCAGTTCCACGTCTCACTGGCTTGCTGACTTTTTGGTGTAACTTGATAATCATTACAGGTTCAATTTCTGTATAGTTTAAATGAAGAATGTGATGGTATGCACCATACATAAATGTTTGATACATATATATTTATATACATAAATAAGTAAATAAGTAAATATATATGTATATGTATAAAATGTTATTATCAAGAAAACATTGACAGATCAGAAAGGTGTGACTTAAACAGAACTAATCATGAGGGAATTCCAGCTGGCTTTATGACTTTTTTCCTCTATCTCATCTCAGTGTTGGTCTCATAGAGAATTTTCCAGAACCTCTTGGATATCTGAAGTGGTATATGCCTGTTTCACGGCACACAAAATCTCCTCTTCTCTGGTTGTGGTAATGAACCTGTGGACTCAGAAATAGGCAAAAACCTAATATGAACTGTGATGGCTGGGAGCAAGCAACCTCCTAATGAGAGCAAATTAAGGCCATTGTTTGAGCTCAGTCCTGCCAGCTTTTCAGACAGCAGAACCTAGAAGACATGTGTTTGTACCTGCTGAGCATTTCAAGGCCTACTGATCAAGTAATCAAGGAGGTTCCCTTGATTCTGTTCTCTGATCTTTCACAGATGCTGATTCAGCATTATCAAACTTTCCCTACTTTTGCCTCCTCTTATCTCCAGACATACCAACTCACAACTTGAGGCCTGGGTATTGCCTTCTCTACTTTCTAAACCAGCGACTTTCAACCGTTTTCATCTCATGACACACATAAACTAATTAGTAAAATTTTGCAGCCCACCAAAACATATATTTTTGCAGTTGTGACCAAAAATAGGTATATTTTGATTTATTCACATTGGATGTCTATTGTTGTGATGGCTATTGTCACTTTTTTATTTGATAATCTAAGGGAAGAGACGTCAGTGCCTCTGACTAAACAGTTAGGTATTGCATGTTTTACACATTCTTGCAGCACACCAGTGTGCTGGGACATACCAGTTGAAAAATCATTGTTCTGAACATATTAATGCATAGTTTTATCCCTGGTTAGTGATTTTAAATATATGATCCAACAATGCTGTCATTAGAGAATCAAAATGATGTCCTTGAAACAACTTAAGAAAAAAAAAGAAAAGAAAACTATCTTAAAGACACAGACAATAATTGTACGGTGATTACCAGAGGGAAAGGGGGGTGGGAGGAGTTAGAAGAGGGCATAATGGGGATAAAGGGTGATGGCAGGAGCCTTGATTTGGGGTGGTGAACACACAATACAGTATACAGGTAATGTTTTATAGAACTGTGCTCCTGAAATCTACATAACTTTTTAACCAATCTCATCCCAGTAAATTTAATATAAAAGTAAAAAAAAGTTTAAAATTAATAAAAATACCTATTTTTTTTAGCCCTGGCTGGCATAGCTCAGTGGATTGAGTGTGGGCTGTGAACCAAAGTGTTGCAGGTTCGATTCCCAGCAAGGGTACATGCCTGGGTTGCAGGCCATAACCCCCAGCAACCGCACGTTGATGTTTCTCTCTCTCTCTCTATCTCCCTCCCTTCCCTCTCTAAAAATAAATAAATAAATAAATAAATAAATAAATATCTTAAAAAAAAGATCAGAAGGAATAAACACTGAAGCCAGAAAATAATACATATTTTAAAAAAAACCTATTTTTCACTCTTTTAATTAGCAAATACTTTTAAAAATGGAAAAGATACTTAGAATGAGTTTTGTATGTGTATTCTGTAAACTGCCTTAATTCTTTAAAATAACAATAGAATTATAGGCAAATTCTTGATTACTCTAATTATACATTTTCAAAGTCTCGGTCTGTCTAGGAGAGATTTTATGATTCTGTGACTTATGGTCAAGAAGGTACCTAAATATGTTAGTTTTTAAAGAAGTCATATCAATAGCTCCATTTGCTTTGAAACCATGATGAAACTTTATATGCCTGTGTTGTTTCATGACATTCTTTCCAGGCTCTGTGCTTCTCACGTCACAGATACATTGTATTTTCTCTTACTCTTCTTACTGGGGAAAGAAAAGGACTGCGTATGCCCTTTGCATACTTACTTGGGGATCGTTACATATTAAACTGTCTTTAAAAGTTTGGTTTTTCAGGCCAATCACACCACTCCTTTTCCTCAGAGGTCTGATTTTCCAAGCTTAATCATCCTGTGGTAGTCCTCTGAGCTGTCCAAGTTTTCCACATCCTTCTTTAGATGAAGTCCCAGTGTGGCTCACTGGGGCCTAATGGGAGTTTGGAGGGCTCAGTGATATGTTTTTTTTCCTAAGCTAATTAAGTGCAGAATAAGCACTCTGGCAGAAACATCGATACAATTTAATTTTAAAATGAATTTTTATGGAAACTTGATGAGCTCTTGACTATATCCAAATGTCAGTCCTCAAGTCATTTACTGAGAGATGATTGAATACACAAACAAAATGGAAATTTGTCTAAAGAAGAATGACTATGACACTTTGGAATGACAAACTAATACAGACATTTTTATCAAGAGAAAACCTGAATGGTGGGACCCAAAGGGAGGTCTGAAAAGTAATTATCATTCCTCTGTAAGGCTAACTTCAAACTGTGTGAGTATAAATTTAACCACGAAGACTTTCCTGATCCCATACCCTCAGATTTTCCCCTTGCCATGGTATTTATCACACTGCTTTAGACTTTAGTTTGTATTTGGCTTCCTCCTTCTTTCAACCGTCCTTCACAATGTCATCATAGTTAAATAATTAAACACAGAATGTATTACAGTTTACCTCAAAACAAGAACTTTCACATTTGCATAACTTTGCATGTTTTTGCATTCCAGATTTTAATTCAAAGCATAGCTCAAACGTCACTTCTCTATGGCCTTTCTCGATGCCCCACTTTCCATCCCCAGAACAGATTACTTTCTCTCTTAACTGTGTTCCTATAACAATTTATACCTATTAATAATTTATCAATTATTTGGCTTCAACTTAATTACTTGTGCATCTCTCTTTTCAACACTGTGTAATCTTCAGGGCCAACCCCATATCTTCTTTCTGAATACATGATCTGGCACATAAACATTTAAGAAATTGAATTTTGAATATTATATCTCCATGACTACACTTACGCCTTTTAAGGGTGGAATACCAAATGCAATTCCCCACAGCATGCTGCAAACATCTATTGAATGTGTAGTTAAACAATAAGGCAATGACATAGACTTTCCTTCATGACACAGAATAAGCCAACACAACCACAGATGTCCTCGAGCTTACCGGTCCATGGCATGTGAGGATGCCGTCTTCCATCTTCTCACACTGGGGGTCACACTCCACACAGATGGAGCCGTTCGCAAACTCCCGAAATTCGCTGTGGAAACATCAGCTGCATGAGGTGGTGTAAGCAAACAAGCTGTCAACTTAACAAATGAAGTAACATCTGCTAAGAGTCCTATTGGCAGAGTACATTCTAGAGTTTGTTTCTCTCTGTGCCAGGAGCATCGGAATCATTTCTCTGAACATTAAGGAATGAAAGTTCTCCATTAGGAGAAGAGACAAACTGCAGCCAGATGGTTCTCCTTGCCCTCCACTGGGTTCAATGATAGACTCATTCAGGAAACCTCTCTCTGGTGAGAGAGATTACAGACATCTCAAAAAAAAAAGTGTAACTCTTCTGATGACATAGCAGAATTGGTTTTAACTTCTTAAGTAAGGCTGTCACCGCTGGTCTCTCTATAAAATTTTACTCTTAGTGGGAGCTCTGCTTTTTAAACTCTGATAGAACTATTGTCTTTTTCTCATTGCTAAGTTACATGAATATTCCCCCATTCTTGTCCTTCAAATCCCAAGACTCTTTAATTTATTTTTGGTGAAACTTCAAAAACTGCTTTGATTTCTTTTCTTCTTTTAAAATATATGCCTTAGAGAATTAGAGAAAACATCTTTTTTATGGCAGGTTTTATTTTCTTGGACTATTGATCTAATATCACAACATCTTTTCCAGTTTAAATTCTTTTTGAAGTAATGCTATATGATGTAAAATAAAAAATAGTTTAATAGTAACATTCTAAAACTTTTTAATTAAGAAATCTGGGATGATGGTCATCCCTTCACACAACCTTATACACTATGGCTATTTGTAATCTATATCTACTCTAAAATTTTCATTTTGATGATTGAGTATTAGTCATGTACAATAGTTTAAACCACTGTATTCCTACTAATGTATGAGTGAATGAAGTACTGGGTCAAGATAATCTAGAATGTCAGTTATGAGTCATTAACAAAATGTCTAAATAGCTATGGCTACTGTATTGCTCCGTGCCTTTGTATTTTGATGCACCATTCCAAACTAATAGCACTGCAAATATGATAATTTTAAATTAACTAGGTGATAAATTCAAATTAATTTTTCTCTTGAGTGAAATATTTACTTTTTTTATACTGAATTATCTCATTTTGTCACTGTAAAGCCTTAATAAATGAGAGAAGTCCAAAAGTTGGACTCTATTTTCTGTTGTTGAGATTAAGACTACATCTACTTGATTTCTTAAATGAATAGGACACATCAATAGTTAAGTTACATATGAATGCCAATATTTACATGGATTTTACATTTTTAAGTGAGGTGTTGGCCTGTTATGGATTAAACATGTTATGAACTTTCTTAAGTTTAAAATCTCAGTTGTATTAAAACTGATTTTCTTTAGCATGTTTTGTCAACATGAGTGATATAAAATACTCAACTAGGAAATCTTTTAAACATAAAGGGAAAAATGGCCTAGTATTGGGGCTGGGGGAGTAGCTAAATTGTAAAGAGATTCAGAAATGTTATCTGTTTAATGAAATTACATAACAGTTACAGCAATGCCTGTGTCATCAGTGAATTACATTCTCTGTCTACAGATTTCTAGGGTGACTAAAGGGTTATGGTACTAAATAAAGGCCATCATTTTTATGACACTAAAATATAGGTCATGTTTATCTTTCTTTTCTCCTAAATCTCCTTTCCCACACACGGAGTTGAGGTAAAGAGAGTATGTGACTGAAAAACTCATAGAGACAAGCTAGCTGCCTTTTCTTCTCTAGACTGATTTCCATTTGCAGGGCTTCTGGCTCTCTTCCTCTCGGCCCCCAGAACAGGTTCTCCTTGCAGGTTCTCTAACTTCTCAGTATTATTACTGTCTCCATCACAGCCCTTTTTCTTCCAGCTCCTCTAGTGACTCTACTATGATTTTGCCAGTCATAGTAGACTTTCTTGCTATGACTTTCACTTGAATCTGACCTAACAAATCACAGTTTACTGAGCATGAGCTTTGTGTAGAGAGTTTTTTATTACTTGTGTTTTCTGCTATACATTTTTCAGTGTGCTGTGTGCCTGCTATCTTAGCCAGTCCTACCATCAATAGCAAATACTTTGAAGTCAAGTCTTCCCTAATTTAAATTCCAGCATCCACACTAATATTTCCAGGATTTAAAATCCTTAACTTCTCTAAGCTTCGATTGTTTAAGTATCCTTTGTAAAGGGGAAAAAGAACATTTCAGGGAAAGGTTTTGATTATTAATTGTGAAAATGCTTATAAAGAGCTTAGACTGGCACTTGTTTTGATTTTTTGTTTTATTCTAAAAGTTTCAGAAGTGTTTAATCACAGTGCCAGATAAGAAGATTTTAAAGATCTCATTGCAATTAGCTTTCTCTTTCATTTTGATTGCTTGTGCATTGTAGTTAAGAGTTGGCAAAATCCAGGGACTCAAATTATTTGAGTTTGAGTATTAATAGCCAGAAGTTGACTAATTTTCTTCTAACCTTTTAAAAAGCTCTTTATTTAGGATTGCTTCTTATATGATAATCAACCTCGTTTATACACATATGAATAAGATTTTGGTAAATGTCATACTATATTTGTGTTTAATTTTAGTAGTTTTTCAGGTGATGGTTCTACCTAACCATTTAGTCAGCCCAGATTAACAGACACAGAAATAGTAACAATTTTAATGTTAAGAATTTTAAGAAAATTTGTTATCTATCTTCTCATTTCATAATCACAACTATTTTATGAAGTTGACAGCATTACTATTCTTATTTTCATATAAGAAAACTGAGTTAACAATAATTAGCTTATTTGTGTATGGTTGGGCATTTCAAGTAGGAAGTGATGAAGTTAGGTTTTGAATTCAGCTTCCCTCAAAGGCTGTCTTAACCATCAGGCAACGTTAGAAGAAATTATCCAATACCACAGGGCTGGAGATGGAGTAATCTATCATGTTTGGGCAGGCAAGATTCACAAGAGATTCTTACAAGATAATACCATTTATTATCTTTTAAATTAACTCCGTGAGTATGGTTTTCTAAGGCCCCATTACTACCGCAAAATACATGAAAAGCATTACATTTCCTTAATACATTTGATTTAATGACATGGTAAATGTCAAATTTTTAGAAACAGTCTGGTAATTATTGTCGTTTCTTTAGGAAACAGTATTTTTCCTTTGCTTAGTTTTCACTGTTTTGCCACCAGTTGAGACAGAGGCTGGGGTATACATCCACATATTTATCAATTTTATATTTTTGATAAGTTTAAAACTAAAATATTAAAGAAAAGCAATGGCATCCAGAAAGGAAAAAAATGAATGTGATGCCTTGCATCACAGTGTTGGTTTGGTTCTTCTGCAGGGGCTTGACTGTGGGCAATACAGACTCCACCAGTTCTCACTGATTGGAATTGCACAGATACATTTAATTCAGTTTTAGTGTAACCTTCCCTTCACAGAATTAAAGTCTATTAGTTTCATTATAGTGGCATGGATTGCCACACACAAATAAGCATATTTGACTGGAGGTATTTTATGTACAGAAAATATCACACTTTCATAATAATAAACAAGCATGAACACATTTCAATGAGACAAACAGCACATAATTTACTATTCATTATCAAATTTATGAGCTGATTGTACCTTATAAAATTATAAGCTGAAATTTTCCTGAAAAACTATCAAATTATTATTTAAAGATTTTGTTCCTTTATAAAAAATTAATCTTTTTCCCAAAAAATTCCTTGGACAGGATTAATTGAGGTCATCCTTCAAAGAAGAGACATATCAATATCCTTATGATTCTGATATTTCTATCTTTCTAGTGTAAAATGCAGAAGTATAATGTTACCTGGGATCATGAAAAGGGTTGTTAAAATGAGACAATTCATGGGGCAGAAGACATTAAATAAAGAAATTCAAAACTACACATTTAAAAAAACTGTTGAAAGCACTTTCTGTGAGCAATATTAAAAAAATTTGACTCAGGGACAGTATGAAAAAATGTATTATCACACTAATGAAGGACAACTACGATGCGTGAAATGGTATGTGATGATAAAGTGATTTTATGAGTATATAAAATGGCAGGCAGCAAGGTATATACTAGGTTTTATTGTAGTAGTAGAAGAAATTTAAGGCACTTGACTTAAAATATTGCTTAGGTTATCTTTAGAAAGTGGCAGAACACTTAGAAAAACCTATTCAAGTAGAAACTATGAGGGTAGTTTTTCTATAGGACTAAGCAGTTGTCAGAGACATAGAAAAATGCGCACCATTCCTAATACCAAATCAAATAGACATGCAACCTAAATTGAAAAAAAAAGTTATATATAATTGTAGATGACTACTGATAGATAGTATGAGAAAAAAGATTATTGGGACATATAAAAGGAAAGATCACTTACAACAATCCTTTTTATAAGAATAGAAATATAGTTTTCAATTTGCTTAAGAGAAATTTCAATATTTTGTTAAGAATTATCTATTCTGTTACATGTTTTTTAAATGTAAATAAACTCAATATATACTTGGACTTGTTATTTCAAATAATGTAATTTTCTCTTTAATTAATTTTATATAAGTCGTCTCCTTAACGCAACAAAAGCTCTCTTTGAAAAATCTTGGCCAGGATAGCCATACTGAAATTTTACAATATTCTTGTCATTTTAAAATCTGAACCGAACAGCACCTCCAAGGTCACGGGGGACAGGCGACATGTGGGATGCCTTACCCGTCATAGAGATTACAAGACTCTATGCAGCTCCTGCCCCTGCTGAAGCGGCGGCAGGACAGGCACTGGTCTGGCCCGGGTCCCCAACAGCCATCGCTTGAACACAGATGGTTGCACACCATTCCTTCAGCAGCTGAAAAAAACACCAGAATGAAGAGGAAGTAAACAGAAGCACATGTCAAAACCTACAAGTTTAATATATACACCTTCCTGAGGAACGCCATCTCTGTGGGAGTTGGACTGAAAGAGGTCTACAGCAGACAGCTTCGGTAGCCTGTGTGGTCGCCGCAACTCACAGTATCTGCAACTTCCTCCTATGGCAGCGCTTGGTCACTGTGTCTGTACAGCAACAGTGCGCTTTTAATAAAACAGAACAAATGTCAATTGTCTATGTCTAAACTCTATGGTGGACATGTTAAAGAAATTAGCCCTCCCATTAAGGAGAGGACAAACCACACCTTTCTGAAGCCCACCCTTTGTTCCACAATCACACCAAACTTTTGGCTTCAATTCCATACAACAGCTTCATAAAGAAAGAGAACAAATGATACTTGTTATAAAACAGAAATAATATTAAAAGAGGAAATGGATAAAAAAGCAAATATATGGAAAAAACAAGAAGGTGGGGAAGAAATAGAAATTAAATACTGTACAAGTTTACTGGTGTCTGCTGTACTCCGATGAGGCATTCTGATCTGCATTTCCCAAATGATTAAAGATATTGATGATTTTTTGATGATGAACTCCTTTAACTTAATTTTAATGTAATTATTTGATAGCCATATACTTTGTTTGGTGAAGTGTCACCACATCTTATGTCAATTTTATATTGGATTGATTGTTTTCTTAGTATGGAGTATTGAGAGCTCTTTCTATATTTTGTAAATATTTTCTTCCAGTCTTAGCTTTGTCTTTTCCTACTTTGAACACTGCCTTCTAATAAGAACTTTTAATTTTGGTTAAGTACAATTCATCAATTTATTTTTTATGAATTGTACTTTGGGTATCATACCTAAGAAATCTTTGTCTAACCCAAAGTAACATAGTTTTTCTCTGATGTTTTCTTTCAGAAGTTTTAAGAGTGTGGCTGTTACATTTAGGTGCATGATCCATTTTGAGCTAGTTAATGTGTATGGTATTATATTAGTCAGGGTTCTTCAGAGAAACAGAGCCTGATTTTAAAATACTGAATTAGACTTGTATCCCTGTAATAAATCCCACTTGGTTATGCTTCATACTCAATTTTACATATTATTGAATGCTATGTACTACCCTGAGAGATAGAATAGTTCATACTTTTAATTTTTCTGTGGCATAGGGTACTCTTTGTTCATATTTGGGTGCTAATCTTCAAACCTCTCATGCAAAGTAGGAATATTCATTCATTTTACAGATGGGCAGAGGCTCAGAGAGGCTGAGCTGCCCAAGGCCACAAGTGTCAGAGTAGGGGTTTAAGCACCATTCTGCCTCCTCTCTTTACTGCCCAATAGGGATGAAAGTTCCAGCTCCCTGTTCTGCCTGACACTACCTGGTGGGGAGGTGGGCATTGCATTACAACCAGGTGAAGGTAGGAAGCTGGGGAGCCTACACATCTCACTCATTTGCTTGCATGGATGAACCTGGGGTCACAGTTTGTTTGTTTGTTTGTTTAATTATTTTGGTGTTTGGCTTGGGTAGAACAGCTATTGTCTAACAGGTTTTTGTCTTGCTAGTTTGCACCTCTCCAGGCCTTCTGTTTAGAAGAGAAAACAGGCTTTTGTTGGGGGCTATTTTGGTCTGCACCTGTTGGTGTTTCTGAGTTGCCAATATCTACACCTTTACATACAGGATACATGAGACAAAAATAAAACAGAACTCACATCTGTGTGTTTCTGGGATTCTAAGGTGCTAAATTTGTCTTTTTTTTTCTTCACCTTCCAAAATTTTATTCTATTCTTTATATGTAATGTTTGGGGGTTTTAGTTGTACTTAGCAAAAGGACTAGAGAAAAGTATATCTACTTCATCTTCCCAGAAGCAGAAATCTAGTATACATGTTTAAGTCACTGTGGTCTATTTTCAAGAAATACTTTACCACTTCAGGCATACTCTAAAAACCTGAAAGTAAGTTGATCTATTTATTTCACCAACTCATATTCTTTTTTTTAGTTTGGAAACCTCTCGTTCTTGTCTCTTCTCCCTCCATAATCCAAGGGTGACAGAACTCTACAGTACAAGGAAGGGAGGAAAGCTGGAAGATATTTATAAAAAAATTGTGTATTTATTCTTACATGGTTAAACTTCTGTCACCTTCAAAGGCTCTTCTTTTGATAAAATACACCTATTGAGATGTCTTTCCAATTGCTCAAACCAGTTTTTGAACTCTTCAATTTTTATGTCTTTTAGTGCTTCTACTTTTTTTGTTTGTTTCTCCTCTTTCGCACAGGCAAAACATTTCTCTTTGTGTACTGCTTTCATCAGGGGAAACAAAAAAAAGTTGCTGGCAGCAAGATTGGGTGAATAGGGAGGGTGGGGCAGAGGAATCATGCTAATTTTGGTCAAAAACTGCTGAATGTGCAGTTCAGTGTGGGCAGGTGTGTTCGTGAATCACCCATCATGAACGGAACAAAAGGCTTTGAAAGAGTCTTCAAAAAAAATCACTGAAGTTGAACACAACCTCTCACAACAATGCCAGTTGATACACTGATGCAGATGGGTTCCTAGAACACTTACCTAGCAGGGGAAGCCAGTACCAGGAGGGGTCTGCCCCTAGAAGATAATTCCTCTTTTGGGGGTCCCCCTTGTATGCAGAGGGGTGAAATCTCTTTGCTTTGATTTTCTTATGTATCCTTTGACTTTAGTTGGAGAGGAGGGTTTTAGCTTTACTCAAGCTACCTTCACTTTTGCTGCTTACTGCCCCCCTTAGTCTGTATTCAAATGCTCAATTACAGAGCAATTTTGGATTAGGGAAACAGTATCTATTGGAGAAAAGCAATAATAAAGAGAAAACTATAATGATTACTTTCTTTTCATTCATTCCAAACCAGTAGATGATGATGTGGAAGGATGGTTGATCATTTCCTCCAAAGTGAAACCAAGGAAAGTGTCTCCACACAGCACAGAACAAAAGGCCAAGGATGCTACCTCTTTGAAATTCTTAAGAGAAAAGAAGTTTTTGATCAATGCCAAGAATTCAACAGCCCTTGGACCTCCTCCCTACACGGGAAGGAGTAGGAGGCCTATTCAATAGCTGACAGTACACAAGGCCACTGTAAACCTCTCTAAAGAGACTTTACCGATGTAGTTATTAGGCAACCTTTAACTTTCTCTGTGTTTTCTCTGGAATCTGTGAAATAGATTTTTCTTTATCTCATATGAATTTTCCTGGTATGCTAAAAATTTATTGATGAAAGGAAACTTGACTTGGGGTGGTGAACATGTAGTACAGTATACAAATGATGGGTTATAGAATTTCATTCCTGAAACCTATATAATTTTTCTAATCCTCACCCAAGGACATGTTTATTGATTTTAGAGAAAGAGGAAGGGAAAGAGAAGAGAGAAAGATCAATGTGAGAGAGAAATATTGATTGGTTGCCTCCAAAATGTGCCCTGACCAGGGATAGTCCTAGGAACCCAGGCATGTGCCCTCATTGGGATTTGAACCCACAACTTTCAGTTGTATGGGACAGCACTCTAATCAAATAAGCCACCTGGCCTGGACTGAAACCTATATAATTTTATTAACCAATGTCACCCAATAAATTCCATAAAAATAAAAAAATAACAAAAATATTAGAGAGATAATACTGTTTGGTATTTTGACCTTTATAGATAATATTGAACTTGTTCATTAAAAGATGGGCAAGTGTAACTAGTGGATCTTGTTACTGTGCTGCATGTGTAAAAAACTTGAAGCATGTGCAATTATGGCCAACATTTATTTTTCCAGCTTTATTGAGATAAAATTACTTATAGTATTGTGTAAGTTTAAGGTGTGCAATGTGATCTGATATATTTATATATTGCAAAATATTTACCACACTAAATTTAGTTCACACATGTTTTATCTCAAATAATTACCCATTTGTTATTGTTATGTTGAGAATATGGAACCTGCATTCTCTTTTTTTAATGTATTTTATTGATTATGCTATTACAGTTGTCCCATTTCCCCCCTTCTCTCCCCTCCACCCTGTACCCCCTCTCCCACCCACATTCCCCCCTTTAGTTCATGTCCGTGTGTCATACTTATGAGTTCTTTAGCTTCTACATTCCCCGTACTATTCTTGCCCTCCCCCTATCTATTTTCAACCTACATTCTGTGCTACTTATTCTCTATACCTTTTCCCCCCTCTCCTCCTCCCACCCCCCCCTGCTGCTAGCCCTCCATGTGCCCTCCATTTCTGTGGTTCTGCTCCTGTTCTAGTTGTTTACTTAGTTTCTTTTGGTTTTGCTTTAGGTGTGGTTGTTAATAATTGTGAGCTTGCTGTCCTTTTACTATACATGTCTTTTCATTATCTTCTTTTCTTAGTAAGTCCCTTTAGCATTTCATAAAATAAGGGCTTGGTGATGATGAACTCCTTTAACTTGACCTTATCTGAAAAGTTCTTTATCTGCCCTTCCATTCTAAATGAGAGCTTTGCTGGATAGAGCAATCTGGGATGTAGGTCCTTGTCTTTCATGACTTGGAATATTTCTTTCCAGCCCCTTCTTGCCTGTAAGGTCTCTTTGGAGAAATCAGCTGACAGTCTGATGGGAACTCCTTTGTAGGTTACTGTCCCCTTATCTCTTGCTGCTTCTAGGATTCTCTCCTTCGTTTTTACCTTGGCTAATGTAATTATGATGTGCCTTGGTGTGTTTCTTCTTGGGTCCAACTTCTTTGGGGCTCTCTGAGCTTCTTGGATTTCTTGGAAGACTGTTCCCTTTGCCAGATTGGGGAAGTTCTCCTTTATTATTTGTTCATATACGTGCTCAATTTGTTGCTTTTCCCTTTCCCATTCTGGTACCCCTATAATTCGGATGTTGGAACATTTAAAGGTGTCCTGGATGCTCTTAAGCTTTTCCTTGATTTTTTTGAATTCTTATTTCATCATGCTTTCCTACTTGGTTTATTCTATCTTCCTTCTGGTCCACTGTATTGTTTTGAGACTCAGATTCCTTCCTTTCACTATTGGCTCTCCTCCGTATATCTTCCTGCATCTCTTTTATGGTAACCTGCATCCTTTCATCTAATTTGCGCCTAAAATCAACCAATTCTGTGAGCTTTCTGATCACCAGTGTTTTGAACTGTGCATCTGATAGATTGGCTATTTCTTGGTAGCTCAAAAGGATGAGTCCTGGGGGACTGATCTGTTCTGTTGGAAACATGTCTTATGTCTTTCCCTGTCTCTCCTTTTTTTTTTTTTCCGGTTTGGTCGCTCTAGTTACGGTGGGGGGCGGAGCCTTAGGTGTTCACAGGGCTGGGCACCCCAGTCGCTAGATTGTGACGTTATATGTGGGGGCGGGGGTAGGAGCGGGGACAGGAGGGAACAATGGCGGTAGTTCCGTTCTCCTGGGCTCAGACCCTTCTTTGGGATCCTGGGCTGTGAGCTCTGCCCTGGTCCACAATCGCTGCCTCACTGGGTCCGCCAGCCACAGCTTGCGCACTCAGGGATCACCGCTGCGTTCTTGCGCCCCGGATGGCTGTCGCGCAGATTTTGCGCCAAATTTTCCCCGACCTCCGCGCACCGCCGACCCGTGCCAGCCCCGCGCCCACCTGGCTCGTCGTATCCTACCAGTCTGGATGCACGGGTCTACATCAACTTCTTGGCTGTTCGACTTCCACTCAGATAAATCCTCTATCAGTTCTGGGTGTTATTCTATCTGTAAATTATTGTTGTAAATTATTGTTGTTCTAATCTTGGTTGTGCGAGGAGGTACGGTGCATCCACCTATTCCTCCATCTTGCCGGAAGTCAGTGAACCTGCATTCTCATAGCAATGTTCGAGTGTGCAATGCAGTATTGCTATCTGTAGTCACCCCATTGTACCTCGGAACCTGGAACTCACTCATCCTATAATGGAAAGTGTGTACCCTTTGACCCACCTCTCCCCATTCCCACCCTTCCCCCACTCAGGCCCTGGCATTCACTACTTTACTCTCTGTTTCTATGAGGTGGATGTTATATATTCCACACAGAAGTGAGATAATATACTATATAACTTTCTCTGTTTGACTTAATTAACTTAGCATGATGCCCTGAAGATCTATCCATGTTATCACAAAGGTAGGGTTTCCTTCTTTTTATGGCTGAATAATATTTCATCCTATCTATCTACCCAATCACATCTTTATCCATTCACCTGTTCATGGACACTTATTTTATTTCTATATTATAGCTATTGTGAATAATGCTGCAGTGAACATGGGAATGCAGATATTTTTGAGATCCTGACTTGATTTCCTCTTGCTACTTCACTAGAAGTAAAATTGCTTTGTCATATGGTATTTTTTTTAATTTTTGAGGACCTTCCATATTGTTTTCCATAGTATATGTATCAAATTAGAACCCTTCTCCCCACATTCTCACCAGCACTTCTTATCTCTTCTCTTTTGAAAATAGCTATTCTAACAGGTGTGAGCTGATATCTCATTGTGG
The DNA here is from genome assembly GCF_019186645.2 of Phyllostomus hastatus. Classification (NCBI taxonomy): domain Eukaryota; kingdom Metazoa; phylum Chordata; class Mammalia; order Chiroptera; family Phyllostomidae; genus Phyllostomus; species Phyllostomus hastatus. The sequence goes on along the minus strand of NW_025333583.1, from coordinate 13,915,899 downwards.
TTTCAATTTGTTTTTCCCTGGTGATTGGTGGTATTGAATACCTTTTCATGCAGGTGTTGGCCATTTCTATGTCTCCTGTGGAGAAATGTCTATTCTAGTCCTCTGCCCATTTTTAATCAGATTTTTTTTTTGTAATTCAGTTGCATGAGTTCTTTATATCCTTTGAATATTAACATCTTTTCAGATATATAATTGGCAACTATTCGGTTGGCCAAAAATGTCTATGCTTATTTCTGTAAAATAAAAGACACATTTTTCATTTTCAACAATCACTTTATTTATTTGGATATTTTGACTATGTTGGCTACTGCCTACATGGTATAACATTGATTGTTCTCAGTTAACATCTTGATTCGATCACTATCAACTTCAGCTGGTCTACTCAACCATGCAGCATTGTCCAACGAGAAATTTCCAGCACGAAATTTAGCAAATCAGTTTTGACAATTGGATCACGCACAGCACCTTCCCCATACATGGCACAAATCTTTTTTGTGTGTTTCAGTTGCATTTTTACCTTTTTTGAAATAATAAAGCATAAATGCCAAAGATGTTGCATATTTTCTTCCATCTTCAATATTAAAATGGCTATACAAAAATTCACCAGTTTTGCTGGGTGTTTTTAATGTATGGTGATAAGACAGCTGTCACAATACAATCTAACAAAATGGTTTCAAATGAAGTTGGAGACAACTAAGCCCTACCAGAACATCTTATAAACAAAAAGGAACTTTTTGGCCAACCCAATACTTTCTCCCATTCTGTAGGTTGCCTATTCATTTTACTTTGAAAAAAAATTTCAGTTCCACTTGTTTATTTAGTTCCACTTGTTTATTTCTGATTGTTGCTTCTGCTTTTGGTATTATAATCATAACATTATTGCCAAGATTAATATCAAGAGGCTTATCTCCTATGTTTTATTTTAGGAGTATTAGATTTTTTTTGTTTGTTTTACATTTAAATCCTTAATCAATTTTGAGTTAATTCTTTAGACTGGTGTAAGTTATGGATCTAATTTCATTCTTATGTATGTGAATGTATACTTTAGCAAGCATAATTTTTGAAGAGACTTTCCTTTCCCTTTCTTTGGCTCCCTTAACAAATATTATTTAACCATTTATGTGCAGGTTTCTTTCTAGGCTCTTGATTCTGCTCCATTGGTCTATGTTCCTGTTTTTATTCCACTACCATATTGTTTTGATTACCATAGCCTTATAATATAGTTTGCAATCAGGAATTGTGTCTTCAGGTTTGTTTTTTCTTCTCAAGATTACTTTGGTTTTCTAGGGTCTTTTGTGGTTCCATATGAATTTCAGTAATGCCTTCAGCAATGTTTTTCTTTTTATTTCTGTGAAAAATGTCATTGGGATTTTGATAAGAATTCTATTGAATCTATAGATGTTTTAGGGTATTATAGATGTTTCAACAATATTTTCTCTTCTAGTACATGGCCCTAGGATATCTTTCCATTCATGTGTGTCTTCTTCAATTTCATCAGCATCTACTAGTTTTATCTCCTTTCCTCTAATATCTTTGGTTTTAGCTCGCTCTTATTTTTCTAGTTCCTTGAGGTGTAAAGTTAGGTTATTTGAGAGCTTTCTTTTCAATATAGGCATTTATATTAAACTTCCATCATAGCCCTGCATTTGCTACATCATGTAAGTTTTGGTATGTCATGTTTCAATTTCCATGTTTTAAGGCATTCATTAACTTCTCTTTTCATTCCATCTTTGACCTGATGCATGTTTAGTAGTTGTTAAATAATATGCAATTGTGAATTTTTCAGGCTTCCTCCTGCTACTGATTTCTAGTTTTATGTCATTGTGGTTAGAATGGATAGCTGATATAACTGCAATCTTTTTAAAACTGCAAAGGCTTGTTTTTTGACCTAACCTATGATCTATCCTGGAAAATATTTCACGTGTGCTTGGAAGACTATATATTGTTACGTGGAATGTCCTATATATGTCTGTTAGGGACATTCGGTCTAAAGTATAGTTCAAATCCAATGTTTCCTTATTAGTTTCTATCCGGATGGTCTATCCATTTTTGAAAGTGGACTATTAAAGTCCCCTACTATTATTATTTTGTTGCCCATTATTCTCTCTGGATCTGCTTAGGTGTTCTGTTGTTGGTCACTCATCTACTTATAATTATTATATCTTCTTGATAAATTAATTCATTTTTACTTATAATGTCCTTGGTTGTTTCCTGTCACATTTTCTACTTAAAGTTTACTTTGTCTGATATTAGTGATACTATGCCTGTTTTCTTTTTGGTTTCCTACTAATACTCTCTTTTTTGCCTAAAACTATTTGAGTTGGGACCTGGGGAGGCAGTTCTGATAGAGGAATACATGAAAGGCAAAAATGACAGCAGTGACAAAGTATTGAAAAGCCCTGGAATATTCTTAGAACACTGAGCACATATAAACTATCTCTCAGAAAGCATATTAACTTAAAAAAAGCCAAATAAATTCATAAATGTGTTGTTGAAACTATAAAGTGTTGGGTTGGCCAAAATGTCCATATGATTTTTTCCATAAAATAAAAGAGACATTTTTCATTTTCACCAATAAGTTTATTGATGTAGATATTTTGAGTATGTTGGTGATCTCCTGCTTTGGCCTCTTGTGGGTAGAGGCCAGCGGTGCTGCTAAACATCTTCCAATGCCTAAGACAGCCCCGCAGCAAAGACTTTTTTGGACAAAATGTCAATAGTACCAAGAAACATCACAAACCACTTTTGACACATTCGATCAGTCACCGCACTATCTCCATATACTGCACAAATATTTTTTTGGGTGTGTTTCAGTTGAGTTTTTACCTTTCTTGGAATAATGAAGCATAATGTGCCAAAAATGTGTATTTTCTTTCATCTTCAATATTAAAATGTTTGCAGAAAATTTCACCAATTTTGATAAGTATTTTTAATGTATGCTGATATGGCAGCTGTGACCATATGATCTAACAAAATTGTTTCAAATGACATTAAAGACAACTAAGCACAAATAGTCATTGCACAGCAAAATACAGAATGGACTTTTTGGCCAACCCAATAAATAAAAACCAATAGTACAATTTCTTGCACTATAATTAGTCAAACAATGTATAAATGAGCATTAAATATCTCCTTTGTTGTCTTGAATGTGTTATATTAGCAAAAGGAAAAACAGATCACTACTTATATAATGCTTTTTAAGTTCATTTTTTATCTTTGCCTCCCCAAACTGTTATTAAATATATGATTTTAAGTTACCCAGCTGTGAATTTTCCTACCATAGATCTTTTTAAGAGAACAAACCCTTACAAGAAGTGAGTTAAAAGAACAATGTGTTTTTAAGATATATTTTCGACTATAGAATAGTAGGGAGAATATGGGGGATATTATCGAGTACAGTAGAGTTTTTAAAAGGATTTTCCACAGACACCTGCCTCAGAATGATCTGGAATATATTAAAAGTGCAGAATCCTGGGTCTTCATTGTCTGCATTAGTTTTCACTGTCTTTACTCTCTGTGCTAGTTTTCTAGCCTGATGTAGCAAAATGCTACACAATAGATTGCTTATAATAACAGTAATTTCTTCTCTTATAGTTCTGGATTTCAAAATCAAGGTGTTGGCTGGCTGAGTCCTTCTTGAGAGCCAAGAGTAAGAATCTGTCTAAGGCACTCTCCTGGCTTCTGGTGGTGGGGGGAAACCCTTGCTGTTCTTGGCTTAGAGCTGCCGAGCTCTAACTCCATTCACCGTCCCTGCCATCACTCGGGCGTCTCCCCTCTGTGTGTGTCCTTACACAGTGCTCTCCTCCGTGTGTGTCTGTTGCTGTGTTTCTTCTCATAATGATGCAAGTTATATTGGATTAAAAGCCTATTCTAATCCAGTATAAACTCATGCACATTTTAATTACATCTACAAGGAACCTCTAAGCTGTATAAACTCACATTCATGGGTGCCAGGAGTTGAGAATTCAAAAACATAATTTTTTCAGGGGAGCGGGGAGTGACACAGTACAAACCACAATACTACAGAAACGATGACTGGAAATTGGAGCCCAGACTTAAAAGGTTTGGCTTTCAGTTTTGTCAATTACTGATCTACAGGCATGGCGTTAAATGTTGCTATTTGTGATAAAAACTGAAGTCGGCAGTAATCCTGGCTATGACTGCTGAGAGTCCCTTCATTCTTTTAGAATTTCTAGGTTACAAACAGAAAGAATTTCATTTCTGAAACTGTAACTGGTTATTACCCTTTTGGTAAGAACACAGAGAACATTTTGCAGCATTGGTAGTAATTAGATACTGTGCTATTTCAAATGCAGTAAGAAAATCGTTTGATTTTTTTTATAAGGAATAGTGTATTAGTGTAATACTTTGGTAATAAAAAATCTCAGAAATACAATTAAGATTTTCTACATTCTGATTACTTAGAAGAATGTTGATTTTACTATATTCTAAGTTACGCACTTTATAATCCATACTGTGCTATGGTTTGCTGAAAAGCATGGCAAATGCAGGGGGTTCAGTAATTAGTAATTAACTATAGTGGTTCAATTTCTTTTTTTTAAATTCATGCTAAATGAGGTAGATTTTTCTACTATCAAATTTCAAAGAACATCAAAATTATAGAAAAATATAATAATCTTTGTGAACAAAACAGTGTTCTATATCACCAAATATTAGTTTCCTGAACCAGTGTACTAAATTCACATTGTGTGAATATTTTTGTAAATGATTAACTCTGTTACTTATAAAGCCAGTCTTAAAATGCTTTAATTACAAGCGAAAAGGAAAAAATCATTATAGGGGAGTTACACAAAGGCCTTTTCATCATTTAAAATCTCAGGAGATTGTTTTCAAAGTCCTTAATATCTAGGCTCCAGTTCATAACTCTCTTACTCCTTGCATGTCTGCCACTGGGTTACATGCTACTTGCAAAGTTATGACTCAGTTCTCAGATAATGGAAATTCTTCTTCTGCCTAATCCAAGAAGGCCCTTAATTTCTTAAAAAAATAGAAATAGTTATACTTTATAGGGTCATAGTGAATATTAAAGGAAATTATACAGATTGAGAGAGTTTGTCATTTTTCCACTCTTTTGCTTCTAAAAGACTGCAAACACCTATATTCAGAGAGAAGAGATGGATTATGAAATAAATAATGTTTGATCAATATCCTAATCAATTAAAGATTTAAAGAATGATGCGGTACCAAAACTTCCAGATGGGTTAAAAATTTCAATACAGTTTATAAAGTACTAGAAGAAAAAACCTAAGACTGTGGCAATATTATAATTATAGAGGGAAAAGAAGAAATATTCAATTAACTAGATAAAAACACAGAATGTTTATAAAAAAATAAAAGTTTTTTTTTAAGTTACCTATGAGAGGGAAAGTTATACATAACACATTTAAGAGACAAAAATTCAATGCATTTAATTTGTGAGGAGCTCTTTCAAATCCAGAGAGAAAAGACCAACTCCCATATTGCAAATGAAAAAACTCACCACTAAGTAATTTACAGGAGAAGAAATAAAAATCATTAGGGGATATATAATCAAGAGTTTGATATATATATGTCAATCCAAAATATTCATTTAAAAGACATGTTTTCCATTTTTCAGTTCACTGAAATTTAAAACCATAGACAATATCTAGTGTTGTAAAGAGGGGTGGAAATATCCCTGGCCAAACATTGTCTAGGACAATGTACACTGGTCTAGTATTTATATAAGACAATATGGCAATACATACCAAAATTTATTAGGTAACCTCATTTAGACAACTTCTAATTCTTTAGCCTAATAAATGATTACACAGTATAAAATGTTTTATAAATTAGGATTCAAATTATTGAAGTACTAATAACATGAAAAACAGATATTAACGTATCATTAATATGGCCCTTAATAAATAAATATTATATGCTGTGTATAAAAAGTTAATAGAAGAGCTGTCCATACACCCACAAGGAAGATGCTCATTATATATTAAGTAGAAGACACAGATGACTGAACAGTACATAACTATATATATATTATCCCATATATACAAGCATATGTTTGATTATATCTATACCTCACTTAGTTTTATATGTTTTATTGCTTTGATTTCTAACAATGATAATGGTTCTATTATACATAGAAAAAGAAATTTATTTTCATTTTGAAAAGTTAATTATGAATTTAGTTTCTTATGTTGGGTTCAAGTGTGTATATACAAACATTTCTAAGAGATATAGGCATTCAAATGTAGCAGACTCTGGAGTGTTAGTGAAATACTCACCTCTTCACTGCTTAGACTTTGTTGTTAAAAGTTAATGCTTAAATATTTCAAGAAACTTCAAACACTACTCTAAAGTGTTACACACCTGCTCTAAAACCCCTTCCGCCAGCACTGTCATTTTGTCAGGGCCATAGCCATACCGCTGAAGGAAGCAGAAAATGTTCTCGCTTTTCATGTCCTGAAGTTTCGCTCAATCTCAATCTCTTCAAACCATAAAGGCTGCTGTGAAGTTTTTTTACTTAAAACACATAGGCCACTGCCACACTTTATAGGTGAGGTAAAGTTTTTCTTTTATTTTCCTTGTGGTTTTAAACCATGTTGAACTCTAAAACAGACTGAACTTTAAAACAAGGCTGTCTTTTCTTTTAACGTACAAGCTACAAGGTACGTTCATATTATATACCAAGATTTAATTAGTACTTATGGAGATTCCATGTGTTTGTGCATGCATAAATGCATGTGTATGTGATCTAGGGTTATGCACATGTATGTGTTGTATGTGCATTTGTATACACACCTATGCTGTATGTATATGCATGTCTTGTAGCAACTGTGTGTGTACTCATATGTATCTTGTATGTGCATGGGATATTAATAGAGAATACCTAAAAACACAATATTTACAGTACATTTAAAATAAAGCCAATGTTTAAGTTTTCCCATTTGTATACAACACTATGGCTGATGAAAGAGCTTTAATCACAGGCGGGCAACCATGGCAGACTCAATGTGAACATGAGCGGGACCACCTAGAAGGTCAGATTTCTGGGGTAACTGCATTTCTGAAAACGCAGGGTCCAATGTACTGTGAGACTGAAATCCAAAATTTGATAAATGGATTTCATGCAAAAACTCTTTATTCTAAGATGTGAAAAATGAAAAATGATATGCTCGCTGTTACACTACAACACCACCAAACTGTGCTTCTCCTAACTGCTTCATTTCTTCCTGCAACTGCAAAGTCCACTCTAATTGTCCAGAACAAGGAAATGTGTTCACAGCCAGAAATATGGCAAGGCTCTGTCCGAGTGGAACTGCACTGAAAGTGGAAGAGCAGGTTAAATTTTTAGTTTATCGTTCATATTATATAACCTTACATGTTCTTTTGGTGGTTTGAAAAGTTTAGAAGTCTTTGAAATGTATGTAATAATTATATGAAGTTATCTTGCAATTTTACATTTATTTCTATCTGAAATTTCTCCTTCCCATTTCCTTTTTATTGAGGTTTATGAAAGATAAAAGAAGTAAGTGTTCATAGAATTTGTACAATGATGAAATGGGTCAAGGAGAAATGCTCTCTGATTTGTTTTTTATTTAGTTTTTTTTTTGTCTTCATAGTTAAATATTTTCTTTGAAAGGTTGTAATTTTGTTTTGTTGTTTTGAGAAAAGTAGAAATAAAGTATAACCCTGACTTAGGGAGATATTTATAAGTTAGTGTTGAAAATTATCCTTTTTCATTTCTGTGAATAATCTACCCTATCTGAGGCATGTACAAACACATACATAGTGCTGTGGAGTATAAAGGTCAGAATCAGAAAAAAGAAAAGGAAAGCAACTTTCTGTCAAGAATCAGAAATGTGCAAAACCAAGGATATAATCCAGGCTACATTATAAGACACATCTCATTCAATGTGAGGTATAGTCTGACGTGCATAGTCTGACATGTGATGAAATTCTCTATTTCTCGAGTCTATGTGGGGCTGAAGAATGTGTAAGAACCTAAATTTCCTCAGTATAGGAACCTCATGTTGCAACAGATCTCTTTTCTCTGAAAAATATTTTTCCAGATCCAAAACAGCTAAAATGAATTCCTTACACATTATATTTTATGAAAATTGCTAACCTAAGTTACCTTAAACCCCTTATAAAACAAGGTATTAAAAATAAATTTAGTTGCTGACTACTCAATGTAATAAGCTTAAATCATGTTGATATCTTAAGAGTTTATATATTTTTTAAATGGCAGAAGAGGGTATAGAGAGGATAAGTGGTGATGGGAATTCTTTTTTAAAAAAGGGAGAAAAGCTTAAAATGTCCTGTACTATTATTTATTCATATACACACAGAGAAAATAAATTTCATTATACATGTTTATACCCCAGTGATTGTTCTAATGATAAGATTAAAGAAATCAGAAGACACTCTGATAGCAAAATAATTTTTAGAGGTGTGACTTTTAAATAGGGCTCACTCAGCATTACCGCAACTAGAATGTGTATTTATAGACAGATCATCTAAATCCTGTCTTTTACTTGATATTTATCATAAGCCAGTCAGACATTTAAATGCATAGTAGGGGTGCTCTATAATGTAAAAGAGAGAAATACTCAGTAGAAAAACAGGGAAGAATTAAGTGTTCATCATTGGCATATCAAGCATAAGATAGGAATGGTCACATTCTATACCCATTAAAACATTATTAGCATCTGCACAACAAAGAAGTGATGAAGAGGATCAATAAGTAGCAGAGTGTGAGAAAGAGTTAGTGAAACACCTACAGAAATGCATTTATGAAATGAACTTTCTTCTTGAACAGCATTTTACACTTTTCAGAAGAAAGCATCTTCATTATTTCCACTACTCTCAAATGGCAAATAACAAATGACAAGTATTCTCTGTTATCAAATTTATGGAAAGCAAACAGAAAATTCACTGGGATGAATTCTGCAAACTTATTGGATCCAAAGCATTACCCAGATGCTTATTAAACAGCTAGGTTCCCAGGTTCTGCTTACCCCTATTGAATCTTATTCTCCAGAGAGGGTACTTATAATTAGGCAAGATTTGCAAATACAGACTATATTATAAAAGCATACAATATGTTATAAAAAGTCATCTATTCTAATTATTTTGTACCAATAGTTCTTCAGGGTTGAGGAAAAGAAGGCAACAGTTCTGACCCATTGCTATTTTTAACTGTTTGGTCTAAAAAATAATGGGAGAAAATGTTTAAAGCTTCTATGTTTTCATGTCAGAGCAATGTACTTACTACAGTTTTCAGCTTTCCTATTGTCCCGGATCACTATTCTTTGGTTGATAGTGCTGAAGAGCGTCGTCCAGTTGATGGTATGATAGTAACACAGGTTGCTGTTGTCGGTAATGTAGATGTTTCCTGCACTGATTTCCTTCAGGGACTGGAACTGCAGTGAGGTGATGCCTTGCTGCTTGAGGATAAGTAAGGAGAGGCCACTAAAGAGAAAGCAGAGTAGACACTGAATAATAATAAATAATTTCTGGCCAGGACATTTGTTCTTGAAATAAAATGATGTCACATCTTACTCCAAAAAAAGGTAAACAGGGCACAAAGAGAGATTGAGTCAATAAATTTGTGCTCAGAATATTAATTCTTTACATACTATACACTGGTAGTTTTAAAAGTAACACCCCAAAGAAGAATGCTCATTTTTAGAAGTATGAATACTAATGATATCTCTGTTCTACATATTTACCACTAACATAAATACTAACTCTCCCTCCACCCCTAAAATCTTAAATTCCTCAAGGATGAAATCTTGTGTTAAGACTAATTAAATAAGTGTGTATGGAATGGCTTTTTGTCTATCCAAATTAAGATATTAATTGTACTCTATTTCATAAATTCGAATGGTTTCCAAAGGTAAATATCATAGAGATATCATTGATATTTAGCTTTAATTTATTCATAGACAAAAATATAATAGTAATAGTTGAAGAATGTATAAAGTTAGGGTATATTAAAAATTAAAGAGAAGAATGAAATTAAATGTAAATTAATAGAAGGCTTGGGTGACTGGGGAAAGGATCTAAAAGTTAAACAACTACACTGTGGAAACAAATTATCATTTCAAGGAAATTGTTCTTATTTCAACATAGTCCACATTTTTGTAGTTGAATTCCTTTTCCATTCTCTGAAGATTAAATGTGTTTCCAACATCTCAATCAACTAATGAAGGTGATTTGGAGATCTAGGCTGTCCCCTTTTATTTTATTTATAAATCTAAATATATATCGCTATTTTATACACTTATACACACATACACAATAAAGGTCGGTCTGGAATAAGTCCAGCCATTGTTAATATAATGAAAAAGGTTTGAGCAACATTGATGTAACCTGGCAGCCAAGGAGAGTGGACTGGGATATGCATCTGTGAACAATGATGACTTCATTGTTGCTAGTCAGTGGGGGTTGTAGATGCTATTGAGTGAGCATGTGTACTGTGTGGTTGTCAGATTCAAAATGATTGAGTGAGTAGAACAACAAATCTGCATCAAATTTTGCATTAAGCTTGAACATTCCTCTGCAAAAACTATTCAGATGATTCAGAAGGCCACAGCTATGAGCAACTGGTGGTTGGCATCTTCATCACGATAACAGTAGCTCTATTTTTATCATATAAGTAAAAATATTGACATCAGACAATTATAACTGTACTTCTGAGCCCTGACTTTTCAGCTGATTATAACTAGTGCTGCATGTAGGGTCATGGGCCAATTCCTGAAACATGAGCTCAGTGATGCTTGGTTCCAATGACAGCACCAGAAAAGAAATAAGAACTTCCTGGTACGGCATTTGTATCCCATGCATCTGGGCCATTTCTAAGTCATCCAACTCTATGTTTTAATTATAATAACATAGGAGCAAAAATAAGGTTTAATGTTATGGTTCACATCATGTGCTTCATACCTACAAAACATTAATGTTACTGTAATAATAGGTAGCTGAAAAATTCAAAGGTGCATTCTCTGTACTTTAAGCACAACTGGGGTATTTTTTGTTGAGCTTACATTTGGAATTAAAAGTAGAAACCCAATATTTCTAGAATCAGTGAATTAATGAGGCTCATGGTTTTGATATAACATATGCATGATGCTACTCTTGAAATCTGAGAGACCTCGTCTTTGACCTTAGAAGCCTACCTGTAGAGGACTCTTCCACCAATGGTCACCAGGTTAGAGAAAACACTGAAGTCCGTCATGTTTGGGGGCCATGATTGTATGTTCAAGAAACCTACAAAAGAAGAGGAAAATTCAGAATATCATCGTCTTAGTAATAGTGTTTAATACTAAGTATTCTAGAAACGTGACAGAAATGCATTAAAATATAAAAAAAGAAGGGCAATGAATATTTCTACTTCTGAACCATTCTATCTCCTACTTCTTCAAATATTGAGTATGTTATCCACAGTTTCAGGGCTACAGTACTCCAGAGATAAAGAATATTAAAAAAATGAGCATGAAGAATTTATGTTTCTCAGAAATATGCAATTATATAATTATATATGTTAAACTATTTAAATCTTAATTTAATTTATCCTTTCAAAAGCAAAAATACTTAGTTTAACTAGATAAAGAGAAAAATACAATTTCAATTTGTCTGAAATCCTTTACCGCTTTTTATGCTTATGACATCAGTTTTCTATCTTGCATTCTAAGGCATATATGTGTGTATACATATATGTACACATATAACATGTATGTATAGAATATATGTAATATATATATGCCTTAGAACTCTCCTCATTTGATTTTACATTCTTTAATAGCAAATCCATGTTTAAGTTATTTCTATGAGCCCGTATCACCTACTATATCAGGTGTTCTATAAATGTGTCAAATAAATATGACATGTTATCCACACTCAATAGTACTTCTTGTGAAAAAGGAAAAAGAAAAACATAGGTTCAAAGGTCAGTTGACAATTGCAAAAATAGTAACATCAAAATTTCAAGGATACTTTACCTTTTAAATTCTGTGGGCTTTCAAAACATACACAAATGTTAAGAAGTAATGACTGGAATTTATTTTTAAAAAAGTTTCTGGTTCCATTATTGTGTAATATTTTCAAGAAAGCAAAAATAATATGTAGTTAATAGTACAACAATTATACTTAAGAAAATTACCTGTTATCTCCCGCACTGTCCGAAAGACATTCAGTTTCTCTGGGTCTATGGCTTCAATTGCATTGTAAGGGTCCCTAGAAAACCAAGGAGAGAAATGGTCAGATTTAAAACTAAATGAAGCAATACAAACAGTAAAAATGTGACAGTATTTTATTTGAATGGAATTTTAATTGTCAATAGGATGTTTAGCGATGGCTGTCCAAATTTTTCTGGCCTAGACTGGAGGGTAGTCACAAGATGCTTTGAGGACTATTTAGATGACACAGTGTATCAGTTCTTCATCAAAGGTTGTCCTAGATTTACAGAAATAATTCAGTTTGACTATTCTAGAGACACCTCCAAATAGAGCAAATCCATTTATGAACCATTTTATTTTATTTTGCTTTACGTGTTTGTTTTTAGTTGGGAAAATATGCTCTGCACATAAATTAAGTTAGTGAGGACGTGTCTTCTAGGTTTTTTAAAGCACTCTAGCTCACAAAAAGCACCTGACATTTCTTAAGAGGGATCGAGGCAAACACACGAAGTTGCCTTTTTTGCTGTATCTTCACATGTATCTATTAGTGAATTTTCATAATATTTATAACATTGTTTAAAAGTTACTCTTTTTATGAGTTATTTAACATAAACTTGTTCCCTCTGGCTTATTTATATTTACTATTATAACAGATCTATTTGCTTACATCTATATAAATCACACCAACATTTAAAGACAAAATTTATGACAAATTTAATAATATTCAAAAGGTGGTGTAAATTTGAAGATTTAAAAAATGCCATCTTCTAATGCATACACATATTTTTATAATGATTTTGATATACATATATTCATATACACATATATACACAGAGAGATGTCCTGCTTTCCAAAACCAAACATAAAATATCTTTGAAAATTAAATGTTTAATATATTTTTCAGAGATCTTCATCTTAAGAACATTTTTTCGTGTATTATATACTGACCATATGGAATAATTACACACTTAAATATTAACCCAAACATAAACATAGTTTATGCCATAACACCTAATATTTCTCAATAATTTAAGCAATAGTTTCAGTTCTTAAGAAATACATAGTATTTTTAAATGCCTTATTACATTAAACAGCATTCTGTGCAATACTGAGCAAACAGAAACCTCGTATTAATATGTACCCTTCAGAAAACACTGAAGTCTATTCAATGACCACTTCTAAAGAGATCAAGCCTTTTAAGAACAATGAACTTAGGCTTTTTAAGAAGCATGTAACCATCTGTAGCAATCAACTGAGTTTTATTCTTGCTGTGGATATCTGTCATTTTGTAATCCACTATATATATAAACATATAAAAATATATTTATGTATTTGTGTGCATATACAATGTAAGATACACTGTACATATGTACACACCGAGAATATATATACACACATGTGTACATATACACATACATGTATAGCTACATATATGTACATATATGCATATGTTTATATATCAAATCTTTGTGTTTTTACTTTTTAAATATACTGGGGTGCCATTGGTGAATAAAATTATATAGTCTCAAGAGTACAGTGTTATGATATATCATAAATCTGTCACCATATATTTGACCCCCATTACCTTTTACGATCCCCCACCCTCCCCTCAGGTAACCATCACACTGGCGTCTGTGTCTGTGTTAGGACGTCTGCTGTTTTACCAATCTTTAGGAACCTTCTTTCACATATAGGACGTAAACACAAGGGTATGGTGATCCACCGGATACAGTTTTAACAGGGCTACCTATCAACCAAGGTGCTTCGCAATCCCTGACAGAGAGGCATATGGCCTGTTGCCTGGGAATTTCAGTCTGAACCCATTGGCATTTATTTATTCTAGCCTTAGAGCCTTATAAAAACTATGTTAATAGTAGCCCTTTCAACTTGATTCATTAACATATTCTTTTTTACTATGAAACATCCCATCTCTTTGAAGGGAAAAAAATACCTTTGGTTGATTAAATTACTGTTTCAAACTAAGAAGTGCAATCAATATACCATACAACTAGTGTAACACAGAAAGTTATGGAAGGCTTTGAGAAACACTATAAATGAATTTCCCTAAAATTCACACATAAACAGTGAATATTTTCCTCAATGTAACATGAAGATCCTCAAAAGCTTGGCGTCTAAATGAAATGTTCTGGAACAACTTCCTCTACTCATAACTGAAGATGTGTAGAATAAATCACTATGTTTTTAATGAATATGAAGCCAAAAAATTAAGTTCACCTTCTGGGAAAATTCTTGTTGTCATGCTACTTTTTAAAGATTTTATTTACTTATTTTTAGACAGAGGGAAATGAGAGAGAAAGCCAGGGAGAGACACATCAATCAGTTACCTCTTTCATACCCACAGCTGGAATCTGGCCTGTAACCCAGCCATGTGCCCTGACCAGGAATCAAACAGGTGGCCTTTTTTTGGTTGCAGGATGATGCCCAACCCACTGAGCCACACCATTCAGGGCTTGTTGCTATTGTCCATAAATGGACAAAGACTTTTGTATGCAGAAGAAATATCAGCACTCCAATAGCAGAATGAACTTTCCACAATTGTTTTTTTGATGAAAAGCAGTGTATAGAACAGCTCTGATAATATAATAAAATATTCTGACTTTACTGAGAAACAGTAAAAATCCAGGGCGAGCACACAGTAATGGGGTCAGCCCAAACTTTTACTGAGCACACGTCCAGGTTGCCAGGTATTAATAAATTCTAGACTGTTCACATGAAGCCCAATGGACCACAGAAATTTTATACACTTAATTTTAGAGATTCAGGACTCTCATAAAATAAGCTGACAGAATTCTACTTACCAACTTCAGAGTACCAGCCACTTGAAATCCATAGAATTATAAAATCAAGAACTTTCTTAGCTAAATTCAGAGCACGAGTAAAAACACTATATTGACTCTGTCACTGTGTTTGGAGATCCAATATAAAGCTCAGTGTTAAGACAGAGAAACAGTTTTTTTTTAGTTGCTCTGAAAGCTAGATTTTCATTCAACCCATTATCACATTTCCATTGTCTGCCATCTTTGCAGACTGTCATGTACACACCTGACACAGTATGGACATGCTTTTTGGGGGAGCATTTTGAGGCTCAAAATGCATGCATGTGAACAATGTTGAACATGGCAAGATTAACAGGCTATTTTTATTCTTACGGATAACCCTAAACACTGAGTTTGGCCTATGGTTCCCACTCTACATAAGGAAATTAAGAGTACTTAGTCTATTTCTGGTAATGGCATGCTTGTGCTATAACTAAACATCTTCTGTTACTTCTTCTTTAAATTCCAACTGGATAATTAAAAACACTTTATAAAATTGCTATGTATTTGTGTGTATATGGGCACTCTTACCTATGACTTTTGTTTCAGAATTGAAGAAGGAGCATTAAAATGCTTAATATGTAAGAGATAGAAATTGGCCTGATTGAGATAAAAGCCACTTGTGTAATGCACTTCATGAGGCTGTTTCCAAATCTTTCCCCACACTGATGGACTGAGGCCAATTCATTTATTATATCCGGATGGAATCAGGTAATGTGAATTGAGTGGCTATGTTTCATTCCTCAGAAGACACTGTTAGCATGATCCAATTTGTCATTCATGGTGAAATTTGGTTTTTAAAAGTTAAAATATGAATACATTGTTTTACGGAGTGTTGCATATGCATTAAATTATATAGATGCACATCAGTATCAACCCTGGTCTATCCAGTGGCCATGGGGGGCAATTATATCAGTGTAAATGGATTCGAAGAGCCAGTGGGTACTCTGGTGAATTTGAAAGAATGTGTCCAATAGCCAAATGGCAAGTACTATCTAGCCTGAACAGATGGTTGCCATGTAAAAACAGGGGTTAAGAGTAACCAAGTGCACATATTTTTAAAAAAGAATTTAGAAATCTTGACCTTTAAAAAAATACTGCATGGGCCAAATATAACATATCTAAAACAGAAAGTATGTACATATTATTTGAGTATCTGGCATAGATCCATATTAAAAGTTACATTTTAAAGTGAAGAAATGATTTATGGAACAAGACCTATAGTAATTTAGTTGAATAGAGAGAGACACTCTGTTCTATTTCTCTTGCTATTTCTAGTTGGACACATTTATTCAAAATGTGTTCAATTATGTTGCTTCTGGAAATAATATGATATATGTTTAGAGTAAGATTTTGAACTGAAATATGTGAGTGATATTCTTTATCTGTAGCCCATAGCACCAATATTTAGAGATTAAGTAGTAATATAGACAAATAGATAAAATATAAAGTAAACTATTGACATTTTTATTGCAATTGAAAGACTACAAACTGGGTTGTTTTCCTAGCTAAAACCAGCAGGTGGTTCTGTACTGACTGAGTCCAGAAAATGTTACAATTTTTACTGCTAAAATGAAATTCATTTTATAGATCCCTTATGATGGTACTAACTTTCCAACCTTAGAAAACAGAGAAAAATACATGTGATGTCAAAAAGAAGTTCTGAAAGCTCAGGACAATTTCAGCTGCCTGATTTGCTTTTTGTGAGATCCATTTTTTTAAGGAATATTAACCTATGATGTTTGAAACTGATTATTTAGAAATTTGAATGGAATTTGCCACTTCACCCATTGCTATCGTTTCCCTAATCATATCTAAAAATGTATCAAGCTTGCTGGAATCTACGGATTAAATGAGAATGCTCTACAAATGCTTGTTAGCTTGTACATAAATGCATGTTTTTAAATCTGAGTAGTCACTAATGTCATAATCTGGGTGTATCCCACACTTGGGTTTAGCCCCCCTGCTGGTAAAACATGACATTTGATTTGCTGGAGAAGAGCATTAATGTGGGGCAGAACTCCACAGAAAAGAATCAAGCAGACAAAGCTAAAGACATGGTTAAGCTTTGTCTATACTTCATAAAATCATTTTCTGCAAAAACTTGATACTGACCCATGAATACCAGTGACAAGAAAGATCAAATTCCCATTGATTTTGGTGCAGTTTATGAATCTGTCGATGTTACTGGAATCCACGGTCTGAGCTGACACCAGTGATCCCGTGCCAATGCCGTCGCATGCTGGAGAAACGAGAGTCACAGTCAGGATCCTGAGAAACTTTTTTCCCCAGTCAATAAATCATTGCATTTTCATTATAAAATAACATTTTTTTTCATTATAAAACTAAAATATTATCACAGGAAATAAATGGCTTTCTAGCATATATAATAATTCTTTCATGCAACATTTGCTACTTGGCCGGCAGTGTCCCTATATTATTGTCTAGTGACCATGACTCACAAGAATTGTATTTTGTATCAAGACCCAGTATATACACATAGCAGATGGATAAATAAAATGGTACTTTGAATAAATCAAAACTTCTACTTACTACATAAAGTCTACTTCATTTCTAATTCATCCTAAAATATTGTGTGTTTTTTTAAGATTTTATTTATTTATTTTTAGAGAGGGAAGGGAGGGAAAGAGAGAGAGAGAGAAACATCAATGTGTGGTTGCTGGGGGTTATGGCCTGCAACCCAGGCATGCACCCTGGCTGGGAATCGAACCTGCGACACTTTGGTTTGCAGCCCACGCTCAATCCACTGAGCTACGCCAGCCAGGCTAAAATATTGTTTTTAATACTTTTTTAAATGCTGGTAACTTAAGATAATTTCATAGCTTAATAATGGTCTACAACCTCCAGTTTTAAAAATATTTGTCTAATCAACAAAACAAACAAACAAGCAAAATATAGCCAAAGACACTGAAATAGAGAACAGGCTGATAGAGGCCAGAGGGGAGAGGGGAGGGAATTTCAGGGGAGAATGGGAAGGGTTTACAGGAACAAATATAAAGGACACATGGACAAAAACTAGGGTAGGGTGGAAATGGGAGGGAGGTATGAAGGGAGGGGTGGGTGGGTGGGCTGGGATGGGAGTAAAGGACAGAAAACTATATTTGAACAATGATTAAAATAAAATTGGGAAGACAATCTAAAGAATAAAGAATATATAGTAAAAGAGTGGTACTGATGTGTGCTGAGTTATAATCAGAGTAAAGAGCCATCCAAATGTTTATACATTAAGTATTACCGGTGCTTTCTTTAGGCCTCACTTTAAAAAAGAAGAAGAAAACAAAACAAAACAAAATGTGTGTGTATATGAAGAGGGGGGGGAGAGAGAGTGTAGTCTAAAGGTAATTCCAAAATTTGTGCTTTTAAAACAGAATCCCATTACTTTGAAAAGCTTAATAATATTTAAAAAGTTTTTTGAACTGGACTTTAATTTGAGAACCATAGCTGGAATTTATTTCTTCCTCCACTCAAATTCTAGAACATCAATTATCTGCAACATTTATTTAACACTTGTGGTAAATGTCCTTGCCATTTCCTATATCTTACTTTTGAAATACTTTTTAGACCTGGAGAGTAAATGTCATGTTGCATTTCCCTTGTACCCCTTTTGATGCATAGGAGATGATGGTGGATACATTGGCAAGCAACTAATATGTGTTTTGGATGCTAAAATAACTGTGTGAACCCTTGTTTTGCTCATAATTTCTAAGACTTGTTGCATATAAAATAAAATTAAACTTAATTTCTGAGTTCCTATCAAAGTTAATTCAAGTTTTACCTGGATTATAGTAGCATCCATCACTCAAAACCAGTAATAGACATTGTTACAGTAGTGGATAATGCTGAGAACTATTCAAAGTTATGGAGAAGTTTCTGTGGGAGGGTTTGCTGGGGGAGTGGTATGTTCTGAGAGGCGAACATTGTCTCCCCACTAAAGAGTAAATGCATATAAAAGTATAAAAGTAAACTTGTTATAGGCCCCTGTCCCAGCCAGAATAATCTCAGCTATCACTTACCTTTTGGGCAAATATCAGTGCAAGGCTTACACATTTTAATGCCATTCTCTTCTACTTCCATCTTGGAACTAGGGCAGGCACGCACACAAGAACTGGAATCGACCACAAAGTTATCTGATAAAAAAGGTAAAATTAGCAATAATGGTGATGCACAGCAAACAAACTTAAACAAAATATTTTACGGTGTGAAAATGATTACCATCGTTGATGGTCTATGTGTCTCTTTCCCTAAAATAAGCCTCTGTCGGAACATCTCAACCTAGCACAGCCTCAAGGAACATCCAAATTTTAGGATGGTGTGTTTGACAACAACGAGCGCTTTCTTGACTACAGCTCAGGGTCCCGAATGGCCCCCGAGACAGAGTAAATTTCTTTCATAGACTTAGGAAACTACATGACATTTAGTTTATGTTTTTCAATAGTTCCACTTCATTTCACATCATGATGCAAGTCAGAAGTCTAAAATACTTCAAGTTACACGAAGCACAAATGAAGCTGAAGTTAAACTGCCTTCAATCAAGAGACTGCACTTCATGTTCAGGAGGAAATGTTTACAATGTGTTCCATCTTCCAGTGGAGAGCCATACACACTGTCCTACAGCTTTATATGGTAAAATAAAATAAAATTTGATAGGGCACTGTTAAGAAAGCTGTACAAAATAAACCAGGAACATCTAATTACCTGACACATTGCTAAAGTGTTTAGGAGTCCAGTGATCAGGAATATGCCAAGATGTTCTCTCCCAAGAAAGGGTCAATTTATTGCATGTAGAGTCTCCCACAATAAAGGGAACACAGGAGACCTACTCTGACAGTTTGGGTTTTAAAGGCAGCGTCCTTCCGTGTCTGAGACTGCTGCTTCTGGCTCAGCATTCTGTAGTGTGGAAGGTGTCTGGCCGTGAAGGGGAACCAGAACAAGAAAGGCATATGGTGCAGGTCTAGACTGGGGTGCAAGCAATACTACTACTCGAGTCACAAAATCCAAAAGGCACTATGACATTAGAAGGATATATGGTGGGAAAGCACACCATGTATAGTTACAGCAAATTCCAACTGGAAAATCACATCAGAGACCCCTAGGATTCTTGAGCTAAACCACACTATCTGCAATACAAATTATACACCATTTAACAAACAGCTCCTGACATGCTCCTGGGTCATGGTGGAAACAGAGCACCTAACCATGGGTCATTGATTGACCTTGTCACCAGACTTGCCCATACAAAACAAAATTTTATTAGAATCATGATATCATAATGTTGGACAGTCCCATAATAAATCCATTGCAAGATGGAAACAGTAGATTTGGGATAGAATATGAGCCCTGGCAGAGACACAAGAAAGCTACATAAGTAGTTGGTCCAGACCTCCACATCATCTACCATTGTGCTGGCGCCTCCCACTCAGCTCATACCTGTGACTGCGTAAGGACCAAGAGAGGGCACGTATGACAAGCTGGCAGAGGAGAGCAAACACTAAGCTTGGTGTATGAATGCAAGTAGCTGAAAATAGATGGCAGCTGCTGTGTGGCCTCTCCAAGGAGTGAGCTTGAAATGTAGTGACAGGAAAAATCCTACTAATGGGCACAGTTTGGGGGAGTGCAAATGATCATTTACTTTGTGTGGAAGTGACTTAAGCTTAGAATTTCTATGAACTCATGAGCAGTGTTTGTCCTTCAAAAAGAAATGGTAGAAAATCTGGAATTGAAGGGAGTCTGGGGTACAGGGACATATATGAATCCATGAGAGTGGGAAGGATGTGTGAAGATAAAGATGCTTGTATTCGGAGTTAACACCTATCCTATCAGAGGGCATCGGCCATGAAACAAGGTGCTTAGTTGACACTGTGTCACAGCCTGATGACACTTGCCTTCCTTTCCTCTTGGGTCTTGACTCTGAGAACGCTCCTTGACAATCTAATCTATGTTTCAGGGGAACCCAACCACTGGCAGGTGCATGCACTGTGTAACAGGTGCCCATCCTTTCTGCATGGTCTTTAGGAATACCCCTTATTCCACACTCCTGCAGCGACTTATGCCAAACAAAATAAATAAAGATTATTAATAGCTTCCTGTGAGTTAGCTTCAGTATCTGCAGCCAAATGTGTTTCAAAAATATTTGTTATTTGGAGTTTTTGAATTTCCGAATTCCAGATTAGGGATTACAGAACAGTATTTAGAAGCTAAACATCTTTGTTTTTCTAGTTTAGCTACCATGCCTTATGAGTAAAATCTATCAAAGATTTGAATTTTAAATAAATACTAAAGTGTTCTAAATTAGTCTGTGATTTGATAAACCTGAACTAATCCAAGAAAGGAAGTTCATGAGTTACCATATCTAAGGTAACTGGGCATGTAATTTCACAAACTAGTTCTCAATGTTTAGCCACTTGCACAATTTATCATTTAAGATGCTTCAGATGAGCCAGTATAAAGGGTAGAGTAAAGGAAAGGTGAATACTCGAGTCCAAATTTTTTTGGTACTTCTTCCACCCCAGCCTAAACTCTGGGCCTCAACCTCAGGACTTGAATAAAAAGAAAACAAAACCAAAAACAAAAAAAAAGCCCCAAAACAAACAAACAAAAAAAGAACAAAGCATAGTTTTGACCATCCTTGGGGCCAGGCACCATAATTTAAAGGTAGTAAAATAAGAAAACATTTGTCTAAGAAAAGGAAAAATTTCATCATCTAGCCCCACTTTACAATACTTTCAAACCCCCTATTTTGTAAGGATACTAGGTGGTGAGATAAAGGGTAAGTTTAGATAAGACGTTATTAGATCAAGAACATGTTTGAATATTAAAGCGTTTAAAATGGAAAAATCTCTACTGTCCTAGAGTGAGTGTATATATATTATACACTATATATAATGATTCTTTTAACTCATATAAAATATTGAATAATGATGACTAGAATTGTCATTGTATCCAAAAACTTGTTTTTATTTACTATCTCTTGGATCCTTATTTCCTATCCCTTTGATCTTTATAATGACTCTGGGAAAGAGAAGAAAGATAAGATTATTACCATCAGCATCTTAAAAGAGGAGGAAATGAAAAGCTAAATAGTTCACTTACAATAGCATGGCCGGCAGTGGACAAAGTCAGAACCCATAGCTACTCTAATCCCATGTCCTACACACTCCCTTGCCATCACAAAGACAAAGCCAAGAATGCCATACTCTCTGTGTTGTGTAGATTATAAAGCCTTCTTCTTTGAAATGAGTATGTGAACAAGTGTAGTGATATTTCAGCCTTGCCAGTAGATCAAACACTGCAGAAGTATCCCATTGGTCAGTCTAAGCAAAGAAACTGACTCAAGGGAGAGTCAGGGCATGTTTTAGTGAATTCTTGACAAAATTTAAGCTGGTCACTCTAAACCCCCAGAATGAGTTATGAGCTTGGTAAAGAACTCTTCATATGCCCTTCCTATGTACTGTTATTGTTTACTACTAGAGTTGATTTTAAAACTATAATGCTATATACTCTTTACAAATAAGTAATCAGAAATAATTTTTGGTAAGAATTCATTGGTATTAGAAGCATATTTCATTATGTAGCTCGCTCCATAAAACTAATCACTTTTCTGAGAAACAGCATCTTGTGCAAAATCAATGCTATACGGAGAAAAAAATGAGTTTGGAAGTTAATGAGACTGCACGCTAACCTCAGACATACCATTCCTTTGCTGAGACTTTGGACCAATCACTTTAATTTTTTTAATATATTTATTTATTTTTTAATTACTTTATTGTTATTCAATTACAGTTGTCTGCATTTTCTTCCCCCCACTCCCCACCCCACTCCAGCCCAACCCACCTCCCTCCCTTGCTTCCATCCTCCCCGCTGGTTTTGTCCATGTGTCCATGTGTCCATGTGTTCCTGAAAACCCTTATAGTCCCCATACTTGAGTAATTCATGATATTATTACAAGTTTCGAGTTACAGTAAATTGGCCTAAAATTCTTTTGTTTTTACATAATGGCATAATTAATTTGGCTCTTCTTTTCCTGTTACTTACGTGGGCATTTCTTCACACAAAATGCTCCGTATGTGTACTTTGCATTGAAGTTATGTTCCAACTGGAAGGTGGTTGGATTGTAGACAAAAGTTTGGGGACACTGAGTGACACAAGCTCCACTGTCATTGAAATTCATGCAGGCCTGCAACATAGCAAACGTTAATTTTATCTCACAATAATCTTAATAATACTTGTTAAAGGAACAGTACTGCAGCAGTTTCTATGGGAGTTTGTGTTCTTTACTAAGTATATGTCAATTGCATAAAAACTGAAACATCTGATAATTTTATAGTCATCAGCACTTAATTTTAAATTCAGATTAGCTTAGGACTTCTACAGTTTTACAAAACTGTTTTTACAATGTCAGTAAATATACCACCTCTAGTTATTGTTGTTCAAATTGCTTAGTATCTGTCCACTAACTTCTAAATTGAAAATGGGCTTAAATTATTAAAGTTATCTAGCAGTAAAACATTATTTAAGCTCACACTTATTCAAAGGGTTATATGTTGAGTCTTAGAGTCTAGAGCTAATAACTAATAACTAAATTATCAATTCTAAACGGTAGACTTTCCTCATGAAAGCTGGTGTTTGGAGAATTCATTGCCTTCAGTGACATTCGTTTTCACTGTATAGTGAGAAAACACATGATGGCCATTTAAACTGGACTCAGAGAAAAGGCTCCGGCAGTTGACTAGTCAAAGAATCAATGTAGGCTATGCAATGCCAAAATGAGGAGAAGCTCCACGTAGCCCATCACTGCATACTATGATGCCTTTTCTGCATAATCTCTTTCATAATGTCACACAACTTGGTAAAAGCCATCGATTCAAGTAAAACAATTTCTACCCACTGACATATATTTGACATTAAAACTTCAATATGTTAAACTGTTCAAATGCCTTTGAGAAGAATTAAAAATAATTTTACTACCCAAGAGTGAGGTATGTAGTGTAAAACTAGAGCAAGTATATAAGTACATAAAAACTTGTGGTTAACAAAGAGCGGATGAACTAATCTTATTAATTAAAAACATGAAACTTTCACAGAAATAATTTAGGCCTTGGAAGGCAAGCTAACATGAACTCATGTAGTATTTTATAGCCATCATAAATTTTATATATGGTTATTAATAAGCACTAATTCATTCTGTTTCTCCAAAACATTTTCTTCATCAATTGTTGTTTTAGCAAGCACTATATCACAAACAAGACAATCCCCAGATGATGGTCTATGAGATGCATAATCAGAACAAGAATCACTGATGATACATTATTCACTAAGATGACACTTTCCAGGAAGAATCTATTAAAAACCAATCTAGAAAACTCAGTGAGTTTTAATTTATGGCTATAAAACTTCATGTGTCCTCATAATTGTTTACTAACACACTTTGTGCTGTGCTGTGCACAGATTGCTTGGCAACAAAGGAACATGAGCCAGAGGAATCAAACAAATTTACCTCCCAGACAAACAGAACACCGTAACTTATGCCAAGGCCTTGACCTGGCATTCTTGAACATGCTGTACCAAATAGCAAAGTGGAATCATGGGAACAGTCCATAAAACAGTGAAATGAAAACTCAGAGGTTCTCTTGGCACTCTGCTTATCATGATAATGGAACCATGAAAAACATGTGGTGAAAGTTATGAGTGTTGTTGGTATTGATTGGTGTTACTGTTTTGGAATTAACCCAGTGCTTGTTTAACATCTACCAAACCCAGTTTCCCCAACCCATGGCTGGAGACAGGCAAAGGGAAGGGTCTCAGACCCAGACCTGCTGAGCAGCTGCCCTACATTTTTAATGTTTCAATATTCATTTCTTCTTCCTCACTAGTCACTTCTGCAATATATACTTTTGTTTACTGTAGAATTAGGGTAGTGAAGTTAAATTTCTTGTTACATTAAGATAATTCACCAATGATTATATCATAAGAGCTATAATTTATAGTTTGCGTACTTCCAGAATTAAATGCCAGTTTGAAAAAAATACTCTATCCTAAATATATATGTGTATTCTTCAGATAGTTGAGAAGGGGTAACAAAAAATAAATCCCTGTCTTTATTTTTAACAACAAAAACAACTTCTTATTCTATGGTTTTTAACTGAAAATGAAGCTAGTGTGTGTATGAAACTGCATTAACTATAGCTCACAGAATTGCTTGTATGTATTCAAAAGAACAGAAAGAGCTTTATCGGAGATGCAAAATGTAATTAAGTGTCCCCAACAAGAGATAAATTTTAAGGAAGTAAAAATGTCCTCTTCTAAAATAAAAATCACACAGATTAGCATATAAATTGCTTCAAGCATGCATTTGTAAATCTTATAATTTTGAATGATATTAGTTTATAAACAACATAAACTAAAATAATTAAATTTATAAATTTATCTGCTATTGTCTTAAATTCATATTTAAGAAATAAAATGCTAGTGCCCTTATACAGAAGACTCATTGATGCAACAACATAAACAGGTAATCACTATAAATTTCGGGAAGATAATATTAGTTTTTAAAAAGATATCTCAACATGATCATCTTCACATTGTCTAATAAATCTCACTGGTAGTATAAATTACAACAGAAGGGCACAAAGAACAATCCTAGTTAATCAATAGCCACCTAGTGAATGCATGACTTCCAGGAAGGCAGAGACTCTCTTAATCCTAAAATGGTTAAATTAGATCTTTTGAATAAGATGTTAAAGATTCAATGTGCCTGCATAAAAGAGGAGGGCAGGGAAAGCAGGAGAATAAAAGGAAGAAATCCCAGACTCACAAAGCAGTCCGTGTCCTTAGGTCCCGAGCAGCCTCCAGCACACTCTCGATGACAACAGTCACTGACATAGGGCCCATAGCATCTGCCATCACATTGTTCTGCACACACTGTCCTTGTCACTGCAGAAGACAGATATGAAGTTTTGGTCAAAGTCAGCCAGCCAGAGAAACTTCTAAGGTGACCTGGAGATGCTGAGAAAAGCTGGGCTCTAGAATGACGACTGACCCACCATTGACGAATTCGACAAATGTTTACCAAATGAAGTCTGCAACAGATCAAAACTACTCTACAAAAACCTTCCAAATTAACACACAAATGAGTTTGTATATTCTTTCTGGTTCCAATAAATACTGTTGTGCTTTACAAAACTCATACAATCTAGCAAGATAGAATCAAGTATGAAATAACTGAATGAGATGCTTAGACAGGTTGGAAAAGATAAAGTCAGCAGAGAAGCCGATTCACACTGTGCAATTAGGTCCTAGAGCAGGTGTCCTCAGAAACAAATTCAGGATTTTGTAGCAGTCAGTGCAAAGAGGAAAGTATAATCTTTACATGATTCACATTGTATCTTACATGATTCATATCAAATAGAGGGATGGAGGGAGGGTGGGAAAGAGAGAGAGTGAGCACCAGCAACATCCTCACAGGAAGGAAGAAGGGAAAAAAGGAAGTATGGAAGAAAGGAAGAAAAGGAGAAAAGGGAGTAAGGAGCAAGGGAGGAAGGGGACACATTCATATGAAACACAACAAAACCTCCATTGGAACTTTTCTTATAACCTTTTAATACAATCGACTGAATCATATCAAAGTATACTTTTTGTAAAAACAATGCTATAGTCTGGGCTTCAAAATTATGGTATAGAGGGAAACAATTCTGCTTATCTCACTTATTAGAGAGACATCTTTAAGTGTTTAGAGACACAAATCTTACAGGACATGTGTAGCACATCACTTTCTGGTTTCTGTGTTTCCATTTCAGCCTTGTTTCTCCCCACCTCTTTGACTAGTTCTTCAAAGCTTCCTTCACTGAAGTAAAATTCCATACTAGAGCAAGATTGCACTATAAACATTAGTATTCTTCAGAATTGGTCTTGGTCGATCTTGAAAATTTTCTTGGGCTGTGGGTTCATGCCTGAATGCAACCTTCATCCTTCACTTCGCATAATTCCTATAGGCAGATTACTTTGAGATCCAGATCTGAATTCTCCATTGAGCTACAGCATGTATTCCTAGTTGTCTACAAAAGTCCCCATTTAGATAATGCAAGGTGTAGAAAACGGAATGTGACTCACTTTCCCACTTCTACCACCAAGTATATTTCTCTTTTGTTCCTTTATCTCAACTAATGGAAGCACCATGCATCCTGCAGCTAAGTTAAACAGTTGGGATGTGTTTTCTATGCCTCCTTTCCCCTTACGTCACTTCTTATACCTAACAAAAATACCAAGTACGAGCAATAGAATTCTTCAGTGCATTTCTCCTCTCTACTTCCACTTTGTTTAGAAATTTACCTCTAAATTATTGCATACCCTTCTATAAGTTTCCTCAGATTCAGATTATTCCTCCTTGCTGCTCCAAAAGCAATGGCTTGAAATATGTCACTGTCTATACAAATCAGTGTTGTTTCACAGAGTAAAATTTACTTGCCACCCCTATACTAAAGAATAATTCGTTAGCAACAGATAGAAGTCCTTCATCGATTGGCTACTGGTATCTAGCCATACTGGCATCTCTCACCCTCTTGCTGTGCTTCTCACATCCAGCCAAACACACATACCACCGTGATTCTTGTTTCCACCACATGCAACCATGGATCTCATTGTCTTTTCACAACACATTCCTTCATGCTAAAATCCCTTCCTGTGTTTTTGTCTAGCAAATACTCAACAATAAACCTCAAATGAAGTGCTCCTTTTGCTCTGAAACCTTTCTAGACTCATCTCCAGGCTGAGTTACTTTGTCATTCTTGTTTCTGAACAAGCAAGAAGATAAAGGGATAGAGCAATCAATAAGGTATGAAAGCCCTGGTTTATATTCAAACTCTGCCCTTGTGATATAGCCAATTCTTTAACCACTATGGATTTTACTTTAAATTTTTACCATGGAGTTAGTATTAGTGCCTATCTAGAGGGATGGCAGATAGAGATGCAAAGTGCTTAACAAGTCCCTTGTTAATGGTGCTCAGCACTGTTATATTATTACTGCACTAATCATAGCGCATTGTATTCATTTGTTCATGTTCGTTTCCTTGAATAAACTATTAGTGTAATTTATTGAACTGTATCATCTTATCTGCATTGTATCTTTGGTGACTAATACAGTGTCTGGCACTTAATACACAATAAATAAGTATCCTGTCCAAATAAGTAAGTCATGTGTAACCAACTCAAAGTAAATATCTGTCACTTAATGTTTAACGCCCTTATCAGAGGAGAAGACAACACGTAGAGAGTTAAAGATGTAGGGCACTAACCAATATAGATAAGCAAATACAAAATATCAAGCAATGGAGCACATCAACATGCAAATAGCATAATTCTTATTAATATCTATCATTAGATTTAAGTGCCCCTTATGCCAATGATTATTTCATAATTCCATATTTTCACTTGGATGCCTTCTAATAGAACATGATGATGATATTAATACAAATCCATAATGTTTAAATATGAACTATATCCTCCCACTGGATGTGATTATATTATTCCCTATGTATACTCTCAATAAAAACATCAGGTAGAATTTAAACTAAAAATGTACTTGGATTCATCCTGTCTTATTTTTAATTTTGTAAAAAATAAAGTCATATGATACTTCTTTGGGAAAGCTTACAGAAGATTTAAAAAAAACAAAATTTTATGCATGATCTTGTAAGAGGAGCACATTTTGTATTTGCAACTTGGATAACACCAAATTTTGAAATAAATAATTTCTTTTGTAAATATTCCAGAATAAAATTATGCAAAATAAGCCAACTGTGTCTGCCCCTTTAGCTTTTCTAAGTCATTGTTAAAATCGCACCTTGTCAATGAAATCTACCCCTATTTAATACTGAATCTTTCCAAATCACTGATTCCTGATGGACCCTTGGACCCTCTCCTTCATTCTCACACTCTCTCTTTTTCTTCCTGCTATTCTCCCTCCTTCTGTCCGTCTTCCCTCCCTCTCTCCTTCCCTGTATCTTTGCTGTAGCATTGATCACCATCTAACACACTTAAATCAATTATTACACTTTTTTTTTTGCTGGTGTATTCCAATATCTACCTGGCATCCATGTAGCTTTTATTTATATTTCATACACATTATACAAATACATTACTTATAGACTGTGTATGAAATATACCCAGATATATGATATCAATTTATTAACTCTGCATATTCATATACTGTACTTATATTCATGTTCCTAAATGTTACCCAAGTGGTATATTTATTTAGGTGTCCTAATTAGTAAATAATACCATATAAAGAAAACATTTGCAGTAAATACTCTTGTAAATAATAGATTTAAATATAATTGCTTTTTCAGATTTAAGGCTTTTTTTTAATGTACCAAGAGCTACTAATTAAAATAGCACATATATATTAAGTAAACTAATTACTATATTTGAAACGTGTTATCACATGACAGTCTATTAATTTACTTTTAGTGGACAGGAATTGCTCAGCTGGAAAATAGCAGGAAGTGAGTTAGCAATCATATTCCACAGGTCCCACCATATTTTAATATAAGTACACTGAAGTATTAATTTATATTCTTAACTCTGTGGTGATTAAAGATAATTTTATAAAATGTTTTAATTATTTATATACTTTGGTCTTTCCCACAAAATGAGAAAATTAGACTAGATAATATTTATAAAGATAATTAACCATAAAATTATTTTAAAATTATTTATGAAATGTTCATATTAAGATCATTTCTTTCATGGAGTACACTATTAAATATGAAAATAATAAGCGATGAATATAATCTAACAGTGCAATCTTGTGTTCTATAATAATCATTATACTGTGAAACTTTTAAATATGTATTTCAAATAATGCAATCATACGTGTTGAGTTGACTTTAAATTTTTCAGAAAGCTACTTCTTTTATACAGTGGCCATGTATCTCATATTTTTCAGGACACTTGGATCTTAGATATACCATTCCATTTGAAGAACATGCAAATAAATATACCCCTAAGTCATTAGTTTAAATTATTTTTTATTTAAGCTATTAAAAGACAATTACAGGATTTGCTTCAAAAACAGTCTAAAATTGATTTTAAAAGCAAAAAGATACATTCATCAGTAAACATAGCACATTTTATCAGCCTGGTTTTCACATACTTAAATCCAATTGAAAGTTCAGTAAGCATGAAACATATTTTGGAAATGTTTGCTTGATAGATAATACTGTAAGTGAGCAAAAAGGAAAAAAAATATGCTTAATCTCTAAACTGAAGTGATATAATTAAGAAACATTTCTTCACATTGTTAGGTAAGATTTGTTTTTAGAAAGAAAACATTCCCTCTGTACAATCTATTTAATACTATTTGTTGAGTTAATAAACATTACTTTCTATGAATTAAACACATCAGACTATACTCATATTTTATTATGATGGAGACACACACACAAAACAGTTACTGAAATCAATGAGATAACTCACCCTCCATGGGAACATTAACTTATAATTGCTTTGGTTATATTAATTTCCACCCTTGCTTGAATATTATTTCATTAGCATTTCCCCTGTATTTAGTACCATTCCTAAATTGCTTCATTGGGCGCATTAAAATATTTGGGTCAAATATTAACTAGCTTGTTCATTGGTTGTCCATCACTAACTGTGACTATTTAATACAAAAAGTAAAACCTGGGAAGTTAAATATTTATTTTATTAGGATGAGTAAACTTGAAATTGGGAAGGGGATTCATTCAAAATATCCATGAGAATCAATGTGTAAAGTTTAAGAACAAAATATTCCATATTAAGGGGATACTGCTGGGAGAATATCTATTATCTCAAAAAAAAATAAAGTATGTGTAAGTAGCTTTATTATATCAGTATCTCACTAATAAAAACAATGGCTTAATTACTTCTGTAAATATAACAATAACCACACTTAAAGTTACTACCCTAGAACAAATTTATTTTACTTAAAGAACGTTGGCTATTTACTAATCAAATATGTTTTGGTGCTTTCTGTGAGTCACTAAGGGGATACAGAACGTTCATAAATGAGGCAAAACATTACAGGGACAAAACAAAAAGATCTCTGCCCAGTAAAAAATAAATAAGGCAAATGTAGGCCATCTTTGTAAGTGTGTTCCTCCCACATTTTAGGCTCTGCCCGTTTCTTCTCTGCTACCTCCCTCTTCCCCCTTTGCCTCCTGCATCCTCACAGCACAGTGCCTTCTGGTTCTCTTCACTTCCTCCACCCATGGGTCCCGAAACAGGCTATGCACCAGATTATTTAACAGGGGGGATTTCAAACTTTATCTTGGGGAACTTTGTGACGATGAAGATCTTGATTTTATCTGTTTTAATAAGCTCCCAGTTCACGTCTCTGCCTTCTGGCCCACAGACCTCATTTTGAGGAGCAGGCTATAGAGCACTTAAAAGAATGCCTGGGAATGACCTACTTCCTATTAAATGGAAGTTACCTGTGATGTTCTAGGATTTACTATTTTTAATAAACTCTCCAAGTGATCCCAATATGCAGTTAGAGTTGAGGGTTGTTATTCTATTCAGTAAAAATGGGAAAAAATCTAGTTTATTTACACCCTTTGATTGATTGACTGAGTATGCCTCCTCTGAAATTTAATCACATCAACTGACCTTTTGTTTTAATTTCCTGTTTGTGTTGTTAAGTCCTCTGTCACTAATTGGGAGATCAAACAAAATTAATGTGCAAGCAGGTAAGAAGATTTGGGAGGAAAAATCTGGGAGTGGGAACAGAAATATCACTTGGCTAATTCAGAAGACAAACATTTCAGATAAGTACCAGGCCATCAGAAAACTGCTCCCTTCTCTCACCCAGCAGCCATCTACATGCAAGGAGTCCTGGGAAGACCCCAATTCATTGCTAAGCACATTTTAAAGCAAATTTATTTTAGCTTGATTTCATTCTATTTCAATTAGTAGTCAGTGGCTCACACCTGTAGGCTGCCTATATTATTATTGTTTATTGACTAAATTTCCACAAACTGTATTCTTTGAAACACATCATGTGCATTAGGTAGCTAAGAACTCAATGAGAATAGTTTTAATGTTATTACACACCTGAAGGATTATACAAGAAGAAAAATGCTTGGGGTAAAGTAGAGGTGATTTGGGTTAGATGTGAAGAAGAATTTTGGTTTATAAAGACTTCCATACTGTAATGAACTACTGAATGGGCTTCTTGATTCTTTGTCAGTGTTGAGGGAATTCTCTTCCTTATGCTTTAGAAATTCACTTAATTATAGATGGGGTCTTGATGACATGTAGTAAAGAAGTACCCCTTGATTCCATGGCTTAATATATTTTTATAAATGGTGGAATTTGGCTAAAATAATAAACATTTTGGGTTGTGTGAAAGGCTTTTAGAAAGCTACTACCCTGAGAATATATTCAAATGAAACAAATAAAGTTCATAGTCCATCCAAGTATACACATTACTTCTATGCATTAGTTTTAAAGCATACTGAAATGTATAGAAAATCAGGTTCAGTGAAACTGATGCCAAACTGTTCACCGCTACTTAATTCTTCCAAAGGACAATATTCGAAAACGTGTGTGTTCAGTGCCAGGCAGACTCTAAGCATGACCTAGGAAGATTTAAAGTAAAGAGGTGTGACCCTCCTCTTGCATTCTGACTCAGTAAGTCTGGGGAAGGGCTCAGAAAATTCATTTTGGGGAGCCCAAGATTTTCAGGAGTAGCCTTTATAAACCAACACTTCAAAATCTTTGTTCTAAGACTCTTTCTTCTTATTTATGAGAAGACAGCCCATGAAGAGTCAAGCACTTGTTTAGATGGGAAAGCAGGGATGGCAATGGGTCTTAATCTGCGTGGCTGATTCTTCTCTTACATTAGATCACAGACAAATTAAACCAGTAACTGTTGCCAGACAGAATGAGATTTAAGGATAGATAAGATTCTATCCTGATTTGGATAAGGAAGGAATTTTTTAGTCTAAAGATTTGTTAATCATTTTAACCAGCAACAGAAGATCTAACAGATTGAAAATAAGCTCTCAAAAAAGGTACTTATTTTTTAATAATTAAACTCAGCAAAAAAGAATTATAAAAAAGTACTTGAGCCTTCCAAAGTAGTACAGTCATAGCTATTTTCACATCATCAACGAAAGTGTAACTGATTATCTACTATTCCTAATACCTAATTAGCGTGATGAAAGCTACTCCAAAGAGACTGGCTAGGGCATACCATGAGGTATACATGTCCACAGGTAACAACGGTATGATCCCTAGAGCAATATCTGCTATATACAACTGAAAAAATGTGGCAAACACCTGCAAAGCCATTATTAAAATTGACATTCAAAGTGAGTTAATAAAAGTATGCCCAAAATTTGGCAGTTACTAATGACGGTGGACCCTTGTCTCAGACAAATCCCTGATGACATGATAATATGGTTAGTTGTATCAAATAGAAAAGGACTGTTGTCTAATCTATTCTTCATCATCAGCTACTTTATTCATTTATTTAATGAAGTCTTGTTTAATCTATATTTAAAGATGAGTCACTGATTGAGCGATCATAAAGTAGATTTTAAGCTGCACTCTTGGTCACCAGGGAAACTCTCCCTTATAAATTAGCTATTAACATCATCAACATTTGTGAGTCAAGATTCAAAACAAAATTGCCCTCTTATATTAAGTATAAAATATCCCTAAAAGTGAGTATAATTTTTTATACATACCTCATAGGATATATATATATATATATAAAAGATTGAAGATAATAAAAGAAACATGAATATGAATGAGGAAATAATAAAGAGCATTTCATGAAATATTTTCTTACATTAGAATTGAAGGTTATACCATAAAGTACACAAATAAGTGATATGCTAGAGATAAAGTGTTATAAAAAAATGGAATCATTGTATCATGGACCTGTCACAAACCAAGAAATGAGGAAATATTGCATTCAGCTTTTCAAAATCACCTCACATTATAGTAGACCACACATCTCTATATCCAGCCTTGATGGAAACACACATACACACCCATACACACACCCTATCTCTTTCACTTATCCTAGTTCCCCACCCAAAATATTAATAATGGGAATAAAGATAATTTATCCTACTTAATATAGAACCTATTTTACTCAGTGATGGAAATAATCACAACATATTAATGTGGAAAATACAGAACCTCACATCATGTAAGCAAGGAATAAATATCTGTTGAACTAATGTATGCTATCTAGTCTAAATTTCTGAATTTACTGATAATGAAACTAAAATTAAAATACACTGGCTTTCCTATGGACAAATCCAAAATAATGTCCATATACTCCTAAGAGATCTCATAACACCTTCATAATTTTCCAAGCAATTTATAGTTTCTTAACATCACAGGGGACCATGTGTTTTATAATCAATTTGGGAATTAAAGTACAATTTGATGCTGACATGCAAGGAGAAGTACGACATTTATTAGCACTAGAAAGCTAAAAGTTAGTTACGCTCAGCTAAATTATTATGCTTCTTTTTGATATCAATTGTTTTTTTTTTCATCAAAATCCAAACTCATTCACTTTGTTTCTGTCTCAGAAACAAGGAATATTCCTCAGATAAAGGAATGTTCTTTTTCCTGAGCTCTAGGTTGCCTCTAACATTCAAGTTCAATTTTTTAATGTTGTAAACCAGCCTCTTTCTTTACTGAACATTACTTTAGAGCCAATACTCAAGACTCTCATATTTAAAAATTAAAAAAATAACAATTCTCCCTCTTCCTCATGCTCTTCATTAGTTTTAGAAAGCAAACCATTTTGTAAGGGTCATTTATACCACATACTTTCTTACATATTTCAAAGTTCTATCATCAATCCTTTTTCAGGATACCTCAAAATTTCTCACCTTAGTATCTAATTAGTAACTGATATTTATTGATCAGTTCTACCTGGATGAATGAGGGGTATCTAAGGCTCATTAAGACCATTCTAGGCTCCTCTATTTCTATCTTCAATTCAGCCACAACATTACTCTCCCTGTATGTCTTGTCCCTGTGACTATATCCATCATCAATTCAACTGCTCCAGTTTAACCCTTGGAATTCATCCCAAATTTCTCCTTTCTTTTTCTTCATAGCCAAGTCAGTTGGATACCGAGCCTTATTGAAAATTCTGTTGCCTGTCTGTTAAATTTCCTCCCTTTTATCCTGGTTGTTTATATGGCATGCTCTGGACTTGTTCTCCGCCTATCTTATGTCTATATTCTTCAAGGGTCAACTCAATAAAAATTTCCTTTGCTAACCCTTCAGCAAATCTCTTACCAAGAACTCCTTACTCTGCATCTAGCTCCCACTGCCTTTTTGGTGATATCACTTCATGTCACACAGACTTTTATCACAGCACTTGCTCCATTGTGTTGTAATTGGGTACTCCTGTGACTATATCATGAATACAAAATCTTGAAGTCACAAACCCTTTGTATTCATCTTTTATCTTTAAACTCCAGCACAGTATCTGCCACTTTAAAAGCACTGATAAATCTTTGAGAACAGACATACATAAGCAAGCATACCAACGACCTATGAGGAGGAAATATCAGTGTTTCAAAGATAATATGCATTATTAATATTTACTAACACAATAATATAAATCAACATGCATATACAAATATAGAAATAGAATATGTATGTATGTGTATATATAGAGAGAGAGATAAGAGAAAAATACACACACACACACACACACACACACATATATATATATATGTAGGTAGAAGTAGGATTACAGTTGAAACCATACACATATAACCAAACTTGTTACCATATAACAATCAGTTTATGGGAAAGTACAGGTTGGGGCATGGGTGTTCATTGATAGGCATACATTATTATATTTAAATCTCTATATTTGGGTTATATGGATTAGAAAAATCTACAATATGAAATAACCTATACACTTGGCAGAGCAAATTAATTATTCCAATGTTACAGGTGAAGAAATTAACATTTAAAATAATATTTAACTAGTTTATCTAGGGTCACATAAATTATTATAAAGTATGGTTTTAAATTAATTTACAGACTCCTATATATCTTTATTAAGATGTTTACGTTAAGAGTCATGAACAATAGGTGTCTCAATTTGAAAACCACATGAAGTGGGGGTGAGAGAAAGACAGTTTACAAGCTAGTTTAAATGCAATGTTGAATAACTAAAATGATCCACACATCTCTGTTTCACATTCTTGAAAAAAACTTGTTCCGGAGTCTTTTCACCTCACAACACAATTATGAGTGATGAGTAATGAGCACTAAGATATTACTCAAACACACTTCAAATTTATGGCAAAAGCCTCAGAAATAAGATTATTTCATATTTAACATTTTATCGAAGCTCATATATGACTGAATTTCCAACTTATTGATTCTCTAGAAGAGAACACTGAGATTTAGCTGGGCCAAAATTCAAGGTCACAACCTCAGTAATAATAAAGAATTTTAAAGTGGGACCACCTAAAGAGTTACACCACAAACACTTCAAGCATATAAAAAAGAATGCTTTTTAAAATATGACTTTTCTTCTCATAAAGCAATTCCAGATATTTCTGACTATTCTGTTAGATATCCTCTCAATAATCCCTCAAATGTGCTATATTCTCTCTAATCCTGCCAGTTAGATAAGATTCTCTCTGAACCAAATACCCCTGTCTGCATTTCTGTAGTGTAAGTGGCTGATATTAAAGTTTTTATAAAGCTAGTAAAGCCATTTAATTTCAAAGACATCCATCAAAATAAACATATGGTCAGCTACATAACACACTTCTATTCAAAGACCTACGTGAGAAGCCAGGCCACCCCCATCCATAAGGTTTTCTTTTTAAAAAGCCGTTCGTAACTGAGGTGCCTGGCCATTTAATAACCCTACTTTTCAATTTTCACTCATTAATTCCTACCCTTATCCTTTAAATTCACCAATAAAGAGTAAACTTGTGAAACTCCAGGCACCCCACCCTCCAGGACCTGTGAGTAGTAAACCATGTCTTTATCAATGTTCCCTGATGGTTGTTGCTGAGGTGTGTCTTGAAATCATAACAAGAACCGCAAGGCCAGTCCAGTCACAGTATTGGCTCTGGTCCAGAAAATATCTGTGGGGGCTGGCCACAAGGAGTACAGGCTGAGGTGGGTGCCTCAGCCATTCCCTGTGGAGAGTGTCACTATCAACAAGCTGAAAGGGACACAAAACAGTCCCCCAGACTGTGTCCCTGTGTATGTGTACATCTACATCTACGTGTATATTATCTGCAGCTAATCACTACATTCATGCTCAGGCAAATACCCTAACCATGCAAGAAGCAAGAACAAATACCACATATCTCAATACTTTCATTGTGTTGATAAGAGAACTTGAGGAATCACTGGCAAACATGTTTTCCCATATAGTTGGTTCTTTATTTTAATACTGTTTTCTTTAGCAGACTGGTACAACCACTCAGGAAAACAGTATGGAATTTTCTCAGGAAACTAAAAATGGATCTGCTTTTTGACCCAGCAATTCCACTGCTAGGATTATATCCTAAGAACCCTGAAACACCAATCCAAAAGAACCTATGTACCCCGATGTTCATAGCAACACAATTTACAGTAGCCAAGTGTTGGAAGCAACCTAGGTGCACATCAGTAAATGAATGGATCAAAAAACTATGGTACATTTACACAATGGAATTCTATGCAGCAGAAAGAAAGAAGGAGCTCCTACCCTTTGCAACAGCATGGATGGAACTGGAAAGCATTATGCTGAGTGAAATAAGCCAGCAGTGAAAGACAAATACCATATGATC
The DNA here is from genome assembly GCF_019186645.2 of Phyllostomus hastatus. Taxonomy (NCBI): domain Eukaryota; kingdom Metazoa; phylum Chordata; class Mammalia; order Chiroptera; family Phyllostomidae; genus Phyllostomus; species Phyllostomus hastatus. Next base: position 13,878,039 of record NW_025333583.1, on the reverse strand, counting down.
TCACCTTTAACAGGAACCTAAACAACAAAACAAACAAATAAGCAAAATATAGCCAAAGACACTGAAACAGAGAACAGTCTGACAGGGACCAGAGTGGAGAGGGGAGGGAATTTCAAGGGAAAAGGGGAAGGGTTTGCAGGAACAAGTATAAAGGACACATGGACAAAAACTAGTGGGGGTGGAAATGGGAGGGAGGTGGGGAGCACTGGGGCGGGGGTGGGCTGGGATGGGAGTAAAAGACAGAAAATTGTACTTGAACAACAATTAAATTTAAAAAAATAAAAAAGAAAGAGAACTTGAGGAAACTGAGGTCCTTGAAATTAAGTGAGTTTAGAGCTAGAACTACATCTCTAGTCTCCTGACGCCCCCACTTCAGTATTCTTTTGACCTTTTCAAGAGTTCCTCACCCTTGTCTCATACCGTTAGCATTTCCAGAGAACAGGCACAACTTTACACATTTTCTTTAGACCCTTTGAGCCTTCAGCATGGCATTAAGCAATATCTCTTGAATGACATTAAACTGTATTTTACAGAGCATTTCAAACAACTATATACACTATAGTTAAAATGAGAACTATACTGTTCTTTAAATCTGCAAGAAAGTTCACCAAATTACAAGTAGTACCAACTTATAGCAATATCAACAGCATATTTAAAAAGATTTTTTTTCTTATTTTCCACAAGTAAATTATTGGATCTCCTTTAGAAATGTTTTAGATAGGCATAATTTTAGAAATGTATGCAAGTAATCAGTCTATTATAGTGTTTCCATTAATTTTACAATATCTCCAGAAACTACAAACCCAAAAAGAGAAAACAGTAAATAACTGAAATCAATAAGAAGGCTGATGGACATGCAAAGTTATTAGTAAAATACAAGAATTTTAATTAAAGAAGTTGGTTTTAATAAAGGCAGGCTGCTATTCTGATTGATCGGGCCTGCTGGCTCAGCTCTTTCTTATTTCCCCATTAGCTCCCGCTGGGCTTTGCTCTGCTCTGATTGGATATTTACTACTTTGGCACCTTCTTTTTAAACAATATTTGTTCCACTAAGATTGTGAATGCAATTTACACTTCAGACAAATTTTATGCATATTATTGTATGTGAGTATAGTTAGTTCATTATTATACTAATACTTTCTCATTTTGGTTTTATTACTTCAGGAAACTTTTGGAAATTTCATGGTAAATAGTATATTTTCATTTTGAGTTGTTACACTTTCTTCCTTGCTGAAAATTTGAGAAACCAAAATATAATTATCTTATTAGATTTTAATATTCCCTTCAAAGAAGTAAAGCAGTTCCAAAACATTTTTAGAGAAAATCTGCCCTAATAATAAATAGAATTGATAAGCCAGGCCACCAGGATGTTTTGGTTTTTAGTTATTTTTACCCCATTATTAAACTAAAGTTTTAATATATTACAACTACTGAAAGTAATTTTATTTGTGCATAAGTATAAAAATACTGGGGAAAATGCTATATAATTTATAAATTTCCCTAGCAAGTTCTATAATGGCAGTGTAGAAACAATAAATAATATAAAGTGCTGTTTGGAACATGTTTTCACTTTGTCAATGCAGTAAAACGCTGCATTCACAATTATCTGCAAAAGAACAACTACACCGCTTGTATTAATTTTAAAGTTGTTCTATTTTTAATTAAAAAAAACGATTTTAAGACAATCTTGCTAGAAACAATACTTAAGAAGGAAGGGATGAATTCTTCCATAAGTTTCCTTTTGGTTAAAAGAATATAGTAGCTTTAATCACTTTCATAGACATTTCAATGGTCAGAGTACAGCTGTTCACTCCCGTAATTGCAACATGCTATTGTCAAGTGCACTTACATTTTTTAATTAGTTTCTAAGCAAGAAATGTGATATGTAAAGCAAGTTAGAAGACTGAAGAGTATACCAATTGGTAATCAGTTGGGAATATGTTAGTTAAATAACCAGCAGTTGAAGACAACTGTAACTACTTTCATGCAAATGTATGCAAAGAATAGGGTGATCAAACTCTGATATTTTGTTATGTCCTTAAAAAGAAAAGTCTGAGATGATACCAGGTCTAGTGGGACAAAACAAATGTATAAAATGAAACGTCCACCCTGCCTATTGATAGGCCACTGGAGAGAGCTGGCCTGATACTGTGCTCAGAGATAATAAGGGACATGCGATATCCAATTTCAGTGAGATAAGGGTGCTTCATATATCTTGAAGAGACAGAGATAACTTTCTTCTTTTAATCATTATTATTTATTTCTTAAAGCTTAGTGTCTTCAACCTATGGAACTCAGACCTTGGGACTCAGTTCTCATGATTAGAGAGAGCTGTCATTCTTACCAGCAAGCCTGCTAAATAATATTCTATAAGCTTCAGACTTTACATAGCAGATAAGTTTGTCTCCTCCGATGTGACTACATTAATCTACTGAATCAATGTATTTAAGGTTAAGCTGTCTTGTGGAACAACACGGCCACTCTTTATCTGAGTTTAAAAGTACTTTCAAGTTTGAATCACTGCTCCGCAGGTAATGTGGCCCTCAGTATCCAATCGTTAGTTCTTTGTTGACCAACTGCAACTATATGAAAAATATTCCTGTAAGGTTTACAGGGTCATGATGCTGTAACATCAAAAGGAACCTAAGGAGAATGAACTCAAGTCACTAGAAAATTAGAATCATGAAGTAAAACAGTAAGAATGGAACACTTTGGAGAGATTCTAGAAGCATAACATATTGTAGTATTTATAACATTCTTTAGGTTGTCTAAAGTTTGTGCTTTGGAAACTTGTTTAGAAATATAATTAATATTTTAGGGGAACATTTACAAATAGATGCTGGTATCGCAGTTCATAGCCTGAACATTATTAAAAGCTACAGGAGAACAACACACTGAAGTTATTAAACATGCAATCAAAGCTAAATGCAGCACACAAACCAGTACATAAAATAAGTTTCAAAATGTTCCTAAATTTAACTAAAAATTTACAAAATTTTACTGAAATTTCTATAGGCATGCAGAATAAGTTGTTCTATATAGTAAACTGTCAATTTATTTACAGTCTCCTTCAATTTCACTAAATTTATTAGGGAAAAAATAAGACTCTCATGTCTTCTTTTAAAACCTTCTGCCTCTTTCTCTGTCTGACTATTTCACTTGGCATAATACCCTGTAGGTCCACTTACATGATTTCACTCATATATGAAATCTAAAGAGCAAAATAAACAAACAAAAGACACAGAAAACAGACTGATGGTTGCTGGAGAGGAGAGGTGTTGGGGAATGGGTGAAAAGGGTGAAAGGATTAAAAAGTACAAATTCGTAGTCACAAAATAATCATGGGGATGTAGGGCACATTATGGGGAATACAGGTTTTTATAGTGGTTATGTTTAGTGCCAGGTGGGTACTTGAAATATTAGGAAGGGCACCTTGTGAGGCATCTGATTGTCTAATCACTATGTTGCATGCCTGCAACTAATACAAAATAATATTGAATTTAAACTTTAATGGAAAAATAAAATAAAAGCAATCTGTCCCTTGCAGACCTTCTTTTAAGCTTACCATTGCTAGCAGCATTTCCCCCCCCCCGCATATCTCTGTTCAGAGACGTCTCCCTCTGATCTCCACTCTGCTTCATTTCACCCTCACAAGTCAGTCATTATCATGGGTTAGTTCTGCTAGAGCTGGAATCATTTCTCTTTACTCGTACTTGTCACCATCATTTAGTGTTACTCAGGATAACTCCTGGCATATTTGCTGTTTTAGGAGGAGGCACCTGTTGAAGGTGTCAGCATTGATATGATGTGGTGAATGGAAACTATTCTTAACATCAGTTTCTTCAGCTGAGCTGTGGGGCTTTTAAAAAATACCTTTACCTTTCTTCCCTAATGTATGGAAAGTCTCAAAGAATAATTATCCATAAAAAAATAAGAACATACTTGGCAAATCATGAAGCTGAATTCCCCCCAGAGAAGCTCTCACTAAGGTGAATTCATTTCAGTCATAAGGACAGAAATCATTTGTGAACAATATAAGACTATGTCTTTAAAATCTTAAAATGTACTCTTGTGTGGGCAATCAACCAGAGCACAATATTGTCAAAAACTTGCACAATGTATGCTTTCTAATTTTTAAAACATTCCATCAAGACTCAGAGACAAGTTTACCTGAGGTAGGCATGAGGGTAATATATTTCAACTAACCCAGGGACCATCAAAAATCTAAAAGAAGCCTGAAAAAGTATACATTAAGTTTTTTTGATCATGTATGTTATATGAGATCTCTAGAGAAGATATCTGGCCATGTAATATGAAAAATAGAGACATTTATTCAAGAAGATAAAAGATATAAGGAGCATTGTACATAGGACAATGATGGCTGTGTTCCCTCAAAGTAGGCACTTTGGACCTCACACAGTTCTCCCATTCACTATCAGCTGCTCTGTTGTATTTTCCTGAATCTCATCAATGGTCTGAAATCTCTTCCTCTTTAAAGGTCATTTCAGTTTGGGGAAAAGCAAGAAGTTGCAGAGTGCCAAATGTGGGCTGTGGGGAGCTCATTAACCTGGGTAATTTGATGTTTCACCAAAAAACTCTGAATGAGACGTGATGCATGAACTGGTGCATTGTTCATGAAGCTGCCATTCACTGGTTACCTTTGTATTGCATCTCTCTAATGATGAAGAAATTTGAGGTACTTAATTAATAAGTACTACTTATTAATTGTTTGGCTTGGAGGGTTAGTTATACTGGTATGGACAACACCTTCTCTAATGTATGGTCTTGATCTTGCTGTGACTTTTCTGTGCCTTCTTTGGGTGTGAAGAACCAGGTGACTTCCATTGGGATGACTGGGTCTTCATTTCTGAATTACAGCCATAGACCCACTGTTCATCTCCAATTATGACCTTGAGGAAATCTGGTTCATTAGTAGTGATTTGAATCAAGTCATCAGCAACTGCAGCACGATGTTCCTTCTACTCTAGTAGGAGCTGTGGAACAAATTTTGCCATGATACGTTTCATGCCAAGATCCTGTGTCAAAATCTCGGACACTGTAGGTTTGGGAATCCCCAGATCAGCTTCTGGTTCTCTCACTGTCAGTCACTGATCTTCGTTGATTGTAGCCTGTACACGTTCAACATTCTCAGGTTTCTTCTGGTTGCAGGCCTTCCAGAATGGGGATCACTTTCAACCGATTCTCCATCACCTTCGAAGCATTCGTGTCACACTTCTTTTTTGCACTGTCCAAAAAGCCTACTGAATTATCTGCATAGTTTCCATGGAGGAATGTTCAAGTTTAATGCAAAACTTGATGCAGATTCATTACTCTATTTGCTCAGTCATTTTGAATGCAGCAGCCACACAGTACATATGCTCACTCAAGGGCATCAACCACCTCCACTGACTAGTACAGTGAAGTCGTCATTGTTCACACATGCACATTCCTTTCCTCTCTCTTTGACTATCAGGTTCCATCAATGTCTCTCAAATGATTCTTGTTATATATAGAGTGGCTGGACTTTTTTCAGATAGATCTCTTATCTCTATAGTATCTCTGGAGGTTTAATATCTCTATGGAATCTCTCACAAGATCTAATTCTCAATAAAAATATGACCATGTTTCCAAAATTCAGGTCATAATAATAAGTACATAAATCTTCAAGTAGTTGCAAAATATATTTTGTCTCAGGATGTTGAGTTCTTTAAATATGGATAAGTGATGTGCCTTTCAAGTAGCTCCAACAAGGAGAGAGAGAACTGGAGTGAATGCCAAGGGCAACCAGCTTCCACTTCTAGTGGGCCTTTGCTTTTTGCTTCTGTAGCCATCTATGGTCATTAACCTTCACAAGGTGGAACTGGGCTATAGGAGTTTTGCCTCCATGCCCATTTATTCAGATTTAAGAAGGACTATATTTTCTAATAGCAACTCCTTTGGTTTGGTTATAATATTAGCTCTTCTTTATTAGGTCCATAGTGTATGCCAAAAAGGTTTAAACATTTCAACTACATTACTGCATTGAATTTATGTCCTTCAATACAGCAAGTATCTAAGGTAAGTATAATTATTTCTATTTTATATACATGGTAACCAGAATTTTAAAAGATTGTCACTTTCTGATGCCAGGAAGTGGAAACAACTAGGATTTGTTTTATCCAGCTGACTTCAAATCCAATGTCCTCACCCACTCAGTTCTCTTATACCATATGGTATACAGGAGAGAGTATCATCTTTAGATTTAGGACGGTTGGGTTGAAGTCTCAGGCATTAGCTGTGTAAATTTAACAACTTCCTGAGTCATTTCTTCAGCTCATATCTCCCTAGTTGTAAAAAAGAGGTTAATGATAATTGTCTTTTTTAACTCACAAGAATAATATGAAAATAAATTTTAAAATGAAAATGTTTCTTAAACTATATAGATCTATGTGAATGAATACTATTCTCAAATTTGGACATGCACATATCAAATGCATGTAAATGTTTATAGAATTTAAATTTGATAGATTCTGTGGAGTCAACACAGTGACCATTAATCCAATTTTACATTAGTATAATAACCTTAATTTTTATGATGAAAATTAGGTGAATTAAATGACGTCTTGGCTGATGATCTGATACATGAGCTATAGTGTGATGATTTTCTTAGTCAAGACTCCCTCTCATCCCCACTTCATGGTAAGTAACAAAACTCATTTTAATGTGCTGGACAAATGCTCTGCTTCTTAAGGCATCAAGGATAGAGTGCAGCTGGACCTCACAAAGGCCAGAGAACTGGAATGTAAAAACTGTCAAAAACTCTTTCTCTGTCTGTCTGTCTGTCTCTCTCTCTCCCATTAGCCTCTGTGTGGATGATTTATTCTTCTAAATTACTGAGGACTGACCAATCCTGCTTCTCACTAACACAATGGTTCAAAATGGAAACCTCTACTACATTTACTGTCTCTTCAAGTTCAAGTTTCTAAGGTAGTATTACCAGCATCTCAGGATCCCAAGTTCCAATTCTCTGGGAAGAGAATCTGATTGGCCTAGCCTGGGTCATCATCTACTCTTATTAGAGGATTCCTTAACCTTTAGTACTATCAGCATTTTGTTTGAATCATTATTCTTTGTTCGGCGAGAGTGCAGTGACGCTCTGCTGTGCGTTGGTGGGATGCTATTAACACGTTGTCTACAACTGTGACAGTGAGTATATGTATTTCAAACAGGAATCTAATCTTACTTTAGAATCCTGCTTAAAATTCTTGTCAAAACCCTGCTGCCCTAAAACAGTGTTTCCATGAAATAAATTAAGTCTACACTGCGATACTATATTTCTTCTAACCTTTTGTCAAAACCCAGAGTTTGATAATATTATTCACTGCTCTGCCCAGGGAACAGGGAAACAAGCACTCCCACACTGCTCCTGGTAGAGGAAATTACCGCAAACTTTATAGAGAACAACGGCTCCATGTCTTGAGCTGTGCCAAATTTCTTATGCATGTCCTTGACCCTGTGGTTGCAACTTCTAGGAATTAATACCACAAATAAATGCATGCACATGTGCATGGTAGCATGAAAAGTAGGCTAACGTTTGAGTGAAAATGGGCAGGGGAAACACATACTTCCTACCACAGGCACAAACTGTCTCAGAAAGAGCACCCAAAAGTAGCCATACTGGTTGTTTTTTATGGGGGGCTGAGGGACAGGGGTGGGACACGAGTAGGAAGAAACTGTTTACTTTATACTCTTTCATATTTTATGAATATTGAACATGAGAATGCCTATGAATTCAAAACCAAATTTAGGAAATTATTTACCTTTGAAGCAATATATTTTCTTATACCCGTTTGCCTTTGGTGGCTCACAAAAAGGTGATTAGTTTTGCATTTTATATTGAGATAATTTAACAAACATCTTACACTGAGACAAATTAGACATCTAAATTTTCATCTAACACTATTACAAATTTCCATAATAGCTAACGTTTGTAGTTTAATTTTTAATAATATTTTCTATATGTCTTCTGTGCATTTCAAATAGTGTCTGCATTGTTTTCTATATATAATTTCAGTTTTTGCAGGAAGAAAAACTTCATCATTTATGTAGAATATTTTGGTTTTCCTTTTTTAAATAAACCACTTAGCCTTAAGATTACTGAATGTCCAGTGCTGATCTAAGTACCATATAACTTTAAGAATGCCGAAAAAATAGAAATCTGTATTTTATCAGGTACATTTGGTTTTTAGTGTCTTAGCAATGATGAATAGCTCACGCATACTTGGACTAATGATTAATACAAGAGACAATATATACAAAGGGCAAGACACATTGTTATTTTATAGTGAATCTATACCCATAACTCACATAGGTTGTAGCACTCTGCCTACAGTGAATAAAATAAATACACAGTGCCATTTCCTTGTATTTATTTTTCTCATGAATGAATGGTGATGTAACTATTTGGAAAAGCCCTGAGATATTCAATTAATCTGAAATTAAGTTATTACTTTGTGGACATTCAAATTCCCCACTTCCTCTGATGTACAGTCTCTGAAATCAGAGTTATTTGTTGTTGATATCATTAACCTAGAAATGGCAAAGAAATATAAGGAAGAATTATATATGTTTTATTTGAAAGAAACAAAATTAGGCAGCTTACTTAGATATAAGCAAATTTACCACAAGGAAGCAAAAACTCATGTTCATGTTTATGATCACCAGAGGCCTGAAAATCATCAGTTATTAGAATGACCTAACCATTTCAAGCCTATGCTTTCTGTCAGTTGAATACTCACACGTCTGGCAGTGGTTTTCTGTGGGGCCCCAGCATCGGCCGGTGCAGGACTTATGGCAACGTCCACCTGCAGGAGAGGAAACAACACAGGCACACTTTCACTCTTGGACTGTATCTCCTCAAGGGAAACATTCCTGCTTCTTTAAGAGGGTTTTTATGTCATAGTACAGTTGAAACATGGCTCATAAAATAAAAATTCATGCACCTGCTTAAGTAACAAAACCTGAATGTCAGCTCTGATTGGTGTCACTCGGTGGACTGAGCACGAGCCTGCAAACCAATGGGTGGCCGGTTTGATTCCCAGTCAGGGCACAGGTCTGGATCGTGGGCCAGATCCCCATTGGGGGGCAAATGAGAGGCAACCACACATTTGTGTTTCCCTCTCTTCCTCCCTTCCCCTCTCTCTAAAAATAAATAAATAAATTTTTTTTTCAAAAATAAAACACCTGAATGTCAAATACATGTGAAACTGAAATACAATCTTTTCATATTCAAAATCCTCTCATCATTTTCTATAAAATAAAAAGGAAATCAATGGATTTGTGAATTTTACCATCCGGTAAAAAGTAAATATTTCCATTGAATAAGTTTTGCTTTGATTACCAAGCAGTTTTAAACTTATGATCAGTTCTACTTGCTATTATTTCTAAAGTTCATGGCTTACAGTTACCAAGAGTTATTAAGGACTAAATCAATAGTTAAGTGGAAGTATATGAAAACAAGAATGTGTTCTTATAAATGCATTACAAGCCATCACAATAAGGTTGCATACTTAATTTAGATTATATTTAATTGTAGGAAGTCATGAAGAGGATGTGACCATCAGCTGAACCTTGAGCTCAACCTGGGCAATCAGATATCATCCCCTTCCCCCCACCCTCAGAATGTACCTGACTAATATTCTCAAACTAGCAGCCCTTTCCAGGGTGTAACATCGAGAGAAGAAGCTGTTGTTGAAACCAACTGGACTGCATACATGACTGAACCGAGTTAAAGTCTCTGTATAAACTTTTAAGATTCTCTGGTGATGTGTGGAAGTCTACTCATGTTGTGGCCACTGAAGACAAGCATCGTACATACATGTAAGTTCCCTTCTCATTAAAACCCTCCACCTACCAGTCTGGAGTTGCCTGCCTCTCTGTTTGGTCTCTCCTTGCCCTCGGGGTACAGGGCCAGTGTGGGAACCGACAGCTTTATGTGAAAATTTCAAGCATTTAAACAGCTAAATTTGCCGGATTTCTATTATTTAATAACCTTGACTAAAATTGCTATTGTTACTACCTTTAGTTTCAAATATTAGCCTTAAGCTCCGGCAGCTGTGTCTTCCTCTTAAAGACTGCCACCATGGATATACCGTATTTTTCAGACCATAAGATGCACCTAGGTTTTAGAAGAGGAAAATAGGGAAAAAAATTTGAAGGAAAAAATGTAGTAAAATATTTAATAACATAATATTTCACTAATGTAAGTATAAACAGAACTCAACAGCGGCATTAACTACCATTATTCCTCCCAAATGCGGGAGTCGGAGTCGGGGGTGGGGAAGGTGTGCCTTATAGTTTGAAAAATATGGTGTGTCTCAGCAAATACAGTGCCCCACAGAGAAATTCCCATAAGGACTCAAGAAAAGAAAATTAGCTAAAGAGATCGTGCATAATGACTTCCTTTGAAGTTTGGCTCTGAATTCCACAGGTTCTCTCTACGTTTTTGTGGGTACTAGGGTATGGAATGGGCTTACTTTTAGAATGCAAAGTAGACATAAAATCTATTAAAGCTGAAAGCTTTTCTATAGCATACTCATTAATCCTTCTCTGTTAATTTTCTAATATTAATTCAAATGCTTACATGCCTATTCAAGACATTTATTTCAACATGTTGCAAAAATTATGGAATAGAGTTTCCATTATCAAATGTTTCCTTCTTTTCTTGACCCACAGTTTTAACTTCAACTTGGAAGTTCTTACACCTGGGCAGCTCACTCTCTCTGTCTCTCCTTATGAAACTGACTTAGTAAATATATCAAGTTAAATGCTTTCTCAGTTAAGGAGCAGGATAAGCAGACACACTCTCTCAGGCTGAACCTCAGACACTCCTAATGGTCCACCCTCTGCAAGTGAACAGTAAGATTTCCAAGTTAATACAACACTTACTCTCAATTCCAGTCACCTTCTTAAAAAGCATCAGGGTCCTTGCCACAACAGAGTTTATTTAAAGCAGTTCTGTTTGCAAAGCGCTGCTGCTGACATCACCAGCATATAATATCCTGTCACTCTGCCTGCCATCTGTTTATTTAGATTTGAATGCATTATACTGCATAATGCAAGCTCATTCTAGCTGACAGGAAAAGGACTCCATCTGGCCTGAACAATATAACTTTAATCAGTGATAATGATAATTATTATTAAAAACCTACTGGAGTTCTTTTGAACAAAGCTAATAAATCTAAATTGATTTATACTAGCGGAAATTAGAAAGGACTGTGAAATAAAATGGGACACAGTGAAAACTTTTTCTGAGTCAAAACTTTTTTTATTAGAAAGCAGCGAATGGCAATGCTTTCCTTCAGATGCGTTACAATCCTTTAAATCGCCCACAAAGTGGTCCGTTAACTGAAACTATCTGAAGCAGAGGGTGATCCCCTGTTTAATCTATAACGACTAGTTGTGTTTGGGGCTAATAAAATATACAGCTTTACTCACTGTGTCCAGAGTACTATCTTTAGCTGGGAAAAAAAAACTTACTAATGACATTTTAATATTTTCAGTGTTCCCCTTTCATTGAATTGTGTATTGTTTATATTTTATATTTGTAGCATCAATTTACTACCCCAAGACCTACTTCCAGATCCAAAAAGAAAAAGATTATGACTATAAAATTTGAATTTTGTTTATGGTTCTTGACCGAGTATCATGGCAAGGCCCAACTACTATGGAAAAAGTGATATAGTGCCCACCCCCACCACATAGAAAGTTTAAATAATTTAACTGTGACTGTTTACATGTCATGATATTTTTTGGTAGTTTTCATTCTTATTTAGGCAGAAATACCTATTATTGCTCTAAAAGGATGCCAGCAATTGCTTCTCTTCTGTGATTTCACTCAATTTTATTTATACTCCCTCTGCCCCTTTTTGGAAACCTGAAGGAGTTGATCACATCTCAGAATTCTGCGTCCCTAAATGGGCTGCAGGACTATGAACTGAATGTGCTTCTGTAAACGGTCACTCCTTCCGCCCTGTCCTTCATCTCATTACCCCTAGAGATTTGACCTTTTCAGAATCTGCCCAGGCAGTCAGTTCGGCATTCGTCTTCCAAACTCTGTGGGATATGGCACTTGTGTTAACATTATTTTCACTGAGTTTTTGCAGTTAAGTAAATGTCAAAATATTTTACCAAAAATACTCAACTGGAGATATTTTTGAACTGATGCAGTTGCTACACTTGCATGCCTGCAACCTTGGTCTGATGCTTGTGTACAATTGGGTAGTACAGTTTTATGGACTATTGTGTTTACTATGTTTTTAAATTCTGTTTCTAACTTTTGGTTTCCAACATTGCTGCCGCACAAAAGTGTTAAAAGATGAGAAGGTAGATGAAAGGTTTCCTTACTAATTACATAACTAAAATTGTAAAAAAAAAAACAGAACTTCTTTTTTCTCACTTTCCTTCCATCCATCTATCCATAAGTATTTCTTGCATACCTCCCATGTCTGTATATGAAGAACGATGTTCAGTATTGGAGTTAGGCTCAAACAGACATCGTTACTACTCTAATAGTGTTTAGAATTAATTCAGCATTATTTTGAAGGAAAAAGGTTTTGACTACTCTGTATCTAATATTCATTCTCTATCGGTTTAAGGAAAGAAACCAATGAATCTGAATGGTAGCAGTCCTAGGTCAGGGAAGAAGAGGCAGGTTAAGCCAGATTGAGCTGGAACATTTCCAGTGTAAGACCTGGCGGCTGCACGTCCACTACATCCCTCATACAGTGATTTATGTGTCAGACATCTGCAAGGAAATCAGCCGGACAGGATAAGTATGATCTCTGGAGGGTCCCTTGTTGGTCTCCCCAAAGAAAAATACCTTAACTGTGGCTCAATATCTTATTGAGAGCTCCCTTTCTATCCTCTAGTCTCAGATACACAATACTTAGGCCTGATTTCATGAGGAAAGAGATCATACAGGTCACTAATATTTTAGGGTGAATTGGTCTTCTTGTAAACTACTTCTCTAGCAGTACATTTTTTAAAATGAGGACAGCAGAAAGAGGGATTAGTCAAATGCTGGCCTCTGTAATTGGGAGAAATGCTTTAGGGCACTAGAATTGCCAGGGCTATCCGAATCTGCCTATTTCCATGTCTAAGTGTGATATTTTCTATTGTTTGTTATACCAATTCTTTTAAAACTATGTGAGAACCCTTGACTGGTGTGGCTCAGTTGTTTGGGTGTTGACTGGCACAGTGACAGGTCATCTGTTCCATTCCCAGTCTCAGCATATGCCTAGGTTGCAGGTTTGGTTGTCAGGGCGTGTACAAGGGGCACCCAATCATTGTTTCTATGTCACATCCAATGTTTCGCTCCCTCTCTTTCTCCCTCCCTTCCCTTCTCTCTAAAAATAAATTTTTTTTAAGAAAAAATAATTCAAAATAAAAATAAAACTATGTGAGAAATGTCACTTTACAATAAGAATCTGCTTGTCCAACCCAGCATAGTGATGGCAAAAATTATTTAAATTAATATCTCCTCCTGCTGTCATTCTAACTCAATCAAGTGGGTAAAAATAGAAAATAAAAATTGTAAACAAATACTTCTGTAACTTCTGCAACCATTTAAATCTTTAAAAATCAGCATTGATGTTATTGCACATCAGCGTTGTTTTAATTCACAGGCAATCACCTCTGCTTTGACAATGCATTATTTATTGTAGAAGTTAGCAAATATGACTAAGTTCATCTTTTGTGCTCGTCTAGCAGATGTTACTAAAAATGTAGCTTTGTATTCCTTTTTTAGGAACTAGAGTCCCTGAGCCACTTTGATATTTATAAGAGAGTCATAAATCCATGCTAGAAGTTTTGCTTGTTTGTAGAACTGACAGCAGAGATGGGATTTAATTGTACCCCTGGACTGCTTTCTGCAAGCAATATGCCAGGACAGTTGAAGAGTCACAAAATATGAAGTCACTGCTGACCATAAAAGGTTATATCCTCCAACTGCCTCTAGCTAAAGACAATGCCATTATGTCTCTGGATTCTTCTTCCAGTCCTTTTAAACTATGGCAGTCTTGACCTCTTAAAACTGCTTTTACTGGGGAATGAGTAAGAGAATAATATCTCTTTTTATGACCATATAATTTAAAAGAAGGACGTAGAGCGTTTGCTGAAAGCCTACACTAAACCAGTCTCTATCTGGGCCAGAAGATAAAAAGATGATTAAGTAAGTTCCTTGTCCTCTGGGAGCTTTTAAGTTGCAGGAAATAGGCAGAAAAATATCAAATAATTTTGATAAACCTAATATTTGATAAATATAGTTATGCATAAAATGGAGAGCAAGGATTCAAAAAAGGCTCTGCAGAGGGCTGGGTATTACAATTGGGCTTGCATGTTCTAGTTTGTCCAGTAGAGGGGGAGGGAAGGGGAGTTCCAGACTGGATGATTAACCTAAGCAAGGGCACAGAGGCATGGATGAGCACAACTCTTCGGAGACCTACTGAATAGTTTAGGATCCCTTGTACAGTTTGAATGGAAATAGCAGCTGCAGTGTGAGCTTACAAAGTGTTCTGAAAGTCTCCTACACAGGTTGGAGTTCACTCTGCAGACACATTGTGAAACTGGTCAAGGTGTGCGAGCACTTAAAAGACTTGGTGTGGCCTGCAGAGTATAAGAGGGTTTCAGTTATGTTTCCCAAAAGTTAGTGTGGACACTTGAGTAGCTTGTTCACTAGTATGGGGTAAGGTACACAAATCTATATATCTTTTTGATGGATATGAGGGGGGGGGGAACAGAGAGAAAGAGAGAGAGAGAGAAGGAGAAAGAGACAGAGAGAGTCAATGTTCTGCTCACTTTGTGCATTCATTGGTTGTATCTTGTATGTGCCCTGACCAGGGATTGATCCTGCCACTTTGGTATATTGGGATAATGCTCTAACCAATGAACAACCCAGCCAGGGCTTACAAACCCATATTTTGAAAACCAGTACCAGAAATTCTGATGGTGGTGGTTTCACGATAACAAAGCATGTATGCAAAATACCAGTTGGAGATATAATTCCAAACTCTGTTAACATCATGACCATATTTTAAGACAATGCAGTAGTTGCTCCTCCTTATCTGCAGTTTCACCTCTTGTGGTTTCAGTTATCCACAGTCAACCATAGTCCAGTAATTGAATGGAAAATTACAGGAAAAAAATAATGTTTTAAATTGCACACCAGCCTGAGCAGCATAATAAAGTCTTGTACTATCCTGTTCTACCCTTCCTGGGATGTGAATGATCCTTTTGTCCAGCACATCAATACTGTATACACTACCTGCCCCTTAGTAACTTAGTAGCCACTTCAGTATCAAATCGACTGTCACGGTATTGCAATGCTTGTGTCCAAGTAACCCTTATGGTAAACATCTAATGCCATATCGCAATGCCTGTGGCATTCACCTCACCTCATCTCATTATGTAAGTTTTGAATCATCTGACATCATCAGAAGAAGAAGGATGAGTACAGTACAACAAGATATTTGAGAGAGAGACAACATTCATATAATTTTAATTACAATATAATTATTCTGTTTTTTTATTATTTACACATTGTATATAACATATATCACTAGCTGTTAATCTCTTACTGTGCCCAATTTATTAATTAAACTTTATCATAGGTATGTGTGTATAGATTAAAACATTATTTATACTATCTACCACAGTAGATAGTTACTATCCACCATTTCAGGATATGGGGTTGTTACTCTCCACCATTTCAGGCATCCACTCAGGTCTGGGAACACCTACACCTGGGATAAAGCAGGACTATTGTACTTCCTACTTATTCCAGAGTGTTAGTCCAATCAGATGCTTGGTAATCAAACTTACAGATATAAACAGTATACAGTTATGCTGTCTCTCATTCCTAGTATTTACTCTTTAATTTGTGGACATATTTCCATTGGGTTGCATTTTTTTCTCCCTAACAATCCTAAAACATACATAGCTTTTCTGACATTTAAATTCTAAACCACACATAGTATAGTGAAGTTAAAATATGATTCCAACAAATCAGTAGGGTTTAAAGACATTAATGTAATGTGGAATTACTCTTTCTTTTTTATCAGATGCTAATATTTCCCTTGTTTTTGTCTGACAGTTCTCGCTGCCACGTATTTATTCATGCCCACACTTTTGGTGTGTAAATTGACTTTACATTTTTCTCCCCGTCTCAATTCAATCTTCTTATCTTGCCTATGATTTGAAAGTTAATTATTGAATGGAAACTAACTTTTATACATTTTGCTATTTCAGAAAAAGATAAGCAGGTATTTTCGCTAACTAGGAAGACAAAGTTAAAAAAACTGTAACTGGAATTTTTCACCTATTAATAAATTAAATCAGAAGCTAGTATTTTGAAATGCTTCCAGTAATCCCTGGATTGAAAAAAGAAATAGATAATGTCAACCTGGTTAGACGTAGTTTTTCTACAAGGACCGTTATATTATTCAGTCAAACAATCTATAGACAGAGAATTTAGAGTAGCATATATACTTATGTAATCAAGAATGATCTTCAACAAAATTGTGAAATATATCAGATTTAGTCTGCAGTACTTCTATCCACCTTTTTCTCAGGGGTTCAACTCCCTACAGATCATTTATGACTGCCAGAGGACTCTTCTGGAACCACTTTCAATGGATTACTGACAGGTAGATAGCTAGTGGACTGGCCCATTTATCTGGCACACAGATTCCCACAAAGGTTTGCAAGTCCTGAGCCTATTCAGCACATTTCCTTCCTTCCTTCCTTCCTTCCTCCCTCCCTCCCTCCCTCCCTCCCTCCCTCCCTCTCTCTCTCTCTCTCTCTTTCTCTCTCTCAACCTTCTGTAAACATAAATCAATCTAGAGGAGAAATGATAATACCAGAAATCTGGTACACAAATAGGAGGCTGGACAGGGTAGGGTGAGAAAACCTGTAAGAGTATCATTCTTCCAAACCTCTTCAATCAGACACAGGAGGAAGCAGCTGCTCTGTTAGCATGTTGAGTGTAGACAGAGCTGTTTCTACATGCAGATGCAAGGAAAATGGGCAGATTTACATAAATTTCAGTCAAAAAGAAACTTGATAATAATCTACTTAGAACGTATAATGGTTGATTACCACTTGCATACACAGCCTCATGTGATCATATAAGTGGCTGATAGAAGTAACCTACACTATATTATGTCAAAATGAAATAAACATTGACTATTTCTAATTGAATGGAAAATCTGCTAAAATGATCTCTATGATGTTACTGTTCTACATATTCTACACTTCTTCCAGCACACCTTTACACCTTATAACACACGTACTATCATTTGTCCCATTTTATAGGTAAGAGAACAGCAGTAGCCCTAAAATAGAAACAGAGGCTCGCTGCTTTATATCACTTTAGCCCTTTTTTACATAGTATATTTGCCTATCAAAACGTCTTTGTACTTTTTGTACTTCTAAGTGGCTTATTTGATTCTATTACTTGTTTAATAAAGTTCAGCAGTAAAATGGAACTAAAATAAATGTCAACTAATATAAACACATTTTGGTAAATTGGAATTTATAATTACAATAGGAAATTGCAGCCCTAGTTTAAGGAAGATAAAATATTTGAAAATACCATTAAGCATGTAACTAGTTTACAATATTGTCATTTACTGCTTTAAGTATTCATAAAAGTGCAGAAAACTCAAGCTTTGAGAATCACTTTAATCTGTATTCAATTTCCATTATTTATAATTGACAGAAGCTTGGGCAAGAAACTTCAACCTAAGAGCTGACTTTCCTCATTAGTAAAACACAGATGATGATACTTCCTGTACACATTAGGGATAACTAAGTGGGATAACATGTGTAAAGTGCCCAGCATATAATAAGCCTCAATCTATGTTAATCATTTTTCTCCCTCCCTCACATGATTGTACATAAAAACACAAGAGAATGACAAAGAGTTATAGATAGTGATGTGGCAGACAAATCAAGTGACCTGGAGACAGAAGGGCTTATCAGTGATCACTAGGGTACCACAGTCGTGCAACAGGCAAAGAGGAGGGTATGACATGTCAGGAACTTTGTCAGGCTTGGCAGACAGGGATGGTGGGTATTAGAGGTTTCTGCATGCCTTGGCAAAGTTTGAGAAGTCATAGTCTCAGCAGTAATGTTACTAATAATCCAACTCAGTGACATCTCACTCTGCTACTAGAATATTACAAGATAGTGTACATGGGAGGAGGGAATGGGTGCAGAGCATATTTCAAGGTATGTGTCAGAAATGGAGAGAGGAACCCATGGGTGGAGCGCTTCTTTGGATTACTGCAGAGGATCAGATGTCACCAATGCCAGGGCCTCTGTCCACTCCATGACCCTCATCTGTGAGACTGCTGATCAGAGGTGCAAATGGACTCCTGAGGGACTGCGGCCATCTGCACAGTCCATTTGTGATTGGTGTCATATTCAGGAAGCATGGTCCAGCAGCCAAAATTCAACCAAAAGAACCTTACTCCTCTCAAAGTGCATTAAATGCACTTTGCACATGGCCCCAGTTCTAAATCTTTTCTCACTTTGCTCACGTGCCTCTCACTCCCTGATGTCTTTCACTCACCACAGCCCACACCAGGGCCTGTCTTTCTCTCTTCGTTCCTTCTTCCGTCACAAAGCCTTCACCCTCCTATCCTCCCCCACTGAATCATTATTACATTATTGATCAACTTAGCTATCTTCCCTAAATACTTTTTTTTCCCTCAGCATTGTGGTTAAATCATTTTCTGCCCATTTTTTTTAATGTATCCTGAGTATGCATTGCTACACTCCAGGAAGACTGTGCATGTGAGTAGATGTGAGGGGCCATTTGGCCTGGTGGGCTGGAAGGATCAGCCTGGCAGACTCAGAATGTTTGAGCAGGTGGGAAAGAAAAACCCTGAATATTCCAACATTTGTCCTTTTTATCCTGTCAGAATAGATATTCCTTGAGAAGCGAGGTACTGGTCTGTTTCACCATGAGCAAAGGAAGTTCTATCACATGTGTGTGCCATGGTCTCCAGGAGCAGTGTCTGTTTTTATCTCCCTTCCACCTGGCAGCTCTAAGAATAGATCTGTCTCTTCTATGAATTAATAAGAAATGGGTACTATCATGGGAAAACTGAAATGGATGAAATTATGACAAGCTCCTTAAGGGAAGAAACCTTTTTTTTTTTCTCCACAGTTCCTAACACTACTCAAAACTCAGTAGGCTTCCCCAATCGAATAACCCAACATTTTCGTTACTAAGAGACCAATATCTCCATGCTTTAGTGCTGCTAACCCATAGCGCTACTTCTACCATGTGTAAATAATGAGGGGTCTTGTAATGTCGGTGGCTGGGACTTCATAATTACAGGTGGGGCCATTAATCTTGCAGCCTCTCTTTTTTGTTGTATCTGAGATTGAGACTGAGTTTTTGTTATAGATTGCTAGCCTGTAGCAGTCAGTTGGGGAGATGAGACATCACTGAGACAGATAACAAAGAAAAATAGGTAGCAAATTGGAAAAGATTAGGTAGTTTCATGGTGCTATATTAAACAAATTCTTTGGAGGTATAGCAGCCAGAAGTCTCAACTTATGTTCCTATAATTCTTTTGTCTGCCAAAGGGACCTATACATATATAAATGCCATTCCATGTTCTCACACTTAAAATAAAAACAACCACGATAACAAATAGGCACATTTCTAAAATGCCACTGTAAGTCTAAGGAGTGAAATGCGATTTTAAAATTGATGGGGGTTATAAGAAAGTGACCCAAAAGGCATTACAGTCAGTAATGAGCCTAAAATGTCTTGTGTAAAATGTTTTCATTAATTTGCCTTTGAAGTTCATACACAAAAAATTGAATTTGAGAGCAATGGATTTATTATACATTTAAAAATAGGATTCCAACAACAGGTATTTCGATGGAGTTTCATGTTGATGTATTACTAGACATATCTAGAAACTGAGTTATTTACTAAAAAAAGATAAATTACTTACAAACTACTGCATATACATCTATTGTATTCCATCACAATACAATCTGAGACTAAATATCAGCCCTACTACCTATCACTCTGCCCCAGGGAATTGTTTTCTAAAATAGTTATTAGTATTGTAACCAATATAAATCCTTCAGATAGAATCAAAGTCCCTATCAACTAGCATATTGAAGATTTAGCCATAGTCGAGATATAAAGCAATTTTCCAAGATAGCAGGCACTGTTCTAGACAATTTATTTACAGTGACAAGATTGGGAGAAACATAATACTACAGATGAGAAAGCCGAGGCCAGAAAGTTTAGTAATTTGTCCAAGATCACACAGGAAGTAGTAGGTCTGATGTAGTCCCTAGGTTGGAGTCTAGAACTATTGGCTCTGGATTCTATACTCTTAATCAGTATATAACCAAGCATCTAATTCCATCTAATTTATGTTAACAGATATGAGTTTAGTAGTCATGTGGGCCAAAGGAGGACAGACTATGGAAAACAGATTAAAATCACTAGAAAGACAAACTTTAGGCATGTCACCATTGGCCTCGTTTCTGATAGGCTAAGTGCAAATACTGAGGGAGTTCAATGATTTTAGGAGTTCTAGAAACCATTAGGCAAGAAATTGGAATGAGACCAATAAGCCGGACACTTATTCAAAGTCACCCAGGGAGTGACTTGCATGGAGTTATAAAGATGATTTCAGGTCACTTGCCAAGATCTTTGATTCGTAGGTGGGGAATGAGCAGCATTTAGCAGATGACTTCAAAGGGCAGGGTGCAGGGGGACTACACGTGGATTCCAAGAGCATTACAAATTTGTCCTCCCCATCCCACTTCCCATGCTCACAGAATTGTAGGTGTACCTGCTTATAAATTATGACTTGAAGCTGAGAGAAGCCTGGATGCAACCCCTAGCTGTAGAGTAGGTTACAGGGTAAAAGGCGTCTTTATAGGAGGAGCAGATCTCCAACTACAAACTCTAGAAATGATAACGGCTAATATTTACTGAGCACTTATTATGTGGCAAGCACCATTTTAAACATTTTCACTCTGAATTCTCTGAAATTCTCATTTTCAGACTGAATTCCCCAAATTCAGTCCAATGTAAGAAAAATGAAGGGTAAAGGAGCTTAGTAATTATAGTTAGAAATTCCTGGGGCCAAGATTCAAATTCATGTAGAATTCCAGGCTTGAGCTGAGTCCCTACAGTATTCTTTAAGGCAAAGGAGTAGAAGAATAATTGTACCAAAAAGTGAAGATTCAAGGGGGTTTGCCCTAGAATAGGGTCAGGTATAAGGTCTTAGTAGGGAAGAAAAGAGGAAGAGAGAGGAGGAACAATAATATGTAACTTTTTTCTCTTTATGATTACCCATCTAAATATTTTTAAAGTAATATGTGTTTATACTCTTACTCTAAATTAATTTTCTATTGATGAAACAATGTTTTGGGATTTTTTCCCTCTTCAGATAAAATTCCTGGGTCCACTGTATGGGTTAACAGAAATCATGTATTATTTTATAAGAAGATTATAAAACTGCACAATATTAATTTACCTTTCTCTACTAAATGAAACCAGGCAGATGTCTGTCAATTACACAACTACAAGAGCCTGGTAGACATGTGTTTATTCTGCTAAAAATACACAGAAAATCTATTCAATGAAATATTTGATATTTAAAATTATAAAACACACTGAAATTTAGAAATGAAGATATGATGGTTATTCAACATTCCATAGCTTTTAAAAACTTTCAGTTTTATTGTATTTTTCCTGTAACTTTTTTATCAGTGGGTCTGCATCAGCCTTTTTTTTTTATTCTGAAAAATATTCTGGTGTATGGTAATTAGTAATCATTAACAATTAACAAAGTATTAACAGTGGCATATAGTTAACTAGTTTAATGTTGTAGTCTACTTTGTGAGCACAGAGTTTGAACTGGTGCAAAAGAAAATATTTTTGAAAAGTCTACCAAGATCAAAATCTTTATTTAGAAATGCATGAGGAAGCAGATGAATAAAAGTGGCTGATCAAGACATCTAATTTCCAGATAACTCTTCCTTTGCACACTTCTGAATCAACCTTTTTGTTTTCTTTTATATATTTTTCTTACATACACTTAAAGGAGAACTTTAAAAGAAATGTCACTGCATAATTTCCTTACCATTTTTTCTTCCCTGCTTAGAAAGAGCACCTACAATTGCCAAAAGAATCACCTCTAAATAGAACATAATTTGTTCTTGCCAGGCAGAGAAGAATTAAATAAATGTTGCATAGGGCTGCTTGCAACAATCTAGACTTGAAAGATTGTTAAGTGGGTTAGCAGCTTGATCTTCTTATTCATTTTTCTCCAGCTCCCTGTAGAGATGCCGGCTCCCCTGCCCCGACACTCCAGTGTAACCAGCAATCTCTCCTCTACTTCTGCTCCAAACTTGGAAATAAAAGTGAGTTAATGAGAGGACGCTGATAGGAGAGGGACGACGCTCATAAAACTTAATCTTGGCAAAGGCGATGAGGGGAACTTAAATACACAATTCTCAGTTACTTGTAAACATCTTCTTTGTACCTCAAAGTGTCTGCTAAGTGATGAGAAATTAGAGAAGGAAAAGAAAATAGTAAGTTCTTTAAATTCTACTGAATTGTGCAACTGCGTTCTGTGAAACCCCTTCCATCAGTAAACCGGAATAAGCACGTGAACAGTAACGAAATCAGTACACGAATGATGGTTGCAGAACAGGGCACACGCACAGGTGTAATGATTCAGAACCTATTATAGAGTGAGCAGATCCGAGAAAAGTAGGAAACGGGTAACACGTAAGGGATTCCCAGGTAATACTTACGGGTATAATTTCATTCAGTTTTACATAGTTGCTTTATACAATCAGGGTTTTATGCTTTGAAAACTCAACTATGGAATTCTTTGTGAATCTCTTCTACTTGTTTTAGGTATTTGTTATTTGAGTCAATATGAATTTTATTTGGTTCAGATGAGTACTTTTTGAAAATTTAAGTCAGTTTTTGTCAACCTAGCATTTCAACCCCTATACTTAATTCTTTCAGGCTTAGAACTACTTGCATATCATCATATTGTAGAATGACTCAACAATTTACATAGGGTTACATATTTTTTAAGTTGTAAAGAAAGAATAAAAAGTGTCAAGATCACCAGATATATTAATAATTCTCAATATATTAAAAATATTGTGGAAAAGACACATAACATAAACTTTACCATCTGAACCATTTTTTATTGTGCTAATGGGAAATAGTTTTTTTTTTATTTTCCATATTTCAATACCAGATCCTTTTTTAAATATAATCTTTATTATATTTTTTTTCCATTTCCATTTAGCCCCCTTATACCCCCTCACCATTTAAATGTAGTTTAATGGTATTAAATACATTCACATTGTTCTGCAACATTTACGCCCGTAAGTCTCCTCATCTTGTAAAACTGAAATAACACTCACTAAATAACCCTCGCTCTCCCCTCTCCTCTGCTCCTAGCAAGACCGGCATATTTTCTGTCATTCTGACTTTGACTACTCTATGTATCATATGTAAGTGAACTCATAGAGTATTAGTCTTTTTTCAAAATAACCGGCTTACTTCATTTAGCATAACATCCTCAAGGTTCCACTACATTGTAGCATGTCAGAATTTGCTTCCTTTTTCAGGGTATATACATTCCATATTTTGTTTATTCATTCATCCATTCAAATAGTTGGGAATGATTTATCTTTCATTAAATTACCTTGATTAGATTTTTCTTGGTTGTCATGAGATTTAAACAGAATGTATAGTTCTTATTACTGTTTTTCCCCAATAAGATAAATGCCATTCAGTTCTAAAAATTCCCAATTCCAAAAACTCACTATTTCAAAAAGTGTTAGGAGTTACTAATAAAACAACAACAACCCTGATTATTCTGATTGCTTGGTCTTTCTTCATTTTGTGAAAGCCCTTTTCATAATATCAGTGACTTTCACCGAAGTAAAAGTACCTTTTTTACAATGAAGAGTCCCATAGTGAAAGGTTTGTTAAAACTTACTTTAAAGTAAGTTTCAGAGAAACAATACAATCTGAGCACTGCCCCGCACTGGATAATTTGAACCCCAGAGATCTGCTGTTTCATGAAATTTTGACCTTTTCAATCATTCGCTGGAAGATGGCAAGTCCTTATTCTAAAAATTGCAAGTTGCCAAGTGACCCCAAAACGGGCTCCAATACCTACCTTACAGGAATTCTGTAAAAATTGGAAAAAGGTTTTTACAAGGTCTGAGATACTCCAGGCCCAGAAGGCCACAGGCACTTAAAGCATTGTTACTGCTATTGTTGAAATTAGTAACAGAATTTTCACATAAATGCAGAGAGCCACATATTCTAAAAGAGAGAACTCGTGTATTCAGCGTTTCGCTCATTTGCAGTAAGCTCATACATCCTATGCTACTTTGAATCAGCATATGGCCTGAACTACATTAATCATAATAGGCTTTGCTAATCACTTGACTAGCATAGTGATCCTGCACCAGACTAGTGCTACTTGTACCCCCCTCTAGAATCAACTGGAAAATTTGACAACAGGCAGATTCCCATCCTCAACCAAACTGACTCAGAGAGAATCCCAGGGAGTAGATTCTGATGCATATTTAAGTTTAGAATCCATTAATCTACTTATCTCTGGACATAAAGAACCTTGTCCTTGAGTAATGATGTTAGACCATAATACACAACACCTCCGCTGTCACTTTACATAAAAATAATTTTCCTTCTAACAAGCTATGGTCATGAAAATGTATTTAGAGGTAAATGATTGATCATTTTCAGAGCTAGAGCAGCATGCTCGTGGGGTACAAAGGAGTTAGTCTCTGAGGCAGGAACTCAGCGTACTGTGAGAAAGGGAACGTTTCTGTAAGACTTTTACTCAAATAGAGGTAATGCCTGTGTATCATCCTGGCAGAAATCTTTAGTAGCAAGGTGTCAACAGATACAGAAGCTAAATATACTGCTTAATAATTAAAAAAAAAACATTAGCAGAATATGACCCTGAAGAGTCAGATATTTTACCTCTATAAATATTTAGTAAAACTGCTCTTTTCCTAAAAAGGTTGTTCTTTCCTGAGTTGTGGCTGTGTGTGTTTGTGTGTGCACTTGTGTGTCTCACTCAGCATTTTCCCCTCAGGGGATTAGGGGAGATAATCTGTTCACACTGTGCATGACGTGTAGGCTTAATTTCCTCTCTGCGCCACTCTGGAGATAGACGATCAGCATCGGGCAGGGCTGAGCCCGGCATTACCTGCATGGGGCTGTTGCTGTTCATGCATGGCAGTAGTGTACACAGCCCACTGTCAGATCTTCTAGAATTTTCAGAACTGGTTGTTAAATACAGCCATTACAAAATGTTAAATTATATAAATGACCAATTAGATTTTAGTTAAACAAAGGTAATCTATACTTAAAGTTCATCATTTCCTGATCTGTTTCCTGCATTTTCTATTATTTCTACAACTGAGTTTATTTACATCTTTTGAATCTGTATGGTGGGAATGCTACATAATTACACACTAACCACACTCTTCCAAAATTCACATTGATTGCTCAAAAGGGACAGTGATAGAAATGTTTACGCCATGGAAATAAGCAAGCTCTACAAATTACTGTGTTTACTACTATTTTTTAATAGTGGCTATTATATATTTTACCACATACCACTGACATGTGGTATAATTTAAGACTGAAGAAACAGTGGTTTAGGGAATGCATTGTTAAAACTTTTCTAAGGGGACCACAACGTATTCTGTGCTGGCAATGGGAACTACTTTATGTAACAAATTGATGTTTTGACTAATTCAGAAACCAAAGATGCAATGAGCCCTCACCTGGTGCAGAGGTTAAAAGCCTAGGGGAGAATAAAGGAGATGGCACTTAAAGTTTGGGAATGGCCCGAGAGTCCCAGTGGTGAGGAACGTCCTCACCGGCAACACGTGAGCAGGAACACAGATATCAAGGTTGTGCCTCTCTGCTTCCCTCTTCCCATAGCACTTCTTATTAGCAAAATCATGTTAGTAAATAATCTCATTTATGCTTTGAATGAATCGGGGTACAGTGGTTTTTAAAGCAGTGGAGAGTATGCCAGCACAGCTGTGAGGTCACTGGAGTCACTGTCAGCACAGGTGAGGTTGGCAGTAAGAAGATAAGGCCAAAGAGGAGAGAGGTTGCAGCAGTTATTCCAGATTTGAAGTGATTTATATGCAAAAGGGAAATAGAAACTAACTTATAATCACAAATTGTGGGGGCCAATATGTATATATATAACTCTTTGTATGTGCATTAAAATAATATGTTTATATATGTATTTATTACATACAAATGAATTCTATGAAAATTCTCTTTTTATGAATCTAGTCTCACAGGCCCTCTAGATATGGGTCAGGTTCAAGTTCTTACTTTCTCATTAAGAACACTAAAGCAACAGCAGAACTGCCACTTGATCTTATGTTTTGAAATACATTCCTAGATTCTATTAGTTCTACTTGCTAATATTTTATTTAAAATAATTATAACTGAATTTCTAAGTGACCTTTAGTTCCTTTGTTTGTGTTTTATTATTGAGGACCATGGATCCTATTTCTATTTTACAGCCTTTTCAGTAAGTGCTCTTGAATTCGTAAGGATTCATTTATTCTTTCAAATATTTTTACATTTTCTTATTTCCTTAATTTCTGTCTTTACCTAAAAAATCATTTTTAAAAAGTATGCATGATTTGAGTGTATATTTGAATTTATGTAAAATTGGATATAATACATAGAAATTGAAACTGTACTGAAATTCATTGTGTGTATGTTTTCCTGCTACTTTTTTTACTCATCTACAAAATCCCAAACTTAGAAGTATGCTTCTATTGTATGCAAATATATTAATACCAAACAAGTAAAAATATTGGTTAAGTAAAAAAATCAGGGTTCACACTTTTTTATTTTGAGACAATTGTTTTCTAGTTCAAGAAAGTTATCTATATAGGACACAACATACAATATTAGCAAGGAGTGGGCAATTATTAAGATATATGAGTCATAAAGAAAACATTATTTTAAGTTTTGCTAATATATTTAACTCAGACAGAACATCTGGTTTAAACAACTAATTACTCCTGACATTATGTTTGTGAACATAATGCTCTTTTATGGATTTGTCAGTTCCCACACATTCCCATTTCAATCATTAGTTGTTTTGTTGTTGTTGTTGTCTGTTTTAGAAAGCAATTGAGAATTAGTGGTGCATCTGTTACAAGCTAAAGAAAAGACTGTAGGATCTAGAGTCACTGGGGTTTGGGTTTCTTCCTTTCATTATCTCCATGAAGTCCAGTTCCCTTATATGTGCACACCCCATTCTTTCATCCAGTCATTCATTGAGGGACATTTGGGGAGCTTCTATCTCTTAGCTACTGTAAAGGAGGCAACTATGGACACAGATATGCAAATATCTCTTTGAGGCCCCACTTTCACTTTTTGTATATATAATAAGAAATGGGGTTGCTGGATGATGCAGTAGTTCTATTTTTAATTTTTGAGGAACCACCATTTCATTTTCCATAGAAATTGCACTCTTTTACAATTTCATCAAAACTGCACAGAAGTGTCAGTTTCTTGACATCTTCATCAACACTTGCTATTTTATTTTCATAGTAGTGATTCTAGTTGGTGTGAGGTGATATTTCATGGTTTTCATATGCATTTTTCTAATAATTGGTCTCATAAATGGTCAATAATGTTGACCATTTTATATGCCTATTGGCTATTTACATATCATTTTTGGAGAATGTCTATTCATGTCTTTTGCCAATTTCTGAATCAAGTTGCTTATTTTTTGTTGTTGAGTCATAGGAGTTCTTCACATATTCTGAATATTAACCCCTTATCAGGTATAAATTTCATAATTTTTTTCTCTTATTCTGTAAATTGCCTTTTTACTCTTTGATTGTGTCACTTAATGCACATACATTTTAAGTGGGATATAGACCCATTTTTCAATTTTTGTTTATGTTGTGTTTTTAGTGTCATACCCAAGAATCATTATCATGAGTCTATTCCTCTATTTTTTTCAATTCTATTACTTTAATTTATTTTTAGAGAGATTGGAAGGGACAGTGAAAGAGAAGGAAAGAAACATCAATGTGCGGCTCCCTCTCATGCACCCCTTACTAGTGATGCGGCCCAGGCATGTGCCCTGACTGGGCATCAAACTGGCAACCCTTTGGTTCACAGTCCACTGAGCCACCTAAGCCAGGGCTATTTTTTTACTCGAGGAGTTTTATAGTTTTGGGCCTTATATTTAGGTATTTAACACATTTTGAATTAATTTTTTAATATAATGCAAGATAAATGTCTAACTTTAATCTTGTGGCTATCCAGTTTTCCTAATACTGTTTGTTAAGGCGACTGTCCTTTATAAAATAGTATTAGTGCCTACTGCTGCTTCAAAACTCCCTTACATATTAATTCTACTATTACACCTTTATATTTAATGTACTACTAAAGAAGCATATTGCCATATTATATATTTACTTTTTAAGTATGATGGTAAATGTATTTTAATATATTTTTGTGTAATTCTTTGTAATATCTTTCATATGCTTATTAATTTTTATGAGTTTATAATATAAAATATTCATTTTGTGACACTTTATTCATTTAAAGATATTATAAAAAGCATACTATGGGTTTCACTAGACTTCTACAAGGGTCTATGGCCTCAAGAAATATTAAGAATTCAGAGATTTTTTTTTCAGTAACATGCAAAAGATGAAGTCTAGAACTAGAGTGATGTGATATTTTAGGAGGTCTCACCTGGAGAAGAGAAACTATGGAAAATCAGGAACTAAACAAATTCAGCATGACTTAATGACTAAATAAATGCCAAGACCAAGGGAAAGGTGAAGTCAATGATGACCACGCAATTTTTAACTTAGGTAACTGAGTGGCTGGTGGTGTGTAGCCCCAGAAGTCATCAGCGTAGAAGTTGAATTTAAAACCATAGGGCGCCTGTGGTTACCAATGGGGGGAAAGTAAAAGGAAAATCTGACTGAGCATAAAATCATAGGTAATCACTATTCAGACCTGCCAATTCATTACGATCAACCAGGCTGTCATGTAGTATATAGAATGAGTCAGCAAGTAGGACTAGTATGTAAAGAATAAAACTTTGATAAGCAATTGGTGGTTAATTTGTAAAGGACCATTCATTATGACTCTACTTTGCATTTATAATTTGTGTGCCTGCAATTATTTGCAGGCAAAAGAAATGCAGCTCTATTTGCCTAATTATAGGCACAACCATCCAAATTTGCCCTGAAAAGAATAGCACAAAGAGATACCATCTGTGAAAACCCAGCAAACCCCTCAGACCTTTTTTCCTCCAACCTGTAAGCCTCGCGGACACACTTCCTTTGCCCTTCTGCCGTGAGCCTCATTGTTGCCTGATCTTGTTCGCACATTACAGGCTAGGCACTCCAACAAGCAGACAGTCGGTGGGCCTTTCCTCTTATCAAACCATTATGCATTTTCCACACATAATGTACCATAGTCTAAGCAGACTGAAAACGGCAGCCATTTCTGAAGCACATCATTTGCCTTGTTAATGTGAATAGATTCAATCTGTTATTCACAGGTAATTTTACAAGGTAGGCAACTTGAACACTGTAAAGATGAAATCACATACACAATTCTGCCCTAAGCCGACAGGAAAATTATGTTATTCTACTTTAAAAAAATTCAGCTGTTTATTGAAAGCACAGCTGTCAGATTGAATCAAATATATTCATATTTCCCCATTAAATTCTTAGGACCATGATGAAACTTAATAATTGTCCCTTGGAGTTTGATTTCCTATAAGGCATCATAATACAGTCAGTACAATTTCAAATAATTATTGAACTGTGTGAAGATAGTTATGATTTCAGGTGGGAAATATTTAATAGTCAATGAGAAATATAAAACCAAGGTAAACATTTGTTAAAGGTTCTGTTCTCACACAAACCACAGTAATAATATATATGGGGGCAATATAGTCTGCCTTATGAAAATGGCACATATTTCTGGCAGAATAATTTTCAGAGGTTTTAATGATTCAAATATTACTTGCTCATCACTTAATCATATTAAAAACTTTGAATCTCGTAAATTATCTGTGGTAGAAACAATACATTTTAAGAGTGAACAATTAGGGCATTTATTAAGCTGACTAACACCAGAACATAACATATTTCTTCTATATAAAACCCATGTGCCTGTATGCTAATAATGTTTGGAATTGTTTGGAAGGTTTTAGGGGCAAAGAAAGGCTTAGAGATTCTAAAATGTTCCATATTTTTATTTTTTAATTTTTTAAAAATGACAATGCAGAGGAAGGCACATTGTTGTTCTACCTTTCTGTCAGTGGTGTGGGTGTCCCACAGAGGTGAAGCAGCAGTTAGTCCCCAGCCTTAAGTTCATGGACAATGGGCATGTATTTAGGCATCGAAGATTCAGCAATATAATTGAGTGTTATTGAAAGGAATCGCGCTAAGAAAATGAGAAGTCGTAAAGGGGGAGTATCACTCCAAAAAGAGACAATTAGAAGTAAATGTTTGTTCTAGCAATATAAAACTGAACATCTCAGTGGACACAATCAAAATTCAAAATATTATCAATACCATGATAAATGAAAGCTGTTCATCTTCACAAGAACTAGGAGGACATTTTCAGACATCAAAAAGGATGATACTACTCACATCCTGAGCTACCATTTGTTGACACCAGAGTCAAGTTGGAAGGCCACGGATTCCGAACAATATCTTGCCAATGAATTGTGTCTGCATAACAAAGAAATTTGTTCTGGTCTACATAGACTCCACCATTTAGGATTTCTGTATTAAAACAAACAAACAAACAAAGGGAGATTTGTTGTCAAACTTTTTGTTGATGAAAAGGTAGTTAATAAAAATGATTTACTCTTAAAATATTTTCAATGTTAAGTTAGAATTACTTGGTTAATAGCCAGGATATC
Organism: Phyllostomus hastatus; assembly: GCF_019186645.2. Lineage (NCBI taxonomy): Eukaryota > Metazoa > Chordata > Mammalia > Chiroptera > Phyllostomidae > Phyllostomus > Phyllostomus hastatus. The sequence goes on along the minus strand of NW_025333583.1, from coordinate 13,846,990 downwards.
TTTTAAAATATTTTTGATTGAGTGATATAAATTAAATGGCAGAAATTTGAAAAGATTAAAAAATGCAAAGTAAAACGATCACTTATAACCCAAACACTCAGAATGAAAACATTCTTAACATTTTAATATAGATGCTATCAGTCTCTTTTCTGTTCTTTTCTCCTGAAATTAAAGTAACATTGTATATAATATTTCACAACCTGATAATTATAATATTAAATTGTGAGTAGCTAGTGGTAATTAAATATAATTCTACATTATTTCTAATGAGAATATGATATACCAGAGTACAAATTAAATACTATCTATTTAAACAATTCCCTATCATTGGTCACTTGCTTATCTCAGATTAGTTCTTTAAAATAAATTTCCACAAATGACACTATAAGATTACACAGTATGGATATTTTTTGAATACTTTTAAGACTTTTGGTCAAGTTGTCAAATTTCCCTTAAGAAAAATTGTTTTAGTCAATGTGACCTTGACTGGAATAAGTAGGTAAATAGACCAAAAATGAAGCTGAAATTAAAGAATGCCTCAATCACAAAAATGCTATCTCAAATGCAATCAATAGAATTGCCAATTATTCTTTATAAACAACACAATACAGGACAGAATAAGAACCTTGTGGTTCACTGGAACAGGGGCATGGCCATGGGATAAAATATACTGATGCCGATTTTCACCTGTTTTTCTAAATCACAACACTTGCCTTGATTAGGCAACTTGTCTCCCTGAACAATTGATCAGACACATAGATTCCCTTTCAGACAGCTTTAAGTTATCCAGTGAACAATAACTACTTCCTCCAAAAATACTATTGATATTGCTTGAACAAAATGCTTAGAAATATACTTTGTATTTTTCTGCTCGAATTGTACCACACTTCCCCCTCTTGTTTAATAAAACTCACAATTTAAGAGAAATCATATATCAAGTTGTAAAGCATTCAGTTACAAGTACCAAAAAAACCAATGAATAGTGGTTTAAATAGCTAGAGGGTGACTTTTCTCACATAATAAGGAACTACAGAAGGCTGTTGTGAATCTTAGTTTAGCTGCTCCACAGTGCCCACAGCCTGTCCTGTGTGCTGGCTTTATTCTGTCCAGGCCCAAGACAGCTGCCGCATCCAAAGGTGTTGGTGTGAACACAAGGCTCACAAGGAACAAAGGAAGGAAGAAGAGCAAGCAAGGGCCTTCTCCTAGTAAGGCACCAACTACCTATTTGGGAAGACATGCTCTCCTCGGGGATTAAGTCTGCACTTCATTGGCCAACACAATATCCCACAGCCATTGTTACTGAAAAAGAGGCTGAGGAAACAAGTGTTTAGGCAGACATATTGCTACTGGAACAAAACCCAGACAAGCACGTGTGTTGGTGAAGGGGAGGAACATGGGAATTTGGGAAGGCAAGCAACTCTGTCTCCCATGGTTGGCTTGAGAGAATCACCTCTCCTGTGCAGTGTGCCCAACTAAATGTGTATGAGTCAGCTAGAACAAAAAAGGGAGATAAACTATGAAAGGAACAAGGGAAGGGACAGCAAGAAAAGGACTATTTTTGGAAGTGAGGGGCACATCTAAACTGTCTTACTGTGTTGCATGTATAAAATCCTCCAGATTTATTTTCACATTGCAGGGTTTTCTGCATTTAAAATCACTCATATTTCCATCCCTGACTATTGGCTTCATTTTCTCCAGTAAGAAAAAAAAAATAAAGAAACAAAAGAAATCTGATAATCTTTCTACTTCTAAATCTCAGTTCATTATTTTTCATAAGCTAACCATACAACCTTCATCAAAGCAGAAGGGAGCTGTAAGATGTAAGAGTGATTGTGAAAATGAATTTCTACATTAATGTTTGGCATTAGGTTTCTATCTAAGAAATGTGACGATCTCATACTAATAGTTTCCTCATGAGACACAAGGTGATGCTCTTCTTCTACAGGAATAATTCTTCATCAGATGACAGAGCAAGGAGATTTTAACTGCTATCCAGGAAATAAAGGTTATTTTTCAGTCTACATTTGGAAAGTTCTACTTAAAAAAAATTGAAGAGAAAAGGTGATAGCTCAAACATTGCGGAAAGAGCTTATATTTTTCAGGAGTCACATTTTAATTCAAACAGTTTATACTGAAGGAACATAGTATCCATTTCTAACTTCCTATCTAGACATATTCAAATAGAATCAGATCATATTATATTGAATAATAATCTCATCAAATCCCTTTCTTCAACAAAATTAATCTGCTACCAATGTTTACATTTGTCTCTTAGAAATACTCCATTCAAGAGATTGGCTTATACTTCAGAGGGGTTTAGAAAGAAGGCAATGATAATTCAAGTATAATCTTACATGTTAAATTTCAAATTAAAACTACAGCCAGGATACTTTTGTCATCCTAAATTCAAAACCCGGCATCTGCTAGCAATTCTGGTTGGGAGGATTTATAATTTTTTTTGTATTTAATGATATATAATTTACTCATGTATGCATGTATTTTCCCTGAAAATAGACTTTTTTCTTCTATGTTTGGCTTAGAACCTATTCTTTGTTGAATGTCAAACCCCACAATCAGAAATTGTGTATTTTATTGACTGACATTTATAGAAGAGTTTTAATGTATGCTATATCTTAATGTTCTTTTGACCATCTCTTATTTAAATATTTTATTCATTAATTTTTGGAGAGATTAAAGGAGGAAGAGAAACATCCATGTGAGAGAGAAACATCAATAGGTTGCGTCTCATACATATCTCAACTAGGCACCGAACCCACAACTCAGGCATGTGCCCTGACCAGGAATTGAACCACTGACCTTTCACTTTGAGAGATGGTGCCCAACTAAGTAAGTCACATTGGTAGAGTATTTTTGGATCATCTTGATTACTTAATTATATCAGGATATAATTTAAAAAGTTGCATTTATTGATTTGTACAGTTTATATTGATTTTATAACTTTATATGATTTTAAAATATTATTTAATAGGTTTTTGTAGGAAAATATTGTTAGATTTCATTCCAAAATAAGAAAATTCTGGGAAAAGGTATTGACCTATAAGAAAGTTTTTAAGGCACAGATTATTTACTGGACAAAAGTGATACCTAATGTCCTGCCTGGGCTGACTATAGAGGCTTAATTCCATATTTTTTTATTAGAAAGATGAACAAAAATTAGGAAAAGAGAAAAATGTGATAAAGTATTTATCTAAGAACATATCGAAAAAGTCTGTCTATACTTTGATCGATCTTTGTTAACACAAGAACAGCAGTGCTTTCCATTAGTATCAGTGAAGATTTATCGAAAGGTGCCATCTGTGTTACACCAAGAGTTTCCTTCCCATTATCATGAAATAAAATGATTAATAATTAAATTTTAAAACCATGGCAAAAAGGACAGTTTCGAATGCTAAGCAGGAGAAGCAAATGGGACATAAATTTATTTGATATTCAAACAAAGATGCACACAATCTGGAAGAGTGAAATGAATGACTCAAAGTTTTAAATAAGCAAGTAAGCTCAAGGTCATCTCATTTCATTGTATTTCACTTCCACTGTAGATAATATATCAGAGTAAATTAAGAAAAATACAATTAGATCCTTTGCAATTAGAATAATTGGTAGAATAAAGCTACTATGCCTTTTTTATATTATATAAAAATATTTCCAGCAAGTTCACAAAACAGTACTGTGTTTTTTAATAAAAGGTATGGTTAAATATTGTAAGCTATATTAAATATGACACTCTATGAAAACATTTCATTACTGAAAAATTCCAGTAAACACATAATATGTTTGTTTCTCAAACATTACTTACTAGATTAATGCAAGTCAAGTGATGAGATTAGAAATTTTTTGTATTTAAAGTAAATTGTAAACACTATTCTTTAATATATTGAATTTAATATATACAGAAAGCATACAATTTGTAACTGAAATATTAGATTAAACTCCATGAAGGCAGGGGATATTTTTCATTGCTGCATCTATTGTATCAAATCTAGAGCAATAAATATTTTTTTAATTGAGCTGAAAAAAGTACCATGGAATTTTCCACCAACATTGGTCAGTTAACTTCTGTTTTTTTCTAATTTCAAATTATATTAAATATAGAATAAAAGTTACCTTTTTCCATAAACATTTTATAGCTCATCTTATCTGGCTCTACATTTAATTAACTTTTTTTGTTCAAAACTATGTCTAACATGCAAGGCAAAAGCAAGATACACAATAATGATTTTCTTCATTATAGAAAATTTAATATTTTGATTATAGAAAACATTAAAAATATATTTCTAATTTTGAGGTTAGAGCTTTTATAGGCTGAAAGAGAAATAACAGGTTTTATATAATTTTTTAATTGATAATGTACAAAATTATTTCAGGTAATGTCCTTGATATTTACAGTACACATTTAGACATGGTCATTTGTATCCCTAAACCTATTTGTGCACTAAATTCAGTCTTTTAGCAGGTGAATAATAATGATGTGCTACCCGAGACATTCTCCCAAACCCATTCAAATCATCTAGAATATGCTACTCAGAAGTCTAAAATCATGTTTTTATATTGAACCATAAATCTACCTCCTATCATTCCTTAAATTATTTTTTAGAAAGCTGTGAAGTGCCAGAATGACATTTTAAAGAGGACATAAAGTACTCGTGTCTTAGCCTTCCAATCCACAAAGGTTGAGTATCTGACCATTTTCTTCCCTGATTCCTATTTGCATAAGTCTAATGAAGAAAGAAATGTTTGTGTTATTTAAATAAGTTCTCCTGTGCTCTTCACTTCTTTTCAAATGCTAGTTATTATAGTGAATTTGGGGATGAGTGACCATTAAGAAAATCGTTGACATTTTGAAAATGTATTCTCTCAAAAGAAAATGTGATAAAACACTGAATCCTGGCTTTGTCTCCTGCCCTGTATGAAACAGCCTAGAGTGATGTAGCATCCCTGCTGAAAACACAGATTAATATGACCTCCTTACTAGGCTTCAGAAGTTGACAAAATTACTTTAACCCCATGCACAATTGGTGACCATTTCATAAATAAGATTTATTTTACAAAATAAAGCTTATAATGTTAAATGCAGCTAGCCATATTCCACTTCAGTCTATATGATTGATATCAATAGTAAACATTTTACTCCTACTCACAAAGCAACTGACAGCAATAATATAAGAAAGAGCTAAGAAGCAAGAATGAAACACTTAACCTCCATCCTTGATTGTATATCTAAATGTTTTGTTTTGCATGGGTGTATCTACAGGTCAACCTCAGCATTACTATGATAATGAAAATAAAGATTAGAAGTATTACACTTGTCTAATCATAGCAGGAAAGTCTTAATAGTGCATGTATCAGAGTTATATTGCCTATCCAAGTTGAAGGTCAGAAGGTCAAAGTCCAAAGTGACAAAAGCCCATTTTGAAGATGAAGCTACAGGAAACAGTTACTAGATTTTCTCAGACAAAAAGCAATGCATCCTTCTCACTGTCATCACCTGAAGCCACACCAGTCTGTTGGCAGATAGTGGTACAAAAGTAATATAGTTCACATCATCCACCTGTGATACTTAATACATCATCTGTGGAGTGGACCTGGTCCAGAGATTCCTGTATCTTTCCCAAACCCAGACCTTTCAGCTGGGAGCACAGTGAATTGCTGCTACCCCACTGGGTCAGCCCTCAAGGTTCATTATTAATAAGCTGAGACTCTAAAGGCTAATGAGAACCGGGTGCTTGAGGAGACAATGGCTCATTCATCATCAATCAGGCTTTGAAGTTTTTACACAGATGATTTAAGGAGAGTTGAAGTGTGCAAAATTGAAATGTCACATTTGTATTGGGAGTGGGGGGAGTGTGATAATGTAAATGAGTGATGTAAACTTCTGTGTTTCAGCTCTATGATCAGTCAAAAGCTCATGGATATGGCTGGACATCAAATGTTAGGAAATAACAGTAGACAGTTTTCCAATCAGAGCAAGGCAATTTTAAGAGAAATTATTATGATAGCAAAAATATCTTGTTTCAACTCAATGGACCTCAGTAATGTTCCCATATTTGTTCCAAAGTATTAATATGTACTTTAGGTCCACTATAATCCTTAGCTTTCATTATGTGTCAGTGTGAGTCCCAGCTCCTCTAAGTCTACTATGACCACCTAGTGTTTCTAGGTTAGCTGACTCTAACTCATACAACACAGATTATGTGAGCTGCCCTTCTAACAGTGCTTATGCCACCTTCTTTATTCTTTTGCGTACTTGTCTTCCCTGTAATATCATAGGTCTCTAGGGAATAAGGACCATGACATGCATATTTTGTGGCCCTATTGCCAAAGAGAGTGTCAAGCACATAAAAGGATTTCAAATTTTTCAGTGATTATTATGATAATAATATATTCAGAACATGACTGACATTTGTAAAAAGTTGTTAATGGCTTAATTGTTAGCATTAGGCTTATAAGGCACTATCCTCCTTATATACTAATGTTTATATTATAAATCACATAAAATATTGAATAAAATTCATGTGATCTTAATGTGTTAATCATTTCTATCCATTGGAGAAGTAGTAATCCACTTAAACTCATTGATATTATCTGGAAAACTTAAAGATCAATTTTGTTCTTGTAACTGTCTTTTAATTATAACGACAGGATTTTTTCTCAAATTGTTCTCTAATTTAATTTATAATTCACTGTGTGTCAACATGTTTAGTGTTTTTCTTCTAATAATTTCTCCTAATCTTACACTCCCCTATATTTCCTTATTTCTGTTACAATCAAAATAACATGCTGAACAGTCAATCACAGTTGATCCTTGAAGAACACAGGTTTGAACTATGTGGGTCAACTTATACAAGGAATTTTTCCCCCCAATAAATACTGTAAATGTGTGAGTGGGACCCAAAAAACCTGGAATTTATTTATAAAAAATGTGTATTCTTACATGTTTTAACTTCAGTCATATTGAAAGTATTCTCCATTTGATGCAATACACCTATTAAGACAATTTTCCACTGCTCAAACCAGTTTTTTAACTTGTCAATTTTGATGTTTTTTAGTGCTTCTGCCATTTTTATGTTTCACCTCCTCCACATCAGCAAAATGTTTCCCTTTGAGGACTTTTTTCATCTGAGGAAACTAAAGATAGTCACTTGAGGCCAGGATCAGGTGAATAGGGAGAGTGGGGCATGGGAGTCATGCCAGTGTTTGGTCAAAACTGCTGACCATGCAGTGTGGTGTGGGTGGGTGCATTTGTAAATCACCCATCATGAAATAGGCAAACGTTGGAAGTCTTCAATGTTGAAAGAAAACATGTTGAAGGAAAATTCACTGGAGCTGAACACAGCCTCTCACAACAACACCAGCTGGTACACTGATACAGATGGGTTCCTAAAACACACACCTCATGGGGGAAGCCTGCACTACAAGAGCCTCACCTGCTAAAAGATAATTCCAGGGTTTTTTAGGGCCCCCTCATATTTTTTCCTATAATTACCTTAATATTTTCTTTTTCTAGCTTAGCTTATTATAAGGATACAGTATATAATACACATAATTGACTATGTTGTTGGTAAGATTTTAAGTTAACAGTAGACTATTCATAATTAAGTTCTGGGGAAGTAAAAAGTTACATGCAAAATTTTCACTGTGAAGCCATGTTGGTGCTCCTAGCCCTCACAGTATTCAAGGGTACATTGTAGCCTCAGAGCTTCAGATTTATAATTAATTCCTTCACCTCTTTGTTTAATCAGTCACAATACCCTAAATAAAATTCCTCATAATGTCTATTCTAATTGTTCCCATTCTTTTATCTCCACTGCTACTCTTAAGTTCAGGTTTTTGCATAACATATCAGATTCAACCTTTTGTTTTTAATCTGCCTTCTCCATAAATCCATCCTGTATGTCAACATTATAATGTATTGTATACTATAGGTTAATAGCTAGATAGCTAGATATACATACTATAGTTGGGTGCGTAAGTAGACAGATAGATATCCTATAGCTAAGTAGGTGGGTAGATAGATCGATTGATAGATAGATGATAGATAGATGATAGATAGATCAGACACAGATATACTTTCCACCATGAGGGCTTTGAGTGTGAGGGCAATGATACTGAATCTATTTACCTGGGTAAAACTGAGTTAAAAATCTAGTTTTCTACTTGCTAGATGTGTGACCTTGTATACTTTCACGAGACTCAGTTGGTTCACCTCTATAATGAGAGTATAATACTCACAGTATTTGTCACATGGTTGTTGATTACATTACATTTTATACTTCCTAATTATTTAAGTAGTCACTAACTGATTGGTATAAATGAGAGTAGTTATTTTCTACTATTTATATTAATTTTATATTACTTAGATTAGTTTGTTGTTTAAAAGATAGACTTTTTTCATATAAAAATTTGGCTAGGTGATTCCAAGCTACTACAGGAAATCTGCAGTCTTCAGAGACCCAGACTTCATCATCTTGTTGGCGCCATCTTCAACACAACAGGAGTTTCCCACTGGTAATATCAGTTAAAGAGATAGAGGAACGCAGGAATAACAGGGTATGAGTTCATGTTTCTCTTAATGAAAGTCCCTAAAACAAGTTATGAGACTGTTATACTTAATATCTCATTGGTCTGAATTCAGACAAGAAACCACAGCTAGGTGCTCAGAAGGTAGGGAGCCATAGTCTTTGTTTTGGATGATCATATGACTAGCTAAACTTTATAGGAAATGTAAAAGTTAGACAGTAATAGATATTGGGAAGAACACTCTCTCTGTCACACTAACTCTAAAGAAGGGGGGAATACTGGTGGGAGGGAGGGTCAGGACAGAGGGGAAAAAAGGGGAGAAAAAATGGGACAACTGTAATAACATAATCAATAAAATAAACCTTTAAAAAAGAAACATTGCTACTTAGGGATATTTATGAAACATAAATCTTGTGACTTAAACAAATGTATATTTTTTCAAACTTTTTAATTGAAGTATAATATATGTACAAAGATATACATATATCATATATAATTTATTTTTATAAACTAAATATATGTAACCAGCATATATATGTGTATCTATGTACATTTGTTTCTTGATCGAGAAATAGAATATTCCGGCACCACAGAAGCCTTTACCGTGGTTTCATCATCACAGCACTTGCTGCCAGAACCTTTAGCCTGACTTTGGACAAGATCATTTTTAAGTATTTTTGTATTTTACATAAATAGAATATTACCAATGCTTTCTTTCTTTGGTTTCCTTTTGCTAAACACTCTGCTTGAGAAATTCATCCAGTGTTCATTTTCATAGCTTATGGGATTCTTGCTTTGTTTGCCCATTCTCCATTGATGAGCATCGGGTACTTTCACATATGAAGTATCAGCAATAGTGCTGCTACAACAACCTTGAATTTGCCTTTTGGTCACGAGACAGCGGTGCAGATTTATGTTGCAAACATGACCTAGAAGTAGAATTTCTGGGCGCAATTAGTTATTTAAAGTACTTTGACCAATTTGTAGTCCCATTACTAGTATTTAAAATGTATACTTGCTTCTTAGCCTCATTAACTCCTGTTTTTTTCTATATCTATTTAATTAGATATAGCCATTATGTTGGTGTGGGTGGTATCATTTTATTTTATAATCACTTCTCCAATGATTAATAAAGTTGCACCCCTTAAATACTATTTTATGATAATTTTTAAAGATGAGGCTTATTTCTGTTTACTTAGAGTGTCCTTACATGGGAAACACAAAGCTGTGTAGAAAACCTAATCTCTATTTCAGGTTATTGGTGAACAATTGAATAAATTCATGTGCCAGATGTTGCCTTCCTAACTTTTTAATTTTTTTATGGGGGAAACTTATGCAATGTTTTGAAAATGTTAAACTATATCTAAGCTATAATAACAGTTACCAAAATAAAGAGCAAAGTATGAATTCTGGAAGACAGATGAAAAAACGCACATTCAGTGAGTGTCTCTAGTAAGAAAGATGAGCACAATTAAAGGTGTATCGAGAGAAAAGAATGAGGAATTCAATATCTCCTTACTATTAAAACAGAACACGCCTTTACATAATGATCAAATATTTTTATTCCCCTATCCCCCAGAAAGCCCTCATTACAGACAACAATCCTCTTAAATAACTGCTCCAAGTTTCCAGAAAATGTAATTGCTTCAGTAGAACGAATCAGTAGAGTTTAATGTTTTCATTACCAATAAGGGGGAATGTCATATTAGTTCTCAGAAATGATTTGTCCCTTCAATTTACAGGCTTTGCTACAATAAGCCTGGGATATACAGCAAGGTCACTTTCAAATATCTCACCTACAGTATTAGTTCATATAGTTTTTATAACTCTTCTCATAGTGTGATTTCTTTATTACTTCTTTAGAGTAGTTCAGAAAAGAGGGATTACCTGATTCCTCCTGATGACATTAATAGTAAATAATATTGCTATGTATGTTTGTTGCTAGCAAGTTAAGACTTGCATATAAAGATAAAGCAAGATAAAGAAGAATGATTAGCTCTTGCAAAAATGATAATAATACAATTTCAACATGAAATATTTTAAAAGTTTTTCTTGGTGCTAAGTCTATATAAATGGAATCATAGAGCATGTGTTCTTTTTACTTGCTTTTTTTTACTCAAAATAATGTTTTTGAGATTTATTTATGCTGTTGCCTACATTAGTAGTTCGTTCACTTATTTTATAAAATTCCACTATATGAATAAGACACAATTAGTTTATCAATTAGTTCATATTTTAAGCACATCTTTGTTATTTTTTTTACTTGTGTGATTTCAGGAAAATCAGTTTCTTTTCACTCCAGGTGATGTGTCAACTTTCACCTATTTAAAATTCACATGGGACTTAGTGGTGGCAGTGTGATACACTATAGGGGTATTTCTGCGACACGCATTCCAAACCTCATTATGTTGTCAGAAGCTTATGCCACCTCCCTGACAACAAATGGGAAACACAATAAGAATGAGATGAGGTATAGAATCCATTGCCTTCTAGTGTGCATTCTTCATGCAACTGTAGGAACTTTTGCACTGTTCTTTGCTCTGCCATGAATTATATAACTGCCTCACCTTCCTTTTCCATTCTCTATCAGTAGGCAGAGGAACTGATAAAACTTGACCAAAAAGATCCCATCTCAAAATGGTTGTTGATGTAAAGACTGGGTAATTATTGAGGGATTACCAGATTCAGTTATTTAATATGTGCATATTCCCTATGTGCTAGCCAAATACCACAACTGACCCATAGACTTGCTTTTGACAGTGTAGAAAAAATTGTGATGTTTACCAATAAAGTATGGATTTCTGGGCCCTGTGAACACAACTGTGCCCAGGCAACGCTGGGTTCACATGGTCTCTTGGTAACACTCCGCAGATCTGGGCAGTGACCGCTCCTTTTGATTGCGGCGCGTGCTCCCCAGCGTGCCGCAGTTCACCGGCTCTCCGTTCCATATCCTCCCTCATCTTACCCATGAGGGCCAAGCTCCAGGAGATGTTTGAACTAAAAACAGCATTTTCTTTTTGTCAATCAGAGCATTTAAAGGAGAGGCTGTTACAAAATGTATTATCACATTGACTCCAATAATAAATCCATATGTACAATATAGATGAAATTATAGAGAATTTTATGATTTTTGTTTTTATATTATCTCAGCCATTTCCTTTATAAAATGCAGTCCTTTTAAAAAATCCATTAAATGAGTGAGGATGTACTTTGGATTGACTTCTCTTTGACTACCTCTGAAAAGAAGTGTATGTTTAGATAAAATATTTAACTTAATACATTGTCCTATTATTAATATGCATTTGTCGCCTGTGAGCCAAATAGACTTAAAATTGCTTATCAACAAAGTTGAGTGAATAAATAGATAAAATATATAAATAAATGAACTTCTACAATTTAGGATGGCCACATTGTGTGGAAGGAGGTTCCTTGAAAACGTGCCAACTTTTTGTCAACTTTCAGATCACATCTTATTATCCTAGCTGTAATTAGAAGTCTTGTGAAATTAAGAACCATTAAATTCAATGAGTTTTCAGCATCGGAAATTTGCCCAGAGGCACCCAACCTCTGGGTCTGCCTAGGATTGAGTTTTCCGAGTCCTCCCACCTCTCCTCCTATTCATTCAAAGTGGGAGCGTCTTTGCCACTTAGCTAATTAATTACACCTGCCAACAAGCAGATGGTTCTGTATTCTTTGAAGCACGAAAATAGTTAGGTGTATATCAGCTAGTTAAAGCCTTCTTCGGTTGTAATTTAGTTTATTACTCTTGAAGCTCCAGAGAAAATAAAATATTAAATGATTGCAAAGGAAACACCATTTAAAAATATTTTTATTTCAAAATATATATTTTAATGTATAAATTAGCATTCCATTTTTCCTGACTCTTAGCACATTCTTTTAAAACAATTTTGTTTAGCATCTAGTTTGAAATAATACTTGCCAGAATTTGCCATCTAATTTTTCTGAGCTCTGAAGTGAAATGAAAATAGAGAGCCAGGGTCTTTTACAAAAATGTTAAGAATAGTTTACAGAATAGTATAGCTCTTAGTAAATACTGTTTGAGGTTGTTTAGCTACGAGGAAAGATGTATACATAACAATGGTGAAAATAGGACTAAGGGGCCTAAAGGTGCTCTTGCTAATACTCCCAACTGTAGTCCAGAATTTTATGCTACCCTCCTCCCCCTTCTCCTCCTGTTCCTCTTCCCACTTCTTATTTTTCTTCCTCTCCCCCTTCTCCTCCTCTTTTTAAAAATATTTTATTTATTTATTTATTTTTAGAGAGAAGGGGAAGGAGAGAGAAAGAAAGGGAGAGAAACATCAATGTGTGGTTGTCTTCCACATGCCCCCTACTGAGGACCTGGCCTGAAACCCAGGCATATGCCTTGACTAGGAATTGAACCTGCAACCCTTTGGTTCCAGGCCGGCACTCAGTCCATGAGCCACACCAGCCAGGACTCCTCCTTCTTCTTTTTCTCTTCCTATTCTCCTTTTCATACTTTCAAATAGATCTTATTGGAGCTTAATTTTCTATGTAAATTCTTTCAAATATGACTGCTATATAAACACAGGTACTATAATTAAATTAAGCATAGAATATAAATGCTTACAAGATAATCTATGCAATATTCTCTTTAATAAGGTCTATTTTAAATCTTTTTAAATTTAAAATTAAATGCTTAGTTTCATAAACTTTCTCAAAATATCTTTCCTAATTTTCCTTTATATACATGAATATTTTAGTTAAGGACTTTATACTTTGAAAGATAATGAAGTCTGATCATATCCTTTTGTTAGTAATAGAATAAAAATTCTTCTATATAGGATATATTATATACTTACCTGTTTCTCAGTATATTTGTGAAGTCAATGTAATTAAAATTAATGAAGTATCCCAATCTCCCATTTAAAATCACCTCCCTCATTTACCACTAGTTTAAATAAAAGTTATCTGATAGACATTGTCTTAAGATGGATATATTTAATTATATCAAACAAAGATAGGAGGATAATTTTAAATATTTATGACCCCAGAAAGTATTTCAGTCTTCTTATACTATTGACTGGCATATAATTAATTCAATTTGGTAAGTTTACCTACAGAGAAGATAGTCTGATAAACCTGTATTTAACCATGTGCTTCAATTTTGAATTCCTTTTCCTTCTTTCATAGGAGCTTTACCTCACTTGCCTTTAAAATATTAAGCTTCAAATTAAAATAAGCTTTCATTAATTTGATTTCACAAATTTAAATGTTTTTCTCTTTCACTCTCTTTGTATTAATTGCTCTAAAATAATTAATCAGAAAAAATCATAAGGACAATACAGATTTAGTTTGGAAACCATATGCCCTGCACATTTAAACTTATTTTCATGTTTTTAAAAGTTTAGTTGCAAAGCACATTGTGGCAGGTTCTACTTAGGCTATGATTTGGGATAAAGTAATTAAAAATTAGTTTACCCTACTCAGTAAAGAAGAGATTCCAAGGACAAAGCACAGAGTTCCCACAGTACTTGAATATAACAACATTGTCTTCTTTTCTTAATTTAGTTTTATTGTTTATTTAATTGAAGGGCTTTCTCATAAGTAGGCTGAATTTTTGAAGTTCTATTGTGTTTCCTTTTCCTCTGTGTCTATTTTCAACAGAGGCGGAGGGATGCCCCTCCAATGATGAGGTTGGGATGTAGTCCAGGCATCTACCAGAGCCAAGGTGTTTACTTCAATGCACACCTTTTCATGTGGAAAAGATACCTTAAAAACATAATTTTACCTTCCAACCCAATAGATTATTTTCAAAAACTACTTTAGGGAAATTGCTGTGAGTTTTTAATTATACTTAGAAGTAGGTTACATAAGATAAAGCTGTGCCTCGGCTCTGCTTAAAAATTTGTTTTTCTTTAAACTTCTCCCTCTTTCCTTCTATTTTAGAAGCAATATAGAATTAAAAAGTTTAAAAGCAGGACCACAACTCAACAGTAAGAATGAATTGGAATTATAGATCTCTAGAACTTTATTTACCTCTCTAAACTTGTCTTCTCAACTGTAAAATAAGACAAGTAATGTTCAGCTCATAGGACTTCAGTAGGATTAAGAGAAATATTGTAAGTATGTTCAAATAAGGGTAGCACTGACCAAGGGGTTTTATCAGTGTGAGATAGTCAGCAAGGGGCTTTGCGGCCTGATAAGCAGGCATTTGACTCCTAGCTTGACCCCTGTGTGTGTGAGAGGCATCTGGCACCTTGCTTAATCATTCTGTGTGCCATGCCTTATGTCATTGGGGTAAAAGAGTTACATCTCAACCAAGACAATTCTGAATTTGAGGATCCTAAGTAATTGTGTAGGCCATCCAGAAACCATAATATACTCCTAAAAGGGCACCTGAAACTCATACATGAAAGTTGACAACATTTTTTTAAATGAGCAAACTTAAACCCACATGTTCTAACTTGGCCCAATAATCCCATTCCAGGTTCAGCTCTCTCAAAAATGTGTTTATGAAGAGGAGCAGATCAAATTGTTAAGCGAGACTGAAGAAATCTGCTTACCAGACAAGTTTTATCTGTCCCTTAGTGAGAAGAATAATAGCACACCAACTGAGCATGTGTTGTGCGACAGACACCATGGGGAGCATTAACTTATATTGAGCTAAGTGTCTCCTTACAGTTACTCTGGGAGAGATGTAGTAATAGCATGTGTATCCCATTTTATAGATAAATAAACTGAGACTTGGGGAAGGTAACTGATGTGACTGAAGTCACACGGGTAATCTATGATGGAGTCATGGTTACACAGCCTGACCCCATAGCCTGAAGTTATTTATACCCCAATTGTTCCCATTTCTTGAATGTTGACATCTTGAATTGACTGAACCCTCTGACACTGGTAGGCCTTTTGGCGTTTGGGTCACTTCTTCATGTCTAGCATCAAAGAGCAGCCAAATAGCCCAAATAACTTTTAAACCATATTTATAAACCTTGGGAGAGTGGAGGTATTCTAAGATAAAAGTATATTTTCATTTCAAAGACATGGTAACACAAGTTACAAACCTTTACCATTGCATAGTGGAGTCTATTCCGACATAAAATTTCACCAAATAAAATTTTTTAAATGTGGAAAATAAGAGTGGTAGCACTAGGAGCTGTAGAATATAATACTTTATTAAAATAATATAATTAATTTATGTAGATATTTTAATGACATTTCTCTTTCAAGTGTTATAAATATACAGTTTTAACTTTTAAAACCTCTGAGTAATTATAGTATTTGATTCCATCTGGATTTCAAAAATAACAACTTACTTTTTCCTGCTAGACACCAACAGTGTTATCCTAGGTGTGCCTGTCACATGTCTAAGCATTATTACTCATTTTATTGATTTAGTAAAAAAACAATACATTGAAACAAAGTGTGGAGCAAGCCCACCTTCCTGCTCAACCCTGAGCTACACAGATGTGTTGAATAGCGCTTCATCGTTCCTAATCCATGTTGCTGCAGTGTAAAGGCTAGATCCTTGAAATGGAAGAGGAGAGCTGTCCTTACTATGTCCCCTAACTTCTTTGAAGCACAGTGATTGGGGTAGAGAAGGCAAAGGTCACCTGGAAATTTCCAGCAAGACTTTGTGACCTGTGGAACTATGCACCAACCCGAACTAGAGAGGGAAATCTAACAGTTCTAAATGCTTCACAGAATGTAGTTGCAGAGATGAAAAGAAATGGTTCCCAGGGTTAATTCATCTGGTGTCCAGAATTATTCAGTGTGAGAGAAGTAGTAAGTTACAAAATTTATGATCTTGTCCTCAGAAACATTTTACCCTATAACATACAGATAACCTCAGTTTTTATTAACCAACTGTAGAAATCCATTTAATATTATTTTAGCTCAATATATCCAACTCTAAAGTAGATAACGTTATGCACCAAACTTAACTTATGAAGATTGCATATGATTCTCAGAAGTTTTCATTTGGTCTTCTTCCTTCCCAAAGACCCATTTTTTAACAACGTGCATATATTTTTTAAACACTTTGGATAAAAGAGTCTTCTGCACTACATTAGTGACCTGTTTTGAAATAGCTACCATCTGCCCTGGCTGGAGTAGCTCAGTGGATTGAGCACAGGCTGTGAACCAAAGTGTTGCAGGTTCCATTCCCACTCAGAGTACATGCCTGGGTTGCAGGCTATAACCCCCAGCAACCACACATTGATGTTTCTCTCTCTCTCTCTCTTTCTCCCTCCCTTCCCTCTCTAAAAATAAATAAATAAAATCTTTTAAAAAAAGAAATAGCTACCATTTTGAGCACCTAGAATGTACCAGCTCTTTTCTATACATACTTGTAATTCTCCCTGTAACCCAATAGTAAATATTATTCCTATTTTATAGATAATTTTATAGGTCATGTTTTGTCTCTGATAAATTGTCTTTTTAAAACTATAGTACTATAAGTACCATTTACTGCTTTTCAATTTTTAATCAGAAGGCTATAGTATCTTTATAGTTAAAGAGTAAACTGGTCAAGGTTAATAATATATTCTGTTCAATAGATAAAGTCTAAAACTGACAAAACAATAAATAATCATATTCAAGACATAGTCTTGAGTTAGAGTGTAGGCTAAACAGGAGGTTGCTGATTTTAACCATATGAATATATTATTATTATATTTTTAATAGAGAAAAACCAGCTGAAACAGTTCAGTAATAGCCATGTGCAATGGAGATCTCTGAGGCCAGGGTTATAGGCTGCCCAGTGTCACAGTAGCAGGTGGCTTCTACTGCAAAACTGTGTTCCTCTGCAACCTCTGAAGTACTGGAACTTCAAAGGTAAAAATGAAAATATAAAAATCCCTTATGATCCAACAGTTCCACTTCTGGGAAACCTGAAATACTAATTGGAAACAACATAAACACTCTTATCCTATGTTCATTGCAGTATTATTTAGAATCACCAAGATATGGAAACAGCTCAAGTGTCTATCAGTAGTTAAGCGGATGAAACAACTATGAGGCATTTACACAATGGAATGCTACTTGGCCATAAAAAAAGAAAAAAAAAAAAACCTTTGCAACAGCATTGAGGGACCTGGAGAACATTATGCTAGGTGAAATAAGCCAGTCAGAGAAAGACAAATGCCATTTGATTTCACTCATATGTGGAATCTACTGAACAAATTAAATTAATAAGCAGCATAGAGATAGACTCTTAGATGGAGAGCAGGAAGACAGCCATGTGAGGGTAGATTAGGGGGTGCAGGGATCGAGCAAAAAGGAAAAATGAGTCATGGACATGGATAATAGTGTGGTGATTGTTGTGGGGAAGAGGGTATAAGGAAGATAAATGGTAATGGAGAAATACAATAAAATAAAAAATAAAAAAATAAAAATCCAGCAGGTTTAGTTTTATGGCACATTGTATGCTTATGTCACAGTTTGTAACAGAAAATGTTCAATGTTCTTTCTATGTCATATATTGCTTTTTTTCAAGGAAATGATTCTGTGTGCTTCCCTGTGTTATCCCATTTATCTTTGCATTCAGTGTATGTTTTTAATAATGTCAATATGGTAAGAAACAGTTTGGGGACGTTTCCCTGACCCTATATTACTATTGCAATCCTAAAATTGTGATACCCAAAGCATGTAGAAGTTAATTGACTTAGTTCTACAAGAAGGGACAATGTACTAGATCTCCTGAATTCCTTCAATAAAATTTGTGACTTGAGTCTCCTCATTTTTAAAAATCTGACATACTTAATAATACTAAGGTTAAACTATTCTCAAAATTAAATTAATTTATTGATAAGCACAAGAAATCTTAAATTAGTCATTCTCTTATAATGAGAGAATTTGACAAACTCATAATAAATATTTTGTGAGAATATTATATATAAATGCAAAATATTAGAAACTTGCCAAATATCTAGCACTAGTGGACTAATAAATAAAATGACATGCACACATATGATAAATGCTATGCTTCTATTAAATGCATGACTTTAAAGTGTTTTAAAATAGGGGAATGATTTCATGAATACACAAGAAAAAAATAATATAGAAGTCTAGATACAGTTTGAATGCAATTTGTTTAAAATGCACCTTAGTCATATAAATTCATAATGCATACATGTAATACTAGAACAAAATACCCTGCTTATTATCTGAAAACTGTTAGTAAAACTCTGAGCTTCACTTTACTCATAGAAAAGTGTATAACACTACTTTACTATGTTATGTAAAGATAAATGAGATGTTGGATAGGAAGTCATTATAATTACTGTTAAACACTGAGATATGTTTGTGTATAAAGACACCGTAAGTATAATAATATATAACTTATAATCACATCACATATAACATATGAAGAATGCAGAGGTAGAGACATTAAAATTAAATCTTCAAAAGTATGAATAATTACACAGAAAACAAGTAGAATAATATCAAGACACTAGTATGAATATCTGTAAACATCTCATCTGGTGAATCATAGTCTTTGAGCTGGACATTTGTAATATCTTATTTAACATATAACTATATCTCTCTGAATGTTTCCTCATAGTGTTCCAGCATTATGATGTGCATCAGAGTATAAGGCGGTAGGTTCCAGAGCCTGCATAGTCACTATGCCACATAAGTTTAATCAATTAAGCATTCATGCACATGAATATATAAATCAAACTGTGATTGAACACACCACAGGTAGTGTGACCTCACATCTAATATCTGGGTCACCTGATAATCCATTTGCCCCAGAGTAATTTACAAAGTGCCTCTCTTTCCTCTCACAATAAAGTGTATGGTGATTTTATTAATTAAAAAAGTATAAGGTATCCTCTATACGAATGGTCTTCACAAAAGGAAAAGTCAAGATCAAAGTTTAAATACTTTCCATATTTCAAGCAATACAAATTTATGGCAAAGGGAAGTGACTTTTACAGACTTATTGGACAAACAGAATAACAGCAGTCTCTATGAGTTATATTTAATATGAATTAAAAATATAGAACAAACTAACAGTAACCAGAGGTGAGGAGGAGAGGGATAATGGGGGAAAATAATGGAAGGTCCCTCAAGGAACACGTATAAAGGACACATGGACAAAGCCAAAGGGGATACATTTGAGGGTGGGAGGTGGGGATGGGTGGGATAGTGGACTGTGGTGGGGTGAAAATGTAGACAAATGTACTTAAACAACAATATAAAAATAAAAATTAAGAAATCTCAATAAAATAATATAGAGTGTTATACTTATTAAAATATTTTTACAACACCAAAATGTGTTTATAAAAATAATTTGTTATAGAAAAAATGTATTTAACTTTCCTTAGGAGTTGTGCTTTCTTTTTCAAACAACTTCAGCAGTTTGCTTTTTCTCAAAAGAGTGAAGTAAGAAGCAATCTATCAAATTTCTAGAGGTTGTCACAAACATTAAGAAATAATAACAAAATAGGAGAATTTTTTCCTTCAGAATTTTCAACATTTCAAATATTCTGTTCTAAAATAACTCCACTGTTGTGACAAATTCTATCAAAATATTTAATTAATTGTAAATAGCATACAGCTAAATGTATTTTTGTTCATGGCATAAAATGTTGATGAAAGTGTAAAATTATATTTAACTCAATAAAATAGTCATTGCACAAGTATAATTTAACTAATATGTATTACTTATGAAGAAACACTGATAAACTTTCCTAAACTGAAAACAATATGTACATTTGTGATAATAAAAAGTCATATATCTCAACAAGTTATAAATAAAAGTTATCTTAGATTAATAAACCCTCACCCACAAGCACCACCACCCAGAAAACACATAGCCTTCTCCTGAACAAATGACCAATAAGTTAATTCACAGAAAAAAAATTCTTGTGATCAGTACTTAATATTTTACTTCCTCTATTTATAGAAACTGTGTAAGTAGTAAGCAAGTCATAGAGCTGAAAATGCTGTGCTCCCAGAGGTATTATTTTTGTTTTTCTTTTTCAAGGCATAATTGACACATATCATTATATTATTCTTAGGTGTGCAATATAATGATTCAATATTAGTATGTACTGCAAAATGATCACTACAATAAGTCTAGTTACTATATTTCAATATACAAAGTTACAAATTTTTTTTGTGATGGGAACTTCTAAGATTTACTTCTTTAGCAGCTTTCAAATATATAACACAATATCATTGACCCATGCTGTGTATTACATCTCCATGAATTACTTATTTTAAAAGTGAAAGTTTTGCTATTGGGATTTTGATAAGGATTACATTTAATCTATAGATCACTTTGGTTAATATGAGCATTTTAACAATAATAATGCTATAATTTTATATAAAGAAAAAATCTTGAAGACTCCACCAAAAATACTAGAACAAAAAAATTTCAGTCAAATTGCAGGGTACAAAATCAGTATATCAAAATTAGTTGTATTTCTAAACACTGACAATGAACTATCAAAAAGAGAAAATAAGAAAACAATCCTATTTATAATTTCATGAAAATGAACAAAATACCTAGGGGTAAATTTAATCAAGGAGTTGGCAGACTTATACACTGAAAACTCTAAGACACTGATGAAAGAAACTGACAACGATACAAGTAGATGGAAAAATATTCCGTGCTCATGGACCAGAGGTGCAATTTTCTAGATGAGATGCAAAATTCCAGGCTTGAGCATAAGTGGCTATTAAAAATCTTAAGGGACCTTTCAGGGAAAGTGGAAGTGTTTGACTCAATGTACTGGATTGATTCCAGCTAACTAATTACAACCAGCCTGCCTGGATAATTGTAGATTGTTTAATGCAAGAGTGTGGTTTCTTTGTTTGATTATGATGCTTGGGTCGTACTTTGAAAAGTGCATCTCACAAAGTTACATGGGAACTTCTTATAGCTGATCATTTCTTTTAAACAAAAATGAAGACCTAAGCCTTCTTAGCGTCACTCTCAAAGACTTAAAATGGATTCCTGAAACAGAATTGATACTGAAATTTGAATTCACCTATGGATTTAGGTAGGAAAAACATGGTAAAAACGTGGAGAATCTTTCTAATTTGGAGCCTCATGGAAACAGAGAACTGGCTTCCCAAGGGAAGTGGGGGGATCTTGGCAGAGGTGGGCAGTTCTAATGCCTTTAGTGAATCTCTGTTAGTTACAGTTGTGATATATCTGATTATTATTCTACTCAATAATAAAGAGAAAATATATATACATATACATTGATATATATACATTCATATATGTATGTATATATGCATATATATATCATGCAAAAATAGATAGCTTTTATTTTCCATGATTCTTTGGACAAGTATCATAAATGTACTTGTTACAGCTATGGCAGAGATTACTATGGTCTTCCCAAATTCTTTCCTTCCCTCTCTTCCATAGTAATGGTGATTTGCTGACCTTATATTCACCCAACTAAAGAATATATTTCCCAGTGTCCCTTGCAGCTAAGTGTGGCCACATGGTGAAGTCCTGACCAATATAGTAACATGGGCAGTAGTGAGGTGTGCCACTTTTGGATTTTGCCCTTGAAGTTAAGGTGTGAGTATTTATCTTCCCTTCTTCTTCAACAGCATGTAATGAGAACCATTTTAACATACACATGAGGGGAAAGTGGTGCCACAAGATAGAAAATATCTGAGTCCTCAATGTGGTAGAAACAACATATAAGCTTTAGACTCTCAGAGCATTAATGTCTTTGGGCTGCTACAGGAGAGAGATAAAAACTTCTGTCTTGTCTAAATGACTATTGTTAATGTGGTTCATTGTTTCTTAGTTGAATCTATAGCTTCACTAATGAATAATATTACAGAGTATCTCTCCCTTCCCATCTCTTCCAGTATACAATGTTATAATAGCTAGCTTCTTTGCTTTGTAAAATTCTTTATATGACAGTCAAATGAAAACTGAGGTCTTGATAAATATATATTATTGTAAAAATATGCCAGTTAAGTAATTTTTTATGTTTATTCATTTAATTTACACAATGTTTCCATTAATATGATGCTGTTATTACCCCCATTTCATGAATGAAAAAATAGGGAGATCAAGTGGGCCAAGGGCACATACTTTTAAATGACAGATCTGAGACATAGCCTCAAGCAGCCTGTCTGTAGGAGCCCTTAATCCACATGTCAACTGGGGGAGTCAGGTCATGCAGATGATAAAAATGTGTGCAGAGGACCTGGGATAAATGGAGATCACATGCCTCATTGTTAGTCAAAGTTACTTCAAAATTCCAGCCACCTTATCGGAAGTGTTAAATATGGTTGAGTAATACTCAGATTTTTTTTTCTCTAAATAAAATAACCCTCCTATAAATTCCTAAATCTAAGTAGGGGAATTTTTTAGATGATTAGCAGATACCTTGCAGAACAAAACATCTTTAGCTTATCAGCGGAGAAGTTATAGGGCATACAAATATGATACACATGATAAACACAGTCCCTATCATGTGTCTAATGGCAGAGTCAGACACAACATGGCAGAAGCCCATATAGGGCACCCTGGGATCACAAGGGCCATCTTTTGTCTGACCTTCTTCACACACCAGGGCATATCTCAGCTGAGAGCTGAATTACTAGTATTTGCTATTTAGATAAATATGGGGGTTGGGGCAGAAGGGTGTTCCAATAAAATACAAATTAACAGTGATCTCTAATAGATGAAAAGCTTATCTACTTATTTTTAACTGCTTGGAAGTAGGCATGAAGTAAAGACAATCTTTCATTAAAAATGGGGATAATGTATGTGACTTCTGAAAAAATGAGAATTCTGGCATTAGTTCTTGGAATAAATATATTAAGGCTAAAGTACATATATTTACAATAACTTGAAGGTCTTAGTATTTGTGAAAAGAAACATTGAATATGTCTTTAAAAAGTTATTCCACAGGCCCATAGTGGACAGAAATGAGGTGAGGAGTGATGTTTTCAGTTCTCTTATAGGTGGGGAAGTAGGGCCACTAAGAAGATAATAAAGAAGTAGAGAATACAGTTCTTGTTTTTATTTAAATATTTTCCACATGTGTTTATAAAATGTCTGATCCAAAATGAGGTATAATTTTACATTTCTAAAAGTACTATTTACCAATTATTTGTTTTCAGTTTTCTGTCAAGTTTTAAAGAATACTAGTTGTTGAAGGCCTAATTTTCAGTGTCACTTAATTCTGCATTCTGGATGCAAGATAAAACTTAAATAATACTATTAAAATCTTGCTTAAAAGCTTTCATTATGATTATTTACCTGTGGCACAGAATACATATACAATTATGGAGGTAAAATAATTTTCATTCATTTACTCAGTTATTATTCATTTGCTAACTGGGGACACATTTAATAATCAAACACTGTGTGGCAGAGCTTGCCCTACAGCTAGAGATGTAAAGATAAAATGATATACTCTCTCATTACAAGGAAAGTCTTCTCTAGATAAAAAGAAAGACAAAAAACTTATCACAGGAAGACACCCATGGTATGATAAAGATATATACAAAGTGTGAGGGAGAAACAAAAAAAACAAAAGGTCGTGGAATTTACCAGGGGTCCTTAGGAAAGACTACTCTGAAGCTTGTAGAACGAACAGCCATTTGGCAGAGGAACTACCGGAAGGCTGTAGGAAGATGCACAACATGTATAGGAAACAGAGCTGTGAAAAAGCGGTAATGACTAGGAACCACTGGAAGTATCCTGTGGACCTATGGTAAGCCTGGCACTGAGGAGGCGTGGGAGGATGGACATGAGATGGAGAGTGGCAAGGGGACTTTCATGAAGGTCTCAAATGTTTTCTCAGGTGTGATGGAAAATTTAGGTGTAATGTATATCACATAATTTTCAGTAGGTGAGCAGTAAGTTCTACTGTTCATATTAATAAAGGATTTCTGGAAGCAATGCTGGAAGTGAATCAGGACAAGTAACGACAGGCCAGAGGAACAGTGAGGAGGGCGCTGCAGTCTCCTGGGGAGGGGGTGTGTCTGAGTGAGGCCAGGGGCAGCAAGGATGAAAGGTAAATTTGAAATAGGATCGAAAAAGTTTTTGTAGGTTTTAGATGTGGGCAATAAAGGAGACTAAAGAATAAATTCCATGTTTCTGACTTCAATAAAAGAATAAACAATGAACTATGGAATAGATTAGGCCAGCCCATTTGGGAAGAGAATGGTGAGTTGAATATTAGATGGAGTTAAACTTGAGGTGCCTATGGAAAGTAGCTTAGATTAAAATATTTAAGCATTACTATAATAGTTGAGTAAGGGATATAAATAGACAGTTGTAAAGCAGAATTTTCAACTCAAAAATATATTTGAAAAAGTGTTCTAGTTTTAATAATCAGTGAAATACCAAAGAAAAGAGATGCTAATTTATTCTTACTTAGCGGCAGCAACAAGAATTGAGAGTTATAGACTTTCAATGCTTGTACAAGTCAAATGAAATAATGTCTGCTCTTCAAGACTTACACACATATCAAATAACATATGTTCTGGAAAGCTATCCTAGTAAAAGATTGTAACATAGAAAAAAAACATATGCATAAAGATGTTTATTGATTATGTAAATAATACATCAAACCAAAATTGACATAAATATCTCAATGGTTAGGAAGAGTTACATAAATATGGCGTAAGTATTTGATGGACTATTACATAACTATTCATAATATAATAATGCATAAGTACAACTAATTATTAGCTCAAATTATTTACCCTTTTGTGCATCCAAATCCTTTTCATGGCCTCTCTGTAGAAAAAAAACATATAGCCTTACCACTTGGCTTTAGATTTGGCCATATGAATTGCTTTATCAAAAAAAAAGGCAAAAATTACAATATGCCATTTCTAAATCTAGGCTTTAAAATGTATCATAAGATCATGAGGTTTTTGCTTTCTCTCTTGGGCTTTACAATAGCCATAGTAAGAGCTTCTATTACTGTTAGGTCTTATCCTTTTACCTGAACCCCAAAATAAATTACATGAAGCAAATTGCCTCAGCCAATCCCAGCTAGATCTACCCAACGAAGTCCCTGTATAAATCACTACACCGGATCCTCAGCCAACCTTAGACTCAGAAGGAAAAAAAAAATCACTGTTTATAAAGTCACTGACTTTTATTAGGCTGATTTTTAATACATCATTTTGGGGGCAATAGCTAATTATCACAACAACTATGTGAAGATATTCATACAGAAAATGAAAGAAAGGGAATAATCAGGTATTACCATTGGTGATATCTCGAAGTTTGAGGGTTGTGAGAAGCTAGACTGTCATGGAAAGCCTAATCAGGTATTTTTATGTAATTGAAGTGCAACCAATATAAGATATAAGAACAGCTTGAAAGTTGAGTTTTTAAATAAAAAACTCAAATATTCATTTTTTGTGTCTGCCTCTGAAAATGAAAGATATATTACTTTGTTTAGGTTATGTTTCTTTTAAAAATCCTACAAATACTTTTCCCCCTAAACATAATATGAAATCATCCTGGACAGAATTAGCCCAAAATGAAGAATCTATGTAACCTTAAAAAACCTTATCTAACTTAAAACGTTTTCTATATACTCTTGTAATGAATTCAATGGCAAAATAAGACTTTTTCAGAGTATTTTAACTCTAATAGTTTCATAGCTTGAGATATCAATGACCAGAGATAGATAGGGTTTCTATGTTATGTATGTGATATTTGACCTCTAATAACATCATAATTTTGAAATAACTGATTGAAAACTCTATATACCACTGCTTTTTTCATTTAATTTTTGTGGCCACTAATGGTTGAGCCATAGTTAGTTACTCTATGTTTATATTCATAGAGAATTAGAAAAGGGAGATGGGATAAATGATATGTACAATTGAATGTAAAGAATATACTGGCAGCGGCATGCACAATGTGAATGAAAGTGGTGACGACAAGGACCAGGTTTGTGCAGAAGGGTGATGGAAGCTACAGGCTTCCATCTGCTGACGCCCTAGGCTCATGTTTGGAGGGTTCTCCCCTGCTCTGTGGGTTTTCATTCAATGGCCAGTGTTTTCATGTTGCCCTCTAGCTGCAAATAACCCTCCACTAAAGCAGTCTAAAATTATTGCTAAAAATATTTTCTACTTTCCATGTTTCTTTCATTCCCCCCTTTTAGGTTTAAGCTGCCTGATTCTCACTCCTTTTGAGCTGATTTACAGAAACAGCATCTAGTAAACTAAGTCCATTTAAAGGACTAGATAGTTCATGGAATAATTAGTCTAAGAATATTTATTATTTAGCCAGGGTATCTGCACCTGCTGCAAGAATGAATGGAAGCATGTTGTTGCATATCTCTGGTAGGTCAGGCTAGGAAATGCTTTCAGTAAGAAAAGTTTTGTAGCATGCTTCAAATCGTACCATTTTGACAGCTGTCTATTTCATTTATGCATTATCAGCCTGGGGACAAAATTACCTGCCTCCCTTTTAGTTAAATTTGACCCATTATATTAATTTATTTTCCCTGAAAACATGAAATGCTTCTTTAAATAACTGCTCAAAGTTTTCATATCTGTAAGTTTTTAAGTAAAATAGAGAAGTTTTTAAATATATCATACCCGAATGATCTGATTTTGAAGTATGTTTATATAGAAAATAATCAAAATTTTCACAAAAATTATTTGAAGGGTAAAATTAAATAAGATCTATGGTAGAAAGAGAAAAAAATGGAGTATACATTACTCCACATTATGATTATGTATTATTTTCCACATTTGCAAAGGTTTCTATAATGGTTAATCCATTTGCAAGACATGTATTTGACTGTGCCTTTGTTTTTTGTGTGTTTTTTAAATTTTTTTTTTACTTTTCAATACTATTTATCAATAGCATTGTTATGACCTGATCAGTCATAGAATTCTCAACATGGTATACACCCTCAGGCTCAAACAGTAATTTATTGATTTTTTTAAATTTTATTTTAATCGTTGTTCAAGTATAGTTTTCTGTCCTTTACTCCCATCCCAGCCCACCCACCCATCTCTCCCCACCTCCCTCCCATTTCCACCCACCTAGTTTTTGTCCATGTGTCCTTTATACTCGTTCCTGTAAACCCTTCCCCTTTTCCCCTGAAATTCCCCCGAAATTCCCTCCCCTCTTCCATCTGGTCACTGTCAGCCTGTTCTCTATTTCTGTGTCTTAGGTTATATTTTGCTTGTTTGTTTGTTTTGTTGATTAGATTCCTATTAAATGTGAGATCATATGGTATCTGTCTTGTACTGGCTGACTTCCACTGACTTATTTCACTTAGCATAGGGGAAAGTTGTTTTTTGTTGTTGTTGTGTTTATTTTATTTTAATTGCTGTTCAAGCACAGTTTTCTGTTTTTTACTCCCATCCCAGCCCTCCCTTCAGCCCTCCTCACCTCCCTCCCATTTCCACCCTGCCCTCCGCTAGTTTTTGTCCAGGTGTCCTTTATGCTTGTTAACCCCTTTGCCTTTGTTAATATCTCTATATCCTACATGAATATCTGGTAAAACTTCTGTATATTACCTATCATGTAGTAATGCTGTTTTAAGGCTTGTGATTGCATTACAAATGTCTGATTTAAATAAAGTTAATAAATCAAAAGAGACAAACCAAACTGTTGCAGCCTGACAGAGCAGGCACACATTTTTTTCACAAGGGATGAAAATGACAGGCTAGACTTTCATATCACAAATCATTGTATGTTTTCTTTAGTGGAAGAACCAAGCTTTAAACTGTTAAGGTTACTGAATAGTTTGAATAAAACTTAAAAATGTAGATTTATTATCATCATCATAATGATACTAAGTAATTAACAGTAATGGACGTACTTATGTTTATTTCCAAAGCTTTTATGAGGCTACACAATTGAGATCATATACTTATGAGCCCTTATTATTTCCTTAATGGAGCAACTCTGAACAGGCTTAATGAAAAGAGCCAAAGATGACATTGCATAAATAACAAAATGAATCCAATCTTTTTCTGTTTCTGTCTCTCCTGTCTTCTATAACTTAGCAACAAGAAATTAAATACTAAATCCTGATTCTCTGTGACACTATTATAAAATTTTCTATTTAACAAAATGGTTTCTAGTCTCTAGCTGATGGTCTAATTGTTCTGAGCATTTAGGAATTCAGGCAACTTTATTAAATACCTGCAATGTGTTGTACATTTTGAAGATACGGAGATTAATAAGAATCAGTCCCTGACCTCCAGAACTTGTAATCTGGTGGGAAAGGAAGATTTAAAAATCATTATCCTAAACAGAGCGGAATGTTTAAAGCAGTACAAGTAGAAATGTACTATATGTGTCATATATATTTATTTTCATGCATATCATAATATGTTTAATGTACATGAAATAATCCTGTATATTTGGGAGCTTCGACATAGGGAAAGATCCCTAAGATCTTTGTTAGATCAGAACTCCCAAGTCAGTTTAATGTTATGAATATTAGGTATCTACATATAAGTTTCCTAAAATCAACTTATCCCAATGATAAATCATGGGTATAATTTGTAATAAGCTTTTGGGTCTTCATAGAAAAATAAGAAAGTGGACTAAAACATATTCAACATAAACATACTCTGAACTTCAATATTTTACTATATTCAAACATATTTTATAATGTGCTAGTTTTATATAAGAATAATTAAACAAAATAATATTAAGGTCTAGAATCATAAAGTACATAATACTTCCTCATTCCTTTATGTTTTTTATCCAACACATGTGAATGAATATCTAGTGTATTTCAGGCACTGCACAATGGATTGAGGCTATAATCACAAGTAAACACACATATATTGCCCCTGCCTTAAGGGAATGTACCTTTTAAATACTCATATTTAAAACATTGTTTAATAATGAGTTATGAAAAACATTCTGTTGTCTTTTTCCTTTATAGCCCTCATCAACACCCCATAGCATTTACTTACTAGGTTTATTACTGATTGTCTGTTCCCCTTGCTAACACATGAGTTCCACCAGGGCATGAATCTCTTGTCTGTTTCATTCCATGGTATCTCCCAAGCATTTAAAACATTGTCTACCATTCAGTAAATACTTGTTAAATGAATGAATAGGTATGAATTTCCTCAGAGAACAGTATTATGCAGAATGAGAACTGAAACTCAGCAAATGGGCATTACTCTGAGACCAGCTTAGCAGATGCCACCCACAGTCACCTGTTCAGAACATTTACAATGAATTCCTGTGCATACAGACCTTAGGGCTCCTTCGAGCCCTTCAACGTGTGTCTATGGATTTGTCAATAAGTCATCCTGCAGCAATTTGCCAGCACATCAGTTTGCTCCAAATGTCTTTGCTGAGTTGCATGTATTTATGATAGGACAAAAGGATGACACAAGGATATCAGACAAATTACCATATGACAAAATTGAAATAGGCCATTTGTAAGGACAAATGAAAATGTAAAACCAAACCAAAGCAAACTTATTATAAGTTTAGTAACACTGGAGGCAGTGCAGGAGAACTCTGGTCCTCTAGAGAGGGAGGTGGCAGTTACCAGCACTGCTCGATAATTCAGACTCCAATGGCAGGTCTCCGAGTTGTGAGGCTGGCAATAGCTGCATCTGCTGGCCAGGGGCGATCTCTCAGGGATATTCTGAACTATAGAGCTTATAGCCACTCCTGGGTGAATTCTGGTTTTATCAACAAGAGGATTGTAGTTTAAAAGAAAAGGTAACTGATTATTTTAAAAAATAGAGGTAATCTTTATTTAAATGATATTGTTAGGAACACAGGAAAAAATATATCACCTTGTTCAAAATAAACTAGGAGAAAACCTAGCTGACCACCAAAAAAAATCTCAATAGACTAAACCATTGCCTAATTTGCTGTCATAAATACAACAGTGGCCAGTGCAAGGCATGAAAAATAGTAAACCTCAGAAAATTGCAATAGAGTTTGTTATCAATGTAAATCTCACAAACAGTGGAGCTCAGGGTCAGTGACTCAGTAGCAGATGAAACTTAATAGGCAGTTGCTTACTTGAAGTGCCATCAGGAGAAATCATGAAAGATACTGGTCTGTGAAGGAGAATCTGAAGTCCCCCATGGGGCACTGAATTTCCAAATGTAATGTCATATAGCATTTTTTTTACTTAATATATTTTAAAACCCTTTTTCTAAGTTGATATATGCCAAAGCTTGACATTTAGTTGTAATGAGTAAATGTGAAGTCTAACCTCTCATTGAAAGATCCTACAATCTCCTCCTAGACAATAAGTCTTCTTCAATTTTTTAGGAAAAAATCTTTATTTAAAGTCTACTAAACCTAGATATAGAATATTGTCTTTGATGGGGGGAGGTTGTAGTGGATTTAATCAATACACCAAACTCGGCTTTATTGATCATCTCTACCCATCCTCAAACAACTCTAACTCTCCTTGAAAATTATCACAAGTCACCAAAATATGTTTTTATCATGAATGGAATAAAGTGTCCAGATGAATTTCTAGAAACACGTGGCTCAGCACAATGCCCTAGCTCAGTCCCATGCCATCTGTCAAGCCCCCAGCACCAGTCAGTCATGAAAGCTGTCCACATAAAACCACTGTGATACTGGAAGTCTCATGTGTTCTGGGAAAGCACTAAAGAGCCATACCTGGCATATGTAAATGTTAATTTAGAATTTTAGCTTTGGGAATCAGGAAACATGTTAGACCCTGAAATATATTTCAGTGTTGGGTGGTCCTAAAATTCCATCTCATGATCAATGAAGTTATATCCAAGGAGTGGAGTCATCCCTAATTTGAGGTATATCCCAAAATGTGAATCTTAGTCATTATCCCTGCACACTGTTCACTTTTTCAACTTGCTCTCTGTATAGCATGACTCTGAACTGTGTCTTTTAGAAAGTCTAATGAGGATACGCTTGTGGCTAAGATGCATGTTAAGGAAGACTTAGCACCATGGTGTGGGTCATGACTGCAGTAAAAGGGAACACAAGCAGATTCTAAGTCAGGCAACAATCAAGGGGTGCAGGCCCTGGAATATGACCAGCGGGAAGGTGGACGCGTGTGTCTGAGGGACAGTAGTGCTTTCCTTGGACTTGATGGGTTTGGTGAGGAAGCTCCCTAGAACTTAAACTGGGAAGAACACAAAAGACAAATAAAGACAAGTGTATAATATTGCACATGTCTAGCCTTGCTTAAAAGTACAAAGAGTTGTTAAATACAAATGGAATAGGGCCAACGTTTTCATGGAAAATTTTATGCCTAATTCTTTATCTAAAAAGTTGGTTGTTAATATATATTTAGCTTTCTTCATAGCGATGTATGAAGAAGTTTGAAGAACCTAGTGAGTTCTTGACGTACATATATTTTGTAAAAGATGGCTGTGTTGGAGGTCTCCAGTCTCCCTACACTTGGAGATTCACTGGGGGGCTCATGGAGTTCAGTATGCAGTTGTACTTATGACTAAAATTAATGACAGCAACCACAGTAAGGACATACAGACAGATGATGAGGAAAAAAACACACGGGCAGAATCAGGAAGAATCCATGTGTGGGCTACTCTACTCTCCCCCTCTCATGAGGGTTACACACAGAGCGTGCTTCCTCCAGCAGTAAACATGCAGAAACATCCGTACAATGTTTCTTCGAGGGAAGCCCATGAGAAATTTGGTCCCTAAAGCTTTGATTGGAGGGTGGTCATATAGTGGATACCCTCTACCTAGTATTTACTAAAATTCTAGGCCCACAAAATAAAAGCAGGTGTGTAGCATAAATCACAATATTTTCACAAACAATGTAGGGACAACAACCACTCTCATCAGTTGGGAACTTGTGGAAACCCTCTAAGAATCAAAGTTCTCAAGTGGGACAGTCTATGAATATCAATGTCATATCTGTTTTGCTTACTCTTTTATGTGTAACAGCAATTGCAAAAGAGTTTGTCATATATTTTATATGACATGAATTAATAAAAGTAGCATATAGTAATGTTATAAATTAAAAGATGCTATGTAAAATTGTATTATTATATTATGAGAAAGAGTTGTAATAAAGCATAATGCATAAAATTGTTCTTTTTTTCATTGCCCTTCCCATTTTGATTCTCCAAACTGAAAAGAATCCATACTCAATCATTTTTGGTTATATATAAAATTAGCATTGCATCATATATAAATAATATTTAATAGTGTTATTAAATTCTTCTTAATGATAAGCTTTCTACTATTTCAACATACAATAGAAATAAGAACTAGCTCCAGAAACACACCAGTGAGTCTGTGATTTGACGATAACTGCACTGGAGGTTATATTTCCTGTTTTAAGGTATAGGGTAAACTGGATCACCTTCAGAGATGTTGATAGAACTGAAACTGGTGAACTCTGATTTTTCACCCAAGGAAAAGCTATTTTCTAAGCATTTCACTGTGAAATTTGCTTACAGCAAGGAAAAAGAAAAGCAAAAATGATTTACCAACTGAATAAGCCAAGGCAATTTCACTGTGTGGACACTCTTAATGTTTAATACTACTATGGACCACCCTTTGTACTGGAGTAAAATATGGCTTTACACATAATGCATGCCCACAATCAAAGGCAAGAAATGGCAAGATGGGAAAAAAGGAAAATCTAATTGTTACTCTTTACTCTCATATATCTTCTCTATGCCTTGAGCAGGAGTTTACTTAAATGGTAGTTTGTTTTTTTTTGTGGAGAACAGATATACAAGGTTTTATAAGAAATAAAACTTGGCCTTTAGGGGATATATAACATGTATCTAATGAATACAGAACAAACTGTATTGTAAACATTAAGGTAAAAAAATTCAAAATATATTCTGGCTGATCCACACAAAAATTCTTAACTAGATTTTTCCAGTTACTAATATTTTCCATAGTACAGTGCATCCACACTGACAAATGGAAGTCATGAGTCATAGTTCATCATCACCATCATCATAACAATAAAGATGAAAATGTCATGTCTTTGACTTTCTTCTGCAACAAAACCATTGGTACAAAGTTGCTATAACCCATATCTCTCCCTGAATGTACTGAGACAGTTCCATGCAACAGTACAAATAAGTACAATGCTCAAAACACTAGTGTAAACTAAAGACTTGCCTTGATCTAAGTATTACTGAACACTAGTGTTTTACGTTCATAGTCTATGTAAGTTTCTAGAATAATGGTCTGGAAAAAGAAGGGGCTTGTGTGTTCTCCTGAGTGTGCACAAGGGATCCACTGGACTAAAAAAATAAAGTATTAGTAGTGCTATTTCATTCATTATTTTAGAAAAATATAACTAGAAATAAAACTAAGCTTTGCTAATACATAGGGTGTGGACGGATGCTGGAGCCTTTACTCATTAGCTGTGACAAAGTCCTGAGTCTGCACATCGGTGCAGCTGCAGAGAGCAGACGATGGAATGAAGCTCTGCCTCACCCGCACTTGACATGTCAGCTTTCAGCATGCCTTGACTTGCTGCCGTTTACCTGCATGAGCTGCTTCCAGAAGTTCTGCATTATATTACTGAGGTTTAATTACACTACCCCTTATCAAAAGTGCAATGACTTTAAAAAGTTTTTACAAAACTATTGAGAAAAACATTAACAAGGAAAGCACAGGAGAACAGCAAGAGTGGCTAAGCCAGCACCTCTCCTTGTGTGTAAGTCCTTAACCACATTATGCAGTAGACACCATGATGATCTAATCAAATCTGACAAGTAGTTGGCAAAAAATATATAAGTAAACAACCATATGAAGCAAGCTATGCAATATGGATTTATGTTCCCTATCACTAATGACAAACTTTGTCTCAGCAAATTTTGGTGCTTGAAATTTTAGTTAATAATAGGAGTGAACTTTTATGTAATTTACAAACACATATGTAATTTTTTAAAATAATGAGTCTTATTTAAAGCTTGGAGATCATTATTCAAGTGAGCAACTGGTCAACTGCTATTGACTAAGTTAGACATTTTAACAATGTTAATACACTTTATTTTTATTTTTTTTACTTTCCCTGATAGTATACAGCAATATTATCTTGGATTGGTCAATTCCATTATCATGAAGAATGTAACTCAAATACACATGGCCAAATTTTATACAAATCTGAGCATTGAAAATTTGAAATAATATGACTTAATTTACTTTTTGTGAAAATTTCAGATGAATCCCTGCTCAGAAAAATAAAATTCAGGAAAAGCAAGCTAAATAAGTAAATGAATGCCACTTTCACTGGTTTCTAGCATACCAGACTTTTGTTTACAGAAGGCAGGACTTCTCCAAGAGATTCTTGTGACTTTTGGGCTATTTCAGCATTAACAGTTATTATAATCAAAATTTACTTTTACAACTATAACAAGGTCAACCAATGTTCCTCAAGTGATGGTTCAAATAACACTTCTAAAAACTTATGCCTGGCAATCAATAACATTGATCAACTGTGAAAAAATACTTTAAAGAAGGCAAAATTTGTATCATAACACACTGTTATTAGAACACTGCACCCTTTGAAATATTAACATTAAGGCTGAGAAAATAAAATGTGTCACTAAGGCAAAGTAGACTACAATGGATATATAGTTAAGTATTTTGAAAATGTATTCTTCCTAATTTATATTTATTCTCCAGTATGTTTATATATTATTTCAATATTAATTCATTTATTTCATTTAACCTATTAAATAATTATGAAACTATTTGTTTATATGAAGCCTTCAAAATGTTTTCCTTAAATGAAATATAACTTCCCTCTATTTCTCAAATATCAATAATACATTTACATGTGATTTTAAAGAAAAATCATCTATTATGTTTGACTTGATTAGATTTAAAATTTGTTGTCACATGCTAGGCATGCATCAGTTGGACAGTGGAAACTTGTAGGTTATTATTGAATCTGTAGAAATATTAAATAGGTAGTCATGGCTAACACAGCATTTAAAATTACATGTAGTCATTTTTATCTTACAATTTTGTTTTAGTGATTATTTCAAAAGTCTGCCAGAATTGCCAGTGAAGTAAATGTTTTACTTACAACCCTCCCCCAAATTCTTGAACATATATCTATTAAGTCAAAATTAATGGCAGAAAGTACCATTTATCAATTTCTGAATTAGGTTCCTACTTACACATTATTTTTAAGGTAAGTCAATTAAACCAGGTGTTTGAATCCTTTCAAATATTGTTGCTTTCCAGGACAAATGACAGTATTTTAATTTCTGAAATAATTCATGCATCATAGAAGAGAAAAAGATTGTTAAGATCTTCTTGTGATAACTTCTGATAGTAAATAATTACATTTATATCAGCAAACATTATTATACATTAATATGATAAATTAGAGGTCCCTGGTAAATACATTTTCTAATCTTTCTAACATAAATATCTAAACATATGTGATAATTCATTTAAGAGTTGAGATAAATGTATTCACCAAAATCATTTCTGACAAAAATCTTTTCAGGAAATAAGTTATTTCTGAATATGATTGTATGGAGTATCAATCAGCAGGGCTTTACACAATTCAGAATATCTGTATTGCTGTGATATGTCACAGATAACTGGTGTGACACAGAACATCTCTGTCTTCTTCAATAGCATAGTATAATATTAAAATTCAAAGAAGCCAAAATTAAAGCTGTCTAAACATTTATTTTGTTAAGTTATTCAGAGACTGTCTTTTAAATTAGAAAATACCTTTTCCCCACAGATTTAATCCAAGGTCAAGTTTTAACTTTGAATAATCTAAATGTAAAAGATGCCTAAACAAAAAATCAATTTGAATTCATTCAAAATGAAGAGATCACATCTGTCCCTTTTTCACTCTTGCTTTCCTCGTGACTCTAAAGGTTCTTAGTTGGTAGTTGGCACTCAGTAATTATTTGTGGGCTGAATATACACATTATTATTATAAATAAATCTAATCATTATGTGATCTTGGGCAACTCATACCTTTTCTGTTTCACCTATCCTTAAAACTATAAAATAATTAAAAGTTTTTAATGGAATATTTCATTATTATGACAAGGATTCATATATATGAAATCCTCGGAACAGGTAACATTACTCTGTGATGCCATTTTAAATGTGTTTTTAATAATATGACTCTGTTTTCATATTTTCTTTCTTTTTCTTAATCTTTAAAAGATTTTATTTATTTATTTTTAGAGAGAGGAGAAGGGAGGGAGAAAAAGAGGGAGATGTCAATGCATGCATGAGAGATACATCAACTGCTTGACTCTCACATGTCCCCCACTGGGGACCTGGCCCATAACCCAAGCATGTGCTCTGATCAGGAACGTAGCCGGTAACCTTTTGGTTCATAGCTCGGCACTCCACTGAGCCACACCTGCCAGGGCTCCTTCTGACCTTCGTTATCTCAATTCCCCTAGAATTTTTACATGCATATCTAAATCTATTACAAATAATAAATATATTAGTGCTAGAACTCTCCTTACCTCAGGGACACACACACACACACAACCAGTATCAAAGCATTATGGGCTTGCAAACTGGCTTCTCAGGCAATACCCTGTACCACCAATCAAGAAATATTAGTATTTAATTTGTTTAATTATTGCCTTATAAAACTTAAAAAATAACAGATGGCTAGGTTTTTAAACAAGTGATTGGATGGCAGCAAAGGAAATTTTTAAAAATGTGTTTCTATACATCTCTGTGCTAGTTTGTTGTTATTTAGGTTAGTTTTATTCTACTTTCATCCTTAATGCTCTACAAAGTTTTGACTAGCATAAATATAACTCTTAAAGTGCTTATTTTTACCTATTAAGAAAAAAAGCTATGTGTTCTATATAAATATCGAAAATGAACACACCCACTACATAATATGATAGTGTATTTCACTGGTACTTAATAAATGTGTTACATGTAAAAAAGTAAGGAAGATTGACAACAATTCTAAGGTAACATGTAAATGTCTTAATAATAGTATTTATATTAATGATGATGGTTTCCCAAGTGAAGAAATGGGATTCAGAAGACTTAAATGAATTGCTAACTTTCCACAGAGAAAAGGGATCTGAGGTGGGATTTGAATCCAGTCTATCACCAGAGCCAATGCTTTGCTTATTAAACTATAATGCCTCCCGCATTGTGATGTATTTTGCCAAGTAAAATCCTGAAAATAGCCCTGGCTATTTTGAGTCTTATGTGAATCTGATACATTGAAACACTAATATTTTGATTATTAGATAAATTAATAAATATAAAATAATATTTATTAATTATAATCATTATTCTATTCAAAATTAATACTAAGGGCAAAGAAGTTTTAAAAACTAAGTTAACTCTTCTGAAAAGTGATTGAACAATTTGATCACTTAACTATTAGCAACACTACTTTCTATTTGGATAGTATTTACAAAGTAGCACATATTTTTTTAATTTATCTTAATCACCATGTAAATATATTATTTATTTTTAAATAACAATGAATGAAAAAAATTGATTCTAAGGATGGTTAAGTGATTTTCTAAATACTCCAAATCTGAAAATATATCAGAGCTGTATCTCTTGATTAAGAGCTTTATTTTTCCCCCGTTGAAGTAATCAGTCTTAACCCAGGAGTCTGAATGTCTCTCAAATTGTATATATGATTCTGGGTGTACTGTTGAGGGATAGACTTTATAACTTTACAAAATTTCAATAGATCTAATAGTTCAAAACTCTTAAGAACCTAATGGCTCTCTTATAAAATAATAAGTAATTTAAATATTTTCTGCTATTGATTGTTCAGTTTGGTTACTTTCACAATAATGAGTGTATGGTACTGTATTATTTCAATCCTTTAGTATTTCATAGAGGCACTGAATTTCAAATACAATCTATTGAAATCTTAAGACTACATTGAACACTAATGAGCTCTGGATATTCAATGCCTGAAGTTACTCAAACAATGGACATCACGCCATCCTTTAATAGAATGGATTTTTTCTTAGGGTCCTCCAGCAATGGGACCTTAGGCATGGTATGGTCAAGTGAGGGAAGCTGCACTGGGAAGGGAGTAGTGCTATTCTATGGAGGTGATGATGCTCTTCTTAGGAAGTACTCAAGGTTGCATAAGGAAGGATGCTGTTCTGAACTGAGTGAAGGAAACACCATCAGTATTCTCCTTACTGAGAGTTGGCTGTGTTTTCTTTCCCAGCCAATTCCCTCCTTATGAGTAGCAAGTGAAAGCTTTTTTCCTAAAGCTTTTGCTGCCTACCAGCCCATGAGAAAACTAGAATATTTGTTCTCAAAAATATCAACACCCCAGAAAATTCAGTCAGAATCCTCCTCCTGTATCCCCTACACCATTACCACCCTACCACTGAAAAGAAAGAAAGAAAAAAAAAAAGCCCTCTCATCAGAATTTGTATTACTCTTCCCTAGATTATCTTAGTGAGAAGCAAAAGTTGAGAACCACTGGTATCGCCCCACTTTGTTCAGTAAAGCCGTCTTAGTAAAATCCCATAGGAGGTCATTAACTCATAAAGGGAACTGGCAGAGTATCCTTCCCAAATAGAAAATTTAAAAAGTCTTTGTTTCCCCATCACTGTTATGGGGGCCAGCAGCCAGCTCACATTGCTACCAGCAGCTTTATCCCTCTCAGGGAATCTGTAAACTCTCATTATTTTACCAGATTACCCTAACCATAGGTTGCAGGTCCAAAGTGGACCATGATAAATGATCAAAGACATCATATAATTTTTAGCTCTTTGTAAATGGTCACCTCAATTTGACTTTAGCACATTCAACTTTTGTAAAAGATTTAGAAATACTTTTCTGAACAAAATAAGTTGACTCTTTATATTGTATTTTGGGCCACCTGTTTAAAAGGTTGAACATTGTACAAAACAGTGATCTATTGTAAACTTGTTCTATTTCACCTGTTTTTGTTTTTGTTTTTTGCAAAGTGACATAAGCCTATCTTCTTCCAAGGTAAAATACCTATGCTACTTTGTTATCCTTTTTGTTGTCTGGTTATCAAAACACACGGATGACACTTAGATTTTGAGAGCATGCAAATTATTGCTTAATCTTTATGCATTACCTGAACTGTCAATTAGCAGAAGAGAGGAAAAGGGAGGAAAAGTATCATTCCTAAAAAAGCAGCATAGCAGAGAGCTGCTTTTTCAATTACAACATTGCTTAGATTTTTCCTGCATTTACAGTGAATACTGTTCATGCTGTCCACCATAGAAATAATTTATCTCCAGGGCATTTTCCCCTAACTGTACTAGCTTTAGCCATATCACTCACTATAGCAGCTAAGATTAATGCAGCTTTTCAACCATCTTTAAGCAAGAATATTCAGATGCTTTAGCAGCTGCCCTGCTTCTTAAAAACTCACTAATCCTTTAATCTCCAGACACTTTTTTTTCCATAAAAGATTCACAAGCAAAACAAATGCAATATGGATAAAAAAATTTAATCAGAATGCTTAAAATGCAATTACATTCATCAGGGTGTTCTGTTAGGCTGGGTATTAAATCTGGGCTTTATTCAATATCCTCCTTTTATTATAAAGCAATATTTTTCCACTCTGTAAACCATCTGATCCCTAGGCTAATGTCCTCTCTACTAAATATTAAAGAGAGAGAGCACAATGAAAAATGAGCTGGAGAAATATTACACTTATTTCAGCAGAAAAAGTTCAAACCAGGCTCTTCCTGAAATCCTGTTATACAAATGACCAGATAATTTGATCACCTGGAATTCTAAAGTTACACCATCAAACGGGAGTGACAAGATGTGTTATTCTACTTTAAATGTCTAATGTGTGCCCTCCCACACACCTCCTCAACGGAGTTCAAAGTGTAGACAATTTGAATTTTGTAATAATAGTCTATTGTTCCAAATTCAGTATTTTCAAAGTTTAAAGGGAATTCTGGTTTCTTCATGCAAGCAGAGTAGCCCCAAAGTTCTTATTCTTTTTTTTTAATCCATCTTGGTTATATTTCTCTGATTCTCTATTTCACATCTAATAGCATTCAACTGTAACAATCGCTTTGAAATAAAGAGCTGTCCAGAACAGCATGATTTGAAACAGCTGGGTGCTTCTTCTAAGTCTATACCTTAGCTGTAACACAGTGGTTGGGGTTTTGTAAGACATATGGAAGTTAAGTGAAGCAGTGAGAGTTCAGGGATTTCCCCCAGCAAATGTATCCTTGGAGTAAGAAAAACTTAAAGATGCACTTAAAGAAAACTTAAAGAAAAACTAAGACCTTAAGCTTTGTTTAATATTTAATGGATTGGTTTTAAAAAGTTTTTAATTTTC
Organism: Phyllostomus hastatus; assembly: GCF_019186645.2. Classification (NCBI taxonomy): domain Eukaryota; kingdom Metazoa; phylum Chordata; class Mammalia; order Chiroptera; family Phyllostomidae; genus Phyllostomus; species Phyllostomus hastatus. Next base: position 13,806,224 of record NW_025333583.1, on the reverse strand, counting down.
TGATTATGTATTAAGCCAATTTGCCCTATTTTCCTTCCAAAATGAGCTTCTGCAGTGGGGAAAAAAAGCAAAACAAAACAAAAAACTTTTAGTTACCATTTTTCCCCATTAAGTGAAAACAGAAATAATTGGTTAATACATTATCATAATCCTTTAAATAGTAATCAAGCAATCATTATAATAATGTTAAATATATTATATGCAACTGTATCTAAGAATAAAAAAGTTGGGCAACAATTACAAATATATATATATATATATATATATATGTATATATCTGACATATCTGGGGCAAGATTCCCTTAAAATAGTCATATGGTGTTAGCTCTTTGATTTTCTGAATATTCCTTTATAGATGTATTATAGTGTCTCATTATATTATAGTGAATTATTGTTTCATAGTGATATATATATATATATATATATAAAATTAATTCAGTTGTCACTTATTATGCTCCCAACTGAGCCCAGATGAAGAAACTACATGGACCAGCAAGATAATTCAAGGGTTCGAGTGGTCAGGGTCCACCTGCCTGTATATTCTCTACAAGCTAGGAAACTGCCGTAGGCAAAGCTACTACATTTGCTGCTCTGACCTGTAGCAACAGTTCTCAATTTTTGAGGCCATCCGATGTGCCAGGCTCAGTAGGTATGAAGTTTTCAGAATAGCATTATGATATTGTTCAGCTGGTACTATATACTTGTCTTACATAGGTGTGATTTTCTAACTTAGATCTATATGATTATTACAACACTCATGCTACAGGTGAGAAAACTAAGAACTAGAGAAGGTATGTACATTGATCAAGATCACTTGGCAGATAAGAGACAGAGCTGAGCTTCAAACACAGGCTGTATGATTTAAGAGCCCACGCTCCCATTTTCCAGGTTAAAGCTACTTCCCGATGTTAGCCTATATCCTGGACTTTATTCTCTAATTGGACCTGTCTGCCATGAGGTATTCTGAAACACAAAGATTGGGATATTATCTCCTGATATAAAGCACAACAAGCAAAACATGCAGAAACCTTGACCCTGTCTCAATTGGATCCATTTCTGTATGTAGAAGTTGTATCCCTTTGTGTCATCTGCATGATAGGCCAAGGCCTGGTATGGTGTGACCAGAATAAAACAGGAAGAAATAGAATGAAATAGTCTGCAAGTAGTATGGTTAGGCAAGAATTCTACCTTATATGGAGACTGAAATTGAACCGTGCATCTTGACATGACCTTTAATCTAGCCAATGGTGTAAAAATGCCACAGGTCTGGTGCTTTCCCTTCCTGTAGGATTCTCAAGTCTCTGCAGGCTACATGAACCACCTGACTTAGGGAGTAGCTCTTTAGGAACTGGAACGCATTTAGCGAGCAATATCTAATTTGCATCCTTGCATACCATTCCTCTGTTTCTAGGTTAGTCCAGAGATAAACTGAAGGGAAAGCAAGCATGAACCTAGTCAAAGTTGTTAAGTCTTGCAATACTATGAAAATGCATTGGTCTGTGTGGTCCTCCTGGCACATAAAAGTATGCAGGCAAGAATCCAATGGATTAGGGCTTAGGTGCCTGGAAGTTAACCAACAGAATGTAGTATATTCTCTAAACTCTTTCTAGGGATTCCAAATATGAGGGTCAGTCAAGACTACTACATAAACAACATGCAAATGTGTCAGAGTAAATCAGTAATTTATCAGCATCCATGCTACAAGTAGATGTTGAGCTGAACTTGATATTTGCCAGCTTTGTGTCTTTATAGTATTTAAATTTATCTCCAAAGAAGTGATTGATATGGCATTGAGCAAACCACATATAAAATGATTTCTTCTCTTTAGGTAAGGGTTCACATCATCTGCATAACCTAATGATTCTCACATCCATCTATTTCTAAATATTCCTGCTCATTTTTAGAATATGGGAAACTGGGACTGGTATTATGTAAACAATATATACAATTTTCTTTTTCTATGAAGAATATGGAAGACATATAGTTTACCTATAAATATTGGCATGGAAAATTATGTGACTAGTTATTTCTGCTTTATAACTTCTGCTTTATAATATAGTTTTTATTACCCAATCCAGGACAGTTTTTATAGTAAAAGTACATATTAATAACTAACTCTGGGAAAATAGATGAGAGTATCTTGGCAAACTGCAACATATGGTCACCATATTTATAAAGTACTGCAGAGGAATTTGCACTATTATAGTGTGTAATTCAGAGTGTGAAATAAAATCCCCACTTCTTCATTACAACGGGTTAAAGCAATAGCAATGAAACAATGCAAAAATTGAATTTTTGTAGTAATAATAGAGAATAATTATGTTTTTATCCAGTGTTTAATTATCAAAGTTGACATATATCAGGAGCAAGACTCCCTTAAAATAGTCATATGGTGCTAGCTCTTCGTTTGTCTGAATATTCCTTTATATATGTATTATAGTGACTTATTGTTTTAAGAATGTGCAACAATGAAATCATCTTGCATACTTTTATAATCCTTTAAAAAATAGGGGAAGAGTCATTAAGGAACATATATAAAGGACACATGGACAAAGCCAAAGGGGGTAGGGAAGAGGGTAGGAGGTGGGGATGGGTGGGGTATGGGGAGTAGGGGGGGGGATGGAGACAACTACACTTGAACAATAATAAAAAAAGATAATATAATAAAAACAAGATTGTATTTTCCTTTTTATTCTCAGTTTGCAAACTACTGAGATCTTATATATAAAGACAAAATATGCAAAATGTCTGAATGACATTTTTTAAAAGATTTTTAATGTAGTTTTAGAGACAAGAGAAAGGAGGGAGGAGGAGAAGAAGATAAATATCAATGTGTGAGAAATACATTGTTCATTTGCCTCTCACATGCCCCCAGTTGGGGACCTGGCCTGAACCTAGGTCTGTGCTCCGACTGGGAATCGAACTGGAGACCCTTCAGTTTGCAGCCTGGCACTCAATCCTTTGAGCCACACCAGCCAGGGTTGATCATTCCACACTAAAATTTCAAAGAGTAGAACCCAAAACATACTACCCTATGGCATAACAAAGTACAAATATAAAGCAGGTAGAGAATAGCACATTTTATGCATAAACAGCATGTATTGGTTCTAATAATGGCTGCTGGGGAAAGTCATAAAATAGTCTAATAAAAGTTTCTCCATGGATCTCAGCTTATTCATTAACTTCTTATTATGTTGTTCAATGACATACTCAGAGTTGACCAAACTGTCTCACAGGTCTTGCCTGCAATCAGGACCTTGCTGCTAATGACATTTCTATCTTCCATATAAGCTTTAAGCTTCCATCACAATTCTCGGAAAAGTACGTATTTATTTGCAGACAGTTTCCAGTTTTTATTACTTTTCCTTCCCATTTATGCTACAGTGGTAAGAAGCCACTTGTTATATTAGCAATTATCCACTGGGAAGGCTGAAAATGTTTTGTTTAACTCTGTGCTGAAGTTTTGTTACATGTTAAGGCTGGGTTTTTGAGTTCTTCCCCTGAAAATTCATGTTCAATTATACTCCATCAAAGCAGTAATCAAAATATGTATTTACCTGACATATGTATTTATTCAAAAAAGGTAAGAAATTGCACCAAGAATTATAGAGAACAGTCAGGAATAAGGCTTATTCTTGCTCTCAGTAAACATATAATGAAGCAGAGAAGAAAAATTGTTATTGATAACCACAGATATTTAGTATCATATGAAAGAAGAGCTACAGCTTTCGATAGGCATTCAGAAATCAGAATGAGTTTCCAGTTGGAATAACTAGGGAAGATTTATCAATGTGTCGACCATTAGCAGAGATGGTTGTTTCAGATGGTGGAGCTGCCAGGGATGAACTGTAGGGATAACTAGGTTTTGGAAGAATGGCATTACTTATATTTACATGGGCCAGTTACATGGTCCTTTAATCAAGAGTTCAATCTTCTTCACAGACAGGTAGGACAGCACTACCTAAAATTATTTTTATTTTTCTTAGAAAAGCAGGATATCTAAAACTAGGTAATAATAGCAATTATGTTAAGCTCTAAAGAGGTTCGATTCTGATGTGTTCACAATTATATTTTTAGGTTTAAGGCAGGACATTGTGACCTTGCCATCTGACACAAAAGCTGTTTTGACCCCTCTGTGCCTGTTAGTCACCACAGTTCCGGACCTGCTGCTGATCTTAAATTGCTTCAGAGATTCATATTCAAAATAAATTATTATGTTTAGAACGAACTGGCCTGCAGCATAACTAATAACAGATAAACATGGATACAAAGTTCTGTCTTAAAGAAAAATTGACAGAGGATATACTGACTTTGAGATGGGAAAATGGGACTCGGTAAAAAATAACAGATGTAAGAGAAAATTCACAAATGAGATAATGCATCAGGTAATATGAACTAATGGAGCAAACCATTATCTCAAGATCTACAAAAAATAGTTTATTCAATAAAAATACATTTGTTAGGAAAAAAAAGTCAAAATGAAAAAAATATGTCAAAAAGTATGTGCAGAAATTAAATTGTCTTCATACGGTTCAATTTAGAAAATAATTTTAAAATCTGTACTTGGTAAAATAGCAGAAGCAAAGCATCTACTGGGTCAAAATAATGTGGCCCAATTATTTGGAATGCATTATAGCTTTCTCCTTTGCTAAATGAGAAGTCCTTGCTTTTTTCATGTTTATATTTTTAAAAAGTTCTAAAATATAATAAATAACAAATACACATGAGTTGGATAACATGTTACTGTAAAAAACTGAACCATGTGTGTGATCATAAAATGACCATGTTTACCAGAATCACCTGGTATATACTGGGGCTAAAAAGCATAGAAACTGGTCCTTGTTTTCAAGATGTTTTTTTTTATCTTCTTGGAATGGCAGGATGGGTGGAAAATATTTTATGCATTTATTGTTAGAGAGAGGAGAAGGGAGGCTAAGGGAGGGAGAAAAACATTGATGTGAGAGAGAACACTGATCAGTGTTGTCTCCTACGTGAATTCATCAACCCAGGTGTGTGCCCTGACCAATAATTGGACTGGGACCTTTTGCTTTGAGGAATGGTGCCCTCCAATTGGGCCACACCAGTCAGGGCTAGAATATAGCTATTTTAAGACCAATTTCTTAAGAATAGTTTTTCAAGATTTTTTTTTAATCAAAAGGAGAAAGGATATGATGAGAGGCAAAGCATTCTACATTTTACCTTTATGAAGCATTATGAATAATATCTACCTCATTAGGTGCTTGGATGAAGCCTGTGATGTCTGTGTTGATATTCTATGCTGCAAGGATATTTTGTGAAATAGTCACACAAAACACTTTAAAACATTAATAATCCTCCACATGCACTGTATTATCCTTCTCATTAGCTGTAACTTCCATTCAGTCTCCACCCCTTCACTCTAGTCCAGGCCCCATCCTTCCATGTCAGTCTCTTGTGGGTCTCGAATGTTTCCAACATTTTCAAATGTTCATCAATCTACTACTAGAAGATTAATCATCCATAACCTTTCTTTTCCATTCATCATCTAATGCTAGAGTGATGGAGAAATTCGCTGACTTGTGTCAAAGGACACAAAATAAGGACTGAATTTAATGATCAAAAGATGGTATCCTGTATATTTTAAGATAGAAGATAGATAGTGTCCTGAATCCATACTGACATTGGGCTTAAACTAGAGCACACCACCCGCAAACAACCTTTGGCATCTTTTTGATGGGGATGGTTCAGTACCAATGCTCTCTAGCCTCTGCCTCTACATGGTGCAGTGGCTGCACTTTCTGTCATTGCCATCACTAAGTGCTCTACCAATACTGCAATGGGCAAAGCTTTTCTTTGTTTTGTTATCTGATAGCTTACATACATTTAGTCTAAATAAATGGGAAAAAAAAGAGGTTGTTTTACTCTTTCCCCTTTAGGATACTACTATTTGCTGCAAGAGTTTATGCTTTTCTTAGCTCTGTGCTGTCTAGGGAAAAAGTAAGGAGCACAATCCTTTCTCTGGTGCTGTTACCAGTTACCAGAATGGAAAGGTCTGCTAAATAAAAGAAAGAAAAAAATAACATAAAACAAAACAAAAGGGTACCACCCTGAGTGATGTACCACACTAACTTCCTAAATTCCTAATGTCACTGCTGGCCTCAGAGTCCCATCACCACGTTACTGTGGGGTCGAGTGCCATCAGTGTCTGCTTCCCTTGTACTGGTACCCTTTCCTGTCTCGGGGAGACAAAGATCTTGTTTCTGATAGTGAAATGAAGGGGATTATTAAGTAGACAAGACTCTGAGATTCCAGAACTTTCTAATATGCACACAGTTTGGAGCTAAAAATAAAAACTAGATCCTCACATAGTTGTTTGAAAAAGACTGAATCACCCACAAATTTTGCTCTTTTTCCCCTTTATTTACCTATACACCTACAATAAGTTAATAAGTTCAGGATGAGCAGTTTACATTGGCTTCCTTTTAATTAGGGGTTTATTTCCATCTCTTTTAGGTCAAGGCCTTTATTCTACCGTGACAACTATAGTCATACAATTCTGAAAAAACCCTTAGGTCGTCTTGCATGAATGACATCAAAAATGACAACTCTTACGACTGTTCATAATCTATGAGTAACCCCTGGCAGATTCAGACCTTAACTCTATTAGGCAAACTCATTAGTTCCTGATGGCTCAGGTCTGAAGGTCATTAGCCTCTTATCAAAAAGAAGTACAGAATCCTCAGAATGGCTACTTTTGTACAAACTTAGTTACTGACTCACAAGCAGAAGTACATATTCCCAAATTATTTCTCTTAACCCACTCCCAAGCACACACATCAAGAACTCCCTTGTAACTATCAGAGATGTGTTTTTTTTTCGTTTCTTTAGGACTTTATACTGTTTATGCTGAATGATAGGCAATAATCCTGTCAGTTGTATTTTCCTTCAGTGTGTACACACACACAAACACACATGGGAGAGGACTCAATAAAACACAAGCCACCGGCAACACAATGACTCAAAAAAGAGTCGTTACCAGCTTTCTCTGTAAGTCTGGTTGTGTGTGCTGGGGTGGGGGATGGGGTGATTCATTTTTTAAACAATTTTTAAAATTCTTTACAACATATTCAGAACTTATACTTCTATAGGGAAAAATAGAGCTTATCCACCAGAGGAGCAATGTTATTGTGTTTGAATTTTCTCAATTTGTAGCTTGATACTATAATTAATCAACAACAAAAATCAGCCATAGACCTAGATTTTATAAAACTATGAATCTATTCTCACTGAGAAAGATTTATTTTTTCCCAGGATATTTAAAATTAATATAACTATTATTACTAGAACTGCTTCTATTTTCATTAACATGTGAAACTGTTTTTGCAACAATGTGGCAGTAAACAAAGAGGAGGAAGAAACCATGTAAACACACTACTTGACGCTGTACTAGCAACACATTGTTTAATGAAGATATTACATGTAATGCCATTTTATGCTACATTGCAGCATTTACATATTTAAAATATCTACTTTTAAAACATACTAATAATTAGTGTCGCAGGTTCGATTCCCAGTCAGGGCACATGCCTGGGTTGCAGGCCATGACCCCCAGCAACCGCACATTGATGTTTCTCTCTTGCTCTCTCTATCTCCCTCCCTTCCCTCTCTAAAAATAAATAAATAAAATCTTTAAAAAATAAAATAAAATAAAACATACTAATACATGGACACCAGGTAGTAATACCAGGAAAGGCCTGTATTTTCTACAGAGTTTATGTTATCCCTCATGTGTGTGCTTATGCATGGGTTTTAAACATTCTTTCTCTAATAGTACTTTCCAGCTGACATTCTAAAGTTATTTTTTGGGCAAAATAGAACACTTGCAACCATACTCCAGTCCATCCAATTAAAAGAAAAAAAAATTGCTAGTCCATAAAACTGAAAAGTCTTGGAAGTGTTGCTGTAAAGAACCCTTCAATTCTCTGCATACAGCCCAAGTTTCTGCTCCTAAAGCTCCTCTAGCCCTGCAATCACCTTGCAGCCAACTATAAGAATTGCTGGACCAAAATACCTTTTATGTGGCGTGGCCTCTTGGTAGAATAACTTGAAACATACTTTTTCTCCTTCTCTTGTAGTTTTTATCTAGCATAGTTTCTGAATTTTAATCAACACATAAAACAAAGCAAAGACCAAAAAGAGTATCAGAAAGGCAAAGTTGGAATAAAAACAAATGACAATCTTATAAGCCTCAGTATATTCTGAGAAATGAGATGAAAGCATTTTGCCATATAAATGACTTACAAACATATTAATACAATTAATCTACCTGAAACAGTGTCATTTGGGTCAAGTCTATTACAAAGGTAAACATAAGATTAAAGGTTAATGTTTTACACATTATGATAAGTAGCTCAAGAGGCAAAATGATTATCTCAAAAGAGGGAATTGGAAGCTTCTGAACTCTCCAGTAGGAGAAAATGCGTGTATTTATTGCTCTAGGATTAAAGTACTTGGGTGAGGAATTCATAATAAATCCCTCGGTGTCTGCCTGTGGAAAATGGTGAATACCTGGACGGTCTGAGAAGATGTGATTAGTGGAGGGCATGACCGGTCTAAGCGAGCTGTCAGTTTGTAATTTGAAGGGAAGGGTGTGTTTCTCAGTGTAACACACACAGACACATACCCGCCTGTAGACATAACTGCAATTAGGTTTGCATACATACATGCTGCTATTAGGGAAATAAGACTGAGAGGGGCAGGGGAACATGGGAAAGAGAGGAGGAAAGAGAAAACAGTGATGTAGAGACCAGAAGATCAAGGGATGGGCAGTGGAGATGAGTTTGCCAATGAACACAGAGGAGAAGCAGTAAGTCATTTCAAGGGTCAGAGCAGTAACCCCTCACTCTCCTGGTCCTGTGACAGATAGCTTAACCAAGGGTATCTGCTTTGATTCTCCAATACTGTTATTGTGTGAAAGTATATTCAAGAAATCTACTCAAGAAATGAATTCAATATGAATTCATTTTGTGTGGGCTTAGTAAGGTTCTCTACCATGTTAAATGAGGAATATAACAAACCCAAACTGAGAGTGAAGGGTTAACAAGGTCGGAGTTCACAAAGGGATGTTTTTTCTACCAGCCACAAGAATCATAGCCAGTATTTTCACTGAAAACCTATTGTAATTAGAAATAAAATTCTGAAATAGATGTTAGATGGACCAGAGAAACATACTTTCCATCACAGTCTGGTATGTTGAATGATTTTCCCATTCCAGATAGACAATGTATCTTTCAATGAAATGTGATAATGCCACCCTCCACCTCCCACATGGATGCATTGCTAAAAATAATTACATTTTAATCATTAAAACTGTAAATAAATTGAGTTATTCAATAAGCAATGAAATCAAAATGAAGTCTTTGTTTTTACTTGTTCCTTGTACCACACCTTGAAATCTTTTGCTCTGGAAAAGGTCTTTTGACAGGTACAGTTCACAAATAAGCCGTTACCATTATTTTTAGAGATGGCACGATCACCCTCCTGTCTGGTTCATGTGTATTTTCTGACATTGTCAAATTTTAAAAATATTTTGTAACAAACCCATTTTAGGTTGAATTTCATGAATAGTGTATATGCATATTAATTTTAGAAACCTGAATGATGAAATTATTAAAAAGTAAATATCTATTTAAACATCATGCTATGTGTAATTAAAACTAATATTAAAATTCTCCAAAGTGCATTTTAAAATTTTAAATTTGTTTTACTGTTAATAGACCTATGTCTTCATGCATACACACACACAATTAACACTGACTCTATATGAAAGTATTCCCTTGGTTATATTACAGAAATAGTTCAGTGTCATGGCTCAGTTTGTGAATTGAATTGCTCATGACCTCATGTTGGATGTAAAAGCTAAAGATAAGAATGGTAGACACTGGCAATTAGTAGTTTATATACTCAGAAATGATCAGTTCTATAAAACTAACTCCCCCAATGTGAAATAAGTAGACATGGATAACAACAAAGTATGAGAAAAGTAAGTTTTTCTATTACCTTCCTGTCTTATTTATGATATAAATATTACAAATTAGTAATTCATTTCAAACTTACTGTGTCAATGGTAAAACAAAATAAGGTTGCTGATGGGATCACTAAACATCTCACATATTCTTATAATTGTGTAAAAATGCAGACTTTACTGTATAATGAAATGTTTCTTGGCATCCATCCTAATTATTTGCCAAAAATCAATTTAAATTTAGAAGCCTGTGTAAGTATAGCCACAAGCCCACTACTATAGTAAGTCACAAAGTCAAAAGGCTCTTTCATGAATAGTAAGAAAAAAGTATACTGTGGTTGTGTGATGTTGGACATCTTAAAAATATTGCCTTTCACTTTCATAATTTGACTCAAATTATGTTTTTTAATTACTACAATTATTTTCTAATATTTTAATGTAATTCTGATTAATTTCTAGCTAGAGGGTCTTCAAAAGATTGTTATAAATCTAACTAAAATCATTGCTTGCTTTGTTTTAGCAAGGCATCTGGAAACTCACAAAACAAGTTTATACATGTCAAACTTTAGATTAAAAAGAGTTTGCTCCTTTTATGTGATAACAGAATTGAAGAAGAAGTCACTTCAATTATCATTGTCCCTGGGTTTTATTATGCACTACCCATCTAGATAAATAATTACCTAGGCCTCTAACTTGCAAGCAATTTACACACTTAAAAGTCTGCAATTTTCTGCATTTCTGCCTGTGTGCTGGCAAAATTTAAGTTTTTTGATAGTATTATAAATTTCTATTTTTTTGCCATAGAAATACTCAGTGCTATGCAAGTAATATAGAGATCTTTCAAATTTATAAATCTCCAACCCCCACCCCATTCCCACAGTCAGTTACCCCACTCCTGTCCTTACCCGTAAGTCCTCTGTTCATGTTTCTTGATTTGTTCCTTCTCCTTCTTTCCTCCATTATCCCCCTACTCCCTCCCCTCTGGTCACTGTCATTTTGTTCTTTATTTCCATGTCTCTAATTCTATTGTGCTCATTTATTTGTTTTGTTCACTAGGTTCCACTTATAGGTGAGATCATATGGTAGTTTTCTTTCACTGCCTGGCTTATTTCACTTAGCATAGTATTCCGTTTCCTCCATGCTGTTACAAAGGGTAGGAGTTCCTTCTTTCTTTCTGCTACATAGTATTCCATTGTCTAAATGAACCACAGTTGTTTTTTAATTATTTACTCATTTCCTGATGGGCACTTAGGCTGTTTCCAGCACTTGGTTATTGTAAATAATGCTGCTATGAACATTGGGGTGCATAGGTTGTTTTAATTGGTGTTTTAGGATTCTTAGGGTATAATCCCAGCAGAGGGACCACTGGACCAAAAGGCAGTTCCATCTTTAGTTTTCTGAGGAAATTTCATACTGTTTTCCACAGTGGCTGCACCAGTCTGCATTCCCACCAACAGTGCACTAGGGTTCCCCTTTCTCAACAACCTTGTCAGCATTTGTTATTTGTTAGTAAGATATTATTTAAATATTTACAGATAATAATATTCATGACTATATTAACACTACCATGAAGTTAAATTACTTAATAAATAATCAGCAAAATTACTTTGGTATAAAAATTAATTATTTCTCATCTATTGTTTTTTAAATAAAAGGAAATACATTTCAAAAAGAATTAGATAAAATATTTATGGAATGTGAAATTATTTCAATGTCACCATTAATAACATTATACATATTTTTAAAACCCTACTGATATTAACTAGAGGCTAACAAGAATTCTTTTTATAATTTTCCTATCATAAGTGACATATGCACTTATAGACACACACATATATACACACTCCTGTGTGTGTGTATGCACCATATTCTACATTCTTAATATTGGGGAAACATTATATGTATTCAAAATAAACTTCTAGGAGGAAGTATCTTTAGAAATACGAAAAGATATTTATATCAAACTCAAACATTTATGGAACATTTAGATGTTTAACTTTATACTAGGTTCTGTAGAAGATATAATGGAATAGTACGTAGCAGAAAGAAAGAAGGAGCTCCTATCCTTCACAAGAGCATGGATGGAACTGGAGAGCATTATGCTAAGTGAAGTAAGTCAGGCAGTGAAAGACAAATACCACATGATCTCACCCATAAGTGGAACCTAATTAACAAAACAAACAAGCAAGCAAAATATAACCAAAGACATTGAAATAAAGAACAAAACTCACAGTGACCAGAGAGGAGACAGGAACAAGATAACAGGGGAAAGAAGGGGAAGGGCCATCAAGGAACATGTATAAAGGACCCATGGACAAAGCCAAAGGGGGAAAGGACTGAGGGTGGGGAGTGGCAGGTGGGGTGGGGGACAGTGGTGATGGGAAAATGGAAGCAACTGTATTCGAACAACAATAAAAAATGATAAAAAGGAAGATGTAAATGAATTCTCTGAGAACCTGTTTGATGCAGGATTCGTTTTACCTCACTGATAGTAAAACAATATGTATCTATGTGATGTAACTAGTAGGACCTGTTATTATTTCATTGAGGCCATAAATGGTCAAACAGACAAAGTGACTTCAGTTCTTAGAAGAAAGTTAAGTGGAGAGAAAAAGGGAGGTTCTGGGTTATATTTAAGATTGACATAGTTATACAAAACAAAGAAATTTTATTATTCTAGAAAAGGCTGGCTCGAAGCTTGCAGACACAAGGAAAAAAACAACTAAACTGAACTGTTACTTGTTATTTGTATCTCAGTCAGTAGAAAACATAATCACCCAGTGAAATTTTAATTGAGCTTGCTGTTACTCAAATATTCAACAACACTGATGGAAAGAAGAGCTGTCTTACCTGAAAACCTCATTGAAGATTCTGGTTACATGGCATGTAGAAAAATGATTTGATGTAGGGAGTGTTCATTTCAAGAGAGAACTTTTAATTTTTCCCTTTTAACTTTAATATTTCCCTATTTATTTGATAAAATAATAAAACTTTTTTTTTTAAGTTTTACAGTAGCCTTATTGGTGCACTGGCCTTGAACCCTTTTCTGCACCTCTCGTTCTCTTCCTGGCTGCTGTTGCTGTGCCCTCGGTCCTCGGTGACAGCCCCTTGACCCTTGGCCTTTTGATAGTCCTCATGACTGTCACCATCTGGTCAGCCAGGAGCTGCCCATGGGTGTCTTGGGGTTTGCAAGGTCCTGCACAGAACCCACCTCAGATACATGCATTTCCTCCTCCTGGGGCTCCTCTTGGCACTGCCCAAAAACTCCTTCTCTGCTTGGAGCGTATACCTCAAGATGCTTATGGGCTGCGTCCTGGTCCAGAGGCTGGCAGTCTGGGAATTTTTTGCCCCACTTAAACCTGTGCAGCCAAATCATAGCAAGGTCCCAAAAGCTCCAGATGCAAAAGATGACAGCAAAACCTCCTCAAAGGGCAGTTTGTGGGTCAGGCCATGGTTCACGGGGCTGGAAGCCATCCAGTGGGTTGGAGGTGCAAGAGGCTTTCTGGCAGCTTTCCAGAGGTGTCTCTCCAGTCTGGTGCAGGGTTAGTCAATGATAGGAACCCTGAGTGTGTCACACATGCCTATGGGGATACAAGCTGGGTTCCCATTGAGCTGAATGCAAGGCTGCTGAACCTGGGGCCAACTCACAGGTAGCTCACCAAGCTCAGGAGGGTCAGCCTGAGGCTGATGCTGTGTGGGGTCCCAGTGAACCGGCTCCCACAGGACTGGCACTCAGAGCAGCAACAACTAGGGCTGCACAGCCCTCTTCCTGGGCCACTGGTGTCTCCAGGGACAACGGAGCTCAACCCTGACAATGGCCCTGGGTATAGCCAATAAGGCCACCCTCTGCCGCATGGCCAGCTTTGCTCCTGCTGCCCATGAGCCCATCGCAGGGATCTGCAGTCCCTGAAACATTCAGGAGGGTCCCTCAGTGCCACGTTAATTATCTTTCAAACTAAAGAACTAGTAATTAAAGTAGTCTTTTGATTGCTTCAAAACCAAACTCAATGCAAGAAATATGTAAATCACTAAATAAAGTTTAGATGTTCTGATTTGATCTCATTTTTTTTTCCATTCAATCTCTTAAACCCTCAATTCCAAACACAAGCACATTTAGATGACAATATATTTTTCTTTGGGATTTTATGGGAGATAACATGAATAAGAAAATTCAAAAATATTTTTTGTATTATATTTATACTTCACATGGGGTTGTACTTTGGTAAGTTTGTTACAAAAAGTTTCAATTTCCAGGATTTTTTCATGTAATATATATAAAGCATGGGGTTTTGTTTGGCTCTGCAAGTAACCAGAATGGTACGAGAAACAAAGAAGTGTTAAGTATATGTTTGTTAAAGAGTAATTTAGGTAAGCATTTTAGAAAGATATATATTATAAAATAGATTTAAATTAAAGAAAAAATATGAGAATCAAAGTAATTAGCTCAAAAACAAGTGCCATGCTTCCATATTTATACTTCAATAGTTAAACTATAATAACAGATACAATGGACTTGTGTATCTAAGGAGAGCTAGGCAATGCTGGCCTCAGTACACACTTTGTGGATACGGTCTGGTATCAGAAACCCAAGAAGTCAGGCCTGCAGGTTGCAAATGGCTTCATTGGAGCTCTATGATATGGTACCCCTAAAGAAGTATAAGCACACACCTTCGGAGAGATTGGTAGAGGGGTCCATCAGAGCAAAGGCCCTTGGTAATGTAGACACTACCCTGACCAGAATTTGAAACTTAAAGACTGAAAACTATTTGCAGTCCTATCACCCAGGGTGAACTATATCAGTGAAGGAGCAAACACCCAGACTTCTATAGATATTTAAAAAGTAAGCCAGCAGCATGGCATTATTGGACTCTGGGACTAATATGTATTCTGTTTTTAAAAAGCATTATCTAAGCCTGTGATCCTGTAAAATTCTTCAATTACTGGATAATAAAACAAAATATAAATTTAAAAATATATCAGCACATCTGTGACAACAAATACACTGACTGAAATTTCCTATGATTTTTATTTTGCTTTTCAAATGTTCTGGAATTTTAATGTGATTTGAAGAATACAAGTAATCTGAAGTCACAAAATATGAAATGTTCAAAATGGCAATTTAGATTTTTTCAGGGACCTGTTAATTTTATCCCATGTAGGTAAAGAATGAGGCAGTGAGGTTAATGTTATTATATTTGCTATTTACTATATTCTGTAAGGGTTTTCATTCAGCATACAAAAACAACAACCCTGAGAAAAAATTGGCAAAAGAGACTGAAATTCAATTTTCTCCAGTAAAATCATCTTACAATGACTTGCAAGAATTGAATATTTCTGTAAATACACAGATCTGAGTAGGGCAAAATTTTAAATTATATAAACCCACTCATCATCCAGGACTTAACTGATTAAAGAAGGACAGCCCTGGCTGGTGTAGCTCAGTGGATTGAGCACAGGTTGCGAACCAAAGTGTCGCAGGTTCGATTTCCAGTCAGGGTACATGCCTGGGTTGCAGGCCATGACCCCAGCAACCACACATTGATGTTTTTCCCTCTCTCTCTTTCTCCTTCCCTTCCCTCTCTGAAAATAAATAAATAAAATCTTTAAAAAATACAAATTTATTAAAAAGGAAGGATAAAATTAACACAGAAAAATGGTAAAATATCATTTAAAAATTAAAGTATAAAAACATATAAAAGTGACATGATACCAGTAATCATTACTTACAACATAGCTTTAACAATCACATGAAATGTCATTTATTATGAACATATATTCTTATTAAATGTTTTCTTTTTATTAAACTATTAGATTAAAACTTTGTGGAATAAATTCACCCTAATGCTTGTTATTCATAACAAATGTTCAGATGAGTTTTCTAGCTTTTGCACATGTGCTCATTCTATTCCATAACAATTAATTCCTGTGATTTAGGACTGAACAGCTTTGCTCTCAAAATCACTAGCATTCTTTTTCAAAGAAAAGTATCTCTTGCAATCATGGTATTTGCTTGGGAATTAGATGATATACATATAACCCCGTAAAGTTATCTGATCTTACTATGATATGTATTTTTTTTTCAATAGGAAAGAGCCTGGTATGCTTGGAGGAGGGGGGAATGTACCTAATTATAGCATTGAGAGTCCATTCTAAAATGCAGTGGAAAGTTAAGCTAGAAAAGAAGAAAAAGATAAATAAGTAGCTCTTAGTCTCACAAAAAAAGATTAGACTTGCACCAATAAGAATTAGAGAATTAGTGAAGCTCTGCTAACCTCTAACTATGCTTCTCTATTTAGGTTTTGTGAACTCAAATCATTCTTTTTTCCCTAAGTGGACATTGCTAACCACGGTGGTTTCCGGGTTAGCCTACAGGAGTTTCCTGTTTGGTACTCTGAAACGAAACTGGCACAGTGGAGATCAGCCATGTTGTATACCTTAAGTGTGAATGCATAGTACAAAATTGTCTTTGAAAACCAATAGTAGCATTCATAAGGGACCATTTTTATCTTTTTAAAAACTTATTCCATATGTCCTATACCTCAGCTATTGGGTTGTCCTTTGGTTAAAAAAGCTCTGATTTATTCTTTTTTATTAACTGTAGCTTTGGTTGGTGCTGGATAATCTAGGTTGAATATTGCAAAGTATATCAAATGTATGAGTTAATAAATACTTCTAAAATTACTAGTTAGTCTCATGGTCCTTCTCTTTCCACTATATCTGTCAAATTTTTTCTGGCTCAATTTTTCACCAGTTTCTGGAATAATGCCTCAAGCTTATCACCTTCACCACATTTAAACTCCAAATTTCATCACCTCTCATAAAATCTATTGTAACAGCCTCCTATACTGAATTATTGTCTGGATTTTTTTTGTAAAATATAAAGAGCACTATGTTACTCCCTACATAAAAATGTGTGATGACTTACCATCACCTCTAAGACAAAGTCTAAATATCACCAGCGTAACATAGAAGCCTTTTGTAATCTCGTCTCAACAATTTTTCATTTGATTTGTAATCATCCCAATACATGATCTTTGACCCAATCACACAGAATGGCTTCAATCCTGCCAAGAACACACTACATTGTCATGAAACACAGTTTAGCACAGTGGTTAAGAGCATAAATATTGAAGCCAGATGCCCTAAGTCACACATACATAATCTTACAACAATAGCTGGCACAAGGTTACCCTTTATATAATAATATGAAAGCTATTCCTCTACGGATTCACTCTCTTCTCCCTGCATCTGCTTACCCTGCCTTCCTCCTGCTTTCAGACATGCTTTCTCATACCTGCAATATTTGGCTTAAATGTAACTTCATTTCACATGGTTTCTCCTACCTCCCCAGTTGTATCCTGCAATAATTACTGCATTTTTATTATAGCATCTTATCACCTAGGAGCATTTTGACCTGTTTACAGTCTTTCTCTTCCACTGCCAGTTTGATTTATTATACTGAAGAGGCCGATTAGTTACTTTAGTAATCCTAGTACTTAGCATATTGCCTGGCCCATAGGAGAATTTTCAATAAATGTTTGTTTAGACTAAGGTAAAACAATGCAAAAATTAAATTGCATTACTTAAAATAACAACATTGGACATTATGTTGGGGTATACTGATTGCATTTTTCTCATAGAGTATTATTATTATATAAATTATATTAATACATTTAGTATATATCTTACCTTCATAATGATATGTAAAAATATATGTAGTGTGGGGTATATATATGTATACTTATATATATACATATACATATATATCTTACAAAATATTTATTTGACTGACTTTAAATGTCCATGTTGACAAATGACCGATAGAGATGGACTGATTGTAATCCTCCTTAGAAGTAATAAAACTTCTAAAAGTATCTGTAATTTAGACTGAGTCACATTCAGTAAGAGTCCATTGTCCTCCATCATCCTCCTTGAAGTCTGATTTTTCTAGCATTTCTCTTGGTACCCATCATCCTGCTTTTCTTTCTCCAATCTTTTTCCTTTTTCTTCCTGCTATTTAACTTTATTTGATTTTAGATTTATCTGTTTATTCTTAGGCAGAGGGGAAGGGAGGAGAAAGAGAGGGAGAGAAACATCAATGGGTTGCCACTCCCAATCTCCCTGACGAGGGAACCTGCCCGCAATCCCGGCATGTGCCCTCTCTGGGAAACAAACCGGTGACTTTTGGGTGTGCAGGCCCACGCTCAATCCACTGAGCCACAGCAGCCAGGGCCCAACAATAAGTGACTATCATGTTTCTGTCATGTAGCAGGCATGGTGCTAATTCCTTACATAAACATACTTAAGACCTGAACTAAAAATTCACAGTATAATATGGTAATATAATACTTAATATGACATCCAAATTTGGTCAGTGCTATATCTAATGTTGCATAATATTTAATAGCATTTTCAGGGAGTAAATGACTTCTCCTGAAGAAGTCGTGGAAAGGCAGTCTGCCAAGGAACATGCAATCTGGAAAAAGAAAAACACTGA
The DNA here is from genome assembly GCF_019186645.2 of Phyllostomus hastatus. Classification (NCBI taxonomy): domain Eukaryota; kingdom Metazoa; phylum Chordata; class Mammalia; order Chiroptera; family Phyllostomidae; genus Phyllostomus; species Phyllostomus hastatus. The sequence continues at coordinate 13,787,724 of NW_025333583.1, read as the reverse complement.
ACAGGGAGGTAGAATGTGCCACTTCAAAATTTGTTAACCTGTTCAAAGATGTTTGCATTAACTTCTACCCCCAGGGACCAACTTTTCTGGTAGTTAATCACATAATTTGATCTGTGCCAATAGATTAACTGATTAAGCACTACTTTACCACGTGCCCTTTAAAAGGCTTTTTTTCAAAAACAGTATCTTGACAGCAAGGAAAAACTTTAATAAGAGGTCATTCAAACTGTATTGTGGACAAATCTCAGAGCACAGAGCCATACATATTTATATTAATATACATATATGTTAATATAATATATCTATATGAAATGGTGTTTCCAAGAAGTAAGTCTGAGAACATTTTAAAACTTATATCAAAAATAAAGGGAATTTAAATTCTGCAAAATCTCTCTAACCTGTTTTCACTCATAAGCAAAGTATATATATATATTTCTGTTATAAAATACTTTTAAAATTCTATCTAAAAAGTTACATTATGATGACAATAACATCAAGTAAGAGTTGTGGCTATAATTCTTCTTACTAATCATAGAATGCTAAAGAATATTAATACCACTAAATAGTAAAGAATACTAAACACCAAAGAGCACTAAAGACCAATAAATTACTAACATAATTATAATTATATTACTAATTATTCATACTAAATACTTATAATGCTAAACCTAGTAAGCACAGATTCATAACACAGTATCTCACCACTGTAATATTACACAAGTGGATGGGGAGAGGAAGAGAAAGGAGACATCCACAGCTGGAGGGAAGTACTAAGAGATTCAGAGGGTCTGGGAGCAGGACAGCAAATAAAAAAACAGCAGATTAAATGAGCACACATTTTAATAATTTGTCTTGTGAAGTCAGACATACATATTAATAATTGCCATTAATGACTATTCATGAATAAATTATTAAGTCTCTAGACTAAAAATACCATTGCATACTTGCTAAGAAACTTTCCTTCAAATGAAAATATATGTATGAAAGGGCTTAAACCCTTTACATCATTACTTTTGTAAAATCTTAGTGTTTAATCTTGTTACAATTAATATTTGGTTTGTTAGAACATTTCCATATCACAAATCATAACAATCAGTTTCATAGATGGACGTAATGTACACAGAAAAATACTGTCAATCAAGTATTTTGCAGTAAGGTTATAATAAAATTTTATGTGTAATAATATATGACTTTACATGGAAGTTTCAGCAAATGTCAGCTAAAAAAAAAAAAAGGCTTTTCAGCCTCTCTTGAGAATATTAATTGTTTGAAAATCTAGACTTTGTTAAGATGTCCTGAGTTTGGAGTATAAAAATCTCCCCAGTCTGTAGAGAAAATACATTCTGAAATGATCAGAAAAACACTATTTCTTTTTCTGTTACTAGTTAGTAAGAAGTAAATTCAGTCATGCTAGAACATGTATGTATTAATCAGCAGGTCAACATACTTAAAGTCTAATATGTAATGTAATTGCCATAAAAAATCAAAACAATTACCAAACCCAGTTACAAATAACTGCTATGTATTTATTTTCTATAGTTTTGCCATTATAAATGTACTTTTCTTGTTAGTGATACATTTTTTTAAAACTTTGTATGTTGATTCACTAAACTTTATTGATTTTTCTGAAGAACTTCTAATGCAAAGGAAAATTAGATCCACCTTCATCATGGACTTAGAAGGTGGAAAATATTTCTTGATTAGTTAACGAAAAGAAGTATACGATTTTTTAAATGATGTACTCAAAAATACTAACCTATTTATGGTTGTGCTATAAAAAAAACTGTCACAAGGTGAAATCTTAATTGACCTCTTAATGATATTCCTTTAAGGTGATGGCCTAGTGAAAATGATTCCTTACAGAAGTAGAAATGACAGAACAAATTCTTGTGATTGTAGTTGGAATCCCACGGGTAAGCTAGGCCTTTCTTTTTCAGTATAACAGTTTTTAGATCTCTCTTCCATTCTCCAGGATCACAGACTCTGACAAGTAGAAGGATCCCCGAGAACACTTACCACAGTTCCCATTGCTGAGACATCAGTAACCTCAAAAACACATTAGACATGCGGTCATCTACTTTTCTAAGAGCTTGTGGTGAGGTCACTAGCCACTAGCAGTTTCAGGTAATTCTTTTATAAACCTTTATATTATACTGAGTGAGGTGCCAACACAAATTCCTCTGTAATTTCTCTTCATCATAGAAAAAATGTAAACATGTAGAATAGGAAAGATTTCCAAAAATCCATTCCTAACAGTACTATGTTGCTATCAGCCTCTAATTCCTTTTTGTTGAGCCAATAAGAACTCTATAAAAATAAATAAGATAAAGGTATGACTAAATCATTAAGGTCCAGTTTTATTTTTTAGTTTTGTCTTCACTTTATTCTTTTTCTACCCCATCTGTTCTTGGCCAACATTTATACTTCTTACTTCCAGAGTTTTGGTAATTTTTAAATTAAGATATAATTTTTGCTTATGTAGTTGCTTAAAACTAGGTATTCAAATAATGGATTTTAAATGACTAGATGAGGGTGGTACTTACTCCTGTGAACTAGGTATAATTTAGGATTTGACCATGCATTATCTCTGTATTTCTCCTCCACCTCACACTGTATCTGCATGATCCCTTTCCTGACAAGCACTCTTCTCCATACCAGAGTGAGGCTTTAGGGTGGTATCTAATCCTTTTTTGTATAAGAGAAATTTTGACTTTCACTACCTGGCAATTCTATGGCCTGTCGTGTATGGCCACCAAGAATCCTCTTTAGTAGGTTAATCAGGTTAACCATCCTCCATTCTATACATGACACATTGACTTTTCCCTTGAAGTCAAAGTCCAGCTATTTCCCTGTGGTCTCAGAATGATATGATGTACAAGATATGAAAATATAAGTCACTCACTTCACTGAAAAAGTAGTTTAACCCCCAAATATGTCAAATTGCCTAAATATTATTTTGCACAAAGGGTTTTCAAAGACCACATAATGTTCATTATTTTTCCTATGAAATATCCACTCTTGAAACAATGGCATGTATCATCAAGTATAATATACAAATGGAAAATAAATAAATTGTATTCAATGTAAGGAGTATGCAGGTCACATCTCTTCCAAAGCAGACATATCTGCATTTCTTTGGTTCTTGGTTATTAATATTTCATTAATTTTCCAGCTATTCAAATTCCCCTTGAGATATCATTAAAAAAATACCATCCAAATCAGCAAGATTATAGTCAAAGTAGCCAAACTACAGAACCCATTTAATTACCCAGAAATGTTAAGAGTGCTGAGCTCTTGTTTTAATTTGAAGACCTGAATAATCCTGTGCTCTTATGATTACAAAGGGCTTTGGCTTTCTCTGTTTTGTTGGTAATTTTAATTATTTCTCATACCTTTCTTACTTCAATGGATTCCTTTAGTTGCCCTTTTAAAATAATAATGAGTGAATTTTAAGGAAAATAAATAAGCACACATACTTCTGAAAAAACAACAACAAGAATCCTTTTTATTTGAGAATTTTACCAGAACACCTAGTGCATTAAAATTGATTATTTCCAGTTAATAGATATTTTTCTCCCCGGCATGTTGTTGTTTGGATAAATCTCATAGTTGGTGTGCTCAGTGAAAGGAACCAGTCATAAAACTGCTATTGCATTTATATGAAGTTCAAGAATAGTCAGTATGTTTCCAGGTTGACAGAAATTAAATAGTGGGCTCTACAAGGGCAGGAATCAGCTTAAAAGAGGATGAGAGAAACTTCTGGAGGTAATGGAAATACTTTGCACCTACATATATAAGATTTATCTCCACATGTAAAAATATTCTCTTACACCTAAGATATTGCTGCACTTTCCTCTATTAAGGTTCTAACTCAGCTTTTAAAATGTTTTCCCCCTATGGTGCCAACAATAAATATTGAAGTTTAAGTGTAAACAAACTCAGTAAACTTTATATCCATTTCCAGCTTTCTGCTTTTACTATTCCACTTCAAAACCTGTTTATTTTACATCTTACCATTGAAAAACCTACTGAGGCAAAGGTTCATAATTGTTCTCCCTTAACTATGAAAGCTGCCATTTTTATATTTGTTAACCTCTCTTTAGCTAAAGGTAAGACCTTTTTGTTTATATAAAATTCAAATATCTTTTAAATATTAAGATTTTAAAGACATTTTCCATTAGTGACAGTAACAAATTAAAACTTCCCACTCTCATTCTAACCATTTCTCACTGCTCTTTTTAACATATTTAAAAAAAGAAAAAGGAAATCATGATATAAAAATTGAAATCTAAATAATTATTTCAGTTGTAGATGATATAGAAAATATAATCAATTAAAAACTAATAAATATATTTGATTTCAGCATGGTGGTAGAATTCAAAAAATATGCAGAAATCAAAAGTTCATATATAATATCAAAAATCCAATTAAAAAATATTAATGCTATGTGGAGATTTAAAGTTTTTATGTAAAATAGCAAATTGGTGGAGAAATAATGAATAATCGAATAAATGGAGCCAAGAAAATTAGTTATTCATTTTAGGAAAAAGCCCATATATTGTGGCATCACATAAACTAACACAAGATAAATTTAAAATTTGAAAAATATTAAAAATATATTAGAAGAAGATCTAGGACAATTCTACAATTTTTGAATTGAGAAAGCTTTTTAATGTATGCAAATAATAACAGGAGAATAAACTAATATTCATTGAGTGCTTAATTATTACAGGTGCTCTTTTGAGTGCTTTGACATCTGCTGTGTGTGAGCCCTAACTGTCTGTGAGAAAGGAACTGCTCTATGGAGGCACAGACCTCGGCACAGATGGATTAGGTCATGGCCAATGCTGGGGAAGATGTCTTCACCCCAAGCCACATGGTTCAAGAATCTGCACTCATCCATATTTATCACCTTCAGGAAGCCATACATGAAATGAGTGGCAAAAATGACTACTTAAAGTCACAAATTTCTATATGGAAAAGAAACAGAATAGAAACTTAAATTCCATTAAGAAAAAATATGTGCAACATTTATGATAGAATATTAACCTTAAAGAATTCTTATAATTCAATAAAGATTATGAAAAATACTCTGTAGAACAGATAAAACATAGAAAAGCAGTTTTCAGTAAAATCACTATAAATGAACAATAACAAAATAAAATCATGTTTAACTTAATAATCAAGTACTCCCAAGATTAAGCATATTAAGATATGCAAGGCCAATGGAACAGAATAGAAAGCCCAGAAATAGATCCAAGTCTCTACGGTCAATTAGTATTTAACAAAGGGGGCAGCAACATAAAATAGAGTAAAAATAGCCTCTTCAACAAATGGTGTTGGGAGAGCTGGACAGCTACATGCAAAAAAATGAAACTTGAGCAACAATTTACACCATACACAAAAATAAATTCAAGGTGGATAAAAGATTTAAATATAAGTTGTGACACCATTAAAGTCCTAGAGGAGAACATAGGGAAATCTCAGATATTTCACACAGCAATATCTTCACTGATATGTCCCCTAGAGCAAGAGGCATGAAAGAATAAACAAATGAGATCTCATCAAAATAAAAAGCTTCTGCACAGCTAAAAAAAAAACAGTATTAAAATAAAAAGAGAACCAATCATATGGGAAAACATATTTGCCAATGATACCTCAGACAAAGGTTTAATCTCCAAAATATATAAAGAACTCACATGACTCCACTCTAAGAAGACAAGCAACCCAATTGAAAAATGGGCAAAGGACTTGAACAGAAACTTCTCCAAGGAGGACATACAGAGGATCCAGAAACACATGAAAAGATGCTCAGTATCACTAACTATCAGAGAGATGCAAATTAAAACCACAGTGAGATACCACTTCACACCAGTCAGAATGGCCATCATAAACAAAGCAACAACAACAAGTGTTGGAGAGGTAGTGGAGAAAAGGGGACCCTAGTGCACTGTTGGTGGGATTGCAGACTGGTACAACCACTATGGGAAACAGTATGGAAATTCCTCAGAAAAGTAAAAATGGATCTGCCTTTTGACCCAGCAATTCCACTGCTAGGATTATATCCTAAGAACCCTGAAACACCAGTACAAAAGAACCTATGCACCCCAATGTTCATAGCATCACAATTTACAATAGCTAAGTGCTGGAGGCAACCTAGGTGCCCATCAGTAAATGAATGGATCAAAAAACTATGGTACATTTACACAATGGAATTCTATGCAGCAGAAAGAAAGAAGGAGCTCCTACCCTTTGTAACAGCAGAGATGGAACTGGAGAGCATTATGCTAAGCAAAATAAGCCAGGAGGTGAAGGACAGATACCATATGATCTTACCTTTAACAGGCACCTAATCAACAAAACAAACAAACAAGCAAATATAACCAGAGACATTAAAATTAAGAGCAAACTGACAGTAACCAGAGAGGACGGGGGAGGGAATTTCAGGGGGAAAGGGGAAGGGTTTGCAAGAACAAGTATAAAGGACACATGGACGATAATTGGGGGGGTGGAAACGGGAGGGAGGTGGGGAGGACTGGAGGGTGGGCTGGGATGGGGGTAAAAGGCACAAAACTGTACTTGAACAATTAAAATAAAAAAGATATGCAAATTTTCATCTATTATACAGATGTGTGCTCCAACTGTTGTTATTGCCATTTGGCCAAGATGCACCAACACAGGTGCCCCCCCATACTGTGTTAGAAGGCCTGCTTTACAAAAGGTTTTGAAAATCAATATAAGATATGTAGCCATGGTTAAATTGTGCATTAACCTGTATGTGGTGAGACTATCCTTTTAATAATTTAGCCTAATTAAATAAATAGAAAATGTAGTTGATAACTGAACTTCGCAGTAGTCATGTTTGGAAAAGTGAAAAATTAGAAACTATTTAAATGAGGCTGGTTAATCAAATTACAGTCTATTTCCACGTTCAAATGACATTCAATAATATAAAGGGGAACATATAAACATATAACGCTAATATGTGAAGATGTCTGTCTATGGTAAATTAATAAACACAATTTTTGTTACACACTGCAATGAATTGAAACAATCTATAAATGTTACTATGCAAGTTTTATGTGTACTTTATAAAGTCAGGAATACATCACAAGAAAACTGTATCACTGATTGGCTCAGAATGGGGTGGAATGGTTGGGGATGGGATGAGAGTGGGAAGAAGGATCACAGAAAAGAGTTATTTTCTGCTTACTTATGAGTATATCGTTTTATATTAACATACACACATTACAAAAGACAGTAAAGATATTTTCATCGTGGAAAAAAAAACGGAAACCTTTGCTTTCCATGATCCTCTTTGTGCTGCATCCCTGCCATTCATCGCACCCAGCAGCTAAGTCCAATGCTTAGGAAGGCCCTCACCGGAATTCTATTATATCCAGATCAAGACTTAATTCTATACCCAAGACAATGCTTGTTTTCTTCTCTTCCCAGAATGTCCATTCCTGTTAACAAATGTCCCTGCCAATAGTCTTTAGTGGTGGGTTTTTTCAATGCTACTTACATCTTGGAACTTTCCGTACTACATTTTCTCTTCTGTTTTTCCATTAAACAACAACAACAATAACAAATTAGGGAACTTACCACAATGTGGTATGCATTATAGTGTACGATCTGTACACACCTATCTTTCCTAGGAAACTGTAGGCTGCTTGGAACCAGTATATTCTAGGTGTGTTTTGGATCCTTTTGCCATGCCCAGCCCTCAAGAATGTACACAGTAGATGCCCCAAAATGTTCACTGAAGTGCTTAAATACTTACATATTGAATTAAATATATATACCTTTAAAAGTGTGTTGGGGGTGGGAGGAGGGTAGAGGAGACTAAATGGGAATGGAAAAATACAATGAGGATTAAATAAAAGATAAAATTAAGAAAAAATGGTAATGAATGTGACTGTTTTGTCAATTACTGAAATGTCATTTATCTAGAGGGAGGTTTGCTCTCATTTCTTTGAGAAATGGGTATTAAAATTACTCCCATAAAAACAGGAGGTACCACAATGCTCTTAATATTCAAAGAATTTTAAGATAGATGACAGCCTAGAGAAACATGTTCAGTGTTAATGCAGTGGCATCATTATCATTATTAAAGCTGTATCATCAGTAGAATTCTTGCCATGCTAAGAAGGTAGAGAAATTGAAGTTCTTAAAATGTAGCCACCTGACTCCAGGTAAGTGCTTATAATTGCTACACTAAGGTACCAGTTCTAACAACTGAAAAGACTGCAAGAAACTGCGAATCAACATTAAGGCAATTGTTATGCAATTTATCTTCATTTCACTTAAACCACATCTGTTACCCACTACTTTATCTCTATTCATTTCTAATACCCTCTGGTCACCCCTTTCTTCCCCCTACCTGCAAAAAACACTTTCTTTAAAACCTGGGATTTTTTGAGGTATAATTGCCTTGTACCTTCTATACGCTATGGAAAATATCAATATGTTGCAATCACTTAACAAATGATAATTCGGCCAATTTAGATAATTCTGTGGATGGAGAATTTATTCTCTAGTAAAGTCTGTAATTCAAATTTTCTATAGCATTAAATAGAGGAAATTAGTTTGAAATTAAAACTAAAATATGTCTCCATATAGTTTCTACCTACTGGCCCTAAATTCTGCCTCTGAAACGGCAAAAGGTAAACATGTCCGCTTTTCAATATTAGACATAATTCTATTTCAAGTTTCTCAAAATCCTTTCACTCTATCTTTATATTAAGCACTTGTACCCAATAACTGCAACTCTAGATATCTGGTCCCTCAACCTCCCTAGTCATCTCTTATGCCCTCCTATGCATTCTGTTTTAGCTTACGTCCCTTTAGCTTAAGACCCTAAGACGGTGTTATTACCCCTACTTATCAATTCCCTTTATTTTCTCTCTAGTGTCAATATTGTAAGAGCTACCCTACACTCTGAAACTTGGTACATTTTATCTTCAAAGTCTAGTACTCCCACATACCCTTCCTGAAAACCTGTGAAAGTGTGCCCTGAGAATCTATGTCCTGCTTTTACTCTTGTCACCCTATGTGACATTTCCTAATTTTTACTCTCTTGTCCAACCTGTTTCTCAACCCTAAATCTAGATTGTAAACATGTAACTTTCTTCTGAAAGGTCATCTTGCTCCTGGGGAATCCGTTAGATACTAGTCATGTCTACCTAACCAAATTTTTCTAAGTTTGTCAATTTTCAACGTACATAATATTTGCAGGATTTTGCTATTCTGCCCGTCTCACCTGCTTGTCCATAGCATGGAGTTTAATCATGCCACATCCATAATTCACTGAGATAAGAGTCCCCATTCTTGATCGAATTTTACCAACCCAGTGTTGCAATGAACAGTTGCAATGATATCTACATGTCTTATAGTGAAGACTGTAATTTTCCAATTAGGTTAAGCTGAAAAAATCATGGCACTGTATCTTACCTTTTTCTGCTCTGTAAGGCAGACTCTGAGAAAAAAATACACAAAATCATAACAAAATTAGAATAACAATAATAATGTTAGTTTATTGGTTGTTTTATTCTGGAAAATAAAAAAAGATAATAGTGCTATCCTATTTATCTGTTTATTCTGAGGCATAAAAGTATTTTATCTCTATAAATAAATAAGGAAAATATTAATTCTACTTAAAATATATCAATTCAGATAATGGGTTGAATATGTATATTAAAATGTATCTACTTCTGTTTAATCAGTCTTTTAAAAGTGATGGCTGTATGTATAGCTTTTTTATCCCAGAAATATTTAAAATAAAAATGCTTTCAAAGGTAATGAGGCCTTAAACATGTCTTCAATTTCAATCTGGCTGAAACCTTCCAAGGAACCTCTACCACAAATTATAATTTGTTATGGCAAATAAAAGAAAAATTAAACGCATGTATTATACCAGAAAGAGGCCAAAAGGTTAACATTTTCTCTCCTAGGCCTGAAAGAAAATCAATAAATGGTTCTCTGAAGCTTTTGCCAGTGAAGCTGAGTCTTTAGTAATTGTGAAGAAAATCTATTGTGAAATTGTACCTATTAGAGAAAACAGATGGAACAAACAATAACAAAAGAAAATAAACAACCACCATTTTTTTAACATCCATGTGAGTTTCATCATCTTCAGTCAACGTCACACAGTATATAACATTAATTCAAAATGGTTCTTGATGAAATAAATCTTTAAGGTCCAGGGTGGTATTTTAATATTGAAATTTATCTTTTAGTATATTAGAGAAAGATAAATTAGAGAACAAATCAAGTGCTGGTTAGAAGAATCAAATTATGGAAAAATTAAATCCACTTAATAAAATTTATGTAAATTGAATTTTTTTCAAGTTCAAATTGTATAAAGCATAGAAGATGAATAGGTGAACACATGCTTCTAGTTTTATTGCACAGGGCAATAAACTCTTTGTTCCCTCAGCCTAGAACCTACTCACAGGCATCTGTATACCCACCCTTTCCTGCTTCAGGTGTTAATTCAAATATACCCTTTTAATCACACTTTCCTTGTCTGTCCCATCTGAAGTTGCAACCCCCACCCAACCAGCTCCTATCCTTTCCTTGACATTTTCTTAGCTATGATATCTACCTTCCCACTAAAATACTCTACAAGAGCAGAGTTATTTTTTTACTTTTGTTTACTATTATGTTCTTGGCAATAGGAATAATGTACAGCCCATAGAAAACCCTCAATAAGCACTTGTTGAAATAAAAATGAATAAGGAAGAAAACCTAGAAAATATTCATATGGTAAACCTATAATTTTAACTAGAAATTCAAAAAAATTTCAGAAAAAAATAAACATATACTCATTGATTTTGTTTAAAGAGACTACAAGAAATGTGGAAGCCTGAGAAAAACCAGTCATACAGATAGAAAAAAAATAAGAAGAATCTAACAAGTTTAACCTGTTATCTTGTGGAAGGCTGTGTTGTAATTAAATTTTATCAGAAGTCCAAATTTAACCCGTATTCCTTTCTTAGCCCCATATCAGCGACTCAGTCAGACCACCTCATTACTTGTAAGGGCTCAACATGCTGCCAGCACCTATGCTTAAGTCTGCCCTATCTCTGCACATTGAGGGCTGTGAAACTGCCACTCATTTACAACAGATGTATTCGAAAAGGAGATTCAGCATGGGTGTTCAGACACAGTGGCTGAAGACATTGGTATGTTCCATACCATACCCAATTTCATTACCATCATTGGGCATCTTTAAGCTCTGACTTCTTGGCTTTGATTCTTTAACTTATTCTTTGGATGTAGATCTTAGTATTAAAACATCAGTATTCCTTAATGGTGGTATAGTCTCTGATATAATGTACTGCAATTTGCATCATTTTCTTCCTTGTAATAGCACCACTGCCCTAGATCAAGATCCATGTACCAGTTAGAACTCTACCGCAATGACAATTGAGAGATGATGTACAGCATCCTGGTTTAGGGTTAGTGAGCATATATGGCAGATTACACCTGCCATATACACCCAACACACCAATGGAAAGCAATGGGACGGAAGTAAGTAGTTTTACCAAAGGATTCCATTTAACCATAGATAACCAAGTAGCTATATTATGCATGTGTTGGAATCAAGATTTCATGGCCTAAACCTACTCCATGCTGTTCAGAACTTATATCGCTCAAATTACATACTTATTGTTTCACTTATCTAATAAAAAATGTAGTAGGGCCCTGGCTGGTATGGTTCCAATGCTTGGAGCATTGTCCCATAACTGGAGAGGTCATGACACATACCCAGGTTGGGTGTTCAGTCCCCAGTCTCTGAATGTCTGCAAGAGGCAACCAATTGATGTTTCTTGCTCACATCAAAGTTTGTCCCCACTCCCTCTTCCTTCTTCTCCTCTCTAGAGTCAATGAGCATGTCCTTAGGTGAGGATAATAAAAAAGTAGTAGGATTCTAATTGTCTCAAAAAAGAAAAATAGCATATCATTCATAATCCTCTTTAATATTATTCTAATTCACCTTTTAAATTATTTTTCCTAATATTACTTTGTAAACAATCTGCCTAATCATGTCTCTTCAAATGCCTCAGTTTTTGCCCCAAGTTGTTCACAATCTGATATTTAATGACCTCGTAATATACCCCCAATGTTGTTTTTCTATGTAAGAATCTATTAATTATTACACAAATTTGTTGATCCAGCAAACCTGGGTCAATTTTGTTCACTGATATGTACCAAACACTTGGAATATTGCTCTATGAATGATTTTCAAATATTCAATAGTTTATCTTCCAAAATGACCCTCCACGCGTCTGCTTTAGATTAGGCTCCCGTTAACACTTTCCAAGAACAGTATGTCTTCTACATAAATCTATTCTGAATATTCCCCAGGCCAATGAATCCACTCCTTAGAAATGTCTTCTAAAACATGAATTTGATCACATAATTTTTCCTCTTAGAAATACAGTCTTTCTAAAAAAAACCTTTGTTTTTATAATCTTACATAAGTCTGCTTATTCAATGTCTTCTACTGCTACTCCACATCCAGAGTGCTTTTCTTTGGGTTACTCTACTGACGAGATTTTTAAAAAAATATGTATAAGCACAAAACACAGAATAATGAGTTCTTATTAGAAATAATGGAAGTTCAAGATTAGTGAAAACATGGTAAAAAATACACAAAGCCCTCTCAAACAATAACTTCCCAACTTTATTTACTTACCATCATTGTGGAAAATGTTACATTGCCTCCCAAGTTTATAGATACATAAACATGCACATGTATACAAAATAATATATATTTCACAAGAAAGTTTTTTGTATATATAAATTTATGTGTATTCACAAGTTCAGTGGGACATTTGTTATTACTAAGTACAATCCACAATATTTTTTATTCAATTATGTTCTGTTTATGCAGGTACAATTCACTAAATTAATTTCACAAACCATGACGGAGCTGCGATACACAATTTGGAGAAAAACAAATCTGCTAAAGGAGTCTGAATCTTTTTGCATGGCTAAATTATAGCCCAGGTTACAGACAGTATTATTCAGTGAGACCGAGCTGCTCTTGGAGATTCTGCAAGTCATAGCAGATTGGATTTGTCTGTAATTCTGAATGGGTAAATGCTACTTCAATTTTCAAAAAAGAATAGGGAAAAGTCATATTTGATAAACTATATCACTGATAACAGTCGAAGGTGGATAATTTAAGGAGGCGTCTGTGAACACAGAGAAAAAGAATTTGCAATCGCTAGTGCCCCACATAATTTCTGAAAAAATTAATCAGACTAAACTCATCTGCCTAGTTGCTAAGCTAGTTTATTAAAGATGGGTAGTTTAATTTTCAAAGGCAAGATGTGACAAAGGGTCCTTTTATTCCCATGACAGAGATACCATGATGTGATCACTATCCTTGTTTCCTCCTACTGGATGTATAACTAGTCTCTATTTCCTAGTCTCCCTGGAGGTTAGCTGGGACCATGTGACTAAGTTATGGCCTACTGAATGTGAGGTGGAAATGCTGTTCACTGCTCGCAGATGGACTCCTCTTCTGTTCAGCCCAGTCCTCCTCTTAAATCCTCTTACCAATTTATGACAACATTTTACTGTCTTGTTCCCCTCACACCTACTAGTCATTCCTTTGGTTTTCTTTAATGTTCCTACCTCACCTCTTCAGTGTTGTTGGCATGCCCAAGGAAGTAGTCATTGCATTGCTTCTTTCTCTGCCTAAACTCACTCACTTGATGATGTTCTCATCAAGTTTCATGTCTTTAAATAGCAATTACACACAGATGACTGACCAAGTACATGTCTAGTCCTGACTTTTCAGTTGACCATTAGACCTATACATCCAATGGTTTCCTGAGTAATTTTGTCAAATAAGAATCTCAGATTTAACAAGCCCCCAAACAAACTGACTCTCCTTTCCACACCCAAGCTTCACTAATCTGCATTTGGTAATTGATAAATCCATTCTTCCAAATGCAAGCATAAAACACTTAGAATCATTTGTGAGTACTGATTTCCATATTCCACATGTAGCCCATCAATAAAGCCTTTCCCTTTGAAATGTATCCCAAACCCTACAATATTCATTATTATTTCCACTGCTATCATCCTCATCCAGGTTGTCCTCATCTCTCGTCTCTTAGTCTTTAGTAAGTTTCTGACTGATTTCTTTAGTTATACCTTTTTTTTTAACCTAAAGTCTGTCATCCACACAGAAGCCTGGATGATCTATTTAAAAATCTATAATCTTAATAAAGTTGGTAAAATAAAAATATCCAGAATTATCCTTGTACAATTCACAATTAGATCATATCACTCTTCTGAACTTCAAATATATGCCACTTGATTGAGCTTTTTTTCACAATTTAACATGCTATGCTATATTAAGTCAAAAGAAATATGAATAGTTACTTTTCTGAATAATTTTGAAAAGCCATTTTCAACATAAATCAACATGCCAGTTGCTGCATTCTTTAAATTTATAATTCCATCACAATTTCCAATCCTACTTTTATGGACTTGTTAACAAAATATATAGAATTAATCTACTTAGCCAAATCTACCAACCTGCTAAAATACCACTTTGGGGACTTAGCATTCATTTGAATAGTTATCATTCTTTAGCAATATGTATCACATGTCCTGAAATTATGTTCTATTAATAGTCTATAAATTATAATATACACATACAAAATATACTTGATGTTATACTAACATTATCTAAGTTTGAAGCTTTTGGCTATTATGCTAAATACAAGTAAGATTGCATTAATAAAGTAAAATAAAATTCTAAAGGAAAAAATGAAATAAGTTCACACACTAAATAGTGTTCTTCATTTTACTGTAGCCTTGCATGCATACATATATCTGTTATACTCAAATATGGGCATAATTTTAGGAAAGCATGTGCATATTTATCTCATGTTAAAAAGCTCAAAAATGAATTATTCCCAGCTGCTTCTAGAGCTTTATAGATATTTAGCTAAGTAGGAATATAAATAAGGTAATAGCATTTTAACTTTATAACGATGCATAGGAAGGGCTATTTCCATGTGGTATAACATCACAAAGCATAGTTTGTTTTAAATCTGAAATTAAAATACTCCTCAAACATTGAAAAATCAAGAAAATGGAATCAGATCTTTACAGTTTGGCTCATACATACATTTTTTTCCTGTGCTAGCTCTTCTGAATTAGACTCAGAAGCACTTTGCTCCTTGCCTCTGCCTCAGACTGGAGATAATTGATGCTAAAGATCCTTTTTCACTTGTCTGACCCAACCCTGTTTCTTAAACATACCTTTACCTGTAAGTTTTCTTTCTAATGTGAATAGTACACTTTAAAATGGAGAGGTCATAGTAATACCTTTTAATTGATAGTAGCTTTCAAAAGGGTAAAAATGATACTGTAAATTTTATTTCTTTTAAACTAAATCATTTCTTTATATTTTCAATATAAAGGTGCCAGGCTGCATCTATCTCAAATCTTCTGGATGGAAGTCTTTATCTACAGCCATTTAATCACTTTGATACAAAACACTATATAAAGAGGATGCCTAATGACTGGATTAAACATGTTATTTCATTGGCATCTCTTTAAGACTTAATCTGTGCCTTTAGCACAGAAGAATTAGGAAATTACCTGGAGTTCACTGTCACAAATGATATTACAGAGGCTTAATACATTTTCTCCAAGTGCCTGTATATTATAATGTACAATGTAAATGTATCTGACAAAAGTTATTTGTAAAAGAGTATTTCTAAAACTATTTATCTTGTATCTGTTCAGAAAGCATTTGCTGCACTTAAATTAGAATGACTATAAAAATTTGTTAACCTTTTAGGACACTGTGACTTCAAAAATCCATTAAATGTTTTTGTGTGTGTGTTTTTTTTTAATGTACTACTTGACTCCTTTGTAATTCTAAGAGCAAACAGCTATCTAACATTTTCAGGGTCATTAAAAATGATAAGGAAAGAAAATCATTAACTAATTTGTATTTCTCTTCTAATGGGAATAGAATTTGTAATTACTTTTGCTGTGATACATCCTGTAGTTAGTCACTTGTGTCTAAATCACATGCCTATCGTTCAAGGTATGGGACCTACTGACCTTCAGCTGCAAAAGCTTACAGCTGTCCTTATAGACCAGTATTAACACAAGTGAAATAGCATCTTCAAGCTTATTCATCTAATCAATTACTCTCAAATTTCCTTTTCCTACAATGCATAATGCTTTTACTTTTTTTTTTACTTTTCCAGACTTTAATCATGCTTGACCAGTTACTTACATATTGTAACACTCAATAAATATTTACTAAATCGATGTTGAATTAATTGGGCATTTAAAAAATGAGAATCAAGGCAAACAATTGTGTATTCAAGACATTCATTCAAATATCCTAAGATTCCTGGAAGTTAAAATGATCTGCCATTACAATTTGAAGTTTTACTTACTTCATAGGGCAGCTTATAAGTACACAAGGCATTAATTCCTTTTGTATTTCATCTGGTCTCCTTGCTAAAATGATTATAGAATCTATGGTTTGAAATTATTGAAGCTAGCTTAATTTTATCCACCCTTTCCTTTGATGACACTAATGATCTAATGGTCGTATTTTTTACTTCAGTTCTAAAATCATATTTTAAATTCAGACAGTGCATCCATCATTAATATTTTATATGGCATTTATTATATGCTTTCAAATAAAAATTTAAGCAAAGAACAAGTTAATAAACTGTTGCTCTTAAGCAAACCTATGAAACATACCACAAAGCAGTGTACAGAATTTTTCAAATGGTATACCCTTGCCTACAATATTGTGTTTTACAGTATTTAAATTTCATTTAAAAATGGTATCTCCACTGATATGACTCGTTGTAATTTAAATGTGTTAGAATACATTTTTAATAGGGTCTTAAAACAAAGCCCTGCTTAATCTATAGTAATCCTTTAGTGGAAAAAAAAAAGCCATATTTCTAGTAACTTGAGTTTACCACAAACTATCACTCATTTTTCTTAATTATAGATTACTATACCCCTAAGGATAATAATATATTAAAATGAAGTAGTTGTTATCAAGTCTAATATCTTTGTCTTAATCAATCAAAAGTCACATTACTGGCTAAAAAATTAACCTCTAGAATTAGGCAAAGAGAAGTGTGAAATTAATGAAACTTATGAACATATAACATGCCTCAAGTAGGTTTCATGGATCCTCGTGTTTCAAACAACATAGTTTTATCACCTCTCTTTCCATCGCAGACAAGGTGTCCTACGCTTACTCTTACAGAAGAGGCTGCTCTGCACACACTAACCCGAGGCCTCAGATTTCCAACCCAGGCAGCATTCCAAACACTTACACCCAGAAACTTCCTGCACTATAAACCGATCCCTAAACACAAAGCATGTTTAAGAAGGAGAACTTCAAAAAAAGTTAGTGGCTCTTGCATGCTCTATTAGAAATTCTCCTCATACTAACTGGGATTTCAAGGACATCAACACAGAGAAAGCAGTTGTTCCCACATCTTAAAATAGGACAGAGTGAACATTTAACCTTTCTGCTGCCCAGTCAGGGTCTAATTACTATTTTATGTTTAAACACACACACACAATTTCCATTTTGCATTTCTCAAAATGGAATAGAACATATGGAAGTAAATCTCATTGATTTTTCAAAGTTGGGAAACTAGAAAAAAAAAGGTATTTGCAAGAATTTTAAAAAATGATGCTAAACTCAGATATTCTATTAAAACATTGGTCCTTCAAAGTAATGCTATTTTAAGTAATTGCCCTTTAAGCAAAGGATTTGTGACTCCTTAGATTATTCATAATGAGGGTAATTATATTTTCTAATCCAGGTGCTATATTTAGCAACTTACTAAGGCTTTATAGAGGGCATGAACTCAGGGCACTTAGAAGAACTGTGTCTGCCCAAAATTTGTCACATGTTCACTGTTTATAAGTAACCTGGTTTATTTACTAGATACTGTCAGTGTCTCCACCTAGCAACATAAATGTCCACTGCTGAAGTTTAATCAGCAGGTCTGCCCAAAATGTAGTGGCATTTTCTATTTCAAAGTTACATATTAAGAATCAAGAATATCTCCCAAGCCAACATGTCAAATCTGAATTGGAATGGTTATACAATAAATACTCAAGTTTTTATGTTTAATCTGATTATATTTAACCTTTTCACTGTAAATGACATCACAAAACCACTGAATATTAAAAATCAATTTAAAATGGCTGTTTGGTTTTACAGATATACACTATAAAATATTTTTTCTATTTTTAAATACTTATGGATTTCCTTCCTATTTCTTCTTTCATTAGGTCAAGCAAATGGGTGGTGATGTGGACCGTAGAACAGCTGCCCCAACAGAGTAGAAGGATCACTGTCTTTTTGACAAAGCCCAGAGTGTGTGCCTTAGCTCTTCTGTTCCTTGCCCCGTGACCTTGGGAAAGTCACTCAGCTACTCTGAAACTCATTTTCTTCAGCTCTGATGGTTTTTGCTCTCTTTTAATAGAGATTAAGACAGCAAATGGGAATTTTTCTGTGGCAGAGAAAAGACTCTCTGGTAATAGACACATCAGATCCCTCCTGGGAGTGTGACAGGTACATGGTGTTACGCTGTGTGCAGGCGCTGATCCTGGCAGGGACAGTGAGTGACCTGCTGTCGGAGCCCACGGTGGCAATCAGAAGGAGTGCTCCAAATGTCCTTCTGAAAGCATTACCCACTGGGGGTAATTTCCCATGCATTGACTGCCGGGGGACAGCTCTGTCGTAGCTGTGCTCTTCGCCATGGCCTCCTCCCCATTTGCACAGTGCCTATGCCATTTGAAGATGCCATCTGTGGTGTTTTCCAACATCATCATCCCAGAGGCTGAAGGCCTCTCGCATAACTGGAATAATTATTACTATGCACACATCTGGCATTTTTGGAAGTGTTCAAGAAAACTGACAGATCCCCTAGCCAAGCAACACTTTTTCTACATTTTATTGTCGTCGTTATTAACACTCTCGGTTGATGTTGGTACTTGCAAAGTTGGATAAAGGATGCTGTGTCTACAAGTATAATTCAAAAAGGCAAAGAGAATGGAAAAGTTTGCTTTCATGTAATCATGATAGTAAAAGTAATTTGTAATGCTTTCTCTCTTTATAGAAATGCAACCCTTCAGACATGGGTGTACAGGAACTGAGTATTGTGCAGCTCTGTGAGAGATCATGTCCCACTTTTTCTGATTTTTTCATCATAGCCTTTGTCAGATTTTTAGATTTACAAAATGGATTTTTTTAGTTATAAAGCTTCACAACTTTCCTAGTTCATATACACACACTCCCTCATTCTGCTCCAGATTTTTTTATACATGTGAATGACTGGTCTAAATCTGTGGTCTCCTTATGGGATGATACGTGCTTCTGTGAGGGTAGAGATTATTGTTCATTCATCTACGGGCCCCTGCAATGACTTTTCCCATGTCTTACAAAAAGTAGTCAATGAGATTTTTATTAAATTATAACTAAGTAGAAATTGCTCGTAATGAAGAATTCTAATGGCATTTTAAGAAATATTTTCTAACACTAAACACAAACAAATAAAACAGCACACAGTTCTACTATATGTAACATACAACAGTGGAAGATACTTGGTTCCATTTCACACCAGATATCATAGCACCGAGTATATATTGACATCTAAGAGCTGATATATAATAAAGTGACTAGAAAAATAATTTAAATATAGTCCTATTTTAAACTAAAACATCTAGTGTGTGTGTGTGTGTGTGTATGAGATACAAAAGCTATTCAAGCAAATATAATTTCCAGAAAGAATTTTTCTTCTTTCCCTCTGTTTCAGCAAGTATTTTTCGAATACCTCTTGCAAATCAAGTGTTGCAAAGCAGATTCGTTAAACTAATAAAGTCTCATTGAGTAATTTTCCTCCTATGTATTAATGAACAATTATGGGCTATTGAAATCATAGATTACTGAATTAGATATTTTAACCAATGGCTTTATAACAACTAAAAAAAGAGCAACAAAGAGAAAACTCTAAAACTAATTCAGAAAGCTTAATTGATCTTAAGCTTTGTTTAAAACCAATTATTTGTATTATTTACAGTATACCTTAAGTATTTATTTATTTATTTATTTTTAGAGAAAGGGGAAGGGAAGGAGAGAGGGAGAAAAACATCAATGTGTGGTTGCCTCTTGCCTGCTCCCTACTGGCATGACCCTTGTAACCCAGGCATATGCTCTGACTAGGAATGGAACCCACAACCCTGTGCTTCACAGGTCCCCACTCAATCCACTGAGCTACACCAACCAGGGTTAAGTACTGTTTTTTAAACCACTGTTACAAACTAAAAGACTCCATTCAGTGAAACTATCTCTATAACCTCAACCTGTATATAGTATTTCATTGAAATGTATTAAAAATTAATTCTGTTGAGCTTCCTTCCAGAATGTCTCATATATAACCTTGATATTACATTTTTCTTTTCTCTTGTTTCACTGTTTATTGCAATAACTTACAAGTCTGTTTTCCTCCAAATCCCCCACAATTTCCTTTTCCTTTATTCTAAGCAGTTAGATCTTGAGAACAATATAAATGTTATTACTCACAGTTCCAAAATATTACATGCATATGCACTCAATAATTAATAATTATGTGAATAGTTTTAAATAAGCTGTGTATTTGCAACTTATTTTACAATAGTTAAATAAAGAAAGTACATCTTAATGTCTCACAATGGTGAACCAAATATAATTAACTTAGTCCCTGAAAGGGAATCTTGAAGGTAACACACACACACACACACACACACACACACACACACGGAATCTAAACATAATGTAAAAATCCAAATAAACAATTGTAATATAGACCTTACTTTTTGAAAAACACCAATTAATTGGAATGTGATACTTAAAATTTAAAATTCTATATCTTCCATTTATGTGTGGAAGTATGATTGCTTTTCTAAATATCTTTCATGTACTTCAATTTAAATTTTATACATGGTTTCTATTGAAATGGGTAATTGATACATATATAGATAACTATTTTTTTCACCAGAAAATTTCAGCAATGAATCATAATATTTAATTCCTTTGTTTAATTTTTCTCCTAGAAAATATGCTGATCAGAAAAAAAAACAGTTCATGTTAAATGTTTATCTTTTGCTCTGCAGCATTGATTGCACAAAACAAAACAAAAAAAAGAAAGAAAATTCCACTTATACTTAAAACTCATCTTCTTGGTTGTAAGATGAATGACAGAGTTTAACAAAAGAAATACTGCTAATATATGCTAGAGAGTTGTTCTTACATTTTCTCACTATATCAAACAGATTTTAAATTGCTAAAGCTCAAAACTAGTTGAAGAAGAAAATGACAACACATCAAATTATTAACTAAATATAGTACCATAGAAAGGATATTCTGAAGAGAATATTGGCAGTTTAAAGATAAAGGAACATTAGGGTCAGCCATTAATGCCAAAGGCAAGCAAATACCGTTCCAAGTATCCCAGATAATACGCACTAATAGTAGGTTTTAGCTGGATTCGAGCTGCTGCAGG
This sequence comes from Phyllostomus hastatus, assembly GCF_019186645.2. Taxonomy (NCBI): domain Eukaryota; kingdom Metazoa; phylum Chordata; class Mammalia; order Chiroptera; family Phyllostomidae; genus Phyllostomus; species Phyllostomus hastatus. Next base: position 13,766,143 of record NW_025333583.1, on the reverse strand, counting down.
TGCATGATTAGCAGCTGCAGAGGCAACACACACATATGCGTGCACACACACATGCGTGCACACACACAGAGACGTTCACACATAGACATGCACGCAGGGCACGATGTAAACTAGCTCTCTTGAAATGTAGAGCCAGGAAAACTGTAAACAGAGAAACCTCAAAAAGTAATGAGCTCATGTAAATGTGTAAACACTAGCTCTCCATCTCCCTGAGATTGTTTAACTCATAACAGTCCAAGATTTCAGAGCATACAATGGACATATAGTTCAGATAAAATTCTAGCAGAAAATTCTTTCTCTTAATTATTTACTGGCTTGTGGACTCAGAGCAATTTATTTAATTTTTCTTTACCTCAGTTTTCTTCATTCTATAAAATACCTCATCAGTTGAGTTTATGACAAAGTGTCACTACTAGGATTGCACAGAGGCATAATATCTGCACAAAGTAGTACAGTGCCTGGTTTATAGTCATAAATAAAATTTAATTATTACATTATTGTTATTGTTATACTACAGTCAATTCATAGTTTGGGTGAAGTAAAAAACAAAATTATAATCTATTTTATTATCAGACTATCTTGAATTCATAAAAGTCTACTTTCTGACTAATTTTACATTATTCAATAAATGTGTTTTTACTAGAGTTTTAAATAATACTAAATAGAGTGGTTATTAATTAGTAAAAGAAAAGTAGCTCTCAGTTTCACTTTGTGCTAGACTGAAAATGACTTAGTACTCACTGATAAACTGAAAACCATCACACTCCTTCACAAATACAACATTAGCATTTATGGAAACGTACTATTACAGGTTAGACAGGAAAAAAAGGATGCACATATTTTGGTTTCCTGTTTTTTTTTTTACTTTTATCAGAAGTAAACAAGTATATTTCCATAAATGTTGTGATAATCACTAACTTAAGCAAATGCCTTGTTTCAACTGAGGGAATTTTCAAATTACATTAAACTTTAGAATATGTTGCAGTTTGTATTAGTTTCTTATTGCTGCTGTAATAATTTACTACAAGCTTAATTGTTTAAAATAACACATATTTATTATATTACATTTCTGGAGGTCACAAGTCTGCAATAGATCTTCCTGGGCTAAAATCGAGAAGTCAGCAGGATTATATTTCTTCTCAAAGTTCTAGAGAAGACTCTGCTTGCCTGTTTTAGCTTCTAGAGGTCGTCTGCGTTCCTCGGTTCATGGCCCATTCGCACATCTCTAAAGCCAGCACAGTGGACTGAGTGCTTCTCATCCTGTCATTCCTCTTCCTCTGTGCCCCCCCGCTTTCACTTTTAATAATCCAGGATAATCTTACCATTTTAAGGAAAAATGGTTCCAGAAATTCAGACCAGCACATCGTTGAGGGGCCATTATTCTGACTCTGACCTACTTCTCTTCTGATCATTTTGGAGCAATTACTATTTTCAGTGTACTTTAACATTCAAATATGTCTTAAATATTTTATGAAAGTAGTGATTACCAGAGGGAAAGGAGTATGGGAGAGGTAGGAGAAGATAAAGAGCTGGGTGTTAAATAGCGATGGAAGGAGATTGGATTTGAGGTGGTGAACATGCAATACAATGTACAGATGATGTATTATAGAATTGTGTCCTTGCAATCCATATAATTATACTAAGCAATGTCACCCCAATAAATTCTGTAAAAATGAAAAGTGTAATAAAACACAAAGTAAGAGAGAATCTCACACACACACACACACACACACACACACACACACACACACATTTACTACTGTATATTCAATGGTCAGGATCAGCCTGATCTGAAAGGCCTCTCTGAAAAAGAGGCATTTGAACAACAATTTATGAGACATAAAAAATTAAAACTAGATTGGTAGAAAATTTCCAGGCAAAGTTTTCAGGGAGTTTAAAGATTCTGAAGAAGGAAGGTGTTTGGTGTGTTGGAAGAACAGCTGGGAGGCAGGATGGTCTAACAGGAATAGAGGGGGAGAGGGGCAGTTTCAGTCATGAGGGAGAAAAGAAGTATCAACACAAAGAACTGTTTCTTATTAAATAGGAGTAAGGTGTACTTGAGCAGAAGAGTCTCCCAACTGGAAAACAGCATTATGGTTGCTCTGTGCACAGACTGTTGCAAGGCAAGGTTGAAAGCAGGAAGGCCCATTGGGAGATTTTTCTAATAATCCAGGTGAGACCAAACAGTGTCTTGGACCAAGGTGAAAAAAGAGGAGGTGAAGAAACATGTAGTATTTGCATTTTTTTAGAATGAAAGGGTGACAAAATTTAGTGATAAGCAGAAGGTGAAGTCAGAAAAAAAGGAAAAGGATCCTGTGCAACACCAAGATTTCAATCCTGAGCCACTGGAAGAATATGTGTACAGCTAATTTACAGAATTGGGACAAAGTATAGGGGAAGCATGTTTAGAAGTAAAAACCAAGAGCTCCATTTTGGACACATTAACATTATAGATACCAATGGGATGCTGTCAGGTGTCAATAGTAATCCATCAATACTCATTCTTGCCTCATTAATAACAGATCTCTTGAGTTGTAGCTGTGCACATTCCTTAGTCTCTCTTAAAGCTTGATGAGGCTCTGTGACTTTACAGCCATTGGAGTACAAGAGAAAGTCATGTGTGCCAGCTCTGGATTGTGCCCTTAAGGTATTCTGTGTGTATTTATTTCCCTGACCCTTTCTCCATTCTTGCTACTAAACATTGAAAATTCAACGAGTTGCCCTACCAACCTTGACTGATCATCTACATGACAGAGATGAACTGATGCATGCTTAACTCAATATATTTTGAGGTCTCTTTTACATCAGCTTAGCGGGTGCTTAATTGGATATAACGTCTAAGCAAATATATTAACTAGGCAGCTGAGGCCTGCACTCTATGACTCTATGTCCATGGAATAATTCAAGGATAGAGAAATGCACGTGGGCATCTTTTGCCTTAAGGCAGTACTTAAAGTCTGGTGACTGGATGAACTGCCTATATCAGATTTTCTTGATCTGATAGAAAACTGATAAAAAATCAGTTTCCTCCACATCCATGGGTCCACCCTAGTAAGGCTTTTGCCTTGATTTTTCCCTTTGATTTCCACTCCACAGACTCATACTACTAGCCGTGTTACTGAAAGACATACATCTATCAAGCCTAGGGTAGAAAAGTGGCATGTTACCTTGGAAGAAGAGCATTTCATCTTATTATTCATTATTTTACTCTGCGGACAACAGACTTTTTTTTTCTAGTTTCTACTTGGATACTTAGATTATGTTCTTGGTGCTACATAATATGGGTTTCTCCCTATCTGAGGTCATATACTGAGGAATCCAGAGGTCATAGGTGTTCTGTTCCATCAAGCAACATGCACTTTTAAATATTAAATCTAAGTGACTTAGGTGAAGTTTCACCTTTCTAAAACCCACCAAAATGAATGACTGTCCACAGTGGGTTCCTCATCATTCTGACTCACACATGAATACAACCAAATTGCCACTGTAAAGAATGTAAGTGTGGGAGTTGAAGTTAAAAAAATCTTTCTTCTTGAAGAATGGAACACTTGTACAAAAGTAATGCAACATGTTTTATCTCCCATATTTGTTAACTTTGTACACATCTGCCACTTTAACTTCATAGTAAAACATTACAGCCTAAATCCATATGTGTCTCCTTCTCTCTAATAACAATTTTACTGAAACACTGGAAAAGTATATTCAGATATCTCCTTCATATATGTGAGATATTGTTTTATAAGACAGCACAAGACAGGGAAGAGATTTGAGTTTCATCAGACTGGGAGCCAGGACTTAAGCTCTAAAAGTCTCAGTGGACCATGAAGGATTAAGGACAGTTTAGGTGTTGATGACCATAGACAGAAACATTTCAGAATATCACAGTTACAGCAACACTTTTGTCCTCAAATTTTTGTTACACAATTAACTAAATTTTTCTGTCATGAATGTATCTCTCAAAAACTTACTATAAGTTGGAACTGCAGACAAAACATAACATTGGTTCCTTTTTCTATTATAGTCAAGACCCTGGAAATCAGAACCATTAAATATACTTTCTTATTATGATACTTGTGATTTCAAATCTATTGAGGAATTTTGGCTCAGATAATCTTACTTAATAAAGTTCTTCAATAATCCACTATGGGAAAAATCTATATAACTAAATAAAATCACAGACATCACTGATTATATATCAATGGGTATACAATGACTGTATATGAATACATTTAATTGGGCCATGAATCTGAACACCAACTGAATCAGGTTGTTCCCAGATTCAGCCAGCATTTTATGAAACCTATTATTCTTATCTGACATTACTACAGTATAACAGACCACAGTGACATTTGATTATACTCCGTTTTATTATTGCTTTGTAGCAAATTGTTCTTACCAATAAGCAATAAAAATACAGAGGCAATTGTAGTACACCATGAAGACATGCATTACCCTTTTGGCATAGTATGTCCAGAAGTACATGAGCAGCAGGAATCAGACCTCTTTATTTATCCCATCTTGAAATAATTGTATCACCAGTAGAGAATTCACAATTTTAAAAGCTAGATAAAATCACATTTCTAAATTAATACAAAGAAAAGAATACATAGTTCTTAACTATGGTATCTGTAGCTCAAAAATGACCAAATGTATAATATTAACTTCAAATATAACTTTATATCCATGTAACTTATTAGAATATTATAAGCAGATAAGCAATTTATTCTGAATGCTTATATTCCTTATGTGTATTTGTTACAATAGCATTCGATGTATTTATAGTGGAGGAATATTTTCTGCAACAAATATCTACCAGCTATTTGAAAACCACACATTTTTCCACTACTTTTTTTGACAAATATCTCCTGGCAGTGAGAAAGTGCAACAGTGTAGATTTGATTTATGTGTTCAATTCCTTTAATGTCTTTATATTTTTCCATGATTCTCAGGTTATATTATCTACATCCATATATGTCTGTGTGTGTCTGTGTGTCTGTCTCTCCATGTGCATTAGTTTTCCATTAAATGCTAGACATGGAGACAAGCCAACCAATATAAACTAACAAGAACGTCTTAATTAAGCTCAGTTTACTTTCTGAGGTCTGAACAACATTTTTTAAATAAATTAACTTTAATAAATGTAAATGGTCATACCTTATGGATGATTGGCTTATAGTTTTATTCTGATTTTTCATATAGTTATTACAGTTTTACCCCTTCATTATATCATAATGCATCATATTGATTTTTATTATTCTATTTAAGCTCATTTCCCATTGTCCAGATTACCATTTCCCATCTGGACAATGGGAAGTGGCTTAAACAGAATAATAAAAATCAATATGATGCACTGGACCTGCATAACTAAATTGTGTGTATAATTATTTTATAAGGGAACAATAGGTCTATATTATCACATCTCTTACCCTTCTAAAAGAAAACTCTTTTACTAAGAATTAAATGACCGTTATTTTATTCACACTTGACAAACCGAGTAGCACCACCTAAACGTAACCATTTCTTAGTAATAATCACAATCTGTGTTTGGGAACATCAGGACCCACAGCAGCAGTGTTTATGAGAGCAAAACACATTTGTTTCATTACAGATTTCCAGCTCTCCAGCCATTTCCACTAGAAAACAACTCTGTAATTTACATAAAAGTAAGGAATATTTGCAGATTGCTGTCTGCAATCTTACTTGGCTGCAGAGGCAACCAAGTAAGTGGGAGAAGATGTTTGCAGATGACAACTCCAGCAGGGCTAACATGCCGAATGCATGACGAACTCACATAACTCAGTGACAACAAAAAAACGCTCAACAACCTATCGACTTTTTTAAGATAGTTTAATTTCTTTGATAAAAGGATGGACATCATTTGGCCACTATTCACAACTTAGGGTGTCAGTATTTTGTTAAATCATTTTAATGTCAATACCTGCTGAAGTGAATTGCAAAAGCCTATGTAGAATCAATACTCAGTGATAATTACATGTAAGACAATGTGATATCTGTATTTTATATTTCATACATAGATTCACAAATAAATTTATATTTATTGTAAGTTTTTAAAAGAAATAAAGTGGAAAATAAAATGGACCTAAATAATTAATATACAAACAAAAAAGAAAGAAACAAAGTCGCTTTTTGGCATTGTTTCATCATCCTCTGGCTCATATTCTCATGTTTGTACTGTGGAGCCCTATTAGGAGCTGCTCGCCACCAACTCACCCAGCTTTTGGTATAGTGTATACCACAGAAGGACCGTTTTTCTTATTTGTAAAGTGAGAACATTGAATGTGGTGATATCTAAATCCCTGTAAGTGTACAAATTAGAACATAAACCAAGTCACAAATTTTCTTTGAGATGAGATTAAGCATATACATTTACAAAATATCCACATGGGAAAAGAATAGTTTGAACACAGCAATAAACATAATTTAACCTAATAAAACATCATAAAGGAAAATTAAAATTAAATAATAAATGGAGAAAGTAAGAACAGTATTAAAATCCTCAGGGCCAAGAGATATAATGTGGTAGAAGACTGATTTAAAAAAAGGCCTTGTTATAAAAACAGAAAAAAAATTATATCAATGAGGCCTGTACAGCCAAGTTGAAAAACTGACAATGACAACATATATTCAAAAAATAAATGAAACATAAATAACACATTCAGGAGTGAGCCAAGGTAGAGAAACAAGGAAAGTGTAAAGTTCATGTCGGGAGGGGCTCTTCACCTAATATGACGTAAGTTTTCCACATGTCAGTAGAAGGCTACAGAGAGAAGTCCAAAGCCAAGTCAGGGAAATGGATATGTATCTCATTAGATAGATGGCATTGTAGTCATGTAAAGAAAAAACAAATATAATAAGGAATAGGTGAAAAAACTAGAATAGTAAACTATACAAACATGCAGCGTTCACATTCAGTCTCATAAGATCTCATGATATCTATGCTTTGGAGATCTCAAAAGTGGAACAGTTTAAAATATTTGCTGACCACTGAAAGGAATAGTATTTTTTAATGTGTTTAATTCACAACATTTAGTGTTCAGATTTTAGTAGGCATCACATATAACTGATTAGTGTCCTAGTCCTCAGAGGTGAGAAGTTATTTAAGGTTCCACTTCCACGCATGGCCTGTGAGAAAGAGACCCCGGAGAACTGCTGAAATAGTGCCAAGGCAGGCGATGCCGTGTGCAGACATAGTTTCATACGCTGCAAAGACAAATTCCATGAACTCTGCCAAACCCATTGATCAAAATGTTGGAAGATAGTATCTATTCTGCAAAGTCATCTTATAAAATACACAATATTGTGAATGGTCGCTAGTCTTTGTGCATTGTGCAGAGAACTATTCCATTTTACTTAAGGACTTCTGCATGTGTCTCTGTGTGTAATAAATCATAAGTGTCTTAAGCTTGGTTCTAAATTAACCACTGTGGTTAAAAGACAAAAACCTGGCAAAAATTGCTAGAGTTTTCAAAATGAAATTGATGTAAGCACTGACATAAGAATGCCATTTGATTTCATTTACAGGGCAATTATAAAATGAAAAAGTGTGATCAGATATGCTGGTTCCAAAAGAACCCTTTAAGGTTTTTGCATATCAGAAAGTATAACGAATTGGTTCCTAAACTCTTACATTATATTGGAACTTTTACCTTTAATTGTTATACAAGTCAAGCTTATCTTTATTGAATATTTTTACTTTCCTTCCTAAAATTTACCCAATGTGCTTCTTCCTACACCATATGATAGATCTCACAGGTATTAACAAAAATAACCATTCATACCTACACTATACAATAGACCTCAGGTATTAACAAGAATATCTGTTCATGCACTGAAATGCTGAAAAGCAGTGCATTTCACTCTGAGCTGCCTGTTATTCCAATTATTTATTGTAATCAAAGAATTTAAAAACTTCTAACTCCAAAATGAATGCTTTAGCATAGCACATTTCAATCTTGAACAGAACGCTGCACTACTATGTCAGTATACCTCGCAAAACCCCTCACCTGTACGTGGTAAGTGCTTTTAAATCACCTGGAAAAAAAGCCAGTAGCTGCTTTTAGGAAGCTGTTGGTGTTTCTTGGGGAGTCATAACTTTCTTTACAGTGTTCTGACTATAATTTTGAAGTGCCTCGGCCTATAAGTTTTTACATGCCTACAAAATTGTATTTTCTTTCCTTCTTGCAGGTTGATAAGTAATTGAGAGTCTAGTTTATCAACTCTTTTACTTATCCCATCAAGCAACAGAGTATAATACAGTACAGAGTATAGAGTTACTGTAAATACAGTATTTTAACTTGTTTCTTAATAATGAAATGTTTTTACATGACACATTACACTCAACCCAGATGTATATTTTAAGCACAAATGAATAAGACATTGAAATATAAACATGCTTTAAGATAATCAATATTTTTACCTGTAAGATATATAAATATCTATCTCTCTATATCTATATCTATTTGCAAACTTTGTGCCAAACTTGTTAAATCATCTTGCTGCATCTTTTCTCACATTCAATTTCCTGATAAATTCAATCATTTGTCATATACCTTACGAAAACTGGTTCTTTTCCTTCTGTCATAAAAAGAAATCTTTAGGTTGAGCTTCAGTGGTATCACAACTTTTTTCTCAGAGATTTATTCTCCTCTCCCTCTCTTGTCATTAATCCGTATAATGCATCTGAGAAAAGAACCTTTCTTCCTGGCTAGCATGAGCTCCTCATCCCATGACCCTAACAGCTGAGGGAGCTAGACTTGTGCTAGATAAGGTATACAAAGTATATGCACTGAGTATATAGATAGCATAATATTATACTAATTTTTCAGATAAAAAATGAAAAGGATCAGAACAAAAACAAAAGCAAACAGACTCCCTTAGAGTGTGAGTCTAAAAATCAAGTTAGAAAACCCTCCGTATCTCTATCAATTGAACAAAGATGTAAACATCAGTGAATGAGAGAGAAAAGATTACGGTTCACTTCAAGCAAATGTTCTGGAAGGAACAAACAATAAACAAGTTACAAAATAAATATTATTCTTTAATTTAAAGATAAATAAATCGATAAAGAAACATATAAGAAAACATCAGGTAAACATAAAGGCAATGAAGAAAACCAAACAAATAATTTTATAGAGTGACTGGTATAGGGTGGGGAAGGGAGGCTGGGTAACATTGGATAAAATTGTCAGAAAAAGCATCTCTGGGGTCATAACTTTTTTTTAAAGATTTTATTTGTTTATTTTTAGAGAGGGAAGGGAGGGAAAAAGAGAGAGAGAGAGAGAGAAACATCAATGTGCAGTTGCTGGGGGCTGTGGCCTGCAACCCAGGCATGTGCCCTGACTGGGAATTGAACCTGTGACACTTTGGCTCGCAGCCCGCACTCAATCCACTGAGCTACACCAGCCAGGGCATAACTTTTGAACAGCAAATTGAATGAGAAGGAGCCAGCTGTGGAAAAAGTTGGAGGAAGAAAGAACAGTCACTGATTATCTGCTACCTTACTTCATCTGTTCTAACATGCACATTTTTTCATGTATTAAGATCTGTGAAATTGAGGTACATGTTATCATCGCTATTAGCTGGATGGCAGTTATGACTTTGCAGTAACTCTCTGCACGTGTGAACTTTTTGTTTTTTCTGGTGACATTTGGGCACAACTTCAATGCCTTGATGTTTAAGCTAACAAACAATGGAAGCACCAAATAGGAGTTAATAGGAATGTTTTATATGTAAAATAAAATAACTTGCACAATTCCACTTGGTAAAATCAAGAAATCATCAGCATTAATCTTTAGATGGACTGTTGACAGTGTGGAAGAATATCCCAGAAATGAGATTGGAACATTCAATCACCAAGGCTCTTGATGGTACAAGCAATGAAAACAAATAGTTGAAAAGTGAGTATAGATTAGACTACCATATGGATTGGACTACCAATGGAAATAAGTTTTAGGACTACCTAACCCATTATTTGCTCTCTTTTTTTTTTGTATTTTTATGTATGCACAAGAGTGACATGTTAAAAATTTCTAAGAACTCTAATATTAAAGTATTCTTTGAATGAGTAACGAAAGTCCTAATCGATGCAAAATAATTTATTATAGTTATACTGTCAACATTTTTTCTATTTGATGTTACATAAACTAACAGTTCATTTTAAGATTAACAATGTCTTAAATATTAACATAATTCTTCTTTCAAAAGTTCTGCTGTGGACTGGTGAAAAAGGCAAACATAATCCCAATAATTACAGGGTTTTCACCCTAGTAAGAAATATAAATAATGTAACTGAGAAAATTAAGTAAATTGTGCATTACAAGCCATGATAATTACTATAAAGACAACAATAAAAATAATTGTGCACACTGCACGTAAGTATACATAGGAAGAATGGGGTGGGTTGGTGAATCTATTTTAGATTACAGGTATGTATAGATTTTCAGAGAAAGCTTGTCCAAAAATATAATTACTGCACTTAGACTTCAAGGAAGAGTGAGTCATGTGAAAGGTAGTGGGAAAATATCAAGGGAAGGAAAATATGTCTGCCAAGTAAAGCATTTGGTGTACTCCAGGAATGGAAAGATCTGGGAGACTGTGACTGGTGATGGAATGAAAGGAGAAATGGCATGGGTTTGGGACCTGAATGGATGGATTGGAGGCAGATTACACAAGGCTTATACAGAGCACCAAGGAATTGGTATTTTACTCAAATACAAATGGGAGGTATTGAGGAGTTTTGACTGAGGGACTGACACCACTACATTTATGTTTTAAAAAGATCACTCTGGATGCCCTGAAGAGACTAGATTGGAGGTGGGTAATGGAAACTGTGGTGAGAACACTATTGCACTAGCACACGTGAGAGCCAATGATGGTTTAGACCAGGACAGTGACAGTGGAGATGAAGAGAAATGAATGGATTATAGATACATTCTAACCACCATAGGGCTTGTGGCTGGCTTCAGTGGAGGTTGAAGAGAAATAAAGATGATTTTGAAGTTTTTAATCTAAGCAATAAAATGTCTAACAATACTAATTCCTAAAATGGTAAGACCAATAGATGAACCGTTTGGGAGGTGAGAAATGAGTTTCAAAAATTGAGCTATGGAGATGTTAAGCTAAAATATATCTTAATTATCCTGTGTAAATTCTGTATGTACATTTGTTTTTATGAGTCTGGAGTTCAGATGAAAACTTTAACATAATGCTAGGGATTTTTGTATGCACATTAGTTTTAGTAGGCCTAGTAAAGGAGGAGGAGCTTGTAAAGGGGACTGAAAACAAACATCCTGGGAGAACATTTGTCCAATAAAGGGTGGATATCTTGTTTGCAAGCAGTGAGATACGACATTATCCATTGGACTTGACATGGAGTCCACTGGCATTCTTGAAAGAAAACAAAAAGTTTGGCTGAAGAGTGTGAAGTGAAAATTGAGTAGAATGTGAGAAAATGGTAACAGAAAGTACAGATAACTCTTCAGAAGTTTAGCTGTAAAAGAGTGGGTAGCCACAGTGATTTTCATAAAAAGGAGGCATAAACTATAAATACTAGGCAAGACTTAAAACAATAGACCTTAATGAGTTGGGAGGAGAGAGTATGCCTTATGCTGCTCTGCTGAGCAGCAGAAAATGAAAAAGTTTAAGGTAAGTTAACAGTTATGTCAGAAATATACCCTCTTCTGACTTTTCACAAGTAGGTCTAGCTTTTCAGAGGTTGCTCATAGCCAACATCTCAACTACATATTGTTCCAGTTATGAATGATTGCATTAAGTGTGGCATCCTCATGGAAATTCAACACCAGGTTTCTGTGTTTGGCCTACTAAAAGATTTTGTAAAGACTTGCTCATATTCCTGCAGTCAAGTGGGAACCTGAAGCTGCCGACAGGGAGCTACAACACACACCAGACCTAGAAGGATAATACTTTTGTAACCAGATAGTTTTCAGGGGCTCATGTGATAATAAGGAATGACATTAAGTTTTACCTAGAAAGGTTATAGTATATTTATTTCCTACCAAATAAAATGTATATATAAACAAAAGGGCATATAAAACACAAAATAAAGTTACTACTTGAATATTCTATAAAATAATTGTTTAGTAAGAGTGCTAGATACTATTAAATCAATCACTGACTAGAAGGATTGGCTACAGATTATGTTTAGAGAGGGGAAACCAAGATAAGACACCTCATTATATACAGGGAGAATTAGAAAGAAAATATTGTGGACAAGAGTGAGAGATACAACAGGAATAAGCTGGTGTATCTCTTTGGTCATCATCACATAGAGAAGAGTGGCATAATTATAGTAATTAAAATGACATAACTGATATCCAACTTTTTAAATATAAAGATAGTGAAACAAAAGTGATCTTCACAAAAGCAGAAAAAGAGCCAGGATGAGGACTCAGCTTTATCCCCATTTCATACCCTTTTTGTTTTCTTTTTCTTTCATAGTCTTTTGAGTGTGGAACATAATAAGCTTATTTTTAATTGGAGGAACTGAACTGGTAACATTCTGCATTTAACCTTAAACTGGACTCCTTCCCTCGATTAGGTAGAACTAGATAAAACTGAAATGTAGCACTGAAGAATTTCAAGGTTCACAGCCAGCTGAAAAGGCAAAGGCCAAAGAAAACTGATCTATTGTGAATGGAAAGACAAAGAATTGCTGAAGGGAGGTGGTTAAGTCAGTCAGCTATGACAAGGAATGCCTCAAGGCCACATAAGTGCCTGCCTTGCCAAGGTCAATATTGTGGCTGTGTAGTCAGCAGGACATGCAAACGTGCAAACATATAGAAACATATATACACACACACACATTTTCACCCCATTATATATCAGATATATTTTCACTTACTCATAAACTTCTACCATTATCTTCTGGTCATTACTTAAAAGCATTGTGTCAGCTATAATTGACTAAGTACCTATATACAGTACCTATATACATAAATATTTAGAGATATTGTAATCTGAATCTCAAATCACTGGAATATAGACTAGGAAACCATTTTTGCTTCCGTGAATACCATATTGCTTTGTATATAGTAAGATTTTATTTATACCCCTACAATAATCTTAAATAACCCTAATATTTCAAATATGCATCACTAAATTTATGTTTTTAAACTACAGTGGGACACCACCTCACACCTGTCAGAATGACTATCATCTTTAAATAAACAGACAAGTGCTGGCGAGGATGTGAAGAAATGGGGTCCCTCGTGCACTGTTGGTGGAAATGCAGATCAGTACAGCCACTAAGGAAAACAGTATAGGGGTTCCTTAAAAAATTAAAGAATGGTCTTATGACCTAGCAATTCCAAAGTAATACGAAACACGAATTCAAAAGAATATATGCATCTATATGTTCATTGCAGTATTATTTACAATAGTCAAGATTTGGAAGCAATGCAAGTGTCCATCAAGAGATAAGTTGATAAAAAAGTGGTGGTACATATATACAATGGAATATTACTCGACCATAAAAAATAATAAAATCTTATCATTTGTGATAGTATAGATGGACCTAGAAGTTATTTTGCTAAGTGAAATTAGTCAGTCAGAGAAAGACAAATATCAGATGATTTCACTTATATATGAAATCTAAAGAATAAAATAAAGAAACAAACAAAATTGAAACAGACTCTTAGATACAGAAAACAGACTGATGGTTGCCAGAGGGCAGGTGGGTTGAGGAACTGGGCAAAAACAGTGAAGGGATTAAGAAGTACTAGTTGGTAGTTACAGAATAGTCATAGGGATATAAAATATAGCACAGAAAATATAGTCAATAATATTTGTATGGTACCAGGTATATATTGGAAATATCTGGGGTAATATTTTGTAAAGTATATAATTATCTAAACACTATGATGTACACCTGAGACTAATAGAAAATAATGTGGGATATAAACTATAATCAAAAATAAAATTAAAAATAATGTTTTTAATTTAATACATTGATTAACAATTTTTTGCCACTACTATTGTTTTTTCTTCAAAAGTAAGTCCTGAGAGTATGTTTTGGATGAAACTGTTCCTTATAAAAAGTAAAATAAATTTAAAAAGTTATGCAGAGTTGTACTAGGTGACCGAGAACACATCTGTTTGGTTACCAAAGCTAGTGAAATATGCATGACTGGAACTCCTTCTGGTTTATAGTTATTCTCCTAAGTCATGGAAGCTTTGGAAATTTCAAAAGTGTTAGGAAAATATGCATGCTTAGTGAAATAGTAGGCATCTCAAAGTGCCTAGTTTTGTCTCCTACATATGTTCTCTTAGGGGAGAACAATGGGAAAAATTGAAACAACTTAAATTGAACAACAATTTAAAAAATGAAACTCCAAAACAAGGAAGAAAAAAATTATTTTGTCCTAAGTGAAGAATCGGTAGCAATGAATTAGGCTCTTTTCTACATGACAAAGGATCAATAGGCAGCTGGCCAAATTATCTAACTCTTTTTGGCAACAATTTCAACAAACGTTTAATGGGAATTTATTTAATCCAAAGGGATCTTCCAAATGGCCCAGCATATCTGTGGTGGAGTGAAGAGAACAAACAAGCTGTGCTTTAAAGATTCCATTTATGGGACATTAATGTTAGTTATGCAGTACTAGGTCTTGGGCCTTGGAGGCAGAAAGGATGGAATTCTAATTTCGATTATGCTGAGAGCAAACTGAGTAACTAAGTAAACGCTTTTAATGCTAAACCACAACTATTTAATCTATACATATGGTTATTTTGAAAAAGCAAGCTCTAAAATCTGGCAATACTGAAATTTAGAACTGACATGGAAGTTGAGTCATGGTTATTTAACTACATATTATATTACTATTATATATATATATTTAAAAATTTTATTTCTTTATTTTTAGAGAGGGAATGGAGGGAGAAAGAGAGAGAGAGAGAGAAACACCAATGTGTGGTTGCTGGGGGTCATGGCCTGCAACCCAGGTATGTGGTCTGACTGGAATTAAACCTGTGACACTTTGGTTCACAGCCCGTGCTCAATCCACTGACCTATGACAGCCAGGGCTACTATTTTATATTTTATTTTATATTTTAAAATGATAATACTGGCAGTGTTCAACTGAACATGCTTTTGAATGCAATTTCCCAGTAGCGGTGATAAAGCTACACCCATACTCTTTTACCAAGCTCCACATAGAAACAAATGACACAAATGTAGAACATTATTAGTTATGCAATTCATTGCAATAGATTATGCACTTTAGGTATTGTACCTATTACTCATTATTTATTTTGTAATACAAGTTAAAGAATACATCAAATGTGAAAAATATAATCTATGTCAATGGCATACCTAATGCGTTTGATACCTCGTGCCAATACCTTCTCTACATGACAATATTATTTTCATTAATGATCATGTGCTAATCATTATTTTCTTGATTTGTTCTTTGGTTTAAAATAATACATAAAAATAAATCATTTGAAGGACATACGGACAAAGCCAAAGTGGGGTAGGGTTGAGGGTGGGAGGTGGGAATGGCTGGGGTGAGGGGGAGTAGTAGGTATACATTGGAAAAACTATACTTGAACAACAATAAAATATAATAATAAATAAATAATAAATTTAACTTGTAATATATTATTCAAAATCAATAAAAATATTTTATTTGTGAATTGAAATCTGCTAGATACTAAACAAAATGTTATATCTTTTAGTCTGCAGCCTATTTCATCATTTTATAAACTTAAACACAAAAGGTCCCAAGTAATCAAAGAGAAGAATATAATTTGAAATAACAAGTTCTCTTGCTTCATCTTTATAATCACACACCATTGTTATTATTGGTAATTTTGAAGCTGGTACATGTAATACCACATGTGTTCAGCGATTAAAAACAGGGATCTGTAATGCCATGCAGCAATATTTTCACTGATATGTCCCCTGGAGTAAGGGGCATAAAGGGAAGAATAAACAAATGGGACTTCATCAAATTAAAAGGCTTCCACACATCTAGGGAAAACATCAGCAAAATGAAAAGGGAACCAACCATATGGTAAAATATAAGTGCCAATGATACCCTGGACAAGGGTTTGATCACCAAAATACATAAAGAACTTACACGACTCCACAGCAGGAAGACAAACAATCCAATAAAAAACTGGGAAAGGATCTGAACAGACACTTCTCCAAGGAGGACATAAAGAGGGCCCAGAGACACACGAAAGGATGCTCAGCATCACTAGCCATCAGAGAGATGCATATTCAAACCACAATGAAATACCACTTCACCATGGGTCAGAGTGGCCATTATATGAAGATACAAGTGCTGGCAAGGCTGTGGAGAAAAGGGAACCCTAGTACACTATTGCTGGGAATGCAGACTGGTGCAGCCACTGTGGAAAACAGTATGGGATTTCCTCAGAAAACTAAAAATGGAACTGCCTTTTTACCCAGCAATTCCACTGCTGGGATTATGCTCTAAGAATCCTGAAGCATCAATCCAAAAGAACCTATGCACCCCAATGTTCATAGCAACACAGTTTATAATAGCCAAGCGCTGGAAGCAACCTAAGTGCCCATCAGTAGATGAGTGGATCAAAAAACAGTGGTACATTTACACAATGGAATGCTATGCAGCAGAAAGAAAGAAGGAGCTTCTGCCTTCTGAGGCAGCATAGATGGAACTGGAGAACATTATGCTAAGTGAAATAAGCATATTTCACTTAGGTGATGAAAGACAAATACTATATGATCTCACCTGTAAGTAGAACTTAATCAACAAAACAAACAAGTGAACAAAATAGAGCCAGAGACATGGAAATAAAGAACAAACTGACAGTCATTGAAGGGGAGGGGAGAGGGGATAATGGGGGAAAGAGGGGAAAGAAGGGAAAGGGTCATCAAGGAACAGGTATAAAAAACCCATGGACAAAGAACAGGAGTGGGGAGGATTGAATATTGGAGGTGGGGGTGGGTAGCGTGGGGGCGAGTAATGGGGGGAAATAGGGACAACTGTAATTGGACAACAATAACAAATAAATTAAAAGAAACAAGCATATGTAATAACACATGGGTTAGTTACATGAAATGCTCCCAGAATAATTTTAGATAATTTTGAACAAAATTACTTTCCAAACTAAAGTGTGTCCCCAAGTCTATGTGTGAAGGGGTTAATTATAGAATAAGGAGTTTTCCAAATTAACTTTTATGTAAAGTAGTGTTTATGAAAGATAAGTCATTAAAGTGTGCTAATTTAAAACTTGCATATATTTTTTCAAAACTCAACAATACCTGTAGCATTTTTTTAAGACTTAGGTCAATAAAACTGTTTTTCACTAAAGTATATGCTATAATTTACATGGTTTAAAATTCATTGTCTAAGATAATAATTTAAATGACTGGCTTTTACTATGGGTTTCCAGTCTCAGCAACGGACCCTTTATGCTTGCACCCAACGTGGTTCATTCTCACAAGTCCACCCCTGCTGCATCGCTGCTCCAGTGTCAGCACTTTTACTAAGTAAGGTATTTTCTTTCTTAGAGAATTGGCAATAGCTCCTGTCATAAGAAGACTCACAATGGATAAACAGCCCGGACACAGAGAGAGTTAGAAATGTCTTGCTCATTCATGGAGATCTAAAAAATACTTACATACTCCTTGTGTGTAAGGAGTATATAAGAAATATTTCAGATAGGTAGGCAAGAACTTCTGATAGCAGGGAGGGAGGGGCCTCTACTCCACAGAGTCACCAGGGACCCAGGCTGACCTTCACTCTGGCATTGTACCTGTACTTTTCAAGGAGTGATTTTTGTAGAGGTGAAAGGGGGGGCATATTTGAAAATCTCTTAAGACTATACTTAAAAGAAGTGCATGACATTTCCACTCGCATTAGGCTTACTTAAACTTCCTTACAAAGCCACACTTAACTGCCAAGGAAAATGGGAAATTTGTTCAAACTGTATCCTCATAAAGAAAACAAATTTGGCGAGCAACTGGTTGCCTCTACCACATTGCTTTAAATACTTTCTATAAGACTTTACAAGAGCTGGTCCCGGTCTTTAATATTTCCTTTTTTAAAAAAATAAACATTACATTTATTATAAAAATGGAATATAAAGGTAAACTAGTCACATATCTTCTCTTCCATTTTATATTGGTGATTTAATCAAACAAATTACTTTTTGTGATATTTATTGCATAAAAAGCACATCTAGAAAGAGAAAATCCATTCTATTTTTACCATTTGAAACATGCCAGTCTTTGATATTTCTTTATCTCAACACACCCACTGTCCTTCACTGTAGTGCCCTTCTGTAACTCCCATGCCATTTGCATACATTAAAATGTGTCCCAATCGAAAGGAAGCAAGATGTTGAATTTCAGGTACCATGAGTGATGTTTCATAGACATCAACTGCTTTCATTTTAGCGGCTAAATGAATGTAATATTCTTTCATAAGAACCCTTTGCCCGATGATCCATACACACTGCCTAAAGATGGCCACACAGAGAAATATGGTTGCACACCGTTATTACCAGTTTGGCATCTACCTTAACCCACCCAACCCCTAAAACTAAGGACTTGAAACAAAATGACTTTGTGTGTATACCATCCTATGTATACTTTTTTATTTGGAACACTTTCTTCAAATTCAACTCAGTTTCATGCCCAGGTAACTTATGACCTTATTTTGTTCCATGGGGCTCTTTATCTCATCATCCAACTTACATGAGCACACTAAATATTTCCTAACCTACTCCCTCAGTCACTGTTCGTTCATTCCATGTGCTCTCCCTTAGGAGCTGTTCAGTTCTAGGTCATGTTGGATCAATGTGATGCTAATCTATGGTATTGTGTACTAATATATGAGACCTGACAAATATTGGATATTACTATAATGTAAAGAGAAAAATTTAGTAAACTACACGTGAGAAAACCAAACTACTTTCTTCATCAGAACATGGACTTTAAGCTAAATGGGGTGTGAAACTAATAGAGAGGATTTTTGGTTTTATTATGTGATTGTAAATGACTACAAGTAAGACTTCACAAAGTAGTTCTCTTAACATAATTGATAGTTTTAGATTCTAGAAGACTATAGTGGAGGGTAGGGTAAAGATAGTGATTCACTGGTGAAAGCATGTTGTGCTTAGTTTTTAAAGTAAATTTCTGGTCATAAATATTATATTTTTAATAAGTTAAAGGAAGTGATTTGTTAATACAAAAATTTAAATATAATGCAAATAAATTCTGTCTGTTTTGCAATAATATAATATATAATTTCATTAATTATAAGAAATAGGTGCTACACTTTTTTAGAGCATACAGCTATAATACCACCATTGAAGCAATGGGAAGCACATTTGTTTTTACTTCTGGCATCTGAAATAATGAGAGTGATTCATCTACTGTCCTATTTACATAAATAATGAGATCCTCAAGTAAACAGAGATAACTATCAGGCTCCACATCACAAAATGCTTCAAGCAAACCAGCATGATGACCCTTTAGGTTTTCAATTCTGGGAAACACCAATGTAGGATGAAGAAAACAAAACCACTACACAAAGTTCAAGACAATTGGGTGCCACACACGACTCTAGCTAGCTCAGTGGTTTCTGAAAAGTCATGTTTCCTCCAGAGGTCTCATTGTATTGTTTTTTTGTTTGGTTGCTTATTTGTAAATTAAGGGATTTGGTCCCTTATATCTCTAGAATATTATATTTAGTAGGAGTTAAATGCTATTTAATCAACATAACTGTTGGCAAAATATAATAGTATTTTACTATGCATTCATAAGTATTTACATAATAATGTGTATTCTCTAACACTATTTACTATTTTTTTTACATTTACTATGTAATAGTTTGTATTAAAATAGTTCAATCTTCTTTTACAATGCATACGGTAGTAAATCTGTGACAATTATTTAGCATATAATTCTAAGGCCTTCAGAAAGAGACGAAGGAAAAATGTAATCATGTTCTCCCCTCCTAAAACGCAGGGATAGGTCTGTCGAGAAACAACACCATTTAACATGGGTCACACACCTAGATATTCACACAATCCCAATAGCAACAAGAACTGTTCTCTAAGGACAGAGGCAGGACACTGATGATTTGTTAAATTTCATCGAGACCTTTGTGAGAGTGAAAAGGCCTTGTCAAATTTCACGTTCTGAATTTCATCTGTGTAAGATTTTCAAGTTTTCCCTAAGAATAATAATTGTAATCTTGTATCAACAGTGGGTTTGTTTTCAGCAGAGCCTACCCCTCCACCACTCCCCTGAGGAACAACACTGCCATTGTCATGTGGGGAAGCCGGCAATGCGAACACTAGAGGACTGCACCTGTTTGTTCGCTGCTATCAAATGCCAGCCTGGGAGGGCTACTCCTGCTGGGAGAGCCCTAACTCCTAAACCACCGAGCAACATAAACTCTTATGAAAAAATCCTGTGTGTGCAAACAGAGGGTTAGCACCATGCCTTCTTCCTGGGAGAATAAAGACCTTAGTCTGGGCGAAGCCTAGTTTCAACCTTTCATTACATAGATTAAGGTTCAATAAAGAAAAGTGCTCTTAATTGTCCCCTTTAGTGGCAGAAAAGTGTAAATCTAGTAGTTTTAAGTAAGCAAATGGACAAGCCAACAAGCAAACAGGAAGAAAACTTCGGTGACTGTAATAGTTATTCCTTTCAGTGCTATCTTTCTTCAATTCTGCCCTCAGTCAGTATAGTTTGTGATCTCAAATTCTGAGTATGTGATTTAAAGCAATCCTGACTGTTGACTATGGTGGCTGTCTCTGTAGATACCTGTCCAGAACTGGAGTGTTTATGTCAGGAATGAGTGTGTGTGTGTGTGTGTGTGTGTGTGTGTAAAAGTGAGAAAGAGAGACAGAGAGAGAAAGAGAATATGAGCACATAGTTCATTTGTAATGTACTCTTCTACTCTTTGTCTTGGCAGGATATTTCAAAAGAAAGCCATGCATTTTAAAACATAAAAAAAGAAAAAAAAAAGGAAACCAAGAGGTTCTTATAAGACAGACCCTAGAGCAGTCTGACAACATCAAATAAAAGCCCTCCAGCATGTTCTCCCCATGTGATGCCTTTGTACATTCATTTCAGCCCATGGGTACATTCCCCTGACGCTCCAGATATTTCAGTGCCACGTGGGTTGACATAAACACGCGTGGGTCACTCATTTCCTATTCTGTCTACGGAGTCCTATACTGCATTCTATAGCATAATTTTATATGAAAATGAGTTCTTGAAAAATACATATTTAACATGTCTTTAGAAAGTAGGATTATAACTAGTCAGTTATGTTGCTCCTCAGATATGTGTCAATGACAAACAATGCTTAGGTTATGCATCATAATTAGAAACTCTGTACACACATTAATATGCACATGTACCTGTATAGATATACATATATGCATATTACATTTCCATGAAGACTGTGGAGGGATGCAATATGTACATATAGATACACACACAGCCTCTTTCTCTATTATCTGTGTATGAGCCTATTTTTCTCTCTGTCTCGCTTTGGTGTCTTCTAATTTGTCTTTTGCTTAATTCCAGGTATTTGTCTGCAATTTTTAAAACCTTGCAGTATAAATGACCTCTTCACTTGTATGGATATCTTATTACAATTACTTTATAAAACTGATTCAATAATTTATCATAAAAGTAATGTTTCATTTACTACAGTTACTCTCTTGAGTCACAGAATTTAAAAGTTGAAGCAAAGACACAAAAATAGTTGTTACGCTTTTAGGCATACAAACAAAAACATTGCGGCAAATAATTATTTGCTTACATTAGAAAAGCCTTGGTCTTGTACATAAAAATTAAAAAACAACAACAATATATTGGGGCTCTACCGTGGTTCTACACAATCAGGGATCTAAGCTGTTGATTACCTCCCTTATCAGTTAAAATAATACATAGAAACATGTGAAGTAGGTCTACCAACATACGAGAAATGCCGTTAAGAAGCTTTCCCTAAGTCGTTATCTTTAGAGTGAAGATGCTAATTTTAGAATGCAACCCCCAGGCATCACGTGGTTACTGAGTCTGGAAACCAAGCTGACTCTCTCCAGGTGTCTCCCGTGGCCACTGTTTTGACAGCACTCGGTTCACTTCTTTTTCACACACTGACAGAGAGCCCAGCGCACTATAGCAATTGAACTACCAAACACACTAGCAGCTACCCTAACCTTTTTTTAGAAGTTCAAGTTCTCAGGCAAATAAAAACAGTTTGAATTATTCCTGCAAGCCTCAGAAATATCTTTTAAAGTAGATTAAGCTATTTAAAATAAATCATCAAAATACCCTTATTGCAAGTTCAGCAAGTGGAGAGGGGTGAAAAAGATACTTTGTATTATTTCTGCTTATTTAG
Source organism: Phyllostomus hastatus (assembly GCF_019186645.2). Taxonomy (NCBI): domain Eukaryota; kingdom Metazoa; phylum Chordata; class Mammalia; order Chiroptera; family Phyllostomidae; genus Phyllostomus; species Phyllostomus hastatus. Next base: position 13,743,746 of record NW_025333583.1, on the reverse strand, counting down.
AACAAAGTAAGAAATATCTGGGCATTTAAATCCCATTCTTTCCTGTGTAATGGGGATTTAAAAGGAAGCAATGATTAATGAGTTTCCGATACTGTATAAAGTAATCTCTGGGGAAACAAATTCTTAGCTGAATTGGTGGTAGTTTCACCCAGCAGGGACATTTGAATACTTTGAGAGGAACTGAGAAATTAAGAAATGAACAACAATGAATAGGATTTGCTTGGCACCACTGGAAATCTTTGGCTTAAACTCAGTATTTAAAGCCAACTAAATTGGTTTTGTTGCTCAGTTCATGTTCTTCTTTGTTTTCTGCCTAAAAGTCATCCAAAGGTAGTTTTTACCCTGCTGAGGTTTCAAAGTCTTACCAGGAAAGTACAACAATTTATTAAAACAATAATGGATCTACATTTAACGGCACATAGCTAAATGAGCATGTATGTGGATACTATTATCGTAGGCCATGGTTATCTCTATGTTACGAAACAAATACACACTGAATATTTAAACCCCAATAGAGGTTTCTACCCACATGGAGTTGCATTTTTAACTAGCAGAGACTTGAACTTTGGTTCCCAAGTGCTCAGAAAGCAAAAATTGGAGTATCATTCTCTGCTTATTTGAAAGGGTTGATGGCATTCCCTTACTTGTCTAGAGGAAGTTAAGCCCTAAGAAAATGTGACTCACACTGCCTTAAATTTTTCCCATGAAGATAGGCAGCAGGAAAGTATGATCAATTGACAAAGAGAAGGAAAACAAAAAGACAGGATATCCTTTCATACTGGAATCGAAAAATCAGCATGAGAGTTTTCAGGTGATTTCTATAATGTGCAAGTAAAATGAGAATATGATCCTCTGGTTGCTAGTGCAGCTAGGCTTTGCTAAAACCAACTACATCTGTCAATAAACAACCAATAAAAACACACCTATGTGACAAGGATTAAGTAAGAAATTAATACTCGTAAATATTAATTCTCCATCGAGAACTACATAAAAAGGGGAGACAGAAAAAGAACTGGCATCTATCTTGTGCTCATCACTATGCATGGCAGTTTACATACAACTTTTTGCATTTCATTCTCATTTTCAGTTGAGGAAACTGATGCACAGCATTTAAATAGGTTTGACATTTCCCATGTAAGTTGCAGTGCTAGAATGAAATTTCAGATTTATCAGGTTTCAAAACTCAAGTTCTTTCTCCTGTTTCATGCTGCTGAGACTAGAAGGGAGTATGTTGGAAATACTGCTTTCATAATCTAGATGCATACTTTTCCATCTAGAACACATAGATGAGATTTGAACTGAGGATCATAAATCGACATTGTAAGGCAGAAGTTATACTTCTATATCAAGAAATTTTCAATCATTGTAACTTTACACTCTATTTTGATCGCTTTCTCATCCCCAAACTATTCCTGACTTTATGCCCAAATCCAAGTACGCCTTTCATACAACAAAAGCTATTTAATTCTCTGTGATTGCTTTACATTTTTTCATGAATGAAGTAATAATCAGAGAAATATAAAGAGCAACAATCAGAGTTGGCTCACTCATCTGCACAAAGGTTATAGGTGTGTGTGGATTTTCAGCTGTTTCTCCTTCGTACCTCACTGATTGTATTGCATTTTTTTCCCAAAGGACGTTTTTACTTTACAAACTACTTGGCCTAAATAGTCATTTGCAATTATAACCAGAAATGTTTTTAAGGAAAGAAACCATATTGTATCCCATTGTTATGTTTATTTAGAGCTTTATTTTCCATTAATTTGAGGATTGCATATTATTATTTATTTATTTTTTTAAATGTAAGATTTTGTGATTCAGAATGAAAATACTCAGTCTTCTCTAATATTGAATAAGTCATATTTTAATGGACTAAAATATGAATGAACTAAAAATTACATTAAATCTCTCCTTGATTTAAATATACATCAGGCACAATATTGACATGAAATGGTTCAACAAATACTATTCAGTTTTAAATATTTTCATATATTTTATACGTAGTAATCAACCAAATGTAAAATAAAAATTAACTGCTGATAGGTATATAATTACATATGAAAAATAATATATAGCTACTTAAATTATGCATATAATTTTCAATAAGTCACAAAGGAGTTGATAATCTATATTGTGATCTCTGATGAATTTATTTTACACAAAAGAAAAGATTTTGCAAATTTTTAAGAGGAACTTAAGCCAACTTCTTGATTCACCTCTTTCCCCTGAGCATGAGGGGCCCACATTTGAAGTATGATACAATTTTAATTGCGAAGATTTATCATTATGACATGTAATTTCTAACTACATGCAATGACAATGTAATGCATAGGTGCGAGATTCAGCCACACATTTACTATGTGAAAAGTGACAGCAATGGCATGACATGGGCAGCTTCCCTGCTTCATCTCACTTTTCCACCTGTGCTGTAGAAAAGATATGTTTCTATGTACGCCAAGTACTGCCTTCACTGTCTTCTCCGTCTTCTCTTGCAAAACACACTAAACAGTGTTTGTTGAACAACACTATAAAGCTCATGTAAAATTTCAGTGTTTTGCAGACAAATGATGCATTTGGATTATAATGGGCCATGCATAAACTCTAGAATTTATTTTGTTTAATTTTATTCCCATTAGTAAATGAAAAGGCAAACCTAAGCACATGAAGATTGCATGCTTTTAAAAATGTTTTAAATTGTTACCTCCCTCTCTCAAGTACCTTGAATAAAATCATAGTTTTGATAACACAAAGAACCTTAGACTAAGGCAAGGGCGAAAAACCTTATCTTGATAGAACACATAATTTCTAGAGTTAAATTAAAAAAAAATGACCCTGGCTGGTGTAGCTCAGTGGATTGAGCACCAACCTGCAAACCAAAGGATCACTGATTTGATTCCCAGTCAGGATACATGCCTGGGTTGTAGACTAGGTCCCCAGTTGGGGGCACATGAGAGGCAACTACACACTGATGTTTCTCTCCCTCTTTCTCCCTCCCTCCCTATCTCTCTAAAAATAAATAAATGGCATCCTCAAAAAGATTTTTAAAAAATCACCTACTGCACAAATACCTAGAACTCATTTTGTGGATATATTTATGCTTTTTTTTTCTTTTTATTATTATTTTTATCCTTCTATTACAGTTGCCCCAACTTTCCCTCTTTGCTCTCCTCCATTAAGCCCACCCCATCCCACTCCCACAGTCAATCCCCACACCATTGTTCATGTCCATGGGTCATTCATACATATTCTTTGACTAATCTCTTCCCCTTTTTTCCACCCTTATGTGCCTCCACTTCCCCTCTAGCCACAGTCAGTCTGTTTCATGTTTCTATGGCTCTGTTTCTATTTTGCTCATTAGTTTATTTTGTTCATTAGATTCCTGTATAAATAAGACCATATGCTATTTGTCTTTCATTGACTGGCTTATTTTACTTAGCATAATAGTCTTCAGTTCATGGAGTTCCTGGAGAATGTTGTCACAAAAGATAAGAGTTCCTTCTTTCTTCCTGCTGTGTAGTGTTCCATTGTGCAAATGCACCACAGTTTTTGATCCACTTGTGATAGGCTCTTAGACTGTTTCCAGCACTTGACTATTATAAGTAGTGCTGCTATAATAAGATTCTTGATGGGGCACCACCAGATGCATAATTACATGTAATATAAAGCCATCCTGTTAAATTAAAGCAGAAGTTTAGAGAATTTGGGGAGTCATTCAAATTAACATATACTCTTTTTTATTAATAGTTATCAGATTATACTCATTAAATATGCCATTAAAAACCTTTAATTAAAGTTTAAGCCCCTTTATTTTATATTAGAGTAAAAATATAAAGGACCTTTCTGATATTAGCTTTATTCAATATTATTGATGCTGTAAAATTTAACCTCTGATTTGCATCACAGAACAAATGAAATTAAGTAAATTGAATAATCATGTAAGAAAAGGTTATGGATCACCATCATTCTTCACTTTTCCATATAAATATTTCTCAAGATTGTTATGATTATTATGACTCAATAACCAAAACAACTTGATTTAGCCAACACTACAATTACAGCCAGAAGGTATAAAAATACATCGCACAGAACGGATCATAAAATGTGAAGGGTGGGGGAAGGGAAATGTTATGAGAGCTAGAGCAACAGAGAAAACCATTGCACTGAATCTCTAGGTACACTGGCATTAGTCTGGTAAAGAAGATCCAAGCGAAAAGATCCTCTTTTCTCTCTGATACCCTATCATGCATTCTAATCACTAAAAGGGCAAAGTTTAAGAAAAATTGCTAGAATAAGTAATGTTTCTCCTTTAAACTACAGTTTCATCTCTTTCATCAGTAGAGTCAATAAATCAGCTAAGTCTCAGGGGGAAAAAAACAATAATTTAAATTTCCTGGTTAGTAACATTTATTACATCAAAAGGTGTTGAGCCATGCAAATTCCCATTTATCCACTCCCTGATAGATTTAGATAAATGGAAACTTCCATTCATCATTTATGAAATATTGGCCACTTCTAATGCAACTTGTTTTATATACTTCAGCAGTGAACAGTTTCACCATTATTATAGCACTTATCTTGCTATAATTCTAGGAAAGTAGTAAGAGGTTTGCTGTTCCTCTATTCTCTTTACATATTAACATAACTTATTAATCCTAAATTGCAAATGTTTTTATGGTTATCTCTAAAATCTTGATTCACTGTACAATTTTAACATTTATGTTGTGCTTTCATATCACATTTTAGTGTGGTCTATAAATAGCAACTCAAAGATATTTCTTACAATTGATGGTGACTTAGATTTAATAAATGTGGTAGATCTCTATTTCAGAAGATACTTTACAAAGGAATATTTTAAAAATATTTTATATATTTATTTTTAGGGAGAGGGGAAGGGAGGGAGGAAGAGAGGGAGAGAAACATCAGTGTGTGGTTGCCTCTTGCACACTACCTACTGGGAACCTGGCCTGCATCCCATGCATGTGCCCTGACTGGGAATTGAACTGGTGACCCTTTGGTTCAAAGGCCGGAACTCAATTTACTGAGCCACACCAGCCAGGGCTAAAGGAGTTTCTTTTGTGCTTTATTTGTTGTTAAATAAGTGTTATGAAAAGAAAGTTTGAACATGAACTGGGGAGTCCTAAAAATATGGGCAATGACTATGCCAGAAATTGTTCTCAGCAGACTTTTCCATATATCTTCTTTGTGGTGGAAATAGTCATAATTTCCTAGTCCTTACTACCCTGGAATAAGTAATTAAGAAATAGAATTTGGGAACTATTTATGATTATATATTTATATTGGGGAAGCTGAAGGTGAGAATAAAAAACTTACTTTCAAAAAGTCACATTTCTGCCCTGGCTGGTGTAGCTCAGTGGATTGAGCACAGGCTGCGAACCAAAGTGTCGCAGGTTCGATTCCCAGCTAGGGTACATGCCTGGGTTGCAGGCCATAACCCCCAGCAACCACACATTGATGTTCTTCTCTCTCTATCTCCCTCCCTTCCCTCTCTAAACGTAAATAAATAAAATCTTAAAAAAAAAAAAGTCACATTTCTGACAAACAAGGAAGCCTGTGATAACTAGTGGCGTGAGGCACATTAGGACCAATGCATGCCATCCAGGCCTGGCTGACACAGATATAAAATACGGTTAGGTTCCAAATCGTAAATGACCAATTTCATATTTTATAATGCAATTATGTAGGCTTAACATATCCTCAATGATTATAAAAGTAGACTGTCTCTATTATTTTATACCATCAACCTAATGTTCAAATAATGAACATTTATTGCAGAAACTACCTTTAATTATACATGTGAAATTTATAATTTCACTTCTACAACCATCTCCAAACTGAGGATTCTCATTATACTCCCTTGAGGGGGTCTTAGGAAGTTGAATATCTTGCCTCCGAACAGAATTCGATCCGAAGGAGTCTGGTTCCAGAGCCTGTGGTCAGATTTCCCCTGCTGGTCTCCTTATGAAGAGCCTCACCGACCACCCTGGGGTCAGTGGACCCCGCCGTCCATCCGGTGCTGCACTGTCCAATATGATCGCCACTAGCACAGGCAGCTATGTAAATTTAACTGAATTAACATTAGGTAATATTAAAAATTTAATTTCCTTCATCTCAATAGCCATATTTCAAGGTTTTTTTTAAAGATTTTATTTATTTATTTTTAGAGAGGGAAGGAAGGGAGAGAGAGAGAGAGAAACATCAATGTGTAGTTGCTGGGGGCCATGGACTACAACCCAGGCATGTGCCCTGACTGGGAATTGAACCTGCAATGTTTTGGTTCACAGCCTGCACTCAATCCACTGAGCTACACCAGCCAGGATATTTTAAGTTTTAAGCAGCTACATTTGACTAGTGACTCTTCAACTGGGCAGCTCAGGTTGTCTCCATTGTTGCAGAAAGTCCTATTGGTCAGTGGCACACTTAGCTACAATAACAACAACAACAGCAACAACAACAACAACAATAATAATGAAGAAAGCACTTTCCAAATGTTTTCACATAGTGGCCAGTAGGTAAATATTTGTTGGAAATTTAATATTTACTGAGAGAAGGCAGGTATGTTGAGATAATTTGGAAGAGCTTGTACCTCAATGCGCCTTGAATAGACAAGTGGAACACAACAAAACTAACAAATATTTGAACTGACATCACATTCCAAAGAATCATTTTCCAATAAACATTTTCCAATAAAAGTCAGACTGTTAATAAATATTTGTGTTATGGCTAAGAGTTTAGTAATCTTGATTTTTGAAAAGCCATTGTTGAATTGCAGTGGTTATAAAATTAGTCAATAAATTTGATACTTTTATATTTTTTTATTTTTAAATAACATTTATTGAGAGCTCACCACTGCACACAGTGCTTTCCCTTTGTTAGGTCATTTTCCTCTCACAATGGCATTATGGGATTGTGCTTTAAAGGGAGAAGGCATTACCTTAACAAAGCAATTAATTAATTTAATTGTAGAGTTTCATTTATTTTTTTAACATTTTATCTATTTATTTTTTAGAGAGAGAGGAAGGCAGGGAGAAAGAGTGCAGAGAAACGTCGAGGTGATCGATGTGCAAGAGAAACATCACACCGATCACATCCATCAGTTGCCTCTCATACACCCCCACATTGGGACCTGGCCTGCAACCCAGGCGTGTGCTCTGACCAGGAATGGAACCAGCAACCTTCTGGTTCACAGGTCAGTGCTCAATCCACTGTGTCACACCAGCCAGGACAAAATCAAATGCTTTTAAATTAAATCTAGTATTTACAATATTATCATTGTATTTATATGTATATTTTTATCAACTGATCACCATTTTCCATATATACACCCATGATGTATTCAAGTATTATACAATTAAAATCAAAATTCTTTCTAAAATATAACCTCAAAAGTTTCTGTTTAATTCTGGATTGTTTATGTATACAAGCAATTTATTATTTTTGCTGCTTGTGGTCTTACCTGGAGAAATTTTTCTAAATATTTCTTAGGAATGGCACAATATGAAGAGATGGGAAATAGGTCTAGATTCCAGACAAGTCACCTTGATTAGCCACGAGACCTTAGGCCTGGTGTCCTTATATGCAAAACAATAATCAAAATGCTTCCCCAGTCAGCATTATTGGGCTGTGTGTAGAAAAAATTTAAAAAGGAACTTGGAAGCATTTCATAAAATGTATAAATCCATAACAATATAGGAATTATAATGACCATGCCTTTGATAAATACTGGAAGAGAACAACATGAAGCCTCATTTCTTATCTAAGACTGAGAGTTTTATGCTCTGCCAAGCTTAGGGATGCCTCTTCTGTCTAACCTAGGTGACATATTTGCATAGTTTTAAAAATTGCAATTGAGGCTCCTCCAGGATTGCATACATTCTTTATTCCTTGCAAAATACAAATTCATGCTACCCCAAAACATGCCTCCCACTGCTTACGGGGCTCTGATTTAATTCCAGCAGTTCAGAACGGGCAATGACCTCTGACTCCGGCCCCAGCACTACTTGATGACTGGGAATGGACACAGAGAGACTGCCAGCTCTTTACAGTTGGGTGTCCACAGGCCCAGCAATGCTGATCAGCCATAAAGGTGAGGAGGCAGATATTCTGGTATCTTTACTACTGTCCTTAGAAGGAAACCATACTCTCATGATAATATCTAATCAATTTCTGTGATTGCATTTGGGTCCTTGAGGGAAAAAGACTCTCTTGCGTTTTCTGAATGTCATAAGCAAATGTGCAAGCTTTCTCAAGAAATGAGCTTTCTTCATAAGGGAGATTTTTGACCTTACATGTTTTCTTTCCTTAGAATAAATATGCCTTATTTCTTAGGGGAGGGAATATACATATCTTAGTGTATCCTAGGGATAACAAAGTATAATCCCAGGATGTCAAAACAGGGAATTTTTTCTGAGAAACTCTCATAATGCTAGACTTGCCCCCAATTTTTTTAAGGATGCTGTCAGGATTAAAAAGAATGTAGTACAAAGAATAGGGCCCCTTCAGGATCCTTGAATAGGAGATAAATCAAGGGGGCTGCTTTTTTATGGCCTGGGCAGATTACGTTATTACTCGTGACATAAAACATGTTAGCTGGAAGAGAAGGTAATGGTTCTATTCCCTATAAATCCACCATCCTATATCTTATTTCTGCAGTAACATGGCTTATTTCTCCTCTCTGATCATTGGTACAGGAAGGAGAAATTCCCATTTTACATTCATTCAGTTTTATAAATTCATTAACCAGTTCTCTATAGCTGAGAACACATCTTAGAAATTTGCTCAAATGGCCATTCTATCGGATCCCATGTCTATAACATTTCCTTTCAAACATATTTTGGTTTTGCCTAAACACATAAATACATTGCTTATGGTTTTTATGGTTTCCATTTTTTGTTAACATACATCATCTGGCATGATGAGCAAATAATGTTCTTTACAAACATTTATTAGAGTATCATTTTTGAGAAACTGTGGACCTGACCTTGACATTGACGCCTCCATAAAACTGTACCACGCTTCGTGGATTCCACCAGACTCCAATGATTCTCAGTATAGGTTAATTTTGACCAAATCATTTTTCAAGCAATTTATTCTGAAGCTAAGAGTATTCTTGGAATCACTTTCTTCTGCAGCTATCACCATATGCTGAGTGGCTCTTCTAACATAAATATTAGTAGTACCATTGTCAAACACTGTATTTAACACCCATCTGAACTAGGCTAGTTGAACCCACTCAAACATCACTAAGACCTTTCACAGAGCAACTGAAGAATGCTTAGCAACTCTAATGTCAGAAAAAGAGCTCAGAATGAGCATGCCTCTTATTTAGGTCAAGACAAATGTCAGGGCCAATGAAGGATGAAATGTGATGAGAGAGATTTGAAGTGAAGGGCTGGGGCAACAGGTGCTCAGCCTGGGCTGCTGAAAGACGGAGCAGTACTGCGGAGTACGAAAGGCAGCGATCGCACTGAGAGGAGACAAAGACAAGCCTCAGGCTTTTCGCTGCCAGAGAAACGGATCTTAGACACGAAACTGTTTCAAAGTGGTATCATTAAAGAGGGTGAAATTTGGAGCACCCTTTTGTCTACACAAGTCACGTTTCGAAGTCTCAGTGAAGCAACAGGAACCATTTGAATACTCAGAAGCATGTGTAATTGTTTTGTTAGTGTGTCAACACGAAGGAAAGCTAAAACCAAACAATGCAGAGAAAGAAAACTGAGGTTCCCTAAACATCCTCCGTGTGAAAGGTGCTGTGGTTGGCAAGTTCTCTGCCTTATTTCATGAATGCTATAACAACGCTGTGAGGTGGAATTTACAATTTTGAAGAAGAAAAGAAAAATAGACTGTAAATAGTGAGTGATCTTCCAGCTGAATAAAGAATTTTCTGATTCCAAATTTATAATTTTTGAAATACACTGAGTCAATTTACAAATGGCCTGTCCTTTTAATATGAGGTCATTTATTTGACCATTACTGAATAATGTTGAAGGGGTTTTGGGAAACTTAAACTTTAAAAGGTACTGTGTAGATTTGTATATAGGTTATCATCAGTATAAGTGAGATATGGATAGTAGAATAGATATGAACTTCGGTATTTCTCAAAAATTGCTTCCTGTCTATAATATAACACATAGATGAAATCATATAATATTATCCACCAGTACCAATACATGAGGTAATTTTTAAATCATAGACATCAGAAAATAATAGTGATTTTTGTGCCCCATATGATGAAACAACCTTTACATTTTGGCCAGACAGGTGACTAAACAAGCAGAAGCTCCTACCTAGGCTTAAGGTTTAAATTATTAAATGTTGGTGTGGACTTTGAATAAGAGTGTTTAATTAAGGAGGAGTTTATTTAAAAAATTAGCAAAACATCATCACTGGGAATGATTAATAAGAATCACAGCCACTTGCAAGTGACCTTAATAGAGGAAGTAATGGATTTCTATCCAGCTCTGAACTCCTCTAAGGGAGGGGTATCACTTCCAATGACCTGAGGAGGATTACATGCCTGAGCAGACACTCTGATGGAAAATGGACTCTCTCTGCGACCAGAATAGAATGATCCGGTGTAGCAGGGCCCATAGCAATTGCCAAGAGTCCCTCACTCCCTTTTAGGTTATCCTGAGTCTAGAGACCTGTCTCCTCTCTACTCTACCTAGCTTAACCAAAATGGACCAGGAAAATATGAATAACAGTAGGTGAATAAATCTTTCTGTTAAGCTAGAAAAAAATGTTTAAGTGTGTTTCTGATCTTTGGATAAAATCACAGTGGAAATATGTAAGAACTATCATAACATCTATAGTGCAAGGAATAGCTTTGGGTGAGCATCAAGCTAATTAATAAACAGGTGTAAGGTAGAAGTTAATTTATATGTGTAAGTGGCACCCAACCCATAACCCTCATATATGAGAGTCCTCATGTCAATGAAACATACATTTTACATAAAGACAGAATTTGCAGGTGGCAAATACACTGTGATAAAGGCATACTATTCTAAGGTCAACACAGCAAAAAAAGATTTTAGGGGAAACAAATTATTTCTTATAAAGCAACTCACATTCCCATGACTTATAATAGTTTTTCTCATTGAATACACTTAATAAAACTTTGCTTAAAAAGAAAATTCACCAGGAATTATTTGTCTGTGTATCATTATGAGAAGTTGTTATTAGGCAAAATGATGATACAGAAGGAAGTTTATTCCCAACAATTTCTTCATCTCTAAGCCCTCCTATACCCATCCACATGTTTCCATCCCTGCCCTTCTCTCCAGAAGTTAAGTGAATGAAAACTACCTGGGTCAAGTGAAGAAAGTAACTATATATTTTGCTACCATTTCTTGGTATCATATCTTTTACTAATTGCATCCATGTTCCTCAAACTTCAGCAGCCATCAGAGTCATTGGAGGAATTTTCAAAACACATGTTGATGGGCCCCACCCCCATTTTCTCATCATTAATTTTCAGGTGAGCATTTCCATTTCTAACAAGTGCCTAGGAGATGCTTATGCTCCTGGTCCTTTAAGAACTGAGTTAAAAATGTAATTCACTAGGACAGTATTTAGTCTGGCATCTGGGCACTCAGCAAGCTTTCTATTTTGTTTCATATCACACAAGGTAAATCTAGAATCAGGAAAAGACCTGTAGCCCTATATTAATACAAGATCAATTTTTAAAAAAATAATGTCATAGCTCATGTTGTATAGCACATAAACAAACAACATAAACCAAATATATTTCCAAAACACAAACACAATCTGATCTGAATTAAATTTCCATATTTGTTTGTTACTTCAACCAGATGACGTACAACACGTAGCTCTTTACAGTATTGCTATAGAGCAAATCCAATCCCCAATTCCAGTTTATGTGAGCAGTTAGGTTTCTCTTGCCTTTCCTCATATATTCCTACACACTAACACAAATCATGCCTCCTGTATAACTTCTGATTCTCAAAATTGAACTTACACTAGATCCTATTACCTAAAGAGCAGCCAATGATTCCAGACTCTCTCAGAGAATGATATTGTCCTGTCATTGTCAACCACCTAATAAATATATTAAAGCATCTGGAAATTTTCCAAATTGTCTAAATTTTCTGCCATTCATTTTATTGCATTTTAATTTATATACAAAAAAAGAAATCATAACTCTTGAACAAATACACATTTTTTCTCTAAACAACTCATTCTTCTAGCCATTTACTAATTGTCCATTTCTACTACTGCACAAGAATATATTGTAAGGCTTTCTGGAAGAGTAGGAAATATTTTTTAAGGTGACATATTTTGGTGTTACACAAGTTAAATAACTCACAGTCATAAGTAACACATGGTTTAAGCTTAGTAGATACAATATGTTTAAATGTGGCATAATTTTGATTAAATAACTCTTAATAATTTAGTAGCATGATGTTAAATGTGGAAATAAATAGGAACTCTTAAAGACTGATGTTCTGTATAAAAACAGTCTACAATTATAACATATTATAAAATAATATAATTCAAGTATTATAAAATTTCAAAAAAAGTCACTGTTTCTTCACTGTAATCATAGAAAAATTAGGAAGAAAGCCCCATAATTCCTATGCAGTTTTAACTGGACCATATTATTTTCAGATTCCTAATTTCAGTCACTCAATTTTTCTCTACTTACTCCATTTCCAAGTTCTTTCTCTTAGCATTTTCATCAAGTAGTAATTTTGTCAAAAGCCCTGCTCTTTAGTAAGATATAAAAATATTGGTGAAGGAATCTATAAGTTTAGAACAATTCATATTTACTATTATGTCATCAACTCTGTAGTAATCATGTCCAAAATAAGTAAGATAATCAATATTCCTTTCTTCATCTAAAATATCCCAATTTCACTTTTCATGTCTGGCTAACTAGGAAGCTACTTCTAACTTAAAATGATATATATTTTACATCCAGTGTAAATGACAGAAACAAACTGTTTAAATAGCCTGATGATGATGATAATGATGATAATAATTTTTGTTACTTAATATGTTAAGTAATATCTCCAAAGTATTTCATTTTTAATATCAACAAACATTACCAGTAAGTGAACCCAAACACACATAAAACACTACATTGTTGATGCAAAATATATAGATATTTATTTAGAATAATTAAGACTTTAAACTCCTTTTTCCCACTGTGGGATGATGACTAATTGCTAATTAGCACATTTTGATATCAGGCACACATGGCACAATTCATGATTAGAAACTTGGTAACAAAAAGCCTTCCACCATAGTCATTACAAACTATGAACTGTATGAATCAATAAGATGTCGGTGGGATTGCAAGGACCAGTTTACAAAACAAATTTCTACACAGTGTTTTTGTAGCAAGATGGTAATACTAAGTTGTTAGCAATTACCTATCTCCAGCCTTAAGGGGGGAAATATCATTAATGGCATTACAAATTCTGAGAAAGAAGTACAAGTGGCATTTAGTGAGTTACTAAACAAGAGCAATCAAAACTGACTTAATAAATTAGGTATGTTTTTCTGAAAATAAAGAATTGTGCAAAAGACTAGATATAACTGAGAGTTATACTGAGAGTGAGAGTTATACTGAGAGATTTACTGAGAGTGAGAGTCGCAGAACTGCAGAATTAGATGATATGGTCCACCGTCCACCTGAGACCACTGAACATGACATTCTTAAACCTGCTTCCTATCTCAGTTTTCAGTCACTGAGCATTTCCCGCACAGTGTACTTCTGTTCAGCTGAGATAACAGCATTAAGGTACCCCTCAGCCTGCACTCACACTCTCTGTAAGTGAAACAAGGAAATCAGAGGGCATGATTTCCCATAAGATGAATAAAGAGTAGATATTTAAATACAGTATTCCTCAACATAACACATATCACAGTAACCACACAGACATATGTGTGTGTCTATAATATTATATTGATAATGACAGTGTAGTTGTTATTTTATATATTTTCCTTACCTGTCAAGTTCTTCAGTCCAAGTTCCTGAAGTCCAAAGTTGCCATCTTTTCTGTAGTTTAAAAATATTGCCAGGGCATACCGATCCTCGTAAAGTTTTGTCCCACGAATAATGCGTAAGTTCTCCAGAGGCAGGTAACGAAACTGATTCAGAGCCACTAACACATAGCCTGTGACTTCCCGAATAGACTGAAAAGATACAAACAAATGCCTCTGTTAAAATATTAAAGATCACTTGTCAGTAAATTCATGTAATCATTCAATTATATTTTTCAGTTTTAATAATATATCCATTTCCACATTATATTATAAATAATGGCCTTGACAATACAAGATCACAAAGAGTTAAAATCTCATTTGAAATATGAGTTTCATATTTTTAAAGGCATGAATGTGCCTATGATAAAATAATGGATTGTGTTTTATGAAGCATTCTTCATACCTAAGATCTGAATATAATTCAAAGCATAAAGGTATCATTTTTTGACAGACTAAAATGAGTAAGATCACATAACCATCAATCAAACTTTATATAAAAATGCAAATTAGTAAGCTTATCACGACTAAAACAAAGCTGTATCTGTTTGTAAATTGTGGGACAGATTTCAAACTGCTAATTTGAAATCTGTCCCATAATCTATCAGTACAGCTATCAAAGAAGAGTTGCCTTGTATGTCACTGGGGAACACATAAAAACATGCATTATACACACTGTGGCCAATAATTTGATTATAAGCACATTTTTAGTTTTACTGTCTATTTTAATGTAGTCATCTATGAGTTAATTAACTGAAGTTTTGTGAGACATTTTAAAGCAAAAAAATCACCCCAAAAAAGGTTTAGGTTTCATTAAAAGGGGTAGTTATTCAGTAAAAAAGAACATGATCATAATGACAGTTATGAGCATGTGTTACATTTTTTAAAAACAGTAAGTAAACTGAAAAATTACTAAAATACTTTATATTATTCCAATGTCAAGTTCATGTTATTTTAGACCTCTTAACCGCAGATGCCCAGGGCTCTGTCCCTGGTGCTCTCATCTCTCTCCACTCGCTTGGTGATCTTATCCAGTTTCAAGGATGAGAATCTCCAAACTGTTACCTCCACACTCTCTCTGAAACTCCAGACTCATGGCCAACTTTCTTTCTTCCATCTCCCCTTAAATGTCTAATTCATTTCTCAGACACAACTATTCCAAAACGACCACACATCTTTCTTCCACTATCCCTCCAGCAGCCTCTCTTATTTTGGTTGCTTGTCCAACATCTTGAGATCATTCTTGACTCTCCTCTCACACACCCAATGCAATCCTTCCTGTTTGTTCTGTATTTAAAATGATCGGGATTTCTACCATTTCTTATGTCAGCCATTGCTATGGTCCCCTGAGCCACCAACACTCCTCATTAAGCTTACTGCAGTAAATCTCTCTGTTTATACTTTTATTTGGGGGGGATTATTAAAGACGGGTAAATTTATTTTTTTGCATTTTTTTTTACTATTCAAGTGTAGTTGTCTCCATTTTCCTCCCACCCCAGCCATCCCCACCTCCCACCCTTGATTCTACCCCACTTTGGTTTTGTCCATGTGTCCTTTATAGCTGTTCTGGAAAACCCTCCCCCTTTCCCCGCCTTTATCCTCTCCCACCTCCCCTCTGGTTACTGTTAGTTTGTTCTTAATTTCAATGTCTCCAGTTATATTTTGCTTGCTTATTTGTTTTGTTGATTAGGTTCCACTTATAGGTGAGATCCCTTATGGTGTTTTCTCTGTTAAGGCTACCCCTGATCTTTAAAACATAAATCAAATCATGACACTTAAATTCTTAAAATCCTGAAACATTTCCCAAGTTACTCAGAGTAATACAAAGGTCTTCAATGATGAGTCAAAATCCCTATCTGGTTTGCCCCATGCAGTATGCACTAGCCATGTTTGCCTATTAAGCATTTGAAGTATAGCTAGTACAGATTGCAAGATGTGTGGCAAGTGTAGAATACACTCTTGATTTCAAAGATTAAGTATTGAAATTACATTTTGAATAAATTGAGTTGCATAAAATGTATTATTAAAGGTAACTGAGACCATTTCTTTTTACCTTTTTATTGTGGCTACACAAAAATTAAAATGATGTTCTTTGTGGCTATCATCATATTTCCTTTGGATAGTGCTGCACGGTATGATCTGGCCATCAGTTTGTTTTTTTTCTGACTTCTCTTTTCAACTCTTCACCTTGCTCATTCTATGCCACTTTCGTTGGTCTCTTTGTTTACTTCCAACATGACAACTGCAGTCCTGTCCCAAGGTGCTCACTATACTCTTAAAGACTTAAGTTTCCCTTGCTGTCATTATCTTCTTGGCTAATTTCCTCAGAGCCTTCAAGTTTCTGATGAATCATAACTTACTCAGTTGAGGCCAACACTCCTACCTTTCACCTGCTCTAACTTTTACTGTTTCTACAATACTTCTCACATGCTAATGCACGATACAGTTTGTATATTTATTACATGTAGTATTTATAGTCTATCTGTCCCAGAATATAAGCTCTACAAGGACAAGGACATTGATTGTTTAATCATGTGCCTCATGTGACCGGAGTAGCACCAGCATACACATAAGAAACCAGCAAATATTTGCTCAGCACTCTGGCTCTTCTGGCCACACCTTTACCACAAAGCAAACTCTGTGGAGTCAAGAGAAGCACCCATCTGGAGTCAGCACCCATTTTTCTAGACCGTGCTCTGAACCCCTGTGATCCTAGAGCTCCATTTCCAAATATCCCCGAGCCCTCATCTTGGGCCAGTGGTATCATCTCTCCCAGTTCTGTCCCAAAGACAGTAGGTGCTGCCCCCAATGTCCACGCACCTAGGAAGGATGAATGGTCCAGAGGCCCATGTTTGAGGGGTGAGTGCATGGGGTTTGGGTCTGTGGGCTAGAGTGTGCATTCAGTTGTGTTGCACGGGCTCTCACAGTGCAGGCTGTCCTCTAACCGGACAGAACTGGTTAGAGGACAGCCTAAGGGTCAGAATCCATTTCTCTGTGTGACACAATATTCTTGAGAAGCCCAAAAAATTCTAACACTTTACCTGCCATCCAGTTGGTATAAAAATATATCTGCCAAAATGGAAGATAAAATATTTTATGTAATACTGCTTTGTTTATAATAAGTAATAAGACATAAATATGGAGGCCCCCATTTATACATTTCCGCAAGTCTTAAGAGTGAGCATGCTACCGATAAACACCTGGAAGAATAGAATCCTGATGGAGCAAAGGTGCAGACAAAGAGGAAAGGAACATATGAAACTACTCGTGTTTGGCACCAGCTGGGAATTTTGAGTCACTGGGAGCAAGCTCAGATGTTGTGCATTTTGAATGGAAGAGATGAGAGCTAGGGAAATTTAAAAGAAGGGTTAAAAGTCACAGTGACATGCATTGTTCGTTTATCACGGTTTGTCTGAAATCACACCTGCCTGGAATAATCCAGCCTTAGAGCCCTCCAAGTCCTTTAAATGGTTGAATTGTTATCCCTTTGAATTCTTAGAACTGTTATGCCTTTAAATTCTTAGTAGAGAGATAAAATACTTTGTAAGATCATTTGGTCAAAAGACTAAAATCATTTCATTCATTGTGAAAATAGTTTACCCTTCAATTTATATACAGCAATTATCAAGTGTTTTAGGTTGTAATAACAGCACTAAGATAAATGTTGGGGATGGAGGATGTATTATTAATTGATCTGTTGTCTAAAATATGTCTTAATATCTATCGTAATTTCAAATAGGCTCTCCATTAGCTCTAATTCCACTTAGGAAGTGATTCTTCTTATCAAAAGCGGCACGAATTCATTGCCTTATCACGTGATGAAGGAATACATAAATGGGGTTGTCAGAAAAAAACACAGGTGAAGCACACTCAGGTGAGAAAAATAAAGGGGCTTATGAGCAAAGAAGCAAAGTCTATAGCAATTTTACAGTGTGTTAGGGGGATAAACTCTTCCTAGCTTTGAATAGATAAAGGTGAGCCACCCAGCAGGGATTTTGGACCACACATGAGGAGAAGCTACAAATAGCCAGCAAATAATCAGGGCTGTAGTATAAGAAGCATTATAGGTATGGACCATGAATGACGCTGAACACGTAGAGAAGGATCAACTCAATATTGAAAAGGAAGTTCCAAGCACCTTTATTTACAAGAGAAAGTAATCCATAAATAAGAACATCTTTGCATTCACACATTATTTAATATACTTATATTTAAACTGTATTGTAAAATGTACATATTTCTAATTTGAGAATATTCATTAAATTTTTCTTAGAAAAAAATTTGTTGGTTTTATAAAAAGTTCAGGTTAAAGCAAGAATTACTTCTTTGTTGAGATTCAGAGACTGGAGGAATTGTTTATTATAACAGATTCTGGCATTTGAAATGAGTCTCTTTTATAGTATATTCTGCTTCTTATTCTCAGGTCTTGCAAAATAGCATATGCAATTTAAACATTAGCTTAACAACGATCCTTTTGCTATGTGAACTCTGGACATCATTATATGTTAATTCTGAGGATGCATATGTTTAATCCACTTTGAACAAGGCCACCAGTTAGTAGGCAATACGTAATTCACCCATAGTGAATTATTTGATGATAATCATGGTGAAGACCCTATTCAATTTATCCCTTATATCCTTTTCTCTTACCCAGACAAATAATATAAATAATACAGGGAAAAGATAATAGCAAATCTCTCAACTGAAATTAATTGCTCTAATGTTTCATGTTAGAGGGCTCATAAGAGCAAAGGATTTTTAAAGAATTATAGAGGATAAATATAAAATTTGTATATTTAAAAGCAACAAATTATGCCTTGATTTCCATCACCCAAGTTATCTGTTTTTCTGGTATTCATAATCACGGCCTTTTGGGTACTTTTAATGCCTTTCTGTGAACAAACACCTTGAAATATCTCAACAAGAAATCCCTCTGCTGATAACATGAGCTACAATGCACAGTGATTGTAAATAAAATCACAGGAAACAGTAATGGTTGGATTACTTCCAGTTTAATGCTGCAAAGATGTAACAGTTTGATCATGACTCTAATAAATATATCTTTTTAAAAATGTGCTGTGTAAAGTTAGTCTACTCTGAAGCTATCAGTGTGAAGTGGGAATTCCTTCAGAGTGATGCCAGGTTCCATTTGAAATTCATTTACAACCTGCTTGGGTGCAGAAGCCATTGTCTTCAGAAACCTTGGTGTAGGTGAAGTGACAGTTACTGTGTCGTGGCCTGGAGTTCACCATTAAAAGTTTATTTGGTTATTAATGATTGTTGGCACACCCTAGACAATATATCTAAGTTGAATCATGGTACCAGGTAAAATTACAGACTGGAAAGAAGCCTGTGAAGCATCTATTATCATGAGTACTCACTAAATGATTTAATACCCTCTTAAAAACAAGTCAGTGACATGGTTATATGTTAATATTGGCAGCTCACTAAGCAATCCTGGTAAAAGTCAAGAGATATCTAAAAGTGGCAATTAACTTTTACAACGCTTGTTAAGATCACACAATCATGTCAGTTATCCGTCGTTCCTTTCCTTTCAGGCATCGTAATCTTAGCAGCACAATCTTTTTAAGTATCTCAGAACTTTTATGAACATAACAGCAACTCTTAAAAAAAGGACTTCTCTAAAGAAAATATAGCAGCAAGCAATGTAGGCTCAAATGCCAGGCAGAGCCGAGCTCAAAACCCAGGCTTCATGCTTCCACTTCCTAGTTTCATGGTCATCAAGTCATTTATTCTTACTAAGCCTCAGTTTCTTCATCTGTAAAAAATAACAAAGAGCAATACCTCCAATATACAGGTTTCATAAGGATTAGAAGAGATAATAAAAGTGCCTGTCAAACAGTGAGTGTTCAATATATGCTAGCTATTGGAAATATTATCTCTGATAATAGCCAAGATGAATTCTCTGTGGAGAATCAGATACAAAAACAAAACTAATTATAATATCATTACATAAGAACTGTTGCTTTTAATTTCTTTGTTATGTAACTTTGGTATGTGTATATCTTGCCTCTTCACGTTGCAATTTAAACCTAAATTAAAGAACTGGTTCCTTATACTTTTTCTGTATATGTTACAGCCCTTCCTACAGGCTCCAGCATTGAACAAACATTCAGGAATGGCTGCTGAATGGGATGGGATTGAAAAGTAAAAGCTATGTTCAAGGTCTTTTGAGATATTATTTTCCATGAAAGGTTTTATAAACATTTTGCTAACAAGAATGCTGTTTGAACAATGCACTCCTAACATCTGTGCTCAAGAACAACAGTGGTTAGTGACACCACCAAACTGCCCCAGCACAGAGAAAACCCCAGCTCAGGTTCTGCTCAGCAAGTTTTAGTCCAGAAAACTGCCTCTTTTGTCAATTGAAGTGTAAATACCCACCTAAAGATATCTCTCTCCTTGTGGAGTAAGTTTTCCCTGACTATGACTGAGGGATGTCCACTGTCAATGCATGCTTCTACCTCTTCTTTGTTCAAAGAGTGAATACAACTGAAGGTCATTAAGACCTTAAATGCTTCAACACTTTTTTAATCCAAGAGGCAACTGGTTTTACTCATGGTACTTGATGACTCATGGTACTTGAAATCAAAAGAAATGGCAAAAGAAGATAGATTTCACCAACTTTCCATACCATATTACCAATCGACCTAAGAAAAACACACAGTCATTTTAAAGGTCATTTATAAGCATTACTCTCGTATTTTAAGAAAAAGTGTGATGTCTGCTATTATAAACTTCCCAGGATTTCCAATGGGTGCTACTCAATCAAAGATTGGAAAGATTGCATTGCTTCAGTGAGCTTTCCATTTACCTCCAGATCATTCCAGAAAAACAAAATCAGTATTATTTGTAAATCTCTATTTCATTTCACAACGGATAATTTTTTTTGTATTTGACACAGTTCCTTTAATCTTTTATTTTAGTCATTTTCTCTAACTTTGTCCTTACTGTTAATAGTAAGTAGCTCCTTATATGTCTTTTTGGGTGCCTTGACATTTAACTGATTGCAATACCTCGCAATTCCTGAACATTTAATCAGTGTTTAGGAACAATTTTATGTACACTAAAAGCAACTGGCTAGGTGAACAAAACTCTGATTTCTAGATTTTTTCCTATTCAGATTATTCATCAAATCTATGTTTGTTGGATATTTTTTATTTAATATCAGCATCATTTGAAAATGTACCTCCTTATGTTTGTTAAGACCTTGGGCAGCAAGTAAAAATAGTTCTGAATTCTTAAATTCTACACCAGTGTTTTATGTACTCATACTCAATTATATATCATTTACAAATAATACTAATATATTCCAACAGTCAAGACATCCACAAATATAATAGTGATTACTATGAGCCATCAACTTGAAATTAAATAATCTGTTGTATCACAGACAAGAGTAAGGAGCAGGGAAGTATAGGGGTGGGGTGGCAGGGGAGGAAAGCCCTTCTTGCTGGTAATGACTGCAGAATTTCTGTGTCCTCCGACAGTGACAAATGTTGTTGCAAATTTTAACCTCTCTATCAGTAAGGCTTTCCATTAAGTTTCCCTAGGCAATTAATTTTCTCTCTGCCCCTTACAGCATATCTGGGAATTTCTACAGAAGAGAACATTCATAACTATGGCATGATATTAAGAAATTGATCAGAAAAAATAGTAAACATTTAGCAATCATTACATATTCTTGCTGCGTGTATAGAGAGAAACTGACTGACTATATACATCATTCACGTGTAAAGCCTCCAAATGTGATGGTTTGGAATTTCACTTTCAGTCTTCTCATTTTCCTTAAAACTCCCATGATTATGACACTGCAGCAAGCAGAGACTCAAAGTCTGTTCTAATGAGATTTCGAAAAACAGAGTCATGTGAAATGCCATGTACCCAACTGTGGCAGAGTTGAATCCATGCTTCTTTCCCACAGCATGAAATAACGCTGTATGGGCAGAGATTCCGACACAGTTCTTCCCAGCCAAACCGCTAACCCTCAGCCACCAAGAGCCAGAATCTGGGCTGCTACTGCTGCTGCGGTCCTTACTTCCTCAGAATGAGCAGGTCGTTTCTTCATCACTGGCACTCAGCCAGCTCCCAACTCGTGACTTCCGGCAGGATATACCTTACTTCTACTGAAAAGAGGACTCCTTAACTCACCTCTCTCAAAGTGATCATCTTTACCTTTGTCCTCTATATCTTTCTTAGTTGGCCAGGAAGATCTTTAATAGTCACCCTTCAGGTTTACATTCCCAAATGGGCTTTCATCTCCTGACCTTATCTCAGGTCAGTACATCCCTGTATCATAGACGTGTTACACTAGACTTAGGTTACACAAATTACACTGAGAACTTCTATGGACTGACTTACATAATCATATACAAACCTCAACTCATGTGTAGTACAAAAAGTGTACTGCAAAACTCCATCATCTCTATTAAATATATATGTATAGGTATATATGTATATATGTACATATGTGTGTATATATATTCCATGTGTTTATACAGGTAGTATTACATTTTTAAACCTAATTTCCAAATGGACATTTTAACTTTTTTATAACAATTTAAAATATGATATTGAATTTATTTTTCCCAGGAATTGTACACATTAAACCCCAATAATTTGGAGAATTAAATTTAAGTGAAATGAAATACACTGCATGGCAAGAGAGTAAGACTACTTGGAGATTTTTTATTTAGATTTTGATTAGCTATAGATAGAGCTTAAAAATGATTAGCTGTCAGCACTTTCACACAGATTGAGGCTGCACATGAATCAAGGCATTGCAGTTGTATTTACATTGTACAGCTGATAAGTGTTTTTCTTCAAAGAGAAACTGTTCGGGCAATGCAGCCCAGGTATCAAATTTGGGTGCTGCACTCGGACACGTCTTAGTTTGACTCTTGCCTCCATTAATTCCTGACCTGCCACATGTTGTTTAACTTAAATTTCTCTTCTGACAAATAGGACACATTCCTACTAAATGCTTGAGTAGAAAATTATTAAAAAATGATTACTTTCATCACATTGTTAGTACAAGTACACAAATATTTGCAAATAGTTTATAGAATTTAGGAACAATAAATTATATGCAGACAAATATACATATACCATTAAAATTATTTAATTAAACAATCGATGGTACACAGTGCATAAATGTGTGGACTCCAGTTGATCTGCCTGTTATGGGCTAAATTTCAACACCCTCAGAATTCACACATTGAAATCATAATACCCAGTATCTTAAAATGTAACTATTTTTGGAGAAGGGTCTTTAAAAGGTGATTAAATTAAAATGAGGTCCTTAGCATGTCCATCATCCAATATGACTGATGTCCTTAAAAGGCAAAGAAATTAGGACTCAGCCACACGCGTAGAGAAGATGATATGAAGTGACTTAAGGAGAAGACAGTCACCTCCAAGCCACTGAGAAAGGCTTCAGAAGAAACCGACCCTGCTGACACTTTGAGCACAAACTTCTAGTCTCCAGAATTGAGAGAAAATAAACTTCTGTTTAAGCTACTCAGTCTGTGGTACTTAGTTATGGCAATCCTAGCAAACTAATACATGTCCTGACTTCACATTCTAGCATTTAGCAACACTATATCAGGAAAATCATCGATCTTTCTGTGCCTGCATTTCATCATCTATAAAATGGGGATACTAAGGTCCCGAATTCCTGGGGCTGTTTTGAGAAGGACTGGTTGTTCTTGTTTCTGTGAATCCTGAATCTTTATTTTGTGCAACATGCTGCCTCTGTTCCACAGCACATGCAAAACTGCATCTCCCTCTTTCTAAGTGAATTACTGTATATCACCAAGTGAAGATGACAGAGCTGTTCGATATCATTTTAATTTACTATAGAGAGTGACAGTTTCAAGTCTGAGATATTTTATAAATGTCTTTTCCCCTCTTAATATTTAAAGAAGGGAAAGGGTCCTCCATGAAATGATGTATGACAACAGCTGCCTCTTTTGGAAAGCATATGGGATATGACCGTTGAGGATTCAGAAGTTAGAGGTGACTGCTTTTGTGACTAGTCTGTTGTTATTTTTAAATGGAAAGGGTGAGTAATTTCAGAAAGGGTAGAGCCAAAGTATCAAGATTGGATTTGACAGGGCTGCCAAAATACATGGTGATATCAGTTAAATATTCGGTCATAGGAACAGAAAACAAAAGACTTAATTAATTTATAAAGAATAAATACTTGAGTCATTCCCTCCATTGATGAGGTCCTATGTCACTTATGATGTTCTTAATATTCAAGTCAAATAAGCATAGCATATATTCTATAGCTCTCTGTGGATACAGTTGGTGATACTTATATAACATAAATTGAGATCAGGGTTCTGGAGACTAGGTATTAAAATGCTTTTCATATTTAAGTATCTTTATGCAAGTCACAAATTTCCATGTATATTTACTATTCCTAATAATTATATTAACTTATAATTATTTATAGTTTTCTGTATCAAAGAATTTTTATATGCCATATAATTTTCTAGACACATCATCTCTTTGATTTCAGTATCATTTTCTTTATTTAATAGGTGAAGTGACTAAAATGAAATAATCTGATCAAAGTCACACAGAGAAAAAAGTGAGGGAAGATATATTAAAAAACAAAGATCTCTCTTATTCCAGAGTTCATAACCATTTTAGATATTTACTTCAAAAATTGATAAGAATTCCTCCCTGCTGAAAGTAATATGCATTAATCTAGAGCCTCAAATTGTGACTTGAGAATAATGTACTCTAAGTTTTTTTTATGAAAATATTAGTTAATACAGAGTATTTGTCAAAAGCAACACGATTCTGATATCTCTAAATACTATTTTAAAATGTTTATTAAAACATAAACCTAAAAGTTTAAAATAGCATTCTTAGGTGTGCTATATTATATTAGAGGTCTGTTCAGATGGATATACAAAATGAATCACATGAGATTCTGTATGTGAATGTACAATGTAAAGATAAAAAAAAACCAATCTAAATGTAAAAGGGGTGAGTGCTACTTCCAGAACCATCAAGAATGTGGGTAGAAAAAACATATTATTTTAGTTTGTAGAACTACTTCTTAACTGTTTGACCTATGTCAGTACTTGGCTGAACCTGTGATTTGTTTATTATTATTATTATTATTATTATTATTATTATTATTATTATTAGTTTCAGGTGCACGTTATAAAAGATCCCCTCCATATTTCCAATACCCACCACACATAGTGAGCTTGTACTTTCTTAACCAATTTTTTTGACTAAGAAAATGAAAGACAGATATTTTTTCAAAATCTAGAAACTAGACAAATCAATATCTAACTGGTACATACTAGGTATTTAGTAAATATTCACTCGCCTCCCATTCCTCAAAAAAGCCATTAAGTCTCTGTGCTTTCTGCCTTATCTGTTTATCCACCCATCCACCCGATTACTCCACTAATGTTTATTGTCCACCTACTTTGTAAGAAGTGCTGCTCTCCATATTGGAACCTCAGAGTTGCACAAAACAGGCATGGTCTCCACTTTCATGGTGCCGACTACTCTCATCACTTCCAATCTTAGTCTAATGGCATGACTGGCACTAAAGAGCAAAGGCTCAGCCAGGAACAAAATGCAGTGTCTTGAAAGCTTTCTTTCATATCTTTGTTTATTTAAGCATAGTTTTTATCTTAGAATTCCACGTGTTAAACATCTCTTTATCACATATAAAGTTATCCCACTTACTGTCACACATTGCTCTCTTCCATTCCTGAGAGAGAATATACATTTTTGGACATAATGTATTACCAGGGGAGGCACTTGTGTATGTCTCCGTATGAGTGTTTATTCAGCGGACTGAAATCAACAACTTCATCTTCAAACATTTGTCACCATTTTTTCTCCTACAGGAAGGCCAAAGTGAGGAAATCACATAGTGTCTTCTAAAATAGCTTATATATTATTTACAAGGTACAAACATATTGATTTCAAAATATTTTTTAAATGTTGTGAGTTTTTTGCCTGTTTTGGTTTCATTCATTCAACCAGCAGTAAAGTGTGTTAGAAGTTATGCTTTGCTTTAGGTTATTAAACACCCAGGGACCTAGCATCTAGCTTGTGGTTCTGAAATGTGCTTTCTTGAAATATACTTTGAAATATATTCCTTTTTGTTGCAGAAATTTCAGATTCTGGGTCTGAGGTAATATTCGTACAAGATGCGCCTGAGAAATCTCAGTATATATTTAGGAAACTATCACAAATGACTATGGTCATGAAAAAGGGCTCAAAAGCCAATTGCAGGAGACCCTTCCGGGCCAAACACGGGGCAATTTAATATGAAAATGATAATAATAACAAAGTATTGAGTCCCACAGGATAATTTTAATCTCTGAGTTTATAATATTAAGTGAAATTAATTAGTCACCTTTGGACAATAATATAGAACAAATTCACTTTTAATAACCAGTAAATAAAAGAAAATAATCAAACATTTATCCTTTTTTATACGATCTATAACATTTGATAACCAAATAATAGGTTAAATACAGCATATCTTTATAAAATATTTCTACTAATAAATAAGAAAAAAGTTAAAATGAGCATATTTCAATATTGGTTTATTGATAGTAATAAATAAAACAATCATACTCATATAAGATGTTAAAAATAAAGGAAACTGCATAGAACTACATGGAAACACTGTGTACTTGACAATATTCCTGTATAGTTAAAACTTTTCTAATAATAAAGTTTATTTTAAAAATTAGAGCAGTATCATTTTAAAATGCCATATTAATTACTAGATCCATGTATTCAACATCAATGACTGGTCAAACAATGGGAAAAACTGACAAGAGACAATTCAGTGTGGTGTTTCTGCATTGCTTGCAACAGCCTTTGTTCTGGACTGTTTTCAAGGCTGTGTGTATGACAGACAACATTGGGTTGTAATCATCATTTCTCCCTCCAGGACAGAAGGTACATTTTCTGTCAGACCTCTTTAGAAGACTGGGATTTCCTAAACTCAGAGTTTTTCAGTGCTGACACAAAGCCATTTTCTGTACAATATCTACTTGTGTCCACTCCCCAATCACCCCTGCAGAAATTTCCTCAGAGGCAAGGTGACAAGCTCAAACACAAAGCTCATGCTGACTGCTAGGCCATAGAGTCTCATGGCTCCTGCAGCCCCAGTGCCAGGATACATTGTTAGCTTGCAGATGACACTCTCAGACCCTTGACAGTTCTCAACCACCACTATCTACTCTGTGCCTCTGGCTGGCCTCACCACCACCTGTAATTTCACCAAAGGGATTGAGCACAAATACGATGAAGTCTCTGGATCCCACCACCAATTCAGAGGAACTACAGAAGGCAGAGGTCCATGTTAAACTCTAACATAAGTAACTGCAGTAACTCTAACAGGAGTGACTGCTTAGTCAACAAAATGCAGGCTTGGGAAAACTCTACAGAAAAATGTCCTAGGCTTGAATGGATAGATTGTAAGAGTTGGTGCAGGGAGAAAGAAACTGTAAATAAGTCTTAAATTAAAAAAAAACTTTACAAAAAAACTATGGTTTGGGGGATGCATTATTATGTTTTAACATTATAAATAAATACAAGAAAGCAATTTCTATAAAATTAAGGACAGTGGTTACTTTTGTAGACAAAAGCATTCAAGATTAGGATATAGCATATAGTTGAGTTTCTGTCAGAGCTAGCCAAGTGCTATTTCTTGAGGTACGTTGATAGTTGTAAGAAAGAGTGTATCCCTTTTAAATATTCATTAAGCTATGTATTTGTTTTATGAAGTTTCTAGTATTTGTCTTACATTTGCAATATAAAGGTCATAAAAAGAAGTCATTAGGAAGAAAAAAACAAGGAAGCACATAAAAGTGTCCCTTTATGTCTTCACATCTTACCACTCGATGCCAGAAATTTAGGGATCAGTCAATTTCAGATTCCTCTTTATAAAATCTTCTCTATTCAAACTGAGGAAATGAACATGTCAGTAGGGCACATTTGTGCAGTCTAGGCAGAGAAGATAACATGTCTACTGGCAACGTATCTTGAGAGAGTCTTGAATAAAAAATGAGACCAGCAGGACAGGAGCCTCAAATGGAAAAAAAAATAATGTAGAAATTCAGATTTTCATCTCTCAGGCAATGGGGATTTAATGGTGGTGAATACAGGGGAATTAGGCTGTGGCTTGTTCTGTAGAATTATCTGCCTGGTTGTAGTGTAAAAAAGAAGTAGGGTGATAAGAGACTGGTAGCGGCAGAAAAGTTTGGAAAAATTTGTCGGGCAATAGAAGATGAAGGTAGTGAATACAGAACAGCCAGGGCTGAGATTCAAACCATCTGTCTGAGGTGGAATAACAAATATTTTAGTGACTTACTGGATATGGGAATTGAGGAAGAAAAGGAAACAGGAAATGACTGCAGTTCTTGTGAGACAGAAATGTCATTAACTGGGATAAAGAACAAGTCTGTGGAGAGAATTTTCCCAAATACTACATGAACTTTGGGTTTTCTGAAGCTAAACTGATATTTTCTTCTTTGAAAACTCTTTTTAATGACCTTACGTTTATGCCTGTTATATTTGAATAGAAGGTGCCATGTGTCTGATATATTTTTCAGTGTGCTTTATATTTTTAATAGCACCTGTGATTTGAGATATCAAAATCACAAGTGTGTGTGTGTGTGTGTGTGTGTGTGTGTGTGTGTGTAAGTTTCTAATATCCTTTATATGTTATAAAACAATGCTTTTCATCTGGGGGTCTTTGGCTCCCCAAGAGACATTTGGTGATACCTGGAGACATTTACACTGGTCACTTCTGAAAAGGACTGGCATCCTATGGACAGAGATCTGGCATGTTACTAAACATCACACATGCCAAGGACAGATCTTGCCCACCCCCAGCACAGACTTCACAGATCCCAAAGGTCAATAGTACTGAGGTTGAGAAACCCTGGTATATATTTATCAATTTGTGGCAACTGTTTAATTTTATTGTTCGTAAAGATGCCTCTGGTGGGGGGGGGAGCAGTTCTAGAAGGGTTAACAATGTTAACAAGGTTAACAATGTCTGCTAAAGTACTATTAACACAATCCATAGACTTATATGTGAGATGAAGATTTAAATAAATGTTCTTATATTAATATCAATTTTCTTAACCTAAGTTTATCAGCATACATATCCAAAAACATAAGCAGGTAGAGAAATAGATAACTATACAGGGAGATGGACAGAGATGATTGTATGGATGGTGGATGGATGCATAAATTCATTGTTCTCTTTTTCTTTTTTCACTTTGTAACCTAATTTTGCAGTAGTAAATCTTTCTACATTGACTCTTTCTTTCGTTCACTATTAAAAAGCTTGCCTAATGCAATGCAGGGACATCTGGGCAAACATTATGTTTATAAACAACAGACAAAATCAGTTATTACCTCAAGTGGTATAATTCTCTTTCTGAAGTTTTTTATACTGGAAAAATTATACTTATAGTCTCCAAGCTGTACTCAGTAACCGAACTGGTTTAAATATATTTTTAAATGTCTCCTTGATAGGAATGAATGGAATGAGTATTCTCCCCTTAACTTTTCACAGATGTTTATGATAATCTTTTTAGTTATTCTCATCCACTGAATTCCCTTTAAGTCAACAAAGATATATGATTGATTCTCTCTCCTGAATCGACATCACCACGTTCTTCTTGGGGATGGATTTATTAATCATGCCAGGCTTTAGCAGTTCTTGACAACAGAGGATTACATTTCCCTTGGTGGCTACTAGGTTCATGATGTGCTCATTAACCAGAGACATCGACATCTTTTTCAACTACAAGACACTGAATGTGGGTAACAACTTATTCACATTCCAATCACTATCTTCATCATCTTCAACAACATTATCACAGCACTGGCATCTTATATTTAACTACAATTTATAAAACCCTTCAACATGAATAATACATTTGACTTCCAATCACATCTTAACAATTCACTACATTTCAATAGATTGTTTTGGAATTATGTTAAACCATAAAATGCACCAAGGCTTTAAGTTAATGAACTTAAAAGAACCTTATAAAATAACTGATATTAACAAAATGATGACAAAGGTGGCATTTGATTTAACACTGTTGAATTACACTACAGGAAAATATTTCACCTACTTTTCCTAGAAATTGTTTTTTTTTAATTCTACACTAATTTCCTTAAGCAGACCCCAATCCTAGTATCAGATGCAATCTCTACTGCTGACACGTGAACGTACAACTTATAAAATAATTCATGCCAAGGTCTCTTTAGCTGACACAGTTACCTCAAGTCCCTTGTAGAAAGTGTTGGTGTACAAAAAGATAGATAAAACAAATTAGGTCATGGGGATTATGTTTCTGCAGAAGGATATTTTTCACTGCTCCGATTAATTTCTGTTGCTGTTATTCACACAGAACTACTATTCTTACACTTACTGCCATTACTTCCAACCTTAGAACTGACTACATTTATGAGCACCTACTTATAGAGTTGTCTCTGTGCTTGGTGCTTCTATATAAAATATCAAATTTCCTTATGATTATCCCTATCTTACCTTTCTTTTAGAGATGTGCCTAGTTTGATTTGTTCCATTATACCACAATTACTCCATTACATTCTGAGGTATAGACTATCAACTCTATTGTACAGACAGAAGACTATGGCTAATGGGCTGAAGACCTAATAATTGCTCCTGCATTGCTACAAGATGATGCATAAGCACTGACATGCCATGTGGGGGAAAAGACAACAGGGACGATGTATGGAAACATTTTGTGCATCAAGGGTTCTGTTGACAAAAATTACATTTTCTGGCATAATAGTTAGTGTTTTACCAAAAAAACCCCTGTTACATGTATTAGAATAGTTGTTACTATTTCTACTACAATGGTAACAAAAAGTAAATACCTTTGAAAAAGGAGAAAGTATTATTTAAACTTATTTAATTATTACAAATAATAGTTAAAATCATGGCAATAATGGTAATAACATAGATATACAGAACCCATGCGTTGGGTTTTTTTAATTACCACAATGATATAAATATGCTTTCTTCAAAAATATTTGTCTGAATTAACCACATTTGAATAAATGCTCTGGCGTTGAAAGAGTTTTCCCTCTGGATCTGAACAGTAACAGCCATACTTTTCTGTTTTACTTCAGAGACCATAGCACAAGTAAGACAGCTAAAATCAATCCAGCTGTCAAATACAGAAGTTTTTTAAGTAATAAAGTAATACACAGTAGAAACAACAACAGCAGAATTTGAGATTCTGTAATTTTAGTAACATTGAAACTTGAAAAATCTCTTCCACAGAATGTATCACATAAGTAAGAATGTCATTGGTTTCTCTACATGTTTCTATAAACTTAAGTTATATAAATGCATTTACTTTTATTACTATTTTAAAAACATTGATATTTAATGAATAAAGGGCAAATATTTATCATCATCACATCTTTTATAATGATCTCAATTCTTAAAATCTTTCAATATCAAATCTGTTTTTAACAGTAAAATAAAAAAGATAAAACTCACTTTTAGTGACATGACGCAAGTGGGTTTTTGAAAGTGCTAGGGAATATGCTATTTTATAAAGGTGTTTAGATACCATTGGGTATTTATTTTAAGTTAATATATCTAAGTATGATATTAAAATCTTTGAAAATGCTACTTAAAAATTCAGTGTCCTACTTTTTTCTAAGGGAATCATAGGTTTCGGAATGCATTTTGCTTCATGGCATCTGAATTCTGTTACATTATGACAGAAAAAAAAAGAGCAAATGAGTGATTATAGAGATAAACTGAACCTTAGGGTCACTGGTGTCCATGGTTTGTATAATTTTATTTGCCTCACACATTATATCATGAGCTTCAGGGAGCAAATCATATATTTTCTCTTTTTTTTTTTTGCAACAATCTCTCGTACAGTGCCTAGATTATACTTTATATATAACCTGGTGAATATTAAATATTTATTGCATCATTAAATGGGAGGAAGATTTAATTTATAACCCTCAACATCTGACACTTAAAGTTCTGAGAGGACAAATGCCTAAATGAATCCTCTAAATAAGTTTTTATTGAATGTGTTAAAACTTTATTCATTCTTTACTCCTTTATTCAATAAGTATTTAATGAATGCTTGTTAAATGCCAGGTCTAAGTTGTATTTTTTGGTGGAGGGGTGGATATCTAGCTGATTAAAACCAAAAACCTTCTCTTCAGAAGCTTGGCATGTAACAGGGAACTACAATCAGTCCAAAGCTGCTGTGCTGAAGGTACAAAGCATATGTATAGAAAAGGATAAAGATGAAGATTTTTAGAATTTTGAGGTTACAGATCAGCAAATTATGATATAACTCAGAGAAAACCCAAGTATTTCCACCTTGCAGTCTTTTGATGGTCATTTATAAACATAGTAGATAAAATAGAAAATAACAAAGAAATAGCAACACCTTGAAAATTTATGAGCAAGACCTCATGAATGATGGCCTAATTAGCTTTCTTAAGAAACTGATGAAGAACATTAGTCTAGGAAAGGATCAAAATTAGATTTAATTGATAGAGAGATAAATGATATATATGCTGAATTTATTCTGAAGATGATAACAACCATCAATGCAACCCCATCAAAGCAAGAGTCAAGAAGAAACAAAATTAGTCTGATCTGGAGTTAATTGCATTGTTTTCTTGAAATTAGAACATTTTGCCTTATTAATTTATTCATTAGTTAAATGTACCGGTTATCACTACACACAGAATTTATTATTTTGTATCATTGATTCAATGATATGCTAAGGGTACATAAAGTTAATTATTTAGACTAGAAACACATTTTTTTTTGGTAATGATCTCCCTTAACTATATAAAAGAAGTTAGAGTATGACAAAGTACCAAACACTTTTTATCAAAACTAAATTTAGGCTACACAGTTATTACATTAAGTCACATGCATTACATATTTCAAATGTCCCATAATCTATGAGAGACATGTATATTTATTTATATACTAAAGTAATATAATAAAAATGTCACTTCTGCAAAAATAATTTCTCCTGCTTTCTCCTTTAAACTGATATCTTTAGAATTTTTTTTCATCTCACAAACTTGTGATTCCAAACTCCTTTCGGCATCATTGGTTTTCCAGAGCTACAGCCCAGGCTTCACTGCAAACACCCTCAATGGTTCATGCACACAGTTCATGAAAACAGTTTCTCGAGAGCTTGATTGTAAAGCAAATGGAGCATCACTTCAAGAATCGCTGTAACAGTTCCTCAAAACCGTACAATGAGAAATATTAAGAACATACATTTTAAAGCATATTGTAGTTAGGTCCAAAGTGGCTATGACTAAGATGAGGGCAATTTTTATGAATTAGAGGGGAATATGAAGTATACAGAATAAAGGCTGTCTCAGAATACTTCATCCCATTAGTTATTATATGGCTTTAACTAAACTATTGTTCAATCAAATTGTTGCACATGTATTTAATTTATTGTTGTGATATACTTTTGTCAACTGTCTAAATATGTTGAATATTTTCAAATCAGAAGCTGAAAATGACCAGCAGATTGGATAAAGTAATGAGGACACAGGGAATTTCTAAGTTTTTTAGACCATAACGCCAATGAGCATAAATAAAATTAATAACTTTTTCTAAAGTTATGTATTTATTTTTATTTTATATTTCTATTTAGTGGGGCAAGTGGATACACCTACCAACCACATAAATAGTTGCCCAATGATTCAGTAATGCTTTGCTTTTTATTTTCTACCTCTTATCCTTTCACTTTGCTCTCTCCAATTCACAAAAGAAATGTCGTTTCTACCCAGTGAGAATCCATTCAGATTAAAGCCAAACACTGGTTAGAAATGCCATCATAAACAAATCAACAAACAACAAGTGCCAGCAAGGTTGTAGAGAAATAGGAACCCTAGTACACTGTTGGTGAGAATGCAGACTGGTGCGGCCACTGTGGAAAACAGTATGGAGTTTCCTCAACAACTAAAAATGAAACTGCCTTTTCATTTTTATGAATCCCACTGCTGGGATTATACCCTAAGAATCCTGAAACATCAATTCAAAAGAACCTATGCAACCCAATGTTCATAGCAGCATAATTTACAACAGCCAAGTGCTGGAAATAGCCTAAATGCCCATCAGTAGAAGAGTGGATCAAAAAACTGTGGTACATTAACACAATGGAATACTCCACAGCAGAAAGAAAGAACCCCTATCTTTCGTGACAGCATGGATGGAACTGAAGAGCATTATGCTAAGTGAAACAAGCCAGGCAGTGAAAGACAAATACCATATGATCTCACCTATAAGTGGAATCTAATCCACAAAACAAATGAGCAAGGAAAATAGAACTAGAGACATGGAAATAAAGAACAAACTGGCAGTGAGCAGAGGGGAGAGGGGAGGGGAATAATGGGGGAAAGAAGGGGACAAGTCACCAAGGAACATGTGTAAAGGACCCATGGACAAAAACAAAGGGGGCAGGGAGGATTGAGTGTGGAAGGTAGGGGTAGATAGGGCAGGGGAGAGCAATAGGGGAAAGTGGGGACAACTGTAATTGGACAAGTCATTCTCATGTAAAAAAAGTAATAAAGCCAAATCTAAATTAGTTATGTACATTTCCTGCCAAACAAAAGACTTTAAACCACCTTCTTTTTGTTTGTTTCCTTCGTTTTGCCACTGACCATATATAGCATAATGAAGCAGCATGAAAACCGAGGGAGGGCCCAAATTTCCCCACCCTTCTTACAAAATTCTTGACTCAAAACAGAGATGCAAGGAAGCTTTGCAACCACTAGCCACGTTGAAATAGGAAGTCAAACAACACAGAGCATTTCAAAAGTGTATCAAAGCTTGTCTTTTTTATTTAAAACATAGTTGGCATACACTATATTAGTTCCAGGTGCACAATATAGTGATTCTACATGTATATATCTTGACATGTGATCATCACACTAATTCTGGTAACTATCTGTCACTGTAAAAATGTCTTTAGCAATGCAATGACAAAAATTAAGTGAAAATGATACTAATAACTCCAATAAAATTTTTCATAGATGTTCCTTTACATGTAGAGTTGGATTCACAGAGGAGTCTGAGCAATATGTTAGAAAATACAAATTCACTTAGGTTTGAAAAAAAAAGTATTGCTTTGCCTAAAAATACTTTAATGAAAGGAGTCTGAACTATTACCTAACATTTATAGTTTATTGTATGTAGGGACATTTATGCTAACTGAATGCTAAACTACATACATGTTTTCTTCTAAATGTGGATTAGGTATTTCTCAATGTAATGTGTGCTTTATTGCCTTCATAAAGTCACGAGTTGTGAAGTCCTCTAAATGGAGATCTGAGTGGAACACTAAGGTGACTCTTACTCTGTCGCACAGAGCGACTGCCAGGGCGCTCTCACAGGGTGCTGTTGAACTAGGATTGGATAAAGGGCACTCTCATGGGGCGCTGTTGAACCAGGCTGTGGTCTGAGTGGGTTTCAAGTATCACCTGCCCTTCTGTTACCAGTGGTTACAAGCAGACCAACCTCTTTGTCTTGGTAACACCAATGCCCAAGTAAAATCTCCATGAAATGGAAAGGAAGGAAGAAATAATGAAAATAAGTAAAGTGCTGGGGGGAGGGAATAATAAAAGAAAAGAAAATGGTGAAAATCTCTGAGCTCCTTTTTAAGAACTCTCAATTGCTGTCTAAATTGTGCCAATTAGCAAATATGACCTTGGGTAAATTACCTAAACCTTCTTCTTTCATCTCTAGCATAAAGGAATTCTATTGCAGGATATCCAAGGTTACTTGCAGCTTAATTTTTACTGTAAAACATATCTTCTCATTAGAGAAATATTACTTTAGTAATTTAATGTATATTCCTATAAATATTTTCACTTAAAGAGAAAATATTCAATCACAATGTTGAAATGCATACATTCATGGGATCCCCATAATAATCTGATCTAATCAATGATTTTAAGTTCTCACATAATCTTCATAATGTTCATATGAACAACTGAAATCAAGAAATATAACTCTTTCCACTTTAAAATAACTGATCCTGGGGAAAGCAATTAGACCATTAAAACTTTTTCTCAATTTTGTGTAGTGGGTCCTGAATTTACTGATTCCGAGTTATTAAAATAAATTGTAAAGCATACTAAAGAATTTGTGTAAGGCTGAAACTGAGACTGAGCCAGACTTTTAACACTCAGTGTTCCATGGACTGAACTTTGGAGTTCACTTTTGCTGTCCTCACAGAACAACCTCATTTGAAAAAAGACTCATGGTCAAAGAAAGAGTTGGCACCAACTTTATCATAAAAACAATTTGCAAATAAACTACACGTTTGTCCTCTGCTTACTCAGTTTGCATTGTTTGCTTAAAATTATATCTTTTGAAGGATAAACTAATTTGGCACTAAAGAGAATATTCTTTAATTATTTATCAATATTAAGAGGTCTTATTTCAAATGTGTGCCTCATTTACCTTCATTTCCTTTACTTCTTATACTCAGTATTTGATTATGTCATTTGTCACATAACTCACAGGAAGGGTCACCTTGCCAATGCCAATGTTTTTATTAACAGTAACCATTTTCCTCACAACCCCAAAGATCAATATTATGACTTACGCATTCTAAAATATTTTATTTGCAATCAAAATATTCTCTCAAAAATAAAGAAGTATCTATGTCAATTTTACTCTGAAAATCTTTTCTTTGCCTACCTGTGGATATCTAAGAATATATAGGATTTATCTACCATAAGATAATATCCTGAACAATATAATCTATTAAAGTTCATTTTATTTTTACTCTATTGCATTTACTTATGCAGAACAATCAGACACATTTGTCCTCATTTTTTGTTGAAGTTGAAGGTAACTCATGGGAGGTTTATGTATTAACATAACATATCATTTGCATCAGTTGTCCCATTGAAGTTTTCCAACCAAAGCTGAGTCAATTAAAATAGATAAATCTATAATAAAATATAACTCTAAAGCAAAATTTCATCACTTGTTCTGTGGAGAATTAACAAAGATACCTGAGGCCAAATTTACTTAATAAAGATAGAGCCTCCTATTTAATCACAGACTTCTTCAAAAGAATTCCCAACAGTTTTAATTAATTACCTTCATTCCTGGTTCATTCATAGAACTGAAAATATTTAACATCCTTTATCTTAGCTAAAAGCCATTTATTTATTTATTTATTTATTCATTCATTCATTCTTAAACTGCAAGGTATCACAGAAACAGCTTTGCACCCTGGGAATAGAAGGCGAGTCAAGGTCTCTAGTATATTAGTCCTTCTTTATATGCCAAGAACCAAGGTGCTTGCAACCACAGATAGAATCAAACCCTACATATACTGTTTTTCCCTCTACATACATGCCTATGATAAAGTTTAATTTATAAATTAGGCACAGTGACAGATTAACAATAATAGTTAATTGACAGGAAATTGTCAAATATGCTTCAGCAAAATAAACAAACTGCCTTTAACAACTTGTATATCGTTTATATATTTTTGTCTGTTTTTTACCCACATTATTACTTAAAGTGTAATAACAAAAGCTTACTATTACAAAAGCTTTTGAAACTTCATGAAAAAGTATGATTCTTCAAAAAGTATTTTTTGCTAGGCTATTCTAGACTTTAGATATGCATTTGACAAAAGTATACTTTTGGCAATTCTAAAAATTATTTATTATTATGTTAATTTAAAAGAAACTTTTATTTTAAAAGATATCTCTTGTTTTCTTTTCTTCTTTCTCTTAGGTCACTTTATCAGGCTGAGACAGCCAAGAAGTGAAAAGGAGAAGTTAGTTATTTGATAGAAGTCCACCTCACTCTGTTATAATTCATATACTATTGTTTAATATCCTCAATAAAATGATTATTTATTTTCTTTTAAATCGGTTTTCTCCCATATGCCTATATGTTCCATGAAAGGAAAAACCTTCTTTCCCTGTTCATCTCTGATTCCCTTTATCTACACTCTTCCTGACTCTATAATATTTATAAGTTGGAATGTCGGATGACTTAAATATATTTGCCTACCACAGACTCACTATATGGTTACTAATCCTCCATTTTCTCTATCAATCACAGCTATCAAATCAATTCTGCTTAACAACTTTCTTTAATATATGTTGTTCATGGTATTTCCAAACAAGCACGACCACAAGTACCACAATGCAGGAGAGTCGTTCATATATTGCCCGTGAGGATTCTGCAACATGACATTTAGCAACAACCTCATTTTGAAGATTCCTGGACACCACAAGACATGGTGGTCATTATACAACTTAAATGAAATCTCATAGGTCTATTAAATTTCTTATATGTCTGGTCAAGTCCCTTGAATAAACAAACAAAAAAAAAGTTGAGACTCCATCTTGGGAAAAATAATGCACAATTTATTTGTGTGCTGATTAAAAGAATTAGTGGGATGTGAAGTATTAAGATACAAGTGTCTGCAATAGAAATATATCTCAAATTTAGAATTTACATTCCAAAAATTCAGAACTGTTGAGAGGTACTTCACAGCTTGGTTTACAGTGCATCAGTATAAATAGCTCAGTTGACTGAGTGATGATGATAATGTAAGTGGCTGACAATTTTTTCTACACTTTATGCTCTGTTTAACCTTTTCTTCTCAAAGCAGAACAATTAGCACCAGTTATATCACCACACATTATTAACTTCCAGGCCCAGGAAGATACTACTGTTTTCAATGTTCTAATCTAGAAGCTTTTCTTATCCTCACTGGAGAACATGCTTATTGATTTTAGAGACAAGGGAAGGAAGAAAGAGAGAGAGGGAGAGAAACATTGATGTGAGAGAAACATCAATGTGATTACTCTCATATGCACCCTGACCAAGGATCCAACCTGCAACCTTGGTATGTGCCCTGAGGGGGAATTGAACCTGTGTCCTTTCAGTTTAGGGGACAATATTCTAACCAACTGAGCCACACCGGCCAGGGTTCTAGAGACTTTTTGTTGCATTTTTATTTGTGTATTTCTTTTAAATAATGCAAGTATATATAGGGTCATTTCCCTGGTGGGTAATAAGAGCGCTAACATCACAAATCTCCCTTCTTAAGCAACTCATTTACAAAAATTACAAATAATTTAAATTATAAAAGCATGAAAACTGATATTTCTCAGTGTTCCAAGTAGTAAATTACCATTTCCTTTCTAGGTTTTGCTGACAGAGATGAACTGGTGTGACAGCATTCCCGAACAAGGAAGAAAGAGAACATTTCACATCTCTTTCTAATTCAACAAGAACCTCCTAGTTTAGATGCTTGCATTGGTGTATCCATACCAATATAGTGAAATGGCATTTCTTTCGCAAATACCAAACAATGGGTATATACATTTCATACAAAAATATGGGCAATCTGACTTTATGCTAAGTCCCAGCAATTCATTATTTCTTTGACATTAGCATATCTCAGTATCCGTTTTCAACATCCAGAAAATCTAGTGATTGTAACACACCTTCCCTTTCTGATTGTTATTTTGTTTACCTTCAACAGAAGAACAATATGCAAAGTCTTTTGAACCAATGCATGCTTTCTATGCTTTCCTATTGTATTGATTTAAGAGTCCAATCTCTCTCCTTTGGTGACAAATGCAGCAGACAATTGCACATTCCAAAAGTGCATGTACTTTGGAGGGGTATAGAAGTATTGATATATGGAAGCATATAGAACATTCTGAGCATCAACGTGAACTATGTTTTGATTCAGATTCTCTTCCCCAAAATTGTATCAAGTTCTCAGTAGCATAAATATAACTAATAGTTTTAATAACTCCTGTATTATGTTGATTCCTATTGTAGATAGGCCAATATTTTAGTATAACCATTTTATTCAATTCAAAGTA
This sequence comes from Phyllostomus hastatus, assembly GCF_019186645.2. Classification (NCBI taxonomy): domain Eukaryota; kingdom Metazoa; phylum Chordata; class Mammalia; order Chiroptera; family Phyllostomidae; genus Phyllostomus; species Phyllostomus hastatus. The sequence continues at coordinate 13,703,756 of NW_025333583.1, read as the reverse complement.
TTCACATTGTTTACCTATGGTGTAAAATCTTAGTTCCTTTGGAGGTGGAAATATTTAAAAAATGTGGACCCTCATCTGCTAGGAAGTTTACTTTCTAGTAAATGAGATAAAACATTAACAAAAATAAATACAATGAATGCATTGAAGGGAGTTTTGTAGGAACCTAGAGGAAGATAATTGTTTTTACAGTTACGGTTGACTGAGAGTGATATGAGCAAAGGCGGTAAAGAAAAGCAATAGTGAACTAGTAAAAAAATCACTTTCAGTTAAACATAAATTTCAGATTATCTAGAACTGAATTTAAGCAGATAATCATTTTTTTAGCACTCATTCAATTCATTCCTTCATTAGAAAATGCTAACCTATGATAGGACTATCTCTCACATTTTAAATTCATTTTTTTCCTTAGGTTGTGGAATGATTTTAACTTGGCAAGCCTATATAAGTTCCTCTTATATAAATATATCAACAGAGAAGACTTGAGTATTAAAACAGTCTGATAAAACAATAGTTGTGCATCAACCATTCACTACATGTGACTATATCAATTTATTTCCTAATAAATAAAAGCTTGGATACAAAATGTGTGGTTCATATTTTTCTCTATGTCATCTATTTATTAAGGGTGCTTTCAGTGAAGATATTTTTGTGAATTTCCTAGTCAAATATAGTGCTCCATAAATAGGCCAAAAGATAAAATATGCTCTCAACCCCTTCATAAAAGAATATTCCAATGAGATTCCTTCTCCTTGTACTGGTCCCTTGGATCCATTTACTAAACAAGGTTCAACTATCTAAAAATCACACACTTCCTTCACAGTGAAAAGATTCTTGAACATGCCTCCCTAATATGTGTCTCTGTTATTTACAGATTTTACAGATATGCTACTTTACTGACATAATAAGAAATCTCAAAAGGGAACTTTTAGACACTCACCATTAAATGCCATTACTAAAACAATACACTCAGTATTATAAAACTTTAAACATCATATATATATATATATATATATATATATATATATGTCTTTATATTACTGATGCTTTGTATAAAAATGTCACACAAATGTTGAACACCACATACTGACACTAGTTCATGTCTCAAGGTCCATTATGGAGCAGGTCAAATTCATCATTAAAGACAGTATATGGAAATCCATACTTCATACAGAATTCTTAATCATTTCAATTTCTTCCTGCTTTCCTTTTAGATTTGATTACCTACATCATTGCTGCTTTTCTGGAACCTTGTAGTGTAGCTAAAGAACAGCTTATCAATGTCCTATCAGCACTGATTTATTCCTCTCCCACTTGTGTCTATAAAATAATTTCTCCTTAACCCTAGGCTTTTTGAAAGAACTTTATATTTTGCGAAGTGTCAGTTTAGTTAAAACCCAATAATATCATCTGTAAAAGCCACTTAACCAGGAACACAATGTGAGATACACAGAAACAGGCTGAAAGCAAAGTAGTAAGTGAGAGAGGGCAGCACTGCATGATGGGGCAGGCCCCTCTCTTCCCCAAGAGCAGTTCCTGCTAAGTGTCTTGTATGGAGCATCTGAGATGCATACAGTCCGAGAAGGGACATCGGTGCCAATCACATAGTAGGGAAACTTACTGAATTTTCTTCTTATTTTAAACAAAAAGGTATATAGAAAACAGAATTCCAACACAGGATCTTGCAGTGAAGAGCACTTTGGAAACTGCTCTCCTACATTCTAATAGAGTGAGTTTATAAAACCCAAACATTTTTAAAACTCTTTAAGGGCTTGTACTTGCCAACTTTTTAAAGTTTAATTAAAAACTTTTTGGGGTGGCATTGGTTAATAAAATTATATAAATTTTAGGGGTACAATTCTATAATACATCATCTGTATACTGTATTGTATACTTACCACTCCAAGCCAAGTCTCCTCCCATCACCATTTATCCCCCTTTACCCTCTCCTACCTCCCCCCACCCACTTCCCTTGCAAGGCCATTTATGGCATGCACGGCCCTTTGGTTTCTCCTCTGGCATCTGCCTTAAATGCAGGCTGTGCTGCAATGACATTTCCCCAAAACACTTTGTGCCACCATGGTTAGTTCTTGTGGTCTCTTCTGTGTGGAATGGCCTCCTTTATATCCATTGCAATTGAAACACTCAGGTCAATTCTCACAGTTTTTCCCTTTGGGCACTTTTGAGGATAGAACTCATTAATATTTACATTAGCTCCTGAAATTTAAATAGTTTCTCTCCTGCTCTTTCCCTGTCTCTTTCTCTCCCTCCTTCCCTTCCTGAATTCCTACTTTCTAACACAATCAATAGCTGCTTGGTAACTGTTGTTGACTGCTTGGATTAAAAATGACGATAGCACCCTGGCTGGCGTAGCTCAGTGTATTGAGCGCGGGCTGGGAACCAAAGTGTCCCAGGTTCGATTCCCAGCCAGGGTACATTCCTGGGTTGCAGGCCATAACCCCCAGCAACCGCACATTGATGTTTCTCTCTCTCTCTCTCTCTCTCTCTCTCTCTCTCTCTCTCTCTCTCACTCCCCCCCTCCTTCCCTCCCTAAAAATAAATAAATAAAATATTAAAAAAAAAATGACGATAGCAATTTATCTGCTTAGTGAAAAATGAACAAGTTGATAAACTCTGCTGGTTAGTTAGATTTATACTATACTTAGGAATACATTAAGGTATAAGATAAGCCTTAATACATGGTTACTATGATGATATGAGAAAAAAAGATCATTAGTTATCATTATTAAATTTGAAATGCTGAAAGTGTCAAGATAACAGTGAAGAAATATAAACCTTTAAAAATGAAACTATATACAGATAATTCATATAAACATAAATGAGTTAAATAAATGTCAAGTACTTTATATGTCTTGCTACAGACTTATGGTTAAAAAACAGTGTACTTGCTCTCTATAATTTTCAGACTGATGAGTAGGAAAAGTAGTGATCAGGCAAATATAAGTCAGTAACAATTAGTGTTACTAAAGACAGGTCCTGAATGCCATAAACATATACCAGAGAGGACCTAGTGGAGCTAAGTTTCAAGAAAGTGCCATGAGAAAGTGATCTTTTAAAGACTGACCTGAATGAAAAGTCAGGATAAATTATGCACAGAATAGAAAGCTCCACAAAAAGGGGAGACAAAATTTGAGAACCCTGAGAAGGGGCAGGAGGAGCAAGAACTGTTTGGGAATCAAACTCCAGGATGTCTGGAATACAGAAAAAAAGGGATACTATCAGACAGGGGGGATGGAGATCTGAGGCTAGAACAGAGTGCCTTGCAAGCTATTGTCAATAAAAACTATGAAAGACTTTGATGTAAAGAATACAGATAGTGACCCTTCAACAGAGTGCAGGGCATTCTCAGAGGAGACTCTATCTTTTTTCGATTGGTTTCTGTGCCTTTATTTTTGCCTGGGTTATTTGCACAATGTCTATTCCTCAAACTCTACTTTGAAACAGTTGTAACTTCTTACATAAAGTAAATTCTCTATGTTTTGACTTCGTATTTGGCTGTTAAGTTGTGAATTTTAGCATTTTGCAAATTCTTCCTTTCTTCTATATTATGAAGTTTGAATTTGATCTCAGGAGCAAAAGGAAGTCATTAAAAGTTTTGCAGGAACTAAAATAATCAGTTGTTTTGGGTGGGGAAGAGGTTGGAGAGGGAAAGAATGTATGCGGAAAGATAAGCTAGGAAGCTGTATTAGGATTCTGAGTGAGCCAGCATCAGCATGGAGAAAAGCAGAGCAGGATAAAGAGAGATGGAGCACTCCGAGAGATGTTTTGGAGGAAGACTATAGTACTAATGGTGGGTAAATGGGAAGGATGAAAATAAGTACACACTGCATATTTCTTGACGTAATGAATTATTGGTAGTTAATTTACTGAACAAAGAGCAGGCTTATGCGAGAAACAAAATGTATTTTTAGTAAGATTTCTGCATGGTCAGAGTTTATTCAACTAGTATCCAAGGGACTTTTGTTTTTGTTGGCTTATTTTCTTATGTATTTTAAAAAAATAGTTCCATACCTGATCCAGTACACACCACTGAGAATCAAAGCAGGTACTGCAGATAAACAAAATCACTCTTTACACTCTATACTCACCCAGTAAAGGAAAGAGCTGGAAGCATGTTATATTTGGGAGTAATGATTAATACAAAAATTGACATTTGACTCAAGGTATTAGAATTGTAAGCTAAACTTGTAAGCCCAAGCATTAGAGATGACAATTATTTACAGTCAACTAGCTGATTCACTTATTTAAATGTATTTTAAAGAATCAAGAATAAGATCTGAAGAAAGAGAAGAAGGAAGAGGAGGATGGGGAGGAGAGGGAAGAGGGGAGGAAGGGAAAGGGGAAGGAGGAGGAGAAGAGGAAGTTCTGCTATAAAGTGAACATTGTGGAGCTTAACTTTATATTAATGAGAGTTCACAAATTTTTAACACCCTATGCACCATTATGAAGGAATAATGATTTGTTGTTGAACTATAATTGAAATTATAATAACATAATTAAAATAATAAAAACTAAAAGGCATCCTTAAAATACATATTGGCATGTCCAAAAGTCACAGTTAGTGATGTTACAGTGAGCCATTTTCAAATGTTAGGTAAAAATTTTAAGATTCCTTCTCAGTAAGTAACAGAAGTAGTAAACACTATGTACTTGAAGCTGTCAGGCACTTAGACACCAAGGTCTTTAACTAGATTGTGAATTATTGAAGGCAGAAATTATTCTTTGAATTCAAGTTTTTATCCTCAACACATAGCACTTCAATAGAATAAAAAAAGACCCTTAATAAATGTGAATAAAAAATAAAGAATAATATATAGCTATTTCTATATTAGTTGACAAAACCTCAAGCCATGTTAAAACTTTTACATATAGAACTTAAAGTAGAATTGTTTTCTTTGTAAATACAATTACTTTTTTAAAAGCTGGAAAAAATTATATCCATAACCCAAGCATACTAATATACTTACTGATATATATATTAGTGGTGGCACAAAAGGGTCTTAGCAATTGTCAGAAAGTAATTTACAATTTTAATCCAGAATATGTAATTTTTTAAAAATCCAGAATTGTGTGCTGACATTAAAATAAAAAATCCAGAACTGTGTGCTGACATTAAAATATTGAAAGGTTTAAAGACAGAAATATAGAAAAAAGGAAAAGAAGGAAGGAAGGGAGGGAGGAAGAAAGAAGGAAGAAAAGGAGAGGACGGGGATGGAGGGAAGAAAGGAAGGAAAAGGAATCCATTGAAAAAGGCTTCTCTGTACTGATTTCACTTTTGAATCACTATATTTTCATTACGTGTCACCCTGTCTAGTAAGGATATTGAATTCAATCATAAACATAGAAATACATCTAAATTACTTTCTGGAATAACTCCAGCAGAACAATTTCAGATCCTACCTCTGTAACCCAATCAGCCAGTAGTAATAGGATTCACAGGTTACAATAAAGAGATGTGAACCTTATACAGCCATCACATGATAATGGTGAAATTAAAAAAGCAAATGATATTTGACAAAAAATATAATAATATTTTCTAAAATATAAAAACATAAAACTACAAATACTAATACAAAATACTAGTTCTAGCTATAAATGTGAGTAAATCAATCACTCAATATTCTCTCCTATTTATCAAGGGATTATGTTGCTAAATGCTGTAGTAGATATGATGAGATCTTTGAATAACAAATAATAATCACAACTAGATTCAGATGAACTAAATTGCACCTAGGTTATTAAAGCCATCAAAAATTAATTTAGGTGAAGTCTTTCTCATTTTTGTATACATTTTTTTCTTATTTTTTCTTACACATAATAATCTCACTAGGCTACAGGGATAAGATTAAGATGGATAGCAAACTCAATCATATTTATTTAATTTCTAATGCCACAGAATTTACAGTTACAAAGTACATTGCTAATCTCTTAATATTTTAAAATCTTAAATGATTTATAATACATTCAACCAAAACTAAACTTTAAAGTTTAAAAAATAATTTAAAAATGCTTAATATCTTGGGCATATAGGAGAGATAGAAGTTGCCTTCTATTTCTTCATCATTCTCAGTTGGATATCATCATTAGTGACATTATAGAAAGCTAGTTTTTATAACTTTAAAATTGTTCTTGATATGAAAACTAACAATGTAATTATTTTAATGTTTGTTGCAAAATGTAATTAGGACTTTTTGATGATGAAATGAAGCTTGATCAAAGAAAAATAATTTACTAGGCAGAAGAAAAAGATTTTGTAAAGTATAACTGTGTATACTATTAGTGAGTACCTATGAACTTACAATAAACTAATTTTCACAGCTGTTTTTATTAAACTGCAGGAGTTAAGTGAGAATTCAAACTGTCACTGCTTAATTTACTATTTATACCATTCACTGGTTCTAGTTTGAGCAGCTTGGTTTCTTTCCAAGCCCCATTCTCCTCATCTGTAAATAGGAATATGAATCCTAATTATAGCAAAGGGGATTTTAGAATCCCATGTCAGATGCATTATACATAGAATCAATCTGGCCTATTTGAAATTCACACTTCTCAAATATTAATCCATACATGAATTTAACCAGCATTTTCTTTTTTCACCAATATAAATTCTAAGATGACATTGTCATTTTTCCATGTTTCTTTTTTATTCTATATCTCTATGTAGCTCTCTTTTTTTAATAGAAAGAACTATGACTATAGCCAAAATACCTAAAGGTCTTTCTCCTGCTTTGGAACAATATCAATCACAGGAAGGCAGGACAAATATTATAAGATGACCTACTTTGATAAGAATGGGTCTTCAGGAACATGTTCACATGGTTGAAGTTTCTGAGTCTTTACTAGGTCTCCTTGCAGGAAAGAGTCAGCAAAATCTTCAGTTTTACCAAATACTATACACTATGTTTCCCTAGCAAAACACTTATATTTTTGTTTTCTAAGTTTATCCACTTATTTGATTGGAAAAAATTCATAATAACAAATGAATTGTCCATTCAAATTGACAACTACAATCAATTTAGACAACTGTTGCACGTCATTGCATCTTTAGATCAATCCTATATTCTAATAATTCTATTCGTTCCTTTATCACACTTATAGAATATATTTTACATTTATAAAATATTTATTCTTGATTAAATTTAAAATAGTAAGGGAAAATGTTTTTTCTTATCATCTCCCTCAATTAAGCGATGCATTAAAATTCCTCCACGAAGACCACCATCTTATATTGTTTTCATTTTTCAACTGTTAGCAGGGAGCAATGATTGGGATTAGCCAGTAGGTGATCAGCTATGCTACAAAGCATATTGATTATCCTGGCAAGGGGCATTTTAACAGCATTCCTAGTTACTTTATGCATAAAAAATGTCTTCAGTGAATGTGATTAATAATACATTAAAAGAGTACTGCATTCAGTTTTCTAACTCCATTCATATTTTATTTGAATGTTTTCTTCTGAAACAGAGCTCTCATTCATTTTATTAATATGAATTGGTATATGAAATTAGGACAAAATGGAATCATTTATCGCTTAGCTTGTATTTACTACCATATTTATAACATAAATTAGCAACATCAATAAAAGTGATATCAGCAAGTAAAGATAACTTCTGAAATTAAGTTTAATTCATTTAGGGGGGAAATAGATGCAATATTAGTATTAATGCTTATTAAACTCCTTTAAAATTCTTTATAAAACAAAAGAAATAATTTATCAGACCGTTTCCAATCATGAATCTGCCATACACTAAACAATTCTTAGTAGGCATTTGAATAAATGTCTACTCAGGAAATGTGAAAGTGGATTATTGTGTGGGCAGTGAAATGCATAACGCTTAAGAGATTTATAATGCATTACTATAATAAAAAGCCATAAAAATGTCTTTGGGTTTAACATAGTTAGGGCTATAGGAGTTCCTTCAACTTCAATGCATTTGTGTATATTGTAAGCATTCTATTTCTTTTTAACAAACAACTGTAAATGTTCCTAGGTTATCTTAATATTCAGTCTGTGCTGTAATAACTGTATTTTCCATTAGACTCAAACAAGATTTCTTTGTTTTTTAGAGATTTTATTTATTTTTTTTAGAGAGGGAAGGCAGGGGGAGAGAGAGAGACAGAGACAGAGACAGAGAGACAGAAACATAAATGTGTGGTTGCTGGGGGTCATGGCCTGCAACCCAGGTATGTACCCTGACTGGGAATAGAACCTGAGACACTTTGGTTCGTAGCCCGTGCTCAATCCACTAAGCTACACCAGCCAGGGAAGATTTCTTTTTTTAAAGGATTCTATTTATTTATCTTAGAGAGAGCAGAGGGTAGAGAGAATGAAAAAGAAAAACAATGTGAGAGAGAAACATAAATCAGTTGCCTCTCATTTTCACCCCAACCTGGGAATGAACCCACAGCTCAGGCATGTGCCCTGACCAGAAATCTAAATGGTGACCTTCTCCTTTTGATGATGGTGCCTAATCAAATGAGCCACACCTCCAGGGCTTTAGAGGTTTTAGGTAGACTATTTGAGTCAGGAGCCAGGTACAATGTTGCTGAATTGCAGCAGTGGACATACACACCCCATGAGAGATGAAGAGAGGCTAAGAAGGAAGGTTGGTGACCCCAACCAAGGAAAAAAATAAAAACACCTCCATCTATCTGTCTATCTATATGTCTACCCAATAGATATCAATCTATCTATCCATCATATATATGGAAAGAGAGAAAGACAGATCATCAGGGGCAGAAACCAATGATAAATATCCTTAGAAAGCTCAAGAACAGGATTTGGCCAAACATTCCCATGCAGCCAGACCCTGCATTCCTCCGTGGGACAAAGGAGGATCTGGCGGCCATTGTGAAACAAACACTGCATACGCCCTTCACTCTGACTCCATGAGGTCAGGCACATTTCCCTGACCCAGTCCCTCAGCTGTCAGGGTGAAGGAGAGAGATGTAGACACCATCAGTGCCAAAGAATAAGCATCATCTAATATAGATGTTTTACTTTATAATGATATAATTAACAAAACCAACCCTAACAAAAAGGCTATCAAAATCTTAATCTGAGCTATAATCTACACATTTTACCTGAAAACAAATAGGCAGGTATTCAAAGGAAGACAGAATCAGTAATAAACCAAATAATAAACAAAGAAAAAAAGAAAACATAAATACTCTAGTTTCTCTACTCAGCCATGTGTTAGTGAGTAAATTTTGTAACCCTATAAAAGTTTTGAGTGCTGATACACTAACTGATCAGGAAAGAAAGTTTTGAACAAAATCTAAAATCATCCAACAATCTGATTTATTACAAAGAAAGGACAGAAGTAAAGGGAAGGAAAGGAGGGATGAAAACAAAATTAACTCCAGTGAAGAGATTAAAGGGCTTCCTGAAATTACTATTATGTGTTTCATCTTCAGTCAGGTTTCTAAGGAATTAAAGGAAACAAAAAACTTGATTATCAAAATATTAAAATCATTCTATTGTTGCCAATTTCCATAAATCACAGAGATAGATTTTTACTAGTAACAGTCAGATGTGATTGATTAAGGAATTTACGATCATTTGTGAAACAAACAAACAGCGGGTCCCCTTGAAAAATAGATCTACATACATGAAACATTTCTTTGGGGAAAAAATAGATTCAGTGTGCTGTGTTGTCAAGTAAGAATATCAAGCTTAATTTTTCATAATTGTTACACATATCATTTCCTAAATATTATTTTAATAATGTTTGTAACACATCATTGCTTTAAATTTTTATAAAGTATTTCAATTTCTTTATGTCTCATGCTATTATTACATTTACTATTCCTTTGTGTCAGAAAATAACTGTATTTCTCACTATCTTAAAATATGTATACTTTCTTCTAGTATGTATAGGGTTTTACTTTTATAGTTAACTTCTTAATATCGATTGATATTATGAAATACATATTTATTGACAGTCTTTCAACAGATAATGGTTGCATGGTTTTTCCCCCATACAATGTTTCTATACAGGTTCGTGTAACTAACTAGTCAGTCTTTTAGACCCAAGAGTTGAACACCTACAACACCCTCTTCAACTCAAAGCACTGCTCAAAGGGATATCACAATGAAGATTCCACAATGAAGAGGGAAACAGAATTTAGCCAAAGTGAACAACAGCTAAAACAATGTAATTAACAGAGAAAGCATTCCTGGGAAACAGATGGAAGTCATTTTGCAAAGAATACACTGAGTTCCTAATGCTTCGTGAAGCTGTGCATGAGAACACGGCTATCTAAAGCCGCAAAGTCTAAGATGACTTACATCAAGCTGTTAAGGTCTTGGCTTTCTGAGAATCTGTTGATGTGGTTTTTTTTTTCATTATTTATTTTTTTTATTGTTGTTCAATTACCTTTGACTACATTTACCCCCACATTCCCCCCACCCCAGCCATCCCCACCTCCCTCCCCTGCTTCCACCCTGCTTGGTTTTGTCCACATGTCCTGTATAGTAGTTCCTGATGTTGTTGTTAAAAGCCCTCACTGACCACAGCCATCATTCCTATGAGAACAGTGCACAACATGGAGCACAGGGCAGAAACTCAAAGAGAAGAATTCAGAGTCATTTCCCTTCGAAAACCTGTTAAAGGAATTCATTAATTTCCTGTTATTTTCTAGGCACTCCATGTCAGACCAAAACAAGAATGTGTTGTAATTGGCTTTTTTTAATAGTGTTTATGTCAATCAAATTCAGGTTTTGTTTCATTGATTTCTCACACAAGTTTTCTGCTCTCTATGAAAAATTTTGAGTTAAAGAACTCACTCAAAAACTTTAAAAATATATATCTAATCCAGGTAAACTCTGACTCAGGCTTAATAATGCTTAACTATAAATTTTCTTGAAATCTCAGTGGCTTCCCATTGCCTCTAGGATTAAAATACAAGTTTCTCTCTTTTTGAAAAGATTTTATTGTTTATGCATAATTTGTCCAAATATTCCCCCTTTGCCCGTGTCCATTAATTAATTAATTAACTAATTAATTCCAAGGCTCAAGATTGTTTTTAGGCCCTTGTCTTTTTATCCACATTTCTAAAAATCTTACCCTTCAAAGTAATGCAGAAATACTGAATTTCTGACTGTTGTTAACTGTGCTGCACTGTCCCTGGGCCCCTGCACATTACTGCTCATGTCTCAGAAACTCAGAAGTCGTGTTACCCACGACTTCTCCATGCTCTCTTAACCCCTTTTATATCAAGTGCAATTCCTTCAGGTCTTACTTGCAATCAGTGTGGCCCACTCACAAGTTTTCCCAGCTGCCAAGACTTGACTAAGAGAAACATCTTTGTATTGGCGGGAATGCAGACTGGTGCAGCTACTGTGGAAAACACTATGATTTTTTCCTCAAAAATTAAACATGGAACTGCCTTTTAAAAAATTTATTTGTTTGTTTGTTTGTTTGTTTATTTTAATTGTTGTTCAAGTATAGTTTTCTGCCTTTTACTCCCATCCCAGCTCACTCCCCAGCCCTCCCCACCTCCCTCCTATTTCCAACCCCTACTTATTTTTGTCCATGTGTACTTAATACTTGTTCCTGCAAACCCTTCCCTTTTTCCCCTGAAATTTCTTCCCTCTCCCCTCTGGCCTTTTGACCCAGTGATTACACTGCTAGTAATATACCAATCCCAAACACCAACCCCAAAACACCAATTCGAGAGAAGTAATGCACCCTTATGTTCATAGCAGCGCTATTTACAATAGCCAAGTGCTGGAAACAGCCTAAATGCCCATCAGTAATTGAGTGGATCAAAAAACTGTGGTACATTTATACAAAGGAATACTACACAGCAGAAAGAAAGAAGGAACTCCTACCTTTTGAGACAGCATGGATGAAAATGGAAAATATCGTGCTAAGTGAAATAAGCCAGTTGATAAGAGACAAATATCATATGATCTCACTCATAAAAGGAATCTAATGAATAAAATAAATTAATGAGCAAAATAGAGCCAGAGACATGGAAACATGGGATAAACTGACAGTGGCCAGATGGGAGGGGGGAGGAAAATAATCATAGAAAGAAAGGGGAGGGGCTAGTCAAAGAATATATATGAATAACTCATGGACATGGACAAGGGTATGGGGATTGACTGCAGGAGCAGGGGTTGGGCTGGGCAGAGGATGTCAAAGGGGGAAAAATTGTGATACAATAGTAATAGGGTAACAATACAAAGAAAGAGACAGAGAGAAAAAGGTTTATATTGTATACTCCCATATTTTTCCACGATACTGTATGTATGTACCAGGGATTCAGGGAATACTCTTGAACAAGTTGGTCATGAAAGAAGTTAAAAAAACATTTGATATCCACAGTGGCCAATTTAATAGGCCCTATTAGAATATGGTATGCTTATTTTGGTCCATTGAATTATTCAGTGTACACCAGAATCAATACAATCTTTGCCTTGCCATCCTACTAGAGAAGTTAGTTCTACAGAAAACATTTTTAGCTTTGGAGACTGTCAAGGCAGACACTAATTAGTATCATTATATTTTTTAATATTCTAAAAATAATTTTAAATGATCTTACCAGATAGGTCTTTTCCGGTAGAATTTCATGTTTTTGTCAATTGTATGTAAGTTTCCATTTGGTCTTATGAAGTTAAAATTTTGGTTTATCCTTATTTTTTATATGGCAAAAATATCAAATTAATTTTAGATATTATACTTAGTTGTATTACTTATCAGCCTCTGGTAACTATTGATAATAGACTATATTCCCTCATTGGGTATTATTCAAAACTGAACAACATTTTGGGTATTCCCTCATTTTTTTTTTAAATTTAAGAATGAAAGCTGGTAGAGTATTTATAACAAGACATTACCTATTTTTGCTAGTTATGCCTACAGGGAATGATTATCATATGTATTAAACCAGAGGAACACCATTAGAAATTGAAAGCACCCACTGTTAAAATGTAATTAAGGTTTTTCTTAGGTGTAAGTTTACTTGCTCAGGAAAAACAAAAAACATTCAAAAATATTTGTTTAAGACCATGGGTTTTTAAACAATATTTTCTAGATAACACAATTCTTATGTGCAAATCACGGTTATTCAGGCCTTTGGTTTATTACCTTAGTTTGCAGTAAGAGTTATTTGTAGAGCAAAAGGAGCTTGTGCATGGCTGCGTCGCTCATCAGTAATTTCCCTGTATGTGTCAATGCATGAGAGAAGAGTCTCCCTGAGGCTGGCCCCCTGTATGGTCAGACATGTTCCATTTAATCAATCATGATATAAAACATAAATGTCTTGCTCAAACTGAGATGGAGTCTGGATGCCAGAAAAGACTAAAAGGAGGTTTCCACCACATTTGAAACATGGACAGTCAATTCTTTATGAGGGCTAAAGGTCTGGATACATCCCAGGACAGTGTCTAGCCATGAAGCACAGGATGACAACAGAAATAAAAGTGGAAAATGTGCAATTTCCAGTCTGACCAACTGAAGAAATAGGTGAAGACAGTATGGGTCAATGTGTCTAGATTCTTTTATGTGAATTACCGATTTGCTGCCTTAACTTCAAATATAGATGAGGGCCTTTGCCCTTTGATCTAGAAAGAAGTGATGGACCAAATTCCTTCCTGCTTAAGCATTCTAAAGTTCAAAGAACATTGATTCATTCCATCATCGGACAAACTTCATCAATCTACTATTGGTTCCTTAAAGAAAAATTTACTAGGCCCTCTGGTAACTTGCAATTAAAATAATATGTAACTATATTTATATGTATAAATGTATATATATATATATATAAATACTTGTAAATCCATGTATTTATATATATAAAAGTATATTTGCCTTAGCAAGTAACCTACCCAAAATATAACATTCTTGAGTTCTCAATAAAAATTCAAAGAATCAAAGGTATTGAAATTGAATTTGGCTATAAAGGTTCACAAAAGGAGGCACATGTATTTTAATAAATACATGGAAAACTGCAAAACATTAAAATCAAAGTGAGCTAATTGTATATTTGTAATAATCAGTCTTTATCCAATTGGCAAATAAGCATGCACTAAAGAAGACTTGTTCTTTAAAATATGGCAGAATAATTTATTTTATTTTTTACTTTTATCATTGACACTAATACAGACATCCCCTTTTACCCCACTTTGCCCATCTCTACCCGTTCCCCACCTCCCTTCCCTCTGGCCGTCCCCACACTGTCGTCTGTGTCTATGGGTTGCGCATGCATGTATGTTCTTCGCCTAATCCCTTCCCCCTCTGTCATCCACATCCCCCTCCCACCTCCCCTCAGACATCTACAGTCTATTCTGTATAGCCATGACTCTGTTTCTTTTTTTGTTTGTCAGTTTATTTTGTTCATTAGATTCCACAGATAAGGGAGATCATATGGTCTTTGTCTTTTTACTGACTGGCTTAATAAGTTGGCTAAAATAAGGTATGCTTATATTTATTTTTTGGCATAAAAATCTGGCAAATTTCTTGATAAAATAATATACTATACATAGATTAAACCCTACGTGAAGAAACTAGATTAATATATCCCATTGGATTGTCCCAAACTTCCTTTTTTCAAATATTTGTGTCAATGTATTATAGAAAGAAGATTAATTAAAGTTGAGATATGTTAATAAACATTCAAGCAATAAAGTAATGAAACATTTTGGAATCTCATGGGGGCCCATCAAATTCACATATGTGGTGGTGGTGCTGAGTGGTGCATGTGTGTGCACATGCATGCATATGAACATATTTGTGTGCATATTATTAAGTCACTTGTAAAAGATTTCAAGCAGGAAGAATATTTATGTTTAGTATAGTTAGTGTGCATAGGTTTTTACCAATGTACTCCTTAAAGTAAGCAGAATAATTTTAAAAGGTAACATTTCAATTCATAGGATATTATAATTCAACAGTTTAATTATTATAAAAATACAGTTTTCGGCTGGGAACCAAAGTGTCCCAGTTTCGATTCCCAGCCAGGGTACATTCCTGGGTTGCAGGCCATAACCCCCAGCAACAGCACATTGATGTCTCTCTCTCTCTCTCTCTCTCTCTCTCTCTCTCTCTCTCTCTCTCTCTCTCTCTCTCTCTCCCTTCCCTCCCCAAAAATAAATAAATAAAATCTTTAAAAAATACAGTTTTCATGTCAAATATTATGGTTTGATGTTGTAGAAATGTGACACCTATGTATCTATATTAGATAATAAATTCTATATATCATAAATGTTTATAAACATTGTTATCAAACACTCCTGAAAGGATGTAATACTATTGGTACAGTGTTGATAACTTTACTCATAATTACATTATAGGGTGATTTAATGTTAATCCATCCATTGTTTTCCCAATCTCAGTCTGTTAACATACAGATATAAGTGATTTATCATAGAAAAATAGGTATCTATTCTCTCTCTTTCTCAATCTCTCTTTTTCTCTGTCCCTATGCCTCCCCACCTTTCTCCTACTAAAGACCAAATATAAGCTAATGCATTTACTGAGTACTGGAAACAACCCTGTTGGCTGTCTTTGCCTATATTACCTTGTTTAATGCCAGGTATAACATAAAATTGATAAATATTTAATCTATTTATTTCTCCATTTACATAAAAAATCTAAATATTATGGATTGTTTTCATATATTGTACCAATCTTGAGATTATTCTATACACACACACACCTGAGTTTAGGCAGAATGCAACAGGTGTTAAGTTCAAATACATTTGAACTTAAAAGTTGCCAATATGCTTTCTATTGGAAATCATTCATGACCTAAAACAGTACAGACTTTGTTAGATAAATAATTACTTTTAAAAAATGTAAGAAAAGCTTTTGCTCTTGCTTAGGATGCCAAATGACACTAATCTTTTGAGGTAAGACCTCTCTAACAAATGTTAATGGTCAATCTAATGCCTCAGTGTGTATAAGCAAATCAGAAGTCTAACTTTGTAATTTCTTCACAAGTAATTTTACAATAGTAATACCTTGAGGTTTGTTGTGGGGATTAAATGAGCTACAAACATTATTTTTATACTGTGATGTACTATATAATCTTTTGTTATTAATAAGACATCATCATAAGTCACTATTATGATTACATTTATGTCAAATTTTCTTCATACAATGGGGAGCAAAATAAAAACTTCAAGTATTATTCAAGTTAATATTTAAACATTTAATAAAAAATGGTTAGCATGAAAATGTATGGTTATATCCCATGTTCTATTTTTTCATTTCTTAGAATGTTTTATTTTAATTCAACTAGCAAAAATATTTCCATAGAGATGTAATTAGATTTTATGAGTATTTAATAACTGATAGTATATTCTTTTCTGACCTACAGCAGACTTTATTATATAGTAAAATTAGTTTTCTCATATAACTATGCCTCTCGATTATCTGATTTTATTGACTGACTTAATTAAAATGACAAAATATATTAGTAATTGATTTTGTGATAAAATAAGTAATTATAATTAATTACTTTTTAAATTATAACATAAATCAATTTTCTATTAGCTTCCTTTTTTACTTTTTTAGAATTCAGTCTTGGGTTGTGATATATAAAACAGTAATGTAACTTCCCTTGGCCAAATGACTACAGAAAATATCCTCTTTCTCCCTATTTTTTAAAAATCAGCAGTGGTCTCTTGGTAAGTCTTGAGCACTTCTGAATAGGTCAGACTCCCTCGCTCTATTTAGTTTCAACAGCGGCAAGTGCTTTGAATGAAGAGCAATGTTAAGTTAAACGACTGAGTACAGAAGAAGAACCAATAGAATGGAAGAAATCTGGTGTACAACAGCATGTGCACAGACTCCCAGTGCGTACTGCTGTGTGAAATCATCATGTCCATTCATATACTGAAATAAGTGTCACTATGAAGGGACTGTTTTCCTTTAATTTCTTTTGCTACTACTTATAAATTATATTTTTGTTGGAAATTGATTTCTCTTTTTAAAATGTGCTAATATTTAGGGTTAAAACCATCTTACTTGTATGTTTTACTAAAGATTCTAACTCTAAGAAATTTAGTTTGATGGTCAGTGACAGGTCAATCATTAATTCATTTTTATGTCTTTTTTTAAAAAAAATCCTTAAAATTAGAACATTTAATATGACCCTATGGAAGTAAAATGCTATGTGTTGTCTCTAGTTGCAGTACAGTACAGAATATTTGAGGGATTTTACAATTTCTTTCAAACATATGTTATGTATAGTTTCTAATAATAGGATGTTGGTTGTCTGACAGGAAGACTTCATAACCTCACTTTTAAAAATTAAGGAAGACATTAATTCTATCATTTATCTTTCATGTTTTTTATGTCAACAAGAAAGGATAAATGCATTCAGATAAATTTATTTTGATATCTGTCAACAATTTGATATTTGAGTCTAAGACTGACCCTCATATTATATAGCCCAGGAGTTATTACACTGACATTAAATTTAAATCACCAGGTATATAACATTGACCTTGGAGAAATGAAGGGTTAGAAATAATACAATTTTTTCCTCTGCTGGATGAATATGCACAATGTTCAGGAATGGTTTTCAGTATTAATTGGCTGCCACTTCAGCAGATTTCTGCTACTGACAATCAGGGAATCAGGTGGTGGTTCAGTGATGCATGAAGGCCAGGTGAGGGCCTGGAAGAAGGAAGAAGCGGAAGTTGTATTTTCCTTTCTTTAGCAATCGTTTACCCTCCGCACTGTGGCAAGTAACAGTCAGAGAGAGTCACGGCTGATTCTGAATTGAGAACATATGAGCAAAACAGAGTGAATGTTGCAACTTAGCAAAGCGACACGGTCAATCCTTCTAAAGCTGTATTCTGAATTGACTCAAATTCAAAAGGTAAGTACGATATGGTTAACAAAGTCAAAACATCGACCAAATCATTATGTAAATAGAATTGCATATATAAATATATTTTACAACATACACTTAGTTATGTAACGAGATAAGCATTATGCATTATCACAATATTATTTGCAATATTGACTCTGAATATTAAAAAGATCAGAAAATTTAGGTTTGTGCTAAATGTAGAAAAAATAAATTATATTCAGCGATGAATACCTATTCACATTTTAGACAGAGAAAATATTTTGGAATTTCTCATTTTCATATTTTCAGTGGAAAATAAGTATTATTCCAAATACATAAACTTTTTAATATGGCTTTTTAAAATATTGAATGTGTTTCAAACATAAGTTTTATTTAAATATTCCCTATACTATTAGATTCTTTTTTATTATGGTTTGCAAATATTAATTTGAATCTTTATATCTACTAGATTTAAAGAGTTATTAACTTGCTTCCTTAAACAATTGTTGTTTCAGGCTCTCATTTTTATTTCCAGATATGTGGTGTTTGAAGGAAAGGATCATTGCTTTACTTCATACCAACAGAATGTACCTCTAAACTTTTTAATAACATCAAGTTCAGTTATTTCTTTTTACTGCCCATATGTCCTGAGATTACTGTGTCTTTCCCAAATATATTAGAATTCTCTGTTTTCTGCCTTAGATTCAAATGGTTTCATAGGTTGTTGTTTGCTGCCTGGGAACATTATTTATTTCCCATGGCCATTAATCAGTGTCACTTGTGCTAAGAGGCTAAGCAAGGATTTCTGCCTAATAACCAAGGAAACTTCATTTATTGCTAGGGAAATCCTCAGCTACAGCTACTAAACTGCTATTAGTACAATCCTTAATAGCTCATTACCACAGGGATATATGATATGTACAGTGTAGCTTAAATGGAAACCACATTTAAAGAAGAAAGGAAGCGATTTGTTTATCCTTCCCTGACAGAGCTCAGCCTAGGGAAAAAGAAAAAAAAAAAAAAACACCACCAAAATGACAGCAAGAAAAAAAAAACTATGACAGGATGAAATAGCATCTCTTTTCTTTTATGAAAGAAATGTTATGAAGCATTGAAACTAATGTGTACAGATTGTTTCATCTAAGTATTATCAATAACTTGTGAGGCAACAGACTGTCCACACCCAGCCTCAGAAGGAAATGCACTTAAATTGTTACATTGGAGAAGCAAATAAGATCAACTTAGCTTCATTTTCCCAGTGTGACCATTAAGACATGCACATTTGGCAGTATCTTGCAATTTGCCTCTTATAATTTTGGCAAACATTTATAGGTCAATTTCTAAAGAAATGCACAAATTTGACTATTAATATATAAATGCCAGGGGGGAAAAAACAACATGATCAGGAATAACCCTGTATCAAGAGGGCACAATGGTCTCCTCTCTTGCCACAGACAGTTCCCATTATATGACCAAAAGAAGGTGCTAAGATAAATAAGGCTAATATGAGACAGGTATTCATAACACAAAATATACCAAAAGTTTCCAGAAACTAGAAAGCAGATAAAATTAACTCTAGTGATAGACCTAAGAAAGCAAGAGACTAAAAGACGTGCAGGAGAGGGGTTCCAGATCTCACAGTGGTTCAAGGTTTCTGGAAGATGGATCAGCTGATACATAGTGGGAAGTATAGAACAAGAAGTTTATTTAGGGGATAAAATGTACTCTATTTGAAGCCAGTTATAGCGGTACATTATCACTCTGTTCCCAAACCTATATGCTTATGATGAGCAGAGAACAGCAGTTAATCTCATCCTGAGGTAAACTGAAACCCAATGGCAAATTATAATAAAAATAAATTATAAAAATATTATGAGCATACAACATAACAAATATTTGAGGAAAAAGTGGTCTTTATAAGATAGTCAACCAACAAACAATTAACGTTAAAAAAGAGAAAAGGTAGAAAATAAACGTAGTAAACACTTTGGGAGAGTCAAGAGAATGCTATTTTTTTTCAGAAAGCAATAAGAATTGGTTATGAGGAAAAAAATAGAAGTCTTAGAAATTTGAAAAATGATTGTCAAAATGAAAATCTCCATTGACAAGTTAAAAGGCAAAAAATAAGGTGCAATGGTAAGACAAATACTAAAATGGAAGATTGAGCTATAAATCAATATGATAGGAGAAAGAATACAATAACATGCAAAAAGAGACATGAAGAATAGATCTATAAGTACTAATTAAAATCCCCAAAATGAGCTAGAAAAGATGAGAGCTTTTTGTTTGTTCCTTATTGTCACAACACACCCAATCCAAAATGAAAAAAATAAAGGGGCAGGCACAGTTGGAGTTCTTACAAAATATTGTTTTAAACACTAAATATAAAGAGAAAAATATTTATACCTTAAAAAGAATATACCCCTGGCTGGCATAGCTCAGTGGATTGAGCGCGGGCTGTGAACCAAAGTGTCGCAGATTCGATTCCCAGTCAGGGCACATGCCTGGGTTGTAGGCCATGACCCCCAGCAACCACACATTGATGTTTCTCTCTCTCTCTCTCTCTTTCCCTCCCTTCCCTCTCTAAAAATAAATAAACAAAATCTAAAAAAAAAGAACATTCATAACTACAATAAAACACATAGTACCACCCAATATTTAGAGTTTACTGTGCTAGTTTATCATTGTGCTAGGTAGTAGAACACTTAATCTTGTGTAATGATTATGGTATCATCATATTACTCATTCAATTTTACAGATGAAGGAGCTGAAAGCAAAGCAACTAATCAGAGCAAAGTCATAAGCAAAGACATTTTGGAAGTGAAATTTGAACAGAGGCAGACTAACTATAGAGCCTATGACTTTAGCAACTGTTATCCTATTACTGTAAAAGGAATAAGTTTATGCTGACTATCAAACTTCTACTGCTATCATTATTTAATTTGAAAAACCACCATTGATTAGGTATTAAAACAAGTCCAGGGAATATTTTTAAGTTAAAAAATGGAAATTATGAAATTCAAACAAAATATTAGCAGGACATAGAGTTGGAAAAGTCTGAGGTGGATTGTGGAAGACTTTGAATATTATCCTAAAGTAATACACCACATAAATAAAATATAGGGAAAAAATCACATGATTGTATCGATAGATACTGAAAAAGCATTTGATAAAATCCAGCACCCGTTTGTCATAAAAGCACTTAGCAAAGTGGGAGTAGAGGGAGCATACCTCAACATAATAAAGGCAATATGTGAGAAAACTACAGCCAACAGTATACTCAACAGGCAAAAATAAAAAGTTTTCCCCTAAAGATCAGAAATAAGACAAGTTTGTCTGCTTTCACCACTTCTATTAAAAATAGTATTGGAAATCCTAGCCACAGCAATCATACAAGAAAAAGAAATAAAATGCACCCAAATTAGAAAGGGGAAGGTAAAATTGTCATATTCACAGATAACATGATAGTGTAATGGAAAACCCTAGAGCCTTCAACAAAAAACTATTAGATGTAATAAGTGTATTTGGAAAAAAGTGGGATACAAAGTCAATATTCAGAAATTATGGCATTTTTGTACACTGATAATGAAATATCACAAAGATAAACTAGGAAAAAATCCCATTTACTATAGCAGCAAGAAAAATAAAGTACCTAGGAATACATTTAACCAAGGATGTAAAAGACCTGTACTTGGAAAACTATAGAACACTGAAGAAAGAAATTAAGGAAGATACAAATAAATGGAAGGATATATTGTGTTCATGAATTGGAAGAATCAATATCATTAAAATGCCCATACTACCCAAAGCAATTTATAGATTCAACCCAATTCTTATTAAAATACTAATAACATATTTCACAGATCTAGAACAGACATTTCAAAAAATTATATGGAATCAAAAAAGACACTAAATAACCTCAGCAATCCTGAGAAAGAAGAACAAACTAGGAAGCATCACAATACCTGACCTCAAACTATAAGTCCACTGGAATCAAAACAGTATGGTACTGGCATAAGAACAAACACATAGATCAATGGAACAGAATAGAGAGCCTAGAAATAAACTCATGTCTCTATGGTCAATTAACATTTGACAAAGGGGGCATGAGCATACAAGAGGATAAAAACAGCCTATTCAACAAATGGTGTTGGTAGAAATGGACTGGTACATGCAAGAAAAAAAAATGAAACTAGGCCCCCAACTTACACCATACACCAGAATAAACTCAAAATGGATAAAAGATTTAAATATAAGTCATGACACCATAAAAGTCCTAGAAGAAAACAGAGGCAGGGAAATTTCAGATATCCCACACAATAACATTTTTGCCGACATATCTCCTAGTCAAGGGAAATAAAGAAAAAAATAAGCAAATGGGACTGCATCAAATTAACAAGCTTGTGTATAGTTAAATAAACCATTATCAGAATGAAAAGGGAACTGACATATGAGAGAACATATTTGCCAATGATGCACTAGACAAGGGTTTGTCTCCAAAATATGTAAGGAACTCATGCGACTCAACATAAGGAAGATAAACAATCCAATTAAAAATTAGCAAGTGACCTGAATTGACACTTCTCCAAGGAGGACATACAGATGGTCCATAGATATATATGAAAAGATGCTCAACATCACTAGCCATCAGAGATATGCAAATTAAAACCAAAATGAGATATTACTTCACACTTGTAAGAATGCCCATCATAAATAAATCAACAAAAAAGTGCTAGCAAGGATATAAAGAAAAGGGAACCCCGGTGCGCTGTTGGTAGGAATGCAGACCAGTACAGCCATTGTGGAAAAAAAAACAGTTTGGAATTTCCTCAAAAAACTAAAAACAGAAGTGCATTTTGACCCATCAATTCCACTTCTGGGAGTATAACTTAAGAATCCTGAAACACCAATTCAAAATAATTTATGCACCCCAATGTTCATAGCAAGGTTATTTACAATAGCCACGTGCTAGAAACAGCCTAAGTGCCCATCAGTAAATGAATGGACCAAAAAACTATGATACATTTACACAGTAAAATACCATGCAGCAGAAAGAAAGAAGGAACTTCCACCTTACATGATAGCATGGATGGAACTGGAGAGTACTATGTTAAGTGAAATGAGCCAGGCAATGAAAGACAAATACCATATGGTCTCACCTATAACAGGGAGGTAATGAACAAACAAATCAGCAAAGTAGGACCAGAGGCATGGAAACAAGAAACAAACTAACAGTAACCAGAGGGGAGAAGGAGGGGAATAAAGGAGGAAAGAAGGGGAAGGGACTAAACAAGTAAAAATGAAATATTAACATGGACAACAGGGTGGGATTGACTGTGGGAGTGGGGGGTGGGTGAGACAGGGGAGAATTGAGACAGCTGTAATAGAAGAACAATAAAAGTCTTAAAAATAATAAATAATACAATATAACATAAATTTAAAAAAGAAATTTGGGCTATATCATATCACTGTTCAACTTGAGTCAGTGCAGGGATTTGAGGAGGAGAGTGACATGACTAAAACAATTATTTTAGGAACAATAAACTTATAATTTTGCAGGCTGTCTTTTCAGGAAAAGAAGACAGTTTAGAAATCAAAACAGGAATCCAATCATAAAGCAGATAGACTCAAGAGAAGAACAATGAGAGAAAGAGTGAGAGGAGGAAAAATATTAAATGATGAGATATTTTGAAGGTAAGTATTGAGATGTGCAGTAGAGGGATAGTGAAAAGGCAAGAAAGAATAAATAATGTTTCTATGTTGATTATCTAGGAAAATGGTAATACCCTAAAAAGTGAGGGAGAAATTAGAAGTATGAATCAAAGAATGCAAAAACATGTTACATAAATTGTTCAAGGAATTCAATGAAACTTGGTTGAAGAGTTTAAAAACTTTGTGAAAAACTCAAGGTACCATTAACATTGGATTTTTTTTTCACTTTGAAATCTAATCCCAGCAAGTGTCTTTAATTACCATCATTCTGTGAAAACCAGTAATGACTAAATCCATATCTTGTTTCTATCAAATCACTTAAATCTCAGCAAACAGATACTTAAATTCTTGGTTCATCAGTGAACAGTGACTAGTAAGTACTTTATTGCCTTTCTATTTTTAATTCGGGCATAATTTTTGATGAATAAGAACATTAGAATCACTGAACCATAATGCTTGGCAGATTTATAATAATTTTCCCCCTCACTTTGTTTCTAGATTTCCTGTCTTAGTCACAGGAGCTAAATGAAAATGAAGACAAAGAGGGAGGGATCCTTGGCTACATCTAAGTCAATTTTTAACACATCAAGTCAAATTAACACCATTATAACTTAACCACAAACATAGAAAGAGCAGTAGGAAATTATAAAGATCAGTAATTTCGTTTCACACATTCAAAGAAGTGCCTGTGAAAGACTAGATTTTAACTTTCCTCGTCCACATCTCAGCCCAGAGTGCTCTCGTGAGAAGGCACAGTGGTCCAGTATTCAGGGTTTAGAGACAAACAAACAAACAAACAAACAAACAACAACAAAACCCTAGGATTCTTAACTTGGAATGTGTGTTCACAAGCTTTCTGCTTTCCAGTTCCCTCAGTAGAGATGACAGTGCAAGTCTCTGCATGCTGGGGTTGTTGTAAATGAGATAATCTGTGTAAATCAGGTAGTGAGTGCACTATTGGTCTTTCATAATTGATTGATAAATGTTAACTACTGGTATGGCTATCTCTGGCAAAATTTTTCATAGTATTGCTTAATAATCCAGATTAAAAAAATCTGTAGTGATACTGGGTGTTGTTATCATAGTGGGTAAACTTTGGGAAGTAGAAACCATGAAACAGATATCTGTAGGTATCTGTTAGATATCTGTTTTTAATCTGGGAAAAATGACACAAAGAGGAAAACATAAGCAATATTTTCTATATATAAGTAAAACAGATTTTGAATCTTTGCCTTTCAGGCAGTATTCTGAATGACCAAACTGAATCACTCATTCTTCAAGCTTCTGACCCTAATTTCAGAAACATAACATCCCTCACCAAATAAGATACACCTAAATTTTTAGAAAGACTTTTTATTTTTGCCTCTGCCAAAGTGAGTAAACATGTTAGCATGAACCATATTAGACTCTATATGAATCCTGACTCTTGTTGATACTTAAACAGTCTTAAAATCTTGAGCCAGAAAATTCTCTTGTCTTGAAATGATTCCCTATTCCTGTCAAGTGGACTTTCTCTCTCTCTCTCTCTCTCTCTCTCTCTCTCTCTCTCCTTCCTTCCTTCCTTCCTTCCTTCCTTCCTTTCTTTCTCTTTCTTTCTCTTAGGTGAGGCAGGGGTGTTAGAACTTTATATCAAACAAAATACTTTTATTTTTTACTTTATTAACTTTATTTTTATTGTTGACACTATTACTGATGCCCCATTCCCCCTCCCTGTGCCCACGTCCACTCACCACTGACCCTCAGCCCTCAGGCCACCACCACACTGTCATCTGTGCCTATGTGGCAGGCGGATATGTTCTTCAGCTAATCCCTTCACCTTCTGTCATCTAATGAACACAGTTAACCGATGAACAAAATAGAAACAGAGGCATAGACTCATAGAACAGAGTAACAGTTTTAAGGGGGTACAGGAGACTTAATTGGGTTCTCAGTGTCTGCCGATTCATTTCTAGGGAACTATTTCTAAGACAATCTTTTAAATTTACTGATTTTATTTTTTAAACTTGCCTGATTAATCCCAAAATTTTGATATTTCTACTGCCAGGCATTGGGTTAAAAGAAAAGCAGCATGAAGGTAAATTCCTAACACCTGCAAAACCTAAGAAGCCATGTTTCTGTCACAACACAGAGATGTGTTCATCAATTCAATTAATCTTTAAGTCACTATATACCCTAACTATGTATTAAAATCTGACCTGTGTGCTAACACCATTCCCTTTGGAGCCCACCTGATATTCCATATATATTTATCTTTCCTTTTGAGATTGAATTATTTAACCAAAACACTTTTAATTATACCAGTAAGGTAGAATTCTGGAATATCTTATCACTAATTTTATTTTTTCCCTACTTCTGAAAGGTCCTTACTTAATGCTTCATTTACATATTTCCTAACTTGTTTATTTAATATATGTTATCTCAACATCAGCTATGCAATTGGATTAGCTTTAATGAGTACATATTAAATTATCAACTACAGAAAAATATTTCACTTTCAATGCCATAAATAAAACACAGCAGACAGTAACACATAGAGTTCTTTTAGTTCAACATCAAAATAAAGAAAATGTTTACAAGGTATGAAATTCTCTTGAACATGGTCCAAATTATGCCCAGCTAACTGGAGTTAGCTACAAAGCAGAACTTAAGACCTTGTAGCCAAGATCTGCAGAGCAAAACAACCCAGAATATCTAAATGACCACATTTTAGAGCACAGTAATGGACAACTGGGTTCTACAACCATTGATTTCTGCATTCAAATATATGTTTATTGGACATCTACAAAGTTCTAGTTAGAAATAATAGGATAAAATCTATATAAGCAATAATTGGAAACAGGAAATTACAAATAATATGACATTCTGTAGTAACAGGTGGTTATAGGCCTCCTTTATAGGTACCTAGGAAGATCAAAGGAGGCTTCCCAGAAGAGGTTATCACCTAAGCCGGTCATAAATTGATCAGGCAAGGAATTCGGGGGCAATGTTCCAAACCACAAGAGCAGAAAATACACACCGTGGAAGTGGAAGATTTTGTGGGAATACCATATGAAGACCAGAATACCCTCTTGCAGAAAAGCAGCAACACCTGATGGATTTATGTGGTAAAATATATAAAAGTAGATTTTAAAATAAGCATAACCTGTTTTCCAGGTTATTGGGCCAAATTTTATTTTATATATTTCATTGTTGCCACATGTTAAAGATAACCTAAAATTAAAATGGGCGAAAAAATGCTTCTATAAAACTATGATCTGCCCTTAAAAAATGCCAACTTAATTTAAACTTGTATGGGCATTATAAACTGACTTGAGTTGTAAAATGAATGATAAAAAATTATTACCTGACCAATGGCACCACAGAGAATATTACTTGAATGTGTTGGGATAAAATAGCATTTGGAGGTATTTAGAAGACTGTAAGTGCCAGAATCTTTCTGACTATTCTTTACCCTAGGAAAATTAATTTGAACATTTTTAAGGTAAGTACATACAACAGTTAAATCTGTCTTATTAAATTACACCCATAAAGGTTTTTTTCACGAAGTGCTTCTCCATATAACATCAAACTTAGAAATACCTGAATTAATAAATCCTAGATTACAATAATACTCACTTAAAAGTTCTATAATATGCAATAAGGTCAAAAGGCATCCAATTTAACCTGCATTTTTTTTAAATTCTGAAACCTAAAAGACAGTCAAATAAATGTATTAACAGATCACTTATTGCCCTTGACTTATAGTCTGTGCCTTAGAAACATCAATATGCCAGGTTTCATATCATGTCCAGTGCTCCCAACGTCTCTGGACTGACTGACAAAACAAACACTATGTTATGATAGTAAGTGTCCAGTCTTATGTATCTTGCCAGTTGAACAGAGAAAAGAAGAATCCCATTGCCAATGTGTTCACTGAAATATTACTATACTTTACCAGTTCTAATTTGCATATCCCTTCACATTTTTACTTCATAGAGATTGGGAATGCATACTAAAACTGGTGATAAGAGAGCACTGCAGTATCACAACTTATTTAGTAGAATTTCCTTTATCACCTAAAATAATAACTCAAAACAAATGGCTTCAGATTTGCTGAAATATAGTTATGTATACCACAAGTGTTAATAGTAATCATGTTAATAGCAATAAGCAGTAAGTAGCTATCATTTATTGGTTGCTCTTACTGCACTAGACTGATTACTTATATTATATCACTTAATTCTTAAAAATGTTAATTAAGAGAGAAGTTATAAAAGTATGATTGAATTGGCAATTAATCTATCTGATTACTTATGGTATAATTCAGGTTTTCTGTCTGCAAAGAAATCTTTTAAGATTCATCAGAATATATATATTATTCTGTCTTAAAAGTATACAAAACCCCAAAGGAATATTAACCTATATGTGCTCTTTACATTTTACTCTATTGTTACTACAATATCACAAAACAACTATATATTCTGAATTCTTCTTATGGTGAACTACCTTTTTAACATTCATATCTGAATATAATTATATATCAAAGGAAATACTCCAATATCAATCCATATATTTTTAAATTCGTAGAAACAAAAATCTACTACATACAAAAAATATTTAGTTCTAGTCAACCCATATGCTTGCCTTCTAGGTATATTTTTCTACTTTGCTAATGATTTTATATTATTTGGCATAAATAAGAGAGTTGTTAAATCAATATTCTTTATATTTATAATTTATATTTATCCAATCCTGAAGCACTACACAATTCTAAACAAATAGATTTTATACATACATCTGTGATAAGTTGAAGCTACTAGATAAAGATACAGAGGGCATAATTATTAAAAATAGCTCCTTATTCAATGTTACAGTTATTTGATATTAAAATATATATGCTCAAGCTTTCTTTTTAACTTAAATATCATTACCAAAACTAAAGTCAAAAGCCTTTCCTAATCAAGAAAATTAGCATCATTCCTTAACATAAAATATTGTATAACAGGATCATAACCAGCACTATTGGCAAAGGACCTTAAATAAATTACATAATTAGAAACTATTTGATGAATGCATAGATAGAGAAATGAATAAATAATTGACAAACATATGTATCTGTCTTGTTTTTAAGATCTTCTCAAGTTAATATTTTTGTTTGAAAGATATTTGGAGTTATCTTAGTAAACTATATTTTTTTCAACCATGCCAGTGAGAATGGTACTAATTTTATTTATAGTTATTTACTTTTAATTGGCATTATTTTGTTCTACTAGTCTCTATGTTCCTTAAAATCTTAAAATGTGAATAATGATATATTAAATATTATTCTAAAATGGGCACCTTGGGTTTAAGAAAGTGTCATTTATTTTTGATTCCCCAACCACATAAGCAAGATTTATGTATTCATTGAAACAATAAGGCATTGGTCAAATGTGTCCTGATTTCCATTATGTTAGGCTTTGAGGATATAAAGATGAATAAAATGGTTTGTTCATTCCTGATGAATTCATAGTAGGTGTTTTAACACAGGTTAGTTGAATGGCTGACTGAATGAATGAACGTGAAAGACAGGAAGTACTGCACATTCAATCATTGTATTCACAAATATACAGAAGTGAAAAGGCAGTAACTAAACTCATTTTCAACAGTTCATAACACTGTCATCTATTCAGGAAACCACACATCTTAAAATGACTGACAGGCTCATAGACTCAACTGGCTAAATTGGATTAATATCATAGGAGTATATTTAGTGTCATCTACAATACTAGCACTTTCATAGGGGGTGAACTTCAAAGATGTCAAAAATGTGAATAGAATCATTTCCCAAGAGAAATTTAGGAAATGATAGCATTCTAAGATCTGCATCGGTCCCTAGAATACACCCACTCATTCAGTCATTCAGTCACAGCCGCATAAGTCAGCAACTGCTCCCACTTACTCAGAGGACAAGATCCACACTTGACATGACATTTGCCTTATCCCTTGGGGACAGAGCTCACATGATTAGATCTACATGAACCACGGCTCATTTTAGAGACTTGGAAGAGGGTATCTATAAAACAAAGACCTGAAAAGTTCCTCTGAGTAGAAAAGAAAGTTTTCTTAATAGAATTTGTAGTTTCATAGTCATCAAAATAAAAATAATCAATTGAATTTTTAAATTATACCTACTATAATGTGTTGAATTCTGGCTCCCTCAAAAGATATTGCCAAATAATGTAATCTTTTTTTGGAAAGGGTCTTTGCAGATGTAATTAAATTAAAGTGTCCGCCACAAGAAAAGATGGAATACTGCCCTTGTGACAACATGGATGGACCTTAAGAAATCACACTAAGCAAAATAAGTCAGACAGAAAACAGATCATAAGAACCATATGATCTCACTGATATGTGGGTTATAAAACTGAAAGAAAAAATGAACAGAAAAGAAACAAATGAAACCTCATACATGCAGGCAACAACGGTGTGGTGGTTATCAGAGGGAAGAGGCATGAAGAGGGATAGTCAAGGGTAGAGAGGGCCCAACATATGGTGAAGGAAGATTAATTGACTTCGGGTGGTGGGCACACAATGCAATATATAGATCCTGTATCATAGAAACAGTCACTGGAAACCTATGTAATCTTATGAACAATATCGCCCTAATAATTTTAATTAAAGAAATAAAGAAGGTCAAGGTGAGATCATCCTGGATTTTCCAGGCTGGTCCTAAACTAAGACAAGTGTCTCTGTGAGAGAAAATTAGAGAGATGTGTGAAACGTGTGGAGGAGAAAGCAATTGGAGATGAAGGCAGAGGTTGGAGTTATGCAGTCAGGAACTCGGGACTACCTGGGCGACTGGATGCTGAAGGAGCAAGAAAGGACCCTCCTCCAGAAGGAGCACGGCCTTGATTTTGACCTCTGGCCCCCAGATCTGTGAGAGAATTAATTTCTGTTGTTTTAAGCCACCACATTTGTGGTTCTTTGTTACAACAGCCACAGGAAACAAATAAGGCTGTTAAAGGTAAATCATTTTCAAACATTATTTCCATTGGAGTTAAAAGTTGGTGGTGAGGGCACTTCAGTGAGGTTGCTAGGTTGTGTTTAGTATCAGAATTAAACCTGAAGATGTGGCGATGAATTGTGCTCATTATGCCTCCCAATCTGCCCTCCCCTCTTTATCTCCTGTCCTTGTGAGTATAAGTAGCACTCCAAAGCTGAAATTTGGGGGTGCTGTGGAGATATTTTCCTATCTCCATCTCTTTGACAACCTATTGCTTCTAAATCTATTTGAAATCATCATCCTCTCACTCACCCTTATTCCTACTAGACATACACCATTTCTCGTTTATTGAATATTCCCCTCCTTCTGGTTTTTGTAATTCCCCTGTCCTGCAGACAACAGAATAATCATTCCATCGGATCCATTCAGTCCCTCTTTACAATCTTTATTCCATTATCATTGCCTAAGAATGCATTTCACCTGCGTTGGAGTGCTCTTTAAGATGTAGTCTTTATATACCTGCCTGGCCTCTTGTTTGACCACACCAACACAGAATTGACCTGGGCAGGGTGAAATGCCTCCCTTGTGGCTCATTGAGTGTCCTGAGACTTCTCTGTCACAGCATTTATTGCATTGCTATATGACCTCCTGGTTCTCCAACCAGACTTTGTTTCCCTAGAAGATGAGGATTAGGTGTTACTTGCCTTTAATCCTCTGAAACTAGTACTGCAGTAGGAGTCTCAAATCCCATTGGGATTCCATTGTTCTGACAACATTCAGTAGATGTATCTATCCATTAGTAGGAAAAGTGGGGTGATTTTTGTTGTGGTTGTTATTATTATCTCTATTACTTTAACTTTCCAGAAGATTGTATGTCTTTGAGAATGTCTAAGAAACAACAGTAATAATTAGCTAAGATGAGTCATGGAATATTAAAAGAGAGCTCCATAGATGAAGAAGAAAGATGGATCATAAACCACTCTAATGTTAGAGCCTGGGAAAGTATACTGGAGATTGAAGAGTACAGTGCCCCTGCCCAAATTCATGCCCGCAGGAACTGTGAATGTGACATCTGGAAACAGAGCTTCTGCAGATGTAATGAAGTTGAGAAGAGGTCGCTAGATTACAATAAGCCCTAAACTCAGTACGACTGCATCCTTATAAGGAGAGGGTCATTTGGACACAGAGATATAGCCTCCCATATAAAAAAAAAGACCATGTAGAGGTGAAAGCAGAGACTGAAGTGATGCGTCTATGAGCCTGCGAATGCCAAGGATTACCAAAAACCACCAAAAGCTGAAGGAAGAAAGAAAAAATTATTCTCTAGAGCCTTTGAAGGGATCATGGCCTGCCAGCACATTGATTTCATACTTTTAGCCTCCAAAACCATGAGAGGAAAATTTTGTTACTTTGAGCCACTCAGCTTGTAGTAGTTTGTTACAGTGGCCCTGGGGAATGAACGCAGTAACTAAACATGTCCCTGAACATGGGGGGATAGCATTTTCCAGATTTTTGTGTGAAACACAACTTGCATTTAATGCTCACAGACTTCAGGATTTATAACTTTGGAAACATTGGAGAAAAACCCTCTTGAACCAGATTTAGCATTGTCACTGTGGATGCTGGCCAAAATAGCACTTGTGAGATGCCATTCTCAAGTGGCTCTAAGTACAGCCAACATTAACAAGGAAAGGTCAGGGTGAAAGATTATGGAATTACGTGAACATGAACAGCCTATGAGACACACCTCTGGGGTCTCCCCAGTATGAGCAGAGGAGATTTTTGAGAAAATCTATGCATTCTTATTAAGCAGATCATAGTAAGAACAAAGAGTTCATCACTGTCAACAGCATTGCATTAATACTCCTAGTCCAGAAAAGCTAGGTCTGTACATTTCTGGCTTTCAATAAATGTTTGTTGAATTATTTCTCTCATCATTCACATGAAAGAAGATAATAGAAAATAGTTGCCAATGCAAAAGGAAGAGATTATTTTTAAAGGAAAATTCTTGTTTTACGATAAGCATGTTATTAGTTTATTCAACAAATCTTTTATAAGAACTTACTCATGCTACATTATGAGAGGAAGGGGAGAAATTAAAAGGTACAGAAAGAAAGCACACGTGTTCTTTGCCAGAGGGTTCACTAGCTCATTGGTGAGGCAGACGTGAAAGCTAATCATGTCGATGAAATTTGATAAGAAATATACTAAGTGCTTCGAAAATAGAGGAGATAGTCTGTAACCATTAAGGAAGATTTCTCAGAGGTAATATGTGAACTGCTCTCAGAAAATTTGGTGCATAGGAATCTTCCATGGCCGGAGCATGACAGAGTTTGCCATGGCCTAGAAATAGGAGAAACCATGGCGTGTGCAGGGAATAGTATATTGTGTTTATTATGTTGGTGGTATTCAGGTTTAGGGTAGTGAAAGGGAGAAGTGGAATGTGAAACACCTATGTCATACTTGGATTTCTGCTTTCTTAAGTTATTTTAACAAAAGGTTAAGGTTGGATTGAAGGCAGAGGGAAATTCCAAGACTATTTCATTATATCAAAGCAAAACAGTGAAAGGCTTAATTAAAGTCATTTGCTCCTTATTCATAATTGAAATGTTTTTCTTCCATGTAACAAATAACTATACATATAAATGGATCTGCAGTACCTTCTTTCTTACTGCCCCTTCTAAATTCTAAGTGAAAATGTCAGGAAACTTTATTTCAATGTCAAGGTTGTTGGGACTAATGTGTGATGTCCTTGATGAAGTGCCTCTCTTATAGAAATAAGCAGAAAATGGAGACAACTGTACATGAACAACAACAATAAATTAAATTAAAAAATTCAAACTTCTTAAAAATTAGAAGTGAAGTATCAGTAAAAGCTTGCTTTCCCATGTTTATATCTCTCACAACTGCATCAGCTTCTTTGAAGACCCAGGTAGTCAGCTATATACAGTAAAATACTGAGGTCCTAAGGTAAGTGATATCCCAGTGGTAACACATCTAGGCCAAGGGCCTTAACTACTGGAAAGACGATGGAACAATTGGTTCATTTCCATTCATAATTCATTAACTAGTCTCTAAGTAGATTTGACCACTCAAAAGGGACAGTTGTTAGCAATAAAATGAATATTTAAAAATTGGAAGAATCAGGGAGACTTCATGGAGGAGGCAGTATTTCATCTGGGTCTTCAACTGGCTCATTTTCCTGAATTTTTGAAAAGAAATCCAAAAATACAAGAGAAGTTATTACCATTGTGTCATGAACCATCTAATCCAATCCCCCAAAATGTTTCTCCCTCTAAAGGGACTGATAAATTCTTTACTGAGAATTCACTAGGGAAATATTTTTAAGTTTAATTTTAATCCTTAAAGACAATATTAGAAAAGACAGAATCCAGGTTTCTAATTCTGAAGATATTTCCCCACTAGATCAAGGCAAGTGTAGCTGTTCTATTTTTTAAAACAATATTTACATATGTTGTATTATTTTTTAAATAGTAAAAGTGATTTTGCTTTCATGAGAGATGAAGCATAACCGGTGATGGAAGCAAAAGAAACCTTTTTGAAAAACAAAAACATTTAATAGTGGCAAAGGGCATTTAGAAACTGAATAAGAAAATTTGCTTTTAGGTAAAACATTATTCTTTTTGAAGTTTGCACCCATTATAAAAGCTCCGTTTGTGAAAACTAGGTTTTCATCATCTCCCACAAGCAAACTCTAATGCCAAGGATGTGATTTAAACTACAGAATGGGTCCTTATAGCAAAATACTGAGTATGTACCCAGCCATTCCTGCTGAACTGATTTTAATGAGCTTGGGTTTCATGTAACACATCTTAAGACTATTAAAATACTGGCACCTGCTACTGCTGCTCAAGTTCTAAGTGCAATTCCATTGCATTCAACTTTTACCTGCTTTGAATGCAGTTCAAAACATCTTGCTTCAAAATACAACTATTTGTGTGAGTGAGCATTCTCAAATAGAGATAGGCAATGCTAAAATGACTCGAAGTGAAATGGGACAATTATATCTGTATTTTTCAAGACACAAAACAGAGATCCACATATAGCTACCATAGAAAACAGGAAAAGGATATATACTTTAAACTATTGTAAACACGGTCAATGACAAATATTTAGACATGTTATCTTTAGAGTAGGATTACATTGATTAAATCTGGGCATTGTTTATGAAAAGTACTGCGTGCCACTGAATTAGAAGCTTTGAACCAGAAGGTATTTTCCACACCTGATGCCTGCTTTC
Source organism: Phyllostomus hastatus (assembly GCF_019186645.2). Classification (NCBI taxonomy): domain Eukaryota; kingdom Metazoa; phylum Chordata; class Mammalia; order Chiroptera; family Phyllostomidae; genus Phyllostomus; species Phyllostomus hastatus. Next base: position 13,668,990 of record NW_025333583.1, on the reverse strand, counting down.
CCACTCCAAAGAATCTAAAGAGTACACATCATACGGTGTGTGCAGTTAAGACAATTCAAAAGTAACAAATTGCCTGAGGAAATCTAACACTCATCTCAAAGTTCACAGAAAACACATCCTATCTTCATTTATTTTTTATTTTTCTGATTAAAATGAATCCATGATTGTTATAAAAATTGCAAATAAGGCAGATATAAAGTTATGTATTTTCTGCATCATAAATATTGAAAATCAGCTATTGAATCTCTCAAACTTGAATGCAGTTCATCCTGCCTTTTTTCTTTCCATATCTGACTCTTTATATTTCCTGGAGATATGTTTCCTCCTTCTCTTCCTCACCTGAAGAACTTACTCTCAGCCTCTCACACTTCCAGAGCATGCTCAAAATTTCTTTTTTTCCATTAGCATTTACATTCCTTATATCACTGTAAATACTTTTGACACACTTGTATTATGTTAGTAATAAAACTGTAAATATATATTCTCTGCTAATTACAGTATTAGTAATATATAATACATAAAATGTTTTGATTTATTGAACATCCACACAAGCACAATATAAATTTTATATATAATGGATTTTTATATATATGCATACATATCATGCACACATATACATACATATAATTTTATTTAATCAAACTTGAAAACTGATCTCAGCAGTTAAGTAATGCACCTAAACCCACACAACTTTTATTTATTTCAGAGTTTTTCTCCTTCATGAAATTGTGGACTCTCAGAGGTCAGACATAGTGTCTTGATCTTTTTAAACCCTGGTAGGTTCTCAGTAGATATCCGTAAGAAAATATATATTTTATAACTGAAAAATGAGAACCCATACCTTTTAGACAAATCAATTTAACTGAGAGTATGTCTTGATCTTTTTTAGATTTTAAATATATTTTTTCAAATCCCTCACACAAACAAACATGCATTATTATTCACTTTGTTAAGATTAGAGAAAGTGTGTATTTAAATGAAATATAAGTGTGATAATCTTTTCATCACTTTAAAAGCTTCTAAAATGTTCCCAGAATAGTTGATGTTCTAAGGATGAATATCCTTAACATTTTTTGATCAATCAAAAAACACAATTATCCATTTTCAAAGTTAATCCTTTACTTCTTGCAATTGTGATAAATGTAAATGACACTTTTCAAGAAAACTTCCTTCTTGCCTGCTCACTAATAATAAATCTTTTATAAACCAATTAATGAGTCTTATAAAGTTTGACCATTCGAAATATATTCACTAATTTTAAAAGAGCTTTCCGTTAGGTAGCATTATTATCACCATTTGACTAACGTAGAAGCAAGGGCACAGGAAAGGTAAGTAATTTGTCCAAAGAAACACAACTGGTAGCAGCAAAGCCAAGACCAAAACACAGTCCAGCCTAGAGTTCATCTCTCTACCACAGTTCTCTGCTGCTTCCACACCCCTCTTTCACATCATCTCATCGGAACATGGAGACATAGTGTTTTGTCTCACCAAATAAATCCATTCTCGCCAACTGTTCTTCCTAGTTTGAAATACATAATCAGTAGAAACTTAATTCTTAGATACATAATTAACATGGAACTTAATTCTTAAACATGTAGGTAGCTTTTAATAAACCTTGCCTTAAAGCTGAGTAGATAAATAACCATGGCATTGTTCTCCTATACCTTTTTACTGACATCTAGCTTATATCTTATAACTTACTCTCCCCTTTAAACATTTTTTTTTCCTTTTCCACTCCACTACCAAGGGAGATATTTTTCTGAGATGCAAATGATTCTTGTCTTCATTCTTGAATGACTACCCATTGTCTTGGAGATACCAGGGATTTCAATGCAAACAAGAAAGGATTTACAGAATTAGATGGATGACCAACACTTACACAGATCTGCTTACGATTTATCCATGGGGTCCCTTTTCCTGAACTGCTCTTAGCCCTACTCTTTTACCCAAGATCCAACTCAGGAGTCCCTCCATCTATCATTTGGCAAGTGATAGTAATGCTTTTCAATGTTTTTGGCAATTATTAGTGTTTTCTTCCCCTATTTTAAATAAAGTTCCTTGAATATCTCAATTCACCAACTCAAATGAGGGTGGTGCCCACAACCATGAGGGTTAAGCTGATTCCAGCTCTCTCCTAATCTCCACTCCAGTGTCTCACAAATCCTTCTGAATTCCATATATCCAATGTCAACACAACCCATTTTAAATAGTTGACTGCCTCTATATGTTTTATACCAATATAGAGTATTCCCTAAATAAAGATAAATATCTGCTTTTAGATCTTTAAAACATTTTTGAAGACCTTTTTGGAGAGAGAGGAGGAGGAAGAAAGAAAGGGAGAGAAACACTGATCAGTCGTCTCTTGCATGCCCACAACCAGGGACCTGGCCCGCAACACTGGCATGTGCCCTGGCCGGGAATCGAACCAACAACCTTTTGTTTCACAGGCCAACTAACAGTCCACAGAGGCACACCAGCCAGGGCAGATTCTTAAGACTCAAAGCCTCTAAACCAGTATTTCATCTTGTAACACTTCCCCCAATGTATGCAAAACTCTCACTTGCACTGCCTGCCCACAATAATGCATTAGGAAAAACACAACAATGTTAATGTCCACAGTTGCTAAACAGTTATTTCCTTCCAACAATAGCTTGAGTTTTTTAAACATTTTTTTTCAACTTATATGCCCCCTACTTGGTTTTCATCAACTTCACATCAGGGGAACCCTCGGATAATCAGATAGAAACAGGTTCAGCTGAGGAACAGCTCAATAACCAGTGGGAAGCAGACCCAAATCCATAATAACCAATGAAAAGCTGGCTCAAATCAAAGTAAATCAACTGCTAGAAAATTTAAAAGAATAAAAAGGGGAAGAAGCAGGAAACAATTAAAGATAATCACTTTTAAATACAGACCAATAAGTTAAAAACTCTTAGAATCAATTCTTCTGGGGAACATTCACTTGTAGTGCTTTACCTTTAGTTACATTTATGAAAAATAATCTTACAGTATATTCTGCCAGTTTATAAAAATTTAGTATCAAATATCAGCTAATACAGTTATTTTTTGGTCTCTAAATCACATTCAATATCTCTATAGGTTTTTGCTCAGATTGGAGTTGAACTAGAAAAGTCTGTCTTTAAATATGCATGATGAAGTGTTCCAGAAAAATAGGGTCTGTGATTCATATTTTCAACAAATAAGGTGTTTATATAGTAGTATAACCCACACAGTCTTATTTACAAAGAAACAAGGATAAAACATATTTTTCATGAAAAAGTTGTTTCATTGTATTTAATTCAAGGTGGTTCTTCTCTGTGGTTTTCCTTCTAGCATCTTTGGTGGCCAGTGGAAGCATCTGGGTTATGTTGAGGTAATATCTCTGTGTGTAACTCAACGTAGCTTGCACAAAATATGTAGCTCTATGCTTTATAAATAATATTTTATACCTTTTTTACTATGCCCATACCACTTATGTTAAGCATAAAAATGACATATTTTCCCAAAAAGGTGATAAACAGTACAAGGTACATATTTTACCTGCACGACACTGGGAAAGCCACCCGTTATGTTCTTTATAACATTGAAAAGCTGCTTTTAACCTTGTGTGTGCTGTTTTTCTTTTTCCAAAAATAAAATCAGATTTTAAATATGCTGGGTATTTAATTATTTTAGAGACTTTAGTGAACAAATTTTTAATTATAGATTATGATTGCTCCTTATTATGTTTTCCATGCATCTGGAGCTTTATAACAGTGATAAGTATGACAACTATGAGGCATCTTCATATCTGTCTTTTTCATGGTCCTTAACTAAGGAGTATTGAAAGGAGCATTTAAAACATGCTCTAAGATAGATATTGTGCCCATTTTATAAACATGAAAAGGTATAGAGAATTTAAATATCTTATTTAAAGATCGTATGCAAATTAAGATAAATTTCAACTCAGTTTTGATGCAAAAGCCTTGCTTTTTCCAGTACACAATGTTGTCATACTTGTATATTTATTTTTACCCTACATCTTCTGTGTCTCAGGTGCTTTAGGGAGATGTTTATGAAGTTTTTCGTATCAGCCAAGATTCCTAGTACCTAGAAGCAACCATTGCATATTAATCTCCTTGATTTTCAGCTGTGTCACAATGTGCTTAGGCAATACTTTAGGAGTGCTTAAAAGAGAGAGGCAGCATACTCAAATTGCGTAATTTAAAGGTAGCTCTATAAAGGGATTATTTACAAAGGCACGTGTAGGGTTTAATGGAAGCAACAAGAAATAATTCAGAACTCAATGATTAGTGACTGTTGGGAAATCATTACATACGGGATCAAGGAGAAGCAGTAGTCCTGGGAGTCCAGATGGGGTCTCACCTCACTTTGTCTTCATCCTCTTATCTCCAGCCAGTGCCTCCACTGGCATACACTACACAGGAGCCAGAGGGCAAGAAGCCCATTTGATATGGCCCAAAGAGGCCAGCCTCCAAGGCACAGAACAGCAAGGAAGGTGAGAACTGTTCTGGAGGGACAAGAAGAATAACCGGCAAAGACAATTCCTTCATAAAATTAATGCAGCTCTTTTCAGGAAGTTCTTAGAAAAATCCTGGGCTTTTGATGAATGTATGCATGATGCCAGTGAGTTTTATATAGCCATCTTTAAATGAAAGCAACAATGAAACTTCTAAATCCTACTGGGAAATGAGCTTTATTTTTCCACATTTTTTAAAATTTATAATCTGTCTTTTACCAGAAAGCATTTAGGGCTATTCATAAAAATGCAAGCCAAAATAGAGCAAGACACCATCAAATGACAAACAGGAGAAACAAGTCAAAAGGAAGGTAAGAATAGAAAGATAATGTGAGAGCAGGAATAAATCTCTTATTCTGAAGTGCAAAATAAATAAGATATGGAGCCCATATTTAATGCTACATGTTCTGGCAATCAATACAAAAAAAGGTAATTTAATCATGGATATAATTCATAAGGTAAATTTAAAAACTGTAAAGAACCATCTTCTTGCTCAAGAAAATATAATTTCTTACAGAAAGGTAATTCTTACATATGTCCTCACGAAGAAAGTTTACATTATCTAATAAATCAATATCATCAACTACAGTATCTTAATTGTACAGCTCTATCTATAGAACATGAGATGCATCTTTGCTGCTTGGGGCTTATGATAAGTGTTATGTCTCTTTTTGTTCTATTACAGCAAAGGAGTTCTGACTTTTCTGGGAGTTAGATTTCTTTAAATTTCAGTAGAAGATTGAAGGAGTCTATACACTTCACTACAGCTACACTTTCCCTTTTCCCTCTGAGAAAAAGGCTAAATTCAATATGCCAGGACTATCCTAGAGCCCAGCACACAATGAATAAATAAATAAACATTCATTTATTAAATGCCAGACTTACTCATGGGAATTACCAAACATCTTACTTGTTTGAATTAATATTTCCAAATTCAGTGAATTTTAGGTCATTTTATATTAAAAAATGTATGTCTATTAAAGTTTTCTACCATTTCCTTAATGTTTATAACACAGTTTTGTTATTTGTAAACCTATAGGCATATACCTATATGATGTTCATTACTAATATTCACACAAATCAAGCTTAGAAGGCTTTACCAAATGTTATTTATCTCCATTTGTGTCCTCAGGCTAATCAATGTTCACATTGTTGAAACAGCTGCCCACAGCTAAAACTATCAACAATATTATTAAGTGCCACAAATTTCTTTCAACACAACTTTATACTTACTGTCCCTAGTTGTTATTGTGTTGATTTTTGTTGTCTATTTGTTACTTATTTAAATGCATTCAACATGCAATTGGTGGCACAGAAACAAAGTCTTTTTTCAAGTCTCTATTTTGGTGCCATTTTATTGTCCAGTCAAGAATTATTCTATTACTAATGACTAAAAACTGAGATATTTGTTTTAGTTCACATTTCAAACAACTAGACTTTCTGAACTTCTGAAATCATAATGTGTTCATGGATTTCCTAGATTGTACTCATCCACATATTTTGGTTTCCAATCTGTAGAACTAGTTTTAGAATATAGTCACCATAATCATGCAGTATTTTCTTAAACAAATTTAGTAAGACTGTAAATTTGCCATTCCTGAGAGATGTTTACTTTTCTGATCTCAATTCTGTGTAATTTTGACATAGAAATATACAGTGAAAAAGAAGCACTAGACCTTAGTTTTCTACTGACTTAAATTTTTACTGACTCCTTACCAGAGAAATATATTTTTTTTCTTATTAAAAAACCCCTCAAAACTTGGAATTAATGGCAACTTTACATTGATTGTATTTATTTAACTAATTTTTTGCATGCTTATTTATTTTGTCTGTATATATTTAATCAGTAAACAGAAATTAAAGGAGAAGTTGCATTAATTTTTATCACCTTAGAGCTTTTTATTGTCTTGTCTATTTTTGAATTAATTCTTATAAATCTTTTTATTGCATTGGTCTTTGACAGGCTGTTTCCTTTACTGGAGTAACTGCTACCTGCCATTTGAAGGTTCTTGGCTAGTGCATTTTTAGGAAAAAAAATGTGTGGAAAGATTACTTCATATTTGTGCATGTAATTACCTGAATGATGCCTAGGCCTTAATAGATAATTCCAATGACATTCAAAAGAGACACTTTGTTTATTTTTTGTTTATTTTAATTGTTCAAGTACAGTTTTCTGACTTTTACTAAATGGTATTCTTTGAAGGAAGCTCAAGAGTGTATTTCATTTGTTTTGTACTGTTTTATCTCAAAATTCTGTAATATGTCAAATGGTCACTTAAGAAATTATTAATTTTTCCCTGGCTGGTGTGGCTCAGTGGATTAAGTGCTGACCTGTGAACCAAAGGGTCAGTGGATCGATTCCTAGTCAGGGGCACATGCTTGGGGTGCAGGCTAGGTTCCCATCTGGAGGTGCAGAAGAGGCAACCACACATTGATGTTTCCTTTCCTCTCATTCTCCCTCCCTTCCCCCTCTGTAGAAATAAATAAATAAATCTTTTAAAAAAGAAATAATTGATTTTTCGACATTAACAGAGGTCTTTTCAAAGGCAGATTCTCCTGCCTACACTAATACATTCTTACCTTAGTGTAAAGCTGTACAATCAGATGAGAATTATTAATAATTCCTTAATAGGGATATTAGTAAGGTTGTTTTAAAGGAAGGGTAACAGTGCAGAGACATAGAAGTTTGAGTCTTCAACAGTTTTTTGAAAACTTCAAAAGAAGTTGTTTTAATTAACCTTTTCTTTACTTTCTTTTTTCATTCAGGAATAACTGGGGGCTAAGGAAATTTTACAAGAAAGATCTCTGTCATGGACTATCTTCTTAGGGCAGAGAAAAATTTTTTAAAAATAGTAAAAAGACAGTTTCATCTGGAAGTTTCCAGCCTGGATATGGGCCATAATGCAACTCAAGCTTGTATGTTCATATGGTGAGGTATAGTCACATCACAGCCTAAGTGCTAAACTTTGAAAATATTTTACTACCTAATTTTTAGTCCACTGTAGATCATTTTGAAGTGTGATTACTAATGTTTTTGCCAGTTCTGAAATTTTATGATTCATCACCTACTTAGATTAGTTTTTTTCTCTTTTTCTCTCTTACATACATGTATAAGAAATATTTCCAGACATTTACCTCTTAAAAATGCAGTAACCAGCAATCTTCAAATGACAAGTGGGGAGTGTTGAAGTATTTAAAAAAAAAGACTGTTAAAGATCAGTTTAATAAATGTATTTGTAAGTATTAACTCAAAAATTAATAAATATACAAATTAATATAAAAGCTCCAAAATAGTAAAAACATAATCACTCTCTTTTATTCCTTATTTAAGAATTAAATATATGAAGCATAAAATAAGCAGGCATACAAAAATGTACTGAAATAGATAACATCAATGTAAAATTTCTGCTAACTCCAAGTATCTCTTTAAAAAGAAAGAAAAAATAGTTTATTGCTCTCTCAAGGAGGTTCAATTAAGTCAAATCACTCCACAGGTCTCTGAATAGCAGTGACACCTAAACTAGGAAAGAAATATAGCTTCTAAAATGCTAAGGGAATGAAGATGTCTTTTGTAATAATTTAAGGACAAAAACAAAAAATATACAATAAAACCAGACACACAAAATTTCCATTTTGTTTTTGTTTTTTAGGTAAAGCACATCTATTATAATTTTGGAAAAGTAATCAAACAAAATAACTGACTCCTTTTACAATAAGATTAGCTTTCACTTTTCTTTTATTCCAAAAATTCTAATTAGATAATTTTCCATTCTCTATCTCCCCTGCCCTTTTTCTCTGAACATATGCACATACTTTGTACTCAGGATATTTTAGATGTAAGCCAATTTAACTCTTTGTATTTCAAGATGCATTATAAAGAATAAATGGACATAGAATGTTTCATTCTTTTCCATGAATATGTTGTCTTAACCCACATAAAACAACTGCAAAAAGATTATAACCAAAATATCTACAGATTATATTTGTGGTTCTTCTACACCATTTTTTCCCTTCTGGTTCTGTTTTTATTTATAAAATAGATTGTGCCTCTTCAAAATAACTTTTTGCAAAATATATAAAAAGCAAAACAAATTTTGTTTAACTTTATATATAATATTATTTCCAGTAATAATATCTCCCTCATTTATGAGACCTCCCAGAAAAGCAACCAGAATAACCACTGAACACAAGGAAAATATCTTCTTTAATCACAGCATGTTCACACACAAGTTCTAAGACAAAACTGGGCTCAACTGCCCCTTAGATCTTCATACTTCTTAGAATCCCTTGACGCATTTCTTGTAAAGTCATTTTGACATTCAAAGGAAGTAGATCAAAAAAGTTCTGTTTCTGTTTCCCAAACCATTTTTTTTGTCCTTTACCAACAGTCTAACAACATCTATTACTTCCTACTTACCTCTAACTTTTAATAAGTCAGCCTCTGTACCCATGGATAAATCAAGTTGACATTCAACTCCATAAAAAATAGCCATTCAGACAAAGAATCTACTTGTCAGAGGGCCCAACACCAGTCCTACGGTCTGCACTCTAAAGAGCAGGAACCTAGTTGGAGTCTCATGTAATAGGAATCCTGAAATGTGCCGAACTATCAGGTGGTAACAGTAACCAAATCCTGGGAGTCAAGACAATTTAGGTTAAAGTTTCTTGTGATTTTAAAAAAGCTATTAAGATTTCTTGAGCTGTTCTCATCATAATAAAGAACTACCAATATATCTTTTAAAGAGTTATTCATTAATGTAACATTAATTATACAGTATATGCCTAATACATTGCATCTAATATTATCAGTATTAAAGGCAGCAATTTAAAAAAAGAGAGGTCATAATAGACATACTGGTACACACTGGTACATGGTTAATCTTTGAAGAATGAATAGGATTTATATAGGAAAATAAGGAGGGCATTACTATCAATTGGTGCAAATAGGAAATTATAATCATCCATTTCTAATATCAACCAACTAAGAGAAGGCACTCAAAAAGTCTTCTGATTCACACTCAATTTACAGAGGACTATCTGAGTATACCAAAATATATTCTAAAGTGTTATTCTTTGACAGCCTAGAAATAAACTTAGAAAATGCTTTCAGTAATACTTCATGTGTGTCTGTATTTATAGGGAATAAAAGTATGTAGAAAATGTTGTCCAAAAGAGGGTTGTTTTTAAAAATGCGTATCCTTGAAATGCTTATCCATCCTCCTGATAAATGCAGATAATTTTCTTGCTCATTATATCAATAGAAAAAAAAATGAATAGTTAACTTGAGCCTATAGATTGCTTTTCTCATTGATATAACATCATTCAATTATATTCCTAATTCTGTTACCTTAATTACAACATATACCTTAATATATTAGCTAAAGAACTTCTCAATTTGGCAGTTCCCATGAAAAAAAAATCATTCAAGGTGACAACTAGTAAATATACTAATATTCCTCTCTATTTTTAACACCTATCATGAGTAATCAACAGAATACTCCTTAAGGTAAGCCCGTGAGCTAAAACCAGAGACACTGATATAAAGAACAAACTGACAGCACCCAGAGAGGAAAGGGATAATGGGGAAAAATAGGGGAAGGGTTGTCAAGGGGCACGTATAAAGGACACATGGACAAAGCCAAAGAGAGCAGGATTGAGGGTGGGAGGCGGGGATGGGTGTAGGAGGGGACTTGGGAGGGAGAAAATGAAGACAACTGTACTTGAACAACAGCAACAACAAATACAGAGCAATACCACGTACACAAAACATTATTAGATCTATTTTGTTCTAAAATGCCCCTGGAAAATAAAGTATGTTCAATTTGCTGCCTTTTGTGTGATTGAGGGCAAACCTCTGAACTTCTCTGAACCTTAATCTACTTTGTTTCTATAAGTGGGTTACTTCTACAAGCAACTGACTTACCTCTCCCATAAAGTTTCAAAAGGGATGTGTAAATGCTTTGAGAAGTATATAGCACTATACAAATAATATTATTGATATTAATATAACACAGATATGTAAGCTAGAACAAGCAATAGTCCTAAGATAAAATGTAGGTATGAAAAAAAATTAAGGACAAGCAAAAAAATGGGCCTTTAAAAATAGTAACTTAACACATGGTTAATAAATATTTATTAAAAATAATTAATGAATATAAGTAAATGAATCAGCATAAAACATATCTGAATGAAAATATCACAATATCCATTAACAGTAATAGGACCTAATAAAATTTATATATTAAAAGTTATCTTAATCTTTTATTCAAAATAATAAATGGAATATTCATCTTTGCACTCCAGGGTATAACATTTTAAACATGGATTCCAGACTATTTATAGCTGTTTATGGAAAGAATATTGAATGACCTGATGGGCAAATCCTCATATTCAGAATGAATCCTAATATAGAAAAATACTTTTAAATCTACTCTTTTTTTTAACAGTCACATTGATAGTAAATTATTCTAAACACACCATTTAGAATGCATCAAAAATCCTTTAATGGTAAGTAATAAAACTCAGTGACGTGTTGTGTACAAGATGCTAAATGGTGAATACAGTCTGTCAAAACTGAATGTTATTCTCCTCTCAGATTATTGAAATATATGTTTTCCAATATTGTTGTTTGAGTTATATGTTTGCATTAACTCTTTCTAGAAGCAACATATGCCAATGGCTGAAATTTACTTCATTTATGCAATCTCAGGTATATCTTAGAGAATGATTTTCAAGTATAACCTCTGTTTTAACACAAATAAAACTATAAACATGTCTTCATACTATTGTCTAATCTAATTTTTTCAACAAGGTAAAGAAAGATGCATTTATTAAAATAATAAAACAAAATTGTATTTCCTTAAAAAGTAGCATGTTTAATATTGTGGCAATATGTCACAGATACTAACAGAAAGCATTCATACTAATTCTAATTCCTAACATTTGTACTTGCAAATCATTGTGCCACACACTAACATCTCATCTAAGTCACACTGACTTAAGGTATGTGGTCCAGGCATTAGATATCTCACCTGGTTACTTCATCTACAAAGAGAGGGTCAATTGTGCATTATTTAATATTCTGAGCCTCAGTTTATTCATCTGGAAATCGAGGCTAGTTATGCACAACACTGGAGATGGATGCATGTAAACCTCTAATTTAGAGATCTCAATACTAACACCGGCTTTAGCTTCCATCACTCTTGATCACTCAGTGTCCATTCATTAGTTGCCTAATAGAGAACATAGATCCATGGTGATAGTTACAGACACACATTGTCCAGGGCAGAAAATCTGGATAGAACTGAGATTTGCATAATTGTCCTAAGGTTTGCAGCCATTTTTCTCTTTTTGCTGAACCTAGCCCACTCTTCTGCTCTATCTTTCTACACTCCTCTGTCTGCCTCTCATCCCCTCCTTTTCCCTCCACCCTCTTTCATTTTTACTTTTCTTTCATCTGAGTTATGTGGATCAAGCCAAAACATCCATTACTGCAAAGCCTCCTGAATACTGTACTCTGAGCGCAGGGACTCGGTGTGAGGCTCAGAGCCCTTGATATCCAGGAAAGTGCTGCAGATCTTCCAAACTGGTGACTGTATGGGGCTTGGAAAGAAGAAACAAGGAAGTTGCTAACTTCTGTCTCCCAACTAACAGTCACCAACTCTAGAATGTGTCTGTGAATATCAACTCTTCCTTCAACCAATCAGCAATTCTCCTGATTTAATTTTCAGTTTCAAGTGCAGTGTGTCCTGTGATACCCTGTTACATCAGTACAGAAAAGTACAATCTTATGACACACCAGGGGTCTGACACGTTTGATCCCTCTGAATTCTTTCATTCTCCAATCCCCTTGAGGAAGTGTTTTAACCAAACCCTTTCCAAATATGTTCATAACCTAACCACTATATTAAAGAAAACTAAGTTGTCTTCTAACTACTTCTGCTTGGCAATGGTGAGTGCCACAAACACAATTGTGATTTCTTTCTCTTATATTTTGTGAAAAGGGCCTTGATTTTTAAATTTCAGAACCACGCATTTTCTCACAAGTGATGCAAATGGAAACTGGACAAAAAGCCTTCTCAGTTGGTTTTAATGAATTACAAAAGCTATTTTTGTTTAGTTTGCCATTCTAAGCAGGGGAACTCAGTGGGTTTCAAGGATTGGACACCATTCTTTTAAGAGCTACTATGCACCAAAGCTAAAAGGCTACATACAGAGCTGGCATTAGCACAATTGTGAGAGTTTCCCTTCAGTCCCCTCAGTCTCTCCAGTTTGTGCCCTCTCCCCTGTTCTACCTTTCAAAGTCACAATGCTCTTAAACTCTATACACTACCTTTTCAACATTGCCTTTATGGAAGCAACCACTGTTAAAAGCCTTCCCTTTTATAGGGTGCCAAGCAGACTTAACCCAAAGGAATTTATGTCTAAATATTGTTTTATTGCAAAAAGTCAGTGAGTGGGAGAGGGCCGTTCTAGAGCAGGATCATACTGGCAGATGTCTACACTCAAATTTAATAGCAGTTTTGAATCACACCCAAACATAACTAAGCAATTCTTTTTTTTTTACTTCACTACCTTTGTACAGCCCCTTCTAACTCAATCCTGTAACTGCTTTCTAACCAGATTCTCAATTTAGCACCATTTGGACCCCTATCTAGTCTCTTCTTACTGCTGCTAGGTCTTCTGATGGAATGGCAAGTTTCTCAATCTTCTGATTAAACATTTCTTTAGTGGCTTTCTTTAATAAATAACTAAATAAAATCTAATTTTTTTTTCTCAGCAGACAGTGTTGTCTTAGTTTGCTTTCTTGCAGAAGCCAACTCTGAATCAAAGATTCAAGCACTGAACATTTTTGGTGAAGTGACCCCAGGAAAGAGTGAGGGAATGGGAAAATGAGCCCTGGCTGGCATAGCTCAGTGGATTGAGTGCGGGCTGGGAACCAAAGTGTCCCAGGTTCAATTCCCAGCCAGAGTACATTCCTGGGTTGTAGGCCAGAACCCCCAGCAACTGCACATTGATGTCTCTCTCTCTCTCTCTCTCTCTCTCTCTATCTCTCTCTATCTCCCTCCCTTCCCTCTCTAAAAAATAAATAAATAAAATCTTTAAAAAAAAATGAAACAGGGAAGAGAAAACAAGTAGCCAGCAGTGTTTTGTTGCGTCCTGCTGGGACTTCCTGTGGGGCTGTAGAGAATATGTAACTCAGAGTTGTTTAGCACAGTAGGTAAAGGAAGTGGGTTTTAATAGAACAGATTTGGTAATTGGCTGTGAACTGGCCCTTAGGGGAGGCCAACTCTCCAGCATTTCTGGATGCCCCAAATATAGGCAGAGCTGGTTTCAGAGGGCAATACCATCAGGCAAAAATTATAGGAGGAAGCAGTTTGAAATACTGCCAGGAGCCACAAAATTGTAAGTATTAAGTAGGTATGGGAGGGCAGTCAGGAGGACAAATCCAGTAGCACCTGTAATCCTTTACCATTTAACGCCAGGCCACCCCCTAAGACTAATCACTGTTCATGCTCTGACCAGCCAACCAGCTCCTGCCATGTGAAGCCTCCCTTTTTCCTCAGACAAGATAGGTGTTACTGTGATTGCATCATTACATGCATCCTGTTCCTTCTGGCCTCCTTTGTCCCCCAAACTTTTCTGATATTAAAAAACAGCCAAAATGTGGCTTTTTAGCTAAGGCCTTTCCTCTCAGGTTTTTAATTCTTTTCCAAGATTACAGATGATCAAGTTATGGTGTGACCTTCGTGGTGCCAAAAAGTTAGGCAAAATGTAGATCTTTTGACCAATCATCCAAATATTTCCAAGTAGCTCCACTTTTGAGGAATGCACCTTTTTCTACTTCAATGATTCATATGTCATTCAATTTGCAGCTGTGGTGGTGAGAGTTAAAAGAATAACATATTAGACATTAGAAGAGTCCCTGGTACATGGTAATCATACATGTGTGTACTAGTATTTGTTTAATGTACTTAAAAACCATCTAGAAAGCATGCTAAAATGCAGATTCCCAGACTATACCCAGGGGTTCTGATTCAGTAGCTGGCCTTTGAGAATCCAGATTTGTGAACATACCAGATGATTCTCTTACAGGATAATCTCAGGCAAGACGACATGACCACATCTCTGGGTAGTATGGAACGGTCTCAATTTATACCTTTTTTCATGGTGTAATTATTAATAGAGACTCCTTTTCCTTCCAAAGGTCCGTCCCTCAGTTTCAAAAAATATTAAATTGTCACCCTATTTATGGACCATATTTTGATATCACTGTTCTTTACAAAAGACAATGGTTGGATTTATGTATCGCACAATTTTCAGAGAAATTATTCTGTGACAAACTATGTTAAATCATACAGCAAAGAAGATTCAAAGAAGGGAACAGAAGCGATGAAGATTATTATGGCAATTTTCCCATCAACTCCCCTGTTTCCTGCTGCACTAATCCCTTGCGAATGTAAACCATGAGTTAGAGTCTGAAGGAAAGGAAATTTGCTGTCTCTTCGGTGCCTCCTTTGAGCCTGAACATGACTAGCGCTACTAAGTGTACTAACATTACTACACGTCCTTATAGAGAACAGACTGTAAATAAAGATTCAGACCATATATGAAAGTCTGGAATTTGCAAACATGCCATTTCATATGCAGTGTTGGCACATGCATTTCAGATAAAACCAAGAAAATAATGAGTCACGCTGGTTTTTCAGCAAGCTACAACCACTTACAGTAATGTGGTAATTGGCAGTGACACTGTAGGTCTGTATGTTTATTCTGGATTGCCATGTTGCGGTTACAGTGCGAAACTGAGAAATACTAGAAAACATCAAATATACATGTCAAGTTAATTTCACACTCCTTTTGCCTCTGGCTGATTAGTACTAATTAAATTTCCCGCTAATAAACTCAAGATGTTAGAAAGCAATATGGAAATGCTATATATGCATATTACTGCTGGTTATGATTCTAAAAATCTAAGCTCTTTGCACAAGTTGTTAATGTGCAAAAATTATTTTATTCTACAAACTACTGAAAGTAGATAAAGAGGAGGTAATATTGCAAAGCAGTAATTGTTTCTGACTTCAACACTGAGATTCTTTACTTTGATATGTTATTGCAAAAACTGGAAATAAAAATATGTATATTCGGTAGAGACGTAACTTTAAAATAATAATTTAGCAATCTGTGTTAATAGGAATTGACAATAGACCAACATGTTTGAAATCAGCTGTAAAAACGGGTAGATCTATAGCTTTATATTCAAACAAATATTGACAGGTAGAGACCAGTTTACTACAGCACCTTCACCACTTTTTATAAGTATATGTTTAAACATCAGTTTTCTATCAAATGGAATATTTTAGACATAGATATAATTTTTAGCAAAATAGTCCTTAGAAAAACCGCATTTTTCTTTACGCAAAATAAAATAAGGATATTAGAGAAAGTACTCGTTTACTAGAAAATGATTTGAGGGGGCAAGGGAGATATTATTACTATCCTACAGATTTTTATAAGAGCTGATTCTTGATGAGCTTCGAGATAAGGAAATAGATGGGCAATAAAATGGTTCATGGAATAAAAAATGCTGGGAAGAAATATGTATATGGAACTGAAAGTGTAATAAGAGAGAAGGGAGTTCAGTTCATTTCATATTTTTCTTCAGAAAAGAAAGGAGTAACGAAGAGGAAATGAAGGAGGGACTACTGACAAAACAAACACACAGACGAAACCCTAGGAGCAAGAGTGAAATGCTTAACTTCCATTGAGAACTGACAGGAGAGGGCGGAAGGATACGGAAGACTGAGTAACATTGACTCCTTTCACTTAGTGCTTTATCTGTATCAGTATAAAGCTCAATAAGTGGTAGGGGAAATGGTGCTCATTACAGACAAAAATGTTCCATTTCAGTCTGTTTTAAAATAATGCAAATGTATGTTAGAGGACTGGTTTCTATTCCTATATCTTTATTTATTTGTACATTTTAGATAAGTGACTAATAGATGAATTAGTGATATCAGCATCACTTCTTAGTGAAGGTAGTGGAGGATGCTTGGGAACTCAGAGAAGCTGGGTGTGTAGCTAATCATTTGTATTATTAAATAATATTTTATTAAATTTAGTAATGTAGCTCCAAGGTAACCAAAACAACAGCATGTTAGAGAATTAAAATTGGTGACAATTAAGAACAAATTTTTATTCGTTTCAAAGAGCTTATATGTTAAAACATTAAAAGCATAAACTTTCTCTATGATGTATATTTAAACACAAGAAAATTAGGTAACCTTCAAAATACGGTTTTTAAAATCCATAATAGCTTTAAAAATAAATTATGTCATATTAATTTTGGTATAGAAAGTGGTAAAAATTATACATACCAAGAGGTAATATTTAAAATATGGGAATCATCAGCAGTAATAACAAAAAAGTAACATGAAAGCTGTGTTATGTGGTAGTTAAAAATACAGGCCTAAGGTCATAGAGACTTTAATATAATCTCTGCAACTTATTAGCTATTTGATCTTTGGTAAATTATTTAACATCTCCGGGCTTGAGTTTACTCACGTGTAAAATGGGGATATTAATATCAAATGAAGTTGAGAAGATTCTAAAATAAAATAATATAAAGAAAGCACTGTATCACAAAAAGTCTGAAAGAAATCTCAATAAATCATAAGCAATAATGAATTATTATATGAACTCATTTAAATACAGAAGAAAGCAAAATCCTTTAAACAACTGTAGATTTAATGAAATTAAAAAAAAAGTCTTATTTCTTGTGTCTTGAAATCATTAGAAGTTATAAGGAAACAAGAAGCCGCCCTGGCCTGAAGACGGTGCACTTCCCACTGGGGGAATACGCACCAAAGTTGATTACTGATATATTAAAAAAGCTGTTTGTGTCAAGCTACTAATCTCTCTTTGCATTTTTAACATGCATTTCCAGAGAGATTTCTCTGTAGAAAATATCACTTCTGCATGTTCTTTACCTTTACCTGTATTTGCTTTTACTCTATTTTCTACTCTATGATGTCTGAGGAAGAAGGCAGACAATTAATTCTGCTTTTACCTAAAATACAAAGAAAAGAAATAAACATCTAGTAAGTAAAGGGGCTCAATTAGCTGGCACTTTCATAGAAGTTTTCTCTAGTTTCTTATCCTACAAATAATAAGAAAGGTGATGATTATAATTCTTTTTTTTTTTCATTTTTTAAAAAGACTTTATTTATTTACTTTTAGAGAAGGGTGAAAGAGAGGGAGAGAAACATCAGCATGTGGTTGCCTCTCACTCATGCCCTACTGGGGACCTGGCCTGCAACTGAGGCATGTGCTCTGATTGGGAATCGAACCAGCGACCCTTCGGTCTGGAGGCTGGCACTCAATCCACTGAATCACACCAATCAGGGCTGATCATAATGATTCTTTACCTGACAAGTGAAAGCTATCCTTTAGAGATAAAGATGATGGGGAAATGAAACCTAAGTGATCAGTATAATCTAATTTACTTGCATCATTTAGAAAAAGTTACTGTGCTACTGAATAAAACAATAAATATTTATATAGAGTAGTTAAAGGAAGTATACAAATTTAAAAGTATATAAAGTTAAATTTAGTATAGAGATTAATACATGAAAACATTTTAAAAAACACTTTATCAAATGCTCTTTTATCAACATAATCAAGATGTTACAGACTTTCATCATATTTCATAATCATAACTGAAATTATTTTGAATGTAAAAAACTTTGAAAAGATCCAGTGATTTTTCTTCTATGTGACTCTACATGAACCTGATGGAAAAAAATGCCCAATCAAAGGGACAATTTTACTTGAACAAAGTGAGTTTCCACCCTTTTCAAAATTCAGTGTTGTGTTCGTATTTTTAGGTAATAACTCCTTACAAACTATTTCCCTATCTAATAACTTCCCACTGATAAACAATAGAAAATATCTTAGTTAATAGCTTAGATAAAGACATTATCTAAGTGGTATTCAGATGCTACAAGTTTAACAACAGGGAATGTAAATTGGATCAATTTTTCTCTTTGAGTAACAAAATTTTCTTTCTAAAATTCAAACCGAGCCACATTCATTTTGTTTACAACCATAAATACCCCCCCTCCAGTTCCTATAGAGTAAAGTCCCTATTTCTTAACATCATTGGATTCTTATCTGTCTTCACTCCATGTCAAATAGTTTGTAGTTGTTTGAACACACTATGCTGCTTTTCAAGGCCATGGTTTGCAGGTCAGTCCTTCCATCCAAGATATCTACTCACAGGGACACCTATCCATCTGAAAAGTATTTATCTTTTAAGACCCAGATCAAGGGTCATCACCTTCCAAAGCCTTTCCTGATGTCCCCAGACAGGACCAACCTCTCTGCCCACTATGTATCAATGCCATGACACAAATGAATTTCACCCTTTGTCCATGTCCCATCATGCTGTTCCTGTTTGCACATTGGCAGTCTTCTCTACCACACCATAAACTCTTTGAGAGCAGGAAGTGCTTCACTGTAACATCCTTTCATTGGGATGTGAGTAGCTGCAGAGCAAAAACATTGTTTTGCTAACTGCTGTCTCTTCAGAATCTAGCAGTTCCTGGCATGCAGTACATGCTCAGTAAATAGAATAAATACTTCAATGGATAAGTAAATGAATGATTTCAGATTATTTCCATTTCCTAGTAGAGGAGCTGACCCAAACAGGCAAAAAAATAAAAAAGTTGCCAACTTGAACAAGTTTTGAAAGGAAGTTTATTTTTATTATGCTTCTGGATTTTTAGCGATTATATATTATGTACCCTATCTGGGTCATGTATGCATAAACATTTTATGGATGTAGTCCAAATTCCTCATTCATTACTTAAGTAAAATTTCTATATGTTATATATCAACAACTAATTAACATGGTAATTATTCATACCAGTTACAAATCAGACAAAAGTAATATGAGTTCCCTACACCAACACATCACTATCTACTGGATGTGCAGAAAAGAAAGTTAGCCTACAGACGCCAACACTTGGTTCCTTTCAAAGGCTTCTCCTGAACTATGGGAATGTCCCCAGTCACAATCTGCTTAAAAAAGTACTACATCCTAGTTCAATGTCTTGTCAAGTTATGGACAACATGGAAGCTGTAGATGTCTCTGATAAAGAAATACAGACTACAGTTTTTAATCTGCTTTATTTTGGAAGTATGAGCTAAGAAACCTTATATACATGGCATTAAACCAGACCCTATGGGATACTAGAAAAATATTACAAATCATGGAAAAGTAAATTTTCCTAAGTTATGCTTACACAACACGTAAGTTTAGACTCCTTTCAAAAATGTGACCTACCATCCCTCCATTGACAGTTATAATCTTCTAAAAGTCTGGGGATATGGGACAAGGCAATTCCTACTGTGCAGGTAAACTAACCAAAATTGCAAAATAAATACTAGAGGTAATAAGATTCAGCTGCATTATAGCCACATGGAAGAAATGATCAAAAACATTTTGGGGGCCATGTCCAAGCAGAGGAAAAAGGAAGTACATTAGAGAAATGCATTCAGCCACCATGTTTTTCCTTTCCGTTTTTGCTAACAGCCGAGTCAGTCTTGAGGGATTACTGGGATGTTGTTTTGTTATCTGTCATGTTGTTGTTATGTTAGGTTTTACGTTATTTTTTTTAACAAAAGGCTTCATTTCTTCATTTCCCTTGGGGAAATACTAGCCACCTGCAGCGGGAGAGGCTGCCGCCAAGTTTGGACCTTTCTGCCTTCACATTTCCAATTCCTAAGGAAACGTGGAGTGCAGCTACATCACAGAATGGACACATCTGAGAGACTGCAGATGTGAAAGGAGCCTCGGTCTACAGGTGGCAATAATGAATGAAGGCAAGGAAAGGTCGTTACAGCTCCTCAGAAACACTACCAAAACTCTTATGTTTAACAACTTATGTAAGTGCATTGTAAATGCATTCCAAACTGTATGGCAGTGCTTAGTGCCTAGCTAATACAAAATAAAGATGTAACTAATTCCACAACTAATAATATTTAGCTTTCGCGTGTCCCTTTATGCCCCACTGGAGTTAAACACATTTGGTTTTCCTCTGCAAAAGAGTACAGAAAAATGCCACATGCTTAATATCTTACTAAAAAATTAGCATTATCTTGGGGGAAACGATGCCTTTGTATTTTTGACATAAACTTCTTACATGCAGATGGATTCTGTAAAAATGGTAAACTTTTCCAAGGAACATGACAAATCTCACAGAACTGAGATAACACTTGAAATTCTAATCTGGATAAAAACATCCACACAAAAAATAGAGTTTAGATGCTTATCAGAAAAGAAATAAAATGTTTATCAGCACACTTTCTCGAAGAGCTCACTACAGGTGAATGCCTCTCAGAATCTCAGGGACTTTGGGAAAATGTAGCTGGTGCACTTCTTTGCACTTGATTACTTTACAGGAAAATTCTCTTTTTTAACCATGTATATATTTTAAGTACTCACCATATTGAACATATACATTTCAATATGGTGACAAAATATACTACTTGAGGATAACTTTTCTTTTAAGTAGATAGAAATGCATGACAACTGTCTTTTAAAACTGGGGACAACTTCTTTTTTACATTTCCTTTTATAAATACAACATAAAATTCACTATCCCAGAATATGATCTATCATATTTGAATTCTTTGTTTGGTGGGAATTATTTTTCCTCATAAAATATATGAGAAAAAATAGATATCCATTCCATTGATTAGTTATGTGGTGATTAATTTAATTAAGTGAAAAAAATTGAACCATTCTTTAACTTCAGTGAAACACCGCCCTGCATTTAGGCTTCCCCTGGCTTTGTACTGGGACTCTGCCATCCAGTCAACCCCACATTGACCAGTTCCCAGGGCAGCCAGCAAAGCTTGTGACTGCAACCAAGACGCTGAGGGTTCAAAAATCTGTCTGTCCGAAACACCTCTTTCTGACACATGTCTTGTTTATCTACTCAGAGAGTTCCAGTTCTCAAAGCTGTATGGGTTGCTCATGCATCCTTCTACGTGTTTTTTTTATTTTTTATTTTTCCTTCTTTACATGGAAGAGAAGGAAGACTTTTATATCCATTTTCCCCCCTCTAACTAAAGGTGCAAGGGATTGGTAAAGTTCGTTCTACGTTCACCATATCAAGAAATCATGATGTTAAAATTATAGAGAAGAAGGTCAATTTTGTTGTATTTATAGGTAGCATTGCTCAGTTAAATGCTGTACTTAGGTAAAAGATGGGATCCACAGGAAATATGTTGTATTCTCAAGTTATATAAAAAATGATCAAATGTACTCTTTTTCAATCATTTTCTTTAATGTTCACTGGATATGAACATTTCCTCTAGGGATGGTTAGAGCAAGGGAGAAAAGTAAAATTAAATAGGATATAAATATGTGTATGTTTATTATGATGATGCATATTTTATTTAGTGAAAGAAGCATAACTTCTGGAAAATTGGTGGGTGTTGAATTATAGTGAGCGTACATGATCTATGTTCTTCTTAACCCTGATCCTATCTCCAAACATGATAAAATTCATTAGTTTGCTTATTTACTTAGTAAATATACATTCCAAGGGGTATGCCAGTTTTTGGAGGGCACAAAATGGAAGAAACAGTTTCTCCCTTTAGTATATCCACAGTCTAGCAGAGGTAACACCTACCACAGAAATCAGCGAGTGTTCAGCCTGTTTGTAGGGTAAATGCCTGAGTGGCTGTGATGTCATGTGCTCCATAAGTCATTTCTGTGTGTGTGTGTGTGTGTTCTAAGGACTGTAATGTACTAGGAAGAATACTGATTATAGGCCTTATATTCATGACCTTGGAATTTTTACAAGCAAAACCATTTTTAAAGAGTTAGAAATAGCATTAGTTTCCTTATTTTGTTAAACTAACCTCTGACACTTGTAATTCTTCACCTTTTGTGAAGCATCTTGAAGTGAGAAGGATGCTCCCCATGACTACATTTTGCTTCTTTAACGCTTGGAACCTTCTTCATTACAGATTGAGAATAATTAACATATTAAAAGAAAGTCTTGATTTCATGGATTTGTTATAAACTTGTAAGAACTTATGAAATAGTGCTAAGCATTGTGCAGTAACTCTCTTATGCTGAACAGCAATAATCATTGCCAGTTTTAACTGAACAGTTACATGTGCCAGCTTCTGTGATAATCATTTTAATATGGATTTTTAATTTCCCAACAACCCTGCAAGATAGACTTTATTATTACCTCTCTCTCAATAGAGAAAATAAGGTTCAGAGAGGCTAATTGAGTCAGTTCCTGGGATTGCTCTGGTTCCAAAGCCTTTGCTCCTTCAACTGCAGAGGTGATGCCCCACAAATCCCCTAAAAGAGTCCTTGTCATGCCAGCCACAGCTTCCTGATTGGGTTTTCAGCTACAAGCTAAACTATAAAACATGCCCGGCCACCTTCTCCCTCTGACAGAACTACGCTGTGTAAATACGCATGTTACCAAATTTGAGTGAGAAAACATGTTTATGGTTCAGTTTTTTTTCTAAATTTTAAGAAGTTCAACAGAATATGGAAATAAGCGAGCACACATCTTCAAAGTGCTTGTTCATTTTATAAATGTATGCTTTAACTTGAGAATCTAATGTTTAAATCAGTTATTTTTAAGTTTAAACTATCTTAGGTCACAAATATTTTTCTCTAATTCTTCTTTCTATAAAAGTTGTGTTGTTTTTATACCAGTTTTTGTTAAAGTTTAATTTTTGCCAGTGGAAAATAACACACCATTATTTGATAAGTCAAAACACTGCAGTAGTGTGTTTCTTCTATCAATTTTAAAAAGAAAATATTTGCATATTTTTCACAAATTATGTGGTTTATTTACCCAATAGCACACTCTGATGAAAACATTCATAGGAAGAGAATTTAAAAATACAGTTTCTTATAAAGGACATATAAAAATATTACTATCGATGGTTTTGCAAAACAACACAGTACAATTTCAGTGGGAATTACAGTCTCAGAAACTTAGTCCTTTTTGTTAATTTGTAAACAACTTAAAGTAGCAGGGCATCGTTGTTTATAAATCCTCTGCTAACTATCCTCCATTTACCTCCGTATCACACGTGGTGGTTCCTATATGTGTTCATCATAAGCTTTGGAAAATCCATATACACCAGTGGTATAAGTTAATGAGCTTCTCTGTGCATTTCTCAGTCTGGCCTTCAGGCTGTGATTGGACTCTAAATTAAGTCTGTAGTCTTTCCTCCTGGGGCCTCTCTTTATGGACCTTCCAGTGCAGCCAAATTGATTTCTCTTTGCCATCTTCAATATTCAAATGTTTAATTGCTCCTTTCTTCTCCTCTACCTTTGGACTATATTTATCCTTCACTATCAGTTCATTAAATCTTGCTTAACTAGTCTGTTATCAAATATAGAAACCTCTCAGGAGTTATAACAAGCTTCTGAATTGACAACTAAAAGTCTGATACTAGACCACTTGGGTTCAAATCCTAGTCCTAACACTAGGATATATGTTATCTTAGCCAAATTATTCCAGCTCTACTCTGGTAGCCATCCCTTCTGTAAAAATGTATGAATAGCTATCGAATTCAAGTGGAAACAATGTGTTAATACACATAAAATATCCAGAACAGTGTGCCATATATGCAGTCACTGAGCTAGTACTGTAAAAATATTGGCACATGGGTGTGAAATTGTAGCTGCCTACCACATGTTACCAGCATTTACTTGTTGCTGTTTTTCTTTATAATCCACTCAAAGGCCTTTACAGTAAGTGGATATTTCTCAGCTAATGGCTTTTGAAAAAAATTCAAGTTACCCATTGATATCAAAATAAAGGGGAAACTGCCAATCATTTCCCAGAAGGAATAGCTCAGGTATGGTAAAGTATTGTTTATAGTACAATAAAGTATTGTTCATGTACATTATTTCATTTGGACTTTACTTTTAAAGCATTTAGCTTATTTAATGACCTGGGGAATACAAAATGAGTCAAAACTGAAAAAGAAATAGCAGCAACGTGGATCGTGTTACAGAAAAAATATCTAACCACCAGTAGCATCCCACACTCAAATTACTGTGCTCTCTCATAACATAGGTGACTGAAAAATAATAAATTATGGAAAAGGGATCAGGAAATAACTGTGTCAACATAGAATATCCTATTCTCTGCAAAGGCTCAATGACATCCCTACGGTGTCAAAGGCATGTCCTTCAATATTTAACTTTTACACTCCTTGTTCCCCATCTCAAGTTGAACAATACCTTAATTACCCGATGAAGCGTTATAATTACTCTAACAGCTCTACTCTTACTTATAATTACTGCACCAACACTTTCTTTTTCATATGTTTCAATCTATACCTATTACATTGTCATGATGAAGACACATTAACATTATAATACCGTATAATTAGCTGATGAGCAATTAAATTATTCCACTGCTCTTGTTCCTCTTTGCCAAGGGTTTGCTTCCAAGCTCTATTATCTCCTCTTTCTCTTCAGTTTGCTTTAGTGGCTCTCCCCTCCCCCCACCCCAAAACAAAGAGAATCATAAGCTACACTCAAAGCATTTTGATTTCCAGTTCAGAATGGTTAAATGTTCAAGTTGGTGGGGGTCGGCGAAATAAATTGGCATTACAGACAAGTTTAAAATTATTTTCATTTTCCTTCTATGGTTAAAAAAATTGCAAATCTATGGAACAATGAAACATTGCAGGATCATTTTTCTAAATGCTGATTTTCATTTTGTTTTAAAAATTAAAATTTTCAATAAAATAAAATTATTTAAACTATAATAGATTCTGAAATATAACCCCCATGAATTGTTTCATAAATACTGCAAATTAAGTTTTCCCAGAAACTTCAAAGCTTCGAAGATCGTGCACATAAAGTAAAATCAGGTATTGATTATATAATTAACTATGACAGTATGCTGCCCCATGAAAGCAAGCGTAGCTATGAGGCAGAGGAAAATCCATGCAGTACAATAGTCTCATGTGCAGAAACTTTCCTCTTTGCTGAGAAAACACAGATGTGCCCTGCCAACTTGAAAAAACCATTCAGTATCAATACACGTGGAAAGTCATGACAAATGGGTTACCTCTGACGTAACATAGGAGAATGCTTCAGGCCTTGCGTAAGTGACAATTACTTCAGCTATAGGCCTGCGACTTTCCAAGCCCTTAACCAGAATTTGATACTTTGAAACCAAAAAGGACTCTGGCTTTCTCGGGAGTACTGCTGTTTATTTTGCCTCAGTCAAAAATAATCTCTCAGTCTCCGAAAAACTGTGTTGGTACGGCATTTGGTTTTGAATTGTGCTGTGAAAAAAAAAGTATATC
This sequence comes from Phyllostomus hastatus, assembly GCF_019186645.2. Lineage (NCBI taxonomy): Eukaryota > Metazoa > Chordata > Mammalia > Chiroptera > Phyllostomidae > Phyllostomus > Phyllostomus hastatus. The sequence goes on along the minus strand of NW_025333583.1, from coordinate 13,643,093 downwards.
TAGCCATTCATGAATGAGAGTCTTTATGTAGAACAGAGGTACTCTATACCAAATATAACTTGGTCTACTGACAGATATTAAAGTTCAAAAGGTCTCAAAAAGCAGTCAAGGTTAACACATATCAGGATTTTAGAAAGAATGTCAGCTGGAGTAACTTAAGATGCTCACTCCAAGTTATCAATGTATTGCATATAAGAGTCATACACTTATTTTAATTATTTACATACAGTTAAAACACCTACTGTTCTCTGCTCTCGTGAATAGGGTTCCTCCTATGTTGGGAACCGCCCTGACTGGTATCAGAAGCTGAAACCCCCGCCTAGGCTAAAGCTAAGGGAACGCCCTTGGAACCGTGAGCCAGCAAGGAGACAAAAGCTTATCTTCCTGGCAGGAATGCTGCTTCTGCTGCTTTATTCATAACTGAACCCCAAAAAGCTTGGTCGGTTAGCCAAAGACGGGTAAGATTCCCCACGGGGACGACCTAAGACAGGCACAATCACTTTTGGGAGGCCCCCCAAAAGAAGGACTTGGGGGGGCTGCAGCAAAAGGGGGTGATGGACCCTCGCTCCTCGGCTCTGACATAGCCTGAGTTCTCAGCGTCTGGGAGAAAACTTCCTTATCTCTTGGTTACCTAGTTCCCTTGCTCCACCTAAGCCTGAAACAATGACAGGGTGGTGCAGCTCGGTATTGAGAAGTGCGGATTCCCCGGGGGTGATCAGGCCTAAGAAAGAACATGTAGATTACTGTGAAACCTTCTTTGTTTAGAATGCTCTCAGTTGAATGAGAAGAGTCTTAGGAGGAAGTTATTTTGTTCCTCAGTCTTACAGCTCTTTGACCCCCGACTCAATAGACTGGCAGAGTTCTTTGTTTTCTATAGTTCCTTACTTCCCCCTAATGAGTACTGTACTTTACCTGAATTATTATGCAGAATGAGCCCAATAAAAGCAGGTATGGACGGTAAATCAGCGCGCTCCCCACTAGGGGGGGTGGCCATTTCATCCCTACTTCCCCACAGAAACTAGTTTGTCTCTGTGCATGTGGTGTTTTTTCTCGCGTGTTTATCGTCGAGCCATCCACAGCGTTCCATGGTCACTGCTGGCTGGTGACCCACGCGCAACACTCCTATACAGGTTATAAGCAGAAGTGGGTAGAGAGTACGAGCCTGAAACTTGAATTAGGTCTTGCTCCAACACTTTCTACCTATGTGATCTTAAACAACATATTTAATTTTCTTAAACCTTTTTTGCAGCTATAAAATAAGAGCAATACCTATCTTACAAGGTTACTGGAAGGAAAAACTGAGAAACTTAGTGTAAAGTTCTTAGCATAGTACTTAACATGCTGTGATCACTCAATAAATATTAAAGTATATTATTATTCACTATTATCACCTTAAAGGTTATCTTTCTTTTTGTTCTTTGGAAAACACATCATACAAAGTTCATAATCATCAGGTGATATAATTTCTCATAAAATATTTGGTCTGGGAAATATGTTTTTTTCAGCCTAAATGTTTCATTTGCATTTTCTGGGGACATAAAATTAGTGCTCGAGTCAGTACTACATGGCTTTGCCTCCTCTCCCAGTAGTGTGCTTTCCCATTACACTATTTTTAAAGAGATTTATAAAATATACATATTTGATTATAGTCCCTTTAAATATTATTGAGTATCTAGCTTTATTTTTTTACTTAAATTTATTGCAGTGACATTGGTTAATAAGGTTTTATGTTTCTATAATGAGATACCACATCACACCTATGTATATGAAATTTTAATTACACACAAAAAATACAATGTGAAAACAAAATTTGAATTTTATAATCATCTGTAGCCCATTTGGATCTTGTCACACTATTCAAGATCTAAAACCAATAAGTTTATTGTGTTCTATGTAAGAAAGCAAAATTCCTAATTTCAACACTGACTTTTCTGCCCCTTTTAAGTTAAATTATTGAGTTTTTGCCCATTTACTTAACCTTCCTCACTTAAACAGCACCAGAATTACTATATTTCTTTCATCATTAATTATTGTATCTAATGGTTTCTAAACATCTTTCTTCAAAATCCAGGATTGCTGTTCATAAATCACAAGGAATTTTAATATTTGCTGACTTTTGAAAAATCTCTCCCACATTTCCTTCAAGACTATATAAAATTTCAACAGCTAATCATAAACCATTTGATGATAGCATTCAGTACTTCAATAGAATATAATATTTATGATTTGTTAATGATATCCTCAGGATATTATTCTCACATCCCATAAACCTGATATCTTTATGATTGAGGGAACCTCTTAGATCCCCAAATCCTAATAGTAGAAAAAAAGAACCATAGATGACCTTGATTAAATCTGGGAAAACTTTTAATTTTCATTTTTTCCTCTTTCTTCCCAGTACCAACTGTTACCTGCTCTTTTGGTGGGAAACTAAGAAGATTAACAAGACTCTCCAAAATGGGGATTCAGCAATGGGGTGAACTAGATTCTAATAATGGGCCTTCCTCAGTTACTAGTTATGCAATAATAATAATCTAATAACAATCAAACACTTAAAATGCTCCATCCTCACTATAATTTTTAAACTAATTTTATTATGTAGATCTCACATAAAATTAGTGGTCATTAATTATGTTTTCTGAGCTCAACTTCAGGGACTTGCAGCCCCACTTGATAAAACATGCTGTATGAAAATGAACGGACACTTTATTTTTGTACTGTATGGTAGCATGGTGATATGACTCTAATTCAGTTTCCAAATCCCATTCCCTAAAAATCATTTTTAAGACATCCAAGCTACTATTGAAGTTTTGGTTTCAGATAGGATTAAGTAAGAGTTGGTAATATCTGAAAATAAGACTTTGCAATGCCAATATGAAAGGTCAGTAAGAGTTGAGGCTGATAGATGAACGTGAAAAGGCTTCTTTCCCTGCTCCTATAGATGAGCCACAATTGTGTCCAAGAATAGCTTTTACAATAAAATAGTCTGCTGAAATAGCTAATAGTGACAATCAACTCTTAACTTCAAAAGGGAACTCTGCGTTCCCTGATGTTTCATTTACAGATGACCGGTAGTGTATCTCTAACAGAGATGAGTATTCGTAACCACATTATTAACCACAGGGACAGCGATATCAAGCTCTTCTCTTCTGTATCATCCACACACTCTGTGGAACGAGTAATTGTAGACAGTGGTATTCAGGGATTTTCTGATCACAGCTATCATAATTCTCACCATCTATGGTCTGCCAGTGAAGAAGAGAATTTGAATAAATGAATAAAAATGGGACACTCAATCCATATTAACATTTTCCAGACATGTGAAATAGAGGAGAAAACCTGAGATAGGTAGTTTTGAATAGAGATACAGAAAGTCTAAAAGTAGAGAAACTTACATTTTGTGAGACACGACGAAAAGGCCCAAGGAAACAGAGTCACAGCAGGTCGGTGCTGCAAGAGACCTAAGGGGACAAACTGACCTCTCTCCCCTTCCCAAGAGGAGGGACTGCAGGTCTGGACAGGTGAATGCCATTAACCGAGCTTCCCACACAGTAAACGGTAGGACAGCTGGGAGTTCAGTTTTCTGACCCTAAAGTCTTTGCAATAAAAATAAATAAATAAATAAATAAATAAGTAAATAAGTAAGTAAGTAAATAAATAAATCAAAAAACCTGGTGAGGGGATTTTTGCTGTTTATAATTTAAAACGTACAGTTTAAAAATCATAAAGAAAAGTATCAGATGGCCCAGATCTCATACTTAGCACTCCTAAATACATTTTGTTTTGTACATTTAATAATACCTCACAATGCTGCCAGTTTATTTATCATGTATCTTCATATTCATCAATTAACATGAAATTCTATAACAAAGAAGGACTTTATATGGCAGGCCAGTGAGTCTTAATTTCTCTGCCAAACTGCCTACTTGTCATTGCACAGGAGAGGGAAATTCCACAGTCTGGGGGTTTGAGGATCATGGCACAAATCTGTCAGGTCTAAAGGAGAAATTTTTTCAAAGTATAACATTTTACCTTAAAAAAGTCAGGCAGCATTTTCTTTTTGCTTGTTTTCATGGGAAAATAATGTTTTCTCAAAAAAGTTCAAGGTAAATTAATCCTCCAAATACGTACAAGTTTTGCTTTGCCTAACCTTGCAGAATACTGCATATTCCCAGGAGTGCATATATTTTGCATATATATTAATGATAAGCTATTTCCCTTTTCCTATTTGGAAGTCTATTCTAGAAACAGGCACAAAGAACTGAGTGTAAATATAATCCAAACAGAAAGAGCTTCTTCTGTGTTTCTAATCCATGCAATAGCAATTCTTCTCCAAAAAGGAGCATAATTTTAAGGAAAGAGAAAATTTGCATTGACTTTTTTTTAATGTATATTATTTCTACAATCAATCTATACTGGTTTTTTAAAAAGATTTTATTTATTTATTTATTTATTTTTAGAGAGGGGAGGGAGGGAGATAGAGAGAGAGAGAGAAACATCAATGTGGGGTTGCTGGGGGTCATGGCCTGCAACCCAGGCATGTACCCTGACTGGGAATTGAACCTGTGACACTTTGGTTCACAGGCCGCACTCAATCCACTGAGCTACGCCAGCCAGGGCCATTACATTGACTTTTAACTGCATAGTTTTTATTATTGTCCTAAGGTAAAATGGAAAATACATTTTAATTGCACCTCCAACATCCCTTAAACCTGAACAAAAGCCACCATTACTTTGCAAATTATTCAGCAATTTTAACACAAGTATTTGTTTTGAATATATGAGTATCAATTGATTAATCAAACCTAAAGTTCCAAATTATTCTCTTTAGATACAACAGTTCATCTATAATGAAGCTGTATAGGACAAAAGTATAAAATGTCATTTATAATCATAGGATTATTCAAGACTAGAAAGCACCTTAATGTTCTTTGCATTCTGCCACCTGCCTACACTTAACAATTCTCCACAATATTAATTTTTAAACAGATATTTATAGAATGAGTGACATGTGACAATTGTGAGATCAGACACTGTCCCTGCTTTCAGAGCGTATAGTGATCAGACAGTAAACAAAGAAATAGAAAGCAAATTGCAGTAGGTTCTCTGCAGAGAATTTAAAACGTCATGTAACAAAACCGATGTGTGGGGCAAGTGTTACATTTTACTGGGTGCTCACAAGAGGGTTCTCTGAGACATGAGATGCAAGCTGAACCCTAAAATGACAAGAAAAAACGTGCTTGTAAAATCAGACAGGAAAAATTTCAGCAAAATAAAGTAGCTTCACAAAGTCCCCAGGGTGGGCATAGAATGAGTGTTCTGGAGTAGGAGCACCGTGGTCAAGGACAGGGAAGTGGTATTAGAAAGGTGGGCAGAAAGAAACCCTCTAGGATTTCATTATTCCACAAAAGGGTGCAGAATTTGCTCTTCCTTTAAGTACACTGGGAACAAGGGGGTATTTAAGCAGTGGAGTGATGACACTGTAATTTGTTTCAACTCTTTTAATCACGCTGACAATTGTTCGATTAAGGGCTGTGCCTAGGAATAGGGAGATATGATGGTAGTTCCAGTGGTTTGAACCAAGATGCTGAGAGGAGAAATCGAAGCTAGTACATGCATTTGGGTGTGTTTTGAAAAAAAAAATCAATGACACCTGTTGATAGTTTGTGTAGTGGTAGATGAGGAAAAGACAGAAATCAAAGATGATGCCTAGATACTTGGTTTAGCCCACTACCTGACGGGGGCAGTGTTGCCATAATTTCAAGTGGAGGAGAATGGTAATAATTTGTTTACACAGGGGAGAGGGGAGTGAAGAATTCTGTTTAGGCTATATAGCTTTTGAGCTTTAAATCCTATACCAAAGTAAAGATGTCCCATAAGAGGCTGTGTGTTTAAATCTGGAGTTGAAAGGAGGTGACAGGGCTGGAGAAGTACTTCGGGGAATCATGCCTGTGCATAGTATTTCACACCAGGGGACTAGATGAGATTATCTACTGGGAATATAATGATAGAACACACAAAAAAAGCCTCTGAAACATTTCCACGTGTAGAAAATAAGCAGAGAAAAGGGGTCCCATAAAGATGGCTGAGGCCGTCAGCCTCGCCTCGTGAGCACAGCTGGGGAGGAGACTCTTAATGTACTCCCGGAGAAGCTTTCAGGGAGCCCAACAAAACAGTGATTGCCTGCAGAATCACATCTTTCCATCAGCTAGAATTTCTGTCAATCTATTAATATGCTACCTATTCAGATCCTCCAGTCTAATTATTTCAGTGTGAACATGGATGGCACCAGTGATCTTGCTTAATCTCTTAAGATCTGTACACATTTGAAACAGCAGCTCTCCTGTTCCAACTGGACTGAACTGACTACAGTTTTGTTAGACCACATTGCTGTTACATCATTTAATACAATTAGATTTTTTGATGACGGCATATGCATTACTTCCTCAACCTTTGAAGATTTTAAGTGTGAGAAGAACAATGAAAATCATTTTAAGAAAATATATTAACTATAGCTCTTAAATAGCATTGTCAACATATTTGGCACCTTTCTTTTTAACCTTCTTAAGCCTTTGAGTAAAAAGTGACAGCACAGTAACACAGGCTTCTCAATGGACCTGCACTCTCCAAAGCCTGACAGAGTAATGTAAAGATAAATGATCTGTGTGGGTCACATGGGTCTCTCACAAATTGCTCTGCATACATGATCTTTTCTGTTGGCACATTTGATGACAATAATGAATATATTTCTACATGCTGTTTTGCTAGATACAGAATAAGAAAAGCCTATGCAAAATGTTAAGACAATATGATAACATGAACTAAGCAAATAAAATAATGGAGCCAGATTATGAAAAGAAGGCCTCCAAGACTTAAAAATATCTAGGATAACACTTTTCATAGAAATTAAGAAAAAATACGAATGAGTAAGGAAAAAAAACAATCTCCTGGAAAGAAAATTTATTTTTACAAAAAAAATGTTTTGAGGAAATTAGTTACATTTAACTCTCTATGAAATATAAAATTACAAAATAAAACCAGAATCAGATTGTATAAAACTGGGGGAAAATATAGTGAGTGTGCAATAAAATGGACATTTTGACTGACCTGGAAGAAATTTCAAAAACTCCCTGGAAAATGGCTTTCAGGTCTTAAGAATGATAAAAATGGACATATCTTTGATTTGTTAATTACATGTTCTCAAATCTATCCTAGGAAATAGTCATCACTGGGTACAACCAATTTTCTTCCCAAAGACATTTTCCCAGTCTCACTTGTAATTGTGAACGTTTGAAATATCCATAATTTAACAAAAGTGAAAGGTCAAACTTAGCTATATCCATAGACTAGAATAGTATGCAGCCAATATAGATGTTCTGTTTGAAGAATTTTTAATGGTATGTGAAAATGTTTGTGATGTACATACAGCTTAATTTACAAAATCAGTAATATTCTCTGAATATACGTTAGGAATTGATTTTTGACTGTGTATATCTCTGTGTGGGTGTTTAAGAAACAGACTATACCAATTATTTTTTTTTCTGGGTAACAAAGTAGCAGATTTTTAAATAATCTTTACTGACTTGACATTTATATATTTTAACTCAAAAAGTATGTCTTATACAGTGAGAAAATATAAAACTAAAAATAAAATGAAGAAGCAATGTAAATTTCTATAATGGAGGCAAAATAAGATAATACCTAAGGCAATGGCTTTAGTGACAAGCAAGCAAATGGTTACAAGAAAAAGACCATTTTTGGTGATGTGATAAGAGCGGAAGTAGAGTTCATCGAGTTTGAGTGTACATGCAGAGTTGTGAGAGAGAGGCAGTCGGTGGCAATGCCCTCTTATTAAGCTTGGCTATGAACAGCAAAGCAAATAAAGGACAAGGAAGTCACCCTGTTAGCCCAATCACTACACAGGTCACTCAGTCTAGCATGCGATCTGTCCTCAAGAAACATAAGATTTTACATGGGTTTCCTCAATATTTCTTTCAGTTCACATATCCTAGCATAGGGGCTCAGGGATAATGGCCCAGCAAAATAACCTTTAATCCAATCATTTCTGCCTGTTTTGTTAAGGCTTCATACAAACAACTTGGTCTTTTTTTTTCCAGATTTTATTTATTTATTTTTAGAGAGAGGGGAAGAAAGGAAGAAAGAGAGGGAGAGAAACATCAGTGTGTGGTTGCCTCTAGCGTGCCCTTACTGGGGACCTGGCCCACAACCCAGGCATGTGCCCTGACTGGGAATTGAACCAGCAACCCTTTGATTTGCAGGCCGGCACTCAATCCACTGAGCCATACCAGCCAGGGCAAAACCTGGTCTTAACAGTTCTATAGATTTCCCCATCACCAAATCTCTCTCTGTCTTTGACTCCAAATTATATATAAAGAAAAACAGCTTGAGCAATTTTCAATACATAGTTCTTGTTCTCTACTAAAGCAGCAGTTGTTGAATGTACATTTAAAAATATTTTTTGGAAAATAGCTTGCTTTAACTTAAAGAAAAATTTAAGATACAATAGTCGACATTAAACTTCCATTTCTACATATAATCTTGATTTTAATATATGAAAAGAAAGTTATGGAAAAAGATTTTTCAATTTGTCATACTTAAGTAAAAAAAGTACATGTGGAAAGTGCCCCCCAAAATATTACATGTAATACAGTAATTGTGGGGAAATGTGTAAATGACCCAAGACTCTACATCAAACATAATTATATACTACCACACAATCGTTTCGGTAGATTTTTCTCAGAGTTTACTGAACAGTTTCCATCTATAGAAAAATCTCTCATTGAAGAACTCCATTACATCACGTAAGACCCTCAACTCCAAATTGGCCTTGCTAAAAAATCAAGATATCCTATAATCTATTTTTGTCACAAAGCATTTACAAATAAATAGCATTATTCCTAGTCTGTATGACCTGAATATAATAGCCTTCGCTATTAATTTAAAAACTAAGTTAAGCCAAAAATGTAGATGTTTACAGCCATGTCTCCAATACAAAAATGCAACCATTTATCTCATTGGTTCGCCAAACGTGAATGATAACTGAGGAGGATGTGAAGCTAGAGATGTTCCCCCTGAAAAACAGATTAAATGAATTGAAATCATAGGACAAAATATTACCTTCTCTGCATAGAATAAAGCAAGAATGGCCAGCCTATAAACCTGTGCACAATTTCATTGCAAATATCAATCTATTACATGTGATTTATACATTCTTACACTCTTAATATTTTGTAAATATACATTTGTATAACATTTACATATTATACTCTTTATGAAGTAAAGAAAGCATCTACTCAGAATTTATAAGCATGTGTCTACACCATGAATTTTAAAGATGATGTAAGAAATAAGGATACTATTTAGGTATTTGATCACAAACCATAGTCTATCATCTGTGCATAGATGTGGATCGGTTAATATAAATGACATTGCAAAATATATAAAGCTGATCTTGAGTTTAAAATAATTCTCTGGCAATTGACCTATTTAAAAAAATACACATATAAAGTAACTTAGCCATCAGTATATTTGCCAGAAATTTAGAATAGAAGCAGAGGGAAGGTGAATTATTTCTATTTTGTATTGAATTACACTGATGACTACAATTAGGGGAGTGGAGTAGGGTGGGAGAAAATAAACCCGACTGAGGAGAGAACTGAGACAAGGATAAGGCGCATCCTGATGAGATAGGACCCTGCACTTCCATCACAGTCAAACTGCCTAGTTACCGTCGGGCCACGGAAACAGGCCATGGCAGGTTCATCACAAGTTAAATAAGGTATAGGCTTCAGGGCCCCTCATTTGCACAGGTCCCTTCCAAGGCCATGAGCCTAATTTTATGTTATGATTTTATATTTTCGTTAATGATATAACTTCCATCCCTATACAGTGCAGGCTTCAAGCCTCCTAAAAAGTAGACCTCTCCCTGGAAGTAAGCGAGGGAAAGAGCTGCCACAGGTGCATGTGTCATCTGTGATCGGGGTTAGGTAGAATGTAGGTACCTGATGGCCTTCACTTTTTCAAGGTGTGACTATTCACTTTTCAAAGAAGTAACTCTGCAGGTACTTTACTTGTACCAGAGGGAGGACGAGAAAACATAGCCAAGCATTTTCAAGTTTCAGTACCTCTGGGGCTGGCAGATCTGCAAGGAAAACATCACCAGGGATGCGCCCTCAAATAGAAAATTGTGGGACTATAGTTACAAAGAGAAGGAATGTCTTCCATTAAGCAACTCGAAATTAAGCTGTTTCTCAATGGATGAGTGAAAGCAGAGCAAAATAGTCAATACATTTTTAAATGCTGAGAATGATTCTTCCTGAAACTTTGAAGATTTGATATATTTTTCTAAAAACAATAAAGATCTTCTTTCAACAAAGATTCTATTTTATTTTTTGAACTGCCAATTCCATTCAAAGTATTCTATATCAAATGTCAGTTTCAACCAGAATTCCTTGAAAAGAATTATGAGACGTTCCACTGTCCAGCAAGAACTTAGCATCATCGTTTGATGTCTGCCTGTATTAAAGATGGAAAGCTCTACAGAGATAACTTTCAGGGGAGAACATTTACATTCAATAACATACACTTTTATTGAGCGATCACTACGTGCGAGGCACCGGGCTGAGACTTAGAGAAAGATAAGATAAATTAAGAAACAGGCTTTGCCTTAGTTTCAGTGGTACAGATGATTCAATGTCAATGACTGGTTCTTTCAGTGCACTAAATTTCTTGAATAAAAATAACTTTTGCACGCTGTATATGACAATAAAACAACCTTTTATAAGGAAAACAAAGGATAATTGTGAATCTACTGACCACGCATTCTGCAGTCACATTCCGTTTATCCCAGGAATGTATAGGCTATGGCACGTGGCAATGACTCCTGTGTATAGACCGTGGCACAAGGCAATGATTCCTAGACAACAGTGTCATAAGATACAATGTACTATTTTTAATACTTCCTCACACACTGTAGAGTAAAATATGTTTTTGTTTTTGTTTTTTTAAAGATTTTATTTATTTATTTTTAGAGAGGGAAGGGAGTGAGAAAGAGAGAGAAGCATCAATGTGCAGTTGTTGGGGGCCGTGGCCTGCAACCCAGGCATGTGCCCTGACTGGGAATCGAACCTGCAACACTTTGGTTTGCAGCCTGCGCTCAACCCACTGAGCTACACCAGCTGGGGCGAAAATCCATTTTTTAATTTAGCATTTAAAAACCTTTTACATGCTCATCTTCACTTTCTTCATAAACATCCACTTTCTCTCCACATAACTGCCCTGGCCAGCAACTTAATTTCTGTCCCTTCTGTTGCTTTTTTCTCAGTATCCAAACACTGTGTATTTTAAGAACTCAGTAAAGAACTACAGTCTCCACAAAACCTCTCTTGATGACTACATGCCACAATACACTTCATTTACTACTTTTTTTGCAGATAATTTAGAGCAGAAAAAGAACTATTACACCTCTTTGAATGTTGTAGATACCGAATCATTCTTTTAAAAAAAAATTGTGCTAAAATATACATAACAAGATTTACCACATTAACCATTTTTAAGCAACAGTCTGTTAGTGTTAACTACATTTACATTGTTGTGCAAAGAATCTCCAGAGCTCTTTCCATCTAATAAAACCGAAACTTCTATGTGCATTAAAGAGCAATTCTCTCTTCCTCCCCACCCCCACCTTGGTCCCAGGCAACCACCACTGCGTTGTCTGTCTGTGTCTGTCTGTGTGGATTTGACTACTCTAGCTGTAACATGTAAGTGGAATGATGCAGTATTTGTCTTTTCTAGTGATTGGCTTATCTCACTTAGCATAATGTCCTTAAGCTTCATCCACGTAGTATAACATGAGTCAGGATTTCCTTCCCTTTTAAGGCTGAATAACACTTCTTTGTGTGCATGTAGTGCATTTCATCTGTTCATCTGTGTACAGACATGGTTGCTGCCACCCTTTGGAAGTTGTTAAGTAATGCTGCTATGTGACACTTATTCTTTTAAGATCTAACATCTAGGATGGCAGGCCAAACTGTAAGACCTCCCCAAGGTTCCTCCCCACCCCATCACCACGTGTGAACACACCCTGCATAATCCCCTCCCCTGCAGGACTCGAATACAAGAGCTATCTCTCCATGATTATGTTACTTTATACGGTAGATGGGATTCCCAGATGCCAGCGAAGTCCCTAATCAGTTGATTTTCAGTTAATCAAAACGGAGATTATGCTAGCTATGCCCAGTCTAATCAGTCTTAACACTGTAAATGTTAAGGGAGGAAGTTCCCACTTTCCTTGAAGAAGCAGATTACCATGTTATGCCTATAGAGGGAGCTAAGTGCAAGAATGATCCAAGGGTGGTCTCGAAGAACTGAGAGCAAGCAGTCCCCAGAAAATGCCATGCAAGAAAAAGAAACGATCCTTTTTTTTTTTCTGTATAGCACGAAGTATTTAAAGTTGCCAGAAGAAAATAACACATGTTTAAACGAGGAGGTATTATTATAAGAATACCAATTGATTGTATTTTAGTTTATCTATCAAAAATGTGATCATTCTCTTAATGCAAAACTCCTCATTAGGCAAATCAGTTGAATAGAAGGTAGTGTCTTTGTCCTCAAATGACCTTTGCCCTCAGGTGAGCCTTGTGAGTCTAGCATGAAGGATTTGTACAGAACTATTCCAGCTCAGTTTGCAAATTAGAACTGTGGGTTATGTTATCTACTGCTTTCCAAGTCTACATTTCATATATCATTTACTGAGCTATTACCAGAAAAAAAAATGTGTGTTTTGATTTACTTCTTTAGCAGTGGTGATTTAAGTAAAAGGTTGAGAAAGTTTACAGATAGAAACAGTGAAAAACATAATAGTAGGAGTCAGGGGAGAAAGATAAGCTCGGGCCACCTTTTAAGAAAAGTAGGAAGGAATTTGATAACAGAATACCAAAAAGTATTGTGTCCAATATTTATATCTTTCAAATTTATTCCTCATGCATTTATACTGTCTTTCCTTTTCTTTTTGTAGAGTGTGTTTTCTGAACCGAGACAGGGTGACGCTACCTCAGTAACCCCATGACTACCTCAAGCTCTAACCTTCTAAAACCCCCTGACACAAAAGTTTAGATTCAGGGTCTCTAGGAAGATCTCCATATACACAACCACTCTCTACAACGCACACATCTTAATGCCCTTGTCTAATACAATCACTTCATTGTTTTAGCTTTCTTTGTGAAGAAGAAAAATTCAATCCCCCCCATGGTATTAAACACACGAAGTGACAAAACCAGTGGGATGTTTGTTAATACCTTACCACATGCAACAGTCACCTTTGTTTGACTCATTTTGTCCCTTAGGACTCAGATGATCTTCATTGTACAGTGCTAGGCAGAATATCATTTTAAAAAATAAGATAAAGGTGGAATATTTAATGCTGCCCTGTTAATATCATTTCTGGAGTAAAGTAGAAACTAACCCCACCAAGTTTCACTGTAAAAGAAACACTACTATCTTGAGTATCTGCACTGGTATAGAAAATAAGTGGACCACACTTTTAGCAGAGTGATTAGGAATGCTGCATCTTTCTCACCTTTGGCCTTGTTTTTTAAAAATTCTGCTTTCTGATAACAAAGAACTCCAGTTTTTTTTCCTGTTGCTTCAAACGTAAGATCCCTAAGTAACACAGGAAATAAATAATCACTACAACCACTCCCACCTCACCTCCATATTTCTGCTTTAATAACAACAGAGAAGGTACATTTGCAAGCTTCCACAGTAGACAGCCAGGGATGAAAAAGACCAGACTTTCTGCAGCAAAGCAACACTGTAACTAGAATAGCAGTCTGTCTCCCAGAGAACAAAGGCACTGCCATAAGGAGTCCAAGTGTTTGCTCTATGCCAACATTCCCCCAAATCTGCAGACAAGTTGAGAAAGAATGCCTACACCTCCTAATCAGAAATTAAAAGGGAGACCTTCTAAGCTGTGAAAGGTAATATTTGGGTTGTGTCAGAGCCTAGTATTTAATTTCTTTGTTCTGTGTCAGATTTCATATTGACACACAAATCATTTAATTTCTTTACGTGTTTTAAAGCAATTTCTTTACATTACTCTTTAAGTAATGTCTTTAGGCGCTCTAAATATTAAATGTGTCAAATAGCTTTTGACACCAGGAATAAAAGTGAGACAAAGGTGAAGATTGTTATAAACTGAGAGGTGTTATTTAAATAGCATGAAGTCACATAGTATTCATTAAAGCTTTTTATTTTTTCAGGTTCACAAAGAATATTTTCAACAATTTTCATAATGTACATAAAGCTAATATCACTTTATCTTCTATATGATATTATTTCCCAAATAAGAAAACTATCAAATTTCTGTACTGACACCATGAAAGTATGTTCAGTAATCATAGAAACACAAGGATTTAGTTAGATATGACACTTGACTTAAAGAACATATGAACACAGAACATCCTTATCTTAAAATAGGATGTAAATATAAAATAAACCTTCCCCTCCCTCCTTGTCTTTCCTCTCACCTAAGAACTTTTATTTTCTTTTACTTACCATTTCCTTTTTATTTGTGAGGTAAGTTTTACAGTAGTCTAAATTTTATTTTCATTACTGCTTGTGGTTATTATAATCATAATATCTTTCTGTTGTATACACTTAATAATTATTCAAGTACCATAATGTTGGGGTAAAATAGAATTCTACACAGATAAAATAATAGTAATAATTTAGGCCAGGTTCAGATTCTGACCATATCACTTACAAAGTGTTTGGCCTCAGTATTTTTATATGTAAAATCAGAATAACACCTAACAGAATTGTGGTGAATGTCTAAAAGTTACCTCTGTCTTAGCTTTTTAGAAACATTACACATCATTTCTTTTTCCAAGTCTGTGGCTTCTCCAAAATGAGTATTTTTAGAAAGGATCAAAATTGGCTCCATAGTTGACCAAATAAGACTCCAGAATTATAATTAATCCCCACTGACTCCATCCAACACCCAGTTACCCAGGTGAGGTAATTTCCCTCTTGATAACTATCTTAAAAGTTCCCTCCTCCCCACCCCACTGCCACCTCCCTCACCCAGGCCACCGTCATCTCACAGCTGCCCTCCACCTTCTCCCCTGGCCTCGCTGCCTCTGGCCCCGCTTTCTCATGCCCGCTCTTCACTCAGAACCCGTGTTCATTTGAAAAGAATACCTATGTGATGGTGCCACCCCCCAGCTTACAAGCCTTCAAAAGATTTTCCTTTGCTCTGGGAATGAGAACGTTCCCTTTAAAAAGGCTCAAAGGGCACCCAAGACTGACCCTTCTTCTCCTGCCAGCTTACAACCTTGCATTGTCTGTCTCACAGTTGGTGCCCCTGGCTCCCCAAGTCACACCTTGGGTAGAATAGACTGCTTCTCTGACTGGCTAAAGCTTACTGACATTCAGGTTTCAAGTACCACTTCTTCAACAGACTTTTTGTGGTGCCAGAAGAGTCTAAGTCACCCTGAATTCTCAACAAAGAATGTTGAAATTACATTTTAAAAGTCACTCATCCCCAGTGGAGTTGAGGGGTAGATGAAAGGGAAGCTTCAGAGAGAACAGAAGGGAGGGGAGAAAATGAGGATTTTGAGATGTGATGTCTAGAAAGAAAGCTTTACAGTAACCTCTCTCCCTCACATCAAGTGTGGTGGGTTTACATTATGTTTTGTAGACAGTGTATTAAATGACCCACGGAACTGGGAGGAGGAAAGAGAGTGTATAACTCCTCTGCAGGGACCTGAGAGTTAAGAATAGTCTAGCTGTTTTTGTTTTAGGAATAGCTGACCTTCTCTCTCTGAGCAAAAAATATATAAAGTTTTCTTTTATATTCACTAAATCAATTTATTTAACTTCTTATTTTGTGATAATGTAGATTCACATGCCCTGGTAGGAAAACAGAGATCCCATGCACTCCCCTTCTTTTTTTAGCTTTACTGAAGTATAACTGACAGTGAGAAATTGCATATTTTTAAAATGTACATCCTGCTGATTTCAAGCACATTGTAAAATAACCAGCACAATGAAGCTAATTAGCATACCCTTCACCTCACAAAGCTACCTTTAGTATGTGCGGTAGGAACACTTGAGATCTATCACCTCCACAAATTTAAAGTTCACAAAACAGTATTGTTACTATAGCTACTTTGTTATACATTCTCCAGTACTTACTCATCTAGTATAACTAAAACTTTGTATCCTCTGACCAAAATCTCCCTATTTCCCTCTTTTCACTCTCTGGTAACCAACACTCTATTTTCTGCTTCTATGAGAATGTTTTCCCTGGATCAGATACTGGTCATAGAGATAAAAGAAGAGACCTGGAATCATTTCAAAACCTGTTCCAGAGGACAGCTTGGGAGGGAGAAGATTAGCTAGAGGCGGCCACCATCAAAAAAGAGGTTGGACAGCCCAGGGAGTGGGAACTGTGCTTAGTTAGCATCAAGAGTTTCCATTGCCCGGAGTCATATTGATAGGAAAGGAACATTGCAGACCTCAGGGTAGAGTTGCCTCTGCTGGCAGGTCTCAGGCTGTCCCCAAGGAAGAAACTTTTGTGTTTCACCTGTCCTTTCCTCCCTCTCAAGTGCCAGCCCTAGAGGGCAACACTGTAGCGAGCCCGCTGTGGAGGCTGAGAGAGCAGGAGGGAGAAGTGACCACACTCTTTTACTAGAAACCAGTGGATGCCAATCAATGTCTTTAACAGCAGAGAGGGAGGGGGCATCTTACCTCTGGATGAAGATTAAAAAACTGATGAATATATTGTAATAGACACTTGAAAGTGACTCTAGAATTGCTTAGCATTTCAGAGTGAGCAAAAAAGCATGGGTACCCTGTCCAAGTGACCACGCACAGCCTGGAAACAATGCCATCAAATGAACGTCACACGGACAATGGGCAACGATGACTGTGATTTCTTTAGACCACGACTTGTGCTTTTCAACATTCACTGGACTTCAACATCCATTTTAATATCCATGATGACAGCCCCTAAAATCAGTCATTGCAGAAGCAGCTCTGTGAGGAGGGGCGGGGCAGGGCTGGGTGGAAACTCCAAGGTGGCACTGCAAAATGGGCCCTGAGCATCGCATTGCATTGTTCCCTCTATACTGTTAAAAAGAATCTTCTCTGCCAAAGTTACCATATTAGTACACTTTGCTTTAGATATGTTCATTGTGAGGAGCAATCAGAATCTATTCTATGTGTTTCACGCTACGCTTTTTTATTTTTTCTTATATCAAGTATAAAAAACTTAATCTGCCTTCTCTCAAAAGCCTGTGTATATTAATTAAATAGGATATAGATATAATTGCTTTTCTATAGGTCTATATTTACACGTCAATAAAAGGAAGAGTAAATTTAGAAGACTAAATATACTCTTTTAAATGGAATCTTAACTCTACTGACTACGGTCTTCCTCTAGCTTTTTCCTGTCTTCCTCTGGTCTTATCAATTCATTTTTTAAAGAATTTATTTATTTATTTTTAGAGAGGTGAAGGGAGAGAGAAAGAGAGGGAGAGAAACATCAATGCATGGTTGCCTCTCACATGCCCCCTACTGGGGACCTGGCCCACAACCCAGGCATGTGCCCTGACTGGGGATTGAGCAGGGAACCCCTTCGTTCACAGTCCAGTGCTCAAACCACTAAGCAACACCAGCCAGGGCTGGTCTTCTCAACTCTTTAAGAAAGAAAAGTCACTCTCTCAGATGGAATCAATTGTCCTATCTAATTATAAAAATTCTTGATCAGATTGATTTAAAAACATATATAATGTAAATGTGTTAAGGGGACACTTGATCTGGAACCAGACTGGACCGGGCATGATGTAGTCTCCACCGTTCAACAACTCCGTAAGATACTCAACTCTTCCACGTGTCTCTGTGCTCACGTGTAAACACAGAGTTATTGTGATGATGAAATGAGACAAAGTACATAAACTGTTTAGCACTCTGCCTGACAGAGTGGAAGTTCTCACATACATACACAGGAGACCTATTTAATAGCAGAACTAAATTAATAATATGCCCTTGATTTATTATTTTAGGCCAAAATAAAATTTTGTTTGTTTTTCCTTCCAAACCAGAAAGCTTACTGTAAAGCATAATTATTCCCATTTAACTATAAAAAGAGTAAAAAAAAAACTGGTGCAAGAATGATGTATTCCACCAGAACTGAAATAGATGATAGAGAACAACAACAAACATTTAAAGGAACCACAACTAACACAGGAATGATTAGGCCCATGAATTTAAAAAGTGTGTGTGTGTGTATGTGTATGTGCATACATATATATATATACATATATATAAACATATTATAAATATATTATCTAAAATATTTTGGGAACAAAGGAGACATTCAGTAAGTAACTATGGGTAACTGGCTAGATGGATAGTCACTTTGAGAAAGTCATGATTACTACTTCAGTAGTTAAATATAAATATCTTTCATATGTGAAAATGTAGCACACAAAAAAAGAAAACATTTAAATATTAAAAAATGTAACTGCACTTTTTAGAGGCCTGAGATTTTAGCACCACTTTAAGCATGCTATTAAACCCAGTAAGTATAGGCAAAAATTATAGAACTGAGAACATAACAATTAAAAAGTTCATTCATGGTAAAACAAATAAAATTGAAACAAAATCTAATAAATAAACTAATCAAATAAAAAATCCATAAATGGGTTATAGATAGAACCCATATGGAAATATATATATGTTTCTGTGTGTGTGTATATATATATATTCTGTATACATAAATATGTGCACATATATACATATATGTCCATATACATATGTATACACACACACACATATATGTATGTATACACCCAGACATATTACCCTTGCATAACCATAAGAGCTAGAGAGATTAATTCAGAGGGTAGTGTCACTTGTGACTCAGTTGTGATTTGCACTCCATTGTGTACCATGACTTCCAATGGCATTTGAATGGCCTTCTTTAAGAGTGGCAGGCGCGACAGAACATTAAACCTGGAGGTGACTTTACAGATTATTCTGGTTTATTCTCTCTATTTTGCAGACAAGATAACTATGACTTAGTGAACTTAAACCACTAACTACAATATAGATATATACAAAATGCAGTAAGGGCAGGGGAAAAAAACCAAAAAACTCCCTACTTGTAGAACAATGAGGTCAAAGAAATCTATGCCAAGGAGGAGGCATTCCAGCTGAATTTAGAAGGTTGAATCATAATTCCCCTGAAAGACAGGGGATCCCAGGCTAAATAAATAAAAATAAATAAATAAATCCAACAAGAACAAAAACATGTACCTTGTACAAAGGTCTGAGGCACAACACAGAATGGGAAGTCTAGCACATTGTCAGCCATTAGGTATAATTGCAGTGTACAGGGTATTAATGGTGTTAAATGAAATTTAAAAAATGAGCCAAGTACTCAATATGCGTGTGTCATGTTAAATAATTTGACCCAGTCTTATAGTTGATGGGAAATTCAGAAAATTTTTATAATAAGGGACTAAGGTTGGTATTTTATTTAAAAAAAAACAAACAAAACTTTAGTGGCTATGTGATTAGCAGATAAGAAAGAATTTGGAGACTTAAAAAAGCCTCACACTTAAAAAAGCTCCTTCAAGATCCTGCTGAAATAGTCCACTCAGCCTCCTGGGGTCTGCACTGGTAGATGATCTTCCTTCCCGATTTGCTTTTTGCACTTTGTGTACATTCTTTTTTCTTTTTGCATTTATCATACAGACATATATGAATTTCTAGTTCCTGATTAAAATGTGATTCCCTAGAAGGGATATGTTTCATGGCAACCCTGTCCACAAAAAGAATGTAACTCTCTGTATAACCAGCATTAAAACATTCATTCAAACAATACATGAGGCTAGGTCTTCTTTGGGTTTCAATAAGGAGTAATGCCCATATTCTATACCAGTGAACTTATTATATGTAAAACACAGCATTTAAACAAGTACCTATAGTCTCAGACTGTACGGGTGTATATATATGTATACACATGCACACGTAACTACAGTGTTAGAAAAAAAGATGTTCGGGCAGACAAATGAGTAAGAGGTAGTATTTACTTTTACATACTGGAGAACAATATAACACTCTGTAAAGAAGTTGTAATTTGAAATAGGCTTTGGCACATAGGCAGGATTTCAGCACAAACTGATTTGGTAGAGAAAGGGAAGAGATAAGAAGGAACAGCATAGCAAAAGCATTTGGGAAGGAAGGAGGGAGGGAGGGAGGGAGGGAGGAAACTAATTTTGTTAATATCAACTGTAGGAGACCATTCTGCGAGGTATGGGCCCAGCTCCCATTCAGAGATGGACAGGACCCACGCCCACGGATAGGTTCTCCCGCGGGGAATCAGGCCTGCAATGTACCTAGGCCTCTATGGGTTTTGCTTTTTGCTAAAACTCCCTCACCCTGAATTGAGGATATTTACTGCAAAGTAACTTCCTAAAATCCATGCTAAACCTTCCAAGGATGAGTGTAACTGGTTCAACCACTTTTGCCTTTTCATTTGCAAATATCCCTTTTCTGTGATGTGATTATCAGCATCCTCCCCTTTGTTTTCTGTAAAAGGTAACCACCTAAAGGGAACCTGTGCATAGTAAATGAGGACCATCATGTAGGGGCGGAGAAACCAATAAAGGCCTGTCATGGTGGAAGACTCAGCTTTTGCTCCCTTTGAGAGAAAAGCCATGCTGTCCCTTTTCCTCCACCGGACTTCGTTGTCGGTGCGAATGTCTCATTTCATCCATAATGATGCCGACACTGAGGGCCAGTGTCTGCATCAATCAACTATCTTGTTGGTATTGAAATTTCCCTGATTTTTGTGATTTCTCTGATTGTTGCTAGCAGTTTCATAAAGTAGTTACATTGAAGTTACATAAACATTGTGATTGGGTGATGGGTCTAATTAAGTCTTTTTTAAATGAAAGATTCCACTTACACAATATATTTTTTATTGTTTTGCTTTCAGTCTGTCCTGTTTTCTTTCACTGAAGTAATAGAATATAGTTCACTCAGTCATCTAGATGCTTTTACTAAGTTCCTCTTCTAGAGAAAACACAGTTAAGTAGTTCCCCACTAGGTCTTTAGATACAAGTATTTGTTTGCTGAGTATATTCAGAGAGATATGTTAAGACAGACCCTCTCCAGAAAGTACTTTGCCGCTAAAGTCTATTATGCACAGAAAATTATGTAAATTTGGTGAATAAATACTTTAAATGCCTAGTGTCTGAGCTTCAAGGGTTAATTTTATTTAACTAATATTTTCATTTGTAAGCTAACAAGTTTCAGTTTGTGTGTCTACATATTTGGATACATCAGAGTGGACCACATAAAACTGCCTGCAAACAGAGAAATTTCCTCAGTTAAACCTACTAGAAATGAAAGTGATTTTATTTTCTCATAATTTACTATAATCAAATTATTATTTATAGTTATCTAACATATTTAATAGGGCATATTCTCAGGCATTAATCAAGCAACTTTATAAACATCTACATTAATATCTTGATAACTTTTCAAAGATAATTAGCATTTTAGTTTTATATAATTGTTTAATTCAGTGTCAAATTTGTACGTAAAAGGCAACTCAAAACATTTGGCTAGATGTGAGAAAGGGAGAGGCAGTGAAAACGGAAAAAAATTACTGTAATGGCTTAAACACATTATGTATCATTACGCTCCCTCTGGGAAGTCAAGGTCAGAGTAAGCGAAGGTATTCACTGCTCATCAGTGAAAGTCAGGGAGCCGAGTGCAGTCACTTTCTAAGAACTATTACCCAACCCCATAGAACCAGGATTAATTTACAGAATTTAATGCTTAGTTGAAATAAAAATGTGTTTGTTCTCTGTGGGCTGAGGATGAAGGGGCATGTAACAATCATAGGTCTGAACTGGAATTATTTAATAAGTAGTCTGGTTGGAAGCAATTGGTCTCCAAGGAATGTTAGGCAATTTTCCCTCAATTTGAGTTAAACATCGTGCCAGAAAAAGAACTCTAATGACTAGTCACAAAGTGACTGCTGAATAGACTTCTCAGAAAGAACAGTTGAGATGAAAGTAGCCACTATTACTCATTTAATTAGGTCTTAGGAGACTTTTGCCCTGGATGAGAAGCAACAGGAGTAAATCTGAAGCCCTCTGGTTAGCTCTGACATGTACCCTAAACTCCTCCCTGAGAATAGAAACATTTTTTCAAGAGGGTTTTCAGAGAAATAGAGTGACTTCCCTGGAAAGCCGCCAATACTCAACAAACCTTAGCCTCAACAGCCTTACCTAGGGAAAAACAAATGTGATCTCAAGTCAACAGGGAGAACAGTTGTTCATTAAAGGAGGAATGGTATCCATGTGTCATTGTCTAGGGGGAAAAGCATGAATATGTGGAATCAGAATATCACATATGTGGATTTCAGATTTCCAGCCAAAAAATCATGACATCAGCAATGTGCTATGTCCTTAAAGTACAGTCTTACAATCTTACCATAGACAGTAGGGAGGGCCTGGTGCCCTGGAGAGTTATCTAGGAAGGAAGATACTCCAGTGAATAAACAAGTTCCTGTAATATTTTCTGATTCTGATGGCAACACCCTCTCTGTGCTCATAGCAGCCATTGAGAAAAATTCTGAGCATGTGAATATGCAGTTGAATGAAACATTTCTTTGAGAAGTAAAGATCGGCTCTTAGCATTTCACTTAGAATTTCACTTATATTCAGCTTCATTTCCAAGAGGGTACACAAGTGAAATACAGCAAAGTGTCATTTAGCCTTAATCATTTTGTTTCCATAGAAAAGGCATTGCCTTGGTATTCTGTAACTATGTCATAATTTTATTTCTGTGACTTTTTCTGTGATCACTGATAAATCATTGAAACTCTGCATAATTGAGTTTTAAGACTAGGATAGGTCAAATTATCAAAAGCTAAAGAAGTGCCAAGGAAAATGAGATCCAAGAAACCATCAATTTTTTTTTGGACTGTATAGAGGTTAGCAGCAAGAGGGTAACTACTAATGAAGTCCAATTGTATGTATTTAAGGATGTAGGTGGTGAAAAAATACAACTTTCAAAGATAACCACTTGAATCTTAGAATCAATGCAGAATGAACGAAGCCTTAAAATCATCTTGTGAAGTCAATGGATTTTATAGATAGTAAAGCGACAAGGTGAAATGACTTCTCCAAGGTCAGAAGCTCATGAGACACAGAGCTGGAATTAATTTCCTAACTTCAATCAAATATTCTTACTAATACATCATAATGGATAATTAGAAAGAGAAAAATAAAAGATGAGTACATTTAGTAGAGTTAAAGTTTCATTACTTTTATTATTTTCTGAAAGTTTTCTATAATATTGAAATACTAATAATAAGCCTTACATTTCTGAGATACTGCAACCTGCTTATGGAATACTTAACTGTTCATTAAATATTTCATTCTTCACTAAAATTAGTGAATTGGATTGCAGGTATAGGTTAAAACAAATGTTATTTGTTTAATATCACATACATTGCCAAACAACACTTACAAACCTGTATGACATGCAGTTTCAAGAATGATGGAGTAATTAGCTCTGCAGACACTCTCCACCAGCAAAAAGCAATATAACTGTGGAAATCTTTAAAACGCAGATACATGCAATCACTTAAGATATCTAGATACTACCCTAAGGGCATGGAGCAAGTGAAGAAACATTCATTCAGAACAAAATCTACCAGATCTCTACAAGAACACAGAAGGCCCATGATACTTGTGTCATGTTGGCTGCATGGCCTGCACTCAAGCACTCTGTTCTGGAAGCTCTTCTGGAACCACATTCAGCTCCCTCTCCCCCAGCCTCCATTCTGGGCCTACAGATTTTCCCTGGAAGGGACAGACTGCTGCCTTCTCCTCTTGCCGCTCAGCCCTGTTCTGAGCTGCAGAGGCTCTGTTTCAGGAAGCCACAGCCAAGAAAAACTATTCATTCTTTCTCCCACCCAGCCTCTACCAGTAGGGCAGAAGTTCTACCCCAGGGGCAGTAGGCCAAGAGTACTTGGGCCTAGATCGCCCTCGGCCTCAGGGCGGAGGTTCTGTGTAAGGAGGGGCAAGTGAGACTAGGGGCCAGCAGTCCCCCTTCATTGCCCACCCATAGAGCAGTGGGCCTGTCATTTCCGGGAAAGCAGACCTCCAACCCAGCTCCCCTGCGATGTCGCAGGGGTTCTGCAAGAAGGAAAGGCAGCCCTGTAGCATACAGCGCCCCTTAGCACTGTAGAAGGATAGTGGAGAACTGCTTGCCGAAGAGCATTGTTGAAAACAGTAGAAAGCTTTGCAGAGAGCACTGGAAGGATGGGGGGTATCTTCTAATGCAGGCCATACAGCAGAACATCCAGAAGTGTAAGTAAGACTTTAAGAAGGAGGGCAAAGGGAGAAGAATTCGGACAACTGTAATAGAATATCAATTCAACAAATCCTAAAAAGAAAAAAAAACTGAGGAGTGAAAGAAACAGCTAGGAAGAGCCAGCCCTCCTTGGGTCACAGAGAGAAACACGCCATTCAACAATAATAGTAGGAAACATTAATACCGCACTACCAGTGCTAAACAACTAAGCAGGGATCAACAAGGAAATAGCACCTCAACAACAATAAATGCAACTAGACTTTGACATCCACAAAACATCCCACACAACAGGAAACACACCTGCTTCTCAAGTACAAATGAAACAGTCTCCAGGATAGACCACCCACAAGTCTCAATACATGTAATAGGATTAAAATGACATGAAATATGTTTTATGACCACAATAGAATGCCATGAAAAGTCAATAATAGAATGAAATTTGGAGAATTCACATACATATGTAAATTTATAAATTACTCTTAAAAAACAAATGAGCCAAAGAAAAAGTCATCACAAAGGAAATTAGAAAATACTTTCAGATGAATTTAAAAAACAGCAAATATTAAAACTGGAGCTCAAAGAAATTTATAGCTGTGAACACCTATTGTGAAAAAAATTTCAAATCAATAACCTAACTTTTCACCTTAAGAAACTAGAAAAAGAAAACCAGACTAAACTTCATGGCAAGCAGAAGGAAAGAAACAATAAAGAGTGGAAATAAATAAAAGAGAAAATAGAAAAACATGAGAAAATCAACAAAATCAATAAAATTTTCAAACCTTTAGCTGGATTAACCAACATAAAAAGGGAGAAGATTCAAATTGCTAAAATCCGGAATGAAAGAGGGATATTGTTAGCTAGCTCATAAAAACAAACATTAACATAAAAATTCTGTGAACAACAACTATATGCTGAAAATTAGATAACTTAGGTGAAAATGATAAATCATCTATACACTCAAATTACTAATAATGACCCATGAAGAAATAAAAAAATCTGAATAGACCAATTACAAAGGATTAAGTAATTTAAAATCTTCCACAAAAAAATTCCACACCCAGCTGCTTTCACTAGTAAATTATACCAAATATTCAAAAATGAATTATTAACTGCTCTTCATAAATCCTTCCAAAATATAAGCTAGGAGAGAGAACTTCTTGGCTATTCTTTGAGGCCAGTATTAATCAAATGAGATATCACACACACACACAAATACACACAAAACTATAACCCAACATCTATTATACATACTGATGCAAAAATCCTTAACAAAATAGGAACAAGCCAAATAAGCAATTGATAAATAGGATTATGCACCATGATGAAGTGTGATTAATCCCAGCACTATAAGATTGGTTTAACATCCAAAAATAAATTAACATAACACATAATATCACTAGAATAAAAGACAAAAAATGTATGATCAACTCAATTGATGCAGCAAAAGCAGTTGACAAAATCCAACATCCTGTTATAATAAAAATGCTAAATAAACTAGGATTATAATAGAGCTAACTGAACCTAGAGCGTTTACGAAAAACCCAAAGCAAATATCATACTCAATAATAAATTGAATGTTTTCTCTCTACAAACAGGAATAAGTCAAATATGTCCACTCACCACTTTTATTAAATATTTTACAAGAGGTTCTAGTCAGGACACTCAGATTTTTAAAAATAATGGAAATGAAAAGAAAACTATCCCTATTTGAAGATAATATCATCTTGCATACAGAGAATGCCAAGCAATATGCATGCATGCAAACACATACAACTATTGGAACTAATAAATAAATTCAGCAAGATTGCAAGATACAAAACAATATAACAAGATAAATTGTATTTCCTTCACAAGCAATGAAAAAAAAAACCACATAAGGGAGTTAAGAAAACAATTGAATTTGCAATAGCATAAAAAATTACTTAGAAATAAACTTTTGAAGGGGAGTTCAATACTTCTACACTGAAAATTATAATAATGTGCTGAAAAAATTGAAGATCCAAATAACTGGAAAAGATCTTATGTTCTTCAATAGGAAATCTTAACATTGTTAAAGTTTTGATACTTCTCAAATCAGTCTACAGATTTAATACAATCCCTATCAAAATCCCAGATGGCATTCTTGTTATAGAAATTGGCAAACTGATACTAAAATTCATCTAGATCTTTAAAAAAGACCAAAATTAAAAGACTAGTAAATCTAGGTTTTATAATTTGCCAAAAAGCTACAGGAATTAAGACAATATAACACTGGTATAATATAATAAATATATAGATCAACAGAATTGAGTTGAAAGTCCAAAAACAAACCCATGCATTTAGGATACACTGATTTTTGACCAGGTACCAAAACAATTTAATACGGAAAGTGTCATCTTTCTAACAAATGGTACAGAGACAACTGTATATCTACATTCAAAAGAAAAAAGCTAGACTCCTATCTCACAACATACAGGAAAAAAAAAAACAAAACCTCAAATCAAAGGCATGGATGTAAGTGCTGTAACTATAAAACACTTCAAAGACAACTTAGGAGTCAATCATCATGATGCTGAGTTTGGGTATGGTTTCTTTGTTTAAATATTCTCAGTTTTTAAATTTAATTTGAAACCTTCTTATAAATCAATTGTAAACAGTTTTGTGTTTGGTATTCTTACTCTGATAAAGCATATTTCTATTTTCAGATTTGAGAATCAGATGTCATTTCACATTTCCTTTTCATAATATAAAATTAGGTAAAAACTTTCCATTTGTTCTAATATGAACTAAACTGTATACAAATTATTTTCATTGTTATTTTTTAAAATTTTCTCTCAAAATTAGATTTATTTCTGGTTTGGATTAGATGATAGACAAAGTAATAGCAATAAGAATTGAGTATGGTGATTCAACTCCAACATTAATAAAACATGCACCTTGAGCATAACCTTCATCTCAACTTTTCTGTATACTATTGAAAAAATATTGAATGAAAAGACCCACTAGATACATTTTCTTTGGGAATCTGTGACTTTGTCTCTCATGCCGACCTTCTCTTGGCACATATAGAGGGGCTAGATATAAAAATATTTGTTGAGTGAAGATATCTGTAAATTGATCCATACCTATATTTCTAAGTTACTGCTTGTCTTTGTATGAATGTGAAACTTCAACTAAAGCAGACAGAACTGAAAAAAAAAGTCAGAAATGTAGTTTAAATCAATATTCATTGATTCTTGGGATACTATATTCAAAGAGCAATAGACAGAAGCAGATCCTCAAAGAAGTGGCCATAGACACTAATGAAAGAGACATTACATTCACCAGGCAATGCAGTCTCAGGTTCTTCAGACACATTTGCATAATCAGATGGCAGCAACTTGGTGAATGCAATATTTGAGTACAAAAGACAATAATCTTCCATCACTGTTGAAATCATTAAAAGCTATAAACTACTACATTACAGTGTGTAATATTAGATAATGTCCAATCAAAATTGATTCATGAGGAAGAATACTTTAACAATAGATTGACAAAGTATATCATGTATCTTTTAGGTATTGTTATGAAAGCAATTTGCTGTTGTTATAAGGTTATTGTAATGAAACATATGACATTTGAAGTAAATGCGACATTGGCTGAACATTCTTTCCCCAAATGAATCATTAGTTTGAAAGCCACATCTACTTTTTTAGTCTGCGGAAGTCATTTCATTTGGTTGGACTACGTTAATGACAATAGATATGCCATTCCATGGAATGCTTTCTATGTTCCATCCATGCCAGTTGTTCTTTGTCAGTTGTTAAGCTTTATCCTCCCGACAATATTATAAAGTCAGCAGTAGTATTTCAGTTTTACAGAAGTGGGGGCTGAGGTGCAGGACATGGAATACCCTGCCCGTGTCACATAGCTAGCAAAACAGCAAGGCTTAGGTACACATCAGCTTTGAATCCCAATTTTGCTCTGTGCATAGTATAGAAATATTAACTTCCAAATGTTTGCATTCAGGCCAAAGGACCCTGAGCAATGAGTATAGAAGTTGAAACTCCAGTCTAATTCCGATGAACTTTATGAATGGCATCATATTCACCTGGGATTAAGAGGATAGTACTATTTCTACTTTCATGATGTTTATCCTTGGCAAATCTTATGTTAAATCATTGAAATTGTCCAAATCACCTGATCTAGATATCACAGTGGCAGGCAAAGTGGTAGGACATATAGTAAGGTAATGCTGATCCTCTACAAATGTCTAAGTTTATAAATTCTCAAAATTGAATCTTTTCTGGATCCACGTGGTACTCTCTCTCTGACAGCTCCATCTGCTGCAGCACAGACTGGAACTCTGAGTGTCAGAGGCTCGGCCCGGACAGTTCTGGAATAAGCTCCCCGGAGGAAGACGTTTGCTTGTCAAAGGGAGCAAAAGGGCTTGGCAGTAAGAACTCACTCACCGGTTGCAGAATTATTTCAGATCTGCTAGCCCAAACTCATTATAATAAACTGCAGGGCTTTTCATGGACTCTCACGGCTACTTAGTTTTTGCACCCATTTAGCTTTGGCTGTCTTCCTTGATTCATTTATTCAGTCACTTAAGAGATATTTAATATGCACCTACTAAGTGCCAGTCCTTGGATAGGCGTTGAAGACACATAGGTGGGAAAAAAAAAAGAAAATCACCATGTTCATGGAGCTTAAATTTATTAGGGGAAATAGAGATTAATCACATTAATAAGTACACAAGTGTGTATATATATATATAATCTATATATGGACTCTCACTGCTACTGAGAGTCTCTCTATATATCTCTCATATATATATATATATATATATATACAGTTGGATTAATATTAAGATGTATACCTACATCTATACAGCATTTAATGGGTTACTAACTATTTTGTCAAATTCCACCTTAGTGAATGTTCCCAAGAACCTGGGGAGATGGAACAATTACCTCCATTTCACAAGGTGCTTAATGCTCCTAGAACCCAAAGGCATTAGACTTGGTTATGATTCATCTGGTGTTAGATTTCTCAAGTTCATATTCTTTCAAATTAGACACCAACTAGAAGTTCTGTGGAGGAATTTGTATTTTGAAGGAGCTCACTGATGACATTGATGATTAACTCTAAAGGAGTGCTTGGTTTGGGGTGTCTGGGCCTAGCTCCCCATCCACCAAGTGCTTAATTTCTTCTTTCATCAAATCACCCTCTAAACATCTGAAACTCACTGGTCACAGGGGGCTGGCAGGTTTGGAGGCATCTCACCGCATCTCAGGACCATGTGAAATTGGTGGAATTTCTAGCTAAATTGTAGAACCAAGATTCATACCCAAGCCTTAGTTTCAATGAATGGCTCTTTTCACCATAACACATCTATTTTTCTCTCTTCACACATAATGAATAGGAGCACAAAAACAGTTGAGAAATTTTCTTAAAATTAAAGCACTTAAAACATTAAACCTCTATGCTTTAGAACTTATATATTATTTTTTTAAAAGAAGTACTAATTAATGGCTTGAGTTAATTCAATTCACATTCAAAAGACAAGCTATATTTATTTTGTAAGAATACTTCAGTGGGCAAAGGCTGTTGAAAACGTCATGCTGTAACTGTCTTGGGACATTGAAATATAATATTTAATATATGTATTCGAAGGGCAGAGAATTAACTTGGATGAAAACCAGAATAAAATTGCACAACCATTGAATTAATTATATGTTAGGTATTACTTTTTAAAAGGCTTAAGCATTTTTCAGAATGGCTGGGTCACGTGAAGGAAATGACATTGGCCTTCATCTCTGTGGGCGGTGTGTCTCTTGTGTGTGGTGTATCTCAGAGCCAATAGGTCAGAAAAAAATCACAGCAATTCATATTATATAATTTGAAGTATAATAAAAAAGAAGAATTAAATCTTCTACTTTTTAAACAATTATAGTTTATAAATTTCTTTTGGTAGAGAAATGCATCATGTTGGTTGGTTTTATATATTGTTTATCAGAGCTAACGGAATTGAAGGGCAAGATACTGATGTAGCTGTCATGGCAGTTACTGAGACAGTTCCACCGTGATCTCCTGTGGAATTATACTGCCAAGACTACTTATGAAAAGTTCTTTTTACTTCAAAATGGAACACAGCACAAATAAATCTATTATAGTTAAAAATTGAAGTTTAAGATAATTTTCACTCCTCCTACTGTTACATTTATAATGCCTTATCAGGTTAGAATCTAGTAGCCAGAGATATGTCTTAATTGGTTCATATTTCTAACTAAATTTTTTAATTTATTGTATTAATGTGTTTTAGCGAAATCAAAATTTCTAATGAATGACTAAACATCTAAGAAAACAAAGCTAAAGAATGAAAATATTTTACATATACATCAATTGGTATATTAATGATAAAGCTGTTATCTAATGTGATTAAAGTTTTAAAGGATATTTCTGAAGGACTATACTAATTAGTCCACAATAACCTAATTTAAATCATAGTTCACATTTGAAATCACCAAACCTAATTATTTTAAAATATTCCATATTTCAGGCTTTTAATTACTTCAACTTTTGAGATAATTCATTAATTATTTATTTGCAAGTATCTTCCATATAAAAAGTAAAGTGTTAGATCATAAAAGAGAGAGAAATGAATATGACAGACACTTTGCCTCATTTGATCTTACTATATGAAAAAGGAAATTGAATCAATTCAACTAGACCATAGTATTCATTATGTCTGTTTTAAGCAGTAACCAAACTGAACTGAAAATGAATTAAATCTGTGTGTTTGTTTGTTTGTTTGCCCACAAGTTACTTTGTGATTTAGTGAGAGAGACAGAAAGGTGAACACATAATCAGAACACAATATGATAAGTGGTCTAGTTGAAATGTATTTTTAAAAATAAAATGAAATGGAAGAAGAAACTGAACTCTTTGAGAGCACTGTGGTAATAATCAGATTGGTGGAGTGTGAGGGGGGAGCGAGGTTAAGAATCAGTTTACTTTTGGAAAAAAGGAACCACAACGTGCAAAGTCACAGAAGCCAAACTTCCTTTTGAAAAATGGTTTGTGAAAGAACAGTTTGGTTCTGAGAATTAGAATTACCATGTACACTTTCAAAATGTTCATTTATCAAAAAGAAGCTTAGGAGTGAAAATGAGCCCTGACCCGTGTGGCTCAGTTGGTTGGGCCTAATCCAGCAAAGCAAAAGGTCACCAGTTTGATTCCTAGACAGGGCTCATGCCTGGGGTACGGGTTCGGTCCCTGGTCCGGGCATGTAAATAATATACAGCACTAAAATTAATAAACTTAGATTACATAAAACAATACAAATGACAATCACAAAAATATTGAGTAAAGGAAGGAAGACACAAAGAATATGTACAATATCATTCCATTTACATAAATTTCAACAATAGGCAAAATTAAACTACAGTGTTAGAAGTCAGGGGAGCATTTTTGGGGGTGGGAATAGAACAATAATGGGGAACATAGACAGCAATATTAACTTCCTTAACCTGTACGAGTGCTAAGAGATTGTTTCACTGTGATTCATGAATTGTATGTTTATACTTCATGCACACATCTGTATATTTCTTACATTTCACAGTTATTTTTTAAAGTGATACTTGAGACCTATCTTCCCTTTACAAGTTTTCTTTCTTTTAATAATAATATTGCTTTCTTATTTCAGAAAATATTAAAATCTGGGTATTCTGTTTTTGACTTCGAATGAGCCTATTATTCTGTGAACACTTAGCAATTACCAAATTATAAAATCATAATGAGAATAATTCAATCATTTCATTCTTGACTAAAGATAATGTAAGAAATAGTCTATCAAGAACTAAAGTAATTCAAAAGAAGTTACAGATTCTCTTAATCATTGAATAAATCATATTATAGACAAATAGCATTATCAATTAATGTTAATTATGTGCACATTTATTACAAACATATTGCAATTATTATCTCAGATGTGGACCTAGGCCACCCCATTTTTATGAAGTCAATTTCATTTAACCTCACTTTTTATTTTTTAGTGCTTTTGCTTTTCATTTCAGAAAATTTACATGAACTGGAATTTAGTGACACATGATTGGCAAAATCAACTCTGAATTTAGTCTTTTCAACTTTATATATTATTTACTTGAAAAGAATGTAATATGCATTTCAATATGACTGAGTTATAACTGATTTCAAATATAATGTTAAATCCACTGGCAATTCCACATTGCTTCATTATTATTGCTGACCGTGAGCACACTTGTAAGAATAAAATGTTCTTATAGATCTCTCTGAACATGAGAAGTCTATAGTACTGCACAAGCCATAAGTACTTAGGTCTGTATTTCAGTGGTTCCTTCTCACGAGTTCTGAAGTCATTCTTTTCTGTTCCTCAAGATTTTTCAGCTAGACGTCTCCTTTGATCTCTTTTACTAAAGCGTTTCTTTTCTTTGAATGTTTCACTCTCCTGGTTGCTATTCACATTTCAATGGAATTTCAAGACTTCACAGAGATGGTTTCCTCTCTTGGATTTCTATTCAGGTTACTGGGTGTATGGGTTCGTAGTGGTCTTTCTCCTCGGCCACAGAAGATTATATAATCTTTTTGTGTACCTCTTAATTAATAACAAATCATTGTCAATAACATTAATCACAATAATATCATAACAATAAAATCATATTGACATTTAAAGTGTTAATATACTTAGGTATCATTTTATTTATTATCTATTTATCCATTTATTTATATATAGATAATTTTATGCAATTGTAATAGTGAATATTAATAAATGTTTCCAATGTGCCACCTAGTATTCAGTAAAGTACTTAGTAAAGTACTTAGAATACTTATAATGAATGTCCTACTATTTTATACAGTCTCAGTGAGTTGAGTATTAATTCTCACTGCCATTTATTCAGGTGAGGAGCCCAAGTCCTAGAGATGTTAAGTACTTTGGGAAACTCTCACAACTTGCAGGCTGCCGGGGCAAGTTTCAAATCTCTATTGGTTGACTCCAAGCCTCAAGTTCTGAAGTACCCATTCATGTCATTTTTAACGTGGTATATATAAATGATTCATATATCCTAAGGACAGATACTCATGCTAGAAAGGGGCAGGCTTCCTGGCACTTCCACAAAGAGGAAAGTTTTCTCTAATAAAAGTTAGATACCAGAGCTTTCATCCAGTCTAACAAACCAGTAGCTGAATTTCATAGCTAAATAAATAAATAAATAAAACCTCTTTGCATGATGACTAATGATGAAGGTTATATTTTCATGTTATCAAAACATGATTTATTCAATTTATTTTTAAAAGATTTTATTTATTTATTATTAGAGAAAGAGAGGAAGAGAGGGAGAGAAACATCAATGTGTGGTTACCTCTTGTGCACCCCCAGTTGGGGACCTGGCCTGCACCCCAGCCTCGTGTCCCGACTGGGAATCAAACCAGCAACATTTTGGTTCACAGACCTGCACTCAGTCCACTAAACTGCACTAGCCTGGGCTGATTTATTAAATTTCTAATAGCAGAAAGTGTTTTCTTCCCTTGACCTTGGTTCTACCGCCATAAACTTTAGCTCTTGTTCTGCTCAGAATTTTTTGGTCTTCTGTATTATCTTTCAAAATGAAGACAATAGTATCTTAAATGTAATAGTGCAGATTAGTCTCTATTTGTGGGGGAAAACTTAAATGCCTATTTTACACTAGATTAATCATAACAGTGGTAATAAAATAAAAAATATATTGCACTAAAATTGTCTTTGCAAGGAAAGAAGGTCAGAGAGTATATAACTCATAAACACACACATATATAATTCATGTGGTCATCTTTTTCTTTTAGGAGAGTCCTAAAAGTTCATTCTATATATTTCAATATATCAAAAACCAGAACACAAAACATGAAATTTCACTAATACTTCTATCTCTAAAGACAACCACCATACAGTTCTCTATTTGTGTAGAAGTTTATAGATCTACTCCATTTCTTTTCACTATTTAATTTCTCCTATGTATATGCAGAGAATAATTTATTTAACTATCTATGACTAATCAACCTTTGGGTTCTTTCCTTTTTACTTTTAAATATAATGCTATAATAAACATCTGTGTGTATATACAATACACATACAAATATAATTTTCTGTGCAGATCAAATTATTAGAGATAGTACCAAATTCCACCCCATCCATTATGTCTATTTTCATTTCCTTATGCTTGCCTTCCATAGCCATTATTGCATTCCTAGTAACTCTCCATATTTTTTAAAACCTGTGTCTGCACTAATACAATTAGCAAACCTAGTGAATCAATTGACTGAAACCAAAGAACAAAGATATACCCTCCCAACACTGTCAGTTGCATTCCTCAGCAAGTACCTGGAGGTATTCATGCTTTTACCACTCGAGGTCTGTGCTGTGCAGAGTTTGCTGAATGACTGAGCCTTTATTTTTCTGTGTAATAACTCATACAGTATTTTAATAACCTCCTTTACAAAAAGTTAATTGTAAGAAGATTATGAACAAACTTACACTGGACTAGTATATATCATCCAGCAAATAAACATCATGACAGAAACATCAGGTTAGGCAGTGTGTTTTTTATAATTGCTAAGTGCCTTTATACAAAGTATATAAATCAGAGCAAAAGGTGCACACACAGGGATATAACGTTGTTGCTTCCCTCTCATAACTGGGTTCAAATTTCCTGAATCATGTGTCTTGTTTCCTTACTAGTGTAAAATAATCATATATAACAGCTCTGGTCTCCTTCAATTGAAAGAAAATAGTCAAAAAAGCATAAGTGCATTTGAATAGGTTGTTTAATAAATCTTTTAAGGTTAAGGTATCTAATAAAATTGTTTTTTAAGTAATGGTTATTCAGTCTTAGGCATGTCATACATTATGAATGTGATTCTAAAGAAGACTATAATTTTATGATAATGTACATTTTTTACCTTTTGAAAGTGCCACACCACTGACTTAAAGATATTGTAGAATCTCTCCTCATATCAAAATTTAGTAAATGAATCCTCAATATAGTTTTATTTCATTTTAAGATATGTGGCAAATAGAAAAAGTAATTCTTTACATTTAAAAGTTTTCTGAAGGATTGCATGGCAAGATTTTAGAAATTGCTTTCAACATTTCTTCTTAAATTTATGAAAGTATTCATAGACTCTCCACTGGCCCCCTCCCTATCACCTGTAAAATGAGAAAATGTTAAAATATACTACATGGAATTTATTTCATCTAACATGTTTTTAAAAAAGCATCCTCTTTTTATTAAATAATTTTTGTTGTTATTCTAGTAGAGTCACCCCAGTTTTCCCCCTTTGCCCTCCTCACCCATCCCATCCCCCACTCCCACAGTCAATCCCACACTGTTGTCCATGCCCATGGGTCACGCATACATGGTCTTTGTCTAGTCCCTTCCCCTTTCTTCCACCATTACCCACCCTCCCCCTCCCCTCTGGTCACTTTTGGTCTGTCCACATTTCCATGCCTGAGATTCTATTTTGTTTGTTAGTTTATTTTGTGCAAAAGATCCCTCTTATTTATTAATGGACATTTAGTCTTGTTTAAATAGTCCACCAACACATTTGGTTCACACCAGAAGGTCCTTAAAATACTGTCTTGTTCAAAATGTCCATGAGCATATGTGGTTCATGACAAATGGTCCTTTATATTTGGTCTTGTCATAAACATCTACACTTAGAAAACACTCCTGGGTTCAGATAGCCCATAACATTTATTTTTATTTTTGATTTACACAATTAATACATAAAATACACTACTATATTTTCTTGGAACAATAAATACGTTGTGGCTGTATTGCCAATAATAACCCTCCTGGCCTCAGTAGCCTAACTGGTCATGGCACCTGGGTTTGGTAGATCAGGGGCAGGGACTGATGTCTCCATGATTGTTTTGGACAAAGCAAGATATCAAAGACCTCTTGGCATGAACCAAATGTCTCCATGGGTGTGTTGGACAAGTCCAAACATCAAGAAACTTTTAAACCCTGGCTGGCGTAGCTCAGTGGATTGAGCACGGGCTGCAAACCAAAACATCGCAGGTTCGATTCCCAGTCAGGGTACATGCCTCAGTTGCAGGCCAGGTCCTCAGTGGGGGCCATGTGAGAGGCAACCACACATTGATTCTCTCTCTCTCTCTCTTTCTCCCTCCCTTCTCCTCTCTAAAAATAAATAAATAAAATCTTAAAAAAAGAAACTTTTAACTTGAATCAAATGTCTCCATAAATATTTTGAATAGGACCAAATGACCTTCAATGGTTTTATCATCATTCAATAGATCACTTAAAGGTGTTTCTTCAAATATTCTTTGAAACATTCTTTACAGCGTGTCCTTCTCAGGTTAGAGCAAATGTATTGACTGGCAGTCTAGTGTCAGTATTGGACATTATGTGTCTATTAGCTTTTCATTGTTTTCTATCAATAGGGCAGAAATCCTCATTAAAAGTTGTAAAATGTTTCTAACATCCTTGGCTCACTGAGTGAGAGTTTCAAAGAACTGTGGGAAGCTATTTTGATTAAGTAGAGGCATTTTCTATAAATTGGTTGCCGAAGCAAATAAAAAAGGGATGTGGTGAGGCAGGGAGGAGTTTGTTGTCACAGTGATCAAACCAGCTGTGCTCCCTGGCTGGCGTAGCTCAGTGGATTGAGCGCGGGCTGGGAACCAAAGTGTCCCAGGTTCGATTCCCAGCCAGGGTACATGCCTGGGTTGCAGGCCATAACCCCCAGCAACCGCACATTGATGTTCCTCTGTCTCTCTCTCTCTATCTCCCTCCCTTCCCTCTCTAAAAATAAATAAATAAAATCTTAAACCCCCCCCCAAAACCCAGCTGTGCTCACCTTCCAGGTTGTGAGAGATGAAATACAACTGAACATCCTGAGATGCGATGTTTTTGTAGCATGTTTTAGAATCTTCAGTCATATTCGCATACCTGATAAAGAGTGTGAACTCACTGAGGCATTAAAGGAAAACAAACAAGGGAACCAACAAACAATAAAAATAAAGACAAGCTTTGTATCTGAATGGCAGTACGGGACGGATCACAGTGAGTCCCACTGACCTCAGTGTTAATGTTCAGAATGTGAATGCGAGCTCCTCCTGCACTCGAGCCTGAGAACATTTAGTGATGAAAATGATACTAGTCCTTACAAAGAGGTGCTTGCAAAAACCACATACTTCTCCACACTCTCCTGCCTCTAACGCAACAGGATACGGCTCTTGGGATCATTCTTTTCAAATGGTCATTCTCGGCCTGCACTGAATCTATAAACATTGGCATTCCTTGTATGCTTGAAGCAGAAGGTAACACTACGTTTGCAGTGAAGATTTAAGAATATATGTATGCATTTAAGAGGTTGTCAGTTCTGAGTGCTTCATATGTGACATTAATTCTTACAGGCAGCAACCATGAGACAATTATGAAGCAGTTCACCTGGCAAGCTTCAGCCTTCATTAGCCTTAAAAAGATAACATGTCATTTACTTATGAGAACTGAACTATAGTCAAAAATTATCTGCACGTTAACTACCTTGCCAAAGTTCTGAAGAACACTTACAATGTTAAAGAATTAATACCTAGAAGATAAAAATGATAGGTGATTTTTTATATTTATGAAATAATTTTTGTAGTAAGTGACATTCTACTGGGTAAGCCACTGTAAGTCAAATGGTCATTTGAAAGAGAAAAAAGGTGAAAGATTTTACTTATTTATTTTTAGAGAGAGAGGAAGGGAGGGAGAAGGAGGGGGAGAAAAAACATCAGTGTGTGGTTGCCTCTTGCACTCCCTACTGGGGACCTGGCCTGCAACCCAGTCATGTGCGCTGACTGAGAATTGAACCCACAACCCTAGCACAGGCTAGGACTTTACAGGCTAACACTCAATCCATTGAATCACACCAGCCAAGGCTTGAAAGGAAAATTTTTATCATGTAAGGACACGATACCAATGTTCATGCAGAAAAGCAGAAGTTTGTAACTTTTGGCTCTAGAGTTAGATTATATATGCAGCAATTAATGTACTTAATTATAAATTGTTAAATCTTGTATAATACAGCTCCTCTTAAAATATTTTATTTTTAATTTTTAAGTAACAAGGAGAAAATTCAAGGAGATTTTTATTTGCTTGTTAAGTGTGGCAATATTGTTTAAATGATGTTAAAATTAAAGTAATAAATGGAGGTTTTGAGCAAAGAAATAGAGAAATAAAGATGACTATAAAACAATATTTTATGATAGCACTTGCATATTTTGGAATAGTAAAATGGCATACGTGGTTGGTTATTAGAACAGGGCTTTTTTATTAAAGGCTATCATTATGAAAGAAAATAGCTGTGGCTTTTCAAGGCATTTCTGACTTTCTATATGAATAGCTATTTTCCATGAAGTCGATTCATACAACACTCAGTCTTAAGAACCTGAAAGACACAACATTCCTGACCATGATTTGGGGGAGATTATTAAGAATTTTTGGTGTCCCTGAAGTATTAGAGAACTATCTACAAAGCAGTGTCTTGGGAAAAAGTAATAACATAGCAAGAATGTGAAAAATAAGACTAAACAATGCATACGGGCAGTGGCACATTTCTATTGGAATCAGTGTTATACAGTCAGACCAGACGGCTGCATATCAGAAATCCCCGGCTCTACGTTGACCAACCAAGCCTGTGTCAGCATGCTTTCCATGTGCTCATTCGGCACGTGATTTGCATTAAGAATTCGCATTAAGAACACATGCAGTAGGTCCTCCACATCTAATAATGAACAAATGAATGAGTGTAGTATTTCTAGGATGGACTGCACAAGAACTAACAGACTATCATTTGGTTTTACTAAAAGAAGCCATTAACATAAAGCGTGGTACATAGAAATGATAAGGAGAGGCCCGTGAGTAATAAATGATCAGTACAGACAAACAGGGAACAAATCATGACAGACAAACCTGATTGCTGCATCTGATAGAATTTCTGAATTAATGGGGGGGGGGAGTGTAGTACAGGGAATGTATTTGGGTTTTCATAAAGTATTTAATTCGATGTTTCATAAGCTCTGACTTGCAAAATTAATTCAAATTGGTTTGGAGATGATTATTCTCAGATGGTTTGAAAACCATTTAAAGAGCTATATAAACAAGGGGTGATGATAAATGCCAACAGGCAGAGTTGGGGGGAGGAGTCGAGCTGCCACGGAGGTTGATGTAGGTCTTCAGTTTTAGTGTCTTCATTGCTAACATGCAAAATGGGATGAGCAACACACAAATGAAACTCAAAAATGACACAAAATTGGAAGACATCATAAACAGAGGAAAAGTGAAATAGTCAAGAAGATATGAACTGGAACATAAAGAGGGACTATACAAAAGACTGCCCACACTAAAGAGGCGAGTGTATATTAGACAGCAGTGTGGATTTATTATAAGGAAGCAAAGCCAGACAAACCTGGAAAACAGGTGGACAAAGCAGGAACACCACAAGTAACACATTACACAGACTTCTTTAAGTATGCACAGATTTTTATGCACATCTCAATATTGGCAAATATATAAATGCAAAGGAGTCTACAGATGACAGTTTAATCCAAATTCTGAATTTTAATATGGTACTTCAGATGGGTTAATGTATATCTTTATAGGGTGCCTTTATACATTAAATTTTCTATTTTTCTCTCTATGGATTATTCACAGGAAAAAAAAAATAGAATCACAAGGTCTGTCCAGAAAAAGTCCAGCCATTGTTAACATAATGAGAATAGTTTGCATGATATCAATGTAAACTGGCAGCCAAGGAGAGTGGACTGGAATGCGCATGTGTGAACAATGACAACCTCACTGTACTAGTCAGTGGGGGCGATAGACACAGTTGAGTGAGCATGTGTACTGTGTGGCTGCCACATTCAAAATGACTAAGGTGAGTAGAGCAACAAATCTGCATCAAATTTTGCATTAAGCTTGAACATTCTTCTGTGGAAACTATTCAGATGTCATTCAGAAGGCCACAGCTATGAGCAACTGGTGACTGACAGCTTCATCGTGACAATGCACAACTTATGCATCATGTTTCATGCAGAGTTTTGGGGGAAACATCAAATCACCCAGGTGACTCAGCCTCCCTACAGCCCAGATTTGGTGCCCAGCAACTTCTGGCTTTTCCCAAAACTAAAATCACCTTTGAAAGGGAAAAGAATTAAGACCCTCAATGAGATTCAGGAAAATATGACGGGGCAGCTGATGGTGATTGGGAGAACCATGTGAGATCTCAAGGTGCCTACTTTGAAGGAGACTGAGTCGTCATTGTCCTGTGTACAACATCTCTTGTATCTTCTTCAATAAATATCTCTGTTTTTCATATTACATGGCTGAAGAACTTCTGGACAGACCTCCTATAATTTGGCTGTACTTTGACAAAAAACACCTAGAGGTCTTCTCTACCCTACCCTTATGAGTTCAGTTCAAGTGTATGTAGGAAATAGCACCTACACAAAAGATAATCATGAAGGTAAATCTTCTGTAAATGACTTTTGGATTATCCATGGCACAATGCTCCCTCTTCATCTGTGCAAATAATTGAGAGTCGATTGTACACACGTATAAGGAAAGATAAATAGGAAGACAAATTACTTCTCTGGGAAGATTATTACTTTATTCCACTTTATCCCATTCTATTGGACAGCTCAAGGAATTAGAGGGAATTCAGAGCACTGAAACAAAAAATGATAAAGGCAATGAAGTTATCCACTTATGAGAATGAATTAAATGAGCTAACCTACAGAGTGCATCCAACAGCCACAAGCAAGCTATAACGGGCAACATCTCATTGTAAGCTGAAAATCTGCCATAGGAAAGGTATTGTTTTCATGGGATAAGGGCAACTTCCCTCTGACTCAGATTCACAGATAAAGAAAATACAACTGAAAGAAAACGCTATTGCCTAAATTATTGTGAACAAATTTGATTTAGACTATTACAGCAGAAATATTTTTGAAGGACTAAAGAATGAACTTTTCCTTACCCATGGGTAAAGATATTAAAAGTTAGTAGATATGATGAAAAAATCACAGCGATTTTGAAGTTAGATAGTCCTAAGGTTTGAATCTTGGTTCTGCCACATACATAATATATAGGGGTGTGGGCAAGTATGCTCATCTGAAAGCGGAGGTAATAAATCTAACAATTCACAAATATGTGAAATAGAAAATAGGCAGCCACATAATGTGAAAATATTAAATGTAGGGAAATGTCACATTTGGTTTTAAAATACATACAAAATATACAGAAAAATCTTTATGTTGTACTTTTTTTTTTTTCAAATCTCAGTTTTTTTAAACCAGTATCTCTGACTGGCAGAAAAGAGAAATAACATGACATCTGAGATCATGAAGTCTTAAGTGTGACCACTTCTTCCCCTTTTATAAATTATAGGACTTGGGTAATTCATTTCACATCTGAGTTTCCCATTTCTCATTTGTAAAACTGTGAAAACGCTGTCCAAGTCAGTAGACTACAAGGCACAGGGATGGGCATATAGTGGACACAGAATGAGCATTTATCATCCATAACCCCTGTCTCTATCTTCGCTCACTTGCAGCATCCACTTTTCTACTTGTTTGTCTGATTTGCTTTAATGCACACATCCTCTTGGTGTAGATATCAGCTTCGACATCCAAGCTAAACTCAAGGTAAGAAGTACTTCCTGACTATGCTTCCTTTCCACATTCTGACGAATTAAAAATTATCAAATAAGATAATATATTTGAAATTATTTAAGGTCAGAATGATACATTAATGAAAGACTATATACGATTAGCTTAAGTATTTCCACATGAATTGTCTTTTTTGCATGCAATCATGGAGATAAAAGGCTATATTTATGTAGCTCATTCTGTTCTGCAGTGAATACAAATGGGTGACAAATAAAAGCTTAGCTTTTTGATAATGGATGATAATCAGACCTACACTCAACCTCTTTCTGTCACTGCTGACCCCTCCACTTGCCACTAGAATCTGGGCCTGCCATCTGGCTGACAGCTGGGGTTAGGTCATCCTCGCACCTCCTTACTTTTGACAGTTGTAGGTCATCTTCACAGGAAAAACTATTAAGCAATATAAATATATTTAAATAATACTGGGAACTTTAAGAACTAAGATTTCCTCTTTGCAGGGAATTTATGTTATTAATGTTTTTAAAACCTGCATCACGCTATTACCATTTCTTCAGCAACTTTGTCCTTAACGACAGGAAGATACATC
This sequence comes from Phyllostomus hastatus, assembly GCF_019186645.2. Lineage (NCBI taxonomy): Eukaryota > Metazoa > Chordata > Mammalia > Chiroptera > Phyllostomidae > Phyllostomus > Phyllostomus hastatus. The sequence continues at coordinate 13,600,413 of NW_025333583.1, read as the reverse complement.
TCCCTTTGACACCCAACCCTAATGTTTTCCCCACTGTGTGATTCCATAGAGTTAAAACATTTCTCAAATGGAAAATATTTCAGATCTCTGGAAAGATGGCCATTCCAAATAAACACAGGCGGGCAGTGGTAGAATGCTTTTCCATCTCTGGGAGCAAGAGCACCGTGTTGCTGCAGGAACTGAGCACTTGTTGAGGAGAAAACTGTGTTCTGGGTGAGCCTGGATCCAGCTCTAGGAACCTCAGAAGGAGAAAGATGGGTCTCCTCTCTATTTCTTGAACATTTCTAAATTCAAAATGACTACTGAGCACCTATATTGCCCCAGTTACTATACCACGCACTGGGGATAAAAGGATAAATAAGGCACGGCTGCTGTCCTTCAGAATATTCTGACCTAGTGAGAGAGAAAAGGTGGGGAAATGCAGAAGAGAGTGCAACATGGCGTGATGAGTACGGTGAGCAAGATGGGTGCTTGTGGCTAACCACCTAATGTTACGGAGGAGGTAACAGAGGCCCACAATAGCTCAATGATCTGCCTAGCATCACACGACATTGGAATGGCTGATATGGAACTGCAAAATGAATTAATTTGAGTATAGCATCAAGTCTTAATTTTACATAGCTGTCTTCTGTATCACACTAGGTAGGGAAAGGGGATAAGGCTAAAAAATTAAAGCAACAACCTGCCCTTCTCTATCAAAACCAGAAATGCTAAGAAGAAAGACCATGGGCAGGAGAATAACTTTCCAAAGACAAAACTCCTGGACTCCAAGAGCCAAACAAATGGTTCACACTCTAGCTAATACTACTGGTAGGTTTCCAATAGTCTCAAGACAGCCTGCTGGAGATATGGCTCGACCCCTAACATCTGTCTTACCTAATCGAATTGACTTTTACACTCCCAGGAAAGATGTGTAAATACCAGTGCATGTGCATCAGTGATACGGAGCAATTGTTCCTTAAAAAGATCATCTGTCAGTTGTTAAGACCATAGCCCTCTATACAGGAAATGTGTCTCTACATAAAATACAGATCTTGTATGGCTTTAACACACACACACAAAAACCTCCTGTAAATGCCATCACCAAAATACGCTTCACTAAATAATAAATGTGCAACGTTTTTGTCCTATGCTGCTTAGAGACTGAAAACCATTTTCATAAAAAAAAGCAAATAAACCCAGAAATGCAAATAATTTTACTGCCGTGAGTAGATTGTATCTATAAAGTTATTCAAGCCAATGAATACAATTTATAATAACACTACTAATGTCACCAATTTCTAAACTACACTCTATAGTTATAATTTTGTTCATCAGTCTTTGTTTCCAAATCACATCATCATGGTTCCTGGCACGTAGTAAGTGCTTAACAAATGTTTGGTGAATTACTAAAATCTATTAACAATCCTCACCCTGCTGGGTTTCTCTGCAACGCTTCCGCAGCTCAGCACTCCACACAGTGCAAACGGCTTGAGAGGTGAAAATTTGCACACTGGAGACACGCGTTCTAAACAGGAAGCCAGGAGGTGAGGTTCTCAGCTCAGTCTAGTCACTTACATCGACTTCCTCATCTATAAAACATGTTTGCTGCACAAAATATTTCTAAGAGCTAAATTCTAATAACAGTTAACAGTCTTCCTTTTTCTTAAGGCAAGGAAGATATCACGGGTACATTTTTTTAATCTTTTTTTAAAGATTTTATTTATTTATTTTTAGAGAGGGAAAGGAGGGAGAAAGAGAGAGAGAGAAACATCAATGTGTGGTTGCTGGGGGCCGTGGCCTGCAACCCAGGCAAGTACCCTGACTGGGCATCAAATCTGAGACACTTTGGTTCGCAGCCCGCGCTCAATCCATTGAGCTACGCCAGCCAGGTATGGATACATTTTAAAAGCAGAAAGAGCTTAGAATCCTAGCTTTACCATTCCTTACTGACCTTGGATAATTTAGTTAAGCTTTCTAAAGTTCCCCTTTTCCTTTTGTTAAACAAGAATAATAATACTTCATAGAACTGTTACAAGATTCAAAGGAAATCAGGTAGGTAAAGAAAGCTCTAGGTACAGTGCCTAGCACAGAGAGGTTAGATAGAAATCATTATTGGGTTCTGTTGCTCTTGCTACTATTCTTGGTTTATGCTTGTTGTTATATATCGGCTCTCTTGCCGGAGCCAGGAACACGTAGAACTTTCTTTATCTAATTAGAATCTTGTGGGAAAAGCCATCAAGGAGACTGAACCCTGCAGCTTTAACATATAAAGAACAAATCAAGTAACAACATCAAACAGTTATTGAACTGTGCGGTCTTTGAATACTTTAATAAATAGAAGCTTTCTATTACAGGCATCATCTTATTTTATAGTAGGGCATAAATGAAATTCTAAATTACATTAAAGGAGGCCTGGCACAATTATATTTATTAAAGGAAGGAATGAATTTTAAAGATTAAACAACAGTACTAGAAACACTACCAGGGAAGGTGGAAGGAAGGTTGGGTTGTAAAAGATATTATCCCATCAGAGGAATTCTGGTAATCACACAAGATTACCAGAATCTGCTATTCAACACCCCCCACCCTTTTCAGAGCTCTTATCTTTCTTATGGGCATGATAATAGGGGGTTCCCTTTTTCTCTTCTAATGGGGTTGGTCAGAAAAGGGTTACAGAGAGGGGGTAATGAAGGGATTATTTTCTGTATTTTGTTTCATAAACACACAAAAAAATTTCTGATTCTTACAAACATTTCAAAGCTCAAATAAGCCTCACTGTTCCAGTAAGTCTTTTCTGATCCCCCTATACTGTGTCGATTTTCTCTTTTTTTGTCTTTATATTGCCCTGCATTTGTGTGGTATGTCAAATAGATGGTAGTTTTGGAGCTCATTTAACAGTGTAAGACCTTCTTTACACATATGAGGAAGCTGAGGGGACCAGTTTTTTTTAACTTACCTAAAATTCCCCAGTATTTTTTGTTTCTATTTATACACTTATCACATTATTCATTTTCAAAGCTCTAGAGATGTAAGAGAGAACCTGACAAATATGGTCAGTGTCAACAAAGTAGTGTGTGTGTGGGGGGGTCTACAACATTCTACAATTGCGCTTGTGTTAGTCCATGTGTAGTTACCCTGCTTTCTTTTACAGTTATAACTTCGTGCATGTGAACCACCACCATCTTTCTCCTCAGCTATTGTAATGGTCTCCTCGTTCCACTCCTGCCTGTCTTCAGTCCGTTCATAGTGGTCTGAATCATCTTTTTAAAGCATAAATCCAATGGTAAGGTGTTCTGTCGTTTTCTGTCATTAGTGTCATGCATTCTGCACTCAGATCATTTGTGCCCTTGTGCACTTCTCCAGCCCCAGGCCAGGCTCGATCCTGGTTTATGACTTTCATATGAGCTGTTAAGTACTGCCCCTCCATGTGGAATGTTCTGGTTCTTAAACAGCTTGACCCTTGTGGTCATTCAGGTTGTGTCTTAAATGCCACCTTCTGCCGGAGCCTCCCCTGACCCCTCAATCCAATTAGCTAGACCCATGAAACCTTTATCACTTCCATTTTAATTTGTTGCATCACAGTTGCAGCTATAAAACTTTTACCTGCTATTTGCTTTTGTTTCTCTATTTCCTGGTCTCCCTCACCTTGTCCTGGCTTTTGAGTTTCCTGTAAATAGGGATCTGACTATTTTTGGTCACCTGCAGTAACTTCCATGTCTAAAAGCGTACCTTGTAGGCAGTAAATGCTTAATATCTGTTGCATGAACAATAAATAAACCATATTCATTTTCATATACACATATATGGGGTTAAAAATAGAAATGGCAAATTGTATGACAAATATTTTAAGGAACAAGGTGCCAGTACATCTATGATACCAGGTTAACTCACTTGTTAATGGGAACTATAGAATGAAGTTTCCCCAGAAAAATCCATTACTTAATTATAAATGTAAACATGTAATTAATTATAAAGCCCTTGCAGGTGTTTATTACATGTAAAAATAAACATCGAAAGTGAGTATTGTTTTTGGGCAAAACTGTTTACTGCCACTACCCACTTTAATGCGAGGGAGTGCATGGGACCCTTGCACCATCTTTTCAATTCTGCACTAATAAACACACAACAGGTAATGCTCTGTTACTAGTATATTAGTAGTTATTTTATGTGAGTGCTTTTTATCTAACTTCTATAATACGAGCAATCAGAGCAGTCATTACATGTCACTCACAGTTCAATTAAGGAAACAAAACAAAGCAAGAGCAAAACACAAAACAGAACCACTCTCAAGTGCTGAATACACTTAATTGAAAATTGAATTATGAAGTGAGACTGGTTACCATTTGCTACTTTCAATGTGTGTGTGACTATTAGTTTTTCTAATAAAATGGAAAAAATAAATTAGTAGTTTATAAACCCAAAATAACCACTGTATACAAATGTTTACGTGCTGTTAGAATTTATATTTAAAATAGTCCTATTTTTCTGAGTGACTCTATAAAACAAATTTTATCAATTTGAAGTTATAAAGTAAAAGTGGATGTTGAGGAGTTCACTTTGTATTTTGGGAAAGGAAAGTTCTACAAACATTTAAACAAGTTTTAGACTGGCGGTTAGTATTAGAGTTTAGACTTTCTGGCTGGATTATAAATTTTTAAGTTTGGGGAATCTCTACCTTACTTTTTGTATTTGTTTCATCCATACTACATAACAGGTGAATCTTACCTATATTGTGCCCACTGAGTACTTAAATCATTCTGAAATTCTTTCCTTGAGAAATACAAGTTGCTAAGAGCAACCTGGTATGTTCCCAACTTTTAAGACTTCTCAAGGCCTTTATTATGAAAAGTTTCTGATCGGTACAATATCATGTGATCGCTGAGCCCCTGCTCTCCCTGGTCAGATGTGTTAGTTATATTTCCATCTCTCAGGAGTTGAGACACCTGTACCAGATGAACAATGCCATTAAAACACATGGCTGGTTAGCGCCCACTCAATACAAAAGTTGTAGCATCTTACTGATGCCTCTGAAAATAAACTCTATGAAATCTTCACTATATTAAAGATAACACTCTGCAGGAAAATTTAACAAAATGTGATGCAATTTAAAGACATGCTATTAAAACTTTAATTAAGCTCATTATTTATAATCACTGCTTTTCCATCAGTTATTAATGTTCGTGCCATTTTTCTAGAAACCTCTTTGACTTGTAACGATTTTAATAATCCCTCCCTTACACCCAAGTTAGAAACTTCTGCTCTATTTATTCCTAGCATTTCAGGCTAAAAAATGCCTCCGCTGTACCTCAGAGTGAGCTCAAGCAGGTCTAGCCTCTAGATGCTTCTAATCCTGGAAGTTGGTCCCAGTGCCCCACACTCCTGGAAACTGAATCTCTTGACCTCTCCTGGAAAGACTGTGCCTGGGAGATCGCTGAGACATGTTTTCCATGCTTCTCCATGTTGGATGGACTTCACATTCATATCCAGGGTTTAAAAACCAAACAAAACACTGGTGGCTGTGCACTCCATATGTTTTGCAAGAAGTGTCCCATGCAAGTATAATGTCTTTGCCAGCATCTCAAGGGACTGGTAATTAAAACAATGCTTTACTCTAAGATAACACTGGCTTGTGTGGTTTTATTTGTTTCTTCTTTCTCTCCACAATCTTTGATGATTTCTTCTAGCTGTTAAAATTAGTATGGTGGCATGTCCAATGTTTGTTTTATTCCACAATCCCCCACCCCAAATAGACCCAGTGTCTACCTTATGTTATCTTGGCCACCCTCACCCTGTTGCTGTAATTACTTAACCTGACTTCAAAAGCTGCTACTCAGTTCCCAGCATGAGGTCATAACTAACACTTTCCCCAGCTGACAGAAATGTTTGTGTCCAAAATACTATGTGTCTGACACAAGAAAAAAAGAGAATATGAAGAATAATTGCATTTATTTTCGGGTAAGAGAAAGGGAGGATGAAGTAAAAAAGCAAGAGAGAAGCAAAGAAGGCATAGAGAGAAAACGAATTAATGTTGATTGATGTGGCAGGAACAGATTCTTTTCAACACTCAGGTGTGAAAGACATACAGCTTCATTTTTTCTAATCAACTGAAGTCATCTTACCCTCATCTGAAGTTTTATTTTGAGCTTTTCTTTTTTTCACCAGGCAGGAAAACAAATATCACAGATGATTAGGCAATTATCCACATCCCCACTCCACTGACTTTTCCTTCGAGATTCATCTGATTTCCATTCAGCTTGAAGAAACTACCACGAATTGAGGTGGGTTAAGTTTATTTGCAGTACTGTAAGACCCTCCTCCCACCGTCACCACCAACTACTCCCATATATTGCTACATGCCTCCTGCAGAAGGAGATGCTCTCCCAGTTTGAGAACCATTAGACTAACTGCATGTGGGAAGAGACAAGAGAGCTGAAGACATTCTGGACCCAAAACTGGTTAAAATTCAAGTAGTAATATCCTATCTATGTGTACACACATTGAAAAAATAAATAAAAACAGAAACCAAAATGTTAACAGTGACTAATTTTAGATCGGAAGATTATGTGATTTTTTAAATGGTTTTTGTCATCTTGCTTGCCCATATTCACTAAATAAACTTGATTTACTTTACAATAAGAAACGAATTTTCAAAGCACATTTTACAAGTTAATGAAGCAGAGCAAAGCTTATTAAATGATTAATTCAGCACTCAGGACAGTGCTGTCCCCCTTTAGATTAGTCAACGCACGTTGGCAAGCAGAGGCTGATTCCTCTGTGTTTTCTCTTTTTCTAACTGCACAGAGGCCTCATATGCGATGGTCTCCGCAGTTCCACTTCACTTAAGGAACCTCTGCGACCTTGAAGAAAATGACTACAACTCTAGGTCACACGTGGAGACTTACTAGTGATGTCTAATGGGAAACAAATTACTTTCCTGAATCTGTCTAATTATGATCATTGTGTGTTCATAATTTTCACAAATTTTGCGAAAAACATGTTCAGTGGTTCAATTTAAATGCCATTAGAGAATTATACATAGTTGTTAGAATTGTAGAACAAGGATAGAGAGACTTTTCACATAAAATTACAGTCATTTCTACACTAGCTATCACATTGCATTGGTTTAATACTGTTCTTGCTCAGTATTCAGAAACTAAAATTTAGAGACTTAAAAAACACTTTTTGCCCCCTGGAGATTGAAATTGTATCAGTGTTTATATCTTTATTGTGTTATAATCAAATTTACATCAAAGAAAAACCAGGTCAGGCAAAGAGTTGAAAAGGTAAGCACCACTACAGTTTTTCTGATGTGTGCATCTCTTAATACATTGGAAAGTAAAGATTATGAGGCTGAGAGAAACTATATGGTTTCCAGGAAGATAATTTTAAAATATACTTAAATATGTAGCAATTTAAGTTATAGCAATCTGGTCTGCTTACTATTGTATCCCATGGACTAAGATATTGGATTACATGTGTTGAATTATGCTCTCTCGTTGGTGGAAATAATTTCAAGGCATCATTGTACAATAAAATTGGTCACTAGAGAAATAATGGTAAACTCTACTAAGACAAATTCTAGCTTACTTAACATGTTTGGTTAGTGGTGTATGCTCATCTACCGAGTACAGATTCGGGTGGTCTTTCTCCTCTCTTCTTCCACATGCAAAATCCCTCCATACGTTATTCTGTTCCTGAAAGCTGGCACCATGACTTTAGTACAGAGCCTCTCAAAAGGTGTACATGAGTGCTACCCAATGGAGAACCTCATGAGAGCCCCATGAGGTGGATATTATTAGTCATATTTTTTAGGAGGATGATAATGAAAAAATAACTTTTTCCAATTTGTGGTGAAAAGTAACAAGAACTGAACCTCAGAATATCCTAACAAAATTCATGGGACCCATCTGGCATCTATAAACTCAGTGTTGAGAGAGAAGCATATCTCCCCCCAAGTTTTTATATTCAGTAGGGTAACAACAAAGAAATTAAGAGTGAAGACAATAAAATCATTTCACCTGGGTTTGAATCCGAACTCTGCCATTAATAAGCTGTAAAATCTCAGTCAAATTACACATCCTTTCCAGTCTTGTGTAAAAAGGGGGAAATGCTAATGCTCACCACGTAGCGTAATTGGGGTGCTTGGAACTGTATCATATTCGGCAGTGAATACAGCATTATAAATATTAAATTATTTTCTGTTATTACAATGCCATTTTATTGCTTTTATATAGCTACTAGTGATCACTGCAAAAAAAAATAGAGATACCTTAATTCTCTGATACATCAGAAAAAAATATATATACATATTGTCAGAGAAAGAAACCATACAAATTACAGCAGTGCTCCATAACAGTGAGATGATATTGTCCAATTAGGAGTTAGCAGCTTAAAACTAAAATGCCTTCATCCCTAAATAAAACTCTTTATGTTTGTGAGATTATAGGCATATATGTTACCAGAACTTCATAAATTTAAGTTTTTATGAAATTAATGCATTTTATATATGTGAACAGATCATACCATAGGGCTTAAAGCTATATATAAAATTCTTCAGCACAGTTACTGGGATTCTGAAAGAGTATCTTTTTTTTCTATGTAGATATTAAAAGTGGCATTATTGGGAAAAAGCCTGACCTTGCCCCAGTGCACTCCCAACTCCTCCCTGCATTAATCTGAGAAAAAAACAGCCATGAGACATTTTCTGAGTTCTAATTGGATAAAAACTTTAAGGTATTGAAAGCAATTGGCATTTGGCTTTGCGTTACTCTATGCACCAGGGACAAGCAGTTATTAAAACAACTCTTGTGTTTTATTCCCCCACTTATTAAATTGATTTTATTAAACTTGTGCCTGGCTGATTTGCTCTATGCCAATCTTTCTCCTGGGGCCCGTTTCTAAAGAATTCAAAATGAAGGTGGTAACTTCGGATGGGTATGTTCCAGAAAGTTCTCAGATTCTAATAAAATCCCCAAAGTTTGCATAAAACCCTAGAGAAAATATCCAAGTTGTATAAATGTTTTGGAATTAAGTAGTAGGGAGATATAAAAAGCAACAGAATATTAATTGTTTTGTGATACAAATTCCAGAAAGAAGAAAAAGTCACGTGGTTCAATTATGGAGTTTTCATTTGAATCACTGTGTCAGAATGCAGATAATTTATAACTAAATTTTTCAAAAGGAAGTATGCTTTGGTACACAATGGGCAGAATTTCACGAGAAATGAGAGCTATTTCCTACATGTCCTAATATTTTGACAAACTTGGAAATATGCAAGGAGAAAAGAAAAGAGACGACTCCAACTGCAAATAATGTTCTGGTTTGATTTTTTTTCTTTTCAATTTAGAAAAAGAAAATGAGAATTGTGCTTCACAGAGAGAAGTTCAGGTTTGGGCATGAATTGAAGAGACAGGGTTTAAGAGGTCAGATAACAAATTAGCATAGAGAAAGCAAAATCTGAGGCCCTCGTGAAAATTCTAGACTTTAAAACTTAAGTAGACTGATAGCAGCATAGCCTTTATGCAAGCCTAGCTACAAGTTTAAGGATAAAACAGGAAAGAGAGGAAAAGAAAATGCCATCGGAACTGCAGGACGTCCTCAGAGCATTGGGTGAAAGCATCCATTGTTCTTCTCTAAGTGATGAAAACAAAACTAACAGATCATCTTGCTCTTCAAAATGAGGGGAGAGTGGTAGATTCCTCTAGGTTTCAGATTTCCTACAGTTGGTTTCAATGAGTAAGCCATTGACACTCACATGGTACACATTTCATTCATTCTCTAAAATACACTGACCTTTTCACATTAAACATTTTATTGTTGCTAGTTGCCGGCTTATAACTTCAGCATTATGAAAAGTAAAATTTTTGCTTGAATTATCTGCTTAGCCCTTAGAAAACCAGGGCAACATAAAGGCCAGAGAAGGTCAAGAAAATGTTGGCTGAAGATGGTTAGATAAATTAGAGTGTCAGGCAGTGGGCATTTACAGGGTCCTATCCACCTTGATTCTTGAATACTTTGGAATTCAAAAGGGATTCCTCCTATTTTGACTGTTTCTCCTCCATTGACCCTTCCTACACCCATTTTCCCATTATTACTACAACTAATATCTACTTCCTCCTCTATCAAGTTAATGCTTAAGAAAAATGTATAAAACAACATACAAAAGTTATTAGAATTGAGCTTTGGGCAGTTACATCACATTTAGACACAGTTTGATGAAGTAATTCTAGTGCCTATGGTTATCTAGTGCCTACTGATAATGCCCTGCATCAAGCAATGGGGATATAGGGGGGATGAAAGACAAATGTCTCCACAAGAAGATCACAATTTAGAGACTGGGGTTGGGGTACAGAGACAACTGGGGTTGGGGTATGGGAGAATCGACAGTCATAATTTGATTAACATTATAATAGTATACACAGGGTGCTACAGAAGAGGAAAAGTGTGTCGCCTAAATTTAAGAAGGTAAGGAGTATCTCTGAGTAGAAGACACCTGAGCTGAGTGACTTACTATGGATCTAAAGGGACACTTTTTTCCAGATCTAAGAATATTTTGGATATAGATAATTTGGGGGCAGGGAGGCAGGGAAGCAAAGAGGGCCTGAATTGAGAAAAAATCTGGCTTCTGCCCTTTACTTAAACAAAAATGCAGGGGGAAGAGGGGGAGGGAAGAATGCTTATCTAAAGCTTATGAATGTGCTGGAATGTAAAAGTATGCAGTTCAGTGTTTAACAGGCTTTGATGAAAGAAAACCTCTTTGACGATAGTGGATTATTTAACAGGCAATTGGAAATGGGATGGTGGTTTTCGAAGACCTGTCAGTCCCTGGGGAGATGGTTTGAAAAATTGATTTTTATTTTGTTTTCTGATCTCTTAGGGATATTATAAAATATTGTTTTATAGTGTGATATGCAGGCATGCCCCAAAGATATTCAATAAAATACATTGGCTGTTAATATTTACGTAAAAATTAGACTTTGAATGTGAATAAGCTCAGTCTTATAAGATTGATATCCTATAAATGTTTCAAATGCACAATTAAGGCCTGTTAGGTTTGTCCAGAAATGATACATGAAATGGAAGAGAAACCAGGGGTGGGGCAGGAGGGCATTGTTTAACATCTACTGTGCTACCCATAAACCAACCAGCATGTACTCAATGGCCTTGACTATGTACTTGAAGAGGCCACTGCTCAAAGAAATTCTGAGTCATGAAAGTCTTCTTGTGATATAACAATGTAATTTATAGATTATGGTGTTAAAGGGTAAGCCACATGTTATCTAGTTAGAATAAAGTTTACCAGAATAAAAGAGCATCATCAAGACCTCTTCAGCAGTAAAATAACAACAATCCTTTTCTATTTATAAAAGCCACAGTGCCTTGTGATAAATGTGCTTTCAGAACTACCCACAGTCCAGGTATGTCTTGTCACAGTTTTAACTCGATGGCCTTGGGCGGAAGGCACAATTAGTGACATATCTCTAATCCACATGGAACAGGCATAGATGCAAGACGATGTTTCCTCTTGAGGTATAAAAACACATTGTCCTCAAATTCTTACAAGCTCTACCTTATCTGAAAGCTTCAGTTTGGCTCTAGGACAATGCCAATTTATATTTCACAAGTCAGCTCTATAGGGACCTTATCTTAGGGACTTTTTTTTTCAGATGACTCTTTCTAATTACATTCTTTAAATTACCTTCTTTCCTTTATTAATTATTTTTTCCCTAACATAAAATTATCAGTATTGGGGCAAATGGGGATTAGAAGAGCTATCTAGATTTAGTAAGATATCTGAAGCCTGCTAATTCTATTAGAAAGATAACACTGATCACAGGGATACCCCCCTTTATCGAATCTATGCTTGTGAGTCAGAAGATAAATGATAGATATGCTCTAGCTTTAAAACAGCTGTTCCATTGAGATAGGATTATTTCCATATTGAAGTGAACTGCTGGCAAGGGGTTGTTTTTCCACGGTCGTACAGTCATTGCTGAGTATTAGTATACTGGTGTGTGTGTGTGTGTGTGTGTGTGTGTGTGTGTGTGTGTGTGTGTGTTTGAACCCCAGGATAAATCGAAAGCCTGCAATAGATCTAATTGACAAGATGACTGTTTTCAGCTAATGATTTGTTACATCGATGGATCTTATCTTGACCCCAATTACATACAGCAGCATTCACTGCAAAAGAATGCTGCATCTAAATGTGAGGGTAAAGTGATGAAGGGGGGTGCGGAGAGCTACGTGGATTTCCATCCCTAGTACTGAGCCAAAGATGCTGCTGTAGGTTTTGGAGCCAAACTTCTGTCCCTTTCCACTATGCTTGATACAGAAAGCAAATATTATTAGTTTTCATTGGCCTTATAAATTGCTGGGATGGTTCAGCCTTAATTTTGTCATCCTCAGTGACAGCCACCTTCCTACAACTGTGCTCATATAAATATTTACAGGAGTGTACTTTTCACACAATCAGAGTAAATCAATTTCACAAACCACAAATGCGCACTATGTGCTAGGCAGAATGCTAAGGTGCAGGATGCGAAAATAAATAAGTCAGAGTTCACAGTCCCCCAGGGAACAGCCAAGCGGACGTGGAACTGCAATGTGCTGGGGTGAATGAGATGAAGGAAGTGGCCACTGGGGGCAGGGGGAGCGAAGGGGAGAGGAACCGCTTTGTCTGACAGGGTGTGGGAGAGTTTTACAGAAACATAAATCCAGACCAAATGCAAAGAACCTCTTAAGCATTTAGATAACTAGGTCTCGAATCCTGTAGAGTCATTAAAGCTGAGTTTGGAGGCCTGCTTTTCTCCAGAGGTACAGGTTTTTGTCTATTCTACTTAATTGTAAGCCATAGGTAAGTGGTTACATTTGCATTGCTAATCATCTTATTTCCAAATCTGCTGACATTTTAGTGTTGTGTATGAGATGTGCGGGTTAGTCAATTTTTAATGACTGTTTGTTTATCTAGACTTGGGTAGAGCCAAGGGACCAGTCCCTGATTGGTGAATCTATTAGGGAATCAGCATTTTTCTGCATATGAAACTTAAATATGCAGAACTGCCTTATAAGCTTTCATTAATGGCATTCATAAACAGACATGCAAAAAGGATATCCCAGACTATGGCACCCAGTAAGCCCTCCAGGTAGAATTATTGATTGGACCAATTTAAGGATAAAATTACAAATGATAACTCTGAAAGGTGTTATGCATTTGGATCAAGAAAACAACATGCTTTATATTAACTTACTTTTAACACAGAAAAGATAAAACTTTTCATTAGAGTATAGTATTTCTCTTCCATTCTTTTCTTTCAGGTCAAAGATTTCTATGCTTCTTGAGGGACAAAGCATTAGGCCATGTAAAATTAGTGAGGAAATATTTATACCACAAAAAATAACAAATCTATACCTAGAGGAACCATATCTTATTATTGCAGAGCTATAAGAATTACATTTTAAAAAATAAGACATTGAAAACGTTTCTATCACCTGGCACTAAATGTATTATATGGCAAATGAAAGATAAGTCAGAAATTTCTTAGACCCCTAAACACCGTTCATTGTACATTACAGATTACCCTTTTATTTCTCACTTATGTTGTTCCATTAAAAATTACTAGGTGGTGTTTCATAAATATGTTTGTGTAAATTACAATAAAGTTGCAAATACTTCCTCTCCTCCTAGAAACGTCATTCGTGGCCCCGCTTTCCTCCACCCTCACCGCACACCATGGCTGCCATTGCAATCCTTTTGAGTGGACAACATTTACCTTTTCTTTTTCTTTTTTTTATCACAAATTCCTTTGTTTCTCACAGTACTTGTTCACTGTCGTTCTTTCTGGTTATGGTAATTTCCTGCTTAAATTAATTACATGTATAGGACTCTGTATTTTGAACTTGTCCATATTACTTGCCTTCTTGGAGAAAATAGATATTGGAAATGGAAAAAGATCAGGTCAGAACAACTTATTTTATTAATTTTGGCTTCCTCTAAAAATGTGTCTTTGGTCTTTATTACTGATTCTTTTCATAATTTTATTTTACTTATTTCTGGTATTTAAAGTTGCCTTCCATTTTGAAATTGTTTATTTTTTTAAGGTTTTTATTTGTACTAATTTAAAAATCCAATTAATTTGTTTCTACAATTATATTATTTTAAATTTCAATAAATTAGATTAACATTTAACCATTTTTTTCATTCATCTTTTTAACTCTAAGGTGTTGATAGCTTGAAAACAAATTTGGTGTTTGTTGTCATTTCTTTGATCATTTTAATCTTTAGGCATAGTTTAATCTATAACAAAAAGAGTCATTCTCAAAGGGAAGGCTTTCCTTTTGTTTGTCTTGTTCTTCTTTGTAAGTCCTTCTAAAATACCATGTGATTGTTCAGACAATTAGTAAATGGTTACTGATAACCATGTCCAGAAGGGCATACCACTAGGCATGATATGAACATGATTTAAACATCATCGGTAATAACACCCAAAACCTACTTGAGATATCTCAGTTGGAAAGTTTCACTGGTATCTCAAAGGCAGCATCTCCTAAATTGACATAGATCTCTGCCATGTATTCTAACTCAGTGGCAGTGAAACCTCTTCTACTGGATTGCCCTTTTATTTTTTTCTTCATCCTCAACCACAAAATCCACACTCAACAGTAATTGCTATTAACCCTGTCTCCTAACCACATTTCAAATCTATCCACTCCTTTCAAATGATAGTAAATTCCATTATCCAAGCTACTATTGTCTTGTGCTTAGACTTCTGCAATGAAAAAACCAGTATTTCCACTTCAGCTTTTGTTCCTTTCTACTTCTATGTCCTGTTAACATACAGCAGTGTTATGTCTGCCTCTCCGTACGTACATCTGTCCATCCATCTATCCATCCAACCATCCAACCATCCATCCATCCATCCATCCATCCAACCATCCATCCATCCATTCATTTCGATATTTATCGGTAGAGGGCGCTAGTCTCTTTTCTCTTCCAGAAGTCTGTCAACACTAAATATTCAGTTCCTTCCAGTTATTTGAAACTGTCTAGCTTCTTCTAGTCTTGAAGCTTTACACATTCTGTTACTTCTGCCTGGGATGAGTTCATTACACTCTTCCTCACTTTCAGGTAAGCTGATAGGGCACTCATTTTTGAGAAGTCTTTCTTCACCTTCTAGTCCAGCACTCTCCAATGAATATAATGTAAATTAAACAACCAGCTGCATATGTATTTTTGTTTTTTCATTTCTACATTTAGATAAGTAAAAAGAAACAGGTAAAATTAAGTTTAATAATATATGCAATTTTAATACAATATATCAAAATAATCTTTTAATTATGCAATTGATATAAATTATAAATGAGGTGTTTTATATTCTTTTATATTTATTAAGTCCTCAAAATTCTGTCCACATTTAACAATTACAGCATACCTGGTCTTGACTTCTCTCTTTTGTGATAAAATATAAAAATATTTCTGATTGGATATATGCCAAATTTTAAAAGTCTTTCTAAATTGCATAAACCAAAGAGTAGTTATTAGACAGAGAAAAAATAAGGCTGCTTTTCCTATTAAATACAACTTGGTGTTTGATTTTTTTCTTACAATATATCTCCTACTTTTTAAGAAAAAAAGACATTAATTACCATTGTGAACATAATAATTATACACAATTTAAAAGGGAAAATTTCCAAAAGTTAAAGGCCTATGAGGTATTATAAATTCAGTGTCATTTGTGAATAAGTTTTGCAGTTTGAAATAGTACAGTGGTTAAATACATGTAGCTTTCTTGTATAACACAAAACAGAGCCAGACAATTATTCTTAAAGGCAATTCATGGTTCATTTTTCAGCACTGAGTAGTTCTTAAGAACTGAGAAAGAATTAGTCAATCAAAAACAGTTTTAAAAGAGGGATCCATTAAACTAGAAATCAATGTGTGAACTGTACATTATTTATTACCCCAATGCATACTTGTGGATTGTTCCTGTCCGTATTGCATGGGTCCCAGGCATCTGGTTCTCACCTCTACATGATCAGTGTTGTATCACATTGCAACAATTTGATCTTTGCTTCTCCCCTCGTGTTCTGAGTTCTCAAGTTCAAAGAACTGATCCTGTTTACCTCGCTATCCCTAGCACCTAACACAATGTCGGGAACATAGCAGGATATGCTGCTCCCAGTTAACCTGTTTTGGAGTATGTGTCCCTTGGGGTTTAGTCTTATGACTTGGAAAATAAAAACATAAAATTTAGCAGTACTCTTCTATCCATGTCCAAATAATAATTGAAATTAAATGATTATACTTCACAATTCATCTGAAATTCACCATGTCTGTTTGTTGTAAAAAAAAATACTACATGCTTATGGAAGTATGTATACAGAATAAGCATTTAGCACCACAGATTTATGATGACTGATGTTTGAGACAAAGGTAAAAATGAAAACTATCCATGTCTTTTAATAAACTGAGAAAACATCAAAGAGCAGAGAGTTTCCTTGACTTTTGTTTGGTTGTTTTCACTTTTGTTTGATATAAACTTTAATTTACATTTTCTTCCCAAAAGCTGACAGAATCATATACTAGATAAAATATGTCATTTGCCATAAGGGTTGAATATTTTAGTTTATTAAACATGTCCAAATTAAAGGTAATGAATGATTAATGTGCATTTACCTTTATTCTTCTATGATATTATTGAAACTGGAAAACACATTTAAAGGGAGACACAGTCATAGTTTTATGTGTTTGTAGTATGAAATTATCAAGCTATTAATCTTAATCGAAGAGACTGATTCCCAGAGCTTGAACCTGACCACCAACCTACAGAATCATGTCATCTTTCATATCTCAAGGAAAACGAGAGGCTGCTTCCAGTCTCTTTCTCTTTTCCCCATGCTCTTGTCCAGGGAGGAAAGACTCAAAATCACTTGATACCAGGGCAATTTGCTCTTTAGCCCCTGGAGTTTTCAACAAAGACTTTACACATTCTCGAATACTCGATACTGCAGACAGCAGGGGTTGTGTGCCTCCCCAGGTTCAAACTCTGCACCGAGGTACATAACTGAGACTTGTGCTGACACATCGCCGTTGACTCTGGGGCACATGGTAGTGAACTACTGGAGAAGAGTTCCACGCAGGGAAGGTAAGGGCACTAACTCACACTAACTGGGTGCCTACAATGTGCCAGGCTCTTTAAATTCATATTTTCTTTCCTATTGCTGGATGGTACCAATGGCCCAGTGCCGAGAAAATACAAGGTATTCAATTAAGTGTTCCTATTCCTTTCACCATCTAACAAGGTATCCCGTTATATTGGTAGAATGCTCTAATTGTTAGGAAAAAAATTTATTTTAAGCCAAACTCTGACTCCTTTCAACTTCTGCCTAACTCTGTCCTCTGGAACAACTCAAAACTAGGCCACTCCCTTCTCTATGAGGACCCTTCAAATATCTGAAAACAATTTCAGTGTTTCACTTTAGTGTTCTCCTCCCCAGCGCCAACACACGCACTCCTTTCAGCCGTTACTTTGGAGACAGGGCTTTCTGAAAATGTGTTGTCCCAATTGTTCATTATATACACAATCTCAGCCAGTCCTTAAATGTAGGTCTTTCTCTGAACATAATAGTCCACATGGCTGGTGATGAATCTGTGCCAAGCAATTTATTAACCAACAAATTAGACTGTCCTTTTGGCTGTGTTCGTGCTAGCAGGACATGTGATTTTTTCCCATGTGTATTTGGGGACAGGGGAGGCTGTGGCATGTGCCATGATTAAACAATTAAACAGCAATATAGACCAGAGTCGTTTTTGTTTGAAAACATATTGCAGCAATTGTGAGGGTTTCCTTTCAGTTAGCCACACATACAATATGACATCTACAAGGACAATATAGAGGGCATTAATAGGGCTTAATTATCTGTGAACTTCAACTTTACGAACAGTTCTCAAGTGAGTCTTTTCAGAATGCTCTGAGTTTAAGTTCGGCCACTACTGATACACGGCCTTCGGCAAGTCTGTTAACCTCTCTGGGCCTTGGTACCCTCAGCATTTGAAAAATGAAATTGCCTCCGGACTTCACAGGGGTGGCGAGAATCGCTCAATTAAAGAGACAACTGGAGCATAAACATGAAGATACTGAGGCAAAAGGTGACTTATAAATTTTGAACAGACAAGTCAAAGGTTTTTGAGGTGAAACTATCCCACTCAAAGAATTAAAAATTTGAGCAATTTGGGAAGCCCTGGGGAGGTCATTTAACGCACGCTTTATTTATTAGCATGTTCCTACACTCTTGGCTTCCTCTCAGGTCACCCAAGTCCTCAGACTTTTATTTCCTGCTTTACTTTTTCTTCTAAGCTTTTAACCTGGCCTGTCCCTTTCTAAAGGAATCAGCTTTCCTTTTACCATATTCCTCTTTACTTGTATCACATGTTAGTTAATTTGTGGCTCTATTTCCTTGGGAAGGACATTGGATTGCTGAGCCCAATGAACACTGATACCTTTGCAACAATGGGTGGGCGGGGGGCAGGGATGAGAAAGCAGATGCTGTCGCTGCTGCCTCACTGAAACAGATTGAGAACTGGGGACACAATGGCCAACAGAGTCTCATGCCATTGACATCCAATGCCCTTTCACTGATAAAGTGGAAAATCCAAATGGAACTTGCCCAGAGTGGTTATCTGTGAATTTTATTATCAGGACTGCTTTAAAATTAGCTCCTGCAATCAAAATGCAGCTTCCCATCCTGACTGGAAATGTGTTGTAATTATATTCAGTAAACCAAAGGTTAAGCCAAGCTCTTCAGGGAACTACATCTCTTAGAAAGAATTAGGTTATTGCCAAAATAGGCTTAAGCACAACCAATCATTTGCTGAGCTTAACTTCTTATTTGCGGATCCTAATTACAGAGTAGAAAAAAATTGCAGGGGTCACTTCGTCTTTGCAAATAAAAGTTATACTGAAAAAATGCTCTACTGACATTTCCATTCTCTGATCACCCTGCTAACCCAACACTTGATTGAGCCCAGGCAGTGCACAAAGCATGTTTTGCTTGAAAGGGTCTTTCTGAAAAAATGATAGAAACTCCAGGAAGCTTCCACCAGGTATCTTCGAAAGAACTGGCTCTCCTTCCTTTGTTTCTATTATAGCCAGGATAATGCATCTGCCCAAACGCCCAGATGTGAGATTTCAGTCTTTCATTCTCCTTCACCAACAGCCTCTATTGACAGTATTAAGTTCTATTAGTCTTTCTTTACAACGATCACTGAATGCATCACATGCTTTCAACTGTCACTGCAACCAACTAGTTCCAGGCTCCATCAACCTAATGTCCCAGACTACAGTAATGCCATACTGCTATGAGATTAAATTTCCCAAATAATATTTTCCCATCAATAACCTGTCATATCTTAAAGGCTCACCACGATTTGGCCCTGACCTCTCTTTTCCACCTAACTGCCCTACCATGTCCCCATTTCTGTTGCATCCTAACTCCTTCCCCTATGTTGTACGTTAATCCTCACTCTTTTTGTCTTTTCTTGCCTCCGTATTTGTGTGGTGAATATAAAAGGAGATTTCCTAAGGGAAGATATACCAAGAATTCCTTCTCTATTTTCTTGATTCTTTAATAGCCCTTACTCTTTTACCATAAACAACTTTAGCTTTACTTCCTCTATGATTTTTTTTAATATCATTTATTTATTTATTATGAAGTTTAGGTTTACAACAAAATTGATACCCGTTGCTCCCACCTATGAATAGCTTCCTCCATTATCAACAGTACTCATCAGAATAGTGGGTTTTTGGTTTTTGGTTTTTACACTGAGAACAAACCTACATTGACACATCCTAATCTCCCAAAGTTCAAAGTTTACCTTAGGTGTTCACTCTTGGTATTATACATTCTGTGGGTTTCCACGAAAGTATGACGGCATGCATCTATCATCAAGTATTTTCACTCCCTTACACACCCACTGTGATCTGCCTATTTATCTCTCGCTGCCTTCTTTTCCTCTCTTCGTCTCCATAGTTTTGTTTTTTTCAAATGTCATATAGTTGAATCATTTTTTATGTGGCCTTTTCAGATTGGCTTCTTTCACTTAATAATATGTATTGAAAGTTCCTCAATATTGTTTAATGACTTGATAGTTTATTTCTTTAAGTACTGAAATATATTCCATTGTCTGGATGTACCACAGTTTATTTATTCTTTTACCTGCTAAAGAATGTCTTTGAAGCTTTGGCAATGAATAAATCTGCTATAAATATCTGTGTGCAGGTTTTTGTGGAGACATAACATTTTTAACTCCTTTTGATAAATATCAAGGAGTGTGATTGTTGGATTATATTGTAAGGGTAATATCTTTAGTTTTGTAAGAAATCACCAAATCACCAAACTGTCTTTCAAAGTGGCTTTCCTTGTACCTGATCTCATTAGGAGAGCTTTGCATTTCTTGCCTTTAAGTGTGTGATGTCTGGTTTTACTTTTTTCATTTGTTTGTTTGTTTTGTTTTTTTCTTTTTGGAGATAGTGTTTAACTAGTCGAAAAAGCGCTTTTCTCTTCCTAGTTTACTAAGAGTTGTAGTCATGAATGTGTGTCAAATTTAGTCAAATGCTATTTCTGAATCTATTGATATGATCATAGATATATATTTCCTTTATATTTATATATACACACATATATATTTCCTTTATACACACACACACACACACACACACACACATATATTTCCATTTTAGTCTGCTAATGTGATGGATTACATGAACTGCATTTCAAATGTTGAATCAGCCTTACCTGTGATAAATCCCACTTGGTTATGACATGTAACTCTTTTTTTACTTTTTTTTGTTTTGACTTACTGATGTATCATTGAGAATTGTGACATCTATTTTCGTGAGATAATGGTCTGTAGTTTTCTTGCAATGTCTTTGTCTGATTTTGGTATTAGAGTAATGCTGGCCTCATAAACTGAGTTAGAAAGTTCTCCCTCGGCTTCTACACTCTGAAAGATACTGTAGAGAATTAGTACTATGTCTTCCTTAAATGTTTGGTACTATCTAAGAAATCTATCTGGGCCTGGTGTTTTCTCTTTTGGAAGATTACTAGTTATTGATTCAATTTCTTCAATAGATATAGGCTGAATTAAGCATTAAACTGTCACTGTGCCTTGCACCTATCTCAACAAGTGGTATGTTTCAGGTACTAGTCCATGTTAACCCCAAAGGTGTAACTCTAAGGGTCCCAATAAATACTATGTTGTTTTTTATCTTGAGTAGAGAATGCAGTTTCTGTATGATAAAATTCACTAAGAGAAAATCACTTAACCCAGCTTGTCTGCGCAAAGAACAACAGTTGACTGAACAATTTATTCTCATTTACTTTACACAACTTATTTACTATATAAACTGATAAAAATGCAAAGGACATCTCACAGTCCAACACGTTCCTACCCAAAGTGACATATACTATGGTATAGATACGTATTCTTGGTAAACATTGACTTTGCTTGGCTTGGTGGGAGGGGCAGGAATGGAGATACAGATTGAATTTAGGGGGCATGCTAAATTTGGGGGAATAGAGATAACATATTTAGAACAAGTTTTTAGATGATGTGTGATTTTCCAAAATGAGAAGAGTGGAAAGACATTCTAGAGAGGAAAGAAATCTCATGTAAAAGTATAGAGACCTTAGTTTATAAAGAGTAACTGGATATAAAGGACCATGTTAATGGAGAAAATCTCAGGTATTTAAGGCAGACCAGAGAAAAAGATACTTAAAGTTGTAAAGGTTATAAGGCTTTGTCCTTCACACAACTGAGTCAGGAACCTGGACTACTCACCTTCCCTTCACATTGTTATGTATGAGAGTAAGTATATAAGTTAATTTTCCTATGTTTCATCTACATGTAGCATATTATTTATTATTAACCAAATCGTTTTTTGGAACATAAGATGAAAGACACCAAAGATGCTATAAGACATTAGGGAGAGAAACTTCAATTAGAACAATGAAAAAAAATGTTGTCAAATCACTTCTTCTTTCTTGACTAAAAATGTCATAAAGAATAAAAGAATTCACTCATTATTTTATTTACTTTTTGTCATTCCACAAATATTTGCCAAGGAGCCACTATATGATAGACATGGTGTTGCATTCTAGGATGAGGCAGTGAGCTAGACATGGCCGTTGCCCTCACAGTATGTGTTATTGAGGAGAGTAAACAGAAATTAAGCAAGTACTTAATAATTGCTGTCATGGAAGTGCTTCAGAGAAGTACAGGGTGCCATGAATGTAATAATGGAAGGAATTCAGTGAGACACGGAAGTTAGTAAAGCTTCCCTGAAGAAATTCTTTTGTAGATTTCTTACTAAATTCATTTGGCTGACATTGGTTAATACACTTATTTTTAAGTGGAGATCTGTACATTGAACAGAACTTGGTCTAGGTAGGCAGGAAATCTGTGAGGTGCACCGAACTTAGTCTGGACAGGAACAAGTGCACGCGTCTGTGTGTTGGTGGGGAGAAGATCAGGGAATGACAGAGAGGGAAGCAGAGTTTGAGAGAGCTGAGCACACAGGGAAGTGGGTGGCAATCGAAGGATGTCATGAGTTTCGATTCATCCATGATAGTGGAAGGCAAGGCATACAGGCTGGGCCAGAAAATATAGGAACTTAATAAGAATTTTGGCCATTGTCCTCTGAGGATGAGAAGTTTTAAGAAAGAAATATGAGTGTCACAGGTTTGATTCCCAGTCAGGGTACAAGCCTGGGTTGCAGATCATGACCCCCAGCAACCACACATTGATGTTTCTCTCTCTCTCTCTCTCTCTCTCTCTCCCCCTTCCCTCTCTAAAAATAAATAAATAAATACAATCTTTAAAAAATAAACATAGAAAATACATTTTTAAAAATTTTTAAAAAAGAAAGAAATATAATCTGGCATTGGCCCATATTTGATTGTACTTTCCTGTTTTGTTTTGTTTTTATCAGGAACTCTTCCCAATGCTTTATTGATTTTTCATTGATCTCTGTCATTAATACTTCCCAATGTTTCCATGTGTGGATGTCTTTTAGATTACTGGAACAACCTTCACGCGTTAGGTAGAGCATCTGTATTTTTATTTAGCTACTGATTGCCTCTTATAAACAACCAAGTTTTTGACTTGCAATTTCACCTCTCTAACAATACAAAATCACCACCACCCACAAGCTGAACCTCTAAAAAGCTTTGTAAAAATGTAATGTCAAGTCTTCAGATCATTGCTCAGGAGTCGCTGCCATAGGGATCAAGGAAGAAGGGAAGAAAGGAAGAAACCCAGTTGCTTCACACAGAGCCACCTCTGACTAAGGCACTGCTAAGTGCCAGAAACCCTGGTAAAACTTTTATTTTTGGAAACAAATGTGGCACTAAGTCGTCTAAGAGGATTTAAGTCAGCATTAGATATTTTGATTTCCACGTAGAGATTTAGTAGAAATGATTTCAAAGAGTCTTATATTTACTAAAACAAATATCTTGATTTTTATCACAATCATTATATAGATAAATATAATATTTTATAATTACATGGGTCCAAATTAGGGATCAGGAGAAATCATTGCAGTGTTTCTAAATGTAACAGCTTGCACATTTTATTTTTCCTCTTTTGAACTTTAAATTATGCTCTGTGTGACTGAAGGAATCAAAGACCTTGACAATTGATTTGGTCTCACATAAAATTGTTCATCAAGTTTTAGTCTGTTCTTTTTTTAAAGAAAATAAAGTGTTTCATTTTAAGAGAAAAAATAAACCCCATAAGAATGTACCTAATTATGACTTTTATAAAAGGTTTTACTTAACTATATTCCAATATTTGGATTTTAGAATTTGTAAAAGGTAGTCCATCACCAAAATACTTCCAGTTAGTCTTAAAAATTTGTATCACTTGTTCTCTTTCTTTGAGCCATGCCTTGGCTACTTATAAATAAAACAGGCAAATAAATAACTTTTACATACTCAATTCCCCTGATCAAAGAGTATCTAAGAATCATAGAGTAAAATGGGCTTGTTACCTGCATTTTTCTCTAATTAAAGTTAATACAAGCCTATAAATTCATTATTCTCACCATTTAAGTCAAATTTAAATACTACAGCCCCCAGAGGTATAAAAGAACACTTTCCATCTGTGCAGCATACTAATAAATTCATTTCTAATTTAAGTACATTTGCAACAAGGGCATTGTTTTCTGGATAATACATTACAATTTCAGGACTTAAAAAACTTCTCTTAAGCAGTTTTATTTTTATTAATATTCTCTTAGTAACATTTTATATGCTTACACGAATTTGACTCAATCCTAGAAAATTGTTGCTACTGTATATACATACATATAAGCATAAATTGTCACTAATTTAAATGTGTAATATATGCGTGTATATTTATATATGAAAATTATAAATTATACTGATATATTTCTTATACCTAGCCTTTCTATTACTCCCTAAATATGTATTTTCTACTGAATGCACATTTATATAGGGACTACTGAATTTCTTGTGTATTTAATATTTTTAATACAGAGATAAAACTGTTTAATATATTTTAATATTTAATTTAAATGATTAAGAAGAAAG
The DNA here is from genome assembly GCF_019186645.2 of Phyllostomus hastatus. Classification (NCBI taxonomy): domain Eukaryota; kingdom Metazoa; phylum Chordata; class Mammalia; order Chiroptera; family Phyllostomidae; genus Phyllostomus; species Phyllostomus hastatus. The sequence goes on along the minus strand of NW_025333583.1, from coordinate 13,575,825 downwards.
TTTTAAAAATATGTTTATATAACTGTCAAAGCCAGAACAGAGGCATTTATATCTTTAGATTTATTGTGTGGGATTGCTGAAGAGCATCAGAATTTTAAGTCAGTGTATATTTTCAGATCAAATGGTATTTAACCTCTGAGAAAAAAATATATTTTCCTAGGATAAATGCAAATTGCATAGCTTTTCAAATGTAATACAAGTTCTATATTAGATTTGGTGCAAAAAAAAACAAGTTTCAATTTAAAAGCCAGGTGTAAACACATAACACAACATTGATATGCTTTACGTTCAACAGTGTCAGAAATAGCTTTCAGAAACTATCAAAGCTTTGAAAATCCCATTTAACCCAGAATGTCTGCTTTGGCCCAACAGATACATTCAAATATGATTCTCTCTACTTTCTTTTTAGTATCCTCTATCACGCTCAGCTAAAACTTTGTCAACCAGATGCAGCAAATATGATATATTTTACCACAGATGTGTTTGTGCAGGAAATTCAGACAACACTAGAGAAATGACATAAAATGTTGGAACACCCAATCTAGTCTCATGCTTGTTCACCTATCAAATGTATTTCCTGAAGTTTCTTCAAACATACAATGGTTAGTTCTAAGTATTTTGAATGCTGAGCTTCACAGTCCTTTCTGGACATCTGTTCCAATTGGTGACATGGAAGAAAAACTTACACTATTGTGCTCAGTGAATAATTAGAGAATATAAATATTTGATATAGGAATCTTACTTCCTTGCCCACCATTTAATGGAGTTATAAATATACCACTTATTTATCTCACAAAGCTATTCATAAAACCAAATTTAGGCTTGCTCGCCCTTGCAATCCTATCAAAATGTGTGCACAGCTGAAATAGACAGCTGTATTAGAAAATATTGCACTTTAATTATATTTTAGGTAAATGTGAGAATATAATACATTTGGACCCCTTATTACGCCAGACATGTTTCATTTGAGTGATGTTTTCCTCTCTGATTTTTAATGACTAAAATATGACTAGTTTTCTCATCCTGATTTCACTCAATCTCTTCAACACAATCTCTCCCACACAAGTCACTCTATCTGGTATTTAATGAGCTAAAAACAGTCACAGATAGGCAGTGGTAGCCAGTGTTTATACAAACTATTCAATAAATCACTTTCCAACCCAAAGGAATAAAGTATTTTGTAAATTATCTATTTATTCTTAAATATAAATTATTCAACATAGGGTTTTGATAAATAATGCTGTGCAGCATAAAGCTTAGCCCAAGCATAGATTGAAATATGATAGAGGAGGATATGGGAGACAAACACAAACAAATATAAAACCACCCCTACACTATGTCATCTGCTTTGACATAGGTTGAAATGTAAATATTTCAACATTTTATATTAAATGTTGAAATGATATTTTAAATATGTCTGATGGTTCATCATCACTGAAAACAGCTAAGAGACAGGCAAAAGCAGTGTTACTTGTTCCAGCTCGAAACTCATTATTGCTATGTATCATCGCTGATTTTATTGTCACAAAACCACACTAATGAAGCCAAGGTCTTAGGTTACAGCAAGCCAGTCAGCATTGTAGAGTCTCTCAGTTACAGCTTTATCTGCCTTATTTAAAAGAGTTGTCTTTAGTCAGAAGAGAAACTATGTGTGAGTGTGAACTAATGTGTATCCATTACCAGCACTGGAAAAGCAATGCAAATTCTATGTCCTATGGAAAATGGTTGAAGAGCAACATCCTCATGCCTGAAGAGCCCATATATATCCTAATGAAAGAGGATGATAGTTCCATGACATTGTAAAATACTGTTAACCAGAAGACAAAGATAATACTTGAATTTTCAAATAGGACATTTTGCTAAAGCTAAAGAAGTTCATCATTACCAAGCCCTTATTATATGAAATGCTAAAGGGACTTATTTAAGAAAAAGAAGATCAAAACTATGAACATTAACATGACAACAAATTCACAACTATCAACAACTGAATCCAAAAAACAAAAACAAACTAAGCAAACAATTAGAATAGGAACAGAATCATAGATATCGAGATCATTTGGAAGGTATCAGCAGGAAGGGGGAAGGGGAAAAACAGAGAAAAGGGGGAAGGAATTAAGACGTGTAATTGGTAGGTACAAAATAGACAGGGGGAGGTTAAGAATAGCATAGGAAATGGAGAAGACAAAGAACTTATATGCATGGGCCATGGACCCATGGACCCATGGACATGAATTAAGGTAGGGAGATTACTGGAGGGAAGGGGGGTACCAGGTGGAAGGGGGCAAAGGGAAAAAAATTGGGACAACTGTAATAGCATAATCAATAAAATATACTTAAAAAAGGAGAAGGGGACATGAAAAAATTAGGATATTTTTTGGCAGAAGAACATGAACAATTTATATGATTGCTATAAATAAATAATTGTTTTTTTACTAGTTTTAGATGGCATTTTTTGTATATTAAAAAAATCCCTATAGCTCTGCCAAATATACAATAAAAGCAGCTAATGTTTTTCAAAATTCATAGCATGTGTTATTCATGATCTGAGAAGTTACCTTTTAAAAAATATTTTTTGCTTTAAATTTGGTAATAAAATCACATAAGTTTCAAGCATACAATTCTACAAGACATCACCTGTATAGTGTATTGTGTGATCACCACTCAAAATCTCATCTCCTTTCATCACTATTTACCTCCTTAACCAATATATACCCCAGGAAATTCAAATATATTATATTATATTATATTATATTATATTATATTATATTATATTATATTATATTATATTATATTATATGTTTGTAAATTTATTTTTAGAGAGAGGGGAAGGCAGACAGAGAGGGAAACATCAGTGTGGTTGCCTCTCACATGTCCCCTACTGTGGACCTGGCCCCTCAACCCAGTCACGTGCCCTGACTGAGGAGTGAACCAGCAACCCTTCGGTTCGCCGGCCCACACTCAATCCACTGAGCCATGCCAGCCAGGGAAAATACGTATTTTAAATAGTATAGTTTTCAATCTCATTGCCCTTTGCCGTCAAGCATAGAATATTGTTGCCACTGTTTAGAAAGATGTCAATGTATTAATTTATCTTTATTCATTTTATAGTATAAAATAGATATATAATCATTAATGTATAATTCAATGAATTACTGATATTCTTAATAACCTAGGTCAGTGAGTCAGCTACTTAATAAATTTTTCTCTTCATAATCATAATAAATACTGTTTCCAAAACAATTTGCACACAACAAACTCAAGCAATAGATTAAAAATTAATACCTATTATAGCACTGGTTAAGGATAGGTGTTAACACTTCATATTATACATATATTTTGTGCTATATATATAACCTGCTTTCCATTTAGTTTACACTTAATATTTATTTCCTTAACTAAATATATAAAACAGAAAATAAATTTAAAGTATAAAAACTGGTAGGTCTGGTACCTCTTTAGAAGTACTGAGTTATAAATGTGGGTGGAGGCCAGAAAGTCCAATGCAATGACACAGGAGAGAAAACTCCCAAGACTCCCAGTGAGAGTGTAAGAACTATTAGTTCATTCCCATGACACCAACTAATCAGATAGTAAAAGAGATAAACAAGGTATCTGCGTAAACTGCTCTTACAGATCTTAGAAATTAGAGTGGTTTATGGCTTTGCTAACTAGAGTTGAACATAAGTATGAAAAATCTTTCAAATACAAAAGTAATTTCTTAAGTTCCTACAGACAAAAATGAATTCCAGAATGAAATCCGAGATCTCTATCCCTGATGTCTTTCTAAACACATTATAGGTTTGAGCCATTCGTAGAGAAAGAAAAACTACATATCTCTGAATGACAGTTCCATGACTTGCTCCATGAATTGTAGTTACATAAATCTGCCTGAGGGCTATGCAATCCATAGGATAGGTTAATGCAAGTTTACTATTTACTCTCACAATTCAAAACACTAAAATTATAGTATAATATAAAATCACTAGATTCCTTTTACATGGACTCTACTTATTTTAATGTGTCCATTTTGGGCAGATGATGTACTTTGGAATGATTCCATTCAAGCTCCACTTTGATGGAAGCTCCTGAATTCATCAGAGTTAGCCATTCCTTTCTTGGCCCAGCACCCACATCGTCTATTAACAGAAGAACATGCCTTTGATATTCTGGTTTCTTTCTTCTGTCTTAACTCTAAAATTTTATGCATGTCTATATGTACATGTATAAAATATGTGTGGTACATAGTATATATACATATACAAACATGTATTTGCAGTACTTATGTATTACATTACTGTAACCCTCCACAACACTACAAGATTGTGGAAATGGAGAACAATCTAGTACTTGCTATTGTATCCTTGGGCTAAGATTGTTTGTTGAGTGAATAAACACACATCACACTTAGAAATGGTTATTTTCCATAGGAACAACAAATAAATGAAACAAAAAGATGGTATTAAGAAGCAAAAAAGCCTATTCAAGTTATCTTTAAATGAATGCATGGGTTAATACAAAGTTTATATGAACTCTTTAAGATGCAACTTTGAAACCAAAAATTACTGTTTTAAATAAACAACTTGTTTCTGGCTCCAGGTGGAAACCCTGATCCTTAATTTATTATTTCCCAAATGTGTTCCTTCTATTAACTTATTTTTTACTTCAAAATTGTTCCTAAGTAAATCGACTATCCAACCACATAGACCATATTTCTCAAAAATTTGTATTTCATATTTTGTTTCTAAAGATTAAAAATTAACTAAAGTCTATTTTTATCAAGAGCTCAAAATTATAAAATTTAAAAATATATGAGTTTTCTATTACTTATTTCTTTAATTTTTTTAATTTATTGATTCCTAGAGAGAAAGATTAAGAGAAAGAAAAATCAATTTGCTGTTTCACTTGTTTATGCCTTCATTGGTTGCTTCTTATATGTGCTCCAACTAAAGATCAAACCCACAGCCTTGGTATATGGGGATGATAGTCTAACCAACTGAGCTATTTGGCCAGGCTCTTTATGTTACTTATTTTAAAGACTGTTACTTACAATACTGATGACTATATTTTATTAAGCCTGTAAAATATATATCTATGCTATATATCCTATTAATTCTTGTATAAGAACAAATTCTTAGTTGGAAAAATACCACATAGCAAAAAAGCAAATAAATCTTAAGAGAAAAAAAAAACAAGGATCTAAGATTGATTGCCTTTGAAATATTTTTCACATTATTTTGATCTATACACTATTTAAAATATTTATATCCCTGGATTCCAGATTTGGAGCTCAGTTTTTCTTTTTCTACAACATCACTGAGTTCCTTGGCATCTCTAAACAAATCAACAAATCAGCTCATACACCATGAAGAGCTCATTTCGATGTTGAAGAATAAAATCTACCTGAAAATAATCAAGTTAAAAGCTTATGAGCAAAGTTTAATAACTAATACTCAGATATATTCTTTTGAGGGGCTGTTATGGGATAATTTGTATGTGTCCCTTCTCAAAATAACAGTCCAAACTAGAAAAAGAAAATGTTAAGTTCTTTATAGGCCCTCTCATTCTAGAATTTAGGTAACTATTACTATCTACTTTTGATGAAAAGTATGTCATAATTACACATAATTCTTTAAAAAAGCTTTGACATACAACTCATAGCACCAGAGTCACATCACCTAAGCAGTATAGTATAAAAACCTTTATTTCCTACACTATACCTAACACAAGAATCATTTTAAAGACAGGTATCATGTACCTCATAATGTTCTTTAGGTTTTGAGATGGTTCATTTACTACAGTTGTTATTATTTCTAGACACGTTCATTATATTCAAAGCATTTAAAATCACTATTTTTTACTACTTATATAAGTATAGAATTATTCAAATTTCCATGATTTACTACCCACTAAACTAGGTTACCTTAGTATCAGTTTTCACATTGCGTTTCACTTGATTTATGCAAGAGAAATGTGTAAACATTATTGAAAACAAGATCTTATGTAGCCTGTGGATGCTATGTATCCTATTGATTCTTGTATGAAGAATAAACCACAAATTATACAAACAACCACATCCCCATGTCACTTTGCCCAAGTCCCTTTGGAGTTCAGGTTTTCATATACCTATTCTGGTTAAAGCAAAACACAAAAATCTGTAGGCATTAATCACTAATACAGCCTGTTTAACAGAAGAAGAATCAGTGCAAGCTAAACAAATTTGTAAAAGGACGCTAGTTGTCTGGGTAATTTGTATGTACATGTACAGGGTGGAGCAAAAGGAGGGTACAGTTGTGAGTACATAAAACAGTTAATCTTGTGTTATTATTGATTAATGATTATATTATTTTCCATATAAACTACTGTAAACTTACTCCCCCCCCTACTCTGTATGCATTTATGTTGATCCACAAAGTACTTATAATTACCTGTGAGTCTACTTTAAATAATTCGCAGGTTTTCCAAAACAAACATCATTGTTCTTCCAAAGGTAACAATATTGGTCTCATTATGGTAATGTAAAATAATCTAAAATTTCCAAAATGATAGACAAAGGAGCAGAAAAGTAGATTTCTAGCTAAAGTTACAATTAATATCTGATTGGTCCACCGACTCTCTCAGTTTTCCTCTTGCTTGTAACTCAGAAAATGACAGACTGGCTAGATACCATGCACTGCATGCTGAAAGATCTTTATCAATCTTAGGGCCACAGTAGCTGCTCTAAACTCAGGATGCCCATCTTTATGACACTGTGACTCTTGTTCTGTCTCTGGGTGTACGTTGGCACCTGTTATCTTTTGCCTCCAAGAGTCCCTGCTGGCCAGAAGAGCAGAGTCATCAGGTGCAAGCAAGCTGGTCTACCTTTATGCATTATGGCACCACGGTTCACTCACAAAGAAGAGAAAGAAAGAAACAGCTTTACCCGCAGAAAGGAGAGGTCGCGGTTGTGCTCGATGCTGGTTATCTCCAGGTTGCCCATGACCACCTCACAGTTTTCATAGTACTTGCGCAAGGCCCGGTACTGCTGCTCCAGGTCAGAGAGAGAGCTCAGCTTGTTCTCCGTTCCAGCACACACTGCCAAGGCAAGAAGATGCACGGGGAGTTAGGTAACCTTGATATGAACTGTGCAATACAATAGTATCTTCCTCACCTCTGTGCTCCACAATTCAACTGCAATGCCCTGAGTTCAAATATTGTAAAAGTTATTAAGACCTGTAACCCACCCTGATAAATATTTTCACTTTAATTTTCCCAGACTCATTGAGATATAACACAGTGTAACTTTAAGGTGTACACCATGTTGATGTGATATAGATGTCACACAATGATTATCCATAGCTAGCTAGCACTTCCATCACTTCCCATAACTACCATTTTTTTTTGTGGTAAAAACACAAGATTAACTCTCTTAGCAACTTTAAAGTGTATAATACATTATTGTTAACTATGATCACCATGCTGTACATTCGATTGCCCTATTCATCTTATGACTGGAAGTTTACATTCTAATATCTCTCCCATTTCTGCTACCCATGAGCTACTGGAAATCATCATTCTTCTCTGTTTCTTTGTCAGTATTTTAGATTCCACATATAATATTACACATGTATATTTATAAATAGCAGGTACTAACAAGAGAGAGTAAGAAGACATAGGTGCTACTGAAACTATAGCAAAGAGATAAATTTAAAATCACGTTATCTATGAACATATAAAGCATGTAAATACATTTAATTTCATTTAAGCAACATTTCTTTTGGGTTTATAATTTAATTTCCAACAGGATAAATTCTACATATGCAAGTAAAAGAAAATTAAAAAATGATCAAAGTAACACTTTTATTTTTAAAAATGGTATTTTTCTATTGCAAAATAAGCTGTTCTCACTGAGTAAATTCTCTCCCCAAAACTTGTGCTTTTAAAACCTCAAAATACTCCCTTTTAAAACAAAGCCAAAGGGGGCAGGATTGAGGGCCAGAAGCGGGGATGGTGCGGTGGGAGGGGAGTGGTGGGGTGAAAATGGAGACAACTGTACTCGAACAACAATAAAAAAAAATACAACTATTTTACAACTTGTACTGAAACATTTACAGAAGACTGTGTAATAAAATACAAACTTTTGTTGATATAAATAGGGTCATCACCATATACATTCATGAATGTTCTGAGGTATAATAAACTGGAAATAAATGATTTGTTTGCCATCTTTGAGGTATGGTTGTATCTGTTCATATGTGAGCACGTGAGTGTCCACACATGTGTGTGTTGGTTTTGGTTGTGTGTGTGTTGGCATCTTTTCTGTCCTCTAGAAGTCAGAGGTTTAGCCACTGCTTCTCATGGCTTAGACACCTGCCTGAATAAACTCTGTACCATTTAATGCGCCAAATTGGATCATTAATGGACTGAAAAACTATATTATAAATCTTATAATAATAGTATGTAAAGTTTTAAAAAATGGATAATGAGTGAATATTCTTTGAGTAAGTTATATAACATACATAAAATTTAAGGCAAGAGAGAAAGTGTCAACTTTGAAGCCATATGTCATATTCACACTGAGCATCACACACACACAGGACACAGAAGGACGGGTAGCATGATCCCGATGTGGTGTGCCATGGAGCAGGATTCAGTACAGAAAGGAAAAAAAACAGATGCGCGTATTCTAATTATTAAGGCCTCCTTAAAGTCTGCTTTTGCCTACTGACACATTAAAAATAATAGAAGTTAGAATCTAAATGGCATGAAAAATAATGTAGACCTTTAATCATAGTGGAAGCACATTATAAAAACAAAACACAAACCATTGCCTGGATTTTGAAAGCTCATCAAACAGTATATTTTCTAGAAATACTCTTTGAAAAGTGGAATTGTGTCCCTCTAAAAGATCTATTGAAGTCCAAATGCCTGGTAATGGTGAATGTGACCTTATTTTGAAATAAGCTCTTTTTAAATTTATTTCATTTATTATTTTTCATGTTTTATTCTTGTTCAATTACAGTTGCCCCACTTTTTTCCCTGTGGCTCTCCCCTGCCCCAACACCCCCGCCCCACTGCTCCAACAGTCCCCACCCTGTTGCCCATGCACATGGGTCCTTTGTACTTGTTCCTGAATGGGACGCTCCCCCTTCCACACCCCACTATCTTCATGACATTACTCTCAGTAAATTTATAACAAAATATTTGTAAACTTGTAAAGGGTCTGCTGTAAAAAGCTACTATTATATGGGTTCATAAAATACAGGTTTTGATTATTTTAATTTCCTTTGAAGACAAGCTTATATTTTAAGATAACTACTAATGGGCTTAATTAAGCATTAATTAATAAGCCTGCCACAACATTTCTAAAATATATATAATAACACACTAGAATTTATGTAAAACTTGTATTCTACAAGTTTCTTTCAATTGAAAATAAAATACTTACGTTAATATTGATATATAAAAATCAATATGTAAACACCTGAATGAAAAGGTTTTTAAAGAGTATTTAGTGTTTTCTATAGAATCTTAAGCAAATTTTGAGAGAAATATCTATTAATATAAGTTTAATATGTTAATTAATGTGTTGCATTCTGCAGATATAAGAGAGGCAGAAGAGTAGAAGATTATCATTATTAATTTTCATTATAAATATATGTTCATCTAAGAAACCCACAGTCTGGAAACTTCTAAAACAGGTGCAGTATATTAATCATTATTTTACCTCTGCTGAAATATAGAGCATAGTGCTTTGTAAGACATTACCTTTTAATAATATTCATTTAATTGCTAAAAAGGGGCATGGTCTAATCAACAAGCAAGTGTGGATGACCCATGGACGTGGACAGCGGAGTGGGGATTGACTGTGGGAGCAGAGAGGGGTGTGGGCAGGGCAGGGGACAACAGTGGGGGAAAATTGGGGCAACTATAATAGAACAATAAAAAATTTTAAAAGAAGAATTGGCGTGGCTCAGTTCATTGAGTGCCAGGCTGCAAACCAAAGGGTTGCCGGTCTGATTCCCAGTCAGGGCACATGCCTGGGTTGTGGGCCAGGTCCCTAGGAGGGGGTACATGAGAGGCAACCACACATTGATGTTTCTCTCCTCCTCTCCTTTCTTTCCCCTCTCTCTAAAAATACATAAAATCTTTAAAAATTAAAAAAAAGGTATTATAACTCATATTCAGAAAATGACCCTCACTTCAGAACAGTCTATGGTTCAATCAATAAGCCGCTATGTTTTGCATATACCATATGAACAATATTTTTCTACAAAAAAATCCTCCAATAAACAGAAAATCTGATTAATCAGACTACTCTACTTTTCCAAAGCTTCTGGTCTCTGGAGCATTTACTACACACAGTTATGTTGTGGAAATGTTTTTTTAAAGATTTTATTTATTTATTTTTAGAGAGGGAAGGGAGGGAGATAAAGAGAGAGAGAGAAACATCAGTGTGCGGTTGCTGGGGGCCGTGGCCTGCAACCCAGGCATGTGCCCTGACTGGGAATCGAACCTGCGATGCCTTGGTTCACAGCCCTCGCTCAATCCACTGAGCTATGCCAGCCAGGGCTTGGAAATATTTTTTTCAATGACAATTCCTCGTGTATTTGTTTGACACAAGCTACCTATAATCAGTAACATATTCCTCTTAATTTTTATCTTGAAAGACAAACTTGATGTTAAAAGAACTAGTTTGGATAGAGGCATGAAAACCATTTGTATTTCTCCCTGTGATGCCTCCACTGAATGCCGCACAACTTCTATTTGTCAATCGATTTTACAATCAGGCAATGTATACAAGACAATGCTGAAACCATCAAGTTCCATTGATTTCACACAGCTGTTTATCAAACAGAATTGAAAAATCATTTTCACCAGCCAAAACAAGTTTAACAAAACTCTGCCCCCTTTGCTAACACTACAATAAAGTCCTTAAACTATAAGCTTATAATAGTTCAAGCTTGGAAAATCCTGAATTTCTATATGCTCCTTAGAGTTTCCATTCCAGCTATAACTCCAGGAGTAAAACTATATATGTGAGGCCTTAAAATTGCCAATCATTCTATTTGGTAAGATTCTATTGTAAATGTTGCCCTGGTTGCAAAGATGGCTTTTTATTCTTCTTGTGTTACGATTTACACCCGACAGTGGATAATCTACATAACTACATAATCTTCATTCAGAAAAAAAGGCTATAATTAGGATTTTGAAGCAACATAAAAAGGTTGATTAAGCAAATTATTTATTTGATTTATGGGGAAAATATATTAGAAACAAAGTGAGTAAACATTAGCAATACCCATATTCACACTAGAATCAGTATTGCCTCCAGGCTTGCTATGTACGGCCATGGCAACCAGTATTCCACTGGATATACAAGAAAGATGACAAGAGGAAAAGAAATTAAAAATTAAACAAAAGTGTTGCCTAACTTCCAAATTGAATGCTTACATGAACTATGAATTAAGAAATCAATGATTATTTATTTAGCATCTATCATTCAGCTAGTACCATGAGAAAATATGTATTGATAAAAATGTCCAAGGTCTTTTGTAAGAGCTCACGTAGTTTTCAAAGGCACATGGTAAGAAAAGAAGAGAGCAGTATACATATGCTATTTATACATTGTGTGTGTATCATTCAGGAACTGTCTGCATGTAACATATTTAGTAACATAAAAGTCCCCTAACCTTTCCGGTTTAACACTAGTAAGTACTTTCTCTTTCAGAAGTGTTAACCTAAAAAGTGTGCTGTGTTTTAGTGAGCACGTTGAGCATTCAGAAAGCTGGAGCTGTAGTAAACCCCAAAACACAGGGATGGGCAGAAGTAAGGCCTGCTTGAGTGTGGTTGGTAGCCTAATAAGACGGGTGTAATAATTTACAGTTTTAATTTGAACATTTCACCTAAAATGTCATAGGGTGTGCTTGAGTGTGATATTGTTATGTTACAGAATTACATGCTTATGACTTTGTAAGAAAATATTTTATAATAAAAAGGGGCATTACTTGTGCCAGACCCTCTATATTTAAAGAAAAATAAAGAGAATGGGAGATGTAGCAAACACTTTCAGCGACTATTATTGAGTGCTAGAACAGTTGCATGGAGACAGCAAGTTTTGGCAGCTCTGTGTTCAAAACACATCCAAAAATGGGGCCACATTTGTCACTGCCACCACCATGGTGACTTCATCCAGGCTACCCTGGCCATCTCTCCCGTGGACTTTGACAGCACCCTCCCCCCAGACTTCCTGGATCCCCCACCGGGCCCTGCGGATGCACCCTCTGCACAGAGAACAGAACGGTCTTTTTAAAACCATAAATCATTCATATTACTCCCTTACTGAAAATAATCTTGGCTTCTAACCACACTTATTACAAAATCCAAACTTTTTTTTACTTTTTATTGAATTTATTGGGGTGACCCTGGTTAACAAAATTATACAGGCTTCAGGTGCACAATTCCACAACATATCATCCGTCCACAGCATTGTATGTTCACCACCCCAAGTCAAGTCTCCTTCCATCACCGTTTATGCTCCTTAAAATCCGAACTTCTTCCTATAAGAAGGAGTGTAGGAATGGACTGTAAGAATATATGCATCCTGTAAGAATATATATTCAGATCTTTGTTCAAATGCCATTCTTTCAGAAAAGCCTTCTCTGACCACCTTATCTAAGCAGGCACCAGGTTTCAATACGTAATACTTTGTCCTCTTTGCCTTTATTTTTGTTTTACCACTTTCTGAAATTACATTTGTGTGAGCTTATTTACTTGTTTATTATATGTCTCTATTAGAATTGAAGCTCCCCAGTTAGAAGGTCCTCCCTCTTTTCAACACCCAGAAGAGCTGACACATAGCAGACTCTCAGTCAAAATTCATTGACGACATGGGCTTTGGGGTCACTGAGAACCATGGTTAAACCATAACCAAATGCTGGTTCCTCAATTTTTAAAAGCTGAATGAACTTGAGCAGCTCACTTCACCACTTGGAATCTTCATTTCTGTATCTGCAAAGTGGGTTTTCGTGCTGAGTGTTCTTAACAATAAAACCCAGCATAGAGGTTAAAAAGTGTTAAAATGTAACTCAATCACTGATTTGCAGTGTAATCTTGGGCAAGTTCTCTAGACTCTTCACTGTTCTATTTTCTCACCTGTACAATGGGCACAATAGCAAATACCACTTCATAGGGCTGTTTTAAGAATTAAATGAATCAATGCTTGTAATTTGCTTTGCAAAATGTCTGACTCACTGATAGAGTCAACTATGGGCATTTATTTAAATGTGTAGTATGTATATACACATATAGTCTAAGTATGATATACAATGTTTTAAATCAAATTAAAGTACAAGGCTTGCACAATAATGTGCTGAAAGGAGTCCAACAAAAGGAATGAGCATGCAGTAAGGACACTGGATGTCAGGAACCCTTTGCACCAACACTTTCTAGGCATGTAAACTTAGATAACTATTTTGCTCTCACTAGGTCCAATTTCTTTTCTGTTTTTCCAGCTCACATTTTTTGTGATTAAATTTATTTCTAAAATATGTATTTAAGACCTACGCTACTCTATGCAAGGGGTTGCATTCAATGGATGTTCTTGGGACTAACATACTGCGACATATCATACAAAGCTATACAGTTAATCATACACTTAGCAAATGACCCAGCAACCCCATTTATGAGTACATTCCTAGCTAAATGAAAATTATGTTCACGAAAAAGCACGTGTGTGACTTTTATAGCAGATCTACTTAAATTAGCCAAAAATTGGAAAAAGAAATAACCCAAATGTCCTTCTGGATGAATGATAAATCCACTATGGTACATCCATTCCATGAATATCTATAAAAATGAACAGATTATTGATATGTTGACACAGAAAATCCCCAGAGGTATTATGCTGACCAAAATAAGCCAGGCTCAAAAAGCTGCACACTACATGACTAAACTGATAGGGCATTTTGGAAAAGACCGAAGCACAAGGATAGAGAACAGATAGGTAAGTTTTCCCTCTAAACTTGGCTACATTGGTAAATCCTTGTAACTTATAATTAGATCTTATTTGAGTTTCTTGGTTGATCCAGTCTTCAATCATATTATTTCACTTTGCTTCCTTGGCTGGTACTGGTCAGGCTTCCTAGGATAAGTTTTTACATGACTGGGCACGGCAGCTACTCCCCTCTCTTCCCCAGCCGTCACGAGCGCTTCCTTTGACTCGGCATTCGTTTCGGGGTGTTAGACACTTTAGAATCTGGCCTTACTATGTTTTTCTTTCAGATCTGAATGTTGATGTTTATCATGTACTTTCAACTACTGCTGAAAATTTTTAACTTAATAAAATAAATTACTAATGAATTCCAAATACTGAACCATTCTTGCATTGCTGAAGCAAACCATATTCAGCACTAATGTGGTGTTCCATTAATATACTTCTAGGTTTACTGCCTTTATTCTATTCATATTTTTAAATATTAAAAATATCTACCAGTGATTTAAAAATATTTATATCACATGTCATTACACTCAAAGTGATAAATAATGGAAATTGATTTATATGGGGTAAAGCAAATATAGGTTTATAGTTGTGAGTATGCAAAACACAGAGTTTATTCTTATATTATTAATTTTAATCATTGTATTATTTTCCATACAACCATAAGCCTACTTTTGCCCACCCTTGTATTTCAGAAATTTTGCATTCTATATAATTAACTTGAAATGTATTAAAGGAAAAAAAATTGACACCAAAATAGTGTTTTACAATTTACATTACACAAAACTGAAATAAAATAGTTTTCAATGCAATAATCATATCTTTTTAAAAATAAGTGACCCTATAGTGTATTTTCTGAACCTTTATGTTTTACCAATGTTTTCATTGTCCCCCAAAGTGACAAAACAAAAATCTGCTGAAATTAGCTAAGACACTTTCTAAATGATCCTTGAGTCACATGAAAAGAGCATTTGGCATCACATATCTTCACTAACAGATCTGTAGCCAGAGAAGACACAGGCATTCTATACCACAGGCTGATGAAGGCAAGTTTATAGGCTTCATATAGTGCTACATGCTGATTTATCTAAAATGTAATGGATCTGTGTTTCACCTCTTTTGTTTATTTATGTTAGTCTTTAGATGCCCTCAAAAATACCTAAATACCTGAGCTTCTAACTATTGCAAGGGGAAATATTGGAGATTATCCAAAAGTGATAGATTTAATAATTTTACATGACTGTCTCCATTTATAAATGGCATATTTTGTGAGCAGTCTTCTCTAATTTAGCCTTTCCCATATAATGTTATTTTTGCTTTTTTATTTTGTATTTCAAAGATTACCTTAGTAAAATTAAAATAACTGCAAATAATTTTAAAATCACTATACAGATCATCAAGAACTGACTTGTAACTACTTGCATATAAATTTCAGTTCCTGTTCTTTACTATTTTCCTGCCTTTAAATATTTTATTGGATGTTTTTCTTAAATTATGTCTCATAAAATCCCCATGTTGAAAGCTTAAGAACATAATAAAAATGCCTCGTACATTTAGAAATTACATTTCTGTCATCTATCCTTGGAAGAAATAATATATTCCCCTTACCACTATCTTGCCACAATTCCTTCCCTGTCTTTTTAATCATCTTTCCCACCTCTTCCCCCTCCCAAACAAAAGAGTCCTTCTTATTTACTTTATAGTGTTTTGTTTTCTGTGGAAGTGCTAGGTCCTTAACTTTAATATAGGTACTGGACTTGACAAGCAATTAAAGCAAACAATTTCCACTCATCAGGGCCTGCCAAATTAGTCATCTGCCATCTGCCCCATCATCTGGCTCTCCTTGAAGTCTTGCTGTGAATCTGGATGCAGTCTCTCAGATTAAGAGGGATAGTGCAAGCCTCCAAACTGGTGAAATGCCACTGGGAGCTAAGTATGTAAACACGAGCAGCCGTCTTTCTTCTCCAGATTGCCATGCCTTCAACCACCACCTCGTGTGTGATAAAAAACCAGCCTGCTTGTGCTGCTTTGTCACTGTGAGACCTCTGCCATTCACTGTAACTGAAGTAGCAGTGTGTGGGATTTTTTTCCCCATTAGAAATATTTAAAAGAAGAAATTCAACTAGATGGTCCTGATCTAATGTTGGTTCTTACCTATCAAGGCTGATTTTTAAGCATCGATAAAGACGTAACTTAAGAAAGGGACTATAGCCTTTCTACTTCCTTGATTTTTGAATGAAGCTTTCTTTTTTATTCTTGCCACCAGCAAATGTTTGTTCACTTAGATGATAACATACAATATAATAAGTGCTTTCTGGGGATATTCCATCAAACTATATCGATAATGAGCAAAACTGAGAAACAGAAAGAATGAAAGTGGTACACTAGTCACCCACGTACCCTCTTTCCCTAAGGTGTTCTCCAACCCAGGGCTGCCCTAGCACAGTGGATACCCTTACACCAACACAGTGAGAGGCCCTAATCTGAGTGAGATAAACTCCATGCTACATAGCGCACATGGTTTGGCCATCCAAATGTGGCCTGCATTTTATTCCCATGTGCCCCCTAGTTCAGATACCTTTGATGCACCTACAAAACTGTAAACAGAGAGGTTTGGTCTACTCCACTGTCCAGCATCATTCATCCAAACTTGGTCATTCAAGATCAAGTTTTGTCTACATAACTCACAATTCCTTCAAATAAAAAAAAAGTGTGCTATTGCAAGATTTGGAGTACGAAGAAGGGGTGCAGCTGACAACACTTTGAAGGAAAATCCTTTACTGTGTCTTCAGTTAATGTATGTGTAAATCCTAAAGTGGGACGACCTTCTGACAATGTTTTTGGATATTTGAATTTGGAATTCTTAGTCATATAACTTTTGGGGATGACAAAAAAAAGCAGATACAGCTATAGGCTACATAATAAAATGTCATGTTATAACATTTTAAACAGTTTTCTCATAACGCCAAGTCTATTATTCTAGAAATCTATTATTCTGATATAGGCTACATAATAAAATGTCATGTCATAACATTTTAAATAGTTTTCTCATAATGCCAAGTCTATTATTCTATAATCTCTGGTAGTTTGGTCCCTTTAAAAAAGATTTAGATGAGTCCTGGCCTGGTAGCTTAGTTGTTTAGAGCATCTTCCTAATATGCCAAGGTTGCAGGTTTGATCCCTGCTCAGAGCACATACAAGAATCAACTGATGAATAACATAGCTAGAAAATTAACTAGTGGAAGACCCAGGAGTCCAATTCTGTTCTATACTAGTTAGCTTAGCACTAGTTAGTTGATATATACAAATACATTTTTCTAATCATTTGTGTTCAGCAGTAGTACACTTTAATCACATAAAAAAGTTTACATGCTTAGGACACATTATCTTTTATAAATTCAGAACGATAGAGTTATATTATTAATAGTTTTGCATTGTACCAGAAGGCCATGGGAAGTGCTATAGGTGGTAGTCGTGAGGTTTTAATAACAGACCATAATACAATCTCAGTAAGTACCAGTCAGTGTTAGAACTGAAGACTCTTGGCTCCCGGATCCCCTCCCTTGGTGAAACACTCCCTTGTCATTTTCTATGCCATGCTGAAATAAAATGGGTGCAAAGACAGCCAGTTAGTTGCTCAGGTAAAAATCTAGTCAGCCGACTCTTCTCTTTTCTAAACCGGCTAATCTAAGTCACACACAATTCAGAACGTCTGTGGGATCCACCAGCCATTCTGCCCGCCACGCCTGACGGGCTCTCTGTACTCCAGGTCACCACAGCCTCTGTGTGAGTATTGCCATAGGCTTCCATCTGATGCTCCTGCCTTGCTTCTTGTCTTCTTGGTCTATTGCTTATTGAATAGAAAAGAAATTACATGTTTTAACCCTTACATTGAATCACATTTCCTTCATTCAAATATTGCCAATGTTTTCTCAGGTTAATCACAATTAAATAAAAGTCCTTATCTTGATCTACAAGATCTTCATGTAATCTGAATCCCTGCTAATTTCCCGATATCATCTCCCAAGATGTTTGACTTAGGAAGATGGGACCATAGGACTATCTTGCTTATCTTTGAACAATTCTGTTTCTAAGTACTAATCGACTTATGAATTTGTCTTATGGAACAGTAACAGACTAGCATTGGTTTATGTGTGGTACTTGGAGTAGCACTTTTCTGAAACCTTATGCTTTATACTTACCACTGCCTGCCTTATTGTACCTTTATTTAAAATGCAAGGCCTACAAGGACAGGAACTCTTTTTTTACTGCTATATGTATGGCATTTCCAGCTACTTGCTCCAAAGTAGCCATCTGATAAATATTTAATGGTTTGATGAATGGATGGATGGATGGGTGGCTATTGATGTGTTGAAATTCTGTTTAGAATTTTTAGCTCATACATAAGCTAAATATTATTTATCAGATTATTAAACCCATTTTACATGCTAAGCCATCTTTAGAGATCATCAAGGCCAACAAACATGAGAAAACAGAGAAAAGATAAGTTAAATACTCAAAAACTCCAAGCAGCTAGTCAGGGGCAGAGAGAGAACAGGACTCTTCATTCAGGACTCTCTCCACAGGGCAGGGCCTCATGTTACACAGAGAAATCCACAAAACTGTCCAGCTATAAAGAAAGGATTCCCAAGCATAATATTCTGCAGCCAGTAGAAAAACACTACCATGAAATTTGGTATGGGTGCTTCTGATTTGGCTAAAGTCAATTATATAATTGACTAAAGCAGTCAATTATATAATTAGAAAACAGATCCTTAGCAACATCTTATTTTTTTTTCTGTTCCTTGTTCGATGAAGTTAAATGTAGTTTACAAAAAAGAACGTGCGTTTTTTTAACAGAGTGTGTTTAACAGAAGCATTCATTATATGTATATGAAAACTAATCAATACTATGTGATGAACATAATCTTCAAAAATTTCAATTGAATTATGCATTTCAAGTTATATTTGTAATGTACTACTGAAATCCAAAAGAACCTTGTGAAGATCATTTGGTAAACAAATAAGCTTTTCATAATGGAATAATCACCTCTTAATTTGACTGTTTTGTAAATTCCAATTTCAAAGATCATGTTTGCTTAAATACTTGCACACCTGCAGTTGCACTTAACAATTACATGACAGTTTAATGGCAGTGGCTTTGAATATTAATTTATTCCTATAGCTATTATTATAGTTAATAGCATTTATAACATGCTGTATAATTTATAAAACAGTTTATTTATATTTACTTTTTTGATCCTAAAATATTTAGGAGATGATTTTATAAGAGCCAACATTACTAGATTAATTGCCAGGAATTTAAACTTAGGGTATCCTGGAAAACAATAACTTCTGAAAGATGTTCTGAAATTTTTTTATTTAGAAATCAGATGATAAAAATGTTCACAAATACTAGATATCTTTATCTTTGATTTATGAGTGACTCCCAGAGAAGAAATAAAACAAATGGCATTCAGGAAAAACTGGTTAATTAATTTTTCTACACTCTGGAAAAAATAAGGGGATTATAAGACCTTCAAGTGACTCCATTACAAGCCTATTTTCCTCTTCTTTGCACATTGTTCAAACTGAAGTTAATTAGGTATAGGAAAATTAAATACAAATCAATCTGGAATAGAAAACACATTTGACCACCATTGTACCTCTGGTTTATTAGGGGTTTCTGTTGGGAGCAGACCAATTATTTTTTTAAATTATAACTTTACTTTAAAAGCGAATTCTCAAATATATGTTCACTGCCATTTAGAAATATGAGGCCTCTTTCTTTGGAGATTATGTTAAATATTACTGATTCTTCATTACCTGTTGAATCAAATCCTAGTTACCTGTTCTCTATTCAAGATATTCCATGAATTGTGAGCCTCTATAATATCCATTCAACCAAATCCAAAGTTATCTTTTCCAAAAAACTTTTCAAAATAATAAAAAGGTGGTTTAATTGTAATTCATCATTCAACTCACACATAAGGTTTCCTTGTACTTTTTAATTCACTGCTTTCACCTTACCATGAATACTCCCAAGCCTTTGAAAAACTCATATCTGTTAGTATCTGATACACCTGCCTAAATAATTTTTGTTTCTTAAGAAAAGGTATGAGCTATCCACTTAACTGACACTTCCCTAAAATTTATATACCAAATTTATTCTTTTTTCATATTTTCTATGTTCTATTATTTCTAGTTAGGGAGAAAAGATATAGTACAAAGGTTTGTAAATTATAACCTAGATTAGCTTACTCTAACCCAGACAGAGCACACAATAATGCCAAATTTAAGAGGCGAAAGAATTCAAAGTAAGACACGGGACTTGGTGTAACTTAAATCTGGAATATGTTTTTTTAAATTTCTAGTCTTAGTATTTATCTTGACTTGTATTTAACTGTTGATATCTTACACTCACACACCAGTGTTGTGGAATTTAAAAATATTTTCTTCAATTGCATGTTTACTCAGCAACTTTCTATAAATTTAGGAATATTTGGTTTTTGTAAGAATAAGCCAAAATTTTCTGAGTGCTTTTTTAAAAATTCCAGTGCATACCTGAATATGTTTTCATTGACCATGTATATTAAGTTTCAAAATTGTGATAATAGTAAATAAACGTATGTGGCCCATCGGACACTACAGAAACATTTTAAGCAGGTTTTCTCAAGCTGAAGTCCCTTGACTCCTAAAGTTTGAAGGGTGTTTTCACTTCCCAGAGACAACCACTCATCCAGCCTCTATTAGAGCCTCCATTTACCGCATAATAATGCCATCACGTTCTTCAGCAAATAGTCTTTGGTAACAGCTGTTTTACATTGTGGGGTTTTTGGTATAAAATTAACCTTCTTTCAGCATTAAAAGAAGGTTACTTACGCCATTCTAAATGGCCTTACCTTTATAAGCACTAAACATAAGGAGAAAAGACAGTTGTTTATAAACAGCTCTGAAAGCGTTCCTGCACATTGTTATACAGTCTTGCTGTGATAAAACGAAACAAAACAAAACGCTACAGACCAGTGCAGTACTGTAGACATAACCAGTATCTTGGCTTAGTCAATAGCCAAGCGTCAAAACCTGGCTCTCTCCCCTTCGCCCAGAGCCTTGCATCCAGTACAGAACAAGGAAAATCTCCAGGACTCTCTCTGGTACCTTCTAATCCCTATTTTTCTAGTTCTTCACTTTGCTAACCTGTTTTAGAACTCCCAGACTTCTGATTAGCTCTTGCCTTCCCTGGTACTGTTCTCAGCACTGCTCTGGACAACTTTGCTTGAACTGGCCCCACCTTAATTTAGGCCCAATGAACTACACCTGAGGCGACCCCAAGGGGCATATCCTGCATATGCCTCCTAGGTTACTGCTGCCTTTCTCATCAAGGGGGTCAATGGAAGGCAGCAGGTTTATTTAGCTTCATTCACATGGTCCTGGAATCCTGATACCATTGCTTGACTTAGCTCTTGCCGGTATCTCCAGCTTCCAACCTAAAAATTCAGCTGAGGTAAAGAATGGATTTTTCATTCTGGTGCCAGCTGTATTTTTAGACTGGGCTCCTTAATAACACGAATGCACACCATGTCTGTTATCCTGAACAGTCAGTCACAGGCTGGGAACGGCTCTGCTGTTTTGTATTCAGTTTTCTGCCTTCTGCTGAAATCACCCTGTTTTCAACATCAACATTAAAAACGTAGCCGAATATGTTGAAAATAGAACTCTAGAAGCATATGGTACTAAGTTCGCAGAAAAAAAAAACAAGCCTCCGCTAAGAAATGATTCTCTATTTGAAAATATGTACTTGTGCTCTCTTTCTTCTTTGAAAAGCCAGCGCACTCAAGGGCCAAGGGCTGCCTGGGGACTTCCACTTGCATAAAGCACTGTGTTGGCTCAGAGCAGTGAAATGCCATAGCAACACCAGCAACAGTGAAACTTCTCTAGCACTCCTACATTATTTATCTCTGAACAGCTAGGGGGCTTTTTGCAGAGAGGTCCCTAACTACTGCAAGCATTCACTCTATTTAATGCTCTTTAATTAACATTGCACAAACACCAATTCTGTGTGTGCGGTGAAGTCTGCTTATGTCTCCTGATTTGCTTTCTCAATAGGTTTGGAAATGTGGCAGCGCAATGGTGTGCCTGACTTCCCTTCTCCACCCCAATTCTCCCTCCAAACCCGAGCATCACCATTCGAGAAGACATTGGTTAAAATAGGATAAAACTGATAATGGGCACAGGGTAAAGGAAAGGAATATCCAGGGAGTGGGGGAGGGCACTAATGGTTGGTACAGAAAACTCTCTTTTTTGTTGTTGTTATTTGCACACTTTCAAGCAAGAATTATAATGCTGTAATAATTGAATTTTACCATAATGCAGCATGTGGACTTAACCTAGCTAGACTGGTTAAAGAATTAGATACAATGATCTCTGAGGTCACTGCCAGTTCTAAAATTCTATCTCAGGACCCTCTAAGTGGGGCATTCTGTAATGGGACATCAACTAAGGATTATTATTCTCAAAGCACACAGGATAAAACTCAAAGGATGCACCCCAGAGATAAACAAGAAGGACCCAGAAACTAATTCCTAACTACCATAGTGCACAAGCCTAAAAATCTCTCTGTAAACATCTAAAACAGGGGGAGAAAAAAAGGAAGCATCTTCTCAAACAGAATTAAATAAATGGTGTACATATATATTGTAAATCTTCATGGTATTAGACTTCTCATAAATATCTACCAAATATAAAATCCTATTCATTTGAGGAACACCGTAAAGATTCATTGTGCTGTCATCCTCTGTTTGAAGCTTACAGCTAACTCTTGATTGGAGGAACGGATTTCCTAAAGTGCAGTAACAGTAAGTTTCTTCACATTTCCAATAGTGTGAAGTCAGCATCCTTAATCTTCTCAGACCAATTGTCTCTCTCCTGTGATTTGTCTCTGGTTTTTCTTTAAAGATATGACAAATAATTGTTGTAATGTCATAAAACTGAGTTGTGGCATTCACACTGCTTATTGAATTATTTTTTGCAGACTTTGTGTTGGAATTTGCATTTATAATCAATGAATAATACATATTGCCAGACATAAAGATTCTATTCTATTACTCCCTTTATCACCAGGGGGCAGCACAATTCCCAAAGAACGTCCTTTGGACTCAGGGATAGAGAGAAGTTACAATGGAAAAACTGGTACAAAATACGGGAGCAGCTTCAGGAATGCAGAAAATTGTTCCATTTTTCTCCTGTGATGAATGTGGACTAAAAGCTAGCTGGATTCAAGAAATTATATCTACACAGGGGAATATGCATGTTAGCAGGCTCCTCCAGCACACCGAGCATAACCCAAGAGGGGAGAAAGTTTCACTGGATGTGGCTGTGTATTTTCTATGTGAGGTACAAGAAAATGAAATGATTATCATTTTCAGAAATCCCATTCCATTTGAAAATATATGTGACAGCAAAACATATCAAATGGTATAATTTTCCCTTGATACCAGGTTAAAGAAAGTAAGAAATACAAATACACCCAGTACTTTGCAAAGTACTGGGGTAAAGGAGGGGTAGAGAGGCAAAAAAAAAAAAAGAGGGGGACTTCAAAGATTAAAAAAAGCTTGATTTCCCAGCCCTGGCTGGCATAGCTCAGTGGATTGAACGTGGGCTGGGAACCAAAGTGTCCCATGTTCGATTCCCAGCCAGAGTACATGCCTGGGTTGCAGGCCATAACCCCCAGTAACTGCACATTGATGTTCCTCTCTCTCTCTCTCTATCTCCCTCCCTTCCCTCTCTAAAAATAAATAAATAAAATCTTTAAAAAAAAAAGCTTGATTTCCTTAAGGAATTTATAGACCAAACAAACCATGGCTTGATAGTCAATAAACTATTATATTTCATCTTTTATTTTTATTTGCTAAATTTATGTGAATGGTATATGGAAATGATTGTTTATCATTAATAATATATCTTGAAGTATCATCTTTAAATGTTCATATACATTCACATACAACTTTTAAAACATCAGCTTTATTTCATGAACTCTTTTTCTTTTTTAAAAATTATTTATTGTTTTTATGGATTCATAAAATGAAATGGGTAATAACAAGTTAAAAGGTGTTATAACTTTTACATGAAAATAAACAACTTATAAAATCCAATAAGATCTGAAGGCAACAAAGTCTATAATATCACCAAAGGTGGGGAGGACTCTTGTCCTACAGGAAGATGGAAACAACAGCACAGTAGTAAATGCAGTCCAACGTGTTTCACATGCTCTTATTCTTAATTACAGAGACATCGGGATATTCATATATATTTAAAAAATACAGCTCTGGCTGGCATAGCTCAGTGGATTGAGCACAGGTTGTGAACCAGTGTCGCAGGTTCGATTCCCAGTCAGGGTACATGCCTGGGTTGCAGGCCATGACCCCCAGCAACCACACATTGATGTTTCTCTCTCTCTCTCTTTCTCCCCCCCTTCCCTCTCTAAAAATAAATAAATAAAATCTTTAAAAAAATACAAACACACACACCCTTCCAATATCCCTTCTTCTTCAATTAAACTATAAAATGGCTTTCCTCTTTCATCCTAAAACAGAATTCATTTGTTCATTTTGTTTTACTCAGCACTTTTTTTAAACACGAAAGAAATCTTGAGCAAGCAGAAAACACTAAAGCAATAGTAGCCTCACAGAAGACATTCAACAAATACGTGTTCATGTATTAAATACTCTGAATTGCCCAGAATCAGAGCTGGAGATGCAACCTCCAACATGGGAGTGTTAGTGTCCTTGTGGCTGCAGTCATCAAGCCCCACAAAAGGAGTGGCTTAGAAAATGAATGCATCCCCTCAGGTCTGGACTCTAGAATTTTAAAATCAAGGCTTTTGCAGGGCTACGCCCCTTTGCAGACTTTAGGACTCGTCTTTGACTTCACCAGCTTCTGGTTGCCCCAGTCATTTCTTGGCCTGTAGCAGCTTAAGTCCACTTCCTGCCCCCACGTTCACATGTCATTCTCCGTGCCACTGTCTTGGCACGACTGTCTTTTCATAAGGACACCAGTCATACTGGATAAGGGGTCTACTTACTCCAGGATGAGCTTGTTTTAACTAATTACATTTTCAGTAAGCTGTTTCCTGATTGCGGTCACAGTCAAGGTACCAGAACTTAGAGCTTCCACTTATCTTTCTGGGGACACAATGTAGCCCATAACTAGTGACTACCTTTTCTCCTCTTCTGCATTTTCACATTTCCCTCAACCACCCTTGCCTACCTTTCTTCTTATAAGTTGAGAGCATATTGAGACTCTACTGTGGGACACACACGCCCCTCATACCCCTCACCCCCTGAGATCACCCACTATTTTGCGAGACTCGTGCTTGTGCTTGGCTTGGCGGCACTAGTCATACAAATTACCATCATTTACAAGAGCTGCTTACATTCATGCCTAATTATTATGCAGTGGAATAACAATTATGCATATCATTAAATTCATGTGAGATAACCTTCAATGTAAGTTTTATTTGATTATGGCACTAAACTCTGTTCACGCATGCTTGGACTTCATAGCGGGTTCCTCAGGAAGAATGTCTGTCTCTGCCACTTAAAAATAATGACAGTAATATTGGCCATAACCCTAACCTCCAACAGAAATATTGCTTCCATAACTCGGTACCCACCTTGGGAAAGGTTACTGCAATCAGCCCTGGGTTGAATCAAATCAATATTTTACCAATTAAGTATGAATGAGAATGTTACATTTTATTCAACATTTTTAAGCTTTCTAATTTGAATTTTTTTCCTGTCTGGAAAGATACATAGTTTCACAATATAAAGCAGGCAATGCTGTGGTTTAACAAATATACTCTAATCTCCTGATTAAACTTTCTAGCTGTAGAGTTGTTTTTGCATATTTTTCAGACTATAAGATGCACTTTCTCCCCCAAATTTGGGAGGAAAATGGGGGTGTGTCTTATAGTCCAAATGTAGCTTACCTGACTCTCTGCTGGGGCGGGAGGGGGGGGCGGTGTGCAGCAGTGGAATGGGGTCACAAGAGGCAGGAGCAGGGTCACTGCTGCATTTTCCTCCCAAATTTGGGGGGTAAAAGTTCATCTTACAGTTCAAAAAATATGGTAATTATGCTGCCATCTAACAATATATAAGTGCTCTATGTTCTGCTTTCACAAGTTTTTTTAAATCATTTTCATTTATCTTTAAAGTACACAATGCGGCAATGTGACATAAAATCAGCAATGTCACTATATTCGACATCTAGTAGGTACACAATATCTTGGCATGCACTTCATATACACCATTTAACTCCCCAGGGGTATAACTAGGGGGGTATTTAAAAATTACATTTATTTTTAAAAATTATAAATATAATACATATTAATTTTTAGCATATTGAGAAATAAAAAGTGGTACACATAAGAACAATCCATAATCATTCCATCTAAAAATAGCTACTTTCAACAATTGCGAAAATTTGTGTGACTAATTTTGAAAGTTCCTACTTATGGATCCTATTTTATGAAAATTGTGTAGCATGGTTTTAATTTAGAGTATATTACAAAAATTTGCTCATATTAATAAGCATTAATAGGTCATATGGCTATAACAGTCTTGAAAATTTAGGTCTATTTGGAATTCTCAATTTTTGTAAAGCAGTTAAGAGGTCCGGCTCTAGAATCAGTCTTTTTGTAGTCAATTCTGTTCCATTATCAACTATTTTTGTGACCTTGAACTAATTACTTAATATTTTCCCTTGCTCAGTTTCCTCTAGAAAAGGTAGTTAATAAAATATCTTTCAGAGTTGTGGTGAAGATTAAATAAAATAATCTACATAAAGTAGTACTAGCACATGCTGGGGCTCTAATAAGTGGTAGTTGTCAATAATCCAGTTTACAGAATATACTACTTTTTATTGCACTCATTTCTTGACTCTCCTGGTTTTCTTTCTTCTCTCTGGACTTTCCCTTCATTCCCCTTTGTAACTAACACTTCCTTTGCTTTTCCATTTAAATATCTTCCTGTCGAGTTTAGAGCATCTTCTCTTATTCTATATTCTGTCCGTTCATTGCCTGGACAATCTCATTACTCTGGGGGCTGCCATTGGTATCTACGTAATGATGGTGCCCGTATCTCTGTCTGCAGACTCATCACTCTTTCTGAACGTTTTGTCTGTGTGTCTAATGGCCTACTGCACATACCCACTCAGAAGTCCAAAAGCACTTCAAGACCAAGAGGTCCAAAAGGTACTTTTCCTTTTGTCAAAATGAGCATCTCTTCCTCCTGTGTTCACTTACTCAGTGAATGACCACCATTAACACTCAGCTACTCCAGGGCAAATGCTGACTTATTTTCCACCCCTCATCCCACACCCCACAGCAAATGCATCACCAAGTCACTGTGATTTCAAATCTAATGCAGCTTTAATTATCTTAATTTCTCTGCAACCCCACTATCCCTACCCTAGTCTAACACTCCTACTAGCTCTGTCCAGACTGTTATAGCGTCCATCGAAGCAAAATTCATCCAAACCATATCACATGCATCTATGAGAATTTTTAAAACCTGAATTTAGAAAAACAAACAAACAATGAAATCTATTTAAAATTTGTCAATAGTTCCCCTGAGTTTCTAGGATGAAACACCGATTTCCTAGCCTCTTCTTCACCTGTCTGGCCTTACTGCTCAGCATCACCTACCCCCAAATCTGTCCTTACGCAACTAGCACCCTTCACTCCAACCACCCTGAACTTCTCTCACTTTCTCTCATTTTCAGGTGTTTACACTCTTCTCACTGCAGGGACACTATGATTATTTCTACCCTTAAATAACCGTAGTGTCTTAACTTTAACTTCAACTTTAACTTCTTAAGTCAACTTACCCTTAACTTCGTAGTCAATCCTATTAGCTGGTGTGGATTGCTTTTTGTTCCCATGTCCTCCTTCCTGACCCCCAGCTACTCCCTGCCCCCTCCCCACCACCTCCCACAGTGGGGGATTCACTCCCTTTCTACAGGACTTTGTACTTCCTCTCACTTAAGGAAGGTGATAATCCCACACCAAATTGATGCTGGGTTTGGTCTTGTGACAGACATGATTTGGCCAGCAGAAAACACTGCAGAAGTA
The DNA here is from genome assembly GCF_019186645.2 of Phyllostomus hastatus. NCBI lineage: Eukaryota > Metazoa > Chordata > Mammalia > Chiroptera > Phyllostomidae > Phyllostomus > Phyllostomus hastatus. Next base: position 13,547,722 of record NW_025333583.1, on the reverse strand, counting down.
AGAGTGTGCTAGTGCTAAGCCCAGGGATTAAGAGGCATCGCATGTTCCCTGTCCCCATATTTTGCTTCTATCAATCCCATGAGAAGAAAAGGTCCGAGGAGAATGAGAGACACTTGAAGAAAACCTGAAACTGGAACCACGCCCAGATCGGATCAGCTAATCCATGTACATATAATTGAGAACAAAAGGACTGTTGTTTCAAGTTACTGAGTTTTGAGGTTGTTTGTTATTATGGTGGAAAATGTTAACTGATAGAGTATTCTACCAAAAATCTTAAACTTCATTTGTCTCTTTCCTAAAAAAAGTCTTAGTAAAACCCCAACTGGTTCTTCTTCTGGCTTCCCCATACATCGCGTCCGTGTTAGATTTCCACAGCTCCAAATCCCTCCGCGCAACGTTGAAGGCACCTGCTGCCCAAAGCAAGAGCGAACACAAGGCTGCCAGAGACAGAGGCTTCTTCCATCTCCACAAACAGAAACCTGAAAACACCCCGAGGCTACTTACTGACCTTAGCTACTTACTGACAATTCTGATGCAGAGTACCATAAATCCCATGTAAAGGAAAATACGATGTGCTATGACCAAGGATATATTATATTTATTTTTGTTCCTTTTATTGCTTTTTTAAGATTTGATTTATTTATCCTTAGGTAGAGGGGAAGGGAGAGAAAAAAAGAGGGAGAGAAATATCGATGTGAGAGATAAACCATGAGCAGGCGCCTCTCGCACACGCCCTGACCGGGGACAGGACTCACAACCCAGGCATGTGCTCCAACTGGGAACGGAACCAGTGGCCTTGGGCTTTGCGGAACAACACCCAGTCACTGAGCTGCACCACTCAGGGCTGTATTCCTTTTAAATCAACTGCTATAATTTATGCACATACATAGGGTGCAACCATAGCACACAGAACCCCCATCTCCTTTTTACCAATACATATTTTGTGGTACATTCCAGTTTGTAAAGCATCTTGTTCCGTTATCATATATGAAAGCTTGAAATCTTCCTACAAGGTAGGAAAAGCACGTATAAATCTATACCTTTTCCTCATAAAGAAAAAAGTCAAATAACTTCTAAGTAGTAACAATAAATAATATCTATTGAATTATTACAGGTGTCCAACTCTTTGCCGATCACTTTGCAGAAACTATCCCATTTAGTCATTACAAACTACAACCTAAGGTAGAAAAGCACTATTATTATGCCCACTTTTCAGATGAGGAAACAGAGGGTAAGTAACTCGGTGAGGTCATATCACTACTAGGTATTGTAGGAAGTTTTTGTGTGGCTCGTACATTCACACATACTTATGCAATAAATATTTTTTAAAGATGTTATTTATTTATTTATTTTTAGAGAGGGATAGGGAAGGAGAAAGAGAGGGAAAGAAACATCCATGTGTAGTTGCCTCTCACATGCCCCCTACTGGGGACCTGGCCTGCAACCCAGGAAGGTGCCCTGACTGGGAATCAAACTAGGGATCCTTTGGTTTGCAGGCCAGCACTCAATCCACTGAACCACACCAGCCAAGGTTCATGCAATAAATATTCAATAAATCTTTACAACATGAAAAGTACTGAAATCCCAAAGCTAGACTCTTAACAGGAAATTATACTAAAAATAAAGAAAGCGGAGACTTCTGTGGAACTTCCAAAGTGGTCCCCAAAACCGGTATGCAAACACATCACTTAAAATGTGCATCGCAATATCAATGATTTGTTGGATCTAAAGGAAGCCAGGGGTGTGTGCTTTTAGAAGCCTCTAAGTTTTTTGGATGGATGAAGCAAATTGAGACCACAGTGACCACAAAGTGTGTACCCCCTGATGGAGCTGGGGAAAGGAAAACTAGACACTATATTTAGTTTTTTCATTAAGACTTACACATTTTTTTTTTCATTTTGCAAAAGACAAACTGAGTGATCCTATGTTAGTTACACATCACAGGGGCTAATCAAAGAAATCCCTAAAACTTAGAATTTTTGGTTAGGGCTTCATTCAGTATACTATGCTTTAAGGTGATAATAACTGTTATTTAAATACAAGAGGCTCACATTCTATACCCTTCCTTAGTCTTCTCATAGGGGTGTGGGTCACACTGTCATAAACTGAGATTTGCAGAATCACCATAGAAACAAAGATAAAATGACTGGAGAGGACAAACAATAAATGCCTTCGAGCAGAGACAGTATCAAGATGATCTCTCCTCCAGGTGGACACACTAAAGGCAGATTACCAAACTGTAACTATTAACCTTAATTTAAAAGTTTACGAATATGCAGAGAGCAATGCATTTTAAATATCATTTAATATTCAAAACTTATTACTGACTTGTTGTCCTAAACATCTAGCATAATACCTAGCATCAGACCTCTCCCCTATGCAATAGTCAGAAATGGATCTTGTTAGAACATATTTTTAGAACAGTGTTCTGAGCATTTTAGTCCCAGAAAAATACCTGATGGGTGAATGAATGAATGAATGAATGAATGAATCCCTCAGCAGTGGCAATCCTACCAGAGGTACTGTCTTCTATCCTCACACTGAGTTAAAAGACATAACTTGGACATGGTGTGGGAAGAAAATGATTAAACCACAAACCTTGACCATGTTAGCCCTATTTTAATATATGTTAAAGCTATTGATTTCTTCTATAAATTAAAGTGATGGTTGTGTGTGTACGTGTGTGCACTCATGCATTTGGTGGATGTCCCTTCGACTAAAATTTATTTAATTTTGGAATAAAATTTACATAAAAAATAAAAAACTTACATTCATAGATTTCTGTATACATTACCCACTGAAACCAACACATCGTAGTATTTTATATGCTACAGGTTTAAAAGCCAGCATGTTAAAATAGCACAAAAGTATGTCTAGGCTAGTTACGGTTGAGTGGCACTCAGTGTGGATTTACTCACTGCAAACTGTCCTTGATATGTTGCCTGTCTCTTCCTAGTAAAAGGCAGTGAAGGTCAGTGAATCTAATTGGACAATAATGAGCCTGCTCTGCTACGTGTTATAATATTGTGCCCCTACCTTTTTTTGTTAAGTATCACCCAATCAAAAAGGCTGTTCAATGACACGAGGGAAACCCCAGGAGACCCAGGGAAAGTAATACAACAGCACTCTTTTATTTTTCTTTCCCAATAATAGAGACAGCAGAGGTTATGAACATGTTCAATATGCATGGAAACAAAACCCAGCCCGATAGGAATGTTTCAATTAATAACAATTATCTTCCGCAGCATTGCGATTCAGGCCAGGTCTCTGGGCATGAAGGAGAAACTTGACACCGGGGCTGCTTTGTGGACGGAGAGATTTCAAGCAAAGTTAATGGAAACTCAGCGGATGAATGGTGCCGCAATTCAAATGTACTGTAAAATTACCGAAATGATTTCAATGTCACAGGACTACACTGCATTGCATTTATGATTATTACCTCTCGCTATGCTTTAGTGATATTTGGTTAGAGATCGGAGAGTTTGTCTTTGGAAAAAATGTATCTTTCAGAGAAAAAGGATAATGTAATAAATAATAATACATTATTATTTCCATAAAATTTTATATATAATATATTATATGTATCACAAATATTCTCTCTATATGTAATTCTCATATATAAAATTTTATAATGCATAACAATAGTTAGTATAGAAAAGATACAAAAGCTGAAATACTGACAAAGGCTCATGACCTACTAGAGTCACACCCAGGTGCAATATCTGCAAATCTTGCTCTATATCCTAAGTTTTTATTTCCCAAAGGATAACTCTGGAACCTGAAATATGAGAATCACATTTGGTGCATGTTTAAAATATATATGTTTGTGCCCTATCCCAGACCTTTGGAGTCAGCAGCACCTGGGAAAGGGCCCATACGTCTGAGTTGTAACAGTTCCTTCAGACAGTCCTCACGCACACTAAACTGGAGAAACACTGTCCTGTATCAGAGGTTCTTACACTGGTGGCCCAGAATCCAGGGGTCCATGGACTTGGAACTAAAGAAGAGCTCCTTAATTTTCATTGGACTCTAACTGAAAGTTAGCATGCTCTTCAATTATGGATGTAATCAATAAATCATAGTAGTGTTAAAGTGCCTGCGACTTGTCACCAACAGAAGTGAGAGAGATTATCCTACTATATTACAGTTTTTAATGATATCTCCAAATTTTATTGACATTACTACTTTGATATCATTTAGTTATTAGAGTTCTTAATTTAATGAATTATGAAATGAGCACATATATTACAACATCAGAAACAATTTGATAACACTTTAGTACCTCTGTGTTTCTATAAGCGTTTCTTTTCTAACGCCACATATTTTGTTTGATGTATTTAAAACCATATGTCTAAAGAGGCCTCACAAGACTGGCATACACATCCACGACCCACATGAAGGTCAAGATCCCCTGTCCTAGTTCTCCGAGGCCTTACGTTGACACAGAGGAGGAAGGAAGGGTGGAGAAAGCTACATGTAAGCCCTGTCTCTGACTCAGACAAACCCTCCCTGGCATTTCCTCTGAACGGACATAGATGTGGGAGCACAAAGGCAGGGGGCTTCCAAGTTCCAGCGTGTGTCAGAGTGCAGGGCAGGCAAAAAGGCAAAGGAGAGCAGGAACACCTGTCAGTCATGAGTGGCTTATTGGCTGAGTTCCTCAGCGGGGGAGCTGAATTTGATCAGTTCTGCCACGATTAGTGTCACTACAGTCAAGTGTAATTCCTGTATAAATGGAAATGGTGGGTAGGAAAATAATTTGGTCCATCCCTCTAAATTGTCTCAGTCAGCACAGACTTCAAAAAAAGGAAGGGAAAGCACACACACCCAATGAAGCCTATAATTGTATGCAGTATTCAAACATTGCTAACCGCAGAATAGTATTTTCAACATAAGACCAAAGGAAAATAAATGTGGATTGTGCAGCTTATCTAATTGTGAAAACAGCATTTGTTTATTTTTCATTGTCTTCTCTGGTAAAAGTAAGCAAACAAGTTTTTATATGTTATTGCTTTCACTAGTAGCGTATTTTTCATCTCTAAATATGCCTCTCTTCTAACTCCTTGGCTTAATGAGTACCACTGTCTCCCAGTCAGTCATCTGGGGCAGAGACCTGAAGGCCTCCCTTCCTCCTTCACCGAATAGATCACCAAGTCATATTAATTCTCTCTCTCTCTTCTCCCAAAGAGAATACAATTCATTTAGACCCATTGTTACTAGGCTGGTTCAGATCATCATTATTTTAGCTAGCATTACAGGAATGAACTCCTTACTAGTCTTCTTGGCTTTAATCCTGCTTGTCTCTAATCTTTTCTCTGTATGTTCATCAAAATACTTTTTTTTAATTTTTAAAAAATTTTGAAAGATTTTATTCATTTATGTTTAGAGAGAGGAAGAGAAGGGAAAAGAGAAACATCAATGTGTGGTTGCCTCTCAAGCGCCTCCTATTGGGAGACCTGGCCTGCAACCCAGGCATGTGCTCTAGACTAGAAATCGAACCAGTGATCCTTTTGGTCCCCAGGCCTGAACTCAAACCACTGAGACACACCAGTCAGGGAAAATACTGTTTTCTTTAAAATGCAAGTCTTGACATCCTTCCTCTGCCAAAACATATATGGAATCCAACTGCTCTCAGGGTACATGTCATACTTCTTAACACAACATATCAGGTCCTTCATGATCTGGCCTCATGCTTGCATTTGCAGCCTTAGTCCTGGCACATTGATACACAAGAAAGCAACATGACAGGACCACGTCACTGTTTGCTCATAGAATAATACAGATTATGATGCTGATGATGATTCTGCATGATAAGCCAACTGTTGATGAACTGTGGTCAATATAGTATTTTTGATGAGACAGAGAAGAAGAATGCATCTTGGGAAGCTTTACATCTAATATGGTTAGAACTAATTTTGTCATTTAATATTGACACTTATTCAAATTTTTTGCCCTACTGGGGTCTGTTTTAAAATATGCCCATAAAACACACATTTTTCAAAGAGCAGGTAGCCAGGAGACATTGGCTGTATCTCAAATGTATATTTTATTCTCAAAAGTCTCTCTTCACTAGGCCTTGAGTTTTTCATCTGTGAAATACATGAAAGAAATTCATGCTTGTCTCTAAGATTTTAATTCCATGTAGAGGTTTAAACAATATAGCCACACCATCTTTGACACTTCTGCCTTTAGCAGTGTAGCTCAATTCCCTCCCATGGGAGTATGGGTTGGACATAGTGACTAAGTTCTAGCAAACAGAATATGGTGGCAAAGATAATGTGTCACTCCTATGGTTAGAATGTAAAAAGGACAAGGCATCAGGCTCCCATTTTGGGTACACACCTGCTCTCTCTCTCTCACTCTTTCAGGCCACTCACTCTGGGGAAAGCAAGCTTCCAAGCCATGAAGATACTCAAGTGGCTTATGGAGACATCCAAATAGTGAGAAAAGCAGGTCTCCAGCCAAAAGCCAGCAGGAAACTGAGGTCTGCCAGGCACGTAAGAGAGCTCAGAAGTGCATTCTCCAGCCCTAGTCAAGCCTGTAGGTGACTTCAGCCCTAGCTGATAGCTTGGCTGTAACATCCCCAGAGACACTGAGTTACGGTGGCTGCTAAGTCCCTCTCCTAGCCTGGCCCTCATAATCCATGAGATAGCAGGTGTTTGCCATTTTAAGGAGCTTTGTTGTGAGGTAATTTTTCTATTCAGAAACAGATAATTAATACAGACCAGAATCCTATATATTATGTATTTCTATGTCCTCATTATCTTTCAAGTATTTACTTATTCCCGATCCCTCCACTTTTCCTAATGTCTCAAATGGCAAAATAATTGCTATTGTAGATTTACTTCTTAACTACAATTACTGAGGTTAGAAAACGTATTTTACATTTGTACGATTTAGAATTACACATGTATCACTTATATTCTTAGAAGGATTAGAGTTAATACAATTTCAATGGAGAGGAACTCATCTAAATGCCACATGAGTTGCATAATGTGGACCCCATGCTGTGGGGTTTGCTGCTTTCCCAAGTTGTGTGTGACGGGCTCATTGCAATTACAGCGACGGATTGTTTTCCATCATTCTCACCAATGCATTAATGAAAGGATGCACAATTAGAGGAAAGATCACACTGCTTGAGGAAGGCAAAGCAACCAGTTTGACACAAGCAGATAAAATGAAAACCATCTCAGTTGCACTATTTTCCACTCCAGTAATTGCTGAAACTGCCCCGAAATGCTGCGTACATCCATATTCAAGAATCTGGATATACTCGGAAGCAAACTTTTCATTAAAAATGCAATGAGTGGCTAATATATTTTTCTTAATTATTCTGTTTAAACTGGAAAACTGAGAACTTACAAAATAATCAAGAAGTGAAGGTATTACTTTTAGGTTTACTCTGTGTCCAAAGGCTTAACTCAGACTCTCCTTCACAACAGGCTTCCCCAACACGAAATTCACGTTAGGCCCACATGCACCGTCTTCATGTTCCCCCGTCTCCTGCTTTCATTAACCAGCCTTTTCTCCAGCTGAACTCTTACATTTGATTTCCACATCACCCTTTCCTCAGCAGGATAGATGCTTCTCACACACTTTGGGTTCCATGAACTCAAAGAAGACAAAGATCAGTTAGTTTAATGCCAAACACAGGAACTGTGGGCTGGGACTTTCAGACTCACCCCCCTGATTTCAGGAGCTGGTGCGATAGCAATAAACTCAGAGAGCAAGCACAGGGGAAGATGGCAGTGGACAACTGCTATTCAAAGTTAATAATATAAAATGATTTATAATCAAGGGCCTCATAACTGTGCCTTTCTTCTGCTCATTTTTCTTATCCTCTAATAGGGTATAATCTATATCCACCTGAATCCTCTGTAATGAAATGAAAGATTTTTTAAAACCTGTATTTATCACACACACAGAGAAAATTCTTATAAATGTATATGAATGTTAATCGAAAATTGAAAAATAACTTTTCTATGTCTTCTTAGTGTCTAAGTCCCCATTTTCACAATCACGGTATGGTTATACTTCAGCATTCTCTGTTTTCATCTTAAGGGAAAACAGATACACACACCCACACATATTTCCCATCCTAACTTCTACTGGAAATTCATGGTCTAGGCAGAAGGGTTCTTCTTTCTCCAGAGCACTGGAGAGAATTTCATGGATTTTCTTAATCAAGTTACTCAGCTGCTTTCCTCCTGGAGGCTAAGACATATTGACATCTTGATGACCTCCTCTTAATTGATACCTCGACCTTCGTGAGCCACCCACACAAACTTAGCCCTGGCTGGGAGTAGGTTGGAGAGGGGAAAGCAGCTGATTTCAAAAGCAATTATTACTAAAAATACAAACTCAAAAGACAGGTTACAAAACTCCAAAGAGGCACTGCAGATGCTAACAAAGCCAAGAGTGAAATAAAATTAGAAATAGAAAAAAAATAAGTATTGTAGAAAAATAATAGGCTTAATATTGCATAATTATTCATACATATGTTGTATCCAGAAGATGGTAATAAAATTTTAGCATTAAAAGATGGAAGACTGGTTAAAATAAGATCAAAATAATAATTCTAACTCAAAAAATGTCTTAAATCTTCATATGCAACACAATTAAGATCGTATCAAAATATATCTGTAGCTTCTCCTTCACTCATCTATCTTTATATTTAATATTCACTGAGTATAAAAAGAGAGTTTTGATGGTATTTTCTTTATTAATACTTTCCCATGAGAAATCTTCATGCTAACATATTTAACATTACCAGAAATTACTACCACACTGATTTCCTGGAATTTTCAGTGGCCTTTGCTTCTACACAGGAGTAGCCACCTTATGTAATACCATCACGATATTGCCCCTACTTTCATAATACCTCCTTTTCTTCACAGTTTGATAAAGATATCATGATTAAAAATCACTAGAAGATATTAATGATGAAAGAATACTGGGAAAATATTCTACAAATTTATAAACTTTTTAAATTAGGAGTTTATGTTTTAACTTGAGTATTTCTACCTCTAAGTTTCATGTTGTTAAAAAAAAATCTACAGTTCTTATCACCATCCTATTCTTTTTGATCAGCTGCCTTTTAGATTAGAAAAAAATCAAAGATGGTGGTGGAGGTAAACATGGCTCACATCCACACACAACCACAGCAAGAATTACAACTAAACTATGAGAAAACTGTCACCCAGAATCATTGGAAAATCAAGCTGTACAGAAGTCCAACAACCAAGGAATTATAGAAGTCACGAATTTTTTGAGATGGTTAGGAGGGGCGGAGACAAGATGGGAGACACAGAGGCATGGAACAGGTGGTCCCATATCCACGTGTGGTGGACAGAAATTGGGAGGGATACCTCAGGAGTAAGGGATCCCAGCCTCATACGAAACTACCCAGCCAAGGGTTCCAGTGTCAGGAAGATAAGTCCACATAACTTCTGGCTATAAAAACCAGTGGGGGTTGGGGCAGCCAAGTAAACTGCAGGATTCTCTGGCATCTCCTCTTAATGGGTCCTCAAGGGACTTAGAACTTATGCAAATTCACCCCCTCTGGGTTCCAGTATGGAGGCAGCAGCTGGAAGTGCACCAATGGCATACAAGGAGAAACTGAAGTATCTGGCATCAGAGCAAGTACCTGAGACAGCTTCCTCCTAGAAAAAAAACTTCAGGGGTCATCTAGTGACCATTGTCTCTTTTCTGAGCCCTCCCCCACACAGAGTCACAGAGTCACAGAGTCACAGAGCCATGGCACCATATCTGAGACTCCATCAACCTGGTTCACATGGGTTGCCCCACCCAGGCAATTACCTAAGGCTCTGTCCCATCCAACTTACCCGTGTGCTTTTCTACATTAGGTCATGCTACTAAGATAGGGAGTCATAGTAGCTCCACCCAGCACATAGAAACAAACACAGGGAGGCAGCCAAAATAAGGAGACAAAGAAATATGGCCCGCATGAGAGAACAGAACAAAACTCCAGAAAGACAACTAAACAAAATGGAGATAAGCAATCTACCAGAAGCAGAGTTCAAAGTAAATTTTAAGTGAAAAGATAAGGAAATTGGCTATTATTAATCTACCTCTAGTGCTATAGTTATTTAAGTTACATGGCCAAAAATGATTTCAAAATGCAAAATACAGGAATTGAATCATCATTAAACCTTAACATTCAGCCCTGGCTGGTGTAGCTCAGTGGATTGAGTGCCATCCAGCAAAATAAAGGGTCACTGGATGATTCCCAGTCACGGTACAGGCCTGGGATGTGGACCAGGTCCCCAGTAGGGGGCGCTCAAGAGGCTACTACATATCGATGTTTCTCTCCCTCTCTTTCCCCCTCCCTAAAGCTCTCTCTAAAAATAAATCAACAAAATCTTTAAAAAATAAAAAAGAAATCTTAACATTCAATAAATAGGACAATTAGTGGTAAAAAATACTCCACTACAAATATGCCCAATACCTATAATAACCATATATGAGCTATATATTTCTCATTAGTTTATGCTTCACTTTCCATTATTGTATACATAACAATACCAAATGCCGGTGAAAATCAAAAACTTTTACACACTGTTTGAGGAAATAAAAGCCTACAATTTTCATATAACACCAAACATTATATCTACTCTATGAGTCATCAATCGTACCACCGTTTACCAAAAAATTAAGGAGCAATATACCAAAAAAAAACTGTAAAGAATATTTATAGCAGCTTATTCATAATAATCCAGGTGTTTGTGGAAGGGAAAGCAGACAAATGAATTAGATAGCATATTCATAAAATGGAATACTACTCAGCAATGACAAATGAAATTACTCTTACATGCACCAATACGAATGAATTTTTAAAACTTTATCTGAACAAAAACCTTACACAAAAGTATATAACATATGATTTGAATATAAATAAAAACCCAGAAGGGACAAAACTAACCTGTTGTGGAAAGAAATAAGAACAGTGTTTACTTTTGGTGATAGGGGTGGGACACACTGGGAATGGGCGTGAGGGAACTTTTTAGAGTAATGGTAATGTCTATATCTTTTTAAAAAATACTCAGCAGATGATATGTTTATTGATTTCATTCAAAGAGACAGTGAGGGAGAGAGAGAAACTTCAATGTGTGAGACAGATGTCACTGATCAGTTGTCTTCCCTATGCACCCCAGCTGGGATCAAACCTGCAACCGATGTTTGTGCCCTGATGGATGACTGAAGGGAAGATGGTGTGTGGGGTGACAGCTGAAGCACCTGGGTAGGGCAGTGTCTGTATCTCAATAGGGGTTTGCTCTGCACAATTGCATGCACTTGATGAAACACAGTGAACCTACACTTAAGATTTGTGCAATTCACTGAACATAAATTCTAACATCAAGAGAATAAACAGTATAGTCAAACACTAAACTCTACTTAATAGTATGCATGCTGACATATATATGTGCTAGTGTACTGATTTCTGCAATTCATTTTGAAATGCAGTGGTTAGAATTGTGATAGTGCAAGTATACTAAAATGTTAGGGATAAAACCTAGGTGGTGGGTACACTCTTTCAAATTTGCTCTGATAATTTTCATGATAAGATGTTAGTGAAAATAGCAATCATACAAATTAAGGAATTGATTCTTTTAAAAATCAGGTAAAACAATTTTAAAGTAACAACAGCACTATAAGTGTTTGGTAGTCCCCTCGGCTTTCTCAAAATATTTTTGTTTTATTTTTTTCTTAGCATTTGAGAGCAGGAATACTTGTTACTGACATCAGCATCCTCCTGTAAACAATTTGCAAAATAGGTGATAATTCAGTTATCTCCTTCTTGTGGAATCTCAGAATGAGAATCTCTTATCTATGAGAAAGAACCCAAACCAATTTTATGGAACATTTTCTGCTTTGTTTTCTCTTTTCTTACAAATTTAACATCAACATGATGAGAAACAAATTTATCCATAAATGCTCTAATATACCAATATTTCATGTTAATTTTCTTTTTCTCTTAGTTACTTCAACACTCCAAAACTGTTTTTAAGGTTTTTATTTTTATAGGCTGTGCTAATCAAAATAGGGAAAGTGATATAAAAGTACTATTTATTATAAAGGAGGAAAGCTTAATGAAATATTGTTTTCCATTAAATTAATTTGGTAACTGCTGCAAAACCTGGAGCCTTTTGCTGGTGTTTAAAGACTACTGGAGCTCAACTCTTGATCTAAAATGTAGGTAAAAGATTGACTTTTATTTTTAATCTTAAAACAAGTGATGAAAATGGGCACTCTTGTGATTAGAATTTTACTGATCAGTCAACAATAAATGGACGAAGGCCCAAAGAATAATAGTTTCAAATCAATTAGAATCTGGGATGATGCAGAGGGGGAAAAAACAATTCAGCATTGTGCCTATCTCGTCACTGAATTTCCACCACTAAAAGCCAGTCGCACAATGGATATGATGGGATTTTGTAAAGCTTGAAGCTCTCCAGCTGAGGATTAACACCATATTGTGAGACATTTCATACAAGACAAACTGAACAAGTTTTAACAGACTAATCAAATAGACCAATATTTATATGCCCCAAGCATAAAAGCTGGGTGAATATATAGCTGCACTGTCCAGTACAGTAGCCACTAACCACACACAACTACTGAGCATCTGGCGTGTGGCTAGTCTCAATTCACGTGTACTATTAAGTGTAAAATACACCCATTTTGAAGCTGTAGTATGTAAAAAAATAGAAAATGTATCATATGTAACTTTCATTGTATGTTGAACTGGTAATATTTGGTTATATTTAGTTTAAAATGTATATTAATTAATAAATTAATTTAACCTGTGTATTATTCATTTTTAATGTGGTTAATATTTAATTATAAAATACTCTACAAGAAAAAATTGTGGGTAATAATACGTGATGAAATATGATTCACTGAAGCACCAGAGATCCTGGCCTTATTTTATATTTACCTATATTTTATTATATATGTATATATTATATATTTTATATACTTATTATATTTATTTTATATATAACATATTATATACTTATTATATATAATATATAAATAGACAATAAAATATATTTTTAAATAAATATATATATATATTTGAGCCCATTTCTTGACTCAATAAAGAATTCAATTCATAAATTATGGTGTGTCTACATAATAATGGTCAGATATTTTTAAAAATAGGTTTATAATCATTAATATGCTATGTCAAGGTTATATCATATAGAAAAGGCTAGTTGAAGAATTACATGTATAGTATGATCCATTTGTGAAAAATTTAAAAATAAAACAACGGTTGTTACTCTCTTCCTCTCTATATATGTTAATTATGTATAGATGTATATATGTTAATTATGAATATATACAAAATACATCATTTCCTTAAAACAATCTTATTCAAACTCATTATATATCAGGCTCTGTATGAGAGTAAAACCACAAATAACAAAACAGACCAACCCTGTGTTCACAGAATTTATATTCTAGATACAAAGTAAAGAAAAAAACAGGATTATTGCAACTTAGAATTAGCTGTAATGACAGAGAGAGAGGAAAGGGACACAATGGGTACTACGTTAAATAAGGTGTGCAGGAAGGCTACTCTGGAATGGTAGCATGTAGCAGAGACCGAGAGAGTACCCCAAACTGAGGAACTAGAACGGGAAAAGGCCCTGTATCACTATCCAGAGACTAAGATAAGGTCATGATGAAGGAACAGGAAAGCAGGGGAAAGGCGATAGGAAATCACAATAGATTTTGGCCCCAAAATGTATATTGATTGTGACTAGAGCTGCCTAAAACAAAAGGAAATCTCTTGTATGTATCAATGGCTACTATTGACACAAGCTTGTGTGTGTGAACGCACACACAGAAAAGTATCTCTCCTTATTGTCAGGAAGTGAATCTATAAACAACTTGACCTCTAGTAGAGTTGATTTTATTTTGATGGACATAAAGGCAAGTCATAAGAAGAGATTCAGAGTTTCCTGTGGCTGGCGGAAAGGAGGTGGGAGGGAGCAGAGAGAACAATGCCCTTCACAGTGGACAAGTCCTTTTGAAATCTCTTCCAGATAACCAAAGAGATAAAAGAGAAGGACTACAAAGTACTGAGCCAGTACAGTGAAGGTTAAATATGAGCTCCTACTGCCATGATTTATCCACTGAAACAGCTGGGAAACTTCCGAAGTAGTTCATACATCACAGGAGTAGAGGAAGTGAGTCTGACTGTATAAACACACCTGAGGGCTGCTACTGTTCCCATTAACTGTCTGTCTCAGCAAAGGTCTGCCATTAGACAGATTCCTGCTGTAGCTGAACTGATAGAAAAGTGCAGGGATGGATAAAAATTAGAGGAGGACCTGTGTGTCAAGAACACTCAGGAGAAATTTCCAGGGGAAAGGAGTAAAGGAAGTTATATGATGTGACTATCGTACAATCAGATATTTTTGGATTTTTGTACTGTCCACAGTGACTATTTTACTGTTTAATGCTACACCCCGGTCTTTCGTCAGTCATGGAAGATATTTATTATTAACTGTGCGCAGTATCTCATTTCTATAATATATCTGGTGTGTGTTTTGAGAACTTCCCTTCAGTTCCTCTTATAATTCATAGGCATGAGGACTGTTGCATTCAAATTACAATAAGTACGGATTTTAAAACAGGGTCAAGCTTCCAGGGATCAACTTGGTATAAAATGGCATCATTCAACCAACAAGCACTTGTATGTACTTTCTGCTGAAAAAACAAAAGTATGACCCTCTCAAAAGCCTAATGATGCTTATGAAACTCTTACCTGTTATAAACTATCCCTTTTAAAGATCCATGCTAGGCATTCTATCTGATGAAAGGAGGACTAAAGACCACATTTGTGGGCATATTTCCTCTTGAATTTGTTAATCTTTGTACAGGGACTATTTTAAGCTGTGTTTTCCTCTGAGTCCTTTCCAAATACTGCTCTGATAATACTGTGATCAGAGGCCACACCTGCTCGGGACATGTGGCATCTGAAATGGCGTTACAGGCATCAGCTTCCTTTCCCTTTTCCCTGCTGATCAAGTCCTCCCCAGAAATCGATTTCCTGTTTCCACCAAGAAAGTGCTCTCCTGGGTTTCTTAACCTATTCTGATTTTTTTTCTTAATCTTGTTTCCTGGATAGTCTTTCTTGCCCCTTACATGTCACTATTCTGCAGGAATTTTGTCCTAAATTCTCTTCTTTCTTTCCCTCGGGTGAGCAGATCCCATGCAAGCTTCAATCAGTATTGCACTGACTCTGAGTCTACAGCTCTCAGCCTTGCACCCAAGCTCAAGAAGGCATTCTTACCCGAACCAAATTTATTCTGTACCTCCTGCTTCTGTCTCTTCTTTCTCCTGTATTTCACAACTTGATTAACAAACTGCTCATCTTTTGACTATTCAACTTACAGCATGATCGACTAATGTCACACTCTCCCCAGTCTTCCTTCGAACTCCTCACTGTTTTCAATCCTACTACCCCAAGGTCTTTATATGTTTCTCTTCCTCTCTTTCCTGACCACTGTGCTCCCCATGGTCTCCTTTCTCTTTTTGATTAATTGCATTTGTGTCCCCATTACTGTCTGTTTCTGGCAGCTGTTCTGTAAATTTGATCAGATTATCACGGGAGCGGGCACCTGACCCCCTGGCCTCAGGTTTCCACATAGAGGTCTCGGAGCAAGACTGAAGTTCTTGCCCCCTTCCCTGCAATGGTGGAGTAACTCATTGATGGGGAGTTTGGAAAAAAACAAAGTAACAAACAAATCAAAGGAGTGAGCCAGTCCTCAGACTGGCCTTTTCATCTTGCTTTCTAGAGTTGGCCTTTCTTCAGTATTTGAAGTTTCCCCATGAAGTATTTGAAGTTTATTTCTTAAAAAAAAAAAAGCCTGACCTTTTCATAGGGGGATAAAACCAGTTCTGAGGTGAAATATCACAAAGCCAGGTTGTACACACTTTTTAAAAACTTTATTGTTGTTCAGTGACAGTTGTCCCACCTTTTTCCCCTGTTGCCCTTTCTCCCTTACCCTGCCTAGTCCACTTCCACAGTCAATCCCCCCCACACATTGTCCGTGTCCGTGAGTCCTCTAATCCTGTCCCTTGGCTTGCCCCTTCCCCTTCTTTCCCCCATTATCCTCCTCCCCGCACTTTGGTCAGTTTGTTCTTTAGCTCTGGTTCTACTTTGCTCATTTGTTTTGTTGATTAGGTTCCACTTATAAGTGAAATCATACAGTATTTAATCCAGTAATAATTTTGATTTCTGTCCTGAATACATCTTTCAGTTGGTTCTGATTTGGATGGAGACAAGGTATATTATAAGTAGAAATCGTATATTTCCACCATCACTTTTTTGTCAAAATCCTTGAATTGCTCCTGTCAACTAAGGATAATTACAAAATCCTCAGCATGGCATGCAAAGTCTCTATAATTTCAGTCCGAATCTAATTTTCTTGGCCCATCTCTTATCATTCCACTCAAACCATCCAAAACCACAGCTGTACAAAATCAGTCTAACAATTTTAAAGACAAACTGCAGGTTTGCTTTTGTTTTTTGCCTATATGGCTTTGCATCTTCTATTTTTCTGCCAGGAATATCAGACCCTTTTCTCTGTCTGGATTGTTCTAACTCTTCTTCAAGATCCAGAGCATATGTCAACATACTGTGTGTAAAGCCTTCCTCTGATGTCACAGAAAAAAAATGTACTTTCTCTCTTTAACCCTAGAAACAATGGCCATTCACCTATATATTAATATATCACCAGCTCTTGGTACACTGTCCTGTTTGGAAGACAGTAAGCAGGCAACGTCCACTGAATAAAGCTTACTTCATTCCATTGCTAATAACATTGACACACAACCTAGATCTATGCATTACTGTGCAGAAACTTCATTTCTTTAATATAACTTTTTCTTTTTTTCCTTTCTTTTTGATTCAAACTGACCTCATCCAGTACCCTAGCTCACCTACGGCCTTCTTCCATGCACGTCCACTTCCATCATCATTGAGCCCTCAGGACAATAAGGTTCTGTAGGGCAGAAAATAATCTTAGGAACATAGCCTCAGGTATGGTTACCACAGAGAGTTTCAGCCAAACTAGACAATATCTTGGCCTCAGCTGCGTTTATCTCCAGACCCAGAAAAGCACACCCTAGTGAAACCTGGTGACGCCATGGCTGATATCAGGGCAAGATGCACTGATCAGCTACCCCCACCCCCCACGCCGGCCAGTCAGCAGAGACCAGGACTCTAACTGCCAGGACTCTAACATCATGCCTCATGATATTTCTCTCCCCTATATACCCCATTCCCTGGGATCCATTGGGGAGCCAGATCTTGGAGCATGAGCTTACCTGTGGCTCCAGGTGTGGGCTCTTTTCAGAACTAATAAACTCTTATTTTCTAAACTCTCAAGCTCCTGTTCATGTCTTATTGGGCTTTGATGTCTTCAGGCAAATGGACTCCTTCAGTCCAGCAATACATATAATACCAAAGGATTAGTTGAATCTTGCTGACTTTTTGAAGAGTAAATTTTTGTTGTCATTATCTTTTTCTCATTTTAAAATCCCCATTGTATACACAGCCTAATCCAGCAACCAGTAGGAGGGTTGCTGTTGTTAGCACGCAATTTGCTAAGCATTGAGGGTGCTCCAAAAATCAAAAATAAAAAAGAGTAAAGAGTAGGCAATAGTTTAGGTTTAAGAACATTTTAGAATGTATTCTCCAAATAGTAAGAGAGATAAAAAATGGAACAGACTAAAGGGGCAGAGTAAACAAATTCTAGGAGAAAGAAATAGCAAAGAAATATATTAACATGAAGTGGAAAAGATTACTGCCAGCTGATGGGACTGGGAATTAGAGATCAAGTTGCTGGCCCTTGGGCTGCATGGTGCCTAGATTAATTTCCTCAGTGGTGAATGATGACTTACGTTGCTTTGTGAGCTGCCATTTACAAGTGCTAATATGGGTGTAAGTATGAAGTATTTTAAGTCAAGTTGCTATAAATCAAAGATGTTAGATATTTGAGCTAGAAAGGTCCTCTCCATGGAAAATACACCAATTATAAACAAACACTCTGATGATATATTTCATTAGATTGATCCACTTGCATTACAGAGAATGGTCTCCTTAAATCTATATACATTTCTCAAAACATTTATATTTCATGATGTTGAGAAAACCCTTTATACAGTGATGTTAATGGCGTAAATGTGAGGAGAAAGCAAATGTAAGATAATAAGAAATAAATCTCAATGAATGTCACCTAGAAAATAGGCCCATTAGAGTAAATATGATTTTATGTAATTTCCTATTAAATTTATATCTAAAAATGGCTGTATCAATCCATGCAGCTCTCTTTAAAAGAGAACGGTGGTGATAACTGCCTATGCACTCCAAAAGAATCGGTTTTGCTGATCAAAAATTTTCCTGTTAGGTTTTTAACACGGAACATCTGCCTCTGATATAATGGACCGATAATTGAAGTATATCTTATATCCTCACAGGGGCTACACTGCTGTTTTATTTATTCTCGCCCAACTGTGAAGATAAACTTCACTAAATACATGTGATATCCTGTCAATTCAGGATAAGCGCATTTTTTCCTTGGACAGATGGCTGGTGAGTGAAAACACCTGGATCATCCCAGGGCCGCAAAAGTAGAATCGTAGGGGATATGTGATCTTAGAAGCAAGTCCACTTATAACAAAAACACTCTTCAAGAATTTGCAGGGGCAATAGTTCCTCTCCTTTTCCAGCTCAGCAGTAATCTACCTACCACCTCATTTGCCTTGAAAACCATTATATTCCACATGGTAGGTTTATATTCATAGCTTACTCCTCCACATATTTCTTATTCTGTGTCTGCAAATTTACTAATCAGAAACAAAACATTATGCTGTCTATGATATTTGCAATAGAATATTTACCTTTTTAGATTAAATTTACTGGGGTGATGTTGGTTAATAAGATTATATAGGTTTCAAGTGTACATTTCTTTCTATGATATATGATTTGTATATTGCATTGGGTGCCCACCACCCAAATCATCTTCTGTCACCATATATTTGACCCTTGTACCCTTTACTAACCCCCTCCCTCCCAGTAACCACCAAGGAAAAGAAACCACCAACAAAACAAAAAACAACCAACTGAATGGGACATTCATCTTAAAACACAAGATGAACTCCTGACTTTCAGAATGCTTTTTCTGTCACAAATTGTTTAACTGGTGATTAACACATTTTTCCATTTATCATCTCCTAATAACATGGTATTCATTCAGAAATGTGTATTTCTAATTACGGCATCTTCTGCCTCATTTGCAAATTCAACTGCATATTGTCTAAGATTCTTTCTCAGTGCTCCTGGAAGCCGTCAGTGTGTGTTTCTTCGACAAACAAAATAACCTACCCTCTATAGCTGCACCTCCTCAATAACTTCATTATCCTAACTACCCATATTCATTGAGTGTGCTTATTGTACAAACTAGACTCTGTTCTAGGAGCCTCACATGGAATAAATCACTTACCCGTATTTTTTGGACTATAAGACACAGTCCCCCCACCTTCCCCCAATTTGGGGAGGAATAATAGTTGTCAATTCTGCTGTTGAGCTCTGTTTACATTTATGTTGGTGAAATATTATGTTATTTATGTTATTAAATATTTCACCACATTTTTGCTTCAAAAATGTTTCCCCTATTTTCCTCCTCTAAAACCTAGGTGCATCTTATGGTCTGAAAACTACGGTAATACAATAACCCTATGAGGTCGGAACTGTTATTTAAATTCTGCAGGTGATGACATTGAGATCCACAGTGGGCAAATAACTTGCCCAAGGTCATGTACCCACAACAGCAGATCCAGACTGGAACCCAGGGGGGGTTTCTCCAGATCCCTGTTTCTGACCATACTTCTGCGCTGCTCTCCTCTAACTTGACATGATTAATGATAAAGTTTAAACCTTAATTTCATAAAAATGGGCCTGTTTATTTTTCAAGTGTTTAGCTCTATCCACATCGAATAACTGCCACAAATTCTTCCAGGTTGCTGATAGTTATGAAATATTAGATATATAAAATATATGTATTTGAGACAACATTAAATAACATACTGTATTATACAAAATCATATGTCTCAATTTTTTACTCATGGAAACTAGAAAAATGTATTCTATTAAAATTGTTTGGCTCTAAATAATAAAACATATTGTCACTAAGAATAAAAATACACATATGGTGAATCCCAACTTATACCCAGTTCTATATTCATTCAGCAGAAACCTGCTTTTGCTGCGATGTACAGCAGTTTTGTTTCATGACTGACAATTACCTCATAATGAAAAACAAGTCACTATTAATAAAAATCAAAACTCATATCTGTTATATTCATTTAATGATTTAATGAACTAGGAGAGAGTTTTATGAAAAGACCTATAAAAGTAAGGTACTCAATTTCCAATAAGAATCAAAATTCATGAGTCTTCAGACTCTCAAGGGTAAAGAGAAATCTATTGAGCTCTTCTTCACATTTCCTTCCACCTGGAAGGGGCTTTTACTTTCAAAGAAAATCATGTTTAAAACCTCTGCTGCCTCTACATGGGTTAGAAATATTTTTGTGAGATAACTAATATGCTCTAAAAAACACAATGGTGATGTAAGATGAGAAATTGTTAATGTAGTTTGCTTACCACATTTTGATATCTGGCCTATAGTTGCAGAATAATGTGTCAATTTAACTCAATAACTAAAAGAGTTCTTAACTGAATAGAAATTCCATAATAATAGTTAGCATTCTCCAAATACTTACTACATGTCAGAAATATTCCAAATCCCTATCAACTATTAGTTAATTTATATTATAATGGCACTATAAAATCAGCAGTATTATTATCCCACTGGAACAATGAGAAAGAATGCACAGAGAAGTTAAATAGCTTGTTCAAAGTTCTACAGGAGTTGCTGGGGGTAATAGTAGAACCCAAGTGATGTCTCTCCAGAGCTATATCCTTGACTTTACTCTAGACTCCTTTTCAATTCATCATTTTTATAAACATTTAGTTTGTCTGCAATTCTGGATAATTACAAATGATGTTATAACATTAGAACATGCTGTCGCTTACCCTTTAAAAATATTTTATTTATTTATTTATTTTTAGGGAGGGGGAAAGGAAAGAG
Organism: Phyllostomus hastatus; assembly: GCF_019186645.2. Taxonomy (NCBI): domain Eukaryota; kingdom Metazoa; phylum Chordata; class Mammalia; order Chiroptera; family Phyllostomidae; genus Phyllostomus; species Phyllostomus hastatus. The sequence goes on along the minus strand of NW_025333583.1, from coordinate 13,526,537 downwards.
AAAGAGAGGGAAAGAAATATCAATGTGTGGCTGCCTTTCACATGCCCCACACTGGGGACCTGGTCCACAACCCAGGCATGTGCCCTGACTGGGAATTGAACCAGGTCAATCCCCAGTCAGGGCACATGATTCACAGGTCAGCACTCAATTCACTGAGCCATACCAGCCTTTTTTTTTTTTTTAATTAGAACATGTTGGTACCCACCGTTTTTTTCAACTCTTGCTATATTTTCTTAAGGTCAACTTCCTAGAGGTGCAAATGCTGGGGAAAATAAGGTTAAACACATTCATCTTTGTCAAGCTTGAGGAGAAAAATGATGTTTTGAACTATCGTTTTAACGTGCATTTTTTAATTCATGAGCATATTTTAGTTTAGTGCTGTGCCAGTTTGCATCAGTTCTGAGTATCTCTTTCCAATTCCACCTTCAGTGACATGAAGTTGTTAGCTTAAAATTGACCATGCGCTGACCATGGGCAAGAGCATTCACACATTGGATATCAGCACATAATCTAAACCAGGTTTGTTTGGTTTGATTTCGTTCTGGAGAGTCTCATAAAAGCCCACCTCCACGTATAATGACCATTTGCCTTCCTGGGTTTTTTTTTAAGATTTTATTTATTTAGTTTTAGAGAGGGAAGGGAGGGAGAGAGAGAGAGAGAGAGACATCAATGTGGGGTTGCTGGGGGTCATGGCCTGCAACCCAAGCATGTACCCTGACTGGGAATCGAACCTGCGACATTTTTGTTCACAGCCTGCGCTCAATCCACTGAGCTACGCCAGTAAGGGCAAGCCTTCCTGTTTTGAATAGACTATTTATTACTTATTTAGCCACTCAAAAATTCTGATTTGTCTGTTTGATTCTTATTGATTTGTAAGATTAATGTTTTTGTCTAGTATTTCATAAAAAGGAAAGAAAAGGAATCGTTAATAACTCCAGTAACTATTATTTGAAACCTTGAACACAGAACTTAGCCATTTGTTTAAAAATTGCATAGATAAAATATAAAGTAGAAAATCTTATCAGTTTCAACTTAGAATCTATTATAAATTTCAAATAAATTATTGGACATGCTTAGGTTTGATTTAAGTGGTTTTATAATAAAAAGGTGAACACAGTATATATCCTTCAGAAATGCTATAGTATCAACAGTGGTAAAGAAACTCTAAGGCTCTGCAGTAGCACAGAGACTGGAGGTTGTGATAAAAAAAAAGAAATCAAATATTTGGATATTTTAAAATAAATTTTTTAGTTCTTCCTTTAAACAGACATTTAGGATGTGAAAGACAAAGGATTGAAATTTTATCAACATAACACTTTCTAAAATGTCAGTAGCTTTTATATTCTGATACTCACGTTGCAGTATTAAAAATAAGTGCATTGAGTTATGGGTAGTCTGGACAATATGCCATGTAACTTTAAACTAGCAGGTAACATCATAGTAATTGTCAAATGAGCACAATATTCTTGAAGATGAATGTATCTAGTAACTTGAATTACTAGATCAGTTGATATAAAGCATGCACATACTAGATTTGAACTTTATTCTTCGCACAAATCTTCCCCTGAGTTTTAAAATAAATTTAATTGCTATCATTTTTCATATAACTCTGTACTTTATATTCAAATGCATTGAAATACTGTACTATGAAGAAAAAAATTTGCTAGATTTTTAGTTTAATTTATAAAAGTACAGTATACAAGATTCTAACATTTCATTATACCAAAATAAAAGGACATTCTTTTGGGACAAAGAAATTAAAATTATTTCAATAGGAAAATTCCCCAAAACAATTGACCATGAAATTAATTTACATATAATTTTACTATTAATGGTCAAGAACAATCAGAATATAAGCTACTCTTATTCTTCCAAATGCATGTTTATAGATTAACCATAGGAGAAAGGTCTATTCTTTTTCATTTTCAATTCATGATTTAAGAACCTGACACTTTAAAAAAATGCCTTATTACTGCTTTCAGCATGCTCTGTTTCTATTCAGTCTGTTTTCAAAATCATTAAATCATATTTATGAAGTGACCATACACATCACTAGCAATTTTGATAACTGCTTTTCTCCTGCCTTAGGTCATTAATGGAGGGAGCATTTTAAAATGAAATAAAACATTTTATGCGTCACAGAGTAAGAAATGGACTGAATCAAGGGGCATGGTTCTTGGTGTACTCTGCAAGTGCCTGGGGCTAATTCTCATTTCTAGAATTTTGCTTAAAACTTGATACTTTCCTGAAATGACCTGGTCCTCTTTTCTCCACAAGTCTTAACTTCACCACTTTCTAAGGCTCCGCTGAAGAGTTCATCTTCTTGATTATTTCAACCATCACTAATCCCACCACAGACTGCAAACACTGAGAGCTATACCGCAGGCTGTAATACCTACTCTTAGAAGGTTTTGAATTGGTTGGTGGTGTTTTAATGAGATTAATGCCATGTAACTAAGAAACTGTGAATTCCGATAGTCAAGGATTACGCCCTATAATGCTTCTGAACTCCCTACTCCTGACCACCTCTCTGACACTGTCAAGTGCAAAAATTAACATCTGCCCCACCACAGTTTGGAGCTCCTAGTAAAATGCTCACCAACAGCTTAATAGATGGAGTACAAATAAACTAGATTTACATGGGTCTATTTGCTTATTTTTATCAGTTTTACACATTCTCACTGCAATGATTTTTTTTCAATTTTAGATAAGTTTGGAATTAACAGTAAAAATGTAATACTGCACTTTTGAAAAGTCACATTTAAAATCCAGAACATTTTCACGTGTGCCTCCAAGTTAATTCTGTCTGAATTCAGTGCCAGTCCCAAGCACCGGTTCTTTGACTCTCTTAAAGAGAGGTCAGGCTAAATCCACAGAGAAGTCAATTTTTTCTTAGTATCTATTCTCCTGGCTACACGAGCTAACAAAACGTGTGGATTTACAAGGACCAGTCTAAGACGACCCTCACCCATGGTAAGCTGTTTTTGCTGACAACATATACACACATCAGATCACAGTCTCTTGTTCCTTAAGTAGGTGCTTGCTCAGACTCAGATAAGAATAAGTTGGCCTCACCCACATGAAATCACTCGAAGATTACAATTTTAACTGAAATTTTCTATATTTTTTGCTCTTTGGAAATCATGTGTAATTAAAATAAAATATCACTCACAGATAAAATTTATATATATATATGTTCATCATATATATATGCATACACATACACACACATATACATATTACTCATAAATGTATAACTGCAAAGTACTTCAGCTCTACCCCAGAGTTACAGCCAGTGCTGAATCGTGTAATAGCCATGGTCAGCATGAGGGTAGGATACTTTGGGAGAAAAGATATTAAATAGGATCCACAGTCTAAACTGCTGGGGAAACAGCACCAATCTGGTTCCTAAGTGAATGGAGGAAAAACAAGCAATGATGGAATTAGGGAGAGATTTGGCTACAATGGGATGTAAGAGAATCTGAAAACCAGGCAAATGTTTTCTCCTCTGTAAAGTAGGTGTAGGGGACAGGGAAGGAAAGAAAGAAGTTTACACATTATAAGCATATTTTGGCAAGGTTTTATTTCCCTTCATGCATATAAAGTACATATTTCAATATTTTATAAATATGTTTCATTGTTCTAAAAATGCAAATAAATGCATTAAAATTTCTCAGGCAGTTGTCTAATGAATGTTTAAACAGTAAAGTTAATTATCCTACAACTTAAAGTAATTGGTGCTTGATCAAAACAGCTACGTTAAGAGTTGAATTCAAATATTTGCTTAAAAGAAATACATTCCTTTTAATTGTCTGTCACCTCACTAAACCCAAGGCATTTTGAAATAAAATAGGGTGGTATACTCCATATATATTTAAAAATTAAAATTAGATTCAGTAAGAAGCACAGGACTGCAAAGTGCCTCCGGAGGTCATTTAGTCCATTTCTGCTTCTGGCAAGCTTCACTTAAATCATTTCAAACATATGGCTAACTACCTGTGCCATCTTCGTTAAGCAATCCTAGTTCTTGGCTGCCTGCATGAATGATGTGCCTGTGTACGAACTGGTTTAACCATTCTGTCTAATTTAGCTAGTCACCAGTGTCAGGTGATCCATCTGCTCAGTAAGGTGCCTCTCGGTCAAGTCAGTCAAACTGAATTATGGGTTCGTCTGACTTAGCTCAGTTTTGGACTTTCTCATTGGCAAAGACAATTAAAACATTCAAACAAGTGTGGATATGAGGAGACTCACTGTAAATCAGGTTCTTCCTTAATATCACTAAATTGTTCCTGACTCAATTTTAATTGAATTTTACTCCACCTTTTCACCTTGGAGCAAGAGACTGTCTAATTGTGTTTCTAGTCCTAAAGGTTTTAAATAAGTCTCTTTTCTCCCTGCTGTGTCTTTAGGTGAAGTGATCTGAAGAGTCGAAGAATAAAGGAGGGATCGTAATGATGAGACAAAAACGTATAAGGAAATCCAAGAAGAAATGTTATTTTTTTCTGTATTAACACAATTATATCCTAAAGAACAACATTGCACAATGGATGTGTGCAACTCAATAACATGTCAAAATCTCGCTACATCTTGTCATTATAGTTGTTCTTGCAAGGAAAAATTTTCATAGTTGTTTCTGCCTTTATTTCCTTTTTATATTTCTGTGAGAGCAATGAAAAAATTCGTTGCTCTGTTTTAAACTTGCCTATCCTGCCCTGGCTGGCGTAGCTCAGTGGATTGAGTGCAAGCGCAAACCAAAGCATCGCAGGTTAGATTCCCAGTTAGGGTACATACCTGGGTTGCAGGCCATGGCCCCCAGCAACCACACATTGATGTTTCTCTCTCTTTCTCCCTCCCTTCCCTGTCTAAAAATAAATAAATAAAATCTTTAAAAAAAAAGAAGTTATATGCCTGTGGCATGACTAACCACATGACCCTCTCATTCTTAAAAAAAAATTGCCTATCCTTTTTTAAAATAGCATTTCCCCCTTAAAATCAAATTTGAATACATAATTATAAGACACACACAATCAGTATTGCTCAGTGACTGAACCCTAAGATCAAAAACGTTTGGAGTTCACTTCACTCCTGTTTAAAGGGGAAGCAGAGGAGCATCGTCTGGAAGATGCTCCCTGTGAAGAGCAAACACAGAATCCCAACAGTGCGGTGCTTTAATTGTGTAGGGACATTGGATTATTATGGATGATATTGAAGCTGTTATTTAGCATATTGTATTACCATTACCAGCATGTGAGATGGCAATTCTTCAATTAAAGATTTCAACCAGAAAAAAATAATTTTTATTCTTTATACTATGTATTATCAATAATACTCCACATTATAAAATAATTAAAATAGCTTGTATCAAAAATACCAAAATTAATTTAATAGCTAGAATAGTCCAAAGCCTGTTAACAATTTAAAAGATGAGATTTTAAAAATATGCAGTACTTCTACGCTCCTTGCCTAATCCCTTCATCTTCTTCATTAAGACCCTCCCCCTTCCAAAGACCCAGGGACACGGACAATGGCCTGAGGAGGGGGTGGGGACTGGGTGGAGGTGGCCAAAGGGGGCAAAATGGGGACAACTGTAATAGCAGAGACAATAAAAATGAAGACAAAAAAAGTAAGCTGAACACATTTTTAAATAAGAAAATAGGCAATACTCAATCTGTCACTATTTTATAAAATAATGGCATGCAATTTGAAAAGAGGAGAGATATTTAAGTGACTCCAACTTGAGAAAATATCATGAGTCCTTTCAAAGGCTGTAGCCAGTGTTGTGAAGGAGAGCAAATAATGCAAAGGCGGGTACAAATTACTCTCTGAGGCCTGAGTGATCTTCAAGGTGAAATATTAGAAGTGACATTATGAAATACAAATAATGTGACTGAGAGCTCCTAATGTTCTAATATACGGCAAGATGTTCTCACTCATTAAAGTCTAATTTTAGTGCACTGACAGTTAACAACCTCAAGAAATAAGACGTCTAATTTCAGTCTTAGAATATTCTTTGGTGAGATACTCTTGCAATATCTCACATACACTGCAAAGGAAAATCTTCAAACCTGAATTTACACCACTCAGCAATAGCTCCAGCAGTCTTATCTTTGTGAACAGAGCCATAGTCAACACAGTTGCTCAGGTTGGTGATGCATGAGTACTCTCTATGTCAAACCCCAATCCTGTGGCTTCTCTCTTGCAAATATCTCTCCGTTCTCTCTCTGTGTCTCATTTCTGTCTCTCTGGCTCTCTCTCTCTTTCTTCCCGCCTCCCTACACCTTCCTCCCTATTGTTTCAACTCTAGTCTAAACTCTATTTTTAGCCTGAACTAGAACACTCTCTTAAGTGATTAAATGATCAGCATGAACACCACCACCACCAGCACCTTGGTCTGTATAGTTTGTTTTCTTTCCACTGCAACCATTATGCTTTCTGTCCATGGAAAAGCCAATGGTGGCACTCACCTATATCAACTTCTTCAAGGACTTCCTGTGTCTTAGCAAACTTGGCCTTTGTCACAAAGACAGGTTAGCCTCTGCCTACCTTTTCAGTTTCATATAGTGCTACTTCTCTCCTTGCTCAGTAGATTTTAATTGTATTTCATCTAGCTGTTTCTTTTACCTAGCACAAGCCTGTTTCCTCTCCTTATGCAGATCCTTCAGATAGCAGCTTAAGTATTATTCATTTAGGCAATCTTCTCTCTCAATTCCTCTGACTAGATATCTCCCATACACTCAAACTTGCAATGTGTTCATTGTCTGTCCTCCCTGGTAGAACACAAGCTACATGAAGATAGAGACACAATGTCTGTCACTGTGTCCAACTCATAGTTTTTATTTAATGCATGTTGAACTGAAAAAGTAAGAGCTGAAAAAATACAAAAACAGGTTTTTTTTCTGTACACAGTGTCCAATTTGTGCTATTATGGCTATTCTGATTATTTTATCATTATTTGAAATTACCTGTGACTTTATTTCACCATTCCTAGAATCAGTGGAGTAAATGATGGTTCCCTTTGCTTGCTCGGTATTCAGATTTATACTCCTGTCATATCTTCTATTTCTCCTCCCACCCGTATCTATTCCTAGTGTTATTTTACTTTAAGACGACTGTTAGCCTCTTCATTACCATAGATAAAAATTTTAGGTAAAATGTAAAATTACAACAAACTCGCAATTATCAACAAATGAACCTAAAAGAAAAACAATGAAAACAAAAACTAAGCAAACATCTAGAACAAGAACAGAATCAGAGAAATGGAGATCACATGGAAGGATTTCAGTAGGGAGGGGGAAGGGAAAAGGTACAGGGAAGAAGAAGCATAATTGGTAGGCATAAAATAGATGGAGAGAGATAGAAAATGGTATAGGAAACAGAGGACTCAAAGAACTTATATGTACAACCCATGGACATGAACTAAGGGGGGATTATGAAGGGTTGGGAGGCAGGGTGGATAAAGGGGGGAAAATTGAGAAGTATTAGGTAAAATGAGTGTGCCTTACTTAATCCAATCAAAGCAAAAATCTTTTCTTCTCATTGTAGGGATTTTACCCTACGTATCCCAGTATTGTCTATGACTGTGTAAACCAGCCATACTGACTCGTTTATAACTTTCTTAAGTGATTAGGTCAAATACAATTTCTAGCTTTTCTATTATACCTGCGAAAACTAAAATCTGATTCTGACAGGTTAAAAATTATCTTGACAAACCAAAAATTGTCAAGCAATTATAAGATCAACTTTGTTGCTAATAAAACTGTTTTAGAAATATTATTCATCATTATGAAATGTGTCTTTTTAAGGTTAATGAAAGCATTATTTTATAATAGTAAATTCTATATAGATAGAAAATATTCATAGAAATAACAACTTTCACCCTGGCTGGCATAGCGCAGCAGATTGAGCTCGGGCTGCGAACCAGGCATCGCAGGTTCAATTCCCAGTCAGGGCACATGCCTAGGTTGCAGGCCACGGCCCCCAGCAACTGCACATTGATGTTTCTCTCTCTCTCTCTCTCTCTCTCTCTCTCTCCCCTCTCTCTCTCTCTCTCTCTCTCTCTCTCCCCTCTCTAAAAAATCTTTAAAAAAAAAGAAATAACAACTTTCTTTGTAAGAGTTCTTGAATGCTATTTTATAGTTACAGATAGCTTTTCATTCTAAAAAAGTCATTTACTAAACAAGAAAACATTTAAATTTCAAATGTGAGATTATCTTTACTATCCAGAGCCAGCATTTTCCCTGGAGATTCATTTGAGTGATATAGTCTACTCTATAGGTTCTATCTTTTAGGAAGTGGAGGCCATGGCACTTAAGTGTATTAAGTCAACTCAGAGTTTGAAGATTATTCTTGGAACCATCTGTTCCCCTACAGTATGTTGCAGCCCGTAGAGTCAATGTCGATTAACCTAAACCTGAGAGAAGAAATGCACTTAATCAAATTTGTATCTGAATGATGAAAACATTGATCTGAAAGGTAGTTTGGATATTTGAAATGTGTATTTTTATCAAGCATCTATCAAGCAGATATTTATTACGTATCTATCAAGTAGATTTTTTATCAACATCTATCCAGTAGACATCATTTTGGGAATTAAGGAACCAAATATGAATCCCATCTATTGTAAAAGTATTTTCAAAATTATATTTTAAAGTGTATACTATATGCTCAGTAACACATAAGATACCCAAACACATCTGAAGTAGGCTTGTCTGACCAACTATAAAATTCCCTGAACTTCACTGCCTCTCCTTAAAAATCAGAAGGCTGATTAGTATGGCACTGAGGGCATGTTTAAAAATTAAGTTAATATATACCCCTCTGTAACTGCAAATCTTACTAGTAAGTATATAATTTCACTACTAAATGTAGCTCAATGAAACAAAGGTCTAAGGAAGTAATTCTCAAACTTTAGACACATCAGAATCATGTAGAAGACTTAGAATACAGATTCCTAACACACTTTCTGATTCTGTAGGCCTGCTCAAGTATTTGCACTTATAACAATTCCCTAGATCATGCTGATGCTATTGGTTTGGGGTCATATATTAAGAATCAATGGTTTAAGAAATCATCCTACTTTTCTGTCACCACAAATGAGTTTTGAATTTATTTGTTTAATATACAGTATACTGAGAAATAGAAAAATTTACTACTTGCTTATAGATATATGTATTCATTTAAATTTCTTTCCATGTTCCAAATCTCCCTAATATTCAGTCTTTAAAACCAAGACTGACTAGCTCCATGAGGTGCTATTCCAAATTGAAATAGAACTTGGTTAATCCTTTATATTGATTTGGGCTTTCAGAGAATTAATGCTTTGATACTCATGAGTATTTATTTCATTTTTTTTGTTCTAAATATTGTAATTATACTATTATTCTACAGATGTGAAGATTATGTTTCACTCTGCATTTAGTTTACATGCTTTTTCCATATATACAGGGTCCAACAGTAGTAATGCCTGCGTGAGTGTGGTTGGTAGGGTAATAATATGGGTGTAATAATTTGTAGTTTTAATTTAAACCTTTCACCTAAAATGTCATATGATGTGCTTGAGTATGAAATTGTTATGTTATAGAATTACATGCTTATGATTTTGTAATAACAGATTTTGTAACAAAAAGAGGGCGTTATTTGTGCTGGGCCCTGTGTTTTTTTTTTTTTTCTATTTTGTCATTATCTTTGTCTCAGAATTACTTGATAAAAGCCATTGGGCAACATGTGAGAAATGGGGAAGAGAACAAACAGAACAAAATAGAATGGTGCTTTTGGTCCTAAGCCTTTTCATGTCACCCATGTTCTTGTCAGAGGCACAGGCCACATCTTTTAGAGACGGACTCATGCTGAGATACACAGGAGGTCTCTCAGAAGCCACATACTATATTCATTAGTCGAGGGGCTTTATCGTATTCCCAGCTAGTCCACCTGATATCTGAAAATTTTTCACAGTGGCACTGTAGACCAATCAATAGTGTGATTTGATATCCATGGGGAGAAGGGGGACACCCTCTGATACTTTCTAATTTTAAACAACTAAAGTTGTTTTGTATTCCCCAAACCATATTGATCTGTGGAGCTAATGATAGTTTTACTAAAGCTCCCTTTTGTAAACTCTGTCACAGAGGAAACCTTAGAAAATTACAATTGACGGCAGGAAAATGTTGGAAATCTATTTTACTATGTAAGTTTACTGCCAACTCCTGCTACGCATAAAATAAAGCATGCCCCACATGTTTTTTCCCCCTGGGTTTGGATGGGGCTGGACTGATGCAGAGGCAATGGAGATGGCTTATATTACACCTCCAGGCTGCTGTAACTCCCTCCCAACTAATTTGCCATCTTGTCCATTATGAGAATGAGCTGTAACAGCTGAATTGGCATTGTCCCCACTTTTCCATTTCAGCAGAAATTTAAAAAAGAGGTTGTCACTAGATAGGCTCAAGTGATGCCATCTGCTTTTCCACTTGGGGAAATGCACATAAAAATGGTAGGGGATATGTTAGGTATTTAATTAGAGGTGGACTATCTGTTCCCCCAGTCTTCTCTAACTTGACACCTGCTGGGCCACACACTGAATACAAAAATGGCTCATGAGCTCTGGTGGGAGAAATCAGGCTGGCCATTGAGCATAACAAGTACAAAGTCTACTATTACAATAAATCAAAGGGAAAAAAGTTTTCATAAATGCATGGGAAACCTTAGAGCAATACAATTCTAGTTCTCAAGAAAGCAATATTATCACTCATATGTGACTCTAGATCTCTAAACATATACATTTCTGAAATGACATAATAAAAATTCACATTTAAAATGGAATTTAAGAATTGTCATCAATCATGGAGGTTTTATTTTACCTACCAATACAATCTTCTCTCTATGGAGGTATACATATGAATAATTCTTTATTTGCAATACTAAAAGTTATGTTAGTATTATCACAGCTTCATTGGGCCAGTAATGTTTCTAGTAGACTTGCAAGATGTCTGAGTGTGTACTTTATCCAACTGCTAGAGATATTTTTCTCTTACAACTCTAGATCCATACCATTATTTTGATCAGGGCACAAATGTAATACACATTTCAATAAAACAGTATGGTTGGGAATTAACAGGCTAATAAAAAGGACTTCAAAGGTGCATTAAATTAGAATTTAAGATATCTACTGCATTTGCAGCATAAATGCTAATAAAAATATAAATCTGTCATTAACTTTTTATAGCCATGAAAGGTCATAAAAGTTAAAAAATCTTGAAGATTTATCAGCATATATCTCTAAGATGGACAGAAGGGAAAAAATGTAAATTGTGAAGCAAAGGTATTTGGGAAGGAGAAATTTTTAGGGAAGAGGTGAAAAGAAATTATACACACACACTCTCTCTTTGTTTCTGTTTAAAAATAATCAGTGTTATTTTCATCTATAAGGCAGCCTGTAATTGATCTATTATTAGTATAAATGACAATAAATAGTTTTTATCCTTTACATGACTGCAGCACTAGGTTAAAAGGTTCTGTTGCAAAGATTACTGTGTACTGAAACATGTTACTACATATTTCCCTAACATAACATAATGTGGACTGACAATACAATCAGCCTTGTTCATGAAGATCACATACCCTGTCAGCTGTTGCTTAGTGACACATACCTATTCAGAATGTCCATTGTTTCAGCCATAATTGCAGAGATTTAATTTCCCAACCACATGTAACAATTATAACATTGGTCCTTGGAGACAGTCAGCTCTGCTTCAGATTAATATAATAATTAATATCTGAAGGCTTTTAAAGATTTCATATTCAGATTTTAAAAGGAAAGTGTTGGTTTTCAAAAAGAATATCAAAATGATATCCTTCGATCTATTTAGCTCTATAGAGAAGAAATTTTTTAGGGTCCCAGGAATATAAAGATTCTAAATTAAGATGGAAAAAAACAAAAATTATTTATTTTTCCCCTACATAAGTCATATTTAGTTGGGATATATTACAACAAAAATGCACTAAAAATGTAATATAGGAAACCCAGGATTTCCCACACAATATTTTGAGAAGCTGAAAAATTACACAATTTAAGTTGCAATAACTTTTTAAATTTTATATAGTATATACAAATGTTTGGATAAAATTTACCATTATCCCTAACAAATATTATTATTGTAAGTATTAGTATAAATTTGGTTGTATGACTTTTTTCTCCTTATTGAAAATATCAGCTTGACAGTATTTGAAAAGATTCTATATAACAATAGTTATAAGTTAACTTATAAGTTGCTTTAGGTGACAAATACTCAAGGTGCCACTTTCTAAGAAAATCAAATAAAGAAATATTCTTATATTTAAAAAAACAGAAAAAATATATCTTTTTAGTCTTCTATTATAGTTCATCATTTAATTTAGATAGTCAAAGTTCTATTTTTCTTACACATTTTAAAATAAGCCTATTTTAACATTAAATTAATTAAATAAAATAGGCAGCTTTAAAAAGATAATTGTGGTTCTTATAAAATATGAAAATCATTGTGATGTTTCTAATTTAGAAAAAAATACATGATGTTATAGTATATAATAAAAATTAGGACTTCCAGCCAAGATGGAGGCATATGTACACTTGCTTCACCTCCTCACACAAACATAAGCATAATAACCAATCTAAAAACAAAAGAACAACTAGAACTGCCAGAAAATTGAACTTCATGGAAGTATGGCAATGAAGGATTAAAGAAGAAACAGTCATCCAGACCCATAGGAGGGGTGGAGAGGACGTAGTGCGGCCACAGCAAGGCAGCAGTGGTGAGGCAGTGACAGCGGTGCAGCAACAGTGGAGGTGGACCATGGAAGGGGCATTCCCCCATTCCCATGTGGTGGATAAAACCAGGAGGGACAACTGGGGAGCAAGTGATCCTAGTACCAGGCCAGATTGAGCAACCCAGGGTTCCAGCACTAGAAAATAAAGCCCCATAACCTCTGTAGAGGTTGGGGTGGTGGAGGAAACTTCCGGTCTCTCAGAAGAGTCTGTTTAAAGGGCCAGAAGAGTCCTTAGGTCATAGGCAAACCCACCCATTCTGGGAATCAGCTCCAGCACAGCCACTAGAAGGGTGCCAGTCAGTCTCAGAAAGTGGGATAAGTGACTGGAAATGGGGCCAGAGCTGAGCAAGCAGCATTGTTCCTTCTCTGACCCCTCCCCTATATACAGTGCCACAAAATGGCAAAATGGGTTGCCTCATCCTGGTGAATACCTAAGGCTCCACCCCTTTCAATGTAACAGGTGAACCAACATGGGGAGTCAAAGCAGCTCTGCCTAATACACAGAAACACAGGGAGGCTGCCAAATTGAGAAGACAAAGAAATATGGCCCAACCAAAAGAACAGATCAAAACTCCAGAAAAAGAACTAAGCAACAAGGAGATAGTCAACCTATCAGATGCAGAGTTCAAAACACTGGTATCAGGATACCCACAGAAATGATTGAGTATTGCCACAAAATAAATTAATAAGTAAAGGCTATACAAAGTGAAATAAAAATATACAAGGAACCAACAGGATTAGAAGGGAGCTGGGATTCAGATCAATGATTTGGAATAAAAGGAAGAAATAAACATTCCACCAGTACAGAAAGAAGAAATAAGAATTCAAAAAAATGAGGAGAGGCTTAGGAACCTCTGGGACAACTTTAAATGTACAACATCTGTATCACAGGGGTGCCAGAAGGAAAAGAGGAAGAGCAAGAAATTGAAAACTTACTTGAAAAAATATTGGGAAAAAAAAACTTCCCCAATTTGGTGAAGTAAATAGACATACAAGTCCAGGAAGCTCAGAGATTCCCAAACAAGTTGGACCCAAAAAGGGCCATGCCAAGACATATCATAATTAAAATGCCAAAGGTTAAAATAGAGAGAGAATCTTAAAAGCAGCAAGAGGAAGGAGAGAGTTACCTACAAAGGAGTGCCCATAAGACTAGCAACTGATTTCTCAAAAGAAACCTTGCAAGCAAGAAGGGGCTGGAAAGAAGTATTCAAAGTCATGAAAAGTGAGGACCTACATCCAAAATTTGCTCTATCCAGCAAAGCTATCATTTACAAGGGAAGAGTAAAGTCTTCCCCAACAAGGTAAAGTTAAAGGAGCTCATCATCACCAAGCCCTTACTATATGAAATGTTACAGGGATTTATGTAAGAAAAAGAAGAAAATAAAAAATATGAACAGTAAAATGACAGCAAAATCACAACTATCAACAACAGAACTTAAAAAATAAAAACAAAAACAAAAACAAACTAAGCAAACATTTAGAACAAGAATAGAACCACAGAAATGGAGGTCATATAGAGGGCTATCAGTGGGGAAGGAGAAGGGGGAGAATAGGGGAAAAAGTATAGGGAATAAGAAGCATAATTGGTAGGTACCAAATAGGCAGGAGAATGTTAAGAATAGTATAGGAAATGGAGAAGACAAAGAAGTCATATGTATGACCCATGGACATGAACTAAGGGAGGTGATTACTAGAGGGAATGGGGATACTGGGCTGAGGGGAGAAAAGGGAAAAAATGAAACAATTGTACTAGCATAATCAATAAAATATACCTAATAAAAAATTAAAAAATAAAAATTATCTGGGACATAGCTTTTATATAATGTAAGCATAATTCATAGGTTTATTACTGTTTCCATGAACATTACCTTTATAAAATAAAGTAACACATACATGTCTAACATACCCCATACCTCACCTCTATAAATCATTTAAAAAGTGTATTCCAGGAACTCATGTCAGAGGCACTTAATTCCCATGTTGTAAGTAACCAAGGAAACATGAAACTGACAAGAACTAAGGGAAAACATGATGAATAGGCCCGATTCCCTCTATGATAGCGTTTTTCTTCTTTTATGTCACAACTGAGAAATTGGAGTAGGCCAATAACATGTTTTGTTGTTGTTGTTATTGTTGTTGTTATTTTGTTTTATTTTTTAGTGCAAAATAATCAATTATGCATGCTCAGAAATATGCATTCAAAAATAAAATTATTTTGAAAGAGATCAATGCCTGGTGAGATTGACACAAGCAATTTTAATGTAATGACATAACAATTTGGCCTGAAAGTTTCAAATGATACAGTTCAGTTTCACATTGTACAATAGGTAAAGACAAAGGCAGGAATCTCACAAAAGGGCTAATTTTTGTACAATAGTACCTGTGTCAGATCTGGCAAAACTGACATCAATTCAAGTGACTCTTTTGACTATACCTTAAATGAAAAAGTGTGATTTTTTTTAATTTCAAGTTCTCACAATTGTCCAACTTAATAATCATAATAGCTAAATTAAATGCTGAATATGTACAGTGTATTTTTAAGTGATTTCTATATACCAGTCCACAACCCCTTATCCAGAATCCTTGGAGTCAGATATGGTTAGAATTTTAGATGGGTAATTCCATGCCCATAATATATATGCCACCTAGATGGAGCACCACCCCATAATTCAATCACTTTAATAATTCACAGTAAAATATAAGAAGTCACAATAAGCAGGATCAATAAAGACTAACAAGTGTCTCAAGTCAGTTTAAGTAAGGTGTGTGTGTGTGTGTGTGTGTGTGTGTGTGTGTGTGTGTGTTTTAACTAAATGAATTTTGGAATCAACTTAAAAAAGAAAATGTGAGCTTTGTGGATTTGGGAATTGTGACTAGGGTGATTTTAGGCCTAGGTTTTTTCATTAATACTAACTTCACACCTGTAAGATAGCTAATGCAATTATCATTTTGTATACAAGGAAACTGAGGTTTAACACTAATAAATAGCTCACCAAAATTATATGGCTAGTACCATAAAATTAATGCAGAGCATTAATTTTAACCCATTTGTTATATGGGTTATAGGTCCTAGAATTGGTCCTATAATTCCTATAGGTCCCAGAATTTGTTATATAGGTCCTAGAATTTCTTGGAGAATTGCCCATAATAAGCATGCTAATCTCACTGGTGTCATTTTGTCTTTACTCCAGATTTCATATTGCCTTTTCTTGTTTATTTGTTTAAAGCCAATGCACATTTCAAAGGTTGAATCAGAAATCAATTTATGTTTACTGAAAGCCCTGAAACTATATATAGTATTTTCCGAGTCTATAGAAAAGTAGATTAAAAAGCAAACTTTAATTCATACTTTTCATTAAATTTTAATTTGGAAAACATTTTAACTTACTACTATAACAAGGGAATTTTAAGTGAAGTGTAAAAATATAAATGTAGTGGGTAAATAAACTTAAAAAATTTTATTTCCACATATTTAAGACACCTGCCCTCAGGATCCAACTAGGAGGTTGATAATAGGACTCAGGTGATACACAGTTGAGCCAGCAGACCCAACTCATAATCATGCATCATAATTTGTAGAAAAGAATGCTCTTATAATGGTACCAATTTTAAAGAAAATAATCTTATGAAAGGAACAATTATTACTACACTACTCAGGTTGATTGAAGGTAATAAATATTTAATCTCTTTATTTATGTTTTTATGCAAAATATACATAACAAAATTTGCCATATTATTCACTTTTTAGTGGCACAGTACATTAGGTACATTTACATTGTTGTTTGACAATCACCACCATCCATTTTCAGAAATTTTCCGTCTTCCCAGACTGAAACTGTTTTCATTAAGCAATAACTCTTCATTGTCTCTGCTGGCAATGATCCTTCTCTCTTCTGTCTGTGAATTTGACTAGTCTAGATACCTCATATAAGTGGAATCACACAAACTTGGTTGTTTTATATATTACTGATACTTCACTTAGCATAATGTCTTCAAGGTGTATCCACATTGACTCATATGTCAGAATTTGATTCATTTTAAGAACTGAATAACAACATTTCGTTTATCTATTCATCCATTCATGTTCATTTGGGGTGTTTCCACCTCTTGCCCATTGTGAATAATACTGCTATGAACATTAATATACAAGTATCTGTTCAAATCTCTGCTCTCAGTTCCCTTGAGTACATTCCCAAAAGTGAAGTTGGTAGATTATCTGGTTATTCTATGCTTAATTATTTGAGGAACTACCATACTATTTTCTACAGAGGCTATACCATTTTACTTTCCTGCCAAAAATATACAAGATTTCCAGTTTGCCCAAGATGGTTAGAAATGTTTGATTTTTATAATTTTACATTATCCAGAAAACCTATAGTAATTATAGCTCATTACTAATAGCAGATGGTATTTTAATTTTGCATGCTTTTTTACACATTGTTCTGTTCATCAATTTTTTAAAAAAAATCCCAGTGTATTATAGTGTCTATTACATTAAGGTAATGGTATTAGTTCCTTAAACTTTGAATGACTGAATGAACCTCAGTAATGACTATACATATTATTTGGACAAACCTAAGTAATTTTTCCAGGCTCCCAGGATTTGAAATGGAGACATAACGAACTTTAGAGACTCTAGTGCTTATGAGCCTTATGCTTATGGTCACAGAAGAAAAGAACACCAAACCAAAATTATTCAGGCTAGGTAGCTTTTTATGCTACATGCCAATACATGCATAAACAATTTAAAATGTTTTCTTTTGATTTAAGAGACAGAAATATTGAATCGTTGTTCCACTTATAAATGCATTCATTTCGTTGTTTTTTGTATGTGCTCTGACTGGGGATAGAACCCACAATCTTGGTGTATCCAGATGATGCTCCCACCAACTGAGCTACCCAGCCAGGGCCCAGATAATTTTTAAGGTCATAAGGCATTATTATAAAGAGCCTGGCTTACCTGCTTGAGACTTGTATTACCTGAGAAAACAACTATACTTCAGATATAGGTTTCCTAAACAATGTCATGGAAATGTTAATGAAAAACTTTACATTTTTAGGTTATTAAAGTTGAAGAATTAGCACCACCCATGGCATATTTTTGTAAACCTAAAAACGTGACATCTTTACCAATCTGCTGGTCTGAGAGACCTGGGGACAGCCAATAAACCAATCAGAACCCACTGAATGCCAGTCTGATCTACACCCCTACCAAGGAGTCAGTCCAGTGAAGTGAGAGAAGATATGTTGACACCAGAAACAGTGAAAACGTAGTTCATATAGTTAAACTATTTGCAGACATGCTAAAGTAATAGGTGAGTGGAACCAAAGCATTTTTAGTAAAACAAAATATTTATTGTTGATCCTTGGCAATCTGAACTCTCCTTGTTTAAACATCTATAAAAGGCCATGGTAGCTGATAATTATAAAACATTAATTTCACCTTAGAAATTGGTGATGTACTCAGTTTAATAAAGACCCCCTTCTTCCAGCTAACATAAAGTAGGAAAACTCTCTTTAATTTCATTCCACCCTGGGGAGATCAACATACCTAGTTATACTCAGTGGCAACCAATCATTCACATTAAGAGACATAAGGAAAAAGGAATATGCAAATACATTTAAAAGTTGTGTATGTAAACTTTTATCCTGCCAATAAAGACTACATTAAAGTCTTCTATTATTCAGACATAAATATATCCTTAGAGATAAATTTCATCTTTTTCATCTGCAAATTTCTGTGAAATGTTTTAGGAAGTTAAAATGGAAAAACTATAAAGACTGTTGAGTTTTGTTTACAGTATTAATAAATTTCAGTGCTACTTAATAAGGAAGTTGTAATAAGTGAAGTTAATCATAGTACTTACATTACACAGTTATTACAAGGCTTAGATATAGTAATATTTGCAAAGATTTTAGAGCACTGCTTAGCTTAAAAATGTTCTGAAAGAAAAAATATAGAAAGTGCAAGTGGGGCCAATTGGCTAAAACTTTGCAATACTTATTAGTCAAAAGAAAGTATGTTGCATTTGGGAACAACTCAGATTTAAAACTGATTATGAATTATGAATATTATGCTCCTAAAATAGAATATTTTCTCCACATTTCCTCTGTAGGAAAATACAAGGGGAATGCTTTCACTGAAGAAAATTGAGGGGTAGTAACTAATTAGTATCACAAGACTAATTAATTAACATTCCACATATCTATAATTAGAAAGTGTTTAATATGGTC
Source organism: Phyllostomus hastatus (assembly GCF_019186645.2). Classification (NCBI taxonomy): domain Eukaryota; kingdom Metazoa; phylum Chordata; class Mammalia; order Chiroptera; family Phyllostomidae; genus Phyllostomus; species Phyllostomus hastatus. The sequence continues at coordinate 13,507,502 of NW_025333583.1, read as the reverse complement.
TGAACCAGTGTGATTTTATAATCCTGGCCTGAGGAATCAGTCAGTAGGGTAGTATTTATTTGGGGGTTTGAAAATAGCACTTGTCAAATGTGTTTCCAGGAAGAATTTGCAAGAATGTCAACTCCATTGACCTTGAGTTGTAAGAAAAAACAAAAAACAATTCAGATACATAACCATTGTATTTTTTCCCCTCAGAATTAATTGATGAGATATTGAGAAATAGTATTTAAACTTTAACTCTCCAAGTTTTCCTTCTTTTATAACTTACCATGATGTTTAATTACCTTATATTTATTGATTATTTTCCCTGTTTCTTATGAACATATTAGCATGCAACCATACCTATGTTAAATTACCTTTAAAAACACATAAAAATCAGTGGAGCATGCTGTTTTCCTTTTCACACTACATGAAATCGGCTCTAAATATATTAGAATATTTTAACAAGTTGAGAAAGAGTTTTTATTTGAGCTCTGATTCTAACAGCTCAGACTGACTGAACCTGTTGAGAGGTGCTGCTGGTCCTCTGTGCGGTATTCTGGGCTGTTACAATAAAGGGTATCGAGGACAGATTTAATTTTTTCTACTCTCGATTTAATCAACAAATATTTTCAGAAGTAGAGAGAAAAATATAAAACTCTTTACTGGCTAAACATAGATTTTTATCGCTAATGCTTTTACAATAATATTGCTTTGTTGAGAAGATAACTATATCAAAATATGTCCCTCATTAAAAAAGTACATTGGAACTGCTAAATCATAAACTATTTATTAAAGTTTAGCCAGAGAGAATTATTTTTTTGATCCACTCCCCATTTCACTGTCTCTGACATCATGCCAGAACAGTCTGTAGTACCTGGCAGTGGATCTGTATTTTTGGCTGACTGTCCAGAGAGCAGCAGTGCACTATTTACTGATATTCCGTCTCATCTCAATTCTCTGAGCAGTGCCTCATTGTGGAACTGCCACATACGCCATGCCTTTGCAGTCATATCATATCCTTATAAGTATCTTTTTGTTTTGTTGACACCCCTGTGTGCGTATGTGTGCCCATGTGTTGGTGTATATGAGAGAGAAAAAGTGAACGAGAAGAGAAAGGTCATGGGGAGAAATTCTACCTTATTTACTCTGTATGTTGAACAGTACAACTCAAAGCAACTCAAGAGATGTTTGTCAAAGGAGTACTTATTTGATCACAAAGCTAAAATTTATAGTATCGATTGCATTTGAAATGTGACAACCCCATTTAAATAAGTAGTGCATTCTATCTCCCTTCATTTAAATGGGTATTTTTTAATTTATTTATTTTTAAAGTTATTATTTATTTATTTTTAGACAGGGGGAAGGTAGAGAGAAACAGAGGGAGAGGAACATCAATGTGTGTTCAGCTCTCATGCACCCCTTACTGGGGACCTGGCCCACAACCCAGGCAAGTGCCCTGACTGGGAATGTGAACCAGTGACCCTTTGGTTCACAGGTTGGTGCTCAATCCACTGAGCCACACCAGCCAGGGTAAACAGGCATTTAATTTTGTTAAAAATTGTGGTGCTGCCCTGGCTGGTGTGGCTCAGTGGATTGAGCGCAGGCCTGTGAACCAAAGCATCACCGGTTTGATTCCCAGTTGGGGCACATGCCTGGGTTGCAGGACACATTCCTAGTATGGGGTGTGTTAGAGGCAACCACACATTGATGTTTCACTCCCTCTCTTTCTCCCTCCCTTCCCCATCTCTCTAAAATAAATAAATAAAATCTTTAAAAAAATTGTGGTGCTAACATTTATCAGTGCTGTTTAATTTTCACTGGTTTGATCAAATGTGCATATTAATCATTTTTTCATTCATTTATTTAATAAATATTTATATATAAGCATTGGGAATATATTTGGATGACAAAGTATTTAAATCTATGTATTAAATTCCTCTTAATACCATACATTGTAACGAGATAACATCTCATTTCTGTTAAATTTCTTTCTATATATCAGCTAATTATCTTGAGTATTATATGTATTAATAAAATTAAATGGCAACAACTCCATAATTTATATACATATTTCATATAAATTAATATGTTATTACATAAATCCATTTGTTATTTATATAAATCATTTTATGTAAATTATTAATTGATCACTTACTATTTGACAGGCATAGAGGAACACAAAAGTGAAGAAAGGAGCCAAAAATCTCCATTCTTAAGGAGCTTATAGTTTGGGAGGTAAACTGAAAACAAAGATTAGTATGCACATTATACAGTATGGTAATATACACTAGGAAGAAGAAACAAAGAGAAGAACGAGGTATGGGTTGAAATTTTTCACGGGGAGGCTTCACTGGGAAAGTGGCTTTTGAGTAAAACCTAAAGCAGGGAAGAAATGAACCATGCAGTTGTGAGAGGGGACACAATCCCCTCTCTGCATAATCCAGGCAGGGGGAACAGCAAATAAAGACCCTTGGGCAGCAAAGTGGCTGGCTCATTCCAGAACCAGTAAGGAGGCTGCCCCGGCCAGAGCTGAGTGAAGGAGGAAGTAAAAGATGAGTTCAAAGACAAAAGGAAGATACAGGCCCTGGAGGAACTTTGAGACCATTATAAAAATTTTGGCTGCTTCAGATAAAAGGCACTGGGAACGTTTTGAGAAGAGGAATGGCATGATCTCAACAACCTTTCAGCAAGGCATTCTGAATGGAAAATATGGAAAATATGATAATATTGTGCATATTTTGACATCTCAGACCACGTGAGAAATTCATGGGAACACCTGTGACAACAAAAACTAGCAATTAAAATCCTTGTTAAAATCTCTGAACCGAAACACTTGTGAGCTCAATTCAATCTCTGTCCACTTTCTGTTTGTAAGGAGGTAACCAGTCACTAATCAACAGTTAGATATTTCTGAACTTGAGAAATCTGCCCCGATTTTCATCTCCAATCTTGCCTATGGTCAGGACTTAGGGATATGAGTTTGGGGCAGGTATAAAATCCTATCTAAATATACGACTGGAGACATTCACAAGTTATGTCATGTTACTGAAAGATTATTTGATTTATCACTCATGATATTTATGCATTATCTGATTTATCAACAAACATAAATAAAATTTATGAAAAAATTATAATTATTAACATTAAGCATCAAAGCATTTCATTGTGATATTGTAATCTATTCAGATCTACTTCTTCCATTTCTGTAAAATAAGGTAAAAAAATTTATACCTCCTCTTTGGAGCATTTTGCCCTTTAATTACTAATAATTATATTACAACTAGACCAAATTATTTTTCATATTAGTAATTGGAAATTGGCCTTTTAATGAGGCAAAAGACTGTGCTTATCCTTTTAAATATTTATACACAAAATATTTTTTTCTAAGCAAATAAGTGTATTTTCCATTCCATTTGGCTGTGCCTCAATAAAGAATGTGAACTTCAACAAATGCCTCCCTAGAATACCAGCCTCTGTGATTGGCTTCCAGGGATAATACTGACAGCCAATGGAAACAAAATTCTGAAACTTTCTGTCTCTCCCAGAATATCATTTGTTTGTAAAATTTTACACAAATTTATTTTGCCTTAGCTGGCATAGCTCAGTGGATTGAGCGCGGGCTGGGAACCAAAGTGTCCCAGGTTCGATTCCCAGCCAGGGTACATGCCTGGGTTGCAGGCCATAACCCCCAGCAACTGCACATTCGCACATTGATGTCTCTCTCTCTCTCTCTCTCTCTCTCTCTCTCTCTCTCTCCCTCCCTTCCCTCTCTAAAAATAAATAAATAAAATCTTTAAAAAAATTTTACACAAATTTGGTTTCCCGGTATCCATATTTTACTGCTACTTTTATTTTTAGCCAAAGTAAGGGGAAAAAATAACATGTGTGAGAAATTTCTGTCTCTGGTTAAAATTAAAAAATCATTTTATAATATAGTACATGAACTATTTTAAGCAAGTTACACTTTAAAAAATGTCACTCTTACTTACCCTGTTAGTGAAAATTGTGTCATTTACCTTCTGAGTTCTAAAAAAACCCTTTACTTTTGAAATTTAAGTTGATGCCTACAAACTAACTCCATTGAATTACTAAATATTATACCATCATTTGTCATAAATATTGCTACATGCCAATACAGTATCTTCTCCACGAGGTAGGGTCCTATAGAAAGAAGCAGATCAATAGCAAGATAAGAGAAATAAGGTAGGAATAGCCAGTTGCTCACAAGATATTAGTATTCACTTTTTAAAAAGCATACTCTGTGGCTAGAAGTTTTGGAAACTGAATTGGGTATTTACCACTTGAATCTAATGTCAGAACTTGGTTACAGAGTTTTCTGAGTTGTAGCCCTGAAGCTCAAGAGGAAAGACTGGTCAGGTTTCTTTGAGTACCCAAATGTGCAGGAGAGACCTTCCTCTTGTGGGGAAATGTAATGGTGGTGATATTTTATCATCAGTAGCTCTGATTTCTCCTAATGTTGTTGGTGACAGCTCTGAACTAATAGAGGCTTTTCAGGTTCATCCATTTGTCATCTGGCCCTGATTTCCACAGACCTATCTTATTCTAGTAAGACTGTCATGTAACCATGGCCGATTGCCCCACAGCACCCTGTATGCCAGGGCACCCTCAGTCCCCAGCACAGGGTCTGGTGCCAGCCAGGGGGCTGGTTACCTGGAAGCAGTCGAGCAATGCTTGAGAGAGGGATGTCATTAGATAAATGTGTCTTGGTTCAAATCCTAGGACTGCCGTTCTAACTCTGACCTTAGGCAAATTACTCCACATTTATAACATATTTTAATGTTGGCAACTATTACATGGGGTTAAATGAGGTAATACCTGCATTTAGCAGTGAATTCTCTATGTAAAAGTTTATTATTTTTATGCTCTAAAACTGTAAAAGAAAACAAAAAATTGGGGATGGCTTAGATATAGTGACACTCCCTTTTACACACATGCACTAAGAACCATCTTGGTGTTTTCTTCTACTCAACAGTCGGCGTTATCTTAGTTTTAAGGAACCATAAGCAATGCGATCATGAGTTTTATGGATTGAAAAATTGTTTTAATAAGCTTTCATAAATAGAATTAAGTAGGGATTTCTAAACTGGAATAGGATATAATCATATTCTAGAAAAAATGATCTCAAATTCTTTCTTTGTGTTCCTATTAAAATGATCAGTGATGCTATAATGAAACTTTTTGTCAAAAATAAAAGAATGCCGTTAAAAAAAAACTCCTGATAAGAGCTAGAAAAAGAGAAATGTAGCCAGTCCAGTCACACTGAAAGAAAGCAGAGTCAATGTGAACAATGACAATAGATCATGATTTATGTTAAAAAGAGTTTTCAACTAATAGAATATCTGTTTGTTTTCCAGTGAATAATGCTTTCCGGTATTTGGAAGCAGTAGCATCTGTTCTCATATAATATATTAAAGGAGAATTAATTTATCTTCAACCATGTGCTATAAAACATATTAATTGTGAACTCAAAGAATAATGAAACATTATTTCAACTGAAGTGAAATCAGATCTAAGTTTATTAATGTGATATGATGCTACATTAAATATAGACTATTAATAACAAGTAGAAGAACTGAAACATCTTTGGGGATTATTTGGGATAAGATTGCTTACACATAATGCCATAAACAAATTACATAGTTATGAAACAGAATAGACTTTGTAATAAGACAGACTTAGGTTTCAGATTTCTCCCTTTCCTGATCTTAGACAAATTTCTTGAATTCTCTTCATTGAAATCTCCTCTATAACATGCACAGAATTTTACCTACTAGAGGAGATGATCTCCTTAAAGTGTTTAAACTAGGACCTAACTTTATGTTATATAATTAAGTGTAGTTTCATTTTGTTCATCCTGCTATTCTGTTCTACCAAGTATATGAGTTTATGAGTAGTTTCTCTTTTTATGACCTGTAAAAATTTATATAAATGACTAACTCAAACTATACTAAAGTCATGTGCTTCTTTAAAATTTAATTTTAGAGGTTAATGCATATTGTTATAACTGATATTATGTAAAAAGAAACTGAATGATTGATTCAAATATATAATCCCTATCTCAGGATTTATATCTCCTTTATTTCAGAAATATGTACGAAGCTTGAAAATAGAAGAAAAGAGCTGATTAGCGATCAGCCTCTTGCGCACGCCAACCATTGTCGGCCTCACCGTCTCCACTCACTGCTGCCTCTGCTAGGACTGCACCTCTCTCACACCTGCAAGATCAATTTCTTCTCTTGGTTTCAGTTTTTATTCAAAAGCCACATTCCCAGTGAAGTTTTCCCATGACACCTTATCTAAAAATTCAACCCGTATCCTCCTCTCATTGTTTTTTTTTCCTTGGTATGTATTACTTTAAAATATTATATAATGTGCTCACTTATCTTGGAGGAATGTTTCATAGAAGAGACCTTGATAAAGGAGAGACAAATTTTGGAAATACATAAAAATGTTCAATACAAACACTAAGGCAAGTGTTTGTATTGAAACAGGATACAACTGAGATTTAGAACCACTGGAAGAGAACTACGATAATCAGAAACTCACTATTCTTGAAATACAACATAAGGGTAATGAATTTAATAGGAATATCTTCAGGATGTTAATGGTTGGTTGGAAGTAGTGAGAAATCAAAGCACTAAGAAGACAAGTTTTACCACGAACTGAATTTATTACCAGGGGATGAGTTAGACACTTTAAAAGAGAAGCTGTCAAAATATGCCAAAAACAATGGCATCACTTTAAACAATCCTGTAACACACCTGGCATTAAACAGATAACTGCTCATCCAAAGGAGAAAAATGTACCTAACCACACTATTTCATAATTTCTAAATTAAATGAAAATGTCTCTATTTAAGTAATTAAATATATAGCTTCAGGTATTTCTTCTCTTTTGTTCTTTTATACTCTTAGGAAACTATGTATATAGAGTTCCCAAAAATTAACTCAGAAAAATGGCCTCCTGATATAACTCCTATATATTTTATTGAGTTAAATGTAAATAAACTTATATATCAGAACATAGAAGAAATATTTGGGATCTTTCCATTTTCTCAACTTTGATATCCTCTATGGTACATTGGCAACTTTATGACCCCATAATTTATTTATATGAAGATTCAAAATCCTTTCTGTGTAAATAAAAATGATATCAGAGACATTTTAAATGTTCAACTTGGGAGAACATTTTGTAACTATATCTTCTGCAGGTGAAACATTCTCCACATTGAGCAGCAGTATGAACTACATAGACATTATCGAGTGTATGTAGGCCATTTCTTTGATATTAAAAGAAATTAAGTTATACGATAATTATGAAAATATCCACTCTGATATATGCTTCCTCAAATTTTAATATAACCTGTTTGTTCTGCTACAATACAGAAAATATCTTATGGTATTTCCCCAACACTCTACAGTAGGTGCTATTTACCCATCTACTTTCTGGACTGCAACAGAAAGTACACGTGAGTATTATAATCACTGGGGCTTAAATTCTGACTTTCTCCCTCATTCCTGTTGCTGTGGGTTAAATTATGTGTCCCCAAAGTTCACGTGTTGAAGCCCTAACACCCAATGTCACTGTATGTGGAAAGAGGGCCTATTGGGACTATAAGAAAGTAATTAAGATTACATGTGGTCATTAGGGTGGGGCCCTGATCCCACAGAATTAGTGTCCTTGGAGGAGACAGCAGAGAGCTAGCCTGTGGGCTTGTGCATTCTCTCTCTCTCTCTCTCTCTCTCTCTCTCTCTCTCTCTCTCTCTCTCTCTCCCTTTCTCCCTCTTTCCCTCCCTCCCTCCCATGTGGGGACACAATGAGAAGGGGGACATCTCATATTTAGGAAAGAAGAGAGCTCTCATCAGAAACCAGCCATACAGGCTCTGTGTTCTTAGACTTCTAACTTGAGGAACTGTGAGAAAATACATTTCTGTTGTTTACCTTGCTCTGCCTGGGGTATTTTGTCATGGCAGGGTAGGCAGACTAATGCAAGTGTTGCAAGTGGTATGATTTTTAACAAGTTGCTTTAACATTTCAAATCTTCAACTGCCACAAGTATGAAAAGTATAACAATGTACTTGCATATTATAAGTCAAAGTCAGGTTTATTTGAGATATGTTTAAAATGTCTGATACATAATACATGTTGAACGAATGTTATTTATCAGATTTATAATTACTGTTATATATACATAAATATAAAAATGTAATAAATGTGAGCAATGCATACATTTTTTATAAGATTAATAAAAACAAGTAAGATAATTATTTTCTAACCTGCTTATTTCAGTTCACAGTCATGGGTGAACAGACCCTGTCCTGGAAGCTTAGGGCACAAGTGGGGGACCAACCCTGGACAGGCCACCCCTCCACAGCAGGGGTATTTATACACACACCTACACTCACTCATATTGGGACAATTTACACATCCCTACTAACCTAATATGTGCATCTTTGAAATGTGACAGGAAACCAGAGTACCCAGAGAATTAACACAGACCTGAGACAATATGTAAACTCCACACAGACAGTATCCCCAGATGGGAGTTGGTATTTTCCCTCATCAATGTTACAACAAAATAATGTGAATAAAATGTTATTTGAGGACCTACTGCACTTAGCCTCGGAAGAGGTTGGTAAAAGAATACATACTTTTAGCTATAAAATGAATAGGTCTGAGGATCTAATGTAGAACGTGATGAGTTTAGTTCATAAGACTATATTGTATAATTGAAATTTGCTTAGTGATAGAACTTAAATGTTTACATACACAAAGAAGCACTAAATATGTGTGGTGATGGATGTGCACAAATTTTTCATAATGCATATGTGTATTAAATTACCAGAATGTACACTTTAAATATCACATAGTTTTATGCCAAGTATGCCTCAATAACACTGAGTGTTAAAAATAAAAAAAGAAGCTGAATATAATGCAATAATATAATCTCATTAGCATATCATTGTGTCCATATCATTTAAGAAAATGCTGGAAGTAAATCAATAAAAAATCATTTACACCATTAAAAGACCTCCATACAATTAAAATCTGAGATATACCAAAACCATCATTTTCATTATCTTTAAATTAAGAAGTAATATCTTTAAAACACATATAATTGAAGCTGGAGAGAAAACATTTTTGTTGAAATGTGCAGAGTGGAGGTCACCTTTATTGTAAAGTATGGATTTATGTCAAAATAAATGATTTTATGCTTTGATTATCTTCATTGGGCATTTTTAATGAGTAAAAATATAATTTCTGAAAGAAGCAACTTGCAGTATTTCAACAGTGCTATTTTAATTTGAAGTGAATGTCTCTTTTTTCCCTAAGAACTGTTTTTTTCCCCCGCTGTGCTAGCTTTGATTTGAAGAACTCTCTCTTTAATATTTTTTTTTCTATTGAGTGTATCAGAATCCCTTATATGATCTTCATGCTCTCATTTTTTAGATGTGAGGTTATGATTTTAAAAACTTGGGGAATTCCAATTTTTTTCTGGAATTTGTAGTTTACCCTATTTGTTGTATGAAAGGTAAGACTAAAGCTGATTGACACTGAGGGTTTTCCTTAAATCACAGAGCAAATGTAAAGGCAGGGCTAAGACGAGAACTGAGGTGTTCTTGTCCAAGAAAAATTGTTCAGTTTTCATTGACCTTCAATTCCTAATTCTTACATTTAGATACATGACAAATTATATCTAGTTCCCACAGATAACAGGCTGTTATAAATAAATATTCCAATAACACAGAATTGTTATAAGTTATAAGGAACAATGTTTTAAAGCTTTAGAAGAGTTCTAATCAATAAATTTTTTTTGTGATTACAAAAATGTGTATATGTGTGCTTCCCGATATAGCAACCAAAATCCATTTGTGGCTATTGAGCACTTGCACTATGTCTAACGCAACTAAGAAACTAAATTTTAATTTCATTTTAACTCAATTAAACTCAAATAACTACATATGGCTAATGGCTACTATACTGGACAAAAAAAATTTAAATAAAATTAAAAGTACAGAGTAAGTTACCTTGAATAGTTACTGTACTTCATGGACATTACCATAATATTGCTAACTGATACATAAAATGAAATAATATTAAGAAATAGTCTTTACATTTCTGAGTACATTCACTCATATCTCAATGACTTTATAGAGATCAATACAACTATGTTCACCATGCAAATGGTGGCTCCACTCTTGCACAAAAGAATACAAGGAGAATTAACTAAATAAATTTGCTATTTTATCTGCTTCAAGACTGTTGAAAATGTTGCTTATAGTATCACCTTTATGAAAATACATGGAATTAATTTTTCATAGGACTTGGTATCAGGAAATGCCATGAAGTTAATAACTTTTTTTACATGTCTCTTTTTTCCTTGCTTCTAGGGAGCTTAATCCAAATTTGCAGCCCTTCTTTTAATATTGAGTAGTTATTGATAACATTTTCTCAATAATAAACTTACCCAATTTACTGTCTTGAATTAAGTTTTCTATTTCTTTTTTGTACCTGGCTAAGCTTTGTCAATTTATTCTTCATTTTACAAACCCTATTTTATTTCAATATAGATAGATGGATAGACAGTATATTTCAGATACTTATTATCACTAGCTATGGCTGAACACATTAATAGCTATGACTCAATAATTCTACTGTGATATACACTCCCAACAGAGAGGCTGCACGTGTGCACTAAAGGCATGTACAAAATGTTCATGGCCCTACTATTTGTTACAACTACCTAACAGTAACCACGCCATGTTCAACAACAGTGGAATTGATAAGTAAATGATGGTATATTCATACAAATTATGCTACATAGCAGGGCAACATTGAAACAGTGATACTAAATCTTACAACATACTGTTGGGTGAACAGAACAAGAAACAAAAGTACACATATTTTATGAGTCCACTCCTATGAAGTGTGATACAGGAAAACCTAGCCTTTGGTGTTAAAGTCAGGTTATGGTTACTCTTGGGGAAGAGAGGAGTAGTGACTGGGTACAAGCAAGATACGAACTTCTGAGGAGTGTGTATATTTTGTTGATTTGGGAGGTGATTAGCCAGCATGCCTCATTGTAGAGGTGCCAAATTGATAGAGATGCACACTTAGGATTTGAACAATTGTTTTCCTGTTTATGATACGTGAAGGAAATTATCAGATTTACCTTAAAAGTTATATTGCCTAAATGTATTTCTGTGCCACAGTCCAAATATTCTTAGGAGAAAATCAATAAATGAATACAAACATTGACAAAAAATTAGAAGTGATAAAGATCAAAAGGCCTAAAGGAAATTTTTCATCAAGTGCTAAAATTGCCACTTCTCATCATATAAACTCATTGTCATTAGTATATAGTGCACATTTTAGAGAATGTATTGTATAAAGTGAGTTATAATTTTTTAACAGTTAAACATAATCTGATCTATTTTTTATAGTATGGAATATAAATAAGAACATGGCAAATACAATTTCAGGAATTCAGTTTAGGAAACATTAGTTGGGTTTTGTTTTGTTGTGTTTTTTTTTTTTTGCATTTTTATAAGAGTTTTCTACCTTGAAGGCTACAAGGGAAAACCAGCCTTAGAAATGTTACTTATTGTCATGCTGTGGAGTCATTACTAATGAGGACAATACTATGTTAGTGTAAAAAAGCCCTGTGAAGAAAATCCTCATTAGCAATTTAATATGGGTATAGTTTGCATACACTATAATTACCTAATATTTAAAACCTCTATACAGAATTTTTACTTTTCCTTTGGCTAACTGCCTACTTTTCTTAAGTTGATTTATTAATGTCCAAGGTTGCTTCGCAGTTTTATCCTTTTAGCAATAATAGATGCAATATATCACAAAAACAAATTTTTAAGAGAACATCATTAGAGTGATGTAGCACTAGTAATAAACCCCTTCACACTTGGGTGAACTTAAATCAGTTTCTCTTTATTGATTTTTGGTCATAACATAATTTTAAAGTTCAACTCAGTTAATAAAAAAAGATTTGCTCTGGTGTTATGGGCAATATTCTTGTGTTGTAAGTTTCCACTTCATTTGTGGAAGACTGTTACACTTGTATCATATGTGGATCTTGAATATATATAGAAATGAGAATATTATTTTATGATAATCTCTATGTATTATTTTCCTCATCGTTTGTTGATGTGAGTTCTTCAATTCACCCTCATCATGACAGGATCCAATGATTACATAAGTGAACACTTAGTAGGAAATAATTGCCTCCAATTTGTGTATACTTTGGGGGGAGGGGCATAAAATGTTAAAATCTATAATTTATTAAATGTACAAATAGTTGATCTGTTTAAATAATACATAGAATACATTTATTCTATGTATTTTAGGAGAGCATTTCAATTAAATGAGTAATTAAAACTTTTTACTAATAATCTGATCATCTTTAGAATGCCACATGATTTTTTATGTGGGATTGACCAACCTATATAGTGGGTGGTTTTCTGATTTTATAATTTGTTCATTAAGCTACTCTTAAAAATCAATTACTCTAACTTGTTTTTAACATTATGAATCAAAGACTCTATTAAGTGTCTATCTTATCAGGAGAATGAGTTTCTTCATTTATAATTAAGTCATTGAATGCCTGTGAAAGGAAACAAATAGGGTTGTCTATGGATTCAAGTAAGTTTATTAAACTTCTACTTACTACTGTTCTTCCTGTGAAGCTGTGTCTATCATAACAGTTGCCATGCTTCCCCCACTTCAATGTAACAGATTACATGTGCTTCATGATTTCCTGGGCTCACTCAGATATAGTCCACAGAATTTTTTAAATCCCCAACTCTCTATCAATATTTCCTGGCGTTTAGCTTTTTACACAAGGAAACCAATCACAATGCAAGAGACCAAGAGATCAGACTACCATCACATTACATCCACTCTTACATCCATCTCAGAAAGGAAATTAACAAATGTATATGCTTCATTTTAAACATGCCATACAATGCACCTCACATATGTGTTAAAACTTTACATATAAAAATGTCTGCTCCATGATATAATAAACACACACTAACGAGAAAGGTAGCACCAGACAATTAGCAATCAATCATTTGAGGAACATTTGAAGATAGTGGTATTATTAGCTTGGATGACAGGCTATATTTTTCATTGCCTCTTGGTTCTGACACAAAGAAAGGCAATGGATACTTGATCTATTATGCATCAGCTTAAAAAGGATAAGATCTATATTTATTAATTTATCTAGAGAGCAAAATAGTTCGTTCTCTATGAGGTTCACCAGAGCAAAAATCTAAAGTATACATCTCCGGTATTTCTCCATCACCTATTATCAAGCAACTTGACATACTTGTAAGTGTAAATGTTATCTAACTTCTAAAAGTCACTTGAAAAATGTTCACCCATTCAACAAATATGTATTTAGCTAGATATCCTACATCAAGCACGTAGGGGGAAATAGAAGACAGATAATCCCCTCCTCAACTAAAAGGGCAGACAGTCTGTCTGACGCAGACATGGCGTCATGTGTTAGTGTGGTAAAACACGCCTGCAGAACGTGGCCAGGATAAGCCTAGGCAGACGACAGGCACTGGAGTATAAATTCCCAATGAGAACAGCAGGGAACTGCGCCATTTCTCACAGTGACAACCATGTTCCCATGAGAACACATCAAATATGTTTGGAGGTAGTTTAACAGAGCCACTAAAACAGGTTTCAGAATCATAAAGGACTCCTTTCAAATTCAATATAAGACACTCATCATATTGCAGAGCACAAATGATTTTCTTAAGATACTTATGCTTAATGTACATAATCTATAAAATGAGTTCACTTGGATTTATGTGAAGATTGAATAAAATAATGCGTAAAACTTCTAGGTTCCAGAATATAATACATGATCAATAAAGTGTAGGTTTCACGTGCCACACTTATCACCTAAGACAGAATTTTGAGCCAGTGTGCATCATGACCACAAAAAAAGATTAACATTTATTTGTAAATGAGCTAAGAACATTTTTTAAGGTTTAGCTAGGCTCTATGACATCATATCACATGATTATCTTCAAAATTATCATTAGAGAAATGAAATAATTGTCTTGCTGATGAGACCTGCTTTAGAAATATTGGCATAAAACCTTTTTTAGGTTGCACATAAGCACAGGACCCACTTTGAGTTTCAATTGGTAAGAGTTTCAGCTCTGTGTGTAGCTTTAACTAATAATACTTGTTGTACAAATGAAATTTTTCTAAGGAAAGCTTATTCAAAAAATTATAGGCAATTTAATCCTTCCATAATATATAAAAAAGAGAACCCTTTTCCCCCCAGAAACCTTAACTCTATTCTTCAAAGACTAAAACATCATCATTCTGGCTACAGTGACCATCCTTCTGTTTTATCTCTTTGCTTGTTCATTTATTTAGACACAGAGATGGTAAGCCAATACGGAGACAGAGGGCAAAGTCAGGCCATGTTCTCATGAGATTTAACTCTATGGGAGAACATCTAGAAATAATAACACCCGAACCTGGAGCTAGTCAGCCAGCTAATTGCTTTCAACAATGTCCATCATGAATCCAGATAGTGCCATTCCATTTTACTTAAATAAGGAATTTCACATTGGCAAGAGAGAGCCTGCAGTACTCCTATCTCCCTCCAGGTGGCGTCGTCTGTCACAGCAGGCCAGTGGCTTATGCTTATGCATGTTAGCTTTGTGGGATTTACCCTGGCAATCCGGGTTTATGTGCCTCAGAGAGAATGGACAGCCACGCAGTACTCTCAGTTTACACTTACTATGCAAAATGAGATATTCAAATTTTCCAAATGCAACCATGTTTGCTGTTTTTTAAATCCCAACATATCTTTTAAAAGCTCATCGTATTTCCTAGAACGTTTATTCTGCAATGGTGTATACCAGTTCGTTAACCACTCAGATGTACTTATTTAAAACAAATACTGTATGATCTCACTTATATGTGGAATCCAATGAACTAAATGGACTGAAGAACAGAATAGAAACAAAGGCATGGATATGGATACATGGAACAGACTGGCAGCTGTCAGGGAGTGGGAGGGGCAGGGAGGACTGGATGAAAGAAGGCGAAGGGATTAGCCAAAAAAGACATACACATAACACATAGACAAAGATGGTAGCCAGAAGGAAATGGGCAGGCGGTCAGGTGGAGGCGGGCAAAGGGGTGGAAGCGCAGACAGAAAGAGACTCGGTTTGGGGCAATGGGCACCCGATGCAGGGTGCCGATGATGTTTTATTGAGTTGTACACTTGAAAGCTATATATGGTTTTATGAACTATTATCACCCCAATAAATAAAGCTAAAAATTAATAAAAATAAACACACATATGAAGTTCCTGTGGAGTACAGGGTACCCACAGTATAGTTCCTGCTAGAGTCCATTGTTTATGTAACACCGAAAATTATACAATACAGTATTATTTTCCAGTTTTAAGAAAAGGAGGGAGACTTTGTAGAATCACAACATCAGGAGGTGGTGGGGTTTAGAGGGTTATAGTCCAACTCCTGAAAGTTAAAAACTAAAAGAATGAAACTCAAAGACATTGTGACTTTAAACTGTCAGTGATGGTGCCAAGCCCATCTCTTACTTCGTCCTCTAGACATTGTTACACTTTTGACAAGTGTGTACGATGTAGTGTGTTCATAAAGCTTTTTCACAGTAATCAGTAGAGAGCCACTAGTCTACCTTTATGTTGTAATTCTGATGCACACAGACTCGCACAGTAATTTCAAACTGTTATACAAGCATATAGAAAGTTTCTAAGTTATAAGATTCTTCAAAATATTCCAATACATGTTCTTCAACTTAAGAAAAATGGTTATTTAAGCATTTCCCTCAGCTTGAGATTGACAAGATGCCTTGTGATTCCAAATAGCAGCACTCTTCCCTAGAAGTCATAAAGAGCCAGTGGGCAACTGTATCACGTATCTCCCATGTCCTGACCATCCACCCCTGAAAGTATGTACCCTTTACTCCCAACTCTTAAAGTAGTATAAGTTGTGTGTGTAGCCAAACTGATAATATGAGACACTCTTAGAACCACAATAGAAGCCTGCACAAAACTTCCATTTTTGTCAGCGAAAAGAGACTATTATTAGAAAGTGACAGTGTTGTAACTTCAAAAATGAGCTTTTATTTTTAAAAAATATTTAATTCAGAAGTAAAACATATATATTTTTTACCACCTTGCAAAAAAATGGACTTTCCATCAGTATTGCCAGAGGTGAAAAGAACCTTCCAGGGTGAAAGAAATAGAAAACCTATTTTGAATATTGCAGTACCTTAAGGACAAAGAAAATAGTTTTAATTTTGGATAATAAATCACTTTTGTAGCATTCCAACGATCAAGAAACTTGCTTATCAAAACAGAATTTTGTTATCACAACGTCAACTCCCCAGGCAATGAGAGCTGCAGTAAAATCTTTCTTCTTCTATAACTGGATCAATATTTTTGAGTACATAAATATATGTATTCATTGAGTCCCTTTCACCTACCATATTTCATATTTGATATACATTCTTCAATGTCACAGGAGACTGGAGGACTTCAATTAAATCTAAACACGTAAACACTCTATAAAGTGGATACAAGCATACACACACAAAGATTTCTACTCATTCTGAATACTCAGCATTGCCTTGCCCTCGTTATAAACCCGAACATTTGGCTTTGTTTCCCAGCCTAAGAGTCTATTCAGAGGAATGCCAGCAGAAGATAATAAATAGAGTATACTCTTCCCTAGGACCTCTCGATTTGGGGATAATATAATACAAAGCGCCATCTGAATCACCTATTGTGTCTCTAGTTCCCATCTTGTTTGAAATTGGAACAAAGAATATGTTGAAGATGATCTTTCTGCCAAAAGGCCTTTGTATGTACTTTTCCCTCTGTCTGAAAGGTACTTCATCCCAATCAAATCCAATCAGTGCTTTCGTATTCTTCATTTTCTAGACAAGTCATAATTTTTTGGAGGGGTGCTTTCTGGCCTCCATCAGGCTATATCCCCAAATGATATATTCTAGGTACTTCTATGTTTATCCTATTTTTGGTATTATTGATCAATTAATATTTCACCCTCTCACTGTGATGTAGGCTGAGGGCAAAGATAGTTTATTTTTGACAATTATATGTCTCTTATTTCTACCAAGAATATGATACATACAAAGTTGTTCCATATATTTGGTTTTTTGCAATATTAATGATCCGATTCCAGAATATTCTGTTGTCTGAAACCCAGTTTGAAGTAGACTTCAATGTTATCCTTGTACTTATTAATAAACAAAGGCACAATTTATGTCAGGCTCTGACTGAAACATGGGTCAGAAAACAGAAGCCACATTTGAGTGGCAGTCTCTAATTTGCACCATTGAGTATAAAAACAAAACTGCTTGGAGTTGATAGGATCAGGGGCCATGGATACAAAACAGCAATTCAGATGTCAGCTGTTGGAATCAATACAAAAGGAGCATATGCTCATGAGACTCAGGTAATTATTAAACATTAAATGAACATGTAACTTCAGTTGGCATGCAAGGCATTCCTTTTGTAAGAAGGGTTTCTTTGGTTAAAATGCACCAAGGATTTGATGCAGTGAGGAAATGAACCAGTGTGTAATCAGGAAGCCATGACTTTAAGTGCCATAATCATTTCATATTAACTATATGTTATTTTTATTCTACTTTTTGTTTTTAAGTAACTCAGTACTTTATGTTATTGATTTAATCTCTTCTTAGAAAATTATTTTTTAAATCACTACTGCATTGGTAAATCATGAGTATTTGATGTCTAAGTTTTTAGCATCCAATGAAACATTATCATACTTTTAATTCTTTCATTGAACCATTAGTGCTTGAACTTTCTAAAATTAAAGCCAGGAATGTGAATCCTGAACAAGTTCAATGAACTTTTTTTTTCATTAATTGCTTTCCAGACAACATAATGATAAACAGATATTAGGCTGGTAGTAACCTATAACATCTACAATAAGCTGTCAGATTTATATGTTGAGTTCACCCAGAAGTATTCAAAGTCCTATTAAGTATTAATTTCTATTATGCATATAAGCAGCATTTGATATCTTTTATCAAAAATGTTTAGTAGCAGAATCAATAATATTTATTCTCTAAAAATAAGTTTATTAATGTTATATTTTTTTAATTATTTAAATATAAAGTTACACCCAATTTAAAAAGTCAATTCAAGAATCATATCCAATCCTGCTTCCCTTCTCAATCTACATGAACTTCATTGTTCAAAGTTGTATAGAACTGAAAATAAAGATCACAAGCCAAGCAAAGTCAGTGTACCATGATTTCACATATGCTAATCTACAGTCATCAGATTTTGACATGGATCATGAACTTGATGCTTAGAACTCACTTGTGTGGAATCAACAGAGCTATGTTGCACTTGTTTGTGATAGGAAGTAGTGATGATGAAGTCAAGTTTGCCGGTATGAATAAAAATGAAATCCAGTTAACTTCTGTTTCCAGTTGAGCATAAATGGGAAAATAAAGGGAAAAGTGTGTATTCCCTTCGCTTACCTTCTTACCCTTCACACACAAAAACGTGAGTGCCACTAAATATCTCTGCCCTGCCGAGAGCTTGACCCCAACTCCAAGCAAAGAACTCCCCTGGAGAGTGGGAGAAATAAGCACCAGGGTGGGCAGGCAATGTGCAGCTTAAAACACACATTAGGAAGAAATAACAGATTTAGTGTCAACAGACTATTTCAATTGGAACTAGAATAAGATGCAGAAAAATCGGGTAGCAAAATGATGCAACCGAAAGAAAATGAGTCTTGTTACGTGGAAAATATGTTTTGAATGTGCACTTTACATTTTAAGAACATGGCTTACCATGCTCCGGTTTTTCATAATGGGGAAAAAATGCTAACTACCACACTAATCAATTTCAATAAAAATTCATTGTTTTTGAGTCATTTTCATTATATTAAATTCTAAATTTATTATATGTCAACTCATTCATATTTTAGGTCTCTTTTAGAAGTCATGAAAAAACTTTTGTATTCCTTTTTCCTCATTGAATTTTAACGTGTTCTACTATGTAAAACTCTTATCTTCAAATAATTTTTAGGGTTTTTACATTGGAAAAGTTGTAATAGTTCCATTCCTAACTAGTATTATAACAAACTATTACTAATATCAAGTTATACATTTATCTAATTGAAATATTTTTGTAACTAGTTAAGAATGTGTTCACTCTCTGAGGCTATCAAATTAAATATATAATAAATTTTAAAAATAATACTTTCTCTGTGCCTGGAGAGGTAATTCCTCATTGCTAACATTTACATGAGCTTGAAATAGAACATTGGGCTATAATCTAAAGAGATTCAATCTATCATCACTATGCATGATCTGTTGAAACACAGAATACTGCACTGTCAGTCAAAACTAAGTTTGAACAGCCACATTGTGACTAGAAAAGCAAAGTCACTGTACTATTTTTGTCACATGATATCTCAATCATACTATATAAGTGATTAGGGCTTACATAATACAATGCACTTATTATATGCCATAAGTGTTATGTGATTACTGTAATACTTAAAAAGAAATGAATGGGATAGCAAAAAAAGTTTAACTGAGAAAAGTCAAGCTTGTAAGATCAGAGAGGTTAGAATTCCTATCAGAACTCCAGGAAGTTTCAGCAATGAGAAGGAATCTACCTCCTTTAAGTCGCTCTGTGATCTCTATTAATATAAGGGAAAACAGTTCCCACATGGAAACTAGAAATAATTTCTAAAAATATATTTCCATAGAGTAAAATGGAGATTATAAGCAGCAATATAAAATTTGACATAGCTATAGGAGAAATACTCTAAACAAATGGAAAGATTCTTAGTACTTAGTAGTGATTCCTACATCTTTTATGCTGTTGTGAAAAGAGAATATATGATGATTCCTTCTGTACATGAAGAGTCAATCTCCCCGATCCAAACTTTGCTAAATATGTGTCCGTCTCAGTATTGCTCTCAGCTTGCAGACAAGATTCATGTGAACAGTTGCTGTACATACTAAGAACCAAGTCCTTCAAAATAGTAGTTTTATTTCTGCTGTTAACCAATGACCCATTAATTGAGCATTTGGATTTTGCAGAGAGAACCATAAATTAAAATTTAAAAAATACATTATAAGTAATCAAGCCTGTGAATGGTGCTATATGGAGAAAACTATTTCCTTACCTTTAACTGTAAAAAAATAAATAGCTTTACACCAACTTAGATTCTTATATGATTAAAGCCTGTGGGCAAGAGGGAGAGTTTAAGTGAAACCCAATGGATTACTTACTGCTCAGTATTAAAAAAAAAAGGTCTTATGGGAACTTGCTCTAAATGAAAATCAATGCTCACTCACACAGCATAAACAATAATGAGATTTATAGTGATGAGACAGTGTGCTTTGGCATTGTGCTGCCAGAGACAGAGCGACTTTGTGGCTTCCTGCCAATCAAGCTGAACTGAAAGGGCATGTCACAATGTTCAGATCATGTTACATAAATGAAAAGATTACACAATAGAGAAACTGATATCCTAACTTGTTTTAATATTCTATCAAACAGTATAAAACATTCCCTTTCATGCTCACCTCTCCAATGTATGTGAAGCTCCTTCTGTTGGTTTCTTATCGTAAAACCAGAAATCCCCACAAGGATTTTAAAATACATGGTTTTGGTAAATAACCCTATTTATTTAAAATGAAAGATGCATAGACAATCATCTAAAAACTAGTGATGTGCAACTTTGGAATGACAACAAAAAGTGCAAACACCTGTGGAGGATTTCCAAACACTAAACCTGCACTTAGATGGTTTGAGCATTGCACAGTGGTGAAACCTCCTCAGAAAAACTCATCTGTGTATGCACATTTAGTTATGATATATGTTAGAGCACAATATAGTAGAGGAGGGGAAATAATTCATAATTAAAATCGCATATTTCCAGTAGACTAAATGAGCCTTCAAGATCTTCATTGGATACTTTAATTCACATACCCATTCAGCAAGAACATTTTTATGGGGCTATTGTAGTCATACTGCTGCCCAGAAATATGATACTGGAGGAAGGAAAAAGCAGAGAACAGAATTTCCTCTCTTCAGAGACTATCATTATGTGAGATGGAAAATAAATAAAAGCAAAGAGCCCAATAAACCCCATCTAGGTGCTATAGCACAGTGGCAAGTAAACGAGGGATAAGAGTCTGTCTACGCAGCACCAAACATCTGGACAAATAAATGAAAATTCAGACAACCAACCAGATGGTGATATATGCAACAGTAAATTGGCACATGCACACAGCTTTCAAGTAGTTCATTTTTTAATGTGAGGTTTAGAATCATCTAGACAATAAATGTCAGCTAATTGTATCAACTGGGTGAAAATTTATGTACTTTCGAGTTACTCTGGCAAGTATGCAACACCTGTCTTAAGACTGAGAATTTCTGTAATTGAACAAATGCCCAAGTAGGAAAAGACATAAGACCTGTGAGTTTGTCTAGAACTCAAGATATTAGCATAAATTCATGGAGAAGTGGAGAGCTGGAGACAAAGAAAGAGAGAGAAGATTTATAAATACAAGAGGCACAAAAGTAAATAATGTGCAGTGTTACAATCACAAATAAAAGCATAGTTTAATTGGAAAGCATGTGAGGAAAAACTCACTATGAGTAATACAGGATAATAAAGTTAGGAGAGCAGGAGGAAGAAAGTTCTATATAAACATCAGAGCAACTAACCCAGAAAAAGGGGAAAGCGGGGCTCAGGAAACCTTGGTGGCATCTGGATGGGTTACATTTAGAGCTGAGGAAGGGTCAGAGATCGTGGGCTAGTGATGACCAAGATGCCCTGGATAGAAGGAGCCACAAATGCAAAAGCACATGGTAAAGGTAAACCATGGCCTGTCTCATTTGGAACACTGCAGAATGGGGTCAGAGTGCCATAAGAAAAGTGAAGAGAGAGAGAGCCAGGGGCTGGCAAGTCAAACTCAGTACTTGGATTTTATAGTAAAGGCAGAGGAGCCCATGAGAATACTATACCAGGGGATTGTCACAGTCAAGTTCATTTTAGAGAGCTCTCTCTCTTTTAGGAGTTAAGACTGAAAAGAAGAAGGTGTGTTTAGGGTTGTTACAGTTATCAAGGCTAGTGGTCCCTAATCATTTTTTGGCACCAGGGACTGGTTTTGTGGAAGACAATTTTTCCATGGACCAGGGTGAGGGGGATGGTTTTGGGATGATTCAAAAGCATTACATTCAAGCTCACCTCCTGCTGAGTGGCCCAGTTCCTAACAGGCCCAGACTGGTACCAGTCCATAGCCTGGAGGTTGGGGACCCCTGATCCAGGTGGTAAATAATGAGGGTCTAAGGCATGAGTGCTTCTGGAATGGAGAAGAAAGGAGATGCCTGCTATATATGTTACGTAAACTCATGGGATTTAGCTTGATTTCATGTGTGATGAAAGGCCAATAGTTGAAATGAATACGATATGTTGGCTCAAGCCATTGGTTGGATGGTTTTTCTTTTAAAATACTATGGGAGAAGAGAGAAAGAAGTAAAGATTATGGGAAGAGGAAGATTACAATGCTTGGCTAAAGCCCCCCAAAATATGTCAAAATACACAGAATGAACAGGTATCAGAGTATAGGCTACAAAGTAAAAAGAAGCCTGTGTTAGATAGGCTACAGAAATAATACATTATCCAAAATAAAAATATTGTTTCTACCATTTTACTTAATTTCCAATAGATTGGATGTTCTGAGATAAACGACACTTAAATTTAAAATACACCTTAATACCTTTCAGAAGCCTCAGAGGTAAAAATCATATTGTTGAAATTGCCAAGCTTATTGTTGAACCTCACATGATTCAACAAATACATGGCATATTCAGAATAATTACTGTTTTTAAATACTCAAAAACAAAAACCGTATAACCTACAGATGAAGGTATATTTATTTTTTAAATATGTATTTATCTTTATTAAATTTATCGAAGTGACCTTGGTTAATAAGATTATGTAGGTTTTAAGCCTGGATTTCTCTGATACACAATCTGTACATTACATTGTGTGCTCCCCACCCAAAGTCAAATCATCATCTCTCACCATATATCCGGCCCTCTTTACCCTTAATTAGACTCCAGTTTGTGCCATGTGCGAAAATTAATTCAAAATGAATCAAAGATCTAAATATATGATCTGAAACAATAAATTACATAGAATAAAACATAGGTACTAGACTCATTGACCCTGATCTTAATGAAGATTTTAAGATTTGAACCCAAAGGCAAGGGACTTAAAGGCAAACATAAATGAATGGGACTTTATCAAACTAAAAAGCTTCTGCACAACCAAAGAATCCTCCAACAAAACAAAAAGGCAGCCCTGGACAGTGTGGCTCAGTTGGTTGGAGCTTCATCCCATAAACTAAAAGGTAGCAGGTTCGATGCCAGTCAAAGTACAATCTTAGTTTGTGGGTTCAGTACCCGGTCAGGCCATGTAGGAGAGGCAACTGGTTGATGTTTCTCTCTCACATCAATGTTTCTCTCTGTCTCTCTCTCCCTCTTCTAACATCAATAAACATGTCTTTGGATGAGGATTAAAACACACACACACACAAAAGCACACACAAATGACTCATTACTAACTCAGCTTTGCTGGTAAAAATAATAAAATAGTTTTAAAAAAAAAGGCAACCAACTGAACAGGAGAAGATATTTGCACACTACCGCTCCAACAAGGGGTCAATATCAAAAACATATAAAGACATACAACTCAACACCAAACAAATAAAAAACCCAATTAAAAAAAATGAGCAGAGGACCTAAACAGACACTTCTCTCAGGAAGACACACAAATGCCCCGCTAATATATAAAAAGATGCTCAACTTCACAGCTATTATGGAAATACATGTAGGTTTTAAATGAGTCCCCCTAGTTGAGTATCACAAATATGGTTTGCTGAGCACATTTTGTAAACCTTGTGCCTATATACTATGGATTATGCATACCTATTCAAGTTTTCTTTTATCTATTTTTCTACCTACCTAATTATATAAAATGAGGAATCAAGATACACAATTTGTTATGATTGAGCCTGATAAAGACTCTGAGCTCTCAAGAGCCTGTGAGAAGTGTCACCCCAGTAACTGTGAGGCAATGGTGCACTTAACATGGAATTTTAAACTAGAATATACGTAGAATTGATGCCATCAAATAAAGACAGTGGTTTATTTCAATTCACTAATAAAAAACTCACAAAAGACTATCAATTTTACACAAATCTAAGAAATTGATTTATTTTTCTTCATCTACATTGGAAACCCAATCAGGATGCGGAAATCAACTGATAAGGATAACTTATTTCAGTGATTTGATTTTCCAAAAGTAAGTTCACCTTTCTGCTTCTGCAGTTTTTCCTTGAGTTTTATAGAAAATTGGAGACAGCAGAGCATTATTATTATGGACAAGTTTTGAAGGAATGATTTCCCACTAAGAATCAAGGAAAAAAAATTTGGTCGTTCCAAATAGACACCTTAGGGTGTACTAGAGAAAAACAACTTTTAAAACCTTTCACTTTGATCTTCAACCAGCCATGTGCCTGGACTCCTGATGGGCCTATACCTAGAGAGGCTTGGAACGTAGAAAAGATGTGCATCTTTTCCTTCCACCTCTTGTTATTTCAGATTGAAATGGCACAGTGCCTGGATACCACAGGTAAGTGCCAGCAGCAGCACTGAAAATTTGGCTCTTGTTAAACGCCTTCGAAGAAACCTCTGTTTTCATCAGGAAATGGCAATTACACGGATGATATGGCCTGCCAAGGTTCATTCTGGAGAAGAGAAATAGTCTGTAGTATGGGTATTTTCCTTACGTTTGTTCACAGTTCCTACATGAGGGTTCCCATAAAAGCACAGGATGAGAAATAAGTAGATATAATCCAGGACTCTATATTGCCATTTATTCTCCCTTATAGTTTGTACTCCTCCCGTACCAACACAAGTAACTCTGGCATGCATTTATTGATTTGAACAAAATCTTGCAATCAACTAGGATAAAGAATATGTTGGTTTATTTTTCTGTTTAATTTTTTCTTTATTGTTTATTTAAAAACTTAGGTCCTTCTTATATCTCCTTTTTAAGAGAATTTCAAATAAGGATTTAATCATTTTAATAGTTATTCACACAGCTATTAGCCAGACTGTTACGTTGGAAGCAGGGCATTTTTTTTTTTGGTTTGTTTATTTTCTAGTCTTCCCCTAACTGATGTGAAATGAAGTGTCTTAGAGAAGGCCAAAAGTGATACTTCAGTCTTGTGCAGAATGCTAAATACAGTCACTCCCCAAAATCTTCATAAGAAGAAGCAGCGAGAGAAAACTTAATTGGGGGTGTGTACTTTAATTGCTTTATCAGTTTCAGCACTTCTTAATTAACAGTTTTCATTAAATCAGTTAACCTCTCTGAGACTTTTTCTTCATATGTAAATAGATACAATACTTAAATGTATTTCTGACAGGGTTATGTAAGGGTTCCATGTCACAATTTATATCAACGTGCTCTGCAGGGAGTAAATCACCATCCAAAACATTATCAGGACAGTTATTTCCTCCTCAATCAGGGTCCTGAAGCAAATCTGAAGGTAATTTTCATCATCTTCACCTCGACTAGTCAGATCTCATAAATGCCTCATTCTGCCCCTCTGCTACTTGTCATTTTCTGGCTGTGTGGCTGAGCTAAACCCCATTCAAAGCATTTCCTTGCTGAGGAGGCTCGCTTTTATTCATAACCTCAGGGGTTTTTTTCCCCTCCACTTGAAAACACAATTCAACTTTATCAGGAGGTTTTTTACAATGATAATACGGGATATTCCCTCAAACATCAAGGGGTATGAAAAGGAAAATTATGGTAATATATAAATACAAAAAGCAAGTGAAAGATGAAAATGTTTTTATCTGCCAGAATGCTAATAGGAAAGGGATTGAATAACAAGCTTTTCAGAGGATGGAAATCAAGTTAAATAGAAAACATTGTTACACATTAAGAGGAAAAGTAAGGCACAAAAGGTGATGCGGGAAAGCAGCAAGATCATCTAACCAGAGGCAGCATTAAAATGTCCATCTTGTTAGCTTTGTAGCCATGGTAGGATACCTTAATATTTCTGAATTGCCTGTTATGAAATTTTGAACTGATGCTCTTGGCAAATTCAACAAGCCTTATTCGATCTTCAGTGGAGACAAGGTGAGAATAAACTAGAACGAGGTACAAATGTCTGTGAGCTACCTGTTAAGAAAACTGGCATGGGGATTTGAATGCTTTCTTGAAATCATATGTAAAAATATAATTTTACTTCCAGGAAATTACTGGCTATTAAATGTATTTCCAGATAATTAATACAATGAAAGTATTGAAGCAGTATGGGGACAGAAAACCTTGGATTTCATCATGCTTTCAAAGAGTAGTAATATGTTTGAAGAAAATCTAAACATGTATCTATAGTTTTCACTGTTAATGACAAATACACAGATTGGTATATCATTTTTAGAAAAAACAGGTTCTAAGAATGGCAGGGCGGGTCCTCTACCTAACCAACAAATTGCCTAAAAAGAGTACCGCTCAACTTTGCACAATCACCTTCTATGATGAGAAATCCACTCCTCGAGGCAGAAGAAAATATTTTACTAAATTTTTACAAAACTTCACTTAGCATACATACATAAAAATATAGATATCGCCTTTTGTTACAATAAGTATAATTATTTAACCCTTATGAAAGGAACTTTGGAGTTACAAAAATGATTGATGATGATGATGATGATGATGATTATACATGATTGTCATCTCATCTCTAAGAAGTAGTTTCCCTGTAAATCCATAAACATAATTAGTAGGAGTTTCTAGTGAGAAGATAAATGAATTTTAGCAGGTAAAATAAATAACTTTGTATTTTTAAGCTTTGTAAATATAAAATAACAGGTAATTCCATTCAGTTATAAAGTGCTCCTATCATTTTTTTTTTGAAGTGAGTGTTTTACACTGAACTCACAAATTCTTGTAAAAGATGGCATAGCAAGTTGTGAATTTTAACAGAAGCTGGTTTTGCCTGTTCTCATTTATTTATTTATTTTTGCCTTTTCTCATTTAAATTGCGGCGCTACAATCTGGAAGCTTGTGCTGCTCCTTACTCTAAGACAAATCTCACCTAAGAGGATATGGCAGTGTTCCACACTGGGGTCTGATTGCATTAGACCGAGTACGGCTAAAGAAAGAAATATTTTGACAGGGGAGATTGCACTTGAACACATCAAAGTGTCAGTTCAGATATGTGGCATCTGAGAAGCACCCTCTCTTTTTCCCTGTTGCATGAAATTTGCCACCTCGCATTGTCTTTCCAGATGGTGCGCTGCGTTCTCTTCAGCTTTATTCCTAGAGAGCTCGAGTCAACATCAATCTGTTATGCCATTTTCTTCTAGTATTAATGTGGCTTATTTATCAATGCCAATTAATCAATGGCACAGAACGGGGTCTTCCTTAGCAGCTAATGTAGTTTCATTTTTTTTTAATACTCAAAAAATTTCTAAAACAGCCGTGACCAGATTGGCAAGCCATGCATCTGGCAGACCATGGCCCCTTAGGAGGCATTCAACTGATGTAAAGGTGAAAGTGTCTTCAAAATAATGATCCAGAACCATATTTGGATGTTAGGATTTCTAGCTGGAGAGTGGAGGTAATTCTGTAAGAGAGAATTTAATTGTTTTGCCGTGGCACATTCACTTCTGCCTGAATGGCCTCTTCTCACATGTGAGGGGGAAGAAGCCCTATCACATTTGTGAATATTTAGCTTTCTGTCAGTCTTACTGGCACCAATATCAACATGCAGCAGATGCATGAAAGCAACCAAATGACTGCAGTTATACTTTATAACTGGATGATTTGTTTTAGAGTAAATATGCTGAAGACTTACATGGTAAAGCATCAAGGCATATTGGCAACAAATACTCATAAATAAGTTCAAGTTTTGCTTTTAAAATGAAAATAAAAATAAAGTGATTGACCACAAGTTGAAAGTCTGAAACAGATTAAATTCTGTTCTCCAGAATCAATTCGTAAAACGAACTAGAAGGACTTCAGGTCTCTTCAAGTCGCATCATAATCAATATATTTCTAAGATTATTATTTTTCTGCTAGACAGTGTTGTAGTTTTCAGACAATCAGGAGCAACTGTGCTAGTCATTCTACAAATTTCAGTTCTGGTGAGTAACCAGTCATACATCAGAACTCTGGAATTCAGGCAAAAATCCTATAGCTTTTGAAAGATGCCACTACCTATGGAATGAAAAAAACAGATATAGAACCAGAAAGCCCAATTATAAGCAAGAAAAAGAAGAAATAGGAAAATAGAAGGGACTTCTCATTAGTAATTGGGATTCAAAAAGCAATTATAACAATGAATTTAATGATCTGATTTCTTCAAATAGCTTCTTTATCAACCTATTACAGTTAGCAAAAGCCATGTGGGTATAATGAAAGGTGTGCATTGAAACATTAGAATGGACTATGTAATTCAAGTTCATTTAGTGCAAGCACTCCAAAATCAGTGTTCTGTACTGTGTACTTAATATTGCCTATGTATACAACCCTTAAGTAAGGTGCTAGTAATGTAAAAAAGCTCATGGTTCTAACAACATAGTAAAAGAACTGTAAAAGAGAGGAGAATGGTATAGTGTAATTCATGAATAATTAGCACATTAAGAAAAAAAATTGCATCACACACTAAAAGTTTATGAAGAAAATAATTAAGTCATAAAATACCTTTTCCCCTCATTGTATATTAACATCACAAATACATCATTTTTTTTCACTAACTTCCAAAGGCAACATAGAACAAGTCTCAGCCAAAAGACTGTGTGTTATACATAAAGTGAATCCAGAGGTTATGTCTGAAGCATTCTGACAAGACCTACAGCTATGATCTTTCCTTTGAAAACTCCACAAGGCAGAATTTGACAGCAAAATTTACTAAAAGGATAAAAAGTGGTAGAGGGACCATTGAGAAATTAATATTTATTAATTCTGCTTTACAGCAACCACACTCATCCTAACCCCTTCCACTTTTAAGCTCTGGGCAAAAGAGAGGACTAGGAGAGAGGCTGTTTCCCTGGCAATCTTATATTTTACCCTAATTTTTTTTTTATTTAACCCCAGTAATTTCCCTTTCTCACACTGTATCACTTCCCTCAGGTTTCACCACTCCCAGCCTCTTCAGTCAAAGTCAGAGAAGTATCTCTTCAGATTTTATCTATCTTTCACAATCTGAGTCAAGTTTCAACTCTCCTAAAATCTTCTCTGAGTATCTTAATGACCTCTCCATTTGACCTCCTATACCTACACCACTGCTTATTGGTACTATTTAATCACTTGCAAGCTTGCATTGTTATAGGAGTGCTTCAATTATCTGTGCCCTGTCTCTCTGCTTTATGACATAGTAATTAATAGGGGCTAGCTAACATTAATTATTTCCTATGAATCAAGCACTCACTCTTACAAGTGATTTACATGTTTGTCCTCATTTAATCCTCACAACAACCCAATAGAGTTGGATTGTTATTATGTCCCTTTTATAGATGTTAAGATATTTGCCCAAGAGTATGTGAATGCTGGAGACAAGAAATGAACTGAGAGCTCACCTGACTCCATCAGAAAACATATCCTGGATTGCAAAATGTCCCACCAAAATGTATGCATGTCTAAAATGACCTAAAATGTGCAAAAACAAGCAAGGGGCTCAGTACAGTTCTTTGAAATTCCATTCCAAATCTTAGTCTGGAGTTTAACAAACTGGGATAGCTTCTATTCCTGTCAGGCTTAAGGACTGGATAATTCAGGGAACCTAAGGTACATTCATAAAAAGGTTTTACTTTATTAAAGGAAATTCACAACCATAGCACAAAGGAACTTCTTGACATTTATTTGCCCAACTTCCATAAAACTGTTCTTTTTGTACCTTTGACATTAAAACTCCTTTCCACTTTAGTGCTCTAACATTATATTTTCTAACATTACTGGGCAAACCAGCATTTGGAACTCTCATTTGAAATTGTTGCCTGCCTGTTAACGGGTCAGCGTTGGGAGTTAAACATATTTATCTATATGGAAATGGTTCTACTATTTGAACAGTGGTGTTTTCTACTTTGTCTAAAATAGAAAACTTGATACAAGTGTAGGACTTATAAATCTGAAGTTTACTTAGAAAGACAAAGAGGAAAATTATGAAAGTGGCTGAAATTCTCTCTCCTTAGCCACACAGCCACACCAAGTTCAACATGCAGGGGACAAAAGAAAATTGTGAAAACACGAATAAATGTTTGAAAAACATCCAAGTATGTTATCTAAGACCTTAAATCAGATATTTTAAAATATTTGTTCGATCTTGAGGAATGAAATAAAGTTTATATGCAGTTACTATGTTCCTCTTGTGTGACTAGGTACAAGGAAACGTATTGCAGTAAAGATAGAACGTAGACTGAGTCATGTTGACTCGTTTATGATTAGCACAGAATTTATCAGGTGACCCAACTTCTTTGAAACTCAGTTTCTTACTGCCTTTCTCTTTCTCACTACCTTATATGAGTCTTATGAGGATAAAATGTAAAAGACATGTAAATTACAAGGCATTCTTTATATGTATATTTGTGTATTACTATTATTAAACATATTACAATGGTACTAATTGCTCATTGAGTATCACCACCCTCATGATATATGAAACATTCATTGACACCAAAGAAGTGTATAAGTTATTTCAGTAAAAATGCAACTTGCAAACAGTGATCTTAGTATCTTTTAAATAATATTTTCCTGTTATTAATAAATGCACGATTATGAAAATGTCAGTCTGAAAAAATGTTTAAAATACACATCATTTATAATCTTTTCCACTAGTATTGTGCTCACATTGCCCTTGTATGTGTTTCTGATGTTGATGTTTTTGTGCCAAAAATTTTTGTATTGATTGTACCGAATATGTAAATGGCTCTCATGCATTTTCTGTTAATATTAAATCATTAATACTTCCTTGTTTAAGAAAGTACTTTAATAATTGTACTATGTTTGCTTCTAATAATGGTAAATTAATAATAAAAATTATTAGTAGTCTTTCTCTACAATTGTATCCCCATATGACTGAAAAATACTTTGGAATAGTTCACCAACAATATCAATAATAATGAAGTCTATATTTGGTATAACTTCTTATAATTTATAATATATGAGAACAGCAACTAGAAAAAAACTCTTGCCTGAGCCTTAAAAGTACTCTTTCCAATAACAATACCTGATAGTAGTACTTCCACTTCTTCTCTTATAATGTTTACCTTAATTCAATTCCACCGTGAAACGTGAAATTATGTTACAGAAACACAAGCAGGTTTCCTATGAGGCAAATGTGAAGACGTTCGGAGGATGGCATGCAGCCTGACATCGATCGTTGTTTCCAAGAGTTTATGGGAGCAATCATCACTGCTCTGAGGCAGAGCCAACTCTGGCTGGGGCTGCCAACCTCATCGCCCAGCCCGCCCCTCCTACCCTCGCTTCAGTCTAATAACCCCAGCTTGTCAAGGAAATAGAAGCAGTTCAGTCAACCTTCTCTCCTTATACTTTCTGAGATATGTTCCCTTTCTTCTATTTACAAAGGGGAGATGGGAGCAAAATTCAGGGCTAGTAACATATTAAATGTTTTCCACGGCTGAGCTAAATGTTGTATGCTGTAACTTTCACAGTCAGCAGGCTCTGCAACTGTCAGAGCTCCTTTGGAAACCTCAGGAGAGCCTGTAAGATTGGGTAGAGGATCCTCTATCAGAGCTGGCTTAGGTACATGCTGTCTCAAAGAGCTCTACCAATATAGACTAACGGACTTCTCTGGGCCCTTCTCTGAATCCCGTGTTCAGGATATAGAAATATTTGTTCACATGTGTCTGCAATATACTACTCAAGGTAGTTGAACATACAAGAACTAATTTATGCTAATAGGGCCATTTCAGCAAAGAAAATAACTGCAAAATGCTATTTCTTAAAAGCTCAAATTAACTGTATTCATATTTCATTTCAAGGAGCTTGAACATGGCTACATGAGAAATAAATGTGTGTGAGGTAAAATATGTTCATTGAGTGTCCTATTTCTTCTTAGGAAAAACATAACAAGAATGTTATCTATACTTTAATTTAAGATTCATTTATTTATTTTTTGAGAGAGGGAAAGGGAAGGAGAGAGGGAGAGAAATATCAATGTGTGGTTGCCTCTTGTGTGCCTCCTACTAGGGACCTGGCCTGCAACCCAGGCATGTGCCCTGACTGGGTATCAAACCCATGATCCTTTGGTTCTCAGGCCCATGCTCAATCCACTGAGCTACACCAGCCAAGGCTATCTACACTTTAATAACAAATCTACATTGCATTCCATTTATTTATTCAACAAATATTTATTGAAAACATTCAAATGAAAGATTCAGGCCCTGGCTGGCATAGCTCAGTGGATTGAGCACGGGCTGTGAACCAAAGTGTCGCAGGTTTGATTTCTAGTCAGGACACATGCCTGGGTTGCAGGCCATGGCCCCCAACAACTGCACATTCATGTTTCTCTCTCTCTTTCTCTCTCCCTTCCCTCTCTAAAAATAAATAAATAAAATCTTTTAAAAAATGAAAGATTCAGTTGTGTTTGTAGGAGATACAAAGTTAAATGAGATATGATCACTGCCTTCAAATAGCTTAAAGGTAGTGTGAGACTCAATATAGGAAATATATATATATATATATATATATATATATATATATAATATAAAGATGTTATAAGAGATGTACCTAAAAAGTTGGTGGTATGCAGAGAATAAGAAATAATAGAAAGTTCTGGAATCATAAAGGACCTTTTATTTTTTAAAAAACATTTTATTTATTTATTTGTAGAGAGGGAAGGGAAGGAGATAGAGAGAGAGAGAGAAACATGAATGTGCGGTTGCTGGGGGTCATGGCCTGCAACCCAGGCCTGTACCCTGACTGGGAATCGAACCTGCGACACTTTGGTTCACAGCCCGTGCTCAATCAACTGAGCTACGCCAGCCAGGGCTTTGGACCTTTTAAAGAAAGTGATACACATATATATTTTTGCTAGGTCTTAAATGAAATAAGAAATGTGAGGATGAGATATAAGAAATCAAGAAAAGATAAAAAGAGAGTTACTAGAGAAGGAAATCTTTATTGTGAATATAGACAGTAGCACTCTTTCTTTATTTTCTATCAATTTTCCTGGGAGTCACCATTTAACTTCCTTAATCTTCAACTGAAAGAAAACTATAGGATGACATCAGGTGATTATAAAATTTCTTCAGTTCAAAACTCTAAAAATCTGTCATTCAAAAACCTCTCTCAGTAACTTGTCTAGCAAATATTTATTTTAAGAATTTTAAATTCTTCACAGATTGAGGAAAGGCAAAATAAAGAGCTAATTATTGTATTACTAGCTTTTTATTTAAATTTCATAGAGCAGTAATGCCTTATCATAACTTCCAGTTACTATGTGACATTTACCAGAACCTATGATTGGAGTTGAGACTGAAGCATCAAAGTAGATATCATTCTGTTAGAAAAAAAAAACATTTGGAATTGTACCTATTTACCAAAGTTGTCACTTCTAGTGGAATGTTGTATTTCTCTTGATAAAAAAAAAATTTGTTTTATTTCAAAATTTTTATTAATATTTCAATTTTTTGTTGCCCCCTCTTAGGGGTTAAGAAGTCTGTGATTGAAAGTTTCTAATAATGACATTATTCCTAGCACAATTTTAAATCTAAAGAAATATAAGTTAGTGTGGTGAAATTATATTTTCTGTTTATTCCCTTAAGTCTATGAAGTTTGGGCCAAATCTCCAAAATTTTCTGAAGAAAACATAATAGTGAAAACATATACACCCAAAACTATATGAACAGGGGTGCCATTGCAGAAGTGAGGTAAATTAATAACTGTAATAAATTTTTCTTAAACCCTAGATTTAAGGCTAAGAACCAAAGGTGTGTACATCGATCTGATATATTTACTGAGCAGCTACCATGAAAAGCACAAGGATGCTATAATAAATAAGACTGAGAAGGCTTTGTTCTCAGGAGTATCTCACTTATTGTGGCAGATGGATAAAGACAACAAACATAAGAAAAGGATATTAGATAATGGAGACAGCAAATGTGTATTAAGGGAGGGCATTTAAGTTGAAACCTGAATACAAGGTCCAGCCCCACGATGATCAGGAGCAAAAGTATCCCAGAGAGAGAGCATACCTAGTGATAGCAGACAGAGACAGGTGAAATCAAGGAGAACCTCAGGTTTTTATCCTGAATGCTAGGTGAATAGTGGTGACATTTATTGACATGGGGAAAATTCCAAATGACCATAGCTGAGAAGAATTTTCATAGTTTTGTTTGTAATAGTCCTAACTGCAGACAATCTAAATGTCCATCAACTGGTCCACAATAAAAAGGAAAAATCTAGTAATTTACAGGCTGTTAAATGGAGAAATCTCAAAAAACAATATGCTAATTTTTTAAAGCCAGGAACAAAATCAAATGTATTTATTGTATAATGCCACTTACATGAAATCTCCAGAATAAACATCTCTATAGAGACCAAAGGCAGAGCAGGGGTTACCTGGGACTGGGTGTGGGATACACTGATTGAACTTAAGCATAAGTACAATTTTAGGGTGATAGAATTGTGCCAAAACAAGAATATGGCAATGGTTGCATAACTCTATAAGTTTATAAGTTTATAGATAGTTATTAAATGATATGCTTAAAGAAGGTATATTTCATTATATGTAAATTATACATCAATAAAGATGTTAGAAATATAGCCCCTTCTCTACTTAAAGAAAATCTAATGTAAGCATTTCTTTAAATCATAAGCCTGACAAATACAATCACATTTATTTCAAAGTATTAGAATTGGTAAGAAAATGTGGTTGTGACTTTAAGGAGCCTTTAATATAAGTTATATTTCCTTTCCTAGAAAGTAATAAAAAACATGATGAATTAGTTGGTTCTCATTTAAAGTGTAAACATAGCACTTTAGAAATTAAGGTATAATAAAGAAAATTTTCTACAGTGACTATTGCTGGTATTTGAGATTTAAGTAACATTGGAGGTATTAATATAAAATTGTATATTTCTACATGGTTTGTGTTTTGATTTTAATTTTAGAATTAAAAAGGTAGGTCTATACATAACTAATGTATTTTAAAAATGTAAATCAACAATCCAATAAAAGAGATATTCTAGTATCTACTTTTTGAGAAAAATCAAATAATTCTTTGAATAAACTTTAAGCCAATGCTCAAATTTTGAATTATGTACAACCATCCTGAAGCTCAATGAGATAAATACTTGTATAACTTTTTATCATTTGGGGCTTTACTAATCCAAATTGTTTGTCCTCTGACAATAGCTGGATCCTCTTCTTTAGGAAGAATATATATATGGCTTGTGGCATAGCTATAGCAGATGGAAGAGATTTTATACCATCAATTATATAACCTTATAGTGGTTATACCATATATGACTTGTGATTGTGATACACTTAAGCAGAATGTATCCACCTGTGCTGCTGTGATGTCAGAATTTTTCCCAAGTCTAGAGTATAATCTTGGGTTTAGAGTCCAATTCTTTACTTCTGTACCATATTCCACTCAAGACACCACAAATTCAATCAACCACTTAAAGAAAAAATGTGAGATGTGAGTACCAGTAAGATCATATAGAAGGGTTATAGGTACCTGGCAGAGTCATTAAAATTAGACTATGGAATTGTTGGAACTAGAAAGTGCTTGAAATTTGCCTCAGTGACTTTCTTGTATCAATTGTAGCTGCTCGGTAAATTTCTTATTTGCTTTTTACATATGGTCTGTTCTACATGCATGAGATTGCTGGATATTTAAATGCTAGCCTATTGAGTAGTAGCACTATACATTGGAGCTGGGAACTTCATGATTAGTTTCAGAAAACATTTGACAAATGTAAAAAGATACTATCTGAATTTATAATATTCAAATTACATTCAACCTAAATTCATGCAGACATTGATTCTTCATTAAAAGACAAGCAATATCCACTCATCTACTAATGGACATTCAGACTCCTTCCAAATCTTGGCTGTTGTAAATAGCACTGCTATAAATATAAGGGTGCATATATTTTTTGCATTGGTGTTTTGGTATCCCTGGGATATATTCCCAGAAGTGGAATTGCTGGGTCAAAAGGGAGTTCAATTTTTAATTTTCAAGGATACTCCCAATTGTTTTCCACAGACAGCACTCTCACCAACAGTGCACTAGGGTTCCTCTCCACATTCTCTCCAACACTTATTATGTGTTGATTTATTGTTGCTAGCCATTCTGACAGGCGTAAGCTGATATCTCATTGAGGTTGCATTTCCCTGATGATTAGCGATGTTGAGGATTTTTCACATGTCTATGAGCCCTCTGTATGTCATTTTTGGAGAAGTATCTATTCAGGTCTTTTGCCCATTTCTTAATTAGGTTATCTGTCTTCCTGGTATTGACTTATATTGGTTCTCCATATATTTTGGTACATTTATACAATGGAATATTACAGAGCAGTAAAAAAGAAGAAACTCTTACATTTTTGAACAGCATGGATAGACCTGGAGAAAATTATGCAAAGTAAATTAAGCCAGTCAGTGAAAGACAAATACTACATGATCTTACTTATATGTGGAATCTAATAAACTAATAAACAAAACATTAACAGAAGCTTACATATTAATATATAAAGCAGAAAGACAGTTGCCAAACAGGAGGAGGTGGGGCCAGGATGAAGGATGGTGAAGGAATTAACTAAAGAACACGTACATACAACCCATGAACCCCAGGGAAAGGGAGAAAATGTGGGAACAACTCTAACGGCATGAACAATAAAAAAAAAGAGGCAATATCTGGACGAATTAATTTCATCATCTTCCCTCCATGTCTTAGCCAAAGCACATAAAAGTAGCCCTATTGGTTTTTTGTTTTTGTTTGTTTTTATTCAAAAAATAATAAGCTTATAGTATTAAAAAGCTATAAATCCAGAAACATTTAAAGCAAGAGAGGAAAAGTGAAAAGTCCTGTACTCCTGCTCTTATATCCTTTTCACAAAATCAAATAGAGTTAACACATTTTTAAAAAGATGTTGACAAATAAATAATTTCATAACTTTCAGATTTTGACTGAAGTCTTCTGAGACAGGAAGATACCTTAAACCATTGGTCCACAATATGGAATTAGTCACATAGTCAAATGTGATCTATGACTGGAAATGGCAACTCAGCTCCAAGTTGGTGAGTATAAAGTTCTTTCAAATTCTCTAGCTTCAAGTGTTGTTATTCTCTACAGAGCCTTATGAATGACTGCATTTTAAATTTATTTATATTTTGAATTTCAATAAGAACTTAAAAAATAAGAACTTAGTTTATATTAAAAAGAATTACATATACAGTTTGTTGTTTTATTTTTAAAAGTGCTTTCAGTAGAAGTTTGTTGAAAACTAACCTACTAGCCTATAAAGCTAAAAGCACTCAGTATTTATTCACTCACTTATTCATTTGATAAATATTTATTGCATACTTAATATGCATTATTCCAGGCACTTGAAAACAGCTGTGAATAGCCAAAAAAAAAACCCATCCTACCCTTAAATACCTTATATTCTAGAAAATATAAGCAAGGAAAATATGTAATAAGTTTGGTAGTAGTAAGGAACACAGAAAAAATGCAGAGGATAGGTAGTGTCAGGGAAGTTACAATTTTGCACTGGCTAGTATGACTCAGTGGATTGAGTGCCAGCCTGCGAACCAAAGGGTCACCAGTTTGATTCCTAGTCAGACCACATGCCTGGGTTGCGGGCCAGATCCCCAGTAGGGGTTGAACAAAAGGCCACCACACATTAATGTTTCCTTCTCTTTCTCTTTCCTTTCTCCTCTCTCTCTAAAAATAAATAAATAAAATCTTTAAAAAATTATAATGTTGACTGAATAGTCAGGATAAATACCTGTCTGGAGAAATTATATGAAGAAAGTGAGAGAGGGAGCCGTTCAGATGAAGGGGAGACTGCTCTACAGGCAGAAGGAATAGCAAATGCAGAAATCCTAAGGCAGGAGCCTGCCTGGTATGTTCTAGGTCTGAAAAGAAGGCCAGTGATGCAGAAGAGAAACAGCAAAGAAAAATGGTAAGAAATGAGATTGAAAAATAAGGTAAAACTATGAGGGACAAAGATTGAATAAAGGGAAACAGGCTGAAGATAGTGACAATAATTCAAGGAAGACAGAAGGTGACTCCTACATGGGTAGCAACAGTGGAGGTATTGAGATGTGGCTGGACTGCAGATAAATTTTGAAGACAGGACTTCAATTTCTTTAATCCTCACCTGAGGATACGTTTATATTGACTTCAGAGACAAAGGAAGTAAAAGAGAAAGAAACATTGATCGGTGCCTCCTGTATGCACCCCAGCCAGGGATCAAACTCGCGAGCTTTTAGTGGGCCAGATGATGCTCCAATGAACTGAACCACTGGCCAGGGCTAGAACTTCAAAATTGTTGACATGTGGATGTGAGCTCTGACAGAAAGAAGTCAAGAATAACTTCTAGATGGTTGGCTTGAGCAACTGGGAGAATTTAGTTTTTATTTACTGAAATAAGGTATAAACTTGAGAGTCAGCAACATAAGCGTGAAATAAATAATGAAGCTAAATATGATCGGAGATGGAAAAAAAGTTGTCCTACTACATGCACTTGAACATCTAGAGATAGAGAAGGTGAACATAAGTGAACAAAGCAGACCGAGAAGACCAGAAAGACAGGAAGAACTTTGGGGTCATGAAAACTAAGTTAAAAAAGTTTTTCAAGAAAAGAATTACCATTTATGAGAAATGCTCCTGACAGATTAAGTAAGACGAAAACTAAAGTTTGAGCATGCAACGTGAAGGTCATTTTTTATCTTGCTAAGCGCTGTTCTGGTAAGACAATAACATCACATGTCTGACTGGAGCAGTTTCAAGAACAGATAAAGGAGAAAATTTGGAGATAGTAAAGCTTAGTCAGATTCCTAAGAAACTTTTTTTTCCTATGAAGGAAAGAGAAAACAGAGTGGCAGCCAAAGGATAAAAGGGGGCCTGAAGTAAGTTTTTTAAGGAAAGAAGTAATAACAATGTCCTTTTACAGGGATGATGCCCCAGAGAGGAGAGAAGTGCTAGGCTAATGTCTTTGAGAAAGTGACAGTGGATGGCATTAGACTGCTAGAGGGACAGATCAAGATCAAAAGCATAGAGATTTCGTCTATAAAAGCAGGAGAGCAGACAGCATGCAGGGACGCAGAAGGCAGTGACTGTGTAGGTGTGATGGTGAGCACGTCTAGTCAGATATCCATATATGTGCTGTAAAAACTAAAACGTTGAAAATGCCACATTGCCTTAAGGTAGCATTTAAAGACTCTGGGAACTCATATGTGTAATCAAAAATACATTATTAAACACAACGTCTTATGGTACAATTTGCATATATTTACATTGTTGTAATATACATGACAGTTTGACATCTACATCCAAATGTTTTCATTGGAAAAAATATTTAACATGTAACATAGTATATGCTTCATCAGCTCACATTTCTTAGGATCTAAACATCTGCAGATTAACTCTATTTAATGTGAATAAACATCATGTGCTCTAGGTTGCCAAAGTGATACCACATAATCTATGACCTTTTCAGGGCCCATGAAAACACATGCTAAATTCAGACTGTCTACCAGCTGCCTGCAAGTCCTCTTACTTTGTGTCTGGATCCAAGAAAACAGTAAAAGTGAAGCAAGACTGAAGCTGTAACTCCAAAACTTTTAAATATTTAACAATGCTGAAGTAAACAAAAATTCAATGAACATCTTCAAATTCTGCCCAGGTAGGTGTGATATAAGTGTGAATTCTATTGCATTTTTCATCTTAGTCCTTCTATTTGTGTATATTAAAAAGTAACCAGAATAAGTAAAACCAATATTTTTTTTCAAATTTTGAAGCATACAAGAATTCTCCAGGACTTTATAAAAAATGATTTTCAACTATAGGTATGACTTCTCCTGGTCACATTTTTACAGCCAATGGGTATGAGTATAGTATTAATGTTTCTGGGGCACAATTTGCCCAAGAAACACTGGATCAATAGGTCTGGAGTGGGGCTTACAATTCTGCATTTCCAACAAGGCCTCGGGTTGTGTCCATGCTGCAGGTTAGCAGAGCAAACTCGAAGTAACAAGAGTCTAAACCACTGTGTTTTTGGTATTTGCATGCAAGTTGAGATAATAAATTAGTTATTTCATCTCTAATCATTTGAGTTCTCTTTTAAAATATTAAAGTTAAGTAGAATTTTTAAAGTTTTAGTTGACCATATGTGTGTGTGTGTGTGTGTGTGTGTACACACTCCTGGAAAAACATATACATAT
Source organism: Phyllostomus hastatus (assembly GCF_019186645.2). Lineage (NCBI taxonomy): Eukaryota > Metazoa > Chordata > Mammalia > Chiroptera > Phyllostomidae > Phyllostomus > Phyllostomus hastatus. Next base: position 13,466,931 of record NW_025333583.1, on the reverse strand, counting down.
ATACATATAGTTTTGTCTCTAATATGAAAAATAAAATTCATAACATTCCTCAATGCAAAAAAACCTTACTCGTTATTTTATTTACTTAATTATTGCCTGAAGTCCAGAGCCTAATTTCATACCAACCCACTCATTAAATAACAAGATCAAAGGAATGAAGATTAAGTTAAACACAGACATCTATGTTGCATCTGACACTCTAATCACACTACAAAAGGAACGAGCAGAACAAATAGCATTATTTAAAATTGCAATCCTGTAAGTGGCAGTAAATGTTTTGCTCTGACTCTGCGGTGCTGTGTTTCTAACACCTGCTCCCACTTGCCAGTTTAGGCTGGCTCAGTCCACTCCACTGTGGGATCACAGTTCTTTGAACAAAGCCCCTCAGGGCAGCAATAACCAGGCAGCCAGCACTGTCTCAGAAGAGCTCCTGACACAACTCCCCATGAATTTGTAATTTTGTTTATGTATATTAAAAGCATGTCATAGGAAAAATATAGCAGGCTACTGCTGGGAAAACTTTCTAACCTGTTTTCATAAGGCAACAAGCTCTCTCTGAAATATTACGAAAATTCAGGGCTCACAGTGTTTACACATTAAAAGAGGATAAGGGACAGGCCCTAAGGTCTGACTTCAGAAGAAAATATCATCCTAGAGGTCTGGTGCCTACAAAACACCCTCACAGTTTAAGACTCAAATAACAGATCACACAGTAAACATTTTGTCATATTTTGTGAATAAGAGAGATACTCGCTGAGAAAGTCTAACTTTATTAGCACACTCAGGTCCTATTTAAGACCAGGCAAAAAATAATTTATTCTAACTTAGATTATTTAATTATTATAGTGCTATACCTTCCTTAATCTACTTTTAGACACACTATATATATAATGTGCATATGTATATATATATAGGTATTTATACGTGTATATATGTATATGTGTGTATGTATATCCATCTATATCCACTTATCCATGGATATAAAGATATGTGTTTATTATGGCATTAAATGGGGTCAAGAGTTCAATATTTTATAATAATATTGATATCAATACATTCTTATCATTTTACACTACTTATGAAAATAATTGTATCCTTAATTAACATCATTAAGAGGAGCAGAAATAAAAGTATTTTTACTACAATGACCAAAGATGGTCACTTTCTAGAAGATTAAAAAATATATATATACCTGAAAGTCAATCATTCTGCTGGGGAGGGAAGGAAAGAATCATTTATCTCTTAAGTGGTTAATTCAACAAAATTTAATTTTCTAACTAATAAACCAGTTTTTTCCCATATTATTTGCTACAAAAGGCATGATTCACTTAGTTTGCTAATTATTTATACTGTACAAATAAAAAAAACCTAGAGCAGGCATATGAACACAATACTTTTGTACTGTTAAATCAAAATATATTATCAGCTCTTGGTGCAAGAGATATTTATGGACATATTAATTCTTCCAAATCACCAGGCATGTTCATATAGAATATTTTGTGTCATGTAAAATAAAGTTTACATTGCTAAAGACAGTACTGATTTTCCCATACATTATCTCATTTGGTTCTTACAAAACCTTCATAAAATAAAAACTAAAATTTACTTTGTTAACTAACAATCTCTATTATACATAAAGCATCATTTAATTTAGTTTGCTGAGTCAAACACAGGGTGCAGCACAAATAACACCCACCTCTTTTTCAAAATCTTTTATTGCAAAATCATACGCATGTGATTCCGTAACATAACAATATCACACTCAGGCACAGCATAGGACATTTTAGGTGAACTGTTCCAATTAAAACTAGAAATTATTACACCCATATTATTACCCTACCAACCACACTCAAACAGGAGTTACTACTATCGGACCCTGTATTTCGCCTTATCATCATCATCATTATCATCATCATCTTATTAAGGGATGATATCAGTTACCTCTTGTTGGGTGGTAGTGAGTTAGGTCAAGATAAAATTAGTTTGATTGTCATAAATGACAAAGCTCGCAGGCGAAAAATGTCAACATTGCAATTAGAAAGAGAATGTTAGGTGAGTTCCTTTGGGAATCTCTCTCAGAGATGGAGAATAGATGAGCTTTTATTGAATCTATATTGAGGGTGTGCATGTATTAAGCACTATTCTATATGCTTTACTTAGTTTACATAATAATGCTCTTAGGTAGATATTGTTATCATCATACTGTAGCTAATTCAACCACCTAATAATTCTGGGCTACTGACTGACAGAACCAGGACTCCAACCTGAATCCCCATGACTCCAAAACTGAAGCATTTCCCATAGTTGGGTGAAATGAATGATCTAATAAAGTTAGGAAACTTCCCAGATAAAAATCTGTCATAGCCTAAACAAACACCACAAAATACACTACAATATTTACATGGAGAACAAAGAGTATCTGTAGTAACCAGTGTTCGAACAACTTGTGGATTCCAGAAAGACTAAAACACAAGAATTTTATGTCATTAGCTAAGAATTTGAATCAATATTTTTAAAATTTTTTACAAGATATGGATTATAAGATAAATTTTGACCTCATGATTACTTTACTCACAATGTTACGTAATTCTGAAATAATCAGTGTTCTCTTTTTCCCAGTTGAACTTTGGAGTCAAGATTTGTCAGTATTGATAGAATTCTATTGAATAATCCTTAATAATCAGCAAACCATATCTTCAATTATTTAGTACTACTATCATTTAGAGGTTTTAGAAACCAAAACTTCATAATTTTAGAAACCAAACTTCAACTGTCATTGTGTTAGGTTTTTCAAAATTATGTATTTCTACATCCCTAAAAGGAGCTTTTATCCAAAAAAAAATCACTAAGACTTCAGTACCATAAGCATTAAGACCAGAAAGTTTAACCAGTTTGCTCAAAATTGCATAAATAATCTAGGTGTTGTTAGGAATTCACTCTAAATGCAATGTCATGCTTTAAACATAAAATTAAAGTCCCTTATTGAAGCGAACCAACTTCTTTGTACTATGTAACAGGTATATATTATCTACTATGGGAACCTAAGGAGAAATAAAATTCTCACGTTGAAGCAGAATCTTATTAAATGCATGAATATGTTTTAAAAATGTGAAGAAAGTACGGTGTGGTGGTTAAAGGACTGGGATTGTCAGTGAATAAAACTGGTCCCCAATCTCTCCCTAACCCAAGTATTTGTCCTTGAGAGAATCGTCACTATTCCACAAGCCTTCAATTCGTCCTTCTATAAAGGTATTTAACAAAGAATTATGGTGTGCAGAATGTGCTTGAAATGCCAAGCTATGAATTATTACTTGTGTACAAAATTGCTTATAGGGATGTTAGTATCAACATAAATAAAATTAAATATGCAGTTATGATTCTTTCCCTGTTCTTAGTAAAAATATATTTCTTTTAATTTTAATGGTTTTATTTTTCACAAAACTTAATTTCATTTACTAATTGCAAAATATTTTTATATTAACTCTTTTAAAAACTTTCTCATTTAAGGTTTTCCTTATTTGTATTAGCAAAAGCCAAGGAAAAAAATAAATTCACAAAGATCTGTTAAAAATTCAAAGCTTGTTTACCTAAACAAAATTATATCAGACTTTTAACAACAACCACTTACAGTCTCAGAAACAATTGCACATGAAATGACAAAGAGCTTACATTTTAAAGGGGTAAAAATTAATCTGATCTTGTCACTTCAGTTTTAAATTCTGAAGATCTTCATATTGTATGTGTTTAGAGATTATTTAATAACTAAAACACAATAGTCCACAATTCCCTAAATGTCTTTTATTTTTACCCTTGAACCACACCACTTTTCCAAAACTTTGAAAAGAAATTTATAAATATAATCCCAAACAATACATAAGATTGAATTCCTGCCCCCAAATTAAATATGCTGAAATACTTTGTGTGTGTGAGTGTGTGTAAAAGGTAAGTTTTAAGAAGTATTCCAACAAGCCAGGGAAAATACCATTTTCTCTTGAAAAGTAATTAAGTTTGAATAGAACATTGGGGCTATCTAGTTAAAACTACCTAAGAAATAAAATCTGGTTCAAAAAATGTGTTTCTGTAAATTATTTAGCTGGTGCACAAATAATGCTGCAACCTGTATTTCTAGCATTTTTTTCAATGAATATAAAACATAAACTGGCATACACAATTTTGGTTAATGTTAAAGATTTTATAATTTTGATTTAATTTATTACAAACCTTACTTATGCCTCAAACAATGATTATCTGAGAGGGAAGTTGTAGGAAAAGTCACCAAGAAAATCAATAAACAGAATAAGACTCAAAGCCTGCTGATTACTTCACCTAACCATAAAACACCTCAAAATATTTATTGATGAACTGTAAAATGCTAATTTTAGCATTTAGGAATGGGTAGGTGAATATTTACTGTAAAATTATTTCAACTTTTATTTATCTTAAACATTTTTATAATAAAAGTTTGAAAAAAATAACCTAGTTAATGTTCTCTATCAGATTATTTAACTCTGTAATATATGGATGTCAATATTATCCTTACTGGTTCTCACTTTCTTTAAAAAGAAAACATGGGTTATTAAAATAACAAACTAAAAAAATCTGTTAATCACCACTTCCTCTTTCCACCTCATGAATTATACTTAAAAATCTATTCTGGAACAAGTACTTGGAAATCCAATGATATTCCTTCACACACACACACAAATGCAATTTTAAGTTGAGAAATTCCAGATACAGCTCATTAAATGCTCTGACCCAAACCTAAGAAAGCAGCACTTGTTTAAACAATGACTTCTATTGCTAGTGCTGAAAATTAATGAGTCAACCATGTGGATATGTTCAGTGGAAAGAAGAAATATGGACACAAATATGGATATGTTGTTGTAAAAACACCATATATATTGTATTACTGAACTGAAAGGCATTCACTTAAAATTATTTTCATTGACTAGCAATCAAAAATCTGAGTTCGAGTTTTTAGTAATGGTAAAAAAAGGGAAGACAATATTCCAGAATTTTTAACTTAAGCAGATTTTTGTTTAATTGTACAAACTTAATGGTACTTTTTCCTAATTATAAGCAGTCATTTTGAAATGCCACCCTTTAATAATGGAAAGACTAACAGTAGATTGAGAAATCCACTTCTTATACAGATATATGGGAAAACATATGCCTTATGGAACTTGCACAGTAATAGATATGAGAGGAAATAAAAATTTTACTTGCTTTTCAGTTAAACTGCCTTGCAAATGTCCTGTGGAAATATGGTATGCTTAGGTAATATTAGAAAATTAGGAGCCCGAAAAGATAGTTGTAGAGCAGGAAATAAGAAACAAAAACTCAGAGAATTGGAGATTACAGATAGGCTTAATCTGGGCCCTGCTATTTGAAATTAGTAAGGTTTTACACCTGAAGGACAATAGCTTACTGGAATTAGAAAGAAAGTATGATCTAAGTTTGAGTTAAAGTTTTTAACAAATTTATCAAGAACAAAAATGCAGTCTCCAGCACTAGACTACTTTAACATATAATTTCATCAACAGTTTGGTACAGAAAGGTGGTGGGCATTAAACAATAGTCTCTCTAATAGAACAATAAATTATTATTTTGGAAAAGTGAAAGTTGTTAATTAATGCCTACATATGGATATGAGTACATTCCAAGTATGTGTTATGAAAATTAAAGTAGGCTCAACTGGGACCTGTGAGAAAATCTGGGTTCTAATTCTGACTTTGCCTTAGACAAAGCACTTCTCTCCTTTGTAGCTATTTTCAACTCTGCAAAATGAGTCATTCTGCCTGAATGTTCTCCAAAAGCATTTCTGCATCTAAATTTTCAGGTTTCTATGGCAACAAAATACCTGGGACACTCTTAATTTATGACCAAGATGCTGCTTAATCATATACAAATTATATATTTGATTATATATGGAGATAATAGGGAAAATAAAGGTGAAGAATTGGATGGAGATAATGCGAGGTATTCCTGATGGGTTACAACTCAAATGATAATGAGCTATTAATACAGAGCATTCTTAGGTAGGTTTAAGTAAAGGAAGTTTAAATAGAGAGATAAGCCCTGGCTGGCGTAGCTCAGTTGATTGAGTGCAGTCTGCAAACCAAAGGGTCGCAGGTTTGATTGCCAGTCGGCACACGCCTGGGTTGCAGGCCAGGTCTCCAGTGAGGGCCACATGAGCGGGAACCACACATTGATGTTTCTCTCTCTTTCTCTCTCTCTCTTTTTCTCCCTCCCTTCCCCTCTCTAAAAAATAAAGAAATTAAAAAAAAGAAAGATGAGAACAAAATTGCTATATACCTAAATATATATTTATATATAAATATTTATATATATTTATATAAATATAAAAGCATATATTATATATTTATATATAAATATAAGGATTCAGGAAGTAAGTAAGCATTTTCTTTGAAAAAAAGATGGAACCCATACCAATATTTTGCTTTTATAAAATAAGTTGAAATACTACCCATTAATTGCACTCAAAGACTATCCAAGGAAAAGAAGAAATAAGAGAAAGAGGCAAAGAGTGTGTGATGACTGAACTTGTAAGTAAATATGCTGTTTAATGTTCAGATATTTTAATGACTTAGAGAAGTTAAAAGGATAGTAATAAAAGCACAGTTTCATAAGAGATCCATGTTTTAATCTTATTCTGTAAGAGATAAAGTTATTAAAACTTACATTGTGTAAGTAGAATTTTCATTTTTTATAGAACAGATAAAATAAAAAATTTATTCTGTTTTTGTGAAATTTGAAGTTTCTACATGGGGGATACTTCTTTAAGACTATAAGATTAAATGTGCAAAAATTAGCTACAAATACAAATATTTCTTTTTAATGAGAATGTAAATCACACCACTGATTTCTATAATCCTGATAAATACCAGTCAGAATGGTCATCATAAACAAATCAACAAACAACAAGTGCTGGCAAGAGTATGGAGAAAAGGGAACCCTAGTACACTGTTGGCAGGAGTGCAGACTGGTGCCGCCACTGTGGAAAACAGTATGGAATTTCCTCAGAAAGCTAAAAATGGAACTTGCCTTTTGACCTGGCAATTCCACTGCTGGGATTATACCCTATGAATCCTGAAACTCCAATTCAAAAGAACCTATGTACCCCAATGTTCAGAGCAGCACAATTCACAATAGCCAAGTGCTGGAAACAATCTAAATGCCAGTCAGTAAATGAGTGGATCAAAAAACTGTGGTACATTTACACAATGGAATACTACACAGCAGAAAGAAAGAAGAAACCTCTACCCTTCATACCAGTATGGATGGAACTGGAGAGCATTATGCTAAGTGAAATAAGCCAAGTGGTGAAAGACAAAGACCATATGACCTCACCTATAAGGGGAACCTAATCAACAAAACAAATGAGGAAGCAAAATAGAACTAAAGACATGGAAATGAAGAACTGCCAGTAACCAGAGGGGACGGGAAGAGGGTGATAATGGGAAAGAAGGGGAAGGGTTGCAAAGAAACATGTATAAAGGACCCATGGACAAAGACAACGGGGCGGGGGGTGGGGACGGAGGATTGACTGTGGGAGGTGAGGGTGGGTAGGGCAGAGGAGAGTAATGAGAGAAAAATGGGGACAACTATAATTGAATGACAATAAAAAATACAATTTAACAGTATTAAAAAAAACTGATAAATACCCAAAACATTATATGTTGCACCAAAATTGCATATCTTTATTTACTGAGTGATACAACTTCATAGATTTTTCCCATTTCTATGGCTGTATACTCAGACCATGTCTTCACAGGTCAAAGATTTGGCAAAATCATTTCTTACAAAGAGAATGAGGGGTGATTGTTTTTTCTTTCTCATGTAGATAGATTCTGTAAATTGTTTTCAATTTTACAACCTATAGTGCCATGTAAATGTTTAAGATTGCCATCAAACTTGGGAAAACATCCATCTAGTTTTCCTACATGAGCTGTGTGATTCAGAAGGATTTTCCACAGACTAGCCTCTGGCACCGCACACTTCAAGCCTCGACTCTCCTCCACTCCACACACACACACATATGGATAGTCAGGCTCCACTGAATGACCCTCTACCACCTCTGGCCCTGCACTTGTGTATTATGAAAGGAAATGCTATAGAGAAAACATGAAAATAAGAAGTGAGGTCACTGTTAATTAATTATGGTTAAAATGTCTTCCTATTGCAAATTTTACAAAATTATATCATTCAGTGAACCCATGGCAAGGGCCTCTCACAAGTCTTTGAAAGAAAGTAATTTCTACATTTTAGTCTCAAAATCAACCTGCCCTTTAATACAAGTGCTTTAGGTAGGACAGAAAAGTAAAAAGAGTAAAGAACAAATTAGAGCCATAAAAGAGTAAATCTGAAGTACGATGAGTTTGATCAGCTGGATCCATAGAATCTACATATTTTGGCATTCTATTTTCTCCCTGTAACTCTATCAAACACACATAACAAAAAGAATAAGTTAGTCATTACTTTTATTAAAATGTATATTTGGAATTGTATATTCTCATCAAATAAGAAATAGATTAATACTCCAGGAATCTCCAGGTTTATCATGTCTATTTGCAATTATGATCTATAGTGGGTTGAACAATATCCCCCTCTTCCCCTGCAATTCATATGACCTTATCTAGAAAAAGGGTTTTTACATATTTAAATTAAGGCTCAAGATAAGATCATAGTGGATAAAGTGTCCTTATAGCAAGAAAAAAGGAGAAGAAAAACAGACATGCAGAAGAAAGTGATATGAAAATGTCAGCGGAGATTGGAGTAATTATCTACAAACCAAATAATGCCAATGATTTCAAATAACCAACAGAAACTAGAAGGAAAGCATGAAACAATCTTTACCGGGTAGTTTCCAGAGTAATCAATCCTGCTGACACCTAGCTTTGGGACTTTCGGCTTCCAAAACTGTGAGAGAATACATTTCTGATATTTTAATCCACCTAGTTTGTGGTGATTTGTTACGCCAGCACCAGGGAACTAATATACTATCTTTACATAGAAACATCCAAAATGGTTACCATGACATTGGATTTGTGATTTGTTTGTTTGTATCTACACCTAAAGACCCATGCAATAAACAGGTTCCTAACCAATTACTGCAAAAACATTTTCACGGAGTACTGCCATGCTCTGAATTGAGCTTGTGCCATCACCCTAAAGCTAAGAGTCTGTTAAATGTTCAAGCTACTGAGATATCAAAAGGGAAAATAAATGATGTGTTCTTTCTGGGAAAAGCTAATAATTCTATCAAGTTCCTTTCCTATGAGCAATACTATAAAAACATTGTAACAGAATTATGCATGATTTGATACTATTCTCTGATTCTCAAAGTCTTTGAATGTCCTATAAGAAATGGATTTCAAAGACCATGTTAACTGCCCATCCTGGGGAGGGAAACCAATAACTGTTGACCACCAGAATCATCTCTTCATCTTTATTTTCCATAATCATATTCCCTCACATTCCCTGTTTTTACTTTGTCTTTCAAGATTTTAACAGTATCTTGATCATCACTTCTGTGATGTCAGTGTAATTATTAGGCCATTTTATTGGTAATAAGCATCCATATCTTGTCCAGCCTCCTAAATGTCAAGGTCCTACAGTGCAGCAGCATGTTCTGTGCAACTTTTTCTTTGCTCACAATGCCCAGCCCAGTGCAGGGTGTCTCTTAGATTGTGTTAGACGCTTCTTACCTTGAAGTGTATTTGTTACAGCAATGATGTTGGTATTGCCGCAGAATGGCATTCAGCTTCAGAATCCCTTCAACTGGAAAGGTCTACAGAGCAATGCATTTGAGAATATTTGCATTTATGTTAGTTCAAAATTAAACTCAAAAGCAATTTGTTTATACAGCATTCTATAGCTGTGCTGGTGGCTTTCCATTCATCAAGAAAAAGCTTTGGTTGGTTATATTTAACTGTGCTGGTGGAAGGCCAAGAAATAGCTCTTCATTAACATATACTCAGTAATTACCAAAGGCCCACGGACACATCTCATTTCTGCCCTGCCATTATGCTCACTGGCCTGGAAAATGGGATTGGGCCAAGTGGAACTGTCCCAAGCACATGCCCTGTATATTCCAGAAGGAGAGTCACACATTTGCTCTATAGACAAGGAGTGTTTGTGCCTTAGCAACTCTCCCACGGGCAGTTTTCAGACTCCCTTGTCCAAATGATCACGACAGGTTCACCACTATGCACTTTCGTTCTGCTTAAAATATCGTGACTGTATTTAAATGTTATTTCAACCAAGGAATGTGTTCAAAATATTTCACCCATAAATACTATAAAAAGGAATCATTTCTTATGTTATATTTTATGCATGAATCTGAAGTACAAGAACTGGATATTATGTATAAAACTTTTCACACTCAAATCTTTATTAAATAAAAATAATAGAAAAGCAGCCTCAGTCATTCACCTGTGAACGACTGGAAAGGTATCTGCAGGCTCACTATAAACCTTTTGTCTCAAATAAACAAAGTCTGGGTGGCTCCTGGTGGTATGTCCCCTTCATCACGTTTCCACCTAGTGAGCAGGTGGAACTGGACCATCGTTGGCTGTCCCCTGCCGGCTCGTGCGTTCCCTGAGTGTCCCCACTGGGAGAGTTCATGCATGATTCCAGCCCGCAGCACAAGGGAAAGATGCGCTCTCATGTGCTCATTCTGTCAACACGTAGTCAGTGCTCAGGACAGTCCATTTAAGTCAGGAAAACAAAGATCAACAGGACCACGATCTAAAGGAAAAGAGAGCTTTATATCTGCTCCTAACTCAAGTTGGCTATCCGGATATGGAGATTCTCCATTGCTGGTCAAAAATACTATTATACAAATATAGATATCTTATATGATATGTCCAACTCACACTCTTAAAATCATTGCTTTCCACAATGATATTCAAATCAACAGGCACAAACCAGTTGGTAACGTCACTTTTTTAAGGAGGATTAACTAGAAAAGCGCTATGGTACTAGAACATACTTACATATATATTTGGCAAGTAGATTTAAAAAGAACTTTCATTACATTTCAGAGTACACATATATGCAGTGAAGCATGGCTTCTCCTGGCCTTCCCATTTTGAGCCTCAGGGTACAGGAATTCCTAAGGAGTGGGTTTCAGCATGTTCCTTTTAGGCAGAAAACTGAAGCAGGGATTCAGACTTCATCATCTCTTAAGCTAGCGTGGATGCTCAGGTGCGGGGCTCCCCCCTACCTATTTTAGCCAAAAGACCTATGTGTTGAAAGCTGAACCCAACATGTTTTTGATGTTCTAAGCAGAGGATCCCATCACAAGAGTTAACCAATCGAAACAGCTCCCTTTCATACTGGTTTTACATTAAAAAAAAGACAATATATTATTTGCTTTATCTCTCAAACCAATTCAATTGTTTTCTTCTTCTCAATTTAAAATCCTGTTACATATCAATTGTGAATTCAGATCTACAAGAGTAGTCACTTTCCTACTAGAAAGACTGGTACCCAGAGAGATACATAAATAAATCAGTAATGATCATAGAAATTCTAAAGAAAGTCATTTGAGTTTGTAGCAGAATATCAATGATTGATTCTTTTCTACATGGAATTTAATAAGAGTAAAACAGAGCATGCATGTCCTAAGAAATATATTTACAGCCCGTCTCCTAAGCTGCTTACTCGCCAGGCACAGTGAATAAATGGATCTATCCTCTTGGCTCTAGGGTCTCTAAAGGTTTTTTTTTTTTAATATAATCATATATTTCAGTTTCTCTCTTCACTGCTCAAAGATAACACTATCCTCTGAGTCTTATCCAGCATAAAAATTGTAATGACTAGATCTCAAAACTTCTTACCATCACATAACTTAAAAGACAGGAAAGAGAGACTGGAAACTGAATTTGTAAAACACACCCCATGATGCAAGAAGACCCTTCTCTGTCTAAACTGCAAACCAACGGACTGTATCTAATCCATCAGTTACTTTGCTTTGTGCATTAGTTCAAAAGGAGGTGGTAAATGATCAAACACACTTGAAATATAAAGTCAGCAGAGAGTCACATGGGGTTCTTTCATGAATCAAAGTTTTCACTTCTCCATGTCCTGTGTGTTACTATAACCACTGAAGCGGCATGTAGTATATAAGACACAGAGAGCCACTCTGCTAATCGGTCCCCACAGGCCTGGTGGTGCGCTCAGCTGCAAAAGCAATTTTCAGTGTGAATTCCAATACCCTTTAAGAGAACTCCAGTGCTTCAAAAATAATCATCCCATGGTTTGAGGGACTTAGAGCCTCTGTTTCCATTACATGCATCCTGTTCTACTCTTCTCTCTTCCTTTGACCCTAGCTTGATGCCTTACATAAACATTTTATTTTTCCTGAAAACTAATACCAGGAGGAATGATACTGTCATATGAGGTATTAAAGAATTTTTTTGGTCAATTACCTTTTCTTTAAGAATCAGATAATAATCATCCAAAGTGAATGACTTTTAATCATAGATTTCAATCTACAAGGGAAGTGTCTATCAAAAATCAAAGAACTGTGGTTACAAAGAGAACCACGGCAGCCATCTCAGGGTACCTTGCTAGTTCTTTCTTGGACCTTTCACAGCAGATTCTAAAGAGACTTCGATTTTTTAAAGTGAGATCTCAAAGTTACCTATTGAAACGACTAATCTTTCTCTACTGCTGCTGAGAAGAATGCTTCCACATGAAATGCATGGCCTCTCTCACTAGGAGATCATCCTACAGATGAATGAAGTGCTGAAAAGAAAATACGAAAGCCTCATATTTCACCCGAAGGGTAAAACTGGTGACAGCATTATTATTATTATTAGTGGTATGTTCTCAGACTATTTCTTCAGGCTAATAAAATATATAGAAATAAAGACAATGCCTGCCAACTAAGTTTGAAATTAAAACTTCAGGTAAAGTAGACCTAAGGAAAAATTAGGCTTTTAGATTTAAAAAAGGTAAAAGCAAATCAAAAATGAGTGAGAGATCACATTCAGTTTTGTTCACATAGCACCATATATTGCCGTAATATTCTTAATTTTGATTTATTTCTGTCAAATGTAATGAAGAGAACCTACACTAATATATAATTTTGTGCCTAGTATATATGTGCAGTTTGGGGCATTGAAATTTAGATTTGGCAGATAAACAAATGCTAAATAATCAGTGTAGCTGATGAATGCTAGTCAGAGCTATTCTAAATTATAGCTGTACGCACACAGAGTATAAAAATGCCAAAATATTACACACCACCAAATTCGGTCGCCTCCTGTTCAACAAGCCTTAATCAAATGGGAAAAGCTAAAGTGAAGAGCTGATTTGTGAACATGCATTTCATTAAACCGTAATGTTTGTGAAGTCAGAACATGGGAAGACAGGATACCAATAGGAAGAAAACAATTCCCCACGAAAATTGCCCACTTAACAATTTTTCAAGTACAAATGTAGGGAATATTACTGCATATGGATGCACGATGATAGAAGCAAACTCATAGGTTAAAAAAGATCCCAGATTTTATGTATAAGTTAAAACAAAAACAGAACATCACTAATGTATATTTGAATAGGTGTAGGTTGCTGGTTTACCTTAGTTTATTTCAATGTATACATTTCAGGTGACTGCTTTAGTAAACAAATCTGGGATTCAAAAGAAATTATTTCATTGATAATGCCAATAAAATGCCCCCCTTCCCCGCAAAAAAAAAACACACACACACACAACATTCCCATTTCTATACCTGGCATCATTAGATCTGGCACAAGGGAATAATTATATAGTCCATAGCAATTTAATTGTAATTTCTGGGAACTGCTAGTCAGGGATATATTTTAGGATAATCATGTCAAAATAGAGAGCAATCATTATTTACAATTATCTGAATATCAACAGTGTGCTATGCTCAACTTAAATGAATCTTTGCTGCAGAGGGGGCGTAAGCATCGTTACTACACCAACTGTCGAACGCAGTTTCTAGTTAGCATGCTCTGGAGGGGAATGGGAACCATAAACGCTACCTTGTGTTAACATTCACGGTTAATGTTTCTGCCGATGGGCAGGCGGAAAAGTGTACCTCAGGTTACCGCCCAGCCAAGGAATTTCACTGTCATTCTCGGCATAGCATTCTAAAATTCTCAATGAAAGAAATCATTTTGATTGCACTTTCATTTTTGATCCTTTGATTTAAGATTAAAAAATGTATTTTCATTAAAATGGGATAAAATTTAATCTCAGAAAAATCAAGATCTCATTGGGAACAGAAGTCCTTCGAAGCTCTTTGTATCTCTTTGAAACATGCATTGGTATATTACAGTCCAAAATAAATGCATAAGTATTTATGTATTTGGCATTTCTATCAAAATAATCGGGGACATATCTAATTAAAGAGTTATGTTTTTTTCTAAATAGTAAGCTAGTATTACTTTTTGAGCCATCTCACATATGCATTTTATTCTTTATTTCATGGGTCAAGAGACTTTACTATAAAGAGTCAGATAGTAAATCAAATGTTTTAAACTTTGAAGCTCATATAGTCTCTGGCACGACTATTCAGATCCGTGCTGTACCATGAAAAAAGTTACAGATACTATGTAAACAAAGGAGTGTGGTTGTGTTCCAATAAAACTTTATCTACAAAAACAGGTAGCAGGCCTGATTTGATCCTTGGACCATAGTTTCCCAAGCCTTGTTCTATTTCCACAGCTAAAAGGGATTCTGACTTGGAAAAATGTTCTGTAAAGCATTCTAAATTATTTACATTCTCACATCATGATCCATGTTTTTTAAGTTGAACTATCATATCAAAGAAATGCTAAAGTCAATCAAAAGAATTCTAGACAGCACAACTCCTGTCTTAAATCTTTCATTTGCAGAACAAATGAATTCAATTTATCTAATTTATGTTGACCTTTCTGGTTTTGAAGGTCTTATACAAAGTTTAAAATACTCACTCGACAAGCCATTAGGGCCTTGTTTTTTGCAATAATAAAATTATCTAACATGTGGGCAAGTAATTAAATATATGTGATTTAAAATATTTTTTGTTATGTAATGTGTATGACTAACACTGGCAAATCAATGCAAACAGATCATCAAAAGAGAGAGCAGAAATGTCCCCCAAATATGAGGATCTCGTCACCATATTATTACATGAATTTCTACAGAACCAAAGGCCATTTGTCCTTTTCATATTACTACAGTCCAGCTGTACAATTGGAATTTACACTGACCAGTCATCTACCTTAATGACATTTACCCACATCCCAAGAAATCAAGATGCCGTGGAGAAATCAAAGCCTGGAATACGAGCACAATGAACATGCTTTACAAGAGGTATGCTCGATTCACAGCTTCGAGAAGCCTAAGGCTGAGAAGCTCCAACCCCGTGTGTTCACACATGCACACGTGGGAAAACCAGCTGATCTGCGTGATTCACATTCATTAGGAGCACGTGGATATGCTATCAACTCATATCATATCAATGAGTCTTATAATACTTATAGTTTAGATATTTTACCCTTAGACATTATTTGTACATTTTATTGTATGTACTCAATTTAACTCAAAGTGACAGTCAGGTTAGGTGCTTGGAGGTAGTGATGGCTACAAAACTAAACACAGGCCCAGAAATGTCAAGTTTTTTCTCTTCGTGTTAACACACAGAGATTCAAGGGATCAGGGTCACAGATTCTACTGTCCAAAACTGGTGTCTGTCTACCTTTTGAACAGTCATAGAAGCTTTTCGAAAAAAAGCCACTTTTTTTTTTTCACATGTTCAGCTTAATTATCACAGTTCACTGATTCATAAATCACCCCTTGCTTTGTTTCCTGTTTCTGTGGCCTGTACACTGCTTCTGTCCTTACCACAGTTGGGTACCCTAACACTGAGTGCCTCCATCTTTCTTCCTGAGGTTTTTTTCAGGGTTTTTTTTTTTTTCCTTTAATGACTACACTATAGAAGCTAAGGCACTGTTGTGTTTCCGAAGTTCCTTAAGTTGGCTGAGGGCTTGTGTCATTTGCTCCTCCCATCACAGAGGTAGGGAGGAGTCTTCCCTTGGGATCGGGCTGCACTAGACCACCCCGACTGACACTGTATCTTTTCTGGCCTAACCTTTAAGAGCTCTGAAACCTTCCACTTTCCTCTCTCTCAATATATTTTCTCTCTCGATATATTTCCTTTTGAAGTCCCAAACCACCCTGCAAGATGTCTGATTTTCTAGACATTATCGTGTGAGAAAGCTCAAGCTAGTTATTTGGAGAGGCTCTGTGCAGAAAGAAAGGAGATAGGGAGAGAGACAGAGAGAGGAGGAAAAACAGAGAGGGAGGGGAGAGAGAAAGGAGGTACATTCCAGCTGAGTCTCTAACACTGTAGACCAGGGACAAGCCATCCCCACTGTGTGCTGCCCAGTACCTTGTCTCAGAGAACAAGCTAAATATCTCCTATCATCATAAATTTTTAAGCCAATGAGTTTTGCAGGGGTTTGCCATGCAGCAACTGATAACCTGAATTCTCTCTATATTTCAGTAGCCTCTGTCCTTGAGCAGTTACTAGAATATGTGCTCGATGTTGAGTATTTTCAAATTTGTTAACTTACTTATTTAGTGCCGATTTGCTACAGAGTGGAAAAATCTATGAAGCCAGAGGTACTACGTGACTTAGACTTCCAGCATTATAATAATGCCTGACAATAAGTTAATATCTGTTAAAGAAACTAAGAAACAGAAGTGATCTGACCATTAGAAATACCAGGTCTTTTTCATTAATCATTTTTACCATGCTTATATATACAAGTGATGATATATATTCATCACTTGACAGATATTCAGGTTGGTAGGAAATAAGTTAGGGAAGTATTTTTATTGTTGATATTTTTCTAAATTATGTGTATGGTACTTTCATCAACACCTTTCAGAATGTCTCTTTGAAAATGACTCCAAAAGTTATCATAATTCCATTTTATGGTTACAAATCTAAAGATTTCTCAATGTATCTTTAGTAGTTTCTTACTTATTAAAATTAATTGCCCAAAATTACATAGCAACACCTTACTCTCAGTGATCAGAAAACATCACTGCCAGCTATGCATTCCTTCTAGAATGGCATTTTTACAATCGTCAGTGAATCTTTTCTTATCTTTAGTGCCCTCTTATTCTAAGAAGAAATTGGAAATCAAGGAGTCACTTCCCAGTAGACGTTTTCTGATAAAAACCTATTCTTTTATCTCGCAAACATGAACTCCACATTTAGATTTGGAATTCCTCCAGGTGGATTTAGTAATGACACCGCAGAATATTTGAGGAGAGCACCGTCGGGCTGACATATATCTACATTCTTTGTTAGATAAAACAGAAGCCAAGGCAAGAGAAGCAAAGGTCAGATGCTCTAAAGTTTTGCTCCGACAAACCTTCTCAGTGTTTGGCACAGAGTAAACAGGAGGTCATGTGGCAAATGTAAGAGTCCAGTTCTTTTGAAAGGATTGAGATTAACTCCTCAGTAACGTTTTTAAAAGACCCATGCCTGAGGCAGGAACTTTGAATGTGAGAAGCAGAACCTCGCCTAGATTTTATCCTATTCCACCTCAGTAGTCTCTGATACCACTGATTGTGGAAGTGACCCTGCGCCTAGAGAGTGTCGTTTATAAAACTCAGTTTGGCATTCTGGAAATAC
Source organism: Phyllostomus hastatus (assembly GCF_019186645.2). Lineage (NCBI taxonomy): Eukaryota > Metazoa > Chordata > Mammalia > Chiroptera > Phyllostomidae > Phyllostomus > Phyllostomus hastatus. Next base: position 13,449,241 of record NW_025333583.1, on the reverse strand, counting down.
GCCCATGATTGACCACAGCCAGCTTTTGTGATGCAAATCTGTCGTCACTGTGGTTCCCACATCCCATTTTTTTTTTCAAAAAGCTGAACATATGCAATTATTTTGGGTAGCAGGGAAACACCTGAATACCTTTAAGCCTTTGACCATAGTATTTCTTTATTCAAAAATTCACTTCATGTCAAATTATACCTACCAATTAATATGTACCTCATGCTACCTTTCCCATGAAGCCTTATCTCATTATCTCAAAGACAAGTATTCTGTCCATTTTCAGAACTCTGGCAATATTTCATCTATACAACTGTCATACTTATGTAAACTCTGTTTTATTATAGTCAGCTGAAAATCACCTTATTTTGAAAGTAAATTATAAACTCCTAGAGCAAAGGATCTTTGTTTTCTCTCACATTTGTGTTTGTTGTAATACATACATAGCACATGAATTCAATAAGAGATTTGGCAAAGCAAACACACAGAAGTGTGCGGTAAACTGGTGGGTTACGAAGTGTCCAGACAGTGACACCAAACAGACTCCATCTCTTACTGTGAGTCAACCACTGATCCAAGTGCTTTTACACTGTTCTAACGTCCTTAAAATAACTTTAGCAGGTCAGTTATATTATTACTCATATTTTAAAGATGTGGAGATGAAACACAACAAAGGTAGTTAACTTGTCAGAGGTTGCATGGTTAGTAAATTGTGGAAGTAGGATTTAAACCAAAGAAATATGGTTCCCTGCTCGTATAATTAATCAAAGCATTATTCTCTCTAATTATTTTATCACCAACAAAAATTATCTTTATCCCAAGTGTCTCCAGTTTGGCTGCTTGCATTCATATATCTGCCCATGGTGGAGTAGAGCTCCCTAGAACATAATAGTCAATCAAAAAGGATTTTTACTTGAATTAAGAAAGGAAAGATGTCACATGAGATATCTGTTTCCTTATAAAAAAGCATATTAATATCTGGAAAGCAGAATCAAAACAAATCATCACAAATTTGAAATCCAGGTTAGTGAACTGTCTTTACTCCCAAATTCAACAAGAGACTACGCTGGCATGCTTTTTGGACAGTAGATAGGCCAAAATTGATGAGGTAATTAAACACCCATGTAGGACATATGGCTTAGAGATAGCTGCCCTCTGGAAACTAGTCATTCAAGAAGGGAAGGGATGACGGGGAGAACTATCTCTGAAAATGTGCACATGGATCATGGCCAATAGCATAAATTAGGAGCCCTCATCCTTAAAAGTAAAGGGACTTCATGATTTTTCATACCTGAGATCATCAAGAACCAAAATTTTCCCTGTGATCAGGTGAGTAACTCTGGTCAGAGGAAAATCACTGTAAAACACACAGGACTATTCCTCCCTCTGATAATAATTCAAAATCTTTTTTTTTTCAGGCACTTTACCCCTAATTTTTGTTTTCACTATTTGTTTAATTTAATTTCTTATAAAAGCAATGTCATAAGCCATCTGATGACTTTGTAAATGCAAAGAGCCAATGTTGTGGAACAGACAATCTAATGACACAGTGGTTAGTGTTCCCTAAAGCAGGAGACAGATGAAGAGAAACGGTGAACTGGCAACCTTAGCATAATTAAGACAAGGCTGAGTGCTTGCCATGGTGCCATTACATTAATCTCACATCAGTGGCACCTGGCTAAAATTTATGAGATATGTAAAAGGGGCCTTTCCAACTGACCTTGATAAGGTAGAGTTATTTATCACGTGAGAGAATAGTCAGCAAGCTGGGGGAATGAGGTATATTAGAAATAAGTTGGCAGAGAGATTTAAGGGCAGTGGGCTGCAATACACTTTGACTGAAAGGATCGAGAGAAGTATTTCCAGTACTATGAACCTTAAGAAACCTTGATAAGTAAAACAGAAAGTCATACATCATGTTAATAAGCAATATATATAGGAAGAAGTAATAGTAAGTGCCAGGATTTAAACCGATGCCCGTTTATTGAACTAATGAGATTTTGTGACCACAATGACTTCCAAATGATTTTCCCAAATAAGTTAAGCAAAACACATTCACAGCGAGTTCCTCGAGGGCACCGTCTCATTTTATTCATCACTGTGTTTCTGGGTAGAGCCTGGGATATTTCGGTCACAATGGATCACTGGATATCATGGCTGGCTGCTTCCTGTTCTTCAATTCTCAGTTCCCACATTGCCTCCACAGAGACCTTCCCTGGTCACCCCATCAGAAAGACTCACCACTACAAGGGAGTATCTTGTGTATTATCTATACATTTATCACTTGCTTTTCATCCCTAGACTCAAGGTCCCCTGTCTTTCCTGTATATGCCAACATAGGCTCAGCACCCAGCACAGGACATGGTAGGTGCTAAATAAATATATGTTGAATGAATGAAAGAAGGCGTGTTTATTAAATAAACTGTGGAACTTAATAGAGTAGTATAAAGATTATGCTCCAAAACATTTTGGAAGGTACATATTTTTCTTTTAAAAATGTACTTTCAAAAGAAAATACATAGTTTTCTTCCATAAAATACATATTATTTTAAAAAGAAAAATTGCATTATCAGTAGTAACAAGCTGAAAAAAGCAGATAATGGCAATTCTTCAGTAAGGACTTCACTGTGATAAAATTAGTATCACAGTAATCCATTTTTGACTGTTTCTGTATTTTTTTAAAAATCTCAGAACTTTACAGCAGTTGCCGCTAGTGTTGTTAAATACGACAAATCTTCTTAGGCTATAACACATTGTGCACTTCAAACATTTCAACAAGAAATACAGACGTAAACAAAGAGGTTTGTCTTTTGGTTGGAATTTTGTTTACTTTCATATAAAATGCACCGCATAAAGCAGGGGTGGCTGCAGTCTGTAGAAATTGCCATAATGTAAGTGACAATTTATTTCTGTTCATGGGCCAACGAGATAGCACAAGGGTCTTTTATTTCATTTTTGTGAAATGGACAATTTGAAATTTCTTTTTAACTTCATAATACGTAATTGAATTTATACTTCTACTCAAATGAAAATGAATGGATAAAACTCTGTCTTTTATACAATGAAATCCTTATGGTGTTTTCAGCGAGGGGGAACACAGCGCAGCCTGGGCATTTCACGCAGAAAAGCCCTGTTGGTTCAGGCAGACCTGACTGATTTTAGGCTTTGTACATTTATTTTCATTTCTTGTTTTGTTTCGTTTTAGTAGCTCTGATTGTTCTTTTCACTGGCTTTGTATATTTAAATTCTGCTTCTCTCTCATTTCATACTTGATGACGCTTCTATGCAAAAGCCCAGGCACGCCAAAATCAACAACTCACGCAAGGCAAGCTTTCCCCTCTCCCACTGCACCCTAAAACTACAACAGTACATGCGGGTGCCCTTGGTAGCCCTTACTTTAGAATGAACATAGAAAAGCAATCTTTACTTTTAGAAAAACCTAACTATATAAAAATGAATATATCAATATTTGAAAAACGTTAATTTACCTCACTTCTTAACATAAGTGGTCACGTCAAAAACCCAGTTAATATTCATGCCCACACAGAAAATGAATCACATAATACTTGTTTGGATTCTGGAGCACTATTCTGGATCTGTGCCAGAGCCACAAGATATAACTATACTTAATGAATTATAAAGGCTTGGGTGGTTTCCTTTGCATGTGCATGGCAGATTATGTAATTCACACCTTCATGACGGAAGAGTTTTAAAATTAAGGGTATCATAATAATTAAACATTGCTCTTTTAACATAAATGTGTGTATGTTTGAATACAATGTAGCTGATTATTAAGTAAGTGCTTTCTAAATAAAATGAGTTGTGAGGGTCAAAGAGATGGGGAGAATTCATGAAATTTCTCTATACTATACCGGTCTCTATTAGACTGAATTTCTTTTGCTTTCTAGAACTTGTGCAGATGATGATTTAAAGATCTACAACATATCAGATTTAATGTTTGCTCCTGAACTTATCTAGGTCTGTCAGCTCTGCATTTAAATTTACTTACCTGAATTCTTACAATTCCATAGGAAAATATTGAAACTCCAAGCAAATAATAAAATGTTGCTGATTTCTGCTTGCAATGAGAATGTTTAGAGAAAGTAAAAGGAGAGATATAGTTTATATTTCATAAATATGTAACTTGATCCTATTTTATTAAAGGAATCAGCTCTATATTTATCTCATAATTATCAGCATCACTGCAATGTGTTCATAATGAGCCAGAAGCTAATTCTATAAGCAGCATATCTTATTTCTGTTCATCTTCCTACTATCAATTTTTTCTAACTTTGTCTTTACATTAATTTTATAACTTTTGCTATCCTAACTAATCAAGGACCTTTGAGATCATTCCTCCTTCAAAAAATGTGCCAACATAAGAGGCTTACTTTTTTCTTGAATGTTGGTGTAACTTGATTGCTTTTATTGTTTGTGATGTAATGCAAACTTTCCCCTGCAAAATTAAAATGGGAATCTCAGGAATGAACAGATCACTAGTTTTCTAGAGAGAGTGCTTAAATTAAGAAAAGACTATAATCTAAGAAAGGCGACAAAAAAAGTGCCTTGCATAAATAAGCTGAAAATGCTTCATTGTAAAAGAGACATTTGATTGTATTCTAAAGTTTTAGAAAAGAATTATCTCTCCTAGAAGACCTCGTTCAGTTTTTTTAAAGAAAAATCTTACAACACTTAGAATAATTTCGGTCTCTGTAACTGAATTACAATAAAAATAAAGTTTTCTTAAAAAAAAACTTAAAAATCTGCCTCAGAACATGGAAAAGAAATTCTTTGGAAATAAAACAAAATCCTGAATCACAAAGTGATGCAAACACAGACTGAATGAATAACCATTGAGAGGTAATAACCTCATTACCTTGCACTTTGTTGCCACAATTGTAGGAATTGTTTGATAAATAGGCAGTTTTTACTAGTAGCATGTGCTCATTAATTTGTTCCCATGACAACCACTATATATTAAAGATAAGACATAAAAATCAGTCATGCCAAAACCAGGGACCTTACATTAGGTAGCTGGTGTCCCCTTGGAATGATCAGTAAACGTATGAGAGAAAGAAACCAAAAGCTTTTACATATGCTGAAGGGTGAATGAAAAACCAGGTGATTCATAGTTTTCTCCATGATATATGAAAAAAAAACTAATGTTCAATATATTAAATTTTTAATAATAAATTAGGCTAAAGTTTAACCAATCACTTTTTAACCTTAAAAGCAGTTGCTCCCAAACATGTCTTAAATGGATTCTACACATTTTTTTCTTTCCTGAAGTGCCTAATATGTTTCACCTGGAATGCGGCAGTCACATAACTTTATCCATCCTGGACTCAATTACAGAACAATAGAATTAAATACTAGGAAGAAGCAAACTGCAGTGGAAAAACATGTAGAACATATAATGAGAGCATACTAAATGGAATTAAAGGTGGACTGAAGAGTTGGAAACAATATTGGAACAAGGAGGGGGCTTGGAGATCAGCTTGCTCAAAAATTTCATTGTAGGTATCAGTCACTGAGGATCAGAGAAGGTGAGTGGCTTTCTCTCTCTTTTTTTTTAAGATTTTATTTATTTATTTTTAGAGAGGGAAGGGAGGGAGAAAGAAAGAGAGAGAGAAACATCAATGTGCAGTTCCTGGGGGTCGTGGCCTGCAACCCAGGCATGTGCCCTGACTGGGAATCGAACCTGAGATACTTTGGTACGCAGACCGCACTCAATCCACTGAGCTATGCCAGCCAGGGCAGCTTTCTCATAATCAGAAGAATCAGAATTGGATCAGTGGACAATGACACACTCTGTTCGATTTATACTCTCATTTTTTTGACAAACAATGAAACAGGAAAGGAAACATCAGGAAAAAATATCACATACCTCCAGAAATTCCTTTCTAAATTTTTCTCCCATTCCCCCTTAGTATTAAAAACCCCTTTTTTTTCCTTTTCTAAAAAAAAAACATAGCTGTAATTTTCAAAGGCATTCAGATGTGTCATAGTCCAAATTTTCTCTAATGAAAAGACAAGCTATTGGCTTCATTAATATAATTTAACTGATTTTTCTTAAAAGATCCCAATGAATTTGCCTCCCTCTTTCCATAATTAAAACAGTACTTGAATTTCTTTATTTGTAAAATGTAATAGTGAGATGTAGAAATAGGTGTAAAGTTTAAAAGGCATGCCGAGAGGTGAAAATGTTTTTCTTTATATGTAAAATCTTATCAGACTAAAGGACTTCCTTCTAAAAATAATACCACATGCAGTGAAATATGAACATTTGGGAAATGGAAATCCTCTTTCTCACCACAGATTCTTCCATAAGCATGCATTTTTAAATAATTATAGTAGTCAGGTTTACCATATCATGTTCCAGCCACCTGGGTCACTCTTTCTTCTCCCCCAAGTTCATTTTGTCTGCTTCTTGTAAGGCAGTGAATTGTGTCTAGAAAATGTCTGCATTTGAAGCCCTGAAGTCTCTATGGCACATTACGTGGCTCATTAAATACCATGGAGCTTAAATTAGTATATCATTGTTTCATCATTTCCCCAACATCATCCTTCTGTTCATTTAATTCTGTGCCTATATGTGTGGTAGAATTTCAGGCCTATTTACCTTGCAAAATAGCAACAATGTTAATTTGTGCAACTCTAAAATTTTGATAAGTGTTATCTTAAAGTCAATTGTTTAACCTAGACTATAGAACCTATACCATGGAGCACATGATGAATTTATCAAACTAAAAGTCTTTCTATATATAAAAGCAGGGTGTGCCAGGGTATAAAAATATATTTAAAAATATTTAATGCAATGTGATCAAATAGAAGTTACATTTAAGAAAACACCCAAACTCTCAGTTTATCATAATGTTCTCTGATGGTCAGGAACTAATTTTGAAGTGGACCTTTTCTACCACTAGGACTCTGCCACATAACGTGATGCTGTCCATATGAAAGGTGGACCTGGCAGGATCTCAGCAGTGATTTTTCTCCAGCCCCCTCATTTTATAGGTAAGAAAAATGAAATCCAGAAAGCAAAAGTGATCATAAAGGTGGTTACAAAGTGACTCAGTCACAGAGCTGGGACTAAAACTCATCTCCCAGATACCAGGCATAGTTAATAACAAACAGGCTAAAGCAGCTCTTGAAACTCTTGAAATCACTTCCTTTTTTCTAATATCTCTTTTTTATCATCGCAGCATGTGGCGATGTGGCGTTATCGCCCTAAATTATTATGGGAGGGCACAGGCTCTGGGAGATGTGCCGTCACATACATACCTTGAGTCTGTTTATCACATTTATTTCAGTAGCATTTCAAGGCAAGTAAGGGTAAATTACATATTGCTATTCATTACGGACAAAAGTAGTGGAATATAATTTATACACCCCATGTTTTCCCAACTTGGCTAACTTCTCTAATCATTAGAGTCACTTGAGACTTTTCTGGCTCTGCTCCAGACCCACTGAATCAGAATCTCCAGGGAAGGCGCCTGGGAATTTGTATTTTTAAGTGGCTCCCCAGGTGATTTGGTTATTAGCCAAGTTTCAGAAACCCCAGCAACACCATTGAAAGTTAAGAGGATGCTGCCTTTTACAAGTTTAGAATGTTTTGATGCAAAATACACCTGCTATAAAATTGACCCAGTCTAGTTTCTCTCTTTTACAAACAAGCAAGATAGATGTCTTTGTCACAAGTGAGTAGACAAACTGCCAAATACCACCTATATTTCTGGGTCAAAGACAGATTGGAACTCCACCAAAGAGAAACTGGGCACTGGTCCTTGGTCTATTTCCATGGCAGGGACAAAGCAATTCTAATCTCACTGATCTTTTCATTAAAGAATAAAGCAATCTCAGGTCATTAACTGCTGACAGTAACGCAGACCATGGATTTCACGGATTAACCAAACCACAAACAATCTAGAACATGCCCACAGAGCAATTCTTGGACTGGGTAGTACAGAGTGAAAAAAAAAAAAAGTAATCGGTTTGACTTGAACAGTTGAGTTGAATCACTTAATATAACACTCGTCATATGAAATTCCATATGCCAATAGCACAGCAACAGCGTCTTGCAAATGCTTGGAGGTTCTTGGCTGTATCATATACTGTGAGCAGTACCCAACTGTTTCCAAAGCATTTTTGCATACATTAGCACACTTCATCTTTACAATAGTGCTGTGAAGTAGACAGGAATTTTCAGCAAATTGAAAGGATTACCATAATTAAAATGTATTCTTAGCAGAATGAAAATATTCTGAAGTGTATCTGATTTACTTTTGCTTTCCTGCAAAACAAGATCTATATCACTCCTTACAGTGTGAAAGCAATTTTAAACCTAAAAATATTCATTAAAGCCTTTTTTAATGAAAAATGATTTATGCAATGCCCATTTAAATGCTGAATTTAAGATTAAAAAAGGAAGTGAATCATGTAATCAGCCTTTACTTCTTTTAATATCAAGCATACAGATTCTGATTCATTTCATCAAAACAGTTTCTCAGATATACCAAAGCCTAGATACTTTCCCCTATATAATGGTTCTGCTTAAAAAAAGTCACTATAATAAAATGCTACTGTGTAGAATCTGTTCATGAAAAAATGAATTTTGAAATTAATATTACACTTGTCCACATGCTAATAAAAACTCAAATCCAAAAGTGTTGTTCTTTAACATAATTTATTGGCAATTTTATACTTTGGCCTTCCTCACTAAAGCCCTAAACTTTTAACCGAGTCTCAGTGTTGTGCTTTCTGTTAGAAGGACTTCAAAAATAAACTTCAGAAACTTTTTCTGGATAGAGTGAGCAGAGCTAGGAAAGTTACCATGTGAAGGGAATGCTGGTCAAGCCAAACATTCAAATGCTAATTACAACAAAGAACTATTTAGACACACAATAATTTATCAACGTTATTATTTAACTTAATATTATCAACAGGTTCAGATAACAATGTAAGTTTTTCTCATGGGAGAAACTCCATCTGAGTTTCTAATTAAATAACTTTTGTATGGTTCCTTTTCTTCCCTGCACAAAAGGTCTTTTTTTCCTCCATTCTTGTTCTCTTTCTTTCTTTGTTGTTACTGTTTACTTCCAAGCCTGCCTCTGAACTCTCTGTCTAATTAGCTCTTGATAGATCTACTGCCCTGTTTCCACAAACATTTAATTCTGCCGTCAGTCCCATTTACATTACAGCGTGTTGCATTGTCTTTTACCAGCCTAATTTTATTTGAGTGAATGTAAATCCCATTAAACAGTCACCTATTGGACTGTGCCATATAAACTCCAAAAGCCTGTTTATTACAACACTGAACATAGGCCCGATTGATAAAAGATTTCTGGGGCATTTCAGTTTGTGGACTACTCCAAATATTCTGTCTGCTTTAAGGTTCGGCAGCTCACTTTTTCAAAGTATTTGACAGAGTGTTTGAGTATGTTTCAACCTGTATATTCCATAGCATGACATAGGCAAACAACATTTGCTCATTTTCTTTGGGGAAAACAACATACCCAAAACATATGTTAAATATGCATTTTTCTCCCCTTGGTTTTTATTTTTCCCCTTGGTAATCTGACTGCATTATTTACAAAAGACTGCATGAGGTGTCTACAAACAGCAGGGTGGCTTACAGATAGACAATCCTGGAAAGAGCTCTTCTTAAATACCAAATAACTGTGCAGAATTCCAATAAGCATCTTTGTTTTTCTGACGTGCTTTCCGGTGAGGGTAAGATAGCATCCTGGACTCGGAGACAAACAAGTTCCTCTCACAACTTGAACATAATTTGATAGCCCCAAACATGAGAAACAAGATTTAAGAGATCATTAGAACCTCTGAAAAGACAAGGTAGTCTAATATCAGGATTACTGACATTTATATCAATATACTCAATCAAAGGTGTGCCAAGTACCAGTACCTATCTCAGTGAGGGCTCAGTGTAGACTTTTTCCGAAGCTGAGTGAATCTTCAGCACTGTGGTCACATAATAGTGTGGTTAAGGGTAAGGGTGAGAATGGCTTTCTTTCCATTTCCTCCTGGTAATAAACTCAGAAAGACACCCATGAAGTGCAAACCCTCACACAAGAAATTATTTCTCACCCCTGCAGGCTTGTCAAAGCCAATATTTCAGTAAAGCGCAGGTTGCTGAAGGGGACTGTGATTTTTTCCCCCTGCTGTGAGTCTCTAAGGACAACAAACATTCCAAAAGAGACTGTAGCCAAATTGTTAATAACTTTGCACAGCTTTTTTGCCATGACTACAAAATCCAGGAAAAGACTGAATAGACAATGAGTTAAGCATTAAGCCACAGCTATTTTTGTAGGAGTGAAAATCTGTATGGTCTCAAGTGCCAGTTATGGAGTCAACCTGAATTAAGAATCAAACAATCATAGGAGTGATTTTGACAAATATATTGAATGTAAAGTGAATAATTATTAACAGACTTTAACTTGTTGTAATAAACATAAAAGAAAAATCAGTTATGTAAAGTAAAAGGTTTATGTTAAAAACATAAAGCAATAACAAAATGATTATCAGAAATAGATTTACATTATAAAAGTTTGTATCAACACCCACCTATACTTATGATATGCAGCTTTTAAAGTAGCTATTACATAAACCTAAACTCTTGAACAATCAGGCTCAAAAATACCCAGGAGTGTAGGTCAAAACAATTTTCTTGGATGGTAGGATCCTAATTTTTCTCTGCATATGTTTACATTTGGGTTAATTGGCTTGGTTAGGTATTTCATATATATGAGTTTGATATGATTGCTTTTTTTTGCCCATTGCATAGAATTAAGAATATGTTATTCAGCTTTGCTATATTCTAATAATTCATAACAGCTATCACGGGTTCCATGTAAGTCCCTTTGGTGGTTCCCTCGTGATCACTTCAAATTTAATTAAGACTAAAATTTCAAAGAGCAAGACACTGGGCAGGTTAGTGTTTCTCGTTCCCCAAAGAGGCACTGACTAGTATTACCTTGGTTCTTCTGGTTTGCTAAAGCTTTTTCAAAAATATTAACACTATTGCCCCATATGACTATCTTCAAAAGGAAGTTATTTTTGAAGCTGTGAAAATATTTTAAGTGGGCCTAGTAAAAACATCCATAATTGACAGTAAGTATATGAAGTTGACAGTCACAAAACACATGAATGTTCTAGGTCTGCACAGGTTTCTGTACTGCCTACGACATGTATGGGAGTAACTGTAGGAATGCTTCTGTGATATGTGTGTATTATATCAGCTCATAACAGATAATCTGCATGACTGGATGGGTTGCAGAACCTCTCTGAGACTTTTGTTCTTCATTTAAAACAGAGAAAATATCTACTTAAATTGTCAAAATCAAAAGACACAATTACATAAACAAACACTGCCTCTTTTTTACTTATTTGAGAGAAAGAAACAGTGATTTGTTGTTCCACCTATTTGCACATTCATTTGTGGCTGCTTCCATGTGCCCTCATCAGGGATCAAAGGCACAACCTTGGCTTATCGGAATGATACTCTCACCAACTGAGCTACCCCACCAAGGCCTTTGCTGGCATCTTAATATACAAATCAACACTGTAATACCTTGAAACCTGATACCCAGAGTATCTTTAGATACATTAGTGAACAATCCCTTGTTCTATAGAACTGTAATGAAAAAGACTGCCCCAAATCCATATATAATTACAACTTTTGATAAGCTCCATCAAGCTTATCAAAGCTCCATCATAGACACATATTTTTGCCCCTTCAACATGTTTTCCTTTCACCTTTCTCCTATTAAAGGAATTTTTTTCATTTTTTCAATAGGAACACAGCTGAGAGGATAATATGAGAACAGAACTGCTTTAAGCCATTTCTGTCACAATGTGGGAAAGCCTGGCTAAAAATGAAGCCAAAAGAAAGAAAACTAGAGCTGAGATATTAAGAAAGGGAGGCAATGCTGTAATGACATGGTATCATCACCTCTGGATCGGTGTGTGCTTAAAGCCCCAAACATTCCTGGATTTCCTATTTTTGTTAGCCAGCAAAACCCCTTTGCTTCAGCTAGTTTAGGCCAGGTTTCAATAACCTACAACCAAATAGCCCATAATGAAAGGTACAGATGATTATAGTAGGGTAAGATGGGGGCAAGCCAGCTCTTCAAGCAGAGAAAATATCATGAAAACTCTGAATGAGATAAGGAGGGTGTTAGTGTTTCTGAGGAACCACAAACATCATAGCATCATCACTGCCACCCAAACTGTCACTCTTTATGGCTCCTTCTAGCTCTGTATGTGAGGACCTGGGCATGATACTCGTACTGATAAAGAAGCTCCCAGACAACCCTTTCATTTGAAATTTGTATTCATTTATTCTTATGGGCTATAATGTGGGAGGACTTTTTCTAAATGCAGATGCTATACAGAAAGTAAAGAGTTAGACTTAGATGTGAAAAAGAAGAGAGAGCGAGCAGATGCCTTGGTGAGTCCCAAAGCTGAGAGCCTTGGGGAACGACAGTGGAGGATAAAGGAGAACTCCTGTCACAGCTGAGCAGGACCCTGGAAAGGAACCGAACTGAAGACAACACAGCCTCATCCCCAATTTTGCCTAAGGCCAGCCCTGGCTATGCAGTTCCTGTATACACTTCAAATGAAATAAGGGCTGTTCGAAATATTTTTTCCATCGATATTAATTTGAAAATCTTGGGTTTAAAAAAATAAATGTAGTAAATTCAAAATCTTTCTTCTCTTATTTTTATTGTTTTAAATAGTTATAAGACTGTCTAATAGGTGGTCGTCTAAGTAAAGAACTGAATTCAGAAAATATGATGACTAGAGTATCTTCAGATACTTGGCAGTTACTTTAATAGAAGTTACATTCAGCAGAATAGAAAGAATTCATGAGAAATTCTACGAATTAGATATCTGATGGAGAATCTACACTTGCCAAAATTCTCTGCTGATCTTTTGGTGCAATGCTAGAAGAGCCTGAGCGAGCCATGCTTATGCAAGCACATTCCTCCTTTGCTGCCTCTCTTTGTGTATCCATTGTGCCTATTACTATGGCACCTAAGTGAAACTGTTTAAATTCAAAGACAGTTTTGCCTGAAGGAGGACAGTGGAATTGGGCCCAGTGGGAGTTCTGTCTCAGTATTTGAAGCCTGAATTTAGTATACTGGATGGGCAGTTTTTAGGTGGGGATTTAAGTACAACAACAAAATTTTCAGGAAGAAAGAAAGTGATACCACAGGGCAGGGGTGTCAAACTCATTTTCACCAGGGGCCATGTCAGCTTCATGGTTGCCTTCAAAGGGCCAAGTGTAATTTTAGCACTGTATAAATGTAACTACTCCTTAACAGTTCAGCAACAGCTCGGCGCTGCCACTGGGTAGAAACAAAGTGTTGGGTGGCATAAAACAAGGTAGAGGGCCAGATTCTGCCCACGGGCCTTGTGTTTGCCACCTGTGCAATAGGCACATTTATGCTCCCTCACTTTTCTTAATTAGAATTATTTTTGATAAAGGAAAAAACAAAGACCTTAATTAAAGGGAATAGCTCTAAATTATGATATTCTGCAATCAGAGTTTCAATCTACAAGTCTTGAAATTCTGGTTTTGTATCCTATAAATTCTATAGAAATTTTAACTGACACCAAACCCATCAGCCTTGCAAAAGGTGATATGAACACATGAATAAACATTTCTCCTATCTCCTCCATATATATAAATACTTAAGTATAAAATGCAACATATAAATTTAATAGCCTATAATTCAAATAAGCAAATGAGCAGTCCTTTTCAAATTATAAAAAGGATCATAACAAATGCCTATTCTCCTCTGCAATATATTAGCATGTTTCAGCCTTTTTGTTCTTACATTTGCATTAGTTTAAATGATACAAATCACAGATACTAGGTGAGAAAGAGATAAAACACCACTGGGATCATACCCTAAGAATCCTGAAACTCCAAAAGAACCTATGTACCCCAATGTTCATAGCAGCGCTATTTACAATAGCCAAGTATGAGAAACAGCCTAAGTGCCCATCAGTAAACGAGTGGATCAAAAAACTGTGGTACATTTACACAATGGAATACTATGCAGCAGAAAGGAAGAAGGAGCTCCTACCATTTGAAACAGCATGGATGGAACTGGAGAGCACTGTGCTAAGAGAAATAAGTCAGGTGGTAAAAGTCAAATACCATATGATCTCACCTGTAACTGGAACCTAATCAACAAAAGAAACAAATGAGCAAAATAGAACTAGAAGCAAAGAAATAAGGGGCAGACTGACATGAACCAGAGGGGAGGGGATAGGAGAAGAAGGGTGTAAAGAAGGGAAAGGGAACATATATAAAGTCAAGGAACATGTATAAAGGAACATGAGCCATGGACATGGACAATGGGGTGGGGATTGACTGAGGGAGTGGGAGTGGGGGAGCAGGCGGAGCAATGGAGAGCAAGGGGCAGAAATTGGGACAGCTGAAATAGAACAATACAATTTTTTGAAAAATTTTTAAAAAACTGACATTAAAGACACACCAATCATAGAATGCTTATTTAAATTTCACCATAGCTTATGCTGGTTTGCAAGTGAGCCTTCTGCACAATAGAATTAAGCAACTCCTTCTGATATGTGCAATAATTTGCTTGAACCTCTTTAAAAAAAGAAAAAAAAGAAATAAAATGAAGTCCTTTTGACTCTACATATAATTTTATTTTCCTATTCTCCCATCCCCAAAGTCACCACTATATGTCTGACCAGTGTACCTTTATAGCTACTTTTGTATGTACACACACATACATTTATGTATAACAATACAGACTTTGATACGTGAGTAGTTTTAACTATATAAAATCAGTAAGTGAGAGGAATGCAAATTTAAAATTCAGAACCTAAATTAAAAATTCTGGTTTTTAGTAGGCATGGATCCTAGAAATCACCTCTTTTATTTAATAACTATGAATGCTGTGCCCAAGGGAAGAGAGGCTCCTTAGGGCACAGAGCTAATTAGTGGAAGAGTTCCAAAGAAGCAGGATCTGGTACTTTCTAGTGAGATGTTTTTCCATAATGACAGGCTACTAATAACAGTCACATATAATATGCTATGCTATATTTCTCTCTGTGTGCGTTATATGTGAGGAGTAAAGGCACATTAATGTACTGACAAAGCTGACAAACAGAAAATATTAGCAAGATTCTCTTCAGTGTGACAAATATTCAACACTGACTATGGAGTACGCATCACACTAAGCAGTATAAGCACAAAGAACAAATAGGGACAAATTATCTGCAACTGAGGAGCTTACAAATTCTAATAGAACAAGATTAAAAATCACAACCATGATGATTGTATGATGAGTGTGAATGTACATGAGAGTGTAAAAATGATTACTTAAAGGTTATAAGAGTATCCACAGAAGAAGCAACTGATTTCAGAACTTTGGGTGTTTTCTGTGGCTACACCTTCCAAATATTAGCTCTACCAACCCACACCGCTTGGCAAAGCAGGAAACGCACTATGTGAAAGAGAGCTGTGCTTCAGCCACCAGCCACTTACAGCCAAGTACTTGAGTCATAATGCTTATCTGTCCAAGCATGGTAAAGACTGAAACAGCTTTTACATGTCCTGTGGCAACAGCACTTCCTATAGACTGAGCTAATTAATCAAAGAACATAGAGCTACATATGACTCTAAGGAACATATGGACGTAAATTAACAGTCCTACACATATTTTAATCAATGTCAGCATATCCTATCATGTATTTTAAAAAGGCTTTAATTAGTTTTCCCCCCACCAAAACTGCACAATACACATTGGAATCATGTTAATTTCATTGAAATCAGTGTGTTCGGCCCACTTGTCTCAGGACAATAAAATATTCCTTATGTGCAGTCACGTCCCTGATGCCATTTAATTTGTTCTTTCAAATATTACCTCAGTGCCTATATTCTTTTTTTTTCCTTTTATATATAGATCAATGATGATATGGAGTCAGGCGTAGTAAGCAGCACAATGCTAGACACAAAGGAAGTACTCAAATATAAGATAGTGATGCTTTGATTCTGGGTTATAATGTCTGAATATTTATAACTATATACTAACCTAAACAGGATACTTAATTAGCTAGAGAAATGAAATTTAACAGACTGTATAGGAAATCTCTAATAAGTATTCTCTTCATAACACTGTAAATATTTGAAGATATTTAATTCTAGTCTTTCACATTTACTTAACAAATCTCCTTTAGAACAAATGCAGTGAAGGAAAAATGGCAGAAAAAAGAATAGTACATTGTGAGTGGTTACAATTAATTTTTCTGCTTATTTTCTGGAATATTTACAAATATGATCATTTTACTCATTATTATGATTATATGTGCACATACACTGATCATTTTATTCCCAAAGAAAAAATAAATATAAAATTAATTGGTGCCCAATAGTTTATATGTGTGACAGAATTCATCATTATAAAACTTTATATAGATAGTATTTGTTTTAGAAATGAAGGTATAACATGCAGGTAGAGTGACTAAAATCTTTGATGGCTTTGATTATATGTCTGGAACTAAATTCTTTGTTTTTCAGATTTTTAAAATCATTTTTATTGTTGTTTGTATACAGTTGTCTCCATTTTCCTACCACCACTTTCCACTGTCTCACCCATCCCCACCTCCCACCCTCAATCTTACCCCCCTTTGGCTTTGTCCTTGGGTCCTTTATACATGTTCCTTACCAACCCTTTCCTTTCTTTCCCCCATTATATCCCTCCCCTCTCCCCTCTGGTTGATGTCAGTCTGTTCTTTATTTCAATGTCTCTGGTTATATTTTGCTTGCACTTTTATTTTATTGATTAGGTTCCACTTATAAGTGAGATCATAGTGCTCTCAGCATAATGCTTTCCAGATCCATCCATACTGCCATGAAGGGGAGGAGCTCCTTCTTTCTTTTTTTGGGCTTTTTCCAGATCTTGGTGATTGTAAATAACACTGCAATGAACATAGGGGTCCTTATGTTCTTTCAAATTAGTGTTTTGTGTTCCTTCAGATATATTCCCAGAAGTGAGATTGCTGGGTCAAAAGGTAGATCCATTTTTAATTTTTTGAGGTATCTCTCTGCTGCTTTCTGCAGTGGCTGTATAAACCTGCATTCTCACCAACAGTGGCAAAGGGTTCCCCTTTCTCCACACCCTTGTCCAGCACTTGTTTGTTGATTTATTGATGACAGGCATGAGATGATACATCATTGTGGTTTTACTTCACATTTCTCTGACGATTAGTGACTTTGAACATTTTTTCATGTGTCTATTGGCTATCTGTATGTCCTCTTTGGACCATTCTTTAATTGAGTTGTTTCTGTTTTTTGGTGATGAGATTTGTAAGTTCTCTATAAATTTTGGATATTAACCCCTTACCAGATATATCGGCAACTATGTTCTCCCATTCCATGGGTTGTCTTTTTATTTTGTTGATGATTTCCTTTGCTGTGCAAGAGCTTTTTAGTGTGATATAGTCTCATTTGTTTTTTTTTTCTTTTTCATTTCCCTTACCTGAGGAGACATAATCAATAAAAAAAAATTGCTATGAGCAATGTCCAAGATTTTGCTGCCCATGTTTTCTTTTATAATTTTTATGGTTTCAGGACTAACATTTAAGTATTTGATCCAATTTGAATTTATTCTTGTGTGTGGAGTAAGAAGGTTGTCTAGTTTCACTTCTCTGCATGCATCTGTCCAATTTTACCAATACCATTTATTAAATAAACTACTTTTAGTTCATTGTATGTGCTTGCTTCCTCTGTTGAATATTAATTGACTAAAAAGGTGTGAATTTATTTCTGGGATCTCTATTTTTTCCCATTGATCTATGTGTCTGTTTTTAATTCAGTATCATACTGTTTTGATTACTGTGGTCTTATAGTATAGTTTGATATTAAGTAGTGTGATTCCTCCAACTTTGTTCTTTCTCAGGATCTCTATTGCTATGTGGGGTCTCTTGTGGTTCCATGTAAATTTTTGAAATATTTGTTCAAGTTCTATGAAATATGTCATTGGAATCTTGTTAGGAATTGCACCAAATCTATAGGTGATTTTGAGTAGTATGGACATTTTAATGATGCTGATTCTTCCAAACACAGTATGTGCTTCCACTTATTTGTATCTTTTTCAATTTCTTTCTTCAGTGTCTTATATTCTGAGTACAAGTACTTTATTTACATCCTTTATTAGGTTTATTCCTAGGTATTTTATTCTTTTTGTAGCAATTATGAGTGGGATTGTTTTCTTAATATCCCTTTCTGTTAGTTCATTATTGGCATATAAAAATGCAACTGTTTTCTGGATATTAATTTTGTGTCCTGCTACTTTGCTGAATTCATTTGTCAGTTCTAGTAGTTTCCTGGTGGAATCTTTGGTATTCTCTATGCATCATGGCATCTGCAAATAATGACAGTTTTACTTCTATCTTTCCAATTTGGATGCCTTTTATTTCCTCCTCTTGTCAGACCCCTGTGGCTAGGGCTTCCAGTGCTATGTTGGATAAGAGAGGTGAAAATGGACATTGCTGTCTTGCTCCAAGTCTTAAAGAGAATGCTTGTAGTTTTTGCCCATTGAGTATGAGGTTGACAGTGGGATTGCAATATATGGTCTTTATTATGTCTAGGTATGTTCCCTCTAATCTCACATTGCTGAGAGTTTGGATCATAAATCAGTATTGGATTTTATCAAATGCTTTTTCTGCATCTATTGACATGATCATGTGGTTTTTATTCTTCATTTTGTTTTTTGGGGGAATCATATTTATTGATTTGTAAAGGTTGTACCAACCATGCATTCCTGGAATAAATCCCACTTGATCATGGTGTGTGATCTTTTTGATGCATTGATGTATTTGGTTTGCTAATGTATTTGGAATGTATTCTAAGAATGTATTCATTTCATCCAGGTTGTCCAGTTTGTTGGCATATAGTTAATAATAATTTCTCACAATTCTGTATATTTCTTTGGTGTCAGTTGTTATTTCTCCTCTTTCATATCTGATTTTATTTGTGTCCTCTCTCTCTTTTTCTTGATGTGTCCAGTTAAAGGTTTGTCAATCTTGTTTATCTTTTCAAAGAACTGGCTCTTGGATTCATTGATCTTTTATATCATATTTATAGACTCTATTTTGTTTATTTCTGCTCTGATGTTTATTATTTCCTTCCTTCTACTCATGTTGGGTTTCATTTGTTTTTCTTTTTCAAGTTCCTGTAAGTGTGAACATTGTTTATATGAGGTTTTTCTTGTTTTCTTTTTTTTTAGGTGGGTCTGTATTGCTATGAATTTCCCCCTTAGGATTGCTTTCCCAGTATACCACAGATTCTGGATTGCTGTGTCCTGATTTTCATTTGTTTCGGGTATCTTTTGATTTCTTACTTCATCTCAAAGTTGACCCATTCATTGTTTAATAACATGTTATTTATGTGGTCAGAGAAGATACTTGGTATGATTTCAATCTTCTTAAATTTATTGACACTTGTTTTGTGTCCCAACATGTGGTCTATCTTAGAAAATGTTCCATGTGCACTTGAAAAGTATGTATATTCTCTTGCTTTGGGATGAAATGTTCTGAAGATATCAATTAAATCCATTTGATTTAGTATGTCATTTAAAGCTGCTGTCTGCTTGTTGATTTTCTCTCTGGAATATCTATCCTTTGAAGTAAATAGGGTGTTAACCCCTGACTATGACTGTATTTCTGTTGATCTCTCCATTTATGTCCATCAAGACTTGCATCATATATGTAGGTGCTCCTCTGTTGGGTGCATAAATGTTTACTAGGGTTATATCCTCTTGTTGAATTGTCCCCTTTATTGTTATGTAGTGTCCTTCTTTGTCTCTTACTATAGCCTTGGATTTAAAGTCTATTTTGCCTAATACAAGTACTGCTACCCCAGCTTTTTTTCCTGTCCATTTACATGAAATATCTTTTTCCATCCTTTTACTTTTAGTCTGTGTGTATCTTTTGATCTGAGAGGTGTCTCTTGGAGGCAGCATATACATGGGTTTTGTTTTCCTATCCATTCAGCTATGTCTTTTTGTTGGAGCACTTAAGGCATTTACATTTAAGGTGATTATTGATAGATACATATATAGTGCCATTTTATTGTTAGATTGCTTTCCTCTTTTTTCTTCTTCTTCTTTTCTTCTCCTTCTCCTTCTCCTTGCAAGTCCTTTAACATTTGTTGCACTACTGGTTGGGTGTTAAAAAACTCCTCTATTTTTTCTTGTTTGGGAGCTCCTTATTTCTGTTTCACTTTGAAAAGACAGCCTTGTTGAGTACAGTAGCCTTGGTTATAGTTCCTTATTCTTCATCAACTTGAATATTTCACACCACTCCTTACCGGCCAGAAATGTTTCTGTTGAGAAATCAGATGACCATCTAATTGGTGCTCCCTTGTATGTAACTGCCTTCTTTTCTCTTGTGGCTTTTGGGATTCTCTCCTTGCCTTTAAGCCTCCTCATTTTAATTATGATGTGTCTCAGTGTGGAATTCTCTGGGTCCAACTTGTTTGGGGGATCTATGAGCTTCCTGGACTTGTGTGTCTTTTTTCTTTACTAGGTTAGGGAAGTTTTCCATCATTATTTCTTCAAATAGTTTCTTGATCTCTTGCTTATTTTCTTCTTCTTCTTCTGGTATTCCCATAATGTGGATATTTCATGCTTTGTGTTGTCCAAAAGTTTTCTTAAGCTCTCCTCAAGTTTTCAAATTCTTTTTTTTTCTTTTTGCTGTTCTGCCTGTTTTTATTTTCTACTTTGTCTTCCAAATCACTGATTCAATCCTGTGCTTCATCTAACCTGTTTATTCTTTCCTGTGTATTATTTATTTCAGATGTTAGATTCCTTATTTCTGACTAGTCCTATCTTTTTCATGCTGTTGAGTATTCTTATAATCATTATTCTAAACTCTCTTTTTGATAAATCACTAGCCTACATTTCATCTAGCACATCTTCTGGAGAATTGTCTTATTCTTTCATTTATGGTCTGTTTGTCCCCCTATTTTGCTGCTTTTTTTGTATTTGTTTCTATGTGTTAGGTAGGTCTGCAAAGACTCTGGTATAGGCTTTTGTCAGATGCTGCTTGTGACTGGCCCTGGTCAACCTGTTTGGAGATATCAGCAATCCACAGTGTGTGGCTCCCTCTGCTAAACCTGTTTGTGTGCAGAAAGAACCAGGCTGTACACCAATACTGGTGTTTATCAGCACCAGGCCCTGGGGAGAATCAACTGAAATCTCATAGATCTCTATCCAGAGAACCTTAATATTAAACTAATCAGTGATATAGCCTCAAGCTCTAATTAGCAGCCTGGCTTAAGCTCCACAGGGTAGGACAGAGTAATTCCCTTGGGCAAGGCTATTGCTTCCCCTCAGGCTGATGCTGCTTGGAAGGGAGTGCTCTGCCTGAGAAAGGTAGCTTCTATAGTATGGGGAATGACTTAGCACAAGGATCCTGGTGGCTATTCCTTCTGTTCTCTTCCTAGAGCCCCAGTGCTGGACTCTCCTCAAATGTCTATAGCTACTCTGCCCTCTCACTGCCAGAGCCCAGGGTGAATGGCTGCAAATAAAATTGTGTGCATTGGTCCTTTAAGAGGCTCTCTGATTCTCCAGTGGTCTTTTTCTGGCATATAGAAACCTTGCTGCTTTTCACAACTAAATGTTATCTGGGTTCTTCTCCAGCTCTGGTGCTGTATGCTGGGGAGCCCATTTTTGGGTTTAGACCCCACACTTCTCAGGAAGAAGCCTTGGCCATTGAAACATCCCTCTGGAACTTCAGCTGGTACCCATGGGAGCCCAGCCAGCCCTTTCATGCTTCCTCTGAATTCCCTACCAGTCTCATTGTGGTGAAGTGGTTTCTTCTATCTGTGATTATAAGGCTTCTCTCTGGCTAGTTTACAGTTGGTTATTCCAAATGATTTCTCTATAATTTAGTTATAATTCCAGATTGGTCCTGGAAGGAGCTTACTGAAGACTCCATTTCTCTGCTGTCTTGGATCTACTAAAACTAAATTGCTGTAAAAGCAAAATTTTGCTTTTTTCCCCATATTCTAAAAAAATTAAACAATTTTGAATCCAAAATGATCCAACCTTTTCACTTACCAAAGATCTCTTCTGACTTTTAAACTTTATATGACTTAGTTTGTCTTTTAAAATGGGTACAGATGAGAAGAAGCAATCTAAGCCAGAAATAAATATCAATCTATTGCCAAAGGCTCCAGATATAAACCTAGAAAAATATTTTCCAAGCATTGCCTGAAAACAATCCTGAATAAAAACCTAAGAAATCAAAAATCTACTTAAGTACACTTACAAACATAAAAGTAGAATTTTAAACTTATGATGTAGACTATAAAGATTATATAAAAGTAACATTAATTCCAGAAAAAATTCTTTCAAAAATCATTTCCTGTTAAAAATCTCATCATTTTTATAATTAAATGTATCTCTCTATATTGGAAAATAGATGCAAATAACTTTTAAAAAAGCATATTAAAACTGATGTAGACAACAAGCTTCATTAAAAATTTATGCAAAAGAACCATTCATATAGAATTATCTTCCAATTTCAATTATTATTAATTAAATAGGCTGAGACAAAAGAAGTTATAAAATGATACATATGTATAGTACATTATATATATATATATATGATATTTGGTAGGTGCAAACACACACACAAATTTTATTCTAGATACAAAAAAGTATTTTCCTTTTCTAATTCCCTTAGAAAATTAAAATTGATATTAAAAAAAACAAAAAAAAATGCATTGCTTTCAACAGTACTGACCAAATGTACCCAAAAGAAAGGGATAATCTCTTATCTGTCACTAAAGCATTATATGAATAAAATTAAATAAAATAGAAACTACAGTTCTGAGAAGATCATTTGTTTTTTACTTCTATTTTGCTAGCAAATGTATAAATATGGAACATATACAAGCTTTTTTTTTTTCAATGTAATCATGTGTAGTGTCAATCACACAAAATGATTAATGGATTACCTATCCACTTAATTTGAAAAAGAAAACAATTATTAGAGAGAAAATTATAGTTACACTGAAAGTGAGAAATATGTGGCTCTATCCTTACCTAATCCAAAATAAATTGAAAGAATGATTTTTTTAAGTAAATAGGCTTTTCCCCCTCATCTCACTTTTTCTCATATCATTTATAATCTCGTCTTAAAATTACAGTAATTGTTACTTAAAACATATATTTATAAATTTATTTCAACCTGTAAAGTATATAATGCATATTAGCTATTGTTATTGTACCCACATAGCCTATTAAAAGTTGTGACTTTGAAATGTGTCATACACTTCTCCTTTTATACTATTTATAAACACATCCTTTTTAACTATCAAAACTGTAATTAGGATATTTAAAATTCTTTAAACACATACTTTTAAAAATTTTAAATATTTATTAATGCCTAGACAATATTAAAGTTATCGCCTTGAATTTATCAAAATAATTAAAAGGTGAGAATTAAGGATAGTGCCATGAAATCAACTTTTAAACCATATATAAATAATATAGTTCATTCTGCCTACTCTAAACAGTTTCAAACATAGAGTCAAGGTAGTGAATGACTATAGGGAGCTTGAGATAGTGTACAAATGTGGATGCATAAATCTCATTCAGGTTCACTTCCATATGCCCTGAGGGCAAAGCCCAACATGAAGCCTTTGTGTGTTACCTACTGAACCGGGTCATACGTGGCAATATTTGCTGTATGGTCCTGTGATGAGGCAGCACAGGGTGAACCAGCTGGCCAAGGCTAATGCACCATCTGGGCTGAAAGAGTATTGCCAATTTCATTGGCAGAGAGGAAACAGGGAGTTTGTAATCGAGCTATAAATCACAAGCAGATCTTGCAAGTTGTCAATTATAAGTCTGACATATTGATGTCCGCAATGCATGGATAACTTCTTGCTTTTAAAATATCACTATTTACATAATAAAAACCTCTTAAATATCATTCTCTACCTAGTAAAACAAATTACTCAAAGCACCCATAAGGAACAAATCAGCACATTAAGAAAGGTGACCGAGAACCTTAAAGAAAATGAAGGTAAGACAGATTGGTTGATCATACAGCTGTGGTGGCATTTCTGAGTGTCCCAGTGATTATTAATTTTAACTTAAAAATTTTAAAATAAGAGCAGTTTCACTGGGTACATTGTCTTCATGCATTTCTCTGCCCCAGATTAGAAAAAAAATCCATGCATCAGCAGTTTTTTCATATATCTAAACCAATTATTGTTTACCACAACAGCATGATCTAGTAGGGGGAAAAAAAAACATGGGTTTGGGGATCAGGTAAATTTAAGCTCAAATCCTTGTCCTGTTGCTTAGTAGTTCTATGACACTGTGCAAATTAATCAGGGTGATGCTACAATGATATGGGAAGGGTTCACAGTAGGATATGCAATGTAACTATAATGTAATAGCTATGCAGTAAATGATAGCTATGTTAGTGATGAAGGCAAATGATACATTTGCACAGTCTGATTTAAATGTTGTATGTTGTTCCTAATCAGGGCAAATACATAAATTTTAGTTAGAAAGCAGAGAACATAAAATTCAAACTGATTAGCCCTAAAATCTTTGCCAGACATTTTTCAAATTCATCACTGGATTTTATGCAGTCAACTCTTGCTTTTTTCATTTTTTATTTTATATTTTGAGATCAGTTTTAGCAGATAACGCTAGGATTGATCAAGCTCTGTTGCCAGTCTGTAAAAACTTCTGGAATAACTACCAGATAAAACAACTCAATCAAGAACCACCATTCACTGAGCATTCAATATGTGAACAAGTCTATATTAGGTATTTTATGAGTGTTATTTCAAATTTCAGCTATAGTGATATATTAGCAACCAAGGGGATCATCATGATAGTCAGCATTTTAACTATGATTAGATTTGATCAAGACTGAAGTATCAGGGAGGGCCAGAAAGGTATTGCACACTCTTTGCAGCTTTCCACCAATTTCTACTCATCAGTATATATGCCTAGGACAATGCAGAATAAGTACAGAACAGACCAAGGAAGCTAATCAAGGAGAAAGCAGAGGACTGATGCTTTCCAGTAACAATAATCCAGCTACTTCTAGTCCAGAAAAACACATTGACCTATTTGATTTGAAATGCCATATTTAACAGTTCTTGAGTAATGTGCACTAGTAGTTCAAGGTCATATATTAGAATTTGGAGAACTATCAATAAGTATATCCGAAAAAACAAAATTAATTTAGTATGCCCTCTTTATCCTCTTTTCTCTCTGCCTCTGCACTAGATCATCCGCACCCTCATCCTCTCACCCCAATCCATGCTCTACCCTACCCTGTACCTCAAGACGATGAGAAACATTCTGTGTGCCTCTGGCTTCCACCTGAGGGTGAACAATCTGAAGAAATTTCAAGAGGTTTTTGAAGAGTGAGAGGACAGGGGCTCCAAGGATTCAGTAGACCTTGGGCAGGGTGAGGCCAGGAAGGTGCCCAAGGTATGAAATTTAAGGAGGAACTCATTCTCCCAGATACTAACTACATTCATCCACCCCACCTTTGGTGCCAAGTGTGCATCCCACAGCAACTGCTCCTCCAAATAGATTCTCCTTGAGGATTCCTACTCTCATTGGGATCCCACAGAACTGGTAACCTGTGGGTGATAACCATCCACTAATGTTGCTCATCTTTGCCTCACAATTCCTTATTTATTCTCTTCTTGGTTCACATTTCTTCAAGTTAAATTCCCTTTTATGCAGAGACCCTGTATGATTAAAGTGTCATTTCAGAGTTTTAAGTTAATTTACAAATGTATTGTTTATTCACACCTGAGTACACATTTAGGGCTACAACTATTTCTTGAGTAAACAAATATAAGTGGTCTTAAACAAATATGTGGCCTTAAAGTTAATTAGTAGAAATATATAATCCACTTTAGATTATCAAATAAATGTATTCTAGCTTTCACTTAAAATGAATATGTGTGATACATATGTGCAAAGAAACCATAATAGTGAAACAAAAATCAATCTGTTTTTGAATTTGATTTCTCACTCTTCTCCATCATTACCAAAATGACATTTTAAAAAAATGAATAAAACCTTTGGGATCAAAAGTGATCAATTCTATAGAATTGTGACCCTGTTTTGCCAGTTTCTGAAAAACTAACAATTTATAATTTATTTCCTTACAAATATAATGTTAAAAGATATATACATTTTTGTAAAGAATGATATATCTAGAGCTAATATTTTAATTTTGTAAATGATAAACCTGAGTGAAATAGACATATAAAAGACTTGAAAAATCACACAAAACATTATGTGATCTATCACTGATAATTAAAAATAAAAATAAACTTTTACCCTAGTTTTTGATAAATATATTTAATATTTTAATGTCTCAAATAAAATGAGTAAAGTCTCCAGGAAAAAATATAAAACATGATGAAAGGTGTACATAATGTGCACCCAAATATAATGTATGTTAAATGTAACTATACCTATATCTATCTATTATATAGTTAATGGTCACTAATAATAATTCTATTATTTATTTTAAAGACATTTGTGATCAAACATCCTTAAAACATTATATGAAAAACAAATCAATAAATTCAATGCAAAAATATTTGAATTTTGAAATGAAGTACATAAACCTAGATATAGTTTTTAATGTTTTGTCTGCTCATGTAGGACACTATAAATTTTAAGATGCCACTTCTTTTGTGCTTAAAGATCAATCATATTTATATTATTTAGTAAAAGTGCTAACTTTGCACATTGTGTTAAATGTTTTACATAAGCTTCACTTTATGAATAGATCCAGTCACAGGTTTGCTTATCTTTCTGTGCAACCTAATTCAGAAGATAAAACTTGCACATTTGCTATACTCTAACTTTCCTAACAGGAACTAGAAATTAATGTGCTCTACCTGGGATAAAATATTTTTCTTTTGCAGAAGGAGAAACTCAAAAATAGGTAACTTACTGGTGAGTAGCCTTTCTCATGGAACCATCATCACTAGCTCCTCAGGCCCTGCCTAGTCTACACAGTCCTTTAAAGAACCTTTATGTGGGTAAAGTGAGGATTCTTCTTTCCTGTTTCATATTCCCTGGAATATACCCTATATCTAAGACACTATTATCATAAACTTGCTCATGATACTCATCTTCTATATTCAAGAATATAGAAGTTACTAAGAGTTTCAATAAATGAATAAAGGATATGTTTTTTTGAAGAGTTGTCTTTACAGCATACTTCAAAGTCAGATACATAGCAAAAGCCTGTCTTTGTGGAGGTGGGAATGCAGTGAAGCGTGCCTCGTGGACGTAGTAGATGTCAGATCAACCAGCTTAATGAAGTCCTAGAAATTGGGATGGCAAGTCCTAAATGATTGCTTCAAATGGGTATATGACATTTTTTTCATCCTGGTGACACCATATTAGTCTTCATGCATATTCTACATGTAGCAAATTCCCCTTGCATTGTGAAATACTTTTCATAACATGGTAATAATCATCTTAATAATAGGCAATATTTATCATGAACTCAGTTTCCCAAGTGTCTGCTATGGGGTTGAAGGCTTTATGTAGATTATCTCATTGATTCCATATAACAAGCAGTGAGGTAGGTAGTATAATTGTTCTCATTTTTCAACCCAGAAAGTAAGGCATAATTAACAGCATATCCCAGGTCACACACAACTACTAATACAAAAAATAATAATAAACCTAACATGTCGAAACACTATCTTATCCTGCTTTCCTATTTTACAAAGAATGCAGAAGGTCATTACTCAAAATGACATAAATTATTTTTTACTCTGAATTTCAGAATCACTTATGGACCACTAAATCCTAATAATGGCATTAACACTAGCCAATCCCTTTTTGAAGAATGCAATGGTTACTTTTCCAATTTTAAGATACAGAACATATGAGAAAAGTCTAAGTCACTCAGTCAAAAGTCTAAGTCATTCTAAGTCTAAGTCACAAATTACTAAGTCAGAGTAATTTATAAAATACTCTTCATTGTTTTAAAAGATGTAATAACGTCCACATTTTTTAAGTGCACTATTCCCTCTGCTAATATTTATTGAGAGCCCGTGGTGAACAAGGAACTGTCCTAGGTGCTGTTAAATCTTACCTAACTTTTCCCTGAGATTCTACTTTAACTCTCATTACCGAACATGTATGTGTGGTAATGGCAGGGACCACGAGGTAATGATACAGCATTATTTATAAATAATAGCCCCCAAAATGCCAGCATAGGATCATCATCATAGGTATCAGGATGAGCAGCAGACCCCTGGAAACTGCTTTCAAGCACTAACGAGTAGTGATAGTCAAGAGAACAGCAAGCAGTCTGTTGTTTGAAAAGACAGGTGAATTTTTACAACGCTTTTCACAAACTATCTATCTTTCAATTCAGTTTGTTTTATTCACAGCACTGGCACATAGCATGACAGAAATTTTGTTTGTTTTTAGTTTGACATTTTCACCACCTTGTTCTACTTTTGATTGGTTGGAGATAGTTTTGACTTGCATAACACAGCCAGTTATTTTTTTCTCCCAGGAAGGTATAAACTTATGGACCAATATTTTAATTTATCCTCTTTTCTTACCTAAATCATTGGAGCAAAAATGAGATAAGCCATTATATCAGCGAATTAGTTCACCCAAGCAGTTGCCTCAAACCACAGGTTAATTTGAACTGTTCAAATATAATTACTTAAAAAAGGAAAGGATTCATTACTTTTGTGGTATTTGCTGGTTCATTGCACCATTGTCAGAGATTGTCAATAAACAAATTACATCGAACACTGTGCCCTTTGCTGAGCAGGTCTCCTGAGAGTATCTGCTTGCACATTATGCTTTCTTTCACTGTTTTGTGTGTGTGTGTGACCCAAATTCACATGCTCTTGGTTTTAACATTTTAAAACATCCTCAACTTCACTTAACAATTACAAAATAGCAATGCAAGCCATCTAATAGAAATAGGAATGCTAAATGAAAATTTACATTATTTAAAGATTTATGTTGTTGTGTTGCTTTTTTTTAATCAGGACCTTCATAAAATTGATTGAAACTTTTAATATGCTATTATGTCTGCAAATGATCACAGCTTAGCTAAAATTTGTAAAGAAAACAAGAGTCTGCCAAAAAAATAAGAAGTATTACTCTAGAAAACTGTTTTTAATAGTTTAGATGTAAATTGAGATAGGACAAGGGGTTGTATCTGAAGGAAACCACTTAATAATTGCAAACCAGGTGCCAGAATCAAACAATAGACCTACTTTGTTATCTTATATGATGCTCAAAAATAAGAGACATATCATTCCCTATATTCTTTTCAGATGAACCATTACAAATGGACTTAGACAACTTGGGTTCTAATCTTCACAATGCTGTTGACTCAGAGACAATCATGTCACTCCAATAAACAAATATCACTATTTCTCAGACATTATAATGATACATTCTAGAAAAATGTACTAACACTTCTGCATGCGCTGAACACAGATCTCTACAAGGCAAAAAATCATTAATTCCTTACAAATAACAGTTTTGATTCAAAGGCTGAACAATAAAACTGATTTCCTTTCTGATTTTCTCTATTAAAGCAGGACTATTATTCCACTAAAATGTTTCCCACATATTGTACTTACAGATTCGGATACTTGCATAGTTAATCTCTGGTTAGATCAATATTATTAGGTGGTATATGCCAGTATGCTATTATAATGTTTTCAAAATAGTATAAACCTGTCATTTCCTGAGTCCATGTCTTGCCCTGTTCTTACTATAGCTTCCTCTGGCACAATCATAGCCTGATATCTAAAAATACCCAGGTATCATATTACCGCTCTTATTTTTTCTTTAACCTAGATTTTTTACAACATTAAATAAAGGCAAATTAAACATCACATCTTCATTAGGTACTATGCCAACTCACTGTAATGTACTGACTGAAAATTTGAAATTGGGTAAATTGATTTCAAAATCAGTGACCAACATATTCTATCTAAACAAAGATGATAAATATGTTTTAAACTTACTCTAAAGAAATAAGTTTGTGAGG
This sequence comes from Phyllostomus hastatus, assembly GCF_019186645.2. Lineage (NCBI taxonomy): Eukaryota > Metazoa > Chordata > Mammalia > Chiroptera > Phyllostomidae > Phyllostomus > Phyllostomus hastatus. The sequence goes on along the minus strand of NW_025333583.1, from coordinate 13,419,139 downwards.
TGTGTCCTGTATCTCAAAAGCTTGTCTTAGTCTATACTATAATATGTCTCAGAAATGATCCATTCATACAACCAACATTAATTAAACATCCATTAAGACCAGGCATCATGCTAGGTGTTGGCCACACTTCACTCCGTACACATGGCAAAACCGGAGCTCTTGCCAGTGGGATAACTTTTGAAGTTAAAATCCCCACATACTCAGGGATGGTGAATATGGGCTCAGAAGTCATGCACCACACAATTCCAGGCATTCTCATTCCCACAGACAACAACGGTAATGCCTCCCCAATACAACATCCTTCAAAAACCATAATACTATCTGTTATCCCAAATATGGATATTGTAGGCTTCGAATTCTTTGAAATCACAGGGTAAACACCATTATGGGGGTTTTGGTAAATGATATTACATCCTATATAATTTATGTAAAAATGTAAAATTAAAAATCCATGCACAACTTTTAAGCTACTATATGAGATGTAACATATAGTTGTTATGTAACATATAGATGTTTATTATGTAACATATAGATGTTACATAATAAAATGTAACACTATCGGCAGGGATCCTATCCTGTGGATACACATGAGAGTATTGGGTCTGGTTGCTTTGAAAATGCTCCCATTGCCGCCTTTAGCTAAGCACCTAATTTGACTCAGACAATTTGATTCCACTGCTTAGTAAACACGTGATATTAGACAAGTTACTTAACCACTGGGAACCTCAGTTTCCCCATTTGTAAGAGGAAGTCACCACCCTCGTACTTCAAGGGGTTGTGCACTGGGGTATATATAAATCACCTGGCACACAGAAAAGTGAAAAGCTATCAGGTCTTCTCACCTTCCCCTGGAGTTATGCGCTGACAAGGAGACAATATATTTAATGCAAATATTTAATAATGTACGTGCCTTTAAATGTGTAGATGTAAAATATTTGTACAAAATTTTCCTGTTTCAGAGAACTTACTTTAGCTCTGTTAGTATAATGGAATCATCTTTGCATACAGCAGTTTTCGTTCCACAACTCCACATGTTTGAATTTATGAGCAATCAAAATAAAGGGTGTATTAGATTCCATTGTATTACTCCATATAATTTCTGTACAAGAAAGGATTAGCAAAATATGAGTTTCAGGATTTTGAAGCAATCACGTTCTATATTTCTGTTAAGTCAGTGGTATCTCAAAAGTCAAATAATTTATGTAACTCAAGAAAGAAACAAATGGTTCTTATGAATTTCCAAAAGGATAAAACGTGATGACCTCTTATAAACATGGTGGATAAATATCTTAGCATTCTCTAATTAATTAGTGGAATTTTTTAAAAGATGGCAATATTGTTTAGAACACTGAAGTATGTAAATGTTTTCTCTTATTTCTATTTAACTGAATAACGTTACCTTAACTTTGAAGCTAGTCTCTTCGCCCTTGTTCTTAAAGAATTGTTTGTGCATAGAACTATAAAGGAGATTCACCCCTCAGAGGAATACAGGAAGAAATGAAGGGAGGAAAGAGGGAAGAATAGAGGAGGCAGAAAGAAGAGAGGACAGAGAATTAGGAAGAAGAGGCGAAGGGGGGAGAATGAAGGAAAGGGGAGGGAATAGGAGTGGAGTGAGAAAGACCCAAGTTTTTATTTGCCTTCTCCGTCAGGAAGAAGATTTATATTTCCATTCCAAGGTGTATGTGGACCAAAAGGAAGCAGATAACCACCCTGAATGATCTATCCCATTAACAGGGACTGCTAGGACTAGCAGAAAAGTGGTGCCTTTCAGGCAAAAGTGAGCCTTTCTTCATATTGCTATCTCCAGTGCTTCTTGGATTAAAAAGCTTCAGTCAGGTGGGGTGGCCAGTGTTTCTCCCTGTTTCACTATATTGACAAAACACTACAATTATATGTATTTTTATTTGATTATACCCTCTGCTTAATCGTGTAAGTATAGGTATGGTTCTTTAACCGCAGCTATAAAGATATTCATTCCTCCCAACCAGGCTAAAGTTCACACACTGGGAGCAGCTTCCTTCCACTGACACTGATTTTTGTAAATAGTGAGGACAGGTTCTACTTACCTAGCACACGTTAATTATTGCTTAAGCCCTCATGGTTGTCAAGAAGGGGGCTAATCTCATAGAAATCTTCCTGAATATTAAATATATATTAGAATTCCAGTTTAATTTCATAATGACTTCATAGTTAGGCTATGTGTTCTTAATATGTGACTATATTTCCCAAAAGTGGCATTAGTTTTCATGAGTTGAAAGTAGATTTTATTGATTAGTAACTTTAAACTGAGTAGCTTTAAAATAAAGACTAATGCTTAAAATCAGTGCCAGGATCTGCGACTAAACATGTTCTTGTTTCAGGCCACCAGGTGTTCCTGAGACAACTAGCTGACTGTATAACCATTTAATTTAGGGTAGGAGGACAGGGAAGAACAATGTCTGCTGAAATATACTCTTTGAAAACATTAAAGGTAGAAACATAGAGGAAACAGCAGGAAAGTAAGTACACAAAATGATTTTAAAATAGATAACTTTCCTCTGGCTGCCGTGATTCAGTAGATTGAGTGCCGGCCTGTGAACCAAAGGGTCACTGGTTCGATTCCCATTCAGGGCACATGCCTGGGTTGAAGGTCCCCAGTGGGCGGGTGGCACACAAGAGGAAACAACACATTGATGTTTCTCTCCCTCTCCTCCCTTCTTTGCTCTCTCTAAAAATAAATAAATAAAATCTTTTAAAAATACGTAAAATATTTAACTTTCCTAATTTCCCAGTAACAACAAATGCATGCTTTCCCATTCTTCTTTTATAGTTATGCTTCGGTCTATAGAGTTGAGATCAATACCAGATACTAGAGATTCCAGACCACGTGTGTACCAGCAAATACAGTAGTGACCCCTTAGCCACAGTTTTGCTTGCCATGGTTTCAGTTACCTGTGGTCACCCATGACATGAAATATTAAATGGAAAGTTCCAGAAATAAACAATTCATAAGTTTTAAATTGCACACTCTTCTATGTAGCATAAAGAAATCTCTCTCCCCCTTCCCCCCGTGGGAGACCATTAATCATCCCTCTGTCCAACGTGTCCACACTGCATTCACTACCCACCCCCGAGTCACTTTGTAGTCATCTCAGTTTGACAGCAGATCTACTGCCACAGTATCTCTGTGACTGTGTTCAAGTGACCCTTGTTTTATGTATGAACGCCCCCAAAGTGCAAGAACAGTGATGCTGGGAATGCAGATAGGCCACAGGGAAGCCGTAAAGTGCTTCAATTAAGTGAAAAGGAAATAGATGGTATGCTGAGAAAGCTAAGATCTGCAGTAAGAATGAATCTTCTATCCATGAGGTTATGGAGAAGAGAAAACAATTTGTATTAGCGTGCTGAGAGAGAGACTACATTAATGTAACTTTATTATAGTATATATCACAATTATTCTATTTTATTATTAGTTATTGTTAATCCATTACTGTGCTTAATTTATAAGTCAATCCTTATCATAGGTATGTATGTATAGAAGAAAACAGTGTACATGTTTGTATACAGTATGTATGTATACAAGAAAACAGGGTTCAGTACTACCTGCAGTTTCAGGCATCCACTGGGTACCTGGGAACATTTTCCTCACAGATAAGGGCAGTGGGGGTGGAGTAGGTGGGGGGTGGGGGAAGGGACTGGATTGTCATTGAGAATGTGCTTTGTCCAAAGATACTTTCAGCAGATCATCTTTTGGGGATATTTAGAAATTCAACAAGCTTCTCTCTAGTATGAACTTAAAATAATCCATACAGAAAAAATACTCAGAAAGTACAATAAGTAAAAAAAATAAAACAAATTTCAAGAAGGTAAAAATTAAAGTTTCCAAGAAGAGAAATTAGATCACCTTAACAGAAACAGGTAATCTTAAAGAAAAATATCTAAAAATAGGAGAAAATGAATAGAATAAAAAGTTTTGTGGAACTTAAACATTAATAGCAGAAGATACTTCTTTAATATAGCTTAGTAGCATTTGTATGTATTATTAGCTGATAATATAAAGTGAAATAAAAACAAGAAGATATAAGTGGAAAATCATTATACAGGCACTATACAGAAATTTCTTTATGAAGGAATCTGGCTGAATAGTCCCTACAACCCCCAGACACTGGTGGAAGATGGCATTGGAGTGTCTAGGAATGTCCTGAGAGAGAGGACAAAGGTTCAGAACATGGGGAATAAACTTTAAAGAAGTTCCCCAGAAAACGGCTTCTTGATTAATGACTATGAAAGCATTGTCTGAGATTGAGCAAGGAAGGGATGGCTAAGAAATATAAGCTTAGCTAGCTATCTTTAAGAGTTTCAAGTCTCTATGTAAGTGCTAGGCAATCATCCCTGAATCTGTTCCCTTAAAGTAAACCCTCCCTAAATCATTCTTAAGAATCATACACGACCAGCAACACAACTCTGTTCCTCAGCAACTCTAGCTCAGGGATACCGTTTACACTACAGGTAGCCTTGTCAGCCATCCTTCTCAATCTTTATAAAGCTATCACTGAATCTCTTCATGTTGCACAAACTTTCTTCAACATCATCGTCTCTCTCTCTCAACACATGACCTGGACAACCTCCTTTATTGATAAAATGGAAGTCACTAGGTGAGAATTCCATCAACTTTTAACACTTGTACTCACCTTTGTTCCCTGAGTCACAACATAAAGGGAGCTTTTTCCAGATCAAAGCTAATTATTCCTCTTACATTTTCTGAACCTGTTCTCTCCTTTCCCTTGCGGGACCAAAATACATTGCAACATAAGTTTACTCTCTCTCCAAAGATTTCAAATCTTCTTCACTAGCTGTATTCCCACATCCTTAGAAGCATGCTAATTTTTTCTGATTACAAACAACAAAAACAAAACCAATTTAATACTAAATTGCTCTCAAGTGAACACTCTTGGATTCTATATCCTTCTTTCATAGCGAGTCTTAATGGAATAATCCATCACGCTCTCTGCTGGCCCCCTCCATTGTTCTTAAATCTACACAGGCTCTGCTCTCTCACTGGGCTGAAGTTTACCCTGCTAAGGACACCAACTGCCTCCCGAGCCAATACACGTGGACTCTCTCAGTCCTTTCCTTCAAACCACTGTGCCCCTTGAATTGTTTGACAAGAGTTCTTCTGACCCCAGTTGTTCTTTTGGCATTATTTCCAGACTGCTTTTCCTCTGCCATCCCTTCAATGTTGAGGCCCCAGAATTCTGTCCTTGCCTTCCTTTTAATTCTCTTAGGGTATTCTTGCTGATTCCTAGAGTTCCATCATTTCATCTGTAAGCTGACAATACTAAAATCTGTATTTTCAACCTAAACACTTCCCCTGAGCTCTAGATATGATTATATAGTAGTTCTACCTTCTGTTCCAAAGACAACTGAAACTGCATGTCCAAAATACAGTAATTATCTTTTCTCCTCAAACTGGTTCTTCTGCCTCTATTTCTTAGCTCCATAAATAAATAGCCTCGTCATCCACCCAGCCTCAAATGAGTGAGACCAGGGATATTCAACCCCCCAAGCTTCTCATCCTTGTTTCTTTAAAGAAACTAGGCCAAAGCCCAGTGCTCTGCATATTCCATCACTAATGAACTATTTTCTCTTCCCCTAGTTTCCCATTCTGTTTAAAACACCCATGGCCTTGATTGTTTTAGCAAGCTCTTCTTGTGTTAAATCTACTGATATTTCATTTTAAATATGCATTCTCTTCTGGGAACTAAGCCCCAGAGATTACTGACTTAGGCACATTATTGTGCCTAATTAGGACCCCTGGATATTTCTAGCATAGCATCTATTAGATGTCATTGCATTCATTCCCTTACCTATATTTATTTCAGATAAGATGTTGAATCTTTTGATAGTAGGGATTTGTCTTATTCATTATATTCTCATCACGTAACACAATAACAATACATAAAACATGCACATTGAGCCTTTAAAGTAAGGGAAGGAAGTTGAAGGAGAAATTACAAAAGTTTTCTGTGTATTCGTGGAGAGGGGATTGTTTGTAATTTACTTATTAATTTTAGAATCAATAATATAAGGACAATGAACCTAATTATCCCTCAATCCTCCCTGCCATTCCAAACTATACCTGAATTTGAAAACATTTTTTTTTTCTAATAATGAATTTCTTTTGTCAAATACCCTGGAAAGTGTCTCCCGCACAGCAAGGTCAACATGCATTCCGACAGTTAGGCCCATGTCTGGGCTGGTCAGACGAGAGAGTGCTCCGTTTGATCTAAAGAATACACATCCAGTTTATCAAGACACAGGTTTCCACAATCAGTGTAGGTGTCCAAATGTATTGTAATCCACCACTGCAGAAAGTAAATAAAACGTGCCGAATTACTGCTCAGACCTCAATGACTTTTTGGTTCTTTATACTAGATATAAATCAGAACTGGGTCAGAATCATTCCTTGAACCCAAACCACCGGAGCAGAAAATTGAAGCAAGTGAGCCCTTACTATGAGCGAGACACTTAGTCAAATACTTCCTAGGAATGATCTCATTTAATATTTTTCATGTGTTTATCCAGATTAAATTAATGTTGTTTTACAGATAAATAGTATTTAATTGGCCGAGATTACAGAGATGAATGCACTGCACAGTTGTGAACTCATTTTATACTGCCTGTGTTGTGGTCAGCAGTACCCCTGTGTTCGTAACAGGGGCACGCATTTCCTCTCGCAAGGGAATCCGTGATGGGACAAATTAAACAAAACACTCATGACATTTCTATATTTTAAAAACATTTTGATACGTCTCACTGTAGAAGAAAATTAAAGGTGATATATTTCAACCTCATTTACTGATTTTTAATGATTTAAATACTTTGACAAATAACTGTATCCCAACACCTGATAAAGATACATTTTAAAAGTAAACAAAAATAAAATACAAGCAATTTAAATACATAATTATAGATTATGTTATTAATTATGTCCCTAAATAACAAAAGAATTGTATCTGTCACCTCAAGCACACATATGTAATACATTTTAAAAAGAAATTCATTCAAACACAAAATGGTTTTCTGGGGAAAAAAAAAGTATGTGGGTGTGTGTGTATTTTTTAACAGCTTGAATCTTATTTTTGACATCCTAAAACACTTCAGAAGGACCTACTGATATTTTTATAAGTAAATATGTCAAATTGAAAGATTTACCTTGGCTGCTTATATGCAAACAGCCTATTAAATTGTGAGTGTATATATTCATACACTCACACACACACACACACATAAAATATCAAACTCAATATTCAATAGCACACAATTTTTAAATATGTGCAATAGTGTTAATATAGAGTACCATTCTGCTCTTATTTGACTTTTACATCAAGAATTAAAAACTCTCTCATATCTGCCCCATCCCCAAAATACATCATTTAATTATTCTTTGCATTTTCATCCAGCAAGACAATTGTTTTCCTTCCATCCAATATACAGTGTTTCAATCATGGAAGAGACTCTCTGACTAAAACTCTCCGTATGTATACGTATATACAAACTCGCAAATAAAGCCCCTCTGCACGCGGCGACGGCAGCAAGCGTGGGCATGATGGATGGCTGCTTTGCCAGAACCGTCAGCCGTGGACACCCCTTGCCCCTCCACCCATTTCTTTATTTAATTACATGGCACTGAGAAGACCAGGCAATAAAATTGCATTTTCATCCATAGCTGATTTCCTTTTAGAGCTTGTCATATTAATAGTGAAATAAATTGCTCTAATTGCCAGCAAACTTCATCAAATTCACATTTCTTCCTTATTTTATTCAATATTTATTAAACTCCATGTCCAAACTTGTCTGGCTGGTAAAAGCAGTCCAGTTTGTGCATAAATTTATATCCTAATAGTCAGTGTGGTCGTACATTTTAACTAACATTCTAATTTAATTCTTAAAGTTTATATGCATTTGTTCATATTGCTTTTGGAAAATCTATTATGAATAGTTGCTTATAAATTTACTTACCCAACAATTATGATTTAACACTTAGAATAATAAAAGTTTAAACAAAACATAAGTCAATTAATATTTTTATGTCTTCTTGGGAATGTAAGATTTAATTATACAGGTTTCCGGGTGGCATTTCCAATTGACTAAACAATATTTTGGTTTCTATATTCAGTCACTCATGGAATACATTCAAGAAGCATTTGAGATGTTTCAGATGAAGGACATAAATATAGAATCATTCAAATAAGTACGAGAACGGACCTGACAATAAAATGTGTATAAAAACATGAAGCCACAAGTCCTATGTTGTAATCTGAGCCCAGTCCCTCATTACCTGTCTTTTTGGCCCAGTAACTCAATTTCTCAAAGCCTTGTTGTCCCTTTTTGCTAACCAAGAGTTGGATCAGATGACCTTCCAGGACCACCTTAGTTCTAAAATCCCTATTATTTTAATGATAAAGAAAGAAGATGAAAGCATATAGTTCAAATGAGAGCTAAGTAGCTTCTCTGATCAAATTCAAATATTAGCTCTTAGAACCCCAGGTGAAAAAAGAAACACTAAGATTTTCATGTTTCCCACTACTTCACTAAAAAAAATATTCTGAATATTGGCAGAAACAACATTTAAAAAGCTAGTTCTTTGCAAATATTTTACAATAGTACTTTGGATTACATAAAATCTATTCAGTACCAGTTAGTATCCAAGAATACAGTGTTAAACTGCTATTCTAAAAAAACATTTCAGCAGGGATTTTAAGTAATACAGAGCAAGTTTGTAATTTTATGATCATTTATCTAGATGAAGAGCATAAGGACTTGAATAATAAATGCTTAACAGTAAATGCTTAAGCATTTCTAGAACTGGCCTTTCAAATAACAACTCTTGAGATATTTTTATCACATACATAATATGAGATTGAGGCCACAGGCTAGTGTCTAAAACACAAGGATTTTACACAGCTGCTTTAAATAACAAGGCAATGTGGCAAAGTTAATATTTTCTTTTGAAAATAAGAATTTATTTTCTGGCCCCAAAACAGGTCATCAATCACATCTTGATTAAAAGTGTTCTCTAGAAGTAGGTAAAGGCTGGTTAAGATTTTGAACAGTAGCCTTACATGTTCTCAAATCTTCAGAGAAATAATAGATTAAAGTCCCCAAACTAAACATTATAGCCAAGAAAGAGATAACTCTTTTTAATAAAGTACTTGCTATTTTTTCTCTTTATCCTACCGCCAACTTACCACAAAAATCATCTGTAATTCCTGTAAATAGTTGATACAGAGCTGAATGGGTTCAGATGAGAGTTGTTTGATAAAAATACTTGGTTGTTGATTTTTAATTAAGTAATAATAGTTGAGAAAGCATAAGCATACTATCTGACAAAAAAATACACATAAATATTAACTCAATATCAATTCATATGAAACTCCTCTTTGTGAGTTACTAGCCAAATTATAGCATATACAAAATTACTTCAGAAGTAATGAAATAGTTACAAAGCATAGCAGAGAAATTTCTTTTATTCATTCACTCATTCAATCAGTGCAGGAGAGCAAGACTCTCAAACACCTGAAATGACATCATATTTTAGGCTCCAGTTGTACATGAATGAGTCTGAGGAAGCAGTTTTGTTAGTAACATTTAGAGTTGACATTTTCTCTGCCAAACATCACATTCCTACTTGCACTTATTCTCCAACTGATATTTCTATAAAGGCCTCTAAAGGAGCATGAAAAGACCAAAAAGTATTTTGAAGTTAGTTTGACCCATAGACATCTATGCCTAAAGTACTAAAGGCCGATCAATGCATACTGTTAAAATACCTTACTTTTAACTCTCCCCTCCTCAATTAAAGAGAATAAAGGTTAGACATGAAGAGGAGAAATAAAGTCGTGAACCTGATTCCTGCCATTTCTCCAATCAGTGTATTTCATCATGAATGTCAGGGTAAAACATATGAAGCAATGTTAGCAGACTTACAGCTCTGCAATTTGGCCGTGCTAGAAGACCATCATTTTGGTGGTCCAAGAAAACCCAACTTGTAAATGTGCTAGGGAAGTTATGTTAGAAATTAATTAGAGGAAACATTTTTTGTAGAATTTAGGTCTATAAGCAATTATTGAATATAAATCAACCCAGCAGAAAAAAAGTTATCTCCATGAGGCCCTTTTCAATGTATCACATGTAAAATTGCAACACATACTCAGTCTGAGACAAGATATGATTGTCAACCAGACCTAGAATGAGCACCACAGAATACTACATTACACCACAGTTCACCTAACCACCAGTGTCAATTTTGAATTTGAAAATGCAGCAGCGGGTCATGAATAAATATGAAGAAAAAACTGATGACTGTTTTTATAAATCACCTGATAACTTACTTGTCCTCTGATCTGAGAACTTTATTTTTTACATGAACCAAGGAAACATACAGCCAAGCAACATTTTTAGTTTATTCTAATTTTTCTAATCATTTCAAATAGTAAACACATCACAAATACAATCTTTAAGAAATGCACATTATATACTCATTTCCCTATTTTTTCAATAAACATTTATTGAATACTTATTAAATAAACAGTTGGCTAGGTAGTTTAGCAAAGATGAGTAAGACAGTTACAATTGTAATTCTTTTTCACCTTTGAGATAAAGGCAATGACAATTATTTGTGAGGTTATCATGATCGTAAAATACCAGAATTAAATGTTTATAGAAGTATCTAGCACAGTGACTGGCACATAGCAGGCAATTAACAAACATGTATTTCCATTATCTAGTATGGGAAGTAAATGAATACTCTTTAAATAATAATTTTAAGAAGGAGTGACTATTCAATAACCAAAGAGAAATGAAAGGCACTTCAGGTTATTACTTATATAATTGCAATTCATTATCTTCCTTAAGTGGCAATCTGTGTCACAATTTTCAATGCCTTTATAAGCTTTGAGGTTATTTTGTCAAGGAATCAGAAACTTTTAATTCTTCGTTTTTCTGAATAAATTATGACATTTGTATTATTATCAATGATAAAATGTGAGAATTCTAAAAACTTATATAGCACATTTAATCTAAAATTTTATTACTATATGCAATAAAAACGTATAAAATACTAAAATTGTGTATCAATATGTTGAGCAGTATTTTTAATGTTAGAGTCCCACACTTGAAGTAAAACCTTAAGGATCTTTTTGATTCTTCAAACTGTAAGGAATAATGTTACTGATTCCACAGAAATTGATCCATTTTTCTCTATGAGCAAACTGGTTTCTCTAATAAATTTCCTCCCTGATAAAGGCCACCTTGTTGTCTTAAAGTCACATACAGGGACTATTATAATTATTTATAATTATTTTATTATATCAAAAATTAAAATTCACCAGTCTCCCTATTACAACCACAATATTTAATATTGATACCATTTTAATATATCTTCAATTTTCATGTTCATTTATTCAAATGTTATCACACTTAACACTGTTAATTATACTCTATTGTTCAAGACCTCGCTCACCTTTGTGCCAGTTAATAGAGGCATCAGCAGAGAGACGGGCATAAGCAATATCCAGCCTGCCATTGTGGAAAGGTTGGGGGAGAAAGCTAAAACATTCATCTGATAACCTGTGGTCCTTCTTTGAAATCTTTAATAAATAGTTATTTTTATTTTTCATATTGTTATCACTCCTTCTGGCTTATTATAAATAGGCATATTCTTGAAAACAATGAGAGTTCAATTTATTTACTACGTATAGCATCAATTTCCTAAGTAATCTTAAACCATCTGATGTCTCTGTTTGGATTTCTCCATCAAAAAATAGAGTTCAGAAGTTTCTTGCAAACTAAACTAAAAGTTGGCAGAAAAAATAAGCAAAAAATACTTCATTTCCAAAAAAGAAATCAAACGGTTCACTTAAATCCATTAGAATCAGCAAAGGCTTATTAGTTATTCAGATTACAGAGCAGCACTCTCCAATAAAAATACAATATGAGCTGCATATATAATTTAAATTTTCTTGCAGCCACAATTAAAGAGCAAAAGGAAATGAGTAAATTTTTAAAATAATATATTAAACCACTAATAGGCCCAAATATATAAAAATATAATCAATATTTTAAAAATTTTGAAGACACTTTATATTCCTTTCATTGCCCTAAGTCTTGTAAATCCAGTGTGTATTTTACACCTAAAGCACATCTCCTTTGGACTAGCCACATTCCAAGTGCTCAGTAGTTGCATGTGGCTAGTGGCTATGGTATCTATCAGGGCAAGTGTAGAGAATGTAAGCTTCCTTAATACTAAGAGTGTACTCCATATACTTCTCTAGCTACACACACACACACACACACACACACACACACACACACATGATCATCCTCAAATGTGCACAGGTGAAATCTTTTTAGAAGATAAGAGCAAATCCAAAGACTCTTAAACTTAGCCCTGGCTGGTGGTAGTTAGTGGATTGAGCACAGGCCTACAAATCAAAGGGTTGCTGGTTCGATTCCCAGCCAGGGCACATACCTGGGTAATGGGCCAGGCTTCCAGTTGGGGAACTCGAGAGGCAACCATACATTGATGTTTCTCTCCCTCTCTTTCTCTTTCTCTTTCCCTTCCCCTCTCTCTAAAAATAAATAAATAAATCTTAAGGGAAAAAAACCCAAATACTTCTAAACTTAAACCCTGGTAAACAAACACAGAAAAATAGAGGGACACTATTAGCAATTGTCTAAATAACTATTTAAAGACCTTTAGTACAACACTGGAAACAGTTCAATTCTTCACCTGATTTATCAGTAGATTTCTGCTTTGAGGTAAAACCACCTAGATGGACCCTGAATAAGTAAACACCCTTTCTGGAGAGGCATCAAGTTCTGAAGTCTCTCTCAGAATCTTCCATTCAGATCTTAAGTGCAGATGGGGGTGGGTGCATAGGTGCAGTAGAACAAATGGAATAGGTGCTCCCTCTATCCCTCACTCTTCCAGGAACTACACTGGAGTGAAGCTAGTCAGACAAGGACTCTGTTTATTTGTAAAGCTGGGGCTTCATAACTTGCCTGCCTTCTTAATATGAGCATTATAAAGTGAAGCAGTTATTGTTTTGCTAACATGTAGCCTTAGATATTTTTTTAAGTTTAGTGGGAGTCTTTGGTGGTAAAATTTCCTAGACTTGTGGAATAAGAAATTATGCATTTATTTGTCCATGAATTTATTTATTATTTATGTATTTATTTATTATTTATCCATTTATTTCTAATCTGTCTCCCCACTGCATTTTAAATGCTATACAGTAGGAATGTTTATTTCATCTACAAATTCATTAACTTAGTGCTCTGTAATTATTTATTTAAAAAAATTGATATTATGATTAGCAGGTAACATTTCTAAATTATGTAAGATTAAATGATAAATTAAAAGAGTAAACCTGCTCTAAATAAATGTTTAAGTATGTTAAGCAGTACATGTGGACCTTAAAATTTAAGATAGAACTCAGATATACACAGAAATAATTCTTGTCTCTTCCACTGACGTGATTAAGATTGCAAACCTTGGAAGTGTATGTGAATATGTTATACTGGACAGCTCTAACGACAGTAGAGGATCCCAAACTGGCTTCTCCTTCCTCCCCTTCCTCCCCTTTATTTTATATTCTCTTTGCTTCTATCATTTTTTCTCTTCCTATTTCCCTTCCACCTTCCACCTTCTCTGTCTTTTATTTTCTAATTAAATCTTAGGTAGCAGATTGTTTCTGAGAAAGAAGATAACACCAATTTCCTATCGTGTATTCCAAGCTCAATACTGTAGCAAAGGTCTGACAACGGCAAAGATATAAATCTTTCAACAAATGAATTAAAAACACTGCTTCTTTTCACATTTTCAACCCACCCTCTAACTAACTGAAATGTAACACAATAAAAACCAAAGCAGAAACTGAACAATATGAAGTTTATAAAGAAAAATGACTAAAATCTTTCCAATTATGAACTTTCATAAAAATCAATAAATGAGTTTTTAAAGTTATTGTGAGCTAGTAAATGTCTTAAAATTACAACATTCATTGATTAAAACTTAGTTAATGACAAATGAAAGATACAGAGGAAGAGCTCTAACAACTAACGTGTAGGCTCATTTTATGACATGGCATTTTTCTTGTATAATTTGATTGCCATATATTTTATGTACTTCAGAATATGCCAAGCATTTTACTTATGTGAAGGAACATACTTTACCCCTGCTGTTTTTAATGTTGACTAATCCATTTTATTGACATCATGTAACACATACATTTAAATACATCAATTTAAAATAATAAATCAGAATGTGATTCAATGCTAGGTTCTATCCCAGCTGTGTCAAAGCATAATAAATGTATCATTTTATGAACACCAAGAAATCTCTTAGAATGGCACTTTCCCACCATCTGTATGTTTCACAATCTAGTTTGGTTTTCTGAAATTATTTCTTAGAGGTTTTTCTAATTATCTTTCATAGTTTCTTATCTTTAAAACACTTGTTTATTCTTAATAAACTTAGGTAACATTTACCAGTTTTGACCAATTTATAAATTAATTTCATTAACTACTTTTTACTCTTCTATTAAAACATCAAAGTGGTAAATAAGATTGAACCTCAAATTTCTCGGGGTACTTATCAGCATGACAATTTCCATTAGCTACTATTTTCCCCACTCCAATTCAAATGATCTAGGGGTGTCCAACACACAGCCTGCAGACCACATGTCACCCAGAATGGCTATGAATGTGACCCAACACAAAATCGTAAGTTTACTTAAAACATTATGAGATATTGTGATTACGTGTCACAATGTATTTAATATATGGCCCAAGGCAACTCTTCTTCTTCCAGTGTGGCCCAGAGACGCCAATTTTGGACACTTCTGATTCCAAATCCACTTCCAGATACTTAGCTTCACAGTAAAAAAATGTAGTTAAGTGAATTATAAGACCAAAGAGTCTTTTACCTAAAAAAAATGTAAAATCACACTTCAAGATGAACTGGCTAAGTTAGATTTTTTTAATGTTAAATTTACTAAAACACTGAGTTAGGAAAGCCTGTTATCAAGTCACTTTCAAATTTAACTGATACCAGTTTTTTCCAAGAATGTCTTAAAAAGGATTGAATTGAAAATACAGTACTCAGATTCATATGAATAGTTTTTCAAGCTGTATTCGTGTATCATTTCATCAATTGGTTGATTTTTCTTCCCATCATATTTTTTTCTGAATATATTTTCAAAGACTCTTTTCAACCAACGAGCTTGGTGAGTTGCAGCTTCCCAAAGTGAATTCTTAGAGGTTTAGATCAAAGTTTGTGGATGGATATGTATGTGTGTATATATGTGTTTTGTATTTTACATTTTATAATTCCTTTTATGCATGTGTTAAAAGAAATCAGTTCAAACATGTTTTGTATTATTTTTTATCCTCACCTGAGAACATTTTTTTTTCATTGCTTTTAGAGAGAGGGGTAGACAGAAAGGTGGGGGAGAGAGAGAGGGAGAGACAGACACAGACATTTACTGGTTGCCTTCTCATATTCACCCCAACCTGGGATCCAACACGCAGCCTAGGTGTGTGGCCTGACTGTGGTCTACAGGATGATACTCCAACCAACGGAGTCACACCAGCGTGGAAAATGTATTATTTTCACAGTTTACTTATGTTGCATCAACAAATGTTCTGTTCTACCTAAGAGTACAGTGGGAGGGGAAAAGGAATATTAAAATTACCATATTTTAGTGATCTCCTTTCAAGAAGGAACAACTTTTGAAACTTCTAAAAGATATTTAGTACCAACAACTCAGAATGTGAATTAACTTACTACTTAAGTCATTGAGAAAAATATTAAAGGCAAATGTCAATTAAAAAATGCAATATACTTGAGCCAGCTGCTTAAAATGTGATCTCCATCCAGGTCTTCTAACCCTAAAAGAGGCTTTGCCTTACTATTTTACTATGGGCATGTTGTTATAAATGATCATCAGCATTATTTCTTTCACTGTCTTAAATTGTTAATGGATGTAGAGAACTTGAGTTTAAATTCTAATTGTATAATGGAGTGAGGCTGAATTAATTAACACTCCTAAGTTGTGGGACATTTAAGCTAATTTATTTTTTCTTAAAAAAAAAGACTGGTCATACCTTGGGGTACCTTTAGGTACTTTGAGATTACTCGTCATGAAGAAACAGGGACTTTCTTCATTATACACAGATTGTAATTACATGCCAGAATAAATAACTCTAAGAACTGTAGGCAAGGATTACATACAATGCTTATTATTTACAAGGCTTTTAGTTCTCCTTTTAATATTTAACCCTACTTTTTATAGCTGTTGAAAACAAGAGTGAAAAAAATTAAAGTATATATTATTATACCCCTCTGATTATCTACATTTTCACATTAATCTTGAGATATAATAACTCCATAAATAACAATGAGCAAATTACACATAATTTTGAGCATTTGGGTTACAGATTTGGTTTCTCTTTAGATCAGTTTTAGAAAGACTAGCCATTCCATAATGGGAACCCAACAGGTGGCTCTTAAGGAAATTCTAGATAAGATACAGACAGGTTAGTTTACACACACACACCACAAATACAATTATTATATTTCACTTCTAAATTTCTGAAAATTACTTTAAAAACAGCTATATAGCAACACATAGCTTTGATTTGATACCAATTCTATGTTGGCAACATAAAGAAGACCATGCAAGAACTCTGAAGAATCTCATGTTACAGCATTACATTCATTGCTTCTGCCACTTTTCCACACTCATGCAAACAACCTCCCAGGCCTGGGCAGAAAGCACAGTTGTTTTGATTTTCCAAATGGTCTGTGCCACTTTGGCAGGTCACACACAAAGTGATACTTAGCTTTCCTTAGCACAAAATACAATAGCCATATTTCAGACAATGTACTGAGTATGCATTTGTTTCTTTGAATTTTGATGCTGAAGAAAGAAACATATTATATAATACCATTCCTGACACTACAATGAGCTAAATGTTTTCTAAAAGCAATAATTACATTTATAGAGGACACATGTGTAATATATATATATCTAAGTACAAACTTACAGTCATGCAGAAAGAATTAGCAAAGGATTTGAATCATGAGATTCATTTTAATTTCCTAATAATGCATCTCCTAATATGAATTAAATTAGGAAGAAGCCAAATACTGATTCCTACAATACAAATTTTTTTTAAAGATCCAAGAAATTATGTGAGCAAGAACAACATGGCTTTAATGGCATGACTCGGCTTTAAATGGCATCATCCTTTGAGGAAACTATCACAAAGCATCATATTTCCTGTGTACCTTTTATTATTTTTTCCTAATAGTATCCTCATAAATAAAAAAATGTCAGTGACATTTTGTCTTTTACATAGAGCAGGAGGAGGCGCTGTCAGGATGACACATGCAAGGAGGTCCTGTTGGACTGCAATGAAATGTATATTCCTTTTGAGGAGCTAGGAGTCACTTGATAACCTAACATCAAAGAGCATCTAACCCCAAAGTAGTCTTTAATCAAATTTGATGGCTTTGCCCTTGCAGCAAGTACATCCGAAGTCCCCCCCACCCCACCCTTACTGTCATCAATCTTCTTCAGCTTTGCATTCATCAAGCAGCATGGCATGACAACTCTCATTCACACTAAATAAGCTTTCAGGTGAATTTACTTTGGAATCCTGAATGATCCAGTGTAAGTTCAAAATCACTCTTTCACAGAACTGCGCCCAGATAGCCCCTGGCATTCTGATAAAAGTGGTTTGTCAATAAAATGCTGAGTGAAATTGCTTGTTGGGAATGTACGGTGTCAGGTGAGAGACTAGTCGCTGAGCAAGCATCTTCCTCAAAATGGAAAGACCTCTAAGTGTTTAATAAACGCTGGTGATGGGGGCACAACTCTGGGCATATGCTAAAAACAACTGAAGTGTATACCCTTTAAGTGGATGCACTTCTGGTATGGGAATTACATTTCAATAAAAAATTTTTTTATAAAGACTCGCTTATTATTGTTGTGTGAATAAATGTTATTTTATTATTATTTATTTGACTCAGCTACATGTTTGAGGGAGTTATTTGGGAATATTTATATTGAAAATAACTAGATTAAAAGCTATAGTGATTTTGTTCTCTCTCGTCCATTTGCAATATGTTTTTTACTCACTATTTTCAAAATTCTGGAGCAACTGCTTTTATAAAAATTTTAGAATGCCTGAGAAAGTTTTTCTCTTAGAAGTATTTTAATGTACAAAATAACAAAGTATTTCAGTCATTTACTTATATAAATATATAGTGAAAACATAGGTTAAAACAAAACTATTAGAAATTCCTTGATCTTATTATTTCCTTTTCAGAATCTTCATTCATTTACATAGCAGGATAAAAAAGATTTATGAAAAATTAAAAATATTTGCCTAAAGATATCACATTGATTGCAACCATATTTGATTCGTAATTTCAAAAGAATCATTCTCAAATTTAAATTACTTGAACATCTTGTTAGAAACAAACATTATAAACCTGCAGCCCAGACTCTGATGATTTGGGAGAGAAGTCCTTTCTCCCAAATCAGCACCCCTGTCAATCATGCCAGGTGATTTTAATCCAAGTGGTCTTTATAATACATTTGAGAAATTAGTCATTTTTCATCATAGTGCAGGGCTAATATATGTATTCAACCTACAATATAAGTTCATGGTATTCTTAGAATGGCATATGTTTCTAAATGGAAAGAAGTTCAGGAGAGTATCTAGTTCAGGCTCGTGCTTTACAGGTGCAGGAATTAAGCTCTGGTAAAGCTTGGATCTGGACTTACTCCTTTTTGTTTCTGCTCTAACATTCTCTGCCATGAAAAAGAAATGTTTTCATTTCCTATGTCAGAACTTACACAATGTTTTTAAAACTGATTGGTGTTAAAGAAGCCAAATTCTTATAAATCCACTCTTTTTGCTTTACTATGGTTTTGTACGTGGAATTCTATTTACTTAGGAGCACTAATCCTTTCTTTCTATACTGAAAGAAAGTATTTAAATACTGAAGTGAAATAATGACTAAATCACAACTTTAAAAATAGCATACTTTTTCTTTAATGTGTATTGATCCTCCGAAGGGTTCCGCCTTCCATTAATCCAAAGATCTGCATATTTACTCTGCACTGAACAGTACCTATCATTTACAGATGACTGTTGCCACTGCCTGACTCTGCCCTGTTTTCCTTTAAAATTTCCAGTGAATAGAAATCAAAAAAATATAAAAAGCAGTCAGGCCTTTCAAGCTCTCTACCTCTTTAGGGGGAAAAAATAATTGAATAACTATCTCATGAAAAAAAAAGAGCTTTAGCAAATATAAACCACAAATCATATTAGAACAATGCCTACCACTTATCTATCTTATCTTTCAAAATCCATACACACAAAATAATCTATCCAGAATTATCCAAAAAAAAATAGCTATATAAAACTACAGGCTTTAATCTCCCTCAAGTTAATTAAAATAATGACAAATTTTCACTATGTACCCTTGCTTTGGGTGGCTAACCATAGGCTGTATTTCATTTTCACTATCATAAAATCCTATAAAGTAGGTATTTTTATATTCATAGTTTACAAATTCAGTAAACTGAGGATCAGAAGCATCACATAAATTATCCGGAATCACACAGAAATTAAGGGCACAGGCAATGCAATATATGGTCTACATGAAAAAAAAAAAATAAATAAAAATAAAATATACGTGCAAAATGGCTTTGTGCTTAAGGGTTCAATACATATGCTACCAACATACCTGTTCAGTTCCTCAATTTAGGCTGAATTTTTACAGTTAGGGTATTTAAATTTTCTCTGATATAATTACTGTGGTAATAGGCCTTTCTTTCATTTAATTGTTTTGCAAAATTAGGAACACAAAATAGCATAGTGAGGAAAAACTTCTTCGTAGTCTACAGTTTTATGCATTTGATGTCTTTTCTCCTAAAGGAATTGTTTTAAACTAGTTATTATTTTTCTCAAAATAAATGTTGTAAGAAATAAATTGAGTTTGTCTCTACAGGAAGGGAAAGAAAAATAACAAAATATTCCAAAGGAAAAAGAAAGAAAAGGTAATAAGTTATCTTTCTTTTAAATTTCATTTTACCTAGGACATTTTGACAGGTGGGAATAGGACACTAGTTTTTGGTTTGTGGGAAAACTGAAGCTGTCTCCTTTGATGGAAGTATTAAAAAGTTGCTTTGCACTCAGGTAGCTTGTTATAATAAATAAATCTACTAAACAGAAACACGTTTTCTCTGGCTCTGCTTATAAGACTTAATTTTTATCATGTAAATCTTGCGAGGATATTTCTCTCCAGAAGCGGAAACTTCCAACCTCCTTACCCACAACAGTACATATAGAATGGAAAAGGAGGAAGCTGAAGTAAAAGATTCCCATGGCTTTGCTAGTTGATGGCATTTTGCCACATGCCATGGCTAAACAAAGCCAAGGGAACAAATTTCTGTAATTCTTCAAGGTTCTCTTTGTGTCAGGGTCCTGAGATCATAGACCTGTCCCAGGTATGGCCCAAATACGATGACCCCAGCCGTAGTATCACTGTGATCTATGTCACATAGGTGTTGAACTTGCCGCCATTACAGGCAGTTTATTTTCTGGGACAAGTCTAATTCCTAGAAAGTTGCTTTTCTTTTAGGGCCAAAACATGTGTCAGCTTGTAATCAAATTCATTTGTTTTAATGCAAATATTTGCCCAGCTTTCTCAAAATTGCCAAGTTTAAAATGGAACCTTTCTGCAGCAAGCCTGAGCACTTAAGTCCATGTAAAAATTAAATCTAGCTGACACTGAATATAACTTGGCCAGTGGTAAAAGACTTTGTCTAAGCGGCTTATTACTTGTCACAGGAGGCTGTGAATTTTAAATTGGAAGCACCTAAGTACACTTTATCCAACACTTTCAGTTTATGATTGAGAAGACTGAAGCTCAAAGGCCTAGAAGTTATTACTCAAGTAATATGCCTCCTGTTTTCTTTCAAAGATCAATTTTTCAAATCAATAAACAGTAAGGTAGAATTTATCTCTTCATGTAAACAATGCCAGCCCTTTTCTCAAGCCACAACATTCAACATATACTTGTCTGTTAAGAGCACTGAAGAACTGTATTACCAGAATAAATTCGTTTGCAGTTGCAAGGCTAGGAGCCAGGAACACAGGAAACTGTCAGCTTTTCAAGATCTGGGTAGGAATTCCAGCATCCTCAATTTCCCTTCCAACAGATGCAGCGGCATCTTTCTACAGTACCATCGAAAAGCAGTTGCTGATGCCTTTTTAGAAGATGAGAATGGATCAAAAAACTCTGGTCCATTTACACAATGGAATTCTATGCAGCAGAAAGAAAGAAGGAGCTCCTACCCTTTGCAACAGCATGGATGGAGCTGGATAGCATTATGCTAAGCGAAATAAGCCAGGCAGTGAAAGACAAATACCATATGATCTCACCTTTAACAGGAACCTAAACAAAAAAACAAAGAAACAAGCAAAATATAACCTAAGACACTGAAATAGAGGACAGGCTGACAGTGACCAGAGGAGAGAGAAGAGGGAATTTCAGGGGAGAATGGGAAGGGTTTACAGGAACAAATTGAAAGGACACATGGACAAAAACTAGGGGGTGGGTGGTAATGGGAGAGAAGTGGAAAGGGATGGGTGGGTGGGCTGGAATGGGAGTAAAAGGAGAAAACTGTACTTGAACAATGATTAAAATAAAATTAAAAAAAAATACAAAAAAAGGTAGGTGAGTGGGTCTGAGTAAGGCAAAGGTCAAAGTAATGAAGTTGCGTACTGAGGTTAAGGGGCAGAGTTAAGGATAAGAGGTCAGGTGTATGGGAGGAAAAAATGCTAATCTCTCCTGAGTGGGTAAAGCTGCCTGGCAGATCCCTGGTCACTCATTTCAATTTTTTTTCTAATAGTGAACAAAGGAGAAAAGGCATTTAAACAATAGATACATTCTGAATCTCCAGTTCCTCTACACAGTTGCTATTTAAGTTCCATGGGGTGGGGGGGGGGGTAAGATAATTTAACTGTAGGAATTTATCCTAAAAGGACTGAAAGAAAATGCATCCACATGTCTGAGAAAACAGATCTGGGTTATTACGTTCTGAGTCCCACGTGCCTGAGGGGAGAAAAGGGTGAGAGCATTATTAGAGGTAAGAGTGAAGATAAGGGAAAAAGCTTGAGGGTGCTACCAAGGAGACAAGCTTTGGGGCACAGGAAACCAGGGCTAATGACAAGGCACCACCATGAGACTTTACTCCATTTCTCTCCAACATTTTGCCAGCCCTGGGGTCAGGTTCCTTTATAGTCACAGGTGGATGATGATCACCTTCCCAACATATCATTCCAGTAATGCTGAGAGTCAAATGTAATGATTACCATAAAGTGACTTGAAAATTGTAAAATGTAGTGCCAGTGTATCATCATCATCATCATCATCATCATTATCATCACTTGGCTCCAAAATCTTGCTCAGTAACAAAATACAATAAAACTTGAAAACTCATTTTGTTTTTGTTGTATTTATAATTTATCTATTAAACCCAATGTGAAAAGCAGCAGTAGGCTCTATTACCAGAAACTAAATCAAAACCTCCCATTACAGAATTTTATGATGAGATACTTAAAGTAGCAATGTAGACTGACATGATAATCTATGTTTCATATAGTCTGTGAGCTACTATAAATATATACTTTTATTAACCACTTTACATGTGTTGTTTTATCACAATGCTTTCACTTTTATGTTTTACCCTTGTATAATTTGATATATTAAGAACTTACTTATATTTGAAGTAGTTAAAGAGCAACTAAGTTAATTAACAGGTTAGTTGAGGGACCACAGATTCAGTGGCCCCTCAAAGTAATATAGTAATAAAGTCAAGCAAATGCTGACCAAATAAATCTCTTTCTATAGAAGTTGACAAGGGCTTCATTTAATCAAAATTGAATGAAATTTGAAGTCCTGAACTGCTTATTGAATACAATTTAAAATAAAAACAACAGCACAACTATGTTCTT
This sequence comes from Phyllostomus hastatus, assembly GCF_019186645.2. Taxonomy (NCBI): domain Eukaryota; kingdom Metazoa; phylum Chordata; class Mammalia; order Chiroptera; family Phyllostomidae; genus Phyllostomus; species Phyllostomus hastatus. The sequence continues at coordinate 13,396,057 of NW_025333583.1, read as the reverse complement.
GCTAACACCTAGGCTTAAATTTCAGAATCTTAAGTATTGGAAATAGCCCTGGAATTATTCATAGTAAATAGATTTCTTGGTTGTGAAATTCATGAAACACTAACAAGAAGTACATTCTTCATCATTCCCCCAGGATGCTAACAGTCAGTTGACTTTGTACTTCTTATAAAAACAGATATGGAGCTGTAACTCCTTGTAGTTGACAGTTTAAGAGAGAATAAATAGAGAATAAAGTAATTTTTTTCTACACTCAATGTTTATAGATGCCACAAAATATATAGAACATTTATGGTCCTTCTTTCCCCTAGGAGTCATCATCTAACATAACTCTGAACTTAAAAATCTGAGTCCTTATACATATATGTAAAATGCTGGAATATAGCCCTAAAATTGTAGCCTTTTTTGACGAAGCAGGAATAACTGAAGAATGGACAAGTTTAGAATCAGACAGAGCTGATTCATGGTCAATAGTGACTTTGGGCAAAAACCTCACTAATCTGAGTTCCCTTTTCCTTATCTGCAAAACAGGGATAGTAGGACCAATGCCGGATCCCATGATGATGTGAGGATGATTTGTGACAACATAGGAAAGGCATCTAGCATAATTTCGGTGACCTGTTAAGTGCTTGAGAAATTAACTGCTTCCTTCTTCAAATCCAGACCTCTTAATAAGCTGAAAAGTAAAATACACACAGTTTTATAAACATCTTTCTACAGTGATTACTAAGCATGTTCTAGAATATCTAATTTTCAACTATCTCAACAGATATTTTAATGTATATACATTTTGGAACTCATATCATATTCATTACATGCCAGTTAACCATTGGGGCAGAGTTTATTAGATGAAAATAAGTCTGTTGTAAAAGATTTCCTTGCAATTACTTCACTGCCATTATCCTAGCCACACGCTTATGCAGCTTTTCAAATTAATGTGCTTAGATTACTGAGCAAGTAATCAGAGCAGTGGAATTCTATGAGGAACTCAATTACTAAAGAAAATGATCACTCAAGCATTTGAGAAATTGAGGCTACATCTAATTGTGAATAGTGGGTCATTATTGACATTAGGGAAGTATTCAGTACAAACACTTGGACATGGAGCACCAGAATAGTACATCACTTTATATACATATGGTAAACAGAACTAGCTGCTTGCTAATATCTCTGTTCAATGTTATTATATCTAGCTGAAAAAAAGCAACACTATCAATCTTGGAATCCGTACTTAAAAAAAATCTGATTGCTTGATTGAATAACAATTGGATTGTTAACTCACATTTAAATAAACAATTCTAAATTTCTACTTGAGATAGAATAATCTTAATAGCCTGGAAATATCCATTGAAGGCAAATTTAAAAACTGCTTTCCACATATTTCCACATTAGAAAATGTCTTAAATACTTTGAGCATTTTATTTTAATTGTTTCACCACTAAAAAGACCTCTTTAACTGATTATATATAGATCCACGTTCCATGTTCTTACTCACTTAATAATTTTTAATCAGACTTCCATTTTCTCCAAATTAGCCATCATCCTGAACCCAGTTTGATGAAGATTATTTTGCTAATTTTGGTTTTTATCTAAGATTTAAAGCAAAGACTATTTAATAACATTGCATTATCTTTTTAAACATATATGCATTAGGAACAGTAGTATAGAAAATAAGTTGAAACTGTTAGGTTTATTATTCTTTCTCTGCTTTCTACTGAGGTAAGCAGTAAATTTTTTTTAAAAAAAAAGCACTCAAAAGTGAGTTACATATAATTCTTACAAGCCCTGCAGCCACAAGCTGTGTGGCCTTGGGGAAGTCACTTCACCACTTGAAATGCAATAATAAAGCACAATGACAGCGCTGATGGCATCCCACACTACTAAAATCATCAGTCATATAAAATAAGGTATTTGTAAGGTAATAGTATTGCAGAAGATTATTGTGATTAGTCTGAGCTCCATTTTTAGAGTATTGATTCTTTCTCTTGAGAGTCATTAACCCCATGAAAATATGCTGAAAGATTTGGTTCATTTTCTCAGAGAAAATAAATATATGCACAAATTTAAAAAATGTTGATAAATTTCAATGAAACATATCATCTTTAAAGCCTATACGTTAACTACCCTGTTTAAAAATTTCAACATACCCAAGAGAAATGAAAGGCTTATGCAGGAATGTTTGTTCCTAGAAGCCCCAAAAGGGAAATAGCCCAATATCAAATACTGATATGCCTACACAGTGGAATACCACTTGGCAATGAAAAAGAATGAACTATTGACTCATGCTATACCAACTGAATCTGAGCTAGTCCAAATAATTATGCTAGTTAATTATGCCAGACAAAAAGGAGAATCAAGCATACAGTATGATTCCATACACTATACACATTTTAGAAAATGTAATATATTGTGACAGAAAGCACATTAGTGGCTGCTTAGGGATGGGGGTAGGAGAGCGAAATGGGAATGGAGAGAGAGGCAGGAAGGAGAGATTACACACATCCCTTCTCTTTGAGAGTTGTTTTGGTTTCCACCTTTCTCCATGTCTATAACTTACCACAACTGCAATAAATGCTATTACACACCAAAAATTTCATTGTTGTACAAGTCGTTTGTTGCCTGATCAGAAGCTGTCCCCGCACACACACCTCCAGCCTTACTTATACTTTCACCGTAATATCCTGAACTGTTTAAGCCCGCCTCAGCCCATATGAATCTGCAGAATAGCCTAAGCCAATAAGTGCATGGCACCCCTCCTAAGTGAATAAGTGAACTGTGACTTCCCCCTGCTCCTGCTGGACATGAAAAGGGAAGCGTCTTGCCGCAGTTGCTCTGAGCAGCCTTCTCATGACCCCAAGGATAACCAGAGCTAAGGTGAGGCCAACGCAGTGAAAGGTAGGTAGCATTGTTAAGATTATGGAAAAATAAACTGCATTATTCTGAATTTCCTCTTATATCAAATAATAAATTTTCCATCCACATCCTTGAAGTCTCAATCTAGATATCATTTGCGTGGTGACATCACATACTGAACGAAGCAGGACTATTCCATCAGGCCCTACTCTCTAAACATCTAGTGTGTATAGAGCTTCATTCACTGAATCGTTGTGTTGAACAGCATTACAACAAGATCTTGAACAGCTTAAGGCAGAAGTTTTTGCTTTTGTTTTTATTTTAATTTGTTTGGTCCATTACTTTACTGCATTTGTAAAAGAGTGCCTGCCACATAATAAGATTCTGTGTGTTTTTGGTAAGTTAATGAACAACAGAGTACAACTAATTTTAAAAGGCATGAATTTAAAAAATGGGTGACTATTGCTTACAATTTTCTGAATCCTATAATTAGAATTTTATTACTAACTTTACTTCCTTGTTATGTGCAGAGGAGGACAGAATTCTCCATAAAAGTGCAACAGCAAAGAATGCTCACACTGTGTTTTCTAAAGTAATACTGGTTATTTATATGTGAATGGGTGAGAAATACTGAATTCATGTTTATAACATTTTGGGAAGATGATCTTTGATAATTTGAGGGGAAATGCAGCCCCTAACATTAAGTCATGGCTCAGACATTTGCTTTCTTCTTAAGTTCTGGCATAACATTCATACAGAAAAGTACACGTGTTGTAATTGTACAGCTGAATGAATAATCACAAATGATCACACCCACGTAACCATTACCCAAGTCAAGAAACTAAATTTTACTAGCACTCCCAATAGACCATTTAGGACCCAACCTTTAAAATAATATAATGCAAATATGTGCAATCTTTAGAATAATGTAATTCCAACTACTGAGAGTAAATAATCAATAGTCAATGCATGTGAATGCTATGTTAGAAACTTTATTCACTTTTGGAAGAACAAATGATAATAATTCTTAATTCACTTTCTGCTGCCAAATCCCTTAGACCTCTAAACTCTAACAGTAGAGTGACTGAATCTAAAGATAGTCCATAAAAAGAGATTTGCAAACTTTAAATATGGAAAATATTCTCATATAAATTTGAATATAAACCTTATTCAAATTTCATCACTGATCAGCTTGACTTGCTCATCCTAAAGTGAATGTGTTCCCCCACTGAAAAGTGTAAAAGAAAACAAAAGATTTTCCATTTAGAGGAATAAAACAGAAGAAAATTAGAAACATAATAAAAAAGTGAGATAGAATCCTTTAGAAACTGGTTAATTGATTACCTGACTATTACAACAGAAATGCTTTAGATCTGAAACCTCTCAATCCTTAACTCTGTTTTTCTTTTCTACATAATTAGAAATAAAAATGAAACAGAAGTGTGTTCTTGCATAGCTGGAACTTGGGGGAAATACGTAGATAGCTGTAGTCAATAAAGTACCAGCTGCTTCTTGGTTGCTAAATTTATCAGAGACTTAGCAGCAAATGTGTTTTTGTGATTTATCTTTTCTGTGTATTAGGTTTTATATCTACAAACTGAAGAGAAGCTGCAAGCACAGGCCATATTACCAAAAGCCATATTACCCCAACTGAGCTAAAATGCAGCACAGAGATAAAGGTGTAAAATGGACTATCATTACCAACTAAAGGCACCCATTTCTTTGAGGAAGAGATATTAACACATACAAGAAACATTTTCCCTATTATTTTCCAAATAAAATTATTTGTCCATGATCTTATCAACCTAATTATATGACAGCAAAATACACCTATTACCAAGACATGTCAGATGAAGAGATTTGCCTGTATATCTGACACACGATGAGAAATGAGGGGCTCTGATCCCCCCTTGAAGACAGCAGAAGAGCTGGCTGCCCGGACAGCCAGGACGAATGTCTTGCTGGTTTTAATAATAGAAATACACAGTGTGTGGCAGAGTAGGTTTACAGTTGTGAACACACAAAACAGAATTTACTCTTGTAATATAATTTATTGATTATTATATAACTGTAAGTCTACTCTTGCCCCACTCTGTATTTTAGGGCCTGTGGTCTCCTAATTAGGATACTTCTAGTATTCAAAATAGTCATTTGTATGCATTTGAAGACAAATATTGGTGAAGAAAGCTTTCCATAAAATATTCCAAGTCAAAAAGCAAAAGCTTACTTATGATTCTTACTATTACATCATATTCATTGTCCTTTATTCATATTAAGATAACTGTTATCTTTCTCTACCTAATTATTCTGAAATAAAATGCATTTGAAAGCTAAAGGGAGATTTTGAAGTATTTCCCCTAAAGCACACAGAAGACATTTTATAATAAACATTTAAAAATATGCTTATTGTACATGGTAATTTAAATAAAACCTCTTCTTTCTCTTGGCCAAATATTTGGTAAATTGTTTACAGTGATTCAGTGATTAGGCTCCTTCCATATCTATGCAACAAAAACCCTTTAAAACATTCTTGTGTCATCTAAAGGAGACAGAATGTCTGAGATAAAAATGATGGCATATTATGGGACTTTTAGAGAAATGCTATTTTGCATAACCACAGATATCCTTCTTAATCCCTATTCCAGAGTCCTCTTTGCCAATCTGATATTTTTTTTCACCTTCTCCCAAAATTGGTTGCAGACTTCCTCATCACACAGGTGTGTTTGCTCTTTCACCCACCCTTCCCGTGTTTATTAAGAAACTACCATGTAAGATGCAGAGACCAGAACAGTGTGCATGTGTGTTGGGAGGAGGTTAGAATATGTAGAGCTGGGAGGACAGAATAATTCCAAGGTTTTTAAATTTCTAGAGAGGAATGAGGGAATGCTAACAGTTACATCTCCAACAAGATTCTAGTAAGCCCCGTGCTAACTAAAACACCTATTCATTGAGGTGTTAACAGCAGTGATAATTTCTAGTGGAAAAACAGAAATTAAGCAATTTGTACATAGGTACACAGTTTCTCATTTATAAATACTAACATCACCTGCCTGATGTAGTTTTTGAAAAAATTAAATGAGTTAATATATGGGAATTATAGTGCCAGCTACATGGTAAACAGTCATAACATAACAGATACTATTATTGTTATTACCTGGCAGGATACTGTCTAAGGACATTAATTACATTATTTAATTTCCTATTCACAAAGCCTTATGTGGTAGATAACATAAGTCCCATTTTATAGATGAGTAAATTATGAATTAGAAAGGTTACGTAATTGTCTAGTGAAACAATGCTAATATGTATTGGGAATGGAACTTGAACTCAGACAATCTAAGGTCCATGCTCTTAGATACTAAGTTGTGGCCTCCAAAACTAAAGAGACTCTTGGAGAACAAGGCAGAGTCTGTATCCAGTAGGAGAACAACCCAGACCCACTGCTGAAGGCAGTTCCCCGAACATGTTTTGCTTGATCACCTGGTATTGAACTCCATGGGTTTCCAAAACCAAATCGAACTCACATCGTCAGTTACACACAAGGACAAAAATGTTAAGTGGCTTTAGGAGCAGAAAGAAGGAAAGACTGCAGGTGGGCACAAAAGATCTATTCAGGGAAAATATCCTAAAATTCCCCTATAAAGTACATTTGTGATGGGAGCAGGTAGAAAAATGTCCTAAAATTGGATTATAAAGTTAATTGAACATAACATAGTAAATTTACTAAAAATCGTTGTATTGCATACTTACAATGGGTGAATTTTGTGTTATGTAAATTATACCTAAAAAAGCTGTGATTTTCATTTTAATTGTAAAAAACAACCCAAAATAAGGTGTGGACACTGTGTTTCTGCTCCAGTCATCTCTGGATGCCCCATTTGAAGCTAATGGTTTTGTTTTTGTCAATGAAATTCATAATAAATTTTCACAATTGTGTTATCACTACTGAGTAATAAATGGCCTTAAAACCTAGTGGCTTAAAATTAAAACAACAACTTTTTAAAATGAATGTCATAATTCTGTGATGAGGAATTTGTGCAGGGCTCAACTGGGCAATTACTTTGCTTCTATAGTCATTGAGGAAATTCAGTGGTACCCATCTGGTTGGTCTTGTAGATGCAAGATGGTTCCAATAACACGTCTGGAACTCGAGATAAAATGATTCAAAAAGTAAGAATTTGAACCAGAGGCACTTACACGTTACCTTTCCATGTAGCTTAGTGTTGCCACAAGTAACAACCTCAGAATAGTCAAACTTCTAATATGGTGGCTCAAAACTCTAAGAACAAGTATCTTTGTGAGCCCTACGGGAGCTGCATCAGTTTTATGACCAGCCTTGGAGGTCGTAGAGTACTGCTATTGTTGTACTCTGCTAGGCAGAGCGGTTCCAACTCCTAAATTCACAAGGAAGGGACTTAGACTTCACTACTTCTGTCAGTTAGTAACATGGTCATATTTTAAAGTAGCATGTGGGGCTGGAGATATTGTTATGGTCATTACTTAAAACTACATAATAGTTTACAACAACGGCCACCATTATTTGAGGTTTCCAAAAGGTCTACTAATTCTTCAAAGCCTCAGATGTCTGAAACTGAGGACCTCACACACAATGATTTCTAAATCAGGTGGAATTCTGGGGATGCATGGCAATACTCTCAAATACCTCAAGGAATTCAGGCAAGAAACTTGCTTCATGAATAAATCCTCACTTTCAGGCTATATGAGTGATTATACACTGAATATCCCTATGCTACTTTTTATAAAATATTTCATATACAGAAAAATTAGTTTGATTTCATTTAGTTTGAGACTTTTAATGAGCAGCTGAATACAACTCTGGACTTTCTCCTTGTAAAATATTTAATGATGACCATGAGCACTTATGGTCATATATTGCCTAGCTTGAACATTGCATTTAATGACATTTGCCCAAAATAACTAAATTTTTAATTAAAATCACAAATGCCTTCCTTGTATCTTATTTTAGTAAACATTTTAGAGTGTGTGGCAGAAACCCATTATAATAACAACTGTTTTAATTTAAAAACCCCTCAGCTTCCTATGCATCAATCTCTGGAGTTCCAACCTTAGAACCCTTTTAAAAAAATGGAGTTAGGTGAAGAAAATGAAGAGAAAGGGAGTAAAAATAACAAACAAACAAAAAAACAAATATTTCAACAAGGGGACAGGAAAACCGGGTTTGAGCTTAAACACTGGTTGTGTGGCCTTCTACACGTCATTGAAGGCTTGCTGCAGTCCATACTCAGACTGTGAAAGGAGGAGTAGCGCTAGATGGGGGGCGGTGGTGGTTTGTTTCTGTGGTGGTGGTGGTGCTATGAGTTAAACGGTAAAAAACACTTCCAAACCAAGGACATTGAAACTAAACATAAACGCCAGGAGTTATTCTGGCTGAGGTTATCTGGAAAGCCACTCACAAGTTCTCCCTATGCACCAGTTCCTCTGCCCCTTAACCCTACCCTGGAATCCTATCTCTCAAACATAAAATTTGAAAGCCACAGGACTAGACAGTCCCTAAAGGCTCCTTAAAGTGCACATATTCCCAGGAACCAAAGGAGTGCCTACTTATTAGGTAAATTATTACATAACAAATGTGATTACCATAATGGGTAGCATCATGGATATTCATGTGTATTCAAAAGTATGTCCACACCATTTAATCAATGCATGAGTCTATTGCTATTGGCAGTTGATTTGGTATATGAATATATTCTTTTAGGTGTGCAATAAGAACAACTACTATGTACTCAGAGACTACCTAATGGCATACTAGATTATCATCTCCAAGCAATCTTAAACATAGTTATTAGTTCCCATCTGTTTATGTAAGGAAACATAGATTAGGGGCTATGTGCCTTTTCCCATAATATTGAAATGCCTGCCATTATATCCATAGGCTTCTCATCTCTGTGACAGGTGGCTTCAAAACCAAGTAGACTGGGGCTTTCTCCTGATGACTTGGTGTTGGGAACCGCCCTGACTGGTATCAGAGGCTGAAACCCCCGCCCTAGCTAAGGCTAAGGGAATGCCCTTGGAACTGTAAGCCAGCAAGGAGACAAAAGCTTATGTTCCTGGCAGGAATGCTGCTTCTGCTGCTTTATTCATAACTGAACCCCAAAAAGCTTGGTCGGTTAGCCAAAGACGGGTAAGATTCCCCACGGGGGGAACGACCTAAGACAGGCACGATCACTTTGGGAGGCCCCCCAAAAGAAGGACTTGGAGGGCTGCAGCAAAAGGGGGTGATGGACCCTCACTCCTCGGCTTTGACAAAGTCTGAGTTCTCAGTGTCTGGAAGAAAATCTCCTTATCTCTCGGTTGCCTTAGTTCCCTTGCTCCACCTAAGCCTGAAACAATGACAGGGTGGTGCAGCTCGGTACTGAGAAGTGCGGATTCCCCAGGGTGATCAGGCCTAAGAAAGAACATGTAAATTACTGTGAAACCTTCTTTGTTTAGAATGCTCTCAGTTGAATGAGAAGGGTCTTAGGAGGAAGTTGGTTTGTTCCTCAGTCTTACAGCTCTTTGACCCCCAACTCAATAGACCGGCAGAGTTCTTTGTTTTCTATGGTTCCTTACTTCCCTCTAATGAGTACTGTACTTTACCTGAATTATTATGCAAAATGAGCCCAATAAAAGCAGGTATGGACTGTAAATCAGCGCGCTCCCCACTAGGGGGGGTGGCCATTCCGTCCCTACTTCCCCACAGAAACTAGTTTGTCTCTGTGCATGTGTGTTTTTTCTCGCGTGTTTATCGTCGAGCCATCCACAGCGTTCCGTGGTCACTGCTGGCCGGTGACCCACGCGCAACAACTTGGTTGGGGTTATTCCCTGATTCTCAGCTGGGAACGGTATCAAAACAGAGGATCAAGTGTTTCAGGTTCAAGGAGATGGTACTATGGACAGTGTTTGGAGAAAGCAGAGATGGAAAGGTCAAGTGAGTCTCAAGGCTTCCATCCTGATGCTTTCTTTCTTCCTTTTTTCCTCTAGATTTGATGAAAAACTCCAACGAGTAGAAAATATATGTGAGGGAAAGGACATATATATTTATACTTAATTAGTTAAAGTGCCTTTGGGTATGGGCTATTCATAGCAGTAACTAATGGCACACATACACACATGCACACATGTACATACATTCCTCTGTGTGTGCATATGTGTATGCACTCTCCTACATTTGGCACAGGAAAGGCAAGAATCTTTGTGTGCCTAGTTTTGAAGAATATTATATGTTTCTGCTTATATGTTTTTGCTTACAATCTAGCCTTGGCATCTCTTAACCAATGATATTATTTAGTTAAAGCAGGAAATGACCTTATACAATATATTACCTGGTTCAACACTTTAACTGACGCAACCACAGTCAAACAGTCAGAATATGGGCTGAACCTAGAATAGATCAATGCTAACACTCTCCAGGAAAGGGACTCTTGCAAACCACGATAGTACACACACAAACATGAAGATGTTGCAATAAAAAATTTAATGTAACCAAGCAACTTAGAGAAAACCTATTTCTACTCCTTCGTTTTTTAGATTATAAAACTACAGCTCAGAGAAGTGGAAAAAACGCAATCTTTTCAAGGGAATGACAGATTCCAATCTAGAGCTTCCTTCCATTATATATCGTGGTTAGAGATAATGTTCTTGAACTAAACCAGACGAGTGTGTATGACTGATGAGAGCTCAACCTGCTCAGGGAAACAAAAATTTTAAGTACAGCGTTCTTTTTGTTAATTATAAACTTTTTGAGAACAGGAATTAGGTTTCACATATTTTTGGGAATTTTGCATGGTGACTTACCCTTAGTTAGGGCTAATAAGCATTTATCTGACTAATACCAGTCTTAAACTTAATGACAGGCCCTGAGACAATATTCGTGCACAGATAATTCTGTATTCTGCTGGAGAACGGCTCCAGAAGTCCCACCCGATCACGCATCCTATCACCTCAAGTCATCCACATATAAATTAGGATTAAAATACATATGGCATTTTCCAGACACATTGACTAATAAATGTAAGCATAATTTGTCTCTTTAGAAGAGACTATTTATATTGTTCTAAAAATATGCCTCCATAAGCCTGAAGGCAAAAAACATGCCACCCCTCTGTCTTCACTCTTTTAAACCAAATATAGATGATTCTAAATTTATTTTATCTGTGCTATTTTTACTTATAATTAGTTAACATTATTAATGCCTTCATTGTATTTTATTATTCTTAGATATACCCTTTTCGAATCAAAATTTCTGGCATTGTTCCTGTGATCTACATAGAAAAAAGATTAAAATAGTTTAATTTTTCCCTGGGCTGGAAGTCAAATGGCCTCCTCAGTTCCAAAGCTGGGTGGTCTTTTTGACTGTGACACTTAGTAAAATAATTAAAAGTTTAAAAAATTAGGTCAATAAAAAAGTTATTTTTTTTTTGGTGGTAAGGTCTAAAAGAATATGTGAGTTCTCCCTGCCAAAAATCACTGGAGCTATTATAAGAACTATTATAAAGCAAATGGTGAATTTTTTTCATTCTCATGGATTTTTCAACTAAAGAGGAGAACATGAGTCCAGAAAGAAATGAATATAAAACAGAACACTGACCAACATGTGATCACGACTTCCTTGGAGAAAGGAAATACTGACAATCCCCAGAGATAATTCCTGTGAGGCATTTAAAATGCACAGACACTGAAATTTAGTAGATCGGTGTTAAGTATACTTAGAGTTCACTCATTCATTCAGAAATAATTACTAAGTGCCTACCATGTACCAAGACATGCCTGGGACAAAACCTGGTTAAGATATAGGTTCTGATCGCTAGATGTTAGAGTCCCAGGAAAGGATCCTACTCATTTCTTATTTGACCTGAAATTTCTGAATCTGGGTGGTCATAACTAGTCTCCCAGTAATAGCTCAAAAATCTGTTCATACGACAGCAAAATCAGGGTAGCTTCTTAAAAAATATATTGCCTCCTAGGCCTACCCATGTACCTATCATTTCAGAATCCCAGTTTCTGGGAGTGGGAACCCAAGAGTGTGAGTGAGTGTGTGTGCGTGTGAGTGTGTATTTTAAACCCCTTCAGTCATTTTGATGCAGCTTGTTTGTGGACCAGAAGTGTGGAACCACTGATCTTGTGTTCACAATGCGTTTTCCTAAGAGGGAGCCACTATTAACTAATTCAGCTGAGGCACCTATTACACAAACCCATTACAGTTACTGCTCCAAAGGGACTATTCCTATTCAGAGAGTGGCACTGCCATGCCTAGTAAAATTACAAGCGCCCTGGATTAGAGGCTTAGTTCAGGGGAAAGGCTTCTATTTAAATAGCTTAATATCAAAGTCATTTAAATTTATACCTTCTATCAATAGCTCTTAAAAGCCTTAAAATATGGGTATCTGCAGGTTCCATATATAGGAAAAGATTAGATGAATTAAAATTCAGATTCTCTCAATAAATCAATGGTAAAGAGATATACCTGGAATTTATTCACTCTTGTCTTCTCCGTACAAGGACAGTTCCTGGCACAAAGTAAGTGCTCAGCAATTACTTGTCGAATAAGAAAATAAACAAATGAATAAACAAATAAAAAATAGCAACAAGGTACTATTAGTTCAAATGTATTTGGTCATTTATCAGTGGTTAATGGTAGTTAATATAACATTTATTTTAGCGCTTGTCATAGTTCATGATAATTATTTGTTTCTATGACTGATTGAAACTAAGTCTTGTTTATGTAATTGCCAGTTTTACTCAGAGCATGGCATGTCATAGACACTCAATAAAGGTTACTTGAATGAGTGGATAAATGGAGCAAGCTACCTCTTAAAATTCATACTTCATTTATTACACATCTGATACCAATGAATTTAGTTGACTTAGACATGATTCATATACAGTAATTTAAGTGCTCATTTCAATTCATGACAATATTCTCCACTGGTGGGGAAAGCATAAATTCTAAGGGGACATTATAAATATGTCTGGGGACCATCATTCATTTCAGTGCTCAGATTTCATAATTAAGCAAGTAAAGAGTTCCTGAATAGATTAGTTTATTAAGGTTTATATTTGGATAAGTCCTTGTGCAATATAATAAAGAAAATAATGTCTTTTAAATGACCTTATTACTTACCTGTGGAACTATTACATTTCTGAATTCCAAATGAGAACTATTCAGTAAGACATTGAATCTAAATACTGTCTATAGTTGCAGTTATGATTCTGTAAACTTTCCAAAGTATAAATTATTTAATAACAAAGTAGGAGGTCATGTCTAATTTGTAAAGGTCTAAAAGTATATAAAGGGGAGCTATATATTTTAAGAACTATAAAATAAGGCATGAAGTAACTTAAAACCCATATTATAATAATGCATAAGATTGTTTTTCATCATACAGAATGCATCAGTTTTCATAAATAATTCATTCTTGGACAGGTTACTAATTTTACTTATGCAAGTGGGTTAAAGACAAATGGAGGCATAAGTATATCAGAAAAACATGTGCTGTTCTAACCCATAACAGTGATCCTAGTATATTATTCCAGGTAGACTGGAAGGTTTCTGATTCAGCATTGTAAAAATAATTTATAAAATGTAAAAAACAGTAAAATTGTTACAAATCAGCAAAAATATCCACATATTAGAAGATGCCCATTATTTGGATCTATTAATAAACTTTAGCTAGCATATGTGTTTATTACGCAACAGTTAAACTTCAAGAAAAACTACGTTATGTTTACCACTTTAATAAATAAAATTTTTAGTAACTGGGACAAAAGAGATATGTTGTATATTACTCCCAATAGGACATGGAATAAGAAAACTAATGATTTGTAATTTAAAAGAGAAATTTTTCGGCATCTGTATCAATTCCTCAAGAAAAGTAAATAAAAATAGACCAAGGACAAAAAAATACCTTTCTTAAGACATCCATAATAAGATGGATTTTGGGTTGAGTTCATCAATAACAGTTATAAGGAATACTGTTACATGGGTTGATATAGGAGGGAAAAACAAGCAAAAATGTACTGAGAATTGCCAAGGAGGCAAACCAGTCAGAGCCTTCAGAACACTGATGGAGTAGGACTAATCATGGAATACGCCAGTCAGAGGTGGGGAACACAGACACTGACAACATAAGATGCAGTGGTGGGAAAAACCTGCTTCCGTGAGGGTGTCAGACCACGATGCTCTCTTTCGTTACCTAGTTTTCCTGTCCGAACATGTTTAGAAACTACTTTTAACAGATGTTTTATGAGAAAGAAGTTCTACAGTTAATTTTTGAAAACACCAGGTTGAGAAAAATTAAACAAGTCTCCCACCTTCAAATTAACATAACGCCTTTAATAGGCCATGCATAGCTTCGCAAGGTTTGAAGTTACTCCACAAATACTTGTTCAATGAGAAGAGAAGAACGTATGCAGTGTTTCCCAAACACTGCCCCGCAGAACCCCTTCAGAAGCAAGCATCTGGGCAGTTGGGAAAGCAGAGCACTCTTTGGGAAATGCTGAGCTAAACTGCTGAAATAATGAATACAATTTTGAAAAATTAGGTTTATATTAAATCTGTGTTTTATGATGTTTTGATTTGTGTGTTTTCACAGTAATTTTGGTTTATCTGTGACCTCTTTCCGTCAGCTTCCATTTAACTGAGAAGTTAACTAGATTTCTAATTTACACTTTATATATTTTTTCGGCCTTCTCATTAAGATGAGGTCGTCAGTATAGATCGAAGACAATCTTATACAGGTCCATCTCCCTCCAAATTTAAGGAAATTTATCTCCTTGATAGTTTCTTTGCCTTTCTTTCAGTGTTTATGTGGTTTATGTATTTTTTCCCCAAAATAAAACTCTGCCAACAATCTCTTGAAAACTCATAGACACAAAATGTATTCTCAACCAATATCGGTTTGTAGATACTTGAGGTCAACAAAACAATATTGCTTACTATACTGAAAAGTCATTCACAACATAGAGGTACAGTCTGGTTTTATTTTGACAGCCCCAAATCACAGGCAAGATTTCAGCCTTCTCCAAAGGTACCACACGGCTCCGGGTGACCCGAGCTGCCCGTGAGATGTTTCTACTTTTGTCAGTGATGCTCTCACAAGGACTTCAGAATCATAGCAGAGTTGGAATAGAATGTCACTTGAATAACAACTGATTCCTCTGTTTCCATTAGAGATCAGGTTTCCCAAACACAAGCAAAATGGTCATCATTTCAAATACTTCTTCAGGTAGAGCAACTTCTCAAATTTAAAGACACCTCTGAATGACTTGAGGATGTTATTAAAAGGTAGCTTCTGATGAAACAGATCGGAGGTGGGGCCTGAGATTCTGCACTTCTTATGTCTGTACCGCTGACTGTGGACCACCTCTGAGTAACAAGGTTGACATACACGCCAGGTCATTGCTGACTTGGAAACAAACTCCCTCAGTTTCTATGGGAAGTACTGCCTAACATCCAGCATAGCATAACTGAAACGCTGTGAGTATATCCATGCCCTTCTTCCCAAAATAAATTTGTACAGAGATTTCATTTTAAGGGTCAGATCTAGTCTAATGCTCTCAGAACCACTAACAGCTTGGATTACCATTTTTTCCCGTTTGGGTTGCCATTTCCCCACCAGGCATTCTTCACTTTGTATCATTTGTTAAAGAAGACTTTTATACAGTAGGATATGGCCATCCACTAAACCCTGTTTCTGATCTATTATAACTTTTCCATTTTACTCAGGACATGGTAACCCAGCTTCTATTACATAATGGAAAGATTATTAAAATTACCTGGGACTAATGAAGACAATTTTCAGATTATTTAAATTTATATAGTTGATTGCAATTCGTACCCAACCAACCCATCTTCATAACATTTTGGTTGCCGCTTGTTTCTTTCAAACTGCTGGCCCACCTCTCATCTCTAATCCAACGATGGTTCAAATGCCTTAGCGTGAATAGTTATCACCAGAAGATTATTGAAAATGCTAATTCCTGGCTCACTGTAGGGAAAGTGTCATTCTTTAGGTCTGGAGTGAGGCCAGGAAATCTGCGTTTTAGCAAATGCCCCTTGCATTTTTAGTGTAATCAGAACGTTTGACAAACAGTGCCCTAGCCGAAATCCTGACCAATGTCCAGCATCAATCCACCCTTGCTGCTTAACACGTGATGCTGCTCTTTAGCCTTGTAACTACCTTTTCGTACTGTTTCAAAGGCTGTGTTTTTAAGTGCATATACTCCTCCTCCACAATTGCTTCTTTTCTTTGAGTCACTGTTTTGATAATCTTCCTGGTTTAGCCATTCCTTCTTGGACTGAGGACCTTAACTCTAAATCTTCTCAGGGAAGACAAGTTTATCTTTGAAACCAGATACTTTTGAGAGCCATCGGGAGTGTTATTACTGATTATGCCAGGGTAATTGACAGAAACCGGAACTGTCCAGAGCAGGGTTTATGTCATCCTGATCTTGAATCCCAGCTCAGAGAAATCTCTAACCACATTTAAAACTGATGGCAGACTGTTCCCCACTGCTGGATTCTCCATCCCATTACTATTCTGGGACAGAAAATCCCTTTAGGACTTCATATTGACACTCCCCTCAGAGGTTCTCTTTCCAGCAGACATGCTACTTTTATGGCAGCCCCGGAGGTAAGACTCTCTCTTCAGGCCCGGCCTCCCTGTGGCAGCAAGTTAATTCCAAAATCATCCCCCTGGGTGTGGTTAAGTGGGACATAAAAGGACTATACTCATGTACGAGACGATATGAATTCAAGTAGCTGTTTTCATCTAGTCATCCATATTTGAAGGGTCAACATCTTTAATGTCTCCTGATGAAAAATAATAGTTGAACATTATAACATTTCATCAAGTAAATGTTTTACATATTTCATCACCTTGCTTTTAATGTTTCCAAATGTGAAATGACTTATAATTCAAAGGAATGAGAGAAGCACTAGGATGCATAATGTGTTTCTACGCATACCCAACCAACTCAATGACAGTATGAAATCAAGCAACTGCTCAGGCATTGTATCCACACTGACTCATGTTGCTCTGTTCTAAGTATTGATTTATCTAGCTAGTCAGAGAGGGCATTCAGAGAAATAATCCCATTCAATTTTAAAGGGATTAAAGTGCATTTAAATGGCTGTGTCACGGTCCATATAGAGAAACTGATAACACCTCATACAGTGTAACATAAAATTAATTATATAAAGCATGAATGAAGAAAGACACAGTTATTCATTCTAAAGACTACTTCTTCCTCCTGCTTACTACACTCAACTGGAATGTTTTAAGAGAATTGAGATGGAAAGAGCAGCTTCAAGAAATGTTTCTAGTACATTAGTTTAAAAGAAAGCAATCAACTAAGCATAAAGTTTTAAAATGTAGTGTAGTATTAGTAAATCATATACTCCAGTCTCACCTTACAGGTATGTGTTGTTTTTATAAATTAACTGGAACTGGTGTAACCCTAGGGTCAGGTTCAAGTGGTGCACACCAGCCATCAAATTACAACTTGATGCAAATTTTGTCTCATTAAATAAGTCACACACAGCACCACTTCATCTTCAAAATAATTGTGTACCTGGCCAAGGTCAAGGGGGTTTTCTTCCATTCCTTTCACTGAAACAGCTCTTTTTTTTTTATACAGCCAAACTGTGGGAAAGATTATCTAATTTATTTACAATTGAGAAGATATCAGGAAAGCAAACTTCTATATAACTCAGAAGGCTTTTGTTTTTTTGTGCTAATTTTTTTTTCATTTAAAAAAGGAATCATATAAAATATGCTTGTTTGAGATTTTTGGAGACCATATACTATATTATTATTCTACTCCAGAAAATTCTCATTCTATAATTCCTAGGGAAAAGAGAAAATTATTAATGCCAAAATAACTATAATTTCCATTGCTTGATTATGATATGAATAAAAGATGTGTTTAAATTGTGCTCAAATATACAAATTGAGCTCCTTGTAGAAATGTGAGAAATAAGGTGATTGTAGGTCTTAAAGATGCACTGACACCTGAAGGTTCTTGGCTCAAATTTATATTCTAATATTCTCTGGCCTCACGATATCTTCAGTCACTTCTATAGTTAAATACAATGATTTTAAAACATATGTTTTTGCCTATTAGATACTACTAGATTTTTTTTCAAAGGAAACATTTATTGTATATATTCTCTTAGTTAAGTTCTTATGTAATCACATTTGATTTAATTCACCATACTTATCTTTAAAAACATATATAGGGCTCTTTGCTTCATTTAAGAAATGAATCACTGCTGTACTCTTAAGTTTCCAAGTGTGTGACCTAATAAAGTATTTAATTTCATTTTATTGAATCTTTAATTTTTTCCACAAAAGACAAATAGCTGATGAGAAATATGAAACACATATTTGTAGTTTTTGTTGTTGTTGTTGTTTTTTTTTAGGGAGGGAAGGGAAGGAGAGAGGGAGAGAGAGAGAGAAAGAGAGAGAGAGAGAAAGAGAGAGAAACATCAATGTGCAGTTGCTGGGGGTTATGGCCTGCAACCCAGGAATGTACCCTGGCTGGGAATCAAACCTGGGACACTTTGGTTCACAGCCCACACTCAATCCACTGAACTACGCCAGCCAGGGCCATATTTGTAGTTTTTAAAAGAAAATATAAACTCATGTTTGCAAAAGAAACTTTGAAAGGAGCATGCCAAATTATTTGATATTACACAAAAATATATATTACTGTACAGGTATTTCTTTGTTGTCCTAGGAGACTATACTATTGTCTTAGAAGTGAAACTGACTGTAAACAAAGTTCTTTGATCAGCCCTGGCTGGTGTGGCTCAGTGGATTGAGGGCTAGCCTGCCAAAGTGTTACAAGTTCAATTCCCAGTGAGCACACATGCCTAGGTTTTGGGCCAGGTCCCCAGTAGGGAGCTCATGAAAGGCAACCACACATTGTTATTTCTCTTCTCCTCCTTCCCTTCCCCTCTCTCTAAAAATAAATTTAAAAATCTTTAAAAAATAAAAAATAAAAACAAAACACCAAAAGATTTACTAAAGTAAAAAATATTTAAAAAAACAAAAATTGTTGATCAAACTAACAACTTTGAGTGTAATCCAGAAATGTCTTGCCTTTATATTGGTAAGTTTTATTATGTGCATATTATAAGCCATAAAGTGTTCAAATTTTCAACTGTTTAAGCTACACTTTACTTTTCTTACTATTTACAAAAGATTAGTCCGATTATTATACTTTCAGCCTTAAATTCACTCCCTTTCTAATTGTTCAATTGGAGCTTTCTTCATTGACTATAAGAGCTATTGGCTGTTCAAGAGTAGCAGGCCTCTGATACTGCAAAAGTAGAGAGCACCTCTATTTTACTGACTCAGACTCTTCCGTTGACCAAACTTGAGTCTGAGTGCTCTTCTCTAGGCCCTGACCTGTCCTTGGCCAGATTAGTCCAGAATTCAGCTGAATGAATTTAGCAAAAATTCTCCCACCCTTACATCTGCTCACCCTAGATATCTGGTTGAATTCAATAGCTTTTACTTTTAATATCTGATCACCCTGGACTGCCTTCAGCAAGAGGCAAATCTAGCAAGTCTAATAAATCCAGCAAGTTCCCCGAGTCTTAATGTTTCCTCTTAGCAATTTTCCACTCCTTGACCCTCCCACCCCACTCCTTAGCTACAATCTCCACCTGTCCTTGCATTCAGAGTTCGCCTGATCTCTAGCCCCTCCTGCAAAGCCCCCACTTCAGCGGTCCCTCCTCTCAAATAAAATCTTCCTCATTGTCTTTAACAAGTTTTATATTTTGTTTAACAGTATTTTTGCCCAGTAAAATATTAACAATAAGGCATTTCTTGAAACTTTATCTAGTTAATTCAAATAGTTTTTCAGGAGAACATGGTTAGACAGTGATATCAAACAGGTGAAGGGATATTTTCATTCCAATCAGTTTGGTGTTTGAGTTTTAAAGATAGCAGGGAGCTACCTAGGAAGACAACTGGTTAGAAATAGATCGTCCAACTATAAATTTTCTTTGAAGAACAATCAGAGCATTACTATTAAATTGAGACTTTACTTTTTAGAGCTAATACACTGAATACATAGAAAACTAAAGTAGCTTGATTGAACAATTATGGTCCATGATGAAGTAAGTGCCTGTGGAATCGGGAATAGATTAGTATCTGACAGGATGAATGACCCCTGCTCTGTCAGAGAATCTGCAGAACATACGCTGAAATGTTGTCCTTCTTGGCAAATTTGAGGGTGGCCTTTACATTGCACCCCAGCCCCACACAGGACCGACAGCACTGAAGTGGACATGGAGCCTGTGCACAGAGGAAAAGCAAGCCGACTGCCTCCTCAGGCAACTGGCAGCAGGTGTAGGCATGTTTAGGAAAGCACGTTCAAGCAAAGCAAATCTACTTACGATTCCACACTGGCATGTACTTGCTCAAAATAGAGTAGGATATCTAGAGCTACATGAATTAAGTAGCAATACAAACGTGAAAATATGAACTTTGAGGAAATTATAGAGATTCAGAATCCTCTGCTATTGGTAGACTAAACCTGAAAGAAAAAAAGAGGGTGGGATCTTTCTGCATCAAACCGATACAGAAAGGATGGGGCTGACAAGCAGCTCCATAGGGGCTGAGCTTGCTCAAGGTGAAGAGATGACACGCAGAAAAACATTACAGAAGTATTTTCCTATAAAATTGAGGTGATCACGGTACTTATTTCTTTGTGTTGCTTTAGGAAATAGTGATGAGATCAAACATTTACCATATACTAGATGGCCACGGTGAGTCCTGCAAGAAGCAGACACCAGGACTGCACTAGACATATAAGAGATTTATTATGGTAAATGCCTATGAGGGGATAGGCAGTGCATGAGACCTGAATGCAGGTCTAAACCTTGCAAAGGAGGGGGGAAAGGAAGGGTGATTGGGTTGGAAGAGTCTGAATGATTGACTGCCTTGCTATTCAAAGTTCTGCTAGGCCAATGGTGAGCCCTGAAGCTGACAGAAATAGGAGTCCCCTGGCTCTCAAGAATGCCTGGATTGGTATCCATGCCGTGCTCAGTGACTGCTGGAAGTGGTCACAGCATGCGTAGCTTCAGCATTGTAGTATTTGGCAGTGAACTAGGCTGCAAACGTGAGGGGGTTTTCATTGCTGCCTCATAGGTCTCACCCTAAGAAATTAAGAAGCATTAGCTGCCATGAACATTTTTTAAAATTACTTTTGCATTATAAATTTTTATTATTTCAACTCTGTGTATAGTTACCTCAACTTCACATATAGCAACTCATATATGAATATTTCATGTTACCAGATTGTGGAACATCTTAACAGCTAGTAATTTAAGTTCTAGAACTTTATCATCTTTCTCTGAATATCAAAACAGGTACAAATTTGTAGTATTTTATTTATTTTATTATTATTATTTTATTGTTGTTCAATTGTAGCTGTCTGCATTTACCCCCCACCACTCTCCCCGCCCCCAGCCAAACCTACCCGCTTGCTTCCATCCCCACCTTGGTTTTGTCCATGTGTCCTTTATAGTTGTTCCTGAAAACCCTTCCCCTCATTACCCCCTCCTACCTCCCCTCTGGTCACTGTCAGATTGTTCTTAATTTCAATGTCTCTGGTTATATTTTGCTTGCTTTTTTCTTTTGTTAATCAGGTTCCTGGTAAAGGTGAGATCAGATGGTATTTGTCAAGGTTGTTTAATTTAATAGACGCCTGAAGTTTGGGGAGGTCACCTGTCATTTTTCAACCAGAATGGCTTTCTTTTTATGTTTTGCATATTAAATATCCAGGCATAGCTTTGAAAAAGTGTTCTGTGTCCAACAAAAGACTGAACATTTTTGTCCTGATTAGTTTATTAGAGTTTTAAGGAAAATTTAAAGAGCATTATGCTTATCCAAGTAATTAGAATCATGAGTCACATAAACATAATAAAAAGCAAGATAAAGATGCTGAAAGTAATGGATCTTTAGCCTCATATTCATGAACACAAAGCCATAGCTCTGTGTTTCAATTATGGACGGGAAACTTATTCATTTGCAGTACTTAGTCCTGCATGACTGTCAAAAAAACACATTACTATAACAAAAAGTATGCTCCATTTTTTACAAGATCATTAAACTTCCCATCTCTTTTATAAGTTATGAATAGATTATATTGTAGTTCCTAAACAATGACTTCCCATTATACAATACTGGAGTTTTATAAACATATTTTAAAAATACTTCTCTTCCTATTCATATTTAGCTTCTAATCTAGGAATAAAGAAGGCCCTAGCTTTCATATCCTGTATTTATGGGCCCACTTTCATTTATAACTAGTGGAATTATTCCATTAATCTTTAACCCATGAATTTCTTTTCTCATTTTTTTTATTTTTTCAAGTAACTCTCAGTTCATATTATCAACAATAAACTCCACAGTACCAATATGAAATTATGATATTAATAATTTTATAGATTATATTCTTTCATTTTTATCAGCAAGGTCATCAATAAACATGTTTAATAATTTCATACATCTTTCGAACATCATTCAAAATTCCCCTGACCTATGGCTCAAATCCAGGGTGACACTGAACCACTAATAATAGTCTTGAGACTTCTCATATTTTTCTACAAGTGTTTTCCACATACTTCCAGTAAGAATACATCATGTGGAAATAAAGTCAATGCCAAGAGAGAGAAGTAAAAACTATTTATTGCTTTATCTAAGTTTTGTCATTCTATCACAGTCCAGAGTAATCAGATAAAATTAAATTGTTTTCTTTGTCCATTCATTTGATCCTGAAGTGATGGGATTAACAAATGATTTCCTTGTTATAGTGAGAAGGATGTTTTAAATCACTATGTACTACCACATAAAATTCTCAATTCATTGAAAATAACAAAAATATATAATGGAGTTTTACTGAATATGGAAGAAGTCCAAAAAAGGCATAGATTTCTTCTGACTTTCAGAAGTAAAGGACCTGTAACCAATCCCTGTAATCTCATTCTAAGTACATCCTTCAACAAAATTCATTACAAAAACAACCCATAACCTTAGTATCATACATGGTTATTTTCAAAGTTATAATAAATTTGATGTACTCCTGGTCACACAAATATGGAAGAAGTACCACACTTGAGTCTGCAAAGAGCTGTACACATTTCACTAATCAGACTAGGTTAATTAATTTTATGTATTAATTTTTCATGCCTAAGTTTATATTTTATATTTCTTCCTGTGTTTATATTTACTAAATATTCATGATGTTGTACATATCATGTACAGCCATCCTTGAGAACTCATTTATTATAATAAATGACACATAAGTAATAAAATAATTCTAATACAAAATTATTTTCCATTTTTACATAATTATTCTAAAACTCAGTTTATTTTCTAGGGGTTAAAAATTAAGAAATAATATTAAAACTCTTTCATAGAACTTGTGATATGTGGGAAAATCTTAAGAAAGAAATGGAGACAATATAGATGAGTCACAGATTTGACAATACCAGAGAAGAGCGTATTATATACTAGTATATATTAAATAATATACAAAAAGTAATATTTCACCTTGGCCGTGTAGCTCTTTGGTCAGTATGTTGCCCCATCAACCAAAAAGTCGGGGGTTCAATTCCCAGTCAGAACAACCAGCCACCATGTAAATAAGGATCTTGACTTACATTCTATATCATGTACACCTTTGTGTACTTTTAGCATGCGTGGATAGACTTAATAAAGCATTTATGAAGGTGGCAAAATTATATCTGTAGGCTTAATGCTCAAAAATAAATAGTTAAAGCAACTTTGTGAACCTCTGTACTATTGCCATGGTGTGTGTCAGAGCTGTATGATTCTTCTTCAGTAGCCTCTCCTGTGTACTGTGGAATATTTAGCAGCACCCCTGGTTTCCAGCCACTAGGTGCCAGTAGCATCTCCCATACTCTATCCCCAGTCCCCCACAGTTGTGTCAACTAAAAATGTCTTCAAACCATTGCCAAATGTCCCCTGAGGATAAAATTGCTCTCAGTTGAGTAACATGTGGCTAAAGTATTAAAAGAATGTAAAACTCAGTGAGGATTAGCAATAATAATCACATAGCTAAATTCGATTACTCACTATTCTGAAGTCCAATGAGAAAGCAAGTATTCAGCCATGTCATATGAAAAACTGAGACATTTATTAAAGAAGATACAGGATGGAAGAAACCTTGCACATAGGACAATGATGCATCAGTCCCCTTCAAAGTAGGCACCTTGGACCTCACACAGTTCTCCCTTTGTGAAACTCCCATAGTTTTCTCTTCAGGAAAAGCCATAAGTTGCAGGGCACCAAATCTGGGCTGTAGGGGGCAGGCCAAGTCACCTGGGTGATTTGATGCAAAAAAACTCTGCACAATATGTGATGCATGAGTGGGCACACTGTTATGATGAAGCTGCCAATCACCAGTTGCCCATAATTGTGGCCTTCTGAATCATCCAAATAGTTTCCACGGAGAAATGTTCAAGCTTAACACACAATCTGATGCAAATTCATTGCTCTACTCACTCAGTAATTTTGAATGTGACAGCCACACAGTACATGTGTTCACACAATGATGTCTACCACCCCCACTGACTAGTACAGTGAAGTCATCATTGTTTACACATGGGTATTCCAGTTCCCTCTCTTTGGCTGCCAGGTTACATCAGTGTTGCACAAACCATTCTCATTACATTAACAATGGTTGGACTTTTTCTGGACAGACCTGGATGTTAGGTAGCTGAGTACTTTTATAAGCATTATTTTATTTAATTCTTGCAAAAGCCTAGGAGATTTCTACTACCATTATCCCATTCTATAGATTTAAAAAAATAATCTCAAAGTTTAAAACACATGCCCCAAATCCTACAGCTAGTACTTGTCAAAATCATATTCTTTCCTAGATCTTTCTGGTTCCAGAGCCAGGGCTCTTAGCCACTCTACAGACTGGCCCTAACTGATCATGGGACATTAAATTAAATGATGCCACCACCTTTAACTGCATTATTACATTAGGACTCTTTAGAGTTCAAATGAAGTATAATTTCTATTGTCTGATGCACTGGGAGAAAAATGAAATAAACTTGTGCTTGTATGGTATTTACAATCAGTAGGACTCTTCAATGTCAGGGTTCCTTGCAATTGTTTCTACTTCACTTTTTTTTTGTAGCTACTCCTGTGTTTTACAGTTCTTACCTGTCCTACCTGCAATGACAGATAAGAAATACACTTTTCTCTTGAGATCAGAACCAAGTTACCAGAGTTCCTTATTTTTAAAATTATTGTTTATTCTATTACAGTTGTCCCAGTCTTTCCCCCTTTGCCCTCTTCTGCCCAGCTCCCCCGCTCCACAGTCACTCCCCACACGGTTGACCGTGTCCGTGGGTCATTTGTGTATGTTCTTTGTCTAGTCCCTTCTCCTCCTTCCCACCATTTCCCCCTTTCCCCTGCTCGCCGGCAGCTGTCAGTCTGTCCCATGTTTCCATGTCTGTGGCTCTGTTTTGTATTAGTTTATTTTGTCCATTTGTTTCCTCTTATAAGTGAGATCATATGGTATTTGTCTTTCACTGCCTGCCTTATTTCACTTAGCATAATAGTCTCCAGTTCATCCTTGCTATTGCAAAAGCTGAGAGTTCTTTCCTTATTGCTGCTGCCTAGTATTCCATTGTGTAAATATACCACAGTTTTTTAATCTACTCAACCACTGATGGGCACTTAGGCTGTTTCAGCACTTGGCTACTGTAAATAGCACCACTATGAACACAGAGGTGCATAAATTCTTTAGAACTGCAATTCTAGTTTAAAACTATAACTATGGTTATAACTTTTGGCTGATCTATACCATGGAGTGTCATTTTAAAAGCTATTAATAACAATTGTGGATTTCTATACTTTCTTCATCCCTGATTTCTAAGGTCACATCCCTGATTTTTATTGCTACAAAATAAAGAAAAATGTCCTCTTCACAAGAAGAGGTTCTAGAGAATACAATATTTTTGAACAGTATTTTTCCGCTTACCTTTTCACCCACACTCAATAAACTGATGAGTACCTAAAGGTGCTAATTAAACTAGATTATCTTGGTCAGAAGAAAATCCTTATCCATGGGAGGAATTGTTATATGTATATATATATATATATATATATATATATATATATATATATACACAAATATCCTACTTTCTGTCTCCCTTACCCACAAGGTCTAAATCAATGGAAACACAAGGAAAGAATTGAATGCCATCTGTACTTAATAGAATAAGTAATTCTTGATTTTAAAATAAAATGAATTTTATATATTTGTATTTTGGCCTTACCAAAGAGGCTTAGAGACATCACTAAATTAAGGAAGAAAGAGAATCATTCATGTAGGTACAAAATTTTATGCAACTAGAAGACAAAGTAAGTACATATAAATAGCCAGAAGGTAGGAAGCTGGTACAGTCTTACAGGTGATGAAGTACTAATCTTGTGAGGAGAGCACATACTCTACTTGATCTCTTGTAGAGTTCATGGTATACTCTCATTCTGATTGTTTTCAAGATACACTTACGTCGCTTTATTTAATTCCAATTCTTACAGCTGACTGTGGCATGGCAGGCTGCATCATGCGTACACCACGTGACACTGGTGTATGCTAGTTTGACGGCTGCTTTGGCTGCCTCACTGTCCTCACCACCACCAACAATGCTTCAACAATACCTCCGTATAAGACCTCTGTGAGTGTTTCTCTCATTTATATCAAAGAGGATAGCTAATTCCATGATAGTGGCGTATTTATTTTCACCAGAGAATGCTTTTCTACAAATTACTGCAAAAGGAGAGAATCCATCACTTAAGTAACTCACAGGATTCTCTGTTTCAGCATTCTCTACACTGTGTTACCTGAAAAAGGGTCCTTGAGATGTTCCTAGGTGTTTTAGGAGAAAGGGTACTAAAAAACAAAGTGTTTGCAAAATGTTCTCTTAACTAAAGCGTCTGCTACACGATAGCCTGGTCAGTGTTTTAGAAAAGAGCTAAGCCGTGGGGAGCTAAGTAAATACAGCTTACATTCGTAGATCTCTGCTAGTGAGGCTTTAGGCAAAGCACAGCGGAATGGATGAACTGCCTAGACTTTGGCTAATCTGCCATGAATATAATTTCTCTTGGGTGATAAATTTATCATAGTTACTGGGTAACACAAAATAAATATTCCTGGGTAAATGCCTGCAATGTACTTATTCTATGCCCCCAGCTAAATCTGAGGTTATAAAATAAAACTATCACATACAGGAAGTTAAGAAATTAGGTAAAATAAGTGCCTTTATATTTAAAACTGATTTTTAAAGGTCTGAAATAAATATGTGTAAATTTAAAATGTAAAGCCTGAATGTTTATTGTGACAGTGAAAATGTATCTAAATCAACCTAGTAAATTTAAGCTTAAGAAAAATATTTTTTTCAGTTCTGAGAGCATATGAAAAGGAGAAAGAAAAATATCTTATTTTAACTTTGAAAAGGTATAGAAATAATACAATGTATATTTTCTACTGTGTATCCATTAAGAAATTCAAGATTTCATTTACATTTTAAAAATGTGTGTTCTTTCAGAAGTCTGTGTACTGAAGAGTTTATTTAAACTGATAAGTGAACTTCAACATTAGTTGTCTAGACAATTGAACTTCCATTTTAGTCACATACTCTCAGCGATGGAGATAGCCAGTTCTTTGTCGCAGCAGATAAAATAAGCTCACAGCCAAGAATACCAGAGCACTATTTTTGTCAGGTGCATATCAACATTTATGTTGTCACCCTACCCCAGCAGAACATTTAACAGATCTACTATATCTACATTTCCTAATTATCTGATAGCTATTTTTATATTTCCTCAATGGCTCTCCCCCCAAAAGGCCATGAAGTGACAGAGAGTGTGAAATAAAAATGTTTTTTAAACCAAATACATCATGCCCAGATTTTGTGGTCTAAAGTGATTGTTTTCTAATTCAATTCACACTAAGTTTTGCTCCCCTGCTTCATACCAAGCACTAAAACATATATATAAATAATGTGTGTATATAAATTCCTCCTGTGAAAAGGTACAGAACGTAAACAAACATGAAGTGGAAACAAACCGTCACCACGTTTTATAGTTTATTTTACAGCACTTGGTGTCTCTGTTATAGCACCATCTCAACTGGGTCTACCACACAATACATGTGGAAACTTTAAAAATTGGAGAGAACCCTATCATTTCTGATTCCTCGGGCTGAGGGACTTAGGAAAATATGGAAAGAATTAAGGACAGATAGAAAATAACAATTAAAAAACAGTGCAATGATTATTAGTTTTAGGAATACCAAACTCAGTTTTTCCTTATGTTAAGTATTTTCCCAGGCTTCTTCGTGACGACTCAGTTTTCTGTTTGGATTCATACTCTGATTAATACCAACAAAATACAGTGGTTTCTGATGCATGTATTAGTTTGGCTTTGGAGCTGACGGAACAAGAACTTGTCTGGCACGGGCTTATCTGGAAGAGTCGTATCAGGTAAGTGTGAGTGCTAACACTGTAAGTCACAGCGCTGGGAAACACGCTTTGACGAGCTTTCCAAAACCCCGACTCTCCTCATGGCAATGATGACAAATTGCATTTTCTAAAAGTCTGATTTGCAAATGATATTTAAATACAAAGGAAAAAATGATAGTGTTCCACATTTAATTTTTTAAAAACCCAAATGATTAAATATCTAAATTAGGACCCACAGAACTGATTATAACTGTTTAGGAGGGTCCATGTCTTCAAAGACTTCCATTTTTGTCCTCTGAAGCTTTATTTTTTGGTAAATGAAAACAACTTTAATTGATGTTTTCAAATCATTCTTAACTTTGGGACTTAAACAAATAATAGGGCATCAGAAGTCACTACTATATCTAAACTAAGTTCTGTGGGAAAAATAGTTATTAGAGAGTTTTAACAGAATAGAAGCGGTATTCTCTTTTTTTAATCATTAGTTTTCCTTTTATATCTCTTTAAGATTTGAAGAACTAGTAAATGAAACAAAATTAATTTATTAACGAAACATTTATTATTTATTAATAAAACATAGTTAATTTATTATTTTTTAAAAATATAAGTAATTCAGGATATGTTATTTAAACAAGTCTTAGTGGACTTTTGGGGGGGAAGTTTGAGAACAACTTTTTATAATAAAAAATTTTACAATATAGTTTCAAGTGATTTCTAGTCTATTCAACTAGCTTTAGGCATTATGGTATCCAGTCCCCATTCAGAATTTCCTACTATTACATATTTTTAGATTTGTATCTTGTCAATTGCCTTATAAACCAATTAAACTACAACACTTTTCATCAAGAAACATTTTAGAACCTAGAAATAAAGTGAAATAATCATTTCATTACCAAAGAACGCTCATCCAAAAAAGTCACAGGAAAAGAAAGAAATGTGAAAACCCTGTCATTGAAACTGGGCTCATACCTCGAAGTGAAACACTTGGGTATTTCAGCATCAAAATTGTATTTTTACGACACTGGAAACATGCTGAAGGAACTCTCACCTGTTTAGGCAAGGCACCTGCATAGACAGCCAGATGACTTCATATAAGATTCCTCCAAATAATCATAGAAAAACAAGAATGAAGTTAAAAACATACATTGACTCAAAGAAGACTACGAAGAAAAGAAAGGAGTCAGTGTTAAAACTGATAAGCCATGAGGAAGACTGTATCTGAGTATCCAAAAAGAATAAACTATTGTTGTAATACTGGAATGTTTAAAACACACCCAGAAAATAACAAACAAAGAGTATCTGTTACAGAATGTGAATGTCCCTAAAGATAAAAATGTTAAAATAGAAGGAAGTAAACCTAAGGCTCAGTGGTCGAGCTTGACTGGAGACAGTTCCCAGCCTAGGGCCATGCCCCACAAGAGCCCATGGGAACACGGCAAGTCTGTGTTTTTCTCCAATGTTCTCCAACTGCCAGTCTGATCTCCTAATATTGAGTTCTTGCCTCCTTAGCTCAAAAACTGCTTTCAAAAATGGGTTCAGAATCTGTTTGTAATAGCACCGATGATCGACAAATCAACTTCCGTAACCATAATCCAAGACTTAGGCAAAGAAATAGAGACTATAACTTGAATAATGAAAGAAGTTTTTAACCAAAGCTCTGCCAAATTCACACTGAAAGGTCAGGAGAGTCTTCGAATAAGGCTAGAAATGTGTGTGATCCTATTTAAGGACCTGTGCTTTCACAAACAAGAGATGATTGCCCAGAAGTTATCAAGACAGGACACAATGAGTTTCAGGGGGAGTGACATAAATATAAATACCATAGGGTGACACTGTGTGGTCCTTAGAGCACTGGGGACACTAGCTCTTCCATGGGAACTTTCATTCACAGGAAGGGAAGCAAAGGGAGGCAATTAGAAAAAGAAAGTAGGTATAAATTACTCAATGTTTCCAAGTGACTTTAACCAATTGAAGTTGGGCTTGGGAAGGCTTGCCTAGATGCTGTTTTGTTTTTTTTTTCCTTTTGTTTTAGGGAAGTTCTTATTAATCATATATCGAATGCAAAGGCTTGTGCTAGGCTTATGAGGACTCTAATGTTGGATAAGGCAGAAATCTCTGTCCTCAGGGAATAGTCTATTAGAGAAGATAAGACTTTGATATTTAAATTGTATATCTTAAGATTATTGTCCTTTAAAAAATCTTGAATAACTTCACTATAAAAAGTTATAAGTCAGCATTTTAATAATGCTTAAAAGCTATATTTTCCAGCTCCATCATTAATTGTATATTTTCTTCATGGGTTGCATTGCATTTCATTCTTTGTGTATCATTTTATTATGTATCATTTCAGCTGTTCTTGTATTCTATGGACAAGACTAATATCTTTGATAAAATTCTGAAGGACAATAACAGCTTATTTTATGAATGTTAAGATTGTACACTGTAGGATTCCAAGCAAAACGATTAGCATTAAAGAAACTTTAAAATGGGCTTCTCCGTGGCTGTACAAAGATGGTGTGTAATAAACGGTGAAGTTCATACCTTTGGAAAGACAAAGGGCCCTGCTCCACAAACCTGTTGAAATCCTTAAACATAGCCAGTGAAGGTTGGGCATCATTTGTGAGGCTTTAGCTTAACAGCTATGGAAAAGCCTGAGAGAGAGAAGACATTAGCATGTTAAAGCTTCAAGGCACCGCAGGGTCACTAGTTATTCTAATAATCCTGAGCCAATTTTCCCAGCTTCTCAATAAAAGGCATCTTAAAATCATGTCCATCATCATAATATACTCACACTCAGTCATCTTGTCAGCATTTACATAAAACCTAGCTGTAAAAAGGAATATATTATATTAACGATTATGGGGTTAGAGACAGTGCAAGAAGTCAAAATTTTATATTAATAAGCATCGCGAAAACACTGCCAACCTCACGTACATCATCTGTCCCCACCTCAGCTTCCAACCTTTTCTAAGGAAGTTAATCACACCAACTACAAGGGAAATTTGTAATGTGCATTTCAGTCCCTCTGAGGTTAAGGGGAAAGCACCAAATAAAATTAAATGAATTCCCCTCCAGGTACAGTAATAGGTTTCAAATAACCCCCAAAGATAAAACAGTTATTGTTTGTCCTTAAAAATATATTCAGCTTTGAGCACAGAAGCAATTTGACCTTTTGTATGAAAAACTGATTCTGTTAACAAGCCTAGTACCTTTAAATAACACTTACTGCTCCGAACTACGTATTGCAGACTGTTTCAGCCAATTCTTTGAAGGGTGCAGGCAACCATTTTCCTGTACTGATCCCCACACAGCTACAAAAATTACACATATGTTTTCATAGGAGAAGCAAGACCTCATTAATCAAGTTCTACCCACTTCCATTAGCCATGGGCAGGGCCAGTCAGTCTGTCCCAGATGTCCCACCCTACACTCTGTGTTTCTTTTTAATTGGCTTTACAGTGAATAAAGCGTTGTTTTAAAAAATCTGAAGGCTGTATGGATGGTATAATTTGTTTCATGCAGTTATTTTCCCAATAGCAATATTATTACAAAAATCATCATAAAAAATAGATTTTGAAAAAACATGCCAATTTTTCACATAAGATTTAAGTACCTTTTTGTTACTTTGCATGTTTTTCTATAACAAGTTGATGTAGTTTACAGTCTCACTTTACAACTACCTCTACAGGTTCCCTGGTTTTCGGTCATGATCTCACAGCACTCTTGTTCTGCAGGTGGACCCACAGACCCATGTAGGACACGCCCTCTGTGTGATAAGCTGATTTGACCACCTAGTAACTTGTTGTACGAGTGCTCACATTGAGGCAAAGTACTTGAACGCTAACTGAAATACTACTTTCTCCATGGAAATAAAATGAAAATAAATCTCTTGGTTTTGCTATTTTTGTAACTTGTTCGTAGGAACACCTTATTGATAAAGATATGTTGTTAGGATTTTAGGTCTTAAGAATCAAACATGAATAACTTTTGTTCTAACACTATCAGAGATCTGATAGATTAAAAATGTAATTCTCAATATAATTTGAATTTTCATATATGGAAATAAAATGTTTCATAAATATGAGAAACAGTGTGTTTTATCAATGTCTTACTTTTCAAATATTGTATGAAGGGCCCTGGCCAGCTGGTTCGGTTGGTTGGAGCGTCATCTGCTACACCAAAAAGTTGTGGGTTCTGTCCCAGATAGAGGTGCACACAGGAGACGAGAGGCAACCCATCAATGCTTCTCTCTAACAGCGATGTCAATATATATGTGTGTTTGGAATTCCAGATTACTAGTCTCTCAGCTTTTGCTTTTCCTCCAATTTAACATTTGTTTACAATACAGATCCTCGCTAATATTTCATTTGAACACTAAATTTAAAAATAAAAAAATTCCATTTCTTTAAATATTATATAGCTACCTCTTTATTAGGATAAATTCTAAAATTTCTTTAGACAGCATCCCCCATGATTAAGAAAAAATGGTAACATCCATTTATCAAACAAAGCAGTGTACTCATCCATCTATCTGTGAAGCAGAAATGCTAGGAGAATGTGACTTCAAAAACACAGACCACATATACGCACTTGCAAAAAGTTACTAAACTATATTAACTCGTTATAGATAAATTGTAGAGAATAGGCGAAATATGATTATCAGACATTCATAATAAATATTTTAGACCTTTGTTTCATCAAGCTTAATACTTTGAAATATGTTGCCTTTTATTTTTGCCCTCTTCATTATGTGGAACTATGCATTGGCCCACAATGAAGACCAGAAACTGAAAATGGTGTCATAAATACATCAACATTTTCCTTTCATCTGACTCCTTATAACTGCTCAACACTGAATAGTGCAGAAATGTAGCTTTCTATCAGAGGTATAGTGTACTGCCCTATGCTGTATGGGAGACTGAAATTGTTCAGACTTAGAGTCACTGGGTTACCACATTACACTGTAAGAATATAGTAGGTAAGCACAATGTATCCTTTCTGAGCTGTGAGGGTTTAGATGATGGACAGACAATGATGATCACCACTTCATGGTGATGGATTCACTTGACTTCCACTGCCCTCATGCAGAATCTCCATTAGATCACTCTTGAATGTAGTGTACTCATTCCTTTTCTATTTGTCCAAGTGTATTTTCTAGGTCAAATCATGCTTTTTGGAGCATTTCTAAATAGCTTCCTATAAATATTTTTAAGTGTTGCAAGCCAATTTGCTTGACACTAATAATATTCAAACATAAATTCTATTATTTATATTTTCATTTCTAAAATGGTGGAGTCCTATCTTCCCAAATAGGAATACATAAAAAACCCACCAAGAACTATATTAATATTTCTAAAAGGGGAATTCATAAAATCCTTAAGTGACCTGTGCTATTCATGTTGTATTATTATTACTTTTAGCCATAATGCTTCATATGCTTGAATATTTTATGTTAAGATAATTTTTTCATATATGTTCTACATCTGGTAGTCAGGAAACAGTATTTACTGTCAAATAATACAGTTAATCCTTAGCATGATTGTGTTTAACAATATTCTGGATATCTCTTAAAATATGGACAAGTAAAGTGTATGTGTAAAACAGACAAATTTGTGTGAAAATTGTGCCATTCAAATAGTGGAGGATTATAAATGTTCATATGGGAACACATTTTTATTTCATGAATATATAATTTATGTGGCATCTTAGCTCACTGTAATTTAGGTTTTCAATTAAAATATCTTAGTAGTTAAGATTTTTTTCATTATTGGAATTCTTTACATATATTAGTTGTCTAAATTATGAATAATTAAGTAATATGAAAAAAATGGTAGCATAGCATAGGCTTTAACAGGATTAAAGATTACAAAAGCTAAATGTTGCCATTACCGACAACTTACTATGACTGAGTTAAAAATTGGAAATCAAGAAGTATTTATACTTTAATAATATCTCAGCAGTAACTCACCTGCATTAAACACTGGATGCAGAATCTAACTGCAGTTATGGAAACGGGGGCTAAAGTGTGTTTACAATACATGAAAAAAGATAAATCACTTGCACTCATTATACATTCAGTTCAGATTGTACATTATCCTAATTCCTGGCATGAGTAATGGATGTAAGTTATTTTATTTTGGCTCCATCCTAGCACAAAGTAGTTAATATTGCTTATGAAAATTCCTCCTCTGGAGACCCAGAAGGTGAGGGAAAACAAACCAGTCCATCATAATTCACCACACAATTTCACAATAACTATAGTTCTAAAAACAACAAGATCTTGAACAAGACTGATTTTAACTCAGAGTACTATTCACTTCCTTATTAATTCCACTGTATATATTAAAATAGTCCTGAATTTTATTTGTGGCAGATTTGGTATGTGGCAGCAAATAAGAAACTTTTAATTTTTAAAAAACTTGAAGATAATCCACATATATGTATGTATACAGGCATGTACAAGCATATGCTTGTGTGTGTGCATGCATATATATATTTCTCCTTTATAGAAAATTAAGTAATCTGCATCAAGAGAGCAGTTTTCCATTCTGCCTAATGGTTGGGATTTGTTTGTATCAGAAACAAAGTAAAAGGTTCAGAGGAAAGTCAACTAGTAAAACCTAAACCAAATTACTGAACATGAATTTGCAGGGTTTTGTTTTTGGCTAATGCATCCCGTTTTTCCTAGTTTCCAGCCTCACAAAAAGGAAGAGCAGAGGGCGGCAAACACTGGCTTAATTATCCCCATCAGTCTCAGAGACAAGGCGCTTAAGAGTTTTAGCTGCTGTAAACACTCCCCTGATAGCAGATAAGAAATCTGCTGAAAGGAGGTTTTGTCTGGGGAAAGCTGGGGGCACAATAGTTAATCATTAGTACAATATTGTATATGCATTACTACTTCAAAGGAAACAGAACCCAATATTCTATTGTGAAGATTTTCAGTGTTTTCTTAAAGGAAAGAAAACTAATGCTAACCAGAAGAAAATGTTTTCTTTTTATTTTTAAATTACATTTGCTGCAGAAACAAAGTATGTTCTACTTTTCATTCATTTTTTTCAAAAGAGAATGGCATTGCTATTTTGTTTTTCTATGTGTGCCTGTAGAGATAAACAAAGTTTCCACTCAAGTCAAAGATGTAACTTTTGTCTCAAGAAGAATTTGCATCTTTGTATCTAAATGCATTTATCAGAACCAGAGAATATCACGTAACCTAATTTAATCACAACACTAGAAGTAAAACCAATGTTCTTGCATATCAGTACTGTGTTTGTCTAGAGATCTATTTGCGGAAAACTGACACCTCACTGTCCCTAAACAGAACCTTTCTATCACTTCACAATGAAAGCATACAGAATGACCTCCTATTCTTTAAATTTAATAGACTTCTCTTAGTCCCATAATCAGAGAATCTTCAAGGCTTCCAAAGCCTTACAAATACCTTTCCAGAATTAACTTCTACTCTCCCTCAGCCCTTCTGCCCCTGTGTTCCGGGGAAACAAACTTTTTGGTGTCATTCACTCCTTGCTCTTTCCCACACCCTGGCTTTCACATACACACCACCTCTGACTGGATGCCCATCCTCCAGGCCCACGTCTGCAAGTCCCCCCTTTCTGGCCACTCCGGGTCTCATCTGGCAACACTGCCTTCCCAAATCATCTCTGTTCTTGTTTCGCTCCTGCAGCTGGGAAGTAGTCTCTTTTTTTTTCCTAGGGACTCTATTAGCAACCTTTTATCATAGTAATGTCCGTTTTAATATTTGGTACATTGTGGGCTATTGTTAAGTGTTGCTAAATGACAGAACTTCGTAAAATCTGTCAAATTTTATTCATGATCGTTATGTGGATGTTTAGTAGAACTTTAAGGAGAGGGTAAAATAATCTTATTCTACCACAAAAAGTGTGGTCAGTTTTAACACTTGTAGGATTCTTAAACAAAGAACATTAACTAAAATTTGTAGAGGACTTACTACACTATAGTGTGTAGTTGGCACTATACTAAACGTTTTACATCTTTATAAGTGTACATAAGATTTTTAACCTGTAATGCTGCCCTATCAGTGGGTGTCAAATATCATACACATCATCCACTTTTCATTTTTGATGAAAGATCTGGTGGTATGCACTGAGGCTTACTTAGCTAATAGCTTGTGGATTCGTCATGGTGAAACACATAGGTCTCATTTAGCCATTTATAAGTTCAAACTTTGCTATTGTCACATCTGCTACAGTCTCATTTTCTTAATAGATGTTTCTCAGAGGAATTTTCTGTTACCTTTTAAATCACAGCAAAGTTGATGTAGATTCTAAATGAGGGAGTTCAATATGCAAGTAAATAAAAGATACTTAAGGGGTAAAGTTACTGAAGGTGCTAATTTTTTTACATACATACTTATGTTTTACAAATGTGTGGTCTCTGTATTATTCCATCCTCAAAATGCACAGTATAATTTGATTTACTATGTAAAAGTTTCAATATAAACCAATTTTGTGTAATAAAATGTCAACATGGTTCTTAGCTATCTTGATTTTAGGTTTTCAGGAAGATGTTATATTATTTGAGTCAAATCATAAGCATCCTATTATCTAGACACCACTAGTCATATAAGCTGGGTACATCTTAGACTGATCAAACACAGGTAAACCTCTCAAAGCTGACATGGAGAGTGGCTCTTTCTAGAGCTGGGAGACTCCAGAGGGGATGTTTTGAATATGGAACCTATGTGAACTAAATGACATCCTAACTGTGTAATTTGGACCTTCAAACATACATTGCACTGCAGATTCTTTTTAAAATTACAAATGAACTCTTTTGCTGGCACTCATATAAAATAATCAGCAATTTGGGCCAGACTTCCACAGAAGACCAAATCCACAGTGCATTAGAGTACATGGTTAGAAGAAAGCTTTTCCTTATAAATGTAGAATAATGGTTAGGGCAAGGGATCTGTAGCTTGATGGCCACTAATTCGAAATCCATTTCTGGTGACTGCTAGATATATTGCCTTAAGCAAATTATTTAACCTCTATGATCCTCAGTTGGTTCATCTATGGTAAAGGAATGCTATACATAAATACTATCTATATGGCAAGGTCTGGCATATGGAAATCATGCTATCATTTGATAATATGAAAAACAGCAGAAGTAGGAAAGTTTCTCTATACATTTGTAAAAAGGAGTAGAACAGGATAACCAGCCTTTTTAACCCCAGATATTGAAGCAGAAAGAAAAATAGATCAATTTAAGCTATACTGGTTTTGGGGCCTAGATCACAATGAAATGGAGATGCAGTTCATTCTTTTCCTAAATACACTAATAAAAGATTATATGAAGTTAAAATGAAGAAAAATTATATCAGGGAAATCCATTTGTTCAGGTGTATACATTTTGAACCGTCAATTGATTACCTAGTACAATGTTCTGATATTGCAGTACAAATGTACATTTCGAATGTACGTATTCATATAACATTTTAACAGCAAACATGTTGATAAAGTATGTGTGATAAATCGTAGCCATATCAAGCATGTGAAGTGTATACACATAACATTTTAAAGTAGTTTCATGAGGGAAGCTTTTTCCAGGGTATACAAATTTTTGAGACACAATATAATTGAGTATTTCAAAGATTATAACATGATAAATATCCCATTTAAAGCTATAAATAGTTTTCTGCTCTGTTATAAAGTTTTGAATTCAAAAACCACCATTGTACTTTTCTTTATGAGTAGAATCTGGCAAAATCATGACTTTCAAACTTTTGACTGAATACTTCCAACGATAGGCTAACATAAAGGGTTAATACTTGAAGTACAGATAAGTTAACAAAATAAAGCAGCTAATTTTCTTTTTTTCATTTTTTTAAAGATTTTATTTATTTATTTATTTTTAGAGAGGGAAGGGAGGGAGAGAGAGAGAAACATCAATGCGCGGTTGCTGGGGGTCATGGCCTGCAACTCAGGCATGTGCCCTGACTGGGAATCGAACCTGCGATGCTTTGGTTCGCAGCCTGCACTCAATCCACTGAGCTACACCAGCCAGGGCTATAAAGCAGCTAATTTTAAAGGAAAAGACTTATGAAGCTTATAGTATATGCTTTTAGATCACCTGTTATGTGTTGTTGGATAATATTTTTATATTTTAAACATACACCCACATATTTTTAGCAACCACCAGTTCATTTTAATGTGCTAAAAATTTAGTCCAAACCTTTGAAAAAATAACTTGTCACTCCAGTTATTTAATGTGATTATTTTCTCCTGACACTGATACCAAATATGCT
This sequence comes from Phyllostomus hastatus, assembly GCF_019186645.2. Taxonomy (NCBI): domain Eukaryota; kingdom Metazoa; phylum Chordata; class Mammalia; order Chiroptera; family Phyllostomidae; genus Phyllostomus; species Phyllostomus hastatus. The sequence goes on along the minus strand of NW_025333583.1, from coordinate 13,357,388 downwards.
CACAGATGCTAAGTGCCCAAAGAATGCTATATCTTATTCTTAAATTTTAAAATGACTCATAACTAGGCACATTTCCTAAGTGGTAAACTACATTTTATCAAAACAGAGACAGTCACCACCAACACAATCATTATGAATAAAAAATAATTCACTAGAATGTTGTATAGAATCATGTAATTTTGATCTGAATAACAAAAATATAACTGTAAAGCATACTCAAATGTATACCTAAATATTCTTTCATTTAAAAAAATGTATATTTTTGAAAAGAGCTATGATTTAACTGTTCTAATTATAAAATAATTGAAATTTAGAGACTATGTGCTTTTTAATCCCCTCACCTCTTCACCCATTCCCCACACCTTCCTCCCATCTGGCAGCCATCAAAACACTCTCCATATCCACGATCCTGTCTCTGTTCTTTTTGTAGAAATGTATATACTTCCTTAAAAAGTAAAATATACATGGATGCCTAAAAAATAACAGAATATGTTAATATAATCACTATTTCACTGAATTGTTAATATTTCAAATTGTAATAATCACATTTATCCTGAAATATTTTCAAATCCAATAATATACTTAGAATGAACCAAAGCCAGCTTTCTATGTAAAATATAAAATAAAATAACTTATGTTTGACAACAAATACACCTAAGGTACCTGCATTTTGTTGCTTTCTTAAAAATATAAACTTTTTTGGAAATTTAACATTTTATTATATATTCTATTATAACTATAATACCAGATATACATACTATATATGTACCAGGTTTATATTTATGCAATGTGATATACAATTTTTGTTCTTAGAAAATGGTTACATAAAAATTTGTTAGATAATTTAATTTATATGTGAATTTATACTGCAATACAATTTTATTGCATTTTACAACAAAGTGACAAATAAAATATGTTTTGTCTACTTAACTAAAGAACAAATTCAATGAAATAATATAACACATTTATCTGCAAAATAATTAATATTTTCATGTTTAAATGTTTACATTGGTACCAAGTTAAGCATAGACACAAACTATCAGGACTTAAAAAAAATACATATTTGATTTCTCAAATTAAATTTTAAAATACAGCTCTTGATACTTGTATTTCTTTTCTTTTCAACCTACTATAAAGTAATATCACAGCTAAACCCACCTCTATACATGCCTACATATTGATTTACAAATTTTTTTCAAGAAATACCAAGTTATTGTTGCCCATGATTTCCATTATAGATTTGAACTATGATGGACAGACACCACACAGGTAATCGGAAGAAGGTAAAGGGCAGGAATAGCCATGCTTCCAGATGCTAACCCATTAAATGTTATAAGAGGAACCATGAGAACCACCTAGTGAGCACTGTGGAATGGCACAATTTCACAAATCTTTTAGAAGACAGTCCATTTATTAAAGAATTTGTACAGAGTAAAAATGTACTTCCATTGTGGAATATTGCATATCTCAGTATTGAGCTACAACTTCTTACTTTGGCTTTCTTGAGTAGTTCTAATTCCTTCTCTAATTAGCCATTCCTTGGAATCAACCTAGCATACAGCTAGTTGATTGTTTAGGGAGATGGGAGGAAAGGGAGATGGGAGAACACTCGGGGAGTGATTCAGAGCCCATGGTGCCCAAAATTTTACACTGTGCATGTTATACTTTTCCACGTTGACCTGTGCCCAATTAGATAGAACCTGAACTTTTTTTCTTTAACAAATGAATTTCTGTCTCGAGCCCCTTGACTCCTACTACTGCTAATAAAGAATTCTCAGTCAGCAATGTGCAGAGTAGGGAAGCCAGGGATAATGGAACTGGGCAGCTTTTACATGCAAAACAAAACACCAAAGAAAGGGAATCAAAAGGCTTACAAACAATGTAAGCTCTCCCATAAGGCTTATATGCATTTTTCTCCCTTTAAAATGTACCACAAAAAAAAGCTGAATCAACTGCAACTATAACGATGCCAAGTTTTGATTATGATGGCAAATTATACCTTCACTGTTCAGGAGAGGGCAAAAAAGTTTTGTGGTTCATCAAAAGGAGCCGGGAGGGAGAGCCAAGGCCACTGACATTTGTGGTGGCAGATTAAGCTGTGAGCAGACTCTAAATAAATCCCATTCTCCCTCATCCCAAAATACACTATTCTGGCTTTTAAGACTGACTTGCATTCTACGCATGCCAGTACACTATCCATTCAGGGTCACTCATTTCATGGGAGACAGGGAGGGCAGTCTTCTGAGGCCGTCACAGACGAGTTGTGTCTGTGTGTAACAGACTGCTAACTATGAGTGATTACAGTCTCTGCTTCACGTTTAGATAAATCATACGTTTTGTGAAATCATCAAAATCTTCTTCAGCATAAAACAAAAATGAATGTCTGTTCATTTAATTTTTGAACCAGTAGTTAGTCTTTCTGTCACCTCAAATACCTAACAAGATCACCTTTAAGGAGCACAAAATAAGGCTGGCAAAGACATATACCTAATTCAGCCAAACCAAAGTTTTCAAAAATATATCAGCTGATATAAGAACAAAAAGTCCAAATTATCTTGTGAACTCTGATTTTCTTAATGCTTTTTTAGAAAAATGTATCCCCATTTGGAGCAAAAATAAGAATATATAAATTACAAGATCTAGGAAAAAACATAAACCAAATAAGTTGTAATAATACTAAGAAAACCATAATGACTCTAAAATGAAATTACAGGAAATAAAATAATTAAGGAAAGTAAACCAAATATCATTAAAACTATTGAAAATCTATTACAAATTCTGTATTATTGTCCAAACTGATTTTACTATAACATAGAAAGAAACTCATAATCTTATTTCAAACTTAATTTTAATAAAAATGTATCCTTCACTCTAAACAATTTTGTGAATTAAAAAACATTAAGAACTACTGCATGGAGGAAACAAATAGTCTTTGCTAAGTCAGTAAATTTGTTTCTCCCGCATTTAATAATATCTTATCTTATTTATATGCATGTTTTATATTTTTCATTTATAAATCAAGATAATGTTTTCAAGCTAAATAGTACACAAAGAGCATAAATTATGTCCAAATTTACAATAACTCATAAATAATTATAAGTATGTATTGAGGAGCACAGTGCCCTATGAGGGACACTGTCTTTCCTCAGTTTCAGGTGGTATGTCTTGAAGGCAAAACCACCCGTGCAACCAGTCAATCAGCCAAATCAACAATGGCAATTAAGCACACAGAAGACAAAGCTTCTTGAAATTCAATGAAGTGCCCTGAAGATACATCACATGCCATTCAGTGACAGTGAGGCAGAGAAGACAGGGATAGCCAGCTCAAGGTGAAACCCTGCTAAAAGATATCAATATTATGGGCAAAATCTGCTTAGATATCACTTAGTATTCACAGAATAAGAATGAAGTTGAAACAAGGATTAGAATACTGTCTCTGACACTATGGCATATCTGATATAAACTTTGATCGTATTAAGAATCTTGACAGTTTTCCCTTTCTGCTCTGGTTTGTGTGGGATAAGATTGCAAATATTGTTTTCTCCAAAAACCAATAATGAATTAAAACAATGATTAGGTTATTGCCCCAGCTTCACAGGACTGTGTATACATCACAGAGGATATAAACATTATGAAGGAAAAAAAAGAAATATTGAACTTCACTAGCTCCATGGTTCAAATTACACCTTTCTGTGTTAAGGGTACAAAGATGATTTAAAGGGGAGCATGTAGAATCCAGATGCAATCATAGAGGTCTCCAGCTCCCTCATCCACACTGTTGCACTATTCAAAAGTGTTGCTTTGAAAAGGTGTAAATGATAGATTGCTGTTTACATTTCCAGGTGATCATTTCATTAGTGTGAGAACATTTGTTCTCACAATTATATCGCCAAGAGAATGTATGGACATATAACTTAGAACAGTTAACACCACTTGAGCATAGTATCAAAACTTGCTTTTAATTTCTTTTTCCTGCTTTCAACTCTATGGATTAAATCACATGGTTAAGAAAGGACACATGTTCATGTACTAAATGAATTTCAACCATTCCCTCCAAACAATTTTATGAAAGTTATAAAATCTTTCAATAGTATATTGTTTTTATTGAAAATGATTAATTAGCCCTGGCTGGCATAGCTCAGTGGATTGAGCACAGGCTGTGAACCAAAGTGTCACAGGTTCGATTCCCACTCAGGGTATATGCCTGGGTTGCAGGGCATGACCCCCAGCAACCGCACATTGATGTTTCTCTCTCTCTCTCTCTTTCTCCCTCCATTCTCTAAATAAATAAATAAATAAATAAATAAATAAAATCTTAAAAAAAAGAAAATGATTAATTATAATTGTATAAATTAATCTGAAATTGACAAATGGTGTCTGTAATGGCCTAAATTGTATGCCCTAAATATTTACCCGTTTATGCACTCATCTAATGTGACTATGTTTGGAGATAGGCCTTTGAGGAAGTAATTAAGGTTAAACAAGGTCATAAGGGTGGGCCTTAATCAAAGAGAATGTATTTCTTTACAGGAAGAGGAAGAGACACTGGAGATTTCTCAATCTTGTGCACACAAAAGAGGCCGTTTGTGAGCACAGAAAGATGGCAGTCATTTATAAGACTTGGAGAGGCCTCATAATAAAACCTATCTTGCTGGCACCTTGATCCTGGACTCCCAGTCTCCAGAACCATGAGAATGTTAACTTCTGTTGTCTAAACCAGCTACCGTGTGTGATTTTGCTATGGCAGCCCTAGCAGACTAATGCTATCTCGGTAAGTCTTAGTGTTTGTCCTGTAGTTATTTAGCTACATAAGGCTGAGAAAATCATTCAATTTCTCTGAACCTCAGATTCTTTATTTGTAAAACGAGAGGAATGGGCTAGATAAGGAATGCTAAATATAAGACAGATGTGCCGACTCTCCTTTTTCCCTTCTGTTCAAGGTAGACACACTATTCCAAGTAGACATAATTAATCAATAGGAACTGTGGGTTTTTTAAGTTAAAAAATTCATAAACATACACTTATTCAGGAAATACAATTACTAGCATCTTTGATGATTTAATGACCATTCTGACTATAAAATATTCACAACATGTATTCTTTTAACTCTACACCAAATCGTGCTAACATTCTTTGCAAGTTTTAAAAAGGCAAAGAGAGTAAAGAGATGACAGACTTTAAAAGTATACATTTTTTTATTTTAATCATTGTTCAAATACAGTTTTCTCCTTTTTACTCCCAATCCAGTCCCCCCTCCCAACCTCCCCACTTCCCTCCCATTACCACCCTCCCCTTAGTCTATGACCATGTGTCCTTTAAGTTTGTTCCTGTGAACCCTTCCCACTGACCCCTTAAATTCCCTCTTCTCTCCCCTCCAGTACCATCAGCCTGTCCTCTATTTCAGTGTCTTTGGTTATATTTTGCTTGTTTCTTTGTTTTGTTATTTAGGTTCCTGTTAAAGGTGAGATCATATGGTATTTGTCTTTCACTGCCTGGCTTGTTTCGCTTAGCATAATGTTTTTCAGCTCCATCCATGCTGTTGCAAAGGGTAGGAGCTCCTTCTTTCTTTCTGCAGCATAGAATTCCATTGTATAAATGTACCATAGTTTTTGGATCCATTCATTTACTGATGGGCATCTTGGTTGCTTCCAGCATCTAGCTATTGTAAATTGTGCTGCTATGAACATTGGGATGCATAGGTTCTTTTGAATTGGTGTTTTAGTATTCTTAGGATAGAGTCCCAGCAGTGGAACTGCAGGGTCAAAAGGCAGATCCATTTTTAGTTTTCTGAGGAAGTTCCATACTGCTTTCCATAGTGGTTGTACCAGTCTGCAGTCCCACCAGCAGTGCACTAGGGTCCCCTTTTCTCCACAACCTCTCCAACACTTGTTGTTTGTTGCTTTGTTTATGATGGCCATTCTGATAGGACACAAAGCAAGCCTCAAGAATTTCAAGAAAATTGAAATCATACCAAGCATTTTCTCAGACCACAAGGGACTGAAGCTAGAAACCAACCCCAAGGAAAAAAAACCAAAAACACTCAAAATCATGGCGATTAAATAGCATGCTATTAAACAATGAATGGGTCAAGAATGATATTAGGGAAGAAATCAAAAGGTTTCTGGAAACAAATGAAAACGAACTCACAACAACCCAAAACTTATGGGACACAGCCAAGGCAGTCCTGAGAGGGAAGTTCATAGTGATACAGGCCCACCTAAAAAGGTTAGAAACATTCCAAACAAACAACCTAACCCCTACGTCTACAAGAACTCGAGGAACAACAACAAAGGCAGCCCAGAGCAAGCAGAAGGAAGGAAATAACCAAGATCAGAGCAGAATTAAATGACATAGAGACTAAAAGCACAATTCTAAGGATCAATGAATCCAAGAGCTGGTTCTTTGAAAAGATAAACAAAATTGACAAGCCTTTAAGCAGACTCATCAAGAAAAAAGAGAGAAGACCCAAATAAACACAATCAGAAATGAAAGAGGAGAGATTACAACAGATACCACAGAAATACAAAGGATTGTAAGAAATTACTACAAAGAGCTGTATGCCAAGAAATTTGAAAACCTAGGTGAAATGGACAACTTTCTAGAAAAATATAATCTTCCAAAACTCAATGAAAAAGAAGCAGAAAGCCTGAACAGACCAATAACAACAAAAGAAATTGAAGCAGTAATCAAAAAACTCCCAACACACAAAAGCCCGGGACCTGATGGTTTCACAGGAGAATTCTACAAAGCATTTAAGGAAGAGCTAACCCCCATCCTTCACAGACTATTCCAAAAAATCCAAAAAGAGGGGAGTCTCCCAAACTCTTTTTATGAGGCCAACATCATCCTAATTCCAAAACCAAATAAAAGTATACATTTAAACTACTGGCAGATTTTATTTATAAAAAAGGAAAGGTAGGCTATGGTCTTATATAAGGCCTGTTCACCACACTTGAGCTGGAGGATAAGATCTGTGGTAGCAGTAGTATCATTAAGTCCCTCCTCCTTGCAGCATGGCGCATGCACCAGCAACATCAGCACCAGCGGGAAGCTACTGAGAAATGCAGAAGCTCAGACCTTACACTTTCTGAATCAGATCAACCTTTAACAATATCTGCAGTGCATGCTCATGTTTGATAAACACTAATCTAAGATTTGGAAGTTTCTAAAAGGAAGGTTGCAAAAAACTAGCAACAGCAATCTAAATGTGGCCCACTTTATTTATTTACATTTTTTGGTTTGGCTTCTAAACAGTTTAAAATTCTCATCCAAAAGTTTTCATTTTCAACTCATAATGTAATTTGTCAAAATTAAAAGTAGCGAGAGTTTGTATAAAGATATGAATTTGTTAATAAATTGGAATCCTCTGTAAACATGGGCCAACATTTCTGCTGCTATCAGCTGGAGCAAGTAGCATAGCATCACCTCCTCTGGAAGGAAACTCCGCCTTCCCTGTGACAGGCCTCATCGGTCCTTGTCCTTGACTTATTTACCTACCTGGCCCTGCCACGCACTTGACTTTGTAATCCCTGGCCTTCAGTCCCTTCTCTTCCACCTACCATTGAAGGGAAAAAAATTAAAAAAGGAATGTTTAACAGGAAGAGATTTAAAGATAGGTAAGTATCTGTCCAGAATTAATATTCTCATTTGATCATTTTTAATTTTAAATTTGTTTTCAATATTAATTTGCTTTGATTTAAATCTTAACAATACTTCCTTTAATGAAAATATGTGTAGTGTGATCAGCATTTAATTGTTTTAATCCATTAATAATACATTGCTTAAATTTCTAGCAGTCTGAGTAAATTTTTTTCTTGAAAGAAATACACTTATTTAGATTGCCTTTTTCTACATGTCTTAAAAATACCTCACCTTAAAATATTTTTAAGAACTGACCAAAGACTAATTCAGAGGAATATAGGGAACTAGCTTGGGGAATGCCAAAAATTTAGTTATGGTAACTGTCTTTGGTAGCTACTTGGAAATAAAGGGAATTAATCATAATATAATGCCTCAAAGATATTTTTATAAAATAAAAAAAATGATACATTCTTAGCTTCATAAAATACCTTGGGCCTTGAATTAAAACTTTCAGGGGTCATGATTTTCATTGGAATTAATGAAAAATTAAGAAAATATGTAACACACTGGTAATATTATTCCCACTTTGACTTCCCATTACATTAGAAGTTTTATCTTCCTACCCTCAAACCCCAAATGTTATTAATATTTTAATGTTCAGAATCATGAAAGCCATTTACATTTCTATTAAAAAACATAACCCTTGGGTGCTGATTGCATTAAATATTGCATGTATTCACATAGTTTCAACCATAATGTCAATAACAGGAACTCTTTATCATCAATTCCATTGATCCAAGTTCTCATCCTTCACCTCTTATCAAATACCAAAAATGTAATACATTTAACTCACTCAAACTCATATCTACTACCTGATTTTATTTTTTTCACATAACCATTTGTTCCTTAACTAACTGTTCATGTAACTAACAAGCACTATAATTTTAGAAATCACATGGTGACTAACCAAATACAACTAGACATAGGGGTAAAACATGTCACCGCATTCCCAGATTCTCAGTGAAAGCTTGTTTCAGTGAGACCTCTGGAGTCCCCTGCCCAGCCGCAGTGGGAAAACGACCATTGCTTTCCCACCTCTCACTGATCCTGCTGGGAGCCTGCCCCTGCCCATCCTGTCACCTGCCACGTTCGGATTCATCTTTACATGGCACGACCATCATGCCGTCCTGTTTGGGCATCGCTAACACTTCCTTTACTACTTTATAAAAATCAAATCTAAAATTCTTTTGTAGTGTAAGTTCTTCAAAATCTGACTATCCTCTTCCGAGCTATCTGAGCACATTCTCTGCTCTATGCACTCCAGCTAGTACTTTATTATCTCCAAGACTTACAAATGCTCAAAACTGTGGGGGGTTTTGTGCATTCATTTTCCATCTCCTCCATCTCCTCCTCTGATTTTCTTCTAACTTATTTCAAATTAAATCAATTTATATTTATTACCACTATGTCCCATCTTTTAGTACCCAATACAGTAAGTCTCTTCTGATTATATAGTCACTCACTCATCTGTGATCATCATGACTGATAATTTCAATAGCTAAGCCACTTGGACTGCTTACTATTGCCACATGGACAGTTAAGCAATTTACATACTTCATTTCTTTAGTTCCTCTCAACTCCTCTGTGAGGTCAATATTATAATTCCCATTCCCTAAATGAAGCTCAGAACTCTCATAACACTTAGCCCAAACCACAGAAGTTAATGCTAGCTCTATACTGCTTTCTGTAGGTCACTAGTACTTAGTGTCCCCAATTAGAGTCTAAGTGCTTCGAGGACAGACAACATGGCTTATTTTCCTGTATCTCTATAGTACTCAGCGACTGTGCTGAACAACTAAAAGGTCATCAATAAAATTTAGTCGATTAATAAATTAAATGCCCCACACTATAACTTCAGGTAGCCCAAGTCATACAAATGATATTACCACCATAAAAAGTCTTATTTTAAGCTAAGAGGCTCAATCTTATCACTCCACTTAAAAGAGAAATAAAAAAATGCACTTAGGCAAGAAAACAGTTTGCGTGAACATCAGGAAAGTTGAAGATTAGAAGTAAGGATTTTTTACTATGAATATTCTTCTAATTTATAAAGTAAATAGAGATAGTATTCAAATATTTTAAATTTGTATTAACTTTTCTCACTTTCAAACTTTAAAAGAGGACTATTGGCATAGACAAAAGCACTCGGACCTTTATTTACAATGTTGGGGAGTCTGGAGAACATGAGACCCAGAGAGCAACAGGCCAAGTTCGAACTGAATCCTCCACCAACCGGTCCTGCGTCTCATGTCCCCTTTCTCCTCACTTAACAAATACTATCTTTGGTCAAAAATAGGGACCCCAAGCATATAGAACAGCTATTGTCTTTCTTTTTGGTCAACAGTTCCTTATGGTCATCACAGGTTCATGGATAAGTTAAATTTAAATTTATAAGCGGGTTCCCATTAAATTGCCTGACTTCACCATAAAGCAAAGTATGAATGTATAGCACAGTTGATCTGATTAAAAGTGTAGGACCTCTACTGACATAAAGCAAAGAACCTCATTTTGACCTTAAATCCTACAGGAATTCTTTGCGTGGCTTGGAAGGGCTGCCATGGTTTGACAACTGACTACATCTCTGCCCTTCAGTATAGCTATGCCCAGCGATTGCACTTCTTTTCACAGTGCATCTTATTTTCTGATGCCATGATAGTCTACATGCTCATCTCTTGCCTGAAGTGGCTTCTTTACCCAATCATCTCTCGAGACAAGTTTAACAGTATACTGAATAGAAAACAAAAGCAAAAAATCAGTAATTGATATTGAAAGTATCAGAAGAAACCTCCAAAGTTAACTCTATTAAACAACATTTTTTGTATTTGATGATTAAAATGATATAAGTACAATAACAATTGACGATAATATTGAATAATTTTATTAATTGGTAGACTCTCTGCTGAAAGTGCTATACATTTTATCTAATATAATACCAAACATAAACCCAGCATGACAGATATATTATCTACATTTTAGAGGCTGGGGAACAAAGGTAGAGAATTTAAGTAACTAGTCTAATATTACAGCTAGTGAATACAACATTCACTAATCATTGAGAAATCAGTTACAACTAATTTAATGCTATAGTGTACGGAGAGCATCAGTCAAAATAATATACTACTATAACACCTTTTGTTTAATTATTAATCACGTTATGGTAGTGACTCTTTCAAGGAAACATCATAATATTTTTGCAGTCAATGAAACTGGTGGTAAATCCACAATAATAATGAGTAAGTTCTCACTATTTTGTGCTATTTTACTTACTCATAGGTGATGGTGATTCCAGGATTTTTACAAAATCTATAACAGCTTGTCAAGCAAAGGAATCAAAAATAAAAGTACTAAGAATAATTATGTAGCAGTTTAAGTAATTTTACAAGCAAAAAATCACAAAATAAGAGAAATTGACATTGTTCTACTTTTAATATAAGATGGCTGAAAGCTGATAAAGTCAATTGATATATATAAAAATAACATGAATTGATCTGAATATATGCAATTACTACAAATACAGATGTTTATGCAAAAATAAGGCCCTTATGCTTTTTTATTTTCTAATCTTTAGAAAAAACAATGATAACCCTGTATTACATTATCTATCTGGCTAAACCGATTCTAAGGCTTCACGGAGACTCTAGCCTGTGTAGGAAGTCAGTGGTAAGTATTAACAATCTCTGCATAAAAGATCCTCCTTAGTCCTATGTATCTCTCTGATCGTTTTTGTGGCTCCATGATTAATACACCTCTAAAGTTTTGACAATATTAACTGAATAGAGCATGGTGATACAATCCACATTTAGACAAACACATATCATATACTGGATAAAATTTAGTTTGTTTACTATTACTACAAATGTATTAGCTAACAATTCACAAAGTTTTGTGCAAAAGTGCAGTAATAAATAATCATTTACAGTATTATGACATGTATTAAGTATTTAAAATGAAGATTTTTGTTTCATTTTAAAATAAATAATTTAGGTATTCTCAAATATTGTAATATATTCATTATAAAAACCCTGATTTTCTTTTCTAATTTTGAACATTTATAACATATTTATAGTGAGTAAAATCAAAATCCACATTTGTTTACCATTCAGAATCAGGAATGAAGTGTTCAATTTTTTTGTAAATTCACAGTTGAAAGCCTCAAAGCTTAGCTGACACTTTTTATCAAAATATTTTATTTGAGAGAATTTTTCTTGTATCCCCCAGGTTAAAAACATCCTCAAAGGGAAACACTTTGCTAATGTGGAAGAGGTGAAACACAACATGGCAGAAGCACTAAAAGGTACCAAAATTGAAGAGTTCAAAAACTGTTCTGAGCAGTGGAAAAAAGATCTCAAGAGATGTACTGCATCAAAGGGAGAGTACTATGAAGGTGACTAAAGTTTAAACATGTAAAAATAAACACACACTTTCTTAGAAATAAATTCGGGGTTTTTTGGAGTGCCCCCTCATCATCATTTCATAGTATACATTTTTTCAATTGCAAAAATTACATTTGGAATACTATAGAGATTGATGATGCTTGCTTCAATTAGGCATCAAATTGGGTGCATTTTGTTTTTTATTTATTGTAATTACACATGTGTAATATTCTCAAAGTTAATAAGAAGTCCATTCTCCATTTCATAATACAAAATCATATATTGGGTGATCAGAACTGAATCAATATGGTTTTTCTAAAGCAAAGATTATGGGCAGGAGATACTGGGTTTCTTTTTTTTTGTGGCCATTGCTTTGTTAAAAATGATTATTTTTCCATAGTTCAAAAAATAATTTCAATAGCATTCCTACTGAAAAAAATGTGATAGTTGTATGTGTTCCTACATCAAATAAAATGAAAAGTTCCAATTAAGTATTGCTTTCTCATTTGCTGTATAAATGCAGATGAGCTCAAAGTACTGATTATATTTCAAAGGAAAATTAACTCAAATCATTCTAAAATAATGGAAATAATTGTACTGAACCAGACTCCTATAAAAGCAAGTGTGTCAGTTTCAAAGGTTAGGGAGAAAGTCAAAGGGTTAAGTTCAGAAGAAGCATTTGTGCCTTAAATGATTCAGGAACCATTTCCAGGGAGACACTTTTCACTCTACATTGGAGAAGTGCACAGAGGTAATGTAAACACCATCTTTCTCATCCATACCAGGGTTACAAGATAATTTTGTGTGGTTAATTTTGCTTGGGTGCTTGGGAAACTATACACAAACTAAGTAAATCTACTAAATATACATATGCAAGGTGAAGAAGACAGTGATTTTCCATGTTTTCTCTCCCAACCAGCAGAGGGTTATTTAACTCTCCAAGTAATTGTGGCATATCTCCAAATGCCACCAAATCACCCACCTTAAGTGAAACTGGGCTGCTAAACCGCCATGTCCCCAGTTGCTTCACTAAACCTACTCATAATAGAATCACATTATAACAAAAAGTAAAATAAAATAAAAATTAGACTCTCAAAAACACCCAGTTAAGCTGTCTAGGCATGGCCTAAAATTCAAGTAATAAAACTACATTTACCAAAGAAAACAAAGTCATACATACACAGAGTTAAGTTGGTGGTTGCCAGGGGCTGGGGCTGGGTGAAAGGGGTAAAGTAGGTAAAAAGGCACAAACTCCCAATTACAAAATATGCAAGTTCTGGGGAATGTGATATGCAGCCTGGTGAGTACAGTTACTAACACTGTATTGCATATTTGAAAGTTGCTAACATAGATCTTAAAAGTTCTTAAGAAAAAAATGTAATTCCATGTTAACTCGATTTACTGTTATTTTGCAATAACATACAAATATCAAATCATTCTGTCACACAACTGAAACAAATACAATGTCACATATCATTTATATCTCAATAAAATAATAAAGGAAAGAAAAAAGAAATAAACAGGTCCATAAATGTATCATATACTCATAGATAACCAACACTTAACCAGTCAAAGCTCATTATTTTGGAATAATTTTCAATATTTTAATAAAGTATATTCTACTACCCAGAACTATGTTAATTTTGTTCTACACATTACCATTTTTCTTTGTTTACTTAATATTAGAAATTAAGTTTCCCATTAAGTCAGCACCTGCGTCACTATGCTCCACATTCCCTTCCACTGTGGTGCATGAACCAGGAGCAATAGTTTCACATGGGGGCTTGTTAGACACAGAGAATTCCAGCCCAGACCTACTGAATCAGAATCTGCAATTCATAAGATTACACACCCACACATACACCTATGCATATATATGTATGTATGTGCACCTAATAAAACTATAAAAGCATTTTCATATACCATGTGTAACTAACTACATATTTTTCCTGCAACATTACAACTTTGCAATAGGACAATGTGAAGTATACAATTACATATACGATACGTATATATATGACAATTATACAGATAGAAAGTAACAGCAAGTACAAAGCACTTCTTTAGTTATTATGTTATCTAAGAAAATTCTTTCTACATTTACTGTAAGGACTGAAGTACATTTCACACTGCCCAAGGAATCACAGATTGGTGCTTGAAACCATAGTTACAGGTAAATGCAGACAACTGTACTTGAACAACAATAAAATAATTTTAAAATAATTTCCATAATGTGATCACCAGAAGAGAAAAAAAAACAGTTACAGTTTGAACATCCCAGAGAGCACTCAGCACAGTTGCTTTGCCTGCTGTCATTGCTTAATTGATATTGGTCCAACTAATTGTTTTGGTTTTATCTGCAAGTTTTCCTAAATGTTGCCTGCTCCTGACTGAGTACTATTCATTTTGCCAGTATCTGTAAGTTGAATTTTAGAAAAAAAAAAGGTGTCCCCAAATATATGAGAAGGCACTACTTCCTTGCCCCAGTGGCTACTAACTCTTAATGAATACAGAAGCTGCTTTTTCATCTTCCCTCAAGCAAAACATCGTAAAAAGCAAGAGACAGCAATTGTGACCCTATCTGGGGAAGTTTATGAGACTGACGGCAGACAGATTGAGTTACTACGTTATTGTAACACTTCATCAAAATTCTTGTCCAGGTTTCGAGCAGTGACTTAAGACAAGTGAATTGGCCTATAAGTGCTGGGATCACTTCCAGCAACTTACCCAGAACACAAAATTACCCTTTTCAGTTAACCCCGGTTATTTCTCTCTCCTTGTTGTAGCGGAGAGAGTACATAAGGGAAAGGGGTCCTGGTCGTCTAGGACAGGGAAGCAAAGGGCTGAAACATCTCCACGGCTCTGCTTCCGAAGGGATGACTCTTGAAATGACTATGACATTGCCTTAGCTGGGAGACTAATGAAGAGGTCATGTCCAATGACTTCATTTAATTTTCTTTTATCAGCTTGAAGCCGTTTAAGAGCTATATTTTAATTTTAGAACTATTTCAATAGAGCAGTGAATATGTAAGAACAAATTATCCATATTTAAGAGCAAAATGACAATAATTTGTGTAGGTATATAGACGTAATTACGGAATCCATTTTCACCATTCGTTTTCACCTAAAGTCAGTTTTCTAAAGGTAATAAAAACCAGTATGGATTTTCCTAAGAAAACATCTGGCAGTTAAATTTCAGGAGTGACTTTCAATATGAGAAAATGTTGTAAAAGCAAATAAAGAATCTAATTATTGTCTTTAAATCCATTTTTGTAGATGAAAACAAAACAAATATGTATTTTACATATACATACTTGCATATGTATTTATATATATTTGTGTACACATATTATTTATGTATATGTATATATACACAAGTATACTACAAGATACTCCATAATATATTATTTTTCAAAAGGGGAGAAAAAATGTGTAACTTCACTCTTCATGTTCATGACAGAAAAGTTCAACAATGTTTGCAAACAGACAGAGAGGTTACACTTTAATGCAAACAAAAGCCTTAAGTAAATTAATTCAACTCTAATTGATCAGCGGATGACAAGTTAAATGTAAATAACTGCAAACAATGACAGTAAAAAAGCTTTCCTGCAAAAATATACTTTAGCATATTGAAGACATACATTATATCTGTTAGGCTTAATTCTATGTTTGAAATAAATTCTAGTTAAGATGGGATGTTTGGTAAAGATATTCACATATGTAGCAGACAATGCTTTGACCAAGGACGCATAGGATGAAATAGGTGGGCAAAGACCCTGAATGAATTCTCAGTCATGGACAAACCAGGTTTTATTTTATGAATAAACTATGAAAACTCTATTTTCAATCTATATGGGTAACCACCATAGATTAGAATCCAAAGTCTAGAACAAGCCCATACTTGATCGCCATTATCTATACAAATGAAGCAACTCTCTTCTTCATATAAAATGAAAGTGAGTTCTTTTCAGTTACTATGCTCATGAAGTAGTGTTGGGAAGTTAAATTCTGGCTATTCTGTGTTTTTTTATTAGTCTGGTTGCTATGAATATTAAAATTGTAAATCACTCAATCATGAGAAAAAAGTATTAGTAGTTTTTTATTAGTATTTTGTTTTTTCCAATAATCTACAATATTAGTATAAGTTCAAGTAAAAAGAATAGAAAAATACCTCAATATTTTAGATGAAAGGGAAATAAAATTAACAGATAAAATTTGCAAACAAAATTTACATATTGAGAATTTTGTTTTTAAATTATCCATAACCAAGATTTGACAGTGTAGTTAACAGACCAATTGCTTTATCTGCATTTTTCTAAATGTGTTACTTATGATTTTTTTCCTTAAAAAACAGCATTTTGCTTAATACCCCTATTTTCCCTATGTATTGAAATGTTCAGATAGACAACCAGTCACCTTTGTGAATTTTCCTCTTCTTATGCCCCTCCATCCTGATCCTCAGGGTTCTTTCTGTCTCTTATCCCTTCTCACTTGACATCTTCTACTTAAGTGTTTCTATCAACTTCTGTGGATCCATCTCCTAGGTAACCACCAATTTCTGCACTTCTATACTTGACCCATACATCTTTCTTAAAATTCAAATGTCATTATATCCATACTTGTAGTCCAGATCTCCTGATGTCTCACCCACACATCAAATTGTTGCTGATCACACATATCCTAGCATCTTTCTTCCTCCCCTTCTACAAGCTTGAGGTGTGGGAATGGTGCAATGATCTACCCATATCCTTCGAGCAGACATAATGGGAGCCATGCCTATCAATTAAATCTCCAATACAGATCTTGAACTCATCCCCCTCGCCCTATATGAATAAGCAGAAAGGCTTCTGCTCATTCTGCACACCATGAGGAAAGTTTTCCCTTGCAAAATCAAATATACTTGCATACTGAAAAATCCATCGATAAGTTAAATCACTTCTGTCCAAAGGAAAACTACTGAAATAAATAAATAGCATGAAATAAATACATCTAGGTCCCACCCATATGTTATATTCTACCATTTACTCTAACTTGTTTTGTTAATGCACACACCACTACTGTCTCTACCTGGAATATGCTCAATACACTTCTTGTTCTTTTAGTGTTAAGTCATCCTTCTTTATTGAAAAGTTGTTTCCTTCTTTTCCATAATGTTAATTGTGTATTTGGTTCTAGGGGGTGAAGTTCTCCTGAAATCATGCATTTCCCCCATTACCGCCCTGCTGTTCCTGTAGAGCAATGAGTTTATCTTGGTCATCTGTATATCGCTAGTGTCTTGCATAGTGCCTGACTGTTGTAGGTTCCTAAAAATGTTGAATGCATCCTTATGCAATCAATAGAATAAAAAGCTAACTAGTTACTTTGATAGAAAGTGAAGGATTTTAAAAATGTACCTTAAAGTTTTTCTCCTCCAAGTATTAAAAATAAAGATTTTTTAAATCTAACAGATTTAGAAATACCACAGAAAGTGCATACTGTATGTGCCTTTTATGAACACAGAACCAATACTAAGTAAACCTTAGCCTTCCTCTGGATTTTAGCTA
Organism: Phyllostomus hastatus; assembly: GCF_019186645.2. Taxonomy (NCBI): domain Eukaryota; kingdom Metazoa; phylum Chordata; class Mammalia; order Chiroptera; family Phyllostomidae; genus Phyllostomus; species Phyllostomus hastatus. The sequence goes on along the minus strand of NW_025333583.1, from coordinate 13,339,831 downwards.
ATATCAAACATAGCTTTAAAGTTGCCAGAGGGAAAGAGGAGTGGGGAAGGTAGAATAAGGTAAAGGGGCGATAAATGGTGATGGAAAGAGATCTGACTTAGGGTGGTAAACACACAATATAATATACAGGTGATGTATTATAGAATTGTATACCTGAAACCATATAATTCTATTAACCAATGTCACCAAATAAATGCAATTAAAAATAAAGTCACCAGAAGCTACAAAAAGCAGAAAGCAAGCATATACACTGTTAACTGTGTTGAAGAATTCTGATCTCCTGTACAGAACATGATGAAACAATGCCACTTTATGCCTCTATATTTTCTATCCGTTCTGCCCAGGATGAGCTGTGACTACTTTGCATTTACAGAGCTTTCACAAAGAATCTGCGTGTAAGGCATATATACACATTCATTGATTTGTAATCTTTGCACTGAACTAGAATGATAACATTGCCAAATCTAGAAAACAAAAGGAATGAGACAAAACTTGCAAAACTAAATAAAATAAACTGAAAAAACTAAAAAGGCTTTCTAAATGGCTTGAAAAATAGAAGTATATTTGCTAGGGCTTTAGTGTTTTCTGTCTCAACCTGAGTCACAGTCTCGTAAATCTGCCTCCTGCAGTTGGGAAACAGTCGGATCTTTCACATTTTGGATGTACTTCATTCTAAAATTTTTGTGAGAATTAAATGCTATATGTCTGTGTGCATGATTTGATTTCTCAAGAGCACACTTGTTTTGGTTGATGTGAACAAGTCAGCAAAAAGGATGATTACCAGCTAACACTGTTTGCATATGTACTATGTGCAGAGCGCCGTAAGATTAACTAAGTATATATGGAAACCAATCTCAATACATGCTTCCTCATCCACTGAGGCTCACTCACTACAAGTAACACCAATATTATAATGTTGACAAAAATTAAAAACATATTGCAAGTAAATGCCTTCTTGGAAATGCCTTTAGAGGAAATACAGTACACTATCTAAAAGTCTTGGTATATCAGCTGGGTTTTAAGTACTAAGTAGAGGATTAATTAAGAAACACACAACTAATCTGGTTTTACTCACTGGAATTTTATGAAAAGACACCAAGAATTTAGTAAAGTAGGGAAAAAGTGAACAATTTTCTGATTCCGGTGGAACTAGCCATAAGAGAACTTCAAATTCTTTGTTGCACACTTTGAAATAGGGAAAGTGGCTGTCAGAAAAGTCTTTCTAAAGCATTTTGTTTGAACTGGCCCAAATAGAAAAAGGCAGGTCCTTTTAAAAAAATGATACTTGGAATTAAGAAATGGTTGCCACATGTGATGCTGTTGAAATAAGGGAACACAAACAGGTTCAATGACTCAAGGATGGTTCCATTCATCTTGGAGCTCTTCTTGATGAGACACCCAGAACTTGGCAGAGTGGGATGTCAAGGAGCCAGAACTTAGGGGGTAAAAAGGAAGGTTAGAGGTCATAACAGTTTCCCTCCAGAGTATAGCCAAAGTCCACTGGAATGGAAAAAGCCAGGTATTATCCAAACAGGCTGGGCCCAAAGCCATGAGAAATATGGTATAATTTCTCAAGAAAGAGAGGGTGAAAAACTCATTAAATGTGACAACTAAATGAAGGCAAGGGTATTTAATTTGTATTTTGGAGTCAGTGCCATTTAAGGCTGTGTTTTGATATGCTGATTTAAAAATAGCCATGGCTGGCATAGCTCAGTGGATTGAGTGCGGGCTGCGAACCACAGTGTCGCAGGTTCGATTCCCAGTCAGGCCACATACCTGGGTTGCAGGCCATGGCCCCCCAGCAACCGCACATTGATGTTTCTCTCTCTCTCTCTTTCTCCCTTCCTTCCCTCTCTAAAAATAAATAAATAAAATCTTAAAAAAAAAAGAATGGCTCCAGCAAGATGAAAAAAAAATAGAGCTGAAGTTCAGAGCAAAGGAACAATTTTCTTCAAATGGAATATACTAGGTTCCTTCAGCTATAAAATACACTATCATATTGGATAATTTTTAGGATGTCCTCCTGCTCTAAAATGTTATAGTTTTATTTTGTGTACACAAAGTATAAGTGATCTGGTAGTGTGTACCACTTCAACAGAAACATAATTCATTACTTATATAGTTATTTATAAATGTTACATTTCACATCTTGATTGTCTTTATATCCTTCACCTAAAATGACCATTCAATTTAATAGGTACTCAAATAGGTACTCTTTTGTGTTAAGTTCTGGTTATTAATAATCATGTCACCACAATAGGTATAAACTTGGTCAGTTCTGGGAAAATTAGAGTTCATGGTTTTCCTATCCAAAACCCATCACAGTATCTACCATGTAAAAATTGGCAATCAAATATTATCATATAAACAAATTTATGGAATAAATATTTTCCTGCCATCTATGGTGGAATAAAGTTCATATACCAATATTTGGCTATTTCAAACAATTGTCATATGTATTAATGAAGAGTTATCTTTTCATTCAAAAGTTGGAACAGCTACTAGATTTCTCTGATAACAAAGACGAATCAGAGCTAGAAATGAACTAATAAAATGATTAGAGAAGACATCTCTAAATATTATTTTACTTCTAAGCTACAACATTTTCTTGCTCCCCAAGACAATAAGTAGATTTACAGGAGTCTGCAAGACTAGTCACAAAGTATGGGGACCACAGATGAGGCAGGTTGGTCAGATCACCTGGGCCAAAGTCTCCCAATTTCAGGTGGAAGTGTCACAAGCTGGAGCCTAAATCTGATCATCTGGCATAATATTAGCACCCTTTCTGACATTTTAATAAAGGTGATGTAGTCACAGAATTATTGTGCTATAAGACAAAAGATGACACATAGAGTATGATTAAGAAAATAATATATATATTGAAAGTGCATAATCACTGATATTATGCTACCTATAAAGCCAGAATGTATCCAGCCATGTAATATAAAAAATAAGAAAAATAGAGACATTTAATGAAGAAGATACAGATATAAGAAATATTGTACATAGAACCATGATGCGTTAGTCCCCTTCCAAATAGGCACCTTGGACCTTACACAGTTCTCCCAACTGCCATCAGCTGTCTTGTCGTATTTTCCTGAATCTCATCCGCAGTCTGAAATCCCTTCCCTTTCAAAGGTGATTTTAGTTTTGGGAAAAGCCAGAAGTCTCCGGGTACCAAATCTGGGTTATCGGGGGCTGAGTCATCTGGGCGATCTAATATTTCACCAAAAAACTCTGCATGAGACATGATCCATGACTGGACATGTTGTTGTGATGAAGCTGCCAATCACCAGTTGCCCATAGCTGCAGACTTCTGAATCATTCGAATAGTTTCCACTGAAGAATGTTCAAGCTTAATGCAAAATTTGATGCATATTTGCTGCTCTGATCACTCAGTCATTTTGAAGGTGGCAGCCACACAGAACACATGCTCACTCAAGGGCATCTACCACCCCCACTGACCATTACAGTGAAGTCATCATTGGTCACACATGAGCATTCTAGTCCACTCTCCTTGACTGCCAGGTTACATTGATGTCACACAAACCATCCTCATTATATTAACAATGGCTGTACTTTCCCCAGACTCGCTCTCTCTCTCTCTCTCTCTCTCTCTCTCTCTCTCTCCACACACACACACACACACACACACACACACACACACAAAATATAGGCATGGTGTGTCCCAAACAGGAATCCATGTTGAAAGTTGTATATTTTACTTCAAGTTCAATTATACACTTATAAAGCCTGAAACTATAATTTCAAAAGCAAGACTATATTTTCCTTATTTCCTAGTTGTCCAAATGGTAATCATAAGGAATTCTCAAAACTTCAGTTCTCTGGTCACTAAGCCCCCGAAGGAGTAAATTAACTCATTCATTCAGTCATTCAGTCTTTCAGCAAACACATGTGGAACATCGAGTATTTCCTAAGCACTCTCCTTACAGTGGGGCCATGGCAGTGAACAAAACAGACAAGGCTCTGTGGAACTCACGTTCTAGTGCACAGTATAATAATAATAGTAAAAATATTGTCAGTAACCATTTACTGGGCATATATTATGCTCTAGGCACTGTACAAAAATTTACCTTTTATACATGTACATAACTCTAAATGCCATTCAGAGCTTCATGGAACTGCTAACTTTTAAAAATATGCAATCAAAAAGTTTACAGGAAAGAAAACAGTGGATTTTAGAAAACATACTTAAAATAGTCCAATGGCTCACATGCAAAGCCATGAGTCAAACCCAGTTCTCATTACTCTAAAAACCATGCTCTTAACTCTGCTATGCTACAGATACCTAGAATAAAGGAAATAGTTCAATTTACCAATGAGAACAGAGAGGTCCAGAGAGATTAAGCGATTTTCCTCCCTGCTTAAGAAATGCCCAAGTTGAAGAGACTAGAAAGTGAAATCTGTTACTTTAAATGAGGAAAATCGGTTAATGAGGAATCTTAAATTACTAAACCATCTGTAGGTTACAATGTAAGATATCTGGAATTTTCATTTAAAACATATTTAGAACACAATCATACCGCAAAAGGAATTTTCACTGTTACTGAGTTTACTAAGGATTCTGACATTGTAGTTCTTCAGGGCAGAGGCTTCATTGATTAATATTTTAAGTATTATGCAAATTGTATAAATTCATTTAAGTAGGTTAAAAAGCATTTTAAATACCTAGTTTTATTTCATTCTGTTTTTGTTGTTGTTATAAATACAAAATAATTTCCCACATGTTATCTCTGGGAAAATTTGTACCGAGAAAGAAAAAATAAAAAGGAATCAATGTATAAAATATTGTTAAACTAGCCATGGCTGGTATGGCTCAGTGGACTGAGTGCTGACCTATGAACCAATGGGTCACTGGTTTGATTTCCAGTCAGGGCACATGTGTGGGTCGTGGGCCAGGTCCTCAGTAGGGGGCGTGCAAGAGGCAACCACATTGATGTTTCTCTCCCCCTCTTTCTCCCTGCCTTCTCCTCTCTCTAAAAAGATAATAAAATCTTTAAAAATATATAAAAGTGTTAAAGTAACAACTCTGCCAAAGTGATACATACAGAACATCTAATTTTTTTCTTTTGCTTCACTTATATTGCTCAAATACCATTGCTGGCCTAAATGCTAAAAGGAAAGCTATGTTATTTCCTTCAATATATAATGGATTACAGAATGTAATTCACTGAAATGAAAGATTATACTGTCTAATGCATATGCCTTTCTCTTCAAATGGATTTATGAACACTTTCTCCAAGAACTGCTAAAAAAATATCACATTTTCTTAATTTCTTTACTGATACTGGATATTTCCACAAGTCTCCTTTTCCTCCCCTTTACCAGCAGGAAGGGGATTGGGTCAAATATAACTTAAGATCAAGTGGCCTAAGATGTCAACTTTCACGCCCAAGAATGATTATCAATGGTGTAATATGGGTACCATCATAGGTGTGATACCAAATGTTAAATATGTATGTTACTTATGTTGTAACTGAGTCTACATAGTGAAATGGTAATGTCTGTTATATGAATTTCCTTGAGTTACCCAATGCAGTATAAAATGGGATTCTTTGGACTACTCATTAATTAATGTGTAATCTAATAAATAATAAAGGTAAATTTCTTGAACTGTTTTAATGTTTATCACGGAATTTGAAGTAATCTTCAAAACTATGGCTGTCTTTCATGGAGAACAGGAGAGAGAGGTAGGGGAAAGAAGAGGGGTAAAAAGCTTTATACCAGTTACCCCAATATTTTAGGATCAGCTATAGATTTATAAGCACTAATTATATTATAAATAAAATAAAATAATGAAAGAGAGATATGATAGCTAAAGAACAAATATTGATAATGAATCATGATGATAAATTTATTTTGTTTAACAATGTCCCTAATTACCATCATTTTACTTACAAAAAGACACAAAATAAAGCAAAACAAACAAATAAAACATAAGCTTGTAAAAAGAAAGCTTCACAACAGGTCGTCATGCATTTACTCCTTATTACTACTTGTGAGCACCTATGACTTGTGAGTATTTGTGAGAGTCCACAAAGAAAAGCTGACAGTTTCCTCTTTTCCTCAGGGTGAAGGTCAACACTGGAGTTTTTATAGGTGCTATGAGATAGTCTTATACAGTAGTGGAGACTGTGTGTTAGTTACAGCTGACGTGTGATCTGGGGTCATTTAATACCTTAAAATAAGCTGACAAAAATTGTACTATTTAAAAGTATTCTCAAAAAGAAAGAGTGGGAGACTGTTTGTCTACAACACTAGAAAAAGAGCAATAGATACATAATATACTCCCTAAAGTTCTGTAATGAACTCCAGAGATGTCCTGAAATATGTAGGATGAATCTGTGTTGTGCTGGAGACGGTGAGAAGTCCATCCTCATCTAACATTCAGAATGAATCCAGAGATGATCCTGCAGAGTTACTTGAACCTGTCAAAGTAGAGTTGAGCTACTTTAGAGCTAGATCACCTGCATTCAAGATCAAGCTCTGCCTCTCACTAACTGGAGTAAGCAAGATACCAACACTCCATCTGCCTTAGTTTCTTCCTCTGAAAAACAAGGATAATCAAGTACTCTATATTATAGTGTTATTGTGAGACTTAATATACATAAAAATACTTGAAATAACATTAATTCCCCATGCATAGTAAGAATCCCTAAATATTAGATATGATCATGTTCATCATAGCAGCTTCAGGGCCTAAAGAGCACTTCATGGGAAGGTGTTTGAAATTTTCAATGTGTCAGATATTTTTATGGAGCTGGTTCACAATCTCTGAATAAGTCACAGCAGGACCCAACCAATGGTTCCAATATGCTTTTTAAGTTTTACTTAATGGCATTAGTGTTTTTTTAAAATGATCTTTAACAAAAGATAGTTCATTTTAAAGAAGAATAATTTTACATGCCTGTGCAATTTGATCATGTAATGACAATGGTATAAGGGAAGAATTTAGTGATGAGACTCATCGCAAAGGAAGTGATTAGACCAATCCGATTATTCAAGACTTGTCAAGGTTTACAAGACCAAAGCAAAGTGAACATTAAGGTATTAGTGTATAATATAAATCCTTTATATTTATAAAGGATTTCCTGAAAACATCTTCTATCTCAAGCTATAGTTGAGAATATTCATATCCTTCATCCTATATTCTCTACATAAAGATTGATATTATTTACTAATCCTAAATATAGAAAGAAAAAATTAGTAAACTTTATAAGCATAGGAAAAAAGATAGGCAAATATTTAATTGTTCAATTACAATTGGCTCAGAGTCAAATGATATATAGATATGTATAAAGAGGTTACATATTTCAACACTTGTTTATGAACATGATGTTTTACAATAGCGGTCAGTGGGAGTTTTGCCAAAATATTCCCCTTCGATCTAAGAGCTGCAAATAATGTCATGCCTTTTCTGATTTAAAACAAAGTGACGGAAAAGGTTATGTAAAGGCAGTTTTTACTTCCTCGCTTACTAATTTGATAGCTATTTGCTGAGAACTGATTATGCGACAGTTGTTATCCAAAATCTGCAACGGCAACACATGAACAGAGCTGGCTCCTCCCAGGGGATCTTGCAGGACAGTGGGACAAGGACAGAAACACAGCTAATGTAGCATAACACAGCATGTAGTGTGACGAACGTTGTGATAGGGAGAGTTCCCGATGCTTCAAAGCCTACAGTTGCTGGGGCAGAGAACCGCTTTCCGCGGAGTGGACTGTGCGTTAGCCAGGCTGAAGGGACTGCGACCCAGGCAGAGGGAAGGGTCCACAAGAGGACCTGGAAAAATTCAGTTATGCCTGAAGATAAAAAAAGCAAGATGTGTTGTTAGAAAGATGAAAAAAAAAGCCTTTAAATCTGTGCAGGAGTTTGGACTTTCTCCTAAGAGCAAAATAGGAAACTTTTAAAGATTTTAAGCAGGGAAGGGACATGATTATATTTGCATCTCAAATTAGGACTGCTACTGTGGGGAAGAGCATTTGGTGGGAAGCGGGAGGCTGCACTTGTGTGGTGGCCCAGATAGGCTGACAGGGCAGCACCTAGAGAAGCCACTGAACCTGCACATAGGAGCCTGCATATGGGAAACACTGAATCTGCATATGGGAAACACTGAGGGAGGAAAATCAATGAAACTTGGGAATTGACTGAATGTGAGAGAGTGTAAGACAAGGAGGCTTCAAGAATGACAAACCACCAGATTTGGGGCCCCAAAATTTTATTTTTACAAAATATAGGTGAGTTCAATTCCATTGGAACTAAAGATAACCTAACTCCTTAAGAGATCTCTTGATTAAATGTTATATAATTTATTTGATCAGTGAGGACAATTTATTGTTCACATTTCACATTGAATTGATTGTTTATTATGCATTTTCCCATATATTTAAATAGGTAATAAGTTATTTAAAGAAAGAAAAACTGCCTTAAAATAAAATATGATGCATTGTTTCTATTTCTTATATATTTCAATTTTTTAATTAAATGCAATTTTAAAGGGTATATCTGAGTTCAAATTATATTATTTTTTTAATTTTTAAAGATTTTATTTATTTTATATTTTAGAGAGAGAGAGGAAGGAAAAGAGAAAGAGAGGGAGAGAAACATCAGTGTGTGGTTGCCTCCTGCACATTCCAAACTGGAGAACTGGCCCACAACCCAGGCATGTACCCTGACTGGGAATCGAATCTGGGACCCTTTGCTTTGCAGGCCCACACTCAATCCACTGAGCTATACCAGCCAGGGCTCAACTTATGTTATTTTAACAAAGCCAGGGAGCTTGAATCAAGCTAAAGAGCTGAGCACTGAGCCAACAAAAATAAAGCTTTACAAACCTACTTTTAATTCATTACCTGTGTAAATATAAGACCATTTAAACTCTCTTGTTATTCAAATAATAATTGTTCACTTATACTCTATCTCCAAACTTCAACAAAAATACAACTTTTAAAATATAAACTGGCTATCATATACTTGGGCATGGTGGTAACCATTTTCTTGTTAATATTATTAACAGAGTCTTTTCAAAATTAACATGAGGATGTGTGTAGTACAACCTAAAAGAGCACCTCTTCTAGTAGCTCAATAAATGCTACTAGCTGAATCCAAAGTAGGTCATTGCGTTACTAGAGAAAGCTATGTTTGGGATCCTGAAGATGTAGCATTTCACATCAACTTGAAATCAGCTATAATAAAATGTTTGCCTGCCCTAACTGGGTGGCTCAGGTGGTTGGAACATTGTCTCATGCACCAAAAGGTTGCAGGTTTGATCCCCACCTGGGGTACAAACAAGAGGCAACCAATTGATTGATATTTCTCTCTCACATTGATATTTCTCTCCCCCCCGCTTCCTCTCTTTCTAAAAATCAATAAACATATCCTTGGATGAGGATTTTTTAAAGTGTTCATCTGGTGAGCATTCATCTTAAAATGTAATCATGAACCTCATTATTTACCCAGTGTCTTCACACTCATTCTTGCTTTTTACTAGACAGAGCACGTTGGGATTAGACACGGATTCCAGTCACGCTCCTATTGTTGTTAGCTGTGCAATCTTGGACAAGACTTAATGAGCAATTTAGTGATAATTTCTTCATTTATAAAATACCATGCTTTCCTCACAGAGTTATTGTAAGAACCCAGCATGATAATATATACGAAGGGTAAAACCCAATATAAATACGTGATTTGCTCACTTCACGATTGGCTGCTAAATAAGCGCTTTTTTAGATATGTCCTTTCTCTAAAAGCTATCTTGAAAGTTTATATTGATTAGAAATACAAATGCTTTGTAAAAATGTTTGTAGTTACCATTAAAATATATCTGCACATGTAATGGTCCCCCAAAATGACTGAACATATGCCAAAATAACTAAATAACATAAGCTTATATTATGAATTATTTATAATGATCAGTTTCTCATCTCAGAGAAAGATCCATTATGTTTATTTATTCAGAGCTGTGATCTTCTTTTATACAAGAAGCATGTATTACACAATTGTTTCATTCTCCTTTGGCAATCTGTTAGCGAAGCTTAAAGTCAGGCTCTCTCCCTAGTAGAACTAAAAGCCATACATACATTTATTTAAAAAATGATATTAGTGAGTACTCTCAGAATGGCTGAAGTGAAAAACAGTGACAACACCAACTACCAGCAAGCATGCAGTGTCTGGGTCACTTGTATTTTACTGGAGAGAATGTAAAATAGCAAAACCACTCCGGAAATATTTTGGAAGTTTCTAATATAACTAAATATGTGTTATACAACCCAAGATTGTTCTCTTGGCCATTTGTTGCAAATGAACTTATGCTCACGCAAGAGCCTGTACACTAAAATTCAAAGCAGTTTTATTTATAATAGTCGAAAACCAAAGTCAGCCCAGAAAACCTCCCACAGGTGAATGCTTATACAAACTGTGGTTCACCTATGCCCCAGAATACTACTCTTCATCAAAAACTCAACTGTTTCAACCGAAAGGACATTCAAGACAATTGTGAAGAATGAAAAAAAAAGCCAATTCCAAAAGATTCCATATTTTATCATTGCATTTACATTACATTTAAAATGAAACATTTGAGAAACAAAAAACGGTTCAGTGCATGCCAGTGGTTTGGGATGGGGTAGGTGGGGCTGGAAGGGTGTGATTACAAAAGAATGAAAAACGGACCCTTGTGGTGCTGGAACCTTTTAGCATCCCAATAGTGAGAGGGGTCTGTGAACCTACACAGGCGATAAAGCTGCACAGAACTCACTCACACACACATGCGTGGGCACAAAGAAAACTGGGAAGCCTGAAGATCATTGCATTATGTTATTGTCAATATGTGATCATGATATTATAGTTCAGTTTTGTAAAATATTACTATTTGATTAAGTGAACAAAGTGTATGAGGGATTTCTGGGTACTGTTCTTTACAACTGCATGTGACTCTATAATTATCTCAAAGTTTCCACAGAAGCATCGTCGATGGTAATGCATAAACAATAGGAAGGGATATCAGAGGTGTAAATTAGTAAGCTCGAAAACACATTTTTGTTTTATTTTGAACAGAAATACTACATAAAATTTAATAGTTATATCATACCAAAAGTAGTTCATTAAACACAGCTCATTAGTTTTTCTTCCTGATATATGTAGTTTTATTCAACTTTCACTTGATAGTAGCATATATACTTTGTTATAAATGATCTCCATGGGCTAATAAATGTTATGGCTAAAGTACCTATAGTTTATTCAGTTCAGAAACAAGAAAGGTTTATAAATGAATCACAACTATTATTATTTCAATTATGGACTCTATAAACAATTATTTTACATATATTAAAAACTAATTGACCCTAATAAAATCAGATTTTAGAACTATGGTATACCTGATTATTATTACTATTTACTAAAATAGATCAAATAGACTTTTTTAAAATCTTAGAAAAAATAAATTCTATTACATTTACTTCTCTTACTCCCTGGTTTTATTTATTTAGCTACAAAGAGCAAATAGGTCAATAAAAGTGTGCTGTTTATATCATCAGAAATTTTAGGAGTTCTCTCAATTGAAAAACAAATAGTGTAGCTTTAATATTCATTCATATTTGGGGAAGACAGCATGGCACCTCCTCAAAGAAATAAATAAATGAAACTAAAACCACCCTGTGATCCAGAAATCTCATGTCTGGGTACTTATGCAAAGAATCAGAAATCAGAATCTCAGAATGATCCTTCACCCCCATGTTCACTGCAGCACTACTTGGAATAGGCAAAAAGTGGAAACAGCCCAAATGCTCATCAGCAGATGAACAGATAAAGAAATACAGTACATACATACACTAGAGAAGTATTCACTCAGCAAAGAAGAAAATACTACTGTACGCAATGACATGGATAAACCTGGAAGGCACTGTGCCAATGAAACAAGCCAGACACAGAAAGACACATCCTGCATGACTTAATTTTATATGAGGTACTTCAAATACTCAAACTCAGAGAAGTACAGCATACAAGGGTGGCTGCCACGAGCAAGGGAAAGGGAGAATGGGAATTACTTATCGATGGTTATAAAGTTTTAGGTATGCCAGATAAACAGGTTCTAGAGATCTGTTGTACAATACTGTGCCTATAGTGAACAGCACTGTATAACACGCTTAAAAATCTGTTGAGGGTGGGTCTCATCTCAAGCATTCTAAGAACAATAAAATAAAGTTTAAAAAAGCAAATACAAATCGGAGTTATTTCTTATACATTTCCTTCAGGCAGGTCTGCTAGCCAATTGTACTCCTGACACCTTGATGGATTTTAGGTAGCCAGTGTAAGCCATAATAGTCTAACATTTTTGAATGGCTTAAAACTACTTAACAAGAGCCATCACTGGCTACACTTTTTTTTCTTTCTTTTTTTTTTGTTGTTTTTCAAGTACAGTTGTCTCCATTTTCACCCCACCACCTACCCCCCAGCCATCCCTACCTCCCACCCTTGATCATATCCCCCTTTGGCTTTGTCCATGTGTGCCTTATGCATGTCTCTTGACGACCCTTCCCCTTTTTCCCCCCATTACCTTCTCCTCCTCCCCTCTGGTTACTATCAGTTTGTTCTTAATTTCAATTTGTCTCTGGTTATATTTTGCTTGCTTGTTTGTTTTGGTTTTGGAGTAAAACAGAATTAAAATGCAATGATTGTTCCCACAAGTCATGAGGGACGAGAGAAAAGTAGAATCCTAAAGTAGAAATAAAAAAATAGTATATATCATCAGGCCCAGCAGAAGTCCAAAGATAATAATTAATGTAGCAAATTAATGGCCAAATTAAGACTACACTTTCTTCCTCAAGTTAACCTTTCTTCCCACCGTTCCTTCAAGACTCAGTAAACTTCTATTTATTTTTCAAGATGCAGGTCAAATATTGTTAATCCCTCCTGGGCTATAGGCAGAAATAATCACACCTACATGTGCTCTCAAAGTGTTCCCAATTACTGATTCACTTATGTATCTGTTTGCTCTTTCATTCAAAAAATATTTTTGAGCAAGAACCATATGCCCAACACATAATGAAATTAAAAAAAAAAAAGAAACAGACCAAAAAATAATTTTGCTGATGGATCTGATAGTGGTGAAAGAGAAGACAAATAAAAAAGTTTCAAAAAAGTAAAATATATGATGTTAGTATTAGTATGTTAGATGATGAAAATTAGCAGGGAAGAGAGATAGAAAATATGCACCTAGACATGGAGTGTGCAGTTCTACATAGGACACTGGAGAGGCCTCAGTAGGAAGAATAACATTTGATTAAATACCTTAAGAAGGTCAAGATATGTTCTCATAATTAATTGTAAAATTCCATTTTCCCCTATTGGCCAAGATTCAAGGTTAAGGACTGCACTTTAATCATATTTTTATGCCACCATATAGAACAGGATCTGCTATATAGAAGGAACTTATTAAGTATATGTTGAATGAAAAATCTCACATTCTTAAAAGTTCAGCTGCCTTTCAACTATATGGGGTTTTCTACTTCAAAAAATTCTTGAGTCTGAATACAATATCGATGCATGTCCTCAGCACACTTAGAGCTTCCTCTATTCTCACTGCTCGACAACTGAGAATGGAATAGGAGTGCAATTTTTACAAATACCAGAGCCCAAAACATGCAGTGTGCAGATGAAGATAACTGAATCCTCCAAATGTTGAGGGATAAGCCCAAGGCCACTCACAGTGTGGACTGATGGATGCCCCAAATCTACATTTTCACAACAAAAAGTCAGAGAGTTCAAAGCAAGAATATTTTATCAATTTCTATCTAACTTAATGCTGGTTTGGTTCTGGGTCTTAAGCTCATTTTAAGTAGTCCACAATATGACTCATTTTCTATTTAGCACTATTGTCACTGACTTTGTACATGTGGCTACAGACTCAGCTCAAGACATTTTTGTCTTCAAAAACCCGCCTGCAGTAATGCCTCATGTCCTAATAACTCACTACACACGAAAGAGCTCCCTGAGAGTCACAGGAAACTACACTAGCACGTTCACTTCAGACTGAAAATACGACCACAGACTGGAACTAACATGACCACTCAGTGTGAGAGGATGAAATGGCCAATTTCTTGGCGTAGGTGGGAACAGCATATACGGCTGAAAGCCATATTAGGGGCCAAATTACTGCTACTTATGTGCTGTTACAAACTGCAGATAAAAGACGATTACACATATTATAGTTATCTAGTTTTCATTATAAGGACTAAATGATTGAAGATTATAGAAAAGCCAGACTGAATAAAGAGCACAGGACAGGTACATTAACGAAACATTTACCTTTGTTGCTCACTGTTAAAAACCTTTCAGAGGCTCATGGTAGAAGGGAACTGGCTTGGGTTGGTCATTTGGGATAATGTATTTGTGAGTACATTGATTATTGATTCTAAAAATACCAATACTTGCATTATAAGTCTTTCAGCAATTCTCCATCACCAAGAAAAAGTCTGAACTCCTTAGTAGAAGACCCAGAATTCTTTGCGGTCTGGCTCTTCTCTCCCTCTCCACACGTCCCACCTCTGCCCATTCTCAGCTCTCTGCAGTTTCCCAGAAGGCTATGCTTCCAACTCCAGTTGTCGCAAATATTTCTTTCCCTGCACAAATACTCTACCCTCCACCTCCCAACAGGGCAAATTCCCTTCAAATATTTACCTTCATTTGGAAGCCTCCTCCAAAATCCACTCTCCATTTCCCCCAATTAGCATCTCCTCCCCTTCTAAACCCTATTATTGAGCTTATTACACTGTATTGAAGATTGCTTGTATATCTGTCTCTTGATTAAAACTTCTAAGAAAAGTGTCTTATTCAGGATTTAAAAAGCAAAAATACTGAGTGGAATAGCTGAATAGAAAACAAAAAATAACAGAAAATAGCATCTATTTAGTGCTTAATAATTGTCCAGCACTCTTCTACGGTTAGGAATCTGAACCACACAGAATATGAGTAACTTGCCCAAGAGGACTAAGCTAGTAATAGACAAAGGCAGGATCCGAATTCAAGAAATCTGACTTCAAAGTTCATGCTCTTCACCACGATTCTATAGATTCTCCTTGAATATTTGTACATATTTGTGTTTTTAAGTAAATAAATAGGCTTTTTGTATACATGAGAGGGATCCAAAAACAATTTATTTATTAAAAATGTGTTTATTCTTACATATTTAAACTTCAGTCACCTTCCAAGTACTCTCCATTTGATGCAATCTACCTATCAAGATGTTTTCCCACTGCTCAAAACAGTTTTTGAACTCACCAGCTTTGATGTCTTTTAGTGCTTCTGCTGGGACTTAGTGAATAGGGAGGGTGGGGCATGGGGGGCATGCCAATTCTGGGTCAAAAACAGCTGAACACTCAGCACGGTGTGGGAAGGCACACTCATAAGTCGCCCATCATGAAATGGACAAATGCATTGAAAGAGTCTTTAAAAAAATATCTCTGAAGCCTAATGATGCAGCTTCTCACACCAATGCCAGTTGGTACGTTGCTAGAGACGAGTTCCTGAAACACTCACCTGGCAGGGGAAGCCTGTACTGCAAGGGGCCCACTCTCCAGAAGGTAATTCCAGGCACTTTTGGGTCCCCTCTCATATACTATTCAAATGTGAATATATGTATATTTACTTCTGTATACATACAACAAACTGACTTTTAAGAATGAACTCTAAACAGCAGTACAAAGTAAGTTCCTTCAATGAATTAGAAGTTTAACAAAAAAACCTTCTAATATCCTAAAAATTATATTTTCAACAAATATATCATAGTAGCCTATTTAATAATTTACAAACTATTATATTACTGCATGTGAATTGTTTTTATGTATTGAGCTATGCATCAGGAGACACCCTTGTCATCCCATAGGTGACACACTCATCACTACTAGGTAGTGGAGAAAACATTTGAAATGCATGCCTAAGGTCCTCATCAAAAGGTTAGATCTGCAAAATACTTTTCCTTGTAAAGACAATTACCACATTTTATTAGGCAAAGAACAAAAATATATGTTTATAAAGACATAAAAACTGTATTTTATTCAGTGATATTTTACATTCCAAAGTTTTTAATTTAATATTTTCTATACTAGTGGTTGCCATCCTTTGTTGCACACTAGAATCACCTAAGGAGCTTTCAAAACCCAAACCGAAAAAACCCTGATGGCTGACCCACCAACACCCTCCAGTGCCCCAGCAAGACGTTGTGATAACTGAACATTAGGGTTGTTTTAAAAGCTCCCAGATGATTCCAATAAACAGCAAAGTTGGGAACAAGAATTCTACTGAACTTTACCTGAATTTATTCTAACGTTTTTATTGGAATTTAGTCTACATCTCAGTTAAAAAAGCAAATCTGATTAATTCTTTCAAATAAACACCAACTCAACAATACCAGCACTCAAGTTGTACTTTCTGGTACCAAATTTATTATCTGACTACTTCATTCTTCAACTATAGTTTCTTTCATTTAGGGTAATTCTCTTTACAGATAATAAAAATAATTCTTTACTAAATTATCTTTTCAAGGACATCATTAAATTTATGACATAATTGCCAAATTTAATTATGCAGAATTATACTTCATTTTTATAGCATATCAATTTCCATATGCTTAAAATGGAAAAGCATGTAGCTCGGACAAGCAACAGGTTATTAAGGTGAGCAGGTGGAATAAGGGTAAAAAAACATAGAAACACAACATACAAATAAGCAAAATAGAACCAGAGACTTGGAAATGAAGAACAAACTGACAGTGACCAGAGGGAGGGGGCGGGTGATAACGAGAGAAAGAAGGGGAGGGGGTAAGTAAAGGAACACACAAGAATAGGACTCATGGGCACAGAAATGGAGGGGGCCACTGACTGTGAAAGTAGGGAGTAGGGGTGAGCAATGGGGAAAAAGGCAGGACAACTGTAACTGAACAACAATATTTAAAAAAAAATACATAGAAACACAAAGGTTAGAGGATTGTGTCATACCACATACTATTCCCTAATCTACTTGTTCATCCTAATCCTTGTTTATAATCTCAAATGTGTTCTAAAGTTAAAAATGGTAAGTACTTATGGTAACAATACTAGTGTTTCTGTTCATGTGGAGATATGGTCTTACAAATTCAAACTCTATACTTATTTAAACATGACTACATTTACATCAACATCTATATATCAATATTCTGTACATCTTAGTAGCCATTAACATTTTTCACAAATATTTGTTCTCTCTTCTTCGGTGTGCATGGTAAAACTGCACACACTAATGAATTCAGATGTGACCAGGAGACTTGATTTGATTAAAGAAATATAAGAATAAGTCTCATGTGTCCCTCCTAAACAGAAGCTTCAAGTCAGTAGAACTTCAACATGTTATGCTTTCCTTCTGGCACAAAAACTGACAAAGTTCTGGACAGCGTCTATTCCACCAGCCTAGGCCTAAAATAGATGACCATGACGGTGTGAAGAAGAGCACCCTGCCGTTCCCCACTGGACCTTGAGCATGAGTGAGAAATAAATCCTTGGTGTTTCAAAATCTTGAGATTCATCTATTATATATTCCTGCAGTATAGTCTAGTCTATGCTTAATGAAATTCTGTATTTACATATAGTTATGTATGTAAATATATATCTGTAAATATACAGAAAATATACATCACATGTATAAATGAATTTGTTACGTGTTAAGAAATGGCATTGTCCCACCCTTCTGCAGGCACAACAATTGTGAAAATGTACCCAGGTAAAAACAGTGATGACTAGTTTGTGAAGCCTGATGTCCAAAGGGTTTTGTTTATCACGTGCTCATGTTGAGAATTCACTAAACATTTTAACTGTTGAATTTGTAGAACAAGTTGTTGGCTCCACTGTGCTGATACCATGAGTCACATTCATCAGTCTCCAACATGATGATAAATCATTGAATGATACAGTGAAAATGTTAATCGTTATGGTTCAATAACAAACATTTCACTGGGTCTGTGCTCTCACAAAACATCATGCCGAGCACAAATTTCAGAGTGGAGTGATTCTGCAGACTAAACATCACAGCACTCAGAAGTTTAAATTCATGTGTCCTAGTTATAGACATACACACGAATAAATCCAGGTTTCACCTGCAGAAAAGAGTAATCTAAATAATAGACTCAAACTGATAGATATTGAAGAAACCTCATGGTCTGGTTAGTTACAAAATTTGAAAGAAATAACTATCTCATTTTAATTTTCTGGGTTTTCAACTATTTTATAGCTATAATAACCATAACTAGAGGGAGATATTTTACATGGCTACACTATGTAATAATCAGCAAAAGACCATACACAATGTATTTTTATGAAGAAATATATGGCAAGATCACTGCTACTAAAGATGAAAATTATGTAGTATATTTATTGATGCACTGGTTAATGTTAGAGTCTGGGTTGGGGTTAGACAGTCAGGAATAATAGTAAACACATTCTAGTACATACATGAATATATGTAAAACTTCATAGTGAATGCTTCGTCACAAGTGGGAAATATGTTGTTTTAGTTTCTAAGGAAACTATAATTGGGAAGGTAAATTTAAACTAAGAAAATATGGAACACGTATGTGGATTTAGTTTGAAAAATATTATGTATTATTTTCTTATTTATGTTTTTTATCTTAGTTTGGAAAATCTAAAAGTCATTTAATGTTTTAAATTATGTATAAGACCTATCTACACCATGAAGTGCATGTGTGGTCTCATTAATAATATTTCTCCCCTGATTTTTCATCTAAGATTAAGAATTATTTAAGGAAAGAATGCTGAATATTTTTGAATAATAAAAGAGTAGTATATATTAGCTAAAGAGCAAAAATGTGAAATTAAATATAAATATTAGCAGTTATCTCTTACTCCAATTTTATGTAAGATTATGACACTTTTAAACTGTCCTTGGATTCACTGTTTATAAATGTCTTTTCTTTATTGATTGATTTTCTTTAGAGAAATGGAGGGGCAGCCACTTGTTTTTCCACTTATTTATGCATTTGCTGGTTGCTTCTTCTCTGAGCCCTGCCCCGGATCAGGCCTGGAACCTTAGCATACACTGCACTGGGGCAACGCTCCAACCATCTGAGCTACCTGCAGGCCACAATGTGCTATAAGTTTCTAGCACATACACAAATATGCACATTTATACTTCTATACACACATTCATGTATTTCCTCAAAAGTAACTTATTGAGTAATTTCTAGCCTAATAATAAGTACAGCTATACTCTATGCTAACTGACTTTTTAAGTACTGAGTTAAGCAAAACTTTTACAACTATAATGATCAAATTTTTATTTCGAAAAAAAACAGAAAATTCCTAAAAGTTATAATATAAAAGATAATTTAAGGAAAATGATCTAAACTGTTTTATTATAAAAATGATTGGTTTTATAACAAAATAAACCCACTTATATTTATTTAACATTTGAAGTAATAAAATGTTATCTGAGTAACTAGAACCCAGATCCAAAAAAGAGTCAATATTCATTTTTTTAAAAATTAATTTAATGGATCAGACATAGACAAGGTTTTGTATTTAATTCTATTCTACTAGTTTCAACATTATATATTTCAGTGGCATAACGAGTAAAGTTAGAGGGTTAAAAGAGTCTTCAGATGATGCCCCTTACCAAATTCAACTACATCATCCTTCTTTATAGCATAATTTTGTCCTATCCAGAGAATTCCTACAAATTTTAGAAATTATCAGGATGGATGCCCATGCAACCAAAATGTAGAAAGATATATTGACATACATGAAGAAAGGAATTACATCAAAATAGTCAATGACAGAAAAGATAAATATTTATTACAATGCCTATTTAGAGGAATACTTACTGCTGTTGGAAAAGGGGATGAGATGGCTTTTCTTGTACCCTTGCTAGCACTTTTATCCTCTCTCACTCAGCTTGCTAATGCCACTTTCCAGAATCCTCCAGCTTTGGATCATAGAGAGAAATACACAAGTTCTTAATTGATTGGTAAAGGAGCTACTATTAGAGCTCTTAGAAGTTGCCAAGTATTTCAAGTGATTCTTCTCCCTCAGATACTTTCATGAGCTCTACCAGGAAGCCACATTCCCTCCTGTCCCCTGCCCCTTTAATTGGGATTCTCTTACCTGAAGGTCCCCTGATAAGGGTGACTGCAACAATTAGTCTCTACATTGTAGCATCCACACCTTCTGTCAGCAAAAGCCTTTTGGACCTCATAGGCCATCCTCTGGGACAGGACTAGGATGAAGTCAATAGGCTTCATCTGGTCCATTAGTTAGATTTATGTTTTTTGAATTAACCTGGGAGTCCAACAATTATGCCTGGGTTACTCTAAAGTCAAGGTGATTAGACTGTCTTTCACATATCAATCCACTATATCCTTCAAACTGAAAATCCTTCTTACTGTTTTTCTTAAAGGCATACTCTTGGACAGAAATATGCCCACACCCAACCCACCCTAAGGAATGAGGGAATGGAAATCACAGCACACCAGAATCTTCAGAAATCTCCTTCAATCTCTCCATCAGTTTTGCTAAAGTATTTAATAATTCCAATAGTAATTTTCTCCTTGTTTTCTTTTAAATTGATCACGATAGTCTTGTACTTTAGACTTGTGGTTCCTATTGTCCTCAGGTTTCAGCTGAAACTTCCATCCAAATGTATTCAATTACCTATACAATTTGAAATGAGCTAAGTTTTTTTGTTTGTTTTACAAGGCAGCTTAAATGCATTCCTGTACCACATTAGTGCATTTAAAAAACAGATCATAAAATGTTCAGCCCCTAATTGTCAAGTTCTGTAATCCACATCAGTAATGAATAGAATAAGTCCCTCAGCACTGCTTTTTGATAAGTCGATACCGACTGAAGGATATAGTATTTTCATGATGCTTTACTGGAGGAAAAGTCCTTGCACACCTAGTCTCTCATGTACTCGTTATTTCAAATGTGTGAGAAAGATAAACACCCACATACACTTCTGACTATATCATTAAAATAACTCAGAGTATTAAATAGTCTCCATTGTTATATCCCATTTACTCAACTGGATAAGCCATTTTTACCAAGTTTAATTTAATTAGAATGATGAGAATTAATGGTGGTTGGAAGGAATACAACTATAAAGTAGTCCTGCAGTATGTATAACTTGTTTGTCTTATGTTTGCTAATAAAAAGCATCTGGTTAATTTTAAAAACCAGTAACACAAATAATATGGAAAAGCATGGTATAGCAGAAGGAGCCTTGGGCTTGAAATAATTATCCAGTTGAGGTCTGTATTCCCACTTCTCTTATTTAGACTCTTTTATAGGTATTTCCAAAGTTATTTTAACAAGCATTTACTTTTTTAAAAGATTTTATTTATTTAGTTTTAGAGAGGGGAAGGGAGGGAGAAAGAGAGGGAGAGAAACATCAATGTGTGGCTACCTCTCACACAGCTCTACTGAGGACCTGGCCGGCAACCCTGGCATGTGCCCTGACTGGAAACTGAACCAGCAACTCTTTGGTTTGAAGGCCAGCACTCAATCCACTGAGCCACACCAGCCAGGGCCAGCATTTACTTTTATATGAGCATGTACGCATGTGTGTATACTTATAGACAGCCATGTAACACTTCAGTTATCTTCTGATGATAATACTTTATCTAGAGTGTTTCTGTCCTGGAAAAAAGTCTTCAAAAATAAAACAACAGTATATCAACCTATAGGAGTCTAGTAAACTCACTTAATCTGTCAGATTCTTGGTTTCTTTTTAATCTGTAAAATAGGGATACAATGCCAGTTAACCAACTTGCCAGATTTCTTGGGACCTGATGAGATAATTTATGTGAAATAGCACCATGAAATGGCCCAAGAGTGCAGTGGGTTGTATCATGCTCCTAAACAAACCAGCACAAAAATTCAAAATCAACCTGGCAATATCTCACGGGACTTTATCTCTGAAGTTTCTGGGCTGCTATTAGAGATCCTTTACATTTCAACGGCAACATGCTTTACCACTAGATATCACCACTTAGAGTACTTTATGTGGAGGAATGTTTTGTAAAACTTCTCATTTGGCAGATTCATTGCACTACTAGTGAAAGGCTATAAAAATTATATTTTCATTAACTAAAGAACTTTAAAAAATCAAAATGATTTAATATTTGCAATTTAGCTGACTGAATTTGCAATTTAGCTGTCTTCAGTAGGCAGAGGTGTTTTGCAGACCAGGAGTTCATCTGCAATTTGGAAGGTGATCTTTCTCCTAGAAAATTGAAATGCTGTAAAAAAAACTTTATGTGACACTAAACCGCTTCATTTCAAAAACTCAGAGCTTTCTAATATGACAAGTTTTAAAAATTTTCTAGGCTCCAATCTTATCATGTAAACCAAATTGTTAAGTTAAGACTTAACTTTGAAATTTCTGATCCTAATAAAAATATGATGTTTAACAATTCCTTCCCAGTCCTGCAATTTGCAGAAGTTAGAAATGAGAACAGCACTTTTTTTGTCCTAGCTTCCATTCTGTTTCATATGAATCTGAAATAGCATATTGAATTGATTTAAATCGGAACCCGCCGAAGGAAGCTGGCTAAAGACACAGAGGCTAACTACAGTCTGGGACCAGACTGGTTTGTCTAATAATGTAGTTGTTGTCACAGTAAATGACTACACACACAGAGTTTGTCTAGCGAGACATTTGGCTTGAAATAAACACTCTGAGAATGGGATCCAAACATCAACTGGGCCAAAAGTAGCCTGAAGCTCTGCCAACCTAATGCTAATTCGACTAAGAGTAACATGCATTTTTGTTTCACAACAAATGAGTGTTTGAATCTATTACACTGGGTCTGAAGATGATTTCAGAAACACGTCTGATGATAGCGCTATCCCCACTGCAGTAGGCCTGGAACCTAACTTTCCTGTCAAATGTCACTTCCCCACTTTGGTATTCTAGAAGTGGAAAGAAAGATCCAGGAATAGAGAACGGAAATACTTTGGCTCTGTAATTTGATTCACGGAAAAAAAGGCCCATGTTTAACCACTTACTTTATTTTGTAATACATATTTTATAAATTAATGTAGAAATTATTTCTTTGTCTGTAACAGCTCTCGACCACCTTCCTAAAACTTTGTTAAAAGCAAGACAAACTTGCCCTGGCTGGTGTGGGTCAGTGGACTGAGCACCAGACAGTGAAGCAAAGGGTCACTGGTTTAATTCCCAGTCAGGGCACATGCCTGGGTTTCAGACCAGGTCCCCAGTAGAGGGCGCACAAGGGCTGACCACACATTGATGTCTCTCCCCCTTTCTCCTCTTTCCCTTTCCCTCCCTCTAAAAATAAATAAATAAATCAAATCTTTTTAAAAAAGCAAGGCAAACAATAAAAAGTAGCGACATAGGTAAAAATAGTTTATCTAGGGTTCTCTTTGTGTCACTTATCTTGGAATGCTCTATATTTGCACCTGTGGAATTTTTAATGCCATACAACTAAATAGAACCATCTCAAGGTGATGGTAAAATTTAAGTAAATAAAGGATGTAACAGTTATTTAGGTGGATGTGTGTGTGTGTGTGTGTGTGTATAGCCCAGCAGAAGTAACGCCTGCTTGAGTGTTGTTGGTAGGGTAATAATATGGGTGTAATAATTTATAGTTTTAATTTAAACATTTTACCTAAAATGTCATGTGGTATGCTTGAGTGTAATACTGTTGTGTTATATAATTACATGCTTATAATTTTGTAATAAAAGATTTTGTAACAAAAAAACGCTGTTATTTGTGCCGGACCCTGTGTGTGTGTGTGTGTGTGTGTGTGTGTGTGTGTGTGTGTGTGTGTGTGTAATCAAATAGCAGACTTTCCAAATTACTTAAAGATTAAAGGGAAATACATGTTTAATCAACATCAAATGTAATTACTAGGAAGGCGCTGGCGCTGATATACTGTGTACACCACTGACATACATTGATAATCTAGACAACATAGAGAGAAAATACCTAGTTAAATATGAATAACAATGCCTGGTTATAAAGCACCACAACAATACTTCCCACACAGCATTTCTAATGGTGTTTGTCTTCCTGTTTGAAATAATGAACTAGGTGTTAGTTTTCTGTATTTCTGTCGAATACAGGTATGGCTCTTTATTTAGCAACAGGCACAAATTGGATAATTTCTGTTTTCCATTCAACTTATGACATCATCCTTGGGACCAGAGCAAGTGATAAAATGTGTGAGGCCCATTTTAAAATAAAAATACTGGGTCCCTTATTCAAATTAAGAATTTCAAGATGGCAACAACAAAGCATGGGTTCCTTCTAAGCCCAGGGCTCCGTGCAACTACACAGACTGCAGACTCATGACGCCAGCCGCACCAGGGTCCACCACCCAAACTTTCTATTGACTTGCATTTGTGCTGCTAATAGAATCACAAAAGGCATGGAGGGTAGTTACTAAAGCATCATTCCTTGTCAACTCAATCAATGGAAAGTTACCCTCCCACTGAGCCCACCCATATCTATTTATCCGCCACATCAAAATGAACAGGCTGTTGAAAACATGGCAGCCAGGATAAGAAGTGGGGGAATTAAGACACACATCAAGCCCCGAGTTTCCTGCCTTTGATAGAAAAGCACAATAGTGTACTGTTTACAGCATCCTTTCATTCCTTTGCTAGAGAGATCTGGCTCACACCACTGGAAACTTGTAAAAGGATGCAACTCTGAAGAAAAAAAGTTTAGAAACGTTTGCTCATTTTCAGAACTTTTCTTCCTACATTCAAAAAGATAATAAATATCTGTAATAGCTGAATTAAAACACTTGAACTTTAAACTACCTTATTCTTAAATCATTCAAACACACATAATGCATTCACCTAAAATATGAATAAAGCCTTTAAGACCATGGCAAGTTTAAATGAACTGATCTATGTATATGAACTTTGTGAAAAACCCAAGCTCAACTCTTCCATCATCATCAGAAATGCTGTATATTACTGACATAAATGTGTAGTCTGGGGCACTACCGATTAGGCAGGGAAATCTCTCCTTCAACTCGATCTACAGGCACACCTCGGGAATGATGGTTCTTTTACCGTTCGTTCACCTATTGGCTGGTTTTTTACAGTGTTTCAAAGCTTCACATGATTATATCAGAATATTTAAATCCTTAATTTCATTAGATCTAACTTTATTTGTTAGTTAGGTGAGGATGTTTTCCATGTCCTTTCATCCAAAATGCCATGATAGACCTTTGATAAGACAGTATCATAAATTGATTTACTACAGGGTATATATGCTTCTAAGAAAAATATAGTAACTAAAGAAGGGGGAAAAGATTTATACGTTTAAAAAAATTCTCAAGAATTGGCATTCAAAATCAAAAATCATAGACACATTTTTATTTTCCTATTTTTTGAAGGACACAATCAGTCCAATTTAAAAATTCATTTGAAGTTCATCATGTGCATTTTTAAAAGCAAATGTGAGATAAATACTTAAAAATTATATTTATTACATACTTTTTGATCATAGAAATGTGTGGCAGATATAGTAATATCTATCAATTTCTTAGAAGAAAAATCAGGACTGTCCACTTGATCAATCACTCTTACTCTACCTTAAATGAACAAAATAAGAACTCAATAAACACATGAAGATCAGAAAGGGAACGTGAACAGAATGGCAATAGGATGCTTAACAACTGGGTAGCCACAGATCAGCAATATTCAAATTGTAATGGTTCTCAGTAAAAATTATTGCTCTCTTCTACCTTTGAAACCTGATCAACCGGTTAGCAGCCACTTATTACAATGATCTTTCCTGGGGGCAATTTTGTCTACATGATACAAAAATAAGGTACACTTCGATATAAATTGGTACTCCTCTAAAGAAAATATGAGAGAGAATGCTAATAAATTCCCACCTATGTACATGCTCATAAATTGCATTTAATTTATATTAAATACAAATATCTTTGCATGAAAAGAAATACTCCTTATTATAATATAGAATCTGGTCCCTGGTATTTTCCACTCTAACTCAGTTAATAACATTTTCTTAACTAAGAAGGGTTTTTTCAAATTTAGTATTTCCAATATAATGCCTAAATATGTCATTCAAAGTAGTGTAGAGGATATTATTTAGTATACTCCAAATTAGTATATTCTGTATCAGTCAAGAGTCTAAATTTTCACACTAGTTAGATGCAACAGTAATTTTCTATTAATAGAGTCTACCTCTGCTTTAAAAAAATCAGTATCTATATATATAGTTAAAGCTCATAAAATAAAAAAATGTTGGTTCATTTCAACTGTTAAAGCATTAAGAAAACTAAAAGGTTAATTAAGAAGAGAAGGTATTAAACTACATTTTAAAATGTTAAATTAATAATGAGAAATATTTTCTTAACAAAATTAATTATGCCTCTTTTAGATTGCCAAGTAAATAATTAGTTAGAAATATTCCTTTTTTAAAAAATAAATGATTTACCATGCAAACTTCTTAGAAAACAAACCATTTAGAGTAGATTTCAATGTAGCAAGCATTACTAGAACAACTGGCTTTTCTGAGGTGTTTTACTTCATATTAGGTCCATAATACTATCATTCTATAGAATTTAGTTTATTATAATTAAATTTTTAAATATTAAATTTCAGTGAATGCTAGAGCTTCAACATAAGATTTTAGAGGGATGCATTTAGGTAATGAAAGCACATTGTGATTTTAACACAGCACATGCATGTGTGTGTACATACACATATGTAAATATAAATGTGTGTGTGTATATGTTTTCCATACATAGTATTATTATACGCCCTGTTTCTAAGAGTTCAAATTCTTTAATTTAGTAATTAAATATTTTACTTTTTAATATTTTATTTAATTTCTTGAGGACTTACTGTATATCATGAGTGAACTGCATCTTACTTACACAAAATTTAAGCAAAATTAATGCTTAAGACACCTTTACATGTTAGTCAATCAACCCATACCTAGAACCGAATTAATTAGCACCCTATTCTATAGTCAACAAGAACCAGAATATTTATTACTTCTGACATTGCTTAAAACTTCTTACATTAAAACACTAGGTAGACACTTAAGCAGAAAAGCTTTATTTTATCATCTACTTAAAAATGATGATTTCTTGTTTACACTTTTTTGCTTAACACATTTCTTAAATATCCATGCTTAAATAAATTTGTTCTATGTGCAGTTATACAAATTATATTACTGAGTGTATTATGAAACCTGAACTGTGGAGTGAGCTTTCAGAAAAGGTTCTGAGAATATCAGACATTCACGCCTTCATCTGATACATAAGTCATTGTGATACATATTTGCACTTTATAGCACTCGTACCCAAAGCCAAAGTTTGGAAATGTTCTATATAGGGTTGGGCAAAAGTAGTTTTACAGCCATGAGCTTAAGAAACAGTTAATTATTATATATTACTATTTATAAATTATTATATTATTTTCCATATGAACAACGGTACACCATTCAACAACAAAAAAATACAGTCGAATTGTCTTCTCATACATTAACATCTTTCTAAAAACAGTTCTAAAAAGTAAATTCAAAATTACATAATTCAATTTTCCAATGTTCGAATTGGGGACATAAGAATGAAGGACCCTAGGCAGCCCACCATTAGGTTCAATATAAATAAAATTGAAATTTTAGGGTTGCACCATAAATTTTACTTTGCAAATACATGTATTTAAATTTTTTTAAAATAATTTTGACTTATTTTGGAATGTCTTATACCTATTGTTCCCCATGTATATGTGAGTCGCTTTAATTCTAGGAGAATGGGATCTTTTCAAGTTTTCCAATCAACAAGTCAAAAGTCTGGACCATATCCTCACAAGCCTTTGTCTTTTCAGGCAGGGTTTTTGCTTTTTCATTTTAAGCACATCCTCTTAGAGAAGTTCATTTCTACCTCCCCACTCAGAAGAACAATCTCATTATTCCCAAAGTCCTGCTCTAGACTTCAGACTAAATCATCCTTCCAGTGATGTGGTAACAATCAGCCCTGTAACATGGCGTGGCTCACACTTAACCTTGTTGACTCAATGACTCCTTTCCAGGCAGATGACAAGAGTTATGAGGACAGGAGATGCTCTATTCTCAGCACACAGCACAGAGCCTGGCTCAGTAAATGCATGCTCAAAGAGTGGATAATAGATGAAAGCCATCATTTAATTGTATTATTTGGGGGCTTCTGTGGGGGGAAGTATTTGTTAATGCAGACTTAGAGATTTCACTCCACACTCATATTTCCAGGTTAAAAATTTTTAACGTGCTATAAAGATGATTCACACAATTGTCACGTGTCTCCAGTTCATGGAGACGGCTTTTGTGCCCTGTAGCCAGAAAGGCAAATATTTTTTAAAGCCTAAACAAAATTTACCAACTAAATTATCTTAAGATATTTATTTCAAAATATTTCAGTGGGAGTGTGGGTTTTATATTTAGAGACTATTCACAAAAACAAAATTACCTTTCTCACAGTGTTACTTTTAATCGAAAACTCTACACTTTTGCAGATTCTATTTAATTACAGGAAATGGAATTGATACTTATTGGTCTATATCCCCAATATCCACTCTGAAAAACTTCTTTAGGGTCACAGTGACAGCTGCCAGTTACCAAATTAATTACTTATGCTAATAAACTGCATACACACATTTAAACAATAATTCCAGAATTCCAATTGCCTCAACACTTGTGTCCTCTAGCCTTCTTGTTTTCTTTATGTAGTTTACCAAGAAAACTCTGTTCATTCTATATTAGAAACTACTTTCTTTGGGGGCTGCTACTTTGGGATATTGTCATAAAATGAGAATGTGGAATGTCACATCATGTTTGGCTTCTTACATTGTACAAGTAAAAGCTAATGTTTTTCAATAGTTCCTTTAAGGATCCTAAAGTAAAAGACACTAAGAGATTGTTAAAACTATCCACATAATCATACTAGAAAAATGAACAATTCACACAATCAAGTGACTTACCCTGCATATCAGTAATCTGATTACTAAAGCATGTACTGGCCAGTGACAGTGATATTGAAGATATTTTTCAGAAGATAAAATAAGTATCTAGGTCATTAATAAAAGTTGTAAAAATTAAAATTTTACTCTTCATGACAGTATAGATGGACCTGGAGAACATTATGCTAAGTGAGATAAGTCAGAGAAAGACAAACACCGTATGATTTCACACATACGTAGAATCTAATGAACAAACTAATGAGCAAAATAGAGACAGACTCATAGATAGAGAGAGAATGACAGCTATGGGTGGAGGGGGAAGGTTAGGAAGTAGAGGGATTGAGCAAAAAGGAAAAAGGACTCATGGTCATGGACAACAGTGCGGTGATTGTGGGGGTTAAGGAAGGTATAAGGGGGATGAAATGTCAATGGAAAAGATACAATTAATTTTTTAATGACTAAAAGAACAAAAAATAGATACCATGTGAAAATGGGGAAAAATGCTGTAAAACTTTAAAACAATCTGAGCAAATTAGTAGGTCTAGTGACATAACAATGTTCGTGACACTGAACTCCACTTAACTCCACAGGAACAAGTTCATGAAGAGGGCAGATGAAGACACAATGCAGCTACGAGTGAAGGCACAATGATAAGTGTGCTCAGAGAAACTCTTCGTCATATCGGTGACTAATGTTCCAGTCACCACAGGGGTGCCGTGGAAGCTTTGTAACTTAGCTACTATCTTTTAGCAAGTGATCCCGGAAGGTTCCCAAAGCTGACAGTGACAGTCTGAATCACAGACAGGTGTCATCTTGGAGATAAAGGGAGAAGACCACAGGTAAAGGTTTAGCCAGTAGTGTCAACAGTTGGTGACCATGGTAACATCACATGCATCTACCATGGGAAAATGACGCATGGCTCATTTCAATTAATACTGCAATTAGGAGCAGCAGCTAACTGTGACATGCATGTGCCTTATTTTTACCTACAACATGGAGGTCTGCTCTATGAAGCTTCTGGGTTAGTGGACAAATACCTAGATAAAAATGATTAACTGCTACAACACAGGCAAACTAACTATAATTATAATTCTACACGCACATCTATTGTAATATTCCTTAAATAAAGTCTGTGCATTGAAGCTGTGTCTTGTTAGCTTTGCATTTGTGTGGTCACATTTAAGGAGAGTGATGAAACAATGCAAAGAGAATCCTTAATTCAGGTACATGTTCACTAGGTGGGGATAGACACTTACTAGACCATGTGGATTTAAAATACTGAGCCAGCACGATTGGAAGATTTGCCTATGGTTCTTATTTGCTCTTGAGTTTTTTTCAAAGTTACCAAAAATATATTAAAACCTGAATAATATTTTAGGATTCTGTGTTTAATCATTTAAGATCAAGCTTTCTAAAATAACAAATTCTGAAATCCAATCTACAGCTCTTAATTCTGTTGTGGTAAAAACTTCATTTTTCCTCATCTTGATTAGATGCCCTTTAAGTAATCATCCTGAATTGTTTTGCCTGTGTCTCCTGGGGGCTAATTCAGACCTGCTGTACAACAGGCCATCCTTATCATTAAAATGCACACAGCTTAGCTATCAGAACCAAAGGAACAACCTTTGTTTAACTTTCAAGCCTATAAATTGGGTATGTATTCAATAAGTATTTATGAAGCACCTACTCACTCTGGATCTGGCACTGGCTAGAGCCTATAGTGATGGCTTCCCCTGCCACTACAGAGCCTGTGGGGCTGGTGAGACTCTGTGCTCATCACAGTTCTGTTCCTGTTGACTCCCCTCCTGGTTACCCTCAATTCAGCTAAATCATATAATCCAGAACAAACAAGTATAAAAGTAACATTGGTTCTCGGGGGAAGGGGACTCTTTAGGTCTTAGAAAAACTAAATGTACTAGAAATTTCATCATGCCTCCACTTCTTTCTCTTTTTCTTGGTTATCATTCCATGCATCTTTATCATTTCACTATATATAAATCCATTTATCAGTAAATAATACATTTAAAATCATTGTATTTCATTCTATTCTCCTCTAGCATTTTTTTTTTTTTTTGCTAGTCAGTATACATCTTTTTAAACCAGAATTTGGAACTGGAAAGTTTATGTATTTTTCACTTCTTTGTCACTGTCCAGTACAAGCTTTAGTAATCAAATTATCGATATGAGGGTAAATCACTTGATTGTGTGAATTGTTACTCCTCAGTTCAACTATAATCTTAAAGTTTTCTTCAAAATCAATTCACATTTGAACCACTTATCTTCAGAAATGTCTTCTTACATCAAAAATTACTATCTGAGAATTCTCATCTCCTTCATTTACACAAAAACTGAACTCCTTTGCAAAGTATTTGACTAACAACTTTGGAAGTATATTATCTGTTATTGTTCTTTTTAAGTTTTAATATGATACCATTCTTCATAGGGGGCTTAAATCATACCTCTAAATACAATTTCTGACTTCCTTTGTTAGTTCTTAAATGCATTTTATTGTGAAATGTATGTTAAAATAATTATAATAAAGGACTGTGGCTGTAACATACAACTAGGCCCCTTTTTTCACTGTGCATTTGCTCCTAGGTACATATTTCAATATGTTGTAATAATTTATTTCTGTAGATGAATCACAGAAGGTGATATTTTAGTTGAAGTCTTTCAAAAATTCTCATCTGCGTTTCCCTGCCTCTGTCCCTCTCTCTCTCTCTCCATGCATGCACACAAGAACTTTGGGGAACTTTGATATTAATAATGAATATATATATTTATTATATATATTTATCATATATGCACACACACACATGTGTATGAATACCACTTATCTATAAGGCATATAGTTTGTACCACTATCCACACTCCTTCATTATCATCCCTTTTAAAGTAAAGCCTGTGTTTAAAAAATAACTCTTTCAGCCCTGGCTGGCATAGCTCATTGGATTGAGCACAGGCTGCGAACCAAAGTGTCCCAGGTTCGATTCCCAGTCAGGGTACAAGCCTGGGTTGCAGGCCATGTCCCCCAGCAACCACACATTGATGTTTCTCTCTCTCTCTCTCTATCTCCTTCCCTTCCCCCTCTAAAAATAAATAAATAAAATCTTTAAAAAAATAGCGCTTTCAGATCAGGAGTGTAGTCTAGGATCACAGAATAGAGCTGCAGCTAACTGGCCCACTGGCCCACCACGTAACAAACATGAGACCCTGGCCGCAGGATCACCACACTCCAGCCAACCTGTGCTGACAGACTTCAGCAGATAGAAACAATTGTTGGACACTTGTTGCACATGAAACAATATTTTCTCATAAATCAGTACTTCTGATGCTTTAAGTTACAGGATAACACGTCCAAAGTTCTTGTGCACTTATGTACATTATTTAATAGTATCTATTTTTAGAGATACCTGTTTTACACCATTTTTGTAGAGAATCAATTTATCATTCCATTCCATTTCTAATGCAGTAGTCCAGCCCAACCCAGAATGCATTATTGATATGGAAATGAGTGTAATTAGCAGCGTAAATGATCTGTTATTTATGATACAAGTCAGAGCTGTAAATCACCATTGGCTCACTATCATTACTATGCAAATAGAAGAAGCCAGTTAATGGTCCATGTGTTAAAAACAGGCCACTTGCTTGCTCATTTGCAAATGAAAGGCAAGGGTGAAAGTTTAAAGTAGAGATGATAGTTTATCATATTGTCAGTCCTAGCACTTGAACTTAAGGCAAACCAAGACACACAAATATTACAGTTGCACTAGTTTTAAAACTCACCCTCCTTTCTCTATGGCATATGCCTTGAACATATTCTAATGGCACTGTCAAATTATCTTTAGTTTCTTCTAATTTGCACAACAGGGATTGGATTGGAAATGTGTGAGAGTACTTATAAGTGTTCTTCAGTGTATGAGATACTTTTAATGTCCTATTATGAAATAAAATAACACCATGGGTCACACAATTCACTTCATTTTCCTATAAATAGATTTCATTTTTTATAAGAAGGGAAAGTAGCAATGATTTGAGTACCCAGAAACTAAAAGAAATATTCATAGATTTATTAGAAATTATTCAGCATACCTAAAAGAATTGTTCTGCAGTTCTTGCTTGGTTCCTTTGTTTAATTTTCCTGGGGAATGTCAGTTTCTGAGAACTTTGAGTGCATTAACTACAGTGCAAACTTGCCCAGTAAAATGGGAACAAATACAGGATGCACAAAAAACTAGAGGAGGAAGAAAGACAGGGCAACAGCAAATTCTGAAGCTTCCACTTTCACAGATCTGATCATTTTTAAACTATTTAGATGACTTACACAAATATAAAACAATAATAATATCTTTGTGTTGGAGTAGATGAGATTTTAATCTCAGATAAATTAGCTACATCATTGCAGCTTTAACTGGAGAATCAATTATAGAATTTTATTTCTCCTGTAAATTTTTACTAAACTGTTATTTCAAGAATGACTTACAAGAGGTTCAATAATTTTACATAAAGGAAATGATAATCCATTTAAATATATTAGTATAGTAGAATATACATTTCCCTTCATCATATTTTTAAATTACATGTACCCAGTGGTTGGATTCTAGGTCTTAGTTCATCTTTTGAGCTATTAACTTACCTTCTGTAAATACTATATTTTTACTCCTTTAATTTCTAGGTGATGGCTATACCACTACCTACACCACAGGGTTCCCTGACTTCACTGGATTATCCAGTGATAATCTTCCCTTCTGGCTTTAGTTTTAAAAACATTAAACCCATTGAGAAGATTAAACCACAGAGAGGGTGAATAGTTGGGGGTTGCCCATGTGTTAGTATAAAGAAGAGAAGAAACAGATGGGTACCCAGCAAACTGGGGAAGAGAAGGAAAGTTTCAGGCATTGTAGAGGGAAGAGCCTAGGTCTCATCCCCTGGCAGCACTTTTAGGAAATGGCCTGACATCAGGAGACTGGATGTTTATTCCCCAGTTCATGAAAGTCCTAGCAACCAATAGGTGACAAAATAAAATTAAGAAAATTCAAGGAAAGCTAATAGAGAAGTTATTAATATTCAAGTTGTGGGCAGAGTAGGGAAATAACAAAAGATAGCACAGGAATGGAACCGGCACATCAGAGCTGGATACAGCCACTGGCCGAACAGGTCTAAACCACAGAATAGAGACTTCAGAATCAGGACAGCCTTTTAAAGTCAGCTCCCTTTTGGAGCAGCCATGACCTTCTTCTATTGAAGGACAAAGACCAAGGTGTCATGGAGAGGGAAGCAGGAGAACAAATTCTCATCCTCAATATCCTTTCTCCCTCTGATTTCCTGCTGCGGCTTCCCAAGTGGATGAACTTAAATAGAACCCAGAAAGCAGAGAAGTCCACTGATAATTACCTATGTGCTGGCCTTCCACTGAGTAGAACTGTGAAGGCAGGATTCCCAAGAAAGTAGTGGGTCTTCAAGGGGTCATGCGAGTTTAGATAGGTGTACATTCCAAAGGTGACTGTCATGGAACCCCAAAATTACTGTCCTCCCTCAAAATCTTATAGGGCATTTGACAATATTTTTAAGCTCTTAATACAAGATATGGATTGTCCTGAACACTTTTCCTAAATTATCTTTCTTTCCCTTTATAGTATTTTGAGGTGAGTCCTATCATTCTCATTTTATAGACTAGAAAACTGAGGCACAGAGTGGTAATTCTATATAGTAAATATTTAGTTTTTGTTTTAATTACTTTCTATAATTAAAAATGTACCATCACATTTAAGTCAAATATTAGAAAGCATTATACAGTCTCAAAGAAATTAGAAAGCATTAGACCTCAAAGAGATCACAAGTTTGGTTCTAGAACACCTCGATAAAGCAAGTATCTCCATAAAGCAAGTCAGAATTTCTTGCTGGTGGAGGATCTTCCCTTCAATTAATAAAAATGCATCACCTGTGAGAACAATTAAGCAAAGCACAATAAAATGAGGTGTGCCTATATGTGGTTGTTCAGTGAACGGGATCTAGAACCAGACCCAGGCAGGTTGGCATGCAATTGTCATAGTTTCATGTTCTTTAGCAAGATAATTGATTTTTATTCCTCTTTGTCTTTGAAATTGCACATCCTATTTCTCAGCAATTCTTGCAGCCTCTCTCTACATTTAAAATGTATCTAGAATCACACTCCTCACCACATCTACCTGCTACTATTCTGAACAAAGCCAATGCATTTTCTTGCCCAGATTCCTGCCTGTGGCTCCCATCAGTGTATTCTCAACCAAAGAGCCAGGGTAATCCTCATAGACTGTAGGTCAAATCAGGTCATTCCACTTCTCAGAACTCCCCAGTGGATTGTCGTATATCTGAAAATAACATCCAAAGACATTACATGCCTTTCTTCCCCTGTTATTTCCATAGCCGCATCTCTAATGACTTGCATTTTCTTATCCCACCATACCCATTAGTTCTTGCAATTTCCTCAAACAGAACCATTACAAGACCTAAGCACTTGCTGTTGTAACACTCTGAGTAACTCCTTTAATAATTATTTCACGTCCCTCTATCTTCACTCAGACATCACTGTTTCAGCAGGTCTTTCCCTGACCACCCCATACAAAGCTAAGTTTTGATTTCTCAACATTCATTGTACTCTTTCTTGATTTATTGTTCTCTGTAACACATCATCTAGTGTCCCATGTGATTTATTTTTTTGTCTCCTTCCAAGACAATACAGACTCTACCAGGTCAAGAATTTTATCAAGAATTTTAACTGCTTTGTGCATGAATATTTTCCAGTGACTAAAATATTCGTTGAATAAAACGTTGAATGAAAAGTCAGGGAATGACGCTATCTTTTTGTAATCCAGGTCGTCTGTTGCTTAGATTATTCTTTCTCTCTACCTATCTCCTGAGGAATGGCTTTCCCTAAAAAGAGGTGGGAGTGAAACTCAATGATCATAGTAATATATTAATGTTTATACTTATTAAGAAAGATAAACAGAATTTTATAATTATCAAAGCCATTTTAGATATAATTTTAAATGGTTTTTATACCAATGTGTAATCTTAAAAAAAAATAAAACTATGACTTTATGTTTATGTACGGTACACACTACTAACTGCAAATTGCTTTAGAGTTACTTTTAACGTGATTAAACTGTGAGTATCCAGAATCATGCTGCTGTACAACTTTTTCACCCAACTGCGAATCATAAGTCATCCCAAATTATTCAGTGGGTGCTCTCTCTATATAATGCTCCCAGTAACCCACCCTGCTTAGTGTTAAATAATTTGGCTTCTCTAAATACAGCCTTGAATTTTCTAATTTAAAGGCAAAATTAGACTTCCTAATGTCCAAATGTCACCAACAACAGTAACTAGCAGTTACATTAGCTTATTGAGAATTAGTTGATAAGGATTCAATTAGATTTTTAAATCATCATTGCGAATTACCGAACTCTATTACTCAGAAACATATTTTACATCACTAATGACCCATAGATATTGTAGAGGGCAAATTTTTTTAAGGGATGACCTCTAAGAGACCTACTTTTAGTTTGCGTGTTCCATGAAGAATCACTCATCTAATTAGCTTGCCTCATCTCTTTCTTGGATTATTGAGAGGAGCGGAGAGAAAGGCAGCTAAAAACTCCTGGAATCATCTCTGAGTCTAATAATACAATACAACATTTTTCATACAAAGTATACAATCTTAATTATGTGGTTGAAATTAAATACTATAACAGAAGGGAAAGGGATGTAAATGAACATGCGTGAGGGACCCACGGATGGAGCCAAGGGGGATTGGGATCGAGGGTGGGAGGCGGGTGGGGGTAGGTGGAGGAAAGTGGTGGTGGGGAAATGGAGGCAACTGTATTCAAACATCAATAAAAAAAAGTAAAAATAAAAAAATTTACATTATGAGCTTACATTGAAATAAATGCCAAAATCTATGAAACAAAACATTCTATAATATAAAAAGTCACATATTTTAAAGGCATACTATTTTAGAAACTTAATACTGAATGTAGCTAAATTCCCTCCCTTATAGAGTAGCCATTATAGGATAATTGATATTTTCTAAAATATTTTCTAAAAGTCCATTAACCCAAATTTTCATAATGGATATTGTTATTCAAGCTTCAGTCGGCATCTATTATCAGTGTGACAATTCATGTAGAAGCTACATAAAGGATGAGAGACCATTAAATGTAAAACATTTTTGCTAAGATCAATATATATATTTTAACTGGAGAAACCATTGAGGTAAATTTAACAATTTTCATATCTGCTGGAAAGCATATATAACTTCTGAAAAGCCTAATGTGCTCAACCACTTGCATTTTATAGACAGAAACATCTTCACAATTAAAAACTGACAAACTAAAAAATGTTACAAATTGTATCTCCTCTTAACAAAAGTTTCACACTTTATTTATTCTTCACTTCACACACCAGGTCCTCAGCAAGAAGCACTGATCTAAGAAAAAAATGGTTCCTTGTCAAAAGTCCTTTCTTGGAAGAATTTTGATCTATGTACAGTTCATTGTCAGTGAAAAACACATATATATCTTGAAATGTTAGAAAATATCATGTGTCATTTCTTGGCTCTATAGCAAATCAATAGGAAGATGCAGCTACTCAGGACAGCAAATCAAGCACACTGAAATCTCCACACTTCGCTGTCATGAATGAATCCTACGGAACGGCAGTATGCATTCTAAATTCAAAGCCTGTGTTTACGGGTGGTTTTGTCATGCATTCTCAAAACCATGGCTTGAGAGAAGAATGCCCAAAGAGATACTTTAAGTTTAAGAGTTATTTTTCTCTCTTCCCCCATTAAACTACCTCTCAAGAAACCAGTAATTCACAAAGTGAAATTAAGCAAGGTGACTCAATTACAGAGCTTTATGTTCCAGTTCCTGTCCATGCTTCAAAAAGGCATGTTAAAAATCGTTTTGCTCCTTAGTAGTCAGCAAGAGAACAACCAATTTACAGTGGAATTTCATGGTGTGGATCCATGGTCTTGTAACCTGGAGTTCCAGGGATCACTGACAGTTAAATCAGAGTGGTTACGATGAATTCCGAAATTTCATGACTGCATGAACAGAAACATGATCTCATGTGAGCGGTAAGTCTTTGAATTTGAGAGGTGCTAGAAAGAGAGAGCTACAATCAAATGAAAATATTTGTCCCTGAAGTACCTAGATGAAGCTTATGGGAAGGAACTACAGGTTTTCTTCATCATATCAGAATATCGATGATTAAGAAAAAGTACTAGAATTAATATTTTCTCCTGTGTTATATATTTGAAACATTATGTATTTGGAACATCTCTAGAGGGGTCATAAGAGGAGACAAGGATTTTCTGACACAGAACTTCAGGAGCCATAGGGGTATGGGTGGAAAAGGTGTGGAAAAGAATTAACCACACTGTTTTTACCACAACCTGGAATCAATCAAGTCAAGAGACCTCATTCATATATATATATATATATACACACACACACACACACACACCCACACACACACACACATAAACACATTCAAATTAGTAAACTGCAAAATTTCAAATATGATCTTGAATCTTTGTCCTATGCCAGTAGCATGGCTAGTTTAAACAACCAAAACACATCCTATTCTCCTTATTTTGCTAACACTAACTTTTTTTGTAACCTCCTTATGCTACAGAATCAAAACACCGAAGTTCACATTCTTCTCATGAGGATCACTCTCAGTACAACTGATGGAAGAGATA
Organism: Phyllostomus hastatus; assembly: GCF_019186645.2. NCBI lineage: Eukaryota > Metazoa > Chordata > Mammalia > Chiroptera > Phyllostomidae > Phyllostomus > Phyllostomus hastatus. Next base: position 13,301,075 of record NW_025333583.1, on the reverse strand, counting down.
TAGTGTGTAGCTATTGTAACCAGCCTGTTAGATAAAAAACGTAAAATGTTAAATTTTACTACTCCAGATTTTCCATCTTTCATCATTTTCTGAAGAAAACTTTTAAGGAAAAAAATTTACCAAGTCCAGATTTATATGATCTAAAAATGAACTGAAACTTTTTCTACTTAAAAGTGTATTACTCAAATAATGGGAATTCCTTGCTAATTATTCATTCACATTTCTTTTAGGAAAGAAACAGTGTTGTTTCTATGTCTCACCGGCTTTAAAAAAAAGCTAATACCTCAGAAGACAAGATTTAAAATCCGTACATGGCCAGAGGAAATCATGAACAAAATGACTCTCACGGTTTTCCTAGTAACCTCTTGTGTTTGGCCACCATCTCCTGCCGTTCCACCTAATTCTCAGGTAAAACCTCTAAGTGGTCTATCATCATCACAAACTCTGATCTCCTTTTTTAAAAAAAAAATCATGGGCAACATTTAACAGGGAAGAAATATTTTGTACTGCAAGGACCTGCTTCTCTGGAATATGCATTGTTATCTTTCCCTGGAATTCTAATTTAGTGACATCAAAAGAACACCTCCCATTGAATCTAGAAAACTAACATAAATTCTTATTAACATTTCTGTTATGGTAAATGTAATAATTAAATAGAGAGCATAATTATAAAAAACCTATACTTGTAGAAATAAAAACACGTATAAAGCTAATGATGGAAGCTAATATTGATTGAGCACATACTAATTCTACACTCTAGACAAAGTGTTTCCATATATTTCCTAATTTACTCATGTTGGCCCCTGAGACAGATATCAGTATTATTTAGATTTTTTAAAAAAGTCTTAAAAATTACACCTGGCTCAAGATCCAGACATAACACTTGATCTCTGGGTTCTCTGATCCCAACATTCTTGCTCCAAATATTCAATTTTAATATGACACACACTGCTAATAACACTTATAAGTATACATTTAAAAATAGTGGTATGAAAAAGAAAAAAATAATAACCCTTTGGTATGTTACGGAAAGTTCCCAGGTATGTCAGGGCCTAAAAATGATTCTCTGTTGAGAATCTTGACCAATGAATAGGAAATTCAATACAAGGTCCAAGATAAGTAAGTAATTCAATCATAAATGCAGGGGTAGAATGTGATATAAAAATGTGTCAACCATTGTAAATATTTAATAAACAGAAGACCAGAAATTGATTAATAAGTTAGTATCAGTAATTTCTAGAAAGGATTTCTGTCAACACAGGCAGGAAAAATAAATAAATACATACATACATATATAAAATAAAAAATATAATATGGGTACTGTATGTTTGTTGAATGAATAAATAATTATGGCCAAATAAACATATATAAATAAAATACATAATTAGTAAATTATATTTCTATATTTCATACTATTGAAATAAGCAATATTTCCTAATTAATATTGACTAGAGAAAATGTTAAACAGTTCTGAGGAAAATTAATTAGGACATGGTTGAAAGAAAGCCCAAAGACATGAATTAAATTAAACGTCTTGCTAACAGAGGATTTCCCACAAACTCATCACTTACAACTCTATTCCTCATCCTATGTTAATTGTTACAGCAAGTAATGATATCAATATTTATTATTATATCATACCAAGACCAGAAGGGCCATAAGGTCCCCAAGCCTGTACATTAAAAATAGATAAATGAAATAATTTTATAGTAATCACCTAAAATTTCAACATCTTAGATATTCTTTTTCTCAATCTTTGCCCATATACAGAGATGGACAAAAGTAGGTTAAATTACCAGCCATCATTAGCTAAAAGATGAATCTTAAGTAAGGCTATGAAATAATAACAATAACAATTAAAAGAGGGCAAATAATACAAATAAATTATATAATAATAAATAAGTAAACAATGAACATGAGAATAAACTGTTTTGTGACTTACAACTGTAAACCTACTTTTGCCCACCTACTAGAGACATAATTTTACCATAACATAGATACCATTTATGTTTTTCTTTTTTGCATTACACATTGCATGCAGTTTGTATATTTAGATGCAGTTCCTCATAAATTCTATATTAAAGGCTATGAAATATTATATAAAGGTGTTGTACCAAATTCATTTAAACATTTCCCAATCAATAGACATTCCATAAGTAATATGTAATGAATATAAATTGCTCACCCTAAACCTCCAATATATGGAGAACAACCCTGCCTCCATACCACATAATTTTGTCTGGGCGAGAGAGATTAGTAACAGCACAGTTTGCTTGCCCTCGATGCATTTGCCCTGCTTATTTCTTTGTTGTGTTAAAAAACAGTGTTGACATAACCATAATTTAGTGTAGAATTCATGAAGATTTATTGTTAACCACACTGTAACTTCTGTCATGTTTCACAACACATTTAAACAACAAAAATTATGAGGGAAATGTGCAATAATTTTTGATAGGATGTAATTCTAAATATTGTCTATAAATAGCATATATTTATTTGAAAGTAAATAATTCATCTAGATTTTTTTGAATTTAGTGCAAGTAGTAACTTTACAAGTCACAGGGAGTAATATAAAAATATTAAATACCATTACTAAATTCCTATTTACTTGTCAATATTTTAAATTGGTTATCACCAGCACTTACCATAGCCCTGCAAGGTAGGTGATGTCCCTGTCATACATAACATATGAAGTTCAATACTCTCCCCAAATAATATAAGTAAATAAATACTGGACATGAAGAAAAGACATTATTTACAGATGTTACAATTATCTACATAGAATAATCGAAGAAGTTAACTGGAAAATTTCTACAACTAATACGATAGTTCAATATGTCTGCCAGACATAAGATAAATATACAAAAATCAATAGGTTTCCATTTCCAAAATAAAGAAGAAAATCATATTCATATTAATATAAAAAGCCTTAAACTTCCCAGCAATGAACTTAATGAAAAATTCAAAAGATAACTAAATCTATAAATTTTATTGAATGAATAGAAAATCTGAATCTATGGAACAAACTTTTAATGTTATTTTTGTAAACATTTAAGCAATCCTCCTGTTAATCTAAACATTTAATATAATTGCAATCAAAATGATAATTTGGTGGGGTGGTAGTTTGGGGGAAAAGCTAAAACTTGAGAACATAATGCTCTTATCAAACCAGAAATACTGTACAAGGAGAGCCATTGATTCCTTCACATAGTTAAACATTGTGATACTGGTGCCAAAACAATTAGAATAAAGAAGCAAAATAAAGAATCTATCCAGAAAGAGATTTGTTTCTACATAGAATTAAACACATGATAAACACAGCATCAATGGGAAAAAATCAATGGGAAATGATGAAGTTTGCAGTAAATTGTGTTTTAAAACTGGATGTTGATGTCTGTTTGATATTCAGAGAGACCAAGTAACTAACCCAGGTAACAAGTTAGAAAGTAACTAGTAACTAGCTTTGAATAACTCTAAAGAACATACTTTAAACACTGCATTTCACTATTTCTCAAAGTCTGCTTTAGATACTCTACACAAGTCCTCACAGAGGGAGAAGGTGCAAGTTTTCAGATGAGTAAAGTGAATTCAGAATAGCTAAAAGACTGCCTCCAGGTTATCCTGATAGTGGTGGTGGTGATGATAGAACTACACCTTTAATTCATAGCTCATGCAAATTCAAAATTTAATATTCTGTGTCATTTCTAAATTTGCCATAAAATGTGTTTCTAGATCTAATTTCCAGATTTTTCATTAATTCAAACTACTTGATCTTTTTTGAGCATCCCTATTAATACACATATTCAGCTGTGATCTAGATAAAAATGTGTCTAATATTTAATATCTATAAAGCATTTGTGGAGGTGAATTCATAGATTCTGAGCTGTGCTTTCCTGCATTCAAAACATCTCATTTAGATCACTAAGGTATAAAATTTTTTGTAACAGCTTCAACTTAACTGTTAAAACACATTATTTCTGAAAACATAAAGACTATACAATATTCATCAAGTACAGCTATGAAGAAAAGATAATAATGCGATAGAGTGAGTGCTTCTGGTGGGGATGGAAGAAGAAAGTTTTGGTTTAATAAGAATAATAAGGAAAGACCTCCTTGAGGAAGTGTCAATAGAGTATATTATAATGAGATTCAAGTAGTCATCCAAGACCTAAAGAAAAAGAGTTCAAGAAAAACCACTAAAATACAAGTGTAAAAGAGTTTATATGGAGTAAGCTTGTTCCACATTTGAGGATAAAAAAAAAACTGGTAAAATAGCATCGTAAACTGGGGTGGGAGATGTACTAGAATATGATGCTCTCAGACAGGAAATCAAAGGCTGGTACACTCAGTGCCCCATAGGATATGATAACACATTTGCAACTCAAATAAAAACAAAAGAAAAGTCAAAGAGACTCTAAGAGAACCATGTGTAACAGTATAATGACAACACCATACCTATCTATTCCAAAGGGAAAACGACATCCTAACATAGAAAGGGTAGGTGAAAACTAGCTAACCCTTCATTTTAAAGAAAAACAAAAGTTCAGCAGATTTAGGCTCCATGTACTCCACTAGTTTTTGTAAAATCTCATAATTTTGGTATTGAAATAAATATGACTTAAAGTTAGGTAAACTTGAAGTGCCAATATTGAATAGGACTGATAAATAATATCTAACCCACATGTCTCTCTTTAACATATTTGAAAAGTGTCCATTGGGAGTTAACAGGAAGAAATAGTTTGAGTTTTAATCAGGGAAGATGTCAATGCAAAAGACAACTAATTGTCTTTTCAAATATTTTAAAATATAAATGAATACCTCCCACTTAAAGTATCTAGCTAATTCTTCTAAGTCTTTTTTGATCTAATCTTTCTCTCTAAAACACTGTGGCTTATTAAGCTAATGAAGAGTAATATTTACATTTCCTCAGTAATATTTTCAAAATGCTCTTCTGTCTTTCTATTACTTACTATACTTCACATCGAGGAAAATGTTTCCCATAAGCATTATTTTGGGGTTTCTTTAAAAGTTACATCTGTATATATTTAATTCAATTCATAGAGGAATAAACACATTAAGCACTATGATCTATGATAGAGATTTAAGAGTTATAAATGTAGTTAAGAAAATGTAGTTAAGAAAATGCATAAGTAATTTAATGAGCATTCCAACAGTGAAGGGTAAAGGCTGTCACTTATGTAGTACACTAAAAAACTAACTCTTCTTAAAAGACACATAGATCTATTCAATAAGAGTGTGTGTGCATTTTACAAAGATTATGCTAGTTGAAAACACTGCTTTCTTCCATATTGATTTTCCACTGCCTAAAACTTATATGATGTCTTAATTACTTTCATATGTTTATCTGAGATTTTTCACACAAGTAGTAAGTGCTCCATGAATGATTACTTAATCGAATTGAATGGAATCACACTATCATTTTTTGTGAAGTAGATTTCAATATCACATTGAATCTGGTATTAAGATGTCTTGTTCAGGAACTGCTATAAAGGACACATGGACAAAACCAAGAGGGAGGGTGGAAGCAAGGGAGGGAGGTGGGTTTGGAGGAGGTGGGGGGAGGGGTGGGAAGAAAATACAACTGTAATTGAACAACAATAAAATAATTTAAATACAAATTTTTAAAAAAGATGTCTTGCTTCAAACTCAAACCCAGTACCTTAAGAAATAAGGCACTGAATTGCAACTGAATCCAGTCACTTGATAACTGAATTATTCAAAGGATTCCATTATGAGAAGGTTCAATTCAAATATTGAACTCTAAGATAATTAGAGGATCCCTATGCTAGTATTATCATGATGTTCCAGTTTGCAGTCATACTTCTAAGGGATACTCACATGCAAAAACATACAGTAATGATTTTAATGCATGTGTCAAGTCTAAATCTTTGCTCCTGTTGTTCTGTGTCATCAACAGAGTTGACTTCTAAAGGGGAACACTGGAAAAGATAAGCATGTAAACTCAGCATCAGGAAGTATTCCAAATAAATGCCAATATAATTTTTAAAAGCAAAATATTTCTTAAAGACTGTTAAAAGATTTATTTTGACCTCACATTTGCTAATCACACCAGATTTTACAGAACACCACCATTTGTTATCTGCAAAGCAGAAGTACAAATGAATAAACTGTATCCAGCCATGTGTATAATCCTCCCTCAGTTGATCTTCGGGGCATTGTACCATAGCGGGAGTGCGACTTTCTCTGCCTCTTCTATGTAACATAAAAAAGGTATTAACTTTCACTTAAAAAGAAATAATGAAAGAAAGAAAAAGCAGCTGCTGTTTGTACATCAACACCAGGCATGGAGATTCTATACTGCATCCTAGGAGAAACCAGGGAGCCAAAATAACGAGCTTAAAACCCAGGAAAAAAACAATCTTTGTCTATGTTTCAATTATTCGAAGGCAGTTACGCAATAATCTCTTACATGATACAAGCATCTTTTCCTTTGTAAGATGTGCTACTTTGTTTATCCACACCTGAATTTTGTCTTTAATTGTTGTTAAGCTCTTTGTTCAAGATTTTATAGCTTCATCCTCTGATACTTCCAGATTCTCTTTCTGTTTGGGTTTTCTAGCATGTCTTCAGTTGGGTTACATTCAGGTTTCCACTTTTATATTTAGCCTCTGCCTCCATCTTTTCTTCCCACCTAATGCATATGAAATAATTTATCTTTTCATATTTCTACTCAGTCTAAGTTCTGATTTTGTGTGTGGATTTCTTGTCTTTTAAAAAGAAAGTGTGGCTTCTCTCATTTTCCCACAACTCATTAAAATGTCTGAATTTCTTTCCCAGTACTTATATCTTCTTTATTACTGAATAGTACAAAGCATCACCTTGAAAGAGATTTACTTACCAATTTGCTCTATCTTAGCAATGTATTTCCAGTTTTTTTCTGAAATCAGATGCATACTAACCAAGTAAAGTGTCATTAGAAGATTTACTTTATTGCCAATAATAAATATCAGCTGACTTCTGAGATTCCGATGGCAGGCATTTGATTACAAGTCATTTTTGGCAATTTATGATGAAAAAATACCACAATTTCTATAATAAGTAAAATTTTTCAAAGAAAAAGCTAATTAAGTCAAATGTGCATTTCTCCTAAAAGAATGAAGACTATATTTAATTATATACAGCTTTCCTCAATGAGATGATAATTACAAATAGCACCCCAAGTTATACTTTCTATCAGATGTTTTCTGAACTGAATTTAATGGATTTCATGGTTATTTTTATTATTGCTTTTATTTCATTATCATAATTTGCATTATTTACATTTGTATGATTATTTACCTAAGCTTTCTTGTAGACTCTATTCACAGCACATTAACATTTACACTATTCACACTTCAATAACTTTTGGCCCTCGAGAACAAAAGGTATCAAACTCTATTCAGTGATCCATGACCAACATGAAAAAATGGCATTCACGTGTATAAATATTCTCATACAGGTATAAGGACTGGATGGACACCCTCCCCACTATCACACATTTTGTAATTATAATTCATAATGATAGCTGTCCATTCATCTATAATATATGCATAATAGATGTTTGCTATATATTTGGGATATATGTAGTTTTGCAAGTATATTATCCACCTCTTTTTTTCTCCCATTCAGTAAATCATTAGCAGAATGAGAATGAGTTATGGGAATAACCTTGTCTATACTCAAATTTATTTGAAAAGAAGTAAATCATTAAAAACATTGACACTTAACTATTCCTAAGTGCAGATTACTTGGGACATACTTCAGAGGGGATCATGACGTCTCATGAGCCTGGGAACTGCTAACCCAGGGTTTCATTTCAAACCCAGCAGAAGTCAGGGGGCCACAGTCATAATGATATAAATTCTAACAGTGGTGAGAGTCAGGCTACATGAAGTCTTTGCGGTAGGCAGAATATCGACTCCCAGGGATAATGACTCCCAGATGATGCCCTAATCCCTGGGATTTGGGAATATGTTAAATTTACATGGCAAGGGGATTTAAATGCTTGAGATGTGAGATTATGATGGATTTACTGGGGCAGCCCAAGGTGATCAAAAGGGTATTTATAAGGGAAAGAGAAAGGCAGGAAGCTCAGTGTTAAAGATATGAGAAAGGAAAGAGATATAGAAGTGAGGGGACTGGGGAACAAAGCTGGGAAATGTGGACAGCCAGGAGAAGAAGCTGGAAAAGACAAAATGGATACTTTTCAAGGGCCTCCAGAAGGAATGCAACACTGTTGGCACTGATTTTGACCTAGTGAAACCCATTTTCAACTCCTGACTTCCAGAGCTCTGAGAAAACAAACTTGTGTTGTTTTAAGCTACTAAGGGTAAGCATTTGTTATGGCAGCAGTAACAACAGTCTTCAGTAACAACAGTCTTTAGGTGGGGAAGGTACATTAATATACGTTGAATATGTCTCTTAAAGCATCTGACTCCCTGCCTCATAAAAACTTAGTTGACAGTAACTTAATTACAGTCCTCATTCAGTGAGATAAGAGTATTTGCTTTGTATATATGGTGATTTAATTGTCCACGTCATGAAATCAGAACCACTTCATGAAACCAAATCATTTGGTTTCATTCTTCCTGTTTTTCTCTACCTGCTACATAAAATAACTCAGTGAAACCAAGGGTCCTTATGATTTTGATTAAATTTAGCTTTAAATCCTAGCTCTAGAAATCATATGTCTTGCTCTGAACATATGCCCCTCGGAGACCTCGTCTGCCTCCCTGATGATTAGCAACCCCGGGGGCAGCAGAGGACAGTAGCCTGGAACTGACTCAGGATCACAAAGCCCGGTCGTCAGACAGGCTAAAGATAACATCGTAGGTTGTGTTTCATCTTCTGAGCCCTAAGGTGGAACAATCTTTCCCATGAAACTAAGAAGAACACTGGAACAGTTCTCAGAACTGTCCTCAAGACGGGAAGAAGTGAGTTATTCGCTTACCTCACCTCCAACCAGACAGCTCCCAGCACCACCCCAAACCCATAACCCACAGTATCTTGTGATTTTTGCCCTATATAGTCTAAAACCTACAGGCCATTGCAGAATTTGGGCTTTTGAGCAGTAGTTTCTCATTCTTTTGGATGGTGCCAATTACAATAAAATAGCTACTCTTTCTCCTCTGCATTTCTCAGTGTCTAGTGTTGGCTCTACTAGTGCTGGGTAGACACACTTTTTCCACGTGATAACATTAATGAATAAGAATACATAAAAACTTGGGCACATTAGAAGAGAAAGTGAAAAGTAAAGAATATAAATGAATGATATTTGCTTTAAGAATAAACTAATTAGTATTGGTTACATTAATTTTATTTAGCAACTTTAACTTAAGTATATACATTTCCATAGTGATTATCACTTCTTTTTTTAATTTTTATTTTAATTGTTCAGGTACAGTTTTCTGTGTTTTACTCCCGTCCCAGCCCACCCCGCAGCCCTCCCCACCTCCCTCCCATTTCCACTTCCCCTAGTTTTTGTCCACGTGGCTTTTATACCTGTTCCTGTTGGTTAGCACTTCTATAGAAAACTATATTTATTTAATCAAAACAAATATTTCTAATGTTTCAGGTAAAGATTAATCTCATAGCTTCAATCTTCCACTTTAAAAAGTACAGATTCTTCTAATTTTGCTCTACATTATGAATTCTTAGTTTTATAATCATTCAACTGAAATGTAATGCAATATAGCACAGAAAGTAAACAATCTCTTTCCAGGTAGTAAGATATATAACATACTTTTACGTTCAAAACGTATCACTTTATATTCCTGTAATAGTCCTACCCAGAAGTCCTTAAGTTAAGAGACACATTTTAAAAAGAGAAAAGGTTGTTATACATAATGCAATATACTGACTGTACATCATTCATGTCATAAAATGTATTTCTTAATAAACAAACCTGCCCTTTACGTGTTAAAGGAACCAACTGAAGGGAACTGTGCAGCTACTTCACCTCCAACAGGGTTGAAACAATGATCCTTCACACATGATACCAGGTAAACACTCAGAAGACACAAAACACATTGAAATGCTGAGGGAATACAGCTATATTGAGGGCTGTTTCACTACAGATTAGCGGAAAGCCAGATGGAGTTGAGTATTTAATATTATATAATGTTACACTTAAATTCATATCTAAATATGATTAAGAACCAGAAGGGCATGGCAGTTTCCCTATAACCTATGTCACCATTATGTTAAGCAAAAGGAAGTTATTGTTTTGATAAAACCATTGCATCTTAACACATTAAGTTTGTGAATCAATCAACAAATATTAATCAGAGTGATTACCATATCCTAGGTACTCTAAAATGTAGTAGAAAGTTGCAAATGAGGAATGTTTTCAATAAAAGCAAATAAGAGAAGGACCTGGCCTTGTTGTTTTATAGTCTAATTGTTGAGAAGGCTATGAATAAAATGTCAATACAATTGTTGAGGACTATGCTGCACATTTTGTGCAAGAATAAACCCCTAATATTCTGTGATAAAGTTGAAAACCATTTTAAAAAAAAAGTGGATTGTTGAACTATGTTTACAAAAGAATAGTATTAAAAAAGTATATTTAACTCTGTCTCACAATGTTGAAAAAGCATCAACTACTTGTTTATACTCTATGATATTAAGTAGAATTAATATCATTAATATTAATAGTTAAGAAACATCACCAGCTTCACTAAAAATTATTAACTCCAGCATCTGAAGCAGTGTACCATTTCCCAACAGTTAGGTACAGCTGAACTTCAACAATGCAGTAAAATACTATACTTCACACTTGACCATACATTCCTTTCATTTCTGCCTAGTTGCTACAGGGCACGGCTATTCATATCTACAAAGCCTATTGGATTTACATGTGAGGGGAGAATGGATTGAAATGAAGGTTGTATCACAAGAGAAGGCAGGAAGCACAATAGAACAGAACAAGGGAATGATTGTTTGAGGCACCTCTCTCGTACATTGCATGGGTTGGGAGTGTCCAGTTCTTTTTCAGATATTTATCAGGGGCAGTTAACTATCATTCTTTTTGTTGCAGAAAATAAATGGATAGGGGTGGGGCAAGATGTCATGAGTAGGGCAGAAAGTTATGTGTGGAATGAAGGGGGAGGATGATGGGAGGGAATAATTTACCAAGGTTCTTTAAATCATGCAAGCTAATGACCTTGCACATTTTATTCACATGTACCCTTTGCAACCTCCACAGACACTTAAAAACTTGTGACAATGTCAGGCTCTTCTGAAAAGATTAAAGTATAATGCCTTTTGAACTCAAAGTTTAAAACTTATGAAAATAAATGTAAGTCTTTTGACACCTTTGTAGAGGGATGACGGGGAAAAGATATTTGTGGCTATAATTTTTGGTTTTCAAATTATATGTTTTATAAACACATGTTTTATAAACCAGCATATATATCCAAATGTGTAAGTAAATATAAGCAAGAAACAGAGAATACGGCTGGCTTTCCTGACCAACATATAAGTCAGTGAAATTTAACAATAGCTCAGAACATCTCTATAGCAATATATAGAAGGATATTACTGAGGAAATGAATATTTAATTGGAGACCAGTTAGAATCTATTATCATTGTAATACTTTCAGATCTGTATATTCACATATAAATTTTAATGTGTTTACATACACCAATGCCTATCGATAAAGTTTAGAACCAGCATTTGAAACTGCATCTTAGAATATAAATACACTCTAAGTTTACAAATATTTGAGCAATTAATTTCTTTCAGTAAGACAGGTCCACATACTAGAAATATTAAAATAATTGAGGAAATTAAAGATTAATTTTAAAACTGAAATATTCAGGACAAATCATGACTATTTGTATATAAGAAAATATAAAAGGTAGCATAACCTTGTCCTCAACACTACACAATTTGTAAGAGAAAATTTTAATTCTTTACCACACTTGTTAGTTTATTGGAACAAACTCAGATTATAAAATGAGATAAGACTGTTCAAATTCTATCTCTGATATTTCCTAGTTATGCAACCTAGGGCAAATCACTTAACATGTCAGAGCTAAGTGATTTCAGCTATAAATAAACAAATAAATAAATAAATCCAAGAATGATATTTACATACCTAGAGCATTGTGGGAGGATGATGTAACTGAATAAAATGTTATATGATGATAAAATGATCAAGCATATAACTGTATAACTGTTCATACTCACTTGTTCTCCTCACCCCATTCTCCTGTTCACTCTAACTCGGGAAGTTCATTTTGAAAAGAGGGACCTCTACTAATTTCCCATTCGAGGTCTTTGAGGTCTGTGCAAAGGACTGTAGAAGATAAACAAACTCCTTCTGACTTCAATAATTGAGCTATTTTGAAAATGCACAGAGGGCTGTGCCTATTAATTATACTTATATTAGAGCAAGCAAAAGAATTTCCCAAAGCAAGTAACATGTGATTGCTTATTAAGCTCAGTGTGTTTGTTATGTTTTTAAATGGGGTTCATATTTTTTTATATTTTGTTGATATCCACCAAACATTGATATTAGTCTGTTTTGTTTTTGTGAGATTTGTGATAAGTAATTTGTCATTTCTTCATATAATAAACAATTTATACTTTCTATTGTTCCATAAGATTATTGTATCAGAACTTTTTATTATTGCTATTATTTTAAAATTTAAAAATAGTTTTACCTAGCTTTCAAAGAAATGTATATTTGAGCACTGCAGAAAGAAACTAGGATTGAGAATACAAAAGGTCTAGTCAACTTTATTCATGTTTAGGATATTTAAACCTAATTTTGTCAATCTTTTAAATATTTGACACAGAACAGAGCACACAAGTATTTTCTGCCTATTGCCCAAAATCACTGGGTACATCACAAAATTTCAAAACTTTTATACATCAATTTATACAATACTGTATTTCTAAACTTCTATAACTTACCGTGGTGGGGCACTAAAAAGATGACAATTTGTCTTCTTTTTCACTGAGAAGACAGACTAATTTAGGATGATTTTTCTTTCATACAACCCAAAACATGCTGTCAAATTGAAAGATTCAATGACTGCTTAGCATGAAAATGCCAATTTGAAAAGCTAGCTAATATCTGAGAGTCCCTGCCACACTGATATATTTCAGAACAGAATATTTATGCATAAATCCCACACATTTTTAGAATCTGTATAAGAATATGAAAACTTTTGAATTATGAGCTCCTGTAGAAAGGTGAAAATTGATTCAGCAATAAATAATATTTTAATCTATTTCAAAAATAGCTTAAAAGATTCCCATGAGCCTATTATGAGAACTGTTCATTAATTTAAAATTTTAACTTCTAGTAGATATAACCACAATCTATTAACTTCACATTTCTTCCAGCCCTAGCTGCCAGACCAAATCAGCAAACAAGACCATTGTAGTTAGTATTGTGTAAGAACACACTAACAGTGTGAATTTAGTTATTACTAAGACTTAATCATTACTTAGACTTACTTAGTGAAAAGTAAGTCATTTTCACTTTCTTGGTTTGTCTTCATGTCAACAAAGCAAAGCAGTTAAACTCAATTTCTGTTCAGATCTATTTTGATTCTATGATTCCCTGAGTTTTTCTTTTCTTTCTTGTTTTTTGTAATATAAAACATCAGGAAAAATGACTATCATCTTGGAACTCATTTTATAGGAGAATAATACGTGCCATACATTTTAAAACAGAATGCAAAGTGTCAATATCAAGACACTAAGAAATAATAATAATTAGCGTGGCAAATCTGGTGCAAGCTATAACAAATTCTTGCTCCTCCCTCATTTGGCTGTTAAACATTACTCAATGGATGTCGCTCCTCTACTTGACATCAAGGACCTCAGTATATTTCTCCATTCATGAAAAACTAAGAACATTAGTTTATACGATGTTATGCTCTCATTCTTCTTCCACCCTTCTGACAATCTGATCACTTTTAAAAGATCATTGCCCAACACCCAGGTGTGTTTCCCTCAATATTCTGCTTCAAGCACACATTATGCATTTTTCCAACCCTAAGAGATTTCATGTGTTCACTTGGTTTTAATTATCAACTAATATCTTGATGATTCCCAGATCTTTATCTCAGGCTCTGAGCCTTCCCCTAAACTACAGTCACATGCCTAGCTGTTTACCAACATGGATTACCAAACAACTCAAACTCAGCCTAAAAAACGTGTTACCACCCCCCTAATCCTAGTCTTACTCCCATTTTCTCAATCTCTGTAGAAGGCAAGAGTCTCGCCCTGAGAACTGTAACAGACATTTCTGCAATGATGAAATACCCTGCAGCCACCATGCCCAGCATGGTAGTGATTATGACACAGGGTTGCTGAGCATGTGAAATGCAATGAGCAAAGAGCTGAATGAGGAACTGAATACTTGATTGGGGCATTTTGAACGTCTTAACCATTAAAACAGTGTTTGGGGTTATATTATTTAATACAGCTGATTTCCATTGCCAAAGATGGGAAGGAAGGAGAAAACATTGTAGATAAAACATAAACCACAAAAATGAGAAAATTCTAAACCTCAGATGCACCTTCAATTTATTTTTTATTGAATTGCATAGAAAAATGAATGAAAAGTTAATTTTAGAAAATTTAGTTACAACGCAATAGAGAATACCAGTGTCTAACTTCTCCCTTCAGAATAAAACAAGTATTAAAGCAACATGTTGTTAAAAATATCACACGTTCATTTGTTTACTTGACAAATATTTACCAAGCACTTGCTAGGTTCATGGCACCTTGCTAGGTGCTGGATATTCTGCAAATAAATAAATAAATAAATAAATAAATAAACAGATATCATCTATACCAGGGGTGTCAAACTCATTTTCACCAGGGGCCACACCAGCCTCCTGGTTGCCTTCAAAGGGCCAAATGTAATTTTAGGACTGTATAAGTGTAACTACTCCTTAACAGTTAAACAAGAGCTCAGGGCTGCCGCTGGGTAGAAGCAAGGCGCTGGGTGGATAAAACAAGGTCGAGGGCCCCTGGGAGCCTTGTATTTGCCACCTGTGAGTCTATACCTTCAAATATCTTTAATACAGTGGTTTCTCTACTAAGCTGCCTTTCTTTCTTGGTTTAAAAATTCAAATGTATTTCACACTTGAAGGAGAACTAGGGAAAATGAATCAGGGAAAAACAAACAGAAATATTTTTCCCCTGGGGAAATAGTGCTTTCAAGTAAACTGCAGCACACCTTTATTTAAAGCAGTACTTTGTTTTTATTAAATCTAATGTTGTTTTTTGGTTACTGCAACCTTTTGGAATGAAAGAAAATGTAATTTCAAGAAACAGCTTCAAAAGATTTTTTCTAACTACCTGACAGAAGTTGAAATTGGTATAAAGAACGGCAATAAAATATACATTAACAACAACCTATGTAGATGTATTTTTAGTTTTATAATCACTATAGCAAAACTATATGACAGTTGTCAGAAAATATGGCATGCCCTAAGTAAGTGTAATATTTTTGGAGTACAAATACTGATGGGATAATAGGATACAAGATTAAGTGACAGGTAGAAGTACAAATATATAAGAGCTGATTAATTATCACAGAATTGTACTCTCAACTGATTATTATTCTTAAGTATAAAAAAGATTGAGCATGCTGTTTATAAATACCACAGTGTTTCTTTCATTAGTTATCTTGTCTTCAAAAAAATTACTAGGTTGATTATTGTGAAGGTGAAGAAACAAATACTCTGCTAGAAGTATTCAAATACAGAAATAACTCACAACTAAATAACAAAAAAGAATACAGTTATTTATACTTAAAATATATAATTTTACAGGGTTTTTAAGGACAATAAACATATTTTAGTGTATTTCTATATATGTGTATATGCATATGTCTATATATGTGTATGTATATATTTCTCTCTCTATATATATATATATACATATGTCCACAAAGTTTTTTAAAAATCATTGGCACTGTGTTCTATAATGTGCTATAAAGAAGAAATTATAAACTAGACTTTTCCTATTATGTAGAAAAAGTTGATTATAATGGCATTTATTTACTAAAACTAAATACTCCATATTCTAATCTACGTAAGTTAAGGTTTTATTATAAAGTCTGCATCGTTCATCCACCACAATATTCACTCCCGTATTGGCCCACCAGTGTAAATGAGACAGAAATGTATAATAATCTTCATCCTACCAACTTGAAGGCAGGGTACCTCAGAACACCCTGGTTGTCTTTAATGACCCATCACAGAGTAAATGTTCTTAAATGTGTATATAAATAACTCCTGAAATTAATTAAAGACTAATTAATTTTAAAAACTACTTAGTTAATTAGTTTTTTGGTTGCAACTATATCAAAATGTATGTTAAAGCCTTAAACCATGAATAATCCAAATAAAATCATTAAAGATTTGAGTCCTCCCATTACATCCCATTTCTGTGCTCTCCACGTGACCACTTCATGGCTCCTCACCTCACACAGGCAAGCCCCTACACTGCCCTGCCGGTCATTTCAACTCCTCCCTTCCGGACTGCCCCACGTTTGGCTAAATATTTGTTGACATGTTACCACACAGAGTGTCCCCTAGAAATGAACACCCCAAGCCAGACACCAAGGCGATGATGAGTTTTATTTCATTTTAATAGCTTTCTTCATGATTGCCTTGGATAGCCCCATAATCAGTGTCATTAAATTGCAACCTGTCAGCCTATTGGCATAATATGGTTTGTCTCTAAATCTTTTATTTTTCAAGATCCATATTAAAATGCATCCAACTTTTTTCAATCAACTAAGACAGTTTTCCCTTGAATGGCTTTTTCTTTGCCTGGAAGTATTTGAGATGACAACAGTCTTGATCCTGAAGAGGATTTGAAAAATTGGATGCTGGCGATATCTATCTCCCTACAGCATTCCAGGAATACTACTGTGTCATTTTTTTTACAATTCTGATTGGTAACATAATTTCTTGTGATATTTAAAGTGTTTGCAACATAATTAACATCTATTTTATGTCATAAAGTAACAGGAATCAGCAATTGTTCCTCTTACCATGGATTCTAAAGCACTTTTCACAGTTTATTTCACCAAGTTTATGAATGCCTACTATGTTTTATGTACACTGCCATGTGCTGAGCATATGGATAAAACAGAAATAAACATTCAGAAAGCAAATAAGCATGAGCAAGGGAGAAAAATCTCAACAAAAACTGTAAAACTAAAATAGGCTTTCAAAGTACCATACGAAGTTAGCTAAGGGACTAATTCATTTACTTCAGGGAGTAGGGAATCAGGAAAAACTAGTGACAAGCATTTTATTTCTAGTTGGGCTTTGGGATTTATGTAAGAATCAATAAGGAACATCTGGTGAAGTAATGTGGAGCAAGAGGAAGAGCAAAGAGGGTATACAGACAAGTAAGTGTATCATTTGTTAAAGAAAACTGAGGACTCCAGTGTGGCAATAACAAAGGCCAATGTAGATACTGAGGAAGAGGAACTGTGAAAAGCAGAATGCAGACTGCTGTGGAGAAAGGACCTGCTCTAGGTTGTGCCTAGAAGTTTGGACTTGAGTGTTCTCTCAGCAGTGGAAGCTTTGGTGCAAGAGTCCACACTCAGGTCTGTGTTGGGAAAGTTCACTCATAAACAGTGCCAAATAGGTATACAGGCTAGGGGTTGGAGGGACCAACTGCGGGACAATTGGCTGCTATAACAGTTCCAGATGGAAACCAAAATTTAAGCAGTAGAACTTAAGAGGGAAAGAAAAAGCTGAGCAGAAGAGAAAAAAAGTCTGGGAAACAAAACTTAAAAGCCAGAGATGTGGTAAAACATAATACCCCAATACCAACAACTTAGGAGGTACAAACTCATTATTTTGTTTGTGTCCCCAGCCATTTTCACTCAAGGAGAGACTCAGTTCAATTAGTGACAATTCATGACGCAGCTCAAGAGGTGATGATGGGTCCCTGTTTCATATTGTAGAACTACCATCCTACCAATGATACTTGCGAGGACATTGAGAATTTTTAAATTTAAGCTTAATCACCATGTCTAAATGTTGAATATAAAGACATAAGAAATAAGTAGAAAGGTAATAACTAAATGATGTTCAAACCCTCCCCGAGAGGTAGAACAATTCCCCACTCGCTCCTACGGAATGATACATTCTGTACATAGTGATTGTCTACCAGCAGCCAACACCTCTGGAGGCGGATTACAGAAACCACCTCCCCTGCCTAACTGGTTGGAATGATTCAGCAAGGATTAGTTTTGCATGAGAGGATATCAGTAATCCCAGGAAGTCTCGAAATAATGACTCTGCTTATCTTGCGATCCAATCATTTTACCAAAGAGTTATTGAGATGTTTAATTATTACTCTGAAATTAAATAGACACTTTTGTTCTACTTTTATTCATGATTATGTTACATTTTTAAGTAGTTTTCACAATTAATATTGGTATATTTCTTATCTAAGTAGATTTATTTCTTATATGAAACCTCTCTTTCTCTCTCTTCTTATGGATGAGTGAATATTTCCAAGGCAAGTTCCATCCCAGTAGAATTATTTTGCAGTTACCTCCAGATTTTTATCTTGTTGTTGTTCTTCACATTTGTAAACAAGTACAAGATATTTTTTCATAGCGTTTGTGAGATTAATACTTCCACATTTCAACATGGACATATCAATTTAGCAGCCTGAGGATCAATGGAGGGATAATTTCTTATATTCATTTTCACACTTCAAGGCTCACAGTTTTAAAGTTCTAATTCTAAAAGCATCAACTCCTGTTGAGTGGTAATGTTATAGCTAGAAGTACCTCATATATTTCAGACAACTATGTCAGTTTCCTAGAAGAAAGTTTTGAGTCCATCTGCCTAAAATATTTTTTTAGTTACCACCAAAATTTTAAATGTTTCTTTCCTCACAAAATAACAGATGGTCAATAACAATGTTTGCAAACAGCAATGTTTTACACATAGTAGGCACTGGTCCTGGAGGGGATTATGCTAAGTGAAATAAGCTAAACAGTGAAAGACAAATACAAGTATCTCATTTATATGTAGAATCTAATGAACAAAATAAATTGACAAATAAAAATAGAAAAAGAGGAATGGATACATGGAACAGACTGATAGCTGTGAGAGAGGAGAGAGGAAGGAAGGACTGATGAAAGAAGGTGGAGGGATTAGCCGAAGAACATACATGCATAACCCATGGACACAGACGACAGTGTGGGGATGGCCAGAGCAAAGGGGCCTGGCGAGGGCTGTGTGGAGGTGGGCAAAGGGGCAGAAGGGGACATCTGCAATAGTGTCAACAATAAAAATAAAGTTAAAAAATATTTGTCTACATCAAAATTAAAAGCTTCTGCACAGCTAAAGAAAACAGTATCAAAATTAAAAGAGAACCAACTGTATGGGAAAACATATTTGCCAATGATACCTCAGACAAGGGTTTAATTTCCAAAATATATAAAGAACTTACATGACTACACTCTAAGAAGACAAGCAACCCAATTACAAAATGGGCAAAGGACTTGAACAGACACTTCTCCAAGGAGGACATACAGAATATCCAAAGACACATGAAACGATGTTCAATATCGCCAGCTATCAGAGAGATGCGAATTAAAACCACAATGAGATACCACTTCACACCAGTCAGAATGGCCATCATAAACAAAGCAACAAACAACAAATGTTGGAGAGGTTGTGGAGAAAAGGGGACCCTCCCTAGTGCACTGTTGGTGGGACTGCAGACTGGTACAACCACTATGGAAAGCAGTATGGAACTTCCTCAGAAAACTAAAAATGGATCTGCCTTTTGACCCAGCAATTCCACTGCTGGGACTTCATCCTAAGAACCCTGAAACACCAGTACAAAAGAACCTATGCATCCCAATGTTCATAGCAGCACAATTTACAATAGCTAGATGCTGGAAGCAACCAAGATGCCCATCAGTAAATGAATGGATCAAAAAACTATGATACATTTATACAATGGAATTCTATGCATGCAGAAAGAAAGAAGGAGCTCCTACCCTTTGCAACAGTGTGGGTGGAGCTGGAAAGCATTATGCTAAGCGAAACAAGCCAGGCAGTGAAAGACAAATACCATATGATCTTACCTTTAACAGGAACCTAAACAACAAAACAAAGAAACAAGCAAAATATAACCAAAGACACTGAAATAGAGGACAGGCTGACAGTGACCACAGGCACAGGGGAGAGAAGAGGGAATTTCAGGAGACAATGGAAAGGGTTCACGGGAAAAAATTTAAAGGACATATGGACAAAAACTAGGAGGAGTGTGGTAATGGGAGAGAAGTGGGGAGGGTTGGGAGGGGTGGCTGGATTGGGAGTAAAAGGGAGAAAACTGTACTTGAACAATGATTAAAATAAAATAAAATAAAATAAAATAAAATAAAATAAAATAAAATAAAAAATATTTGTCTAAATTGATCATTTTAAAAATCGCTAATGTATTACAATCTATTTAGACAGGAAATGTAAGAAAAAAACTTAGAAAGGAACATTTAAACTATCACAACTGGGAAATCAGCAGACTATTTGAAATAATATTAGAATGACAATCAAACTAGGTTCTTACATAGTTCTCTTACCATCTAGCTCTAAGATACTATAAAAGCCACATGATCAAAATGAACATCACTGTGAAGCAGATAGTATTACAGTGTTGAAGAATGAGCACAAGGAGTCCAGAAAATAAGATGCTTTGGTTTGCAACCAAGCATTTATATTCGCCCTTCTGGGTTCCCTTCCTCATTTTAAAATGACAGAGTTGAAATAAATGGCCTTTTTCCTCACTAGAACATTATAATTTCATGAGGGGGACAATAAGTAATTGCATGATTAAAATTGCTGAAGTTTACCATTTTACCATATGTGAAAAGTGCCTAAGTTTGGTTTTATTTGAAATTTGCTGGGTAGGCAAATATGAATAAACAAATGGGAACACAAACAGCAATAGTCACAGGATACCTGTGTGTTGAATAAATAAATAAGAAAATGAATGAGGAAGCAAAAATAGAATCACTATAATGAGTGATATTTTATATCTATTATTTGCAATGTGTCTTCCTGCAAATTATGCATGTACCCATTTCATCTTATAAAGAATCCTTTGTAAATTACTCTGAATCACTAGGACATACAAAAGGTGCTTCAAAGCCAAGCATTTGGAATCATCAGAGTAGGTCTGATACTTACTGTGAATATTTCTCCACTTTCTATTGTCCTGCTTCTCCAGGCTTCAGGGCCTTCCCAATCAATACCCGTCTGTGCTTTTCACCAATTGCACTTTTATTACTATCCTCTGACTATTCAAAATATACATATACATCTTTTGATCACTCTCTTTTTCCCTGCCACATTCTCTTTTCCAGCTTAGTTTGCTACAAACTTTTTGCTTTTAAATTTTATATTTCATTTCAAACTGATATAATCATGTGAAATTTTAACATCAAATGGAGGTCAGGCTTGATAATTTCCTGAATAGACAAAACCATTCCAGCCACATAGAAACAAAACTAAATCTAGCTTATTTCATGAACATAAGTGAAACAGGTTATTTCTTGTAAACGCCTCTGACAATCACAAAAGAAACTTGCCATCTTCCTAAAAATGGTGTGAGATAATGACTTTTAACCAGCCTCCTCACCATCTGGAAACCCCCCATTGTACTAACCAATTGTAAAGTTTAACAACTTCCTCATTTTCACTTGGTAAGCTATCCTGTAAATTCATGCCCCTGAGCTGCATATCATTTTCTGGTTTTGAAAGCTCAGGTTTTGTGAACCGTTCTTGTATGCACAATACACTCTTATGAAGAATGATATATTGATTTGGTGGTTTTAATGTTGCTATTTCTGGATTTTTGACAATAGCTAATGAGCTCAGTACTATACCTAACCAAGAGCCAAAAAAAAATGATAACCATAAATTTTAAGTAAAATTTGAACCAGAGCCACCAATTTCTACAGGCTCTGGAAGTATTTAAAGCACTCTAAAAGTTCTCAAAAGCCTTTATTTTGTTTTAAATAAAATCTATTTTATAACAACATTCAATAACTATCACCCCATTTTACAAGTTTAAAAATATGATTACAATTTCAACAATAGTAATTTCCTTTTATTATTTGAAACTATACTATTTTATCTGCATTAGATATTATAGATTTTTTAGGGCTGGACTGAAAACTAACAGTTTCATAGGGACTTCTAGACATTCAAGATAATTTAAAATTCAATTTAACCATTTGGACATGATAGACTTCCTCTATAACTTACCCAACATATTATCATTTTTTAAAAAAAATATTCAATGGTACAGTTGTTTCTTCAGAAAATAATTATTTTCTATTATATCAGTAGGCCAATGTTGATTTTTAGATTGTTATAAGGATTAATCAAATCTACTTTTCTAAAGTTTTAACTCTTTTAATATTTAATCTAATGAAAGGTGAATCAAAAGAAGCCAAACACCCAAGAAATAGATTTTTCTTTATATTATTTAGCTTACTAAGGAAGTACTTTTAAAAATCTACATATAACACAATTATGACAGTTCTCAACTAATAAACATCTCAATACATATTCTAATTACTACAAATGGGACCATCTTATTATTTGTAGATGTTGCATTAAATAATGTTTTGAATGTTTAGCATCAAAAATACCTCAGTTTTTCTCCAAAAATGAAACCATTACATGATTTCCACATTTCCATATCTCTTAAGATAACATGGTTTCATAGAATTTGTCACTCGGAAACACTTGGGGATAAAATTAAATGAAGTTACAATTTTATACTGATTGTACACCTTCTTTCATCAAGTTTCCCCCAAAGACATAATATCTGCCACATATATGAACATTACTGCTATTGTGGGACCGTGATTGCAACTTCAGAGAGATGTGACGGGAACTTATTAGTTGCAGTTCTGAAAGGTACTAATACAGCTTGGGTTCCAAATGTACTTAGCACTATAAAAAGCTTTTCAGATTTTCATTTCCTGGGTTACTGTTTTCGAAAGACAATCACTGCACAAGTAAATCTCTTGCAGCTATTGATTATGTATTAAGGGTGTTCATGTTTTGGGAGAGAAAGACCTCAAATTTGAGACCAATGTATTGATTTGTGTATTTGTGTTTTTAACAACATACATACTTTTCAGATTCTCAGTACCTTCAGTAATTTAGTCTCATCATACATATGCAACCTTTCTTTCTCAACCTTTTCATCCTGCAAGGGGCAAGGGGCACGGCTTTTGGGACATTCAGTGCTTATCCCTGTTTCTAATATATTCCCTAAATTCTTCTTTCGGAGAGAACACTAGGTTTCTTTAGCTCTACTTATTAATAAAGCCAAAGTAAACTTTTCAAATTTTTCATGAGACTGTACCTTATATTAATCCTGACATTCTCTGAAATTCAATTGCACATGTAGTCTACAATATCACACAAGTTCACAATAGGTCGTTCTTTTGTTTGTTCATTTTAGGCCTGTTCATTATACCTCTACAAGTAGAATGTAAATTTCTTGTGAAGAGAGGTCAACTCTATTATTCTGTGATTTGTTGTCACCCACTCCAGACCAAGACATAACCAGCAGTAAGACCTTATACTGTTCCAAAGAATGCGAAGATACTTTTCCAACTGCACACTGAGCTAGGGAATAGTACCAGCTTCTCTGTGTTTTACCCAGTCACAACTCCATCATCATCAGCCCTAGCATGGAACAGTGTCTGCCTTATTTAGGGAACCTATTTTCTACTTATTCCAACCAAATGCTTTAAGGAGGGTTGCCTATCATAGTACCAACTTCTCCTAGCTACACAGTTTTACAAATAATGAGGCCTAAGCCAATCAGAAACATTCCCTGAGGAGTTTCCTATTGGAATTAAGGAGAGGATTTGATTCTCTCTGAATGGCAAAGTTTAAAATATGGGGCTGGAAGACGTTGGCAGTTTATTTCCCCTCTATAAAATTAATCTGGGTGAGCTACACTAACAAGGATGAGAAGAATAGACAGGTGAAAACCAGGGAGGGTGGTTCCTAGAACTGATACAGTAATCTCTGAGGTTTAAATATGCCCTTGCTCTTCCAGCAGATGGGTAAATGGAACCCTTTATGGACATACAAGGTCTGTCCGGAAAAAGTCCAGCCATTATTAATACAATGAGAACGGTTTGTGTGATATTGATGTCACCTGGGAGCCAAGAGGAGTGGACTGGAATGCACATGTGTGAAAAATGATGACCTCACTATACTAGTCACTGGGGGTGTTAGATGCTATTGAATGAACATGTGTGCTGTGTGCCCATGACATTTGAAATGAATGAGCAAGTAGAGCAACGAATCTGCATCAAATTTTGCATTAGGTTTGAACATTCTTCCTACCTGGATGATTAAGAAGACTGCAGTAATGGGAAACTGGTGAATGGCAGCTTCATCACAACAACGTGCCAATTCATGCATCACATCTTGAGCAGAGTTCTTTAATGAAACTTCAAATCACCCAGGCGACTCAGCCCCCTACAGTGCAGATTTTATTTTCCTGTGACTTCTGGCTTTTCCCCAAACTAAAATCACCTTTGAAAGGGAAGAGATTTCAGACCATCAATGGGATTCAGGAAAATACTACAGGGGTGCTCATGGCAGTTGGGAGAACTGTGTGAGGTCCCAACGTGCCTACTTTAAACAGGACTGAGGCATCATTGTCCTATGTACAATGTTCCTTATATCTTGTATCTTCTTCAATAAATGTCTTTATTTTTCACAGTGTATGGATGGATACTTTCTGGACAGGTCTCATATATCCAAAGGTTAAGAACACAGGGAAAAGAGTATTGTATTGTTTCAATGTCTTTGTTTTAGAGTATGGACATGTTGTAAATTTAGCTTAAGGAACAGAAATCATTTCTGTAAACAAGAAGTAGATGCAAATAAAAGCTGTTCTTTAAAATGTAAATGATGTTGCTATTTATAAGTAAAATAGCAATGAGATTATCACCTTTAGCTTTTTCTACAAGTAATACAGATACTTTATAGAACATAAAAATATGAGAAAATGCTACACTTGGCCTAGACCAAGAATATCAACATTCACGGGAATGTCAGGCGTGATTAGAAAAACTCAAACGCAAGAGAGAATGAGAGCAGTTCACCTCCCATCTCACACTTTGACTGGAGACATATTTCACAGAGAAAATGTCGTTGAATCGTTCCTCGTCATCTCTCATATTCATCTTCCTACTTGGAGAAGAACTGGTGTCTTATTCATTTCTAAAACTTAAAAAATTTCCCAAGTAGTTTTCAGAAATGCCCTTTTTAAATATCTAAAACCTCGTTTCAGAAAAACAACTATAAGCAAAGTAAAAATAAACATTAGAAAGAAATATTTGTAACACAAATAACGAAAGACTAATATCCTAATATAAATGTTAATATAACAATATTCTTATTTAAGAAACAATATCACTTCAGTCTATGTTTATTAACACAAAATTCTAAAAAGGAGATCCTTTCAAAATGTTCATGCTTCAGTCTTAAGATATTATTCCTGTCAACTCAACAAATAGCTATTTATAAATAACTATGTGTACTTTATGTATTGTGCCATTTTTCCAATCTGCATGTAAAATAAAAACCCATCATGTCATAGCTCACTATTGCAGATGGTTGTATATGACACATATTATACTATGTTATCACAGATTTAAGTACCAAAGGTGGTGAGATTATTTAAACCTGAAAATCTGTAAACAAGGGTTTGCAGCTCTATGGTACTAGAGATAAAGTGGGATTTTTTAAAATATGTATGTACCTACAAACTTAAATGGATACAGAGGATTGAATGTTTGTAATAGGTTAAACTGATTACAAAGTTGAAAAAGGCTCATGTTTAACTTTAACATAGAGTAAAATAGGTAAACTTGAAAGAGTAATACTAAGCAGATGATTTAAAATAATAATTTGTTTCATATTGTTAACACATATATTATAGGTTTGCATCTTGTAGTCCTAAAGAAAATAGAAGTTCATGATGAGCACAGAACTGTAACAACTTGCTACAATTAAGAAGTTGTTTGAAATACACTTGCTATTGCTGTTACTACTAGGAGTACAACTAATGAATCAAGATCCTGTAATACTGAACGTTAAGTGTGATCTGTCACAGTTTTGCTTCCCAGAGTAGCCCTTTCTCTCCCATCTCCACAAATAACTAACAATTTAAGTGAAAAGATCAGATTGCCCCCCTAAATTTATTGAAGCACAATTAATGAATAAAATTGCAAGGTGTTTAAACAGTGTATTATGGTGATTTTATATATATACCTACTGTGAAGGGATTCCCACCATCTAGTTAATTAATATATCTAGCTCTTCACATTTTTTATGTTTTACTTTTGTGAGAACATTTAACTCTTAGCAAATTTCTGTTATACAGTACAGTGTTATAACTATAGTCACCAACTTTATATTAGATCCTCAGAACATATTATCTTATAGCTGAAAGTGCATACCCTTTACCAACCTCTCCCTGTCTATATATATAACATCTTTATACATTCATTCACTGATGGACACTTGGGTTGTTTCCATATATTGGCCATTGTAATTAATGCTGCAGTGAACAGGGGAGTGTGGATGTGTCTTCATTATCCTGTTTTGCATTTCCTTTGGGTACAAGGACCAGATTGTTTTTAAAATTTGTGCCACTGTAAGATAAATGAAGCAAGTAGCCACACCCTAACATGATCTATTCCTTCTCCACCTATCACTGTTTTTGTTGTTATTTTATCTGGGGTAGAAATCACAAAAGAAATTCAAAGTTCCATTGAACACACACAGATCCTTTTACTGATAATTTATTAATACCAATAACACTGCTAGAGTATATATAATACTACTTTACCAATTACTATAATTATTTTCTATTTTCATAATAGTCAATAGCAAATCTAAATCACATTGATCAATTATCCAGTCAATAAACAAAGATAAAAGAGAGATTTTAACTCAGCTGTCTGTCATTTCTCCTGACTTAAATTAGAGACAATGTAACTGGCACGTGAAAATCTCTACTATTATAAATGAGTAGAGTGTACTTGTTACAAAAATCAGGAAGTCAATTTGTATGTCAACTATCTATCACTTTATAATGGTGTTGAATTTGTTAAATATTTAATGTGCCGAACCTAACATATGCCAATCAAATGTATTCAAACTAAATTACTAGTCTTCAAGCTTATCTGTTGTAGGTTTGTTTAATAAATGGATATTATACCTATGAAAGATAAGTCCATAGAAGGTTTTTTTTTAATTCAACTTGTCTACTAAGGGAAGAGGACAGAGGGAGGGAGCTAAAATGTATTGAAAGTATATATATATATATATCAACCCTTTGATGGAGACACTACTATGTCAATTGCACAATTAAGGAAACAGAGCTTAGAAATGGCGAACAGATTGCACAGAATTGCACTGTTGCTTCTGGACTTCTCTTATTTCTCATAAGCAAGTAGGCAGAAAATAAAGTTACTAAGTATTTAACTTGAGAAGTTTGGGGTTCCATAACTAAAACCGCTCACCTGATAGAATTTTTAATGATGGCAAATACTGAGGTAGAAAGTTTACAAATGGAGAGAGCAATGCCTCTCAAACTACCTATGCTAAAGGAATAGGTTGCTTGCTTAGTTTCAACTGCCACTCTACAATATTTTTAAAATTCATAGTTACTAGAGAAAATAAATTACTGTAAAAATGATCATGTGCTTAAATGTCACAGCAGTGTCAAATTGGCATAAAATTTTCTAGAGGCTTTCTCTCAATTTTTTTGTACTTATCTATGGAAGAACAGCAGGAATCTGTAGTCCACACTTAGGAAAATTGAACTGGAGGACAGATGCTAAGCAGTTTAATATGTTAGCTTGTATGCAAGCAAATTCATGTATGTACCTAGATTTCATTAAAGTTTCTTAAGAGTTCCTATTCCCTAAGGTATTTGTTGTGAAATCTTGTTACTTCATTAAGTTGTTTTTCATGCTAGTTTATATAAAAGAAAATAAAGGGCTGCATAAGATTAAGAGAGTTGTAAATAAAATGAAAATATATTATCTTACTAGACCAGATAGACAGAAAAGCATACGCTGTCAACCAAGACAACGTTCATTTTTGTTTTCTATGTTTATGTGTAAACAAAATTAACTAAGCACCAACATACAACATTGTTAATTAATTTTTAATAGAATCACTATTCTGTGGTTAAAATTATTTCATCTTTTTTTTATGACAGGCTCAAGGGATATGATTTGCTCTTACTGGCTATAGTAATAATCTCAGCAGTGGAGAAACAACATGACGAATGTTGCGTTTGCCTTTCTGTGGAAGCTGGCGCAGTAAAACAGGCTTCCACGCTTGCTACTTTCCACAACGTAGCATCAGTTCAGAACAGGTTCCAACTGCACTGGACAAAGTAAAACTTTGTTTTTACATCACAACATCTGGGCACTGATTCTAAAAAGAATTTTGATAATTTAATTCAGAAAACAAGAAATATTAAATAGATTTTTCCTACAGTATAGTAAGAAGCTTTGTTAGCATACTAAATAGTGACATTGTTATTTAGTTTTTAATTTTCTTTTTCAAATCTCTTAACCATAGAGTACACTTAAGCACAATAGCTAGGGTAATAAGACTAGTATTTACTGATTAGTCTAAATAATGATCAATTTTTTTGTGATTTGGGAATAAAACTATCTTATTAATTTTGGTATATGACTAAAACTACAGCTTACTAATATTGAAATTTTCATTTGTTTAGCATTTCCTTTTCTCAGAGCATATAAAGAATATCTAATAAGAGTTTATGGTAAAGATTTGAATTAATCAAGCAATATCTATTAAAATCTTTGCAGAGCTATTACTATTGTGAAAAAATATTTCAGGACATCATAAAATTGATGTGTTTTAATATTTTCACTAACTCTGAATAGATTAAAAAAGATAGCTTTGATAAATATTTTGAAATAGCTAACAAAAGTCAATAATTTGTAGAAAAGTTCTTTAAATTATACTTTAATACCAAATTGAAATACAATATAAAAGCTTGAAAATCATAAAATATAAAATCAACCTATTTTTTCAATTATTTTATTGATAGCACTATTTCCATTTAATTGCTTTAAATCAAGAAGATAATAAATTAGAGTTGGGTGATGGAAAAGCCACTTAATAGCCCAATATGCCTCTGAAAATTCAAGCAAAATAGTGATTTACTCGTATATTTGCTCAGCAATGTCACAAATAGGGCACCTTTGCAAACAGGAGCTCAGTAAATGATTGTTTAATTAAAACACGTTGATATAGGAAACATACAAGAGTAATAAGATTCAAAGCAGCTAATTTCTTGGTTACTAAAATGATGCTGATCATATCTGCCACACATTGGTACTAATGTCAAATTCAGTTAATATTGGTGTTACTGAAACAGCCAACATGGTATGGTGTTAGTATCTCTCAGCTGCCAAAGACACAGGCTGTGTCCTGACAGAAACCAAGAGCCTGGGAGGTTGTGGTGGGGGGTGTGCATTTCAGAATCACACTGTGTATTAACAGTTTCGATGAAGAAACTTTCTAAGAATGGTGGGATTTCTATGGATTCTGTCCTTGGCCTACTGCTCTTCTGCCTTCTTGATTAACTCCTACTTTCATGATTTCAATATCTACACAAGTCCTTCAGCTCTTATCTCTCCCAATAAATTCAAGTTCTTATTTTCAGTTGTCTGCCAGTTAGGTGTTTCCAATAGGACAGTCCATAGACACCTTAAATTGAACTTGCAAAAAGGTAAACTTGTCACCTTTCCCTGACCCCTGGCCAGTCTCTTTCCCACAGTCTCTATTTCTGTTGGTGGTGTCAACCCCTCCCATGCACTCAAGCTACAAAACTTGAAAATCTTCCTAATTCTTGCTTCTCCTTTATTATCCAGATCCCTCAGAGTGTTTCCTCTAACACCTCCCATCATGCTGGCTCCACAGACATGCAACCTGTGCAGTCACACCGGGCCGCTGGCTTAGAAGCACCCCATGCTGCTCTGCTGTTCTACTGTCACCATCTTGAAAGTGTGAATGCTTTTTTTTTTTAACAAGGAGCGCTGCATGTTTGCATTGGGCCCTGAAAATTATGTGGCCAGTTCTTCTTCCCATACCCTTTATGCTCTGTCAAATCTGCATTATAATCCCTGAACACACCATGGAATTTCTCACTTCCATGTCTTTGTTCTCGTTTTCCCTCTGCTGTGCATGTCTCATTTGCTGACCAAATCCTCAAGTACTCCTGTCTGCCACCACCCGACCATGCGGCAGGTCTTCCATGTGTAATTAAGCTAGGGTAAGCACTCCCATTATAGTAGCACAGCAAAAGCTCTATTATTTCAGTTACAAGACTGCATGATTACCTGTTTTGGTATCTCATGTTTGATGAGCTCATACAAAAGAAGGAAGTAAGGATTATTTTGTGACTAGTATAGTAATACACAAAATACACAATTGTTTTGTTATATGCACAAATAACATGATGAAAAAAGTATAAGTAGCTAGTTTTTACTCTCATGAATGTGTTTTCAGAACAAACGGCTACTAAAGTTTTGATACTAAGCAAATGAATACATGTATTATCAATTCTACATCCCCAATGGTTTTGGAAATGATCCACTTCTCCCTAGTTTTTTCTTCACCCCCAATCAGTCTGATAGCTTTCATCTCTGGTTTGAACTATTGTTAAGGGCTCTTGTGCCCTCCTCCAACCCATTCTCCACAATGCTGTCAGAAGAATCTGTAAAACAAAAACTGGACTGTGTATCCATCACAATTATTCCTTGACTATATCCCCCAAATTTCAGCTCAAATATTACTTTGTTAGTACTGTCTAGAATAATTACTTGACTCCACTAATTAAATCAAGTCACACCCCACCCACACACACTTTTAATGTTTCTCAACATACTTTTTCGTTCTAGCACTTAGCTGAGTTTATAATTTAGAACTGTTAGTGAGATGTATTAATAAAGATAGTCTTCTTCACTAGATGGAAAATTTTGAGTTAGGGGTGATGTCTACTTTGCTCTACATTCTATCACTGGGCAGGTAGTACGTACCTAAAAAGAATTTGTCAAGTTAATGTTGAATAGCAGTATTTTGTAAAAAAAGAAATAAATAAAAATAAACAAGTGGCATGGGAACTTCAAAGACTATCCTGGTAATAAATACTATTCTCATTCTTCTCTGCCCTCTCTAATACAATAGTTTGTATTGATTGGCCTCATCTGTGGTTCTTCATATTGTACTTCATTACACTGTGAATATGGTAGACAGCCGGTGCATTCCCTAGTGTCCTGTTCAGTTCATACATCCGGGTTCTTTCCTGAAGGTCCTGCTGCTCATGTGAGCATTGTGGAAAGTGATTCAGAAGGCCCACCAGTTCATGAACAATAAACACCTCTTCCCTCATATACTTCTCTGTGGAGCAAAATGTAAAGATGATACCACTTCAGAAACCTGTGTTCAGTTATGAGGATCCTGTTTAACTATTTTCCTGTTTCCCATTTTGCTTTCAGAATGGCTTTGAGAACATGGATTCTTATGTGTTCTAAATCCCTAAGCCTCGGTTTCCTTATCTACAAAATGTTCTAATAATGGTGCCTACATTATAGTGTGACTGCAAGGATTAAATGAGACGATCTACATAGAACAGTATAATGTTTCTCCACTAAATATGCGTATCTATCAAATCTTAGCTAAAAATAAAAGCTACTCAAAATTTTGTTAGAGTCTGGAAATCACAGAGCACCATGGAGTTCAAATGGAACAGCAAAAACCAAAGCTGAACTTTATCTGCGTCTGTCAGGCAGTTTGATTGGTTCTCATTAGTTTCTCTCTGGTGCCTTGTTTTCCTCTCTGTACTTCTGCCACTCTGGTAGCTGTTCAAAACGATACCTCCAGATAAAGAAGCCAAAAGGAACCGTTACAATTAATTTAACTGAGAACTAGGCATGCAAGATAAACACTCAGTACACCCTCAGGACCACAAACATTTTACATTTATCTCCATTTATCCACATGTCAATTAATGAACCGACTGGCTGTATGTATTTTAATAAGAAGCAATCATTTCCAGCTAGAGTTGCCAAGTTCCTATATTTCAAATCTACATTCTGTGGTGACTTTTTAAAGGGAAAAATAAAAAACGTGTTTTTAAAAGTAGTGTTCCCTTCTTGAATATTTCCACTTTATTGCTTTAAATCTCCCAAGTTCAAATGAGACAATTAAATGCTGTGTCTTTTTTTGTTCAGAGGCGAGATGAAGGTAATTTGCTGCTTCATGCATCTGTTTCCTCATCAGCACAGTGAGGACTGGGCTAATTAGGGGATGGAAACAATATGGTCATATGGATAGGCCAGATTGCTTGTCACTTGGTTTTTCAATATGTGGGCTCTGTTTTGAGGACAGGAAACGGATAGTGATTCTCTGGCATCTCTCTTGCAATGCATGAAAAGAAAGAACTAGGAAGTGCTCAGATGTTTGCCTGTTTATTTTTAGCATTATTCCTAAGAATAATCTTACTGGACTGAGTCATTTGTTTTGTCTTTACAAGAGTGTTCTTCATTGGAAAGCTTCAACCAAGACTAGTAACTTCCATAAAGAACACAGAAATCCAACCAACCCACTCTAAATTCAATGCATTATTCTGAAATATTCTATGGACCAGAGAAAATTTAATCCAAAGATAGGTAAATGTGCCACATTCTCAGAAAGTCTAAATTAACTAAATTAGTTCACCAGGGAGAAAGTAACATCTGAAAATATAAGATTAATTCCAGATCTATCTTCTGGTGCCAGTCTGACCTCAGTCACTTCCATAAGGTAGAAACACAGAATATCCACTCACAGGCCTGGCTTGGAAACGTGAGCTAGTCCAATTAGATTCTCTCTCTTGAACATCTGAACTGGGACATTCCAAATGGAAGAGTGGGAAAGAAGGTGAAAATATACATTGAGAGATTCACAAGTAAGCATAGGCAAAAGTTATAAATAAATATAAAATATCAGTGAGCAAGAGTAGCTACATGGTAGAAATAGTACTCTAGAAAAGTACAGAGAAAAGCAGTGATTCTGAGAGAGAGAGGGGGCGGAGAGACGGACAGACAGACAGACAGACAGACAGACACTGGCTTCTGTTCCCAACAGCCGCAGGACCCTACTCCTGTAAAAGTCCCTGATTCCTAGTGCCCTAAGTCTGCAGGTACCAGCTCCAGTGGAGCCCCAGCATTCTGCATGGCCTACCCTTGATCTTCCCTAAGACCGTTGTCTGCCTTATTTATAACATCATAAGCTGAATACCACCAACGGCTCCAGTGGGATTTGGTCACCAGTTTTCCAAGAGATAAGTAAAAATTGGCTGATATGCTTTCATCTCAATTATCTCTTCCAAAATCTGCAAAGACTGATTTGGGAATAGCAACAGACTAATTGTCTACTCTTCAGCCCTAGCTTTGAGGTCCCACTTCTACTATATTCTCCTCTCTAAACCCTAAATTTTTCATCCAGCATTGTTGTGATTTTTCTGCATCACGATTGCCCAGCTGGGAACTATAACAACTACTGTACTCCCCAAAGTATGCACTCAGGGGTGTTTGTATGGCCAACTTCATGAAAATTTTGAACACAAGGAATGGTATATTACAGCAAATAACTTAAAGACCAGACATCCCTATCCTTAAGGTCCCTCAACTATTCAATCATAAAGGAGTTCTACTCATCTTCTCTACTCAAGTTCCACTTCCTGTCCTGTTGTTAGGTTTGATTTCACTCCCCTGATTTCTTCTAATCAAACCCTAGTAATCTCTTAGAGCTGTCTTTCCCTTAGCTTAGCCCCCCAGACTATGACCAGGAAATCGTATTTCCACAACCTGTCAAACATCCCAGTTAAACCATGCTCGGGGAGATAACCTCTTTCCTCCCCCCAAAATTCTAATAGTGCAACTTGAGAAACATAACTTTTTATGAATACAAGAGACCCCACATTCAGATTTACTGTGTCCTAAAAACTATGCTTAAGTAATTAACTCATTTAATTCTTACACCTCCCTTGTGTTGAAGGTTCTATCAATATCCCTGTGTTAGTGATAAGGAAACTCACTTAAGGCTCACAATGTTAGGAAGTACAGGGCTGAACATATGAAAAAATCTAAACTAGAAGCAGAGCCTCCACTCACGACCACTACAGTTCTACCTCTGTCTAGATGTCCCATATGTAACCCCGTAATAAAGCTGATATGCTGATGATAGAAAAGGCATTTAACATTTTATTGGGAGGTGTTCTGTAAAGACCATAAGCTTTAGAATTGCTAAAAGACTAGCATAGAAAGAGGCAGAACACAAAGAAGGTTTGATGAAAGAGAATGTTAATAGAGGATTTTATGATGATTTTTGCCTAACAATAGGTCATGGTCATATATTGTACATCTCCAATGAAGTTCCATGTGTTACTACAAGACATTGCTGTATTTATTGTAGTTCTATTTTTTGTCATGTTTACAAGCAAAGAAAACTTCTAAAGGCATTTCTGATTCTCAATACAGTAAAAGCAAAAACAAATTCCTCACTTTTAACTTTTATGTGGATTAAAAATTACTTACGTGAAGTTCTATTTTCAACTCTGCCTTTAGGCAAGTAGATAATGTGAAAAGAAGATAACATATTTAAAATACTTTCTAATAAGTTGAAAAATGTGGTGCTTCTATTCAATAAAATATGACATTTCATTGAGTATCTATGTAAAGCAAAGAATCCCAGCACTTGTGAAATGAGACCTTATTAATATAAGCATATTATCAAGTACACTTTCCAGGAAAGGCACAGTATATAAGGGTCTCGGTACATTGGAGCAACCAACAGAAGGCCAGTGTGGCTGGAACACAGAGAAGAGCAGCGATAAAAATTTAAGAAAAGAAAATACTGTGTCATGCAGAGCTTTCTCAGCCAAGATGGAGAGGGTTTTTTTTTGCTTGTTGGTTGGTTTTTAGAGAAGAAATCTTTCAAGATAACTGAGTTAATCTTCTCCATGAGTCTTCAAATAAGAACTAACGAGCTTTATTATTACCACAATCATTTAAAGGTCATGCCTTATTATATAATGCATGTGTGTCCTGAAGTATGCATGTAAATAACATGTATGCAAATTGCATTGCAGTGTGCTGTGGCCCTTGCCGATGACCAGGAGATAACACATAGAAGCACGTAAGCAAGCCAAAGGTGCTGTTGGCACCACTGATGCTCTCTACCACTATGGCCTTTGCCTTGAGCATCTTAAAATGGTGTTGTTGCTAGTTTTACTGCTGTATTTGATTATATATTTAAGTTTACTTGGAAGCTTTTAAAAAGAAATGATTTCACACTACTAATCTTATGGTTATGCAGTTAGCAATTAATGACAATGTGCTATTTGCTAGAAGGAATACGCATCTGAAGCCAAGTTTCCTGAAGCAGCTTTTGAATTTATATAAGCAGAACTATACTTTCCATTTTTAAGGGTTTAAAAATTTATATTTTCTAAGCAAAATTGAATACGCTGATATGAAGTTAGATCTAAAAAGTATGTGTGTGTATATATATATATATATATAAAACAAGTGATATATTACATGTCATTTATATACCTTATAAATTATGGGTGTATAAGTTATATATCACACATACATATGTGCATATATATAAACACAAACATACAAATTATTTTGAA
This sequence comes from Phyllostomus hastatus, assembly GCF_019186645.2. Lineage (NCBI taxonomy): Eukaryota > Metazoa > Chordata > Mammalia > Chiroptera > Phyllostomidae > Phyllostomus > Phyllostomus hastatus. Next base: position 13,265,251 of record NW_025333583.1, on the reverse strand, counting down.
AGCAGATCGTAATGCGCTAGTACATACAACCTTTGCAAAGGTATAAATTGTTCATTATTTGATGATGAAAATAATTATATGGAAGTTTTATACTATGCAAATTAGGGATGCTAACATAGAAAACACAGGAAAAAAGAATACACTGTAATTCCAGCACGGAGAGGTCCTAAATAGAATGTTTCTATTTCTGCAGAGGACAGAAGAGACACTCTAACAGAAGGCACTGACCCTGAATCAAATTTCAGTTCCTTCAATATCAAAAATGCTACCAATGGGAAACTTACCCCTTTCAGCTCTAAACCATTCAACTCTAAAACAGCAATACACTTTGCAAAGCTGCAACAAGATAAAAAGAGATAATAATTTGAAACCAAGAATAAACTCAATACCCATTTTCTTCTCATCTCTTTTATAAAATTACTTCAGCAGCATGCCATGAAAGAAAGTATTCACAGCAATGCTTCCCAAAGATGAAGTAGCCACAAACAATTGCTGTGAACTCTTATGGAGCCATGAAGTATTCAAGGAAAGATAGAAAGGTGGCATTTACATCAAAATATTTCCAGATTAAAATATTGTTGAAGAGCTGAGCAGTGGTAAACTGTACTTAGATATCTAGCAATTAGTTTGTTAAGTCTTCTCTGCACAACAGGCCTGGGGTGGTGGTAAGCATCAGTCAAGACTTGTGAACCTACAGATGACAGGCTGCAGCATTGCACACATGAAACCTAGATAATCTTTACTGACCAATGTCACCCCAATCACGTCCAATAAAAATGTTTTAAAAATTTAAAAAAATCAGGGAAAAAATCAGCACAAAGGAAAAAAAAAACACTTGTGAACTGAAAATGCCAAGTTAATAAGGTAATAGTACACGCCACACTTTTCGATAAACTTCCTGGACATTTACTCTTCGGTTTAGGCACAGTTCTTTGAACAGTTGGAGTTCACATTAAACCTTGTTCACAAATGATAAGCATGTCAGTGAATAAGATACATTTCACTTGGGAAAGAATGTACGTTGACCGGGCTAAGTTTAAAAACCCAAACCAAAACAGACAAACAAACAAAAACATCTTGCCGAGTCTTCTGGCTGAACAAGTTGTGGTGCAGAAATAATGGCATGACTGAATTTTCTCAGGAAAAGGAATACTTCTTCAGCTGCTGGGAGAATATATGTAAGGTTTAAAGGAATTGGAAGTGTGGTGTAATAATCAGTGATAACCTCCATAATTTGTGTGTAGCAGATCGGAATTAAACTATTTGAAAATTCTTAATCAAACTTCCTTCTTACTAACATCCTGAAATAAATTTTATTATTTTAAACACTAACAAATTGAAACTCCAAAAGGTTTATAGCATTTTGACGATCACACAAAGGCAAATAAACCCCAGGGAAGTTCAGCAATATACTTGTAGCTACAGGGACATAAAACATTTAATTAAACTTCCTTGTTGATATTTTTGGAGTACTTAAAGATTTGATTAAAATCAGATAGCCCATGTCTCACAAGTTCTAGAATGAGTATCTTCTATGCCCTAGCCTAATATTCTTACCATCGTACCATTCTGCCTGTCCAGCAGGTAAAGAGGACAAGGTGGGTGGCTGGGCCCAATCATCTCACTGCTCTCAGTGAGCTTAAAACAAAGAGACAGGTGCCCACAGAGTGACTACTTAACCCGAGCTCCTCTCAGAGCAAAGGTTGTACCATCTGCTGAGTTTCCATCCCCATCTTCCTGTGAAATTAACTGGAACAGATGACTGACAAGTTGTTCTCAGTGCTCATCATTTTTTCAGGAAGAAAATTAAAAAGATAATTAAGTAAAGAACATTTGGGATTCATAAGGACCACTGATTATGTTTTAAAGGTGAATCCATGTCTATTGTATGTGATCCTCACAGAATTTCTTTTGTTAGCCTGTTTGTTACCTGAAGAAAGATTATTCTGAGAGTGTTGTCCTGATGCTGTTTTTTGTGTTTATTTTGACATTAGGTTTTTAAAAACTTCATGAGTACTAAAGACATATCCTAAATTTCTCATGTATTTGTACCTTATAAATCAAGTTCTTAAGCATAATGCTTTCAGTCCCATTAACCAACTCTCCCCATTTCTCCATAGAAAATTATCTATAGTTCAGACACCAAATATTTTCTCTCCTCTTGGCTAAAGATACTGTCCTACGTTGCATCCTCCTCTCCTCTTCTTGGATGCCTGCTAAAAGTCTCTAGTCTCTTTCTATTTCCATTAATTTCAAAAGTACACAGTCTAATGTTGGTACTGCACTTCTTAAACACACCAGTTGCTTCTGGAGTAGTAGTAATGTTCAAGTTCTTGATTTGGATGCTTGTTATACAGGTATACTCAGTTTGTGAGAATGTATCAATCTCATACTAATGATCTGTGCAATTTTTCTGTAAGTGTATAATGCTTCAATTTTTTAAATCTAAAAATAAAAGAATTCAGTGTCCTAAATATCAGTTGAGACTCTAGATTGCCATTTGAAATCTTCTGTATAATAGGTTTCCCTCAAATAAGGATACAAGAGTGAACAGAATAGAAACTTTAGTGTGTCCTAAACTCAAAGCAAGGTTTGCCTGTGAATAGTAAGTATTATAACAGTCCTCTTCTTCCACGATCCAAGTTCCTAGGATTTCTCTCATCTCTGTATCAGTTGTCTATCCAAATATTCACTGCAAGGTAAATTTATAAGTGTCACAAATCATTGATATTTTGAGTTTATTAAGTGTTTCACTGAGGGAAATTTTTTGTTGCTATTTAGATTTCTCTCCAACGTCTCACCTCTTCTTTCTTGTATTTTTTTTTATTTCAGGGAAAATCGCTTAAAAAGTAAAGAGGTTTTTAAATAATGTAGCATATAGTAATAAAAATTATTTGAATTAAAAAAAAACCTCTATCATGCCTCAGCATAGAGGAAGAAGAAAACTGTGTCGGCATTGCTTCAAAGGCCCTTCCGGATTAGGACTGCCTGACCTTTCCCATCTTCACCTGCCCCCCTCCCACTCACACATTCCACCCACCTTGTGCACGCTGGTCACATTAAACCACTGGTCTCTACATCACTTCCACTCCTCCCATCACCCATTTCTGTCCCCACCGCCTAGAGTGGTGTGGTGGCCACTGCCTTTCCCCTGGGCTCCCACAGCCATGATTCCCAACATGACTATGTTGGACAAACTACAATACTGTCCCCTCTCTCTGGCCATAGTGACAATCCCAGAAATGAATATATCAGCAAAGTGCAACCATGTGAAAGTCTTCTCCGATATTTTTCTTCTGGAGTAAATAGGAAAACAATAAAGTTACAATTTCATTAATGGAAAAGCCAGAGAGAATAAAGATAAGACAGAAGGCAGCAGAGACGTGAGATAGCATTTTGATGCTCTGATTCCAAGAACTCTGATCCCAATCACTGAAGTTCGGAAAAATCCCAAATGTTCTGTAGTTCTTTTAATTCTGTCAGCTCCACAGTTACCTGCTCTGTGAAGCCCTCTCTGAAAGTCCGCATCTCCGATTCCTCACAGAGGGACAGTCAGTCCCTGCCTCGTCTGCATTGCTATGCCTTTATAATAAGTAGCAGTAACCTAAAGTTACTTGTTTTACTAGTCTGCATGCTCAACTAGAACTATAAATGCTTAGGAGACATGCATTTATATCAGGTTCATTGTCCCCTTTGTGCTTAGCTCATAAGAAAAAACATTCAACATCTATTGATTGGATTATAAAACTGAACTACCCAGAAAAGAAGACAGAAACTGGATGAGTAAGTAAAAACACCAAGTGATTTCAATGACCCCAATATCTATATGTCAGTAATATAATGATGCTATTAAAATTATATGTTATAAAAAAGCTAAAATAGGCTTTATTTTTAAAGTACATGAGGTGTACTAACAGGCCAGGAGCATACTACTACTTAAGCAAGACTGGCCCTTAAAACTAAACAACAGACAGTCTGGCAGAGGAGAAATTTCACGGGGATGGTGGGAAAACAGGAGATAATAGAAATGATACAAACAAAATAAGGGAGTGACAATACAGGAATGAAAGTAAGGCCTCAAGAACATTAGAGTAGGCAGGAGCATATAACTTGAAAAACGTGAGGACAGAATAAAGGATAAAATAAACATAAAACACTTAAAGCTAAAATATCTACTATACCAGTGGGGATAAACATGCTGTATCACTTTTATTAGAATTAAAGTGCAATCTTATCATTGCTGTGGATATTAAACAAGCGACCAAAGATATTACAAAATCAATATTTCCCAAACAAAAGAGTCTATGATCTTTCAACAAAAATAATTTTGTTGTCATTTTCCCCCAGGGGAATCTGAATCATTAACATGAATATTATAATGACAACTTTGAACCAAGTTTTGTCCCACACTTCAGGGACTGAATTAGCATCGCCACCCTATTGCCACCAGGTGGGACTTGATTTGCTTTAGTGTGCTACTGAGAAAAGAAAGCTGGGAGATTGAAGAATGGATGAATTAGCACCAAGTGAAGGTGGAAGGGGATTAAGGTGAGCACTGTGAAATATGTGAAAGATGAGGAAAGCGGTGGGAGGACTGAGCCACTGGGGCAGACAGAAGCCAGAAGTGAATGTGGGGACCTGGGAAGGCTGTGTCTCTGAGAGTTGGGGCCATGCTAGAGTGAAAATGACACCATTGCTTTCAAGTAACAATATGCATTGAAATTCATGTTGGCTTTATCATTTTGCTTAATTCATTTTTTTAGTTTTATGGTTGAAACTAAGCTATAACTCCAGTTTACTAGTAGCTTTTTAGTTTATAAAAAAAAAATAATTTTTAAATATACCAGAATTAAAAAGAACAGGAGAGAGAAAGAAATATCCCAAATTTTGGCTTTCTGGAGGTTTGTTTTTTTTTCTTTTACAGTTTTCACTGTTACATATATATATTTCTAAGGATTTTTTAAAGGCAATTACTAAATTAGATCATCTCTTGATACATCTTGTAATGCTCTGATTCTACAATGGTAAAGACAATAGTATACCAGAAATATTTGGTTTGCTTTGGGGAGAGGGAAGCAAGGAATTATAACAGCATTAAACATTCTGTTTTAAGCAATAATTCAGTAATATAAAGCATGTTTTAATTATATATTGTCATTTTTCTATATACTAAATATATTCTTTCATTCTTCTTTTCTTTAAGGTATATAATAAGTGGAAAGTAGCTTTTATGTTTTACCTCATGGAAAAACACTTTAAAATCCTTATCAGACTGTATAATTGGCTTTAATAAATGTTTCTTCTACAGGGAGAAAACTTAAAATGGGGAGGCAAAACAAATGAAAACAAATATTTTACATGGTGTCTGCATAGAGCTGAAATGTTTTTGAGATACTAGTATTTACTACTTTCCCACCAAGTCATACATTCATTTAATTGTTTTCTTTGTTCAACAAAGGTATGTTGAGAATCTATACGTGGGAGCAATACTCTGAGACCTGGGAGAGCAACTCTGAATACAATCCACATGACGTGCCGCCAAAGTGTCTAGAGTTCAGAGAAGGAACGGGAGAAACAGCAAATGTCAATGGACACGATAGCATAAAGAGGGGCTCCGGAAAAGAGCCATCTAAAGTATCCAGTACTGAGTTTAGCTGATATTATCCCTATCTTCACAGACATTGTATAATGTGCTTGCTGCTATTCCAGCTTTACTTATGAGAAAACTGCATGATACACAGAAATACTTCATCTCGAATCATGACTTTGTTCCACTTACTCGCTAGCTTTCGTGGGTTTTCTCTACTTTGTGTCTCTAAGAAATGACTTCATTATTTTTCAAACTGCAGGACACATAAGCTTTCTGCTTACTCTTTCAGCCAAGCTTATTACAACAGTAACCTACACTCATTTTGTCAGGCCGCTCGCCTCCAATCAGACTCTGCTATGTGCCTTCTAACCTGCCACTTCACCTACACTGCTCTTAGTCCACCAATAACCCCCAACCCACCCACCCCATGGCTATCTTCTCATTTTAATTCTTCTTGACTTCTGAACACTTCGAATTACATCCTCTGTGAGGAAACTCTCCCCTCTCTTGGCTTCTGAGATACAACTCTTCCCAGCTTTTCCTGCTCCTTCTTTTCAATTTGTACTCGGTTTCCTCCCTGGGATCTCCTTCGCCAGGAGGTTAAAGGCCATTTGAGGAGAACATCTGAAAAGTCCTCCTGAACTCTTTTTACTTCCTCATTCCTGAAATAATTCCTAAAGGCGGTGGATCCCTAAATCTCCCATTAATCTTCATTGTCATTTACGAGTTGAAGTCCTCATTCTCTCCACCTGAACAATTAGAAATCTTTTAAGTATACTCATGCCTATAGCTCTGTCCCCTACAGTCCACCATCCATACTGCTGTCCAAGTGATTCTTCTTTTTTTTAAAGATTTTATTTATTTATTTTTAGAGAGAGGAGAAGGGAGGGAGAAAAAGAGGGAGAGAAACATCAATGTGTGGTTGCCTCTCATGTGGCTCCCACTGGGGACCTGGCCTGCAACCCAGGCATGTGCCCTCACTGGGAATCAAACCAGTGATCCTTTGATTCGCAGCCCGCACTCAATCCACTGAGCTATGACAGCTAGGGCTAAGTGATTTTTTAAATCACAAATCTGCTCAGGATGCTTCTCCACACATGCTCAGAAATAGTGTATGGTCTGAAGGAAACAATTTGTAGACAGTGTATGTCAAATCATCCTATGAAACTGTACAATTAGGATCTGGGTTACAAAAGACAGAAAATGGTTAACTTGAACAGACAAGAATCGTAACTTTACCAGATAACTCACTGAATCAAAAGTAAGTTTGGAGAAGCTTCAATAAGACCCAAAGAAAGTAAGGCCTAGACAAATTCCTACCATAGAAATATTCAGCTTACAATACCCATCACCATTGTAATGGCCACTCCTAACTCGTGAAAGGACATTCATTTCCTCATATACAAATTCTTGAATTCATTACAACTACCTTGAGAAATCTCTACTGCACCATCCCATTTATGTTACTCCCTGAAAACCTAAGCCCTAAGCAAAAGTATCTAAATGGTCACACGTAGGGCAGGGACACAGAGGGTATAACTCCCACCTCAGCTTCATAATGGATGGCCAAATCGTGCCACCCATCTTTCTTAAGATACCACCCCAAAAAAGAATTAACATGCTCAGCAATTGATAAATATCAATTCACACCCCCATATGACTTAACCAAAATTAATTCTCTAAAGCTACAGGAAAACAAAAGTCATTAAGAAGTTGAAAGGAGCCCTGACTGGTGTGGTTCAGTGGTTAAGCATCATCCTGCAAACTCCAAGTTCGCCGGTTTGATTCCAGGTCAGGGCACAGGCCTGGGTTGCAGGCCAGGTCCCTGGTTGGGGGCCTGAGAGAGTCAACTGATCAATATTCCTCTTGTACACTGATGTTTCTTCCTCCTGTCTTTCTCCCTCCCTTCCCTTCTCTCTAAAAATAAATAAGTGAAATCTAAAACAGAGTTTAAAGGAATAATTGTGGGGTGTAATGGACAAAGTAAGATAGAATTGGCACCAATGATCCCTCGCCCCTTATATCCCACAGTTGGATCTGACATTTGTGATTAAGGATGTTCTTCTGAGAGCGGATGCAACTGGTAACGTATCCCATATTAACAACACAACATGACTTGTCCTTCCCTGGGAGCTCACTGTAAGCTGTTTCCACATCAGGTGACAAGGTTGACACTGACTGAAGCCTCAACATATGACTAAATAAGCAGGATGCTCACTAAAAGAACACCACTGACCAAGACTCAAACCCCTTAGAGTGCTTCCCCATAGCCCTCTCTCCCAAATTCTGAGCCATAAAGATTAACAATCTATTAAATGCATTTTCTCAAATCTATTCGATCAGAAATGAGGTATAAGATGTTTACCTTTCCTGGCTCATCAACTTGATCCCACAGGGAAGATCTGCATATATCAGAAACCCAAATATTTATCTTGCCAAATCATGATAGCCAATAAAAATGAACTCTAATTTGTTATACACGTAAATAAAAACATAGTTATTATCTAAAGCTTAAACATCAGTATATGCAGGACATTTTTACTTCAGAATAGAGAAAAAACACAAAGTAATGAATCTATATCATCATGCCTGATATATATTCTCTCTTTCTGTGTGTGTGTGTGTGTGTGTGTGTATACCTTACCAAGGTTAGCTAATTATAAACAGAATATTAGATAACACTTCTATAATGGACAACTTCCTCTGCAACTCAAGACCAAGTCTCCCCATTACCTGAAGTGCAGCGCTCCTTTATATGGTCACAAAGGCCTTCTGGTCTACTATCCATATTCTCCTTTTATCACTTCCCTCATTTTTCTTCCACTATCTAAGAACATCATATTCTAACAATACCAAAATCCTTATAGTTCCCTAAAACTATTATACTGTCTTCAGTCCCAGCTCTTACTACTACTTGGAATGAGTCAGACACAAACATTTTCTAACTCTTATTTGCAAAAGCATCTCTGGTGAAGGCTTCCCTTACCTGTCCCCCACCTAAGGAACATAACGAAGCATTTTCTTCATTTTGTATTTCACATGCATATTTCCATTAGTCTATGTACTATATTTTCCATAGTAGTTGAAAGCTATATTTTATTCATTGTTATATCCAACAGGAGCACAGTGTCTGGCACATAGGGAACTATCAAGTACATAACAATGAACAGAACAAATAACTATTTAAAAGCATCTCTACTGTTTCTGCTTCCCTCTGCTTTTCATTCCTTTTATTTGTTTCTCTTTGATGTTCTCATAGACTTACTGTCTACTTCTTTCTGCCTTCTATTCTACCTGGAAAATTATACCTGGAATTTCAAATCTCTGTCTCTTATTAGTAAAAATATTACTTTTTGAATAGACAGAATATACTCTATTTACTGACAGTTTTGGAATGTAATTTCAATGCAAATTCAAAATGAACTTTTAAAAATAATGCACTCTATACAATACATATAGTATACAAAAGACATTTTCTAAAAGCAGATTTGATTTGCACATTTAATAATGCCATAAAACATAAAAAGTACCCCCAAAAGTCCTGAAAGTATAATAAAGTTCAACAGTACTCAGGATATCCATGAAACCTTTTCTTTTATAACTAACTTCAGGCTTCAATTAGTTCTTTACAGGATCATGTTAAAAAATGGTCAAAAACTCATGTATGTAGTTTTCAGTAATTGCTTTTAAATCCTCTGTGAAATCAAATGGTCCTCTACTAAAGTTTTCTTTTCCTATTTTAATGTTAGAAATCCTTGGTATGGAAGTGAAAATGATTTTTATCTTGCAATGGATTTAATCTCTTTTTTATCCTAGAATCAATCTAAACCTGTTTTCCTCTGATCCTCTTTTTTCATCACGACTGCTATACTATCTTCTTCCCTTTTAAAAGTAAGATGGTCACATTTTAAAGGGTGATGTTGCAAGACATTCTAGCATCTAATCGAGACTAGCTTTATAATTAATCAAAATGGACTGAGTAATCACCAGCAAAAGAAAAGATGCAAATGTGTGCATTGTTTTAGTCCTGGGACATGGAAGTTTGCAAATCAGGTTATTTCCAAATACATCCAGAGCATGTTCTATACGAATATAGCATCTGTTAGGTACAACTTTTCTTAAAAATAGATAATAAGGACTCGTTCTGATTCCCAGATTTATTTTATTAATATTTAACTTTACAGAATCAAAGTTAAGAACAATACAAAGTTAGAGCCTTTATAACTCAGGACCCTCATCATTTTAAAGGTGATAGGTTCTTCTCCCAGGTATAGTAATAAGTTGCTTAGGCTTTTGTTTGTTTGTTCTGTTTTTGGTTTTTGGCACCAAAGAAAACATAAAAAGGAACTCATTTCACAAAGGTCAAAAATGGAGATTACAGCTTTAAAGTAAGAGAACTTTGAAAAACATTAAGCTTGCCATAGGGCTATCTTGGTAGATAATAATTTCAGTGGAATTTTAAAATTTCTCTAAAGAGTACATGTAGAAGCAGATTACTGCCTTTAATTGATTCACCATCTAGAATTTTCTTCTTTTAAAATTATAGTCTAGAAAGTTATTTTTGTTCCTACGAGGAAGAGTCTATTATTTTTGGCAAACTCTTCCTTCAGTTTCTACGATATCTTCTGAAACTTAGATGCAGAGTTTTATTTCTGTATCCACCCAGCAATATGAACACTCAAAACTATTGATATTCCAAGGAACACATAAAATCTGGAGTGTATACATTTCCTAACCCTGGTTTCCATTTCACAGCATTCCTGAATACTCTCTTTGTCATAAGAACAAATATTCCTTGTTGTATATAAATGTCACATAAAAAGACATTTTCAGACAGATTCTTGAAGTGCTATTTAGAATATATATATCAGTTTCGGCAACCTCTTAAAATCAGAGACAAAACAGACATATGTTGGAGATTCAGTATTAGGGAGTAAAGATTATACAAATTTTGTGTCATAAAAATAGATCTTATGAAAATAAATATGAAACTAAGGAAAATATTAAACTTTATTAAAGTAAAAGAAAAAAATGGTTAGAAGTTGAAAACAGTGCACTTAAACATTTAAAGAAGAGCAATACATTAGATTTTAAATAATGGATTTTCAAATCAACTGTAGACTGTAACACAACAGTGTTTGACAACAAAATAATTTTATTTGAATCTTTGAAAATCTATCATAACTAGTTGAAATTTAAACTCCATAACAAAATAGATTTCATACATCCTAGTATCAATTATTCTTCCAGAAAGAAAGAAAATTAAGAGTCTAACATAAATATTATGGCTGATTTTATAAGTAGGTATTGATTGCCATGTAATTGAAATTGTATGGCTATGTCTGTATATACATAAATGCTAAACCATGAGAAAAATAAAAATGGGCATCCTGATGTGACTAGCATCCGTTTAAAATGACTTAATCAGATTTATCATTTTCCACCAGTAAAACTGAGGTAGGGTAAAGGTGTAGGGTTTGGAGAAAGGAAACCATGCTTTAGGCTTACATCTCCACTTACTCACTTTGGAACTTTAAATAAGGTATTTCATTACTCAGGTTTGAGTTGAGCATTTACTAAAACAGAACAGTTGTTTCTTTAAGACAAAGAGGCTAATGTAGACAAAAACACTTCATAGATTGTATATTACAGAGTAAATCTAAGGAAATAAAGAAATAGCAGAGAGATGGTCACTTTTTTAATCCATACAGTAGTCATTTATTATAATAAATACTAAAAAAAAAGCTTGTTCAAATATAATTATTATTTTTTTGGTGCTAAGAAGTCTGCTAGCTTTCTTAAATTTTAATTTCAGTGCTAAGTGTTCTTAATGAATGTATGGTATTAAATACATTTTGATTATTTGATTCATGTTTCTTGAAATCTAGGTATACCTACATTTATATAAATGAAGAACTAAATTAACTAGTTAAATAATTCCACAACAAAGGAACTACATTTTATGTTTAAAATGACCTTAACTCCTCATTAGAAACTGTTTTTGGAAAAGTCCATCCATATAAACATGCACACATACAAACTATATACTACTTTCCTTTTATGATTCTCAATAATAAATCATCTTATGATACATATTCAAGTTTTATTATTGACATTTAATTCAAAGAAAGGAACAAGTATAAAATTATTATATTATTTGAAAATAATGTTCATTTTATCAAGTATTTTTTATTTAAAATTACAACATTTGAAACTTCTAAACATTAATTATTATGACATGATAAATTTTGTGAACATTGTATATATAGGAAAAATGTATAAATATATCAATTATTCCACTTATACTAAAAATATACTCAGTATCAGTCATGTAAAGTTTATCTAGTAATTACTTTTCAGATATACAATTCAATTTCATAGCAAATTTAACATTGGCATTTCAAAATTTATTTTTTGAAGACAGTCAAGGATTAGCATTAGAATTCACTAAAATCTAATCAACGTAATTCACTCTGTCTTGACACTATAAAAATTTTTGTTGAAATTCTTTAAATTAAAGCTTTTTGTAACTATACCTTTTAGTTTATGCATTATCTTCATTACAAAATGTGATTTTAAGTGGTAATTTTAGAATTTCCATTAATCAATTGTTCTTTTCAGTCTGAAAAAAAAACTTTCAATCTTTGACTTTTAAAGGAGAAATTAGTAACACATTAACAAAATCAAATAAAGTGGCATTATTGTTAATATGTAATACAGCATTAAAAGAAATACAAATATTTTTATAAGAAGATACATATATATCATGGCAGGCTGACAGGCCTGTAGGGGGTGGGGGTGGCAGGATCAAGCGAAAAAGAAAAAGGACTCATGGACACAAACAACAGTGTGGTGATTGTGGGGCAGAGGGGAGGAGGGGTGGAAGAGAGTATAAAGGGAACAATTGATAATGAAAAAATATAATACAAATAAACTATTTAAAAAAGAATATATACATCACAAAAAATAATGGTCAGTAGAACCAATATATATGTATTTAATAAAAATGTTATTCATAGATGACTTATTGATAGCAAAAGCAACCTATTTTCCATGTTGAAACAGGGTAAAAACTAGATTATTTCAATAAGGGTAATATCAACAAGCTAATCAAATGAACTTTATTCTAAGCATCATAGGTATGTTCTCTACCCATTGTGTGTTTCCATTGAAAAATACAAAATGCAGAAATGTGGAAACAGACTCCACAGATAGCCACCATTATTGAATATGTTTCAAGAAAACAAAAAATGTACTGGAATTAATATTAAGATAATTTAATGTATTTTTTCTTACCACAAAATAATGACCTCAGTTAAAATAAATTCCTAGAAATTAGTGACCAACTGAGGTTAATGGCCTGAAACTATATGTTGGGCAATTACCTCCACCCAGTCATTCATTAATCCCCAGGAAACAGCCAGGTCTACAATTGTTACTGCTCAGTTATAACCCAAATGGAACTATGAGAGATGAGAGCAGCCATACGATTGGCTAATGTGAAAAAATTAAGTTCTCCATGAATGCCTCATACATATCAATTAAAACTGCATCACCCTAAAAAAAAACCTCATATGCTGATATTTCTTTTCCAATTTCATATCATAATAGCAATAATGACTTTGATGCTGGGCATTTTCTGGGAATTAATGGCAGCAGATGTTAATGGTCCTTGGCTGTACCTTGAGCCATCCATTCTTCCCTGTTAGTCATTAATACCTAGGAAATGCCCAGCTATTGCCTAATTAACTTTATAATGCAGTTAATGCATATATGACACGATAGAATGATCTTTATTTATAAGCTTCCAAAAAACAAACCCTTTAACTCAAAAAAGCCTTGCAAAAATCTAGTTTCAGATTTCTGAAACATACACTGAAAATTAAGAATGAGGAGGTGACATCAGCAAGATGGAGAGCTAGAGGACCCAAAAGTTCATCTTACCAAGCAGAAACAATATATAACTGCACACTGAAGAAAATAACTCATGGACAGCTCTGGACTACAACAAAGCAGCAAAAACCCCGTGGAGCTCAAAAACTGAGGATGGCCACACAGAAAAGAACAGGAAGCCTATTACCTGTGTCACCCCATCCTCCACTCCAGAGAATCTTGAAGCCAGAGGGGATAGCCTCAGAGGAATTTCACCCCCTGGGGAAAAGGAGAGCAGGCAAACCCCAGCAAGCCTTACCACTGCGGATGTGTGCAGCCTTTGCCGTACTGGTCTCCCACATTCTTCACCAATGCTGATCCCAGCAGATGGAGCTGCCTAGCATCCCCTCAAAGCAACCACTCTGGCAATAAAACTGTTGCTGTGGTTGCTGATGGACCTGCCTTCTGGGGCCCCAGTAGCTTCTATGTCCCAAAGTCCCTGAGAGAAACACCACATCACCTCATCAAATTTGGGACCAGAGCTGCCACTGATCTACACCGCACCCTTGGGTCCCAAGCCTTGGTTCTGACCCTCATTGACAATGCCACACTGCCACCGCTGTGAGCTCCAATCCCTTCCTGGATGGGGTCTCTGATGGGTTATGGCCAGGGAATGCTGCCACTGTACCAAGCCTGGCTTTACTATGAATAATTATTTGCCAACAAACTAAAAAAGCCTATAAGTGGATACATTCCTAGAAACATACAAGACTACCAAGATTGAATCATGAAGAAACAGAAAGCCTGAACAGAACAATGACTAAGGAGACTGAACCCATAACAAAAAAAAAAAAGAAAGAAAGAAAGAAAAGAAAAAAGAAAAAAGAAAACCAAAAAACTTTCCATTGCAGAAAAGCCCAGGACTAGAGGGTTGCCTAGTGAATTTTATCAAATATTAAAAAAAAAGATTAATGCCAATCCTTTTCAAACTCTTCCAAAAAACAGAACAGAAAGGAATACTCCCAAATTCATTTCACAAGGCCAGCATTACCCTGATGGCAAAGTCAGAGAAGAGCACTATAAGGAAAGAATATTACAGACCAATATTCCTGGTGAATATCAAAGTAAAAATGTTCAACCAAATATGAGCAAACTCAATTCAGTAGTACATTAAAAGAATCATTCACTATGATCAAGTTGGGTTTATCTTTGTGATACAAGGATGATTAAACATATGCAAATCAATATATGTGACATATCACATTAATAGAATAAAAGATAAAATCATATAATCACCTCAATAGACATGGAAAAAGCATTTGACAAAATATAACAAACTTTCATGACAAAAGCCCTCAATAAGTTGGGTATAGAAAGAACATAACTCAACATTATGAAGTCCATATACAACAAACCCATAGCTAACATCATCCTCAAAGATGTATGTTTTCAAAGATGAAAGATTGAAAGTTTTTTCTCTAAACTCAGGAACAAGGCAAGGGTTCCCCCTCTCACCACTCCCATTCAACATAGTTCCTGAAGTCCTAGCTGGAGCGATCAGGCAAGATAAGGAGATAAAAGACATCCAAATGGGCAAGGGATCTGAATAGATTTTTCCAAAAAAGACATACAAATAGCCAACAAGTATATGAAAAGGTGCTCAATATCACTAATCACCAGATAAATGCAAATCAACCTCATACCTGTAAGAGATAGATGTTAGTGAGGATGTAGAGCAAAGGGAACCCTTATTAACTATTGGTGGGAATTAAATATTATTGCCATTATGGAAAACAGCATGTCAGTTCCTGGAAAAAATAAAAGATAAAACTACTACATAATTCAGTAATTCCAATCCTGAGTGTATACCCAAAGGAATTGGAGTCAATACCTCAAAAAGTTATCAGCATGCCCATGTTCAGGGCAGCATTATTTATAATAGTCAAAATATGGAAACTGTCTAAATAGCCCTTGCTGGATGAATGGATTAAAATGTGATATATATATATATCACATTTATATATGTATATATGTGTATATATATATATATATATATATATATATATAATATTATTCAGCCATAAGAAGGAAGGAAATCCTGCCATTGATAGCAGTATGGAGAAATCTGGAGGGCATTATGCTAACTGAAATTAGCCAGAAAAAGGAAGACAAAAATACTTTATGGTTTATGCATCACTTACATGTGGATTTTTTTTATCTGATTTCATAGAAACAGAGAATAGAATGGTGGTTGCCAGGGGCTGGAGAACAGAGGGCATGGGGTGATGTAGGTCAAAATATCCATATTTTCAGTTCTACGAAGTTCTGAGGGTATAGCATTCATCATGGTGACAACAGTTAATAATACGGTGTTATATATTTGAAATTTGCTGAGACTAGATCTTAAGCAATCTCAACACACATAAAATGTTATCTATGTTGAGTACATGACATTATGGATGTTAATTATCACGATCTTGTCCATCATTCTACAATATTTTTGCATATCCAATAATTGTATTTTATACTTTAAATATATGCAACTATATTTGTCAATCATTCCAAAATAAAATTAAAAACTAATTATGAATTCCTTTCTAGTCCTGGGATTAGAATAGAAGGTATGATTTAATATAACCCTAATAAGTAATGTAGTATTAATATTACTATTGAAAAATTACATAATTATGTTGAAATGGTACAGTTGTATCTTCTTTCCTTTTTCAAAATTTTAATAGATAAAATCTGCTAAAATGTGCATGTGGGGGACGTTGGAAGCATTCATAGATTATAAAAGGTGTCTTCAGTTTTATATTTGTGTTGAGAGAATTTGTAGAATTAGAGCTTTTAAAATTTTTGATATGGAAAGAACCTAGACTTCATTTAAAGAACAATGCCTGTTTTTAACAGATGAGGAGCTGAGAAATCCCAAGGAGCTAAGTAACTAGCTTGAGTCACATAGTTGCTGCAGAACAGAGGGAAGAAGCTGTCTATCAGCTGCCTCTCTTCCAACTTGAGCCACTTTCAGCAGCCTATGGCATCTGTTTGCATAGGTTACAGCTCTACCTGTTAGTGGTTTTGGACAATTGCTGTACTTCATCTCAATGCATCAAATGGACAGCCAAGCTTCTTAAAACTAGGAAGTAATAATTTATAGTCCAATGTTGCTCTTTTGGAGAGAGTTTTATAAGCTAACTTTTAAAAACAGGTTTAACCTGGCTAAAGTAGTGGATTGAGCACGGACCTATGAACTAAAGGATCGCCAGTTTGATTCCCAGTCAGCAGATGCCTGGGTTGCAGGCCAGATCCCCCGCAAGGGGCTTGCGAGAGGCAACCACACATTAATGTTTCTTTCCCTCTTTCTCCTTCTCTTCCCCTCTCTCTAAAAACAAATAAAATCTTTTTTAAAAACAGCTTTAAAACTTTTTGTATTTCAATTTACACAAATTTTTAATAATCTAACAAGGCTTCTAAAGTTTTTTTCTGCTACTTTGTTTTCATGTAGTAAGGACCCTTTAGAACCCACGTGGGAAATGTGTTCAAGGTACTTAGCTATAACAATGTGTTTTTCTGTTTATTATTCAAGCAGAAAATCCAACTAGTAACTAATGAAATATTTTTCTTCTTGTAAACCTTAATGTTTTCATTTTTGTTCTACATTTAATGTTGAAATTAATTAAACACCAGATTAATTTTTTTCAATTACAAAAGGGACTGTGGGAAATAGTGTATTTCAGACAGCTCTTCTGGTATAACTAAAGCTACCTTCAAGGAAGATCTAGCCCCTGATAAGGGATTATTCTAATTCTCTCAGTTACTTATTCTGATGCTTATTTAGCATCATTATGATTGTCAAGCCTTTTGTTTTCCTCAGTAAAACCAGAGGAAATAAAAAAGAAACTATTGTTTTTACAGAAGAAAACCCCCTTCCTTTTACCTACTCCTTCTCTGCTCCACATGACTCAGAGCGTGTGAACAGGGCTCGTGAATGAGAATCACCTGCTTGTGTAAGGGTAGTTTAACTTGATAAGTTTTAGTGCCCATTCTTCCTCAGGGGAAAGAACAGAAATTACCTGAAATTGTAAACCCACTATTTTATTAGCCTATTAAGGGGGCATTTTTCAACCCTACCAGCAGCTAATTAAAGGAACACAGTGTCTGTCTAAAAACCATCTGGTCTACTAAATGTTGTTGACAAGTGCATCTGTTTTGTGCTACAGACAGTTAAATGTTTTAAGTTAGTACTTAGCTAGGAGAGAAAGCTACCTGGCTGATCATGCGTTTTGCCTCACCTGAAGGCACTTGTGAGCACACCACTGATGCCTAAAATTATCCTTGTCACGTAATTACAGACTTCAGGAAAGATCAGATCCAGAATATATTAACTTTCCTACGAAATCAAGATCTCTTAAATTATACAGATGAGTGTCACACATGTACATAATTACAAGGTTAGGATTCCATTTTTACCTTTAAGCATGTACTTCGCAAATTTAACAGTGTAATATGTATTACTATTTATTGTTTATTAATTTTTACAGATTTCAGTTTTATTTTGCTCATTTCTCTCACAAAAGTAACAACCAGAGGTTTAAATTATGACTTTTATAACTATACTGTAAAATTTTGATTAAGAATTACATATAAAAAATGAATGAAGTTAATGTTTCTATAAATACAAGTGTCTTGGAACATGAGATTCCAATGTCTATGATAGGGATATAAAAAATGTTAAATTCTTATGCATACATACAATTGATAACATTTTTATTTCACTCTATGCATTTTAGGATGGATGAAAAATTTTTGAACAGAAAACAGAAATAGAGAGTAAGTCTGAAAATGGAAAAGAAAAAATATAGTTGATTGTTGGTTCCCTTGATCCAAAAAACATGTGTGTTGTGCCGCTTATGGTCATACACACGCATAAGTGAGCCCATACACAACTGAGAGTACTTCTTGGGTCTTGAATGCATCAAACCATTACTTGCAAATAATACCTTTGCTAAGAGTAAAAGTATTAGAAACCACAGCCTGATAGAAACTCGTGGGTCTATATATTGAACAGAGACACCTGTCAACCCAAAATCTGGATGTACTATAGTCCACAATAATTAGATTTTCGAGTCTTCCCAACACACATATCTAATGGGAGAGTATTAGAAAAAATGTCTTCCTCATATAACTTTGATGATTCATTCCTTTTAAAATGCAGGTAAGTATTTGATATTCCACTTTCTCTCCCTAATCACTGAAAAAACAAAAACATAAAACAAATATGAAGTCTATCTCTATGATGACTTTATAAATGCATTTAAATAAAAATTAATATAATTTACATGATTTACTAAAATGTTTTCCTAATTTGCTTAGACTCTATGTCCTACACAGCCATTCTTTTTTTCAGATCACAGTTAATACTTTCTCTTTCAAAAAAACATTGTATTAGGAACATCTGCTTGAATATTACTTTTTAGTTTAAATACTACTTTTTTTCTGTTTTTCTGGATCACAATGAGAATCAATACAAAGTGAGCATTCTTAAACTTAAATCCATTTTTGTGTCTTCATTAACCTAGACATGAATTTCTTAAGACATGGCAAGCATGAATATTCGAGTGAACCAACTTGACCGTGTAAATATTAGTGATAGATTCAAAATGTGGAAAATTTGAGCAAATATTTTTCACAATGATATAAGAATCTGGATAAAGTTCAATATATTTTTAATATGTGCAAGCCCTACATCCTAGCTCCATTTCATGAAGGAAATACTACAGTACCATTCAGAATTTACCCAAAGTATCAATCAGTTTTTTAAAAAAGAATTACTATAAGATTTGTAAAGGAAATAAAAAAGATCTTCTTGATATTTTCACAATATCACGAATATCTGGGGATACAATAGAGCAAACTGAAAATGGGAGGCCAGTGGCCAAATTCAGCAAGGACATAGGCTCTTTTTCCTACATAAAGAAAATTAACTTGCACACATTGTAAAGTCTGGTGTATTTAAATATATTTCATATTTCCAAATGTAGGTTTTTTAAAAAATTAATAAATCTACCACGGTTCATTGGAGTAATGTGGTCCTAGCCTTCGGGTAGGACCTGCATTCTCCAGTCCCCACTACTCCCTACAACTCCCTACTACTCCTGAATATATCACACCAGCCAATCATCATTTACAATTTCATCCTACAGGGAAATAAACGGCTTCATAATTTTGGTGTGTTTGTGTGCACACGTGTGTGCGCATGTACACACTGAACTTCCTGATGGATGCAAGGATTTTGTATCCTCCTGTCTAAATTTCCTGTGTTCACCTATTTTGAACCTTTCAGTCTTTCAAATGGAAATATCCATGAATCAAATGAGCTACTGTTCTACTAAGGAAAGAGAGGGGATTAAGTTTTCTTGCTCTTTATTTTTGGAAAGTTGCTTACATTCCCCAACCTGACTAATTTGACATTATATTTAAGCTATTTAAATCCAAAAATTTATTAAAATAGACTATAGCCAATATAGAATAAAGAAAAATAAAACCCTCTAAATCTCTAAATGACTCACCAGAGAATTAAGATATAATTCCTTTTGCAAAAATAGTTCAAGTATTTTCAGTCAACTTCTATTATTTTCACTTACATATATATATTTCATCTTAGGGCCAGGAGTTTTACCATGATTAATACCTTTATTCTAAGCAATTATGATTAATTATATTATTTCATTTATGGAGTGACCCAAAGTATAGTGAGATAGCATTTTTATGATAATGCATTAATATTTATATATTTCTGGAAATCCATCACGATATTTGAGAGTTCTATAAGAAATAAGTTTCATAACCTTTATAACCCTACTCAAATCACTTATAAAAAAGCATTTTTCTTTAGTTTCAGAGACCTTACTTTGTAGTGGTAATTAATTGTCGTTCTACCATGCTGCCATAAAAAAGAAGGAAATCTTACCTTTGTGACAGCATGGACAGACCTGGAGAGTACTATGCATAAGCCAGTCAGAGAAAAACAAATACTATATCATCTAACTTATATGTGGAATGTAATGAACAAAATAAACTTAAAAACAAAATAGAAACAGAGGCATTGACACACAAAACAGATTGACAGCTGTCAGAGAGGGGTGAGGAGAGGCAGATTGGATGAGAGGTGGTGAACGGATTAGCCAAAGAACCTACATGCATTACCCATCGACACAGGCAATGGTATGGCCAGGGGGAAAAGGGGTTGGACGTGCGCAAAGGGGGGAGGGAAAGGGACATCTGTAATAGTGTCAACAATAAAAATGAAATTTAAAAAAGAGGAAAAAATAAAAAAATACTCATGTACATGGACAAAAGTGTGGTGACTGCCAGGAGGAGGAGAGGGGGGAGGTGGGGGAGAGTATAGGGTGATGAATATCTGATGGAAGGAGACTTGACTTGGGTGGTGAACACACAGCACAGTGCACAGATGATGTGTTGCGGAATTGTACAAACGAACCGCGTATAATTTTGTTACCCAGTGTCACCCCAATAAATTCAATAGAAAGGAAAGAAAAGAAATATTCATCAAGTATAAATTTTGGTTAAAAAGATCCTCTCCTGAATTATTAGGATATCAATTAAACAAAAGTGCTTAGTTCAATTAATCAACTATTAGTTGGCTGGGTTAAATCTGTGTGAAATGCCATAGCAGGTTCCTAAGAGGAGTCTACAATCTACTTGGAGAGCCAGGGGATGTAACACGTATGGATAATATTAAATTAGAAAGTGTTTAAATTAGCCCTTTTCAATAATTTGTTACTCTAATCCTTCATTTCCTACAAGTTAGGTAATACAAAAGTCCCGAAGGCCTTGAAACTAAGGCAAAAATATTTTAGAGATTTTATACTTGAGGTACTAGTCAACAAAACAGTTGTCTAAGTGGAGGAACGGTGAATGAACTCAGTGTTTGCCATTCCAAACATTACTTAGAGAAATGAGAGTATTTGGTCAGCAAAGGCTATTGCAGTACATCAGCTGTCAGCCTGTGAAAGTCTGGAAAGAAATGAAGGCCCTCATGCAGAGGAACGGGCTTTCCTAAGGAATTTTTCAAAGGGTTACTGACAAAGGGAAAAAAAGGAAGACGATAGTGTGGAATCAATACCTAGAACCATTCATTTCTGAGGGATTGTTAAAATAGTGGTTCTTTTAGCTCATACAAGAACACAGAAGTTTGAAAAAAATTTATTTTTTTGGAGAAAATAGGATTGGTTTATATTCTTTTAAAAAATATATTTTATTTATTTATTTTTAGAGAGAAAGGAATGGAGGGAGAAAGAGAGGGAGAGAAACATCAATGTGTGGTTTCCTCTCATGTGGCTCCCAATGGGGACCTGGCCTGCAACCCAGACATGTGCCCTGACTGGGAGTCAAACCAGCAACCCTTTGGTTCACAGCCCACGCTCAGTCTACTGAGCTACACCAGCCAGGGAAGTTTATATTCTTAAAGTTAACATGATGGGAGACACTTAATTGGAAATATTCAGAGGCCAATTAGAGATTTAGAAAAGGAACTTGAGAAAAAAAAGCTGAAGATACAGAAAAGAAGAGGAAATCAAGAATTTGTTCATTATTCATGCTATCCTTCTGCCTCAAGTCATATTTCAGGGGGCAAAGGTTACCCTATATGTAACTCCTCATAATGAGATAAGACCTTATTAAAACATGTTAAATAAAAAACATATTGAAAACTAATTCTTAATATATAATCCCTTTCCTCTGAATTTACTTTTTCTTAGAGAAAAAAAATGTCTAATTCACAAAAATCCAGTTTATCATTTTAAATTCACTTTTTATTGATCAAATGAGTAAAAGAATATGGAACGCCCTGGGTAAATCGTCTACCATTTCATTGGAAGTGTCTTGGAATGGACTTTATTTATTTTATGTGCTTGCATTTTAAGGATTCACATACAGTTTAGTTCTCCCTCCTCAAGGCTGGTTATGTAGCTGTCCTAATCACCCAGTAATTAAAATAAAAACCACTCCAGATAATTGGCAGTCTTCTCTAATTGAAAACTGGGTAGATAATCATTGGCCCAAGGAAATGCCCCACTCTTCTACTATAATATGAACTACCATCTGTCTATTAAATTAATCATTGTAAAATATTAACATATAAATGACTACTCTAGAGGTATTATAAAGTGGTCCCAGCATCTAATTAATTGTTTTGTTTTGTTTTCCATTTTGTTGACTCACCAATTTCTTTCCAGGGAATAATAAGGACATGCATTCCAGGTTGATGGGAGAGGGGCAGTAACTTTCGTCATGCAACACAGACATACACTCACCTTTCTACACAAACTATTTGCTCTCTAGTGAATCACATAAATGTGGAACCCAGAAGCTAGAACAAACTGCTCAAAAATATTCGATCCATCCATAAAGCTTGGAGATCCCAAATTTACACATTTACTTCCAGGGGAAGTAGAAGTAAACCAGAAAAAGAAGGTAAGTTTCAGAAACATAAATGTAAGCTGAAAATTTAGAAATGTTTCAATGGAGTTGAAAATCCTTGAAATATACCTGCATAAATTGAGGAAATAGCCTAACTCTGTTGTTTCTGAAAGGATACTTCTTTTTGAATGCAGAAAGGGTGGGGGGTAATTCATAAATATCAACAGACCCTGAAAAGAATATCAGTATGTATTATGGAGGGGGTAACCTGATTCTGTGCTCTGTGTAGACTGTCTGCTACCACAGTCTTTGTAGACACTCTTGTATACAACAAATAATGAGTAACAGTGTCTTCAATTAGAGAGGACATAGACACGTATTTACACACATGACAAATTAGACAAAAGCAGCATGAATAGATTCTCCTTTTCCTGTCAAGTCAATCCTAGCACTAAATGAATGTCCCCATCCCAAATTCTCTATGTGGACCTACCTTAAGATCTTGGGGATCTGTGTATTGCTGTTTGCTGGCATGAAGCAGGCCTTGTGAAATGAATAAATTTGAACATGGAGTGAAGATGCTCTAGACAAGGTCAAAGCCCATTCATGTAAATACTCATCAACTGATTAGGCAGAAATTACTTAAGATACTTGGTAAGTCACACTAGCTCAATAGCTATCTAATAAATTCAGAGAAAAAGAGAACTTCAATGAAAGTAAATAATAATAAAAAATAACACTCCCAATTACCTTTATGACAATCACAGGAAGTAAAATATCTTCAAGATTTTGAACTTAGTATGCAAGTGTTTCTAACTAGAGTAACACTTAATATGGAAACCATACCTGTCTTGACAAATTTTCTCTAGTTTAAGGATGAAAGAACCACTCTCTCTACACCTCATCATTCACTGCCTTGTACAATAAACGGATTAAAAGTTCAGTCCTAATTTTTCTTCACAGAACCTGACATAAATGGTAGAGTACTTTCGAGGCTTAGTGATAACAGATGTTATGTTTAAATACAAAGAGACACACCTTAAAAATCATTTTATGAATCAAGATGAAGAAAAAACTTTACAAATCTAACACTATAAATGAATGATCCAAAATTATATGTGGCCAAGAATATGGGGTCTCTGAAAGTTACATGGAAATATAAATTTTATAGTTATTAAAAGCTCAATTTTATATTTTTATACTTAGTTGTAATATGGCCCTTTTTCCTCTAGATTGTTTTATGCACAAAGAAGCATAACATGTAAGTCATGTTGTTTCTGCCAATGAATGAAAAGCTGTACTTT
Source organism: Phyllostomus hastatus (assembly GCF_019186645.2). Lineage (NCBI taxonomy): Eukaryota > Metazoa > Chordata > Mammalia > Chiroptera > Phyllostomidae > Phyllostomus > Phyllostomus hastatus. Next base: position 13,241,044 of record NW_025333583.1, on the reverse strand, counting down.
TTCTAAAGTGGATTTTCATGGATTATTTGTACTCTAAGTCTCATGACATTACAGAATGCCCCAGAATTTTCTTCTATAGATGTATAACTATAATTGTATTAGATTTAAAAGGACTTGATAACCAAGATTAAAAAATATTAAAATTACCAGAGAGATCAGGTGGTATCAGGTAGACATTAGAGAAATGATAGGGAGTCTCTCTCTCTATATATATATCACAACACATACACACATATGTGCACATTCACATGCACACATATAAACACATGTATACATGTATGCACATATACACATGCATGCATGCATAACATCACTTAACAATAAAAATAAAAACTATCATTTTCAAGTGTTTACAATTTTCCCTGCATTGTGCTAGGCACTTCAAGCACATTATATCATTCAATCTTCATAATAACCCTGTGAGGTAGGTGTAGTTTTCCCATTCTATAATTTAGTGTGCGCTGACATATAATAGATCAGTAATTTACTCAGGGTTACATAGTTTATAAATGGCTGAGCCATATTTTTTACAAGGCTAACTGACCTCAAATTTAAATCCCTCTCCACTCTAAGAAAGAATCTCCCCATTTCAGTTTCCTAGAGGAGACGCTGCTGGCTGTTTATCAAGCCCACGCCTAAGCACACAGCTTGAACATATTTCCCTTGGAGTTGGGTATGTTAATGAATTAAATTCTAGCCAAGAAAACGTGGGCAAAATAGTACGGGCCACTTTCAGGCTTAGCTCTCAGAAATTTCCCACATGCAACCTTCTACTCTCTTTTCCTGCGTCTGGCTGAGGATCTCTGCGGGGGTGCACTGAGAACCAACCCTGTGAAGACTGTAGAAACCTAGGGAGTAGTTCAATCAGGAACATCTGCACTGAACTGTTATGCAAGGGGTGGGGGGATCCTTATTGGGTCAAGCCACCATAAAGTGAGGGTTTTTATATTCTATCAGCTGTTAATGCCCTAATGTATACCAGTTATGTCATTTTACAGTTATAAATCAAAATATGACTCTGACTCAAGTTTTTAATAAAAAATATTTCAATTAAAAATTAAACTTTACTTTCCTGACAGCCTAAACTTTGCCCTTACAATACCCAGGAATAACATGTTAAGGAAAAATGGTAACTTGAATACAGGAAGTCAAAAGGAACTGCATTTTTATCACTTCAAAGCAAAAAGCATCTAAATGAAGTTTTAAGTGATATCTAGATACTTTTTTTTAAGCTTAGCAAATTCAGGTGTCAAGGGTAATAAATGAATTATTTATTTGATGCACATAATACTTTAAAGAAATCAGTATAAGCCCCCAAGGGAAACAAAGCAACAGCACACTCAGAGCATTTTGTCATTTGAAGTTGATATAACAATGCTGACAAGTACAAAAGATAACTCCTTTGTCCTGTCGTGCTGTGTCACATTGTAGAAAACACGAAGTGTGACGTGACCTTTAGAGGAACAGCCAAAAAAGTAGCTGGCTCTGTGGCGCTTAACACAGGTGTTTTTGAATTTTCAAAGGTCCTGATTTTTGCCAGGTGTGGCCACATTCTTACGTCCTAAGAGATTTCAGGCATGAAGAGAAAAGAATGCTGATGCATTAAACAAATGTAAGGGGGAAAGAGAGTGGAAGGAAAATTCACTGCTTATGGAAAACTAATCTAGTTCTTAAGTATCCGTGTGTGTAGGTGCCTTGAAAATTTCCATCTAGTAAATGTTAGTTCCAAAATTGGCATATAGATGCCACGGTTAGACATTAGACATGGAGACTATGTGCTCTTCCATGTCTGTTTTTACACTCCTTTGTAGAGTATTGACTACTTTTATGCTCCTTCCTGACTAGCAACTCCTAGTGCGACTGCCCCAAATTCCAGTCCCATCAAACTTCAGTACAGTTCAGTGCCTGCATTGATTCAAAGATGGCACATATAAGTGATAGCTAGATGCCATCTTATTTTTATTTTTTATTATTTTTATTGTATTTTCCATTACCATTTGGTCCTCTTATACTCCCTCCCCCCATAATCACCACATTTCTGTCTGTGTCCACGAGTCCTTTCTTTGTTTTTGTGCAATCCCTCCACCCCCAACCTCCCCCTGCCCTTAGCTGGCAGCCTGCCCTCTTTCTATGAGTCTTTCTCTATTTTGCTTGTTAGTCCAGTTTGTTCATTTGATTCCATATATGAGTGGAATACTATGGTATTTGTATTTTCCCTGACTGGCTTATCATGTAGCATAATATTCTCTAGGTCCTTCTATTCTATTACAAAGTATAATTATTTTATTTGTATAGGTGAATAGTATTCCATTGTATAAATGTAGTATGTTATTGGATATACCTCCCCAGGCAAGGGAAACAAAAGAAAAAATAAACAAATGCGATTTCATCAAACTAAAAAGCTTTGCATAGCAAAGGAAAACATTGATAAAACAAAAAGACAACCCACAGAATGGGAGAATATATCTGTCAATACATCTGATAAGGGGTTAATATTCAAAATTTATAAAGAACTTAGAAAACCCCACACACACACACACACACACAACAACAACCCAATTAAAAAATTGGCAGGGGACCCAAATAGACACTTCTCCGGAGAGGACATATGGATGGCCAATAGACATATGAAAAGATGTTCAACATCACTAATCATCAGAGAAATGCACATTAAAAGCACAATGAGATATCATCTCACACCTGTCAGAATGGATATCATTTTATTTTTAAATATGCATCACTACTTCTAAGGAGTAGAGTTATATTTTTATCAGGCATCTCTTCTTCTAAGATTAATTTCTTAACTCAAAGGAACCAGTAATAGAGAAAATTTCAACACTCTGGGTAAGAATTCCTTAAATTTATAAATAATATTCATTGGAGTTACATAAAATATATTTTAATCTTTGGAGTAAGCATTAAAAATAGTACAAAGACAATATAGTGAAAAGGCATATGAAGGAGATATAATAAATTAATAAAAATAATAAGTAATAAAATCCTTTGTTTCTGGCTTGAGAATCTCAATCTCATTATCCATGTATACCACAGTAGTAGGCTAGTTATTAGCATGTAAGCAAGGTAAAATCAAACCTCAGACATACATTATTGTATAGAAATCAAGTTTGGTTAACTTTAATGTTATCAAACTGACCGGTTAATATATAAGGACAAACTATTAAAAAAATTTACTTATGAGCTCAGGAACTGTGTCATAATTTAGCAATCATATTTTATGAATCAATTATTCCAAAGAAAAATCTTTTTTAAATTTCTGATTTCTCAAATTCAAAGATATCTAAAAAGAAGTTAATTTCATAATACATACATATACCAAATTATGTTGTATACCTTACACTTATACAATATTATGTGTCAATTATATCTCTATAATGCTGGAAAAATAAATTAAAAGAAGCTAAACTCACTTAAAAGCATAAGATTCTTTATATACTTAATCAAATAATCACAGAGTTAACACAGACAGCTGGAATGCTACTAGGAAACCCAAGGCCACCATCCATTTAATCTCTTATATGGGGTATGAAGTCCAGGAGCATTTAAATATATGTATTCAGAATATATATATATACATAGCTATCAGAGTGGGTAAGGATGCTAATTTTGGCATTCTAGACACTTTCTTTAGTAGTCTTTCTAAAAGGCTCTTAAAATTCACAATGGTAATGATGCAGTCTTCCCTCAAACATTTTTTTTGAGATTTAAAAGATGAGTATATTTCCGAAAATTTTTCAGCATTGCTTTTATTGCACCTCCAAATTTTCTTCATCATCTACCAATTCCAATAATCAACTGCTTCTGCACTGTTGAGTCTGCCAAGAACCTCTGACAAACCATAAGTCTTTGAATTAAGATCATACTTATTTTTTAAATATTGTTGGCCTTGCATTGTTTCTTGTTATATCTTTTCACATACATTGAAATTTTAGTTCAACTTCTTTCTAAAGTTCTCTTTCTAGAATAATTCCCTAAAAGCAGATGCTGGGAACAGCCTACACAAACCCTGCTCATAGTATTTTGCCAATATCCTTAGAAATAATGATGAATAAATAATCATCTAAAACCTTGTTATCTAAGCATGATGAGTCCAAATGAAATAACTGCACTTTTTACCATCTCAGAGCAAAAATATATATAGAAATAAGTGAGAATTAGAAGTTTACCCCACCATTCATGACAGTTACAATTTCTGTTTTACTATGACTCCTGTGCATTTGCTATGTGCTAGTCACAATATGCTTTCTTATATAAATAATACTAAGGTCTGAACTAGCAGCAATAGAGTCAGATTCTATTGATGCTATTACTGTTCAACAGTCAAATATCTTCATCAGTCTAGCATTTAAGGGATTAATAATGTTGACATGTTTCTTTACATTTTTATGAAAAATATTACAAATGTTCTGTGGTCCATCATCATAAATTATCACTATTAGAATTACTTGTAAATAATTTACCTAAAATAAGTTTACATTACAGATTCCTAATATAAAGAATCAACACAGGAAGATCTATCCCTAGCTCTGGAGTCGGACAAACATGAATTTAAATGCTGCCCACTATTTACTGGCTATATAAGCTCAGGGAAATTACTGCCCTCTAAATGTCTTCATTTCTTCATCACTAACATGTGGATGAAAATTTCTACTTTGCAGAATGCTTTTTTTCAGATGCTAATGAAATATTTTATTTATAGCATCTATCATAAAGTCTGGCATATAGTCTATGTTCCAGAAATAGCAGTAAAAACAACTATTGTTACAGATACTACATATTGATTACTGGGTGAGTTAGAAGTTGTTGAAATATCCATATGAGTTTTATTGTCATTAAGGTTTTTCCTAATAAGACAGTTTACTAAATTTGAGATCCTTGTACTATTTTCCATTCTTAATTAACAAGCAATTAACATAAAATATTCTAATAATTACTTACCAAACATCAGCAAGTAGCATGCACTTATAGAATCATTGAAAATGTAACATAAAAAATAAAATATTAATCAGCTTAACAATAACCCACAACCTTCGGACCACCTTTGGAGAGCATTATGTAAAGCAAAATAAGCCAGGTGGTGAGGGACAAATACCATATGATCTCACCTTTAACTGGAACATAATCAATGAAAGAAAAAAGCAAACAAAATATAACCAGAGACATTGAAATTAAGAATAACCTAACAATAGCCAGAGGGGAGGGGGAGGGGACTGTGGGGCGAAAGGTTTTCAGGAACTACTGTAAAGGACACATGGACAAAACCAAGGGGGAGGGTGGAAGCAAGGGAGGGAGGAGCCTTTGGATAGGGTGAGGGCGAGTGGCGGGAAGAAAATGCAGACAACTGTAATTGAACAACAATAAAGTACTGTATGAAACAAAAAAAAAGAAAAGAAAAAATAATATAGCAGCAAATGAATACAACATTTAATATTACAAATATATTTAATATTCAGATTTTAAATCTGAAAAACACATGCCACAACTATTACAGTGCACTTTGCTTTCAAAATGTATTTTCTTACACGTGACCCTTGAAAAACCCAGGTTTGAACTGCACAGGTCTACTTATACACTGACACTGATTTTCTTCAATAAATATACAAGACATCCCTCCATATCCTTGGGTTTCACATCTGTGGATTCAAGCAACCATGGATCAGAACTAGTTATCTTTGATTTGTGTCTGCAGAGAGACTACTGCATGCATCATCCTACCTACAAGAAACCTGAGCAGAAGCAGATTTTGGTATCTGCAGGGGGTACTGGAACCAATCTCCCCACAGAAAACCATGGACAGCTGTAGTTAAGTTCTGGGAAAATCATAAGTTACACATGATTTTTGACTGTGCAGGATTGGGTGCCCCTAACACCCTCCATTGTTCAAGGGTCAACTGTAGTTACTTACCTGACACCACTACTAGACATGACACAAAAACATCATCATTTACCTACAAGTAAGATGATTGCATAACTATCCTCATCTTATACATTGATTCAACAATAACTTTGGGTAACTTCCAGTAGGACTATTGTGTAATATAAATAAAACTGGAGTGTACAGAAGACTACGTGCTTATATAAACCACAGAAATAACAAACTGGTTTGACAGGGATGGGAGAAAGGAGAAATTGTGTAGGCAGTATAGGTAGCTTAAGCATTTTAAACCAGTTCATGACCTTGTCAACTTGCTTTTCATGGTTTTAAGTCATAAATAAGATTAGATTAAAAGGTGTTTCTTAATCAGAGATACTATTTGTGAAGACCCAAGTCTTTCATTCATGGCATTGCTGAATCTCAATTACACTACATAAAGCAAGGGGATATTTCTCAGGAATGAATCCACATCCAGAATATTTGCTAGTTGTGCACTTTTAAAAGGTGATCTGGGGAAATATTACACACTAGGCAGAACCCTACGCCAAGAATTCTGACCCAGCAAAGCTGGCCCAGAGGCACTCGGGACGGTCACGCCAGTGTGCAGCCACCTTGGACAATGCAGAATGCCCTTTGCCTGGGCTTCCAAACCCATTTTCAGAGACATTGAAAGCTCTCTGGATCTGGTCAGGAGATTTTCTCCTTTGCATAAAAATGACAGTAGCAAGCTTTCAAAGGAAGACATGCCCAAATTGCTCTCAGAATACTAGAAGCCAGAAAAGACCAAATTGCACATTATTCCTACACAGCTAAACATCATAGTAAAATGTGTTCCTGTGTATTTATCAAGAATTCATGAAATGCAAATAAGCCTTAATGGTTGTGTTAGAATAATAATAACAATAATACAAAATTATGACATGATTGAAATGAAATTAATTATCAGACTGCAAAATTCCTTAACTAATAGGAATTTCTTAACTAACAGGAACACAAAAATGCCAGTAGGTAGACTAGCAGGGCAATTCATATTTTGTATATTATACTTATCTGATTGAAAAGCCTAAAATTATATGTCAATATTTTAGGTGGGATATTTCCTAACATAAACATTTCATTATTATTCCACCAGTAAAAGGTTTATCTGGAAAAATTATATCTGAAAGGAGTGAATAGTCATTAGTCATAGTAATTCAAATGCCCATTAATTAATAGGATATTGAAGTATCACTATTTTCAAATATAAGTGAAATCACCAGGAGTATCAAATGACTTTATTATTTTTATGACTATTTGATTTATAGCCAAATAAATCTTAACAAAAAACTAAAAAGAAAATATTACTCCAAAAATGCAGTGCAACAACTTCTGTGTCAGTGATTATTCCAGTTTCTTGTATATGGTAGGAATCAATAAATAGATATTTTTAAAGGAAAAAAATAGCCAATCTTTCTCCAAGTGAATATTTCTACCTGAAAACATATTTTAGAAGTTTGACATAATATAGATGTATAGAACCAAAGATGCCACGTCGGTTTTAGCTTCCTTTTTGTGTTTTCTCAAACCATTATTACGCCTTCTTGCTGAGAGCTAATAAACATTATGCACGAGTCTTCCAGAGGTGACACTCTGTGGGAAGTAAAACACCTTCCAGCCTAACCACCGACCTTTAATGACAATCATATAACTTTACCTAAAATTCAAGTACAGTGTTCAGGGAATAATGGGCAATTAAGCATATCCAGAAAAGAGCCACATACTTCTATTATTTCTCTTCTAACTACTACAAAATTTAGGAGAGCTTGAAAATAATGAAATTGTACAGCAAAGTTTTGGAATTTATAACCAGGTTCCGTATAACTGTGAGCAACTTATCCTGTAGTCTTTCATCTCCATTCTCACATCTCTTTCAGACCTGGATTGTCTAACACTAATAGAGACTGAAGTCTTCCTTCAGACTTACCTATTTCTTCCTCGTGCCCACAAAGAGGGAGCTAAAGTGAGAAGGAAGACATTTAAAAGTGTCTGCATTTGAACACTTAGGGCTTACAGCAGTTAAAACAGTTTGGCTGAAAAGGCGGCTAAAGAAGATAAGGGATTTGATTCTTTGGTTATAGAAGTTCCAGAGATAGAGATATCCCAGGGATGGTTCAGGGGCTCAAAAATGCCATGGAGAAATCCCAGTGTCTTTCCATCTTGGCCGTTCTTAGTCTGCCATTAAAGCCTTCACCTGGGACCCCAGGATGGACTTCCACAATTCCAGGTGTCACATGCTGGCATGATGATGTCCAGTCAAAAAGAGGGCATGCTTTCCTTGTGTAGCTCTCTTTGTTAGAAAGAAAACCTTTCTTGTGAAGCCCACCCAACTTGGCTGGGAAATAAAATGATGATAATTGGTCTAGACAAATTATGCTTCTCCCCCCAGGAAGAGGGGACAGCTAAGCAAATTTTACTCTGCCAGTAAGAAGTAAGTAAGGGAAGTCACTGTTGAAAAAACCAGTCATAGTTTCCACCACATGCTTTTGGAGTCAGGGGAAACTGGACTTAAATTCCCACCTGGTATCTTCTAAACTTTGTTTTAATTAATTTTACCTGCTTCTTTTATACTTCTTACATTTTTTATATATTTATGGATTCCAGAAAGAGAGAGAGAGAGAGAGAGAGAGAGATTGATTCGTTGCCTCCCACATGTGCCCCAACCAGGGACCAAACCTGCAACCTGGGCCTGTGCCCTGACCGGGAATTAAACCCACCAACTTTTGGTGCATGGGACAACACTCCAACCAACTGAACCAAACCAGGAGGGCTGAACTTCTTAACTTTTTGAAATTATTAAACCTCTGTTGAGAAGATATAGATGTAGACATAGAACAGATATAGATATGAATACAAAGTCAATATAGATATTTTTAAACAAGTCAGTGTTGTGGGAAATATAGAGATATTTATGTGAAAGTGCCTAGCACAAAGTCTGATACATGGCTTTGTAGAACTCAATCAATATTATTTAGTCAGTTTCCTTTCATCTCTAGGCCTTCCTCAATACCCTCCTTACCACAATCAAAGCCCAATAACTATCCAAGTATGGCCTAAATTTGACTCTGTCTCCAAAATCCTTGGCTTTTACACTTTAATATTTAGACTTTTTACTTTAATATTTCATTCTTAGTATTCTACCATGCTAAATATCAGGGGTACCAAATATTAGTTTATTTGAACTATGGATTGTATACCTGATTACCACACACACAACACTCCATCAGATGATAAATTCTGTAAATCAAACCAGCATATAAACCCCATCAATTAACTTTAAGACAAGTCCTAGTTGGATATAAAAGGTTCCTTGTTACCTGTCTCTATATTTTCAGCCTCATTCTTTGCCCATCCATGACACATTCAAGATTTAAACACACAAAATTAATTGTCCACTACACCTTCCATGACAATTTCCAGCTTCTTTAAATCTGTTGTTGCCAGTTCTTCTGTCTGTTACACCCTCCCCCTCCCTACTATCTTTCATTTGACCTGTTCTTGTTTATCTTCATGACATTTCAGAAACTATCTCCCCACCCCACCCCCAAATCTTTCCAACTACGAGGTTGGACTAAAAGTGTCTATTTTTTCAGTCTAGAGCAGGTTTAGCTTACCATTTATCATTAAATACTGCATGTAGCTATTTTTATATTTGCCTTCATCACTAGTATCTTTATGTTAATTGCCTTAGGCATGTTTCCCAATGCAATCTCTGGTACAGAAGTAGCTACTTAATAAATGCGGATCGAATGAAACGAAATAAATTTGTTTTGTATATTTGGTACTTTGAAATGGGACACTAAAAACAAGGTAGCTGAGCCCTGGCTGGAGTAGCTCAGTGGATTGAACTCGGGCTGCTAACCAAAGTGTCGCAGGTTTGATTCCCAGTCAGGGTACGTGCCTGGGTTGCAGGCCATGACCCCCCAGCAACCGCACATTGATGTTTCTCTCTCTCTCTCTCTCTATCTCTAAAAATAAATAAATAAAATCTTAAAAAAAATCATAGTAGCTTATATAAATCAATATAAAAATTGTAAACAAAGCATCAAAAATTGTCACCAAGATGATTTTGAAACAAAATATAGTAATATTTCTCAAGTATTTACTATGAGCCACATGTCATGCTAAGTGCTCTGTAAACACTTTCTTATATACACATCCAAACAAACCCAATAGTTTGTATTTTCCACATTGTATCATGAGGATCCTAAGACACAGAGAAGTTAATTAAATTTTCCAAGATCACAAAGTTAGCATATCCCAAAGCTTGAACATGAATTCAGGTTTATTGACCCAAAAGCTCATGTGTTAGTTGTTATACTCTAGAATAGAGACTATTCATCCTTCAGCTGCTACCTTATTTGTTATCCATTTCTAACTAGAAATGGTCTCAAAAAGCTCCAAGACAATTAAACTTTGCAGGAAAAGAATCAAATCATCACTTCTGCAGATATGAGAAAACAACAGGACATCCTATCACAACTTTTTTCTACCTTTCCTGAAATTCATGTCTGTTCACCATCAACAGCACCTGCCCTGATGTATTGCACTGAAACTGTTAAAATATGTTTTGCTGGACTGTGTTAAAACTTCCTCAAGCAACTTTTGACCACTTATTTCCTTAAACAAAATGCCCAGTTTTTACTATTATGTAATGGTACTATCCTCTTCTCTCTTAAAGTAGAATGTTAAGGATTACATTTGTTATAAAGAAACTTAGTAAGGTGATAAAAGCAGTGATATACACGTATACATATTTTTTAAAGTTTAATTTTATTCTCTAAATATTCTGTGTTTACATTTTTCATTATTCAAATACAACAATTTCCATACACACCCATATATTATACATGTACCACAAAATTTAGTAATGTGTGTTAGTAACCTGATGCAAAAAGAAATAAAAACTGAACAGGAAAGAAATAAGTTTAATCATCTATGTACTTGTAGATAGTGCTACAAATATTTCATTCATATTGGAAGATTAACAGTTTTCAGTATAGGGCACAAAAAATGTGAAAATATTTTCTGAAGATTAAATACATATTGAATTTCAAGATATGTTAGTAAACACTCTTGATTTGTGTAGTTGAAAATAGAGAAATGAGTACCAGAGTGGAAGCATATATGTAGAAAAGGAAAACTGACACACTTACGGGTGTGCAAGTAAACGACTCAGAGCTCTGACTCCACTCCGAACAGAGGTCTCTTTTATGGCAAAAATACCAAGTGTTACATACACAGACATTTCCAGTATTGAATTACTCAATATGTGATACGTATTTTAGGTACTCCATTTTTAGTTGAATATATTATTACAATTAGCACTCTCATGTGAGATCAGATTAAAGATTTTTAAAAATGTTTAATTTTCACCTAACTGGTTTATAGACCACACATTGAAGTTAAATAATTTGGGTGGGGAAGTAAATTGCTTTTTTTATTTGCTTCTGGGCATTACTTCTTTTAAAAGTGGTGAGAAATTTAAAAAATATAAACAGGTCTTTTAATAGAAATTTATGAATTCATGCTATCATATAATAATACTATAAAACAGACTTTAAAATTTAATGTAATTTAAAAGAAGAGACTAAATTATATTTAATGTCCTAACTGGTGTGGTTCAGTGGGTTGTGCATCATCCCACAAACCAAAAGGTCTGTGGTTCATTCGCTTCCTGGTCAGGGTGCATGCCTGGGTTGCAGGCCAGATCCCACATCCCTGCTTGGGGGCATGTGGAAGGCAACCGATCAGTATTTCCCTTGCACATTGATGTTTCTCTCTCTCTTTCTCCCTCTCTTCCCCTCTCTCTAAAAATAAATAAAATCTTAAACAAACAAGCAAGTAAATTATAGTTACCTCAACAATACACATGACTCTTAAGAATAGTTTCAGGAAATAACATTATTACAAAGATAGCTTAAATATCTTAACATAAAGATAAAAATAAAAGTTTATTATATTGATATTCAAACTATTCATTAATATTCATATTCATATTTAGGAAGCCTATGAAATAAAAACAAACCTAAAATATTGTAAATAAAATAAATCTTTAAGTGGTTGACAAGAGAGTAAATTAGTAAAAATTTTCTCCAGAGTAATAAAGCAATTAATATAAAAAGTTTACATTTTTCTTAATTTTGACCTTGCCTAAATTTATTCTGAAAAATAATCACAATTATGTAGACAGATTCAACTGAAAGATGTTCTCTGAGACTTTTTTAACAAAGGAGGACAATAAAAATTGAAAAAAAAATATAAAGTCCAAGATAAGGGAATTTAGTAGATAAATTGTTTCTAAATAATGGAAAAATTGTATCACTAAATATATTGGTATAGATAAGAATTCCAGATATAAAAATATGTACAAGATATAAAATAAATACAAAACTTGGTTGTACAAACAGAAAATACAATACCATTTTTGTAAAAATTATTATAGATTTACACAGATATATACATACACTCATTTGGATATTAAAACACCATCACCACATACAATTTATTAATGCAAAATATAAGTGGTTGTTTTTCCTAGTTGTGAGATTACAAAAGATATTTTCCTCAGTTTGGCATATTTTACTTTTGCTGAATAAATATATTATTTTACTGGAAATCTAAAAGTTATATTTTAAATGTACAAAATAGAACGCAGGGTAAAAAAAAATGTCTAGTAATCTAGTTCTCCTCCAACTGCATGGAACAGTTGCAAAGGTAACACAAAAATGTCAGATGATATGGTTCCAGTGGTTTCCACTAATTGGCTGTCTATTCTTAGGCAAATAACTTTTCTGAGACTTATATTTATTCTCTGTAAATTAACTGGAAAAAATTATCATTTTAAGAACTCTTTCTGCAAGCAATTCCAAGTCTCATATATATTAGAAACAGAGCAAACATTCAAATGGATTAAAATGATAATAACCAAAATAACCTACAACCTCAGTATTGTACTGAATTTATGTGTTTATTTATAAAATCACCCTGAAGTTCTGAGTATCTCAAGTATTGTTGTTACTGATGTTCCTTTGTGGATGGCAAATATTTTAAATCCTCTAGACCTGAATTTTATGTGTCTTGAAATAATCTAATTGTGGAGCCAGGGCCAAGTACCCTTGGTCTTTGTTTTTGTACATCAGGCTGTCTGATCCCACTGCTGTGCAATGCCTGTTAGGTGCTGGACAAATGAATGGCTAGGCAGAATATATAAATAAGTACAATGGCCGAAACCTCATTGAACTATGTTTGCATGACTTCCATAAATTTCAGTGCAATCAGTCTGAGCAAAGGCTTTAATTTCAGACTGACAATCACTGTGAACTTTTCTATATTCTCTGTATAACATCTGTTGAAAGTCTTAGAACAACAATGTTTGTGAATCACAATGGAAAATTCTAAATTAAAAATCTTTTAATATTTTCATTGAGAAAAAATTTAAAGGTCTTAGTTTTAGTTTGTTCTGTAGCATATGGTTCTATTTTCTTTATTCAACATTCCAATGTTTACAATTTTTAGGAAAAGTATAGGACAATATGAAGATGATATTGTCATGTCTTATATTAGAAAAGCTTTAAACATACATTCCCATCCTTGTCCAAAAACTGGATTTATAATCACTGTACTGTTTTATTCAATAAAAGATTTTCTCAGTACAATATTTTACCTGTTGATGAAATGGTAACAGAAAAGTATTCAGAACTCAGGGAAATGGAAATAGACTATTTACTATGTATCCACCATACCATTATAATCAATGACTACCCGAACGCTTGGAATACAAGGGGCTATTTGCAGCATGTTGAGTGGTAAATTCAATGTAATAAGAACAGTCAGTATAAACTCCCCCTTGTTAGCATGAGAGTGACTGCAATCCAAGGTCGGTGGTTTTCTTTCATTCTCTCTTTCTTCTCCCACCTCCAGCCATGGAAATAGAGCTCAGTTATTTCTGCATGGGTGCAAGGTGAATGAGGCTGTCAATTCTCCTTGCAGGGCTATTTATTACAGGTCACTGACTTAGTACAGCTATTTTTTTAAATAAAAAAAAGTTATATAGCATTATCTCACTTACAGGGGTATTTGAAAGAAATGTGCAGAGTGTTATTTATTTATACAGAAATCTGCCAAGCGAGTGGCATCTTCTTGCTTTGAGGGCCCTCCTGCTGGAAAACTGAGCACGCCTGTTATGAGAATTAAAACACTGCACACTGTATAAAAGAAAACATAACACTATCCTACCGTGTGGAGCTGTTTCGGCCTTCAATCTGTAAAAATGTTGCAAAACTTAGAAAACATCAAAGTATATCATCACTCTTCGAGAATATCTATGTAGTTTTAATTGTTCTCAGCTATGAGATATACACATTATATATATTTAGTGCCTAGTTTCTGGTGAAACTATCATAGATCTACTTTGACTATAAATCAGTCTAATACACTAGTAAATTAATTGATAAAGAATTGATTTTCTAGGTAAGTACATCTCAGTTTGCAGTTTTCAAGGGACAGAGGTTCCATCCCAGGAAAAAATAGTCTTAGAAAATGAAATTGTAATCATTGTCTCTGATTTCAAGGACAGATACGACACCCATTAGTTTTCCCTCCATAATATCCTCACTGCAAATTATATTCATGAATGAATGTTATTCCTCAATTACAAATTACATCATTTCATCTCAGAATTTCCCAAGATCCACCTAAAAATCTTGAGAATTAACTGGACATTTAACAGTGTCAAGGATTCTAAATATACTCCAACATTTGCATACTCGTAAAAACTACCAAGCATAACAAAATGGTCTGAAAGAAGGGCAGTGATGCATGAAACCACTAAGAATCAAAATATTTGTGTAAAACTAAATCATTTTTGGCACTGAAAGGCCCTGCTAGGTACATCTCTGGCAACTCATTTTTACTTAATAATTTCTAAATAGGCTAGCTAGACCATCAAGAGTTCCAGCTAAATGAGGCTGTTCATAGTGGAAGTACAGGAGCAGGAGGGAGAACTGGACAAAAGGAGTGACTCTAGTGCAAAGGTCGCATCCTGAGCCCAGCCTCTAACTCCACATCTGACTCCTGCTGGAGAAACAGCGCAGGGGGCGGGGTGACTGTAAGGTCTTGGGACATGAATAGTTGCATGTAGAGCAATAATCCTAGAGAAGAGTTCTGTCACAAGTCCTGGGACTATTCCAAATAGGGATCACCGTCCAAACGGACAGCTGCTTATAACCTCCTCAGAAATATTTATCTGGGACTCCCACTGCTACCATTCCTGTGTGTTCCCGGAATCCCACACACTGGCGTTCCTACTCAAGATTTCTAGTCGAGAAAAATGAAAAAAAAAACCCTATAAATCCCAAGTTGCTTTTCTAAACTTGATTTCTTAAAGTGCAGATAAATCCAGAGAAGCTTGCTCTCCTCCTTCTTAGCAACATAATGTAGTCTAGATCATTTATCCCTTAATTTTCTTAATGTACAATAAATTCCACATAATTGGAATACTTTAAAATCCTATCATTATTAGAAATATAAAAATTATGATTTAAACTATAATTTATAGTTTTACATAATACAGATATACCAAAGTTTGGTCAAACAATACACTCAACTTTCCAATTCTCTTTTTAGAAAAACTGCAAATCATAATCATCTTTTTCAGGAATATATTGATGGTGGCCTTGGTGATATTAAAGCTACTGCATGGAAAGATAAAGGGTAAATAAAATGGCTATTGGAAATGGGCCTCACTAAAGTCTGAGGAAAATAATTCATTTTAAAAATCAATAATTTTCTGCTTTTAAGCTGTATTCATTTCAGGCAGATATTTCCACTGACAATCCATTTTAGTATATTTGCAAAAACTACAAGAGGGTAAAAATGATTTGAAATAAAATAAAAGTTAAAAACAACAAAGTGCTACCCACCGATTAAGACTATACTGAAGAAAAAGAGTGACATCATTAGAATCACGACAAATCCCTCCAAATTGCACAGGTAGAAAAGAGGGAAACTGCTTTCGTGTTTGGTGCCTGGTGTTGGGGCAGGGTGTTAATTCAAAGATACATGAAACCTAACAAACCAGAGTTCATTAAAGTCAAAATTAGTATCAAAACTGACAGAAACTGACCATCCTTTTCTACTGGGAAGGCAGGCACTCTCTAGACTGGTTTTTAAGTAGGATATTGGCTGGCAGTGAAAGATGAAGACTGCTTTGTAAGGACGGAATGAGTTGGTCCCTGATTCATGGATGCAATTAGAACTACTCAGGGGTGGAGAACAACAGGGTCTAAAACAAAAGCCAGCATGGAGTGAGATAAAGGAAGGAGAGTCCCGCTGAATGCAATGTGGTGGTCATTTCATCCCTACCAGCCTAATTTGCCCTGTTCAATATGCCTGCTTTTCTCACAAACTCAGCGTATTGTCTTTCTTTAAACTCAAGCCTTGAATGTTAATTACTCTAATTTTCATTACCTTACCACCCTCATTGTAGAATAGGACTAATTCAAATTACACTACCAAGTACCTGGTAAAGGTTACCATAGTAACAACTATCCTCATTTGTAGACTGCATTCATGAAGTCTAATCTGTTTATGAAATCTTCATTTAAAATAGCTATATCAAAACATCTTAATTGAATAAACATCTTTGTAAATGTCTTTATATTCAAATATACACATACCACTTTTGTCTTCTAAACTTGTGATCAACCATAAGTTAAACAGAATGTCACATTAATGATAAGCAATAAGAAAATCAATGTGGGAAATCAGTGGTATTCACTTGGATTATAGTTTATTATTCCAATTTATTGGTTTGTGTTTAAGTAAAAAAAGCATAGTCGTAGCTACACAAAACCTTGATACCAAAGCCAAAACCTGCATCTACAAAATACATCTAAAATTTAAAAAGGTGTTGGCATGCCGTGATCATTTTTGGAGGGTTACAGTCCTCACATCTAAAATTTTTAGCAATTTAACTGCTACAAGGTGTCTCTTTCAAGGATATAACTCATAGTTTGTATCAGAAACTCTGTTAGAAACCTAATCACATATGCCTGCTGCCCGCATTATTCTGAAGTACCACCTTTCAGCTGAATAACCAGTGATTGGGGCTTGTGAAATAAATACCTACCTCTCAGTCTAAAGGCAACAGTCTAAATCTATTTATTTATTTGTTTAGCTTCAATGTGGGCAAGCACACCATCCTTGAAAATGTCCAGATTTGCAAATTGTCAAAATAACTGTTTTCTTGACCTAACTCACTGACTGTTGGAAGTTTGAGGTTGTTGCATGAAAAGCAAGCAATTAACTTTAGAAGAGCAAAAACTGCCCTCTGCATAGTTAATACTATTTTTAAATGTGTACACTTTTGAGGTGCTCCAAAGTTAATCAGTAAGTGGGCACTACTGACATAGCTCTGAGAATGAAAAGCCTTATGAGGACATGTGTAGACTTGAACTAGATTTCTTAATTTTTTAATAAATATGCAAAAACCATGATAGAGGGAAAGTATTTAATAATTGCAACAATTTTCGGATTATTTTCCATGTGTCACAATCTAATCAGTATTTCTGTACACATCTTGAAGTTTCTGCCATCGCGTGCAAAAATGTTTCCAAAAAATACATTCAGTCATACATTAGTTGTGCCTTATCTTGAAAAGTTTAAATGCCTATAAAATGTAATAAAACAGTTACCTTATAAACTTGATTAAAAACAATTTTCTCTTGAAGGTACTTTAAAAAACAATAAGGATGAAAGGACAGAGGGTTTGAGTTTGTAGGGTAAACATAAATCTTTGGAACAAAATTGTCTCTCTAAGTGCTTTTTTTTGTTAAATACCAAAACTATAAAAACAGTAGGAAGGAAAAATGAGTTGAGCAAATTGCTCCTCAGAGAGAGCCAAATTCTTCCCTAAATGCCGTACTTACAACTCTCAGGCCATACCATACGTACGATAATTCTACAAACCAACATGGGATCACATGTTTATAAACACAGTGCACAACTTAAATTTAAATTATGAGAAAGTCCATAGTCTTCTCACATTTAACATTTTGTTAGTTTACACTTACGATGCTTCTTTTTTTACATTGAACTGCCTTAGCTACCATAACACTACTAATAATACTACTGCATGCATGACATAATTAACATTTGTTGAGCATTTACTACTGTGCAATCAACACTGCTTTACATACACTACCTCATGTAACTCTCCTAATTTAAAGTTCTTAAAAGTATTTGATCCCAATTTTAGATGAGAAAATTAATGCTTAAAAATATTGAGTAATTAATACATCTTTACATGATTAGAATTATATAGCCATGATTACCTGGGCTATATAATTCTTAAGTCCCTCTCTTTAACCTCTACTTCAACTCTTTGCAATATTTTACTTAATGTCATAAATTTTGAAAAGTGACTAATCTAGTTACTCTATTTAAAGTATCATAGTGTACTAAATTGTAATGTGACAATAGAATACTAGCATATATTGTTAATATACTGGATCCTTTTTCCAAGTTTGGCATATTCATGAATATACCTGGTTACTAATAATTATTATGGACATCAAATAATTGCTGATGGCATAAAATAGTTAATAATCTGGATCTATATTGTCGCATCCTCCTTAGAGGTTTTAGTTTATTTTCACATAGAAAATATTGATATTTGGATGATGTAAAATGAAGAGTCAGGAGGTTGGGCACTGCTGATAGGCCACCTGCACAGGTGTGTGCCATTTGGTGAACCATCTAATCTCCCTATGCTTCTCATCCTGGCCTGTGCAGTGAGGGCAGCAGCGTCCACGTCATGAAGATGAAGTGAGACAGTGTATCTCAGTGTGCATGGCACACTTTCTGACACAGCAGGCCTTTCATAAACATTAGATATTATGATTTCTCGGCTTTTTTTACCAAATGAAAAGTTACCACAGGGGTGTTTATAGTAAATTGCACCAATTAAGATAAGAGAAGCACACCAACTTGTGTAAAAAGTAAAGCGTTCAACAGATTGTGTCGCAGACACCATCACACCCAGGTGAAGAAATTCGGAGGGCAGCAGCAACAGGAAGGCTGGAGCTCTGGTGAGCGGTAAGAGCTCAGAACAAGCTACACAGACATGAGACAGGGGAAGGTGGTATCCAGAAACTAAGACAAAACAAAAATGAATAGGAGCAAATCTACAGAGAAGCCTCAGAAAGACTTAATTTTTGTTGAGTGGATTGTCTTCACTCAATGTCTCTTTAAAGATAGATAACCAAATCTAAGTCTAGAGTACACCCCAAAATAGCCAAGTGCATTATTAGGACATTGCCTCTGCTGACAAGTGGTTCCGTGAACTTGGCCAATCATATGATTCTGAGTCTCAGTTTCCTTACCCATAAATGGAGTTACTAACACCTACCGTTCAGGTTGTAGGGAACACTGGAGGTGGAAATGCATAATACTACCAGCACGGTCACAGTAATTGGCCTGGAGGAGGCATTAAAATGGATATATACTGCAGACAATGAGGAGAGATGGTGAATCAGACAGACTTGCAGAAAGTATATGAGGTCTGTCTGCAGAAAGTCCAGCCATTGTTAACATACCAGAATGGTTTGCATGACATCAGTGCAACCTGGAAGCCAAGAGGAGTGCACTGGGATGTGCATATGTGAACAATGATGACTTCACTGTACTAGTCAGTGGGGGTAGCACGCACCATCGAGTGAACATGTGCACTGTGTGGTTGTCGCATTCAAAATGACTGCACAAGAAGAGCAACAAATCTGCATCAAATTTTGTGTTAAGCTTGAACATTTCTCCAAGGAAACTGTTCAGATGATTCATAAGGTTGTAGCTATGGGCAGCTGGTGACTGGCAACTTTGTCACGACAACACATTTACTCATCCATCATGTCTCATGCAGAGTTTTTTTTTGAAAAACATCAAATCACCCAAGTGATTCAACCCCCTACAGCCCATGTTTGGCACCCTGAAACTTCTGGCTTTTCCCAAAACTAAAATCATCTTTGAAAGGGAAGATATTCAGGAAAATATGACAGGGCAGCTGATGGTGATTGGGAGAACTGTGTGTGGTCCCAAGGTGCAAACTTTGAAGTGGACTGAGGTGTCCTTGTCCTATGTACAATGTTTGTTGTATCTTGTATCTTCTTCGATAAATGTCTCCATTTTTCATATTACATGGTTGGATACTTTGTAGATAAACCTCATATATTCTCATATCAGGAGACTCTAAAATAATGTTTAAAAAATGGTCACAAAAGAAAAAAACATTGTATTTAGTGTCTTAAAGTGTGTATCTAAAAGAGGTAGTAAAAGAGATTGAAATGTTAAAGGTCTTGAAGTAAAATATTCCCAAAGCTAACTAATAAAGAGCTACTTAATTTGTAAGTGAGATATACATATGTGCCTTCATCTTTTTGTATCCTTTTGATTTTTAGTTCCTTTAGGAAAGCACCCCTCTTTTGCTATTTCTCTACAATTTATACTCCACTCGCAACTGAAGGCCCGGGTATCCAATTTCCTGCTCCGTGGCCTCCCTGCTTATGTATTTCTCCCCACTAGTTGCATTAGACTCAGTCTTATAAACACCTGCTGGGGTAACCCAGGAGCACAATGAAATATATATTGTTAAGTTTGTATATTTTTATTTAATGTTGTCTGGTTTTTAAATTTGAAAATTGTTTATTACAGTACATTAACTTAGAGGTATAAATGCCTAACATAAAGACTGTTGAGAAAAAATAAGAACAAACCTTTTTATATGTTTGGAAAACAATCTGTATTTATTTAATCTTTATTGTATCTTTCCCCTTACCATTTAGTCCCCCTGTACACCCTCCTCTCTGCAATCACCACACTGTTGTCCGTGTCCGTGAGTCCGTTTTCTTTTTGCTCCGTCCCTCCACCCCCCTCACCTCTCCTCCACTAGCCATCATCCTGCTCTCCATCCATGAGTCTGTCCCGATTTTCCTTATTTGTTCTGTTTGTTTACTAGATTCCACACATGAGTGAAATTCTATGGTATTTATCTTTCTCTGACTGTCTTACTTCACTCAGCATAATTTCCCCAGACGAAAAACAATCTTTAAAGGACCCCTTACAAATCTTCTGATCTATGAAGAGAAGGTATGGTGACAAAAAGCCTTTGGGGGGGAATCCTAGCCACAGAGACATGGAGTTTGTGTTCCTTGCCTCTGCTTTCTGCAGCTCAGGAAATGATATTTGGGCACAGCGTGCTTGCGGCCATCTCTCAGGACGGGAAGGGCCCTCAGAAGTCACGGAACCAAATCCCCATCCCCAGCATCACTGACCAGTTGTTCCTCAGCTGCCTCGTTCATTCCTTATCATCACAGAAGAGGTTAGATCAGAGCCTACCACCCCACACATGAGGGAACTCACCACCTCCCAGGACGGTCCAGTCCAACTTTGGAAAGCTCTAACTGTGAGAAACTCCTTGATGGTGTTCAACCGAAATCCGATGCCTTACAATGTCAAGCAGCTGTTAATGTTTCTGTTCTCCAAGGCTACACAGAATAGTGCTAATCCCTCTTGTATGTAACAACCCTTCAACTTTTAAAGATAGCTATCATGTCCCCTTCCCAAGCCTCCTCTTTTTCATGCTTGGCATCTACTTCTCTTTAATCATTCTTCAAATGAAACGGTACTCCACCACTCTGATGTAATACAGTTTACTTTGCAAAAAAAAAAAAAAAAAAAAAGAATCACATACCTAAGTTAGCAAGAGCATCATAATCAAGCTAATCCATAATTTCTATCACAGTATTATATTTTAATTGTATAAACAATTTAAATTGGATATTTTCTTCTCCTGATCCACCACAAATTGAAAAAGTATGCATGGTGCCCTCAAGGGAGAGTTCCATGTCTTAAGTGACTTAATACATGCACGTGGGACAGCTGACACCTTGTCAGAAAACTGCTCATTCTGATTAATAACATAAGCATGCAACACGGTGATTACCACACCTATTATGGCAATCACAAGTTCAAACTGAGATTCTCCCTAAGCCCAATTAATAGACATATGACCCATTTGTATCCGTTCCTGCTTTCAGAAGAGTTCATAGCATCGGCTTTATTGAAGTCCTTTGGCCCGCCCCACTCATGAGATTTTTCTTCTAGGCTAATTCAATCTGCAGGCAAGACCCTCTGTCTATCCATCTTAAGCCATTTCTTTTCAAACCTCAAGTGAAATAAAAAAGCACCTACACTGTGATACACAGTGTAGAACCATGACTACCTCACATGAACCAATACTTCATTGTGGCCAAGTTAGTATAATACTATGAATATTCCCATTCCTTCCAAATGCAGCAAAAATTATATTATGTAGAAGAGTAAGAAAGGATTCAGTGACTATAATGGCAAAGACACATCAGAATGGGCCACAGCATGTGCCAAAGCAGAAATGTGGAGGTCCATTACTGTTCTGGGCATTAAGTCTTTAGTTGCTTGATCTGCAATATTTTAACAATCAGTAAAACTGTAAGAAATGTAGGTCTTGAATATTAGTCTGGTAACAGAACAGTCTTTGTTGTTTATACCCTTACACAGGTTTCATAGGATTTTCTAAAGGCCAAACAAAAGTCTCCATATTTTTAATAGAAATCAAAAACAAACATTGAAGTTATTTTTTCATATGTTTGAATAGGCAGCATTGAAAAGATTTGATCTTGTCTTTGTATCAAATCAAAGATGTCATTATTTTAAAACCTTCATGTGCTACATCAGCACATATACAATTACTATGAACTTTAATCAAGAGAGAAGCCGTCTGAAAAAAATTAACCTTGAAATCACCACTGGAAATATGATGAGATGAACAATTCATGAATATGAGAATTATTCTCTATAGTAAGCTTGATTGGAAAATGCAGTCTTGAGCCATGACAAAGCTCTAGCAGATACGTGAATTGTGCTATAACTTTCTAGATACCTTACAATTCATTATGTTAGAATATCCTTTGAGGAATGTCCCTTGAGGTATTCCCAAATATGGGTATTTTTGTACAAATTCCTGTTTTTTCCTAAAATTACATTGCCATCTTATGTGGCCATCTTTCTACACAAATTAGCCTCGTTTAGAAATGTCTCTAAAATTTCTTTTTTTTTTTTAGCTGATGGCACATTTTTACAAACACCAAGTTCTGGGTTTTAGGGGTTTTTTGTTTGTTGGTTTAGAGCCACTTGCTGATATCACAGAGGATCCCATCCTGTTGAATTCTATATCCAATGAATGACTAGTTCCACAATATGAGTATAACCAGACACCAGATTCGAATCACAAATTACCATAAAATAATGGATGACTTGACATATTTTACTTTCTGCAGAACTGAAATGATTGAAGCATTTTTGTTTTTCCTTTTTTTCTCTCAATAAATCTAACTCCCCAGTGCTCATCCTGCCAGTGAGCAATATGGTACTTACAGAAGTTTATTCTATATGGTCTATAAGTAGTGAGTGAAAGCTGTTAAACTGTGGGAGACCAGTTTCGTCTGCACCTTTCAAGAAGTGACTGAGTCAGTTTACAGGAGCGAAATAGCATGTATCAGATCTAAATTTGCTAAATGAAATTAGCTGCGTGCCATTCTATTTGTCTTATCTCTTTCTCTGGCTCATAGTGTGCTAATTCTGGCCACAAGCAATATAGTAAGTACAGAAAAAAAAATAATGGATGTCCCTTTCACCAACAGTTGCATAAAATGTTTTGTCTATTTCAATTTATCTCAAAGCTTTCCATACTTTCAAATTTCATCCTTGTACTAAAAAAAAAGAAAGAAAGAAAAGGAAAAGGCCACTAAAGAATTGTATCTGAATGCCAATCACTTCAGTTTCTATAAATTCCAAGAACACTTTTAGAGGTTTTGATATATCACCAGGGACAATGGGGCTGCTAAATTTGCAGTTAAAACAACTGGGAAGTATTATTAACTGTTTAGTTGATATTTTTACACAGTAAAATTGGAAATTGTCATACTCATTGTTTTATCATTACTTAAATGTGTTAACATAGTTAAAACATGGACAAATATCAGAGCTTTCTGCGTACTGACATTAATTTAGATGCATTGTTTTATTCACAGCTAGCAAGAATGTTTATTGTAGTTAAAATGGTCACACTGAACTTAGCCAGAGGATAAAAGTCAAAGGTGGATTTTTATCTCTGCTAAATAACAAATGATTAAAAATGTAAAGCTATTATACTTAGCTTTTATGCACCCAAATTAGCAAGATTCTTTTAAATCACATCCAAACATTATAAACTATAAAACTACATAAGACACAGTATTACATTTTTAAGACCCATTTTTAAAACATGTCAAGAAAATAGCTATATATTTGCATTAGGCAAGTTCATATTTAGAAAGAAAATATTCTGAAAATTATCTCTGTATAAAAAGTACATTATGTTACACAAAGATTATACTAAAGTGCTTTATAGTGTGATTTTACTGTATGTGACATTTTTTTCAAAGCCATGCATGTTAATAGCGGAGTTCAACTACATCCAGTAGAAAGCAATTAAAAATTACATAATTATATCCAAAATTCACAGTAAAAGCCTTCAACTTCAGAGCTACTCTCTTACATTGGTGCCTCCCAAGGCTCTGTACTTAATCTGCTGGTATTTCCATTTCTGTATTGCTTTTAAAGAGGTTTTCCACTCTGTATAAATACATGTCTCAAAAGCTTGGATATGTCTCTGCTTTGAAGTTTCCTAAAAAAGCCAGGGTTTATATAATTGTTTCCTTAACATATAGAGTACAAAGAGGGAGCTCTGAAGAATATAATGGAGGAGGAGAAATACATAGTAACCTAAAGGGGAACTTCTTAAATGACAGATGTATTGGACAAGTTCCTTCATGAGGCTACAGGGAAAGCAAAAGGGGCTGATGATGTGACGGCAGGAGCATGTGGTGTGCTAAGCATCCCCTCCTCGCACAGTGGGGCAGGTAGAGTGGAGGAGCCACACCTTGCAGAGGTACCACTAGCTCCTGGCACTGGGAGAAATATTCAAGCAGCTGAGAAGCAGAAGGCAGACCAGCTGGCTCTCAGGACAGGGCAGACAAGCAACTTGCACCAGACTGGTGCACCAATCAAGCTTCACCCTCACACTCTGTTTCTTCCTATCTCTATGTCCTTATCTGCAAAGAAGGAACAGTAATTCCTGACTCAAACTTTCTTCTCAGATATTCTTAAGAAAGACAATCAGGAAAGTACTAAAGGAATTTCAGACAGAGGTCCGAACGTCTCCAATGCCCAGTTCTCTCATGAACAGATTACTCTGCAGACTGTTGGAGAAGTTTGAAATCTATATTAACTCTCTCAGGCCCTTATAAATTAAGAGACAATGAGGGTACCACAGTGACCTAGAAAGGTTGATAGTTTCTCCAAACCTGGGACCCTGAGAAGAAATGTCTGGGAGAGCACTTTCGCCAGCAGAATCGGGCACTATAAAGACCATAACCATTTCATCAATTGTCAGGATGCAGACCAAATCACATGGAAGAGCAGCCAGGAGATTCCCAGCCACCTCTCTCGGTGATGTGATAAGGGCTTCCTTTATAAGATCCTTTGGAAACTGTAGGGACGTGTCAGGGTGTCTATTTTAAGATACTGAAAGAGATTAGTTTTAAGAAAGTTATATTATTGCATATACCTAGGAATAGAAAATGCCGCATTCTGCTCGAACCCTTTTTTCATAAAATACTATTAGCATTTCTCTGGAGGCAACTATTCCTCCCAACAGTTTGAAAAATCGCTTAGTAACCTAATTTCATATTGTGTTTCATTGGCCTTGTCTATCTGTCTTCAAAAGAAAGGGGAAAGTTGGCATCTTGAGTTTCTCTATGTGCTTCTCAGTTCCTAACATGGTCCTGAATTGCAAAGATGGGTGGGTCAGTACGTGCTTCCTGCTACCCTGATTGGGTGGTGAGCACACAATGGAATACAGAGCTGATGTAATATAAAGATGTACATCTGAAACTTACATGATTTACTAACCAATGTTATCCTGATAAACTTAATTTTAATAAATTAAAAGTGGGAAATAAGCCTTGGCTGGTGAGTCTCAGTGGACTGAGCACCGATCTGCAAACCAAAGGGTTGCTGGTTCAATTCCTAGTCAGGGCATATGCCTGGGTTTCAGGCTGGGTCCCTATTGGGGGTCACGTGAGAGGCAACCACCTATTGATGTTTCTCTCCCTCTCTCCAAACCTTCCCCTTTCTAAAAATAAATAAATGAAATCTTTTTTTAAATGGGGGATAAATAATCTACAATAAATAAAAATAAATAAATATGTAAAAACAAAGAAATAATGTAATGGCCCCATAAAAATAGTGGACTACAAAACTCTTACATGTTTTAGAATGATATTCACATATATTTAACTTACCAAAAATAAAACCAACAGAAATTCTTTGTAGCATATTATGAGCAGGCTCTAAAAATGAGAATGGGGACAAATGATACAGTCTTGGAAATACTCCAATGAAAGAAATACCCCAGGAAGCTTGAAAAGGCAACTAAAGAAATTCCCAGGGTAAACATGTCTAATATCTATTATTAAGAATTCTATAATTATGTTTTTAGAATAGCTTACTTTGTGCACTATATGGTTTAATTACAAATAATAACCATCTGTGAATGAACTTAAAACTGTTTCAGTAAAAGTATGTTATTCTTTCATTAAAAAATATTTTAAAGAGCTTACTATATATGTGGTACCACATTATTCTCTGCAGGGAATAAAAACTCCTGCTTTTAGAAAAGTTAAATTGTAGTATGGTTTGAGATTAAACTCCAGGTAAGTGGTACAGATAAGGATTATTTATAGTCCAGGGTTGTCAGTGAAGGAAGATGGAATGATGAGGTATGATTAAAGGCAGAACTGAAAAAATTCAACAGTTGGGACAGGCAGAGGCACCAGGTGAACCATGAAGTCCAGAGGAAAGGGGTCGGCAGAGTCAAAGACAACCACCAAGGGACAGTTGTGGAACACTGACTAGGTAAGTCTGGTGCGTACAATACCTGGTAAGAAACCCATAAGACTGGACTTGGTTATCACATACTCATTTTCTTCTCTTTAAACACCGTTAGACTATGTTCCAAATTTACACACACACACACACACATATGCATCCTTGATTCCAATTAGTTTAACTGTCAGGATTCAGACACTGAATCTTACATATCTTATTGAGGTTTAGTATGCTTCAGCCCCCCCTACAATATTGGAAATAACATGATTAACAATGATACTGACCTACCTCTACCTCTCAAGGGAGAAGTTTAATGATGGTACACAGGAAGTTACAAGGCATCTATGTTAATGTTTCACAGGCTCCACTCTCACCTCCAATTCCTAACAGGACTGACTCTCCCAGCCAAAACCTCCTTCCCGTCACTGTGGCCCATGAGAATGCTGACCGTGGCTGAAAAATCTCTGGTGCGTGAGGAAAGCACCAAGAGAGATTTAAGGTTAAGTCAACAACTTTGCAAGCTCATGTGGCCCAGAGGCAGCATCTTGCAGAAGGCAGCTAGAGGGAGGCAAGTGTGCAATAGAAATAAATTGATCAAGTCTTGCTAGTTAAAGCTGAGCTCATGCACTTGTGCAAAAAATACAACTGTGTTATTTTATTTGTAGGGGCCTGCAGAAAACAAAGAGAACCCAACAAAGACAGTATAAAAGGTAAATAACTTGGATCCAAGGAGGGACATGGACAAATTTGAAGTGTCCCTATGGATTTGCTGATTAAGGTGCCATCAACTAATTGGTGACAAGAAGCCCCCTGTTTATCCTTATGATCCATTTTGTTTAAGCATGCATATCACTTAATAAAGAATGAAGAAATAACCATTTGTCAACTTATTGATCATCTTTATAAGAGTCAACATAAAAGAAACTCTCGAAGGTGCTGTGATCACAATAATGTGTGTGGGTAACCTCTACCTGACTGACTTTCAGGGTCAAAATGAGACACCCAGCACAGGCCTTGCTAAGTAAACAGAGCCTCTTACAGGACTGTCTTCACAAAGGTGCTTTATTTCTTCAATCTCAATGAGCTGTAAAAGATACATGCAATCAATGCTTACTTCCTAAATAAAAGTAAAGATGTTGATAATTCCACTGTCTCCCCCTGGAGGAGAACTTCACAGTCTGATAATTAGGCCCATGGTTCCGATCCTTTGGTTTCGTGTCAATTTTGCAATGCTCTTTTAAAGCAACACAGCCTTGTATTTGTTTATCTCTTTAAGTGCCTGAAACTTTTCAAGTATTTCTATGAATGCTCAAGAAAATGGTAATGTTACCCGAAGATGCCGACTAACTTACATCACCTAACTTCCCGGTGCTCCCCGTGTCCTCAGTTAAAAGAGAGAGGAGGTAAGGGGTGGAGGGACTGAGAAAGAAGGAAAAAGGACTCATGGGTGTGGGCAACAGTGTGGTTGGTGATTGCTGGGAGTGGGGAGAGGGTTTTAAGGAGACTACAGGGTAATGGAGAAAATGTAATAAAATTAATTTTTTAAAAAATTTTAAAAAGGAGAGGACTAGATCTGTGGTTCCTAAATAGTGCCCGATTTCTGTGACGCCAGCACAGGGGCAGAGAGAAAAGAGAGGGAGGACGTGGGGGAGGGACACAGTCAGGGGACACTAAAGGGGACGCCCACAGGGGACGTGGGCAGCTGTGACAAAAGTGTTCTCTTTCCACCTTTCTCCTATTTCAGTGCCAGGGCTACACACGGGGATTTGCTTAAAAACTCAAAAAGGTCCACTTATAAAAATAATGGGAATCCATGGATTTCTTTTCTTAAAAGTTTGAACATCCTTTTCCTAACTAAATCATTTTTTTTTAATTATGTCATCATTTAGGTATCATTTTTAGCTACACTAATAGAGATAAAGAAATTGGGACACAGAGCAAGAACTCTAACCTAAGATCTCAAAGAAAATGACTCTCTGACCAGAACCCATTTCTTTTCACTCTTATTCTGCAGCGTCACACAAGAGCAAGGCTGCTGCTGCACTACCCACAGCTCAGGCATTCGCCTTTCCCATTAAGTCCTATGCGGCTGCTGCCCGCTGGAGGTGTGCAAAGCAACAGGCTTGCAGAACAATCACTTTTTCAAAATGAAAATAGCTCTAAAACAATTATTACATTTTCAAACAAAGCACTTTAGAATAAGACCCCAAAATATCGACATATGCCACCTCTATGTTATAGATATGAAGCAGTTCTCCTCCCTCATGGAAAAGTAGTGCATACAGAAAGCACTAGTGTACGTGTCAAATCTAAAAGCAAGGATGTAGCTTTAAACCTTTGGTTAAAACATTAGAGAAAAGGTTCGTTTCTTTAACAAGCATGTCAGAATTATCAATGACTCAGAAAAAGAGAATGAAGTCATATACAATGAGATCTGAAGAGACCATAGGACAATTCTGAAAATTAATATTTTGGGGAAATGGCCTCAAACACAAATACTTTAGAGTTAATAACCTCTTTATTTCATTTAAGCAGGTGCTCCTATAAACAAGATGGTCTGCGAGAAACTTTCCATTGTGTTTATTAAAATATGTGTACACGTTTTAAAGATACCAAGTAATTTGTTATTGGAATGTACCTCAATATCACAGAAGGCTTTGAAGACATTTTGCAAAAAATGGCTATGCAGCATGAAATAGAGATTACACTACATGCACGTCCCCCCAAGGTGCACGAGCCAAGTCACAAAGACACGGGGATGCTCAGGGTATTAATAAGAAAATAGAGGAAATGTCCCCACAGTGCAGAAATTCTGATTTTAACCACCTGGCTATGTCCTGGGTCACACCCACAGAACAGGCACTTCAAATTTCATTTGCATTATGCAGAAGAGCTAGTTTCAGGGAACACTGATTTAAGATCTTTTCATTATAAAAAGAAAAAAATTAAGAAATTATTTGTCATTATAAACTGTAAACTTCAATCAATACCTGTATTAGAAAGCATGAAATATAAGGCTTTACTCCAATGCCCAATATTTGTAATAATTTAGAAAATGAGTATTGGAGAAAAGATGTAATTGGATCCCATGTGGTCAAATGTAACATAGTAGGCCATTTCTAAAATGATTTAGTTCACAATATGATTAAATTCTAGCCAGCACAACATACTCAGTAGATCACTATAAAAGGAAACAATGGGATATACTTGATTAATTCTTGTAGAACAGCTACAGGTTTGAACATGTATACGCTAATTTCAATGTAAATATTAACATCTCTATAAAACTGTACCTCTCACAAAGGGTAAAATCAAACAGCCAGGGCCAGCGAGTTTGCAGGTAACAGAACACCTTTTTGGTCATTTGTTTTACTTATGTTTTAGGCGCTTACATATCACATATGCTATCCAACAGCAGCAGAACCCTGTAAACTAAAGCAAAACCCTGCTGCTATTTTTAACATGTTAAATTTTCCTAATAACTGGATTGAAAGAAGATAAAAATGACACCACTTCTAAGCACAGCAAAGTCTAAGGCACCCTAATTTATTGCCTAAAAGGCGCACCTTACATACTCATTCATCTCAAGATGGCTCTAATCACCAAGCTTCAGAGAATATTTAGAAAGACCCCAACTGCTTGCATCCCCAACATTTTTTTTTAAATGGCTGTGCTCTACCTTCCTTCTTTGGTCAAGAAGAGAAAAAAGGGAAAGAGTAAAGGAAAAAGAGATTTCTCTGTGGAGAGGTATGGCCTTGGAGTCCGAGCTTTTGAGATGTGTTAGTGATCTTGGATCGATGCCTTTTTATTGTCTTTCAGGAATACATTTGAGCAATGGAATGGCTTGCGATTGTCCAGCCAACCAGCCATATCAGATTTATCAGAAAGAAAGAATGAAAACTGGCTCAGAGGACTCCTGCAGTGGCTGAGTGGCAGGTTGCTGGGAAAACACACACACACACACAAAGAATATGCTTAGTGGTGGAGGGGAAAATATATACTCTCATGTATAAACTCAATAAACAATAAGATGTAAAGAAAAAGAATCTATAGTAATAGAAAGGGTGAATGCATAAGACAGATGATAAATAGCACTTCTATTTAAAAACCAAAGGGATGAAAGCTCATGAATACTAAATATTTGAATCCACTTTAAGGAGGAAATACAATTTTACCTCAAATAAATGCAAAGTCTAAAACTCAGCCATTGCAAACTTACTGCATTCAGGTTAGAGTAGAAAATCATTAAATTTTCCATGAAGCACATGCCCTGGTAAACATTCTAATGTAATTTCTTAATTAAGACACATTTCCAGTGACTAAATGAAAAATATAAAAAGCAGTACGTGCCTTGATTTTCAAAAAATTGACTTTCGGTGTACTCATGACTAAAATAAATAAAAGTGGTTTAATTTGTGAAGAAAATCAGAAAACAGGAATCATGACAGAACCAAGAGTCTTTCAATTTTATCACAATGGTCCACATTAGAGTGTTTCCAAAGTGATGCACAGTTAACAGTGATAGGTATAAATTTATTAAGAAGCACTCTCAAGAAAAAAATGTAAAAAGACCCCTTTTGCATATATAAGATGTTCAAAATTAAAAGAAAAAAAGGGAAACAGTGCACCCATGGGTGTGTTTACAGCAAACACAGGTAGGAAAAAGAACTGATGAGGGGTTTATTCTGAAAATATATTTAACATCTTTCCCATCATTTACCTAAATGTATTAACCTTTTTCTTCTCAAAGGCAAAACAACCCTTAAGACTGGAGACACATCTGAAATATGTAGGAAAATGCATGTTCTTTTATAGAATGAAAGCAGGACTAAGTCACTTGCAAATAAGGAATGGGAACTTAACTTGCTCACCCTGTATCTGTTAAGGTGAATAAGACTATACTTTTCATACCACATGTACTTCATTTCAATACAAAGGTGAAAGTGATTATTTTTTCAATCATACCAGGAAGACAGAAATTTTGGAATCATTCCTTTTAGTGGTAAGGGCTTTATAGCAGACATTGAAAGGGCCCTTGACTATAGTATTTCTTGATAAAATGAATCACTAGAAATGAGGCAAAGTCCTTCTGAATCTCACACACACACACACACACACACACACACACACACACACACACACATCGCTTTCTCTAGAGCTAAAGAACAAGAACAGATCCTGCTCAGTTACAATTATTTTCAGAAATATCTTAACTCCGTTCAAGAGAATTGTCGTGCCCCTCCCCATATTTTTATTCTATTCACATAGAGCAGTAAATAAGGTGCATTCCTTCTGCTTCTTAAGAAATTAGCATTTCAAAAATATGCCGCTTTCCCCTGAACTCCAAGCGTGTCTAATAATGCGAGAAGCAGATTGTCTTCCCTCGTTTCCTTAATTTGTTTCATCTAAAAGCAATTCACTCAACATCTTGTCGCCCTCTGGCAGCTTAGTTTACTTATCCGCACTTAATTTCTCATTTGGACCAAAACAAACTCCTCCAAACTGCTACTGACTGCTAACCACGAGAGTGGAGACGCAATATGTATTTACTTGGGAACATGCAGCCACACATACACAGCCACAAACACACAGATCTTCACTCACATCCCAGACAGTTACTTGGTTTTATAAAAGCACTACATTAAAACCGGCTGAACTTTCCCTGCCAGGTGCGGAAGGGTGAGGGTAGGGTAGGATGAAAAAAGAAGTCCCCAGGGGCATTTACAGTTTCCAGTGGGTCACCTTAGCTTGCGTGTTGCGATTATACCAGGGATGCACCCGACAGCTTTTCTTTGTGCGGCCCTTTTATCTAGATCACTGTTTTGAACAAGTGAGGCTCGCCTTTGTGTCCCCAGAATTTCAAGTACAGAGTCACACACGGAACAACAATGGCACGCTAATCCTCGCGTTCTAAATGGGCTCACTTGTGGGTCTGACAATTCGCGGGGGGGGGGTGGCGGGGGGGGGGTGGCGGGAAGCGAGAAGAGACCAGCTGCAGAACTAATTTGGATTACATTCCTTGCAGAAATTCTGAAAAGGGCTTTTCGGCATAGCTCAACCCCAAGCCACACAGTTAATACCAAATTGCTGCGGACTCGGAGCCTGGTCCTCCAGCGGCTGAAGCTGAACCAGACAGCCCCCAGTAGGTCGCCTCCTAGAAATTCCTCTCGGCTAAGCCTGCTCGTCTGTCGCAACTGCTTTTGAATGGGTCAATGTGTATAATCAACCCATTGAAGGAAAATATGAAGGGACTCGGAGTGGGGAGGGAGATAAAAAGGGATGTATCTAAGAGGCCGCTTGGAATCTCAAGTCCGTGTTGGTGTAATTCCGGAGGTGGCTGGAGCGCAGAACCTGGTATGCATGAAGAATTTCAGAGTAACTGGGAGGGTGCAAACGACCAGTACAAACGGCGCACATTGTGCAATGCGAAGGTCATTTTGAAAGGCTCTATGATTGTAACTTGTTATTTACTAGTCAAGTCTAGGAGGGGGAGGCGACGGCGGCTGGGGCGGAGCGGGAAAACTACAGCGCACTGTTTTCTTGGTGAGGTCAGAAGGACACCCTCCCCGGGCCTAAAGCTCTCCGCATCGCCACTCCCGGGGGCTTTATCTCCTGTGGCTGCCTCCCACGCTCCCGGGAGCAGCCCCGGATCGTTCCGGAAATCTCTCCCGCTCCCCCAAAGGGCTCCCTTCGCCGTGTCAAACACCGATTCTCTGCGGTCCCTTCCTGTCCCACTTTCATCCCCAGGAAACTCAAGTGTCAAACTTTGAGCTCCCTGGCAATGCAGGTGCTGCCATTAGCCCAGCCCACCCGGCGCACCAGCCCCACCGCGCTGCCTCCCGGGGGTCGCTTAGCCTTTGGCCTGTCCAGGTAGCTGGGCTCCAGCTCTCTGGAAAACAGTGGCCGCGCACCCAGCACAGCCGCGCCCGCCTCCGGTTCAATCAATTCGCGCGACTGGTCGGCTCGCCAGCCGCACTGGGCAGTAAACAGAGAAGTTGGAGGGATTCCGGCCAATAGCAAGTTTAACTACAGGACGAACTCTTCCTGGAGCCAAACCCAGCAACCGACGGGAAGGCCGGGCTCCCGGCTCAAGTCTGTCAACCTCTCTCTCTCTCTCTCTCTCTCTCTCTCTCTCTTTTTTAAAGAGGTCAGGCAGGCAGGCAAGCTCCCTTCAAGTCAATTGCTCGAGAGCTCTGGGACTACCGCCCAGGAGGCCCGGAGTTCCCGGCCCCTGGGCCGCGGCGCGCCTGTCAGCAGCCGCAGCAGCCCAGGCTGGGCTCTAGTCGGGTGTGACCCGGCAAGGCTCGGGCGACTGAAGGCGCAGTGGCCGCCGGCAGCACACACAGGTGCAAAGCGGGTTCTCGAAGCTGCGCTCTACACCGCGGTCCCGCACTGAAGGGCCCAGCTGGCACCGTCCCGGGACCCCAGCCCTTCCACGTCCGGGGCGGTGCGCGCTTTTCCCAGGCTTCTTCCCTCCGGGACCAGGGGACCAGACCGAGAGAGGAGGGTCTCCTCTGACTCGGGGTTTGGGTCTCCCTTGTCCCTCACAACACGCGCGACAATAAGGGATCCCGCACAGGCTCACAGAGAACGCGTGAGAATGTAAAAAAAAAGGGGGGGGGGTAAGGAGAATGGAAAAGGAGATAGGGATGCAGGGTGCTGTTTTTTTTCCACGACAAATAAAACGCATGCACACACTGGGGATAAGTTTGGGGACAGAATGAGAGGTGACCAAGAGCCCAAGGAAGAGGACCCGGTGGATTGATCCCTCCTCTCCTGAGCGCCAGCGGCTGTCAGGTTGGGCAAAGGGGGCAAGGGAGTCACCCGTGCTGCCAAGCCGCCCGCAGCAGGTTCAACAACTGGAGCGCGAGAAGGAACCACGACCCACCTGACTGAGAAGCGCTGGGCTGGACGGTCCCCGCCGCCACCAGAAGGCTCACCCAGATGCACAGTCCTGTCGCCAGCTTCATTTTTTGGAAGTCTCAGATCCCGTGCTGACAGTTACATGTCCAAATGGCATATCCCCTTTCGGGCACGCAGAAGAGATCCGTCAGCCAGGCGCGCGTGGGGGGCGCGAGGGGGACTGGCGCGTCGCGCGCGCGGTGCACCGACTCCGAGCGCGGGCGACGGAGTCCACGGTCGCGGGACCAGGTCTGGGGACCCGAGGAGGGGGACACTGTGCGCGTGAGTGCGCGCGCGTGTGTGCGCGTGTGAAAGGGTGTCCGAGTGTGTGAGCGTGGAGCTCCTGGTCGGACTGTGCAGCTATTTCACTGTGTGATCGTTCTCTCTCTCTCCTTCCCCGCTCACTTTCTCTCTTTCTCACTGGCTGGGCAACAATAAAAAGAAAGGGAGAAAAAAGGTTTCCAAAAAAAAGTTGATTGCAAAGGGGCGGTAGGTTTCCGGCCTCTCGCCCGGGCCGGGCTCTGATCGGCTCCCTTTATAGTTTCCTAGCACCTCCAGTCCAAATTGGGAAGAAAGTGGGGAGGGGGAAGCTTCTTGCTTCTTCTCCCCCTATCCAGTCCTTTTTCCTGTCAGCTTTCCTCACACTTGTCCGGCGGCTGCGGTAATTAAAGCTCCAAGCGTCATTTCCAACGCTCCGCAGTCTCCAGCTGCAGCCCCACGGAGAAATTAATAAGACACCCAGAGGAGAAGAAAAAAAAAAAAACGGTGGAGGGGGGGCGGATAAAACAACCCTCCACGCAACCAGCCTGGCTCTGTTCAGCCGCGCAAACCCCGCCCCTGCTACGACCCACAAGCCACGCCTTTAATCCCCGCTCCCTCCCCCAAAGGAAAATCTCATTGGTTCAGCCTCTCTCCAAAATCGTCGGCCCCAGGAGTTGGGAAAACACCTGTCAGGGAGCACGAGCTGGATTTAAAGGGCTCACCCCAGGCCACGCACTGAATGAAGCAGAGGCCCGGAATAGCTGGCCCACGAAGTGCCAGACCACTGGAGGGATGCTTACAGAAAGGATTATACATATAATGGTGAATTTCATATATGGATTTTGTATGTATATATATATGAAATTCACCATTTTTCCATTGGCCCACGGTGCTCACCCAAAGACTAGACTTTCCCTAGAAACATGAGAAAATAAAACGTTACTTCAGGCATAAAGCCCCTATTCTTCTCTGTACCGCCTCACGCTCCACACTCTGAAGTGAGTTTAAAAGCTGGTTCAGTATCGGACAGCCTCTGCAGATTAGGTAGCCCCGGGGACACAACCTCCTGTCTTCCCACTCTCCCCCGATTCCCATGCTCCCAAACTGACCTGCACTGAGTCAAACTACGATTCAACATATGGAGAACTACATCCTTTGATTTTTAGTTTTATGGATCTTTTCGGTTTTTCCTTGGACTCTAGGACAACTTGCTTTGGGGTTCATTCCCATTAAACAGATTCTAATTGAAAGTTACCAATTCGATCATAAAGGGCCAGAAATTGTCCCAGGCCTGAGCTGCTCAGGTGAAAGAATTTAAGATGCCCATGTCAGGATAGAACCAGTCTCAAACGACCAGGTGAATGGCCCCAGCTTTAGGCCTCCTCCATGTTCTCACTGTGCAAGTTCACCCTGGTCAATCCCCAGGTCATTGCTAGCTATAGGAATTCCTGGGCTTTTCTTGGTCTAACACATGCTGGGATTGAGTCATATCACAGCACATACCACTTGCCTTTTGCCGCTGTGAAACTGTACCCTGGGCAGGGGCCAGAATCTCAGGCAGTAGTAGGTTATTGGTTTGCTGTTTGCACAAGCATTCTACCTGTGAATTTCCCCCTTTTTCAGTTTCTCCAAAAGCATCAAATGCATAAATAAAATGTATCAGAGGAACTTAAAAATCAAGTCACCCTGCCTCCTCACTCAACATTTAAGACCTTCCTACTCCTCCCCCACATCTTTTATCTATAGTCTGGTCCCCACAGAATTTCCCTGGAGCTGAGAACAGAAAGAAACAGCAGCCTCATCCCAGAAGCCTGAAGCCTTCCCTTTCTTAGGCCCCTGGCAAGTAGCAGGCACAGACAGGAGGCCAAACAAGCGGAGCTTACTGTTTTACACAGACGCAGCCTCGGGCCTGGAGAAACTAAGCCTACAGCAGACCACAGTGACTAAATGATGGTACTGACTGCAGCAGAACTATGCACACTGCTCTTTGGGATTATCTTTGTTTTCTATTTTTATCACCCCCCACACCTCATTTTCTTTCATTCAGTTTCCTCTCAGTCCCCTTTCCTAAATCACCTTCTGCTTCTTATGATGTCTCTGAGATACCTCTTTTTCATGAAAGCTACTTCTTAAATTTCCACTGTGTCCCCAGAGTAGTTTAAGGGATTAAAACAAAACAAACAAACAAACAACAACAACAACAAAAAAACCAACTTCTTGTTATTGGAAAAGTCTAAGTTTCTGAGTTTTAAAAAAAGAAATCTTTATGATAATAATTACATTGTAAAGAGTGAAGAAATAGATGGTGCACAATATTTGATGGTTTTTTCTACTTGTGTCAATTGTGATAGTTTTTGCTCCCTCATCAATTTTATAGCTCTTCTGTAGCAGGAACTCTCCTACATATCTTGGTCACACCCATGCATCTAAAATAATTTTTGGCAAAAGAGGGATTTCAATTAATATCCATTGGTTATTAAAAAAAACTTAGTCTATGTTTTTTCAGATGCTAAACAGCTCATTCTAGGTATCCTCCAATTAAGTTAGTTGACACATCCATGATTTTCCTCTAATTCTCAATTTCTTCGGCCTTCATCCCATTTCCCTGGTTCTAACTGTTGAAACAATGATTGATCCTGGCCAGACTTGGGCACCTGACCAGCACCCTATAAAATAAATTGGTGTGAGAGCTCTACCCCCAAGAAAACATCCTATATTCTATGGTGACTGGTCTACCCAATCAGAGTCTAGCTTGAATGCTTTGAATAGGAGACCCTAGAGACCTAGGAAGTTGGTACCCTGTGTGGGGAAATGAGAGGAGTGGGAACATAGAAGCAATGAGCTAGAGTCAAGATTTAATGTTTTATGTGTCTGCTCTCACTTGCTTCCCATTTCAACTGAGTCATTGTAAGAAAGGAACATGGAAGAGAGGACCTTGGCTACTTGGTGTGGAAAGGACATGCTAACTGGATTGCTAGAGGTTTTCTGAAATTGATTTATTTACTTTCCTATGTATCCTTATCCATCAGGATACATCAGTTGAATTAACTAGAATATGTTGCTGTTATTTGCAACCTGGAAAAAAACACATCTTAGTAACCAACTTGTGATTTGGCAAACCGCAAGGGAATACCTAGAAATGTCTGCTCAGTACTCTTTTCTAGGAACTGCCTTCCCCTCAGTCCGGCACGTGTTTAACTTAGATCTGCCCCCATGATACAATGAGCCCCACACCCCCAACCCTGAGGCTCTTCTCTGGCAATTTTGTGCTCGGGAAGGAAAGAGTTAATATTGTCATTCACTGGTAGCTTTTGAGATATAAAGGTCTCCAGCTGGTCTATCTGTTTCCTTTTATGAAGAGATGGCCAGGATACAATGAAAAGGAAAGAAGCTGCCATTTTAAAGCACCAAAAGCCCAGATAGGTCTCAAGAACATTCAAATGCCCATCACAGTAAATGAGTGGATCAAAAAACTGTGGTACGTTTATACAATGGAATACTAGGGAGCAGGAAGAAAGAAGCAGCTCCTACCCTTTGAGACAGCATGGATGGATCTGGAGAGCATGATGCTAAGTGAAATAAGCCAGGTGGTGAAAGACAAATACCATATGATCTCACCTATAAGTGGAACCTAATCAACAAAACAAACAAGCAGGCAAAATATAACCAGAGACATTGAAATAAAGAACAAACTGACAAACTGAAGGGGAAGGGGGAGGGGATAATGGGGGACAAGGGGAAGGGTCATCAAGGAACAAGTATAAAGGACACACAGGCAAAGCCAAAGGGGGGTAGGATCAAGGGTGGGAGGTAAGGATGGGTGGGGTAGAGAGGAGTAGTGGAGGAAAAATGGAGACAGCTCTACTTGAACAATTTAAAAAATTAATTTTGCCCAAAGGGAGGGAAAAAAAAGAAAGCTCCTTGTATAATCTCCTCTTGTGACTTAGTTGTTCAAACACCTTTTTTCCTTACACTAGTTCAATTTTTGTTTTTGTTACCTGAAACCAGAATAGCATGAATTGGTCAAAGAATTCCTCCAACTTGAGTGAGATCACAGAGGCCATAATGCCCATTGAGGGAGCTATCTTGGTATGAACCATAATCTTTACTTTCCCTTCCCAGTGTTTCATGATTTCCCACGGCTGAAGCCATAACCCCAGCATAGAAATTCCTGCAGCCTCTGCTGCTTCTCAATATCCCCTTCTTCACTTCATTTCTTCCATTAGTAATACAGTTCAAGGAGAGTCTTGACATCATGAATGCCAATGTTTCTGGTGCGAGAAAAGAATATATTGATCTCTCTCGGTTCAATGTTGAATTAGATACATTGTCCCAGTCTTATGGTTCACTCCAATCTTCAGCTTATTCCTAAATCTTCCCTAAAGATAAGATTAGAGCTCTCTGCTTCAGACATTTTGCTATTGGCCATGAATATAAATTTGGGGTGAAAATCAACTAAGAAAAAAAACAAGATGCTCTGATAATTGAATTATCAATTATCTTGAACATTTAAACATACAGGATTTTCATTTCCCTCCCATCATCATCTTTCCCATCATCTAAGTTATCTTGTGATCACAAAAAGCTCACCTCATACCTGTGAGCCCACTGCCTCATCTTTAAAGGAAGAGACTGTTATGTCCCAAATCTAAGGCTTTATGAATCTATGGTTTACTAATCACCTACTATGTGCAAGTCATAATCTTCATAGACTTCAATTGTTTCTTATAGTTTTTCCTCTTTTTCCCCATTTAACTATACACACAGCTCTTCTTACGGGACACCAACACAGCCACACTTAGAATGCCTTAGGGAAATACAAAATAAGCTCACTACCATATTACTGTGAAGGTCTCAAGACTTTGCATCTTTACTATTCTATCGGCTAAGAAAAAATTTTCATAAATGCAAATTGGGTTCACTATTATGATGATCAAGTAAATGAGAGATATTTGATTGATCATCATGATAATGGTGGTGGCTTTTGTTTGGCTGGCTTTTGTTAATTAACAAGTACTAGGAATAACATCTTTGCTCTTAACCCTCAGAGTTGTGACATTCTCATATTTTGGCAGTGTTCAATATTTCAAAGATAAAAAAATTAAAAGTTCAAGCATTTTTAAAAATGCATGAATATACATTAAGTAAAGAAATATTTTTATTGCCTTAGTTGACTTAATATCCAAAGAGAATGACTTCACTTTTGGTTAATAAATGTTTTCTTTCTGTGTGCATGAGTAAGCCTTAATTTTTAA
Organism: Phyllostomus hastatus; assembly: GCF_019186645.2. Taxonomy (NCBI): domain Eukaryota; kingdom Metazoa; phylum Chordata; class Mammalia; order Chiroptera; family Phyllostomidae; genus Phyllostomus; species Phyllostomus hastatus. The sequence goes on along the minus strand of NW_025333583.1, from coordinate 13,200,676 downwards.
ACTGTTAAGGAGGAGTGATTGAACATAAATAAATCAAATCTGTGTCACTTTTATGTCTAGTCATCAGTGTCTGTCCAAGTTCTTACATTTTTGGTTTGTGGTTCTAACTGCAAACTAATTTCAGCTCTGTGAACAGAGTTTTCTTTTCCAAAGTTATGCAAAAATAATTTTCCTAGTAAAACCTTTTCCTGTTGTCTATCTGCTTCATATATTTCCTTAATCTAAGTTCTCAGACCCCAGATAGCCTCTGCCACTGCTTTGTAATTTTAAAGCTAAAGTAAATCTTCAGTAACAGTTGCCAATTGCAAACAAGGAAGAAAACAAACATTTCTATTTTCTTCAGGTTGATATATTTATGGATAAGTTAACACATGAGGTAACTCACTGAGGCTATGATTGTACCTGGCCTGCAATCTGAACCAAGATCAAGTTTGCTGGTTTCTTTTTCGGGGAGCCTCTTACGTTTCACTTCCTTCCTTCTGTGTTCTCAACTGAGCAAAGAGCTTGGTCATGTTAGGGTTAACACATAAATTTGTCAAAAGAATCCAAAGTGACATTTGCCATGCACACAAAAATGGATGTTATTCTGACAAAGATCACAAAGAGTTCTTAGAATATTTCTTGAACTCCTTCCAAACAGTCAACTAACGTAATCATTTAGAAACCTTGCATTTTCTTCTCAGGTTTGTATGGGCATGGATGAACCTTCAAACTTCAGCAAACAGCTTCTGATTGTTCAGAAAGGGCACTCAACTTGTGGAGTCTTCTCCTTTAAACACTTTAATAGCCTGGTACCTCCCTGCCTGACCAAATACCTCTCAGTATAAACCAGTTCCCTTCCTCTTATTGCAGTTCTCGAATTCTCCTGGTGCCTATCCTTACCCAGTCTCTCCTCACCTCCGGAAAACCTGTTGGTGAGGCCCAAGCCATTTGGCGGGCTCTCTGCTTGGTCCTGGCCCCAAATGAATCACCATTTTCTAGTTTTCCAGTTTTTACATGTTAGGGAATGTTCCATGTTCCAAAATATTTAATACTATGACCTTCCAGTAGACAAGGTCTGGCCTGGAATCTAAGCTATTGGAATTTTTTAATCTCACAGAGTACTGGCAAAAAAGTTATAACAAATGGCAAAGGTTAAATTCTTCATCATGTTTGATGACAAGGGAGAAACTACTAATAAAAGGATGTGTGATAGTGTATAAGTCATTTTTACAGAGGAGTAGTTATTAATTTGTATTGATCTATCTATAATGTTTTCCCATTTGGTGAGCCATAAAGGTCCCTAAAGACTATTAAAAAAAAAAACACTGGTTGGTATATCGTTGCTTTTGAGGTTTTAGTTTGTCATTTAAGAAATCCAACCATGAATATAGATAGCTCTTGACTCACATCTACCTTTTAGTATTTAAACCACTGATATAATACAACAAACATATTAGTAATATATACTACTATATCAAAGCAATATGGCTTAAGAAAAATACAAATATCCCAACAGCTAGCTGATAATATAGAACTCAAAAACAGCAACATCCAAAATAATTTTATTAAGATAGGGAAGGGTCGGACTGGGCCATATTTAGAATCTCTGGACAGAATATCCACATTTATAAAACTAATTTTAGTTAAAGAAAATCTACAGTTATATGAAGTTAGAAAAATATTTTTGTTCAATGAAACTTTTACCTAATTTTTATTGGGAACCTTTATTTAACCAATTTGTAAACAACACAGACTTTCTCAAGTAGTCTGTTTAAAATCACTGCATTAATAGTATGTAATACCAGAATGTATACTAATCATTTCTGATTTCTCATCATGAATGTAACTTACTTTTAAAATAAAACTAATTCATAAAGCAATTGATATTACTCAGTATAAATTGAAGAAAAACACTCTACTAGATATTTCTTCATAATACCTGCTTACATTGTATAAAGTATTGTCATTAACAAACGTGTGTATTTTATGTATATTTTCAAGAAAATGATATTAGTTACTTTGACATAAGGTATTTATCTTAGCTAATAATACATGTATACAGACCCTATGTTTTTTTCTATTTAGACATTTCAAGTAAACATTGATAGAGGGAAAAAAATGCTCTTTGTCTAATCAAATACTGGAAGTAAATAAAACAATTGTGATAATTTATTGTTACCATTGTTGTCTATTAGAGTGAGAGGGTGGGAGACGTTTGCTTCATGCAGCTTAATGTGACTTTGTTATGTGAATACTTTTAGACAAATGGAATTACGATTTGTCCAACTGCATCTACTTCTCACTCCATCTAGGAACTCCCCAGCACACTGGAGAAGATGTTATGCGTTACACCAAATGTCCAATGATCGTGTGTAGGTGTGTTCTGTCTCTCTAGGATTTCTTTTCAAAATACTATTTTGAATATTGTCATCATGTTCTTTGAATAACGCTCACAGAATATTACTTAATCATCATAACTCAGGGATAGTATTTACCCTGAATTCAAAACTAATTTTCATTCTGTCTTAATATGATTGCATTTCAGCATTATGTTGTTTTCTAGTATTTGAAGGGAACTAAACACGTGGGCAACTGACACATTTACATATAACTGTACATGCATATAGCTATAACTTTGCCGAAATTTTTGTTATAAGCAAAATGAAAAACAGGAGTTACAACTATTTTTACTACCTGAAATAATTGATATTCTATTGCCCTTTTCCAGTTGAGCATGTCACTGACATTCAAAAACTTCAAAGTAAATACTTTTAGTGGCGTGACCTCTTCCTTGTACCTTTTCGCACATTTTTTCCTATCAAGAGATTGTTTTTGAAAGAAAATAGTTCTACTCTTTTTGTCAAATGAAGAATAAAGAAAATAGAAATGCATCAACCACTGAACAGCTATACCTTTTGTGAGGCCAGCAAATACCAGGAACAGCAAAGTATTAACTACAAAGGCAATTCAGACAGACAATAAAGATATCATTTTAAAAAGATAAGGAAAAATACATGTTTTAGGTAATTGGGGTGTTTGTGCATATATGCAATTATATAATATCTTCAAATTTATGACTTCAAAAGGGTTATCCTTTTGAAACTTCCCTGTTTCAATGTGTTTGAAGTATATGGAAATCCACTATTCATGTAAAATTGGTATTTTTACTTTTTTAGCCACATAAATAAAATCAAACATAGCTGGCAGGATAAAAATAATTATTTCGAATATTGAAATGGGACCTGTGGCTGTGTCTGCCTTCTAGCAAACAATGACTAATGGTGCTGGTGAAAACTACGCCTTCCAGATTGGAAGGTACAGATCCTGGAAGGACCCTGAGGTTGGTTCCCAGCCCACCACCCTCACTGTATACGTCCATCAAAGTGTTTGCTGTACAAATCTTGTCATCCAAAGCAATTACAGTTATTCCTAAACTGACATCATGTTTATTTATTACTTCAGCTTTTAATCCCAAACCTTGTCTGATCTTACTTCAAACACACACACAATGTTTATGTTGCCTTTTAAAAGTATGCAACGTGGTTATTTTTAATGTGTCTGTGCCTGGTATAAATGGAGAAGCTGTGTGACTCCCTCAGCCTGCAGTGCAGTGCTTAGAGAGTCCAAATAATATTCCAGTGTCTGTTCATGCAAAGTATTTTCACCCGAGATCTCTGTCAGGATGAAGAGGCCCTTCTAATGCCCTAAGGCCATGATACCTTGTTTGGTCTGACTCTGCAACATTAGCTGATAACTAATGGATACTGTCAGCTGCAGCACACTAAGCAAAAAAAGGAATAAACGCATTTTTAGAGCAGAGTGTTTAAAAGTAAAAGATATCAAAAAGTTCATGGCTAACCATTTATTTATATATTTTCTCAATGCTACCTGCCTTTGGTGAGCGTAACTCATGTACAGGATCAAATTCGTCAAGAAAAACAGTTGGAAAGCATAAATCCACAGTCAGTAATAGCAATAATGCTCTTTAACTGGAGAATATTATATTGCCACAGGAATTCCCATTTTGTGACTTCTGGTTGAACAACAGTGGCATCCAGTGGCCGGATAATTGTTCCCACCATTAAGGTGTCACGGGCAGTTCAAGGGAACAGTGCTAAATGCTTCAGCTGCATTTAGCCTGAGCACAGGAATTTACCAGGGAAAGCAAATCAAATGCCTCTCTGTTTCCAGAGCAACCCTGGATCAAGTCTAGGTCATGAGATTTGACACTGATGACTACTCAGTACAGGCAATCTCTCCAACACCCCTTAATAGCATCAATTTAGGATACCTATTTACTGTCTACTGTGTATACTCATGTTGACTCCATTAACTATAACCTTGCTATCCCAGAAAACTTACCTACAATGAACTAGACACCAATTTTATAAAAAAAATCACACGCAAAATCAAAGTCTATAAAAATAAAAGTTGATAACATTCTCTCGAAGTTCATTTTGTACAGAAGTGTGCTAATGACCCTGTATGTTAAATGTGACCCCTAGTATTTATATGCAGTCCATGGGTGGCATTGGGTCAACTTGGCACTGTGCTGGTATAATAAGGAGGTCTAGACCCAGAAGGTGTCTGCCCCAGAGCTTTTATTTACTGGCAAGCCCAATACACCTCTGAACCCAATTTTACCTACCTCTCAGGGGTTTAAGAGGCTTACATGTGATAAATAAAAGGCTTGCAGCACCATCTTTGGCCCAGAGTACGTACTCAATAATGAGGAGACAAGGAACACAAGTTCTGCACCCAGACTTCCTGCATTCAAATCCTGGTTCTGGTACCTACAATCTGTGATCCACCGTTATTTTCACAATCAGGCCTTGCTTCCCATATATAAAATAGGGGATATAATAATATATCCCTCCTGGGGTTATAATAAGTGTTAAATGAAGTAGTACATTCAAATTTTTAGAATGGTTCCTAGGATATAGAAAGCATTTAATACATACTCCCTGTTCAAAACTGTAGTCTTTACATGCAAAAAAAAGTTTATTTAGAGCAACAGTAAGAAACACTCTGTTTACCTCCTGGTTCTGATTATATTTATCTCTGAACTATTCCCTGTCTGTGTCATCTATAAGATTAATGACATATTTTTCAAGTAGGCAAACCATGATGAGAAATACAGTGTGTGTGGAGACAGAACTTGATCAAAGCAAATTGATAGCATCTAAGCAGAACCTTAAGAAGTGGGAGGGACTCAGTCTGATTCAAGAAAAAGAAACAGCAATAGCCTGGGAGGAGAGGTGGAAATGTACAAAATGTGTCTAGAGGGAGAGAAAGAGAGAGAGAGAAGGAGGGAGAGATTCTAAAATTTAATTGAAACAATATTTATTTTTTTCATATACAACCTTGTTAAGTAAAACAAACCTGAGTATTCCCTGCATTTTTCACTTCTGTTTAATCCCATTTGATATAGAATCACAGCAATTTATAATCCACAGGAACTTAGGTTTGCAAGAGTTTCGAGTACAGTCAGTTAGCAATACCCATGACACCATTCCTGTTGCCTGTACTGCTACCTACAGACACTCTTTCGGAATGCCAAGGAGCCTCCTGTTGACTACTGGCAAACTTAGGTACCCTGGGGAAGTTTCTTTGGAACTTTAGCTGCTTACTTCTACCTGGATGAGGATTTGGGTGGCCTCTGTTCTTTTTCTCTCTGTTCCACCTCTACCTCCTTCTTTCTTTTCTATCTTCAGGACAGATGAACCTCTGCTTCCCTCCAGGATACCTCAATGAAGCAAGCATTAGGGAAAAAATCTGTTAGAATAATTACTAAGTGTGTTCTCACAGCCTACTAGCTTGTCATGTGGCCAAGGTTATTACATGATTTTAACCTAGGAAATTATTTTTATGTAAAATTAATTGATTCTTTAAAAAATGAAAGTAGAGTATCAAAATCCAAACAAGTTTGAGCAAGAGGCATGTTTGGCTACAATACCTGATGCTAAATGGGAAAACCAGTCAAGCTTGGAGAACATTCATCTCTAGAATAAACTGTAAGAACTGACCAAGTAGGGAATGATCCAGGAGTGGTTGGCCATAGACTGATGAACCAAGGCACAGGGTCCAACATGCTCAGCCAATTCTGATACGATCACTGGCACCGTGGGACCCAGTACAGGGAGCAGGGAGTAGCAACTGCCCAAGATCTTCCATTCAGGAATCAAGCAAGGGACAATCTTGGTCATGTTCAGTAGGTCAAGGAAGGGCTTCCCAGTTGGACAAAGGGGCCCAGTTTTAAATCTTGAAGTATACCACTATCATTAGGACATTCTGTGTGTTATCCATTTCTGTATTTCTTGTCTATTTAAATGTAAATAGCTTAAAGAAAAGGCAACATTAAATCAATAACCCTTTAATGTAAATTTAATCCATTACATGCCTTTCAATATATCAATAAAGAGGAGGAACAAGGAACATAAAAAGTAGGTGAGAGCTGATAAAAATAGGAAACAAGGGAATTAGAGACCACTTCAAGCAAATGCAATTTTCTTGTTCAAAACAAGTCTCCAAAGCTACCAAACTAAGCCCATCATCAGGCAACGAACTGCCTGAGAACACGTTAAACTCTTGGCTAACATTGTTTCCCACTAAAGGCTAGGCTTGGCTTTACTTACAGAAGCTCTCTTATAAGCACAAAAATATGCAAACATTTATTAAGTGCTGGGTCTGCATTGCTAATGCTGTCATTGAAGAGCAGGATGAGAAGGGACGATGTGAAAATAGTCTTTAGAATCGTTAAGTTACAAATGAAAAACTCTAATCTCTCTGTGTCACCTGCAGGGAAAATAGCCACAAATAGCAGCTACTTTTCACCTGAAACAGACATATAGAAACCTTCTAAAATGTATGCTATCTTCTTTATATTTCTTTTCAACTTCAGTTTCAGGAACTAATATAATCTGAAGGCATTGTAAAAGGCTAAAAGAAAAAAAAAACCAACAACTCAAAGCAGAAATCCACTCTGTGGCTACTAGATTTTTCGAAACACTGCACAGATCATTCAGAATGGGGGTGCTGTCTCGGTGCCTTTCCCCGACAATGCAACCCTGTGCCAGGCCGCAGAGCAGTGAGTGATTGGCTAAATAAACAGGCACTTCCCTTGTAGTCTCTCTTCAAGGGAGAGTGGTTTGTTATTAAGTATGCACTATATTGAATAGCACAATTCAATTGGAGAGGGCTTTCTGGTAAAAATTAAAAAAAGACACAAGTTTCTTGACTATTTAGAAATAGAACATATTTCCCAGAGCATCTTGATAACAGATTGTGTGTGGGCTGTCAGCTGGCTTTGGCGGATTAAAGCAATCGTGATTCAGCATTCTTGGAAGAAAAACGGGGATGTAAAAACCCTCAATAAATATTTTCAAAACATGAGAAACACAGGAACACATTCTGCTGTCGCTTTGCGGAAAAGCTGAGGGAGAAACACTATGCTTAAAATTATGAGTCTGGATGTTCCTTTTCTGTTCTCTTCCAAACAGCACAGCGAGAGGCCTTGATGTATAATTTGTTTCCCTGCATTCTCTGGTCACTAGAGAGGACCTACAATGGATACACTGTTGATATCAGATTTATTTTCAGGATTTAAGAGATGATGTCAGAACAAGTGGCAGAGCCACATGAAGCAACAAGTGGACTGTGAAGCCAGCTTGTCCTTACAGCACCTACTGTCACTTTGTTCACAAAACAATGGGCTGCCTATTTCAGAAACAAGAGTGTGTGTTTGTGTGTTTGTGTGTTTATGTGCTTGTCTGTTTGTTATTTATTACTGCGGGAAAGATTTCCAACATAGCGAGAGTTTCTTAATTAGTAATAAATTAATATATATCATATGTAATATGAGTGTGTGTGCTCTGTGTGGCTGAAACAGTAGTAGTTAGGACTCACAGACTGCCCAATTATCAACCATTTAAAAAATAAGTGATCAATATTAGGAGAGATAGCCTTTCTGTTAAGGTGGATACAGCCAAAGATTAGTGTTATAAACTGATAGTCTTTGACAGTATCTCTTTGGGAGGCTATTTCTGAGGACAGATGTAAAAGCTAATGTTCATAAGATAAGAAGTAAGGGAGATGCTGACTTATTGGTTGTGGTGTGGTATTTGCCACTGAGGAAGTTGCCTTCAGCCAAGGAGAGTGAGTTATAATCCAAGATGGTACATTCTGATCAAAGGGGACTGAGACAGTGTCCTGATGCAACTAGAAACCATACTCTTGAGAAGTTTGCCTCTCATTGAACTTGACTGTCAATATTAGACACTAAGTGTATTACTCTGTATGTGTGTGTCTCACTGATAGATGAATAGATGAAAGGAAGGAAGGAGGGAAGGAAGGAGGAAAGAAGGAAGGAAGGAAGGAAGGAAATAGGCTGTGCGGACAACAGTTAACAGAAGGAATTACAAGGCTAGGGAACTTCTCATCTGAAACATAAACTGTACATTTCATAATAACTCTTCATCAAAACCCCTTTCAAAAGTGAAGAAGCCCAAATTAGGTGTGCTTCAGTAACTTGTCAGGGATGGTAGGGCTAGTAAGCTGAGTTGAACCCAACTTTTTAAACAATAAAACCCGTGCCCTTTTGACTATGTCACAGGAGCCAGTGCTGTCTGTCCTCTAATTGCTCAGTGGTGTGGCTCTTTACACGCGTTTTCCAGTCTCACTCTCAACAGAGGCCTGACAAAAGAAAATCAGGACAACTATCCTAAAATACAGGCGAGGAAATAATTGATTTTTTGCCTGCCAAATTCAACTACAAAAGATTTAGGGACTCTTGTGCCCTGACACAGAGCAATCATCAGGAGACAGAGCTGGGATGTTTTAAGAAATCCTAAATGCATTCCCTAAGAAAAGAAAACTAGGTGCCCAGATATGCAGATAACATACCTTTTCTAGAGCCAGCATCGTGGCACCTTGACTAACAAATGTGTGTGTTGGTGAAAAATATGATCACGGTGTCATGTGCCCTGGTCCCTACCTTCATCAGAACAGACCCGACACTCAATTTTTCAGAATTTGTAGTTTGCAAGTTTGCACGGAATATGCAAATATCACATGTATCAACAGAATCTCTCCACTTGTTTTATTGAATAAATATCCCGTAAGTGTTAATAAAACCATGGCACTTCTAATTCACTGTTACTGCAGATCATCCCCCTTGGGCTTGGGCTGCAAAGGAGCTTTATTAAACTGCCCAACAGGACGGACGCACGTAATAGGGCTGCTATCAGAGCGCTGCACAGTGACGTGTCAGTGTGACTTCAAACGGATGACCATCTGTGGCACAGGATGAATGGGGTGCCATGCCCGATTGGCTCAGGTGGCTTCTGTGTGGTTTCCATAAAATCAGGTCTATGATTCTGCCAAACACAAACTGTCGAAGGCTTATATGCAGCAGCTACCACAAGTATCAAGATTAGTCCGTGTGTTTTTTTATAAAGGTCATCTTTACTAGTGGCAAGCCATCTTCCAAGTGAAAGAGGCTGGTCCTGAGGAGAAAGATACAAGTACTGATTTAATGAAGTTTATCTCCATCTGGACCAGCAAGCAGGGGCAAAGGAGGAAACTCTGGGTGTCAACTTAACCAAAATTACTTACTTCCAGAACACGTAAACACATTCATTGCTTGACTTCTTAGTTGACAACATGGTACGCTGAATTAATCATTTTGGCAGTATTTCTGTATCTAAACAGCGTAAAATTAAAATGACTTTGCATAACTGGACACTTTTTGTTGTAACAGCTCTTCTTAGTTGCCCATCAGAGAGGGAAAGTACCCTATGAACTTTCTTGTGGTTCTACATGCTACTGGCTTTCTGAACAGTAGCAAGCCAGAGGTGGCTGACAGCCCTTTTGCCTGTTAAGAGCAGGCATGTGATAAACCCAGAGAGGTAAGAAAGGGAGGGAAACTGCACGCTTGGCAAGCACATGCCTGGGAAAATGGATGTTTGACCTTAAACTCTGCACAATGTGAATTATAAACTCTGTCTTGATTTTGGCTATTTTGCAGCTAGATGTGTCATCTAAAAGTGCCCAAAAGAAACGAGGTCTTTGATGTCTTCAAATAGCCACTTAATTCAGTAAAAATAACAACAGGTATTCAAATATCTGAAATCTGTTCAGTTATCTTACTCTCAGTTTTTATACCCGACTTAACTAATCAAGGGGGTTTATTATCATTTAGAGCCACAATATCTTTAGCTCATTACTATTAAGAGAAGATTTCATGTCTGGCCTGAAGTTATACCAAGCTGGAATAAACGTTTCCCTTGTTCCACTAAAAGTGATCTTGCCAAACTGCTTCTCATACCTCAGCTCCAAAGCGACCTATACACACAGGAAATGCCCTTGAATCAACCAAACAGCTCATCCACATCCTACACACAAAACACAGCTATCCTAATACACACTCAATGCACCCAAATCAACCAACCGATCCACCCAATTTTAGCATATACCAAACAAAGCAACCACCCCACACATGAAATGTCCCCAAGTCAACCAACTAACCATCCCAATACACTGCATACACACCCACCCACACAGCCAGCCACAAAGCAACTAAAATACTATCAGAAATGAATGAAACAAAGAACTAGATAACTTCCCCAAGAATAACAATGAATCAAGAAGGAAGTATTACCAGTAAATTACCTATTTTTAATTTAACATGAGAAAATCAACCAAAAAAATAGTCATAAAATCACAGTATATGCTTTTAGAACCTGTTATTTTCTGAATTTCATTTGATTCTATCATCAAATAAATAATATGAAATTTGCCTTAATTTCATATTAATTGCCTGGGAAGAAACCTGAAATCTTGACCATGTCTGATTTTTTATTGATCCCAACACAATGCTATGAAGTTTTAAGATCTCCTGTACATTCTTTGACAATCTACAAAATGCAGATAGGCTCAGAATGGATAAATTAACATTTATTCAATCTGCTTCAGCAAATAATATATAACATATAGTGTACGGATTATAAAGGAAAAACATGTACAGACACAACTTGGAGATATTGAAGATTCAGTTCGCGACCACCGCAATGAAGCGAATATTGCAGTGAAGTAAATCACACAAATTTTTAATTTCCAAGTGCACATAAAAGTTATGTTTACAGTATATTACTGTTTATTGAAAGCACAATAGCATTATTTCTAAAAAATGTATATACTTTAATTTAAAAATACTTTATTGCTAAAAATGCTAACCGTCATTTGAGCCTGTTGGAAAAAAATGGCACCCATGGATGTGTTCAACACGGGGTTGCACAAACCTTCAGTGTGTAAGACATGTGGTGGCTGTGAAGCACAATGAAGCAGAGCACAGTACAAAAGACGTGCCTATATAAGAAACATTTGCATGGTTTTAATAAACTTAATTTTTAAAGTGCCCCCAGTAGTATTCTCCACAAATGACTGAAAGACTTAAAAAAGAAAATGGCAATCACAGAGACTATTCGAATCTACACTCTTTTCCGTTTAACCATTATATAAACATCTGATGGCTCCTAACCTAAATCGACTGATTAAATCATCTTGCTGCAATCCCAAATCTAACAAATTTGTGATTCAAAGCACTATCCATATTTACTATATTTAGTGGGTAATTTATGAGTCGTTACTGTAGCTAGAAACATGAAAAACAAGTTAAATAATAAATAAAATTCATTTCCAACCTGAAGGATATTTTTAAAAGGTGTGCCCACCATCGCCGCATATGTTTCCATATTACGTCAGGGCAACAGTGCCAGAAGCTTGTACTGTATCTGCACGATCTACACCAAAGAGCAAAGCTTCTGGGGATGGCCACTGATGTGTTTCCTATTTTCCAGACAAAAGCCAAGATACATGAAAAAAAAAACCATCAATAATGGATGTTTACTTTGCTAACCAACAGCCTGGTACCTTTGATTACTTTGCCTCTTCCCCTTTCTTCTTTCCTTCTTTATTTAAAACAGAAATTTACCTATGCTGTACAACCAGATATTCAAATAGTTGGTGTTTTCCCACGATGCCTCAGAAGAGAATGTACAGGCATGCTAATAGGATCGCCGGCAGCAATAATAAGACACTGGCCATTTTCTTTTTCATCTTTGAAACTGTTACCTTGGACATCGAATCCCTCCATAATTTCTGATAGTTTTACAGATGGGAATGGTGGCACATCAAGGAGAAATTAAATTTCATCATTTTGGCTTTAACACCTACACTATAAAAGTGACAGCTTGGTGCAGTGTGGCTGACAGTTCCCATTAACTACAAGCTAATGTTGCAGAGTCAGTCCGAACGCAGAGTCACGGCCTCTGGCTGCAGGAAGGTCCCCTTCATACTAGGATTCGCACACCCCCTGTGGGAAAGAAAAGCTATAAATATTTGCTCCTAGTTTCCTTGTCAAAGTGAAATAATGAATATTTACATGTTGGGACTCTTTTTTTACTCTGAATCTTCTTGGAAAAACACCTCCACCTCCACCAATGGCATTGGGCCTGGGGCTCCAGCTGGCCCTTCTTCCTTTCCTAGTAAGGAACAGCATGCGCTGGGTGTAAGGTTCAGTTTTTGAATCACTTGTAAACAATAGATGAAAGGGGATAAAAACTGTTTTGAACATTTTTGTAGGGTTTTTTTTAATCATTTGGTGGGAAATATTAAAAAAGCAGCTAAATGTGAAAAACAAAATATTACAAAATAGATATGACAAGAGGAATATTTTGAATGAGACTTCAAAAAGAAATTAAACACTAAATTGACTTGCAGAACATTTAAGGACAGGAGACTATTGAAAAACACGAACGCATGTTTGAATATTCACTTAACACATTTTTTGAGCTGTCGGCCATAGGTGTCGTGAGTTTGTGTGTGTAGGTAAGTGGGAGGGGAAGGAGAGGCAGGTCATACAAAGAGCCTGTCACTGTTTACAGAGTGCTGACATTACAGTTCAAGAAACTTGCAAATCACGTTTTCCACAAGAGGTCACGGAGCACAAGAGATTAAGGGCAGAAACGTGAGAGCTGAACTGCCTAGGGCTGGTCTCAGCACGGCATTTCCCACGTGGGCAACCTTGAGTAAGTTATTTAACTTCTCTGTACTTCAGTTTCCTCCTCTGCAAAATGGGGATGATAATACGACCCAGATGAGTTCGAGAATCAGCTAATATTTGTAAAATTGCTTAGGACAGTGCAAATCGTGAAAGAATGGTATCTTTGATAATGGTATTGGTGAAACATATAGGAATATAATAATAAATAAAAGATAGCTCTTGTCCTCATGGAGCTCACTGCCTACTCAGGAAGAAACAGGCAAGTAATTTAAAATACTCCAAGAACATGGTTAATTGCAAAGTCCAAGATATGTGCACGGTACTCTGGGAACACAAAGGGGAGACCTACCTCACTAGAATAAGCTGAAGGAGTTAGGGAATGTCCAAAAAGGGTTCCCAGACCTGGGAGGATGCTGGGAAGATAAATGTGAGTTCTCAGACGCTGAGTGTTCCAGAGGCTGGTTGTAAGCAGAGAGACCAGGATGTGTCACGGCCGTAGGTGAAATACTTGACATATTTGTGTCTTAGAAGGCATTCTGATTTGCGTAGATTGTAGAGTACATTGGATAGCAGGAAGATGGAAAGGTCACAAGGGGCCTTGTGATAAGTTGTTTGAACTTGATCACGCTGGAGGAGGGTGGACGTGAAGGGTTTTACGCAGGAAGTGTGGTAATATTTGCCCTTTGGAAGCACTACGTGAGCAGCAGAGTTGAGAATGGATGGGAGGGGAGTGAGAACAGTGATCCAGAGATCCGTCAGTTAATACAATCAGGAAGAGTAATATTAAACCAAGGAAAGGATTCAAAAGAGACTGAAAAAAATCCACAGAACCAATTTTGTGTTTAGACTGGGGATGGAGTGAAGGAAGGGGAAGGGTCAAGGATGCATTTCCAAGTCTGGCTTGGACGACTGGACTGATGAAATATCTCTCCCTTAGACACAGACTATCAGGTAAAACAACAGCTTTACAGAACTATAATGCCTGACACTTATTGAAAGTTGATGTCTAGAATATATGTTTGGGCTCAGAAAAAAATTCTAGCTTTAGATTCGTGTTCTAGACCCCAGCCCAAGTGTCACTGCTCCTAGTGCTCTTCCTTGAAATCCCATGTTGGTTTAAACATTGATTTTTCTGTGTAGGATTCTATAGCGTACTTAATTGGATCATTTACCATACTATGTTGCAGTTTTATGTTTATATCTCTCTCTCTTCATGTATTCATTCTCTCGCTCATTTACTCACTGTGCAAATATTGCTAAAGATACATCCTATGTTACGTACAGGCTAGATGCTGGAATTCCCAGCGAACAGTATCAGTGTGACCCTTGACCTCCTATAACATTCCGCCTAACAAGCAAAGCAGATCCTCAGTAAATGTTTGTTAACTTAGGTGAAATAGATTTTGGAGTGATGAGTACAAATGGTATTCATCCTGAACATGCAAAAAATCTTTCTAGAAGATGAAAGGTAAAAAGAGAGGTATGCTAAGTGTGAATGGGGAAATCCCAATATGCAAATGGTGAATGAACTCAGGGCAGAGTGTAAGGAGAGTAAAAAAGTAATACTGGATGCCTCGGGAGAAATAAAATTTTGAATCCAAGGAAGTAGAGCTTCAGTGAGTGAATAATTCAGTGTCAACTGCTGCAGAGAGGTCATTGAAGAATAGCCCTAACTATTACCAATTAGCCCTGACTAGTGTGTCTCGGTTGATTGGATGTTACTGCATAAAGGGTCGCTGGTTTGATTCCCAGTCAGAAAACATGCCTGGGTTGCAAGTTTTGTTTCTGGGTGGGGCATGAACGAGGGGCAATTGATCAATGTTTCTCTCTCACATCAATGTTTCTCTCCTTCTCTTTCTCCCTCCCTTCCCCTTTCTCTTTAAAAAAAAAAAAAGGCTACCAATTAAACTGGTAGATTTTGGTTTCCATGACCTACAGCCTCTGCTCTTACTCCTATGAATTTGTTAGGTTACATGGAGATATAAATAAGGTTATTAATCAAATACACTTAAAATGGGATATCATCTTGAATTATCTGTTTGGGCCTAATCTAATCACATTGCCCTGAAACAACAGAGTTCTTTCTTCAGCTCATAGCAGAAAGGGTGGCAGAGATTCAAACAAAGGATTCCACAGACTATTGTTGATTCAAAGATGAAAGGGGCTACTTGTCAAAAAATAGGGACCTCAGTCCTACAACAACAAGGAACTGAATTGTTCCAATATCCTGAATGAACTTGGAAATGGAATCATTCCCAGCACTTTCAGATAACGGGCCAGCCCTGTTGACTCCTTGATTTCAAAGAGGACCCAACCAAGCCATGCTGTGCCTGGACTTCTGATCCACAAAACTGTGCCATAATAAATTTGTGTCGTTTTAATCGGAAAGTTGTCAGTAGTTTGTTAGGACAGCTGTTGGGAAAGCAGCTGTCGTGAAACTGGCTGCTGGTCTCCAAGATTGCACAATCAGTGTCCTGGGCCTGGAGCATTCCTTATATGGAAAGTGAGTGTTGGAGCTGCTGCTAGGTCCCAGGTTCTTCTTCCTTTTTAGGAGAAATCTTTCCCTTGTTCCAGGTATGCAGTGAACTTCCCTGTATCACTTGCATGATACCTGGCCAGCCCTCCCAGTATATCTCCTGGCCAGCCCTCCTAGTATGTACCCCCTACTCCTACCACAAAGTAAAGGGGTGTTAGCCTGCAGCATGAGAGGTGTGCCTGCCCTGCCCATGGCCTTGTGTTGGCTACTAGGAGGGACCCTGGACAGGGAAGACTGGCTTAAACTACAGATACTGATCTTAACTGCATCCCTTCTTTCTGTGAGTAAAGCATTTTTCCAGCGCTTTTGTTGAGTCCTCCTTGGTAACTCCACATTCATAAGAAGATGCAGTGATCTGAGGTCTGTGGGCTCTACTTCTAGTAGTTGGCATTGTTATAATCTTTGTCATTCTCCATCTTGACTTGATATTAGTGACTAGACCTTCCTGTTTTGCAAAACAATAAAATGTGTCTATTAGGCTAGGCTAAGGGATGTCTAGGTAACTGATAAAACATAATTTCTTGCTTTGTCTTTGAGGATGTCTCTGGAAAACATTTTTCTGAGTCTGTAGACTGAGTATGTACCACCTCTCCAATTCACTAAGGGTCAAAATAAGCTGAAAAATCTGTACTTATTGTCTGCTTGCTAAATATCAAAAGGTTTCAAAAGAGATTTCTTCAAATGCCTTCCTACAATTCAGTATAGAAAAACACACGATTGAAAGAACTCATGTTGCACTGTGAAGCAGATTTCTCGTTACTTGACTTCCCACTTTCCTTTTCCCAAAACTACATTTAAATAAATAAAAATTTATATTGGCAATTTTCATGGAAAGTACATAAAATACATAATTAATTCCAAACAATATTTTCAGCCTAAAAATTAACTCCAAAAATTGTAAGAATGACTCTAATTCTGAAACATGTTTTTATGTTTACTTGCAACATATACATGCATACATATACATAAGTATGGTTGTGTGTATAGTTATAGTTACAGTTCTATATACTCATATGTATAATTCTTTGGTAAAAACATGAAAGTCATGCTTCAGAAAATGTTTTTTGATTTGTATTCATTAGATTTAATACAATGCCAGTTTCATAGACATTCATTTAATCCCTACTACATATGACCTCTTTCTACTAGGCCACTTGGGATAACATTAAAACAATAAAGCACAATTCCTGTTCCCTAAAGTCCATATCTTAGATGAATATTTTTTAAAAATTGTAAATACATGCACAGAACTATCAGCTTTCACATAATTAATCAGATTCAACCCCAGTTTGCCAAGATGGCCCCAGAAAGAGTGGATCTAGTATTTCTAGCTCTCTTCTATGCAGGGATGGGTCATATGTTTCTGTTTTATGCTCTTCAATAAGTGTTACAAACTCTGTTTCTATGGGGTCAGTTGAATCCAATAAACGTGCTATAGGCTACATGTTATGTCCAACTCTGAAGTTTAGAAGCCTTGTCATAAGACAAGAGCTTGCCCTCAAGGAGCTGAGTTTCAAATACACCCTTCTCTACATGCCAGGCTGATAAACCAGGGGATATTTAGGGACATACCATTAAATCTTTAAATGTTTTCCTTTTTGTGTTTTCTATTTTACTTACATAATTTTATTCTAATTATACCTACACGATGTATAACTTAGAAGATTTTTGTCATTATATCAATTTAGTATATAAAATGGGATTTAAAATATATAGTAATTTCTTTATAAATTTGAATTCATACTAGCTTATATTTAAATGTATGCCTACTTCAGTAATTTAGAAATATAAAGGAAAACTGGTATGATGTATTCAGAGATGTGTTATGATCTTATAAATACTTGGAGTCTGGGGCCTGGCACATTATTTGTACCTACTCTATGTAATTTGTGAAATATTTCCTCATATGTGTGTTGTTATATAATTTAATATACTTTATAACAGTTTAGAAATAATTTACAGAAACAAGTGTACTGAACTAGTAAGTAGAAACCATAAAACATTTTCATCTACACATATGGCTTCACACAAATCAAACTTATTTTTAAAGTTTTATTTGTTACACCCTATCATTATGTGTTGTAAACAGGCTATTACTTTGACTATAAAGAACATCAAATTCGAAGAATATCTTGCATTCTTAAAAAATAGTTAAGATTATTGCATTGTCACACAATGCCTGATAAATTTGGTAATTTAGATTTTATTATGGCAAATCTTAAACTAAAAGGCTATGATTTTCTTCTTTTTAAAATAGTGCACAAAGATTCAAATAAACAACCTAATCTAAAACAGAAAGAAAAGAAAAAAGTTGTTTCAATGATCTGACCTGGTGGATTGCTCAGAAGGACTCTGTGATAAAACTACTTCGACTTTACAGTAACTATCTCTCTGCCTCTTTTTGTCCTTCCTTCCTTCCTTCCTTCCTTCCTTCCTTCCTTCCTTCCTTCCTTCCTTCCTTCTTCCCAACCTCCCTCCCTTTCCCTTCCTTCTTCCCTCCCTCCCTCCCTTTCCCTTACTTTCTCTTTTCCTTCTTTCTCCTTCCTTTCCTTTCCTTCCTTCCTTCCTTCCTTCCTTCCTTCCTCCCTCCCTCCCTCCCTTTCTTTCTCTCTCTTTCTTTCTTTCTTTCTTTTTCTTTCTTTCCTCTCTCTCCCTCCCTTCCTTCTTTTTTCCCTTTCCTTCCTTTTTTCCTTCTTCTCTCTTTTTTACAACAGGGTCATTGTGGGGAGTCTATGAAAAGTATAATGTAGTTTTCAACATACAGATACATTTTCATCCTTGAAGGAAAAACAATATGACATAAAACAAACACATTGTGTTTCTTAAAAAACATAATTTGGACAGACATGTGGCTGTACTCTTGTCTGTACAACCACTTGACTGACATCTTCCTTGTTTGTGTGCTTCTTCATTAAAGTTCTCATACAAAATGAAACAAATTTTATATCAGTGAGAACCATGCTGCCATTATTTGTTGAATATGTTGATTTTAAGGCTATTTTTTCTTCTTTTTACTTCACTCATAAAATTACATAGACTATTAATCCTTCACACAAGAAAGGACTACAGTCAGCACTACGGTTACTAACGTCCAGCTCATGTGCTTATGTCATACTTCTCCAAGTCAGAAACAGTCAATTTTCTCCAGAAGTCTATCATAATCACGTATCAGAAGACCTCTCATATTTCTACCAAGAATCAAATGCAACCTAGCCAACTCATTTGCATTGTAATCTAATTTTGAAATTACTTTATCAGTGCAATAACACATCCAATAAAGCTTTTGTCTTATTGATGAAAAGGGAATCAACTTGGTTAGGGAATACATAACATTTCTAAATTAAATTTGTGTTATTATTGTTCTTACACTCAAAGGGCCTGGTGATGGCAATGTTCCATGGAGGAAAATAATATTGCTATAATAACAGCAATAGTCATGAAAATTTAATAACATTTTCACTGAGACATGATGACACAATATCATTGTTTACATACTTCGCAGGGAGGAGTTACAGTAATCAATAAGAATAATTACCAAAGACAGTTCTAAAAACTGGGGATACAGAGTGGGGATAAATACGACTCATTCCTGAAACCTAGTTGAAGAGACAGATCTTATATATACAAAGATAATAACAACAAGATCGCCAGCTATGAGATGGTTGTGAGTCAGGTTATTGGGTAACTATGTGAAGAGACCTTTGAAAAGAGAGTGGGGCAGAGATTCTAGGCAGGAAAGGACACAGCTGTGGAAATGTAAATGACTTACTAAGATGACACGTGCTGGAGAAATGACATAGATGCAACAAACAGGAGGCCTAATGTGGACTTAGTCTGGAAATGTGGCCTGAGCCACAATGGGGAGTATTTTGATTGTCTCAATAAGGAGAACAGGGTATCTTGTCTAGGAATTTGGATACGATGGCATGATACATTCGGTGGGAATTTAAAGGGATCAAAGGAGGCCAAGGTCATTTTTCTTAAAAGAATTTGTAGAACTTAGTGACCGAAGGAGACGTTAGTGGAATTTAAAAAGTCAACAATGACATCAAGTTTTAAAGTATGGGTGTCTTGGAAAATGAAGACATCACTTCTCTGTAAAACCTTATTAAGAATATTTCTCCTCCCTGGCTGGCGTAGCTCCGTGGAGTGAGCGCGGGCTGTGAACCAAAGTGTCCCAGGTTCGATTCCCGGCCAGTGTACATGCCTGGGTTGCAGGCCATAACCGCCAGCAACCACACATTGATGTTTCTCTCTCTCTCTCTCTCTCTCTCTCTCTCTCTCTCTCTCTCTCTCTCTAGCTCCCTCCCTTTCCTCTCTAAAAAAAAAAAAGAATATTTCCCCTAACGTGCAGGTGAAAGTTTTCAACAGAAAATCCACTTAAAATTTACAATGAAAAAAAATCACTCTAGTCACAACAGTGATTATGTGAAAATCACAACTGTTAATTTATAACTATTGATAATGAGGAGCATCAGAACCATACTGTATATGTATATGTATTGTTTCTGTGGCTGCATTTACTTAGCCTACTTGTAAATAATAATTTCCACGTGAAATGTTGAACATGAGCACTTGTGTTATAGTTTATACATTACATAAAAGTATTATAAAAATTCTATGCATTCCTGAGTTCACCTAATCATATAACTTTATCTACTTTTGAGCACTTAATCAAAGGTTTGAAAGTTTTAAAAAGAACAAAGACTATGGCTGGGCCATAATTAGACACTCAAAGAACCTACAAGGGATGCTTATGACACATTAAAGGACAAATAAGATAAATCTAGGGCCATGATCAAGAAGAGTCGAGAATATTAAAGAAAGAAAGAAAGAAACAACTTGGGATTTAAGGAGTGAAGGGCCCTAAAATCAATCAAACAGCAACAGCGGATGTGAGCAATCAGCAAGCTCAAACCAAAAAGAACAACGCCCAAGAAATGAGCGATGAACCCACAAGCATTGCAAGGTGGGGTGTCAGGGCAAAAGGCGAACACACCGAATAAAGGCAAGCAGATTTAAATTCGAGCTATTGATAAGATCGTCTAAAATAGCATCTTTACCCCAAGTGTAACTGGTTCAAATTTAGCAGGCCATCCAACCCTGAGTAAAGATAAAATGGCTTTTCTTAGGATATAACTTAAAAGTGTACCCAACAGAAACTGCCATGGGGAAAATTAATTTCATTTAAAGTACGATTAAAGAGTTCTAGACTCGTCTTCTGAGTGGAGAACAAATCTATGACAATGAAAAACTCTTTTGCAGTGGATTTCCTCAAGGCCCAGATTTATCCGGGATTTAGGTATAACACAGGAGATGTTCTCTGTACACAGAAGTAAATGTCCTGCAAGGATCTACAGATCCCAGAAGTGAGCAATGAACCGACGAAACTCTATAAAACCACCTAGGCATTGGTTGTGAATGTGAGTAAAAGATATGCGAAAAGGGGTGGCTTAAACAGGCAAAGTAACGGCAGGTAAGTCCGGATTCTTTAAAACTTGATCTTACCACTTCCGCTCTTCATCATGGATTGTTCACCCAAATGTCTGCTAAGATAAAGGTCTCCAGTAGATGTTTACAAGTAAAGTAGTGTATATGTGAATCTGAGATTCGCAGAAGTGGTAAAGATGGTTGTAATCTTAAAAAGTAAAAACATAACCAAAAGAACTGTCTCAGAAATATTTACTTTGGCATTTGCAGTGTTACATTTTTCTGAAGGCACTGACAACCTGCCAAGCCCTTCCAGTGTTCATATGGAAATAACACGCTTTCTCACCCTTTCTCTTTTCTGACGTATCTGAACTTATAAAGCTAGCATGAGTCAGCTTCATAATTTCATTTTAATTCACACATCCTCAGAACAGCTCGTTTTTCTTATGCCAACTATTCTTGAGTTCTTTCTTGCTTTGAGTCTCTGTGACTAAAAGCTACCTTCTACTTAACCTTTCTTTCTTAAACTTCTAACACAAAGAGGTGAAAACCCCATCTCTGTCATTTTTCTTTTTGTTCCTGAGTTGTTTAAATATGATAGACAAAATTGTCTCTTGTATATGTAATTTTGCTGCATATTCGTGTAGTCTTTTACTAACAGGATCACGCTTTAACTGCAGAAAAGAAGAGAGAACGCTGGATGTGCCTCAGAGCCGCAGACGACCAAAACATATTTCCAGAAGTGTGCATGCGTGTGCAAACGTGGTCCTGCTCCACACACCATGCATTACAGGCGTATTTATGGAAGTAGAGAACTTGCCAGGAGGAATGCCAGACATCCCGTGGTATTTCAGTGTTACACATTTAAATACGTTTTATTGATCAAATCAACTGAAGGTAATTTTAAATTATATGTTTTGACCTCCCTTGGGCTACAATCAGAAGGTCCTTGTGAAAAGAAAAACAGAGCCAGGTGAAAGGGCAGCAACAACCATTCCATTACCAGCATATGGTACCTAGTCATGGTCTGCAACCATTTAAGCACTTACATAAGCCTGCCCTATTTTAGTTTAAGCATCATTATTGCATAAAGATCTATGCAAGCATTTTTATTAGAAGTTTCCCATATGGAAGTACTACAGAATTAAACCAGTAGTAACTATTGCCTTCTTCAAGGTCAGTTCTAGTGACCATAATGAGGTGGAACAAAAAAAAGCATACATTGTATCTAAGCAAAGAAACCCAGGGAGTATGAACTTTACTGGTTAATGTGGCTATTGGCATTCTTCACTACATACAAACAAGAAGTTATTGACATAAACTAATTACATTTTTGTTTTCAGAAATGTGGCTTGCCAGAAAATTCAATTTCATGCTAAAAAATTCTAAAATCAACTATAAAATGATTGTGCCTACCTTTCCTTTGCAAATGCCCAAGTAGTAGGGAGATATTAAAATATATATAAGTAAAGGAAGTATAATGCAAATAAATCATATGCCAAATACAGTGAGAAGATTTGAATCAGAAATACAGGTCAAGTACATTTTCACTCTTTTACCATATGAAATATTTTTGGTAATTTATATGTTAAAGTATCAGCTAAAACACATATGTAGCAGAACATATAAGAAAATTAAAATAAAATTGTTTATAAAATGGACCAATGGTGTTTTTCCTAGATGCATGCAGAATAATAAAGGCATCAGCCACCACAGGAAAAGCCAATTATCAACTGTTCACACACCAGAATTTTTGGTTGTTTCTTATTTATACTGTATAAAAATCAGCCTACATTTTCTATAGTATCATTTAAATTTAAACTTAATGAAGATAGTTTGCATGATAAAATTCACGGGTCTTAAATATTACTGCTCTTTGATATAATAATGAGAAATTAAATAATTATTAAGCCCCCCCTACAAATTCACTTTATATGGTAGACAATACAGTAAATATGGTATATATAGGGTTTTTGAAAAAAGTAGTTTTTTTTACATATTTTGGTGACACATTAAAAACAATACATTTTAAATTATATTTATAGTATGACACAATCAAGAGTAACTCCTTAATTAGGTATTATTAATTTGTACCTGTATAGGTACATATTCCTGTGTAGTCTTTTAGTTGAATGATTGAAAACAAGCAGTTAATTTTTGTAATGTCCTTTCAAAAATTATGCAGTCTTATTTTTTTTATTTTAAAAGTCTCTATATCCCTCTCTCCTTCCCTCCCCCCCTCAATATTTCCCTCTGTCATTCATTTCCAAACCACACAAAGCTATTTCTTCCTCCTCCCCTGCCCCCACAATCTAAGATGGAAAACAAACTACCTTTACTAGCTAAGAAAGGGCAGCACTGACCCCTAGTGGTCATATGACATATCAAAATAGTGCAAAAGAGAAATACCATAAAATTTTAAATAAAACAATTCAATAGCAGGATTCTTAATATAGTGATGTGTCTGTCAGTGTTATAATTGTACCTGGATGTCATCCACTCTTCAAGTACTAATTGTTTTCACATGATATTGGAAGACAACTGTGTGTTACACAAATGAAATCAAAAGGTCGATGGATTTGCTTCAACATCAGTGGATAAAAATATGTTACATTGCCATTGCCATGCACACAGGAAATCTCCCTCACTTAGATTCCATGGTGTGCAGCTTTCTGATAATCATTTTATTCATTCATTCATTTACTTACTCATTCCTCACCTGAGGTCATTTTTTTCATTGCTTTTAGAGAGAGGGAGAGAGGCTTTAGAGAGAGGGGAAGAGAGGGAGAAAGAGAGGGAGACAAACATCACTTGGTTGCCTTTTGTATGTGCCCTGACCAGGAATGAACTTGTGACCTAGGCATGTGCCCTGACCAGGAATCAAACCCATGACCTTTCAGTTCACGGGATGACGCCCAACCAACTAAGCCAGGGCGCGGTAATCACTTTAATGTAAGCCCAAATATCCCATCTCACATCCCCCACTAGACTATATATTCTTTCTCTATGTTCTGGTAGCATTCTTACTTCCCCTTCAGAGCACTTGTCACAATTTGTAATTATATCGCTGTGACAATTTGCAGAAAACCTGTTTCACCCACCAAATGTGTGAGAGCACAAATGACCTCTTAACATTCACCATATATCCACAGCACTTAGCACTGTGTCTAGCACAAGGTAACAACATTGGAAGAATTAATTAACAAGTCAGAGAAGTAATGTATTAAGAATAGAGGTGGGATCAAGTTAAATTCTTGTATTTTCATGCTAATGTCCCATTTAATAAGGTGCACCTATAACCACTCCACTGGCTCTGAGGCACAGAAAAAACAAACTCTCTCAGTTCTCTCTTGATCTACCCTTCTAGGTTTCCACATACTTTTCCATCACTTTCTTAATATCCTTGTCCTTCCACAGGACAGTATCTTTTAGCTTTTGATGTCCCCTCTTTATTAGTCCTTCAACTGTTCCTGTTCTGGGTGAGGCCTCTAGTTAGAGCTGACTTGATTCTGGAAGTTACAGTCTACCTCTTTCAGAGAGAGCACATTCTCAATTCCTTACCATAGTGGTTTCTCAGGATCTATGACTATTTAAAATCTTGCAATGACTTTGTGATGTTTTTTCCTGAGAATACTTCTTCTTAGACCATGCCTAAGATAAAGCCGAAAGTTAGTGATTGCTTCCATGAAATGCATTTAGCCCCTAAGCACTGACTCACAGTCCTGAGTCATCGTCAGTGGTGGTAACTGAACAAAATCTTGGGACATTTAGCTAACCCTGACTTTCCTTATGACTCCAAGGTGGCTTTGCTACTAAGTTTAAACACTGCAACACAATTTGCATTTGGAAATACAATTAGAGGATTAGTTCAAATGTCATTGGTACATAGCGGAGATTTTGGAATAGCACAGAAATCTCTTCCATTCTCACATGACTTTCAGAGCACATTAGAGGTTTGACCTACCAAGTAGGTCAAAACACAAAATAGACAAGACAGACAGCACAGCTGAATATAGAAAGCAGTGGTGATGCAAGTATTCCAGGCATGGCCAATCTTTCTTCTTGGTTCACTTGGGCCACACACATGTGACTACTGCTAAATGCTTATTGCAAGATTTTCCTGTCTTTTGCATATTTTGCTTTGCTTTATAGCTCAGTCACTCCGTGCATTCCTTAGACCTGCTTCCATCAAGGGATGGAAGCCACCCCACCCTGGCTTTCAAAGTCAAGTCCTATATTTAAAGTAGTCTATATTTATTAGAAATGTAATATGCCATTTAAACATACACATTTTTAGGCCTGGTATTATTTTTGCTCGTGTTCTGGTCACTAAACTGCGAAGGTTTTGAGTTTCCTCTTCCAGCCCTGTATTTTTCTGACATGCTCTATTATTTTTGGAGTGTTACATAGCAGATCATGAGGTTTTTCGGGAAAGCACATAGCCCATGAAATAGACTGAGGTAAATGAAATACTGGCTCCCCAAAGAGACCCACGCCCTAAACCCCCGGAAACTGAAAATACACTATCTTACATGGCAGAAAAGAATTAAGGCTGCAGATACAAGTATGATTACTAATCAACCGACCCATGTGTGGGGAGATTATTCTGAATTACCTGACTGGAAGCAATCTAATTATCGAGTCCTTAAAAGTACAAGAAGAGTCAGAAAGAAGAGGACTTGATCTACCACTGCTACTTCTCACCACGGGAGAGACGCCATGAGCTGAGTGAGACATGGAGTCAGCCTCTGGAAGCCAGAAAGGCAAGGAAATGAATTCTCCCCTAATGGCTCTAAAACAGGAATGTGGCCCTGACAAAGCTTTAGTGTAGCTTCAAAAGACCCATCCACGTCAGACCTCTGACCTACCAAACTGTAAAACAATACATTTGGTTATTTGTTTCAGCAGCAATAGAAAACAAATACATAGGCACATCTTCCAAGTGCTACTTTTATTGCTACCATTAATATAACATATCTCATATTGCACAATGGCATCTGAAAAAATTTAAGTTAGAATTGCTTTTGTTAATTTAGTAGGAGACCGATATTTCAAAATCCCATTTACAGGTTTAGGTTGATTCTCGGGTTACAAATAACAGACCAACGGTGCCATTTATTCAATCCAAACACTCCTTTAGTGTAGCCAGGAAAATTCTAGTGCAATCATCGTATGTGTACATTCACACACACACACATTTGGAGATAGACCAAGGCCCCTCCACTACAAGCAAATGGGGAGAAGGATCATCCTCCTAATAGCTGAATCATCACTAGCCCATGTCTTGAGAGGGGGGGCCCACACCATTTCCCCCCTCAACTTCCCTTTGGACATCACCTGATGTTCCACACTCCTCTTCATCCCCTGCTTCTCCTAAAAAACGTTCCTGAATTCTATTCCCTTTTCTCTAATTCCTGATAATGAATTAATTGCTGTTAATGAATTCATGGAGATGATATATTTCCCTTAAATTAAATAATTCCATTTTAATAGCTCCTTCAGGGAATATTCACTTAACCCTTGGCTTTAACTTATGGGCCTTCCAGAAGATAATACTGAGCAGGTGGGATTTTTCATCCTTCAAATCACAGGTGGTCAACCTTAATTGTAAGGCTGAAGCCCATGCAGCTAACAAACTCACTGTTTAACCTCAGCTAATTAGCAGCATTTTTCTCTGCCTCTAAAACAGGATTATTAATGGATGGCTGATGAAATTCACTGTTATTAAAAGAAAGTAAATATCCCACTTTTTTTTCTTTTTGGATGGTTTCGCTGAAAGACTTAAAGATATATTTATTTATAATCTTAATTTCGATGGCAGATACTATTTGTATTTGCTGGGCTTCCCTATAAAAGAGATATTGGAATTACTTTATCACCAGAAGGCAGAGATAGAATCAAAGGAAAACTAGAGAAGAAGCAAACCTATTTTCAATACAATAAAATGTCTAAAACATATTGATGGCGAAAGTGATTTCCTTATGAAGTTCAAGACCCTGTGGTCTGAAGTACTTAATCAGATATCAGATGACATTAGACAGGAATAAATACTGGAGAACTTATTCTGTTTGCAGTAGACTTTACGGGCAGACCTCAAAGAGCTCTGGGGCTCAGGCAGCCCCGTCTGGAACTGGGCTCTTTCCAACCTTTTCTGTGTGTCCGAAGTGTTGGCCTTCATCAGGCAACCTCTCTCACACTGAGGCTGGTTAGATAGAGACTGCAATCTGAAGCTAACTTCTAATCTCCACAGTCACTCCAGTTAAGAAGAGCCTCACTTTCCTGATAACAGTTCTGAAATTGAACCTGCTTTGCCTGATATGTATCATGTGACCAGAATAGGTCATGATCGGGAGAATTACTTTGCTCGACCAGAACTGTATTGAAATAAGGGGCTGAGAGCTTGATCAGTTACGCCAGATCACAAGGACTGAGAGTGGGCAGGAGAAGCTTCCCTGAGAAAACCAGAGTATTACTGGTATGGGGATAATGGATGTTGGGCAGCCACGAGCTACAGCTACCGTTTACAGCAAGACTTTGATTTTTAAAGTTTCTTTCAGCTCAAAGATTCTATGGCTTATAAATGTATTTGTCTCAAAATATGCCGTCAATAGAAAAATACGCTCTAAAAACTTCAGATTAAATTTTCATTTAGAGAGAAAATTAATGCCCCTTTTTATTTTTACTAATCTTTTAAATATATTTTATTGATTATATTTTATTGACAACTATTACAGTTGTCCCATTCCCCCCCCTTCACTCCCCTCCACCCTGCACACCCCCTCCCACCCACATTCCCCCCCTTTAGTTCATGTCCATGTGTCATACTTATAAGTTCTTTGGCTTCTACATTTCCCATACTATTCTTACCCTTCCCCGTCTATAATGCCCTTTTTTAAAAGTACATTTGCATTGATATGAGATTTCTTATATGAAGCACTCAATATTACTAAGGATGAGAATTTAGATGTACCAAGTTCAAAAAGAAGGTACTCTACATAACATTATATAATCTTAATAAGCAATATTATACTATGTATATTTGTATCTTGTAGAAATTATTCATAATATTTTTCCAAATATGTATTTGCATTTCTCTCATAAAAAGGACAGGTAATGCCCCCCAAAAATAAGTGGTAAACTTTGGGGATTCAGTTTGTCAAAATAAAATCCCTTTTCAAACACCTACTAGTAAGGGTTTGAAAAATCTCATTACAGGGTTCAGTTGGGATGATGCAATATGGGTTTTTAACTAGATTCAGAACTGGCCTCCCAGAAGTCTCCAAATATTATATTGCTTTTTGAATGACCCTCGCCAATGAAAGAAAACAATACCGAGAAAGTCAAAACCCTCCATCACCTTCTCTGGTCCCACATGCACACAACAATTCTGAACAATTTGGTGTTTACTGCTACAGAATTGTGAATGCACCTATAAACACTGCTGCTAACTTTAGAAGTCACTGAATTCCATGCTAGGTGAACATTCCAGAGGGGCAGCATAGCAGCAGCACAGGGAGTAAGAGCCCAGAATGCAGTGCCCAACTCTCCAGCTTCGCATCCTGTCTCTAACACCTCCCAGCTTGCTCACCTCGAGCAAGGATGGCAGTGGTGGCTGCAAAAGCTTTTAAAGTAGCATATACTTGCATCCCCTCATAAATACACAATAAATAGAGCTCATTTTTTCTTCCTCTGTTTGTGGCTTACAAAGAAATAGCATTTACCTGACCAGTGATTAGCTCAATTTTGTCATATTTATCGCCCCTTTGACAAGTGACCACTTCATATAGGAGGTAGTCTTCTCGGGACAGTCTCCCTCTCTTTAGGGATTAATATGATATGACATAACAGGATATCATTTATAAAAATGCCGAACTCAAAATTTCTTTTTATTTCTTGTGTTTCACTGCTTCTTCAAGTAGATCTGAAGATTATTCATTGAACATTATACTCAATGCTTTGAAGTAGGAAAGTAAAATCACTGACTGTATTTATCTTGCCTCTTTTGGGGGGACTCTGGTTTTATAAATAAGCATTCTGTCACCCAAGAATGGGAAATTCAACGAATTCAATTTTGCAGCAAGAAAATTTTAAAATTAGATGTCATTGTTAAATGAAGTATCATTTTCACTTACTGCGTTTTTCACAGTAGCTGAGAAATTCTGGAAGTAAAAAGAAAAATTATATTTGATATGCAATAGCTCTATTTATTCTTAAACAGATAAAACAAAGTAAGCAGTTATCAATAGATTTTTTTTTGGTAATTCTCTTGATCCTCATCAGTCAAATGGCATTGCAGTCACTGGTCTAGGCTACATGGGTAATTTGGGAGTAGAGATGGGCACATGGCTCTGGGAGGAGGGCAGAGCAGATGCCGGTACGGATTCCTGAGGTGAGCGGCAGAGTTCATGGTATTCACACGGTTTTGTCAGTGATTACACACAGAGTTATTATGCAGAATCCTGGCTGTTTGTTACTTATAAAAGCTGGTAACACCTGTCAATGTTAAAACGCAGGAGGCCTTGCCTGTTCTATTTGAGCAAATGAACTAGTAAGCAGCCAAATGTTTTGTCTGATGGGCATTGGCTCACCAAGTTCCCTCTTGGATTCAACAGGTTTTGTTTAAAACACAGCGAAGCCAATCCGATCCTACTTTCATACAAGTCCTTGGAGAAATGTGGCTCCTGTAGGAACATGGGCTATCTCACGATGAAAAATACAGCGTGTAACCCACAACTACAAATTTAGTTGTAATTGAGACTAAATAATACTTTAGAAACACAGTTTACAATTTTTCTTCTTTCAGACTCATCTTATATTTAATATACACATTGACCTAAAAATGCTTCTTATACATATTCCTGCTAAAACACATAGACCACAAATGCTTGATTAGTTTGAAAATCAAGCTAAATATACTTTATTTTCTGAAATGTAGATAATTACAATGACATGGCAAAGAAGAGCCTTCTTTTGACAGAATGATACCAACATATATATATACACATATACAGTGTATATGTGTATATGTGTACACATATAGTGTACACACTACACTATGTGTACACACACTATGTGTGTACACACTATAGTGGTATATGTGTACACATAGTGTACACATATAGTGTATATGTGTATATATATATAAACAAAGTGTGCACTCATTATAAAACACATCTGATTATATTAAATATGTTGCTCCCTTACACTCCATGTTGCACTGAACTGTAAATGCTCTGCTTATGTGTTGTAAGTTGATACCTATTTGCAAATAAGTGTCAATGTGTTGATATTAAAATCTGCTTTACAGTGTAGTTTGAATGGTAAAATGTAAAAACCTGATTTTTAAAAATGTAACTGAACACATTAACACACAGAAGTAACAACAAGGGAACATGCAACATGGACCTTGAGTCACATCTGAATATGTTCTAAAGATTGGTTTTACTGTGACATAAAACAATGTTTAATAATGTGAGGTTAGTGACATTTATGAAAATTTCATATAGTGTTTTTTACTCGGACAAAGACTTTGTATACCAAATTTCAGTGTAGGAAATTTCTAGAACTGTATTACAATCCTCAAAGATAGGAATTGAAC
Organism: Phyllostomus hastatus; assembly: GCF_019186645.2. Lineage (NCBI taxonomy): Eukaryota > Metazoa > Chordata > Mammalia > Chiroptera > Phyllostomidae > Phyllostomus > Phyllostomus hastatus. The sequence goes on along the minus strand of NW_025333583.1, from coordinate 13,170,070 downwards.
CTGAAGAATGCAAGAAACTCCTTAACTATAGCATCACAAATAGGAATCGATAAAAATCTGACAGCTGTATATGAATTAGAGTTGAGAGTACTATGTAATTAATTCCCACAAACCACCCTGCTGCTTCCGTAGTTCCTGTCAAGAGTAGGGCAACTGCTCAAAAGACCAGAGCACAGCTCATTCCCAAGAATTCAGGTGCTGAAAACACGGCACTTCCTGCCTTGTCATCCAGCCAATTTAGGACATGCAGTTTGAGCTACAATTTCTTCTTTTGAAAAAGAAGCTGCTTTTTTTCTAAATTATTTAACATCTTCCAACACAATGTAAAATAAGCCAAAATGTTAAAGAGAGATGAAAGAGTTTATCTCAGCTGGTGACCAATATTCAGGAACTAAGACCTTCAGAAAAGAATCATTTTTATATTTTTGTATTGCTGTTAGATAAAAAAAATTGATTTTGGTTGGAGCAATACATAGTTTAGAAAAAAACTACAGAATCATTTGCTTGTAATATTTATGTGTAAGTTCTCTCCAACTTGGTTGCAAAACTTTGCAAGTTGAAACCACCTATGTACAGTTTTATTTATAATATTAATAGCTTCAGGTTTAAGGGCCTTGGTGATACTACCCACTGACTCCATCATTTTTATCTGTTAATTGTAGATAACTTTTATTTGTATTTTTGTTCCTTCATAATATGTTGTAACAAATTGTTTCTCTTCCATGTTTTCCTGAGATGTCTGTAGAGTCATCTATTCTCACTTATGTGTATGCATCCTTTTAATTTATTATTATAATAGAAAAAATATATTTGTTCTCAACACTGTATTTATAAACCCAAATGTGAATGTCTTTGCTTTACCCCACCTATGTGTTATATTGTAGATGTATTGAAAAATCAAAATTAACAGCAATAAAAAGGCCAAAACATAACTTTAGTATTGTAAATGCATTTTTTATATTAATGGTAAATGTTGGTTTTTTTATGGGCTGAAATTTCAATTCCAGAAAAATGTGTTAGATGATAGCAATTTAATTTTCTAATTAATTCTCTTTGATAGACAAAAAGATTTCCTGACACATTTATGTAACTTAGAACTAAATATGTCTTCTATACAACGAATTTTCAAATTGACAGAGGAAAATTTTTTAAGTACAATAAATAGGTAAAATACTCTTATCCGGGCCACTGTGACGTGGACACCAGCCCGCAGTGTCTGCAGCATTATGGATGAGACATAAGACAAATTCACACGGACTACCAAGTCCTGTGAAGGAAAAGGGACACACGGAAACAAGGAAGAGTGTCCACGCCCTTGCCTGGACAAGATTTTATTGGGTTCATTTTGCACAAGAATACAGGTAAAGCTCATTAATCATTATCAGGCAGTGAGAAACATACAAAGAACTCTGAGGGCCTATTTTGAGTCAAGGTCAGATAGCTAAAGAGCCATAAAACTTTGAAGAACAAACTCACTTCTTGCTTGGACCCTTAACATTTATTTGAGAGCATTCTGAATAAAGCTGGTTTCACAGGATTTTACATATTCTTTCTTAACTCTGATCACCCAGGGAACCTGCCCTTTCCAGCACAGGGCAACACCTACCACCAGCATTGTTTCAGGCTTAAGTCAAGCAGGAGAAGTAAGGCAGCCAAAAGATTAGGAGACTTCTGGCAGACAGAATGAGGACTCAGGTTATGTCAAAGCTGAGGGGCGAGGGTCCATCACCCTCTTTTGCTACAGCCCCCCAAGTCCTTCCCTGGGGCCTCCATGTAATTGTGCCTGTCTTAGGTCGTTCCCCCCTTGGGGAATCGTGTGGCTAACCCATCAAGCGTTGGGGCCCAGGCAGGGTGAAGTAAAAGGAGCAGAAGTGGGGCTCCTTCCAGGGAGATAAGCTTTGTCTCCTTAGTAGCTTATGGTCCAAAGGTCACTCACTCAGCCTTAGCCATTGGGGGTGGGGGTGGGGGTTACAGCTTCTGAAAACAGACAGGATGGTTCCCAACACCACTGTCATAGAAAGTTTTGCATGGAGAGCAAATAAAAACCTCTAGTAATTATTACTATTTAATCTACAAGCAATAATTTTCCAAGAGTCTGCATGACACATGCCTAGAAATATTGTCCATCCTTATATTCCTGCTATGGGGATTAAACAATCCTTAACATTTTCCAATTATTGACATTAGTATTTGAATTAGAAAAGGTCATTGCAACATTGTTACTATTTAGAGAACAGTTAACCAGCAATGCCATCTATCCTCATCTATAGCATGAAAGGACAAGGATCATTTCTAAAATTCCTTTTTGATCTTTAAAAAACCTTTAGGACTCCTCTTGTAGCTTGTTGTGGAATAATTTAGGAAGGTAGGGGAACTGAGTGAGGAAGGAAACAAGAAAGGGAGGAAAAAAGGAAGGAAGGGAAGAAGAAAGGAAAAAGGAAGGAACAAAAAAGAAGCAAGGAAGGGATCAGGGATCAAGGAAGGGAAGGAGGGAAGAACAAAGGAAGGATCCGGTGAAGGAGAAAATATGCGAAAGTCATTAATTAACTCAATGTCAGGGACATAACTTGTGAGGTCAGTGTACTTCCTGACCTGTTTCCATTCTTTTCTCTTGCCTGTATCTGTATATTGTTGCAAATTATCTTTACTATTCTTACTTAAATCCATGATAGATTTAAGTTTCATGAGCAGATCCAGATTCAGGGTAGTATTTGTTTATCATATTGTGCCCCTTAAAAAAAAGCAATAGCTTCTTTTCTTATCCATTTCAAGATCCTCATGAGAATATTTCATTTAATGTCTTCATATTAAACTAAATAAAAAAGGCTTTGATATTCTTCCCAAGGTCCCACATCCATTTTAAACATGCAGCTACTAACTTTTATATTTTATGTTTTTAAATGGTTTTTAATGGCATTGACTATTTGCCAAATATATTACACTAAGTACCATAGGCCTCCCTTTATCCATGGTTTCACTTACCCATAGTCAATCATGGTCCAAAAATATTAAATTCCCCCAATTGTCCATGTTGTCTGCTCCTGACATCCAACTACAGACACTGTCATGGATTGACGATGCTCTTCCTAACGCATCATCAGAAGGTCAACAGCAGCCTAATGCAACACCACAGCACCGATGTCATTCATCTCACTTCATTTCATCACATGGGCATTGTGTCATCTCACATCATCACAAGAAAGGTGAAGACAGCCATGACTGGTGTGCCTCAGTGGACTGAGTGCTGGCCTGCAAACCAAAGGGTCACTAGTTCGATTCCCAGTCAGGCCACATGCCTGGGTTGAGGGCCAGGTCCCCAGTGATGGGTACTTAAGAGGTAAACACACAATGATGTTTCTCTCCCTCTCTTCCTCCCTTCCTTCCCCTCTCTAAAATAAATTAAAAAATTAAAAAAATAGTAGAGTGAAGACAGTATAAAGTATTTTTAAGAGACAAAGACCGCATTCATATAACTTTTATTTTAGTATACTGTCATATTATTCTATTTTATTATTAGCTATTGTTAATCTCTTACTCTGCCTAATTTGTATATTGCACTTTATCACAGATATGCATGCACAGGACAAACACAGTGTACACAGGATTTGGTGAACCCACTGTTTCCAGCATCTGTTGGACATGCACGTATACCTTGTGGATAAGGGGGGTTACCATATTGGTAAGCCCCAAGTGTTCCACATAGTATGTGTCTCAAGAAGGTCCTTTCTATAATTACAAAAGTTATTGTCCTAAACTTCTCTAACTTCTCCCCATCAAAATACTTATCCAATTGCCACAATGCATCATGACAATACCGTAGAGAATCCACTATCCAATGGCACTCTTTGAACTCTTTGAACTCTGCCATTTGGGACTCAACACATATAGAACAGTGAATAGAACAACACCCCTTATTTTGAAGTCCCCAATCTATAACACCAAACTGTGAGGGGAATGAGAGGCACTCGTGTTCAGATGTCCTGAAATTTTGCTGAATAGGGGACATGGGATAAGATGAAATATTCAACAACCTTTATTGGAAACTGAGTTTGCCCGAAGTCCAGAAACAATGGTGTTCAATAAATATTTGTAAGCACTTTCTATGAGTAAAACTTGGTGTTCTTGGCATGATAAGGGAAGCACTGAGAAATAGATCCTCCACTCTGGAATGAGATTACAGTCTAGTAGTAAGACTAGCAAGTGACTGAAGATAGACTATAAATGCCATAATGAACATCCTTATAAGTTACCACCAAGGGATGAAAGGAGGAAGTGTGTGTATCCCCTGAAAGCAAGGGAACAGGATGCTCAGCAGCATGGGCCTTGGACAACAAGGGCTCCAGACTAAAGTCTGACCATCTAATTTCACATGAGGGCCGGAGTCTGGATTTTCATGTGCCACGTCCTTCTACAATGTCAGAAATTTGTTTTCAGAAATTAGCGTGTGTCACAGGCTGAGTTTGCACGCTGACCAGCAACGTGCCCACTCGAGAATGCAGCAGAGGCATTGTATTCAGAAATACCATTGAGATGATTTGGGATCACAATGTGGAAAGCTTTGTGGCACTTAGGATTTTTACCCTTCATGCAGCAGGAAGTGGGAACAGTTGAGGAACAGTTCATGGAGGCTCCAAATGAAATGACTAAAGCAATGCCTCAGAAAGCTGAGGTTAGCAGCAGCATGCAGATTGGATTGGAAGGCTCAACTGAGAGGAAAGGAATCAATTAGGAGGCTGTGGCAATAGACCAATAAGGAAGTGATCCATGGTGACAGAAGTGATAATGGACAGAAGGGACAGGGATGGTGTTAAAATATAGAAGTACTGGCAAAATACGTAACATGCTGCTTTGTTAGCTTTTTCTTCTTAACTTAATGGAATTTCACATGAAATTCATTTTTTGAAATGCAGGCTAGCCATATATATATATAACTAAAAATATCCCCGGATACAATGTAGGCATTACGATAAACATCCAACTATTTCTCACAATACCACCAGAGGACATAATCATGCCCCCGCCCCCACAGACTTCCCTTAACAATCCTATTCACATTCTTCTTCAAAACTGCTGCATCGAAAAGTACACTTCAAATGGTATAATGAAAATGTTTACACTATGGCAGACACCTAATTTCAGAGAAGAGAGGACTTTCACCAACCTTTTGGTGAAACAATTGCATGGTGGAATAACCCCTAGGTCAGAATTACTTTCTCTTTGCTCTTCTTGTAACTGTTGGTTTAGAGCTAACTTTCAGCCCTGATATTGGCAGAGACGAATGCTCACTTTAGGAATTAAGTATGTATATATTTGTACTCACACACACACAAAAACATACTACAGACAAAGTATGACAAATGCTCTAAAGTCTAAGCTTTTTTTCATTTTGTGGATTTCACAGTACCAAGCAAAGTGTGGTTGTAATGTTCACAAATAAGTGTCTGTTGTATTAAAATAAATTTCCCATATTCTAAGTAACCTCACCCCACCACAATAACTTGGATAAAGGTGACCTTATTTAGAAATACAGGTGGAAAAAAAAGTTATAATCTCTCACTTAGTTCCTTTTACTACCCTTGAAATCAGAAGCATCTAAGCCCCTCTTCCCTTCAGGTACACTGAGTTCAAGCATAAAGCATCAGGGTCATGTGCTTTGCAAACAGCGCCCCTCCAACCCACCCGCTACCAACAACTCTTATGGGGATTTGCAACTCAAAATGCTTGGTTTGGGATAGGAAAATCCTTCTTGCTTTTTCATTTAATTTCACCTGCATCTATTGGGTGTTAAGAGAACCAGGCAACTGGGTCAGACAGATGAGTAACACAATTTTTTTACTATGGCATAAAGAAGACAACTATAGAAAAATTTAAGAACAGATTTCAAGTATTACAATTAGCAATCTTAGCCATAAAGAACTGTAGCTCCAAGAAGTCATTTGGGCAGAGTCAAGGGGATAAAATGGCCACAAGAGGTAGCTAAAAGTTGGTGAGATCATTTATTTCCCTTTCCACCCAGAAATTTTACTTATGTTGATTTCCATATGAAAGTTAAGACTCCTGCAGCCCCCCAAAGAAAAACCCTACGACTTTTGCTTTGACATAATTGTAGAGTTGTTTGGACAGGAGCCAACCAACACATCAACCAACAGGTTCAGTGGCTCACTGAACCACTCCTGGTTCAAAGAAACTTGACTCATCCTTTATGAAACTTGGCTCAACTTGGCATTGATATGTGAAGTGCATCTTATCTCCCAATGTGCCACATAAACTTAGCAGGTTCTATTTTTATGCTGAATCAGGAATTCTCTTCATAAACTCACTAGTTAAATTTGCTATTGTGCCTTCAAAAATGCACATTATACAATTCTAATCTAAGAGCAATGAGTGGTCCAGAAGAAACAATCTTCCCATGTTATTTAAAGAATTTTAATTGGATAAACCATTCATTTTCTGTTAAAATTACTGGATCCTTAAACTGCAAAATCACATCTCTGGTAAGTAAGTAGCAGCTTTTTCATATCTACAGTACAAGAAAATTTAGGGATCCAAAAGGCAATTATTACCTTACAGTAGGTAGTTTCATTTTGAATCTCTGCTTTTGCAAACCTTTCTCTGCTTCATAATATTGTAATTTACCATTATTTCCCAACATATACAATGATGTCTGTCCAGAAAGTGCCCAGCCACATACTATAAATAATAGAGACATTTCTTGAAGAAGATACAAGATACAAGAAACACTGTACATAGGACAATGGTACCTCAGTCCCCTTCAAAGTAGGTGCCGTGGGACCTCACACAGATCTCCAAATCATCAGCTGCCCCACCATATTTTTCTGAATCTCATCAATAATCTGAAATCTCTTTCCTTTCTAAGGTGATTTTAGCTTTGGGAAAAGCCAGAAGTCACAGGGTGCCAAATCTGGGCTATGGGGGGCTGAGTCACCTGGGTGATTTGATGTTTCACCAAAAAACTGCACAAGACATGATGCATGAGTGGTCACACTGTCGTGATGAAGCTGCCAATCACCAGTTGGCCATAGCCTTGCCCTTCTGAATCAACTGAATAGTTTCCGCAGGGAAATGTTCAAGCTTAGTGCAAAATTTGATGCAGATTTGTTGCTCTACTTAGTCATTTTGAATGCAATGGCCACACAGTACACATGCTCACTCAGTCGCATCTACCACTCCCACTAACTAGTACAGTGAAGTCGTCATTATTCATGCATGCACACTCCAGTCCGCTCTCCTTAGCTGCCAGGTTACACTGATGTCACGCAAACCATTCTCATTATACTAGTAATGGCTGGACTTTTTCTGGACAGACATTATCATATGTTTGGTTGCTTTTAATGGAAAAATAGAAGTGTGTTAAGTATCTTCAAGTACACAGAGCACAAAATATTGAGTAGCACTGAGTCATGCAGTATAAAGAGTATAATATATATCAAGAGAAATGAAAAGAAATAATTAAGTAAAAACAATAGTAGCAGACACTGAAAAACCTGCTTGGTTTACAAGACAGATAATCTGGGGAAGGAATAGTAATATGGAGTCGGGGGACACAGAGGAATAGAAGAATGACCCTACCAAGCACAAACCTTTCTACTTAACAACCAGGAGAGTGTTGTGTAAACTACAAACTCCGTTTCATGAGAAAATGTAACTTATTTTCCAGTAACACTGACACATTAGTTTAAATTTAAAAGTGATAAAGCTAAGTTACTTTTTGTAATTATTCTGCTTCAGCAAATTAAATAGCTAAATCATTTCTGATAAATGAGGGCTGTTCTTTGTAAGGTTCTGTGTATTGTCATTAGATACCGCATTTCCAAAATAATTTCAAACGAAGGTAGCAAAATAATATGGAAATAATTCTGGCATTTGAGACTAAGGATTTCTGTTTCTCTGCTGAGTCTCTGCCTATTATTGTGTGATTTCTGGCCCATAATTTAACTTCAGCTACTAGACCAAACAGGGAAAAAACCCTCAAGGCCAGGGAGCCAAGTGATACTCACCTTTGTATCCCAAGCACCTAACAAAGTGCCAGGTACTCATGATTTTAGTGAGTGTATATTAAAAAATTAATCTCTACAATTGGGATAAAATTATTTACAGTGAGATTATAAAAATCAATGAGAACAATCATTTTAATGTATAATTTATACATAATTACAACATGTTTCATTTTTATGACTAAAGAGTATATTTTGTTTTGCATACAGGCTTGTTAGCAGCCTTATTTACTTTTCTTTTATTTCTAATGAAATTTTATATTGTTGTCCCCATTTTTCCCTCATTGCTCTCCCCTGCCCTGCCCAAGCCCCCTCTCCCAACACCCCCATCCTCCCCTCCATTGTCCTTGTCCATGGGTCCTTTATACATGCTCCTTGACTTAACCCTTCCCCTTCTTGAATATATTCTCAGTACATGCGTGTATAATATTTATATGTATATAATTCAATTAATCTAAGCTTGTTTGTCCTTACCTATAAATTAAAATTGTTAACTATCTTCAATGATTTTTTCAGTTTTATCTTTTATAGGTAATCAAGTTATGATTTGGTGTTTTATAAAAATATTCAATGCAGATATATAAATATCAGATGAAACATGAAGTAAATTAATAAAATTTCTCTATAGCTAAATTTTTAAAAGATTACATTTATTTATTTTTAGAAAGAGGGGAAGGGAATTAAAAAGAAAAGTAGAGAAATATCGATCGGTTGCCTCTCCCATGTGCCCTGTGCCCTGACCAGCAACCTCTCACTCTGTGGGATGATGCCCAAGAACCTGAGCCCCACTGGTCAGGAAAATTTCTCTATATCAAAAGGATATTTTCAGTAAACATCAAGGTTATTTGGCTTTGTTTTTTGCTTCATGGAATACTCAGTTTATTGTAACACAGAAAACAAAATTACAATGAACCTATTAAAATTAAAGATCTAAATTTTTAAAAAATATCAAAATTTACCAAAATAAACTATCAAAATTTACATAATACCTAAATTTCAGAGCCTTGAAAAAAATATTAATCATTGACTGACATGCTCAAACAATTTTAAAAGGTTGTTTAGAATTATAGGAATTCCTTAAACTTAAGAAATTTGCAGTCTGAGTGAGGAGACCAAACTATACTATAGAAGACAAAAGCAACTAATTCAAGACAGATTATAACTAAAAATCAGGGAGTTATGAAGAATCTAAATTCTATAGAAATTCATATAAGAAGTGGTTTAATAAGACAAGGGAAAGGGAAGATATGTCAGGGAAATAAAATTTGAAAGATAAATAAAATTTGACAAAAGACAGTGAAAAGAACCCTGCAGGCAAAGGGAATATAAATCAAGTTGTGGAGATAGAAATAACTCAATCTGTTTTTTGAAAGTGAAGGAATCAAGACTGCCAAAAACTGAGCATGTGTTTTAAGAAATAATAGGAAATAAGATTGGTAGGAGGAAGGAGGAAATATCATATAGGGATTCCTTGAAGAATTGTAAATCGAGGAGTAATATATCCACATGTAGTGAGTCCAGAATTAAGAACCGCTAGGAAGGCACTGCAGTCACTAATGTGTACCTATAGGAATGAAGAAGAGACGATGTAAGAGACCAATCTCTGCATATAAATCAATAAATAATCTCTCAGTCATCTTCAATCAACCTACAAGACTGTCTATTCTTATCTTCCTTTTGATCCAGTGACATAATTTTTCAGGCACTAGATGTCACTGTTCCACTTACGCAAAGTAAAATCTAGACATTGTGAAGCCCCAGTTGCATCTACCTAATTACATCTACCTGTATGTAGATCTGTGTCTGCTTTATGTAGTTCAGATCATTTCAAAATAAAGCACTAGGGGACTCGTGCCTGCTGCAGGTTGAAGAAAGAGCAGCTCTAAATTCTCTGTGACATACTCTAAAAGTCTTTTTGTAAAGAGCAAATAAAAATTGTTTAATTCAACAGAAAGGTGAAAGGGAAATTAAGCAGTAATACCGCTGAGAAAGAGAAACATTTCTACCATGCATGAGTAGGTTTTGCTAATTTTTATGCAAACAAAATAAAACTAACATTATTTCTTCAGAATGAGTCCATATTTGATTTGTCCTGTGACCCTATCTATAAAGACCCCCATGTAATTTTCTTTCATCTGTCCAGGATCCTTTCTGGAATTCCTCATGGGGCCTAATCATGAAGGCGTAGTGAGTCTTACACACACACACACACAAAAACATACAAACAAACAACCCTAAGCGATTTATCTGTGCTTTGCTGATTTAGGTTTATCAATTGGACATTCTTTGGCACTTTGAGTCTTGAGTGGATGGTATAAGGATCTGGGGACTTTTGGGGGGTGGTTTCTTTTGGGCCAGTGGGGGTCCTACACTGATGCTGACCAGAGCATTCCTCCTACGGGACCGTCACTACACTTATGGCTGATTACTCTAGAGCCCCTGTGATCCCTGAGTGTCCCCAAGCCTGGACCCCAGCTTCTTGTGAGTCCATGAGTCTTTCATCCCAATTCCATCACAATCTGAAGACACATGCACACACACACCTTACGATAAACTTCCTTTTCCTTACAGCAGCCAGGGTCAGTCACTGTCGCCTGCAGTGAAACAAACACCTAAGTCCACCGCTTGCAGAACAATACAATCACTGAGCCGATATTAAGCTGTCAGCTTTGCCTTGTCAAGTTCATGCCTGTTGAATTTCTAGGGTTAAAGAAACATGAAGGAAAAGGTTCTCGAGAAAGAAAACTTTTATATTCCCGGCCAATAAAAAGCCCAGTTTCCAACTCTAGCAGCCTTTTCTCCTAGAAGTGTTTAGGCACTTAATTATCTTCAACCTCTCAGGTTCCAGTTTTTGAACATCAGTCTTTGGAACCATACTTGTATTTCCCTGGAGATCTGAAGGAGCTGAAAGACAAAAGTGACAGTATTTTGAAAATTACTGGCAATACAGTCAACCACCAAAGCATCCACGGAAACTGCGGGGAAGCAGGCTGGCGTTTCAGAACTGACACGTGGCCCCGCAGCAAAGGAAGGACACAGGCTTGGCAGCAGTTTCCTGCCCCAACCCTTGATGTTATGATTTCCCTCTGAGAGGTAACCAGGTGTGACAGAAAGCTCAGGGATATAGATGCAGGTATACCAGGGCTCCTTTCCCAACTCAGCTCTGCATTACTCATACTGACTGATAATTCACTAATCCCCTGAGTGTCAGGTCTCTTTTCTCCAGTGGGGGAAAAATGTTGCTTCTCAAGTTGACTGTGAAGCAGATATAAAGTTCCCCGAAAGGACAGCACTAGAAATGTAATTTCATTTCCCCTTTTCTGTGTCTCCCCCCAAGGAACCTGGTATGGAGGTTCTGGGGGTGGATGCCCAGAAACAAATGGCTAATAGTAAGCGAAGTATGGAGAGAATCACATGGTGAACAACTTTGGGTCTATCATAGAATCACCGACTTTTAGCACTTGAGAGAACCTTACTAATTTGACACATGTGAGGAAGAAACCAATGCAGAGGATTTGGGTTTTTTTCTCCCAAGGTCACAGCTAATTTTTTAAAAAGTTTATTTTATTTTCATTTGAGAGAGAGGGTAGGAAAGAGAGAGAAACATCCATGGGAGAGAGAAACACCACGCACCCCAACCTGGGATCAAGCGCACAACCCAGGCCTGTGCCCTGACTGGAATCAAACCTGCGACCTTTCAGTTATGTGATGGTGCTCCAACCAACTGAGCCACACTGGCCAGGGTGGTCACAGCTGGTTAATAACCAGAAGCATTTAAGTGCCTATTTCACATAAATTTCCAATAAGTTTTATATTTCTAAAACACATGATATGAAAATAGGATTAAAATGCATCTGTGGCATAATTACCCTGGCCCAGGGCATTTGCATTTTAAAATACTGACAAAAAGATTAACGTAAAATATTATTCAAATGGCACATTTTCGCACACAAGACAGTCCTACATGTACTCCAATAACGTCATGCAGGTGTGCACCTACCTGGTGGACTAACCATGTGAGCACAGAGAATGCAAGGACAGAAATGTCTGGAGGTTGATTTCTACGCTTCCTCATATCACTTGGGGTTAAAACATTAGAAAACACAGAGAAATATAAAGAAGAAAATAAAATTCTTTGTTAAATTCAACCGTTTAGGACAATAACTGTTAAACCGTTGTTCTCTCCTGGCCTCACATATTCTCTCCCCACGCCCCGCCTCTAATACATGAACAGTAACAAAAATGTGATTACACGATGCTTCTTTCAAAATATTTTGTAATTAGTCCACAGGCCCGGTAGACTTAATTTGAAATGAATACTAGCCAGAAAAACCACAAAATTTTATAGTTTAGAAGCACTTTTTTATATAATTATCTCATTTTCAGTTTGTGACCATAGGTCTTGAGGGAAGGAGGAACAGCAGATTACACTTAGGGGGGAAAAAAAGGTAGAGTTACATCAACAAGTACAAGTCCCTTCTATCCAGAAGGATCACTGTGGAGAGGAAAATTCCAGCACAATGCAAACAGTGTTTTGGCTCTTTACATAAAAAAGTTAAGATGTCCCTTCACAATAAAAACTGATTTCTCAACAAAAAAAGACATATGGTCAATAGACACATGAAAAGATGCTCAATGCCACTAATCATTAGAGAATTGCAAATTAAAACCACAATGAGACACCATCTCACACTTGTCAGAATGGCTATCATCAATAAATCACAAACAAGAAGTGCTAGCAGATGTGGAGAAAGAGGAACCCTCTTCCTACTGTTTGTGGCAGTGCAGAGTGGTGCAGCCACTGTAGAAAGCAGTACAGAGATAACTCAAAAAATTAAAAGTGGATCTGCCTTTTGACCCAGCAATCCCACTTCTGGGATTATATTCAAAGGAACTCAAAACACTGATTCGAAAGAACATTAAGTACCTCTATGTTCACTGCAGTGTTATTTACAGTCTCTAAGATATGAAGCAGCCCAAATGTCTATCAATAGATGAGTGGCCAAAACAACCATGAGACATTCACACATGGAATTTTACTTGGCCATAAGAAAGAGCAAAAGTTTTACCCTTTGCAACAGCATGAATGGACCTGGAGAACATTATGCTAAGTGAAAGAAGCCACTCAGAGAAAGACAAATACCATATGCCTTCACTCATATGTGGAATCTAATGAACAAACTGAACTAACAAGAAAAACAGAGGCAGATTCATAGGTGGAAAGCAGGATGACAGCTAGTGGGAGGGGTATCAGTTAGGGGGTGGAGGAATTCAGCAAAAAGGAAAAAGGAGTTATGGTGATGGAAAAGAGTATGGTGATTGTGGGGGGAGGGGGTATAAGAGGACTAATAGGTAATAGAAAAAATACTATAAAGATTAAATAAAAATAAAAATTAAAAAATGGGCATATATTCCATGAAGCCAGGAACCAGGTCTGTCTTGTACACTCGTGTGTCTCTGGAGCCTCAGTGTATGTCTAGTCCCTAGCACGTGCCTGCAATGAAGGAGCTGCTTAATAAATAGCTGTTTACAATGAATATGTTCACCTCAATATCCTCAGCAATTAAGAATAGCAGCTCAAAAGCTCATATTCCAAAATTAACATCTTTACAACTTTGAAATTAATTTTAACTTACTTTAATTTTGCATCAATTAAGGAAGATACAATTAAAATATTTATTAAGACTATTTTCCTCAATGCATAATGACATAGGCAAAGGAAAAACATACATCATTCCTGCCTTCAAAGAGTATAATCTCTAATTCAGAACTATCTTTGACATGCTGAAAAGTGCATCTTTTAAAGTACATAATGAAATCATTTGGAGCAGACCCAGTTTATGATGTTTGGCAGGCAAATTCCTCATTTTGCTCCCCCTTAATGGGCTCTTTCCCGATCTTCACTCCGTGTGGCGACTGTGTGGCTGTGCTTTCAGGTCGCTTCCTGTGTAATAGCTTTAATTTTATGTTAAAGACATGCATCCAGGACTTCAAAGGAAATCTGGTTGAACTATGTTGCCAAATGGGCCTGTAAACCCATGATTAGGAAAAGGTGCCTCACACTCTGCATGTCCTGGAGCAGAAACACCCAAGACAGGCGGGAGACAAAGAGAGAAGATCGACATTTACCTGATAATTTACCTGTTATTTTCCCTGATGGCCAAGGTGGGTTGGCTAAAAATGAAATGAGATAAAACGCCCAACGTTCTTAACTCTTACACAGAGCCCAACAGGGTGAGCAGTGCGAAGATATTTGTTGCCTTTCTTTCTATGTGTGTTATGTCAGATAAATTGTGTTGAAACATTTTTTAAAGTCTAGGACAAAGAATCACTTAAAAATAATTATTAACACACTGTTGTTATCATGTCAAACGAAAATTTTTCTTCATTTCTGCTTTAATGAACTCATCACAGATTATGCTGAATTGAAGAACACACAGAACACCTAACCTTTTTGGATCAATGACGTAAGGACTAATAGTTGATAAAGAAAATCATTTATTAGTTGCTATACATTACAAGCTACATATCGATTTTCAGGGACAGTAGCTTGTACAAACTCTGACCACAAGGAAGATAAAGTCTTGGAGGGAAGTCGATAAAATATTTGAAGGAAAAACAAATCTATGTCAACAACATTATGCTGTTCCTCAGCACACGAGTGGAAAAAAAGTCTTAATAGTTTATCAGCTAAAGCAGAGAATTATAAAATTGTCCTGAAAGGGCAAAACCAATACTTATTTTTAAAATTAAATATAAGGTAATACTGAACACTTGTTATATGTTCTGCCAGTAGAGGTATTTGTAAAGATGAATATAGGTAATTAAGTGGTTCTGTTTTTACTGGTACCTTATTTAAGCTGTTTTAGTTTATTTTTAATTAGTATGTACAGAATCTTTTAAAAATCCAATTTCTTGGCCATGCTCCTAAAAACCCTTGATGTTTTCTATGATCAATTTATTTAAAAGATAAAAAAACATTGTTTACATGTATAAAACTCAAATCCTTAAAAAAGAATTAAAAGAACCCCCCAAAGAAATCTATTAGGAAATAAAATTTGTCCTTGGAATGGATTTTATGTGGGTAAAAACATGATTCTGACTTTTTCCACTTCATTCCTAAGCTACAGTTCGAATTAACATTCAAACGGTTCTAATGAAAAATAAAAATACAATGATAAATCATCGAACCTAATTGTGGTGTAGGGAAGGAATAAAAATGTGTATGCTCCTTTTGGGAATTATGCCGTATACATTTTATCACATAGGACTGTAGACCTTAGTTCATCAATTATTCTTCCATCTCCACTCTGCTATCTCCACTGCTTAACCCAGCAACACCAACTGGTCTCTGATGGGTCCCTTTTACTGGACTCCTCGCTGGCTCAAATTGATTTTTCCCACCCCTGGAATTATAGATGTTCTGCTATGAGTCAAAACATTTGGTCCCGAGCACACCCTACCTCCAAGCTCAGAAACAAAAGGGAGTGCAGAAGTGAAATAAAGGAGGAGATAGTAGCAAACAAACAAACACACAAACAAAAAACCCTAGCCCGGGGTCCTTTAGAACACACCCACAACATTCCTCCGTTCCTCCATGAAACTCTGTTCCTCCTGACCTAAGTGAAAGTCTCCAGCTACGGCTGTGCATGTAAATTCACCCACGCTGGGAAATCCCTGGAGGACCAGGTAGGCTTATTGGAGGGGTCACTTATGTGGCATACGATTTAGGTGAACTCAGTGAGATAGACTTGATATTTATTACTTTCAAAGCAAGAAACTGAAGTACAAGCTATTTGTGAAATGGATTTTTGACAACTATTCTATGCAGAATGAAACAAGAAGTAGAATTAAATGCTCTTTCCTGCCTATAACCATACTGCTTAATTTACACAGACCCTAAAGTACTAACCTATGGCATAATTGTGATCTACAAAATTACTTAATATGTACATCCACAACACTCACAGGGATGCATTCATGTAAACACACCAAACATTCAAACAAATCCAGGGAAACTTGGAGTTCAAATATTATTTTAGGATATTTTTTCTGACCTAAACAAATGTCACTCATGAACAGCTGGTGAGTGGGTTATTACAAATGAAAGTATGATGAAGGAAATACATGGAAGAAATAAGCATTGTCATGATCCTTTTTGTAGAACACAAAAAAACACAATCATTCATTTGAATACATCACTAGATAGTTTGTAAAGAAATGACTCATCTATGTCAGAGTTTGAAGCATAACCAGAAAGCTTAGCACTCTAAATAGTCCTTATTAATGACAATAATAGGTATCACTTAGTGAACACCTATATTATAGATAGTGCCAGACACTGTATATATAGTTATCTTATTATCTTATTATCTACCCCCTTTCTGAGGATATTATGATGAAATGTTCAATTTACTTTTCAATTTTCAGTGAGAAGGCCATGAACTAAGACACAAATAAAACACTTGATAACATCACCACAACAATTGCTAATTAAATAGTGTGATTTCAGCTATGCTAATAAATTACACTACACCACAGTGGAATAACAAAACTGGGCCAGAAGGAACAACGAAATGACTTTTGATAGATCAACCCCAAAGTAGCAAGGGTCTCAGAGATTCCCCGAGTCCAATGCTCTCATATTGTAGTTGGAGAGCAAAAGCACAAAAAGATCGTTTGATTTGCCCAAACTCAGTGAGTCATTGGTGTGAATAAGATTAAGCATGATAGTTTATGAATTACCTCTGAAACACAGATTATTTTTAAAGCTAAAATTTGTTATTTTCTTTGAGAAAGTCAGACCTTCAAAAATTGTTTTTTTTAAATTTGATTGGTTTCCGTGCATAGTATATATTTGTAAATGTAGTTTGCATGTCACTGAAGATCAGAAGTATCACCAAAAGATCAAAAAGTAACCCGCCCGAAAAGGTTCTATTTTCAGTTTTACTGATATTTTTGAACAGTAAAGAATCTATTGAAATTGTCCTTAGAACCTACCCACATCAGTCTCTGCATCAGAGACAGACGATGCGTGTTCGTGCCTACATAACACGGAGTTCATCTGCTGTAGAAGAGCATCCAATGAGGTACGGTTTACTCCCTTTACAGCTAAATGGATAATTTTAAGGCTCATTAAAATTATAATTTCATTCTGATGGCTGAATGAAGATGGTTGTCACTTCTCCAGCTGGTTTCTCTCCTTCTCATATTTGTTACCACGAAAGCTTTATTAATTATCTGCTGAGATTTCCATCATGCTAATGACAATCAAGGAATAACAATTTTGTTTTCCAAGAAGTACAAGAAAGCTATTAATTTGGGAAAGTAATTAAAATAAAGCAGCAGGAAATTATAGTAGCGTGTATTTCCATATAAATACTTAAATGGGAGTTAGGGACTTTGAGATGATTGATAGACTAAAAACCATTTTTTCTTCCATTACTAATGAAAAAGTTAGAATATAAACATCAAATTATTAACCTATTTCTTGAGGTTTAATCTTATGAGATAGTATGGATATTGAGTATGAGACTTTATAAAAATGTAATTAAATAACATGGTAGGCACTATGATGGCAAGCTGTAGAGTTGAGTTACCTAAGTTAGTAGTCTGATCTGACCAGTTCCTCTCTGCAGCCTGAGCTCTCTGCAAACATCAGTCCTGAAGGATATTAGCAACCATCTCACTGGTCTGGAATAACGTTTAAAATAAAGCATTTAAAATGGTTGCTGGAACATAGTAAACGGTCCATAAATGCTGGCTGTAATTACTATTATTAGAATACTCCTATATTCACTGGTACATACACTACTATATGTGAATCTTATATAAATACCTCTACATAAATTATAATAACACATGATCCATTAAACTTTTGCTGGTTGCTCACACAAAATCCGTAAGTCATCCTTAACTCTCAGGTTCCACATCCAAGCTATCAGTAAATTCTGCCAGCTGTACCTTTGACACATATTCAGAATCCAACCATTCCCTGCCACCTCTGCTGCTACACCTCTAACCGGAGTCATCGATGCTTTTGACTGTATTACCACAATAGCCTCCCAAGCATTCTACCTTTACTCCTCCACATTCAATTCCCAGCTTGGCAGCCAATTTTTCTTTGTAACACATAAGTCAGATCACATTACTCCTTGCTCAAAACCCTTCAATGGTTCTGCACTGCACTCAGTAAAAGCCACAATCCTTTAAATGACCTCCAAGGCCCTATGTAATCTTAGCCCTCATTATCCCTCTGATCTGACTTGTTATTCCTCTCCGTTTTTTCCACCCTCTGTACCCTTCCACACTTAAGCCACTCTTTCTGTCCTTTGAATGGGCCAAGTACTGTCGGATCTTTGGACCATTAACAGGCTATTCCATGTGCCTGGGATGCACTTTCCACAGACGGCTAACACTCTTGCCTCCTTCCCATCTTTGTTCAAGTGTCATCTTGCTAAGGCCTCCTGCAGCCACCCAGTACCTCAGGAACTCCTCCGCCCTTCTTCATGGCACTTTTCACTTTCTGACATAGTACATAGTTATGTTCATTATTTATCATCTCTCCCTGTTGGAATGTTTGTTCTATGAGAGCAGAGATCTAAGATGTGTTCATGGATGTATCCCAAGCACCTAGGGAGTACATCAGTCAGCAAACATCTGGTTGATTAAGGAGTGTAATATTGTGAAGATCATATCTACAGGACGTTCATGAGTGACTGAACGTAGTAAAGTGGAGGCAGCATGTAGAGACAGGGAGAAAGGGAGGAAAATAGATAACTGTAAGTTCTTAGCCTTCAGTTTTGGCAGTCTTATGAAAATAGCTCTTAGTGTAGAAATCCACTGGAAAACTACCCATTCAAGTTTGCATTTTATACCTCAACCAATGTTATGCCTAGTGGAAAACCACCCAATCAAACTTGTATCTCATAGTTAAACCAGTGAAGTTTACACATAGAAGAGACTGACAATTTTTTCCAGAGGTGTTAAAAATGCATGGAGGAGTAAAAGACAGAAAACTGTACTTGAACAACAATTAAAATTAAGTTAAATTAAAAAAATGCATAGAGGAGAATACTATAAAAAATATCCCCCCTCCCAGTTTGTGTTGCACTTGGCCTTGGAAAGAAGTATAGAAGTGGCACAGTATAGTTAATTTTAGTTAATGAAATACTGTATCTTTTTCCCTCCCTATAATTTCTTATTTCTAGAATGGGAAGCTTGGCTGAGAAAAGGTAATAGAGATTAATGTGCTGATTTCATAACTCATTTACTATATAGGGAAAAACATAAACAAGGTTTATTATTTATATTTATATTTTGTTTAGAATAAGGTGCATTATTTAATTAGCATATTAAATTTCATTCTATACTTAGTATGGCTGGCTCATTATACCAGTGACAGATGGGGATTGAAAACAAGAGTAGGAAAGACTCAGATAAGAGAGTAAGCACCTCATAGGCAGTAGCCATACCTCCTTCTGTACTCTCACCTGAACCAGCCATGGGGTGGCACACATAAGAGTTGAGAAGATATTAGAGGATTGATTAAATAAGAGACTAATTAATAAGTTTAAATACTAGCTATACTGTATACCAGGTTTCAAGGCCAGATAAGCTCAGAGAGACCTTAAATCATAAATAGAAGACTGCTGAAGCCCAGCTTTATTAGAACACCAATATCTTTTGTAGTAGTCATAGTATTTTTTTCCATAGCATAGTTTACAGTGGGCATTTTATTATGAAAATCCTGGAAACAGAAAACATACCGGGACTTGCTAATTGAAGACAGTTTAATAACACAGAGGAAGTATGAAGGTGTGGATAGGATTTATGCAAGAGATTAGCTCCCCTGGGAGAGCCTTCATCATCACCCTTGGGCCTGAAAAATCTGGGGGTGGCACGGTCACTGAAACCTAGAGAGAATAATTCTATAGAGAAGGGTGCTCGAGAGGATTTTGGTAAACTGCCTACAAAAATAAATACCCCAAAATTTCCCCCCATGCTCCCATCCCCTGCTGCCTGTGCCTCCCATTGGGCAAATCCAACTGGAAGCCAAGGGCAAGGAAAGCCAAGGAGGTGATCTGCAGTGGTCCGCCTCCCTGGGCACAGCACAGCGGAGAGGGTGGGGAGGAGACTGAAGGGACACATGGAGGACATCGAGCACAGGCACCACCACGCATTCCACTGAAGATGGCAGAGTCCATGCCCTAGATCACTGGATAAAGCAAATGAAAATGCTTCCTTTTTTTTTAAAGATTTTATTTGTTTATTTTTAGAGGGGAAGGGAGGGAGATAGACAGAGAGAGAGAGAAACACCAATGTGCGGTTGCTGGAGGTGATGGCCTGCAACCCAGGCATGTACCCTGGCTGGGAATCGAACCTGGGACACTTTGGTTCCCAGCCCGTGCTCAATCCACTGAGCTACGCCAGCCAGGGCTGAAAATGCTTCCTTGACATATGCAAATGACCACTGACTTCAATGGGAATTGTGTATAGAGTCTCTAGAAAACTCTTACATACACAAAATAACACACATTTCTATAACTATGATAAAAAAAGTTTAATGGATCTCTGGCTGATGTGGCTCAGTTGGTTGGAGCATCATCCCATAAACTGAAAGGTCATGGGTTTGATTCCCAGTCAAGGGACATGCTTGAGTTGTGGGTTTGTTTTCTCTCTCACATCGATATTTCCCTCCCTCCCTGTCTTTCTCCCTCCCTCTCTCTCTAAAAATCAATAAGCATGTCTTCAAGTGAGAATAAAAAAAAGATTATGGAAGTAAGTCAAAATGATCAATTAGAAGCCAAATGAATAAATCTTTAAAAATATTTATACTAGA
The DNA here is from genome assembly GCF_019186645.2 of Phyllostomus hastatus. NCBI lineage: Eukaryota > Metazoa > Chordata > Mammalia > Chiroptera > Phyllostomidae > Phyllostomus > Phyllostomus hastatus. Next base: position 13,149,214 of record NW_025333583.1, on the reverse strand, counting down.
AATCGATCACTAAATACTTGCATAAATTGATTACCACTTTGCATTCCTATAAAAATACAATTTCCCATTAATATCATATAAATATTTTAGGGCTAATTTCACAATTGTATTTCCATTAATATGTTGCTTATAATTCTTTCCATTTGCATAATTAATTTTTATGAAGTACATCAATCTATTTTAATTTGACTTTATATAACATTTTATTTTCTTATATCATCTAAATTTTACCTGCTTTTCTGTTAAGTATCATTTAATTCATGGATAGGCTTACTCACTCTTAAAAGCAGTTTATTCCATTAACAACACTGAACAAGTCTCATTTTATCAAGCATACTAATAAAAATATAGCGAGTGCACATATACTTAAAAATAAAAACTATTATTTAAGCTGTTTTTGGTAATATCATTTTCTCCCTTTTATGGACTTTATTGCAGGAGTTACAAAATTGGAGCCAAATTTCCAAGAACCCCTGACATCAGAACACATTAATAAGAGTCTCTTGCATGAATTCTGAAGGCAAGACAGAAGCAAAAACCAAATTATTGTTTCTCCAGTAAAAGTTGAAAGAACTGGGATCTTGGCAGATAGGGGATTTTTTTTTCTTCCAGGCAATATCAGCACTTACGTTAAAGGCAGCGGGACCAGTGGTGTTTCCTAGGGACCTTGCAGTCTCTGGCCTCCTTGAAAACTAGAAATGAACCCAAAATTGAGAAGCAACCTTTCTAATGTTAAATCCTCATACCTTTCCCATGGATTTATGAGCACCTAACTAGCTCTATTAACTATTGGTCTGCAAATATTCCTTTATTCTGGAAACACTTCAAGTTGCTTCTGTTTTCCTGACTGGATCTGAACTAATACAAAATTAGGTTTAAAAAAAATAAGGCTACTGACAAACAAAAACCTGAAATGTGTGACAATGCTTAGTGGTTCGGTAATGGGGAGTAAAGAAATTGTTATCAGAGAGGCTGCAAATATGGATAGAAAAATATTTGGATCATCCATTACATGTGACAACTTGGAAGGTGTGCAGAGTGTTAGTTAATACAGCTGACTATATTAAGGGCAGAAACAGCAACCCTAAAAAGGCCGGCTTGCAAGGTCCCCACCATTCCCTGATAAGAACAACTTGCTACACCTAAAATGTTTGTGTAACAGCCCTGAGCGGTGTGGCTCAGCTGGATGGGTGTCATCTCGCAAGGCAAAAGGTCCCCGGTTCAGTTCCTTGTTGGGGTACGTGCCTGTGTTGCAGGGTATAGTCCCTGGTCAGGGTGTGTGTGAGACACAATGGATCACTGTTTCTCTCTCATGTGTCAATGTTTCTCTCTCTCCTTCTCCTTCCTTTCTCCTCCGTCTAAAAATAAGTACATAAAATATTTAAAAATAAAGTAAGTTTCTTGAAACAATGTGGTTTATGCCAAGGACCTAGTTCCCTTCTGGGAGACTGAAATTTAGGGACAGAGGGTGCATACAAGACCAGTGCCCAGTCGAAATCACAGGCACTTTGTGTCTACCTAGAGTTTCCTTGCTAGACATTTACCATGGATTTCCACAGCTCCCTGGGAAAACAGAGCAAGATTCTGTATGAATCCACTGGAAGACGGCTCTTGAAAGCCTGGACCTGGGGTCCTCCTGACTTCACCCAGGTGCTGTTTTATTTTTCAGTAACTGCAAATGTGTACTTTTTGCCCACCTTCACCCATGGCACCCATCCCCCACCCCTCTCCTCTGGCAACCACCAATCTGTCCTATCTACGAGCTCATTTTTGGTTTTTTTTTAATACTTCATATATGTTAGATTGTACAATATTTGTCTTTCTCTTTCTGATACACTTCACTTAACAATGCCCTCATGGTCCATCCGCCTTGTCACAAACAGCAAGATTTCATTTTTTGTGGCTGAATAATATTCCATTGTGCATATATCCATTACTTTCTCCATTCATCTGTTGGTGAACACGGTTGTTTCATGTGTCTTTTTTTCTTTGCTGGGTTTGCTCTGTATCCTCTCTACACTGAATCACAAGCATGGCATGACTCTATCCTGAGTCCCACTTGTCCCAGTAAGACACCTTAGCTGGGAGTGATCTTGGGGATCACCAGTAGGACTGGGCATCAGTTTTTCCCATATTGTAGAATGGGGGTCTCACTAAGGAACCTCCCTCACTCCTGCAGTGCAGTCTCCATGTACCCTGCCCAGCTGACTCTGAATCACCCCACTGGCTGTGTCCCAGGGACTGCTGCATGTCTTGCCTCCACTTCTCTGAATGGGAAATCTATTGCAGTTGTCCTGTGTCAGCTCCACCACTGGAAACTGGGTGTGGATGTACCGTCTACCAGATTCAAAAGAAAGAAGACACTACAGTTGGTGGATGCTTGTTGTTTATGTCTGTGCCACTTCAGCCTCAGTTCTTCACACTGGGCACCACAGTCTGTCACAGCAGCAGCATTTGAATCCACTTTGCAGCTCTTCCAGCCACACAGGACCAGCTTCCCTAAAGTTGTCAGAAGAAGCACCAGCAGCAGCTGAGTGATGCTCCTTCCTTAGACATTGTGGTCCCAGCCCTCCAGGCGCCACCAACCCCTTCCCCCGACTTAGATAAGCCAGCAGCAGCTGAGGGGAGCTCTACTTTGAATTCTGCATTTCAGCTTCACAGAGTCTCTCCCCCAAGCCTCTGAATGGGACAATTCAAACCTTTCTCCTTTACTCCCTCTGTCCTCATGGTAGTGGCTGCTACTTCTGTGACCCACTTAGAGTTCTTATCTCGACTTCTGAGTTCTTCAAAGCCTAGTTATTGATACTTGGCATAAAATTCTCTCTTTTAAAATAGCTGATGTAATTTCTGACTCCTGACTGGATCCTGACCAGTTGTGGGTTTGAGAGGGCAGAAAGGTGAGGAAGGTGACAATTTTATGGTTGATAGGTCTGCTGACCGTGAAAAACCTCACACAGATTTAATCAAGAATATCACATCATTGAGAGCCCGTGGACTTTCAGCCTGCTGCAGTGACTGGAAGGGACTTCCTGTAATCTCTCTTGGAGAGCGCATGAGTGGGCTCTGTATGTGGGAGGAAGGGTGCATGGGGCATTAGGTGGTCAGAAGGGAGGAAGGGTGCAAAGGGCATTAGGTGGCTGGAAAGGCCAACTGTGCCAGGGACCATTCTGCTTGTTTCCCTTCCTCCTGGGTAAATAGTTAAGATTACCGTTTCCAGGTCCCTTGCTTTTAGATATGGCCATGTGGTGATGGTGCTGGTTCTGGTGCCAACGGGTTGCTTCAGCAACAGCAATTCGTCAACTCACAGCATGAGAGGCTAGAAGCCTGGGACCCAGGTGTTGGAGGGGCTGGTTCCTTCTGAGGACTCTGAGGGAGAGTGTGGTCCAGGTGTCCTGTGTAGCTGCTGCTGGTTGAAGCAATCTGTAGAACTGCTTGCCTTGCAGAGGCATCAGGCTGACCTCTGATCCTTAAGTTCATGTTGACATGGTATCCTCCCTATTTGCATATTTGTCTCCAAACAGGCTCTTTCTAAAAGCATACCAGTCATATTGAATTAGAGGCCTGCCACACACCAATATGACCTCAATTTAACTGCTCACATCTACAATAACCTTATTGCAAAAAAAATGTCATATTCTGAGGTGCTGGGGGTAAAAATTCACCATGTGAATTTGCGGGGGGGGACACAATTAACCCAACAACACTGGTGGTGACAGAACCTGGTGTGATGTGTACGCCACCCAGGTCTGGCCTGCAGGAACACCCATATTATAAGTTCTTTTCCCCCATCTTCCTCTTGGATATCAAGCCCCACTTGAAATCCACATGTTGAAGGACTTTAGAACCCTGAATGATGTATGGGTCCAAATCCCAAATGCCACCCCATCCTCAGGCTGACTGGAGTCTGTAAGAGAGAAAGATCTGTTTCACTGAGCCACTGAGACTTCTGCATCTATTTGTTGTAGCACCTACTATTACCTTAACTATTACAGCTACTAAGTTGAAAGATCATACATTTACGAAGAGTATAATTATTTCCCATATATATATATATATGATCCCCCTGTAAGTAAAGAGCTCCCAGAAGGCAAAATTCATGTTTCATTTTTTATCTTCTACACATTCTAGCACAATGTAAGCACAAAAACATATTTGTTCAATTGAATAAAGGAAAATAAAGGTCAAAGCAAACAGGGAAATTTTATTAATACAGAGTCTATATGCATTGATTCATTGTGACTGTCAAAATTCTTAACTAACCAATTTAAATAATTTTCTTTAAATTAAACCTATTAATTTTAATAAAATTTTTTCATTTGAAAGAGTAAAGATGATTTATGCATAGAAAGCCTAAGGAAAATGACTCCAAGAAATTTCATCTGGCCATCAGACCACAGAATTAATATAATAGTGGGCAGTACTCAACACTGAAACGACGATCAGATACATGCACAGAACCAAAAGTCAAAGAACATAAGCCAAGAAATCAATGATAGGTTTCCTGAGTAAATACAAAAGAAAAAATTATAATGGACATTTAGATATTTGTATAAAAGCACTGGTGAAATTTCCTGGAGGAATGGAATGTCTAAACTGAAATTATTTCTAAACATAAAAATAAAGGGTCAGTTCTTAATGAAAAGTCATCATTGCGAAGCACTAAATAAGTGACTAGAAGCACTCTTCTCTGTATGAGGAAAGATAGGCTCAGGTTTTAGGGCCATCTGAAAAGGTAAAAGTCCCAGAAAGTTTGGCAAAAGGAAAAGCACTGCATTGTCCTATAAATTAGTACATCAAAAACATTCCCCTAAACTTCCAGCTTCATGTGTAAAAATCACTGATGGAAGTGAAAGTCAATTTGAATTCTTAAATTTCCAGAGAACACAAGAACACTATTCTAATAAACACTTATGTGGTTAGTTGCTAGTGAGTCAGAATAAATCAACCACTCATTTTGAATGTTTCAGGTACTTAGAGAAATGTGATTAAAGTCATCAATAATATTGCTAATCTAAGACAATTTCTCCTTGTTTTCTGGTCAAAAGCAGTAGTAATTGGAAGGCTCACAATGGCCTTCAACTATGTAATCATGGTTTTCAACACCAATCTAGGAAATTGAGTTTCTGAAAATAGAATGAAAAGTGAGTATGGCCTTTGGTTCAGGTAGATAATGGGGGCTGGGATGACCTTCCAAGGAACTATTTTGACGGAAATTATTAAATTGCTCCCAGACTAAATAAGTGAAAAAAAAAGAAAGAAAACTTCATTTGCTACAATGCGAGATGATATTATTTGTGATAGCATCAGTAGTACTAAAATAAGCCCTGGCTGGTATAGCTCAGTGGATTGAGCGATATCCAGTTGGATTCCCAGTCAGGGCACATGCCTGGGTTGTGGGCCAGGTCCCCAGTGAGGGACATGTGAGAAGCAACCACACATTGCTGTTTCTCTCCCTCTCTTTCTCCCTCCCTTCCCCTCTCTCCAAAGATAAATAAATAAAATCTTTGAAAAATAGTACTAAAATATGGGAGATGGGGTACAAAATATTGTTAAGAATGTAAAATATTAATATGTATACTTCAGAAAGATAAGAAATTGAATGTAAATACATAGAAATTACAGAAGTTTAAATGCTCTTGAGGTAATTTGGATGAGGGCACGACAATACTTTATCTGGAAGGCAATGTCCCTATTCTTTCTCTTAATCTGGGCAAACCAGAGTTACCACCTTCTCTCCTTTTGAAATGAAAGCAATCAGAGGGGTTGAACACATAGTAGTCAGCAAATATTTATTCAGTATTCATAAGAAATGAAGTGCTAGGAGAGACTTTGGAAAAGAAGATTATGAATAGGGGTAATTTAGCCTGCTTTAGATTCTTAAAAACACCAACTACTAGGTAAATTAAATAAATTTTAGTAAAATGCAGTAAAACTGTTTATGGGCACCCCTAGCATTTACGGGCAGCTTAAGCTCTCGGAACCTCAACTTTCCTGTCCGTGAAGAGGAAGTAGTGACAGACCGCTGGAACCTGTGACTACATGAGAACTCGGGCACACCCTCCAGTGTATCTTCCAGCTCACCTTTTCTTTGTGGAACTTATTCTGGTTTACAGTTCCTGAATTTTGCAGAAGGTGCATATTGCTCAAAATAATAATTGTGGCTAATGTTTACAATAAAAAAGTACATATGCACAAAACTCACTCTAGTTTTTGTTGAAATAATTTGTGGAAAATACCTTGAATTACCTTCCAAATAAATTGTTAGACCATCAATATCATATGTAGACCTTTTGAAAACCAGGTATCAGCAAAGGAAATACTCACTATGTTCTCACACATACAAACACCTGTTTGGGAACCAACATACTGATTAGTGATTAGTACATGAAAGTTTAACAACTTTATTTCCTAACATAAGATTGGGTGTTACAATACACATAGGCAATTTACTTTGTCTTATTTACCCTTTAGGAAATTGACTGGGGGGCTTTGGGTAAACAATTTATATGTTAAAATATTTCACTTTTTTTGAAAAGGAAAACAGCCTTCCAGTTAGTATGATTGCACATTGCATCTGATCTCATGACACCCAGCACATGCTGCCTGGAGATCCAGAATGACTGCCACCTAGGCATATGTCAGACACGTGAGCAATCTCATAGCAAACTACGATGAGAAAGAGGAAACATCCTCCATTGCTGTCTGTTTTTGAGATGTCTTGCTAAACATAGCATAATATAATATTTACCTCACAGAACTGTCAGTAAAAATAGCCCAGGCTCAGAATTATCATTCCATTACCTTTAAATCAAATACACAGTCTATTTTTGATTGTTCAAAAGTGTCATTTGGTCAAAAAATATTTTAGGTTGTTTTCAATATTGTCTGATGGATGTGAGTAAAATACAGATGTGTGCTCTTTTAATTGGGAATAGTTTGTACTCACGTACATCTGCCACATTTTCACTTAAGACTCTGCAATCTGCTGCCAAATTTTATTATTCTTATGTATCTGCTGTGACAGCCAAACATCATACCTATAAACAGACTCTTTCTCAGAAAAAAATCACACAGTGTTAAGAATAGATAAATAAGCTAAAAAGAGGCTAGTGTAACTGCATAGCAGTAGTGTGTGTGTGTGTGTGTGTTTTGTGTGTGTGTGTAAATGCTAAAGATCACCTTATCATGTAGGTTATAACCCCCTTCACTTACTTGTTATTGCCTTAAAAAATATTTTGTGATGTTTATCTATTTGCAATATGTAGTGATACTGGTATTATGATATTGTGGTTAAGTTTTGAGCTATCCTATAAAAGAATTAATGTGATTATTTTTAATAATTAAAAATCACATATTTTCCTTCTTATAAAAATATCATTTTTACTTAAAACCCTTATAAAAGTGAAGTAAAAAAACATAGATTGAAAGATAGCCAATGAAAACAGAGCAGAAATAGAAATATGTCCTTGAGATAAAAAATTACAGTTAGCTATAGTAGGAACTCCAATATTTTGTTATAGCCCCAAAAGTCTGCGGTTTTCACACTCACTCAAGTCATCCATGCTGTCTGTTTGATATGACTATTTTTGCCCCAGATCGGCCTTTTTGCAGTAATATAAATACATGACAGAATTTTGGAAATGACATGTTGCTTAGAGATTATCGAGGTATGAGTTTGATTATATATATATATATATATATCCCCATCTCCATATTCTCAGGATAGATTCCCTAGTTCCTAGAGTGGGCATTAAAATGTTTTGCCAAAGCATATTAACCAATCTAATCCAGTGTTTTCCAATGCTTTCCACACCATAGAATGCATGGAAAAAGATCGTTTGGGATGGCATTCTTGGCTACACATGGCCAAAAATCACTGATTCAAAACCCCAGGCCAGGCTGGGCAGGTCCTGCTGCCTTGAGGGCTGAAGCCATCAATATCCTGACACACCTAAACTCATTCTTGGCATGCCAGGTAGGAATCTCACAGCTGACAATTTGTAAAAGGCCAATATAGATGAGTTTCATGTTGCTAGACAGGGTAGCTATGAATAGGTGCGGTGAAAACAGAGAATTTTTTTTCTAATAGAGATTGTTAGAAAAACGTCCATGCAGCTCTAGACATGCAAGACAAGTGTCTGCCTCCATTGTGTGCATGCCCAGGCCGGGACTGTCCGAGTCACAGAAGTGTGGCCACTTCACGGACTGGCTGTAAGCCAGTTTCACCCTGATCCGTGGTGAGGAAGGAAAAGTGATGAACTGCAGCAGATGTTCCAACACGTCCAGCAGGAGCTCTGCATTCCTCCTCTGCCCGGCAGTTCCCACTTCTCAGGAGGAGAGCCGGAGATAGGCTCGCAGGCATCCAGGGCAATGGGCCTCCCACATGCAGCCACCGCCACGGCCACTTCTTCTGTCACAGGCAACCTGCATATCCCTGGTTTTACAAAACCACGGGTTTTGTAAATGAAACCGTTACTATCAAGTACTGGTGTCTCTCTGATGGTGTATACTCATTACATAGATGAGAAAAAGGGCTGGAAGGGATTATAGAGTTTACCCAACCTCATCCAGTCATTTTTGGCTGAAGAGGGACCAGAAGCCAATGAGACTGACCTCAGGGGCAGAGATCCACTGGAACACACCAATCCCAGCTGTCCTGAAGGAAAAAATGATGCCACTTCCAAAGTGTTCTAAGTTTCCAAAGCCTAGCTCTTAATCTGTTCTTAAGAAAATTTAACCCAAAACACTAGAATGAAATGTATTCTTCACAAAGTAGTACAGTCAAATGTCAGTTCTCAAACGTCTTTGTTCTCGAACAATTCAGTTCTCAACCAACTTGTCCAATGCAACCTTGGGTCTTGATTCTCTACCTGAGAACTCTTTCATGCTGATACCTGCACGATCAGTCACGTGTCTCAGACGACAGGCACAGGAGATCCAGTTTGCAAATAAATCGCTTCTCCAGCAGTTTTCCAGAATGAATTAAGTTTGAGAACTGAGGTTCCACTGTACTTTGAAAGTTACATACAGGGTGGGGACAAACGTGGGTTTAAAGTTGTTTGTATGGAAAATAATACAAAAATTAAATAATAATTCGAGAATAAACTCTGTGTTTCTGTACTCAAATGAAAACCTACTTTTGCCCTAAACTGAATTTATTTGTTTTCCTGTGGAAGTAAATTTTAATTTTTATATATATATATATACAAAATATATATTTAATATATATGTTGATATATATGTATATATGCAGCAGTAACATGAAATCAGAGCCATCTTTGGCATTTGCTTGTGGGTGCATATTGCCTTTGATATCTTAATAACCTACATTGGGATCTGGCTACCACTTGACTTTTGAGTTTGCTATACTCCCTGCATTTTTTATGAGATTCTGCTTTCATACCCCAGGGTCATTTCCAAGACCTTAAATGCTTAACTGGATTAAGTAATTCATCCTGTGCTCCGTGATTTCGTTAGCACTACATTTTGGCCCCCACTTGAAATATGATGAGAATAAAGACAATAAGTGGGCTGGAAAAGACACTGTTGGAATCCATGCAGCGTGATTGACTTTTATCTTCTATCATCCCTGCTGTGTTAAGGATGAAACACCTCTTTAGGGCCATAACCTTGGGCTGAAATATTTCATGTTCTTCTTGGAATATTTTTTGTTCAATCATCAGAAACATCGATTTATCAGCAAAATGAATTAAGTCCCCTTGGTTCGAATTCACCAACTTCACTGATGAACAAGGCATAAGTCATCAATTACCCTGAAAAGACTTTTAACACAAGGGTGTTCCCTTTATTATGTTAACATTTAAATAATGCCCTTCCTTCATGTAATCATCAAAGACAAGATCAACACCAAAAATGCTGTCAAGCTTGTTGAGCAATCATGAAATTATGCATTCACGTATGGAGTGAAGCACTTACATAACAGGAGATACTCTATCAACTAAAACATCAGAATATTGTGGCAGGGGTGGGAATGAAATGAACAGTAGCTGGCCTGTGAGGGGAAAATAGACTCACTAAGAAGGAACATCTTGGATCAGTCGAGTTCTGACTCATGGTGTTAAAGAGAACTTCCTACTTCTCACACTACGCCCTTCTCCCTGGGTCAGTCATAATTAAATTGGGGTAGATACTCCATGGAGTTAGTAGAGCATTGCATTTCTTTATTTGATAAATATTGTCAGACATCTATGCATTTTGGAAAGTATTAAATAAAATAGATAAAGCTTATGCCTTCATGGAGTTTGCATTCTAAATATATATCAGCTGGTGGTAAGTACTATGGAGAAAAATAAAGCAAGAAGATAGAGTGATGGGGTCAAGGTGGACCTTCCCACTGGGTTGCCAAGGCTGATCTCGCAAGAGGAAGGTGAAGTGTAAAGGAACTGGTGTGGGTAGGGAAGTGGATATGGGAGTGGGAGAATGAGGACTTTTTTCTTTTTTTTATCACTGTATTTTCTCAGAGGAAACAAATAGCAACACGATCAGCTGAGAGTGAGGAGGAGAGACGCAATGTTGGAAGTTCGAGGATCAAGAAGAAGGTGTAAAAATCACTCCCTTGGGGACTGAATTGACCCAGGAGAAGCAGAAAGTGTGCTGGACAACACTGAGGGACAGCCAGCCTCCTATCTGTAGTCACATTAAATCATGACCAGTGCAGCCATGGGCTGTCCTCTGGCCGTATAGCGCTGCTCGGGTGCAGGTGAGAGAAGAGGTAGAAAGGTGGAATTAATCAGGTCTGGGATCTGGGACAAGAACTTCAGGAGAAAGCAGCAAGGCAGCTGGGGACGACGGCAATGATGGATCACAGCATGCGGGACAATGAAAGGAGGGTGGGATGACAGGGTAGATGGTGGAAAGTAGATCGATTGGGCAATGGAGCAGAAATCCTGGTGTGGTTGAAGTGACTTGGAATATTGCCTAGAGAGCTGGAAGATAACTTGGTTCCTGTGCCAGAAAGTTAAGAAAAGGCCTTGAGAAGGTTGGAAACTCATTCCAAATGCTGAGTAAACACAGCGATAAAGTCTTCCTTCTGAGTGCTCTCAGGAGAAACAAGCCAACAACTGAAATAAAACCAAGAAGTAAGTGCTTTGTCCAGAGAGACACACCCTTGGCCATTGCTTTTTGTCCCCAGTGACCAGTGCTGGTGAGTTTAAAAATATACAGAATAGTCTCATGCTGCTAGAGATTAAAACCAGAATTTTGCCCCTGGATTGATTTCCTTTTATAAATTCCTTTCAACACTGCATCAAACTGTAAAATATTCTCTTTATCTGAATTCTCAACACAGACACTTGTTCTAGGTGGATTACGTTTTTTTTTTTTATCCTGAGAGCTGGAAGTTATTAGGCAGACTAAAGGACCATTGTTTGTTTTGTATCACCTAGGAATTGTTTTTCTGTGATTATTGAGCCCTGACCATCGTTGTGAGCTTTCTTTCATTTCCTTCTTGCTCATTCTAAGCCTTTTCTCAAATCACATTTTGAAAGGTAATTTTCACACCTCATTTTTTGGTATCAGGTGGGAGAGTGAGTCTGAAACTAATGAATAAAAGTTACATAGGAATTATCTAGCTTTAATTACAATTATGGACATAAAGAATCATGTCAACATTCTCCAGTTGGATGAGATATATACATTAAACACACAGAAATGAAAGTGATGTGTCTCATCACTCACACCCTCCCCAACTCAAATAAAGTAACCTTGAAGTACGACGTTCTTCTGAAAATTGAACCAATGGTCTACACATAGTGCATGAGACTCAACTAAACATGTGAGTGCAGAAGAAAGGCCACGTAACAGGTATATTATAGCCCCCTGGAAAAAGGAAGCAGATCCCCACCTGTGACGTTTACTGTCTCCTGCAAGATATGACAGTAAAATAGTGAAAACTTATTCTGCCCTTTAAAGAGAACGCTAAAAAGACACTAGATAAAAGAATTAAGGCTCTGACAACTTGTATATATAAATAAGTGCAATGATGACCCTCCACCTTTTATGAGAAGTATCTGCAACTCTGCAGCAATGAAGCAGCCAAATCGCACAAACAAAGCCCTTTCCACTCTACAAAAGTGAAACTATCGTTATGCTTTTATAAAATATTTTTATTATGGAAAAAATCAACATATAAAAGTAACATAAAGTCATACAGGAGGCACATAGGTGTACACTGATTAATGTTACCGTTTGTGCCGCTCCACTCCTTCTCCTTGTCTCTCCGGGTCTGTCGCCCCCTCGACTTTATCACCTCTCCTCCTCCTCTCTCCGGAACTGAACCATCACACATACGGCCATCCCTTCTCTTTTCCCCTGCTTTCATACTCAGAAGTAGCCTCCTCCTACCCAAAGTACTTATTCATCATAGGAATGATGAATAGGATTTCTTAGGTCTCCGTGCACCTTATTGTTTCATGTGGTTTTCATATATGATAAGTTACATCATATCAGATGTATCCTTTTGCAACTCAACATAGTATTATTTTGAGAAATATATAGAAATATCATTGAAATCTAAAGAGAGAGGGCTATGGGCTGATTGTTTATCACAGACCTCGTCCCCAGTATGAAAGTATTTGGAAGTGTGGCCTTCTGAAGGTAATTAGTTTAGGTGAGGTCATGAGGGTAGAGCCCTGATGGGATTAGTGCCTTAATAAGAGACTGGAGAATTTGCCCTCTCTCTCCACCATGGGAGGGTACAGCAAAAAAGGTGGCTTACTCCACACCAGGAAGAGGGTTCTCACCAAACACCAGATCCACTGGCACCTTGATTTTGGACTTCCCATACTCCAAAACTGTGAAGAATAAATGTTTGTTGTTCAAGTTACCACTGGTATTTTGTTATAGCAGCTTAAGCTGTCTAGGACAAAGAGGAACATATTTTTTAGCTAATTCATTCATTTTAACTGCTATAGTATAATATTCCACCTTATAAATAAACCACCCTGTATTTGCTCACTCCTTTCAGAGTAGGGTTACCAGATGAGGCAATTCTACTTTTTATGGACAATTATTTCATACTCTTTTTTTTTCACTCTTGCAAACAGTGCTGTAGTAAACCTTGCACCCATGAATGAATTCGTTGAAGGTAGACACCAGAAGAGAAACTGCTGGGTTTCAGTACATGAATATCCCCCTATATAATATATCACAAAATTGTTTAAGTATGGACATCTTCTCATACCAGGTATTATAAAACTGCTCTCCAAAGTGTCTGCAATTTATACTCTCCCAGCAACAGCTAAGGGTTCCTGTTTCTCCCATCTTCACTAATGCAAATAGTAGTATGATACCATCATTAAATTTTCCCTTCTGTTTGGACACGAAAGGGTATCTTGTTGTTGTTTTACTTAGCTTTCGCTTGGCTGTTAGCAAAGTCCAGCATCACATTTACCGAAGTGATGCACTATATATTCCTATGTAATAATTGCATAGGAATGCATAGCAGTGTATTATGCTTCTCAGGTTGGTTCAGTACATAAACATTACCTATGATTCTGTGTAGAAGAGAGAGAAGGTTATAGTCTCTACACTTCAAGCTGGAACTGCAAGTTTTGGGAGGTGTTGAGTAAATGAAAACCTTAAAAGAAGAATGCACAAATAGTTGTGAAGATTCCTTTAAGTCTCTAACAGCGTCAAAGGGCTTGCATGATGATGTGAATGGTCTTTTATGAATTTAATTTCCAGGTTGTACAAAGGTGAACAATGAGAGCTGTCTTACTTGCACAACAAAGACTGATAATTAATTCAAAGCTAGCTGTCAGTGATAATAAACATGGTGAGCTAGAGATTTTTGGAGAGAACAGGGGACTTTTACATTTTATCAAGGCACGGCACAGATCAGGCTGTTTGTATCAGATACCATCAATACCCCTGTTTCAACCTCCAGCCCAATTCGGAAGAATTCCTTCCTTATCAAAGCCAGCAAATGTGTACCTGTATGAGTTATACAGATGGGTACCAAAGTACACCCTTTGTGTACCAGATCACATCTTCTTAACTTCATTCTTATTCCAGCCACTGCAGCAGAGACCAGTCTGTAACACAGGTGCAACCTGACTGCACAGTACATCGGGCTCAGACAGGGCCCCCAGGTTCCTGTTCACCCAGGTCTTTCTCTGATACCACACTGGGGGACACCTGAGCAAACCCACCCCTCGCTCCTGCCCTTATATCTTGGCAGGCAGGGGAGTTGATGACCCACAGCCTTGCCCAATGGGGATGGGACCCAGTGAATAAATACTTTCCCTTTCCTTTCCCCAGGTGAACTGTGCTGATACATACTTTATACAGATGTAGGGATCAGTCTGATAGAGTTGATAAAGGGAATTCGGCAAAGCAGACTGTGAAGAAAGTGAAAGTAAGATAAAAAGCAAACCCAGGAGAAGGAAAGAGGTGGGAGCCGATTCCTAAGGGTGGGAGTGAGATGCAGTGTAAGTGGTGGGGGCAGCCATGGACTGGAACAGGGAGAGTGTAAGTGCTGTATCAAGACAGAGCTACGTGAGTACAGGGGTGAGTCAGCTGGTAAACACTGCAGCAGGAGGATGAAGTTCTCTTCTTTCTTTCATTGACTCAGGTACATTTAAAGCACTGTCATTGGCTCAGGTGAGGAGGGCTGAGGGGATCTGGGATATTTGAGGAGAGATGTGACTTGATAAAGCACTAGAATTAGTGGCAATCCTTGTCTCCTTTATACCTTTTTCCAAGCACTACCCAAGTTATGAAAGACCTTTTATAATTATTACAACTTTAAGTCCCACATTCTTGGAACCGATTCACTTACCACAGTGATTCTCAAAGTGTGGCCCCTGGACCGATGACAACGGCATCACCTGGAAACTTGCTAAACATGAAAATGCTGAGCCTTCCCCAGATGCCTGAATTAGAACTGTGGGGTGGGGCCCAGCAATCTAGGTTTAAAAAGCCCTCCAGTTAATCCTTATGAGAACCAAGGGCACAGGTACACTGAACTACTCTATATCCTTACTTAATTTACCTTTACACAAACTATCCATGCATACCTGTCTTATTGCATTATCATGTTAAAACAAAAATGCTACAAGATGAACACAAACTTTCATTTTAGAGTATGTTACTATCTAGAAGCAGCCATTTTCTTTAAAGTTTAAAGTCAAAATATTTTTTAAAAACATACCAATTCTTATTTTTCAAATAAGTAATATCTATTATAATTATTGTGACTTGAAATTAAGGTATTACCAAAATTCCTATAAAATACAAAGCAGTCATTTTCTATACATGTTAACTGATGTACTACTGCCTAAGTTCCTTATTGGACTGTTAAAAACTGACCGCTGTTGGTTCGAATTAGACAACAACATCATGATGAATTCTGGATGTCGATGAGGCAGAAATGTGCTGAGATTTCACAGTGATGTTTTAGATGGGGGTTAAAATAAATTTACAGACCTTATTATGAATATACCGAATATTTTCTTCCATTGTTTGACTTTTTGATATAATACATTACTAGCCAATTTATGAGTTTCCAATGACAGTTATATGACTAAGAACAGAACATTTTTTAATATTTAGACACATTATACAAAATTTTAAAAAATAATGTAGGTAGGGTATTTGTCTTACCACTAAAATACATATTAAAAACAAATCTTTATCTCAATACTTTGATATTGAAAGGCATAATAAAGGTGCAGTTCTATTATTGGTCGTTATTGATGAGAAATTCAAAAGCATATAAATCCAACATGTTTCCTTTATCAGTCTCAATAAAGCACTTCCCATGTGGGAATCACCTGGATACCACAGAAATCATCTTGAATATAATACATGGTATAGGAAGGAGTGCCCTTGAGACCATCTCCCTCGGTACACTATAGAGAGGGTCTACCTTGAGGGTCACGAATTGAAAAACAAAACAGCGCTTGATATTACAAAGTCATCAGTGATTCCCAACTTCCCACCAGGGGCTTGCGGCAATCCACCCTCTCTCCCTAAGTGTGCGATGCCCACTTGGACATCATTCACTGCACATTTCAGAAAAGTCATCATCATCATCAAAAATACATTAAATATTTATTTCTGTACAAAATGAATGAAAAAAGCATGGCTTTTTTCTCTTTGGAGTAGTACAAAAATGAGGAGTTTTCATGGCATTTTGCTGAGTTTTGTTTTATATCATTTCTGTGTTCTCCTTTCCTTCTTTGTTCTCTTCCCAAATATTTCTATGACATTCTGATTTAAAATAAAGTTTAACCAGGATGACATGATATGATATTGGGAATTTACTGTAAGTTACTTCTGTGGTGGTTATGAGGAAGAAATGGGAGGATATGAATGAAATAAGACTTGACATTTCTTACTACCCATTGAACCTGTACCAATGGGCACACAGAGGTCTGTTACTCTTCTATCACTGTTAAATAAGTTTGGAATTTTCCACAGTAAAAAAGTTAAAGCAAAGTTTAATCTCATTTAATTTTGTTTGGAAAGTAAGAAATGTTATGGCAATACTTGAAATAATTGGAGGCATACTGGAATGAAACTTATTTTCCCAGTAAGAACTTTTTAAAATATCTAGTAGTAAAGAGATAGCATAATCACTTTCTAGAGACTGATAAGAAAATAACACCAATTTCCTTATCACTTTCAATATGTGGTTATTATGAATAATTCCAAAGTGTCTCCAGGCTGTGTCCAGAGTGATGTGACATCTGAACTGAACCCAGTCTCTGGTTCAGTTGGTTACCACGGGCAACAGTTCAGCTGCAATCTGGGTTTTTGCTGTCTACACAGGTACCTTGTTGGACAAGGAGTGGTAGCAAGAGGTGAGGGTTTACATTTTGAGAAAGAAATATACCAATGAGCTCAATAACTCAGTGAAATTGTAGAGTTTTCACAAGCATCCCACCAAAGCATAATACTCACAAACTTTAGAGTCGGTAGGCTTGTGTTGGAATTCCTTGTCTGTCTCTTCCTGTTTGGGTCACCAGAGATAATAATTTACTTTTCCTCTAAATTTTTGTTTGTTTGTTTGTTTCCTTTATAACATGGGAATAAGACATATCATAAGTAAGTGTTGTAAGGATTGAGTAGTATTGGTGCATGTAACATTCCCAGAACATACTAGATCAGACAACAGAAGGTCATGTTTTTTCCTAGCATGTATCACATGCCACTACTCCTTAAAGGGATTAAGTTCTGATTCCATCCCTTTAGTGGGTTCAAGTGATATGAAAAGGGATATGCTCTTCCTGTATACGAGTGTGTGCAAATTCCAACTATCCCTTCAGTGAAATCTATGCTAACTTGAGGCCCCACTGGGCAGGTTCAGAGTTGGCCATGGTAATAATTGCCTGGATATGCAGCTTTTGGATGGTTTAGTTAAGGACACGGGGGAAAACCCTAATGTGTATACTAGGCATCTCTCTTGGGATGTCACTCTCTAATCCTGACAAACACAGACAGATGGAGCAGGATCAAGAGCTGGGTGGCAGACAGTATCTGCCACCATATGCACTGCCATGGAGCTGTAAGGCAAACATTTTCTTTTTTTTTTAGAAAATGCAGTAAGACCTATTTGTTTTAGACAATAATAGTGGAGATGCAAAGTTGGTGTGAATACTTTTTGCATATACCTTATGAGTGGTTCCTTGATCATGGCATCCCCAAAACCTAAGGCTGACTCTTAGAATGTATCCATTTACTCATTAAACCATTAATTATTGAGTGTGTATGAAGATCTAGGCAGAGCCTTGGGTGCTGAGAACTCAGCAGTAAATGAAATACATCAAGGTCTCCCATAGAACTCATAATCGAGAAGGCAAAGGCAACCAATCAGTGTTTTCTAAATTAACGATACCTCAAGAAGCCCCTGCAAAGAGCTGACAACTTTCCCCAGAATGTAAATTGGGTCCTGCTCAAGACCCAGATTTCTCCACTGTTACGCCATAAATTATCTTAGCCTCGAAGATCATTTTCCAGCAGAATTTCCCCAATTTTTAACTCTACAATTGAATTTTGAGCAGAATTATCAATCAAGATCATTAATCCTCAGGTTCCTATATAAATAAGTAAACAAACCTCCTCACTATTACCTTATTTAGTGCAATTCATCCAGGTGCCAAGATCCTCCTACTGTAAGTTCAGGTTTGTCACTAAATAAAATACATTGGACTAGACAAATGTGAGAAAGTTAAAATTAACCTTCATTCAATTTAAAAGTGATAACTATTTGAAACCGATATTTACGCAGACACTAGTCAATAAAAGTGATATTAACTGCCAGCACATATTATATTTAATTACCAAGTAACAGGCATTGTTTTAAGCACTATTACATACAAACCACCAGTTATCTCCTCCAGAAGATTCTAGCATGAATGAAATTAAGCTCTGAATCATAAGACCTGGTTTCTCATTTCAGTTCTGTTGCTAGTTGGTTCTAGGACTTTGGGAAAACACTTCAGCTATTTGGGACTCTGTTCTCCTCTGCAAAAGGAAGAAGTTAAACAGCTGCTGTGAGGGTTTCCTTCAGCGTTAACACTCTGTGCTGCCTGCTCTTTGTGTTGGTTTTCACTTTGGAAAATTATCACGCTCAAGCTCCTAATGAAAATGTATTTGTTACAACATGGATCTACACTATCTGCATCAGTCTGTCAGGTTAGCTTTCTACTCAGATGCACTGAAACATTACATATGTGAAAATGTATCCCATAGATACGTACTGTAAGAATGTATGAAGTATGTTATAATATGCAAAACAGGAGCTCTATTTGATTGCCTAATCTCTGTCTCCCCCTTGCCCCCCCCTTCCTTCCATAATAATTAAGCATCCACTCTGTGGTAGGCATGGAGAAACCCTGAAAATTCTTAGTTAAACCTGGGTGCATCATGTGCTTTTATCTGCAGTTCTCTTCCTTCCTGCTAAAATGTGAACTCCAGGGAGGCAGAGATCTTAGTGCTGTTCCATGATGATAATCGGTGATGTCTTCACACTATGCTTCAGTGACTTATTTCTTAAATAAGTACTACAAGCCTTCCCTATTACTAAACTCTTTATTTCTGGCAGACTCAGGGATGGCTCAACATCACACCAATAGCTTCAGGGCACCCAGTATTATCCAGACCAAAAGTCCTTTCTCATGGCTGCTGTTGCACAGTGAAAAGTCCTGGCCATTTAATCTTTTTCCTCTTCTTCTTTGTTTTATTCGTCAACAACCACTTTTCATTAGTTGGTGATCTGTAATGTTTTGAAAGTCATTATTCCTCTGACTAAAATTTTGAGTAAACTCCCTAGAAAATGCACATACACACAAATTTGTCATTTTATTTTAGGGGTTTGTTTGAACCCCCCAAGCCCCTGGCCCATGGAACCAGGGTTAAGAAGTCCTAATTTTGAAACTATGGCACACATAAGTGGTATACATAAAGATGCATAGAAACAACAGAGTTTAGACACACACACACACACACACACACCAGAAGCCTATGATATATCATTTACTTTCATTTTATTTTATTAAATCTCTCCTAGTTCTTCAGAATTATAAAACTAGTCCTTGAAGAAAGTAACATCACATGATTCATATCTCAACTCGGATATCTAAGGTATTAGGAAGTGGTAACTCTTGACATTCACAGTTAAAATCTGTATTCACGGGGCTCTGACTGATGCGGGATTCGTCTGTGGGCGTCCACGCATGGAAGTGACACTGAATAAAGAGCTGTCTTCTGTTGTACCAAATCCACTCAGCTTCAAGCTGTTTCCTTCAAAACTTCTTAGTCAGACACCCTTAAACGCTTCTGATGTGGTGCTAGTTTGATACTCCATCTGATATTCCTGATAATAA
This sequence comes from Phyllostomus hastatus, assembly GCF_019186645.2. Lineage (NCBI taxonomy): Eukaryota > Metazoa > Chordata > Mammalia > Chiroptera > Phyllostomidae > Phyllostomus > Phyllostomus hastatus. The sequence continues at coordinate 13,129,364 of NW_025333583.1, read as the reverse complement.
TGACAATAACAACAACAGAGTCACAACAAAATCGGGCACTCCTTTTGTTCCGGCAAGGTGCCCTCAGGTTTCCATGGTAACTTCCTCCCCATTCCCATGTTCAACCACTCCTACCCAGGAATGGTACGGTGAAGTTATTTAAATTATTAATGTCATCCTCCTTTTTCTTATTTATTATCTTACTGGTGCTTTTCCACTTCTCCCTCCCTCCTTCTTGTTCACGCTGAGAACTCAGCCTCACACATCTCCTTTTCTCCTTTGATATGCTCTCGTCTCCTCCCTCAGCCTCTGTTACTTCTTTTGTGTCTATTTTCAAAACAGTGATCATATTCTAGCACAAGTTTTATCATCTTAAAACCAGTTTAACTGTCCCAGTACCCCCTCATTCATAAAGTTCAGCTGTCATGTCCCCGAGACGACTGCAAATATGATCAACCTTAAATTCGGTCTCATGGAACACTACCTAGTTGTCATGACAACCTGTAAAAGTTGGTCTGAGTGTCATTTCTACATGGAAGATCTGCATATACTTTGGTTAAAATTGGGAACATTTGATAAATTTCTGTAAGTCTTCACACTTCAGATTCACTTCAAGCTTCCACACTAAAAATAGTCAAATTTAATAGCAGTATAAAACATGAGAGTTTTGCCACCCTAGTGAAAAAAAATATGGATGATACAGAAGAAATATTAGACTGGAAGTTATTAATAGGAGTGATATTTTAAAAGCTATTGGTAATTTGTTGGCTGTTTTTGCCTGATATTTGAAATTTGGATGTGTAATGATGAGGGCCTTCCTATCTACGGAGAGAGTAGTGAAATAAGTTCTGAATTGATGACATTTATTTCTTAAGTAAATCCAATATTCCTTCAAATAAATATTAAATGTTACACCAAAGGAAGCTTTGACAAGAGTGAAATTTTACTACTGTTCTGCTAATTTTATCTCTTTTCTGAAAATGAATCAATGATCCATTGATTCTGCTAATTTTATCTTTCTTTTCTGAAAAATGAATCAATTATTCATTGATTCCGAAGGCTTTACATGTCCTTTTGTGATCTAAAACCCTTCCCTTTTCTCACTGTTCAGTGCTCTATTTCTAACATCTACACTGGATACTCAATCATTGACAGAGCGAAAACTTCTTTGAATATTGTTCTCCTTAAAAACAACCTCTTCCATTTTTTGTCATATCTAGAATCTATCACATGCCATACCTCTTCACACATAATTCTAGCATGGCTTCTGACAACTCCCTTTCCTTTATCCTGTTGCATAAATCTCAAATTGATCCCATTTCTGACCCCTTAGCATCATTCCTTTGGCATTCATGTGGAAGAATTGTGATTTGAATAATATCCAGCAGCTTTCCAATTCAGAGGGTTTCATCTTGGGCTCTCAGGGTTCCAATTGCGTGACTTTGGAGCAGAGCTTCTGAGACTTCATGTACAGGCCTCGAAGCACCCTGAAGCACACCTGAAATTGCATGGTGAATTTTGAGTATATCTTCACATATGAATTTTCATAAGGAAAAGAGCCCATAACTGGCATCACATTAGCAAAGCACATACTACCAAAAATTATCAAGAACCACAACTTTAGGTCATAATATGGCATTGCAAAACATTCATGGTGAGGTGAAAAAAGCTGATTTTGAGTCAGAAGGGATGATTTTTAAATCCCAAGCTTTTCCTCCTAGGGTAACACATATGAGAAAATATACAGAGTGAAGGAAAAGTAGGTTTATAGTTGTATGTGAAAGGCAGTTCATTCTTGTATTATTATTTATTAGTCATTATACTCTTTTCCATGTGAACCTACTTTGGTCCAACCCCATGTAGGCATTATGTATCTTATTATCAATTTCAGAAAATACTAATGATTGATAATTCTGGAAAACAGTTAAGTATATTACAAGAAACTAAAAACTAAATACAAGCAAATTCATTAATAGTAATTCAATTTAGAGTATGTTGTTGCTGTGAATTTAATTTCCACATAATATCCCTCTATGAACTGACAAGACAGATTTTTTTAAAGGGTTGCATCATCTCCAAGAGACAAAAAGAAAATAAAAGAAGAAATAAATTTTATAAATATCAAGCATTTTATATAGTTTGTGTTATACACATTTGGATGAGTCATTGCCCCTAGACTATAAACTCCTTGAAATGGGAAAGTTGAACGAACATCTTTATAATTAAGATGATATATGATGAGCACTGACTGGATTTAGCAAGTTTTCAATAAATCAATGGACATATGTCCTAAGGGGTCTTCAAAATGAAATTAGATGTTGTCTCCCTGCACTTGAACACCTTCTGTAGTACACATGAAGAGCAACTGCTCTTTAGGTAAAGCTAGAAAAATTTCAGGAAGAGAAAACTAAGGCAATTGAAAACCTGTAACAAACCCCTACCATAGAGCCAGAAACAGACACCTAACCAAGGGGGGGAATCCCTCAAACTCAGTGGGGTCTCAGTGGATAACCTGACCTTCAGAAAAACAATATAACAGCTAAAGGAAAAAAATATGCCCAAGAAAATGATAAGTCAAAAGAAAAACATGCTAAGAAAATATTACTCTTCTGAAACAAATGCTCCTCTGAAAATTTTATTTTCCAGAAGATTATGCTAATGTTTAATGCATTTAATTTAGTAACTTTGAACTCCATCCAAGTAAGTTAGTTTGGAAGGAGAAAACTTTGTCTCAAGTCACCTGAATTCCAGTTAGTTATTTCACAAATATGTGGGGGTTTCAAGCACAAGTGCATGACTAAAGTTATTTGGAGTTTGGTGGTGGGAGTTGAAAGAGGCTTCCCTAACATCCTCTGTACTGTTACTATAAGCTTTTCCTCTCATCTCTAAAATGCATCAGATGCCTTCTACAATTATGCAATAGCACTGTGTTAGGTGCTGGCGACATAAGCCACTGCCCAAAGGCGTCATGAAAATCGCTGTGAGGCAGCGGTTAGGGGCGGAAGGAAAACCGCAGCACCGGGGCCAGCATTTGCTAAACAGAGTTGGGCCAGGATAGTGACTTGTGGCGGCCAGCACATTGGGGGTGGCTGAGTCAGACTACGTTAGCTCTCAGCCTGCAAAGCCCTGACAAGAAGTGCAGACTGAGAAGCCACGGTAATGGTGCCAGAGTGCTTCAGTTCAGGCATGACGATGCAAGCTAGCCTGGGCTGAGAAAGATAAACACTCTGTCAAGTGGACTGTGGTTGGAAAGTGAAAAAATCAGGACACAGCAGGCCAAGGAGTGAGAGCAGAAGGCAGTGAGGCAGGGTCCGTGGCTAGAGTAAATAGAGGAAGTTTTGCTGCAAGCCTGGAGGTTAATTTAACTAACCTTCAGGACAGGATGTTAATGGGGAATAGCCATAAGCTACGGAAGCCCCCCTTGTCTTAAAGGAACCACTTTGTAAAGGTGAACAGGGCCTTTAGATAAATTAGTAAAAGACACAAATCAATGTCTTTGCTATCATAAAACTAGTTCCACAGACGATAAGATGTTAAGACATAAGATATCTTAAGCCTTGTAGAGGATGTAAGGATGAGATTAACATGGTCACTGCCTCCAAAGATTTTATAGTCTGTGAAAAAGATAAAAAAGAAGACAAAGTTTAGAGTTTCATAGGAGAAGTGCCAGGTAAGTGGAAGGGTGCAGCCAGGTCAAAAATGACAGCATGGTGAGCTCCTATGGGACAACAGTGGCACTTGGATCATGTGGCAAACAGTACTTCACCACAGGGTTAATAAGTCAAAGACATGTTTCCTTCAGGAAGAGGAGTTCTGCCAATAGCACATGGAGATTGGAAGAGACTGCTAGTGTAGTTAAGCCATAATGGAAGCTAGCACTATCAACAGATCACTGCAGCCACACCTGCACTGGGAAAATAACACCTGGGCACAAAGTGTGCGTCTGTGTGAGCACACACATGCCTGTGTGTGTGTGCTCCGGCATTCTTAAACACTGCAAGTCTTCTTTAAATACTTTAATTCCTGTTCTTACTATTCAGTAGAGATTTTAGTAACCACTAATTTTTAAAAATATATGTCATTTATTGTACATTTCCTCCCATTTACTTTATTTTTTTTTCTAGAACGGAAATAAAAGTTTACTTTGGAGATACACAAATTAGTCTTCTTTGCTACTTTTCTCTTTCTACCAGAAAATGATCTCCATGTTCTTAGGGAACAACTACAAAGAGCCAATAAAACTCAAATGGACCATTTGAACATAGAAAATTGTGTCTAAAGAAATCTTAAGTTTTGCCCTGGCTGGCATAGTTTAGTGGATTGAGCACGGGCTGCGAACCAAAGCATCACAGGTTCGATTCCCAGTCAGGGCACATGCCTGGGTAGCGGGCCAGGTCCCCAGCGGGAGCCACATGAGAGGCAACCACACATTGATGTTTCTCTCTCTCTCTCTCTTTCTCCCTCCCTTCCCATCTCTAAAAATAAATAAATAAAATCTTTAAAAAAAAGAAATCTTAAGTTCTAAACAGAAACTTTGCTTTCTCACTTGTTTTAAACTGTACTAGTCAACTTATACTAAATAAAGAGTGGAAATTCGGGAAATGTGATTTTACAGAAAAATTATTTAGGCAGGTGAAACCCGACTCTGAAGTGGGTCTGGAAGGACTCGGTTTGATCGCAGGATTTCTGAAGGCTCGGAGCCCCGCGGCCCCAGATGGCCGGCGCTCTCTCATAAATCAGACATAGCGGGCTTGGCCAGGCAGATTATGAAAATTGGAAAGAAGCAAAATTGTTTCAGAAGGTGTAATTATACAGCAGGAACACACAAGGGAATCGACTGGAAAACCTCCGTGGATGGAGAAAAGAGAGGGAGTCGGGCCCAGTCTGTCCAGCACAGAGGCGGAGAAGACACGCAGGAACTTCCCAGAGAGCCTGGGTGGATGCCCGGGGCCACGGCCCTGAGTCTCCACGTTGCCAGTTCAGCGTTCTCTGGCTTGGTCAGGTGGCCTATTTTACACTTTTTAAATCATTTTTATTCTTAGCTATACGTTGGTTAATGTATATCCATGATGGATTCCTGATGAAGAACAGGAAGCATGGCCCTGGCTAGCATAGTTCAATGAATTGAGCTCAGGCTGCAAACCAAAGCATCGCAGGTTCGATTCCCAGTCAGGGCACATGCCTGGGTTGTGGGCCATGTGAGAGGCAACCACACATTAATGTTTCTCTCTCTCTCTTTCTCCCTCCCTTCCCCTCTCTAAAAATAAATAAATAAATCTTAAAAAAAGAAATATTTTTAAAAAATTTTTTAAAAAAGAACAGGAAGCATGGATGTTGAATCATAACCTCTTTTTACATGATTACCGAAAATGTGACATTTTACAAATTTACTTAAGGCGATTCGTTAATTTATACAACAAACATAGGATAAATGTCTACACTGTATATCAGGCATTATGCTAACTGTTAAGTCTAACATGAACAAAGCAAGATTTCCACTCTCATGGATTGTATACTGTTGTTGAGATAATAAATAGATATAGAAATGCTTACATAATTATATACTGTTAGAGTCACTATAAGAAAATGAATACGCTACAATAAGGACATGAAACGGAATTCAGGTAAGACACCTTTGAAAAAACGAATATTTAAGGTGAGATGAGAATGAAGGAAATCTTGAGCATCCCAGAGAGGGAAGGGAAGAAGAGATTGGTGCCACTGGGAAACAAACCAATATCACTGTGGCTGGAGCCTGGTACCCAGAAGCTTAGAGAGCTAGGCAGTGACAGACCCTTTTCGTCCCAAGTACAGAATCAGACTTTTACTCTCAGTGCAGTTGGAACCATTGAGCAGTGGAATGAACTCATTGCATTCTCAATGATTACGATGACTTCTGTGTAGAAATCACTACTGGGGCGGCAAGAACGCAAAGAGGGAAGCCACTCAGGAGGCCCTTGCTGTGTTCCAGGGAAGAGTTTACTTTGGTAAGTGTGATAAGCAAACCTACGGAATGACTTGGACTACAGAGCAGGCCGTGGAGATGAAGAGAAGTGGGTATACTGAAGGGGCACAGCCAGATGCCCAGGGCAGCGAGGTCGGAGTACACTACGAGGGCCCTCGGATCCTGGAAACACATGGTTTCTGACTGCAGCACTTAGAGCTGATAGAGACAACTCAGAGCTCGTCAAAGCTGTGGTGGTGGGCCACCCACACAAGCTGTTAATCAGAAAGGGCAAAAACCAAACACAGCTATAAATAAGAATGAAGTGAACACAAATGTCAGAGAGCAAATGAGGTCAAACATTAAAGATAAGAAAGAAGGGGAAGCCTGGTCTAAAACAGGCCCATTTTTTAGAGCCAGTCACACTTTGCTGAAATTTTATTATGAGGGTTACAGAAAGAAGAGAGGAGGAAATCCCCAAGGCCTGAAAGGAATGCTTGGTCTTGAATGGAATAAACGAGGCTTTTGCCATGTTTTTCCTCATTGAACCCTCACCGTCATTTTAAGAGTCACATGCACTATTATGATTATTGTAGTCATTTTGTAGATGAGGCTTAGCTACTACACACACTGCCTCTTCACAAGGGATTACATGGTGACATGTGACACCTGTGAGGAGAGCCAGGGCCCTATCCACGGCAGTAAAGAGGGAGACATGACTAGAATGATTGCCATTCTCTGCGGACCTTTCTGAAAGGGAAGAAGTTGCCTCAGGAATAAGCGAGGTTCCCAACACTTAGTGGGTTCAAGAAGAGCTAAGACAGGCACCACTGTTATACATTAGGCTAGATAAGAAACACTTTAAGGTCCCTTCCCATTTGAACATTCTCATTCTACATATGGAGTAAGAGTAGTTAGGTGGAGTGTTTAACTCTTGTTAGCAAGGGAATGAGGTTAAGGGAAACTGGATCCAAACTTTAGTCTATCTCCTACCAGCTGTCTGATATTCATCAAGTTGCATAATCTTCTTAAGCATCAGAGTCCTTATCTTTACAGATGAAGACAATAGTATCGACCTCACAGGGTTGTATATAAAATTAGGAGAAACGAGATAAGTAACGTGCTAGGCATCACTGTGATGACACACAGTGAGCATCACTACATGGTAGCTGGTGTTAATGCAATCCATTACACACGGCTTAAACTTCATCCAGAAGCAGAACTTTCATGATGTTTTAGTAAATAAGGAAAAGGGAACTCAGGTTTGAGTGTCTATTTCAAGAGTTGATTTTGAAGAGATCTTGGGTAATTGCAGGGAACAGAGAAGAAAGAAAAATAGGTAATAATAATAAAAGACAGGAGGATGGATAGGAACTTTCCCACCATTCATCTTGTTCAAATTCCAACTTACCTAAGTAGCAGTTTTCACTGATAAGATAATCAGCTGAGACAAACCAGTGGGAACAATGCGGAGGCACCACACTGAGCCAGAAGTTAACTACCAGGGCTGTTTGTGCACTGACAGCAAGATACTCTTCAAATTTTAAATAAAAATCTTACTCAAGCAAAGAATTACTTCATTCTCTACATCAATTTTGATTCTTTTTTTTCTGTGATCATAAAATCATCCTCACCTCAGAATTTTTTTAAAATGTAGTTCAGTTTTGCTGAGAGAGAGGTACAGAGACCTGAGATGCAGAAAATAGGAAGGAGAAAACCACTTCTATTATTTAATACCATAGAAAATAACTAGAAAGTAAGCAGTCAAATCCACTAATGTTTAAGAACCATTTCAAATATGCCTAACTTTGGAAACATTTAAACAAAACAAAATATAATAAAGTAATCTAATGAACCAGCTGAGAAAAAATGTGTAACCTGGGAAGGAAAGACAGGTAGCCTCCAGTTTTCAGTCTCGGCTAGCGTTAATATGGACCCTGAGACCTATGAACGACATGTAAAGGTACACCCTTGGAACTGTATAAAACAAGGTTAAGTTTATTCTACATGTGGTCGTAGGGAACAAATGCTACTATATTAAGTAGAAGTTACAGAGAAGTGGACTTCAATGCAGTAAGTTTTGCAGTTACGGAATCAGAGCCTTTAGTTGTTAAGGATCAGCCAGTTCAAGGTCCCCAGGCTCCAACAACCCCACGGCTCAGATTCTACAGCACCAAGGAGCTCTCCTCTGACAGACCTCCAGACGCAGAGTTCAGAAGACATACGGTCACCTGACTTAAAGTGTCTCCTGCTTGTGAACTTCAGGAGAGATGTACAGTTCATAAACCCTATTTGAAAGGCTCTCATCGAGTATAAGAACTCAGAGGCTACCAGTTCAGTGGATATACCTTAATAATCCATCACCATTCACTGAGCCTCCTCTGCCCTGTAGGTACACATGATTAAAGTACAATTTTTCAGGCATGTATCCTCAGGGATGCTAGCTGGCCCTGTCCACCATTCTCACTGACCACCCACGGGTGTCCAACCAGCAGCTCACAGGCCACATGCAGCCCAGGATGGCTATCAATGTAGCCCAACACAAAATCATAAATCTAGTTAAAACAATATGAGATTTGTTTGTTTTTGTTAGTGTGTGTGTATTTAGTGTGGCCCAAGAAATCTCTTCTTCTTCCAGTGTGGCCCAGAGATGCCAAAAGGTAGGACACCCCTGGGTAGGGACAGGGCATATTCTGCTACCTCCTCTTCTAATCCTCACCATTTCTCTACTTTTGACAATTTTGAAGCCATTATTCAGTCAAATTGAAAAATTCAAAACATTTAGAAAACCATACAAAAACTGGGTCAAATAAGAATGTGCTGACTTCTAAGTACCAAACATTAATAACAGCAACTGCAGTGACTATTATGGTGGAAGGAGGATTTATCTCACAACAAGAAGGTCAAACCTCCATGTCTAGGTGCTTGTGCAGCAGGTAAACAATGACAGTGAGAATCTTTAACCTTTCCACAGTCTTTAAAGTGAGGCTTTAGCCATTGTGGTGTCAAGATGGCTGCTGCACCCCCAGACATCACATCTTTATTCCAGAAGGGAAAAGAAAAGGAGCCTTGGCCACTTAATCTATCCCCACTTTACGTGTGTGTGTGTGTGTGTGTGTGTGTGTGAAATAAGGAGAGAAGTCCTTCCAAGAAGCCCCAGCCAAAATTTTCCACCTACAATTCACTGACCAGACTGTGTCAAAAGACTACTCCTTGCTGCAAGGAGACTGAAAATGTATATTTAGCTGAGTATATAACTGGGGTTCTATAACTAAAGAAGTAAAGTAAGCAACTAGTAATAATTCCTACAGGGAGAAATCAATCTATGGAAGCATTCTTTAGGGTCACTTCTTGCTTTCGCAGCCAATGTAATTATCATTAGGTTACGAAGGAGAAAAGACTATAATACTAATGTGATTGTGATACATACAGGGATGAGTCTCCTACCCTTATAACCGAAGCTGTGGTATCAATGTAGGTTGAACATTAAGTCAAAATAAAATACTGATGTTTGGGTTCCAGTCCTAGAAATCCTGCTGTGCATCCAGATGTTCTAACATTCCCCAGGTGACTCTGTTGCAAAATCAAAGTTTAAAACCACTGACTTAAACCAATTCTAGAAAAATGAGAACGGCCCTGGAACACACCATAGTTACCAGAAGATAGACATGTAGAAAGCTGGCCTTTCCTTTGGGGCCCAGACGCACAACAGATTCCACAAGGGCTTTGGGCAGCACCACCGGTCACCGCAACACACTGAGGGGGCCATGCCCTGCCTGCTCTCTGCAAGCAGCTCCCAAACACTTCCGTTCCTGCTGACCTGCTCATCAGAGAGGAGAGCTGTCTTCTTGGGCCCTGCTTGCTTTTCAGAATAAAATGCTTCAACTGCATGCAAAGCTAGACTTCTAACCAGAAAAAAAATCTCTTATTATCTCTATCCAAGAGACCTCAACAGCTGATCTATACTGCTGTTAGAGTTTCCCACGCATTTTGATAGAAAAGTGGAAAGGAATTTAAGGAGGCACCATCACTGGAAAAAGAAAGATCAAAACTAAGAGACTCTATGGAGGCAGAACTAGTACAAGAAATACATGTACACACACACGTACTCACACACACATAACCACATATGTATTAAATCTTGGGTGTACAGAGCTGGAGTAATCACCACCCTTATTTCATATCAACATCATTGCCAGGCACGACCTTCTCATTTAATTTATTATTTTATCTGTTGTTAATCAATACAATGAATACTCATAAGCTCACTACCTAACTCAAGACCTACAATATTAGCAATTAGTCATTTGAGTTACTTATCCATAATTTCTTTTCACTCCTCTTGCACAGAGATAACTGTCAATCTAAATTTTGTGCTTAGTTATGTCTATTACATAAATAGACATAACTAAGAGTTGTTTAACTTTGTCTTGTGAACTTTTGAAAAAGGAGATCTTCTGGCTGGTATGGGGCTGAACCTAACGTTACTGAGATTGATGCGCAAAGGCGTTATGCATTCATTCATCTTCATTTTTCTATAATAAAACAGAATGGACCAAAATGTATTTATTCAAATGCCCACTAATGGGCATTCAGATTATTCCCAGTTTTTGCTTTTTCCCACAGTGCTTGATGAACATTCTCCCCCATGGCCCCTAGGGCACATACGTGAGACTTCCTCTTTGGTGTATGCTGGTTCCTCTTAGGAACTGATGAATCCAAATCATGGAAATATTCCACTTAACAAAAACTTTTTGTCAAAATCTTCTCCACTTAATAAGAAATCTCAATATTTCAAATTTGGGGTTAATTTTTACCAATCAAAAGAGTATAAAAATGTATTTCAGTGAGATCTTGGGGTTCTTAAGAAGATTTGATTAGAGTCTAAACAGGTTTTATTTTTATTAGCATTAAAAATGGATGCTGGAGCACTGGCTGGGTGGCTCAGGTGGCTAGACCATCATCCTGTACAACAAACGGTTGCGAGTTTCATTCTGGGTCAGGGCACGTAGCTAGGTTGTGGGTTTGATGCCCAGTCAGAGTGCAGGAGGCAGCCAATCAATCTCTCTCTTTCTCTCTCTCTCTCTCTCTCTCTCTCTGTCTCCTTCCTCTCTGTCTAAAAACTCAATGAACATATCCTCAGGTGAGGATTAAAAAAACAGAATCTGGATCTAGGGGAACTACTTTGCTGCCAATCTTTCAAAGGAGAGATGCTCATTGTAGTGTATTACAACACAGAAACATTTTCAAAGTATCATCCCCACAGTTAAGTGTACAAACCTTAGACCCTAAATTTAATTTTAAACTACTAGAAAAAGGGAAGCTGTAGATTGATTTCACTTATGGACACTGCTGAAAGACTCTGCATAGCTGCTGCAACAGTAAGTGAATCCAGTGGGATGTCAGCACAATCGTGTATTATGACTAAGTGAGATTTTCCTGGGAATGTAGGAGTGTTTCACTATTAGGAAATGTATTAAGGTGATTCATTCCATTAGAAAGTAGGAAAGAAAAAACAAGTGAATACATCATTAGATGTTGAACTTTGAGAAAACTCAGCACACTCCTAGATTTAAGACAGAAATACAATGAAATTACCCAAACATCACACCAATTCACACATCCATGAGCTGGAAAATTTCTTAAGGACAACTATAGTATTTGTTCATTTTTATCCTCATTATCCAAAGCCCCATCACCTCAGAGGAAATTCAAAGAGGAAAAAATGTATATTCCCATTTTCTTACAATTGAAAAAAAGACTAAAACTATGGGGTTGGGAAAGATGTTGTAATGATGGATACTATGATTTAATACAAGTAAAAGGAAAACTTAATGGAAGCCTGAGAAGTGAATTAAAAAATCAGTCAGGATTATCCTTACTCTTGTCTTGTGATTGCTAAAATATAATCCCATGCTAAACAAATAACCTTGTACATAAATATTCTCATAAATACATGAGAATAACCTTGAAACCTTTCCTAACATTTCCATCTCATTAACTTCTAAGAGTTCCTAACATTAATGCAAATATGAAGGACTGTCACACACGCCTGCCTGTCTGCAGCCCTCGTACAAGTGCCTCCAGGAGGTCACAGAAACCTGGGATGTACTTGACTGAACCATTGGCAACCCCTCTTGTCAATCCTAATGCAATTTAATGTACTGCCACTGATGCTTACTTCAATTCCATTTTTTTCTTGACTGATTTTTGTCCTCCACCATCTATATTTTTATGAACATCTGCCATGCAATATAATTAACTTACACCTGATTTCTCAGCAAGCTCACAGTGAAAGCTTTTCACTTTACATCTTCCTCCTTAGATACCGAATGACACATTAGCTTCCTTAAATGAAATACCTATGCCTATACACACTCACTAACACACACACACACACACACAGAGTCTAGACTGGAGCACACAATGACTTAATTTGCCTAAAATTGGGAAATTATTTCCCCCCCAATAGACAACATTTTCAAATCAAGCTAGGTCAATGGGAAGGGAAAATCATGTGACTAAAGGCCACCAGTAAATTGGTAGGAAAAGGGGAGTTATTTCTGAGTTGCTGGTATTTAAAATGTACATTTTCTTTCTTTAAAAAAGTATTTTTATTTATTTTTAGAAAGAGGGGAAGGGAGGGAGAAGAAAAGGGAGAGAAACATCAATGTTGCCTCTCACAGGCCCCTCACTGGGGACCTGGCCTGAAATCCAGGCATGTGCCCTGACTGGGAATTGAACCAGTGACCCTTTGGTTCATAGGCTGACACTCAATCCACTGAGCCGTACCAGCCAGGGCTAAAATGTATGTTTCAACAGCTGTTAAAACAAAAGCTAACTTGTGAATTCAAATATCAAAGCTGCAAGAAGGAAGCAGGGAGAGGAGATAGTAGCACTATTTTCATTTCAGTCAATAGATTTTCTTCCACTCTAAGGAAAGACAAGGTTTAGATACTTCAATTTAATGTAAGACTTAGAAAATTATTGCTCTTTGTTACATTAATTTATACCTGCCAGTTGGAAATAGTGTGAGTTGTACTTCAGAAAATCACAGTTTTCTGTCAAATGCTTGTCTTATTATAAACTGAAATCACTAAAAAAAGTTTATATATTCATTCTTAAAATACAAAATCATTTTGGAATAGGGTAATAAGAAAACTAGCTGTAAACATTCTGAGAAAATTAAATTAACCACTCTACTCCCTAGAACAAAGTGTTGTTCTCTTATCTTTTCCTTAGGGTCAGCGAGAAGCAAAAGTAATTCTTAAGAAGAATACTAAGTTAAATGTCTACGAATACTGGCAAGTCTTGAAATAAGCCTCACCAACAAATTATTATAAGAACAATAGCAACAACACACACACACACACACACACACACACACACACACACAAACAGGAAAAAGAAAGAAACATTTAAATTTCATTAAAGGGATTAAACCTTTATTAACTCTGCAGTGTTTTTCAATAGCTGGTGTATCGCCACATGATTACTTGAGATAATATATGGGTATTGTCTGTCTCCTAATAACCACTCATTGAATGGCAGCTATTACTGTTACTATTTATTGAGTATTTGCACTGTGCCACTGTGCTAAAACATGCTGCAAATACTCCACCTTTGTCTTTCCAAACACCACAAACGGGGCACCCCTATTACATCTTGTTTACATAAAACACCAAACTCAGGCTCAGAGACTTAGAATGCCCAAAGCCTCACAGCATAACAGTGATCCAAGGTCACACTGAAAACTCTAGAGCCCCAACTCTAATCCAATAAGCTACCGATGGAGAGGAAGAAGTGTTGGATTCACACACCTATGCGATATCCCCCTGCTGCAGTACATTGTTCTCGGGAAAGAGAGCAGGGAATGGTGCATCGGCCAGGCAGCCCTGCTAAGGCTGTCAACAGCAATGGCGGTGCTGTGGTTGTTGATGGCGATGATGGCATGACGTTGTAGAGTTCAGGCACTGAGTCAAGTTTTACAAACCTATACGATGCTGCAATTTCACTCTTAAGTACTTACTTAAGATGAATAAATACGTCTATAAAAAGACATAAACAAAAATGTTAATAGCAACTTTATTAATAAAGGACTAAACCTGGAAACAACCCAAATGTTGTTTAACAATAGAATGGGTAAATTCTGATATAAACACACTATGGAACACAACACAACCATCGGAAAAAAATAAACTACTGCTATGTACAACAAGGTGAGATTAATCCCACAGATAAAAGGAGGAGTAAAAGAAGCCAGACACAAAGATTCCATATTTTTAAAACGAATTTGTATGAAGTTCAGAAACAGCAAAATGAATATCCAGAGTTAAAAGTCAGACTGGTGGTTGCACAGGCGGGGTGGGTGGGCACTGGCTGGAAGAGCCAGGAAGGAGCTTTCTGTGTTATGTAGCTAAGTCACATCCTGATATTCTTGGTTGTGGTAAGAATTAGTATGTGTATAAAATTTTCTGAAACTGTGCACACAAGATTACCACATTCTATTATGTAAACTATGCTTCAACTAAAAATTAAAAATTAGCCACTGTCATCAAATACACACAGGTTCAAAGTCATGGCTGCATCTTCTATATGTTTCTCGACTTCCCAGGGTCTCGGCTCCTGGCTGGAGTAGCAGCGACGAGAGAATACATCTGACATCTACAGTTGCTGGGAGGACTGAGTCAATAATGAATGTGAAGGTCTAAGAATGGCCCTTGGAACACATTCTGGCACTTATTAAATGTCAGGTACTGTGCGCAGCATTGTAGGCTCATACTTAAGTCTTGTAATAACCCTAAGAAGAAAATGCGATTTCCATTTTGTTCATGACAAGATAGTCTCAGAAAGGTTACACCAGGTTAAAATTTCCCTGAGACTAGTTTGTACATAGAAAAATTAGAATTCAATCCAGATTTACGGGCTCCCAAGTCCATGTCCTTTACCTTTATGGTGTCCTAACTCATATGTCTAGATTTTCTCCAGTGTTTCCTTACGGAAAAGGGGGGATGGCAGAGTTTTCTGTAAGCAGTGCACAAAAGTGACAGGAAGTTTCTCCTAGAACTAGGAGATAGAGATCATCTGCAATAGTGAATGAAATACAGGCAAGAAGAAAAAATTAAATGATGCAATAATACATGTGATTTTTATAAAATAAAATAAATGAAATATAAATGATTAAATATAAGCCATTTTTTAAATGGTCAAATATGGCCTATATGCTTATAGGCTCCTAAGCATAGAAAGGGATATTTGGAGATATTTTAAAACACCTGTGAAGTTGCAGGACAATTAGCCTTTAATCAATGATTGGAATGAGGAAGTTTTTCTATAGCAATTGCTAGTACAGTATATTTTGTCTGTGCAAGGCACTGTCACAAGCATTTTACATCATTGACTTATTTAGACCTAACAATTCCCATAGGATTTCCATTTCACAGATGAGAAAACTAAGGCACAGAGAAGTTAGGAACCTCACATTGGCACCAATAAGCAGTGGAACCAGTATTTGAAATCAGTTCGATTCAGTCAGAGTGGGGGCGAGTGTGGGAGGTCTCTACTCTGTACTCCCATCTACAGTTATGGTTTCATCTAGTGTGTGACATTCATAGAGAGTGAAAGGAGTTCTTATTTTCACACATGCATATATCTGAAACACAACCATTAATACCTGGTCAAATTTGTTCCAAATCATTCCAGGCATGACACAACCGATGAGTCCTTTTCAAGAACTATCTGTAGGTTCTTTGGGCACAAATATTTAGACATGGTGGAAAGATGACTGCTATGCTGAATACTTGGTGTACCAACTTGTAGTATTTGAGATGCATAAAAATGCATAAAATTTATACATATGATTCCATTGTACTAGAGACAAATATGACTAAGAAACTAATTCAAGTACAGGAGTATACATTGATAATTATTCTGCTTGTTATTTTAAGTTTTCAGGTAATATGGATTTTGCTTTAACATTCAAGAATATATATCCATATTTCAGAAAAAGGTTTATTTTTGTAAATAGGTTTTAACATATACAATATTTTAAAAATCTGTCAGGAAATAAGTAAATATTTGAAAAAATTGTGTAATGTTGTTTATGTTTGGTGCTCTCTTTCTCTCTCAAAAGCAGATTCTTTGGGACAGTGCATTGTATGGATGGTTTCTTATCTGTAATTCTGCTCAGTTCTGACGATCCATTCCAGGCCTGCTGCTCTCTCAGCCTTGCCCTGACTTAGTTATTCGCCTCCTTCTAGTTCTACTTGAAATGAACTTGGGCTTTTATGTCAAAAGACCCACAGGTCACTTAGACCTTGATGTTGCCAAGTACTAGTTCTGGGATAGATTTATCTTTGAAGCTGGTACCTCCTCTCTGCCTTGATGAGCACTATCAAATAGTCTTTGGGGCTTTGGCCTGATCCCCAGATGGAACAGGAAAAATGGAGAAAAAAAAAGGTATTCAACATACGCACAGATGAAGAAACACAGTTTTCTATATATCAGAGTTAATGTATCAACAGTCACTTTACTTCAAACCTTCGTGAAAAAGATTATGTTTATATAAATCCCACAATAGGCATAAAATTGTTCACTATACTGATCACCCTTTGCTTTGGTAAATGAGTCTTCCATTTTAGGTCTCCTTCGTCTCATTTAAAATGCTTCACGTCAAGATGCTTCATAAATATTTGACATCTGTTTTAATTCAGAGTGACCACTGCATTGGGCAAGATTCCAGTTCACTGACATCAAAGTGACTGACCTTCAGTCATTCCCTTAAAGGCAAACCACTCAGACAAAATTTTCAAGTGTTCATGCAGTTCTCCATAGCCATCCATGCCTTTGCTCCCCACTCAACACTTCAGCACTTAAAACCATCCATACGGTACAAGAAAAGCAGGAGCATCTGAATAGTCCACCACAAGCCCCAAATGTCAGTGGAAATATTCCCAAAATCAAACTACCAATCATCACTGGAGGTTACTTGTTGACAGTGTGTACCGCTTCTGCCTTCTGCACTTGCAGGGGTATGAACCCTGCAAACTGTTTTCCGCTCCTTTTGCCAGTCAGGGCCCCGCTCAAGTCCTGCAGTGACAGAAGTGTGTGCGAGAGGTGGAAGGCAGAAGAGAAGAGAGCCATTATTCTCAGATGGCAGTTGCTGCGAGTGTGGTCTAGGCAGACAGCTCCTGAGAATTTGCCCAAGGTTTGGGATAGCTTCTTGAGAAGTGCTCACATTGGTTTCCACAGGCATTTGAGACTATTGGTCCAACTTCTCTCGAGTTCTGCCCTTTCAGATTCCCTGCATTAAACCTTTTTCTACAGTAAAAACCTTGATGGCTTCTATTCTCCTGAACAATTTATACATCAAACAAATACCCAAATGGTCAAACAATGATTCAGATCATCTTTCAGGTCATGTATACAATACTGTATTATTAATTATAGTCACCATGATGGGCACTAGATCCTGAGAACTTATTCTAAAACTGTGATTTTTGACCTATATCACCCCATCTTCCCCGACAACCACCTATTCCACTGTTTCTATAAAATTGTCATTTTTTAAAAGATTCTACATGAGTGATATCACACAGTACTTGTCTTTCTCTGTCTGGCTTATTTCACTTAGCACAATGCCCTCCAGATTCAGCACATGACACTGAAAGTTGTTGAGAATAGATCTCAATCTCAAGTATTGTCACCGAGAGTGGGGGGGGGGAGGGGAAGGAAGGAAGGAAGGAGATAAAGGATAAAAGGAGTTACCTATGGAGTTACCTATGTGAAGTGATGGCTACATCAATGATCTCAAGCTTGATAAACATTCTACAATGTGCATCTATATCCAATTGTCACCTTCTTC
This sequence comes from Phyllostomus hastatus, assembly GCF_019186645.2. Classification (NCBI taxonomy): domain Eukaryota; kingdom Metazoa; phylum Chordata; class Mammalia; order Chiroptera; family Phyllostomidae; genus Phyllostomus; species Phyllostomus hastatus. The sequence goes on along the minus strand of NW_025333583.1, from coordinate 13,111,578 downwards.
ATTTTAAATATATGCAATTATATTTGTTCATTATTCCTCAGTAAAATTAGCAAAATGACTTCAGTTAACAGGTCTCCTGATGCAGCTTCATTGAACATTACAGCAACCTTACAAAATAGATATAGTTGGTCTTAGCATGCTTAATTAACATGAGGAAACTTGCATGCTTCTAGTCATTATTTCCCCCTGAATGCATATTTATTCCTTGTTTAATGCAGGCCCAAGTTAAACACTAAAGTATATAAAAATGCAATACAAGGACCCATCAGCAATTTCATCTGTGTTCTAATTTTTAACCTCATCTTTGCAAGCAAACCCAGTATGGTAGAAGCCTCTAAACTGACCTTCCTTTAAGTGCCCCACTAGGTTAACTTTAACTGACAATTTCCATTTTCTCTAAAAAGCAGTAACTAACATACACTGAACACTGAATAAGCCCAGCTATCAGACATCCCACAGGTCAAGTGTATCAAGAAGCAGTCGTGTGTGTTCCCAGTCCTGTCATACCAGCTGCACCTGCTATTAGAATTACATAATTCAATAAATATTCCATAAATAATTATATTGCAAGCAATATTTATAGTGGTTACTATGTTACTTGCACCATCTTATACACTTTATGTAAATTAATCCACTTTACAAAAACTGTATGAGGTAGACACTATTACTATCTTCCTCAGATCACTGAGGCCCAAACAAGGTAGAAAATTTTTCCAGTCATACAGATAGTAAGCTGCAGACTGCAAAGTAAACAATCTAACTCCAGAATTCATGAATACTCTTAACTGTGAAGCAAACAACAATGCCAAAAGAGTTACTTATATTAAAATTAAAATTAATTGCAAATCATGATAAAATGACTCATAATGTTGTTCATAACAACATTATTCATAATAGTCAAAAGTAAAAACAATACAAAAATCTATCAACTAATGAATGAATAAACAAAATATGGTATATCCATATAATAGGATATTATTCAGCCATAAATATGCATAAATACAGATGCAAGTTATATTATAGATGCCTTGAAAACACCACGCTAAGTGGAAAACCAAACACAAACAACACAGAATGCTTGACTCCATTTATATGAAACAGCCAGTGCAGGCAAATCCAGAGAGACAGAGAGTAGACTGGCGGTTGCCTAGGGCTAGGGTTTGGGCACAGATGGGGACTGACTGCCAATGGACATAGGGATTCTTTCTGGAGTGATAAACACGCTCTAAAGTTGATTGTGGTGATGGTTGTACAACTCTGTAAATAAACTAAAAACTCTTGTATTTAGGGGGGAAGAAACTAAATTAATTGCTTTGGAAAGATTCAATACAGATAGCCTGCTGAAAGACAGAATCCAATGAGAAAAGACTTCAGAAAAAAACTATAAAAATCTGTAAGGATTCTGCAATTAAAATATTTTTTAAATGTTCTCATCTCTTGCTTCATTTCAAAGAAACTAAAACTGGAGACCATGAAGTGTTATGAATATGAGTGTCACAAGTAAGAATTACAAGGGGAGCCCTGAATGGGGAAGCACAGGGAATCGGGGATGACACTTCAGAGAGGGGCTGACACTTGAGCTGGTTACTGGCCGTCTTCTAAACAGTGTTCAGCAAATACTAAAAAGGGCAGATGGTTTCCTCACAAGAGTGTGAGGGCCACGTGACCAGTCTGTGGTGAAAAGCTCTGGGTACCTGGACCTTGAGGAAGGACCATAGAGGGAAGGAGGAAGAAGACACAAATGGACAGGTAAATCCAGGGGGAAATGTCTTCCTAGGGATTATACACCAGGTTTTGTCAGTGCAGGAGGTTTAACAAAGATGTGTAAGTGAGGACCAAGCAGTGACACAGCCTCCCTTGTGCCAGAGAGAGAGGATTCCATTCGCAATGAAGACTGATTGGAGGGGAAACAAGGGAGGCCTGGTGGTCCTTCACTATCAAAGCAGGCAATGCCGACACCTGAACCACAGCAGTGAGACGATGGAGATGGACAGGAGCAGAGTGATCAAAACTTAGTACAGAAAAAAGGGCTTAGTGACAAGAATGGAGGATACACTCTACAAGGACAGGATGCAGGCAGATTTGCTCACCATATTACCCCCAGAGCCGTATCCAAGACCCTGACAAACAGCTAGTGTTTAATATTTGCCGAATAGATAAATGACTGCTGGATGTGTAGGAAGGAAGAAGTATGATCCCGTGATAATTTTCTAATTTTCTAAGTTTGATAATGATATCTGGAAATGGAAATGAAAGTGGCAAAAGACATCAAAAGTGAAATGCTAAATCTGGTGGGACCACGTGAGATGGAAGTACCTGAAAATAAATGGGTGAAACTATACCTCATACAACTGACTGGAAATACAGGACTGGAGCTCCAAAGAGAAAACAGCGCTGGTGGGTACAGATTTTAGGAGGGATTGAGATAAATGAGAGTGAAAACTGTGTGAATAAAGGTGCTCAAACCATTTGGGGCTTCAGTGACAGGGGAAAGAATGTGCAGTGATAGCTTGAGAAGCGGAGGAAAAATAAGGAGGAACCAAGGCCGACTGCAGACAAATACAGAATCAGTGCGGGATGATAGCAGAAAGTTTGAGAAGAAGGTTAACGTTGGAGTCTCTTATTCTGAATTCAAAAGCCTAGTCTACTCAAAATCTGCATAGTAGAAGACAGTTTCTTGTAGTTAGGGTGACAACATCCAATAGGAGCATCCTCAGCTAAACTCTTAAGAAATTTTTTTCTTTTGAACTAAAAAGTTTGCTGATCTTATATTAAAATATCGCCTACCATAAGGCATTGCTTTTGAGACTTTTAAATTTTAAGTTAGGAAACTCCAGCAAAAAGACTAGTCTCTTTGCTAATTACATCATGATGACCAGCATGTCCCCACAGAAACAAGAATATGACTGTGGTAAATAAACACATTGCTTCCAAATCTTAGCTATTTTAAATAATGCTGCAATGAAAATAGGGGTACATATAATCTTCCAAATCAGTGCCCCAGGTTTCTTTGAATACATTCTCATAAGTGGAATTGCCCCACTGTCATGAGTCAGTTCCATTTTTAATTTTCTGAGGTATCACCATACTAATGTCCATAGTGGCTACACCAGTCTGCATTCCCACCAACAGTGCACTAGGGCTTTCTTTTCTCCACATCCTCTCCAACACTTGTTGTTTGTTGATTTGTTTATGATGGCCATTCTCACCAGTGTGAAGTAGTATCTCATTGTGGTTTTAATTTGCATCTCTCTGATGGCTAGTGATGCTGAGCATCTTTTCATATAAAAGCTTTCCCACTAAGATCAGAAACAAGACAAGGATGTCCACTTTCACCACTCTTAGTCAACATAGTATTGGAAGTCCTAGCCATAACGATCAGACAAGAAAAAGAAATAAAAGGCATCCAAATTGGAAAGGAGGAAGCAAAATGGTCATTGTTTGCAGATGACATGATAGTATACATAGCAAATCCTTTAGATTCTACCAAAAAACTACTCGACCTAATAACTGCATTTGGCAAAACAGTGGGATACAAAGTCAATATTCAGAAATCAAAGGCATTTTTGTACACCAACAATGAAATATCAGGAAAAAAATCCCATTTTGTTTTCTGTATTAGGATGTAAGCTTTGAAGTTAGAGATGTTTGTTACATTAATTTATCCCATATCTAGAATAAATCCTGGTACATAGTTGATACTGTTTCTAAGATAGAAAAACAGGAATAAGACAGCAAGGACTATTCTAGATTGGGGGTGGGGGTGGTTAGGAGAATGAGAAAGTGCTATCAAGAATGAAAGAGAGCTAGCCTGGACATAGGAACACCAGTGGAGATGAGAGAACTAGAAGAGTTTAAGAAATCTTTTGCAGATCTAGTTCACCACATTTGCTGGTGGATTCTACTGAGGCATGAAGAAGAGTATGGAATTGAGAAAGACTCCTAAGTTTCTAGCTTAAGAATCAGATTTCAGCAACAACATCTAAGGATTCCAACAAGAATAAATTGGTACAACTGTATTGCAAATGAAAGGGACAGAGATGAGATAAAGCATTTGCTAAATTTATTGAATGTCACTGGTGTCCACTCTCTAACTTCATTAAGTCTAAATTAATTTGCATTTCTGTTTAATCTGAAGATTTCATTGAGTTTAAGCCTGCAACCCATACAGCCTAGTCTGTCAACATCTTTTATTCTGTTGAGGGGAAAATTAAATGCTCAATATATGTTCCTTGTTTCCTCTTCTGTTTGTAAGTGCCCATTTTTTTACTGATGCTATTTTGTTCTTCCTTCTCAACAATCCCATTGTGTCCATATTGCTGTTACTCATGAGAAATCCAGGGCTCTAAGAAGCTGAATATTTTGCCAAATATCACTTAGCTACTAAGTGTTGGATCTAGCATTCAAACCCAAGCAAGTTTATTCCCAAACTGCTTTCTGTTTAATGCCATGTTACTTCGGATTGTTTAAATTATTTGAAGTACAAAACAGCAAATCATCCCCACATTCCTGGCATTTTACCTTATCAGCATTATTCCATTACTTTTACAGTACATTAGTTTATATTTAGACTAATATTAAAATAGCTATTGGGTTTTCCCAAGGAAATCCTACCCTAGACCAGGTGGACAGTGAGAAGAAAGCTAAGGACTCACCAACCCTGGGATTAAAGACAGACTATGACTACAATAATCATAAAAAAGAACAGACTGTGGCTTATTCAGTAACAAAATCACATAGGATAGTAACATCTTATTAAAATTTTTCTCCTATGATCTATTCTAGAAGTTCCCTATTGTCATTCAAATAGGGGCAATTTAATTATGAGTAAATAACATTTTATCACCTTATTTTCATCTCCAGTGTCTGAAGGTCTATAAAAAGATATCTGATTGGAATATATAATGGCTTTCAGCCTTAGGAAGAGTCATAGTTTATACAGCATTATAGCTCTCACACAAAAAAATAATCTAAAATGGAGAAATGGAGAAACGAGCTCCTTTCGTCATTTATCTGAAGATATAGTATAATCTAATTTGATCCCTTTAGGGTTAAATAAAATGTTACAAGTTCAGAAAAACATGCCTGCATATGTAATTATTTACCTACATTCTATAGATTTTTATGAGACAAAATAAATAGATACTCTGGTCTGGGCTGCCTTTAAACTTGAAGTCCTATGAGTCAGTTGACATTTTGCTTTCTTTTTACAATTTTCTATTAGAAATGATACATAGGGCCCTAATATATATATATATATTTAATTTTAAAAATGTAGGTTACTATTAAAATGGAAAAATTAACTGAAAACCTGGATACCGATCACAAATGTGCATTGTTCACTGAACATGAAATATTATACAGGAAATAATTTATGACTGTAGATATAAGTTAGGAAGAGTGCAGGAAAAATAATTTTATATTAGTTTTTTTAAAAATCAGGAAGAATTTAAATTACCAAAACAGAGTAAGCACACAAGCTTATAATATTGAGTGTTGCTTTGGGACATCATAAATATTCTCTAATTACAATGTGATAACTAAGGAAACAGACAATAGGCATCTAATAGTTTAAAATTGTATTGCTTCAGGTTCCTCCAGTTAAACAAGTGCAAGTTTATATTCATCCACAAGGTGGTGCAAGCATGCCATGAATTCTTTTATGAGGGTTCCAAAAGTATTTTATTGTTTAATCCTCTTTATTCTGTGGTCATAGTGTTTTGTATTATACAGAGTTACACTTCAAAGAGCCATCTTTTTCTTAGGCAGTGCCTGGCTGGTACACAAGTTATGCATGTCACATGCAAAAGTACAATGGAATCAGCACAGTCCTCAGCAAATAAAATTTCAAACCTAGTCAGTAACCTCTTCTCAAAGACTACAATTATCTCTTCAACTTTATTGTTCTGGATTCTCTCTGAATCCCAGCGCAGCAAGTGCTTTTGCATTTGCAGTTTTAAAGCATATTTATAAAATGTGTTTAGAAAAGTGTCTTTCCCCTGTGTCCCAGGGTAATGATTTGCTAATAATAAGTGCAAACCGCAGGTCCTCAGAGGCTTTGTGATTTGAAGTGACCAGAAGGAAACTATTTCTCTTTACTGTCCAAAAATCCACTTTTGTCCAATCTAAGGAGGAAAAAGTACTTAAAATCCCACTTTTAGAGAATTATTCTTTTAGGTAAAATATTGCCTTCTATCTTGGTGACTGAAAACACAAACCCTTCTGCTAGGCCAGTACAGAATCTCTAGCACCCCCTTTTACTGGTATGTGACCCAGGGTAAATTACTTAGACTCTGTTTCGATTTCCCCACATGTGAAATGGAGGAAATTGTAGAACCGGCCTCATGTAGCTGTTCTGAGAATTCACGTAAAACACCTTGCTCAGAACTTGGCATACTGCAAGGACCCGACAAATGGTAGCTATTGCGATGATCGTGATGGAGAACTTGGCATGTTTCTTAAGAGATTTGTTTGTTGTTGCTGCAGACTGGGCTGGGCTGGGAAGAAGAGCAATAGGCAGTGGCAGACGCCGAAACAAATTTCTGTGGCAGTTGGGTGGTGACCTGTAGGCTCTGATGTCCTCATACTGCTTTGGCTCCCAGCATTTAGGTTAAGCCCATCTAAGACTTTCATTTGGAGGTATGCTGCATTCCTTCTTGCTGTCCCACTCGTACCTACTCAACAAGATGGCTGAACTCATCCAGAAGAGGAAGCTTGTCTCTGTCCTTTCTGGGGCCCCTCTTCCCAATCTCCAAATTTAACCAATATCCGCATGGTGCCTATCAGCTCAGGGACCTCTCCTCAACATGGACCAATAGCTGAGAAGGCTTGTCGTCTCCCAGTATCTTCATGTATCTAGTCCAGTACCCAAGGTCAATGCCAGCAGGTAGCCTGTACTCCCACATCACAGTATTAGTTTTATCTCTCTGGGTTCTGTGAGCTTCACCAAATAGGAGCTATTGATTAGCTGGACAAAGAAGCCAAATAGAATATCCAGAGCTACAATCACTTGGAAACTTGGATTTCATAGACCGGCATTGCATTTAATAAGGGTAACATGTTAAAGTATTGAGGAAGGTGATTCTGTCTGTGCATCTCTACATTTCATAAAATTAAGCTAATAAATAAGCAGAGAATAAACCTATGTTAGGTCCAACCTCCTGATTTTTGAATAGGAAAATACATTCATCACTTCTACATTAAGTTATCATTTGCCCAATAATTTAAAGATATGTAAGAGCAATGCTAGGAAAAATTTAACTGCTAATATTACATGATTAAGGTGGTGACAATATCACAACCCCAGCAGGTGACTCAACCTGCTGGAACTCAACCTGCTGAGATGGGGCCTCGCACAGGTTATTTCAGGGCTCTGCGCTGGGATGAGCGCAAGCTCTGCTGGTGCAAGAGAGTAAGACATTTGCATTTTTCAAAGATAATCTGCAGTTTTCAAAGTGTGACTGAGGGACCCTTGGAGTCCCCAAGACTTCTCAGGGGTCCAAGAGGTAGAAATTATTTGCATAATAATGCTAAGACAAGGTTTGCCCTTTTCATTCGCACTCCGTCACAAATGTACTGTGGAACTTTCCAGAAGCTGTGTGAAAAGCAATAATGTCATCAGTCTGACAGCTAATGAATGTGTCTGTGTATTCTCATGATTCTCGTGCTTTTACAAGCTCTCGGTGTTAATGTCTCATATTGTAAATATGGGCAGATCTAATCTACATAAACCACAAAAATCTACATAATCTTAATAAATTTACACAAAGGTCTTTGAGGTCTTCTAAAATTTTTACATAATGAAGAATGTTCCTGAGACCCAGACATTTGAGAACTGCCACGCTAGGCCAGGTTTACCTTTTTGTACAGCACTTGACTGTTAGTCCATAAAATAAAATATTCAAGGGTCATAGCTTAGAATTCTGACCCTTGACTTACTCTAAAAAATAAAAAAATGTAAGTTTCTATTAACTGAAAATTGTACTAAATCAAAGGGCTCCCCTGTGTCAAGCTTTCCCTCAAGTTAAGGATTAACCGAAGGACTGCATGATGCCCACCTGGCATTTAAGAAAGGTATTTTGCCTTATACTTTTCTGATTAAAAATAAAATGTATCCATTCTTTAATTGAAACACTAAGCTGAAGTAAGAAAAGGAGGAGTAGAGGTAAACACAGCAGTGTAAATAGATTTCAAAACAAAGAGCTGGGTTAAAAACACAGAAAAATCTGCAGCCCAGTATCATTTACCTAAGTTAAAAATGCATGCACACAGAACAACAATGTGTGTTTAACAAGTCACGGTCACACAAGAAGATGATAACCAGCATGCCACGAAAGACTGACTGGATGAGAGGGGAATGAGAAGGTAGGTTGGGGGTCAAGGAAATAAATGAGAAAAGGTATCTCAGAGACTGAGATAAACCCATGTCATGAATGAGGAGGACAAACTCTCCCATCTCACAGCAAAGGAATGGACAACAGAGACAGGAAAAACATATCACCACTAGCCTACCACTCAGAGATTACTATCATTAACATTTTGGTGTTCAGCATTATATTCCTTCAATTTTTCCTGCACTTTTTATACTTACATAACTAATGTTTGTCTTTTTATATTTACTTCAAAGCAGCTTCAAGCACTTCCAACGTTCTATAATGAGACCTGACATTTTAAACCTCACCAAATGGGTAATCATTTGTTTCTAATATTTGCTATTTTGAATGACAGTAAACACACCTATTTGTCTGCCTCTTTCCCTGGGACAAATCCCAGTAAATTGGTATTAGGAGGGGTGAATGAGTTTACTTAAGTTTCCTGATGTAAACCACAACAGTAATCCCCACAGAAGCTGTCCCAAGGTCACTCTCCTATCAGTAGGTGACCGTGCTGTCAGGCTGCACCCCCACCGACTCTGGAAGCCCACCTTTCCTCTGGTCATTCCAGGTTGCTCAGGAAAAACAAACACGGAATCCCATGGGTTTTCTTTGTTTTTGTTCATTCACTACTGAAGTCAAAATACTTTATCACAGTTCTTACTGGCCGTCTGAATGTCTCCTCCTGTGAGCTGTCTCAATGCGCCTTTGTGCCATGCTCTTCCAACACAGTATGTGAAGACACGTTTACGACAAGACACGCCGGCGTGTTTTTGTAAAGAAGAGTGTAATGGTTTTCAGTTAGCCATCAATGAATTAAAAAAAATCAATAGTTTATGGAACTCAAATTTGAAACAAAATCTTTGTCTCCAAATTTAGGAAATAAAGTATTTAAAAAAAATCTTAACCACTTTGTGCTCATTTTTCTCCATCTGCCCCCAGAACCATTCTCTGTCCATCTCAACCCTGCTCTGTGCCCCTAGAGGTCGACCTCTCCAAAATTCATCCCATGCTCTCCCTTGTCCTTTGGCTTCTGGTTGGGTCTGGTCTATGAGAGCTACCCGCAGGAGGTCAGGCTACTGGAGGAGAAAGACTGAAGTATACAGTCCTCTCACTTCTGCACTGTTTTCACTCCGTTCTGGCTCGACTGCTTGCACTGCAGCCTCCCTATAAAGCCCTCCTTTCACAGTCCAGTCCTCAGCTGGGCTCAGTAACTATTGTTTGTGCCCCCCACGGCCCAGCCACCTCAGTTTAGGGAAGGTAATGGCTGCCTTTTGTTGTCAGTCCAAATGTGCCCCAAACACCCTTGTTCTTCTAAATCGATAAATAGTACCTTCATTAAAACATGCATCAGCCCCTGCTGAATGTATTAGGTTCTTGCTAGAACCCCGACAGATATACTAATTAAATTCACTGTTTGATTTATGTTTAGGATTATCTCAGATATTTGATTCATCAAAGACATCTTATTCGATATTAATTGAGCCTTTATTTACTCTTATTAACTCAGGCAGGTTTTTGTTTAGAAGTTAGAAACCCTCAACATTTTCCGAAGTGTTTGCAGCAGCAAATGTGATGACATTTAAAGCTCTCTGCAACCTACCTCCTCCTGGCCTGCCTGATCGCAGTCTCCGGCTCTTGCACGGGGCACCCTCAGCTCACAGAGCTCAACTCTACCTGCTGCTCAATCAGATTCCTCCCCCACCTTCGTCCCCACTCCCGCAGTTCTCTTCACTTGCTAGGACACTTGTCACATTGTTTTTTTCCTCTCTAAAACTAAGCTCATGTTTAAAATACACAATGGGACAAAAGTAGGTTTAGAGTTGTTTTATGGAAAAGAACGCCATAATTAAATTCCAAGAATAAACTCTGTTTCGAGTACTGCCTTTGCTCTCCTCTGCACTAGTTTCTTCCTACCTTCCCTTTCCAGTCTGAAGGCGCAGTGGCAGTTCTTCCCTGGGGTTTCTCCCCGCTCATCTAATCCGGGGCCTTGATCAAGGGCAGCAGCAACAGGTTTCAAGATTATACCTTGGGTGTCTTTGAAGTCAGAGAATTTTTTTTAATTTTTATTTTTGATGGTCTTTGTCATGATGTTGAGCTTACAGCAGAGTTCACAAACACCTATTTAGCTAATGGGGGAAAACTTTTAGCTAACCTATAAAACAATAAAATATAAATAGAAATTATTAACCTGTAAGAATAAATCCACTTTTAGAAGAGAATGTAAGGGGATAAAGTCTGGCTTAGTAAAGCATGGTAAGTATATGATTTAATTTTAAAGATAGATTGCTGGTACTTTAAAATAATAAAAGGGAAATTCTTCAGTCCTCAAATACAGTTAGAATCACACACATGTTATTTATGTGGCTATTCATACGGCAATCAAATAACAATCTGGAGGCTACTTAATAGTTTTGTGATTTATAATGAAAGTAGCTAAAATACTGCAAGGAACTTAGGCCTAAGTCTTTTCCTTCAAATTCCACAGTACACATCTGGTGTGTGTTCAGAACATGGAGTTTGCAGGAGCCTCACATTCACCACTGAATCTCGACTCAGGTCAGGTTCAAGGGGATCACCACACAACCAGCAGCCTCTGCAGCTGCCTCCTGACAATGTCCTAAGCAGCTCACACAGCTGCACAGCAAAATGTTGGAGGGCTCAGAGGAAGCACAGCTGTGCTCCCAGACACAGCTGTGCCTCACAAAAATTACTGGGCGGGGCTCCATGTAGCAAATCCCACCCATTGTCATAGGCCCACACTAATGGGACCCGGTAAATCCATCTGTATGAGTGTAGTTATCTTTGAGGTTAGGAGCAAAGGGCATAAATCCACAAAGTTGTACTAGGAGCTGCTGTTTTGCTTCTGAATAAAGAATTCAGTGCATTTTCTCTCTTCCCCACACAACAGACACACACACACTCACTCGCACTGTTTTGTTTTGTCTCTTTGTGGAGTTAATCTCTCTGGATTATCACTTTAAATGACACTAGTTTGAGTTTGCACTGACCCTGAAGGAAGCTTTACAAGCTGATCAGCTATATCCAAAGGGGGGGAAAAAGGCAAGAAAAAAGAAAGCTTAATCTTTCCATGTATGTAACTAAGAAAGCACAAACTAAAACCACACAAATAATAACCACTAATTCAGCCTTTAATAACAACTAACTTTTCTGGATAACTAGTAAATCAACATTTATTCAACAAAATATTTATTGTGCATCTACAATGTGCAAGGCACTTAAACACAAACCTTAGCTTTTTTTTCTCTTGATGTGAAGAGTGTTACATAGAAGGCTTGTAAAAACACTTCTCATATTAGTGAATTTGAAAGCACAACTCTGAGTGAAGATGCCTTCTAGACTCACTTTTATATATTTTCAGCAAAGTTATTTAGGCTAAAAGTCAACAAACTCAGTTCATGTCTGTGCTGCTACTAGTGTAAAAATATATATGTATATATGTGTGTGTATGTATATATACATATATATATATATAATTTATGCTGTTATTGATGTTTTGGAAAGTTTTAAAAAGTCCTTACAGGTCTAATTTATTCTGAAGCTTGCATTTCTAAGCAATAAAACAACAGTATTTTATTTGAGTCTATTCTTTCCTTCATGAAAGAATCTTAAACACGTTATAATTTTTTTCTCCAAATCTATTCAGACTGATAAATTTAATTGACTCAGACTGATAGATTTAATAACTGTTTAACATCTGTACAATGCTACATATAAGTTAGATGATGTAAACATTGAAAAAGTAAATGTAGAGGCTGAGTTGGTAAGATTTGAAAATAAAAGCTATTAATAAATAATATGCGCCTTTTTTCTGTCTGGTAACTACTCGCCATTTTCCTAGAATGTCATTTGGTGCTTTCCTTGCCCAACCCTGGTCTCTCGACGATCACTGGATTTATTATACTTTTCTATGTGCCAAATGCCTCATTTCCTTGTATTTGAGGCACACGGATAGTGCTGGGGAGGAAGCTGGCTATGTCAAACTTCAGAAGAGGTCTATGTCAGAATTTATGTATCAGTATCTGTGCAAAGGGTTATGCAGAAAGTCTTGCTTTAAAAATTAAATCAATTTTTTGAAAAGATTGATAGTAACTATCAAACACTGCATTACATACAGAAAGACAGCATTCATTTGACAATACTCACATTCTATACGTCTCAACTGACACGGGCATTTTTCTCTACTCTGTACACATATTTATTTAGTGTTGTTATGAGTTCATCAGCCATTCCATTAACAGAAATATTCTCTTTCCTGCTCTTTCCTGGCACAAGCTTCTTCCTTCTCCCTGCCCACATATGTACTCTTCCAGTAACTAATCTCCAGAGTCCTGGCAGTAAGAATCTGAAACGTTCAGTGTGAGATTTAAAAGGAAGATGGAAGCCTAACCAACAGCCCTTTTGCTCTAAAGTAGAGAATTAAAATCAGATTTCAGTCCTTCCCACAAAAGTCGCCTTCACTCATTACATGTATTTTAAACATAACTATCTGTACCAGAAATAACCACGTTGCTACGCATTGGAATGCGGATACGATTTGAAGAGCTGTCATGTGTAACTTCAGTAATAACTTAAGCTGAACACTTCTCCATGAATGAGAGTGTGGTGGGAATGAATATTTTGACTCAGTTGAAATAAAAAAAAACATCTTCAATGTCTGCCCCACTCTCAAATTGATGATCATGCAACAGGAGGTTATAATGAAGATCAGAAAGGAAAAGAGATGTTTATAACTCAGGTTGAAGGAACTGAAAACATCTACAACCAACACCCATCTTCATACTGAAGCCTGGAGAACAGTGACTGAACGAAATCCCTACATCCAGTGGAGAATCCAGGTTTGCCTCCCAGGTCATGGTGCTTTCCTGCTGTGATCACAGGATGTTCTGGGAGTGTTCACAGTGGAAACCTAAAACTTTACTTCAGTAAAATTCTGTAGTAAACACAAATAGTAACTTAACTTGCAGCTAGGAGAAAGAGAGTCACAAAGGCAAAATTATTAGCCAATGGGGCAAGGGAAGAAAGGTACAACTGTCACAAAGTATTTGGCCTGGAAGAAAGAAACCGTGAACATTTTAATTAACATTTTCACTAGTGGAGATTGTGAATACATATTCATTTCATCTGTCTAGATATGAAAGAGGAATATAAATATACACCCACACATATGTACACACCCTGCATATATATATACACACACACCCTATATATAATGCTAAAAGGAAAACTCCCCTAAGTAGAATGTATTATCATAAAGGGCAGTGAAAATCCATTTTTTAGTTTCTTATCTGCCTGAATTTAGATCCAAAGAGGGTATTTCCAATTAAATTATCAGGAATACACTAATGTTCTGAATCATAAGATGCTGAAGGTAAATCTTCCCATGAGCCTCCCGGCGAGAGGGTAAAGCACGGCCTTTGTGACACACTGGTTCAGGTCTGGCACAATGTATCTCAAACGGCTTGGTCAGTAAGGACCTGCTTTCCACACTGTCTATAAGGAACCTTCAATAGACTCAAGCAATGTATTTAGAGTTCTTAGATGTACTCCGACACTTGGTGACCCAAATCAACATACATAGATTTCCCACGTTGTTTTTGTTTTTTTTTTACATAACTTTTCTAAGGGTTAAAGGTAGCACACGGGTCTAAAAGTTTCCAGCCAGTTCTTTGTGTCTTTCCCCCTAATTCATCACTAGTTTGCCAACCACTATTAAAACACTTTCACATCTAAATGTAAAGGCCCATATCCTGACATTGATCCAGTGCGGAACTCCCATTGAAGTCGATGCGAGTGTTGCATAGAAATCAATGACAGGATATGGACCTCAAAGCTGGACCATCTCTCCCCGGGAACCTTTTTTTTTCTTCACTGGCGCTCAGAAATTTGAGAGTATTACAAGAAACGAGACACATGAAGCACAGAATTTGCAGATGAGTTCCATAGTTGTCCGCTCCTTCTCTGGCAACGTGTATTGCGGGTTAGATGCCAATTGTATTAAAGTGGGGACTGTAGAAGTGCCAGCTCTAGCAGCAGTGAAGTGCTTGACTAGAATTTCATCTCTCACCGTGCAGGTGAGCAGGCCCCGTTTTAATTGCAGCCTCTGTTTTGGCAAAGACGCTGCCTTACAGACCGAATGAATTCCTTTTCCATCTCTATTTTAGGATCGTCTCAATTGGCAGTCACAAAATAGTTGACAACATATACTTCTTATTCAAAACTTGAATGCTATGGAACATTTCATAGTCTAATTTCTAATAACAGGCTATGTGATTTATTCTGCCATGGGATAAAAGCTAGAAATAATCCTTTAGATTTAAATGGAGTCTTTCTTGTAGTGAATGCAACACTTTTCAGGCATAGTAAAGGTAATTCATTTTTGCAAACAGTCTTGAACACAGTTTTCAAAGACCTTTAAGAATGTGCAAATATCTTAAACTTAAAATTCATTTCTTCCTTGCCACCACGGTTCTACCTACAAATATAAGGGAAATAAAAAAAAATTACCTCAAGTTTTAACTAAAGCAAGGATTAGTTTTCCACAAGGGTTGCTTTGATTCTTTTTGTTGCTGATAATATCAACCCATGGTTAACATGAACAGCCAATTACTCCCTGGGCCTTGATTCCTGCTAGGTCAGCTGGATGGGCTGTCAAGAACTGGTGGTTCTCAAATTTTAACTTCCTTTAGAATCACCTGCCGGGCTTGTGAAAACACAAATTGTGGGTCTGCACCCCCAGTTTCTGACGGTGAAGTCTGGGGTGGGGTCTATGTATTCTCTCTTCCAGAAACACTGCAGCTAATTCTAAGGTGGCTGATCTCAGAACACTGAGTAAAAGCTGCCTCCTAGTCCCTTCTAGCTGTAAAATAGTATGATTCTCTTTTATAAGCCAAACTAGGAAAGTAAGACAAACATCCAAGGGACAGAAAACAGATACTAGAGAAAACAGACACTGGGGTACCACCACCGCTGCCCCAGATAAGTGATCTTTTAGAGTCTTTGATTAATGGCAAAATCGATGCCCAGACCACCTTCCATCCTAAACTCACCCATGGTAACATTTTGTGTACTGCTATTCCTCGTTACTCGTCAGCTGCAGAACTCGTCAAACCCTGTACTCAGTGCATTTTGATGAGAACCAAATGTTTCAGCACCCAGTGCTTGCTGGGGACACGTTGCACTCGCTAGAACTTGTATGAGTCACAACGCCGCCCCACAAGAGAAAATGCCTCATCACTCATCACTTGTTCAATGCTCGTGGGTTTCGACACTCCTCACAAATTCCAGGACACATTAACGATGAGCACCAAAGCAGCACCGTGTGTGTAGGTACATAACTGCTTATTCGTAAGAATATGGAGAATGTCTATCTTTTTAACAGCAATGAAATGACCAGATTCCATCAATTCTTGATTTTGGCATTATATATGACTCTTAGGTCTGACGTGTTCTAACATTTGCGTTAGAGTGACTCTCGTTGGCATAGGAACAGCCTACACCCTCCTTCCTGTCATGTGGAGAAACCCTATAGATAGAAAGAACTTGGTAAGATTTATAAAGTCACTTTTGAGTATTCCGATCATCTACTTAGCAAGGCACATATAGTGTAGTTATATGCTTCATTAATAAGATTCTAGATATGTGTTAGAATTATAGAATCTAATGCTCCTAATTTATTATTCACTACATCAAGAAAAGCTAATTCACATGGAAATAGACACTTTGCCTCCCACAAGAACTCTTGTCTGAGAGTCTAAAGGATCCTCCATCACCCTTGGCCACTTCAGTTCTTCACGAAACAGCCATTTGTGAGGATCACAGCGTTTGTCCTAAGAGTGAATGAAATACACGGTTCCTTCCAAATTCAGGGTCCCATTCTTCTGGAAACTCACTGAAACTGTAAACACTAAAAATGTGTGTGTGTGTTTCAGTTCTCCATTGGCAAAGGAAAATACTGTTGGATTTGGGTAATTTCTAGGGAAGGGTTTTTCAGTTCTGTTTTTATTTTATGATTTATGATTTAGAACTACAAAGTTTACCCAAGTGTCTATCATGTCAAAAATTCCATAAGGATACATAGTTTGTATTTTTAATTGAAGTAATAAGTTATTTCATTCCTAGCCTTTTAAATGTCTTCATATTTCTTTTTATCTAAAAATAAATACCCTCTCTGGATAGATCTCATGTTAAGTGTTCTTACCATGAAACAAACCAAAAAAGGTAAACAAAAAATACGGAAATGTTTCTCCTTGAAATCTGAAAACAAGTATTCCTCTATTTTGACCATTTATTGACATTCTTCACATTATGATTAGCTAGTGATTATTTTTTTCATAATCAGAAGGATTGGGTATAAGAAATCAATTTCTCTAATTATTTGTATATTTTTATATACTACATAAGTCCCTGTGAGTGCTATAATTATAACCCTTTATAATTGGCAGACATTAATTGCTGAATTTGTACTAGAATTTCCATATAATTTTATCAGAGCCACATGAATACTGAATACATTCACCATGTTTGGAATACCAATGGGAGAGATTTACTTCCAACTATTAAAATATGCAAGAACTTGTGTGAATACCATAAAAGGGAGACACGTGTATTCCTGAGCCCTATGTCACAAGTAATATGTCCGCATACACTCAAGTGTATTAAGTGCAGCTCTGCTGTTCTCCCCTCACTGAACCTAATCCAGTCTCCTCTTGGAAGAAGACTAGAGCCAAATCAAGGAAAAGGCCCCCAAAATGGGTGAAAACTACTGAGAAAGATCTGATCATAAACATCCTCAATAAGCTTCTCTTGCAGACATCGCTATTTCTGTCATTCTCCCAAATGTCCAGGCTTAGGGCCTAGAGATATTTTTAACTCCTTACCCCATAGCACACATTCTATAGACTCAGCCTCCATAACCTCTATTTAGAACAGGGTTTCTTAACTTGGGGTCCACAAATGATTTCTGCAAACCTGCCAAACTTGCATGCAAAATCTCCTAGCCAGGTATGCACATCCTTTCTGAGCAACGGGTCTATAGCTTTTATCAGATCTCGAGGACTACCATTCAGAAGGTTTGGTCCCATTGCCACCAAGCAAAGCCCGGTCCAGTGCTCCCTCTTTTGAATATTAGCCTTCCTCCCATCTGGTAGCTCCTGAGTCCAGTTTCTTGTCATCTTCTATCCCAAGTGGCATTGCCAAAGTGGGCTTCCTGCAGCTCACACCTGGCCATGCTGATTTCTCCTGTTCATTAACTGTCAGCTCCCGCATTGCTCACTGAATAAAGTCCAAATTCCTGGATGCAGACCCCATGTCTCATTCATCCGTGCATCCTCGGTATCCAGCTAGCCTGGGAGATTGCTGCCTTTGAGTTCTCCTGATGTCAGAAGCCTTGGGTGTCACACCTCTGTCCTATCCCTCCAGGGTTACCTGCCACTATTTCCTTTCATGAAGTCTGTGCTCCAACCAAGACTGTCTGACCACCTGTCAGTTCTCTGAACATAATCCTCATGTTTTCTCCCTGTCCTTGCATCTTTTAACCTTGGTTTCCCCCCTCACTTTGGGTGCTTTCCTGACCTTTACCCACCTGATCACTTCTACCTGATGAAACTTTATCCCCCCTTCCATGATTAAAAAGCACTCCTTCAAGAAGCTGCCTGTGCTCTGTCTTGCTGTGAGAAACAGTCCCTTTCTCTACTAACTCTTTGTACCTTTTAGGACTTTTAATTTATTAAGCAGACAGCATTCAAGTTTTAGTATTGAATAAATCATTTATATAGTTTACATATTACATTACACTGTACACTCCATAAAGGCAAGGATTTTCTTTTATTTTTCCCTTCCTCACAAAGCAAAGACTCACATCATAATATTCAACAAATGTTTGCTGAAGAAACAAAAGAATAAATAAACATAGAGCCATTGATTGTTCAGATGTTTAACATTAAGAGGCAAGGTCAGCACTGGTTTTACTGATGAAGAACATGAGGTTCAGAGAGGCAGAAAGAGAGCCACAAAATCACAGAGCCTGTGGGCTGGAACTCAAGCATCTGAACTTGAACTAGGTCTGTCCACCACACAAGGATGACATTCTTTTGGACCAAAAAAAATGCATTTAGATGTGTTTCTTTTCAGCGTCTGTAATCTTGTTGCTTTCATAATTCTGAATATTGGCTTAACCATATCTGGTGTGACTATTTTATTTAATTTGCTCATTTGTAAACTGAGGGTCAGATTTACTGCTCTCAGTGCTTCCTTCCAACAGTAAACTTTGACTGTCTTCTGTCACATCCTCCCTCCTTCTCTCCAGCAAAAAAGGTAACTTCCCCACATTTCCCCAAGTTTCTTGGGATCCACCAAAAAAACTTGTTGTAAGTGAAGTCTGGTTATTAGTAGGTGATAATAAATACAATAGGTGGAACCAAAGACTTCATATGTAACTGGCTTGATAAACCTAAGAACTTAAAGATATTTTAAATAAAAGATCCCTTAAGGCATTTAAAAATCCAAATAATTGGGGAGGGGGTAGTTAATTCTACAGATCTGATACTGAGCCTAAGAAGTTCTGTGATGGAAAGCTCCTGTAGGATTCTTCACTGTGGCAAATGCAGGGGTGGGTGAAAGTAGCTTCACAGTTGCGAGTATGTAAAACACAGGTTATTCCCATATTTGATTAATTACTGCATTAGTTATTACTATATACCTACTTTAGCCCACCCCTATATGCATAGCAAAACAGGGTCGAAGTCCAAATGGCTCTGAGTTCTACCCAACAATCCAAAATGAAACTATTTCTCTTTCCTTCTTAATATTCCAACTATGAACAGAAAATTCTTCTCTCCCCCCTCAGGGTACATGACGATCCATTCTACCTATCTCTGTCACGTGTGGGTTTTCAGATATAAATACCTGCCAACAAGTCATGCACACAGCAAACCAGTCCACCCGATCTCTGCTTCGTTCCCTACATGCTGCATTGTGGTCCCTTCCAATGTATCTCTTCTCCCCCAAAAGGCATCCTCACCCTACTCAATTCCAACACAGAGTCCTGGGCAGAAGGGTTGGTGTTACTACTGGGTTCTACAGTTCCCTATCCTGTATGGCTCCTTCCTTAGTAAATCTTATGTGATACCCTTACAGCTTAAAAAGACCCACATTTTTCTTTGATAGTATTTGCCATGTGCATAGTCTTCAAAAGAGCATCCTTTGTCCTCTTCAAGGGCGGTGTACACTAGAGGGAACAATATGGTCCATGTTGCAATAAGAGGGTAGCAGAATCTGATAAGAAAAGTTATTGGGTGGGATGAGTGCTACAAAGAAACAAATTGGTCCACTTATTAGTCAAGAGACCAAATGAATCCCTTTAAGGTCTCTAGATTTAGCAGAGGGAACAAAATCTCAAGCTTTCTAAATTTGTTTCACAAATTTATTACTTTCTCTCAGGATACATTGATTTTCAGTTGACTTGGTATCAGGGTCTTTAAATCCAATCTAATTTATTGTGTTTTTTCTGCCTGAGCAAAACAGTAATAGGTGCCCATAAGGGAAATTAATCCTCAACATCATTTTAAAATACAAACAGCCTTGTAACTCAAAAAGTTGCCTCATTCATAGTAGCTATTTTCTATTATATTATCCCCAAACAGCAAACAATAATGAAGTTAACATGATAACTTATGAAGATAAGGTGGTGCCTGTGCACACAGGTAGTTTATGGTTTTCCTCATATACATATCTACAGATATAAATATACATGCAAATATATTTATATTTTGAATTAATACTCTACCCTTTTTAAAGCATAACTACATATGCATGTGTATATGGATGCAAACGTACTGTATTATGTATTAATTTGTGTAAAGACACACAGGAACAGAAGAGGATGACCATATTTCAAACTGCGGGGAGCCCTGTGCCAGCGGATGGAGCTCAGTTCCTGCGAAGCCTTGTAACACGGGTTAGTTAGCTCACTGTCACTTACTGCCACTCATTCTAATCCGCACTAGAGACTGTACTAGAAGTGGAGATGCTAGGGCCAGGTAATGTAACACAACAAAGGCAACTGCGGCAATCACATGAAGCAACTCCTAGAGTTTGGGGGTGATGATGTTGAGGCTTAAGAAAATAAGTTCCACATGGATGGACTACATGTGACCGAGCAGGACCTCAGCCCAGACAGGGAAAATGACCTGTCCTCCACCCAAGCCAGGCTCTCTGAGAAATGTCTGTATACTCTACATTTTAATAAAAACAAAACAAAAAAAAAACCCACATACCAAATTCCACCTACTAATCCAGAATTTGTATTCCCGCTTATCGGCCATCAACTCTGCCCAGAGACCAAGAATGCTGCTTTTCTAAGCTGTGGGACAATGGCAGGTTATGATACAATACTGTGAAGGTTGCCAGAGAATATCCATTATTTTCTCATGGCAAATTTGGAACTGACTATATAGAGTTTCAGCATCAAAAGCCAAGGCCTTGTCTTTGAGTTAAAGTCATCTACTTAGGAACCTCAGGAGTCCTACCCCTGGATGTCCGTCAGATCTGTCACTGAGATTACCATTTTCTTCCATGTTAAATCGAATTCACAACCACCCATCTCGGATCTTGTGGGAAACCCAGGCTCCCTTCACTCCACCTGAAAAAGGAAATCCAAGAGTGATCAGAAAACTACTGGTAAAGGGAAAACAATAGAGAACCATCCAAGAAGCACTCAGGCCAGCACACAGAACAGAGCAAACACGTGAAACATGGTGGCCCCAGTAACAGTTCAGCTTCAAACCACAAGAAACCTAAAGACAACAAATGTAGCCAGAGAGTTTTGAACTACGGTCCATTTCTTAATGTGGGCTTTGGAAATCACAAAATCAAACCAATAAAACAAATCTAAGAGGATACTGGGTGGAAATTTTCCTATTGCTCAGGAACTGGCAAAATGCCACATTTGAAAGCAGTAAGTTGTATGAGGTCTGTCCGGAAAAATCCAGCCATTGTTAATGTAACAAGAACGGTTTGTGTGACATCAATGTAACCTGGCAGCCAAGCAGAGTGAACTGAAATATGCATGTGTGAACAATGATGACTTCACTATACTAATCACTAATCAATGAGAGTGGTAGATGCTGTTGACTGAGCATGTGTGGCTGTCACATTCACAATGACTGAGCAAGTAGAGCAATGAATCTGCATCAAATTTTGCACTAAGCTTGAACATTTCTCTACAGAATAAAACTATTCTGATGATTCACAAGTGTTTTGGGGATGATGTGATGAGCACAGTGCAAATAAAAGTGAGGCACAAACATTTCAGAGATGGTAGGGAATCTGTTGAAAGTGATGCACATTCTGGAAGGCCTAAAAACAAGAAGACCTGAAAATGTTGAATGTGTACAGGCTGCAATCAACAAAGATCAGCGACTGACAATGTGAGAACTAGAGCTGATCTGGGGATTCCAAAAACTACTCTGCCCGAGACTTTGACACAGGATCCTGGCATGAAACATGTCGTGGCAAAATTCTTTCACGGCTTCTGCTACCAGAGCAGGAGGAACATCGTGCAGCAGTTGCTAATGATTTGATTCAACCTACTACCAATGAGCCAGATTTCCTCAAGAAGGTCCTAACTTTGAAGGGGACTGAGACATCATTGTCCCATGTACAATGTCTCTAGAATCTCCTTAAATAAATGCCTTTATTTTTCCTATCACATGGCTGGATACCTTCTGGACAGGCCTCGCACATACCCAGTGTATATAAAAGAGAACAGTCAATGCTGGGCTCTTGCGTCCAAGGCATTTCCACCAGAGCCTTAACAAGAAAGCAGAATCAGGCCTACTGACATCAACTCATGCCCAGCCGTCCATAACTCCTCCAGTAATATATAAGGAGGAATGAAAAGGGAAACTGAGAAGTGAAGTCTAGGCCACAGTTACCAACCCACTCCAAAATGCAGTGTCATGATTAGGGACCAAGTGAGGTGGGCGCCTCCAAGAGAGTCACTTCAGAGTCTTGGGGAAGGGGACCTATGAGAATGAGGGAATGCGTCTTTCTCTCCCACTGAATGCTTGCTGGAGGCCCTCCTAGGGCAGCCCTTGGAGTGCAGGGCAGTGTGAGGAGGGAGATTCTCAAAGAGCATGTCAGATTCCCAAACTTGGGAGGTGTACAGTTCTATAGAAAACAGAACATCCATCTCCTTGGACAGTTCTCAAGAAAGCAGGCTTGCTGGAGAACCTCATGGAGAAGAGCAACCTGTGTTTTGACATAGGTTGCCTGTGAATAAAATGAGGCGATCTAGATGTCATTCCATTTGCCAGTAGGTTTAGTAGACTTCACATCACTGAGAGGAGCTAGAATTAGAGCCAGCAGACCGAGCAACCTACATTTCCAAATGCTTCTTCTTTTCTAGATTTTTCTAATACTCTCCATTTTTCTCCTTTCCCTTTCACATTGTGCCTGGTGCCATTGCTTAATGGTGCTATCACCTGAGCTTCGGTTGCTTACCAAATACTTCCAGCACAGCCTCCTTCACCATCGCGCTTCATGAGATCTCAGGTGCAAACTGCCCCCACATGGGTCCACTTGTATCCAACCCCGTCCTGGCCTCGACCATCACCACCTCTCACCTGAAGTTCTGCAACGGTCTCCGAAGTAGCCCTTCTGCTTCTAGTCTTGTGCTCTCCCGTCTACCTCCTCCCCACATTGCAGTAGAAGTAACTTTCCTACAACATAAAATGGATCCTGGCCTTGCTCTGGACACAGAATCAAGCCCAAACTCCTCACCTTGCCTTACAATACCCAGCAGGGGCTGGCGTCTACCTCCCCCTGTGACCTCATCTCTTTGACCGAATGGCTCATTGGCAACCCACTCAATCCTCTGCCACTCTCTTCTCCCTGCTCTGTGCTGCGCCGACAGCCTTCTTCTCGGAGCTTCTGTCACATGTGAAACTCTTTCGAGCCTCCAGCATTTATTCAGTCTGTTTCTTCCATTTCTCCTCTCTCTCTGGATGACTGACTGCTCTGTTGGGAGGTCTGAGGTAAGGGTCATGTCCTCCGAGAAGGTGTCTTTGACCACTCAGTCTGAAGTCAGCTCCTCCTGCTATTTTCTGCCATAACATCATGGAGGTAGGCAGAGGGGAGCTGTTCATTCATTGATCACGCTTTTAAATGAATATTAAGAGCATACATTTTCTCAGCTTTTATTTCTCATCCCGGGGGATGAGAAACTAAATCTAAGATTATTGGGAATTCCACAGTGCACGGAAAAGGGACTGTGGTGGATTGACTGGCTGATGGCAGAAGGTCTCTCAGAAAGAGGTGAGAGGACCTGAGGACATGAGTAAAGGAAAAGGAAAAATAAAATGATGCTTCAGATGTCAATATGCCTTTCAATAAATAACCCTACCTCGTCAGTGAGGGAGAACATAAGAGCGAGCATCAAAATAGCAAAGTACCGGGCTTCAGAAGGGTGAAAAGGTCAAAAAGCTGCTAAAGCAGATGGGGAAGAAAGCCGATTAGGGACATTCAAAATGGATTTGCAGTGCTACCAAACCAAGTCTTCCTTTAGTTATCCAATAAATATGTATTGAGTTCCACCTCGATACCAGACAATATATTTGTTTCTGGCATCACGAAGACAAATAGGCACCGGGTTGGAACTATCCCCTGGGTCTGAATTAGAGGGTATGAACCATGTAGCATCCACGGTGCCCAGACCCCAGCCACCTCCCGTGACTCCCTTCGGCCCTGTTCAGAAATGGGGCCCCAGTCCCTGACCTCTGTGGCTAAGGGCGGGCTCTTCTATTTCATGTGAGTATCCTGCCAGGACTTAGTTTATCAGATTCACAAAACCCTCACATTACAGGAGCTTCTGATGTTTGAAGATTTTGCAAAACATCCCCATTTCTCTTTCCCTGACCTTCCTCTCCCTCCACTTCCGTGGGCCACAGGGGCCTTTAGGTCCTTTGGTTATCCCATTGTTTTCTATGAGAGATACAGAAACTAAATTACAATAGCAATATTTTTTTAAAAAAATGAGTAACTTCAACACAATTTTTTAAAAAGCGAATAACACTGATACAACTCCTTCTGTAGCCTGGCCACCACTTTACCTGTTCAACCAGCCTCAGCTCTGCCGCAGCCCAGGTTTCCCCCTGCTCCACTCCTGCGCAGGTCAGACCAGCCCTGTGCTTGAGGCCGTGTGGCAGCAGCCTGCACTTCTCTCTTCAGTCCTGTCACCCTTTGCAGAACCCACCTTTTACTTCAGTTTCCCCCCAAGCCCTATATTTTGGACACTCCAAACATTCTAAATTATCTGAGAATTCTAGAATATTATCATGGATAATGTCTCTTTGAATAACAAAACTTTAAATTGATGGTCCTGATTTTAAAAAGTAAACCCCCAAACCCACAACACAATCAGCCCCAGGTAAACAATCCAAATATGTGATCCCTTGAAAATGTAAGGCTGTGTTCCTATTTAGGTGAATAGTCCCAGATTGAGGTTTAGAAAATAAAAATAAAAATCAGAAGACCAGGAGCACACAAAGTTAAAAAGGGGGATGAGTTCAGATCTGATGGCCAAGAATTAAATAAGTAGTAGAAGTATGCTATCAAATTGAAAAACTTCATGAAAACTCATCAAAAGGCCACGCGGAGGTTCAGAAATAGCTGGGGCACTGTTGGCTCAGATGCGCTTATTCCATCTCTCAGGAATGCAAGTTGTTAATGGCAGCTTGAGAGATGAGGTGATCTACCCATAAACACAGGGCTCTGAGTCAGCCTGAATGCCAGTGATTTTAATGCCAGACACATACACTTTCAGCTGGAGGGCATTTGTTGAGAGCTGCCGTGGAGAATGCCCACACTTAGAAAAAATGCACCCCCTTAGCAACCAACCACTAAACGAAAAAAAAAAAATACAAATCCTCTAATCAGGATTTGGAAGTTGCAGAACAGAATATGACTTGGTATCCTGAAGTAACTCCAGGTATCCAAACAAAAATAGACCTAGAAATACAGGTTGGATACTTCAGGTGTTACCCAGGCTACCCAGCCTTTACGATCCTTGGGAATTCTGCCCAGATAAGCTCTGAAAGCTCAAATCTTATTTTTTAAAATTCCTGAACTGTCTTCTTCACACCATGTGAACAGCACTTAGCAGTGGAATGTCTTTGGGTTGGCGTGCTGGCCCTTTGTCACGCCAACTGAAATTAGTCTGTGGAAAGAAGACACCTATCTACCTGTAAGGGAGACCTATAGGAAGATGAGAAACCAGCTACAAGCTGGTGTCTCCCCCAGTATTTCTGATCGTTTCCACCTGTTCACTCACCTGAGTGATCAGCCCAAATAACTGACTACTTCATGGAAGTAATCAGGACTGGTGATAAAGAAAAAATGGGGGAAAGTACCTTGCCATAAAATTATAAAAGGAATTCCTGGCTTCCACTTCTGTTTCCACCACTTATCACACTTATGACAGGGGGTGGGCAAACCGAGTCACCAATCTGAGGCTCATTTTCTCGACTCTAGTAAAGCAGGGACTCAAATGCTTGCTTTACTAGAACTTATTCAATAGGTGCTGAGCACTTACTATATTCCAGGGACTCTAGTAGGCGGTATACTGGGTACAGTCACTAATTTCAGGCAACTTTCCATTTATTTACAGAGGAAGACTAACATCCAAACAAACAAATAATATGTAACTAAATTTATAAAAATTGACATGAAGAAAAAAATAAGGAGTACACCTTGAAACAACAAGAACCACCACGGGGAGATGTACCTTAACCTGGGAGAATATCTCCTTAGGGAATAATATTTAAGCAAAGAGGGTGGGAAGGTAGAGGGTGGAGAGAACATTCCAAGACAAAGGGATAACATGTGCAAAGGCCCCAAGGCAAGGAGGAGTTTGACACGGTCCAAGAACAGCAAGAAACTCCTGTGGTTACGTTGAGGGGGAGAGCGGCAGGAGATAAGGCCCTGGTGTTATTACAAGAATCAAAGAGAAATGTGTGCGAACATGCTCTGCAGAGCACAGAGCCCTGTACCACCCTGACAGCTAATGCAATTGTCAGTGTTGCAGGTCAGAAAAAAAACAGTTCAATACAAATTCTACTGCTTCCACCCCTCCTACACTGACCACTTCTCTCATCTTGGCCATCAACCAAAGTGTTATATTTGCAATTTACATTGATATTAAAAGCGTGAGAACAAGACCTGATTATTTCTTTTTCATGTACCCAACCAATGGGACTTCTTTAAAGCAAGAAAAAAAAAAAAAAAACTACAGCAGACTTTTTATGTCTAGGCAACAAAAAGCAGAGGTCCTTAAACACCACAATTCCTTTATATTTACATTGTGCCCTATTGTCCCATTCAAAAAAAAAAGGAGAAGAGCTGGACACCCCCTGTATTTATTGTCTCCATCTCTGCCACTCATTATGCACTGGAATTTTAAAAACATAATGTGGAAAACTGGTGGGGCTGGGCTCATTTCCAACAAATTCATTCATCCATTTACTCCTTTATTCATTCAATCCACAAATAATTACTATATATTCATCTCTGTGATGATAAACATTGGGATTTGGAGATCGCTTTTGATTTACTAATTTAATTATTCAGATAAATCAAGAACCTGGGATCAGATTCCATTTAAGTCAGGTTCTTATCTCCTTGATATAAATAAGAGTGTTAACCCTTAAGGATGATTCGAGTTCCAGTTTCACTCTGGCATCAAGAAGGCTTAAAAGCCAAGGGTCAAGAGTGGGTAGGAGGGAGGGAGGGAGGGAAGGAATAAAGGGAAAGAGAAGAAAAAGAGGAGAAAGAAAAGGAGGAAAGGAGAGAGGAGAGGAGGAGGAAGGGAGAGAGAAGAGGAGAGGAGGGGGAGGATCGAGGCAAGAAGGGAGGGAGGAGCAGGACCCCAGCTAGGGCATGGGAATGGGGTGGGCACTGATGTGCACTCAGGGTACCCTGATGGCAGGGACTGTGGACAGTGTACTTGAATGTGAGCTCACTGCACTTCTCTGAAGAGTGTATCAGGAGACAGCCTTGCTTGGAAGAGATTCTTAAACCAAAGTCATCAATAAAGCTTGTGCCTGCTTCAATAAGTGCTGTCTCCAGACTGTTTTGTCTTCTGTCTCCCATACACCGAATACCCTGGGAAAACTGAGCTGACAGTGATGCATAACAAGATATTAGGCAACTGCTGTGATGAGAAACAGCACGGAAGGACTGCTTCTGCAAAAGTCCCACAGAAGAAAGGATACAGAAAAAAGGAGGGAGGCACTATCATTAACCTCGCTAGGGGAAACCGGGAATGGGACGGTGTTCCGAGAGAGTAAATATGACATCATTTTGGGTATGTTTAGCTACAGAGGGGAAAGCTGAATTTTAACTGAATTGTCCAGAAACCACAAGAAGCATAGAGAGCTAGAATAATTTATAAAATTCAGAAAAACTTTTCAGAACTTAGAAAAATATCTTCCTTTAAGATTTCATGGCACTTTATCAGCCAGTTTCCACAAGTATATGGAACTGGAATTAATGGGGGAAGGGAAGTTGCTAGCCATAGAATCAGATATTCTTGTTTTGTTTTTCCAGAAAGAATACCAAACAACAAGGTAAAACAAGGCAACTGGGAAAAGCTGGTAAAGAAAAATGTCAAGAGCTAAGCTAGTTAGATGTTTTCTGTTAAAAGGGGGATAGCTTCATATTCTGTACTACATGAGGAAATAGAATGTAGTATCACAGATAGTAAATTTTTAAAGGAGACGCAAAAAGCCTACTGCCAATAAACACATCGCATACACGTTACAGAGCTCCTTTCTGGGCCACGGGACAAAGGACACAATAGGAAACCTGCAAGTACACTAGCTCTTCCCCTGACTCCTCCCTCCTTGGCCGTTTTGGACATATCCATCCTCAGTTACTCTCCTTTTGGTCATACAAACACTGTAAATGGCCCCGAAGTCCCTCACCAGACTTTGTAACAGTCATCTCACTATCTGTTCCAAATTATAATTTTGACACTTAAAGTGTAAAAAATCAGATTAAATGTTCCCTGACAATTACCACCACCAGCATACCATCACAGCCACCACTCCTGCCAAAAATGCTTTCAGTAGAATTTACCAAGTCAGTGTTAAAATGAGATTAAATCGATGTGAAAGTCCCGAGTTCTTGCCATCAGAAGGGAAACGCCACTGTCAGTCTCCTTTGAACACACATTAAATATTTATCTGATTGGAAAAGCCAGTTCTTAGACAGAAAAGGTACCTTTGTATTAAAAAAAAAGGCAAATAGCTTCATATTTTATGACTTATTTTTACCTTGTCAGTCAACAGACTTGAGGAATCACTGTCAGGCTTGTCTATGGAACGGTTTGAAGGCTAGTTCTAGGTAGCCGTGGCTTGTGGGCAGAAGAAAACTCACTTAGGAACATTCACACAAATGATGCCCTTACACAAAGGCAGTAATGAGCATGCGGCTTTGCTAGAAGTGTGTGCCTACCGGCCATATTTAGAGCACAGAAAGCAATAGTGTGACAATTCCCCCCAGTCTTTAAACTGATTATTCAACTCAATCTAAAATTGGAAATAAAGTTTTTCTTTTCTTTAATTTGATAACAATGTATTATGATGCAATATAATCTTGGTTTCTTTCATCAAAAACTAACTTCTCCAGTCAAAAGGCACATTACCACATCCCAGTTCCAGGCTTTATTCTCTCTGATGTAGACAATCTAAATGATCCCTTAATTGGTCTCTCTTCCTCTCATCTCTCTCTCCTCGATCCATCCCCTAGAGAGTCAGGATATCTATCTTCCTAAATAACAAATCTAATTTAAGAATTTCTCCCTCCCTATTCATGCTAGAGGATAAAGTCCAGCTCCCCACCATAATGCTCCTACTACAAACCTGCCCCAACCAACTTCGCCCTCCCACTACCACTTCCGGCCTCTGCCACTGCACCCTCGTGAACACCCCATTCCTTTCCAAGTGCTCTCACCTCCACTCTTGCTTTCTCTCTGCCTGCAATGCCATCTCTTCACCTGTAGCTGTCAAAACCCTACTCTTTCAGGAACCACACCTTCGGACCACTTCTCTCATCCTCAGAGCCTTTAAACGCCATTCTGTTTTGTATACTTCATCTTTAAACATTTGCTATTTTGTTGGTGTTGGGAGACATGCCGGGTAAACCTTTATTCTGTGTGCCATATGACAAGAAGCCTCAAAGTGCCTTCTGCACACCTCACCTGCGGTGTATTATGCTAGGCTTGTACGTTGCTTCTGTGTACCATTTGCCCCTCAGGGAGTCTTTCTGATCTTTGAGATTACACTCATCCCTCTGTGTCAACCCCACTGCTTGAAAAAGTTTAAGCGCTCAAGTGCTTGCTGAATGGCACTGATGTACAAACATCTGCATTGGCAGGACCAGCCAAATTCAAGCTCATTCACAGTCATAAGAGATTGCATAGAACAGTTATTGAAATCCATCCAGTCTAATGGTTTTGAAACTTCTGGTTCTGTTTGTTTGTTTTCAGTAAAGCAATCCTGTTTTCAACATGTTTATTTGAAAGCCCAAGACTAGAACAGGTAAGTTCCATTCATACGGAAGTCAGAGGGAGCCCACCTACTTGCTTCTCACTCCCATCCCCTGCCATTAAAGACAAGCTGAAGAACACAGTTTAAAATCCACTTCACAAGAGTTAAAAACTACAGAGGAAGATGTTCACCCAAAATGGTAGTACCCAGACTTTCCACTATTTCTGAATTTTATCAGAAGCAGACATTGCACAACTACTTGTTATCGAATGAAATGAGTTCTAAGGATATGATAACTATCTTATGGCTTTTCAGGGGAGGTTAGATGGTTTCTAGTAATAGCCAGTCTCTACCATGCCTATTTTAAAAATCTTTCTGGAGAGAGATTTACTTAAAGGCAACACAGCACAGTGGTGATGTGCCCAGGTCTGGAGTCAGGTCACCTGGTTTCATTTTCCCACAATACCACATACTAGCTTCCTCGGGCTCTACCTTGCTCATTCTCCTCATTTATAAAATGCAATAAAAATTGCACCTCATAGGGCTTTGATAAGTATACAATAATTTTTTATGAGTATAAGCTTAATTAAGCTACCACACGTGTGTTCAGTTAATGCAACAGGGTTTGCTAAGGTCCCTGACAAGAAAGACAAACAAAGAACATCACGGGTACCACTGCCTGCATTCAGTGTTTCCCAGACGAAAAACAGTGTGCCCACCGAGACTGCAATGATCGCATGCTGCTTGGAGTTCATATTGTCTATTTTATCAACCCAAAGAATTTTTCAACTGATTTCACTATTCCCTTCCTTTAAGGTAAAATTTCCAATAATAACATCCTATTTCAAAGCATGTAGGCACACATTTGTGTTTCCAAATGATCAGTCCTACCAAGTAACAACACAGCTTCCCCAAGGTTTACTAATGCTGCTATTCTCTAGCCACACAGTTACCATCAGGGACACCAGGCCTATTTAGGTACAGCTGCCCTGCAGATTCCTCAGTGGTGTCTATGCTGAGTTTCATCACTCCAAAAGCCATTCCAGGAACTCAGTGGAACAAATGTCTGCCGGGGAAAAGCAGGAATCTTAGAGAAGAACCTGAGATGGACAGAAGGTCAAACCTATTCCAAGTAGTTAATCTGAAATCAAAACATCCTGATGATCTTATCACTGTGAAGACAAATGATGGTTGTCTCAGAGCTCCCTATTAAATCATTTCACTGGACTGGAAAAGCAAAGAGCAGACCTGGATGATGAAACAAAGGGAAGCAAGCAGATGGTGGTCATGACCACACATTTGGAAATTTGCTGAGTCAGCTGGACTACCCGCTCTTTCTGCAGTGATGACGGGAAGTCCTTTTGGCCTCGAATGCCCAGACTCTCTGCAGCTCAGCGCCGCTCCAGGTGGGGGTGTTGCCTGTCTCAGGTGCCTCGTGGGGCCCAAATAATTGTGGATGATGCTTGAAATCAGAAGAAGGAGGTCTCTCTTCCAGCAGGAACGAGGACAGGCTCATGTCCAATCTCAGGGGCCCACAAACCAGGGGTTCTCAAACTTCAAAATGCTAAGGAGTTACCTTAGAAATTTATTAAAATGCATAATCCCGGCTGTAATACAAAGGATGACTCTGTAATACAAAGGATGACTCTTTGACAACTTTTAGATCCCTGACCCTTTCCTGCCTGTTCCACATTTGGGCAACCAAGTTCAGACCACACACGTATGCCACTCATTCTTTGATACTGAAGAGAAGTTCAAAACCTTCAGACTCCAAATTCAATCTATAAACTCTCTCCAGTCTACTCTATAGCCACACTTAGGGGCCAGTCCACTCTCTGCTTGGCTGTTGTTTCCCTCTGGACCTA
Source organism: Phyllostomus hastatus (assembly GCF_019186645.2). NCBI lineage: Eukaryota > Metazoa > Chordata > Mammalia > Chiroptera > Phyllostomidae > Phyllostomus > Phyllostomus hastatus. Next base: position 13,079,775 of record NW_025333583.1, on the reverse strand, counting down.
TTCTGAGGCCTTCTCCTTGGAGAAATTTTCTGCTTCACTTCATATCCATCGCTGCTTGTGTGTCCTCCATCCTAACACCTATAAATTCTTCCACTGGGGGCTCTTTAGTGTCCAGCAGAGGATTCTAGGTGCCCAAATAAAACCCAACTCCACAGATCCTGATTCAGTCAGCAATGGGAGTGGAGAATTGGGTCCAGGACCACTAACCCACAATCAAACAACTATCCCAGGTTAATGTGCTGCAGACAATTCACAGACCATTTCAGACACCCTCACTCTCCTCATCAATCTCCACTACAAAACTGCATTTCTGCCCTTACGCTTCCACACAGCTACTCCTTATTTTATGGTACTCCTTATTTTATGGTACTTTTATAGCCTCTCTTTATTCCACTCATCAATCCTCTTTCCGTTCTCCTCCCAGACAACCCCTGTGTCAAGCGAGGCAGGGAGAGAAGCTAACTGGAAAGAATCCCAGTGTGTTCTGGTTCCGTTTCCTGAAGGCACTGCCCTGTTCCCCTTGAGGGATTTCTTCAGGGACATATCTCTCTCTTAAACTTCTTAGAGTACAATTATCTCAGGTGTAACTAATAAGTGAAGTGATTTTGTGAGGTTGCTAGTTGGTAACAATTTTTCCAGTTCAGTAGAATTATACCAGAGTGCCTCGGCTGGACCTAAGGCTGAGCGATCCAATTAATGATGGAATGATGTCTCCCTTCCCACCACCAACACCACAGTGGTGGTCCTTCTACATGGCTCAATCTCTAGGGGGAGAGTAAGGGTAGGGAAGGTCACAAGATGGACATAGTGGGACATGGTACTTGGGAATGGAAACAAGAGTGGAATTAAACAAAATAGTGTGGCTCAGCCCCAGATCTCAGCTGTGGTGACAGAGCATTCCTTCTGTTTCTGTTCAGATCACGCAATGCTTCCAAAGCAGTGAGATCTTCTGAGAATGCCGATTTTTAGTACCTCAGGGATTTTCAACTTTGGAAGCACAGGAAGACACTGGGCAGGGATGCTCCTTGAGTAGCAATGGTGGACACCAAATATCTTCAAGTAACAGTTGGTGGTGATGAACATTCACAGGGCCACCAGACTTGAGTCCTCAAGAGACTTGTTCATCACCATATTGGAAACTCAAGGCTGACATCCTTCGACAGAAATGGAAGCACCAAGCGAGGGTACACAGCCTGGTGTTTATCGAGCTACTAACAGACTGTGCAAATATTAATGGACTCAGTAGTATATCTTCATCAAATATGAGAGTTTTGCAATAAAATTAAACCAGTAAGCACTCTGTGCAAAATTCATTTCACTTGAAGAAAAAGTTTCTCTAACTCAGCAGTTTCAATCTTTCAGCTTTTATCAAAAGTTGGCCTGAGGCAATTTATAATGGTGAGGAATAGTCTTAGTGAGCCCTAAATACCAGTTCCCATCCTGTCTCAAAGTTTTACCTTTGAGATAAACAGCAGGTGCCAACCTGGGCTCACTCACTCTTAACTTCCCCCCAGAAATCCCTTCACAGAGAGCTACTTTGATTCTATACCCTCCTTTTTTTCTTAAGTGTTGATGTAGACAATGACAACATGCTTACTAAAATGTTGATCACTGACCCTTGTATAAAAACTTTGCAATAAATTCATCTTAGTGCTCAGAACAATGGTGGAGGTAAGCAAATTCACTTTTTAAAAAGTCCACATGTCATTTCTTTTGCCGTTTAGCTTTATTCTTCACCAGATGTGCATGAAAAGATAATTATCATTATTCCCATTTTACAGATGAGAATGGTAGAGCTCAGGGAAGTTATAATGTGTCCAAAGTGAACTGTGAGTGAAGGGCAGAACAAGGATCAGAAACCATTTCTGCCCACCCCGCAATGTCTATTCTACTCTCCCGTTGCCTCTCTTGACAAAACTTTATTTTCTCCTTTATAGATTTATGTATCTGATAACCAACTGGGTCTCCGTGTTTTTGTTTGTTTTTGGTTTTTTGTTTCCTTTGTCTCCAAGGAAATACTTCGCTCAATGGTTCTAACATAATTTTTTACATAATTGCTTTTAGGTTCTAACAAAAATGTTTCACGTTTATTTAATCAGCTAAATTGTTCTGGTAGTTTTTTCATACATCATCCCAAAAGTCTTTTGGGAAAGTGGGGGCACATAAGTAACCAATAAGTTAGTAAGCATTTACTCAGGCTCATTCTTTATGTTTAACCTTACAATTCAAACTATAAAGTAGGTGCTTTAGATATAATAGATAGTACGTGAAGTTACTTTAAAGTTGGCCTTTTTAATAGACCTTTTACCTTTGCCATCTTCTTCCATCTTTACTAAGAATGGTTACAACTGAATGTAAGCATTTGAAAAATCTGGAGGCATAAGAGCCATCTCAAACCCACACACCTGCTTGCTCATAAACACCAGTCCAGGAACACGTTTGCTGCCCTGGTTATCGGGCCACTGTCCTTTAGGAAGAGAAAGTAAAATGGTCCCAACCGGATGGCAATTTTCATTGTATCCCACTTTGAAGTAGCTACGTTTACAATAGAAAGGACAGTTGGGAAACACTCAGCATTTTGCAGGCAGTCGCTGGGAGCTCTCTGCGGCAGGAGCGTGGCTGACTAATGGAGGGTGTCAAATCATTCATCCTCCACACATGCTTAGCTGAGTAATGAGGTCAGAAACAGTTATGTAGGCCTGCGAGTAAACGTGGACAAACCAGTCTCAAACACCAGTGAAGCATAATCTTGAAATTGAGGCTCAGTGGATTGCAGAATGCCAGCTGCTGCCTGTAAAAACTGAGTCACCCTGAAAGGGTGTATGGGGACTGTTCTGTCTAAAGGTAGCTTGAATCTGAAATATCACAAAATGTTTGGCAAGATTCATCTGACCCACAGACTACACGGTAATTACATGTGTGTTTAAGGGATTTCATCAGCACCCATATAGATTAGTCGTTCTAATGTCTACAAAGAGTGAGGTGACATTTTGGAAACTTCCCTTTTAAGGGAAGGGCTTCCATAGGTAAGACATGCAAAAATGGGTGCTGTCCAAAAAGATCTTTCAGGAGACTAGACGGGATACTATTCTTTCATGAACCAGGATTCTTCAGGACAGAACTAGGACCTGTCTGATGGAGATAAACTTTTATATCTAAAAGGCTTGGTGTTTTAAAAACCAAGTTACACCTCAGTCTAATATAAGGACTTGATCTTAAAAACAAAATGCAAGTAATTCCTTTAGAGCTTACATTTACTATCACTGAAAAATAAAATACACTGCCCTGGCTGGTGTGGCTCAGCTGGCCTGCGAACCCAAGGTTCCCCGTTTCGATTCCCAGTCAGGGCATATGCCTGGGTTGCGGGCCAGGTCTCCAGTAGGGGGCACGCAAGAGGCAACCACACACTGTTTCCCTCCCTCTCTTTCTCCCTCCCCTTCCCCTCTCTCTAAAAATAAATAAATAAAATCTTTAAATATATATTAGTTTTTATTTCTAAATTTTAACTTCAGTAAATACCTACTCCTTTCTCAGACAAAAGTTTTGCTTTGAAAAACACAAGTTTAAAAGCCTTTCCTTCACCATTCTAAATTAAGACATGTCAAGGGTAGAAATTTTAAGAGATGTACACAAAGAAAACAAAATAAAGAATACTAAAACAAAACAAAAAAAAACTCAGTGGAAGAAAAAGTGAATACACAGGCTTATGTTATGAAATCATAGACCCAACCGGAGAGTGCATACGTGGAGGATGCAGAGCACCTTCCAGATTCTCTCTCCTGCGTGGGGTTCTGGTGGAGGCTGACAGCCAGCACTCTTTCCTCCCCGGCTCCCTGCACCAGCTTTGGTCTCTCAGGCTGGTCTGTGAGTGACACATCTGTGGGCCGCGCAGAGCTTACAGCCTAAGGGCTCATAACCAGAGAGGATATGAAGCCTCTAACTCTAACGCTGGTTAGAAAAATGCCAACATGGACCCTGGGCAACACAGTGTGGGTCACATCCTTGTGACTGCACCAGTGGCCATGGTGTACTAGTTTGGGCCACCAGGATCACAGCGCGCCCAGCGGAAGAGAGGATTCTGATTGTCAATCACCATCAGAACCCCATGTTCAAAGTCTCTTCTGAGCAAGCAAAACAATGAACATTTACTCCCAAAAGTATTTGTAGTTAACATTGTACTCTGATTACTCCCTATGTGTCCTTTCTATTTAAATCTACATGCCAGTTTACACACACACACACACACACACACACACACACACACACACATACATTATATATATACACATATATATTAATTTGGGACACAGGTGGAAGCTACAAGAGTTGTCTTTGCAAATAACAGAGAAAAATGTATTTCTGACAAGAACACATCTTCAAAACCTGCTTTAACGTATTTTTGGAAGAGATGATATTCTGTATTATTCCAAACTGATTTCTAAGCTGAAGAGTTAAAAATAAATAAATAAATGAATGAAACTGAGGGCTCAGTAAATCCAACGTAGACTGTGTTGACAGTCATCACTGAGAGATCCTTCTCAGGTTATCACACTCTTCCAGGTGGGCCAGGCTGCTCCCACGAGGAGCTCACAATGGCCACGTGGACTCTGGCCTGCCGTGCTCTAGAAAGCAAGTTTCTGACCTCAAAGGAAGCTTATTTATTCTAAACCTCAGGCCAGAAGCAGGCCATGTAAAATATCTTTCTAAACCAAGGATACACCTTGAAACTGAAGAGCAAGAAAGGGCACTGAAATAGAGTCAAAGAAGGTTCTGGGAGACAGGGACAGCTCAGACACTAGAGGTCAAAAGAGAAAGCAGCAGCCAGGAGTGGAGAACAGACCTGTTACTTGAGAACAAGATCAGGGAGTTCCTTGCTGGGAATATCACTCATACAATACCAGAGATGAGCAAGCTACCATATGGATTATGTAATCAAAGAGTTAGTTATTAGAAACAAGTACAAACCTGACTTAAAATTTCATTTGGTTGAAATGCTAAAGTACCTTCTATGGGTTTTCTCATATCTCTCCTCCTGTGCTGTGACAGAAATCTTCTGTTTGTGTGTGGACCAAGGCAACAGGGAACCTGGGAAGGAAGGCAGGGCACCAAATGGCAAAGAAGGATTCAACAACAACAAAAACTTCTGGCCTCTAGCCACTTGCACCTGGTAGAGAGTGTCAAGAAAAACCACAGAGGTATGCCTGGGGCTTTGCAAGCTTAAATAAATCTATTAATTCCTTCAACAAATATTTATTGAGTATCCATTACCTATCAGACAGTTTGCTGGGAGGTAGGGATGAAAAAAAATGTAGAAGACACAGAGAAGACTGCAATATCACGGTGAGGCCAGCAAGTAAAATTTGCACTATAATTAAAAGTTTAATGGAGGTATATGGTACTATAGAAACCTAGATGTGGGCACATTTCACTCTAAGGGATCGAAATGAGTAGTGGTCTAGAACCAAGCTATAAAAAAGTGACACAATACACTATGCAAATGAAGGCCAAATCAAAAGACTAAATTTGAATTTAGAAGCTACCAATGGGTAAGGAAATCATGCCCAAACAGATTTATTATAAATGCTGAGCACTTCCTGCTTTGGGAAGGGCAAGAAATATTAAGATAACAAGTTAAGTACATTCTGCTGGAACCAGGAAGTAAAGACCATGAAAGCTAAACCTAAAAAATAAGGAAAAGAATACCTTAAAGACTCCACGGACAAAAATGGAGGTGAATTTAGAATGAGACGTAAGAGATAGGTGTATTGTTCGTTTTTTGAGCTAACAGTTCACCAACGTAATTTAAGGTTTGCTCCCTTCAATCTAGAAATTTTCCAAAAGAGTAACAGGGGTCCTGATTTGTCCCTTAGGCAGCAAGACTGGCGATAGAGAAAACTTAAAAATAATTCCTCCTGACTCCCCCTTTTCTTGTCTCCTTCCATGACCTCTTATAAGTCTTTGATCATTTGAAAGGAATGTGTGGGTGGTTTGTAACCTTTAGAAACGTTTTCTGCCAATTTACTGAAGGGAAGTTTTCTTTCTCTTTTTTCCCCTTGCCCTAAAAGTTCGGCACAAAACCGCGCCTGGCTGCACTGTTCAAAGCTGCTCGAGGCGCCCTTCAAAGGCTCCAATGAGAAGAGAAGGGACTTGAGGTTGTGAAACCAGACAGCGCCCCTTCACAACCAGTTTTGTGGCCCGAAACAATCCGCTCTCTTTGTGTGGGATAGCTGGTGGTTGGTAAGTCACGTTCCAAGGTGTATTTATAGACCGTGAATTAAAAATCAATAAATAAAAGCAGTTACCACCTCTTAAGAGTCTCAGAAGGAGCAAAGAGAAGAATAGCCAAAGGAATGTCTGCAAATCAGAAATGCTGCTATTATGAGGGACCAGGCTGAATACAACAGATCAGCCTCGGGTAAAAGAGTTCATTTAAAAAGCTAAGGATTCTGGTCGAGTCTTCTATAGACCTCAAGGTTCTTTGGATAGTGCCTTGCACTTGAACGATGAGCGATACACTTTGCTGAGGAATCACCAGCAATGATTGTCAATGAACAAGATGATTCACATTTGTTTCCTGTATTTCCCATTTCCGTTCAAAATACGCATGGTGTGTAAGAATGGCATTCCTTATCACTAAGTTTTCTTTTTTACAAAATGTTGTCTTTATAAAATGTAATACTAGGACTCATGGTAATGATTACATTGGGCACAGAAGAGCTGGGAGTGGTAACTGAATAACAAATTCTGCCGCTCAAAAAAACCACCTGTTGCACTGATAACCTGAGTTACCAACTCATACCCTGAGCTGGAAAGGTTATCTTATTTCAAGAGCTCAGAGCCAGTCAGCCACTTTGGAACTACCAAATAGAGCAAGTTCCACAGATAGGAAGCAAGGACCTAGTGGGAGAGACCCAAAGGACAGTTTCAGTTTTGAAACAGGAAAAGTTAGACAGTGGGGGAGAGAGAGATGTAAAGCCTACACACACATCAAGAAAAGATGGTATCAACCATCGAGATGACTCGGTTTCTGTAGTCACTGAAAGCGGCCTACACAGCGGGATGTACTCAGCCAACGCTTGTGCAAGGTCACCCACTTGAATGAGAAAGAGAAAAATCGGAACTTACATTTATATTTATGTCATCTTAGAAAAAATTAAACTTTACTAATATTTAATATATAGAGTCAAAATAGCACTTAAGTATATGCATACTTATGGGTTTTGTGTTCAAATATATTTCCCTGGTTGGCTTTTATTATTCATTGAATTTTTATATCTTTTTGTCTGTTTTGCTTATAGATGTTTCCCAAATTTTAGAAGAAGGCTAAGATAAGAATGCATTCAAAATTGTATTTTGGAATGAACTGGAATATACTTGATAACAAAGACTGGAGATGTCTGGCTTAAAATGAAGTGTGATAAAGGTGAGGGGTTTATTTTTCTGAATGATTAAAACAGATTCAAGCATCAAATCATACTTATGTTTTCAAACTGTATAGATAAGAAAGATGTCAATCAATGGTGTCCAGCAGATACCATGCCCTGTGAGTAAGGAAAGGATGAAGCAAGCAACTCAGGGCTGAAACCAGTCCCCTCTGTAGGCCCGAGACAAAGCGTCTTCTGTACCTCAGCTCGGACACCAGAGAAGACGAGGGGAAGCTGTGGTGATGGAGGAGGGCCTGGGGGAGCCTGTGGATTCTGAGGGACCCGACACGAACGCACCTCCCAGCCATACACACCAAAACACCACTAATACACCCAGAGTCCACCTTTAACCAGACAGCAAAAATTTCCCACATTTTCTCAATGTAAAAGGGAAAGGGAAAGTCTTAGAGTTTCTTCAACTTCATGTAGCACAAGAGTCAAACAATTGTATAAAACTAAAATTTTCTTAGCATCTGGGAATCTTTTTACCATCAATATCTAGAAGCATTTTCTTGCTACTACAGTTAAAACAAAAAAAAATATTGTCACAAAAATTATTGAGAGAAAAAGGTGAATTGTGAATATGGATATAAACCAATCCCCAGAGACAGAGTTGACTCCTGTCTCCCAATCAGAAATGCAGCCTTCACAAGTTATATCCCCTTTGATTTTGGCAGGAAGAAGAAGCACCTCTGCTAAGACAAAATAATAGTTATTGTTATTATCATTATTATTTTCCAAGAATACAGAGTAAAATCAGCAAATCTTAAAAACAAGCCGTATGTGACTAGTTTTAGAGTATAATAGCTTATTTTTTAACAAGTAGGAAATCCTCCTTTTTCACTCTGCAACCATCTCAATTTCATAGCAAAATGAATTCTAGATTGTTCTATTAGTAAGAGTGTTGAGCAGCCATTTTCAACTTTCAATATATGTCAAAATTCTTATAAAGTTACTTTTAAATAAATGCAAGGTCCATGTGAACATATCAGACACCAAAACAGATGATTAACAAACAAAAGCAGATAAAGGAAAATATGAGCTCTTGTAAAAGGTCAAAGAAAAATTTCAAATAGTTAGAGTTCTCTGCATTCGCTCTCTGAGGCTTTCTGAAAACTCCTTCAGGGGCAAAACCTTTCCCAGCGAAGCAGTTCTGAAAGCAGTTTCAACTCTTCTGATGTGTTACTGTCTGAATCAAGAAAACACTTCCTTTGTCTGCTTATCAGTAGGTGCTTGAGTATGCAGAAAGGATGAAGTTCCAAGTGGAAGGTACTTCCCCAATACCGAGTAACTTGTAGTTCTAAACACTGTGCTGTTTGCACATTGAAAAGGTAGTTTTTAAACAAGCATAGGCTTTCTGTATTTAAAAAAAAAGTCCTGTGTGGTTTTTCTTTAGAATGGGAGTGGGGAGATTATAAAATATGCTTCATTACAAGCTGAGATCTCAGGTATAGAACAGTTTCTTGCGTTGTTGTTCTCTTGGAGGACTTTTTTATTCACGGTTCAATTGAGGCTACCTCTTAGCACAATAATGGAAACGTGGAACATGGAATTCATGTTCCATCTTTTTCTGCTCTTCCTGCTCAGTGTCATTCATCGATACAGTCACTAAGCTACTTGTAATCTGTCATCCTCTTTTCCAGAAGCATTTAGATTTTAAAGGGGGCATCCAGGCTCCAAACTGATCTAGAGATTCAATACAATCCTAATAAAAATTTCCAAAAGGCCTGCTTTTGGTCAAAACTAAAGAACTGATTCTGAAAGTTATATGAAAATGCAAATGACCTAGAATCACCAAAGCAATTTTTTTTAAAAAGAACAAAGTTGAAAGAATTACATGACCTGATCCAAGGTTTACAATCAAGCTATGCAATCAAGACACAGTGGTGGTAGAAAAATAGGCATACAGGGAATGGGATAGGAAGTCCAAGTTATATGGTTATATAGAAACCATATAGTTTTAAACAAAGGTGCTAAGGCAAGTCTTTTCAATAAACTGGAACAACTGGATATCTGTATGAAATATAATAGCAACCCTGACCTTTCCCAGAAATTAAATGGATTTTAGATCGAAATGTAAAAGCTAAGCTATAAAAACTATGAAAGAAGGAGAAAATCTTTGTGACCCTGTTAAAGTTTCTTTAACCTATGCCACACACACACACACACACACACACACACACACACACAAGCATAAACCATAAAAGAAAACAAAAGACAAGCCATGGACTGCTAGAATTCATTAGCTAATCAAGACTTGTATTCAGAATATACCAAAACCTATTACAAATTAATATTTTTTTAAATGAATGGGCAAAAATTTATAGACACTTCACACAAAATAATATGACTTTCCAATTGGACTGGCCAATCAGCACTTGAAAAGATACTCAACACGCTTAAACATGAAATAAATATAAGTGAAAACCACAATGAGATACCACTATAAATCCATTAAGATGGCTAACTTTAAATGACCAATACAGCTAGGTGTTGTCAAGAACAACTGGAAATCTCAGACACTGCAAGTGGAAATAAACAATGGTACAACTACTTTGTAAAACCTTTTTTTAAAAAAATTTGCCTGTTTTAAGCTAAACCACTCACATAACCCAACGTATGGCTCCAAGTTATTTACGCAGGTGAAATGTAAGCGTGTGTCCACAAAAATACTTGTACCTGAATAGTCATAGAAACTTCATTCATAATTGTCAGAAACTGAAACCAACATCAAATCCATCAACAGATGCCCAACAAAATCCAGTCTACTCACACGAGGGAACACCATTCAATGATAAAAAGGAATGCACTACCAATAGAGGCAACAGGGTAAAGCAAAAACTCATTATGCTCAATTATAAAAATATACAGAATGCTTGCTGTGGTCAGGAAGAGTAGCAGAAGTTGAGACTAGGTAGGTTTAAAAGGGCAAAACTGTGAATAACCTTGTATGGAAATGAGTTTGAATTTATCACATAGATCATTTATCTCATTGGGGCATGGAAATGCTATAATAGCTCTAGCAGCAGGAAGACTAGTTAAAACACTGTACGTAATAAAATTATACAAAATAACAGAACAAGGAATAATACGACATTCAAGTTCGTTGTGTCCTCTGAGGAGAAGGAAGAATACAGGCTGGGAAAGAAGCGCTCAGGGAGACAATGCCAGCCATTGTTCTGGTCCTGGTCGGATGGTGCTCCCTGCAGTACTGTGCTTTAGACTTTGCTACATGTTCCATATTGTGTCTTATATGGGTCAAACAGCATGTTATTTACAAGTGAGATGGACAGAATTTCAAAATGTCATAGTTTTTAAGTATCACCACAGATCATAAGAAATTCTGAAAAATCTTTAGCATCTTATCCTTCCATCTGCAAGAGTTGACTATGATTCCACCTATTTGAGAGAATTACCCACATATTAAGTGCCTGGCTCCTCTACTCAATTATCCTGTGTACTAAGAAATCAGAGGCTGATGGCCTGAAAACAGACTGTCAAACTTCAGGGCATGTGAAAACTCATATTGCTATGAAAGAGCTGCCATACAGGCTTTGTTGAATCATAGCCGGCTTTCACTACTCACCTGTGAGTTGAAAACAAACAGCTTTTCAGTCTTACTTGCCCTGCTCCTGGCTTCACCAGAAGTGAATAAGGAAAGTCAAGGATTTGTTGGGTTGTTTTTTTTTAGATGATCAGAAGATTACCAAGAAAATACATTCTGATGAAATTCTCAAGGCAAGTTCACATCTTAGCTAACAATGTAAGTGTTCTCTTTGCCTTTATTAGAGCTTTTGGTATCAAATGAGTCTATCCTAGATGCTGACCCTGAATACTGGGTTTTACAACCTGGTCTACTCCTATTTTTGTGTCTTAGAGGCACGTGGACTAGGAAGTGTAGAGACAGACACATACTGAACAGATCTGCCAGAGTTTTATTTTGAGGAAGCATCTTGAGATGAATTTTAGAATTCAGTGGAGAAGTTTGAAAATACTAGCTTTGAATTACTCTCATCTTGACAGATTATAACATTTGGATTTGGGTTTAAGCCTAGTTATCAGCTGTTTTGTTTTAAATCAGAAAAATATACAGTAATTTGGCAAGTGTCAAGGAATCCTGAATTATAGATGCATCAGAAAGCATGGGTAAGGGCCTTAAATTACAAAAATTCCTAACCAGCAAATATACAAATCAAACACTACAGCTACAGAAATTAATCTACACTTCCTTTCCTTTTTAAGACCTGTTTTATATCCTTGGTCAGTCACATAATATCTTTCCTTTCTGTGATCATTTTCACTTGCACAAGCCAAGTGGATGATGGTCACAGCAATCCTGAGTGTTTGTTACTCTCATTGTGATCACACACACACACACACAGAGGGAGTACCTAAGGTGTTAATAATTCTGTATGCATGACTCTTCTGAATCATACAATGATTACCTCTATACCATTTTATATTTGTATTTAGAGTGATGAGATCACATTAAAATACATTTTAGGGCAACTAGTGCCATAAAATATAACCATTCGAATGCCAGTACATTGAGCTTATGTTTTATTAACTTATTTTGATTCATTTTAATCTAACCTTCACAGAACTTTTACTAACACTTGGTACCTAGCTAGAAATTATGAAGACTACTAAAAAAATGAGATTCTTCAATCTGTTGCTTCCAAATAATCTGACTGGAAGAACTGCAGACATACACACGACAAATAAAGGTTAGGGATATATTTCAGGTAATGTAGAGCAAGTGATGTAACCTGAGAGAATGGGAAGAAATTATTGGTGCAGAGGGAGCCAGAAAAACAGAGTCTTTAATTATAGCTCAGGAAGGTATACGTGAACCTCAGGTGCTTTGCCTTAACTCATTCCTGGGACTTAGGGTATAATACTTAAAAATAAATAAAGAAAGGAAAATAAAGACCTAAATCAGGAGTCTAAGTAAGGTTGGTTTCTGAGTCCGTTCAGGCTACTCTAACACATTACCATATGCTTGCAGTTTACACAACAAGCTTTTATTTCTCACAGTTCTAAAGGCTGGAAAGTACGAGACTGAGTCACGGGCAGATTCAGTGTCAACCAGCAGCCTGCTTCCTGGAACATAGACAGCTATGCACCGGAGTTCTCTGGGATCGTGTTTATGAGAGCATTAACCCCAGTCATGAGGGCTCCCCTCTCTTGACCGAACCACCTCCCAAAGGCACCACCTCCTAATACCATCACGATGGAATTATGATTTCAGCATATGAATTTAGTGGGTTACAAACATTCAGTCTAGCACAGTTGGGGACACAGGAATCCTGACAAGAGCGCTGCAGTTTTAATTTAGGTAATGAAATGGTTATGGGCTCTATCCACCATATCCACTATGAAGGATAACACAAAGAGGGTATTTTTAGAAACCTGTTGAGTAAAACTATAATACTAGCAACTGCTCCTGAGTTTTTATGATAGAGGAATCCTTTGGAAGCCCTGTTTGATTGAGAGAGAGGTCCTTTGGTGTGACTGATTCCAGGCACTGGCTGATACATGTGCGTGTGTGCACATTTGTGTGGTGTGATTGAATAACTTGATTATGAATCTTAACTTAGTTCTACCAAAAGGTGCTATCAAAAGTTTAGTGGAGTTTTATAAACTACAAGCTGCATGGATGGATTCTCCCTGAATAAGGCCAACTCTTCATTTTCTTCTGTGTCCTCAGTAGGATCTGCTCTGGTAGTTTGGATGAGATGAGGTGACTTCAGATACTGAAAACGATTTTGGTCATGGATTTTGTCATTTGGAGCCAGAACTGTTGGAAAGTGAGGTGACAGTGTTGTTCTCACAGGCTTCTGAATTGGGCTCTAACTGCGATTACTGCTCCTCCTGGGCAGGAAACCGTGACACGTGGCTTGACTGATTTACCAGAAGCAGTCATTGTTTCATGGGAAGGTTGTCAAGTTTCATTTTCCTGGTGCTGCTGTCCTTGCAGAAATGTGGGTCGTGAGCTAAGGAAGAAGCCAACCGGGGGAAGAAATCAATGCTTCAGGAGTGCCACCTCCCCGCCCCCAAGACACCTCTTACGGTGTTCTGCCCCTTGGCTTGGTGTTACTCTGCATGACTCCCTATCTCAGCTGTCTTGTAGACTTTATAGTCTTAAATTCAAAACCTTGCTTGAGTGTCTCTAAAATGCACAGGCACTTACCTTAAGGTTTCCACCTGGCTCTCCCACCAGAATCTCAATCTCAATAAGTCTAAAATTAAACCAATTACCTTCCATGTAAAACCAGCCCCCCTGCCTGTCACCCTATTATCCCTGTTAATTGCTGGACCATATGTCAGCCATTTAGGTGTGAGTCTTCAAAATAACTTTTGACAGAATAAAGGGAGCAGATTTAATGGAAGTGTCATGAAAGCCCCCAAAATGAAATGTGAAGCAGTAGAAAAAATTAACTTAAAACTTAGCAGTTTTTCTACATTTTACTCTGCATAATGAGTAGATTCTAAATATTTTGCTCATACTACACTACACCACAAATTTAGTTAGGAAGTTCAAGGTCATTCTACAAAAAAATGACTGTTAAAGAGTATGAATTTGCCAAAATGTCCTAATACTATAGATGGAAGATGTGCCCCCAGAGTGAATGTTCGTTTGAAATGTCTTGGCAGACATCCGGCAACAGAGAGGAAGGCATCGGTCTATCGTGGTTTTATTACACATGTCATTTAGACCATCAAAACTTCCCCTCCAATTAGTCTTCTCTCCGGTAATTACTTCTACATAAACTTAACATACCAGGCAGGCATCAAAACAAATAGAGATAATGCCATCTCCTGCAGGGTATCACGAACATGTAGAGAGGGATCCCGGAGGAATTGAGACCAAGAGCTGGATATGGCTGGTGTGTGGCATAAGCAATGCACTGTACTCTCACCACAACTAACATCCTCACCGTATCTGTTTGCCAGCCCCACTGTTTCTGCGGGGGCTTGGAGAGCTGTTCCATACTGTCAGAGGGCAAATAGTGCAACATGTCTTTGTCCTTAATATTTAAACGGTACCAGCTTGAGAGCGTCAAGTTCTTACTTCTACCACTGGATCACTTAAGGACTCTGGGACCAGGCCAGTGCTCAAAAGTAGTCTGGCACTTCCCCTTTTAAGAAAGCAGTTTCCCTGCATCTCTCCGCCCCCAGCTGCCAGCTCTGCCTTTGTGCTTTGCTGTCTCACGGGACAGGGATTGGGTGCTAGCGCTCCACTGTCTGCCCAGAGCTAAAATACTGAGTCCAAGAAAAGCCATGCCAGGCAAGCCTGGTGCTTCAAGAGAAGATGATTCCACAGAATCTCTATTCTCCCTGGGCCAGGCTTAGCTACATGCTTCCCATGTCCAAGTTCCCCAGGCTGCAGCTCAAGATGCCCTGTCCTTTCAGTCCAAGACACAGCTTTTGTCCTCTCATTACCCGCACTGGTCCAGCATAGGTTCAGGCCTCTGCCCTAGTGGAACCCGAAACTATTATTTCTCTTCCCAAGTCTGTGTTCCTATCACAGGGAAATACTTCTTCCCTTTTTTATCTACGTCTTCCTCTTCCATGGTAATGGGTTTAACGACCTATCAGACACTCCAGACCTTATACTTCAGAACATCAAAACGGCCTGAACATCTTCCTTAGGGACCAAAAGGACGCAGATCCTAGACATAAAAATTTCTGTTTACCTTCCCATGTTGCGTAACTCAATTTCTTGGTAACATGCAATCCCATCTCAGGAACAGATTGGAGGTCTTCTTCCTAGAGCAGAGAAAAAAAAAACACACGCTATATACTTGTTAATTTCTAAATGGGTCACCCTGCTACATAGATATGAGTGCTTAGTTTTAATTTCTAAATGGGTCATTCTATCACTGAGATAAAAGGTGTGCGACAGATCTGAGACAGGTCACAGAAGCTAAACTCTGGGGATAAAAAAAAAATAGGCATTTGGAGATAACTCACCAGGTGAAGGAGTCAGCTGAAGATCCAGACCTAAAGGAAGACTCAGAGACCATTGGGAGTTTGGGGTACAGTTTGAAGCTGATCTGTGCCCACTGGTTGGCTTGGCCCCACAGAGGAGAAAAAGTGCCTTGGGGTGTGTGTGTGTGTGTGTGTGTGTGGTTGTCAATTTCTCTGGACTAGATTACTTCTGACTCAACTGGCGCAATTAGTTTTCCAAGCCTCAAGCTGAGAATCCCAATCTAGAACCACCTTAAACAAAGGGGCATTCACATGGTAGGCAGAGATGTCTAATGAGTCTTCTTTCAAACTTCCCTTTAATTCATTTTGTTTCTTTGTCATAATCAGGTTCCAGGCCCCAATTCACTATCCTTCTCAATCCAGTGACTAGTACACACTGCTCCCATTATGCCTTTTCTAACTCCAGTACTTCTGCAGGGAATGCCTCCAAATCTTGTCCAAATTTCAAGGTCCAGCCCAGTCACTACTTCCTTTGTGAAGATTTCCCACACTACCCACCCAGAAACCAACCATCCCTTTAGGAGCCTTACAGTATGTCTTTCTTCTTCATGTTACACTAATGGGACGTCTCTGCCTCCTCATTTGGCAGTTAGTGCATGTGGCACACGCACATGTGTTACTGTCTTATACCCACGTGCTAATTACATGGGAACTTCCCAAGGACGAGGCCTCCATCTTTCCACCCCGGCACAGTACTCCTTGCTTACGTTACCTTCCCTCCCACCACATTCGCCATCTGTGTCAGGCTGCCTGTTGCAGTTTTATTACTTTTATTTTCTAACTGGCTGATCCGTAATGCCTAGGTAAGCTGGAGGTAATACTCATAAAACTATGGAAGGTTTGCAAGGGGACAGGGTTGAAAAGGACTGTTTGATTTACACCAAATCACATATGCCTTCAGTCAGGGGTGTACAGGACCCTTCAAGTGCCCTATGTTTCAATAACATTTTCAATTCTTTTCAAATGCCCTGCCCCATTATCCAAAAGCAGGAAAGCCTGGAGAAAACATAAAATACTGACATATGAGTTTTCCTCTTGGTTCCCACATTATTCTCTTGTTTACCTAGATTTCCCATTACTTGGACAATCCTGGATGAACACCATGCGAATGACTCACAAGTAGGTAATTAAGCATCAACTAAATTAATCAAGTCAAAACTAAACGAGTCATGTTTTCATGTCAGTGTTGCAAATTACACTATGTCTAAAAATTCATTTCAGTGCCAATTAGTGAAGTTATCTATCACTTAAAAGGAAACTTCAAGGAGGGCCAGTCTTCACGGTCTTTCCACAGGCAGGTGCCACTGCGCTGCAAAGCATGCCACCAGTGTTCGCACATGTGAGAACTCTGTAAGGCCTCTGTGGTCTCGCCAGATGCACTTCTACAACTGAAGTAGGCCAAAAAGTCAAATAAGTGAAACTGATTCCACCGAAAGAAAATATATCTCAAAGACATGGGCTCTGGAATTAAACAATCTTCATTCAAGTGCCATCCTTTTGTGTTATAAGATATTCAATGCTGAGCCATGGGGGGGGTGGGGAGGGGATATCTAAGCTTGACTAGCTGCAGTTCCTAGGAAGTCCTGCTTATTTGGGATGTGACACTGGTTGTATTATATCAGGCTCTGGTTCTCTCCTCTGAAAAATGAAGATTAAAACTCCTCCAAGTTTCATAGAGTTATTATGATAATTAAATCAAATAATCCATATAAAGCTAAAATTGTCTGGGCCAGAGTTAGTGCTCAGTAAGTGTCAACTGTTATTATTATTATGTGGCAACTCTTATGCCAGTGTTGTGCCTATGCGTCACCAAAATAAAACTGATGAAAGTAAAAATATCAACTATATGCATTTTATTCCAGAGACTAAACTGTGAAAAAACAAACTGATACGCAAGCATGGATCTAAAAAGCAGCAATGGTTTTTCTAGGTCTCACATTTTGCATTTACTGCTTTGGTTTAGAACATATAAATCTGTATTTGTTGATCATTTATGATCTTGAGTAAGATCGGTGTGCAAACATCTGGAATGTGCACAGGGAAAAAAAGCTGTAGCACATTACCTCCAACGTGCACCTACGGCAAATCGAGCTAGTGTGGGGCAGCAGATTTTAGTGACAACTCACAAATCCAATGGTCTTGCTCTCATTTCTCCCTGCTACAAACATTAACCCTAGTTCAGCCCTTATAGCCTCATTTTTGGAAACCCACAGATGTGTGGATGATTCACTCAGTTTTTTCACTTTCTATCTCAATATGTCAGTGTCATTTAGGGTAGGCACAGTGTAAGGCTTCTAAATGAGTTACTGCTGATGGGGATAATAAGCATTTAAATAAACAGTTTATATTCCTGACATTCATATTGATACCTTTTCAAAAGAGAGCAAGTCAGAACATTTAAAAACAAAACTTCCATTTCCTCTTATTATTAATTGAAATGCTTTTCATTAATGGCGATAGAAGAAATGCGTCTACTATTTAGACTGCTAAGTGTCCATTATCAAGGGCTGATAAGCCACAAGAAATTGCCCTTCCTAGTGCAGGGTAACCTGAATGCTTTCTGCACTTCCCCCAGCTCAGATAAGGTGCACCAAGTTATCCTTCCAACTACAGTCCTGTCACCTGAATGCAATTAACACCTTACTACGTGTTAAGGCATTTCTACAGGTAATAAATTAGTCGTGGCTCAGTACCTTGCAACACTTCTTTAGTACAGTAGTTGATACTCTCACTGTAGGCTATGCAAAATGCTAGGAACAATTAAACAAATTCTTTAGAGCAATACAATTACATGGATAATTTTATATTTGTCTCAGTGATGCTGACTGCACAAGCACTCAGGGGGTGGAAGGCAATGAATCAAAGATATTGCTTATGGCTGCAGAGCTTCTTTTGGTTTCAGGCAAAGTGTAGTGTCAATAAGCTGACAGTATATTTCTTAAAATTTTTCATTAAGACACTTAACCATTCTTCTGTAAGCTCCTCACACCCAACTCTCAACCCTATATTGAATATCTTAAGATTCCAAAAGTTAACTATAATCATTTTAATTAAAATTTTTCAATATAAATGCTAAACAGCTAAGATCTTAATATATATAAGTTAATTTTAAAATTTTAGAGCCATTTATATATCTAAAAACTTTACGTATTTGAAAATATCCCTCCTCCATTTTTGTTCTATAAGTTAAAACCCAGATACTAACAACTTGTCCCATGAAGAATAATAAATGGATGACATACCCTTCATAAAAACTATATAAACATTGATAATAGGTTTAACCACACAACACAAATTTTAAAATAACCCCCATTTGCATTTCTTCTGTGATTCAAATTTTCTACCTGCTTCTTTTCCCTTCCTGTAAAGGCAAGCACAGAACTTACCGTTTCTAACATCAGTTCTTCCAAGGGAACTAGAGAACCTTCCTGAGGTTCAGATGATAGAAGTTATAAGATACTTGACTTTTCCACTAAAATGAGCTCCAGGCCCCCTGCTACAGAAGTGAGGTCACAGTGTATACACACACAGCTGTAATGAATTCAAACGTTATTTCCAAGTAAATGTCTCTTTAGAATTTTCTTCCCTATATCTTTAAAATGTAAGTGATACGATTTTTTTTCTTTCCTTGTCAAGAAACTAGGCATGAGTATTAAGTGCCACATAAATAGCTAATTGGGTGGCACGATCAAAAGATTACATAAGCCACCTCTTAGGTAGGAACCTCTGAGACAAGCTAGAGAGGAATGTGGGTCAAATGTTTAATCGCCTTTTCTGTGCATATAAAATAATATTTCTTAATGAACTCTAGATTGGCAGTTTTCAGCTTGCCTATTAAACTGCACATCAGACCATGATCACATTCTATTAGAAGGTTAAGATCATTCTAGCCCAATTTCTCATACTGTAGTTGAGAAGATAAAATCCAAGGAGGTTAAGTGACTTGCCCAATGTTATATAGTGAGAACGCAGATCTTCTGATGTCTCAGCTGGAGATTCTATCACTACATCATTAGTGATGTGTAAGTGTGTGTGTGTTTGCATGTTCCCTCCAAGAAACTTGCAGACACTATGTTCTCTTGCTCGTTTCTAGGAACATAATTTGGTAGAATAAAGCACACTGTTACATTCACATAGTATGTCCTAAATTTAACATGGCTTTTGATTTGGAAACACTTGGAAAGACTATAACAGTATAAAATGCCTTCCTTGTATGCTGATATTTTTATCCTATGAGGTTTCAGAATATTTCTCCATCTTTTGCGGGGTGACAGTATACTATGCTTCACAGTTATTACTTGATTATTCCTTGGAACCAGTAGTATTTTTCCCAAGTAGCAGTCACTGGTGTCTACAGGAATGATCTGTTACCTAGTAGCCAGGTGTCTTTATCTAGGCCTATTCTCAATACTGTTCTTTGAAAACTGTATTGGATTATTTCTTTTTGAATTTTCCCAGGTGAGCTCCCCAACGAGCTAACCTCAGTGTGCCCTTTCTGAACTCCCAAAACATATAATCTGGGAGCATAATGAAACAGCTACCAATTGGCACCACTAAGATCAGGGAAGCAGGTAATGCATCAGTAAATATTTGGAACATACACCTCCTCCAAAGAGAAACAGTCACTGTCCACCAAAAGAGAACAAATAAGAAACCAATTAAGGCATTCAACTCCGAATACTCAAGAGAGCAAATAGAAAGTTTCCAAAGAATCATTATGAGTACTTAAAAATAAAACTGCTATAATTTTAGAAATTAAAGCATCTTGCTTTCAGTAGAATTAAAATTGAATTTTTAGAACATACATTGAGTGCCTAGTGACTTCCTTACTGCAAAAGAAAAGTCATCAAACTTCACTCTTAAGTGTTGAAAACCTTGATTTCAGCCTCGATCAACCACAGCAAAAAACTAACCACCAAAATAGCAGGAGAGAGAACTGTAACATTTTTACTTTGAGAACATGTACATAAGTATGTAAGAAATCACTACAAAGGAAAAAATATATAAAGATCTTGAAAATAAATTGTTTTTAAAAGAAAAATAAATGTAACATAATTTTAAGCTACATTTCCTGAGAAAACACCAGAGTCACAAGATGAATAAAATGCAACATTTTTTAGTACTACCACAGTGAGAACCTGCTATACCTAATAATCTAGGATCCATCAGATTAACGTAGAACACTATTCTGTGCTAGGAATGCACAGTGGTACAATCTGAGTATAATTGACTTGTTCCTTTGGGTTAGTGATTATTGTCCCATCTGGAAACATAAACATCAGAGGAAGTAGATAAGACTAATTAAATAGTTCTTTGCCATAATAGAGTTGTAAGCAAAAAGATCATTAAATCATTCGCTCATAGAGTGGAATAAGTGTTAAATAAAGTGTAAGGATATGCTAAGAGACATCTGACAAGGTCTTGGGTGGGAAATAGGAGAGAAAGGTCTATGTGGGTTTCCTGAAAGAGAAAATGTCTAAGCTGATTCCTGGAGAGCAAGTCAGACTGCACTGGATAAAGAGACAGGTTGCAAGATGTTCCACCTAGAATCACAGCCCATAGGAAAGCTCAGTGGAGAAGAAGAGTACGCTGCACTGAGGAAACAAGCCGTTCAGTTTGTCTGAAGCTTCAACCATGAGCCGCGGAGTGGGAGTGGATGAGACCGAATAAGGACACAGGGCCAGATGTGATACAACACAAATATCTTTCTGCATGTAGGATTTTACGCGGTGACTTGGAAGTGTTTTAGATAAGGAAGTGTCATAATCAGACTGTTTTCCTCTTAAAATGGCAAAAAGACAATTAGAAGGTAGTTTGCATGGATGTACAAAACAGACAATACCGACCTCAAATAAAAATAGAGACAATGGAAATACAGAGAAGTGGATGAAAAAATTTAACTTATGGTAAAGTAGAAACGTCAATGATATTTATTGATTTATTGAATGCGGGGTTGAGGAAGAACAAAATTAAGAATTGGGAACATACCAAAGTATCTGACTTCAACAGCACAACATGGTGGAGACCATCTGAGAAATAAGAAAGAGAAGCAGAATATTTGGTTCGGGTGGGGTGGAGTGAGGCCTCCATTTGTAGACATGATGCCTTTGAAATGTCTCTATGGAGCACACAGGTAGGGACGTTAAGAGGTAGCTGACTCTAGAACTCAGGGGAATGATCATTCTAGAGATAGTGAGTTAGAGACCAATGGTTTGTAGATGGTGCTTGAAACATCATGAATTAGCGAGAGCATCTGGCAAGGATAAAGCTGAAAGCTGTAGAGGACTAATCAGATAAAAATCAATGTTATTTATGGGTAATTATGGTAGGAAAAGGTGAACATTCAGAAGGTGGGGGAAAGGCTCAATTGTACAGGGAAAAGGATAGCCAAAGGAGAGTGAAGGCGCAGAAATAAAGAAAACAGAACTGTTCATTAAAGAAAACTGTAAACAGTTCAAATGCTTACAGAGAAATCAACAAAACGAACACTGGAAAAGGTCCCCTGACCTTAGCTTTTCTTTCTGCTAGCCCTACATATTCAACACGCTTGCCTCAGTCAGGTACGCCTTTAAGTTTCTCCTGCTTTCAGAAGGAGAACCTGTTCAATTATAGCAATCATACATGCGTGGGCATTTGAGATAAGCTGGGATTTTTATTGTTTTTATGATGTCATTCAAAATATACTGAAAAAGCATGAAGCAACAGAAACATGTTTCCTAAAATTGCTTCTCCACTATTTAGTTCACAATAAATTTAATCTAATAACTATTAATTTGCCACAAGTGTCTACTTTAAACATAGGTAATTGAGTTACAGAAACATTTGGTAATTTCCTAAGGTTTCTTCAAGCACAGGAAGTGGTCTCCGGAGCAGGGCCTCCTGTATTCTGATGCAGACCTAAATTCAAAGCTCTGAAATATATACAGGCAAAGCAAATAATCTTGCTAATTTCCTGTAGGACATTTTATAATATCACGTTATTCAGCCTTTATCATTTTAAGTAGACATAAATAACTTTAAAGTTTCACATAATTAAAAGTTTTGTACTTTGTGTGCGATTCTTTAAGGCCTTCATCAGTTTGTCAATTAACTAACAAACTAAAAAGCTCGTTTATTCTCGCTATGCCTGGAAGCTGATGTTCCCAATAAAAAGGCTTCTTCACATAAATAAAAGTAAATGCCTTAAAGAACTGACTTTCCCTAACTTCCAGAATTATATAAATCCGTTATCGCTCTTCCTGAGTACATTCAATACATTCTAAGTGCAAAACAGGGAGGGAATTTGCTGGTCCCTGCTGCACTATAAGATCTCTGTGTTTAACCACACTGATCCGCACACGGCGTGGGCCGGTGGAGAGCGACGGCAGACAGGCAAACCAAACTCACAACTGCTGCGGAAACTCGCCATCTATTTGTCAAGGCTCATTCACCACATCCAGCGGAAGATAAATCCAGGGCATGGTCAACAGAATGCACTCACAGGGAAGGTAGTTTTCATTGCTTAGAAGTTCAACATGTTTTATTCAAACAAAATATATAAATAAACTAAATTCACTATCCTAACTTTAGTGTATGAGACGCATAGCTGGCTGCACGGGGTGGGGCCCCACCTCAGGCTAATTCAGAAGTCAACAACCACTGCAAACAAAATGACACCGTGCAGTAATTCGAGGGATTATCCCTTGTTTATCATCTCAAAGGACAGTTGCTGAGTTTCCATCGTTCAGCACTAAGGATGATCCACCCGTTAGGACTTCATGCCACAGGGGAATTCAGACTCACCTGATGGGTAGCCCGGTGAGGGAGAAAGGCCAGTTCTACGGAACAGCACTGTTAGAGATTAACATGTGCCTTTCCTGCATACAAACCTTCCAAGTACTTAGCTTTTTTCCTCCCTCATAATGTGCAAAATGTCACAGAGCCTACTGTTTAGGTGTTTCCCTGTCTCACTGCTGGAGCTATCACAACCTTTCCAAGGGCTCACTTCCATGAGAGTGTGTGAATGTGTACACAGAAACACAAGGATACGGGATTTTTATCCCTTTTTTCTTAAGGAAAAAATTATGCTCACATCGGTCTGTTCTCACTGCACATTCTACAAAATTTTATTTCACTGAACTTACAAATATTTACTGAATGCCTCCTAATCCGGAGTCTCCTGTTTGTCCCTC
The DNA here is from genome assembly GCF_019186645.2 of Phyllostomus hastatus. NCBI lineage: Eukaryota > Metazoa > Chordata > Mammalia > Chiroptera > Phyllostomidae > Phyllostomus > Phyllostomus hastatus. Next base: position 13,056,185 of record NW_025333583.1, on the reverse strand, counting down.
GAGGGATGGAGAGCGTACAAGCAACAGGTACGCGTGCGGGATGACTTGGAGAAGGGAACACACGGAGATGTTGAGGTCCGCTATACTGCATTTAGTGGCTTGAACTAAAATGGTGACTTGGGGCAAGAATGGAAGAATAGTGGCAGAAATTAAAGATGACATAAGGGAAAAGTCAACAAGAGGTAAGGACTGATTGCTCGTGGATGACAAGGAGGAAGCAAAGTCAGCTGTAACTCTGAGCCATGTGGGTTCCTGCTCAGGGCACTGTGCTAGCTAGCCTTAGAAGCAGTCAAAGATCAAGAGACCCAAGTATGACTGATGAAAACAGGCAAATGGGGTGTAAAAGGCAAGTTTTTAGGGGATTAAATAATATCATTTTTGAAACATAAGTGATAAGATACTGAACCGAAAACATCCAGCTGAACTGAAGGGCAAAGGTTTAAAAATCATCTCTAAAAATCCGTAAGGCTAAATGAAAAGGCCAACGACAAAAAGGAAAAGATAAACACAGTATTTTTCCTCTTCCGGAGTACCAGCATCTTCAAATATTTTTAGTCTGTAATTATGTCCTCCTCACCATCCCCAAGTCAATGCGTTGCCAATTTTTACTAGGTCTGTAATCCAAGCTTTCATCGTAAATCAAAGTTTCTATTCATAGCATTATGGTATCATACTCTAATGAATTCTCATAATTTGTCTGCTTCTTTGTACAATCTCCTAATTACCCCAATGAACAGAAAAGTATTTTTATGCTGTGGAAGTGTACATGCAAAGTTTGTGTATTTTGGAACATAGCCCAGTTAAACTGTAGTAACATAACCCATTAACGTATAGTTGTTTACATGCATCTCAGGCAATTAAGGGTGTCTTTCAGGTTTAACAAGTATTACAAAAGCAACTGAGAGTCTGTAGTTTAAACTCTGTAGACTGATGGTTGCTTTTGATGTTGAACCTGAGGAACAGCATTTTTTTAAAAAGGGTTCTATTTTTGCTGAAGACAAATGATGTTTATATATTTCTGTGATGCTGTGACAGAGTAATTTAAATTATAATATCTCTTCATGTTTAGTGCATATTTATATGCACATTTTTCCCTTTTCATAAAATTTCATTTTAGAACCCCACTCAGTAGGACCATTGGTGAACCATGATTTGAGTGACTGTACTCCACTTCAGTGAAGCAAAACAAAAACAAAAACCATATATATGAAAATAAATAAAACTTCAGATAATTTAGAAGCTACTTGGAAAGAGTGCATGATTAAGCTCTCCCCTTCATTGTTAAAGGAATGAGTTATTTTTATGGCAAAAGTACAGTATGGCTCTGCTGGTTGGGCATCATCCTGCAAAGTGAAAGGTCACCAGTTTGATTCCCAGTCAGGGCATATCCCTAGGTTGTGGGTTCGATCTTGGCCAGAGCATGTACGAGAGGCAACGGATTAATGTTTCTTTGTCCCATTGATGCTTTCTCCCTCCCTTTCTCTCTCCCTTCCCCTCTCTCTAAAAATCTTTTGAAAAGTACAGGGTGCCAAGGAACTATACAAAAGGGAACTTAGCCTTGTCTGTGGTATCAGGGACTCTCCCAACAAAGTTAAGGCTTCATCTGAGTCCTAAAGGACAAGCAGGAGCAATCCAAAAGAAGAGGAAGGAGGAAGCAGGATCCAGGTACAGGCAACAGATTCTATTCCCACAAACTTCCATCCTTAAAAAAAGTAATGAAGCCATATCTGTAGCCTTTCAGAAATTTATGTGGGCCACAAATATGAAAATATATGATTCTCTTGAATACAATAATATAAAATTTTTAATCTAATAAATTTAATATATAAGACATCAGAATAAAATAACTACTGAAAAATTGGGTATTTATTTCACAGAAGAGAAAAAGCACTTTTTCTCAATTAGTGCCAAAATGGCACTAATCAATTGGAGGAGTTTCTACTCAAAGACTAAAAACCATCCCTAAGGGACATGAAAATAAATATGATAAAAGTACTATCTTTTCCCAAGGAAAACTCCTCCAATGATTCCTAATATTTATAAACCTCAGCTTAAAAAACAGTATTCTGAAACTCTGGAAAGAACTGACAGATACATGGAAATACTAACTGAACAGCAGCTATGAGATGGGAATGATTATCCTTATGTTACATAAAAAGAAACTGAAGCTCAAGGAGTTTAAGAACGCTGCCCAAGCTCACACAGCTAGTAATTGAAAAAATACCTAAATTCAGATTTTTCTAATTCTAAAATTCAAGTTCCATCTCCAAGGTTAGAAGCAGAGTTACAATTTTTCAGTGTTTTGGTAAATAAGATCTTAGTTTGTAGCAGCAAAGAATTAAGTCTATTTGTTGCATATTAAAGAGATTCTATGTAATAGTGAAATTCAAAGTAGACTCTGAATCCAGAAACTGGTCTAACCCAAACATTTTTAGGTAATATAATTATTATATTTATTACTGTGTGAATTTCAAAAAAGCAAGTGATTTGAGAAGCCTTATTACTCACGATCCAGTCTAGTCTACCTAAGCACTAGAATTCTATTAGATACAATGATTTCACTGATGTCTTTGCATAGATTTTAATGTTTAAAAATTATACAGTGTATGCTAATGAATAAGTATAAATAATAAAGGTCTTAAAACTAAAATTTCTTCTCCCTAAATCTCTCATACAAAAATAGTAAAGTTTTTTTTTATACATCTAGAGAAGCTCCATTTTCTAGGACATGTTAGAAAGTTGTTATTAAACTAGAACATATAGATAAAAAAGTACACAATTTGTAACTAGAGAACTGATGGATTATATTACCAGGAACACACACGTAATCATCACTCAGAATCAGAAATGGAATATTTTAAGTATCCCAAAACCTCCTTCATGCCATCTCCCAAACACTACTCTCTCCTCCCTCCCTAGAGAGAACTCTTACCCTGAATCCTAACACAACTTATGTGCCCAGACAAATGGGACCATGCAAAATATATTCTCCTATGTCACTCAGCATTATGCTTATAAAAATGTATCCATCATAATAAATGTGGTAGTAATTTATTTCCTTATCTTATTACTGTGAAACTTCATATATAGAAATAGAGAAGATGTGTATAGAATATACTATATTCTACTATTTTAAAATATTGCAATTTATGTACCCATTCTACTGATGATGGGCATTTGGGTTATTGCTGTGTTTGGGATATTAGGTATAACGTTCCTACAAACACTTTGTTCAAGTTTTTTTAAATTTTTAATTTTGCAATTACAGTTGACATTCAATGTTGTATTAGATTTAGATACACAATATAGTGGCCAGATATTTATATAAAGTACAAAGTGGTCCCCCCAATAAGTCTTGCATCCACCTGACACCATGTATAGTCAGTACAATATTATGGACACTATTCCCTAAGCTGTACTTTACATCCCCATAACTATTTTGTAACTGCCAATTTACACTTCTTAATCCTGTCACCTTTTTCACCTAGCCCCCCACTCCCTCCCCACATCTGGCAATCACCAATCAGTTAGTTCTCTGCATCTATGGGTTTGCTTCTCTCTTGCTGGTTCATTTATTTTGGTTTTTAGATTCCAAATATAAGTGAAATCACATGGTATTTGTCTCAGTCCAACCTATTTCACTTAGCACAATACCCTATCATGTATAACTACAGCAGTAAATAAGGGATACCTACAAACACACCAAGCATAAATGTGGAGGGAGCCCGAGAAAAAAATGGTAGTGCTTACAGAATGTGTTCAAACTTAAGCAACCATCAACTTAAAATAGACTGCTATAAACATAGCTTGGTATATATGAAGCACATGGTAACCTCAAACCAAAACTATACAAGAAATAAAGCCCAAACACGGCACCACAGTAACACAAAAACATCCAAGAGAAGAGAGCCAGAGAATAAGAAAGAGAGAACTACAAAAAACAGAAAACAAAAATGACAAAATGGCAATACATACCTATCAATAATTACTTTAAATGTAAATGGATTAAATGTTCCAATCGAAAGACAAATGGGTAGGGTGTGGTACACACATATAATGGAATATTACTCAGCCATAAAAATGGAGACTTACCATTTGTGACAACATGGATGGACCTAAAGAGTACTGTTTAAGTTTTTTGATACACATATCTTTGTATTACTGTTGGGAATTTACAGAGAGGTGTATTTTCTGGGCCACACCATTTATTATGCTCAACTTGTGGAAATAAGCCAGTTTTTCAGTTTTATAAATTTTGGCTTCCAAACCTGGCTCCTACCAGGTGTAACTGTGAAAGTGCCAGCCCTTCTACATAGTCCCTGACAATATTAATGTAAAATTTTGAAGAATTTTTAGGCCATTTTGGTGGGAAAACAGAGGTATACCACTGTGATTTTAATGTTCTTGTCCTTAATTACTATTATTTTATATGTTTATTGGACCTTTGGATATCCTCTTAGGAATTTCCTGTTCATGTTTTTTGCCCATTAAAAATGTATTTTGTCTATAATTGTACTATTATTTTGCAGGATCTTGTATATATTTTTATTCTTATATGTAAGCACTATGTGGTTTTTCTTATCTTTTATAAATCATGTCTTTCCATAATAAAAAATTTATTCATAAACTGATAAACATTGGTGTGAGATGGTATCTCATTGTAGTTTAATTTGCATTTCTCTGATGATTAATGACGTTGAGCATCTTTTCATATGTCTATTGACTATCTGTATGTCCTCTTTGGAGAAGTGTCTATTCAGGTCCTTTGCCCATTTTTTAATTGGGTCATTTTTTTTATGTTCAATTTTGTAAGTACTTTATAAATTTTGGATACTAACTCTTTATCAGATTTATCAGTGAATATGTTCTCCCATTATGTGGGTTGTCTTTTTTATTTTGTTGATGGTTTCCTTTCCTGTGCAAACTTTCTAGTTTGATGTAGCCCCATTTGTTTATTTTTTCTTTTGTTTCCCTTGCCTGGGGAGATATATCCAATAAAAAATTGCTACAATCAATGTTCAAGATTTTGCTGCCTATGTCTTCTTCTAGGATGTTTATGGTTTCGGGTCTATCATTTAAGTCTTTGATACATTTGAATTTATTCTTGTATGTGGTGTAAGAAGGCGGTCTAGTTTCATTTTTCTGCATGTATCTGTCCAATTTTCCCAACACCATTTATTGAATAGACTATCTTTAGTCCATTGTATGTGCTTGCTTCCTCTGTCAAATATTAACTATAAAGTTGGGGGTTTATTTCTGGGCTCTCTGTTCTGTTCCATTAATCTGTGTGTCTGTTTTTAATGTCAGTACCATGCAGTTTTGATTATTATCACTTTATAGTATAATTTGATATTAGGTAGCGTGATCCCTCCAACTCTGTTCTTCTTTCTCAGGATCACTGTTGTTATGAGAGGCCTTTTATGGTTCCATATAAGTTTTTGAAATATTTGCTTTAGTTCTGTGAAATACATCATGGGAATCCTCATAGGAATTGCATTGAATCTACATTGTTTTGGGTAGTATGACCATTTTAATTATGTTAATTCTTCTTATCTACAAACATAATATGCACTTCCACTTATTTGTATCTTCTTCAATTTCTTCAGTGTCTTATAATTTTCCAAGGGTGTAAAATATGTCTTTTACACCCTTGGTTAGATTTATTCCTAGGTATTTTATTCTTTTTGGAGGAATTGTGATGGGACTGTTTTCTTAACTTCCCTTTCTGTTAGATCATTATTGGCATACAAAAATGTAACTGATTTCTGAATATTAATATTGTATCCTGCTACTTTGCTGAATTCATTCATCAGTTCTAGTAATTTCTTAGTGGAATCTTTGGGGTTCTCTGTATACAGTATCATGTCATCTTCAAATAAAGACAGTTTTACTTGTTCCTTTCCAATTTGGATGACTTTTATTTCTTCTTCTTGTCTGATAGCTGCGGCTAGGACTTCCAGCACTATGGTGAATAAGAGAGGTGAAAGCAAACATCTCTGTCTTCTTCCTGATCTTAAGGAGAAGGCTGTCAGAATGGCTATCATCAATGAATCAACAAACAACAAGTGCTGGTGAGGATGTGGAGAAAGGGGAACTCTTTTACACTGTTGGTGAGAATGCAGATGGGTGCAGCCACTGTGGGAAGCAGTATGGAAATACCACAAAAAAATAAAAATGGACCTGCCTTTTGACCCAGCTATCCCACTTCTGGGAATACACCTGAAGGAACCCAAAACACTAATTTCAAAGAACATAAGCACCCCTATGTTCATTTCAGCATTATTTATAATCACCAAGCTATGGAAGCAGCCCATGTGTCCCCTAGTAGACAAAACAACTATGGGGCATTTACACAACAGAATACTACTTGGCCATAAAAAAAAGAGAAAATTTTACCTTTTGCAATAGTATGGATGGACCTGAAGAACATTATACTAAGTGAAATAAGCCACTCAGAGAAACACAAATACCACCTGATTTCACTCACATGTGGAATCTAATGAACAAACTGAACTAACAAGGAAAATGGGAACAGACTCATAGATGGAGACCAGATGACAGCTAGTTTGGGGGGAGGGAGGTTAGGGAGTGGAGGGATGGAGCAAAAAGGAAAAATGGACATGGACAAAAGTGAGGTGATTGCTTGGGGGCAGGAGGCATAAAGGGACTAAAGGGTAATGGAAAAATACAATAAAGATTAAAAAAAGTTTTAATTGGCAAAGATTGGATAATCAGATTACTTAAAATAGTGCCATTCATAATTACATCAAAAACACAAAATGCCTAGGAAAAAATTGAATGAAATCTGTAAAAGGTCTATTCCCAGACAACCATGAACTACTTTGATAGAACTTTTAAAAGCCCAGAATAAATGGAAGGCTACACCGTGGTCACGGCAATGTAGGCTCCGTGTTGTTAAGGTGTCGATTCCCCCAGTTCATGCATGAATTCAGGGCAATCCAAATTTTAAAATGAGTAAGTTTTCTGTGTGAGGTGGAAGTCAAGTGGTTATGAATTTTTTTTATGAAAATACAGAGAGGCAAGAATATTGAAGGTAATCCTCAAGAAGCAGAGAGAAATTGATACTGTATACCAAGACTTATTATAAAGCTAAACTAGTTAAGACAATGTAGTATTGTCACCAGGACAGACAACTAGTCTAATGAAATAGAATACTGAGTCCAGAAATAGCCACATATATGTTCACCCTTGCTTTCTGACAGAAGGGAACAGCTGGGAAAAGAATGCCCTTTCAATACATGGTGCTGGGTCCACTGGGCATCTGGTTGAGTACATGCTGCTCCCAACTTCCTTTCTGTGTAGTAGTGTGTTCCAGCAGTCTTCCCATAGTTAACATTTACCAGTCGAACTCATTTTTAATAGCTATGTAATAGTTTATTGTGTAAATACATCTCAACTCATTCACCCGCTGCCATCTTGATGGATATTTAGCTTGTTTCCAGTTTTTGCTGTGGACACTTTTGTAAGTATATCTGTAGTATAACATTCTAGGAACAGAATGTTCAATCGAAGACTGTGAATTTAAAATTTTTGACATAGCTCCCTCCAAATGTCCACGGCTACATACGCTCTTATCAAGAGCTTCTGAAAGTGCTCAGATTGTAACGTAAGTGACAGATATTCCCATTTGTTCCACTTTTACTGCTCATGACTCAAAAAGGACTTTGTGAACAAATTTAATCATCGTAAGCACTGATAAATTGGAATAAAAGCCATGCTGGCTCCACAGAGATTAAAGGGCTGGCAGAGCAACAGGATGAACTAATCAGTGTGCAAAAGTGGGCTTGGAACAGGGGCAGGGAAAGCAGAGAAACACCCTTCTCGAAAAGAAGGCCAAGGACCTGCTGCCAGTCTTAGGCTCAGTGGCGAAAGCTAACTCAAGAGGCAATATGCTGACTCCAAGTAAAGTGTCCTCAATTTCTATGCTGATTAAATGACACCCAATTGCCAGAAATTGAGTGCATCGTCATGTCATCAAGGAATTTTGTAGTACTGAACACTGTGTGGTATTTAAATAAGTGGGTCATCTGCTGGGGTGCAGAAATCTCATTAAAGCTTTTCATTGGAATGGCACTTTTGTAACTGGATTGGACTTTTATTGCACCCAAGCAATTGAGTTAGTGCTTCTCTCCTTGAAAAAAAATGACTCTTTTTCTTTCAAATTATACAAATTCTCCTCCCATCTTTCAAGGTTCAGCTCAAGTCCCATTTTCTCCCTGAATATTCCTTCAAAACTCTACTCTATATTAGCAGAATTTTTCTTTCAGGTCAGGGTCACACTTTATCAAGTGCAGTTCTGTGGTATTCTTTCACTGTTTCATGTCCAAGTGTATCATGCATACCCACTGATTTCCCAAAATTTACTCTGAGAGAAGGATGAGATAGGAACCTATCTTGCACTTCTATTGTACTAGGCACTTTAGCATGATATTTAATCATCACAGCTACTCCCTAAGATATGTATTATTATCCCGGTTTTTCAGATGAGAAAATAGAATTCCACAGATATTATATGCTTTGCCTGGTCACACACCTACTTAAGTGGCACTCTCAGATTCAAACTCAAGCTAATTTTATTTCCAAGTCACTCACCACAGTATCTTCCCAGACGATATTACTCAGTATGCTTTTTGCGTTGAAGAAGTTATAGCTAGTTCCTCAGGGCATTTCCATCTGTAACAGCAGCACAAACCCCACCACTGAAGTAGAAAGGTCACTAGCTTCAGGGACTAGAAACGAGAGTTCCAATCCTGACCACACTGCTCTGAATACCAGTCTCCCCTCTTTCTGAGACATACATACCGAATCTACCCACCTTCCAAACCCGGCAGTCAGTCTGTATACAGTCCATGCAATGCTGTGTGCATTTCCAGAGCAGTGCACAAACGCACCCAGGTTAGGCTTTCAAATAAAAATAAGTCTGGTTCTGAATGCAGACATACCCCACTCCTGTGCCACCCTCATTTCAACAAGTTATTTAATTTCTCTAAGCTACCTATCACCGTTTGTAAAACGGGTTTGATTATCAGCATCTCACAGGATCATTAAAAGGATTAAATAAGATTCTACAGCTAAATTCTTTATCATACTGTTGCCCCATAGAAAGTGGTTCATGAAACTGCATTTGTACTCACACCCACTGAGTTAATAAAAAGCAGGCATCTAATAATTGCATAGAAACATAGAAACAAAATCAAAGAAGAAATTTTGGAAAAGAAAAAATATTATTTTATTTCATTTAGTCTTGGCGTTTGATGTTTAGTAGGTCCAGTCTCAAAGCACTAATTACACTATGGTTGTAACTCATGACGGTGCAGTTAGAAATGTTTTGAAAGTTTATAAGGAAAAAATGGTCTCTTCCTAAATTGACTGGAAAATAAGTTTATCACATAAGGTTTCCTCAGTCACTTGTTTTTGTTTTATCACAAGATTTAGTACAACAATGAGTAGTACGAAACATTAGGACTCGCGTCTTAAAGATATGTTTTATGAATCCTGTGTATTCGCTAAGATAACAAAAACATAAAACCATCTCATTGTCTCACTTTTTTTATATTTAAGTAACAAAAATAAAGCTAGCCAGATCTACAACCAGTAGCACTGACTCAGTCAAAAATGATGAACATAGACTCTGATTCTCTTGGTGAGAATATTTTTTAAAATAGTCAAGGAAAGACATTACTTTTAAGTGAGACCCCGTTTTAACATGTGCTCTCAGATTTCTACGGAGATGTGCAGTTAAAGGTAGCAGAGCCTTTGTATGTGACATTATATTGTGGACACATTTATAGGGAGAGAATATTACAATATAATTTTAAGTTCTCTTATATGAAAAGTATCTAAAGGATGCTGATTCAACTGAATCAAACTTCACCGTAAAAGCTTGTACACTTCTTTGAAAAAACCTCAAATGCTAGCCTATCAAATCAAGCACAGCTATTTTAGAAAGAAAAAAAAATGGACAGCAGGACTTAAATTTGATTTTCATTAACATTAAGGGAATTTCTTGCTCCATTTAACTAATATCCTAGTCGGTACAGTGTGACAAACAAATTTTAGTTGTTAAAATCTATTATACCTGCTTTAAATTGCATCTCCCTGTAGCCACAGGCTCAATAGTTGGTTAAATTCAATTTGAGTTGCCAGGGGCTGCTAATGAGTAGGCTTTTCTATTCATTCTCTTAATTGTTCTCTATCTAAATTATCACTGATGATGAAATCTATGTGCACTACATTCCCACATAATCAGAAGGTCTAAATAATTTTTCCTCTTCAGGATAATGATATGGCAATAAAAGCCCAGAAGCGTCTTTAGGGATAGTTTTTGGTTGTTGTTGTCATTGTTTTTATAACGTGCCACATTGAATTTCAAAACAAACTGAGTGTTATAATTGCTGAGACCACAGTTGGTTCTTAGTAATTATACAAATGTGTGCTGATTGACTACCACTGTGCATTTCTAGCATTGTGATGTCCTTCTAAACCTTTAAAATGCAATTGTTCTGGGCCGAGTACAGCTTTATAATTAAGCTGTTATGTGTATGGCATGACACTGATATGTCAATTTTTAATTAGTTGCAAAGTTCATGATATAATAGACACAGGGAAACATCAACAATGAATTGGAAAGCAACATCTATACCAATCGTTTCCAGCAGAGGTCTCTAGAGAGCAACTAAAGTTATGGAAATAAGGGATGTATGTTTAGTAATTTAAATACAAAATTTAGCTCTTCAGCTTTATGTGAGCCCTTTTTTTCACCCACACCGCTTTCTCTTTTGATGTCTGTGCTCCTTCATCAGATAAAAGGCTGTCTGAAAGAACTGATCAGAAGTAGACTCAAGAGAACAGGTTAATCCCAAGTGCACCGGTGTAATGTGTCACAAAACAGACAATGTAATTATCTCAGCAGCCTGTTTAACCAGCTAATTCGGCAGCTTTGCATACCAGGGGTGAGCTCATCTGCTCACTACATTACCTGCCAGGACGTTTTCCACCAAGATCACTACAGTTTTACAAAGGCTTGTGAAAGCCTGAGGACTGAGTGATTCCTTGAATGTGGTATAACAGCTTTTTGCAATTTTTTATTTATAGGGAAGCAACAGACTAACAAAGAGGAGAAAATGGAGATTAGTGTTGCACAATACCAAAAAAATGCAATCAATGACATAAATCTCTGTATGTGTTCATTTAAAATGAAATACCCTCTCTTTACCAGGCATCCCTGAAGAAATGTTAAATGATTTAACAGAAATGTGATTTTGGTGGCAAAGGTGTGTAAATCTCATTCTGCTATTCTTAGAAGTAAGTTTATTGGTCCCACTTGCATTCTGCACTTTGTTAGTACTAGCGCAGTTTGGGGTCATTGCTGCAGCCTCCAGATTCACACTGACCTGGACCTGAATCCTGGTTTTTTGACTTTTTTATCTCCTGATCTTTAGCAAGGTAGCCCCACAGTTTCCTAATCTTTAAAATGTGAATAATGCCTACATACTGCATGGTTACCGAGAGTTTAAATCATGTCAGGAAAATACTTACCATAAAGAGATAGGTAAATAAATAGTAACTATCTTATTACATGATATGCACACATATGTGACAGACAAAAATTATATACATGCACAGGCAGACACATACATACACACATTATAAATACTTGATCCTTGACTAATGCAGGGGTTGGGGGGCCAACTCCCACACAGTTGAAAAATCCATGAATAACTTAAAAAAATTTTTTTTATCCTAACCTGAGGACATTTTTTTTTTTCATTGCTTTTAGAGAGAGAAAAGGGGAGAGGAAGGGAGAGAGAGAAGCATTGATGAGACAGAGAAGTATCGACTGGACTGGGGACTGGAGATCAAGAATCAAACCTGAACCCAGGCAGGTGCCCCAGCCAAAACTGATCCTGCAACCTTTCGTACAAGATGATGCTCCACCCAAATGAGCCACACTGGCCAGGGCCATGTATAACTTCTCCTTCCCCCAAAACTTTACTACAATTATCTCTCAATATCTGTAGGAGACTGTTTCCAGGATCCCCGCAGATATCAAATCTGTGGATGCTCAAGTTCCCCACATCAAACAGCATGGACCAATGCGCACAGTCAGCCCTCCGCTCCCACGGACTCCCAACCACAGACTGGAAACCATACAGGTGTTCACCAAAAACAAAATCTGCTGTACGGGCCCATGCAGTTCAGAGTCAACTGTGTGTGTAGCTCAGTAAAAAATAATAAAATAAAATAACCAAAACCTCAGAAACATTCATGCATTATCCCAAGTCTATTCCTTAAAATGACTACCCACTGACCAGTGACACCACCATGTAACAGGCAGGTCCGGCAACTAGAAGAGCCTCATGGGCTCAACAATATTTGTTGAACAAAATAAACATAAACTAGAGGAAGAAAAGTACTGCAGAATAGATTATATCAGTCAACAACATTGACAGTATTTTAAAGTGATGTGTTTTGCTGTTCAGCATTTTCAACAGATTAAACTTTCACAGCAAATGACAGTAACTGTTGCGTCTAACCGCCTAGATGTAGGTTATACTTTTGATGGCATGTGTCTCATTTGACATAGTTAAATGGCAACAGTGGCAGGAGAGTCAAAGTCTTAGATGATAATGAAAATAGTCTTTAACGTGAGGCCAAGATAAATAAAGTTTCAGATTTATAGTAAAATCTGCGGAAACGCCTATTACTACACTAACGTGATTGAGAAAACTCAAATGGGTTACAACTGAACTGTGAAAACCCACAGTGAGACAAGGAAAATCTCCATAGACAGGGAGGTGGCCAGGAAATCAACTAAAGAGCAAGCCAAGCACCATCTTTCAAATGCCAAGGCACAGAAGTCTCAGACCTTCAATAAGTTCAAAACTAGGGGGGTGGGGGAGGAGCCAGAAAGTCTCCTTGACTTTGGCTTCCATTTGGCTTTCCAGAGAAACTTTTCTCCACACATCAGCTGAAATGAAAACTGATTATGCAGCCTGCATACCCCAAATTCTCTTACAAATCCTGCTATGACTGTACCATCTACCTCTTCCAAGAAATTTCAAACCACTCTAATTTCAAAACACTCTATGGAGACCATACTGGCCTCACTGCCATTTTCTTTAACAGCCTCGCACATTTTTATCTACCACTAACTGTCAGTTACATCTCTTCCTTCTGAATTCTGCAAGGCTTGCTTCTTCACTCCACTGCCCCAAGACCCTGCTCAAATGTCACTTCTTTACCAAGGTCTTAATTGATCACCCTTTCTAAAATAGCAACTCTAGGCATTCTCTGCCTTTTAATGCTGCTTTACTTGTCTTCTTGGCACTAGCCTGGACCTCAGTTTACATTATTTATTTGCTTGTTTATTTACCATCTCTCACCCCACTAGAATAATTAGCCCAACAAAACAAGGGATTTATTTCATTTATTGGTCTATCCCCAGTGCCTGGAAAGGTCCCTAGCACACCTATCGGGTTCCCGTAGCTAAGTATCACTACAGATAGGGTTCCAGAGCCCTTCCCTGCGTGGTGGGTACAGAGACTAGGCGCATGGGCAAGAAGGAGGAACTGCTCAGCTATTGGAAGAGGGGCATCGCAGGGAAACCTTGGCTTTGACCACTTCTTGTGTTGTACACTTTTGCTTCACTCACCACCTGGGCTTTACCAGATGGAACTGCTTTATAAAGCAGCTCCTTCAAAAAGACAAAACTACAGGCAAGCCTTTGGAGGTGTTGGCACTTTGGGGCGTGTCTAACACTGCAGCTGCATGGGAACCTGTGGTCACTCTCAGTCCTCATCGGACCCTTCACTGTCAAGTTACTTACTGAATTTCTTTGATGTGTTGTTTCCACCACATTTTGTTCATTCTAGTTTCATGCTGCACAGTAATCGTGAATTTCCATGTTCTGCTGTTGTTCTGCTGTTGTCATTAATCTGGCAGCTCCTGAGGCAGGGAGGGCCTAGATCTTGGTTTGACTTTGATTACGTAGAGCCACACGGTGGCTCCTGAGAAAAAGTGGCCTCGTGAAGAAAAATTTTAAAAATACACAAGAGGCCAAATATTAAAGCCACTATAGTATTTTTACAATCAAGATTCATAGCATATTCCCAAAGGTAATTAAACACATCAAGATAATACTCCTGTGATATGAGGAGTGAGTGGCCCAGTAACAAATAACTGCCTCAACCATTAATGAAAAGTAGAAGACATGGATTATATTTTGTAGAATTCTCTATGTACCCTGGCAGGGTCCCCTTATTATCATCCCTAACTTACAGCTGGGGAAATTGAGGCAAAAAAATAGTTAAGTATCTTGCCCAGAATCACACAGCTAATAAGTGCCAGGATTTGTATCCTAATCCTATTAACAGTTGTCTTGGGAGCCCTTCAATATCTGCCTTACAGACAGATGTTCCACTGTTTCAGACATTATTTCCTCCATATCCTTTTAGCATTAATACCCACTTCCTACTTCTCTCCTCTAATAATCAAGTTAATGCCACTAAACTAAGGACTTAAATGTTGCAAAGCTTCAGTAAAATTTGAGTATCAAACTCTTCAAACGTACTTAAAAACAAATGTGCATCCCCCCAAAAGGGGTTGGGTTAGCAAAGGTTAATGTTGTCCCTGGGGTGGTAGAATTGAAATTTCATGAGAGTCTCCTAAGCCTATTTAACAGGGAAAAAAATATTGCTACCTCTTCGTAAAACCTGCATTTCAAGGCACTTTGATGATTTATGAATTTCTCTCCCATGGAGAACAAGTGATGTATAGCTGGAGTCTAATTCATTCCAACTCATCACATGTATTTTGTAACTTCATACCACTTTTCAAAATCAATAGGCAGTTAATACTGAGGAGATGAATTAAGGTTTGAAAGAAGATAAAAATTAGACTGTGAGCTATTCTTTGTATGGGATCCTATCCACATATTTTCGTACAGCATCGGGTCAAACACCTGAACTTGTTTTCTAGACTCACTGTCTGGTATTTTCAACTCCTGTATAATCTACTCGTACACTAAGCCTACAGGCCATATTAATTTGCATGGATTTGCAAGGGTCTTTATTGCTAAGTATCTATGGCAAAGATGAAGTGTTACATAATCAGTGACTGCGTGTACCACATTAATGTCCCTTCCTTGGAACCTTTATTTTTAAATTGTGTTCATTTTTACTTTATCATATAACTTACATAGTTCTGTTCACCAAGCTCATCATTTTGAACTATTTTTCCTTTATTCACATATTTATCTATTCATTTACTCAACAAATATTTATTGAGAGCCTATTATAATGGTACACTGTAGCCATCATACCTGAAAAAATAGTCCTCTAGCAAACAAAAATTTTAATAATGAATGAAATGTGTAAAATTGGTAAAGAAAAAAAAAACAGACAAAAGGAGTAAAAATCAATGTCCAAAGGTATCTCTGCATGCCATTATTATCATAAAGTTAAATGAATAGTCACAACCTCCTGGTATATGTTAGAAACAGGGCCAGGTCCGATGACTGAAGGACATGAAGCAGTACTTTGAGCATTGCATAACCTCTCTTCATTAACTAAGGTAAAAATATATATATACAATGTAAATACATTAGCTAGTCTAGTATTTGAACATGCAAATTATAAATATACAGGTTGCTCTGCATTTTACTGATACTAAATAAAGCATACTTGAAAATTACTTCTCTGGAGTCTTTGAAAAACATATTGTTCTATCTTTTGGTCATGGTTCAGGTGTGTTTGCAAACACAGAGGCATAGGTTAAGTTTTGAACCACTGTCCTGGTGTTAAGAAGGAACCATGTGAGATGAGGTAAGGTGTGTGTGTGCCCAGGCCAGCAGTTACTCCCACGGGGTCAGAGATGGTCACAGCAGGGAGATAACGTTGCAAATGCAATTTGGCAGGGGTGTGGAAAGCTGTGCTTGGCTGGACAAGGAGTTGACAGTTCTTATGCAGAAGAGTAACAATATCAGAACTGGGCTCTTAAAAGACTAATCTGACCACCAGACAGAGGATGCACAGGGGATGGGGGAGGGGAGAAGTAGAGGGGCTAAAGGAGCGCATGGGCATCAAACCCAGTGAAGGCCTGACCGAGAATAGCTGAGGTAGGAACAGGTGCTGCAGGAGGACAAAGCCTGGGAAACATTAGGTTTGGGCTGAGAAGCATGTTCTCACAAAAGATGACCATTTTTTTAGCATCTGTCCCAGTACAGTTTCTGATATAACAAATTAATACAAGGGGTTTTTTTGTTTGTTTTCTTTTTTAATTTTATTTAAACTGTTGTTGCAGTACAATTTTCTATCTTTTACTCCCATCCCAACCCACCTACCCAGCCCTCCCCTCCTCCCTCCCATTTCCACCTGCCCCTAGTTTTTATGCATGTGTCCTTTATACTCGTTCCTGTACACCCTTCCCCTTTTCCCCTGAAATTCCCCTAAAATTCCCTCTCCTCTCCCCTCTGAACTCTGTCAGTCTGTTCTTTATTTCAGTTTCTTTGGTTATATTTTGCTTGTTTCTTTGTTTTGTTCTTTAGGTTCTGAATAGCTGCTGCAATTTTGAGAAAGAAAAGCAAAGTAGGAGGGATCACAATACCTGATACCAAACTGTATTACAAGGCCACTGTAATCAAAACAGCCACTGGCATAAAAACAGGCACACGGACCAGTGGAACAGAACAGAGAGCCCAGAAATAAGCCCAAGTCTCTACAGTCAATTAATATTTGACAAAGGGGGCAGCAACATAAAATGGTGTAAAAACAGTCTCTTCAACAAATGGTGTTGGGAAAACTGGACAGCTACATGCAAAAAAAATGAAACTCGAGCACCAACTTACACCATACACAAAAATAAATTCAAGGTGGATAAAAGACTTAAATATAAACTGTGACACCATTAAAGTCCTAGAGGAAAACATAGGCAGGAAAATCTCAGATATTTCAGGCAGCAACATTTTTACTGATACATCCCCCAGAGCAAGGGATATAAAGGAAAGAATAAATAAATGGGATCTCATCAAAATAAAAAGCTTCTGCACAGCTAAAGAAAACAGTATTAAAAGAAAAAGAGAACCAACTGTATGGGAAAACATATTTGCCAATGATACCTCAGACAAGGGTTTAATCTCCAAAATATATAAAAAACTTGCATGACTCCACTCGAAGAAGACAAGCAACCCAATTAAAAAATGGGCAAAGGACTTGAACAGACACTTCTCCAAGGAGGACTTACAGAGGATCCAGAAACACATGAAAAGATGCTCAATATCGCTAGCTATCAGAGAGATGCAAATTAAAACCACAATGAGATACCACTTTACACCAGTCAGAATAGCCATCATAAACAAAGCAACAAACAACAAGTGTTGGAGAGGTGGTGGTGAAAGGGGGACCCTAGTACACTGTTGGTGGGATTGCAGACTGGTACAACCACTATGGAAAACAGTATGGAATTTTCTCAGAAAACAAAAAATGGATCTGCCTTTTGACCCAGCAATTCCACTGCTAGGATTATATCCTAAGAACCCTAAAACACCAATCCAAAAGAACCTATGCACCCCAATGTTCATAGCAGCACAATTTACAATAGCCAAGTGTTGGAAGCAACCTAGATGCCCATCAGTAAATGAATGGATCAAAAACCCATGCTACATTTACACAATGGAATTCTATTCAGCAAAAAGAAAGAAGGAGCTCCTACCCTTTGCAACAGCATGGATGCAACTGGAAAGTATTATGCTAAGCGAAATAAGCCAGGCAGTGAAAAACAAATACCATATGATCTCACCTTTAATAGGAACCTAATACAAGGGTTTTTTTTAAGGTCGTCTTTTCTCAGTCTCTAGCTAAACAGAGTTGACTGTATTGAATGTTAATATTTCTTAATAATAAAATATCATGTAGTAGAATGTTAAATTATATTTTCATGTATTTACTAAAATGGTTTTAATGATATATTGACATTCATTGAGCATTTACAAGGTAGCATGTGAAAATGTACCAGATAGCATGCTGAAGATTAAACACATTACATTCATTATCCAGTTAAAACCACAACAAATTTACAGGTAAATTCAGTTGTTATCCTCTTTTTACAAGTGGAATGTTAAAAACTAGAGGACAAAAACCACATCCAGCCACAATGTGAACTCAGCTCTCTCAAAGTGCAGCATGAGCACTTAGTCAGAGTTCTACGGGAGTCAATAACTTCTTCACCTTGAACATCAAAGAAGTGACAGAGTTTGTCCTACCTCCTTATCAAGATGAAACCTTCAAATCTTTTATTCACATAAAATGAATGTGTACTGAGCTTCTACCATGTGCCAGCCTCAGTTTCAGATGTTTAGACACTGACTTCTTAAGCATTAAATTACATTTATTAAATAATATGCATCATGACTGCTCTGAGATAGAGCCCCATATCTTAATGATTATAATCTCTAATAATCATTAAAGTGCCAAGGTTTAAGAATAAACGAATTCCTTTTTCTTCGTAAATTAAAATAAATTAAAGGATATTCCCATAATAGCATTGTCACTTACTCAAGTTCTGAAATCATTTTTTTCAAGTGGGTGAAAATGAGGTAGAGGCAAACTAGTAGGAAGACAGTTGAATCTAGTCTGCATGGAATATGATTAGAATCAACTACCATGTGAAGTTTGGGTTATTTAAATAATCTACTTAGGGGAAAATGGGTGGGTAGTCAGGAGTGGGAGGCAAAATCAGGGACTGAGAGTGGCAACCTTAGAAAAAGCTCCTACTCATAAGTAATGACACCCACTTCCCTGTCTCCCAATTCCTTAATCCTACACTCAGCCTCCCCCGCAATTCTAATACCAAGTCTGTGCGTGTTAATGAGGCATGTGACAAACACTGGATCCATAGCTCACTACAGCAAATCCTCTATCTCCATATTTTAAAAAAGTAGATTGTTATACTGCTTTTGCTTTTGTTTTGCTTTGCATCCCATTTTCCCTGAAACAAGATTTCTCCTCTATGTTTTCCCATTACATACGGATTCATGTTATTAAACTGGACGTTACACTCTGACAAAGATTTGGTAAAGATGGGTGAGGAAAAACTCCTGCTATGACTATTAAACATCAAATCTTGCTTGCCTTTTGCCTGTGGATTGATCTCCAGACACATTTTTACCCCTGACCTTACTCTCATGTTTGAACACTGTTTTCACCTTTGTCCCGATGCTTGCCCAGATTTGTTGTTC
This sequence comes from Phyllostomus hastatus, assembly GCF_019186645.2. Taxonomy (NCBI): domain Eukaryota; kingdom Metazoa; phylum Chordata; class Mammalia; order Chiroptera; family Phyllostomidae; genus Phyllostomus; species Phyllostomus hastatus. The sequence continues at coordinate 13,036,930 of NW_025333583.1, read as the reverse complement.
CATTTCTTGGCAAGCTCTGTCTTCCTTCCTTTAGACTACAGAACAACTCTGGCCCTACTCTCTTTCTACCACTCCATTCCCCAAAGCAATCCCATCCTCAAGTTTCCCGCTACATTACTGCCAAGTCACCAGAGAGGGGAGAAAGATCAGGCCAAAACAAGAACACGAGCCCAGCAGGATGCAAGCGCAAGAGGGGCACAGAGGAGATCGTGTCTTGAAAAGTTCACATAGACAGGGACCATGGGTATCATGAAGTCATTCAGGGAGAATCTGAGTTAGCACCCAAGATCTGAGATCCAACCAAGAGTCTTGTGAGATTCAGAGTTTGGGTCAGCCAGCTGAGGCTGACCAGGAACATAGATCCGAGTGAGGCACGGCGAGAGGCAAGCTGAAGGCGGTCAGAAACCCAGAGTCAAATAGTGACGGGCAGAGTAGGGTGCTGGATACAGTCTGAATCAAGAAACCTAAAAATCATTTAGGTGTGGTGTAAATAAGCAGCTCAAGTGAGAATGAACAGAAGACATGAATGATCCTAGGACAAGGACAAGGTACCTTATATCCTGATCATGAATGTTCTTCTTAATGTAGGTAACCTTGACTATTCTGAATCAGCATCATAAAGGTAAGTGTTTGTTGCTAATTTTAACAGGAATTGAGCTATATATTTTAATACTACACAGACAAATATATAATGCATTTGCCTTATATTAATAGTTTTCCCCCCAAAATACATGAGCATCTTTGTATACAAAGTCTGGTAGAAGTAACACCTGCTTGACTGTGGTTGGTAGGGTAATAATATGGGTGTAATAATTTATAGTTTTAACCTGAAAATTTCACCGAACATGTCATATGGTGTGCTTGAGTGTGATATTATTATGTTACAGAACGACATGCTTATGATTTTATAATAAACATGTGTTTTAATAAAAAGGGGAGTTATTTGTGCCAGACCCTGTATAATTTCTGCTCATTCCGAAATCAGTTATAATTTAATGTTAACTAACTGGTAATTATTTACTCTATAAAAAAAAACAACATTGTCTAGCTAATTTTTTATGTAATCTCTCACACAATAAACCGTTAAATGCTGTCCTGTGCCAAATGATAAGCATAGTTTATAACCTACTGGAGGGGCCAGGAACAGGTAGGTGAGGGGACTAAAGGAACAGACGTCACCGAGCCCGTTCTGCACCACAGATGAAGCAGAGAACACAGACTTCTGTCCTCCTCCCTGCCAGCGCCGCTGCTGCCAAGCATGTAAGATTACCTTATTTCCTCACTCTGCCCGTGTGTAGTCTTCATGTACTACACACCATACAAGGGCTAATTGTGAAATGGTAGGTTAGACTACATGAGCTCTTCTGAAAAAACCTATCTGTAAGAGTGCAATGTATTATAATTAAGATATTTTCACAGCGCCGAAACCCTTGAAAGGCCCCAGGCTTGGTTTGGTGTGGTGCCAGAGCAGAGCAGGTTGACAGCCAATAATCATTGCTTATTTTATTTATTTTTTTTAAATAAAGAGAAGCCTCCTGGCTTACTACTCTTGCACGTTACATCACCACACTACCGCAAGAGCCTCACAAGTTCCCATCGATGTAAGTCAGCACTCAGTGTAAAAGGAGGGGTGCTGACTGATGTGTGAGGCCAGGGCAGAGGGTTTTACCCCGGCGGATGGGGGCGCTGTGCAGGTGTATGAACAGAGAGGCTCTGGACTCCAGATGGAAGTGGGAGTGAGGGCAGTGAGGAAAATGGCAGGGGGCGATCAGAGAGAAAAAGCCCAGTGAAACAAAGTCAAAAAAGACTCAGTTTTAAGGGTTGGGGAAAGGAGTACACTCATTGCCTCACTGTCTGAGTGTCAGGAGCCAGTAGGAGGAAACAGATTAAAGACACAGTTGAAAGAGCAGAGTGCTGGGTCCATTTTGAATCCTACCTGTGTGTTCAGCCGTTGCCGAGATCCTGGGACTAATCCTTATCCCGCTGCCTGTGGGCTGCATGTGGCCCAGGATGGCTATGAACGTGGCCCAACACAAAATTGTAAATTTACTGGAAACATTGAGATTTTTTTGTGATTATGTGTCACAATATGTTTAATGTGTGGCCAAAGACAACTCTTCTTCTTCCACACTAGAAGAATAAGGCACCAAAAGTTTGCACACCCCTGTAAGGTGTGATGTGTATGTTTTTTACTGCCTATCTCCCAGCCACTCCCCTACCTCCTTCTTCCTGATAAATACAACCCTAATTCTGCACAATTCTCCAGCAACCGTATGTGTTAAGGAAGACTGAGCCCCTTCCCGCCCCAGGAAGGGGGATTTTTTTTTTTTTTTAGTCACAACTAGTTATGTAAATTCTATTCCCCTAGAGAGTGTTTTCGAAAGCGTTGTGCCAAAATTCTCATCTTCTGCTGGTCCTTTAGAAGAGAATAAGTCCTGGAAGAAGGATTTCAACTTGTTCTACTTGGCATGGCTGTGTCTACACAGAATACCTGGGATGTGGACCCAGCTAGCAACCAGGGAAGAAGAAGGCAGGACTGCTGAGCAAGAAGAGGGAGAGAACCTGGGTCACTGCAATACTGGCCAGCCTCAGAACGGCCACCTTCATCCTTCTTGCTATATGACACGATCGGTTTTCTTGGATACTTCAAACAAAAAGTGTTCTAAGTGACATACTGCAGAAATAAAAGCTAAGAAAAATTGATGTGTTGAGGGCACACTACATATCAGATATTTACATGTATTATTTAATTTTTACATATTAGAAATAGCAGCTAATGTTTATTGAACATAGACTATATGTCAAAGTTTCCCAAGTTTTCTACAGGAACAAACTCATTTTAATTCTAAGAACAGCACTATAATACAGGTACTGCTAGAACCATTTACCAACACCATATTTACGGATTATCAGAATATGCATACTGAGGACAATTAAGAGAATACATGAAACCATCATTCTTTAAGATTTATGTATAAAAGCCTTCCAGGACTGGCTAGTTATTAAACTTCAGTAAATTCATACCACAGAAAACCACTGCTATTTGATTTAATTTTCCTAACAACTCTGTGAGGTTCCTATTTGGTCCCCATTTAAAGACAGGCTGACTCAGAAGCCTGCCTTTCCCCATGAGGTTGGAAGACACAACAGCCCGACACCAGATTCTAGTCTGCATCATTAAGTGCTGCTTCAGTGCTTCCTTGATACCACTTGCCTGGACTTCACACTTTTATAAACATAAAAATGCTACAGTAGAGCATGGGCTGTGAGTACAGACTGGAAAACATACAAGACTGTTCACATCCTATTGCATTTATTAACTGGGTAAACGAAGACAGATTAGTCAGATACCAGATTCTGTATTAATATCTGTAAAACACAAAAGTACCTACCCCAAATATCGGTGCAGCATTAAATCAGATCAGGTATTTCTCAACCAGTGAGCTACAAGAATTTATAAAATCTGCAATACCTAACTATGTAGTCAGGGGCACTGACCTCTTCTCCCTTAGATTGTCAAATTAAAAAAATGACAACAGCCAACACAACAGCAGCCATCTGGTATGAATGAAGCAAAATTATACATATTTTTTGTCACATAGGCAAAACATGTGTTTTGGTGTACAACAAAACTTTAGTACTTGGTTTATGCATACGGCAATATGAAAAAGCTTGAAAATCCCCAAACTAGATAACACCTGTATAACATATTGCAAATGTCTCTACCAATTTAGGTATGTAAAAAGCATACTGTATTTGTATTGATACTGCTACAGCAGGTTCCACAGTCACTTTTTATAAATCGCATCACAGAATTTCAGGAATGTGAGAGATGGCCGAGATGAAATTTTGTGATATCCTGATATTAAGAGGTAAATTTTACTTAATTAAAAAACTAGCTCAGGGCAAAATATATAAATGACTTTCTCAGAAGTTACTTTGAAAACGCAAAATACAATTAATTTATATCACTGTTATGATAATAATCATTTGAAGTTAATGACCAGCTAACTAAACACTGCGACACAATTGCACAGAGGAAGAAGGAAGAGCACATCTGGTTAAAATTTCAGAACCTGATCGTCTTCACTGCATTTTATTATACCTGGCTGACAACTTTGTACTGTTGTAGAGTTGAAAGAACACTGAACTTGGAATCAAAAGATGTAGCTGGGATCAAACCCCTTCTGCATTATTTATTGGGTCTGTAACTATGTGCAAGTCCTTTACCATCTCTAAACCTCAGCCTCTTTATCTTTAAAATAGGGGCGGTGATTTCCCTTTGCTTATCTCACAGGATGATTCTAATAATCAAAGTATATGCACAGACTTTTGTACATTAAAATCTGCAGTCTACTTGTAAGGAAAATAATAAAAATTTCAGGAAGTACAAATGGTGAAAACTTTAGACTCTGCATTTTGTTAACATGTTCTTTAAGTTTTTTTTTTTTTTCCTCCTTGGGATATTTACTCATTACTTATTCTGAAGCATCAGCAGCCTTTTTGAAACCGCACAGTACTAACACAGCACAGTGCCATGGACGCTGCAGATTCAACCCGAGCCTTTTGATGATGATGATCTTTGAAGATTTCCCATCTACAGAGCTGCTCTCACTTTGCTCGCTATAGTTGATAGAATCAAGCTACGGGTTTGGCATGTGATAGTCGGTTTGAGTCAAGGTTGGAAATCACTCAATCAAGAAACCACTCAATCACTCTGTCTACAAAACAAGTGGATTAAAGAAAAAAAAAACAAAATGACTCAGACCCAATTCTGAAAATGTTTTTAATGGGGCATTGATTTAGCCTCTACTGAATATTTACTAAAAATAAAAAATAATATTGGCAATACTTTTTGCGGAGTCTCTTCCAGACAGCTGTGACATCTTCAAAACACTTGGAATGCTGTACATAAAAATTACATAAATAATAGCATCATCCTTAGCTACGATTATTTTTCTCATTCCAAAAGGCCTTGAATACAATGAGCTATTTTTCCAGGAATGTCAGAAAGCTCTAAAAATTTGTAAATTTGACTCCACTACTCACTAAAATATTACTGCAATTTTTAGTTTACATAAAAGTCCAGATTCCCTTTTCCCCATAGAAACTATGCTTTAAATACGGGTTGGATTCTCAGGCTGGCCTCAAAATTGACAGCAAACTCAATGTGATACAAAATTGGAAGGGGCTGAGGTAAAAGCAGATTTTGTGATACAAAATCAGAAGGTCAAGGTAATCCACAGCACTGACAATGGACACTATACAAGAGTCAGAAGAAACCAGGAACAAGAGGGTCAAATACTGAATCTAGAGGTCACATGTGAGAAAGAATATGTTCAGGAAAGACCAGTGAGTGAACTGTATAGAAACCAAAAGTTACCTCCCTCTTTTCCTTCATAGCCAAGCATCTAAAAGGGTAGTATACATTGACTATTCTCCCATTCATTTAAAAATGTTTTATGCAATATTTTACAACACAAATGGAGATAACCAGTTTGGAGATATTACAAATAGAGTATATGTCTAGGACTACAATTATTTGGTTTTAGGGAATGTAAATATCCAGCTCTTCAAGAAAATGTCAAACTGTTTTCTGAAGTCATTGTACCAATTCATTATCCTACCAGCAATATATAAACTCTCATATAGTTGTGTATCCTTCTCAAACTTGATATAGGCAGATTTCTTGATTTTTGTCAGTCTAATGGATATGAAATTGCATCTGATTACGCCCTTAACTTGCATTTTTTCCTAGCTATTAAAGAGACTGAGTGCCTTTTTTTCACTTATCCTTCATTTTGTTTCATGTCTGTTCACTCCACTTGTCTGTTTTTCTATTAGGTTACTTACTAGTTTTTCTTTCAATTTTATATGGATTTTTAGATATATATAAAATACCTACATATATAACACACACACACACATATATATGATTGGAAACTAACCCTTTGTTAGTTAATTAGTTATATATATGTTGTATATATTATATATGTTATATATATATAAAATAATTGGAACCAAACCCTTTGTGAGTTAAATAAATGTGTTGCAAATATTGTCTACAGTTTACTGCTTGTCTTTTTATTTATGCACCCTTTGATGAATGGAAACTTCAGTCCAGTGTAGTTAAATTTATCAGTCTTTTCCCTTACGTTAGTACTTTTTGTTTCTTACTTAAAAACACCTTTCTTACAAAACAAGCATGAGATATTCTTCTTCGTTTTTTCTAAAAGATTTAATTTTCACATTGAAACCCTAGCATTAATTTCCAAGCACGATGCGGTCCCTCCAATAACTTTCCAACCCACGTGCATTTGTAACTGTGCTGCACTCTTCCCTGAAACTGCTCTGGCTCAGGTCACGACTGGCTCTCGTGTTCTCAAATCCAGTGGACAATTTCCTGCCTCTGATTTTTTTTTTGCAGCATTTAAGAATCACGAGAATGCTTTTCTTCTTGAAACTCCACCTTTCACCTTATCTATTACATCACTCTTCCCTGACTTTCTTTCCACATCTTGATCTACTCTTTTATTGGCCTTCGTAGCTTTCTCTATTTGCACTCTAAAAGGTGGAGGGTGTGAATGTGGGCTCCATATTCTTCCACGCCTCTTCTCATCTATTTGGTCTTTTCCAGTGTCTTCCCAAAGGCAGGTTTAAATAAACACATGTATTCTAACGGCCTACACATGCATTAAAGTCAGCCCAGGCCGCTGTCCAGAATGCTGGGCCCCTTGGGTCAAGTGTGTAGGGACACTGCTCTTGGGATATCCAATTAAGGCATTTTTAAAATAGAAACTTTTTTCCATCCCTCCACCTTCCAAAATCTGCTCCTCCTGCTTTGTTATGTAACCCAGAGATCGATGCCTCCCTCTACCTGATCCGCAAATTAGAACCAGGTAGAACCAAATTAGAACCAAATTAGAACCTCCTATGCTCATCTGACGAATTCTTTCACCTAAGTGCCTTTCAGGTGTGCAGATTCCTCCCCATTCCCTCTGTTACTACTTTGTTCAAAAACCCATCCCATTTTCCTTGGGTTTTTGCAGGAGCCTTTTAGACTGCCTCCCTAGAGACAGACTGGTCTTCCAGAAGCCATCATCTGCACCTGTCAGAGTGACCATCACAAAATGCAAATCTGATCATGAGGCAGGAAGGAAGAGCCCTATCCTCTGATAAGATTCCTATGCCCCCAGACCCTCACAGTGCTTCAGCCCACACGTCCAAGTCCACCACGCCACACAGAGAGGGCCATCAACCCTCCTGTAGGTGCCATCATAGAAACTGCTGCTGAGCTGTCACCTTGGATGAAGGGGCTGCTCTGCCAGTTCCTGGCTCACCGAGCCTCTCCCACAGTATGGCTTTTCCCTTTACCCCCTCCCCCTTCATCCAAGTTATCACTCATGGATCCTCTTCTTAGCACTGCAAGTCTGATCTCTGAGACTCCCCTTCCACAACTAAATGACTCTATAAACCTAAATTCTTTACCAAATGTTCTCTATAGCTCCTCATCTGAGCTCCAAGTAGACTCTTGCTTGAAGATATACCATGAACCATCTCAGGTCATGCTGGTGATCTCCTTACCCAACACAGGCTACAGTGCCTGCGGAGAGTCCCTGTTGTCCTGGCTCCTCACTACCGCTTCCAGGCTGTGACTGCTTTGCCTTTATGCAGAATACATGAGGATCCGCATACTCACTAGGAACACCACTACTCTATTGTCCATTACCTCAAATACCGACAGATCAGGCCCCATAGCTAGCTCCCCTTTGACCTTGTTGCTCTATACTATAACTGTAACCATCTGGCCTCTACTCTTACAGAATTCTAACATCACCATTGACACTCATTCCAGCATCTCCTGCCATCAACCCTGCCTACTGAGAACAGCCACCACTGAGCTTTTTAGTGATGCTAGCAGTTTGCTTACTAATGCATTTCCTATTCACTACTTCTTTTACATTCGATTTATTTTACTTTATTTTCATTGTTGTTCAAGTACAGTTTTCTGCCCTTTACCCCCATCCCAGCCCACCCCCATCCCTCCCCACTTCCGTCCTGTCTCCACCCCCCCTACTTTTTGTCCATGTGTCCTTTATACTAGTTCCTTCAAACCTTTCCCCCCTTCCCCTGAAATTCCCTCCCCTCTCCCTTCTGGTCACTGTCAGCCTGTTCTCAATTTCAGCATCTTTGGTATATTTTGCTTGTTTGTTTGTTTTGTTGATTAGATTCCTGTTAAAGGTGAGATCAGATGGTATTTGTCTTTCTCCGCCTAGCTTATTTCCCTTAGCATACTGCCTTTTGACTCAGCAATTCCACTGCTAGTATTATATCCTAAGAACCCTGAAACACCAATCCAAAAGAACCTATGCACCCCAATGTTCACAGCAGCACAATTTACAATAGTCAAGTGCTGGAAGCAACCTAGGTGCCCATCAGTAAATGAGTGGATCAAAAACCCATGGCACATTTACACAATGGAATTCTATGCAGCAGAAAGAAAGAAGGAGCTCCTACCCTTTGCGACAGCATGGATGGAACTGGAAAGCCTATTGATTATTGCTTTAGTGAGAAGAAGTTCTTTCTGCCCTCTACTCCTACCCTCAAGGGCGAACACAGAAAACTACTGAGCTTTCTCATTTTCTATAGTAAGTGAATCTTTGCATTTGCAAATCTCTAAGACCATTGACTCTTTTGTCAGTACTTTATCAAAGCTGTTTTGCCATCTCTATTTCATATACTATTGGCTGTAGTTGTTTCTAAGCTTCAACCAGACAGTGCAGTAAAACATTAGCACCCTCTCCAGGCACCATTGTGAGGATATTAAACTAGAGACACAAACATCTGTTGTATCAACAGGCTGTCAACCATGCAGCTTATATTCCTGCCCTCAAGTCCCATCCATCACCATCATTAACACCAGGTATCTTCTAGTTCCTGCGTTAGCCAGGTCCTCCCATTCTTTTGGTTAATATTTGCTTCCCTCCCGTGGTGGGGACAGTACTTCCTTATTCAGATGATGCTGAGACAATGACCCTGATTGCTCGTCCAGAAGCAATGATGTGAGGCATACACAGATCTTATGGAGGTCAAGCATTCTCTTGCAAGTCATTTGCCGTAGGCAGGGTTTTTTGTTGTTTTGGGGGGTTTTTGGCATGGAGTTCAGGCAATAGGAGCCCGCTCTCCTCTACAAATAGAGGGAGCCACTTGTGCCTGCCCAGAGGAATCTGGAGGTTCAGAGTCCTCAAGCATGCTCACTAAAATGTCTGCATCTTACATCACAGGATCTTATTTCTTTCCTGACATTAGCATAGGAGACTTTGAATTCAGCCACCTTTGAAACTCTTCCTTCCACTCCTGCAACCCACATTTGGGCCTGATTAACAGCAATGTCTGCCCTCTGGCAATGGGAAGTAAGAGTATTTTGAAAGGCTGCTATGAAGACATTCTGGCTTTACCCTGAGCCCTGTTAATGGTTGGCCTGAAAATATCATTTTCTTCCTTCAGGGCTTCTATGGCTGTTAATGGTAGCCGACCTGCTTCACAGTCTGTAAGATCATCAGCTCCCTCCAACCTCTACATGATCCCAATTCATGAAAAACGAGACCTAAAACTTACTTAGTAAGAGAGACGCTACAGCATGTTAGGGGCTATCAGCAGCCCACTTGTCACCAGGAGTGGGGTTCCTGCTGCCATCTGACTGGTAAATGATCCAGTTCCAGATCCAGTCCTAAATATTTGCTGCTTAGGCCTGTTTTTGGTGCTAATCATCTTAAACTGGATTCTCTCAAAAGCAGACCTTGAGATAAAGGGTTTGAGTGCAAACAGTTTATTTGAGAGGTTGTCTGAAAAAGCTTTTGTATGTAATAGGGGGAAGAGAGACTGAGAAATTAGCAAAGCCAACACAGGGCACATTCATATCCAGATTACCTCTTAGGATCACTAGGGCATAATCCCACAGGAGACCTCTTAAAGACTGTGTAGAGCATTTCTGAGATTGTTCCACTCAAGCAGTTGGGAAACTGGGGCATTTATCCACCAATTCTCATTCACAGTTGGTTGAGGCCGGTCCTGAGTGTGATGACGTCCCAGCACTTCTACCCTGCCCAGAACACTGACTGAGCACACTGACATACACGACATACACGTTGAGCAGTCACAGGCACCCACAGCATGGAGCAGTCAGTCCCTACAGAAATGGTGAGCACCGACCAGACACAGACAGGGCACTGACGTCTGCTATAAGCCTCATGTGTCAGTAGGAGCCTGGGGAGGGCTGCCAAAAATGTAGATGTTAGTAATTGTATTAAAGGCAGTTCTAAACTATAAAAATATGACTCCATTTAAAAAATAATTCTTTTTTCTTCCTCTTTCTGGAGTCAAGAATATTTTAAATAGGACACAGGTGAGAGATAGATACTCTTTGACACAACAAGAGATAATAAGATTGCACGTCGATGTGAAAATACTGATTTTCCAGTAGATGCCACTCAAGGAGAGCACACCACTGAGGAGAGCCCACCTTCCTAGTGCCTCTTCTTCACCCCCATATAGCAGGGAAGTCAGCAAAGCTGACAATCAGCTGGCACAAGAAGAGGTATGACCCTGAGAATGAGGCAAAGGGGGCACAAAAATACTTTTTCAGGGGAAAGAGGACACAAAGTTCAACAGAACAAAAGCTTCTGAGGCTGGCCATGAGGACAGTGGGGAGGTTAGTAGAATAGCGTGAAGCTTTGCTCTTGGACTTATATACCATCCTTACAGACAGACCTTGTAATGCTGATGGGTAACTACAACTTTAACCTGAAGTGGATGATGGTTTCATATATATATCCCCAGATTCCTTCTGTGTTCTTGACTTGGGCACCCTGTGACTTCTGGCTTTCCCCAAAACTGAAATCACCTTTGAAAGGGAAGATGTTTCAAACCATCAGTGAGATTCAGGAAAACACAATGGAGCAGCTGATGGCAATTCCAATAAAGGATTTTCCAGAGTGGTTTGAACTGTGGAAGAGATGCTAGGAACTGTGTGAGATCCCAAGGTGTCTCCTTTGAAGGGGACTGAGGCATCATTGTCCCATGCATAACGTTTCTTGTATCTTTATTTTCTTCAGTGAATGTCTCTATTTGTCATAGTATGTATGTGTCTGGATACTCTCTGGACAGAGTGAAAAGAGCAGAGGAGGAAGTATGCATTAGGTCGTGAAATGAGCAGCCAAGGTTTTGATGCGTTGTCTGTGTAAACGCTGATGACACCCATAATGAGAAAAGTGCTTATGATCTGGAAAAGACTGTTCCAGATGTTAAAACTGTCGGTGAATGGGAAGAAGATCAGAAAACCTATCGACAACACTGCAGTGAGGAATATACATAGGTTCACACAGCAGAATGACACAGATCTTAAAGGGGAGGGGTATTGTACAAGAAATATAGGGATCTGCAAAAGAGAAAGCCCTCTAGCATTTTAAGGCTTCAGTTCAAGCAGACCTTCCACTTGGCCAAGTGACCCACCAGATCCCATTTTCTAGAGATAACTGAGATAAATGAAAATGCTATAAGCCTCAAGATTGAATCTAAGATTTTTGAGCAAGGCCATCTTATATGCAGCAGAGAATGAGAGAACAAGAAGCTTGTGATATGCTACTACTAGAGATGACGTACATGGACCCTCACAGATGCCAAATAGACGGTCATGGGAAATCCCATGGCAATGCAACTGAAAATGCGCATCATGAACTGGTCACCTTCAGACCCCCATAAACACAGTATAAACTGAGAGCGCAGTAGAAATGGGAACTGGGTCTTAAAAGATGCAGATAGTACAAATTAACATTTTTTAAAAAGTGGCTCAGACCTATCCTTCTCCTTCAATTCACACATATGGCCACAAAAGGCATTTCTTATGACTTTATGGGTCAGCTCTATATATTGTGCTGGGCCATAAATTCACTGCTGATTCACTATAACCCAAGGCAGGGACTGAACAGCACACCTGGTCATCAGCTTCATGATATCACAAAAGCTAAGGCCACTGAGCGATGAAGAGAAGTAGTTCTGGGTAACCCCCACCCCAACCCCATACAAACAATTTAGAACAGCAAACATGTTGATTAAGACAAGGGGCATCCAGAATAACTGGTAGAGGACACAAATGTTGGCCTTGGAACCAACTGCAGCAGTAGGGTCTGTAGCTTATCCCAATACTTCTGCCACAGTCTTTTTTTTTTCAAATGTGACCAGCAACCTTGAAGATCCATTGACAGACAAGAGAACACTCAGCATGGAATACCGTACCCAAACACATTTCACTGCAAGCACCTATGACTCTGCCTGAGCACTTTCTCTGGCTGTAGGAGCTTGTTCAGGCTACATGCCGGCCAACCTGCAAATGCTGAGGAGTTCACATCCTTAAGAACAGCCTTTGATAAATTACAGATGGAACTTGATGGAGGCACAGCCTGTCTTCCTCACCCCCCAGATATCACAATTCTGAGGCATATTCTTCAAAGTCTTTCAGAAGCCCACAGTAGGACTGCACCCCAGTATTTCAAAAAGGGCAACCTGGTCTTAACACTGTCTGTACTGAGTTTCTTATGTTCCCAATCTTGCTTCTCCACTCTGCTCTGATTGTGTTCTAAATAAACTACTTCCACTCAAATTCTTGTCTCAGAACCCACTTCCGAGGAATCCAACCAAAGATAATCCGAACTTTATTTCAGATGCTCAGACAGGCCCTGCTCTGGGTCCTCTCCTCATACATCTTCCCCAACCATCAAGCTCCACCTCCCAGTTCTAACTAAGGTCTATCTGCCTTTTCAGTCCTAGCAGTCCTGGCATAAAGACCATTTCCTTAAGAAGCTGATTCTAATCTCAGGACCAATTAAATTCTGAAAACACATGCTCTCAGACCTCTCCATAGGCCCCATCACAGCACCAGATTTATTATTAGGGTCTGTCTTTATTTTCCAATTGATTGTAAGTATTAGGAAAACAGAGATGATGTCTTTGTTCACAGTAAGTCCCAATGTCAAGCACAGAGCTGGTATACAGTAGGCACTCAGTAAATGTTTGTTGAATTAAGTCACTTAAGACTAAACTTACTACAATGGCTTCTCTCTACCTCAATTTAGGAAAGTCTTGTCCTTTCTAACCTAATCTCCAGCTAGTCCCCGAGATTCACCCCTTCACTCCAGGGAATGAAACTTCTTGCAGTCCCCTGCACACATCATAGTAAGTTACATTGCCAAGCCTTTGCTCACTTGTCTCTTCTGTTGTTATGGTGTCCACCTCCTTACCACCTCGCTCATTTCTACCCAGTGATCAGGCCTCATTAAGTATAACCATCCCTGGAAGTCTTTCCATAAAGCCCTGTAACACTTAGAGGTCTCTGCTCCCAAAGAACTTGGATCATAATTCTATAATAATTCTTTAATACACTATAATCATTTTTAAACTTTTCTCCCCCCAAAAAACCTGTAAGCTGCCAAAAAATTAATTTTTGAGAGTTTTGTTTTTATACAGTGAATAGCACATTGCCAGGGTTTGAAAAAGTATGTATGTGACAAATATTTTCTGGATAAAAATGAATATAAAGTATTATTAAAGAGCCAAGGACGTTTAGCCTGGGAAGAAGTTGTTTTGAGTAAAGCAGGGCATCTGCTCTCAAGTGCACCACAGTTATCTAATGGAAGGAATAACCATCACAGCAGAGGTGCTTTCCTCTCCTAGTATAGCTTATTGCTCTTGACTTTGCAGAACTAGGTGCTAGAGAGGAAGGAAGGAAGGTAGGTAGGAAGGGAGGGCAGAAGGGAGAGATGAAGGGAAAGAAAGCTTGTTAATTCCAACAACTGCTGATGTGTGTACTCCCTCATATCAATTACTACATACTGCTTTTGGAGGTTGTCCACAGTTTGACACGTATCTGTATTTGTTCACAGCAAAAGGCTTGGAATCTAGCTGCCTGGGTTCAAATAATAACTTTGACTCCTAATAGCGGTACAGCCTTGTCCCTTTAGCTGAGGCCCTTCCTATGATGCATGGTCTAAGTAACACATACTGGAGAGTCACAATATCACTACTCAGTCTACCACGTGTGATAGACAGGAGGATGCTGGTGGGGGGAAGGTTGAAAAAGATGAGAAAGCATAAGGAAGTTCTAAATTCTCACTTTACTTTGCAAGACCCTGCCTGCCCTGTAAAGAAAAGTTAAACAACTTTCAACTTTTAACCAGCCCTGAGGTCTGCTCTATAAAAAGCACCATCTTCTCCAATCGTCCATATTATCAGCACCGAGTTCACCAGCGCCAGCACTCTCCTCCACAGATGATGTATCTGACCGGGTGCACAAGGACTCTCTGCAGAAATGGCCTCTATTTTTTTTCCTGACGGAGCTATTATATCACATTGCATTCCTTGTTTCACCACCATTTTTATTCCTTTCAATAGTGTTTTGGGTTGCATAAATCCAAGATCTAGAAAAATAAATTGATACAGAGATTGAATTGAATCTCTCAAACAGAAGAGTCACTTTGAAATTCTCTAAGGGCATTAGTGCAGGAACTGGAATTCAACAATGAAGTCTCAAAAAATTTTACAGGCCTTATTCTATTTTTCTTGACCATTCTTTAAATGCAAACTGCACAGGACACTAAGATTTTAGGTAGCACGGAGTTGTTCTCTCCCAAAACCATGGAGACAAGTTGTAGCTCTAAAAGAACAACTCTATTCAGTTAACCGTACATTATTTCATTGTTACCATACTCTCCTCTTTATGTACTAATTAAAATTTGCACTATTTAGAATTCCCAGTTTGACCTCTTAACTGGCATTATTTATAAGAAGGTCAAATTCATATTATGGCTTATTTCTGCTTTTACAGTCTCTACATTGTAGCATTCTTGTCTTTATGTGTATATTAAAGTCTGTATGAAGGACTTGTCTTCTAAAAGGTAAACACACTGGTTTAAGGAGCAATGATATGCAAACTCTAAAATTCTCTTTGCCAGATAAACTTTTCAATCACTTTTTCTCTTTCTTTTCTATGGAAGTAAAAAGAAAACTCTTTGGTGCCAAGTAAACAAAAGATAGAATGATTAGGGTTTACAGAAGTACCCCCAATATTGTTATTAAATATTCTATAAAACAAAATCTCTTAATAAACATTTGCTCAGTGAGTCTTCAAAGTATCTATTTTTCTAGTTCTACCCCTTGGAGCTTATTTTAGAACCTTGAGTAAATCTTTCAGCCTCAAATCCTTCACTTCCTATGTTGTATAAAGTAAAAGGGCAGTAGAAGTCTGAGCTCATAGACTGTTTTGAGAAATCCATTTTAAAGCCACCAGTAGACAAGTTCTCAAACTGCAATCTCTGTACCAGGAATGTTTCTCCTAGTGAGCCACACTGTTTGGAGTATGTATGCTACCTTCTTGTCAGCTCATTGCCATTACCTCTGGTATTCAATTAAATATTCCAGAGAAACAGGCATTGCAAGTATAGCAGAACTGCCATTCCTCAGAGTGCAACCCATGTGCCAATGTTTTGTTGTTTTTTAAAACAGAAAATGTGGTGCCTGTTAGAAATTTTGCTCTCTAACTACAAATGTGAAGAAACTCCCAGGAGTTTGGGTCATTGTTTGTACCATGAGGACAGTATTTACACTAGTCCTGCCTCCCCCCTTCCCCTAAATCTCGAAGATCAAACACTTGCCCTATTTATGAGTTATCTGAAGTTTCTATTACACTGGGCTAAATTGTGATTTCCTTCTCTATAGTCTGTCTTCCCAGAAAATCTTACCAGATGAAGAACTCTTCCTGTTGTCTCCTCATTGCCCTTGGACTTTTTATGTGTTACATGGCTAGTGGCACCAAATCCCTCCTATCCCAGCAGGCATGCATCTTTGTATTGGGACTTGGTGGCTTCTCCCATCTGAACGTGAAGTTTATTTTTGTTTTGTTTTTTTGTTTTTATTTATTTTTTAGAGAGGGAAGGGAGGGAGAAAGAGAGAGAGAAACATCAATGTGCGGTTGCTGGGGGCCATGGCCTGCAACCCAGGCATGTGCCCTGACTGGGAATCAAACCTGCGATGCTTTTGGGTTCAGAGCCCAAGCTCAATCCACTGAGCTACACCAGCCAGGGCTTTGAAGTTTATTTTTGTATTCCTTTGAATATGTACTGGCCTTGAGACTTTCTTCGATAAAAAATGTCAGAAGTGACCGGTGAGTTCAGGTGTTTAAACCTTAAGAGGCCTTGAGACTTTTGCCTTTGACCTCTTAGAATATTGCCCTGAAACTTTCAGGTAAGAAGCCAGGCTAGCCTATTGAGGAAAGAAAAGTCACATGGAGACCTAAGCGCCCCAGTGGACAATCAGCACCAGCTGCCACCTCGGACTTTCCAGCTGATCCTCGAGCAGAATGCAGTTACCAGAGCAGCCCAAGGCAAAGCAGCAGAGCACTCACCTTGCCAACCCATACAATTGTAAGAAATGATCCATTTTGTTTGAACAAAGCCACTCTTGGAGTGGTTTGTATACAGTCATAGATAACTAGAACTACTTATGTGAAAGTCCCATTTTCTCCGGTCCATTGCGGTTTTCTGGTGTATCTGGAGTAGTAGCAGCTTATGTTTCTCACATCTCCAACTCTGGAGAAAGCGAAACTATGAGAGTCTGAACCTGGGTGCATTCATGCTTTTCTACTTTACTAGATAAAACTTTCCTGCTAAAAGGTATACCCTGGGCTTAGAATTTTGACTAATATGAATCATTATTGGTCATCACAAAGGGTCAAAGGTCAGAAAAAAACATTTTCTTTGTTATTTAAGAATAAATCTTTTCATTTCATCTACCTGTAATTTTACTCAAGATGTGAAAGGATGAATACCCATAGGTTACTAGCAAGCCATCTAATGTGGGGGCAGGTTTAGGACATTAGGACAATGAGTTCTAGTCTATTGTTTCAATCTAATGATAGCCTTGTGGTCTAATTCTTGTGTTCTTGCCCTTGCCTGGAAAGAAGCAGCCATCCTGGCAAAGTGCCTTTGCAGCTTTTTGGAAGTAATGCAATCTGAACACAGCCATAAATGCAAGCAGTGAAAATATCAGGGTCTTGATATTCTTTTAAATCTTTTCCTCACCTTCCAGTAGTCATGGAGTGTTCAAACAATAAGGGCTGAGCCATCATGGCCAGTACTGAGCAACAATTTTGTGATTCGTTTGTTCCATCTGCCTAGAAACTGCTTCAGAGCAAAACAGGCAAGGATTTTGTAAGCGTGTAAGTGCTGTTTTGTTATAGTAGATTCAAAAAAAGAAAGATAACGATGTGGTCTAGTGGTTTCCACATGTATTTGAGTGTCAGCAACTCTGACTGTAATCTTAGCCAACTGTCTTTCTGGCTGACTCAGATTACTTAAGAAAAATTACCTACCTCTGTCTCTCTGTCTCATTTTCCTATCTATAAATTGGAAGAAATTGCCCTTCCTGCACAGAGAGAATTTAAAAACCTAATTGATATCTATAAACACCCTGGAGATACAAACTGTCATTATCCCAAATGCACGCACACAGACATGCACACATACAAAAAAAAATTGTACCATCAATGTGTTTCCTTCATTCAAGCTCCTAGGGAAACATTGAGATGGGAGCAGGAAACTTGGTGATTTTTCTTTTCCCATTCTAAAGGCACCCCCCTCCTAGTTCAGCAGCACAGAGAGAGGCTTGCTGTCAGCTCCTCTGCTGGGCAGAGATTCAAATTCCCGAGGTTAGTGGCAGTGTCTCTGAGAGATTCGCAGAGATTTTCAAAGCTCCATTTTCTTTTAATTAGTTCCCTCTCCGCCTCAGGCAACAAGTTCAGGGAATCAATAGGTGAGACTGAGTACAGACTTTGTAGGTATCAGGAGCTATGGTATGTTGGGACTTGTCAGCCCCTGGATTCAGGTTTCAGGAGGTAAGCAGCCCGGGTTGAAGAATATTTAGAAAGGAGACTTCAAACGGAAGCAGCTCGCCAGTTTCTGGAGACTATCAGACAATGATTCCCAGACAGGGACTGCCATTTCTTTCAACCACTTGTGGGACCTGCTCAAGTCACCAAAGCTCCAAGGCTTGCCCTCAAGGCTTGCAGGCCTGGCCAGACACTAGTTAAAAGTTAATACCACACTTGAGACCAGCTACAAGCCTGAATTCAGCTGAGGTGTGAAAACGCACATGGAGAGGTTCTCAGAGCCACACACTAGCTGTCCCCCAATCTCGTTATTTCTGTCGTCCTCAGACGGTTTTCTCTGCACCCAGAAACTCTTTTGAATAACACTGGCTATATTCTTACTTTGTGAGGTATACATTTAATTTGGGGCATTATTATTCTTTATTTGTGATCAACAGGAACTACACAGGGCCTGACAGTAGCTTTGCTAAGTAAGGCACAGTGGATTTGCTTCCAGAGTTCAAACCTCAAATGAACAGTTCCTGCTACTTGGGTGTTGCAATAATTATTCTGGCACAAACCATACAAAGTCAAAGGCAGAACACTTGGGATTCTTTGTGAGCATTTGTTATTTAGGCTGAGAATGGAACACTAAAATTCCTTCTTTGAAAAATCAGACGAAGTGGCATGGAAAAAATAAAAAGGACAAAGCCTTAGTAACAAGTCAGTCAGTAGCCAGTATTAAGCAACAATAAATACCATTAGGCCCTGTTTGGAATGGAAGCTTCCAGCAGCATGACCCTGAATGTTTGTTTGCAAGAATCATAATGCATGGTATCTGAAAAGTTGGGAAATGGGTAAACATTGTCAAATGTATGCTACATTTTTTAAATTTGCTCAAAATATTTTAGGAAGCAGCCCTGGCCAGGTAGCTCAGTTGGTTAGAGCGTCGTCCTGATACACCAAGGTTGCAGGTTTAATCCCAATCAGGACACATACAAGGATCAATCAGTGAGTGCAAAAATAAGTGGAGAATCAAACTGATGTCTGTCTGTCTGTCTGTCTCTCTCTCCTCCCCACCTCTGTCTCTCTCAAATCAATAAATTAAAAAATATTTTGGGGCACAATATCTCTAAATTTCAAGCAATGGGTTTAATTTTTAATCTAAAAAATTACATTGAGTAATTTTACACCCAAGTATGCAAAAAGTCTGAAAACACAGAGAAAGTAGTGTATTTATTTAGTTTTGCTTCTTTGTTTACTGTTTTTTACTTTCAGATTAACATTTGAACCATTGCTTTAAAGATTTTTTAAATTTATTTTTATTTTTAAAGAGAGGGGAAGGGAGGGAAAAAGAGATGGAGGGAAACATCAATATGCAGTTGCCGCTCATGCGCCTTCAACAGGGGGTCCCGCAACTCAGGCAAGTGCCCCAACTGGGAATCGAACTGGCAGCCCTTTAGTTTTGAAGGCCAGCATTCAATCCACTGAGCCACACCAGCTAAGGTTGAACCATTACTTTAAATTTCAAAATACTTCAGCTGAAAATGTGTCTGGTAGTTGAAGAAAACCATAACTGACCCTATTAATTAAAAATGTGACCAACATATCATTTAACAATGACTGCGAACATTTTTGGACCCTATACAATGATAAAAGACCCAATATTGCTCATGCTAAAAATCAAAAGAGAGGACTTAACTATGGTCATAACAATCCCTTTCCTGCGTATCTACCTGAAAAACTCAAAAACGTATTTGAAAGGATATATGCACCCCTATGTCCATTGCAGCATTATTCATGGCGGCCAAGACATGGAGACAACCAAAGAGTCCTTCAGTAGATGATTAGACAAAGAAGATGTGGTCCATATATACTGAAGAATAGTACTCACAGTACTAAACATAAGAAAAGATTAAATGTTGCCATTTGTGACAACATGGATGGACCTTGCAAATATTACACTAAGTGAAATAAGTCAGAAAAAGCTAAGAACCATAGGATTTCACTCATATATGGGATATAAAACCGAAACTCGTGGACACTGACATCAATGTGGTGGTTGCCAGAGGAAAGGGGGGTAGGTGGATGGGGGGTTGAAGGAGACCTAAACTATGGTGACAGAAGATGGTCTGACTTTGAATGGTAGGCACACGGTGCAATATATAGACCTTGTGTCATAGAAATGTACACTTGAAACCTATGTGATCCTATTAACCAATGTCATCCCAATAAATTTAATTTTTAAAAGGGCTTAACTGGAGTTAATCAGTTATTTTAATAAAGGTAGGGAGGAGGGTTGAGTGTGTGAAAAGAAATGAAGCTATGATTGTAGGACAGTAAGATGATAATCAAGAGAGTTAAATTTTCCTGTATGAAACTTGAGAAATATGGGGACAAGGGTTCTGTTATTTTAGGGATATATTGGGTCAGGGGCATTTTATCACTCCTCCCTGTGGCCAAAATGAATCATCCCTCAAGGCTGACCACCACTCTTTGCTTTAAATTTATGCTTTGGGGGAAACCTTCAGGATTGCTAATTCCTGCTTTCCCATTTAAGCCTGAAGCACAAAAATAATTTATATTTCTCAGCCTTCTTCTGGTTTCAACTTTTCTTCCTAATATGTGTGAGACCAAAGAAAGCACAGGTGCTATTTTGGATCTTAAAGCTGAGCCCCACCCCCCACCCCCACCCACACCTAATTGAAGTGTAGAGATCAACATACTAAACACATAAATTCTCTCCTACCTTCCGTCTTCCCCTCAAACACAGACGTAGGTATTTCTTCTACTTTGGGGATGGGACAGAATAAGAGGGTTGTGCCCAGACTTAAATTTAAGGAAAGTTAACTACACCAAACCACACTCTTCTCTGACCATTCCTAGTGACCCAAAGGTTATTGCTAAGCCCTTCCAGCCTTTTGATAGAAAGTGAGCATAAAAAAACTGGTGTCTGGTCTGACCCTGGGGCCTCTGTCATGGTCGGGAGATGCCAGCCAGAGGCCTCACATGCCTGGTTGAAAACTAATAGCAACACCGAAGGACTGGTAATCATGAAGGACCATGATTAGAAATCCTCCGACCCTTTACTTTCCAACTATTGTTACCTTTCTTCACATTTATCCAACCAGTCTCTCCACCTTTCTTTATTTTTTCCCCATACATGGCACAAATAATCAAAGCAAGGAGGTATTTGTTAATACCTCATCCAGATGATAAGCACTTGTTAAAAACAGTTTTATCCAGCCCTGGCTGGTGTAGCTCAGTGGATTGAGCGTGGGCTGGGAACCAAAGTGTCCCAGGTTCGATTCCCAGCCAGGGTACATTCCTGGGTTGCAGGCCATAACCCCCAGCAACCACACATTGATGTCTCTCTCTCTCTCTCTCTCTCTCTATCTCCCTCCCTTCCCTCTCTAAAAATAAATAAATAAACTTTAAAAAAAAACAGTTTTATCCTATAATATTTGGATAGTGAATCAAGCAGACATGTCCATGTAAGTGATGAATGAACCAATCACAGTTTGATACAGCTTATATTAGATATCATTTAATTGTGGACTTAGTTGGTAGCACCACTCTGCAGTACCCTCTGTGGATACCAAAGAAAAATAAAAATAAGGTTTGTGGACCTGCAAAATTGAGGATCAGACTCCACTACCTGATGAACTCACATACAGGCATACTCCTATTTTTTAAAAAAATTTTGCTGTCTCAATTTCTCATTTTGCTTGTCCATATTTTATCTTTACAATGCCCTATATCTATGAGCACTTCCAGAATTAAATTTGAACCAAACTCTAAACAGGACAGAAGCATCATTCAAATTCCATGGTTCTCCAAAAAAATAAAATAAAATAAATAAAATAAAATAAAATAAATAAAAATAATTTAAAATATTTTTCAGTAAACAAGTACAGTTTGAGGGAGACCTTGCTTTAACAACTGGGTCTAATAGTTTTGTTTTGTTCTGTTCTGATCACATTTCTCTTATTTCATTTTCCTTTAAATTGGTGCTGTTTGGTGTGGGTGATTTTGACAGCCCGGGAAAGAGAGGACCTAATAGCAGTGTCAAGGGCCGAGGGCTGAACAAGCTTTTCTGCATCCCCCCGGGTCTCAACACGGGCTGTACCGAACATCTAACTTTAGTATTTGGCTCGGCACCAAACACCTGGAAATGGCATCCGGCCAGAGATGAACACAAAGCTAAACAGTGGGTGAGCAAGCGCATCTGTCTCCCCGTGTTTCTCCCTTCTCTGAGATTAGGTAAATAAGGTAGTTATTAAATGATGACTTACACAAAGCCTACCATTTTAGTGTTCACAGTTTCATCCTACCGACATTTAACGGGCTCCTCAGCAAGCAACATTTTGACAATCTTTGTTATCAGAACCAGCTGGACTTCCACTAAATACTATCTTTGAGGATGGAGTTCAAACCTGTTTTCTTCTAGGACCAGAACGTATCTAGGAAGCATGTCTGGTGTTAGATGTGTTGAGATGGAGAATTCCAAACTGGTAAGTTTTCCATTGCTGGTTTCTGCATGAGCAAGCTTCTAGGCCCTTCCACGCGTCTGTGTCGGAGCACTCAGGACTCCTGACTCCATTTCTTCACCCACAGAAACCACACTTCCTCTCACTCCTTCTCACTTCACCAATCCGCAAACCCTTTAACTGCCCCTGAAATATGGAGATATTTCCCGACATCTCCACAAATATAACAGAAAGCTTTTGTGGTCTCATGTAACCCAACTTATAACCATATGCACGCCTTATGTGACCAAGAAAATCACTCATCTCTCTAGTATGTCCAATTCAGGATTCTTTGCAATAGACCATGGGACATGGAACTGGAAGGCTAAATCCTGATGCTATGGATCTCAGGGGAAGCAGGCACATATAAGAAATCGGTGGAAGCAATGCCAGATTTTAGCGCTTTATCTTTTCAAGTATATAAATTGTTTACTCTTTTTAAATTTTGCTTGCTTTCTAGAGAAAACACACTTATCTCCATTTGATCTCAGAAGAGCTCTATGTAAACACAATTTAAAATAAAGTTTAGTAAGATATTGATGAGCTCCTAAAACATATATATTTCTAAGAACCCTAGATAAATACATGAAGTAGCAATAAGTAGTTTTATCCCTGATTATTATTAAAAACAACCTTGCAGTTTTAAAATGTTTTTGCATACCATATCAGTACCACCTGTGCAGCCCCTTGGGCTCTCGGTCATCTATCCTATTTCACGCACCAACGTGACCATCTAATTGGTAAGGACTCTGGTCAGCACCCTGCCCCAGAGCTCCACCTCTCGCTTCTTACTCTGGGCTTTTCCATTGACACTTCCAGCTGGGGACAGGGAGGGAACCTACCCTCCACCCACACGTGTATTCTACAACCCAGAGAGTAGAGGAGTTAACACCCTGCATTAGCTTCCTGGGGCTGCCATAACAAAATACCACAGACCGAGCAACTTAAACAATATAAATTTATTTTCCAACAGTTCTAGAGGCTAGAAATTCAAGCTCAAGGGGTCAGCAGATCTGGTTTCTTCTGAGACCACTCTCCTTGGATTGCAAATAGCTGCCTTCTTGCTGTGGCCTCACGTGGTCTTTCCTCTGTGTACATGCACCCCTGTGTCTGTCTGTCCAATTCCTCTGCTTCGAAGGACACCGGTCAGATTGGATCAGGGCTCACCCTAAAGTCCTCATTTTACTTAATGACATGTTTTAAAGCCCTATTTCCAAATATGGTGATATTCAGAGATACTGGGAATTAGCCCTTCAAGACACTGATTTTGGGAGAACTCAATTCAGCCTACATTGCACCCAGGAGTGACCAGTGGGGGAAGGAAACTGATGAGTAAATCCTTCTTTCATTCTTCCCCCAGGCAGATGGTCCTGGTTCCCATTCCATGTGCAGGCTTTCAGAGAGTGTACTTTGTGATCGAGCAAATAGGCACTTACAACAATGGCCCAGTGGCAAGTCATGTTGATGTTGACTTTCTCTCCTTCTTATCTTGGCTTTCCCCGCCCCTCCTTCCATCCAGTTCCCAGGATTACAAATACCAACAAAAAGCTTGCATTGGGGCTCTGCTTCCTAGGCAGCCCAGACAAAAACACGTAAGTTATCTCATGTCATCTTTACTACCACCATGCCAGATATGTCTTTTTATTTCTACTTCACAAATAAAGAGAAGAACCAGAGAAGATACATGACTTGCCCAGAGTCACACAGCTCATAAGCTACAAAGTCAGAACTCTGATTTAAATCTTTTGACACCCAGTCCTGCACTATGTCCCAGGTACCATAATATCTCCTAGCAATGTCTATATGCATAATCTGATAACATTTAATTTTCACTTCCCGGACCAATTTTTAAGACAATTTAAATGGACTACAGATAAGACTACCCAAGTACATAATTCATCTCCCTATTATTTAAATGCTACTCCTTTCCTCACTCCCAAACCAGAGTTTTATATCCCTTTATTCAAAGCTTACCTATATCTGAAATTATTCTTTCTTTAGTAGAAATTATATAAATTATAATATCTTTATTGGTACTATCACAAACCATGCCTTCCCAAGCGAACCATGTCTCACAGTCAAGTTGGTGTGGCTCTTATATCTTAATCAAAGCCTTAACCATTTAATCATTCATTAAGCGTAAGAGTAATTTAGTGTTCTACTATGCAATCATTATTGTTTCCTGAAAATCTGATGTGATGAGGTACAATAAATGCAAACTGAAATATTGCCTGTGGAAGGTTATTTATTATTTCTTCCAGCTAAAAACATTCATAACAGAAATTTATTGGTCCATACTCCCTTCATTATAAATATTTTATGTTCTGCCTCAGGGATCCATGTCTTAGCATTTAAATGTCTCAATCTTGTGTCAGTAACAGGAAGAACAAGTTCACCGGGTGAAATTTTTGCCCTTTACTTCAGAGTGTTATAATAATAATAGGCTATAAATATGTTATAATTATGCCTTTGATCACTGTTGTAGTTTTCTACTTGGAATGAATTAAATTCAAAACTCAAGCAGAGCTGGTAGACAAAAATAACAGGAATTACCTTAAACTAAGATTTTGGTGAAAGCCATACTGATATAGTGAAAATATTCGGAGCGGGTAACATAATACCCACGCCATTTTTCCTCTTACTTCTACCTTAAAGTGAAGTAGCACCTATACCTGTCACCATCTTGATAGTGGTTTGCATTTATGTAAAGCTTTATATTCTTTATATTCTTATTACTTCCATACCCTGATCACCACAACAACCATCCAAGCACTGAGCAGTTGTAAAATCCTCCATTGTTCGAATGAGAAAGCTGAGGTTCAGATCGTTACAGATGTATGATTTTGTTTTAATTTTTGATCATTCAATACAGTAAAATTGCACAGCAGGGTGAATGAGTCTCCCGTTTTCTGCCCATCCCATCTTGTGCGGGAGGGGGTGCAGGGGTGGAGGAGCACATGGCAGAGAGGAGAGGATGTGAGTGGGTGTCAGAACAGCAGGCAAGAAGGATCGTGGCCTGAGGAAATGGGGTGTGAGACAGAGAGAGTGGCCTGCATGGGCTCTATTCCCCCGATCCATCCCCCGGATCCATCCCCCGGTGCAGTGCCTGCAGAACAGAGAGCTGGAAGCGCGGCAGCTTTCCCGGAAGCCCCCTCCAGCTGTGGTACCAAGAGCTGCCCTCACTGATATGAGGCTTATTATATTACATTTGTTAATGAATATTTTACAGTTCTAATTGCGGGGCCTTTCAGAGATCTTTATCTCAGCTGTTCTCTTCCACATAAAATCCGGACACAAACTTTTGAGACCCACCCAGCACGTGAGAGCACACAGAAGGCTGAATTTCATTTCAGTGAAGATTGAAAAGAAAACTGTATTCAGCCATTACACTGCCCACACAGGAAATACATAAAGGAAGGACTAGTCTCGTTTAGTATATATAAATATTTTAACATAAATTTTCCTGAAAAAAAAAACAAAACTTAATTTGAAGAACAGGTGATGTTTGATAGCTTGGAGCCAGACTTTCTTGGGCACCGAATTTTCCTGCACAATCCTGTGAGCCTACATGGCCTCCAGTGTACTCTGGGAAACAATGGTTCCTCTGGATGCAAATCGGTGTACATGGCAAGTATTCTGCAATCAGGTCCTCCAATGCTGATCCCCTGAAACATCCCGTTGACAGAGCAAAGCTGAGTCTATTGCCATCGTGTACCATGGTGAGGAAGATGGCTACTTCTGCGAAGTAGGAGGGCAAAGGGGAGACGTTTAAGAGATTTGAGGGGTCTGGGTAAAGTGAGGGCTTGACTAGGATCCCAGAAGATGCACGAGATGGCAGGGCTCATGAAAACAGCATGAGTACAGTTACAAAGAGACTCTTGAAGAGCTTGCCTTCCTCTGATGCCTTGTTGTCCCAAGAAATAGTATTTACTTGGAGGAGGGAACATGGAGTATTTAGGTGAAGGAGTCTCTTTTTTTTGGAAGTTCCTAAAAAGAACAATAAAATTCTTTGCAACTCTAATGTCCTGGGCAAGTGTGACTGAAGAATAAAATCATGTATTGAAGACAGCCACCTAGTAAAGTCATGTTAATGCAGTGAGTAGCCAATAAACCTGTAGGTGTAAATGGTTTGGATTCTCAACAAAAATTTGGGAATTAACAATGTCAAGCATATGTTTTTGTAGTGGAACTTCGCAGACTATTTATGATGTGAATGTACCTGTAATTTTCAAGGGAGGGGTATATAATAAATAGAATCTCCTAAACATTTACCACGGACTATTTTTCTTTTATTCTTTTAAAAATGAAATCTGCCAGGACTAGTATGCCATGGAATATTAATTGCAGAAACAATGAACAAGGCTTTAGGATACTCACTTAAAAAAAAAAGATGTAAATATAAAACCCAAAGTAAGCAGTTTTATTTGAATGAGAGAAGACACTGAAGTCTTGAGCAATCAGCAGAAGGGCACCCGGAGACGGAATCAGTTCATGAATTAAACACAACCAGAATGCATCAGGGATTGGAATGAGGTGCGCAGCACCAGGTGGGGTGGGGAAAGCGAAGCAGGTGATACAAAAGGGGAGCAATCCTTTCCACGGAGACATGCTGCTTTGCTCATAAACTGAGTTACAGGTCTTCTTTTACGTCTTTGGTTTACCCCACCATGTCAGTACTGAATTGTTACACGGTGGCAATGCTCCCATTAGCTGATACTCTCTTATGAGGCAAAAAACGGGGGACAGAATGCCCTGCTTGTCATCAGGCCTTCCCCTTCCTAGAAAACACCCAGCCAGGGGTCTTGCCACTATTGTTTTGCCTGTGTACAAAGAGTGCTGTGAGGCATATGTTATTTTAAACAACATTTTAGAATTTAAAATATCAGCATAATTTTATATGGTTCAAATTAAAGGCAGTGAGTTCAACAAAAAAAATAATTAATTAAATATTTACTTCGGGGGCAGGGGTGGGGTGTAGGCTTGATTTTTATGCCAGGAAATAACTGTGTCAATTCCAGGAGATACTGAGATGTTTCAGGAGTTCACATAAATGCAATTCTAACTGTGCAATTGCAAATGAAGCCACAGAGGAAGAAAAGGACCATATAGTCTACAGAAATCAATATGGTTCCTGAGCTCATATTTGAAAGGGATGTATAAAAACCCAAACATCGCTGGCCCTTCTCGCAGTTGGTCTGCCCAGGATGCTATATGCAACACAGCAACCTTTAAGAAAGCCATGCAAAGGGGTCCAGGTCCGTAGGAGCAATATATGAAAATGATATGTATCTTCTCTTTGCTCCTCAGCTGTCTTCATGGCAGTTATTTCCCTAACACCTACCATCTTTCTGGATTCCTCCCCATGACTCTTCTCTAAAACCCTTATACTTTTTAGTCCAAACAGGAATGTCTGCCACTCTTTTCCTAGAGCTGGTTTTTTTTTTTTTCTGTTGAGAATAAACCTGGTCTCTTTCTGTTCTAAGGATCCAAATGAAAATGTTGAAAGCCCAAACCTTAACAGTACAAGAATAATAAACAATTCTTCCTCCATAAAGCGAGAGGCAAGTGAGGGCTGACCAAGCTGCTGAATCTATATGTTAATATACTTGTCCTCTCAACGTGTTCAAAGGAAGAAATGACAGAAACATAGGCAAGAATTCACATTAAAGGGTAGCACAGAATTGTTAGGTTGTTTCAGGAAGTCTAAGGCACCCAAATAACTGCAGCTTACAAAAAAAATTAATTTAAAAAATTAAAATCTTATAAGCCTTGATCAGAAATGGGTAGAAGGTAAGGAAGGGAATGGTCTTTGTTTGAAGCCATTTAATATGTTGATGACAAAAGAGAAAGCAAACTTTTCTGTGAATGGAAAAAAAGACAAAACATATTGAGGCAAAATGTAAGAGTCAAATAACTGCAACTCTAGCTGGGGGAGGATAGGCAAGTTTCAGATCTTGATGCATCTCTAAAGGTCTGTAAAGAACTTGCAAATAAGATCATTAAATCAAATATTGACAATGACCTCCGAGGGGCTCTCAAGAACAATAAATGGGAATAAAACTGGAGATAAGCAAATGCCAACCAATTTTGGAAACTGGGATGAAGGGATATTTGACAAATTAGAGACAAGGGAGAATCACATTGAGAATTACATTGAGAATTACAGCTAAGCTTTTAGAATCGTTTATATAGGGAATGGGTTTGGAGAACCTAAAGTAGCAAATATCACTAGGAGCCAGTAACAGCTCATACAAAAAAAACCCAGACTGTTCTCATTTCTTTCTGTATGAAGCAGGGTCCTGGAAGGAAACAGACAGCACCTGCAACCAGAGGGTAATTGAAGTGTTTACCGAAGGGACTCTTCACAAGAGCCTGGGACCAGAGACAGGGATAGTGAGCAACTACATCCATCTGGTACCACCCAACACAGGACTGTCTGCCTAATTTGAGGGGCTAAGGAGAACATGAAAATGCAAAGCACTTTATTCAAAAGTCGTTAAGAATTTCAAGACAGGGACAGCAGAGTGTTCAGTCAAACATGGGGCCGTATAGGACCATATAGCCTGCCAGCCCATTGCAGCCATCCTTTACCCTTAGGTTTCAAGGGGCAAAGAGGAAAACATGTACAAGAACTTGGAGGGAGCTGTGTGTCTTTAGCTTGAAGAGGAGCCTATTGGAGAGACACTGAGGCCTTTGGTAGAAGAACTAAGCCACTTATACTAAGCCATTGATTATCTGTGGCTGTGAAGAGAGGGATCTGGGGAAATATATACCTTAATCTCATTCTTTGCCTGCCCTTCCACAATCTCCTGCTCTTACAGGACAATGGAATCCTGTTAATGCAGAGTATGAGGACAGCTTCTATGGCACAAAGCAGGGTAAAGGGCAAACTGGCAGAGGCTACCCTGCATTCCCCTGTGAAGTTGCTATGCTATTCAATCTGTGAAACGTGGTAACCCTAGTCTATAAGGACTTCAGGAAGGTCCTTGAAATAATATCTCAGAAAATCCTTTTGTACAATATGGATAAATATGCAGATCAATAATAAACAACTGAATACATCCAAAGCCTACTGAAAACTAGATAACTGTAAACCTGGAGATTATGTGTACCACAGTGGCTTCACCCCATCCCATCCAGGTTAACATTTTTGCTACTGACTTGAAGATTTGAAGGAATACTGTCAAAACATAGTTTACAGATTGCTGAGTAGGTCAGTGACTAACCAGGATAAGAGAATTAGGATCTATAAAGACCTTGACAGGATGTAGCGATGGGATAAAAAGACCTTGGCCAGCTGGAACAATCAAATAATTCAAACAGTAGTAAATCTTGGGATTTGCACTCAAGTTCAAAAAGCCAGTGGCACAGGTTTGGAACAGGGAACACGATACTAATGACTCAGGCGTTTTAGTGGAAGGCAAAGTCAAAGTGAGTCATGAGTATGGTGGATCATCCAGAAAAGCAGATTAGGTTTTAGACAGCATTAACTGAACAAAGGAGGTGATAATCCAAACCTGGGATTGTGTTGATCAAACCACACCTAATACTGGATTTATTTTGAATGCCCAAGTGACTTGTGATATACACTAAGAAGAGTAGCTAGTATAGGAAAAGAGACTTATGAAGTACACAGAAGGTAATCTGGCTTTCATAATTGATGCAAATGACAATTTGAATGTGATAGTTTTGAGATTAC
Source organism: Phyllostomus hastatus (assembly GCF_019186645.2). NCBI lineage: Eukaryota > Metazoa > Chordata > Mammalia > Chiroptera > Phyllostomidae > Phyllostomus > Phyllostomus hastatus. The sequence continues at coordinate 13,006,788 of NW_025333583.1, read as the reverse complement.
TGCTCAGTCAGCAGACAAAAGAACAACAAAGGACACAGATGACATCAAAGATATATGTGAGGGACTGTGGGCAACTCTTGCCTCCTTAGTTCCTCCCTCTGAATTTGCAGAGTTCGTAATCTACTAGGACAGAGGACCCCAGAAGCAAAAGCTCACTGCCTTTTGGAAAGAAAGAGGGTCATTTTTCCACAGGAATCCACTTCACCACATACAGAAACTTGCTAGGCCTGTTTGAAGTCAGAGCCATGCACTAACACAGAATAGAAAGTATTTCTTAGTAGTAATAATTGAAGAAATTGTTAGCCTAAAATAAGAGACCATTCAGGAGAGTAACAGTATGAAATTGTATCCGAGTATAGTAAAGACTACCATCTAGAAGAATTATCACCATTACCTTTTGCTAGCTCAAAGAATAAAGCAGTATCATTTAAAAGAAAGTAGGCCAGTAGTTTTTAAGGGTCCGATTTTCTGAGGACAACATGGACTGCCACAGGAAACACAAAGTTCCTAGTAACTAAACACGAATGACATAGTGACATAGTCTAGAGGACTCTTTAGCAGACCTGTGTTTCAGGCAATTCCAGCATTAGATGGGTATTTAAAGTAGGTTTTCAATATCACCAAAGTTGAGCTTCCATAGTTCCTTCTTTCATGCAATAAGAATTTATTAAGTACAGGCCACATAGCCAATATGGTACTAAGACAGAGGATACAAAAGCAAATACAAACAAGCCATCTCCTCATAGAACTTAAATTATAATGAGCTAGGTGGATAATAAACAAATAATTAACACAATGTCAGGCAGTAGCCGTAAAAGTTGCAACGAAAAACAGAGTGAGGAGCTCAGGTGATGCAGGATAGGAAAGGAGACACAGGTGCGATGGCTAGGAAAGGCCTCTCCAACCAGCGTACTCATCTCTCTATCATACTAAACTTCTCTACACCTTCAACTGGTGCAATTAACTGTGCCAGATCACATACTTATTTCCCCAATAACAATATAATGAATAGCAGAACGAGCACAATTTTCTGTTTTTCTCTTGTTCCTGGTAACACTGAAGTTATAGGAAAAAAATTATTTTAAATAAAAATTAGCAGTGCTAGAAAGCAAAAAGGTTAAGAAAATGCTAGAAGAGAAAAGGTACATAGGGTCTAATCATTGGAGACATCACGGCAGGAAACTATGGTCTCAGATACCCTGAGTAAAAGGGAGAAGGGGCTGGTTTTCTATTGGGTCTTCAAAGGTTCTCCATGCTCAGAATCAACAATTACAAAAAGAAAGATTAGATTGCACAAAAATGTCAGTCATGAAAGAAACACACTGGAAAAGCACCAGCAGGAAGAGGATCTAAAGAGAGTTAGATGGAGACAGGAAGCAAAGGTTGTAGTTTTGGTTGGAGAGAATTCATTGACATGGTCTAACTCAAGACTTACATTCAATGTTATGCCCTTCTCATCCATTCCCGCCTCATTATCATCAAACCTATTACTATTAGGATACCATTTAAGTAAACAGTAGTACATCCATTCAATGACGTACTATTCGGTCATTTCAAGGTATGAGCTGTGTCTGGAAGACCTAGGAAACATAAAAAGGCAAGTTTCAGGCAACAGCATGGACCACCAGCTCAGATGTTTTTGAGACCCTGTGTCCCAGCTGTTGTGGTGGCATTTAACTTTTCTAAGGCCTTACCAAACCACGTACCTTGTGCCTCAGGGCTTTTCTCTTGTCGATGAATTGTCAGCAGTAAGGGGCCCCATTTGGTTCTCACACACTGCTAATCTGGGAGTGCAAGGGGAATGAATGCCCTATGCAGTGAATACACTTTTGATATATGGGAGGTATGAGCTGACGGATACATTTTTCTTCCTCTATCCCAGAGATTAAGTGTCCTGAGATGAAGCAGTTTGTACAGACCTTGGCACGATGAACCCCCGAGATCACAGTATCTGCTGTAACAGACCCTCCAGGGGCCAGCCCAGTAAGGCCCACCATCATACTTGCTCTCCTCTCTCCCTTGACTCACTCCTACTTCTCTGGGATTGTACTTGCTAATAAATTAGTACATGGGCCTTTTCTTTCAGCTCCGTTTTCTAGGGAACTTGATCCAAAGTCGATATTTGTTAGAAAATGTTTCATGAAAAAGTAAGTTCAGAATACAATGGAGACTGAAAAATTTTATGTAACAGAATATCTAAGTATATATAAATTTAAACATATTATCTGTAAAAGTATAAAAGAGGTCTCAATGAATGTGCACCCAACTTTTGAAAATGTGTAGGCATAAAGACAAGACTCTGAATATTTATTTATATTTCTCTATTTAAGTTTTTAAAGTCATCTATTACAGCGATTTTCAACTGGTGTGCTGCAAGAATTTTTAAACATGAAATACCTGACTATTTAGTCGGGGACACTGACTTCTTTTCCCTTAGACTGATGACAATAGCCAACACAGTAGCCTTCTGGTGTTAATGCCCTGTCTTGAACCATAAATATATAGGTCATATAATATAGTAGCATTTTACTGGTCACGACACATAATAAGGTTGCATCTTATTGGTTAATTCTTGGTTACAGAGATCCTTATATAGGCACCTGATTTCTTAAAAGTCAATTTGAAGCAAAAAGGGTAGGTAATTACTATTGTTATTTTTTTGTAAATCAATCAAAGTTATACCTATGTTTTGTCAGATTGGCAAAAAATACATCTTTTTTGGCATGCCATAGAATTTTAGTAGTTAGTGTATATGTACCATGAGATGAAAAAGATTGAAAATCGCTGATCTATATTTGTAATTTTAAAGAATACAAAAAATATTATAAAATAAGCTATATGATAGTATAACACTTTAAATTGAACATATTGCAGATTTTTATATTAATAAAGAATAAATTTTAGGCACTAGAAATAAAGCACGTGAAAAAACTGTCATGTTGGAATACCAGTTAAAGTAAGCACTCACATCTCTTCTTATCTGTGCTACCATTCAGTGGTCCTAAACTGAAGTATTTCTGTCCTTATGGCACAGAACACAATACGCAGCGATGTCTTTCACAGGCTGTGCTTATACAACACAAAAGTAAATGCAAACCTGTCAATGAACTGATCATTTTAAAAGTCAATGTAATTAAACAAGTAGATGAAAGTATTCTTAAAAAATTAACTGGCTAACTGTCTTTATTTCACTTGTGCTCTAACAACAGAGCCAAGCTCTTTATCTTTGTAAAAAATAAAAAATTAGCTCCTTAAGAAAAAATTGAAATTGATCTCTTCCCTCTAATTTTATTATATTAAAAAATCGTTTCCTATACTGAATATTTGGCCATATAAAATCTACAATGATATTCTAATAAATATAATAATTCTTTAGCTATCCACACATGTCTTTAAGACACAGCATAGGGGTGTCTTTAAGATATCATCATTACTTGTTTAAAACCTTTTTAATTCATGTTATGCTAGGAGTAGAAAGTTCCCCCCAGCAAAGTTTGGCCTGTCCATGAAATAATAGATTATTAACAGAAGGTGATTGCATGCAAGTTATGCTAAATTGACCTTAGTTCCATTACTTATTATCTTTAAAATGCAATATACAAACTAATTTGTTTTCATAAAATAACAAACAAAATTTCAGGTAATTCTTGCATGCATTATTGAATAATTCCTATTTGCTTTTTTGTCATTAAGAACAAACAATTGATTTCAGGAGTCCAAAGTAAATTGCTAAACCACTATAAACAACACTTTTGTTTGCAGTGAAGGTAAGAGACTTTGAAGACCCCACTAATAAATTTGTAAAATATAAAGTGAAATTACCAAACCAATTCATTTATACATAGTTTTTTTTATTTTTAATTTATTTATTTTTAGAGGGGAAGGGAGGAAGAAAGAAGGAAACATCAATGTGTGGTTGCCTCTCATGCACCCCACAATGGGGACCTGGGCCACAACCCAGGCATGTGCCCTGACTAGAAACCGAACTGGCGAACCTTTGGCTCACAGGCCAGCATTCAATCCACTGAGCCATACCAGGCAGGGCATACTTAGCTTTTGTGTTGTTTTTTTTTAAGCAATATAAAAACGTAGAGAAAGTAAGTAAAAGTGAAAGAATATGAATTTTCCTTTGATATACAGACACACATAATTCTTGATAATACTCATGCATGCTATTTTATGAATTTTATGATTTCATGAATTTATATTTATGTGCATAACTAAAAATAATTACAGTGGCTCTAAAATAAGCTACTTCATTCAAAGGTCTTTCATGACTGATAAATATAACTATAATAGGGGCATTTACAAGGGGATTGCTTATTTATCTGTTTAAAATAGATTAAAAATTGGTCCAGGAAGTTTGCATCTCAGACCAAGAACAGTAAGAGAGACAGTAGGGTTTATTTAGCAGAAAGCCCACATCCCTAATCATGGATAAAGAACCCGAAGCTGCACAGGCTAGAAGCTCACATCCATGCCTAAAGAGGAAGGAGGGGTTGCTGCATGATATAGCTGGAAGCTATATCCATATCCAAAGAAGAAGGAGACAAGGGTTTATACAACCAGAAAGGTCCTACCAGGTTATTCATGTCTATATCCTACAGAAGTCAATTGGCCACTGATGGTGGGAATATAAAATGAGCCTCTCTGGAAACCAGTCTCGGCATTTCTTAAAGCACTACCTTTGCAACCATTATACAACCCAGCAATCATAGTTCTAGGCTTATCCCAAAGGAATGCAAACTTACAGATTCTCACAAAAACCTGTGCGGAGCTGTTCACAGCAGCAAGATTTCTAACAGCAAAAACTGGAGACAACCCCCACAATGATGGAATGGCTACACTGGCTGTGGGACATCCATACCATAGAACAGCACTCAGCAGATAAAAAGGGAATGGAGTATCCACCCACTTGTGCCCCTGGGAAACTCACTTCCCAATGCAGAAAAACAGTGGTTGGCGTTTATAAAGGGCATGCTGGATGAATCCCCAGAGAACCTGGATGAATCTCCAAAGAATAATGTTGAGAGGGAAAAATCAATTCCCTAAGGTTACAATTCCCATTTAGACAGAATTCCCAAAATGGCAGAATTCTGGAAACTGGGAACGGCTTAGCAGTTGCCTGGCACTAGGTGAATGGGGCAGGAGTGAGGTGATGTAATGAGGAAGGGGAACAGGAAGGGCTCTTATAGTGAGGAAATGGCATGTATATCGCATATGTTGAGGTCAACATCCTGGTTGTGACGCTGTATTATCGTTTTCCAAGAGGTTATCCACGGGGGAGGGGGGTAAACAGTACATGGGAATCTCGGGGTATTATTTCTTACAAGTGAATGAGAATCCATGATGAGACAGCAATAAGTGGTTTAAGAAAAAAAAAAAGTTGAAACGTGGTATTTGCACAGTAGTCTACCAATCACAGCTTGGATATCCTGGCTATAGATCACTTCCCAGCATGGTTCTGCTTCTGGAACTGGCATCTCTCCCAGGGGGGTCATTCCCCAAATGCCACGAGTATTAGGAGGTGGCTCAGGAGAACCAAGATAGCAATGAACAAATTCTTAAGCAGCGGTGGGAATGCATACAGAGAGCAACAGCCAGGACAGAGAGCGGCATCCCAGATGAGATAGCGGTAACACAAAAGCGGACAGTAAACGGATGTACCCAGAAGTACAAGCTAATAGCGTCCAAGTCTAAGTAACTTGAAAGAATGCACATGCATTGATACATTGAAACATTAAAAGAGAGCGCTCTCCCCTCAGTCCAGAGGGGCAGGTTCCTGGTAGGGTTCTGCACCTCCACTCCGCCAGGTGGAGCTTGGTCCTGCGCAAGGGCCTCCGCGGTTCAGAGGTCACGCACGCCCAGGGCCCGAATCAGCTTTGGCGTCGGAGATCTTGGAACCCTGCCGGCGCCTCCATTCCTTTCTCGCAGCTCAGACCCCGCGCAAGGCAGAACTCCAACCCAACCCCACACCGACAGCTGCCCTCTTTCCAAGGCGCTTTTGCCCCCAGCGCTCTTCCACCGTGCCCTGAGGAAAAACGCCCGCCCTGCCTCCAGCTACCATGGCCCACCTGCGTGCCTGCGAAGTCCAGCAGCTGCTGCACAACAAGTTTGTGATAGTCATGGGGGACTCGGTCCAGAGGGCCGTATACAAGGACTTGGTGCTGCTGCTGCAGAAGGACTGCCTGCTGTCCACCAATCAGCTGAAAGCCAAGGGTGAGCTGACTTTCGAGGGAGACATCCTGCTGGAGGGTGGACGGTGGGGCCGCATGCACAATGGCACCCACTACCGCGAGGTCCGCCAGTTCCGCTCAAGCCACCACCTGGTGCGTTTCTACTTTCTCACCCGAGTGTACTCCTCGTACCTCGTGGACGTCCTGGAAGAGCTGCGTCGGGGCGAGCACGCCCCGGACGTGGTCGTCATCAATTCCTGCCTCTGGGACCTCTCGAGGTATGGCCAGGATTTCCGGAGCGGCTACCGAGAGGATCTGGAGAGCCTGTTCCGGCACCTGGGCGAGGTGCTGCCTGCGTCCTGCCTCCTGGTGTGGCACACGGCTATGCCGGTGGCCGAGGTCGTCTCCGGTGGCTTCCTCCTACCCGAGCACCAGCTCCGGGGCGCCCACCTGCGGGAAGACGTGATTGAGGCCAACTTCTACAGTTCTGTTGAAGCCAGCAGACATGGCTTCGACGTGTTAGACCTACATTTCCACTTCCGCCATGCGGGGCAGCACCGACATCGAGACGGCGTGCACTGGGACGAGCGCGCGCACCGCCATCTCTCCCAGCTGCTGCTGGCGCACGTGGCCGACGCCTGGGGGGTGGAACTACCACGCCGCTACCCCATGAGCAGATGGATCAGGGATGGTCCACCCAGTGGAAGTGCAGCTCCTGCAGGAAGGAGGCAGCACCGGGAAAGCAGAGATGACGCAGGCCGACATACCTTGTCTAGACCCCCACCCAGATGCTCGTCTGTCCGCACCCCCGGGCATTTTTCTGCACCCATTGCCCAGTCTCAACCTCTGTCCCGGCAGTATGGCCAAGACACCTTTGTGACTTCCCGCCGATCTTTTCGGCCCCGGCAATTCTACAATGACCTTTCAACGATTCAGGTGGAATACATTAGCGAACCAAATTCGAGGATTGGCAACGAGCAGCATCTCGGCCCCATCCGTAGAGTTTCTATCCAGTACCAGAGCAGAGCACCTCCTCCTTACCCACTCCAGCACTCCAGCAGGCCACGCAGATACCGGCGTGGGCGCACCCAGAGGCAAGCCCTCCACGGAGAGGCCGAGACCTAGGTCCCTTCACAGCACAGTCAATGGGATGGACAGACTGCCAGACTTCTCACTCGGGCCTAGTCTTCAGCAACCCTGCCACAGTGAGGTCTCCTTAGACTTCTTACTCTCACCGGGGAATGGCCTCACACATTCTTCTTCGCCAGAGCCTCCACAGCAGCTCCTGGTGAGGAGGCATGAACCCAGACCACCACACCTTTCTCCTCTTAGCATTAGTGCAGAAACGAAGTCTAAATGAAAAAGCACACACACACACACACACACACACACACACGCGCCGGGTTGTCTTACCTGAGTATGTCTTCAAATAGTAAGTATTCTCTGCATAGATGTTCTTCCTCAAAAAAAAGTAAAAATTTTGATCCTTAAAATTTACCAAAACATCTCTATTAAGACTACAGTATCACCATTAGTTTTTACATACATTTATAGAACTCAACCCCCAAATTTTTCACCAGAAGTTGTTCTGCAGATTCTTTACATTTATCGGTGCTTCAACATGACATTTTGGTATCTTTAAAAGAAAAGGATTCCATTCACTAATGAAAGATTGTTTTTCTGTTAGAAACAGAAATCTCTACTTTCAAACTCACTAGATGCCTAGCACATTTTTAAAAATAGGCTTTAATTTTTAGTGCAATTTTAAATTTACAGCAAAATGGAGAGGAAAGGAGAGAGTCTCCAGGTACGCCCCATACACAGACCCCCTGACTAGCAACATTCCATACAAAGATGGTACATGTGATATTTTCAGTGAAACTACAGTGTACCTCATTATCACCCAGAGTCATTTTTTTGAGGTGTAAATTTCACTTTTGGTTTTGTGCATTCCATGGGTTGTGTATGTGATATGTGTCCAACATTAGAGTATCATACAGAATTGTTTCACTGCCATAAAGTTTCTCTGTTCCTCTTCTCTGCTCATCCCCTGCCCAACCTCTGACAACCACCCGTCCATCACAGTCTCCCTAAAATTGCCCTTTGTAGAATGTTACATAGTTGGAATTATACAGTAAGTAGCCATTTCAGATTGGTTTTCTTTTTACTTAGTGGTGTGCATTTAATGTTCTCTCATGCCTTTTTATGGCTTAGTAGCTCACTTTCTTTTAATGCTGAATACTGTTCCATTACCTGGATGTAACACTGTTTATCTGTTCACCTACTGAGGAATACCTCAGTTGTTTCCAAGTTTGGGACAATTACGAATAAAACTGCTTTAAACATTCATGTGCAGGTTTTTGTGTGGACATGTTTCTGACTCCTTTGGGTAAATACCAAGAAAGGAGATTGTCAGATTGTATGGCAAGAGTATTTTTAGTTTTGTAAGAAACTGCTAAACTGTCTTCCAAAGTGACCATCCCATATTTCACTCCCATCAGCCGTGTGTGAGGGTTTCTGTTGCTCCACATCCCGGGCAGTATTTGGTGTTGTCAGCATGTTGGATTTTCCCATTCTAGTAGATATGTGGTGGTGTGTCATTGTTCCTTTGATCTGCAATTCCCTAGTGACAGGATATGGGCACCTTTCGGATCCGTATTTGCTATTAGTATATCTTCTTGGATGAGGTGTCTGTTCAGATCTTTTGGCCATTTTTAATCACTTGTTTGTTTACTTACTGTTGAGTCTTAAGGCTTCTTCATATCTTTTGGATAACAGCATTTTATCATATATGTCTTTTAGAAATAGTCCCCGCCCCGCCCTGGCTGTGGCTTGCCTTCTCACTCTCCTCACAGTGTCTTTTACAAAACAGAAGTTTTTCATCTTAATGAAGTCCAGTGTATCAGTTGTTTTATTCATGGGTTGTGCCTTTTATGTTGTATCTAAAAAGTTATCATCAAACCCACAATCGTATAAAATTTCGGGGATGTCTGACCCATGGCCCATGGGCCACATGCAGCCCGGGATGGCTATGAGTGTAGCCCAACACAAAATTGTAAATTTACTTAAAACCTTTTTTTTTTTACTCATTAGTTTTCATTAGTGTTTGTATCAACTCTGTTTTTTCCAGTGTGGCCCAGAGACACTAAAAGTTGGACATCCCTGGTAAATTTTCTCCTATGTTATTTCTAGGTTTTGGGTTTTTTTTTTTCAAGTTTTGCATTTTACATTTAAGCACATGATCCAGTTTGAGTTAATATTTATGAATGGTGTAAAGTCTGCCTGGATTCATTCGTCTGCATGTGGATGCCCATTTGATCTAGCACCATCCGTTGGCTAAAGTCAGGTACCGTCAGTCCTCCAACTTTGTTCTTCGCCTTCAATATTATATTGGTTATTCTGGGTCCTTTGCCTCTCCGGGTGAACTTCAGAAGGAGTTTGTGAATATCCACAAAGAGCTTGCTGTGATATTCATTGGGATGGCACTGAATCTGGAGATCAGGTTGGGAAGAATTGACATCTTGACAATTTGAGTCTGCTGACAAACGTGGGATATCTCTCCACGTATTTAGTTCTTTGACTTCATCAGAATTTTATCGTTCTCTTTCTTTAGATCTTGTACATATTTTGTTAGATTTATACTTGTTTCTTTTTATACTTATTCCTTAAAAATAGTTGTTCATTGCTGGTATACAGAAAAGCCGTTGATGGATGTGTGTTTACTTTGTATCATGCATCTTTGATGTAATCACTTACCGCTTCCAGGAATATTTTTACTGATTTTCTCTGATTTTCTGCATAGACAGCCATGTCTTCTGCTAACAAGTACAGTTTTATTTCTTTATCCCCAATGTGAATACCGTCTATATATTTTATTTCTTGTTGCATTCTCTAGGTCTTCTAGTACAATGTTGTAAAGCAGTGGTGAGAGGGGACATCTTTCCTTCCTCCTGATCTTAGTGAGAAACTTATCGTTTCATCGTTAAGTGAAAGGGTAACTGTAGGCTTTTGCATATGTTATCCATTCAAGTTGAGGATGTCCCCCAGTTTCTGGTTGGCTAAGTTTTTATCATAAGCGGGGTTGGTGGAAGCATGTGATTTTCCTTCTGCAGCTTGTTGATGTGGTGGATTTCATTAATTTGATTTTTGGATGTCAAGCCGTCTTTGCATATCTGAAATAGACACCACTTGGTCATGGTGCATAATTTTTTATGGTGCATAATTTTTGGACATGATTTACTAATATTATGTTGAAGATAATGGCATCTGTATTCTTGAAAGATACTGGTCTCTAGTATTATTTTCATGCAATGTCCTTGTTTTGGTTAATACTGTTAATATTGGACACATAGAATGAGTATGGAAGAATTCCCTCTGCTTCTGCCTTCCAGAAGAAATTGTAGAGAATTTGTTTTCATTTCTTCCATAAATGTTTGGTAGAATTCACGGTGAACCCATCAGGGCCTCGTGCTTTCTGTTTGGAGAAGTTGTTAATTATTGATTTAATTTCTTCAATAACTATATGCCTCTTCAGATTGCCTGTTTCTTTTTGTGTGAGCTTTGTCATATTTTGTCTTTCAAATAAATTGGTCCATTTCATCTAGATTAACAAATTTGTGGGCAGTAGTTGTTCATAATGTTCTTTAATTATTCTTATTATTCTAATGTCCATGAGATTTGCAGATGCCCCCTCTCTCATTTTTGATACGTGTAGCCTGTCTATTTTTCCTCTTAGTTTCCCTGGCTAGTATTGATTTTTAAACAGACTGACTTATGGCCCCATTGATTTTTCTCTATGGATTTTCTGTTTTCAATTTATTTGGTTTCTTCTCTAAATTTGTTTCTTCAGCTTACTTTAGATTTAATTTTCTTCTTCTAGTTCTCCAAGGTGGAAGCTTAGATTACTGATTTTAGATGTTCCTTCTTTCCTAATTCTTGCAACCAATGCTATAAATTTTCCTTAAAGCACTACTCTGCTACATTTCACAGATTTTAATGAGTTATATTTTTATTTTTATTCAGTTAAAATATTTTTAAATTTCTCTTGCAATATCTCCTTTCAGTCCCACGTTATTTAAAAATGTATTGTTTAATCTCCAGGTATTTGGGAATTTTCTATCTATCCTTCTGTTACTAATGTCTAGAATAATGGCATTGTAGTAAAAGAGCAGACATTGTGTGTTTCCATTCTTTATAATTTTATACATGTTCTGTAGGTCAAAATGTGGTCTAGCTTGGTGAGTGTCCCATGGGAGCTTGAGAAGAATGTTTATCGTGTTCTTCTTGGATAAAGTATTGCATAGCTGTCATTTATATTCAGTTGTTTGATGACGCTGTGGGGTTCAACTGTGTCCTTACAAATTTTCTGCCAACTGGGTATGTCCATTACTGATAGAAAGTTAGAAAGTGCTGAAGTCTACAGCTCTAATAGTAGATTCATCTGTTTTCTCATTGCAGTTCTGTCAGTTTATGTATGCCTCATGTATTTTGACATTCTTTTGTTAGCTGAATACATATTAAGGAATGTTATGTCTTCATAGGGAACCAGCCCTTTATCATTACAGAATGTCCTTCCTTATCCCTGATAGTATCCCTTGCTTTGACATCTGCTTTCTTTGATTGGCATTAGTGTGATATGTCTTTTCGTCTCTTTACTTTTGATCTACCTGTGTCTTTATATTTAAAGCGAGTTTCTTGTACGTAGCATGTAGTTGTGTTTTTCATCCAATCTAACAATCTGTCTTTTAATTGGTGTATTTAGACTATTGACATCAAACATGATTATGGTATAATTAGATTAATATGTATCACATTAGTAATTGTTTCCCATTTGTGGTCCTTGTTCTTTGTTCTCATTTTTGTCTTCCTCTCTTATGTAATTTTACTTGAGCATTTTGTGGGAATCAGATTTATTTTCTTTCTTAGCATATCAATTATCACTTTTGTTTTTATATTGACTGCTTTAAAATTTTTAGTATACATTATAACTTTTCCTAGTTTACTTTCAAATAACACTGCTTCACGGGTAGTGCAAGGTTATCCGTACATCAAACACGTTGTTGTTTTTATTATTGTGAACAGATTGTTATCCGTTCAATCAACCATGAATAAAATACTGAAAGTTTTTACTTTAACTTATTCCTTCTCTAATGTTCTTCTTTATATAGACTGAGTTCTGACATCATTTCCTCTTCTCTGAAAAACTTGAACATTTCTTGCAAAGTAAATCTACTGAAAACAAATTTCCCTCAATTTCTGTTTATCTGAGAAAATGTGTCTCCTTCATTTTGAAGGATAATTTCATGGGTACAGAATTCTAGGCATTTTTTTTTCTCTTGACACTTTATATGTTTCACTTCACTCTCTTCTTATTTCTGTGACTTATGAAAACTTTGATATAATTCTTATCCTTCCCTAAAGGGAAGGTGTTTCCTCTAGCTTCTTTCATGAGTTTTTATTTTTCTTTGATTATCTGCAGTTTAAAAATGATATACCTAAATGTAGATTTTTCCTTTTTCACATTTATCCTGCTTGATGTTCTCTACATTTACTGGACCCATGGTTTAGTTTCTGGCATTAATTTGGGGAAGCTGACAGTCTTTGTGGGTTCAGATTTTTTTGTTTTTCTCTTTTGTTCTTTCTTCTCCTCTGGCATTCCCATTATATTTAAACCTCTTGCATTTGTCCCACAGTTCTTGGATATAATTACTTTTTCTTTTCAGCCTCTTTTCTCTCTGCTTTTTAGTTCTGGAATTTCTATGGACATATCCTTAAGCTCACTGATTCTTCCCTCAGCTGTGTCAGGCTACTAATAAGCCCATCAAAGGAAGTCTTTATTTCAGTTACAGCTTTTTTTATTTCTAAAATTTGTTTCTTCTTTCTTAGAATCTCTGTCTCTGCTTACATTAACCGTCTGTTCTTACATGTTGTCTGCTCTTTCCTTTAAAGCCCTTAACATATTAGTCATAGTTGTTTTAAATTCCCAGTCTAATAATTGCAGCATCCCTGCCATATCTGAGTCTGTTTCTGATGCTTTCTCTGTCTCTTTGAACTGTGATTTTTGCCTTTTGATATGCTTGTATTTTTTTTTATTGAAACCTAGACATGATATAGTGGGTAAAGGAACAGTGATAAACAAGTCTTTAGTGACCTGGGCAGGGTGGGGCCAGGGGAGAAAGCCTTCTATAGGACTGTAATTAGGTCTCAGGATTTCAAGCCCCTGGACTATGACCTGCATAAATGCTTTTCACTCTGACCCTGCATCCAACCTTAGATGGGACAGGGTGACTAGAGGGGGCTGGAGTGGGATCCTTCCCTTCTGTCAAGTTGGCTAGGCACTGAAATATCCCAGCAGATGCGGCTTTGGTAAAGTAGTTTCTCTTGCAGGCAGGCCTGTTAAGGACACAGAGCTCTGGCGTACTTCAGTATAGCTACATTTCTTCCCTCTGCTGGGATCATGAGAAGACTTTTCTCTCATCTTCAGTGTAAGAACCTGGCAGGGCTCCTGGAGGCAAAACTCACAAAAGTGTTGGGACTCCCCTAAGACTGGAGGCCCTGGGAGTTTTTGGCTTTCAGGTTTGTTCATACTGAGCTTCCAGCAAATTTTCAATTACAGTTTAGGTTTTCCTCCCCTCGTACTAGTTCCCACAAAGGTTCTGCTTGTGGGTTTGTGTTTCAGGAAGTTGTCATTCTGTGTCTGTGTCTCTCTCCAACTTGGGGGACAGCAGCTTGCCCTGTGACCTCAATTCTCTGACAGATCCCAGGAGGGTTGCTGACTTTCAGTTTGTTCAGCTTTTTGCTTGTTGGAATGAAATGATGACTTCCAAACTCCTTACACTCTGGACCGGAAACCAGAAGTCCGGTCTAGCACATTTTGAAATGGCCCAGAGAATTAAAGCATATTGCAGTGTAATCTAGAATACTCACTAAATAATTTCTCACAATCTTCTTGTGGTTTTTTTTTCATTCTTTAACACTATCTCCTTCATTTATATTTTATGTATTTTTTAACCTTTTGGTTTCAAAATTGATATACTTCCCCATCAACTATCCTTGGTTAGAATTTTACTACTGATTACCCTTGCTAGAAATACTGCCCCGTATGTGTTGTGGCGAAGTGTGGGTTTACACCAGCCGGCCCTCAGTCTCTGTGCATGCTTTCTCCAGTGTAAGTGTGCTCATCAGCTTGGGTTAGAAGCCCTTCTGCCAGGGCCCCGTTGCAAAGTAAAGACACAGTGAACATCATGAAACATTCAGCTTTATTACATGAACAGGAAATTAAAAGCAACATTTCCACCACATTCCCTCAACAGTCAATGCCATGGAGTTTCAATAATGAAAGAGGGAGATTAACATGCTGTGATGTAGAGTGTTTTCAGGGAATTAGGATAGTGCCTAAAAATAAATGCAGTTAAATATTCCCTCACTGCTCCGTTTATGCTGTGGCTCCTTATGTCTCATTTGTCATCACTCTCTGTAGCAGGTCCCTTTGAAGAAAGTTCCATTCTCTTCCCATCCCTTGTTAGACTCTCCCCCCATTTTCACAGGCCCATACACTTGCTAAAACATACCCATGGCATGGACTAATAAAGATCATCTCAATGCACCGTGCATCACAGTGCACCCATCAGTCCACCATGCGTGGAGAAAAGACTACAGCCCTACAACCTCTGGACTGGGGTTTGTGCTTCTGCTTAAAGTCACTGCATCTGTCAAGCCGTTCTTTATTGGAGACTCTAACAGCCTTTGAGTGCACAGTGCTCTATCACTTACATAAGTGATTATGTAATAGGGGTTATATTGATCTCTCTGGTGTGTGCTCTAAAGTGGCTGGCATCAAAAGCCAGTAAGGCAGCCAGTTTGAGCAGTGCGGGTCATTTACAAACTTCAGGATGAAATGCCGCAGGATGCCAGGGAAAATGTTTTTGTTTTTCCAGAGGGAACCATAGTTCATGAAGTGTGGTTAACATCCCGTATTTGTGTACCCTTAAAATCATTTTATAACCACACTGAGTGCCTCTGAACATTAAATATATTTTATAAGTAGTTGGTTAACTAGCTGTTGTGTGCTTTAAATAGTAAATAAAATGGAAAGGCACTAAACAGTGACTATATTTCATAGAGTAAGATGCTTTTTCAGCCACTCAATAATTCTCAATGTTAAGAAAAATTGATTTTCTAACTGCTGAGTGCCTCTAAAAATTAGCATCTTATCTTCCTACAGGGGATGCTTTTCAGTTAGCCTTTTTTCTTTCAGCTTTTGATTTAGTGATGTCTAAGGTTCTCTTCTTTCTGAAAACTTCTGTAGGTTCTGTTGGACTATAACTCCACTCGTATGTAATTTATCGGGTAAGATACAAAAGAGAAAAATTTCCATCTTGCCTTTTGAATGTTCACTTCCAAAGAAATAGTTTTTCATTCACTGACTATCCCTTAGCTCCCCACCAGAGCAGGACTGCCTGGGGAGACCTAGGACAATAACATGGAACTTGAGTACTCATTTCCAGGCCCCTTCACGTGCACCTGAACAATGGACGCATTTGGCATTTGTGCAATCCCAATAAGGGAAAGGAGTTCCCTAAGAGGTGGTAATAGTCACATATCTTTATGGTACGTTAAGTCTTTTTCCCAGTTTTTTTATAAGCTCTGTCTGGCTTTTCAGAAAATCAAACTACAAATGCCAAGACCTTCCAGACAGTTACAATAATCTCATAGCATCATAAAAATTGAAAGCTAAAGTAATCAACCCTTCTGCAGTTGCAGGAAACAGCATTAAAGAAGAGCCAACTCCTAGTGCTTAAATCACAAGCAGCTGCGTGACTGCTGGGATGCCGAGGAGTGATCGGCGGTAGCCCTGTCAGTGGAACCTCATCTATAAAGTGCATGGATTGAGCTAGACTCGTAGAGTCTGGCTTCTGGATGACCTCCATGAGCTCCTTAGATCTAATAATTTTACAATGTCTTCAGGCCCTCATTACACGTGTCCCAAGTGTGTTACCAGCTCCACAGCAGGAGGTGGCTGTCACGATAAGCTTCACACTTCCTGGGACGTGTGCTTACACTTAGAAAGAATGCAAGGAGTGAGTAAAATTCTTCTCAGATGCACCCTCAAAACTCCTACTAATGTCACTGGAAACTCTATGGGATCAGATGAGGACAGGTTTCTGATTCGGGGCCAAACCCAGGGATGAGCTGGCACTGAGTTGTCCATGTTAGACTGATGTGGTCTCCTGTTTCATAGGCTTGAGCAAAGATGTGACCAAGACCGAAACACTCCTGGGGACTGTAAGCTCTCTGGCGTGAGGGTGTTATCTGAGTCACCATTTTATCCCTAGCTTCTAGCCAATAGTATTTTCTCAGTAAACATTTGCGGGGCTGAACTGAATCCCTTAAACGAATGCAGCCTACCAGACAGACATGTGAAACGTCTCAAACGGACAATCCCAGATGACTTGCGATCCCTCAGTATAAGCCCTTTCTATGCAATAGTGTTACAGGAGAAACATGAAAACCCTAATTGTTCAAAGAGGGAATCATTTTGCTGATTGGATTTAACCCAGAAACTGTTTTTTCAGTCAAAAAGCAGAATAAGGTCTCATCCCTCACCTCAAACTCACATGTCCCAAAATACAGAAGACAGAAACAGAGAATGCAGACCTGAATGTAATAGCATGGAGTTTCACCCTACTGCTGAAGCAAGCAATAGTAATTAGCATTAAATGATGGAGTGCTCTGTGTCAGCTATTGTTCTGAGAGCTCTGTATGTATTATCTAATTTAAATCTCACTCCAGACCTAGTAGGTAGACATTATTATTGCCATTTTATAGATAAAAAAAAGAAGCACCAATATTTTTGAAGAACCTCAAAGCCTGGGTAATTCAGAAGGCAGATGGCTTAATCTATAGCTGTAGTCATTAGAGGTAGCTCTGTATTTAAAATTGGAACTTCTAGCAGTCAGTCAACAGTCAAATAAAAATATTTTCCAATTAATGTAAAACTCCATGATGTGAGAAAGCATCATAGAAAAGAACAACATGAAACACAGGAAATGAGTCAGCAAACCAGAAGTTAAAAGTGATGTGGCCAGGAAAAGAAACAATCACCATAGCCACAACTGGAGAAAGATTGTATCTGTCTCCTTGGGTATGATCTCGGTGAGTACAATCCCAGTGAACAAGTTATGTGTATATTCAGACGTTCAGTGCATTAGAAAAAGAAAGAGGCCAGCCATTACATATACAAAAGGGCGTTTTTCCCCACAGCTGGCCCTAGGCGAAAGTGTTGACTATGATGGAGTAGTCAGCTTATGTTTCAGATCTGGGTACCAAGTGCGATTCTGTTACCAACTGGTCATGTAACCTTGGACAAGGTCACTGAGCCTCTCCAAGTCTCAGTTTCCCTCCGGTGGCAATGCAGGCCATAGGCTCCACAAACTTAAAGGCTCCTTCTAACTCTGAAAGTCCATGTCTTGGACAGCTGGTGTATCTTGGTGTCCTGCTGGATCCTATTTCTGTATTTCTTGGAGCCTGTTTCTGACCTACCTCTGACCCAATGCTCCTTTTCTGTCTCCTTACAGTTCCCCTCCTTCTTCTGAAACATGTATCAGCCAGGGTTCCAGCAGGAAACACATGGCAGAGTCAAACGAAGATGACTTAGTGAAAGGACTAAGGTCACAGGTGTAGGGAAGGTGTAGAGAAGATACAGCGCAACTCCCTAGATAATGGAGCAGGTAGGCACCAAAAGGAGAGAGCTGTGTAGAGAAAGCCACTTTGAGAAAAACGGTGACTTTGAAACCAAGGAAATAGGTAACCAAAACTCGTCCTTCTTTCTTCTGATATCCTACTGGGACATCACATGTGCTGAACCGAACTAGACCCAAGACTAAAGGAATGTTGCTGATCCAGTTCACACGGCTTAATCACGAAGGGCACAAAATGGGGCAGAGTGCAGAAAATGCATCGGGAGGGCAGATGGGAGATCCACGGCAGACTCGTTCTTAAGAAAGGGGCTACTATTGATCCATCTATAATTTCAGGATAAATTAGGTCAATGTGATGAAGATGTCACATACACCTTTTAGTCCTTTCTTAAAAATAGATAATACATATACATGAAAAATAAATAAAAGAAGCAAACAACTTCCAAGAGAATAAGAGCCTTTCCCGTAAAATGTAAGGCTGCCTTCCCTACCTCACCCCTAGCGTCCAGCCTGTCCCTCTCACTCCCACACCTAGTCTGCTCCCATCACATCGAGAGCCTTTCTGAAAAGCAGAGAAACCCTCGGGGGAGACCTCCATGGCAACGCCATCCCAGGCAGACACAGAAGTTACCTGGCTAGCCCCAGCGGGATTTCACTGATGCCCTCTCAACCCATCCTCGCATGCAGCTCACAGCCCACCTGATGCGTCTACCCGTGGCCGTCCTGACAGGCCTGAAGAGCAAATGTGCCTGCCGGGTACATTTCACTTTTTCCTTTTAACTGGGGGATGCAAGCTCAAATTTAGATTAGGGGAAAACAGGTGAGTAAACAAGAAGAGAAGCGTGTACGTGACTTCTGAGACATCTACTCACTGTTAGCCAGTGCCGTCTACTTCACCTAAGCAGAAGACCAGCTCTGATTCTCGTGTTCGCTGTTGAGTAAGAAAGGTTTCTTGGAGCATGCGATGTGTCAGGCACTGATCTAGGCTCAAAGTTAGTGGAAAATATCTCTACATACATTGTTAGCTGGTGAGACTAACAAATACATACGAAGCACTGATAAGTGCTATGGAGAAATGTAGACTAAGGGGGTTAGGGAAAGAGGGGAGAGTATGGTTATAGCAGCTGGTCATGGAAGGCATTGCAGAAATTATATTTATCACAGAGCTGAAGTAAGTGAAGGGCCAAGCCATGCAGGTGTTTGAGGGAGAGTGTGAAATACTCCAGTATGGAGGTAAACGTGCATGGTCATATTCGGTGAGTAGCAGGCAGTGGAAGTATTGAGCTGGAGAATCGGTAGCTGGTTAGCTCCCTAGAGCCTGGAGCTACAGCCCTAGCTTTGTGCGCCTTAGTAAGGACTTCAGTTTTTATTAAAAGTTCCCCAAACATGGGGAAGTGATATGATGTCATTCAAAGGACCCATCTGTGGCCGGGTTGAGAATAGGGAGGAAACAGGATGCCAATGATGAGATGACTGCAACTCCAAACTTCTTTTCACGGGTTGGGCAAGGATGAGTTTGATGGAGGTGGTGAGGAAAGATCGATTTGGTACATATTTGGGGGTTAAAGCCTCAGGCTTCACTGCTAGATTCGATGCAAGGTGTGAGGAAAAGGAAAGAGGCAAGAATGACCTAAGATTTTTGCACAAGCAACCAGAATATTAATTGATTATTACAGTATTAACAATAGTTCTCTTTCCTCAACATAATCTACAAGTGGCAAACACAAGGCCCACAGGATGAGTCCAGCCCTCTACCTTATTTTATCCGGCCTGGCACCTTGTTTCTACCCAGTGGCAGTGCCGAGCTCCTTGCCCCTAGTTAAGGAGTAGTTACATTTACACAGTCCTAAAGTTACATTCAGCCCTTTGAAGGCAATCACAAGGCTGATGTGGCCCCCGGTGAAAATGAGTTTGACACCCCTGAATAATCTATTAAATTTGCAGGGTAGTGCTGGTACCACACAACTTATTAGCACACACGAAAAAGAAAAGTAATTCTTCCTGAATTATACAGAGGTGGGCAAAAGTAGGTTTACAGTTGTGAGTACACACACACAAAAAAACACGTTTACTCTCATTATTTATTCATTGTTGTATTATCCTCCATATGAACAACTGTAAGCCTACTTTTGTCCACCCCCATAGTTACCTCTCACTTCCTAAGAGGTGTCTAAGTCATTGAAAGTACTAAAACCTAAATAAAGCCAAACTGTTAGAATAGAAATAACATGAACAAATAGGACTGGAAGAAATAAAAACCTAGGAAATAACCCTAGGATTTTTGTCACTGAAAGAACAAGCTGAATTACTTGAATAAGAACTTCACATCAGGAGAGAGGTCTCCTTAGGTGCTCCACCGGAACTAAGTTACTGAAGCCCCACCTCACCAATTCAGAACTGACACAGTTTGCTAAAGGAGGCTGGCAGCTGCCCAAGGCTTGTCAGGGACAAACACTCCAGAGTGGGAAGACAAGGTCATTCTCCACACTCGGATCCTAAGACTACTGAATCACCCACTTCTGCAGCCTAAAAGCCCGACTCTGTCCTGCCCGGGCCCCACTCATCTGCTGAGTCCCACTCCAAGGCCAAGTGCCCCGCCCTTCCCACCGAAGGCCTTTCCCAACTGGGAAGGAAGGTTTATTTTAAACTTGAAGGTTTACATTTTTCTCCCAGCTGTTTCTCCCTCAAATTCATACCTTGGCAGAGCTGAGACTCCTCTGTGTTCTGAACGACCCCTTTCTATTTCCCAGGAACCTTTGGGCTTGTTCCTAATACAGTGTGGAAGGAAGCAGCCTAGCTCTCTTGTCCCCACTTAAAGGGATGTGTGAGAGTCGTGCCCTTTGAGCCACTGCCCTGACATCCAATGTTTTCATAAGGAAGGGATTAATAAATGGTCAGGTTCAACCAGATTTCCGCACTCCTCATGGGCATCCTCAGAAATTCAAGTCGCCAGCACTAAGGTTACTCACCTTTCTGAAGAATTTCTAATGTGAGCTTCTTGTCTACGCACTGAACCAGACTAACACTATTTGCATTGAATCCTTAATAATTTGAGCATGGGATTTGCTGAAGCCCTAGGAGTGTCTCCAGGGAGAGGCTCAGAAAACACTCCATAAAGTCATCTATCCTGTACGATTTGCAGAACTGGAATTAGAATAATGGAAACGCCTTAGTGTCCAGTATCCATGCCCAGCTTCCCACAGACCTGGTCTAAACACCTGGATCTGATGAGAGAGTTAAAAACACTGTGAATGAAGGAAATGAGCTAAGCAGTTTCAGCTGCCTGGGGGTGTTAGTGAGGAAATCAGTACATCTTTCTATTGCAGAGTCCTTAGTCCCTTTCCATGGAACCAATATCAGAAGAGCGAAGAGAAGCCAGGCAGCCAGGCATAACCGTCCCTGAAATAAAAGTCAGCAAATGGAAGCACAACAATCCAGTTACCTCCCATATGTACACTCAGACCACTTTGTGAGAATAAGGGGACACCTCACATCCTCCTGACGCTGAGTCACAGATGCTGGCACAGGACTAGCTTTGAAAATAGTCTCCAAAGCTGTTCTCTGACATCTGTACATCATGTTGACATAGATAGTCCCTCAAAAATAATTTTTATTGATCATTTATGTCCCAAGGACTAGATGATGTCTTTACATAGAGGTCATGGAAACTTAGGGAGTGCCTTTGTCTCCCTTAACATACACATTACTAATCCACAGTAGACTTTCCTTCACCTAATTCTAAACCTCTGCTTATCCACATTGTTCTTCGGATATTTAGGAGCAACGACAGCAGGTGATCAGAAAGTTCAGAATATGTCCAATTCAAATGCAAATGACATGGAGAGACCACATAGCCTAGAGTTTGAGTTCTAATTTCACCTTCTAGTCTTATTTATCAATAATTACAGGTTTTCTCTTAAATAGTTAAATTAACTTCAATCTTGTCCCCATTCTGCAGCTTAGACTGAATCAGAAAATTCGGCTGAGTTCCGCAAAGTGCTCCTGTACAGTTGTATAAGGCAGGCTCCAACTTCTACTCAACAGTTCTTATGACTGGGAGACACCTGGTTGGGCCTAAAAGCCTCTAAGAACCCCCAAATTGAGGGCATAACAGAGACACTCCTCCCCCCACCCCATCTCTGATGGTTGAGCTGTCGAATGATGATGCTTGAAGATCCCAATTATGCCTCTCATTCAAGGTCAGAAACTGTGCTCCACTCTTTGTAACCCTGTCCCCAGCATGGGGCCTGGCACGCAGAAGGTGTGCAGCCGCACTCGGGGAGGCTGGGGGAGGCTGGGGGAGGCAGAAAAGGGGGAAAAGGACACATGTTGAAGCACAGGACTAAACCAAAGAATGTCTTTTTGACTATGTATTTCCCTGGGCTACCTTTCTCTTTTTAATCTCAATGTGATTTGTAAGTCTTCTATTATTTAACGTTATATCCTATTAATTTTTTCTCTAATGGGAATAAACTATGAGAACAAGGATTTCTTTTTTTCTACTTTTTTCCCCCCATGCACACCACATGGCAGGAAGCACAGGGTGAGCAAAGGCTTTAAAATATGTATGCTTTGATAATTTACTTGCAACTAATACTTTCCCATATTGAATTCAAAATTAAATTAAGGAAAAAGTTTAATGTAAAATATTTTCTAAGTTAATCCATATATAGATGCTTTTCTTTTGGCTTTTTAAAAACCATCTTCAAATTCTGCAGAATCATGTCTATTGATGAATGTTTCTATATTCTTTTATTATTTTGTAACAATTCTTTCTTTTTTATTTTTTTTTTACTGTGAACACTAT
This sequence comes from Phyllostomus hastatus, assembly GCF_019186645.2. Classification (NCBI taxonomy): domain Eukaryota; kingdom Metazoa; phylum Chordata; class Mammalia; order Chiroptera; family Phyllostomidae; genus Phyllostomus; species Phyllostomus hastatus. The sequence goes on along the minus strand of NW_025333583.1, from coordinate 12,984,106 downwards.
TAGAGATGCCTCCTATTCCCCCCTGCTGGGCCCCTTCACCCAGCCCCTGCCCCCGCTTGGCCCTCACCACACTGTTGTCCGTTTTCTAAAACTTATCTGACATAGATTCCATGTGGATTTTCCAAGTGGTTTTTCATAATATTGCTTAAATTATTAACTTAAAAGTTTAAGTGCATATTTAAATACAATATTCTAATAAAGTTTCAATTTTTTCTTTCTAGGGTCCATTATTACACTTTTATTTATTAGCAAAAGGATAAGTTGTTTTTAGTAGCCTTTCTAATTAAAAAATGTTAAATTATACACACACCCCAAAGGGCCTACAGCTTTAATCTAGTCTCTAAAAATCAGAGATATTTGGAACAGAATTGTCTTAGTCTACTCATACATTCAAGGAACAAGACTATTCTTGATTTTATTGCTATGTGATACTAGATGAAGTCATTATTAATAATAAGTGGGACAAGTCAACACTTCATCCCTATTAACATGTACAGATCTCGATAGCAATCAAGATCAGAATTCCTTAAATGCTGTGGGAGGTGACAAGAAACAAACAGGGTGTTCTAGAAAACAACTTTTTAAAATTGAGGTGTGGTTAAACTCTAAGTCCGTTTTCAATACTGGTAGCTTGTGTTTCTGAACCCAGAACCAACAAATGTGTCCTGAGTATTTACCATCTACATAGTTCTCTTGGGTGCTAGTGATGGGCACAAAGAACTCTATGATATGATTGATTATTATCTCCATGAAACTTGTAATCATGTTAAAAAGAAAATAATATTATGCAAAAAAGTTACAATAACAACTAGAAGTCCATATTTCCTATGCTCTTATTCTTTGTAAAAATCCTCAAGGAGCAACATGTGACTTCTCAGAGGAATAGAAAAGCAACCGAGGGAGCTGAAAAAAAGAGAGTTTAACACAGTACACTATCTAGAGAAAAGCAGTCTTGGTACAAAGAAAGGTGTCCAGAATCAGGAGGGCTTCGATTGGACACTTTCATTCCCCCTAGACCCTGTATCGTACAAAAACCTCATGAGTGCATCCTTACCCATCTCTTCACATAACACAGAAGCATGCGCCAGCTTTGATATTCCAGATAAAGAATAGAACCTCAGGTACCAAATGATTGCACACATAAAGAAGTCCTGTAAGGAAGTAGAGACTGAACTAGGGTGTGACGGAAAGTCTAATGGACCATGCGAGGCCCCAGAGTGTATCATTCGCCATGTGTTTGATCATTGGTGTGAGAAGGTAGTGACGAGGATAGATATCTGCCTCACCGACAACTATTTTAAAGAAAGCGGGGGAACATCCAGTGGCCAAAAAGTACTAGTAGAACATATTTTCGTATAACAGTCTTATTATAAGTAGAAAGAAGTGTGTTTTTTATTAGCGAGGTCACAGTTACCTTCAGGAAACCCACTGGTGAGTTGCATGTGGAACACCTTGTTTGGGGTACAGGGGAAGGTGTGGGGCAGATAATGAGCGAGGGTGACGCACTTAACTCCTATCAGAACACAGGAGACATTGGAAAATGCTGACTTATTTGGTTATCAGGCAAACAAAATGAAGATGAGGGCTTTAACTGAAGAAAAGGAAACAGTGCAGAAATGCCATAAAGATCAACAGCAATATTATGGCCACTAAAGAGAAAATGATTTGAGTGATGGGGACAGATAGCAGAAGCTAAGAAGTGTCAGCTTTTGGATTTCAATCCAAAATGGAGGGTTCAGTTAATGTCGTTGATTGATGATTATTGATCATCAATTGATGCTTGTTGATTGTTGATCATCAGTTGTTGATTGATGGTTGTTCAGTCAGCAATGGAGGGTTCATTAACCTTCCTTGCAGGGCCAGGAAGGCCAAGGAATGGGGCCAATTGGAGAATATGGATAATACCCCTTTTTAAGATTTCTCTCTGTCGAGGTGCATAACTCCTTTGACTAAAGGAACAACAACAAAAACAAAGCAAACAAAACCCAGAATCTAACAAGCCAGTTAACAAACTATGGCAACCACTCCTACATGGTGTTACTAGGTTGGGTACGTTTTGTGGGCATGTACGTTTTGTGGGCATTCTTTTGTAAGAAGATTTCCTTACAAAAGAAGGAAATCTTCTTTTGTAAGACATGTGATAGTTCTGTCTTAGAAACACTGAGTTTGAGGTGCAGGAGAGACCCAGATGAAGATTGGAAATTGAAGATTCCCCTCCCAGGGGAAATTGGGATCCTGGGTCTGGAACTCAGGGTAGCAGTCAAGGGTAGAAGTGTAGCTTTGTGCCAGCTACAGCAGTGATGGTTGGCTTATCAAACGGAAGTGTTCTTGGAAGAAGATGAAGAGGGGCAGGATGTCCAGACCGATGCCTGTATTAGAGGGATGGATGAAGGAAGAAATTAAAGAGCAAAGAAAAAGAACATCTTGATCAATAGGAATGGAAACAGGAGAGACATCAAGGGATGTGGAAATTCCCATAGTTATGGAGTGAGGCAGAGAGGGCAAAGAGAAGGAGGTTTGAGAAAAATCTATGATGATAGTGGTAAAAGCAGGAGCACAAGATGATAAGTAACAATGATTGTGGGGAATGGGAGAGTAAACGACTAGAGAAGCTCAACATATAAAGTCCAGACACACTGTACAGGTGGCTGCAAAAGGAAACTCCTTAAAATGCAACTTTGCACACCATTTTCCATGATGAAGAGCAAACAGCGGCTCTTCTCCACTCATAGGATTCAGTCTGTGTTTTCTTATCCCAGCAGCCACAAGCCTTCACCATCGGGTCTCTCCTGTTTCTTCTCTTCTACACTCAAAACTTCTACTCCGATTAAAGTGGTCACTGTTGCCCCTTAACTGACATGTTTGTGGTCTTAGCACCATTGCCATTCAACTTCGTTTTCATACACTTTATTCTCTCCCTTAGACCTAATATTTAGTAACTGCCCCTTCCTCCATGTAATATTTCCCCTTTTTTCTTGTACTGGCTCTCGAAAGACCACTTCTGATGTCATTCCTGTGGTACTTAATATTACAAGGGAAGGAATGCTGATAGTACTAACATCCGTCTGCCCTTCTTGTCCCAAAATTCACCCGTGAAAACAATTCATTTGTCCAATTCATTTGTGTTGGCTTCTATACCCAGGCCTCATGAACAAAGTTGCATTTTGGTTCATTATCAAGTCTCCCGCCAAGGCGATGACCTTCATGCACTGAGCAGGCCTTTGTACCTCTCCATTAACTCAGCCCCACCCACCCCAGCTTTTATAAACCACCCACTCGCTTTTCAACACCACTCATTCGTCTCAGCCCCTTTCCCCAGCTTAGTCAGCAGGAGTGATTTCCTTTGTAGCGACTCTCCCTTCTTGACCAATTCTAATGTGTTCTCAAACTTTCACCCTCCCCCTCTTCCTTTTAAAGCAAGTTTCCTGAAACCATCTGTACTCTCTCTCTCTCTTCACCTCTCCACTCAGCCCTCAATCCATTTATAATCAGGTTTCTGTCCCAGGACCTTCTGAATCCCCTCTTCAGCATCACCAGCCACCTTATAATGCTGAAATCCAGTGACTGTGCTGATGTATCTGTGACATTTAAGGTGACCACAAACTTGCTCCTTTCTGAGAGGCCACTGTAATGACACAGGGTGGTGCTTCCTTGCATCGCTTCTCACTGGCACGCTTTCCTCGCCTCCTTTACGGGCAGCCCCACACGCAGATCCCTCACCTCAGTGGCTTTCCATCCTGGCAGACCATCAGCATCCCCTGGGCAGTATTTTAAAAACAATAATGCATGACACCCACCTCCAGAGATCCTAGTTCAAAGGAACAGGAATGGAGCCTGAGTAACACTCTAGTTCAGGCTTCCCAGATGAGTCTAATGTGTGCCTGTGGTTAAAAACTACTGCCTTAGCTCATTCTTCCTAAAGGTGTCTCTTCAGAGGAATCACCCAGGGCAGTGGGAGAACATACATATATATCCAGGTCTCGCCTCCTTGACTTTAGCCAAATGTCAGAAACCAAAGAGTAACCAGGGAATCTCCCTTCCACTGACATCTGTTGGCAACACCTAAACAGTGATCGTGTTTTTGAGCATCTGCTCTGTTCTGGGCAACACATTTATCTTCTGTTACGGGGTGGCCCTCGAGCTAAGGGCTTTTTCCTATGCACTCTCAGAGCCCTCTCCAAACATCAGTTACTCATTTCATTGTGTTTCCTTTATTTGACTGTGAATTCCTGCAGGGCAGGGATTCTGTCCTGTTCATTTTTATATGAATTTCATGTAAACCAGCACATTGTCTAGTACATATTTTTCTAATGTATGTTAAAAGTTTTGTGGGGAGGGAGGATTGACACATTTGTTTTGTCTAGTACATGTTAACTTCTAAAACAACATACATGTGTGAAATAATGAATAGGCAAATTATTTCATATATACAGTCTGTTTCTAACTCAAAATGTAGATGGTGCTCAAACCTTTTATATACTTTGTACTTACACAAATTCTGATTGAAAATTTTTGCAATCGGCATTTTTACCTATAAAATCCTCCGTCTTATGTGATTTATATGTTTTGGTTTTTATTTTCCAGGTTCTTTTTCTTGGCACTGGTTCCAACTTGGCCACATGACCCACTTTTTATAGGATGGCTTTGGAATCCTCTTTTGTGGGAGGCATAGAGTACATGAACTCTGGGATCAAATACATTTGGTTTTCTGTCTCTTTTCTTCTCATTTGTATAATGGGGGTAAGACATAGCTGTGATTATTAGAGATAAGACAAGCTATTGCCAGAAACTCTGATTTTTTTTGTTAGTAGAATATCTGTTTGTAAGAGAAAAACCATGAAACATTAAAATCCAAGGGATAATCTTTATTTAGTTAATTTTACCACTGGCCCTACCCTATTACATTGATTATATCTTCACTAATTCTTATATTTTCTCCCACAATCTTCCAAAATGTTGGGTATGTCTTCCAGTTCAAGATAATCCACCTGTGCCTTTAATTAGGTTGGTCCCTTTTACATGGAAGGAGGTACAATCTTTGTCTGCCTGGAAAACTCTGGTCCCTTAAAGCCCTAATGATATTCAGGCTTAGTCTTTCGTCCTCTGTACTACCTCTCTCTGGACACACGCTTTTCCCGCTCCCCCCCCAATCTTGGTTTACAAGTTCTATCCAGTAGATTTGGAGCTCCTCTAAGGCAAAGGTCAAGTTTTAATAATCTTTCATTTCCCAGGGCTTAGTGCAATGCTGAAGTGTGGACACTTGATATTTGTGGAATTGAATTTCACCTGGAAGCAGACTTTCCATCTTCACCCTCAAATCTCCTGAAACACTCCACGCTCATTATCATTCCCTGTTAACTTTGGGTTAGAAAGAGAACTCAAAGTTCAAATCTTTTCTGACCTGTTTTGTTGTTTAACTGTGAAATAAAGATCAGAAGTACATGCAGTGTTGTTTATAAAGCTAAATGATATAATGTACGTGAATGGCTTTGCACAATAAGTACTCAATAATTGCTGATAATGTGGTGCTCATCATAATTCGGGTGGAGTTTTCTGTTTTATTTTGTTTTGTTTCGTTTTGAACTACAGGGCACCAGTGGTAAGTTGCAGTGCTAAAAATGAGGCTCTCTGAGGAAGCTGGGCCTGTGGAGTAAATCCAAACCTTTGTTTTTTGGCATTTCTATCACCTACTCTCAGAGACCCCTCTTCTCACCTTCTGCTCTTTTCTGGATATTTCCTGAACCGATGAGGAGAATGAGTACTCCTTTCTGCAGATAACACAATCTCGTTTCTGGCCTAATCTCGTCATGCCTGACACTGCTGTATGCCTCAGTCACCTCCAAGTGCATGGTCATCTGTCATTACCTGAATGCCCATCCCCTAATTGGGAGTAACCTTCCACCCTCCCCTTCTCCCTCAAGTCCATGCCGCAAGCCCTCTGACAACATGTGACAACATGGATGGACCGTATGCTGAGGGAAGTCAGCCAGACACAGAAAGACAAATACTGCATGATCTCACTTATGTGTGGAATTTAAAATAGTTAAACTCATAGAGTCATTGAGTAGAATGAGGATTGCCAGCAGTTGGGAGAAATGGGGAGATGATAGTTAAAGGGCACAAAGTTTTGGTTATGCACGATGTTAGGTTCTGGAGACCTAGGCACAGTGTGGTGACTATAGTTAACGACCCTGTATTGCATCCTTGAAATTTGCTAAGAAGGTAGAATTTGTGTTCTCATCACACACAGAAAAGAGTGACACCATCAGGTGGTAGGTATGTTAACTAGCTTGAATGTGGTGATCATTCCACAGTCTGTACACACATCAAAACATCAAGTCATACAACTTAAATATATACAAATCCTATTTGTCAATCATACCCCAAGAAAGCCAAAAAGAAAATAAACTCTTTTATATAACTTTTTTAGGGACTACCCAGTGGACCCCATTCCCACTCAACTTACTCCGGGTCTTTGTTTCTGTAAATGTCTCAGCCTGTCTTGAATCACCACGTATCCCTTATCTACAGCGTAATCAATATCCTGTTATGCTGCAAACTCCCATCTTAAACAAATCAAAACAAACTTCCTTTGATTTCACATTGCCATCCTTTATATCTCTTTTCACTTTTCCATTTCTGATCTTCTACACAAAACTGCTTAAAAAATTCTGTCTATCCTAACGTCTCCACTTTCTTCACTTTTCTGAAAGCGCTGCAGTCTTTCAGCCCCCAGCTCCGTGAAGCTGTTCTGGTCGACTTTGTCTTCACTTCTGCAGGTCCGCTGGACAGGCGTACATGCCCCCGGGGCAGCATTTAACATAGTTGACCACCACTTCCTACTTGAAATATTTTATATTCTCAGCTTCGAAAATATCTATCCCCATTCTGCTCCCATCCCAATGTCCTCCTAACTTCTTGATGTTTCCTTAATGTATTCTCAACACAGCAGCCACATTAATTGGTAAAACCATAAGGTTATTTCACTGCTCTGCTCAACAAAACTCTGTGTCATCCTATATTACAGAGAAATCGAAAAGGCCTTCCAGTGTTTTCTAAGGTTCTGACTTAACTTGACTATTGCTAACTAACTTAGTTAGTACTCCCCTCTCTGGCCCCTCTGCTTCAGCCACATAGACCCTTTGATCCCCTAGAATATGCCAGGTGTACTCTTTTCTGCCTCAGGGCCTTTGTACTTGCCGCTCGTTCTGAAAAGGCACTCCTCTAAATATCAGAGTAGTTAGCCCTGACTGGGTGGTTCAGTTCATTGGAGCGTTATCCTATACACCAAAAGCTTGAGGGTTCCATCCCCAGTGAGGGCACATACCTAGGTTAGGGGTTCAATCCCTGGTCTGGGTGAGTACAGGAGGCAACTGATTGATGTTTCTTTCTCACATTGATGTTTCTCTCTCTCACTTTCTATATCTGTCTCTCTCCCTCTTTCTCTCTCTCTAAAATCAATAAACATATCCTCAGGTGGGTATTAAAGATAGATAGATAGATAGATAGACAGACAGACAGATATCAGAATCACTGGGTCCCCACTTTGTTTAGGTCTAAATGTCGCCTTCCAGAAGAGGACTTCTTTAAAAAATTCTGCCCCCTCTCTCTCTCCTTGGTAGTCACCATTTAGTCTGTTAACCTATTTTGCTTTTCTTCATTGTACTTAATACCACCTAATACGTAATATATTATTTACTTTCTTATGTGTTTATTTGTTTGTTCATTGTTTCTCATCTGCACATAAAATGAAAGTCCCATGAGACCAGGACAGTATTGTTTTTTTTTTTCACTGCTATGCCACCAGCAGCTAGCAGTGTTAATTGTGAACAAATATTGTTGAATGACTAAATGAAACCCTTCCTTTGAATGTGCACATTCCTGTGCAGACACATGCTTTCCTAAAATCATTAAACATCTTTGTTCACAACCTAAACCAAATCACTTGCATGGTACATTGAAAATTTAGGCAAACGGCTCGGCCGTAACCCTCTGTTAAATGTCTTCTGTCCCAGCACTGAATTTATTGACTCACTCTTAAAACTCCTTCCATCTTCCACAAAATGCAGAGTGGCTAAAGTTCAAAATCAATAAAGATAAGAATGCTTGGAGCGGGAAAGGAGAAAACAAGAGATAATAAAATGAGAAAATATTAAAGACATATAAAAGGAGAAGATTTTAAAGAAACTCATAAACTTCTTAGAACTATATTTGGGACACAAAGCTCATGCAGAAGAATTTGGGAAGAAAACACCTCCCCAAAACTGTATCCTCTCTCTCCCCCTTTCTCTGCAATAGACTCTACCTCAGTTTCTAGTTCTCTGAGCCCAGATAAGGTAAAGATAAACAGGATAGGCCCAAGGCAAAACTGTCAAGTGGAAAACTTGGCTCACGCCTGGAAATTCCCCTTTCTCTGCTCCCTCCCAACCTGGAGAGGCTCTCCCTTCGGCCACCAGTGCCAGGACCCTCCTCCTCCTTCTAAAATCTTCCTTGTGTCATAGCAAAAGGAATGCCTTAGAAGACTTATAGCTAGGTTGTAATTTCACTTTTACTACGTTTACACAGTAAAGTCCATGTAGATTTTGAATTTTGATAATAGCTGATCTGATTTTGCAGGAGACAGAATGGCAAAATTAGATCCCAATCCTCTGGGCAGCTCAGTACAGCCCAGTATCTTAAAGCAGTGTTTTCATGTAAATATTTAGTGTCTCCAGGTGAAATGCCTAGTCTCACATTCTCCTCCTCTTGGCATTTAGATGCATGTGACCCGTGGCAGAAGGGGAGAAGGGGTGCCTGATCCTAATGTTTGCCTTTGCATTTTCACAGGTGCTGGCTTCAGAGTAGCTCATTTGTTCTGCTTCTTGGATTGGTGAGTGAGTTTTGTAGACACACCTGCCTTTTGCTGGGGCTGACAGGTGGTACCCACTGCTAGACTCCATCTCAGCTTCCTGGCCTACTGCTGCTCTTTGCTCTAAAATTAGCCCTCTGTTTGTTAACCGCTCCTCTCTGCTGCTCCTTTTACCTCCGTCTGGAGTGTAGGAACTTCTGGATTCCCAGTGTAGGAAACAGAGAAGCAGAAGTGCTACCTCAGGCTTCTCTATCCATCTTCTATCACCGCTACAGCTCCCTAGCTCCCGGGCCATGCTGGGTGTGAGGGTTCTCCTAGACAGTGGCAGTTTCCCCTGCGTATACCCAGAGACACCTGCCACTGACATGGTGAGCCAGGTGCCCCCACCTGTCTGGGTGTTCCCACGGCCTGCTGCATAGAGCGTGTGAGCCCCCAAAGTGGAGGAAGTTCAGGACTCAGGGACCTTCTTGCCTTTCTCTCTGCTGGCTTCTCATTCCCACACTCCGTGGGCTGCCACCATTCTCCTTTTATATGTCTTTAATACCCTATACACCCTTTTAATAATAACTTTTGTCACTGCTTTAGCTATTCTGAAGTGAAAATCACAGCTAATATAACTCTCCTCACATAACTTCAAAAATCTATATAATATTCTAACTGTAATAAACAGAAAAAAGCAAAGTAATTTATTCTTTATGAATCTCAAAATGAAAACAAATGCTTTTTTATAGCTCTAAGGAAAGACATACTGAACTGGTCCGATGGTTAAGTCTGCATGCAGAATCACCTGAATGTGACTCATAAATGCGATGCTGGAGACTAGAACTCCATGAGTGCTTGTGGACGACATTCTGAAAGAGTGGCCAAATCTCAATAAACTTGCAAGTGAAATAACATATGATTTTCTTACAATTTATACTGTAGTATATTCATAGAAAATTTAGTGCATAGTAAACAGGGCAAAAAATCCTTTCTTTTTTTATGGCACATGGAGTTAGGTTCCAGGCTCAGTTAATTTTAAATAAGTTTTGTGTCTGCCCGTGGCTTAGGATTCTCCTTTATTTCAGTGAACTGGGTCACTCATTCTAGCTGTCTGGAATCCCTGGGCTCTACTCATTAAACACAAAACATGGCCTCAGAGTATTGTGTGACAACGATAATGAAAGAGCCCCACGATTTTCCAAAATGCTCCCTGCAGGGTGACTCTCAGCCGACTGTGGGACTGACTTCTCTGCATCGCTTCTCCTTCTTCACTGTGCAAGGCTCACGGTGCAGCTGTCACTGTGGAGGGGACACCGGCTCCTCTCACACAATGAGGACGACTACCCGCGACCTGCGTTTTCTGGTGCGACTCTTCATCAGGGAGCTCATTGTATACCCGCAGTTAGCAGTTTCTGAGGATAAAAATGCACTGAGTGAACACACCCCAAAATATTTTCTCTAGGACACACTGGATCTCACTCCTACTGTTAGCTTACCCCATATACTCGCACACTGAACTGTTTTATTCTATTTTATCCATTTGAAGTTTATCCAGATTACAAAAGCAATACATGACTGCTAACAAGGTAAGCAATATGAAGACTACAAAAGCAATTTCTCTCTTCTCAAATTTTCTCTTCTATATACAAACATACACACACACTCACACATACCACTCCCATACATACACATTGACACACACACACATTTTTTGCACACACATACACACTTCAATGTGATTTTTTTAAAAAAAATCAAAATAGCACCATATTCTACACATTATTCTGGGTCCTTTTTTCAAGTTAACATGATATATGGCCACTCAAAAATCTTTAGAAATTAACTTTTCCAATAGATAGATAAATACAAAATTGTGCGCCTTCATATACACTCACATAGAAAATTATGTGTAAATAGGATTATTTCATGCCACTTTCCAAGGAAGTCGTTTTTACCATGCACTGCACCCCGCCCCTTCTCACCCCTACCTGGGCACCGCTGCAGCCTTCTCCAACCCGCCTGCATCTTTTCTTCTGCTATACTGTCCATTACTCACAGGGGAATCCTAATATCAATTCTACAGATTATTTTGCTTTTTACTCATCACCCTGCCCTAAATCCTTCTTCCTTATGATTTTAATCTCCTGTTATTTGCTCTGTGCTTTATAGCATTTCTCCCTCCAGTCTTGAAAGTCACTCATTCAGATTTAGATCTTAACATTCTTCCAGTCTTCGTGTCATCCACTGATTACATATATACAGTTTGCCAGTCATTTTTTAAAGGTAGAAAGCCTCTTTGTATTGTAGTAAATCTGCTGAAATGCTATTAGGTGTTTGATAGTTATTCAAGTTGCCCTTTGTCTGTCTGTCATCTTTATCCTATTGGGTTTCAGCAGGACACCTGTCCTGAGTTTTCCTTATTCTCCTTATCCCTGGAAGATGGGTCCCTATCAGTGTTTTGTTATTTTCATATGTCTACCCATCAGGACTCAAGCAAGCTTCAGAGTACTTGAAGTTGCTGCAGCCCCATCTGTTATCTAAAGCACAATTCCTGCTGCCCCCACAGGTTCACAGCGCAGCCAGAATGGCTGCTGGTCCGCCACTGGGCTCCCTGGAGGAAGACTCTCAGCTCCCCGTTCTCCTCATGCGCCCTCCAGGCTCCAGAGGAAGGTGAACTCAGTCACTTGTTCTGCAGTTCCTGTTTCCATGAGGCCTAGGAGACCACACTTAGGCAGGTTGATACCAGCCTTCATCTCGGGGGTTCTCGGAACCTTGCTGCCCAGCTCCTCCTGAGAACACAGTGCACTCTCCCAGACAATCTCCAAGCCCCTGTCCCGAAAGCACATCATTAGTCCTTCTTGTCCCAGCATGTCACTGGCACTCAGAAGGCCAGCTCTACCCATGGGCCCCAGCTTTTGTTTGACCCAGAAGAGGAGAATGGGGATGGTTAGAAGGTTTTCTAAGGATCCCCTAAGGTTGTTGTTTCTGAATGTAGAATTAGAAGGCCTTTGAGAGAAAGAATGAGGTCTTATTTATCTTCTCAACCCTTGTAAAGACCAGTGTCTTCATTGTTTGTAATAGAGATGTAACCATTTATCATGTAAAATGGAGAGAATGCCAGCAATTGTCAGGGTTGAATGAGGGACGTGAGGATGAGTGAAATGTGCAAAGGTGTCAAGAGGTACAGATTTCCAGTTATAAAATAAATGTCATGAGACCTAATGCACAGCATGGTGACCACAGCAAATCACATTCTGTTGCATATTTGAAAGTTACTAGGAAAGCAGATCTTAACTGTTCTTGTTACAAGAAAAAAAATTTGCAACTATATATGATGACACATGTTAACTAGATTTATTGTGGTAATCATTTCACAATATATACAAATATCAAATCATTATATCATGTCGCATACCTAAAACTAATATAATGTCATTAGACTTTAATATAAAAAGCATTAAAAGAGACAGCAAGTGCTGTCTCTGGCATAGTGGTTAGTATGGTAGTATGATAGTAAAAAATAATTTTCTTTATCCACTTTATTCATGAATTTGGTAATTTTATTGTCCATAATGCCATAATAAGAGCACATTAGTGTGTTATATGAACAGCATAAGATGCTACAGTCATTTTTAAAATTCATTCTGCAGTCAATCAAAATATGGTGTAGTATTTATGTTTTGGATCTATGCCAATATTACCAGAAAAATAAAAGTGCATAACCATAGCTATGAAATGAATGAAATCACCATGTAAAATTTCACATGTGCTTCAGAATTCCACAAAATTCCTTCAAAATAAAGTCAACCAAGAGAATATTTTGGAAACAAGCCTATGTAATATATTTCATGATTTCCATTGCACACCAGCATGCCTATCTCCTAATGTATCCAGTTCATCAGGAAAAGAATTACTCTTTGTAGCAACCAGTTGCCTTAGCTGTGGGAAGGCAAAGTAATGATGCAAAAAGTGGCTTAAGAACTGTGCTTCCTAGAATAGAAAGAGATATATGGCTCAAAATTTCGGTGGGTCTGTACACTATTACTCAATATCTTCTGACATTATCTTATTGCAAATTTCTGTTTACTAATAAGGGTTCCTCCCCATGTGCTCTTCTGAGTATTAAGTGGGCAGAACCATCAATGGGAGCAAGGAGCTATGGCACAGAGCAGCAGGTGCAGAAACGGAAGGAAGGGACCAGTCCAAAACAACACCCAGTGTGACTACCCAGTGCTCCTCGGAAGTGGGACAGGCAAGGAGAATGTGGGTTGGTTTTAGGCAGGATCATAGTATAGGTAACTTCCATTAAGACGATCCCCACTTTCCTACCATAAGCAAATTGCCTCTTTAGTTTTCCTACTCTTCCAAGTTCCTTCATCCAACAGTTATTTGAGTGTGTACCTGCTATGTGCCAGGGACTCTTCCATGCTGCAGGAATTATATTAAAAGGCATACCTCTCATCTTTTGTGTCTTCAAGTACATTTTAAAAGAGGTATAAAACCAAAAAAAAGTATGGCACAATTGGAGGAACTGCTATAAATACATAAAAACTTTCAATGGGCACAACAAAAAGATCATTTAAGGGCTCAGCGCATATTAGGGACTCAGTCAATATTGAACAAAAGCATAAATGAGTAAATTAATTAAAGACTATCAGTGTCAGGAAGGTTTCTCTCTCCTTCTCTCTCTCTCTCTCTCTCTCACACACTCACACACAGACAAACCGAAGCTTCAGAATAGCAAAGAGTTTTATGGGAATGCAGAAGGAGGAGGAGGTCTTAAAAAGGTGGAAGTCAGATGTAAATTCAGAGGTAGAGTGCGGGAACAATTCAGGGAACTACACCTAATTTAGATGTCTGGAAGTTAAAGATCCACCCTCCTGGGAGGGCCAGTTGGCAGGAGACATCACTGGGATCCTTGAAGGCCACAAAAAGGATTGTAAATTTTGTCCTGTAGGTGAAGGGGTGGCCCCGGAGGAACGCTGAACAGAGAAATGAAATGCCAACTTTACCTTTGATGAAGATTACCTCTGGTTGCTCTGTGTTCCAGAAACCTTTGAAAAGAGTGAAAAACTAGAGAGACAATAAAATGTCCCTGCCAATAGTCCCAGGAGTTGACAGTGTCTACAACTTAGTCATGAAAGTGAGGATGGAAAGCAGGGGGATGCTTAGAATATGCAGGAGGAAGAATGAGCAGGTTTGATGGGATATGGGAGGAGAGAAATGGGGAGAGCGGAAAACCCAGACTACCTCTTCTTGCCTAAGCAATCCATCAATCAGGACTCACAGAAAATGCATCTCAAAGAGATTAGGAGACAAAATTAAGAAAGGACTGGAGTGGAGGCTGAGAGCACAGGAGGCTGCTAACTGTGCTTTGCGTAAATACAGAGGCTTCCCTAGGCACCCATGGCAGCTCTGTCAATGGTCTTAAGCCTCACAGGGGCTGCCAGACCCGCTCTTCCGGGCTGCACACTGGAATCTGAGGACTCGGCATCACAGAGCCCCACCCTCCCTCTCCTTCACTCTTCCCAAGGTCCTGTGGCTACACTGAGGGCCCGTTTCCTCCGAGGCCCTCTCAGTCTGGACTCACCTATGGTTTTCCCTCAGAATCCATGGAATATGCCGAATGCACTGTCCACACTGGCTTTACTGACTTGGCGCATGAAAACTCTTTGCTTGGAAAACTCATAGTTGAGAAAATCGATACCTTCTGGAAAAAATCAAGGCCAGGCAGCAAGGTCATAAGTGAACTTATGAAAGCTATTATCAATTTTTTTTACTATAATTAAAATGAAAGTTAATGGAAGGACATTTACATTTTATATAATACCTAACAATTATTGCAGACTTTCTCTGAGCCTAGCAAGGCACATTATCATTTCATTTGATCCTCATATCAGCCCTACAAGTTAGATGCTGTTGTTACTCCTGGATAATAGTAAACACTGTATAGTTATTATTTTTTTTTTGCCTTTCACTCTTCATTATAACATTTAAGAATTTACCTTTCCTTCTCTACAATGTCAACCAGGCACTCGTGGATAAACATTCCTTGGCGACATATAATATGAATACTAAAATGTACTCTCTATATCTATCCCTTCAATTACATGTTTAATACTTTTTTGATATTAGGATTTACAGTTATTTACCCTCACCTCCTACATTTCACCACAGTCCCAGAGACAGAGAACGACTTTGATACTTATGATGGAAAAAAGTCACTGAGTTCTGAATTTTTTAAATTCCATCGTAATAAGGAGGCACAAAATGATTGTTCCATCCACTATAAAGTCACTCCAAAGCAGACGTAAACGGTCCTGTTGACACGCCACTTGGAACTGAAGCTGGAAGATCTTTAACACGAGATACAGCTTTTCATGTTTCCTAAATTTATCCTCAACAGTTCAATTCTTGTTTTATAGCTAACTTTATCTCCATTTTTTATTTTGACATTTAAGTTCTCTTTCTAATTATTGCCAAGGGAAACAATATGAAATCCAGGCTTGGGTTAGGCCCTAAATATGCCCAAATATGGAAAAGTTGCACTGAAATAAATTAGGATAAAGTAGATTTCATGCCAGTAAAGTGAGATATCAATGACAGATTACTGCATTTCTCTGTCGCTTGAAAAAAACGTCCAGGTGTACTAGGTATCTTTTGTTTTGTCCCCCTTCTCGTGACAGGGACACCTCTCCCACTTCTCTGCCATGAGGTCTGAGCAGGGCTGACTCAAGTCCTCAGCTTCAGCAGTGGGTGGATGCCCTTTGGGGTGAAATTTGGCTGAGATGTAGCCTGGGGGCAATGGTGGAGCATAACTGATCAGTTCAAATGAGATTGCTAGATTCCAGTGGCTGTTCAGGGCATTCTGTCCCCCGTCGCTGGTAGCTGCTCAGGGATGGCTACATATCACAAAAAGCTAATGGTAGTCATCTCAGGAGCATTGGCCAAAGTGACAAGAACAGAAGACCTTTTTTCCTTATGATGTCACTAAGATAAATGCAGAGTATTTGCCACCTTCGCCACCATTTGAATATGGCCTGCTTAGGAACTAAGAAAGCAAAGGAAACAAAACTGAGAGATAAACTGAGTCTGGTCCCTAACAACGTCATTAGATTACCGAGATCCAGGCTTAACCCAAGGCAAATTGATTTTGCGCCCAAGCTCTTTTTTACTTTTATCACTGACAACCCAGAGTCCTAAATTGCCAAGTAAGGCATTAATTCTGAAAACGACAGTTCAAGCTACGTATTGACTACTTCAACTTCCTGTAAATTTAGGTTGGGTACAGGGTGGGGGATGTGAAGTAAGCATCTTCTTCTAGCTGTAGTTTATAAGCTGCTATTGTTGCCTGCTTCCAAAATAAGTGAAAGAAATTAGGTAAACTGTTTGTGAACATCTCTGAACATAAAAAATTAGTGCTTTAGTGGTATTAAAAAGAACTTTGGAATCTATGTAGTCAGCATAATGCATTATGGTTGCTAGACCACTCAAGTCTGGCAATTTCATTTTAGTGGATCAATTCTGCCCCACTATTGCTCCTAGGCTACAACTTGGCCAAATTTCACTTTAAAGGGTATTTTATGGCAAAGATCCAAACCCTTTCACAGCACAAGCTGAATGCTAATGGAATTGTTGTGATTTAAAACTGTGAAACACAATCTATTTTTCAATGAAGGAAACAAACACTATAACCACAAATATTTCCAGTTGCTTAACTCAACTTTGAAGGGTATTTTTGCATTTTTATTCATTATTTAATGACGAGAGATACGGTGAAAGAGTGTCAGGTAGTGTCAGAACGTCAGGTTAGGAGACCAGGGTTAATGCTTTGGCAATGTCACCTACTAGTTGGGTGACCCAGTGCAAAATACTTTACATCTTGTAGGATGGATGTTAAGAGTCAAAGTTCTTGTAAAAAAAATTTTTTTATGAATCTGGCACATACAGAATGTTCAATAAATGGCTGTTGTTACAATTATTATTGGTAGTAATGCTAGGAAAAGTATTACTATTAGTAGAATATAACCTATTTCTTTAGTTTCAGTGGTGAGAATTTTTGTATTCATTAGATATTTTTTCTTTCTTTCCCTCCCTTTTCTTTTTTTCTTACTTTTTTTCTTCCTTCCTTCTTTTCTACCTTCCTTTCTCATCATTTCAAAGTATCAGAAGAAACTGCTCTAGAAATCTTAGGTTTAATAGAAAAAGGCTGTCTTTATTTCACAAAAGACAAATTAGAAAACAAGGATGTTTGTTTGATAATAAAGAAACTCACTCTCTAAGATTATCTCAACCTTTACTGAATATTTACTATATATATTATGAGGTTAAAAATATTTTATGCACCATTTAATAAAAATAACACCGGGAATACCTCAGAATTCTCATTAAACCCCCACAACTTTGCAAAAGAGGCAAGATGACACTTGTTTGGGTTGTGTAAAGAGGAGTCTGCAAGGGGCAAGGTTAGAGGACTGGAGGTAATTTAGGGATCTCTGGGGGTATCAATGCAAAACATGATGGCTAGTACCAGGATCATAGGAGTGAATAATAAGAAAAGTAGTTGGATTTAGTCTTCAGTATTAAGGTGAGGTGATAGAACTCATTGATGGATATGAGGTAGAAAGACAAGTAGGGGATAACTCCTGCATTGTAGGGCCGAGTGATTGGAAGGACTGTGATACCACTTATTAAAGTGAAGAAAGTTTATATTGCAAGTTAAGTAGATACGTTCCAAGCAGGCTGGAGATAAATGGTATTCCAAACAAAGGTGACATATACCAAGGTGTAAAGGTTTTAAAGAGTCTGGCATGGAAGGATAACATATTTGAAATGGAGGACATGGAGAATATGGAGTGAGGATATGGCAGGTTGACAGACAGGGCTGCAGGCATTGCCAAGAGCTAGATTACTGAGATTGGTTTTGATCCATTAGGTTGGAGAGAGATAATAAGCCATACAGAGGTTTAAAGCAACTAGCTTTCCATAAAATATATTTAAAAACCCTCAGAAATGAAGAAACTACAGCAAAAGAATTGCTCATACATATTTAATTAATTTATACATAGATCTCCAAACTAAAAACTAGCAAAATGAATGTTACAAAATAGAATATAAATATTATACACATATGATAAGTAAAAAATAATATAACCAGAAAGAATTGGACTAAAGGAGTTTGAAAGGCAAGAGTGAACAATAATATCTAATACTTACAGAGGGCTCTTTGGTTTTCCTTAAGTGATCTAACAACTCAAGTCTCACCAAGTACTTTTGAGGTACCTGCTATTGTTGTTGTAACTCAGTTGAGGAAACTGAGGCATGGACAGCTTAAGAAAAATGCCTAAACCCTAGCTGGTGTGGCTCAGTGGTTGAGTGCCAGCCTGCAAGTCAAAGGGTCACTGGTTTGATTCCCAGTCTAGGGCACATGCCTGATTTGCAGGCCAGATCCCCAGGAGGGGGAGCAAGAGGCAACCACACATTGACTTTTCCCTCCTCTTTCTCCCTCCCATTCCTCTCTCTAAAATAAATAAATAAATAAAATCTTTAAAAAAAAGAAATACACCAAAATGTATACAGGTACTGAGTGATAGAGATAGGATTTGAATAAAGCATTTTGATGTCAAAATCCACCATTTTTAACCATTTTCAAAGGTTTAGTTTCTAAACAGGATGAGTACCTTTTATAACAGGCAGTCATTTTATACTGAGTGAAATTGAAACATGGAGTTAAAAGAGCTCCATCTTGATTAATGCTTTCTTTTTATGATGAAGCTCTGTTTATCTGAAGTTCAATAACCTACAGTTTTAATCTGACTTCCTTTTTTTCTATTAAATTTTTCTTCCAAATATAATTAAATCAAATGTATATTATTTAAATATTCCATTTTTATAATATTATTTGACAAATCCCCTTCCTCAACATATAAGTAGGAAGGACACCTGGAACTAGGTTTACAAAATGGTAACAGTGGTTATGCTTGGGTTTTGGTGTTTCCAATAATTCATTGCTAGTTTTCTTTATGCTTTTCTGTATTGATCAATTTTAAATTATGGAATTTGTATTCTTTCAACAAACTATAAAGTCATTATTATAATAAAAATTTGGTGGAATGAGATAGGGGTGAGAAGATCATGTGTTCTGCTCTTATGATTGTTTAAAATGGAAAGCTCTAGTCATTTCCAACCCACAACAAACCTCTTCTCTATGTTACAGATGTTAGCACCATATATAAATAGAATAGCTGTCAACATTTAACTGCACAACTTGTGAAAATTTAAATACTTCTTCATTCACTAGTGGGGAACACCTACACACTGGGACAGGAAAAGCACTTTATAGAGTGAACCAAGGAATAAAATTGCTGTAGTCTTGTGGCTATTGAATTATTTAAGGAAGTAGAGGTAAGGTTCTTGAAAAACATCTAAACATTTGTATAATGAAGAGAAAAGACATAGGTCTATAATGAGAGATATTGTTGTAGCAGAAATTATACTTAGAATTAGGGATCTAGAGTCTAGCATTGGCTCTGTAACTGAAGTCTCAATGCCTTGGCCAAGACTTTTTTCTGAGATTTTTGTGTTTCTACAAAATGAGTGGTGAAAATAAATTATCTCAATTTTTAAGCCCAAACTTTGGAGATTGAGCACATGCATTTATTTCTGCCCCTTCCCCAAGGTGAACAACCTAAAACAGTCATCAGCCCACCAAAAAAGGTAAAGAGACAGAAGAAAACAATAGAAATCAAAATTTTGGAAAGTGAATTGATGAATAATAACTAACTTATCAAAACCCAAGGATGGGGGCAGACAAGGGGAAGAAGAAGCAAGGTGATGTTTTAAAAGCTTAGGAAAGGCCCATTTCAGGTACTTTTGAAACTGCAGAGCACAGTGGAAAATAAGATTTGTTGAGTTTTTAAATAAAAAAATTATATATTTGTATCCTCTTCCCTTATTGGTTTCTCAGGGGCCTAACTCAGTTTTTATTCCAGCAGTGGAATGGAGATGGGCATTCTGCAGAAGTTTCACAAGACACACTTGGTATTTAAGGAATCAGGTATAAGGGAGGGGAAACGAAAGGTGCCAAGAGCATTGAATAAGAGTCTACATACTAAATGATCAAACTTTCAGCACCCCCTGGGCTGCATCTAGTGATTCAGCTTTTAAAAAAACTTACAATAAACTAAACTATATGAAATTTAAATACTCAACCATTTTTAACCTATAAAAATTACAATTTCATGTTAACACAAACAAACATCAAAGGATCATTAAACATTGAGAAAAGTCTCATATGTGAAAAAGAAAAATTCAAAACAAAATGCAAAAACATACATGAAATAGGATTTAAAAACATACAAAATTATTAGCCATTATACTCATGAAATGAGACCAAGATCCTACATTTTTGAAGGCAACAATCACATATCATGAAAGAAATATTAGAAAATGAAAAACATGATTTCAAAAATTAAAACTTCATAGAAGCAAAGTTAGAGGAAAATGTAAGAAAATTAGATTAAAAGTCTAAGGTATAAATTTAAAAAACTGGAGTTTAAAGAGAGAGAATAAGGTAAAACTGTAGAAAATTTACCAGAAGTAAATAATGCCAATTCACAGATTGATATGACTCCCAATATCTTATACAAGGACTTGAAAAAGATCTATAAAAAGAGAATTCCTGTAAAATTCCAGAACACAATGTAGCAAGAGAAAATCCTAAAAGCTTTCAGAGGCAGAAAAAACAATCAGCATATATAAAAACTTCTTAACAGAGCAGTGGAGGCTAGAAGATAGTGGCACAATTCATTCAAAGTTTTGAATAAAAATTATTTCCAATCTATAAGCCTATAGTCAAATCAACTACCAATCAAGTGTGAAAGTAGAATAGAAGCATTTTCAGACATAGACTTAAGACATTATTCTCTTATCAATATTTCTCAGGAAGTTATTTGATATTTTCTACCACTATGAGGAAGAAACCAAGAAAAGGTGAAGAAAAGTCTTGGGATATTAATTAAAAGGAGCCTTAAGATGATAGTGACATTGAAGGCCTAGAAATGAAAACCACAGATTATAACTGGATAAAACAAGATTCTAAAAGGCATAGCTCAAATAATAAAATAAAACTTAATTTTTTTAAGTAGATAATTTTAGCTTTGACAGAAACTTAGGAGATTCATTAATTTTTGGTATGTATGAAACCAAACAAAAATAAAGGCAAATGTAAACTTGAGGGAAAACAAAAAGCTGTATAAGAAGCAAAATGCAATGATCACTATATTGATCATCTTTGAATAATATTTGCCTAATATAAGTCAATAATATAAGATCTGAATATTTATTTAACTCCAAGTGATAGATAACTTTATTGGCAGAATAGGAAGCAATAGAAAGTATATGAGTACATTTTAAGGGAATGTGGCAGGAGGGGCAGGAGAGAGGTATACAGAGCTAAATTCTCATCTTTGTTTTTAAGATTTTATTTATTTATTTTTAGAGAGGGAAGGGAGGGAGAAAGAGAGAGAGATAGAAACATCAGTGTGCAGTTGCTGGGGGCCATGGCCTGCAACCCAGGCATGTGCCCTGACTGGGAATCGAACCTGTGATGTTTTGGTTCGCAGCCCACGCTCAATCCACTGAGCTACGCCAGCCAGGTTAAATTCTCATCTTTAATAACAGGAATTTCATAGATAATATTTAAAATTAAAGAATCAAGAAATACTAATAAAGCATGTTACTTGGAAATATAGAATTAAATACTAGAATGCATAGCTCAAAGTGTTGCAGATGGTTGCCACAGGGTACAAGGAAGTGAAATGGAATTGGATGTGTCAGGGTTCTGCTGTTTTTTATTATAAATTCAGTAGTATTATTTCACTTTTAAAATATATATATGTGCATGTGCATATATATAGATATAGATATAATCTCTTCTTGCATGTATACTTTACTGTTAAATTTTCATACATCTGTGGAAGCAAGGTCACACCTAAAATATGCTAGAGAAACTTGA
This sequence comes from Phyllostomus hastatus, assembly GCF_019186645.2. Classification (NCBI taxonomy): domain Eukaryota; kingdom Metazoa; phylum Chordata; class Mammalia; order Chiroptera; family Phyllostomidae; genus Phyllostomus; species Phyllostomus hastatus. The sequence continues at coordinate 12,962,261 of NW_025333583.1, read as the reverse complement.
TCTTTGCATGTAAAACACTGGCAAACATTTTCATGATATAGCTTCAAGTCAGGAAGAGAAATATATTTTTTTAATAAAATGATCACATAAAGTTAGATCAGCAAGTATCTACCTTTATTTTTAAAAAATCAGATAATGTATGAATTACTAGAACATCATAAAACTAGGTTTTAAACTACACTAGCAGCAGCCTCAACTCATCCCTCTCCTGTTTCCCATAATCTTGTTTGGTGAAATTTAACTGAGGTTAGAACCTGCCATTTTTCTAGAGTGATGATTTAATTTATACTTATTATAGGGCCATGGCCTTTCTTTAAAAAAACTTATTTGTATTGATTGACTTCAGAGAGAAGAGAGAAAGAAAGAGAAACATCAATTTGTTATTGCACTTGTTTTATGCATTCATGGGTTGTTTTGTATATGTACCTTGGCCTGGGACTGAGCCCTCAACCTTGCTGCATCATGATGGTCTAACCAACTGAGCTACCAGGCCAGGGCTGTAGGACTATTGCCTTATTCATTGTTTGTCCAACTTGTAACTGACAGTTTTGGAATAGATAGATTATTTGGACTTATTTCATTCTTCTGGGCCTCTCCCTATGGTTTGACCTCACGTAACCTCCTTACTGGCCTAAGTGGGCCTTCATTAATGAGCCCACAAGAGAAGCTACGATTCAATAATACTTAGGTTCTCAAAAGATTTTCCAATGTCAGAAAGACATCCCCCCACATACACATCACTTAGAATAATATGTCAAGATGACAAAAAGTCATAAAGGGACTTACCTGCTCTACAACTTTTTTCTTGCCTCTATCAACAGGTCACCTATTTCATTAACGCTTCTAGAACTATCTAATGTGTTAAGCCATGTTCAATGATGTGTTACAATAATTTCCCACATGAATAATTTTTGTACATTATTTAATTCTACCAAACACACATTCACTCTTGTTACTTTTGAATTAATCCATAGACAGCTATATCAAGCTTTCTTTTGCCCTTTTATTCAATTGAAGAAGATTAAAAATAATGTGTCCTGAAAGGGGTTTTAAAATTCATTGTTCATTTTTTTCCCTTACCTTTAAATGGGAACTCGGTAATGTAATCATCAGCTAATACACATTTAAAATACACTCAAGGTTTGATGTTTCCTCCACTAGCCATTGATGTAGCTTAGTCTAGGTTATGGAAGGGAAGTTCTCATACTGCAAGTTGTTATACAGGTTATAACAACTTAGCATGGGTCGTGACCTTAGAAAGAATGCTTGCTCACAGGAACCACCGTCCTCCCACAGGATGAAAACTAAGGAGAATTTACCACATCTTGCATTGTACCCCCCTTCTCTATATGGACTCAATGGGATAAAAGTTTTCACAAAAACAAGTGGCCCAAAGGATATTTCCTATCTTTTTCAAATTCAGAATTCACTGAAATTTGGATTACTACACATAACAATGAAATCAAAATGTAGCTACTGCAACAGGGTGTCCACAGAGGGATTTTATTTAGGACTGAGTGTTCAGCGGCTGGAATGTAGGAAGAAAGGCAGGCAATATTCTATGTTAAGAAAGGGAAGTTCTAACACAGCCTAAGCTATTGCTATGCATGCTTTTCTTTATGGCCATGAAATACAAAGGGAAAGATACTGTATAGTCAGAAAAATCAGTTATAGTGAATAGAAGTGCAAGAGCTGTTCTGTAGCAGGTATACATAATCCATGCTGAGAAAAAGAGAAAAAAAAACAACAACAAGAGAAAATGTAAAGCAATAAAGGAAAATGCCTTGTTGGGAGGCTTTTGGGTGAAAAATAGGATGGTGATAGGTGGCTTTTGGATTATAAGTGCATATGCTTAAGGGACTGTGGGGCCTAATATCTGAAATAAGAATTAACCTAAAACATTTGGGACTTGTGGTCACTGCTTACGGTTTATAGTTTTGACAAAGGAATCAGAATATTAGACTGCAAAATTCAGAGACCAACGTGTTCCTTGATGTAGTATTTTTCCTTATGTGCATTACATCAAAATCACATAATTTATTTTTAGTAGACTATTCTCTTTGCAGCTTGGATTGTTTTGTTTAATTTTTTTTAGAGTTATATTTCTCCTAATGAGCATAGTCGATATTCTATGATGTCAACAAAAACTAATATGACTCCTTAGAAGAAGCTTTGACAGTCCTAATAAACTCCCACATGCCATTTACCTTATGCAGGTTTTATATTTTCCCACATTTGTCCCTAATAACTATGGAGGTAGAGATTATCAAAATTCCTGTGATGCATCCAATATGACATAAATTTCAGTTTGACATTTTCTAGTAAACTATATCTGATCAGGGTGCAAAAATTAGAGAAGATGATAATACAGTTCAAAAAAATTCTAAAATATTTTTAATCATAAAGCAATACTTAATAATGCATTGGAACAAAATAAAAGGAAACTGCCTTAGAGGACTGAACATAAAAAAACAATAACACTATACTGCAAAGAGAAGCATAAATATAGACAACCTGATGGGAAATAAAAACCTAGCTTCTACTCAGTAGCTCTGTCATGCTCTTAACGGTGAGTTCCAGAAAGACCACAGCTCCTGGATTGCTGGAGAGGAGGGCTACACACAGAACCATCATAAGTGTGGCACCATCTGGTGACAGAATGAATACAAACCACAAATAGGGCTGATTAAATCTGCCTGAATCCTACAGCCAAAGGAAAGGGAGGAGGAAGCAGGGAATCAAAGTAATGGTGATTGTGTTCCCTCACATCTCTTTCTCTGGGACTCTCACATTTCATTCCAATGACCTCTCCCAATTAACTTTCTTCCTACCACCAGACTGATGGCATATCCAACTGAAGAAAAACCAGGTGCGTTTTCCTTTTGCGAAAGAAAGAGATTCGTTTGAAGCAAATTTTAAGCTTGGAACAATTCTCAAGATGTCCTCACTGTGTCTCAGAACTCATAAAGTTATTACTTCCTCTTTTTAAAAACACAAAAATAAAATTTAATATTTTTAAGATTTAACCACCTGGAGCTAGAACTTGGCTTGTAGCCTCTTTATTATTTAATTTTAGAGTTGACTATACAGCCTTAGTGCGAAGTATAGAGGAAGATGGTTATACAATCACAGGAATGTGACGAAAGGACATCAGAGAAAAAGTAACTAAGGATCAAACTTGTTTTCAAAGATGCCAAGTAGAGTATAGATTAGTTCACCACAAAATCCATTCCATCAAAATGAACCCAGGGGAAGAAAAAACATCTTGGGTTTTTGATTCAGTTGGGTTTGATTTGTTCATGCAAATGATCCCATTATTCTATTGGTACTTCAATGTTTGTTGCTATAAGAAAACAACAATGAAGTCTGTGCTTCAAATGAGGCTGTTGGCTTGACATGCTGAAAGATGATAGCTTTTCTAAATTTTCTGACTGGCCCTAAAGAAAAGAAGTTCTGCAGGAAGATGCCCCTGACTCTCCAGAAATCCATTAGGCTGCAAGACTGAGCAAATCCTGTGTTTTACTGCCCAGCTGAGGTCTGGAGGCTTTGGTGGATTATGGTCCTGCTGCCCTAATGGAATTCCTCTGACCCCAGTGCAGTGGGGGTAAGATTCTCAACCCCCAAGAAATCAGTCTGGGGAATGTGATGATTTTTGTTTTCCTAAAGAAACTCTTTCACCTGTTTCAGTTGACTTGTACATCACTACTCAGAAAAACATTGTGGGGTGGGGGTGGGGAGGTAGGAGGACAGGGACACAGAGGTCAAAGCAACCTGATTCTGTTCAATCATTCATTCATTTATTCATTCACTCACTTTCTTATTCAATTATTTATTGAACAGATACTAAGTGCTAGGCACTTTGCTAGGTAATAGAAAACTAATGAAAAAGAAATAAAGGAAGGAGGGAAGGGAAAAAGGGAGCTAGGGAAAGAGAGAGGAAGGAAGGAAGAAGGAAGGTAGGAAGGAAGGAAGGAAGGGGGGAGGGAAACAGACAAACGTGGTCTCTGCTACCACAGAGTCTGTAACATAGAGTTTGAGGCAAACATTAAACATGGCACAATTATTGCAAAGTTTATTATTTCTACATTGGTTTAAGGTCTAAGAAGGAAAAGTACTGGGTGAGATGAAAGTATATAAAGGAGGTCCTGATGTGGTAACATCTTTCATTTTCATACAGTCTGTGAAATGCTTCTACATGTGAAATCACCTTAAGTCCAAAGGACAGCCCTGTGAGGAAGAGAGTGGTTATTAATTTCATAGCACCGATGAAGGACTGGAGGCTCTGCGGTTAAGTGTGTATCAGAAGGTCAAGTAGCCAGTGGAACACAGGGCCAGAAGTAGGGTTCAGGTCTTTTTATGGACATTCTTTTCCTCATATCACAATGTCATTTTAATGCAGCCATTTTTGAAAGTGAAATATTTGAGGAAGTTGTCAATTTTACGGATGTCCCATAAAACAACAGTCTCCAGCAGAAACAGCACTTCTCATAACACAGGTTTTTATGCTTAGGACACTGGCTCAAAGTTACCCAGCTCTCTCTAACCTAAAAATAAGGACAATTTGAGTAGAAAAGTCTTCCTACTTGCAAAGGAAGATTTATCATATTTTGCCCTGTATAAAGCACACTCACGTTTTTGGCTCAAACCTCCAGGAAAAAAATCCTTTGTTTTAATTTTTTAACTCAATTTTTTATTTATTTATACTTAGATACCTATTTTTTGTATTATAAAGGAATTTTAGCATTTATTTTTGAACATATGGACACCAGTATTGCTTTATATAGTTATACTTTTAATGCATAAGCATAAATAAAAGGATTGAAAACATTTGTATAGACACAGAATTAGTACTACACGTGTATAATGCACATCCTGAATTTTCCCTAAAAATTTGGGCAAAAAATGTACATTACACATGGCAAAATGTGCTATGTGCTTCAGTATGGACACAAAACACTTGCATGTCTGCAGAATTGCTAAGTAAATACACCAAAGATGGTCCGATGTTCACACCTCCATAGAAGCAGACAAACCCCAGAGATCGTCCACCCTCCAGACAACGCTCAGTCCAACAGGACACTCAACAATCTTGTCATTGCTCATTTCAAAATTCTTTCACAATAATGACTGTCACTGTCCTTGCCATCTACACTGGCCATCAGCATCAGGTGGGTTCTTTGACGACACATATGCATCACAAATGTAGTGAAATCAGCAATTCTTGGTCTATTGTTTGCAAATGCACTAATTCACACATTCTACAAATTCAGCCACATGCAAGACAAAAAAAATATAAGTCAGTTTCATGATATCCTTTTAAAAATGTAAAAACAATTGTTTTATTTTTACATGAAAAATATACACCTTGATAGGTAACTTGACTTATTTTTTTCTCTACTACTTTATTTGAAAAGTGAAATAATTGCCCCACTCACCTCAGAGAGGCTGTTGAAAGGATTAAGTGAGATAACACATGTGACATGTTGAAATGTGTAATTACCTTACAAAGGCAAGTTATTTCTACTGCAGTTGAGCCACATAGTGGGGAAGACAGCATAAGGGCCGAGGGGCCAAGAGATCTGAATTCAATTTCTTTTTTCTTTCATAAACTAGTTGTTTAAATTTGAGTAAATACTAAACCTCTGTTTATCTGTAAAATAAGAGAATTAAAATCTCTGATTCTTTCCAGTCCACAATTAATTGAATTCTTAGCACATTAGTAGGTGACGATAGAAAGAAAAATATATAAAGGTCATTGTTTGGAAGAAAATCAACAAGCACTTATTGACTGCCTGGCCCTGTGACTTAGCAATGAAGAACACCTAGATCTTGCCTTCAAGGAGCCTACCCTACTTGCCAATCTGTGCCTAGGAAGGGATTAGGCATTTAGGAAGAAGAGACTCAGAATGAGACAAGATAGGGACAAACCTGAACCTCTTGGCACCTTCATCTGTTCTTTATCACCTTCAAGCAACGACCTACTGAATATAGTAGCTATTTCACTTCTGCACTTCTGCCTCCCAGGTTTTGCATAAAATGTTTCTAGTAGCCAATCCTAACTTAAAACGTACACACATATACTTTCAAATTAGCAGAATTGACAGTATGAAATTACCATGATCTATTATTTTTGTCAATTAAGCATGCATATAATTATCTTTTAACCATTTAATTCCTAAGTAAATATAACAATAAAATCATGCTTCCATCTAAGATAATGCAACCATCTCTTATCCAACTGAAAACATGCTAAACCTCCCTCCCAAAGAGAATACAAAATCACTTTGCCCTTAGTTAGATTATATACATTTGTCCTCTGAGTCCCCTATTTTAATTTAAATTCTAATTTAAGAATTTAAGGCCCCCCTTCTAAGTTAAATTCATAAACTGATATACAAGATTAACTACCATTAACACATTTTATTTGGGGAAAATGGGAGGAGGGGTCTGGACTATAGCCAATCTTGTCTGTATTAGATTGTTATATTTTGTAATTAATTGTTATTACAAGATAGAAGTACTAGGGCATTCACAAGGGATCTTCTGAATTCCAGATACATCTTCACCCACTTTGGGGGCAGACCCCCAGTTTTCCTTGCTATTTATGACCAATCACTTCAGCCACTATAGCATAACCCTATTTTATCCCTTTTTGTTTGCTGGCTTTAGGAGCCCAAGGTAAAAAAGTGGCACTTTCAACCTCTAGTTTCATGAAACCATTGATCTGCTTCCTAGTAGAAGCATCTCTCCCCTGGGAACAAAAATCTCTAGGCCAAGCAAGGCCCAAAGTTGTGGAGATGGATTAAAAATTTTGCTCTTCAGTAAGAGGAGTCATTCACATTTCTAGGCTTTGGCTCCAGAGCCCAGAATCCTGGCTATGGGAGAAAGAGCAACATTTGTTGGTGACTTGGAGCATATACTACATCATCAAAGACATTTCCACAGCCTGGCAGTGTGTCCCCACTGGTGCTGTAACTGAGCCATCAAAGGGCCACTTCAGCATTCTGTCAAATCAGCTGCTTCAACAGAATGTATCATCAGAGAGTACAGCATTTGCCAGGTTGATGTCTGTATATACAGGAGCCCGGGGGTGTGCATGTTTACTCCAGCAACAAAAATCACATCTGGAATTGTAGCCACAATTGCAGTCACCAGTTAATTACATGTATTATCATCTCCTGTAACTCATCAAGATTCATCTGTCTTCTGCACAGAACAAATAGACAAGTTGAATGGGAATATGGTAGGAATCAGCACCTCTGCGTATTTCAAGTACTTGGTGGTGGCATTAATCTCTGCAGTCCCTCCGAGAATGCAGTATTGCTTGTGGTCTAATACGTTTGTATGCAGAGCCAGTTGCAGTGGCTTCCACATGGCCTTTCCTGCCATAATAGCCAATGTCAGGATTCCAAAATGTGTTGAGTGCATCCATTCTAACTATGCATCCTGAACCAAGGCGGGAGGGAACTTCACAGGGAACGTTTGTGGGCATGCTGAGCGAGCCTGTTGCATTTAGGGACACCTTAGGCCCAAGCCAACATTCTATCAATTACCTGACCTCCCTAAGCTCCTGTTCTAAGTGGTGAACCATAGTAATGTTTGAGTTTCCAGGAATTAATGTCATTTCAGAGACAGTGTCTAGTAATCCCTAAACAATCTGATTATTTACCCTTTCCCAATGAATATTCATGCTGGTGAGTATCCTCAGTTCCCACTGAAGAATGCTAGGAAGGAGAATACCCTATAAATTTAGGGCTACAGAGCAAAGTTCTTCCTCAAAGGAATCTGGACTCCCCTTTGTTCAAGGAACAAAGTCTATTAACTGGCTTAAGTCTGGGAATTGGTTGAAGGACTGATCATAACTCTCTGTTGTGGTGACTCAAATAAGACTTCCATTCACAAGATCTAGAGCTTCTCTACTTTATTAAATAAAACTTTAGTTGCTATGAATCAAGTTCAGGTTTAAGGGTCATCATTATATCTGGCTAATAGCAAAGATCTATGTTGGTTAAGTCACCCTAATCACTACCTTGTCTCTACTGCCCATGTGCTCCTCATAGCCACATTGTCTTTGATAATTACATGCAGTCACTTATCTGTTGCCATCCAGTAATTCCCACCATCCCCACTGAGTCCCAGGAGTTTAGTTCTATAGCAAGCATTTCCCTATCATTCCTCCTCTATAGAGAATATCGTCCATATAGCTCTGCAAAGATGCCAGGACTTTCCTCATGAATATATTTCATGCAGCTTTGCACAGCCTTGGGATAGGGAATGTCCTCTGGACCTTTCCAAGGTTAAGGGGCATGTGAGCAGGTCTTAGATAATAAATCCACTCTAGCATGTCAATCACCCTAAGCCTTTGGATACCTTCTCTACAGGAAACTGAGAAAGCTCTGGCATTATAATCTTATTTAATGTAGTTAACTTTGGGTCTAGGTTCCAATCAACCAGTTAATCAAATTGTTAGACTCTTCTTCACTGTTCAAGGTGTCTCCATGAACCCAGCATCTCTACATAGTGCATCCTTTTGAACAAATGCAACATGAGTTAATGTTATTTCCTTCCAGCCTAACCCAATTTACTTAGCTGGGAATTTAAAACTCCAACCATATCATTTTTTCCCCAAGTTGTTTAGTACATTTGAAGGCAAGTTATCCATTCCATTACACATGTTCCATAGCAAAACCTTGATCTTCCTAGTTTTGCCTCGCATAGGTACTTGATACAGGTATCAAAAGTAAACATGTAAATATCTGTCAGTACGTTACTGGTGTCTCTTTTATCACTGGCCTTCAAATCTAATAAGAGCAGAGAACCAATTCCAGATACTCCTGTTTAGTTTTCTTTTGCCCTGGATTGTTAAAGCCTCCATTACAAATGACTTCAGCACTTAATGTTTAAACAGGGTTGCAGAGTAACTACAATATAATAGAATAAAGAACTTGTTATAGAATTACACATTATACAATTATGGAAGAACTTGAGGTGATAAAATTCTGAAAATTATCAGAAAGAAGTCTCTGACCAGTCTTGGCTTGAGTAAACCAGTTGAGTTTTCAGGAAGCTAAGCATGAACATATGCTGGTGTGGACCATGATGTAGGCTAACGTAGAAATCTATACGAGGTTTGTGGTCCTTCTTGGGTATTGCTTCTGTGGTTTCACAGCAAAGCACCTGGTGCTGGGCCCCACATAGCTCTTGATCAGAAGCACCAAATATTGGGAAAAACTGGACACAGAGTGGGAAAGGCAAGAACACAGTCAACAGAGTATGTGAAAATGTCCCGATGTAGGAAACAGTTTGGTTTACTTAAGATAGTGAAAAAGAAAAGTGTGGCTAGAATTTTAAGCATAGAAGTTAATTCAAGATGAAGTTTCATAGAAATGGGTCAAACCATGTAGGGTCATAATTGCATTGGGAAACAATTAAAAGGGTTCTTAATAAAAATGCAATCATCATCACTATCACCATATTTACTTTCTTTGTGCCAGGGACTATGGTAAACATTTTGCATAATTATTGACCTAACATCTATCTACTATGTGTTAGACACTATGCTGGATACCAGAGGTTTACCAGTGAATGAGACTGTTGAACAGGGATACTCTTCAAGAAGTTTTTGATCTAGGAAGCATTGCTGCCTTCAATCCTCACAATAGCTCTACTGGGTGGGAAACTGAGGCATGGGAAGGAAGTGTTAAATTAAATTGCTTGAGGTTATCCAAATAGAAATTTATGGGGCCAGTATTTGGACCTTGTTCAGTCATACTGCGAAGACTTTCCTTTTAAACAGTGCTCTAGCTGCCTCCTATGCTGTTATGTAAACACTCAGATAAACTCAAGGGATAAATCACTGGGATATGATTAATTTCTTAATCTCTTCATGGTCCTCAGTTCTCTCTGCCTGTGTCAGTGCGTGCATCTTAGGCTATAAATTTCACTTGAGCAAGGAAATGAGACAGCCTTGAGTGTGTGAAGTGTCCTTTGCAGAATTCAGAGTAATTAAATTTACCAGCTCTCAGTCCCTCATGTGTGCGGTGTGTGCTGAGCAGGTATTCGGCTGTCCATCATGAGACGTGAAGCTCCGCATTATACTGGGCATGCTCACTGGGATGGCACATCCAATTTGGTGGCTTCTTATTGGAATCCCATCATTTTGTCATGTTCTCTTTCCATAAACAGAAATTGTAATCATAAGTATTTAAAAGAAGGCTTTAAAAAAAAGTTTCTGACTGACTCTAAGGGGGAAAAAGGGTTAATTTAATGCTGAATACATTAAATCAGCATTGGACAGATAAAAATATAACTTTGGTTGTCATAACTGTCAGGACATTTAGAAACCAAATAACTCACACCCTGCTAATTGCTTTTATGTTCATTTATCCAAGAGACATGAGTCATCTCGCACAGAATCCTAATTATGAATGACTTACACCTTGTTGATGACAGAGCTCTGTGTTATTCTTGCAGAAACTCTCCAAGATGTGTTTCGTTCAAAATAATTTTCATTTTCTTTGATTTTAGTTTGTCTGATACACTTGTGTTTCTTCCTAGCAATATGCGACCTAGGGGCCTCAGCGAGGCTGCCTTTCTGTTCTGTACCCATGGGGTTGTTCAGAAGCCAGGAAAACTGAATTTCTGAACTTTTTGCTGCAAAGCGTGTTGATGCAGTGATGACAGATTAATCTAGGCACATTATTGCTGAAGCTCTATTTTGGAAGAACGGATTCTCTTCAGGAAGGCATCCAAAATACCATGAAACACAACAGACAGCTGAAAATCTGCGGAGTGCATACTTGAGCCTATTCAAACAAGGGCCACCACCAATCAAGAAGTTGTTACATCATTACCAGGAGTCTAGATATATCTTCTTCACTGGGTATTAAATATGAGCAATTATTCCAAGTTTAAGAAGGGAGAACTAATATAAATATGGCTCATAGAATATAATGTTTTAAATACTGACAGGAAAGACTGCTAGTTCAGTTTTAAGTTTTACCAAGATTTGCCCATGCACACACACACAAACACGCACAAGCATTTGGTAACATAACATTTTGATTGATCCTTAATCCTCCCACATTTCATAGAACTAGAAATGATGACTTGACTTAACCACTACCAAGCCGGCCTTTCCTCCCCATCCGCAGGCATAACTCAACCCTGGCAAGCAGATGCTTGAAGCCTGAAATTGCTGTATAGTTTAGGCCTATGTTGAGCAAGTACTTCTTTGGTCTAACTTTTTTTTATAGCATCAGCTGTCTATTATAGGAACCGTGATGGGTTTACCATGAAAAAAATTAGGCACATGGCTAGTTTTCCAAGAATTCAGCTATTGTGTCTAATCCTTGATTCCCCTAAAATAACTCTCAAAGAACTTCTTATTCTACACATCTGGGAATTTCACATTAAGTAAAGACTGACACATAATGAAAACAGAATTCATGTATTTATTCAGCATAGGGAGTGGTAGTACAAACTGTTGGGAACATTATTCCAAATGGGAGGATCCAGTGCCAGGGATCAATCTTTCTGCTGAGTCAAATGCTGGCTTCTCTTCTGAGAATTCTGACGCATGCATATCAACAAGTGCCTCATATGATCCTTGATTTTGTTACACATATGTATTGTCAGTAGATGTTAATAAAGATTTTTTTCTTTAAATGAGGAACTTCTCTGGCATTACTGCCACTAATTGTTATGTTATCATAAATGTGGTGCTTTAAAAGTACCCCAAATTTTTATAAAATAAGTTACAGGATTTGTGTGTTTCATAAGTAGAGATAAGAGCACGGGTAGTTAGCTAAGGTCATACAGTTTCCCAGCAACCATAACCAGTAAGAAAACAATGCCTACAATATTATTTTATTCTGACCACAATAATCAATTGTTTTTGAAAACCTTTATAAAGCAGGACTTGTACTCAAAGCCTGATGTGACATCTTTATCATATTATGAGTTCTTAGGAGCTTAATCAATTTCTTTCAGTTTGTGCTTCTCTATGCAACAAGTTCAAGCTGATTTTTAGTTGATACTTCATTAGGAATCACTGGAGTTAAACAATCTCTATGGGGAGAATACTAAATCCTTTAAATAAATTTTCAAATTGTCTGTAATATTTTATTAATGGATCTTATGAAAAGAAAATGATTTCTATCTTTCTCTTTCTCCATCATTTTTTCCCGTCTTCCCATTTTTTTCCTCCCTCCTTCCCTTCTCTCCCTTTCTCCTTCCTATTCTACATCTCTTTCTCCTCTTCCCCCTTCTTCTTGTTAGTCCTATTGTTTAATGAGAAAAGAAATCTCCTTACATTTATTAAGTAGTTGTTATGTCAAACTACCACGTAACAATAGATTACTCTGTACACAGAAATATAGATTCCTTTCCTCACATCCCTACTCATACCCTTCCTGCTGACTCATTCTTAACCAGGAAACAAGTACATTAGGTCACAGTTAATAATCTCCTATAATGCAGGGATTATCAGTGCCAATCTAAGTCACTCGAGCCTAGTGTAAATTCCAGATGGTAAAAAGAGGGCATTTATTATGATAAAAGATATAGGATACTGCTTACTGATGTAGACATCCATAGCCATAGAAATAATTTATATGACAACTTTGGTCAATAGTTTCATTCCTGCATTAATAATTAAATTAAAATCCTATTGTCAGAGTCCTCTTATTACAGAAAGTTCACTTCCTAGAGCAAAAGTTTAGGAATATTTTAGAAACCAGCTTGTAGCCAGGATCAGGAACCAGGAAGCATGGAGTAAAGTAGACCACAATCAGTAAAGCCGTACTTGGTTACCAAGCATTGGGGCAGGATCAGACAGGCTAGGAACCTGCTGGGCATCGTGCTTCCTGGTTGTTAGAGGATGGGTCAATTGCATGGGCTTAGTGCCAGGCCCAGAGCAGGATGCTGGGTAGGGGAGGCAGAGGCCAAGCTGGAAAACAAATGCAGGAGAAAATATTTTATTCGTGATTGTCTCATGAGGCCACAGATACAGAAAGGTCATAAACCTGATTAATTCCAACCACTGTGTATTAAATTGCTTAGATCAATAATTCAAATTAATTAGACATCTTTAGGCATGTACTATAGAGGTATTATTGATTATTGGCATCAAAGTCATTCTTTCATAGATTACATTTTTACAGAATTGCACAACAGACTATACAGTACAACTTTCACTTTCTGAAGCATGAGGATAAAATTGTAGTGTTTTATTTTGCAAATAAGGGAACTTCACTTGGAAAAAAACCTGCCTTCCAGAATCTTATCAACGAAATTGTGACAAGGACATAATTCTGAAGGTAGTTAAATGAGCAAAGGCATAAATATATGCCCTACTTTTCCTTCACAGTGAATAACACTATTGGTAGAAGACTTAAGATGAAGTGTAGAACAGAAAAGTCACTCATTCACCCATCCACACCTCCAGGTATCAGGTCTGGCCTGCAGACCTGGGGTCATCAACCAACAAGAGGTAGTAGAAGCTGCGGGTCCTAGAAGGGGTGCATCCTAATTGCGACTCACACATTTCAGGTCCAATAGTGTTAAATGCTACTAATAGCTTAAGTGAAATACAGATTGAGAATGGCCTTTGGATTTAGCAATGTGAAAATTATTTGTGACTTTGACAAGAGCAGTTGTTTTTGGTGTGGGGGTAGGGCAGGGTGGGGGGAGGGACAAAAGCTGGTTGCATTAAGTTAAAAAGAGAGAGGGAGAAGTTAGAAGCTGCAAATGTTCTCAACATTTCCAAGGACTTTGTCTAAAAAGGGAGGAGGAATGGAGCATTAGCTGGAGCACCATAAGTCTGAAGAGGACTTTTTTAAGATGGGAGAAGAATAATAGCATGTTTGTACAGAGATGAGAAAGATCCAGGAGACATGGGACTAGTGATGACATAGGCAAGAGAGAGAAGAACTGCTGAATGGTATCCCTAAGTACACAAAGGTGGATGGGATCTAAGTCCTAAGTGGGGGAGTTTGCCCCTGCTAGGGGACCAGATAGTATTAGGAAAGAAAACTCTCAGTAAAGAGTTGGGAATGGATATTAAAATGCTTAGTACAATCCTTTCTCAAAGTGTTACTATTTCACTATTCTTTTTCATATGTGTGTATCTCTTCTGATTTGTTCTTTTGTAATTTAAAATGTAGTTCAGAGTTCAGGTGGGGCAAATAGACATCTCAAAGGGAATGACCTTTTACACATTAATGTTTGTGGGAAATATAGTCAGACTATGTGAAAGGCAAGTTGCTTTTGGTCTGATACTGCTACAAACTCTCCTCAAATGAAGACATGGTTCATGAACTATCTGCCAATAGACAGACACAGAGAACTAACTCTTTCTTGGGGTATTCTTCACAATAGCTCAGGGGATTCTAAGGCAGGTAAAAAAAGCAAGAGCTATAGACAACAATTTCTCCAAATGTTGTACATTCCTTATGCCTTTTTATCCACAGACTGGTTGGCTACACAAACTGATAATGTGATAATAAGCACAGAGTGCATTATTTTAAAAAAGATAAGCATCACACCATTCATGGGAGAAAAGCTCTTACATATCTTTAGGCTTTTCACTGAAGAGCGTGGGACCAGTTCCTCCCATGTGAATCACGTTGACATTTAAAGAGTTCATGGAACCAAGAGAAAGGTAAAGCCCATTATTGTAAAAGGAAAATGTCGTAACCCTCATGGAATGTTCCTGGATTGATGCCACACAGAGGAAGAGACTTGCAGTGGGTGGCAATCAGGAATCACAGTCACCCATGTGAGGAGCAGCCAATCATGCCACCTGAGTTTTGAGATCACAGAGTGTCAGTCCCCGCTCAGGTTGGACCCCGGCAGTGGAAGCCTCCGCCACGGCCTATCAGCATCTAACAATGGGGGGTTCCGGGGGATTAAGAGACTCAAGCCCTTCCTTTGCTCACTCCGCTAAAGAGTAAAACTGACGTTGCTAAATATTTGTTTAAGAAAGATTCTATCTGATAGCCGAAATGGAGGCCTTCTCAGAGTAACCACAGTGGTAGGATCAGAGTTGTCTGGGTGGACGAGAAGGAGGTGGTGGAGAAGGGAAGTTGGATATCACCATGGAAAGCTGGAATCCTGCTCAGCTGGTGCATTAGCTCCGCCACCTTGGAATCTTCTAGTTGCCACAAAGCCCCATTTCTATGTAAACACAGTGGGACTCATTTTGAAAGGAGAAGCAGGGAAGAACAGAGACAAAGAACAGAGAAGTAGCCTTCCTATTTAGGGAAAATGGTAGCTAACTAGCACTTTTTCAGCTGGGGAAAAGGTTTGAATTCAGCTGGGTAAAGTTTAGCAGGGCTCTCACAGTGTCCTATGTTCTTTGAGAGAATGAAAATATCATATCTGAGACCTCAGTAGGGCATGGAAAAAGAACCAATATATTGAGAATTACCAATTCCAAAGCTCAGGCCATCATATTAACAGAAGGAAGGAGGACAAAGTGTCTCAAGTTCCTTACTTACACATGGTATTTCTGGCTTAAAAGAATTCATTTTCCCCCTCTATTTTATTGGAACTGTCTTCAAAGAAGGAAACTAACTGTCCACCTTTTGTCAGAGCACTCCTAGCCCACAGGCCAGGCTAGACAGCTTGGGCTTAGTTGAATGCCACTGGCTAAATGTAACAAGGTGGCTTTCTTGTTCTTGAGTGTGAAAGCGAACAGCAATCAAGGTGCTATGCTCTAGTTCTTTTTAATCCGTTTTTAATTACAGCATAATCACAATGCACACGGCAATAGGGAGATTTCCATGGATTGTTCTGGCAGGTAGCAGCTTGTTTCCAACTGAACCACTTATTTTCTTCCTGTCTCACTCCCACACTTTTTTTTTTCCTGAAGGAATTTTTTTATTTGAAAGGCCATTGCCTGTCATATTAAACTAATTGCCATTTTTCTGAGGTATTAAGGAAGTGTTAACTTTAGAGCAAACAAGGTAAAGCATTTTTTTGAAAAAAAAATGATGAAGGGTGGAGACACAGGTGAAGAGTTTTGTCCTTTTTCAAAAATAACTTATTGACTAATGTACATCTTATATTTTGGTAAATTTATTTTCCACAAAAAGAATGAGGAAAAATGAAACTGCAATATTAAACAAGTACAATGAACAAATAACTTCAAAGTCAATGATGTTCAGTATCATTATAGATAGGAGCTCCCTATTGTTTCTGTATTTTTATAATTATTATTATTTTACATGCATATGGTAATTTTAATGAACAAAACACTCTTTAATGACATTTTATCTTTACAAACCTCTAAGGTCTCGTTGTTCCCACTTACTAAGGGGGGTCAAATGACTTGCCCAAGCTCATAGGGCTAATAATAAGCAGAAGATAGAATTTGAATGTAGGGCTTCCAGCTTCAAATTTAGTCATCTTGATGGTACAAATGCTGTGAATTTTTTAGTGCTCCTCATTTTCATATTGCTCCCCCATGGTCCCATTCTCTTGTTACCATACACAAAAAGGTAAACAAATTAACATTGGGTTAGAATTTTATCAGGGCTATACCTATTAGCTATCTCCTTTATACCTGTTTTCCATCAAGTATTTGTAAAGTGTATCAGGCAAAGTTGAACTGAGTCAGTTAGGATGTGCTTTCCCAGGCTACTCTATCTGTCTGGACCTTGATTTCTAAATCTACAAAAGGGGAATGATAATTACAACTCTAACGATTAATTAGATATGATTGAAGCAAAAAATGTATCTTCATCATTATGCTTTATTTTCAATTAGATGAAATCACAAGCATTCATTAATTTAATAATTTTATGAGCTGACAAAATTTTATTGCAAATGTCATTAATAATCTAGGCCCTTGTCCAACATAACTTGGAGGCAATTTTAGGAAGACGCATAGGCAAAGAATTTTCAAAAACAAAAGGGAACAAAAGAATTCCTTATTTTTCT
Organism: Phyllostomus hastatus; assembly: GCF_019186645.2. Taxonomy (NCBI): domain Eukaryota; kingdom Metazoa; phylum Chordata; class Mammalia; order Chiroptera; family Phyllostomidae; genus Phyllostomus; species Phyllostomus hastatus. Next base: position 12,945,317 of record NW_025333583.1, on the reverse strand, counting down.
ACCATATGATAATCAACAGGGGGGTTTATAACCATTTAAGTGTTTTTAGAATAATTACATTTTGGGATGTTGCAAAATTTCAAACTTAGTTTGACCTTTTGGTTTTTGAGTCTGTCTGCTTTTGGCACAGGATGGTTTCCTGACTTTACAGACATCAGGCAGCTCTTACCAACGAACATGTTAATTAGTCAACTTGCATAAATGACTTGAAAACATATGGATGGATTTCCCACACAATATTTATTGGTTAAAAAATTGTAAGAAGAATGGCTTTGCTATCCATGGATTCGATTTTCTTGAACTTCGAATCTCATGGACTTGAAGGGAGGCAGATCTCCTCTTAGAACCCGAGCAAGACAAAGTGGACAATCCCAGGCTAATCCGAACTGTTTAAAGTATCATTGGTTTATGTGGCAATCAGTTTGTATCACACAATGTATTTCACTTTATCACTGCCCTTCCTTACCAATCCTGTAACCTCCACTTGTAGTACTCTTTAAACCGCTACCAACCCTCTGCAAGACAAATCAAGCATGCTACAACCCATAGACTGTCAAAGAGACCACAATGTATAATTTTTGGCAATGTTCATTTTACATGGAGTTTTGATGGAGAAAAAAAGCCCCGTTGATAATAAAATCATATTGCGAAGGTTACCATTTATCAACTCACCAGGGCTCACTGTGCTCTGAACTTCCTTGTTACAAGATTTTCACTACTTGTTTTCCAAGTATGAATTTCAAGTCACCTGGAGATATAACTCTGCTGCTCTCTCACTTATTTTTCTGTCACTTCACTTAATAGCACTGATCATCGTGTCGACTGTGTGGGATTCCAGCACTTGGTATGAAACAGCTAGTGGGAGGACCTGACAGCAACAGTGATGTCAAAATGCAAGTCTGGCAGATGTGCAAAACCATCTTCCAATTCTCTCCCTTCTTCGATTGTGGCCCTACTATCATATGTTACTAACATTTCTGTTGTTCTTCCTTGGAGTGACTTAACTTTGTGACATAATAATTTTTTAAGTGGTTCTTTTTTTTTAAAGATTTTATTTATTTATTTTTTTAGAGAGGGAAGAGAGGGAGAAAGAGAGAGAGAGAAACATCAATGTGCAGTTGCTGGGGGTCATGGCCTGCAACCAGGCATGTAACCTGACTGGGAATCGAACCTATGACACTTTGGTTCGCAGCCCACACTCAATCTGCTAAACTACACCAGCCAGGGCGTGACATAATAATTTTAAAATTCATCATGTTTCAATTGTTTTATCCTTAGAACTTGAGTAGAGAACACGTCATCAAATTTGAAATGGTACAGACTGAAGCCAGGTTAATCATTATACTAGTCACTGATCACCAAAGTTCCCAGGGTAAAGATGAAGTCTATTGATTTCTCAATTCGGATAGGAATGAATCTGGCCACAGGATTAAAACTGGTTTGGTGTTCTTTGTTTGCATTCATAGTTGATTCTCATGGTTGGCAGATTCTGTGTTTGTGAATTCCCCCACTCACTAAAATGTATTTGTAACCCAAAAATCAATACTTGAGTGTTTTGTAGTCATTCATGGACCTATGCAGAGTAGCAACAATTTGAGCCACCCAAAAAAAAGCATCCCCAGTTGAGGCAGAACAGAGTATTGCTCTGCCTTCTCCTATCAGCTCTCACACTACAAGTAAGTGTCTCTTCTGTGGTGTATTTGGTGCTGCATTTTTTGCCTTTTTGCTCTTTGCTGGGATTCAATGTTTAAAAGGAACCCCAAGCACAGAGAGGAAGAGCTTCCTACTCTTTCTAAGTGCAAGATAGTTCTGATGGGCTTTCTGCAGATAACATGTTTTAGGTAAGCTTTGTTTAAACAAGATTGATTGGGGTGTTGGCTCTGAGTTCAACGTTAATCAATCAACAATAATATTAACCAAGGTGCTTTTACACAAAACATACACAAAGCAAGGTTATGTATTAGTTGGTTGATGAAAATGTGATGAGGCTTGTAGGAACCTAACTCCGTATTTCGAGCAACAGTTTAAGTATTCCAGGAAATTTTATAGAACAGAGCAGTAGTAAATAAGGAGAACTGATGATGTATGTGACATTTTTATCATTTTCAGAAAAGGTCAGATGAAGAGTTAGAGTAGGATGTTAGTATGTAGGATTTGTTAAAGTGAGAGGCTAGGTTTTACCACATGTCTCATACTCATCATATCCTTTTTATTATAACTTTTAATTTTTAAAGCCAGACTGTAGTTAATTTTCCCTTACTCTTGAGAGCTCTTCACTGAAGATATCTTTTAAGCTAAAGCTCACCAAAGAGTGGCTTGTTCACCTGGCTGGTGTAGCTCAGTGGATTGAGCATGTGCTGCGAACCAAAGCATTGCAGGCCACAGTCAGGTCACAATTCGATTCCTAGTCGGGGCACATGTCTGGGTTGCAGGCCACAGCCCCAAGCAACCGCACTTTGATGTTTCTCTCTCCCTCCTTCCCTCCCTCTCTCTCTCTCTCCTCCTTCCCTCTCTAAAAATAAATAAATAAAAATCTTAAAAAAAAAAAGAGTGGCTTGTTCAGAGCTTTCTGGAAGTTAGCTGCTGGTCATGCCCACTGGATCACCCAGGCCTGACCATTCTGCAGTGTTCAAGTGCACCAATACTTATTTGACAAGAGCAGGCCTACCTGTAGCACAAGGAAGGGCCTTCCCATTTAATATCAATGGGACCACATTCAAGCTTTTATATGCAAGTTACTCACCTTTCTGAGTTACTCTTTCTCTTCTCATTTGTTAAATGAACATCAGCTTACAAAGGAAACCTTTTTCTGGACTAAAACCAAGTCTAGAAACCCACAGTCACAGAAGAAGTAGCGTGGTGGTCAGATGGGTGGGGAACCAAGCTGCTCCGGCATCTGCCCCAGCTGGTCCATGGGACTGTCTCATTTTTACTACCAGCGTGCTGAAGGGCCCTCAGAGGCTGACTGTCCCTCTTGACTGATCTGAAGGTGGTTACAGCCTCTTTTTCCTTTTAGGACAGCTGAGACAGGTGAAAATCTACCAAGAGGTTTCACTAACTATCGAGAGGAACAAAAAGCTAGGACATATAGGAGGGAGCTTCTCTGGTGGTGCATTTAATGGTTTCTCCCATGGATCAAGGCCAGAAGCTAGAATATAAACAATCCAGGGACATCGAGTAAGCATATGAGGATCCTATACTGTGGATTCTTCAAAATGGCATTTGGAATCTCATCAGGGCTAAGTTCTAGTTAGCGGTAATTGAATCAGAAATCAGCAGTGTGTAACAAGGCTTCTGCAATTTTTTTTGTCTTTTCTATACACACGAGCTTTTTATTTTTTTCTTTGTTATTTGGTGAAGTCCCTTTAAAATGAGCAGCCTTGGGAAAAATGTCTCAATTGTGGACCTAACTTTGGATTTCTGACCATGTAGAGGGCTTTACTGGAGAAGGAAGATAAACAGAGTGTTGAAGACAACAATATTAATGAGTGATAACCAAGAAACTCTAGGGGAAAGAGTTGAGTTATTTGGTTAGATGCAATCCCCTACTAGGAAGAATATGAAAGTGGTTGTCACAGGGACTAAATATGACAACATATGTGAAAGTGTTTAGCATAGTAATACGGCACGTCCTTCTTTACAAGTAAGTATATACACATGTGCTAAAATTAGATACTGTTGTATAGAACTCTTCATAAGAAACTTACCACATTTCTACCAGGAAAAGGGAAAATGATATGGTCATTTTAAAAAAATTATATTGTCCCTCTATCCATTCAGCTCAAAACACACACACAGCATCATCACATATTTTTATAAAATCTATGGTAGGAATTATTATTCATATTTCACCAGAGGCAAAAAGATACCATGTGCATATTTTTGAATCATGAGTAGAGTTTAAATTAGAACTGAAAACTTTTGGCCCCTATACACTATCAATGCTCAATAAAACTTGTTGCATGACTTAATGTTGTTGGTTGATTTCTGCTCCCTAACATAGGTCCCATTTTGTAATTTTTAAGTCTGAAAAAACCTGTTCAGTGTCCACTGCAAGACAATAAAAACACTTCTGTAAACAGTGTTGAATGACTCCTGCCGGCTGGTAGAATCAGGGAAAAGGGAATCAGAGCCACCAGTTTATTTCCTGATTCAGAAAATGACTCATCCTGTAACTTTATGAACGTTGCCTAACCTTTTAGCATTTCAGTTTCTATAGCTGAAAAGCAGGGATAATATTTGTCCACTTGACAATGGGAAATGCTCTAGAAATAAAAAAAAATTAATCTCATACCAAGGGACAGCAAAGCTGGTTTTTCATGTACTTGAGATATCACTGACACATTCACAAAACAGTTTCTGCCAAAGTTGTGTGGTTAATGCTCCCAGATCACCTCCCAAAATACCACATTGTGCACTGAACTTTTTATCCTGCCCTGAATCAGAATGGTAATCGCCGTGGGGTGTGTCCAACATGACTGATGAGGTGCATCAGGAGACCTGCATCACTCACCTATGCTGGAGTGATTTCTGCACGGTTGTCAAGGAAGACAAAACTCAACAGAAGAAAAAAAATCCATATGGTGGGAATAAACTTCCTCCTTGAATTTTGATTCTGGAAAATATGACTAAAATTACGAATGAGCCAATTTCATTTGCGGTCTTCCTGGCACAATATACAACTGTTCTGTTTCCCTCATATTCTGGGTGCCATAATTTAGGGAAATACTGTACAAGTAGTTCCCTCTTTTACTCTGCTTAATATCTTCTCCCCTTCCTAATAAGTCTGGTTTCACTTTGTTTTTAAAGAATAGCTATTTGTGATACAGTTAACTCAGGATCTTTCAGTACCTGTTGCTTGACATATCAATATCTCTCCCAGTTATTCCCACAGCGGGCAACAATCACAGTTCATTAAACTAAAATCTCTGTGTCACTTCAAATGGCTTGCTTCTAAATCATCCACTGCTGATATGGAGCTTTACCTTTAAGTGCTCAATTCCAATATACCTTAACTAGACGTGGACAGAATGGCATTACCACAAAGAGAGAATGAGCTGGCAGTGTCATCCGCATGACTCCCTACTTTGGCCAAAGACCTCTTATCCCCAGAACAGGTATGGGATCGGCATCAAGAAACCCACGGGGGTTGTCATACACAGCAGGACAGACACAGAGCTCCAAATTGAGCAGCAGGGCTATTTAGAAATAATTAACATTTCCTTTCTGAAATCAAAGCAGATTTTTCCCTCAAAGTATATACCTTGAGAGGGAAAAACATCATGACTTTTCTCAAACACCATGTGCCCATTGTAAACACGAAAGAACATTTTTCAAACTTTGTTTTGAGCTGTATCTGAACGCCATGCTTTCAGTGCATGGTGCCTGGCCTCCTCTGTCAAACTAAACTCAGATTTCTTTTCTAGCTTCACTGGTCACTACACATCAGACCAGGGTCATGAATGATCACACTTCTGTGTCAAGAAGTATGGGCATCTGAACACAAACATTGCATCCACATATGACTATATAGAGAGGGGTTTTTTTTAATTTTTTAAACTTTTATTTATTTATTTTTAGAGAGGGAAGGGAGGGAGAAAGAGAGAGAGAGAGAAACATCAATGTGCAGTTGCTGGGGGCCGTGGCCTGCAACCCAGGCATGTGCCCTGACTGGGAATCAAACCTGCGATGCTTTGGTTCGCAGCCCACGCTCAATCCACTGAGCTATGCTAGCCAGGGCTCCATATAACTATATATAAATAAAATTGGTTGGCCAGTGCATATTGGGGACACTAGCAAGATATTCAGATATTAACAACATGATATAAACTACACAGTAAACTTAAACCAAGCTTCAAGAGCAATTCTGCTCTATGCTAGTATTTTCCAACCTGCTTTTCTTAAATATGTGAGATAGTATTTTGTGCTGCCAGAAAGTTTCATGTTTAAAAATTGCCACCTACTCTACACAACCCTCTCTTGGAAATGCATCATATGCATTAGCCTACTAATTACTCCCAAGTTTTGAAGATGGTAGTAACTTTAACTCAGCCCCTCCAGAATTACTTAACTGAGGAAAACCTATATATTTTTTATTTTTCTGGGAGCATCTAATAGAATCTCTCAGGCCCTCTGACATAGTTTGGAAGATACTATTCCGTACTTAATTTTTCAATCTCTTCAATGTGGGATTGAACTTCTGACTCTACTCCTTCAGCCTTAATTCCTTCAACATGTTCTAAAATGTGTATTTATATTTTAAATACAAAAAACTTCCCTATTAGCTGAGACCTATTTAAGGTGTGACCTGGGAAAGGATTAACTGCAATTCCCTTTTCTTCGGAATCTTCCTTTAGAGAATTTGTGGGCAAGCAGCTTCCTCATTTTGAATGTGAGCAAGCAGAAAATATTTGTTTAATTGAATCAGAAATGAATGCATCAGAAACTTCTATTTTCTACAATAAAGATTATTCCAAAGGGAAAAAGAAAAAAAGTGGGTTAGATTATTTTTTCCTTCAATTTTACATGTTCTGTTTAAAGAGCATTTGCCAAAGATTTTTTTTTTTAAGGCAAAGACAGCAAGGCTTCTTATCTGTTTATCTGCAAGTCCCTGTGCTTTGAATGCTGAAGGGCCCCAATGATACAGGTGTCTCTGGAGATGGACTTAAAAGTGAATCTTAGGCAGCAGAAGCTGGAATGTGGTCTAGCAATTCTCTTTAAAAAATAAAAAGAAAAGTACATAAAGTTCATACATGCTTTCCTTGTTGAATATTAGTGGTTTTTCTTTTTCCTACCATTGCCTTCATACTGTTCTCTTCCCTTCTCACTAAAACTTGAGTCTCTGTTTTAGTCTGATTATTTGACATGATTTTGCTTTTGTGTTTTGAAATATGATCACGGAATCAGTCACAGAAAGTCTTGAAGGTCTATTGTCACAGAAATCCCCCCCACCTCAAATCCTTCCTTCTGAGGGTGGACGCATGCACATTATTATATGATCCTCATGTATCTTAGGGATACTGTTAGTTGGGTAGTGACATCCTTCAGTGTCCTAGCCCCCACTTTAGAAGTGATGGAGAGAACCCAGAGACCAGGTGACAGAGTCACCAAGTTCCCTGGAAAAGGGAGCCATTTTCTCTGTCCATCCATACAAACCTCCCCTGCCCCCCGTTTCTGCTTTGAACACAATGTCCATTGTTAAACATACCTAGATGATTTAGACACACACAGACACACATAGACACTCACACACACCTTTGCATCACTGCAGCATTATCCTTGAATTTTCTCAAACAATTAATTAGCATTTGTACCAGGTCATTGCTAGTTTCCCTGTTATGTAAACCCACACCCATGCTAAGAGTCTCTAGGGTTAGGAACACAGTGATAATATGACTATTAAGTTTCAGTGTTTGTGTACAAGGAGTCCCAGGTCATTTCCAGGAAAAAATGAGAGATTCTCAGGAGAGCTTCACCAACAAAAATGACTGCGTGCTCCCTCTCTCTCTCTCTCTCTCTCTCTCTCTCTCTCTAGCTTTCTGTATCTCTCTTTTTTTTCTTGTGACGAAGGAAACAGCATTTCTGATAAAGGGTCAAGGGAATATGAAATATCAAAAATAGACAATGAATCAATTTTCCATGCAGTCCAGAAAGTGTTAAAGCTAAATTTGGAGTGCACTAAATAAGTGGCTTCATGAGAACTCTGGGTGTTTAGGGAGAGGAAGTACACCCAGATTAGGTGACATATCATCTCCACGACAGCTGGGGCCACCCTGTCCCTTGAAATTTAGATGATACTTGTGCAAACTCCCCCAATTCCAAGGCTTGTGTACATCCAGGGCTGCCCCTGTATTTCTGCAAATTTCCACAGGGCAAGATCTCCCACGAACTGCTTGTCTGCTCCTGTGTTGTCTACCAAGGTTCCTGATAAGCACAGAGATGATACTATGCCCTTCCCAGATCTCCACCCAACACTTCCTCGGGTCATAAGGGATGTGTGGATGGGACACAGAGAACTGGTAGGGCTGCGAGCAGGGAAATGGGTATTAATGGCATTCACGCTGAAACAAAGCAAACATCTTCAATTGAAATGTTAAGAAGCCCAACTTTTAGGAGCTCAAATATTCTTTTTTTTTTTTATACAGACATCCTCCTCCCCTGCACCCCACCCTACCCCAGAAATCTGGGGGCATCTTTGCTTGCCCTGTCAGCCATGTAGTTCCCGGCATGATGGTGTTACTGCTTTCCTTTGTGATCACTCTCACCCCTCGTCCCATCAGCAGCGACAACTACTTCTCATTTTCTCAGGCCGAGGGTAGAGCACTTTCACAGGTGCCATGCCCCCAGGGTCTCACTTTCCATCCCAACCAGCCAGTCATAGGTTTCTGTAAACAGTGAGATGTTGAGGCTACCACTTCACAGATGGAATCTCACTCACCTCACCATTCTGTCCAGGGCCACTCAGGGCTTCTGCTTGTCAAGGGACAATACCACTTAGAGACCTACTTTGTGAGAAGTTCTTAATCAAATTCAGGCGCTCAATTTCAGCCTTTTTCTAATCCCCTAAAATTCTGAAACTGTATTAAATTCCATGAGAAGATTAAAATACAAGCACATGCCCCATGGGTGCAGCTATTAGGGCCACTGAGACCACTCACAAGGTGTGCCGTCGTAGCCAGGCCGGGGTGGTGGGGTTAGAGGGATCAGAAGCTGCGCAGGGCACAGTCCAAGTCTGAATTCCGGCTCTGCTCTTCCTCCCGTGTCACGTGAGGCAACTCTTTAATCCTCGATTACAGTTTCCCCATCTGTAATATAGTAGAACCCACCTTGGTCTACAGACCAACTGAGTTAATATGTAAGGAGCATTTTGGAAGTGCCTGGCACCTATCAGTATGAGCTGGCTTTGTTTTAACTTGGCCAAGTGACAGAAGGCTAGGGAAGGGCCGGGCGGAGCACAGACAGACAGCAACAGAGTGTGTTTGGCACAACGTATCCCCACGGGAGGTAGAAGAGATGGTTGAAGTTGCTATTGTAAGAGCTTGGAAAACTCCACTCAGGAATTAATCCTTTTGGCAGGCTTGCTGGCTGTAAGGTTTTGTGGGCCGAAATCCTGGAGGAAAGCTAGGGGTCTCTCCAACCCCAGTTTTTAGCATCTGGGCTTTTAAATTTTTTTTTTTTTAATAAACAGGCCTTTAATTCATGGGTGAATTTGGATATTTTCATAGAAATTGATTTTAGTTTCAATTGAAATAGATTTCCATTCTTGTACAATAGTCCTTCATTTTCTGTGCTTAAATAATTCTGAGGGAAAAATCAAATACATCAATTTATATGTTTAGCATAGAGCTTGCTCACTATCACTCTGAAGAATGCCTCTCTTGTAACCTCATGTTCCCATGGTGCCTTGCATATAGTACATGCCCAATAATTATCAGCTGAATTGCTTTTCATTAAAAAAAAAGGCAATGAAAGAACTGTTTTGAAAGACAGGCAACTTCCACGCACGTTCAGTAGCAGTAGCAACAACAGCAATTTAGATAACTTTTCCATCCTATTCTGGAGGGACTCACTTAATCACTTGGGTTCGTATGTTAATTTGCTGCACTTCTAACCACACAGGAATCGTAGATCTGTGACTAACCAGTGAGGAGAGAATATACTTGTTCTCATTTTCAATTGTCCTCAGATAAATTGTGCTCTATTCACTGGTGCCAAAAGAAATCAATACAAACCATAAGAGTTAAAATATTATTTGTGAAAGAAGAAACAAGCAGAAAAAAAACAAAGAAAATTTTTTTAAAAAATGTGATGCTGGGGAACCACAGGGAGAAAGTCAAAGCAGAATCCAGCTGCACGATTCCATGAGCACCACTGGCACATGTGCACTAGGCCCTGGAATTGTCCAAAAGGCAGTCTTGACGAGCACTTCCAGTGTTTAAAGTTTTAAGTGACTTGCTTTGTGGTCACAGATAGTTCATTCGCTTTCCCGTGCCTCAGTGCTCTCCTGGTTGGAGCACATATAAAATAAGAACCAATGTATTTTTTTTGAGTACTTACTGTATGCCCTGAACTAGTCTAAGTTTATACATATTAATTTATTTGATTTTTACTAAAACCCATGAGGCAGGTACTGTTATGCCCATTGTACAGATGAGAAAACTGAAGCCAGAAAAGCAACTCACCCAGCTAGTAAATAGTGGAGAAAGGGTTCAAAAACAGGTCTGTCCAGAAAGCACCAGCCATGTAATATGAAAAATAGAGATATTTATTGAAGAAGATACAAGAAACATTGTGCATAAGACAATGATGCCTCAGTCCCCTTCAAGGTAGGCACCTTGGGACCTTACACAGTTCTCCCAATTGCCATCAGCTGCCCTGTCATATTTTTCTGAATTGAATCAACAGTCTGAAATCTCTTCCCTTTCAAAGGTGATTTTCATTTTGGGAAAAGCCAAAAGTCACAGGACACCAAATCTGGGCTACAGGGGGACTGAGATACCTGGGAGATTCAATATTTCACAAAAAAAACTGCACAAGATGGGATGCATGAGTGGGCGCATCATCATGAAGCTGCCAATCACTAGTGGCCCATAGGTACAGCCTTCTGAGTCATCTGAATAGTTTCTGCAGAGGAATGCTCAAGCTTAACGCAAAATTTGATGCACATTTGTTGTTCTACTCACTCAGTCATTTTGAATGTGATAGCCACACAGTACACATGCTCACTCAGTGATGTCTACCACCCTCACTGACTAGCGCAGTGAAGTGGTTACTATTCACACATGCAGCATTCCAGTCCACTCTCCTTTGCTGCCAAGTTACACTGATGTCGCTCAAACTGCTCTTGATATATTGACAATGGCTGGACTTTTTCCAGACAGACCTTGTACAGGCTCCTGGTCAGGTTCTAGAGTCTGATGTTCTACTCTGCTACCGGGTTTTTTAGGCCATAATGAATGCTAGGGCACCACGGTATTCATGGCCATTGTGATCGATGCCAACATTTCCTGGTTGGGTGGACTGAGCATAAGCTTTTTTGTTTAGAATTTTGGAGAACATAATGCAAGAAACATCTTGTCACCAAAGACCTTGGAGCTGTCTGACCACAACAGGGGCTCTAAATATCCACTCACTGAATAAATTCAGAAAAATTGGATGTTAAATCAGGGAAGAAATATCTGGGTTGTTCGTGATAGCTGTATTCTATCCAGGGCCATTAAGTCTTTCTGTTTAAGTGCTGAGAGTTGGGAACTCTTAAGAATTGGAGACCCTTATGTCTCCAGCACACACACACACAAAAGTGAGCCAAAGTATATATGGTCTTTTCCAGGCAGGAGGGCCCAGATGGCTTCAGATTCTACCAGGAAGCCTCATTCGCACCCTGGTAAAATGTTAAGCCCTCATACTCCTTGTCTCATTTCCCATGTGTCCCCATTAGAAAAAAGTAACCATGGTCATTAGGTGCTTTGAGCTCCTCATTTGGATGATTCCTTGTGAATGAAAGGGAGTCATTTCACTTTACAGTCATTCGATTATTCCCAGATCAGCAACTCCATCCCACTACGAAATCTGTCATTGTCACTTGTTTTTCTTTGAAGAGAACGATTTCCAGTAGAAAGTAGGTGAGGGTGCTCATCATGAAATATTTTGGATTATGTAATTTTTTAAGCAAAAAAAAATAGGGAAAACAAAGAAATAAAGAAGGGCATGTTTTATTTTTTTCAAAAGACTAACAAAGTCCCACCTTAGTCAAAGAGCATCAGGACGGATTGGTTCTGAGAGGATTAGCTGGCCCTCAACCCTTGGGAATTCTCAGTTCTGTCATGTTTGTTTTTGTCTCCCAACAGAGGTGTGGTATCAAGGGGTCACGTAGAGGGTGAGCAAGACATTAAATGCTCCACTTCCTCACTGTGAAGCAATGCTCTGCAGTCAAACCAGGTGAGCTGAAATAACTGGATATGCTTCTCCATGGAGCTCACACATTTTATCAAACACTTCCTCAACAATTCTTATTCCCTGACTGGAGCATTCTTTGCTGCTGCCAAATATAGGAGGATGGCGGTAGTCAAAACATCTCTGAGAAAGGAAAATGGCAAGGAAATAGAATAATATTTTATGCTGCCTGTAGAAGAAAGAATTCGTAGTACATTACTGACACTTGAATGAGTTAGAGATTTGCAGCTTGGTCTAACGTGAATGAGCTTTTAGTCTCTCAAAATCAGATTGATTTAAGAAACATTGGTGATATAGAGTCAACTATCACATATTTGGCAGTGATACTGAATAGATTCCCAGTCAAGATGAGTCTCAGTCCCTAATTACAAAATAGGGGACTGAACTAAATTATCTCTAAGAACAATTATTGTGCTGAAAACTCTGTATCTGGGGTAGTCCCTAAGTCATAGACATACACTATATAGTCACTGTGAACAAAAGCAATTGATTAGTATTATTTATAGTTTACTTAAGCTGCTTTGACAGCTTATCCTTGATTTGTAGGAAGAATGCAGGAATTGGGAATTTCAAACAAAACAGTATATGGGCAATGCAAAATAGACACCCAGACTTTTGGTGGTGCTCTCTTCCTTTGCCTATCTGCTTTACTAGAACTTTCTTAATGACTATTTATCCTTTGGAAGTTCTTGTATAAATTACAGACTACCCGTAAAAGGATCACAATCATCATTTATTTCCAGTAGAACACTTTTATTTCCTCTATTAAGATAAGCCCAGAAACTCAAACAATCTAAGAAATGGGGACTATTCGGAGTTGCCAATGTAATTAAACTCCCCTTTGTAAAAGAAAACTTGCTTATTCTAAAAGGATTATATCAGTTGGCTGACAAGTTCTTGAGCATAAAAACCCACTTAGGCAGACCTAAATAGAGTGGAGACTGTTGCTAAAAGGAATTGATTCATTCAACTCTTTCACCCCCGCCCAGTTCCCCTCCTACGCTTGCCACACCTTTTCATCTTTTTTTGAAGCTCCTCCAGTTCCAGTTAAGTTTCAAGTAAATTTTGGCATTTTCATCCAATGGTTAGTACTGAGCGTAATTGGAAGGCAGCCTGGTCCACTGGGAAGAGTTTGGTAGTAAAATAGATCTTCCTTTGAGTTCTCTATCATTTAATAGTTAAGTAAATGTACACCTTATTTGCGTTGTCTAGCTCAGTATCCCCTCTACACAACTGGAATAATAGCATGTACTTTGCTGATTTATTGTAAATAATCATTAATTTAATGTAAGTGAAGTATTTAGCATCACAATGACATTCAATACATTAACTACTTCTAGCTGGAATTAAGAAAGTAACTATTTTCTATAGGATTTTGGGGGTGAACATATAATCCGATCATGTTGCTTTCTACTTTAAAATTTTAATGAGTCCTTCTTGTTCTAAACATTCCAGTCTTCTTCACATAGCTTACAATATCCTTCCTGCTCTCATTCTGACCTCTCCAGTTATGTTACGGGTCCCGACACCTTTCATTGAACTCTATGCCCCAACCATACTGATGTCATTGTTGTGGTTTTAGTATCATGCACTGAGAAATTTCACTCATGCTCTTCCGTGAAACTCATGCATCCCTTCCTTGGCCTACAGCTAACTCCTAGTCACCTCTTGGCTGCCTTTAGTCACCACTACATTCAATGCCTGCAAAGGACTTCCTGAACCAGCCTAGATTATGAGTTACCAAAACATCCTGCATTTCTTCTGTCATAGTACTCATCACATTATTTTAGGATTTCCTAGTCAGGTGTCTATATCTCCCTTACACAGTGAATTCATTGAGAGCTGGATTGCCTCTGTCTTGTAATCTCGCCATAGCCTAGCAACATGCCTGGCACGTACTATGCAATTACTAAATAAGTCACAGTAGACAAACAAATGAATGTGTAGTCTCCGATTGTCACTTCTCCATCTGGCCAGTTGCTTGACTTCAGGTAGCCATGAGAAAGATATGTGCTTCCTGTTTCTTTGCTGTGTACCACTCCCGACTCTAAAAGGAAAGGAACATGTGGATTACACAGAATGCTTAATTTTTAAGGGAAATTCTGCAGATTGGCAGAAAACTTGTTAAGATACTCATTCCCAAGAGGTCAGTCTTGGAGATTTGGGCTTGATCAAAAGAAACAGTTGATTTTTAGAAATTTAATTCTTAAAAATACATAGTGTTATACAGGGTGGGGCAAAGGTAGGTTTACAGTTGTGAGTGGGTGAAACAGAATTTATTCTTGTTTTATTATGTGTTAATTATTGCATTATTTTCCACGTGAACAACTATAAGCCTACTTTTGCCCCATCCTGTATGGTATGTTTCCAATTATGTAAGTATATGTATATGTACTTGGTACTTGTGAAGAGGAAAAATACTGAAAAAATACGGAAAATTTGAATTATGCATCTCTAGGTGCTTTTTAATTTTCTTCCTCATGTTTTTTCTGTATAAACAAATTCTCTACAATGTCCATGTGTTAATGATATATCATGTAATTAATAAAGATAAAATCATAAAAAAACCCTCAAGTTTTTATATGTACCAGGTATAATAAGAGAATTCTGGGAAACCACTGATTTTTTAAAAAATTTATAGCTGTTATTTGCTTAAGTTCCTATTTCCCCCAGATGCTGGAGGCTTCACTGCTCCCTCTGCAGAGAACCCCTCTCAGGCCACCCGTAACCCACTCTGTCTCCCCAGTTCACTTCCTTTACAAAGGCTTCCCAGGTTAGACACTCGTCCAAGGAGAAAGGTCTTTCTCCCCCTCCCAGTGAAGACCTTTAGCACTTAATCTGAGGTTTGTTTTTCTCTATTACTTTACTGTTCTCTTAGGGGGTTCTTTTGTTCCCTAATTTCCCAACTATATTTCCTGCTCTCTACAGTTAGGAAGCTTACATTGCATAGATTTTATCACTTTTAGGATGGACTGGACACACAGAAGAGTCTCCCAAAATCCTATTGATTTCATTAATATTGCATAAGAAGATGCATTCTACAACACATTAGCCAGTGAAGAGTGCGGGTCTGTCACTTCCCAGCATGTAGGTGATCAGTCCTGATGTTTCAGGTCATTGGGGGTTTGGAACTGCAGTGTGATCTTTTATCAAGTGCAACAAACACAAACTTTAATTTAAAAAACAAAGTTTTCCATTTATTTTTTAAATGACATAGCTTTGGAACTCATTGTGAGAACTTGTATCTGTAAACCATGTTGCCTACAAAGGCAAAGGAAAAATAAAGTCAAATAACAATGTTGTTTTACCAGATCATCAGTGGGTTCTTGTCTACTACGATACATTTTAAAGGGGTGCATCAATAACTTTGAATCACAGTGTATTTCCTGCTGAATACTATGACAGGAATTGTTTAAAAATGGAAAAGTGAGTGAATATGTATTCCTTAAAAGCAATTCCACTGTATTGGAAATAGGGATTTAAAATAGAACTTTAATCACTTGTTCTGTTTAATAAGATTTTGTGCATAATCCTGTGCTGTGCATCATCAAATTGATGTGCTTTGCTGATTGGTATTGCTGGGTAACAGTTCCTCTAGTTCTCACTCACTGCTCTTAAAGAGAATGAAAGTGCCTCTTAATTTTTGGTATTACCATGAAGAGAAAAGCTCAGTCTTAGCAACACTCTAGGAAGGAGAGAAAGCATTCCATTGAGACCTGGAAACATTCAACCCGATATCTCCTAACTGTTTGGAAATGATCAGCATTCCTTGGTGCTGGGCCTGGCGTCCTGAATTTACCTGAAAATGGCGTGATCATGTTTTTCTGGGCCATAAAATACTTCTTGACCTGAGCAAAATTTCAAGGATAGGAGAGAAAGTAATACCACCACTCTCACACTCATTCAGACTGGCAAAGATCCAGAGAAGTGCACTGAGCCCTGCACACAGTAGGCATTTCAATGTTTGTTTGTGTCACACTTTAACAACTGAAAAGCCAATCTTAGGAGTCCAGCTAATACTGACCTCACTGAAGCCTAGGGCTACATTCAGCAATACCATTCAGAATGACCAGGAGGGATCCTAAACAGTCTACTCTCTTAGAAGAAAAAAATTATGATAGTAATGTCAAAGGCTCTGATTTCTAGATACATGTGTGCTCTGCCTTTTTTGTGTTTTCCTTTTTCCCTCTGAAAATGGGAATAATGCCCCTTGTCACTGAGTCATTGGAATGTTGAAGAGATAATAAGTTAGAATTTGAAAAGGATTTAGGGTGAAAGGTGCTGTGAGTTCAAGGTATTTGTCAATGTTATTACTCAATCTATTCTGGCCCAACGTGGAAACAAAAGCAACTTCTATTACACATAACACAAGTTGATGAAATAACCTTAAGAAAGAAAGAATAAACGCATCTACAATGACAAATAGCTATCAGTTGGATTACCAAGACTTCATGCTGAGGTTGGAAGCTTATCGCACTCCACCCAATGTTCTTTTAGTTTTCAAGGAACAATCATTTGGGGAAGAAAAGTAGGCAACTTAGCAGTATCTGTCTATAAAAGAGTGACATTTTGGGGCACATATCAACAAATACATTTACAAAGACAGCGCCTACTGACAGACTGCATTAAGCAGAAGTCTTCTTTGGCAGATTTTTAAAGAAAAGGATATGTAAGGAAAGGTGCATGTGTCAACTCAGGCAACCATCAGGACTTACCTTTAGATTCATTTAGGATCTTAGACACAAAGTTCAGAAAGATTACATATAATATTCAGTTTATTAAATAGTTATTAAAATGTATAATCATTAAACATTAAATATATATGCAAAGTCAGACCAGAAAATTTGAGCCCTTATTAATGTAACAAGAACAGTTTGCACAACATGCATGTAACCTGGCAGCCAAGGAGAGTGGACTGGAATGCACATGCATGAGCAATGACAACTTTATTACTCGTCAGTGAGGGTGGTAGACACTGTTGAGTGAGCATGTGTACTGTGTGGCCATTGTATTCAAAATTACTGAGCAAGTAGAGCAACAACTCTGCATCAAATTTTGCATTCAGCTTGAACATTCCTCCAAAGAAACTATTTGGATGATTCAGAGGCTTTCAAGGACAATGCAACAAGTGCGGCATAAATAACAGTGTGGTACGAATGCTTCAAAGATGGCCTAGAATCTGTTGAAAGTGATCCACATTCTGGAAGGCCTGCAACAAGCAGAACACCTGAGAATGTTGAACGTATACCGGCTGCAATCCACAAAGACTGGCAACTGACGGTGAGAGAACTAGAAGCTGATCTGGGGATTCCCAAAACTACTGTGTCCGAGATTTTGACGCAGGATCTTGGCATGAAATTTGTTGTGGCAAAATTTTTCCTGTGGCTTCTGTTACTAGACCAGAAGAAACATTGTGCTACAGTTGCTAATGACTTGATTTAAGCTGCTACCAATGAACCAGATTTTCTCAAGAAGGTCATAACTTTGAAGGAGACTGAGGTGTCATTGTCCCATGTACAATTTTTCTTGTATCTTCTTTGATAAATGCGTCTATTTTTCATATGACATGGCTGGATACTCTCTGAACTGAGAACAGCTGTGACATTACCATCTGCCTTTAAGAGGTCCTCAGTCAGCTTCTGAAAGCAGAATGCTACATATTCTGCCCATGGATAGCTAATTATCTTGGGTTGGGGTCATCAGAAATGTCTCCTCCCCACTCTTAGTATATCCTACCATGTAGAGGTTTCTCACTAGCATAGCAGTCCTGACATTTCTGTCCTCAGTGGAAGAGGGAGTCATTTAATTTTATTGATCCCCTTTACCTCTCAATTCTCCTGGGAGCTAAGTGCCTACAGAAAGCATACATTTCCACTTACCTATTTCAGACCCCAAGTTTTGGAAGAGGACTATGTTCTTGAATGCTGGGAATAGAGCAGGTAAGTCTCTCTAAATCTGAAGCTCATTATTAGAAAACCCATCTGCAAAGTCAGCTTTATTAGTTAAAAAATTGATCATTTGTTCTTCGTCTACTGTACTCTCTTATTTTTCAATGGTTCAAACTCAGCTGGGGATGGGCGGTGCCCTTTGTGTTGAGCTGCCTAAAGGTCTCGACAACCCCAAATACAATGGAAGGTATACCTGGCTCTTCCAGGCCAAAGGAAAGAAAGACAAACCTAGGTCTCTAAAGGCTTGGGATAAAGTATTACCAATATAAACTCTCAGAGTTAAACTTAGCCATTAGAAAATGGACTTGAGTGTTTTTCCAGTGGCTGCTGTAACAGATCACCATAAACTCAGTGACTTAGGACTATGGAAATGTATTCTCTCACACTTGTAGAGGACAGAAGTCCAAAATGAGTTTTTCTGGGCCTAAACAGAGCGTGGGCAGGGCCATTCTCCCTCTGAAGGCTCACAGGGAGAATCTGGTCCTCGCTTCTCGTGGAAGTCGGCTTTCCTTGGCTTGTGGCTGCATCTCTCCAATTTGCCTCCCCAATCACATTTCTGCCTCTTCTTTTTATGTCAAATCTCCCTCTGCCTCTCTCTTAAAAGGATCTTTGTGACTGCATTTAGGGCCCACTCTGATAATTCAAAGTAATCTTACCTCAAAATCCTTAGCTTAATCACATCCACAAAGACCATTTCTCTGTTTAAGGTAACATTCACAGTTTCTAAGGATTAGGACTTCATATCTTTGGGAGGAATTTTCCAGCCTACCACACAAATTTAAGAGTCACAAGTAAGTATCATTTTTTTCTTTTGCTCCTTCCTCTATATGCTGGAATTCTAAATCTAAGATACCAAAATATGTGGTCTAACCACACAGTCTTAGAGAATCAAGAAGATAAATCAATCCTAAACTTGGACCAACCAAATTATATTGAGGAGGAATATATAAAAAATAACCACCTTTTTTGTACATATGTATGACTTAGCAAATTTTCAAATACATATAAAATGTTTACCTGATCTGTGGCAAAGTATACATTTAAAAATGTAAATGATCCTTACATATATGACTAATATTATAAACTCAGGACTAGTGTTACCAGTAACACTATCTTTAAAATCCTCGTTGAAGCATTTACTAAAACAGTTCAAGAATTGAGAATCTAATATTTTTCCTTGGCTGGGTGTCTCAGTGGTTGGAGCATCGGTCTGTACACCCAGGTGTTGTAGGTTCAATCTCCCCATCTGGGCGCGTACGGCAGGCAACTCATAGATATTTCTCTCATACTGATGCGTGTGTGTGTGTGTGTGTGTGTGTGTGTGTGTGTGTCTCTCTCTCTCCCCATCTTCCTCTCCTTCTGGGATTAATGAACATATCCTTGGGTGAGGATTGAAAAATAAAATAAAATCATTTGTTCTTCATGGACAGAGAGCATATGGTGATATTATTCATAGACTGACATGAAATTTGCATTTGACTATTAAATTATAGAAAACATTCACTTTTTAGCTAAGAACCATTACCTTCTTACATACATTCAATTTCATTTTACTTTTCCCACCAGCATTTAGTGGTTTACTCTGTGTTGTCATGATCCACTAATATTCAAAGATTTGCCACTCAGCATGAGTTAGTGTTCACACTAGATGTGTAAGAGACAGCAAGTCATGGTGAAAGGCAGGCACTTCACTTCTCCTCAGCACTCTCACTAGCTAAGACACTTGTCCTCAAGACCACACACACATCCTTTCAGTGAGGACAGGCTATGCTGTGATAACAAATAGACCTCCAAATTGAGCATCTCAGGGAACAGGACATTGAATTCTTCCCTTTCATATGACAAGCCAGGGTGGAAGTTCTAGGTCAGCAGTGCCGAGTTCTGTGCAGTCATTCAGGGGACCAGTATGAGAAGGGCTCTACGGTCCTTTCAAGATAGCTGTGGCCGGCTCCCACTCAGAAAGCCAGAATGTGGACAGGCACCCAAGAGCACCCAAGTACGAAGTAGCACCTGGCCACACCTAAACTGCAAGGGAGACTGGGAAGCACAGTGCAGCTGTGCACTCAGGAAGGAGAGAAGGGACCTTGGTGAACAGCTGGCAGTCTTCGCTGCACGCACTATACAAAGTTCTGTGTCAGAAAAACTAAAGATGACCACACAAGTAATGATCACGGGCCTTTAGGTTTGTCAGGAGCATTCACACAAATGAACAGTAAGGACTCATTCTACACCAGCATCTATTGATGCTTAATTCAGTAGGGGAGAGGAAACAGAAATAAATGATATCTTTTATTATAATTATCCCATATATTAGCTTATATAAATTGCCCCAAATGGTGGCAATGCAGATGTTTTTTTAAAGAAAATTTTAGATTTATATGGTATACAGACTATGGCAAAAATAGATTTATAGTTGTGAGTATGCAAAACAGAGTTTTTCCTTGTATTATTATTAATTATGGCATTATTTCCATATGAACCATGGTAAGCCTCATTTTGTTCCATCCTGGATATTGAGAAGCTTTTCTCTATTCAGTTCTTCAACCTATTGAGGAAGGAAACAGGCCGAGGGAGTTAAACTTTTCTCACAGGTTCTAACTGCTGGCCCCGGCTGGGTTTCCAAGAGCTGAACTGAGGGTTGATAACCGGCAGGGCTGTCCTTTTGCTGAATGAAGAGCAGAACAGAGGAATTCCAAGTCTGTTTCCCAGGCACAGGAAGAACCGGGAAGCAAGGAAGAACCCGATTTTCAAGTCCACTGAGCAGAATATAAGAACAGGATCCAAAACAAAAATTTCCCATGGGGAACTGGGCAAGATGAAGCAATCAAGTCCTGCGGGCAGGCTGATCCTGGAAAGAAACCCTGAGGCCATGGTCTGCTTGGGAGGGAGGCACTCTGGACCCTGCAGGGGCTGAGGCTTTGACGTTTCAACACCACATTTAGCCTGAGGTTTGTCCACTCCCTCCGTCTGGAGGAGGGTCATCTGAAGATAAGTCACAGTGTGAGAATGCTGATCTGTGGCAAGTCACAATGGCGACACAAAACTCACAAATAAAGTCAGTGGAACCACTTATGTGGACAGGGAAACGAGCTCTCGTGGAGCAGAGATGCTAAGGCATGGCATGGGGATTAGGTACATTGAATTGGGTTTAAAAAGAATGTGATTATGGTGTAGCTCAGTGAATTAAGCGCGGGCTGCAAACCAAAGTGTCTCAGGTTCGATTCCCAGTCAGGGTACGTGCCTGGGTTGCAGGCCATGACCCCCAGCAACCACACATTGATGTTTCTCTCTCTGTCTCTTTCACCCTCCCTTCCCTCCCTAAAAATAAATAAATGAAATCTTAAAAAAAAAAAAAGAATGTGATTAAATTCCTAACCCAGGGACAAAGTAGCCTGTGAACTGAGCAAATGATGCTTTTTACATCTTAGTTTCCTATTCTGTAAAATGGGAGATAAAAATACCTAAGGAGTATGCTTTATTTTTCAAATGTAAATGAAGGAATGTTGAACTGTTTTTAATAAGATGTAGAAATTCAACATGTAACTAGCTTCAAATATTTGAAAGAATGGAATTTTTCTCTTCTGTCTTTCTGGATATAAATCTGTCTTTTATACCTAAAAATGAATCAATCTTTCAGCCACATCTTGCTCCATGACTCTTCAGCTATAATGAGTATAAGGTAGGGGTTTAGTTGTAACAACTGATATATGTAGCAAAATAATGTGTTAATTTAAGGACATTTCCTTTCCAACAGGAGTACTTCCCTGCAAACCTAGGTATATTTTTAAGATCTTAAGAAGAGAAATACTGTAAAAAACCTTATAGTTCAAGTAATGGTGAAGAAAATGTCTACAGGAATATCTCTCAGCATTCTTTCATATGAGATGTATCGCATGCTAAGAATTCATGATTGTCTGAAAGCTATTCAAATTTCTATAACAAACCATTTTTTTTTTTCTAACCATGACTCTCCAGATCAGTATAAATGTCATTTCAAGGACTCTTAGCTCTTCCTTAGGAACTCGTCATCACTGGGCATGCCCATACATCTTCTGGGGAACTGTGAGAACAGTATTAGTCGGCAATTATGAGAACAAAAGGAGGTTTTTCTAAAGGTGAGGAGGTAAAAAGGGAAAGCAGATACCCCTGAGGAACAGGGACAAATGTCAAGGAAATCGATCTCTCACCTTAGCACCCTCAGGCCTGCAGATGAAGGGGATGTGCCAGCTCATTGTCTCCTGAAAAGCCGAGGGGGAAAGATCCTGCTGATTGCTCACTGCAGAGGACTTGGGAAAGGAGCTCTGTAGGCTCAGGGAAGAGGAGTTGCAACATCAGTGAAAAGGAAGATAAACTTCACCTGTGTGATAAAATTAAAGAGACTTCTCAAATGCACTGGGCAAACTACTAGAATCTTTAGATTTCAAAGTCATTTTATAATATTTTTTAACTAACGCATGTTTATTAAGTGTTTGGTATGTATCCAGTACTATGCTAAGTGCTACACACGCGTTCCTTCAGTTCCTATTGTACCCCTAAGAAGGAGGCGCCACTCGTGTCTCCAGGAAACGGCCTGGAGAGCTGAACTTCACAGAAGTCCCTCGTCTCCAGTAACCGTATGGAAGGCAAAGCACAGAGCAAAAATCACTTACTCGGAACTGAGCTAAGGAGAGAAATCTGTTCATAAGTGACTTTTTCAGCGATACTTCAATTCTAAGAAAATGTTGCTCGCATCCTCTTGGATGAATTGATAACACGTTTTTGTGCCTGGAAAGGCATGTCTCCCTGAGGCCACAGTGCAGCCCTCTTTAAAGGGTTTCCCTCAGAGGTGTTTCAGCCATTAGTATCAGCGGGAGGATCTCACAGAATGACTAATTTTTAGTGATTGTGACCTGCAAGCCTGTGCTGAGTCATTCTCTTCAGAAATAACAGCCTGATTCATCAGCTCTGTTTTTAACATTAATTATATTTAACATCTGACACTTTATTTACCCCTTCTCCACTTCACTTCACACTAGGGAGAAACTAAGACAAGCCAAACCTAGATTTTGGGTAAAGTAATAATTGATTATTAGTAGATTTCAAGTGAAAAGTGACTAACGTCAGCATCCCATGAAGTTAAAAAAAATCTTACATTTTATAAGGTAAAAAAAAGAATATTAAGTACTTTTTCTTAATGTTTGATGTTCATTTTGTCCATAAATTTTATGATACCAATTGTATACTTTTTAGGTTAAAAAAAAGAGATTTTCATGTGATCATTCTAGGAAGTGAAATGATCAGCATGGAAGCCTCTACTTGAAATTAGCTGCCTTTCTAAACCCCTGTGACACTGCCAAACAACTTACAACGAACAGCTAAGGCTTCTAAAATTGTCACTAATGTTTATGTAATAAAATGTGCCCCGGCCTGAAATTCAAAATGGTTAGTATTTGAACCCCTGATGGAGGTGTGCAGAAAGATGTCAGCAGTGCTGAATGAGACAAACTCACTTAGAAAGAGCCCCTTTCTTTTCCCTTGAAGACAACAAAAGTGCCTGTGGTGAACAGCTGTTGTTTTTGTCAGTCCAGCCTCTATCTCTTCCCCTTGATAACACCCCTCTGATTTTCTGGGAATCTGCCCGTCCCCATCAGGTACCAGCCTGGTGGGCCCATCAAACTGTGGATCAAAGGACTAAGGGGTGGATTGGCACTTCTCCCTTGTCCCTACTCTTACTTGCCAAGACCAGTCAGAGAGAAATCCCAGAAGCCTGGCCCAAGGACAGAACGTGGTTGGAGCTCAGTTGATTACAACTCCTCAAAGAAAGTGTCCCTACTTCTTCACCCAGACCTCCACCCCTCCTGCTTCTGTCTCTCGGGAGCTCTGTTTGTGCTTCCATTTCTTCTACTAAATTCCACTTTTTGGTTGGTCCTTTTCTGTTGCTTGCATTACAATGCAGGGAGATACTGTTAGTAATCCCACTTTGCCAATACTTAGGAAGATTAAATAAGTCCCTCAAGGCCATACAGCAAGTAGGTGATGGATACTGTAGGTAAATCCAAGACAGTCTGAAATCCAAGTCGGAGCTCTTAAATAATTAACCTCCAGGGACCAGGACTGAATCTTCCCTTCTGATGCGTTGTTTCTGAAGCAGTCAGCACAGTGTTGGTGTATATTAGACATTCAAAAGTTTTGAGGTAGAGTGTATTTTAACTGAATCAGGATGGAATGGCTCCAATCTATTAAGTCGTAACACTGAGATTCAAGTTAATACCCTGTTCCTGTTGTACCTACCTGAAACAATTCACCTCACACACACAGGCACAGTCGTATTCCATTATCCCTACTTTAGAGTAGCTCAACACTGGGCCATGGCACCAAAATCCACAAACAGTGAGATGAGCATGTGCCTGTTGTGTGTGCATGTGAGTTATTTACTGGGAATTCCTACTAATCATCCAGATTCTTCTTGGCTCCCACTTCTTTTTGAAATTACAGTATCTATATATTTTTATTATGATGTTCTGAGTACTTTAATGTGAGCATACATTGAAATTTAGCCTCATTTTTTTCATTTTTTCATATACGATTTTAACTTGGTATCTTATAATATTTTCTTTCTACAAATTGTATGGACAGATAACAGATTGTTTATTTCTTTTATTTCCAAACAGATAATTCCTACTAGATGCATCATTCACTTGTGCTTTATTCTTTTCAATCCAATAACTTTTTAAAAACACATTTTATTAATTGATTTTAGAGAGAGTAAGGGAGAGAGAAAGGAAAACATCACTTAGTTCTACTTATTTATGCATTCATCGGTTACTTCTCACCTGTGCCCTGGTGGGAGACTGAATGTACAAACTTAGCATATTGGGCAGATGCTCTAACCAACCGAGCTGCCAGTCTCTACCCAGTATCTTGATGGGAAAACCACAGCTCTTGATTTGAGGTTTACCACTTGGCTTCCCTGGAATTGCCATCACCACGTTAACTTTTCCAGGGAAAAACCTAGTTTGTTCAAATGTTCTGGCTGAATTACCTAAATCCCTTGACCCCTTCCTAGGAAGCTTTTACCTAGGCCAATTACAACTAATATTAGCATTGTAGAAATAAGTACATCAAATGCTCCTCAGAGTTCAAATTTTAAAATGCCATCTCTTTTAATATTAGTGAAGTGGTGGCTGACATCATCCCCAACAAACTCATGATGCTTACCTCAAATGACATTGTCTGGACGAATATTGATTTCCTCTTAATTTTTGCCCTATGATTTTGAAAATTCTTGACAACCCATTCCCAGAACAACACTTAGGAGGCAATATGCATGGAACAATTCAAAACCAACTTCAGAATGCACTGTACCCTTTTCTCCAGGCCGGGCCTTATTTCTTCAGAGGCTAGGGAGTACTTCCTCAATGGCTCCTTGACTCAGGCCCCATTAACTAAACAGCGATGATTCCCCACTCAAGGCAGGTCCTCACAGCAGCACCTTCTCCACTCGGGAAGGCAGAACTCAGCTCCACACTGCGCCTCCTGAATCAGAATCTGCATTCTAACCAGATCCCTGGGTGATTTTAAAAGGTTGCATCTAATGTACCCACTGTAAATGATTAGTAGTGTGTGTTTGGAGACACAATAGAGATATGAAATACTCATTCAAATTTGGGCTCAGTGAGAGGAGTGAAGAAACTGACCAATGAGAGTGGGATTACCTTTGGAGGGAGGCATGCCTGTGGCATTGCTGATCAAACCCTTCTGGTTAACTCTTCTCCATCTTCTACTCTACTGCATCAACTTGATCAGGGATGTTTCCACACACATACTTTCTACCTCCTGATGTGATCAAACTTTACATTGTCCTCTTGAATGGAACTGGCTCATGTAATTATGGAGGCTGGCTTGTCTCCCAAGATCTGCAGGGTGGGTCAGCCACTGGAGACCCATTAGTTTAGCTCTGGTCTGAGTCTGCAGGCCCAAGAACCAGAAGAACTGATGGTGTAAGCTCCGGTCCAGGTTGGCAGGCTCAAGACCCAGAAAGATGTTTCAGCTTGAGTTATAGGAAGAACAAATGTTATGTTGCAGTTTGAAGGTAGGCAGGCAGGCAGGAAGAATTCTCTCTTTCTCAGGAGGTCAGCCTTTTTTTTGTCCTCGTTAAGTCTTTAACTGACTGGATGAGGCCCACCTATACTAGAGAGGGCAAATTTCTTCCTTCAACATACTGATTTAAATGTTAGTGTTATCTAGAAACACCAGAAACATGTTTGGCCAAAAATCTGGGCACCCCATGGCCCCGTGACATTGACACATACAATGAACTCCCACACTGACCTTGTTCCCATTTCCTAGAATTCTTCCCCTTCCACCAAACGTCTTCAAAGTTCAGATCAAGGCCTGTGTTTTCCAAGAAGCTTTTCCTAACTTCTCTTCATGGATTTCCTCTTTGTCTCAACTGCCTATAGGGAGCCAGTACACATGCTAGTCTAGGAATATTTACTATCTCTCCTTTTCTACTCTTGGCTGTGGTTGCATCATAAAGGTAGGAATGTTTTCACAGTTTACTACAAACCTCAGAGCACTCACATACTCCCCCAAATCCTGGATAATTGATTTGATTTTTTAATTTATGTTCACAGTTAAATTCATAATTTTTTTTACCTTGGCACTATTAGTAGTTGGAAAATGCTAGAATATCTCTCCTACAAGAAGCACTTGCTACTGAAGAGCATTGTTATCTTGTATGCACTAACCCTCAGCTTCTTGGTGAGAGCCGTTATGTTGAATTTTCCTAGTGCCATTTTTTGAGTCCATAAGATGATGCCAATTTAGAGGTTGTGTTCATTTAGATTCCCACCCTTACATAGGTTTTGCTGAACCTATAGCCAAATTAACCTGGTTAGGGTTAGGGTTAGGGTTAGGGGCCTAAGAGGCCTCAGGAAATAGTGTGTCCACATATGTAACCTACATGATGGTGAGCAGGGAGCAATTACATTGAAATGTCCTAGCGCCATGGCAGCCGGGAAGCTGGGAGAAGGAGGGTGGTGACCTGAGACAGAAAGGACCGTGGGGTCGCACAGTGAAAACGATTCAGACCAGAGCCCATGCAGAAGATGACTCTTCCCACCGAAAGGAGTTAAAAATGCCCCTGGCTGGTTCACTTCAGCTAATCACAGGCTGCCCGCAGTAAAAGAGATGAGACTAGGGTGACACAAGAGTCCACAGCACTGAGGCCTCTGTAACACCTCCCTTAGGACAGTCACCAGCATTAGCTTTCTATTCTTGGTAAGTTAATCCCCATGTCTCTTTCCCTGGTACCTATTCCCCTTTCCAAACCTCAACCTTACCTACACTTCAAAGAGCAAAAGGGAATACTTTTTAACTGGTTATTTGGGGACACCTGCCCTAATATTCCTTGGGTCTGCATCAAAGGTACAAAGGAAGGTCCATATACTATGTCTAAATACTTAAAAGTTTATACCAATAGACATTTAATGAAATATGTTCCAACCTACGCGCATGCCTAAAAAGCCAGGTTCAGATTTAGGAGTCATCGTAGCTCTTAGGTATACGTCTGTCCAAAAGCAACATAACACAACACAAAACAAACAAACAAATAAAAACCCAGCTATTGGGCCACGAAACCTGAAACAAAAATTTTATAGGTCCGTACTTATAGCCCCTGCCCCACATACAAAAAACAAAACAAAACAAAACAACCTAGCTACCTACCCTTAATCAAAACCTTGAGTGATAGAACAGTCTATTCTTTGGAGGGTGGACAAGACAAATTGGCTGACGCAGGCCCACTAGGCTCGGTGTCTCTGGAACCCACACAGTGGTCTTAGAGGGGGGCACAGACTGGGTGGGAAGGGGCACGGCCGCCAGATAACTGGGGTCAAACATCTGCCACAGGACCCCAGTGGAGGGAACGGCACTCCCCAGGTCTGAGGGCAGCACGGAGCCTGAAGTGGGAGGCAGACCGGGGCTCCTGCGCATTTGTGAAAGAATTCGCCACAGCACGGCAGTGAACATGCAGAAAAGACAACACAGTGGAAAATTCGCACACACACTACCCAGGTCAGAGAGTTAAAAGCTGCAGTCTCGGGAAATTTCCACACAAACAAATGGGCATCTGGTATTTTCAGCTGATATTGGAAGGAACTTAAGTCCTTCACACAGAGCAATGGGGGAAAACTCCATATATAAAAAGTGTACTGGGTGTCCAATGTACAAAAAAGAATTCAGGCAGGCCTTCCAGTGTTTTTTTTTTAAACTAAAACCCCTGAAACAAGGTGCAGAGTCAGAATGTCCAGGACAGAACATGGGATAAAGGATTGCCAGAATTTAGAAAAAGAAAAATCCAGACCATCTAAAGTCAGAAATGATGTTCTTGGTTACAGGCACTGTGATACATCCTTACGGTTTACTGAAGAGAAAAATCATCCATCGTTCCCTTTTCAGAGTCAGGACTCAATCATTCTGAATGTTTCCCTTTGTCATCTCTACGGGTCTTCTAAGCTGTATGAGTTGTGGGTACTTACAGCAGCGCAGGAGAGCCCGTTGTGCCCATCTCTCCTCGTCCCTGAGGCCGGGGACTTCAGATGGTTACTTCGAATCAGCCTTGGAATTGGAGTGGGAATGATTTTTAATACAGTTGCAACAGACAAACATGGCACATCAGGGCTTTTCTTCCCTGGGAGATCTTTTTTAAATGAATTTACCAGCACATGACTACACCAACACCGAAAGGGGGAAAAAATATCAGATCTCTCTCTTAATGATGCTCATTTCTGAGTAGACGACATATTTATTACACATGCAAGCATAATTTATATAGTTGTACCTCCATTTTCAAACACTGATATTTCTTGCTCATAACCTTTGAAAGCAAAATTTAAAGTGTGAGTGACAAATATCAGTATTTAAAAATTATCAGTGTTTGCTCCCAGATTATGGGATCTAAAAATGATTTCAAAACAATAACTTATTACTCAGGAAGGCAACAGAAATTAGTTCTTCGTTTAGGAAAAAGAGGGGAAAAAACCCTGTATTTCTGCACCCGGTGAGAAAGTGCTCCTCAGCTTTTGAGAATAATTTTTGACCAGCACAAAGCCATTCTCACATTGATGGTTTTACTCTGGGGGTTTGTTTTCAGAAAATGTCGAAAGCACCCAATCCAAAAGAAACAGGTGTGTGTGCATTTCCTATGGCAGTCTGTCATTCCTTCAGTTCCCTTCGTCTGTAAGAAATAAAAAAAAATGCAAGTCTCCTGTTTCAAGTCATGCTTCCGCACGCCAAGGGCAGACACCGTGCAGCCGCTCCACCTTCATCGACGGGAAGGAAGGCGGTGAGCGGGGCAGCGATGGTCACCACGCACGGCCTCGGCCTCGGCCGTTTGAGGAGCGCGAGGGCAGAGAGTTACCAAGCCTGGAAAAGCCAGAACGGTGGGGCAAATGCACTACGTCACCGCTTTCCTAGGAACAAGGACAGAAAACAGTTTTTACGGTTTGTCAGCTTTCGGCCCACTTTGGAGAATACTGAACACACGTGCCATGGCTCCTCCGAGTTCTGATTTATCTGCAACATCTGTGCAGAAAACCACACGCTAGAAGGAAATTACATTGACAGCTTCTTTTGCCCAGGTGCTATTGTATTTTCTCAGCATTCTAGCCTATACTTGCTCCAAAAACACATTCGTGAAGGTGAACTGGAAAGTTTCTCATTTGAACGTCTTATCACAGTTCTGACCTCACTGGGGTTAATTTGTCTAATGAAAAAAGTAAGTATTTAGATGTCTAATGAAGTTTTAAAGAATAAACATCTTCTTTAGAGGAAGCATTATATGGTAGATGCCTTTTAAATTACTGTGGTAGGGTTCATAATGGCCCCTCACCTGTCCCCATCTGGACCTCCAGAACGAGTGAATACGTGTGTCATGTGACTAAAGGGATTTTGGGGAGATGACTAAATGAAGGCTCTTAGAATGGAGACAGTACTCTGGGTTAGGCAGGTGGGTCCAATGCAATCACAAGGGTCCTTAAGTAGAAGGAGAGAGGCAGGTTGGGGAGATTGAAATACTGTGCTGCTGGTTGTGCATACAGGACAAGGGCCTAGAGCCACAGAGGACAGCCAGCCCCTGCGAAGGGCAAAAGGCAAGGACATGAGTCCTCCTGCAGAGCCCCTTGGGAGAAGGCAGCCCCACCAAGGCCTTGCTTCCAGCCCAGAGGAAGCCCTTGATTTCCAGAATTGTAGGAGAATAAATTTGGATTGTT
Source organism: Phyllostomus hastatus (assembly GCF_019186645.2). Classification (NCBI taxonomy): domain Eukaryota; kingdom Metazoa; phylum Chordata; class Mammalia; order Chiroptera; family Phyllostomidae; genus Phyllostomus; species Phyllostomus hastatus. The sequence goes on along the minus strand of NW_025333583.1, from coordinate 12,915,166 downwards.
GTAAACCACTATTTGTTACAGCAACAGGAGGAAATGAATATATTTACAAAGCAAAAGTTAAAAATCTGTTCAATTTATACGGGAGTATCTGTATCTGAAGTTCATGAATCAGAGGTCATGTTTCATCCTACATTATCACTGTCAAAATTATATGCAAATGACTATCCAGAGTTTTGTGTTTCAGCAACACCTTTTTTTACTTGAATACCAAAGGATGATTTTCCGAGTTAAGGGAAAATATATTGATAGCAACAGTACACAAAGATATATTTAAAACACGAACACAGAGTCAGCACTGCAGATGCAGGTAAGTCGCCAGTTAATTATAAAAACTTGACTGTTTGATGAGTAAAATCTCACATTCTGTGGAAATGGAGTTTGTTCGTGGGTGAGTGCATTTAGCTGGAAGGATTGTGGGAAGCAAGAGTTCCCATTTTAAGAATGATATGAAGACTACAAGATAAGTCAAAGTTTGATTACTCATGCCCCCCCACACACACACACAAAAGGGGCAGTGCCAAGGTGCACAGGGGGGGAACAGCCCAACAACCTCTGGTTTGTAAGCTGGGACCCGCGAGAATGATCAGACACTGGCAGGGCAATATCCTCGTAAAACCATGCAAATGAGGCGCAATCTCACAAACACGCCAGAAACCCAAAGAACAACATGGGTTTTAACTAACTTTTTCCTGACTCAAGAAGTCATAAGGCAAAGAAAACACACACACACACACGCACACATAAATGGAGTTCTGTGAGGAGGAGGCCTACCTCGGAGAGGAATAAGCCGGAGCCAGCCTCCTGGAGCAAACCTTGTCGTTCTTGCTTTCCTGTGGTGGGTGAACGTGGACCCACCTGGGGGAATGCGGACTACTCAAACATGGCAATCGGGCTTGCACACAGGCAGCTCTAACGTTCACTTGCTGTGAAATAAGCAGGAATGAGGTGAGGTCTTAGATGTTAGAGGGCCATTTCTGAAGTCTTGCTACCTTGTCGAGATGTGGGGAAACTATCCAGATTTGGGGATTGGGCAACACAAGTTCTGATCCATCAGTTTCTCTTTGTTTCACAGAGAGAGAGCTGTGCAGGGGGTCTCCGCATATGAGTCTCCGAACTGTGAGGAGCCAAGCATGAGAACAAATAGGAACCCATCTGCACCTGAGGTGGAACTGGTGCGGGAGATCCCCAGAAGAGCAGAAATGGCTGTCAGGTTTCAGTGAGTACCAAGACCTAGGAACTCCTGGCTAGGAGAGTAGATGAGGGTCTCCAGATGCCCATTCTTGGAAGGGCTACATGAATTTTCTGTCTCCACTCAGTTGCTCCCAACATACTATTCTTACTTTGCAGCAGTGACCAGAGCTCTCCTTCTCTTCCTTCCACGTGTACCTAGCTGGCTCTGCTTTTAAAAATTGTGTACAGAAGGAGCATACACCACACCAGTGCCCTCTCCCTTTTCCCCACCCACATTATGAAAGCTGCTCAATTTAGGCCCCAAAGTAGTAGTTTATGAACTGTATCATTTCACAGGCTCATTTAAAAATTTGATAAAAGATGTACAACCCTCCCCATACCACCCAAACAGAAGACTGTATGCATTCATGTGGTTGTACAGCAAACACCATATATTTACAGGAGTTCATGGCCCCCTCAAAGGCCACTTATGGAAGCCCGTGTAAAAAAGTCCTTGCCCTAAAGGATTGTTCCACCTTGTTTTAGAGTTGCCAAGAGCTTTGGAAAGAGAGAGAGGGGGAATGCAATGATGCATGTGCCTTTTCTTTTTAGATAGCTTGGATTGCTCCATGAGCTGTTGAAGACTTGCAAAGCAAATAAACGTCAACAGTTCTGAATCCCAACATTGTTTAATGACAACCTTCCCATGTTTGCCAACTTGCTGCTTAACAACAATCCTGTTGACACTGTGTGGAGAGCTTTCCAGGCCCTCCCAGGTAAATAACCCACTCCTACCGATCACCTGGCTGCCCAGCCAGATTCTGTAACACAGAATTCACGAAGATGAATCATTCTCTTTGCCAAATGTACCTTGACATAGTCTAGATTTTACTTCTTCATGAGATCTTTTCATACACAAATCAGACAGTTACGAGAAAGCATCAATTTTAAGTGAATCCCTACAACTAAATGAAATGAATTGTTTCCACATTTGTGGCAATTGTAAACGTCTAACTTTCCCGAACCATCTCATCTTGTGTTGTTCTAATATGTTTACCACATGACTCTTTGGGCAGGGGAAACGTTTATTTATTTTTTTTTAATTTTCATTTGCTGCTGAAATCTTAGTGAACTAAACTATAATGAAACGGTCATCAATTAATGATAAACAAATGGGAGAAGTGGTAGGTTTCCTGAAGAAGAAAAAGAGCCACCACGAGTCGAAGGAAGCAGAACTGTTGATGCAGAAAATACAATCATGGAGTGGACGGCCGATAAACAAGCATTGTGCCCTTGCTGGCTACACAGCAAAGGTAATTTAATCGTTTAATTTGATCCTCTCAGCTGAACCTGGCAAGAAGCCCGAGGCAGGAGCAGAGAGCTAACCCGGGGAGCAGGGGGTGGGGTGTGGAATTTGTTGGGTTGGCTAACCAGGCCCTTCCCTAACAGCCAAGAAGGAAACGGATTACCTGTGGCTGTGACTAAGAGACCTGGGGCCAAAGGACCAGTTGCCTGCATAGAAGTCTGCCAGGAAGTGGAAGACTAGTTCCAGCTTTCACAGTGGTTTTACTCAAGTTTGGAAACAGGTGGAAACGTCTGAAAAAGTCAGGTGACGGTTTTGACTATACCTGGCAAAAGAAACTAGAAAAGTTCTCCCAAAGTCCAAAGTGAATAAGTTGCTAGAAACCACCTTAAATGCCAGAGCTCAGAGCGGGGGTAGACAGATTGTTGAAGGCAGGTTCCTGGTATAAGGTAAGAAGAGGAGCCTGCATTGGAATATTGTAGGAAGAAATTTTGAGGAAGAGACATGTTCAATATTATTTAGTCCACCCTGACTCTCACATTTTACATATGGGGGGCTTCATGGAGCCCCCATGCAGTTATACACCTTCCCTAAGGTCCCGTATTTAGTAGCTAACCTAATAGGCTCGAGAGGTGGAATAATGGAAAACCAGCTGTTGATTAACAACTGAAGAAGTTACAGATTAGTGAGAAGACAGCAATTATAGCCAGGTGTTAGCATACTTTAGAATGAAATGCAGTGCTTTTTTTTTCATGGTTCTTTAAAACTTTGGGGGGAATAGGAAACTTATTTTTGCAAAACTGCATTCTAATGACCTTTTCTGTAGCCATGCCTAGAGAAAACAAAAAACAGTCACTATAGTAAAGAGGTTTTATCACTATAAATATCAAGGAAATGACAGGATCTCTGTTGTCCCTCTTAATTAAATAGAAAATTCTTAGAAATGTCATTCAATGATTCCTCCATAATGCGAATGATTTAAAATGAAGACTTCTAATTATTTCTATGTATAAACTTAGAACAAATTTTAAGCTAGGTAGCATTATTAGATTCTAATGTCCCTGTGAAATTTAAGCAGCTGAAGGTCTAAAAATGTGCAGGAAAAAGAAAAAAACGGATGCTTTGACTTTATTGTTAATAGTTTATAAAACCTCTACTAGAACCATTTCCAAAGCTTTCTAATATCATATCACACAAAAGTAGGAAAAGGATATTTAGGTTTCTGTGGTTTATAAAGAAACTTCATCACTTGGAATTTTTATTATTATTACTATTTATTGAATCAGGAAAAATTGACCAAAAGTCTCTGTTGTATACATGCCGTATTTACCTTAAGACATTATCTCAGAAGTAATTTTCTTGAAATTTGTAGTAATAAAACCTCACCATTATAACTACTGTTTTTGGTGCTCTGGATATAGAAAGAGTGATTAAGATGTAGTTTTAAAAAATATGGATCCTAATTCAAGAGGAAGCTAAAGAAGCATACAATGAGTTCTAAAACATGGTTAAGATGTGGTGCTTTTTTCATTAATCTGTAGTTCCAAATGTTCTTTATCTACAAGTAGTTTTTCTTAGCCTTGGATTAAAACACAGTGTACATTTGCCCCTCCAATGTGATGGTGTGAGGCCCTGAGAGAATTTGCTGGAGCCTAAAATACAGCCCTCTACTAGGTGACTCCAAAAAGAATATATGAAAGAAGTGAACCCTGTCTTTTTTAAGTTCATAATTTTCTTTTCATAAGAGAAATTTAATTTTACATGACTATTTAAGTATTTCAATAATAAAAACAAACAAGTTGAAACTAAGCCAACGTTAGTACCCAAAAAGCATTTTGACATAAAGAAAACATGTCCAAAGTATTTTACATTCCTCTGATGAGGAATATGATAAATAGCAAGTGTTATACCAGTATAATTTGTGTGATTATTAATCACCAAAGCCCATAGGATAAAACCTTATCCAAACACTGTCTTTACAAGGGATTGAATGTAAAAAATATCAATGAACTCTTTACAAGCTATAAGCTCAAAACGTCAGGAGTATTTTCAGAGAACAGCATAATACACTGTCTCACCTTTTTTGAAAGAAATATTGTGAGTAGAACATTCAGAACTTGAAATGGGAAGCGCTGAAAAAGAAGAAGGCGTACTGCAGAGTTACGGATGGCGAGAGTGGCTATTTCAGGACTAGGCCCTCTTTCCCAAGTGTGAAAAGGCAACAGCAGTGACCAAGCAAGTGTCGAATTTGTTCTGCCAGGATTTAGGAAGAAACGGATGAAGTTCCAGGCAGAGTGACTCTGCATATCCCTCCCATTCCCAAGAAACTGCCCCAGCAAAGTTTCTCAGTAATGTTTCCAGTTGAATGATCAGAAAATAAGTGTTCATCAGACCACTAACTAACCCTCCAGAGAACTTCCATATTACTCATGGTATTTAGTCAGTGTTTTAATTCCAAAAACTGTGAAGAAGCCAGGAACGAATCAGAGTTCCCCTTCAGCTGCCAGTCCCTGGAACTTGCCCCAAGCCAACCTGCAAATGCCAACACCTTTTCTTGTGTCATCCTTTAAAAATACACTAATCTGCACCAATACTTTGAACACAGATTGATCCTCTTTAAATAAATGCAAGTGTTTAGGATTTTTGTTTAATTTGGTTAATGAAATCTAGCCTATGTTTCTTATATACAGGGTCCGGCAGAAGTAATGCCTGTTTCAGTGTGGTTGGTAGGATAATACTATGGGTGCCGTAATTTATTGTTTTAATTTGAGTATTTCACCCAAAATGGTGTGCTTCAGGGTGATATTGTCATGTTACAGAATTACATGCTTATGCTTTTGTAATAAAAGGTTATGTGATAAATGGGGAGCGCCAGACCGTGTACATCAGAGTCCTATGCATCACAGGCTTCTTGGAATCTTCTGCTGAGGCGCCCACCCAGCCGCAGTTCTGCACTCCTCTGCTGTTACGTACCTGTTCTTCTCGATGGCAAATGGTCTGATTGCGTATAGGTCCATGGTGCCAAGAAAAGGCCAAGCCCACTTAGGGTTTAAAATACAAACTTTAGTAGAAATCTCAGTCATCTCTAGGTATTAATACCCTTAACATTTTATTCAGGTAATACAATGAATAATACCCATTATAGTTCCTTTAGTGTTATGAATAATACCTTTTCTAATTAAAAAAAATGAAGAAACATTACGCATTTACAATACAATGGGAGTTCAAGATTTAGACAGGGTGCTATAATTATTTAATCACAAATACACAGGTTCATAAAGAAAACAGTTTGTTGAGAGAAAGGAAGGAATGAGGGAGAGAGGAAAGAGAACTCCCATTTGATCTCCAATAAAGTTGCATAAATATAATCTTGAACATTACTTGTGTGAGTAAACAGTAATGATAAAAAGAATGTGCCATTAAAAATCAACCTCAATTTTATAGTCATTTACAAAATTCCTTTCAGATAGTCAAGAGAGCTCAGTAGCCTGAGCTGAGCATTTACTCATTCATTTGTTCATTCATTCATCAATAAATCAGTACTCACTAAATAAAGAGGAAGGTCCTTGAACAGGAAGAATTTCCTTTCCCTTTCTTAGATCTCAACCTTTAGTTCCCTAGATAAACATTCATGTAAACACACAGCTGCCTGCGTACATGTCTGTGTGTACAGGTGCGTTGCTGTTGCTGATAGACTTCGAGCGGAACTTTTACCTATGCATGTATGATTAGCTGAAAGCATTTGACCAGTTCCTCTGAAACATGGCCAACTCTCAATACGTTTGCTAGTTCATTCACTGATGGATTCAATGTGTATTTCCTTCAAAGTATTTCCTGTGACCCTACCATATTCCAAACAGTGCCTTTAGCACAACTGTTCTCTTTCCAAAGCTATCTAATGGAAAAATGAGTTACTGTAAGTCTATAGAGGAAATAACTGAGATACAGCTGAATTTACTAATAGCAAGATGATAACTTATAAAAACAAAAGGGAAAAAAACCCCAAGAGCTGAAACAAAAATATTATCAAAATTAGATATCCACCTAGGGGTCTATTAGTCTTAAATTAACAGTTAGTGATGAAATTGTAACATAGGAAACAGCTTCTAGGCAGTAAAAAAGAAAAACACAATTGTGAAAGAAAACACAGTGAATAAGAGTAATTTACCTATTTTTACACTGGAACTACATCTAAAAGCAAGCCTGTGCACTTGCACACCTTCTCTCTGTCTCCAAGAAGTAAGATGGGGTCTTTAATGAAGTTACGAATTTCTATTCTTCTCCAAACTGGGAGCTCAGGTCTCAAATACACATCTTGGTAACCGACAAATACTTTGAGAGGAAATGTTGATGAATGTTTTCTTTTAAAACCAGTTCCCTTTAAGAAACTAGAATTATGTTTTATGTGTAAGTATATCACAAAAACTCAACAGAAAAAAAAATCTTCTCCCAGAGACGATTTGATCTTTCCTGTGCAAGAAGAGGACTGGAGCGTGATCTCTATCCCTGCTTTGCCATCCCCGAGTTGTGCTCCGGGGATACGATGGTGTCTGAACTCACATGGGCACCCTTCCTACCTCCAGCCCAGCCCATTACTACTAGAATATCCAAAGCATCAGTAGAGTGTGCTGTCTTTTGCAATTCAAATTGAATGGACTTGAACCTTATCCCATAGACGATGGGCGTTCAGTATCCCTCATCATTTTCTCAGAATTTTGGAAGAGGAAATAAGGAGAGGGTAGGGATGGTGTGTGCTTTTGCTGGTCAACTCTGGCTCTGAACTGCTGCTTTAAAATTTGTTATGAATGAGGCTGGCCTCCCCAGGAGCTGTGTCTGTATTCTACCATGTCACTGCTGAGACAGAATATAGAACTTCCTCCTTGGTTTCCCCCTAAAACGTCATTCACACTAGCCATGTGAATGTTTAGACTTCTTAATTAAAGCTTTAGAGATAACAAGGAAATGTGTGTAGTCAGCCTCATGGTGCCTCTTCTTCAAAGCTTCCCCAAATGTTTCTGTTGCCCTCACTCTGTGCAGAGCAGTTACGCTCTCCACCCTCGCAGAGCCAAGACACATCAATGCGGCAGCCTAAACAAAGGGCTGTATGCTCCTGCCCATTCCTTGTAGCAGTAGCACCTAGAGGCACTGAAATTCCAGACTTTGCTCTACTCTGGCCATGCCCCCAGCCCTGTGCTATCAGATGCTTTAGGGAAGGGAACATAATTGATTGATTTGTATTGCTGCATTTTGTTACTCCCCATAGGAGCCAAGTTAGTTATACATTTGGGTTTTAAATAACTATTTGCTTTTTTCCCATTATATAGTCCTCAGAATTACAGTTTTTTATTTTTTCTGCCACAGGGTCACAGGCAAAGCCCTCTCCACACAGGCTGGCTTGTGAACCACCTATGGGTTGCCCATACTTACAATCTCAAAATGCAAACTCCCATTAATGATGGCAAGATATTGTAATGAAGGAAAAGAAAGAAACTTAGGATTCCTTGAGTATCTACTCTGTGTCCAGCATGGTAGATCTGTGTTCACAACAAGGAGAAAAATAAGTATTAGTGTTTCCAGTGTTACAGATTAGTGGGCTGAGATCCTTCCTAATCTGTATTCTAAGAGAAATAACTTGCATACAATCACGTGGTTACTGGGGGCAGGGCCGGGGTCTACACACAGATCTTCAAGATTATGTGCCTTTCATACACCCCAGCGCTGGGAGAAAAAGACATGAAACTGTACAGCAGTCCCCCCCTATTCACGGGGAATACATTCTCAGAACCCCTGTGGATGCCTGAAACCATGGACAGTGCTGAGCCCTATGTGTACTCTTTTTTCTCATACATACATAATGATGAGCAAGTTTAATTTGTAAATTAAGCACAGTAAGAGATTAACAACAACAATAATCAAATAGAAAAATTGTAACAATGTACCGTAATGAAAATTACGTGAATGTGGGCATTTGTTTCAGGCTAACCCCTGCTGAAGTCTTCATGGAGGCTCCGTGCTTTCTGATGCCATGCACTGCCATCAGTTTGAATGCATTTTTTGGTTGATGTTTTCCAGCCATAAATTGAATGCCTTTCCATCTTAACTAAGTCCTTACCACACACTGTGGCTGTCACTTCTGCAGTTGGAGGTGCAACAGGAAACTGGCATAAATTTCTTTATACTTATGTACAATTCCATGGATAGAAGATTTTACTACTAATTTTAGCAACCTTGGCATACAATTTTTTTTATTAAGTTGAGAACTTTACCTTTTCACTTAAAGGTAGCACTTTGTGGCTTCTCTTTGGCATACCCAAATTTCCATTGTCATTAGTTGTTTTTTTTTTTTTAATTGATTTTGGAGAAAAAGAGAAAGGGAGAATGAAAAGAAGGGAGAGAGAAAGAGAGAGAGAGAAGCATTCATTTTGTTGTTCCACTTAGTCATGCATTCATTGGCTGATTCTTGTACATGCCCTGACTGGAGATCGAACCCACAACCTTGGCATCCTGGGACAACATTCTAGCCAACTGAGCTATCCAGCCAGGGCCCAGCATCATTAGTCTTGTGCTTTGGGACCATTATTAAGTAAAAGATGGATGGCTTGAACACAAGCACTGTGGCACTGCGACATTTGAGCCGATAACTGAATCGGCCCCTAAGTGCCTAATGGGTGGATAGCAGACATAGCATGGATATGCTGGCCAGAGGGAGGATGCGTGTCCTGGGCGGGGCAGAGCAAGATTTCATCATGCTACTCAGAAAGGCACACACTTTCAAGCTTATGAATTATTTATTGAATTGTTTATTTCTGGAATTTTCCATTTCATATTTCCAGATCTCAGTTGACCGTGGGTAACTCAAAGGACGGCAGACAAAACCACAGATGGGGGGAGCTACTAAATTTTCCAGTATTTCACCCCCAACCCTAGGGAACTCTGTTTCTGTGGCTTTCTCAAACGGCCTCTCATGTTCTCCCAGCAGGTGTTTCGGTCTCACGGTGAACCGCCCAGGAGGGAAGAGCCTGATGAGTCCCAAGGAGCCCTTCCCTATCCCAGGCTGGAGCAGATCCAGGCCTCTGTTTCAGGGGTCAGTCAGCAAGTCCGGAGAGAAGAGAGAAACCTAAACTGGGTTGGTAAATTCCATGTTGAGATACCTGGAAAACTAAATTTTAGGACTGGTGACAGGTTTGGAGGAGGTGAGAGGGGGTCATTTGCTTGGAGACGAGAGGTGTGATGTGGTGGTAAATGTGGGCACACGTCCATCTGTCCATACGTGATCCGGATCTCCCCATTCTGGTGGAAACCAATTAAAAAAGAATGGAGAAAATTTAGCATCGTCTCTGGCCTACTGTGTGTGTGTGTGTGTGTGTGTGTGTGTGTGTGTGTGTGTGTTGGACAAAATAGGTATAACATGAAAATGGTGTAAAAGGTCCATTTTAAATGTACAATTCCATAGCTTTATGTATATTCACATTGTTGTACAGTCATCACCACTGTCTATCCAGGACTTTCTCATCATCCCAAACTGGAATTCCATACCCATTAAATAGTGACTCACTATTCCTCCCACCTTTCAGCCCCAGTAACCACCACTATGCCACCATGCTACTTTCTTTATTATTATTATTATTATTATTATTATTATTTAAACATTTCTTGAGAGAGAGAGAGAGAGAGAGACATTAATTTGTTGTCCCACTCAGTGTACTCATTGGTACTTGTACATGCCCTGACTGGGGGGTTGAACCTGCAACCTTAGTATATCAGGATGACACTCTAACCAACTGAACTACTTGGCCAAGGCGTTTCCTCTATGCTACTTTCTGTCTCTATGAATTAGACTATTCCAGGTACCTCGTGTATGTGGAATCATACAATATTTGTCTTTTGATGTTAGACTTGTTTCACTTAGCATTATGTCTCCAATGTTTGCCCTGCTGTTTTTTCTTTTGTTTGTTTTTATCCTCACCTGAGGATATTTTTTCATTGCTTTTTAGAGAGAGAAACATTGTTTTTTCAGGCCCTGTACATGCCTGGACCAGGGATTATATGCACAGGGACCGGTGCTGGAACCCACGACCTAGCTATGTTAGCTATGTGCCCTGACCAGGATTCGAACCAGCAATCTTTTGGTAATGGGACAAAACCCCACCCAACTGAGCCATACAGGCCAGGGATGCCCTACTGTTTTGCTTAAGCTACTCAGTGTAGCCTCTCTTTGCTGCCTCTGGACAGTGGCAACAACTCCTCTAGCATGAAAAAGCCCAGTGTGGGCTGAGACAGAAAAACTTGATAAACACACAGATTCACCAAGTAAGAACAATGTTTGTTTTCACAAACAGATCAACAAAATTGAAAGTGACAGAAGGAAAGCTTTATATATGCATTTTGGTTACATATATGGTAACATTTTAACACTAGGAATGAGCATTAAACTTCAATTTCTGTTCTAGTGGAGATTTACCGAGCCCCTACTGTATTAGAGATACCAAGAGAATGAGTTAAAGATCCTGTCCTCAATGAATACAGTGTGAAAACTGTATTTCTTAGGCCCATTCTCAGCTATTATTATGAACAGCACTCTGAAATATCCTATATATGATAACTGAAGGGTTAAAAATAAAGGTTTTCCTGGTGCCTTCAATGAATATTATTCCCAGGGAAGAAAGTTATGCCTATTAAAGGGGAAGAACTGTGATTTAATATAACAGAAAGTATATTAACAGTGCATTTCTAGAAAAATAATGCTAAGAACCCAGTCAACAAAATAAGCCAGATTGCTGTAAAAAGTTAAAACATCGTATTTCACTATTCTAAGACACACACTTTTTTCCTCCTTTTAGATTTATAAAATTGGAATGCATTTTACACTCTAAAGCTGGGTAAATAAATAAAATAACATATAAAGTATCATTATTCCTTCCTTGTGGTTGTTTGTCTCTTTTTAGAGGAGGGTTTTTTTGTGTCTCTGTGTGTCTATGCTTTGTGTCTAAGAACCTGGGTAGGAGTCTCCAATGTGCTAGTGTTAATGATTGTATGAACCTAGAATTTAAATGGTGAAATTCTGACCTTTGTTTTTGTCCCTTGTTCAGACCATCCCTGAAGAGTGCAGGCACCGAAGCAGCAACAGTGTCTGAGAATGGGGATGTGTAACCCAAGCCTTCTCTGCAGAGGCCTGCAACAGACCCGCCTGCGTTTGCATCTTGCCTGGCTGTGTGAGCTGGGACAGGCTGCTTGTGCCTTTCCATGGCTCAGTTTCCTCAAGGGGTGAATAATGGTATCTACCTCACAGAGTGATGGGAATTGGGTGATTCTGATACAAGTAAAGCACTTACAGTAATGCCGGGCACACACTGAATACCATGAACTGCGACCTGTTACCACGGAGCCTCACTTCCTTAGTGATCTCTCCAGGCCCGTGTTTAATGATGTCCTTTATTTGGGACAACTCCCAAAACTGTATCTTCAGCATGGGTCTTTCCCCTGAACTTTAGATGTCTGTACTCAATTATTTACTCCACTAGACTATCTCATGTTAGCTCAAAATCAATGGCTCTACAGAACAACTCTCAATTTCTTGACCATCAAATTATTTCTCCTCCAGTTTTCCTGATCTCCATAGATGGCCCCCGATCATCCTTAAATCACCCCGTTGGTCTCTCACACCCCATATCCAAGCTATTGGCAAAGTCTGTCAGTTCTACTTTCAAAATATGTCTGGATTTGACCATTTCTCATTACCTGCCCTGCACTCAACAAGGGCTCAAACTATCAACTCTTTCTTGAACTGGAGGAGCTTCCTACCAATTCCTTAGCTTCCTTCCATTTTGCTTCCTAAATTATTTTATCCAGAGCAGCCTCTTGAAATTGTGACCCACTGACATGTTCCTCCTGTGCTCAAGACCCCGCGATCATTCTCCATCCCTTTCAGAGTAAAGCTTAAGACCCAGCCCAACCCATTACGTAAGGCCTGACGTGGCCCCACACTACCCCTTACATCGCCTCTTTGCTTCACTCTTCTCCAGCCACTCTGATGTCTTCAAAAGGCTGATGTACCATCCTGCTCTTGCTAGTGTGTCTTTCCACAAATACCAGGAGGGCTGGACCCTTCCTTCTCTTCAGGTCTCTTATCAATTCAGCCCTCCTTCCCTGACCATAATGTGGAAACAGCATCCATTTCCCTCCTGATGGTACACTCTGTTTCTTACTTCACTTTACTTTTCTGCCTTGCTTATCACCCCTTGATAGATCTATTTATTTGTCTTCCTCCTTCAGATGAGGGACATTTTGTTCAGGCTGTATCTCTAGGGCCTAGAACAGTATCCTGGTGCACAAGGGGGGCTTGGTGAACATTGAATAAATGAATAAAATAACTAATGTGTCACTTTCTAAGGATGACTTTGTTGGAATCCTCATTTGAGTGACTGGGCTTCCCATTGCAAATGGATTTGCATTTCTTTTATGGGTCTCAAACATTTAAAGATTGGGCTAAAAGAGGCTTGCTTTTTTTCCCCACCTATCATATTTTCCTCCTGAGATTTGGATACTGTTTCTCTTACTCACTTGTTCAGAGCCAATCAATGTCACCCTTTAGTCTGCCGAAGTGGTTGCTGAGTGATGATGAAGCATTTCATCCCTCCGGGAGCTTCAAGTACCGCCTCTGTAGCATGTACAGTTGCTGCTGGCTATGAGTGAAAATCAGAAAAATCTCCTACTAGGGAGCATAGACAAGGAACATTCACACTCTGGGTCAGCTCAGAGGGCCTTTCAAGTCTCCCCTTCAATACTCGTGCTGATTTTTAGTGCTCATGAAAGCAAGGTACCCCAGAGAGTTAGCTGTAGTCTAATGCACTAAAGGATCCCCACAGAGTTTCAACCACAACCCTGCAGAGAGAGATCTAGGTCTCTCTGGTGACAAAGCTCATCATACACTTTTATAACTTAATTTCTAATAAAATGTTATTTGAATCAAGAGAAAAATCCCTGGTGGGTTTTCTTGTTAGAGCGGGAGCAGTGAAGAAATCAACCTTTTCTCAGTAAGGTGACTTTTCATTGAGGAGAACCAACATAATAACTGCCTAGCAATGTGGTGGCCTTGGTCTGCTTGGGCTATGATGACACAACGATACCATAGACTGGGTGGTATAAACAAGAGAACTGCAATTCTCACCGTTCTGGAGGCTGGGTAGTCCAAGATCAAGGAGCTCCCATATTCAGTTCCCGGAGAAAGTCTGATTCCTGGCCTGTGGGCAGAGAGCCGCCTACTGCTCGTGTACTGACGGGGCCTCTCCTTGGTGCATGCACGTGCAGAGAGAGGAAGGAGGGCTGTCTTCTTCTTGCCTCTCATCTCGTCATGAGGGTCCCACCTTCATGAACAAATCTAAACCTAAATTCTTATGTCCCAAAGTCCCTCCTTCCGAATACATCACATGAGGCACCAGGGCTTCAATATAGTAATTTTTGGGACTCGGGGACACACGGACATTCAGCCCTTAACAGTGGTTAGGAGCTTTGAGGTCAGAGTGACGTGGCTTCAAACTCAGTTAAGGTAATTACTGAGTACATTTAGGCCAGTTACTCAACTTTAAAAAAAAAAGCCTCGTTTTTTTAAAAAACTATAAAATGGACAGTCAGCTACCTCACTGAAGTCCTATTGGTAAAGTACTTAGCAAATCATCTCCATAGAGCAAATTTTTTAGATGGTAGCTGTCATTTTTATCTTCTAAATGCCTCCCTTTACCTTATGTAATCACTAAAAATATTCTGGAAGGTATTCTACTTATAATGAAATATGGCATAATTTTATTTCTGATTTATAATGTATTAAAATATAAAATGTATTATCCCCTAAATGGAAAATGGCTCTATAGGTTCCTAAGCTCTTACTGTAAGATGCTAATTTTCACATTTAGGAATTTATCAAATATTATTTTATAAATTAAAAAAACATAAAGTATTAGATTGTAAAAATTCTCCTGTGTACTTACACATAAATACTATAGCTTATTTTTAATCTAATATGAAAGTAGAAAGAGAACATTTTCAGACAAGTACAAATACAAACTGCCATGTACAATGTGCACTTTGTTGCCCAAATTTTTGAGGGAAAAATAAGGATGCACATTATACATGGGGGTAATGATTACGTACCATGGGTATAGTAGGGGGTATAATAGTCCTGTGTATAATGCACACAAAAATGTGGGTGCACATTATACACAGCAAAATATGGTGTATTTTTACTTATATGAAAATCCACCTTAGTTCTAGGCATATAAAAGATGTTTAACAAATGGTAACTTCCCCTCGCCCTAATATCTATGTAAACTTTAGCATAACCTAAATTGTATCTAGAAGTCCATGACAAAAATGTTAACATTTTAATTTTTGGATATTAGTTTAGATTTTTAATATTATCATTTTGCTCTGCTGCCTGACCTCTCCAATTTCTAGTGCAGACAGAAAGGGATGGGTACCTATATTCTATTACCCAGGGTGGCCCTCGAAGCTGTTAATCATTGTTATGTCACTCTTCTGCTGTAATGTTCACTGTCTGCTGCGATTCAGTTACTGATTAATTGAGCCAGTATTTATTAAGTGTCTGCTGTGTATTGGGCACTGTCCTAGGTGGGGGCCTATAGATGTGAATAAGACAGATAAGGTCTATCCCTTGAAGAAGGTTAAATTCCAATGCAAAATGACAGAAAATAAACAAGCAAACAAACAACCAAAACAATTTCAGATTTTCAAAAGTGCTAGAAAATGCCGACAAATAATCCATGCAGGGTGGTATATATTGCTTTACATTGCTGGTCCAGAGTTGGGGGTTGTCTAGAGAGGGTGTTCTCTGAGCAAAAGCCTGAAATTTGCATTGAGCAACCAGCCAGGTAAAAGAGCCAAGAAAGGACAGTGTGTGGAGAGGGAGGAGAAAACCCAAGACCCCAAGACAGATAAGAGTTGAGCATGTTCAGAGACCAGTGAGCAGACCAGTATGGCTGGGCGCATGCTGAATAAACCAGTCTGGAAGGAGACGGGGGAAGTAGGCAGGCACCAGGTTGTCTCATGTTATGTAGTCCAAAGGAGAATGTTCAGATCTTATTTGACATTCAATCAGTAACCAAAGAAGATTTTAAGGAGGAGAATGACATAATTTTACTACATATTAAAACAATAAACTTGGCGATTGTGTGCTTAATCTGCTGCAGAGGGGGACAAAAATTTAGGAGTCTAGGTTGGTGGCTATTTCCATAATTCAGGCTAGAGGGAATGGGGTTTAGATGAAGGTGGTGGTAGTAGAGACGAAGGGAAGGGGAGGAATCATAAACTCTTAGATAGTCAACTTGAACAAGCGAAAACAAATTGGTGGGGGTGAGGGGAAGCTTAGTATAGATTTTGACAAGATGAAGCATTATCAAGAGTACTATTTTTGATATGTTAAACTTGATATGTTTATACTATACAAGTAGAAATGTCAAATACACTGTTGGATATGGGTCAAAGCTAATGCCATTTAGGGGCTAATGGCATCTGGGTGAAATATAAATTCTCTAGGTTAGGAGAAAGCACAGCCTCCAACATTGACAGGCCTTATTTATAAGAAGAAACCAGCAAAAAGAAAAACAGAGATTGTGAGAAGTAGGAGAAAAACCAAAGAATGTGTAATTGAATTAATAACCATGATTCCTAGCGAGACCTGGTCAAGTGCTGCTTTAATTGCCTTAAACTATTTTACTTCTTTAAATTTTAAGAGCTAGGTGCCATTATTATAGAATTTTACAGGCAGGGAAACTGAGGCACAATGAATGAACTATTTTGTCGAACTTCACACAGCTCATAAGTGGCAGATCTTGGACTCAATCTAATTCCAAAGGACATATTCTTAACTAGAACTCAACACTGCTCTCTAATTTGCAATGGAAAAGGAGCTTTTTCATCCCCTTTAAAAAATGTGTCAAATTTCACTGAGAAACAAAATAAGATGACAGGATAGCATTCATTGTATTTGTCACATGAAGATAGGTCGTTTCAGTGGAGATAGCTTTTTCAGGGTAATGATGGTAATAGAAGACAGAGAGATGGGGGTTATCAAGTACGCAGGAAGAAGGAAGTGGAAACCACAGCCTTAGATGACTCTTGTGCACAGATTACAGAGCAGAACAAAGAAATGGTGTTATAGTAAGAGAGGGATTAATTTGGGACTCAAGAGAAGTGTGTTAGGTCATCCAGGAAGCAGACTTTAAAGTGAAGATAGAAGTACAAGATATTTATTGAGATGATGACTTTGAAACATAATGGAGCAGGAACAGGAGTAGGCAGGTGATTCAGTAATTCCCACTTCCAGGTAGTTACCTAAAATAATTGAAATAAGGATCTCCATGAGATATTTGCACTTCTATGTTCATTGCATCATTTTTATAGTATAAAAGATGTGGTAACAACCTAAATGTCCATCTAGAGATGAGTGGATAAAGGAAATGTGGTATATCCATAAAATAGAATATTATTCAGCCTTAAAGAAGGTAATCCTGCCGCATGGGATAACACAGATAAACTTTGAGGACATTACGCTAAGCAAAATAAGCCAGTCACAGAAGGACAAGTACTTCATGACAAATATTCCACTCACATGAATATTATAAAATAGTCAAACTCATAGCAGCAGGGAGTAGAGTGCTGGTTACCAGGCTCTGGAGCAAGGGGGGATAGTGAGTTGTTAGTCAAAGGGGATCAAGGTTGGTGCTGCAAGATAAATACATTCTGGAGATCTGTACAGAATAATAGCTAAAGTCAACAATGCTGTATTGTACAGTTAAAACTCTGTCAAGAGAGTAGATCTGATGTTACCACAGGTTTTAAAAATGTGTTTAAAAAAATCTGGGTTCTCTTGAGCAAAAAAAGTGAAGGCTTCTAAATCAGGGTTTCTCAGTTCGAGACCACCTCAGTTTACATGGCCTAGCATACATGCTCTAAGAATCAGAATCTGAAACACAGCTCACCCAGCAACTTAACTCTGCCCCATCTCAAAAGTTAGGCCTGCTTACATAATTAAATACTCATTTGATGATCTTTGTGAATATTTAATTTTATCTAAGGAGTTCAAAACACTTGGTAAGTAAGTAAATGCCATTAACCTTTTCTGGTTGCTTACTGCATCCGTGAAATGGTGATATCAAGATGCGCATGAAAATCTGCAGTTGGAAGACACCAGAGCAAATTACATAAGAGTTCACTGAGTTAAGCTATATTTTAAGAAGTCTAGAAAGCCTTTATGGTACTGAAATGATGATAAGGCACTCAGCGAACACGAGTCAACAGTATTGAGAAATGAACTCTGTGCAGAACACTGGTCTTCTTGCCTGCTAGGTCGGACACAGGGTCAGTTGCATAGGTTGCAAAAACATTTTGGGGGATTTGTGTTGTGTTTGTTTTTACTGGGGCTGAAAGACTAAATTCCATGGATTGACTGATGTTATGAAACATACACACACACACACAAATTTAAAAACCCACACAGATTACCAATACAAGATTTTTCTATGCTATATCAAAGTGTATATGTGTGTGTGTATTTAAGTCAACAGAGCACCTGTGAAACAATAATATATTCTCTCTCAGAGCGAATGGGCTTCTCATTAGAAGGAGAATAATTCCTGAGACATCACTTGTTGGAAGGTTCTTAGTGAAAATTATTCTAGCAATCTGAGGCAGCATTAAAGCAATAATATAGCAAGCATACAAAAATATTCACAGCTACTCTCTGTTCCCTGGGAATTTAGATGGGTAATCCCATATGGTTAAAGTACTTGTTATGCATGATGGAGAATGATTCCAAAACAATACAAATCACCAAGGAATAGTAAGAGGGAGTTAAAAATGAAGGGAACCTTGCTTTTCTGGTGAACACGAGAGCTGCCCGCAGTTTCAGCCAGTGGTTACCAGTACTATATCCTCTTCACACAATCTTAGATGCTATTTTTGTTCAAGAACCTGGCTATGGAAAATTTTAGTTTATTCAACCGCTTGTCTCATCACAATAATGATCTCAGTACAGGCCACTGACTTCTTACTCTCTGGCGCTACAGATTGTTCAGCTGCTGCAAGATGTTCTGTAAGGGAATTAAGCGGAGTAGTTCTAGTGGGAAAAGAGCAAGGATGACAATCTCTTGAGTGTCACGGTTGCAGGTACAAAGTTGCTGTTCCATGCCCCTTAGAGAAAAAGGACATTGCACGTAGCAGGAAGAGCAGCACGCTCTTACTACCTTGTGTTTGTGAAGGAATTTCCTTCTGGGGAGTGAGGGGGCTGGGCATCATGTCCCTCTCTAAGCAGCACTGTGACTGCTTCATTTTCATGAGGACCCTGAAAGGGAAGATGAAAGAGTTCTCAGACTCATAAACCAGGAACTATAACTTTGAGAGCAAAACTGATTTTGTGTGCTCAGGAAATGGGATGAAATGCATGCCACAAACTCTTCTCTTTGTGAAAGGTAAACTTCTCCTGGCTGAAGAGAACAGCAATAATTATTCAAAATTCCTGAAGTAGGCCAACCATTTGTCCAGAGGGCAAAGAAATCCTGCTTGACTGGCTTCCACTCGAAACCAGTGTCAAGTTCCCGACCTTATGAACTCCCCAGAACAATATTAGATGGAAACGGAGGAGCTGTTCCCCTTAACTTGCGTTCTCAATCCCTCTCTCTCTCTCTCTCTCTCTCTCACTCTCTCTCTCAAACTAGAGCAGAGCAGGCAATGCGGTTATGTTTATATTGGCACTCACAGACTATCTCTTGGATGGAATTGTTATATTTTATTATGGACATTAATCCCTTATAGACTGGATTTTTTTTGTTCCCCTTTTTTAAAATGGTAGTGTTCATTAAGGGAAATCTTTCTTTCTTTACAGGGGGTGGTGCTGGTGGATGAACATGTACATTACTACAGCTGCACTCTAATAGTTTACTTTTAAGAGGACACCATTGTGTTCTTGGTGATCTACTCCCTTTTCTCTCTAAGTGTTTTCTGAGTGGAGAAAAGTGAGGGATGAGACGTTACTGTCTCAAGCAGTGGCTCTTAAAATGCAGGATTCTTTTTTTAATAGGAGAAAATTCAAGTTGAATACATGTGCATAGTAATTCCCATAGGCATGATAATTCTATGAAAACTGCAAAGAGAGTGAGGCAGCATTGGGCATACAAGGTGTTTTGGGACAGAGGAGAAAGGGGAGGAGGGTGGGGCATTAGATGTCAGAATTCAGAATGGGCTGATTTAGAAGTAGTTGCGAACACAGAACACTCTGGGCAGGGAAATCCTGGCTAGGTGACTCAGAAACGATGAGACACAGTGCACCTTCAGGGGTATCTGCCTGAAGCCCTCTTATTATCATACTTAATTCAAATTAGGCTAAGGTGGCATCTCTAGTGCTTCCTGAAGTAGGCTTCTGTGTTTAAATCTCTTGGGCAGGAAAAGGGGAGGAGGGTCAATGGTTGTGGCATGTCACAGATTTCCTTGAAAATTTGATAATAACTAGGAAGGTACACTGGACAGAAAAAGAGCATTTATATGCTCACAAAAAATATTGCATAGGATCTTAGGAATTTCAGAACCCCCTGACGTGTGCAATGGTCCCTCCCCTGAAAGTTATTGAATATTAGATAAGTCCTATATAGTGAAAGGCGGACATGTTGACCTCTACCAAGGTTCGGAAGACTTTGCATGCCCCACTATCCCTCAGCCGATGGCGGAAGTCTAGGTTTTCCTAGTCAGACCCATTGCTCTGAACTCTGCTATCAAGAAATACAGGCTGGTCATCAGTAGCAATGACTGAATTCTTCATAAGTGTTGATTATGAGGCAAATGCTCTACCCTATCCTCCTAAAAGCTGAGTTCTTAAAACTTTAACCACAAACAATTCATTGCAACTCACGTGGAGCACTCAGGAATTCACTTATGAGAAAGACGCACGTGATTTCAAAACTGGCTCTAGCTCGGCGGTTTTGCAGTTGCCTATATGAAATGATTAGTCAATTTTAGCTTTGATCTTAGGAAACACATAGCCACGACTTGATACATTCTTCATAATAAGCAGCTTGGATAATACTCCCACTCCTGAATTCAAAGATTAAAAGTATCTGGAGAAAGAACTAACCTCTCTCTTCTTGAGACATTTCCTCCAGGGCAGGCCAAAGGTATACTGGGAAAAACGAAGAGAAAAAGCTTATCATTTTTCTACCCGTAGTATTCTGAGCTGTCAGTTCAGCAGCTTGCACAAGAACTAAACCTACTTTAAAGAGAGAGAGAGAAAGAGCTTGAAAGTGTTGTACTATTAGCTATTCTGATTCTAGTCCATGCCAGGAAGCAAAGGTTCTTATTATACCATGTTCTATTTTTGATCTAATCCATATCAACAGCCTGAAGTCTCAGCATGGTAATGCTGGGGAAATTCTTTGATGATAATTGGAAACTGCACTGCCGTGCCCCCTAAGTTATACAATCTGACTGTCACTGGGGTGTCATTTGGGCTATGAAGAGCCGGGAATAAGGAGAGTGGGCATCTGAAGTCAATGAGGAGGCCCCAGGAGCAAGTCAGAGCCACTTGTGGAAGTCCTCCCATTGGTTCGGTCGAAGGTGTGCTTCCCCACCCGGATATTTTGGAGACTCAGTTTACCACCACGCAGACACCCAGACAGCACCCACGTTTCCCCTCGAGGAGACAACACAGTATGGGAGGGAAAGTCACACTCCACGGCAGTAATTGCAAACAGTTAACCATAGTACTGGGTGTTAAAACCTGGCACCTTCTTGTCGTGATAAAGATTGTAGCAAGAACAGGAAATGGCACAGCACAAATCCGTTTTCATGATAATGATCTCATGAATGTAAAGGGCATAGGAAATGGAACAAATGTAACCCATTCCACTACCACCTTCAAACGGTAACCTCCTTGTCCTAGTCACATGCCCTACTTAGGGTCCAAGCGCAAAGGAAATCGAAAGGCTGACTGTGACACCGGGGAACAAACAGCCCCCACTCATTTGTGTGCGTATGGGTGCTTGCACGCATGTGTCTTCTTCCCTCCTCTGACCTCTGTTGCACCAGAGAATTCCTTCCAGCTAATTCCCTGAATTTGACCTGAATTAAGCAGGTCAGACACAGGAGGAACAAAGAAACCTAAAAACCAAGAAGTCTCCTGGGAATATGCACTCTCCTTGCCACCCCTTATCAGGATGAGGAAACCCTGACCTTACCCTAAATAGAAGCAGTAAACAAAGAAGATGACTGAATGTCTTTCTTCCTTCTAACCCTCAGAGCTTCTCAGCTTCTTGGGGAAAATGAAGCTTCTGTCTCATGGTGTGTTCTCTCTCCCCTATCTAAAGAGGTTGCAACTTGATTAGGGCTCATGTAAAAATACAAAGGTCCCAGCAACACAAGGAAGCCAGGACAGGAGGTCAGTCAGGCCAAGCCGGAGTGGGGCTGCCGTCCATTCCTCTTGGACCTGGTCGTGTTTTACGGGAGGATCTGTTTCCCCTGGAAAGCTCTGTAAGCAACACTATGTGAAATTCATAACACATCTTCTCACCCCAGGATGACTACTTCAGATATGAGGGGGAGTCGTGAGGAGCAATGGCTGAGTTTGCCAAATAAATACGAGAGAAAAAGCCAGATTGCCTGGAGTAATGTGCCCACACCCCACAGCAACCAAATGTCACCCACTCTGCTCAGCTGGCTAGTGACTCTTCATGAGGCATCCAAGTAGCTGCACTGTATACTTCCTTCCCCTGGGGGTTCATGCAGGCCTGAATACACTTTACATTTCAGGCACCCTGGGTGCCTGTCCCTTCCAGATGATATTCCAGTTACAAAATGGTCCTGGCTGCTTCATGAGAAATGCAGTAACGTTCCTTGCCCTGGTTATATGCCTCCTGCTAAGTGATGTTGGGAGACTCCCAGGCGATTTCACATCTTAAGATAGCAGTTGGTGGCCTCCTTATCAGATGCCATGCAAAAGGTTTTCTGTGGGGCGCACCCGATTCCCAAGTATCCTAGCTCGATCCTCAAGGCAAATGATATTGAAATGATATTTCCAAAGAAAAGAAGGAAGCCATAAAATCAAAGTAGGCAATGAGCACCGAAAAATAATCATTTGAGAGCAATTCTACGTGAGAAAAAGAATCTCCTGGAAAACTGGCTAAGTCGTTTCTAACCTCTAGTGCCCTCCTAGGTTTTCACTGGTTGTGTATGACTGTGATGAATCCCAATAAGGGCTTGTTCTATTTCTTTTAAAACAAACTCTTTTAAAAAGTAATACGATTGGGATAACTACAACCTTGGCTTAATTATTAACTATATCTTCATTCTCCTCTTTTTAAAAATGTTTTTTATTCTGTCTTTCTCATTTCCCAATGAGTGCTTAGGCATATACATGCCTTTATGGCACAACCATTTCCTTCCATTCTCTCACTCTTCTACCAGAGACACTGTGGTGGGCTGAAAGGAGAAATACAATGGGAGAGAGACAGACGGGGAGGTGGTCTCCCCAGCCATGGGGCCTGGCGGTGAACCCTTGCCCTCAGAGCCTCAGTTCTCTCATCTGTAAAGGGAAAAGGTTGGTCTATTTGATACAGGCCAACCTTTTGTTCTAAAATCTAAGTTCTAGTTCCCTCTAGTTCTAAAAATCTAAGAGGTATTGGGTTTCTACAAAATCCAAACCTGTGACATAGATATCACCCGTATTTGTTGCCGATGTTTTTCTATGGATTTTTGATGGACGTATTGAAAGGGTTTCTTTTAGGAGGGCATTATCTTCTCTGTTCATGAGTGTTAAAGCTCCAGGTCTCCTATTTCTTGCCTGGAGTCCTTTATCTCTACAGATGAGAGGTACAGTTGCTATCTTAAGATGTGTTCAATGTCAATTTGTTTGTTCAGTGTCTATTTCTAAGGAATAAACACGTAAGAATAGGGAATGAAGTTATGGAGTGAGTTTCATGGAAAGTCTGCAAAGCACACAATGGACCCATAGGAAGGAAGGAGGAGGAAGGGATTTTAGTTAGGACACTGCATGTAAAAATCTCCAACGTAAGGGAATTGTATTTTTAGTAACTACAACTGACTAAAGGAGGAAATAAGTTTTTACACCTGAAGTTCTAAGCTGTATTTGTGAAGGGGACTTTTAACTGCTCTTAAGCAATTGTATACCAGTTGTTTTTTTTTTTTTTTTAATAAACCAGTCTCTGGACATATAGTTAGGAATAAAGTGTTAGAAATACTTTTCCAGTGCAGAAGCATGAGCCGGAAACAACTTTTCCAATATGTATAATGCTGTCTATAGATAATCCTGAAATACCTCTAAGCAGAGCTGCCGCTGGCAGGGCTGCCATGGTCCCTGTCACCTCCTCTGCTCCAGCACTCTCTTGGGTAACAAGGGTCTACTTCAAAGGCTTTCGCACTGTGGACGCAGAGATAAGAGCTGTCTCAGGCTTGCGCAGACAGTGAGTACTGACCACAGCGAGATGCCATTTCCCATCTCAGAAGTGGTAGCAACTGAAAAGGGAACTTTCTTTGATCTTATCCAGGGACTTCATGCCATTTTAAGTGACTCCACTTCGCAACCTGTTTCCCAATTCCACAGTCATCTCGGTTGGCTGTTTATGTGAACACTTGAGGTTACTTACTTGAAATTATTTCCCATCTAGAAAAATTAACCAGGGATTCAAAACACTCACTTTGTGGTGTGCAAAGGATGCAGAGGCTGTTTCATGGACAAAGACAAAAGGGTAACGAGATGTCTCCATTAGCAGCTTGTGACTAGCATGCCTCTCTGTGAATCGAGTGATATCTTCTAATGAGACTTGAGACTTGTGGTTTTATCCTAACTTGGGCTTTAGGGCTTGTATGTCTTTGGCTGAGCTAATAAACTGGTGATCAAGCAGATGTGACTTAGCTATCAAAGGTTAGGAAGACTATGGAAAAAAATTCAATGGAACACTACAAACTGTAACGTTACTACTGAGAATATCTTGACCCTTACAAAAAAGAACATGGAAAAACAGTTGACCCAAAGATTGTATTTTCACTGCCCCACTTGCCAACATGAAGAATCCTATTGCCAAGCATCTGGGAATCCTATCTATTCTTTAGAAAGATAGGAGACAGAATTGATGTGAAGTGCAGTGGCGATTAGGGAGCTGCAGACAAATGGGGAAAGGTTAACACTTGCCATCTTAACTTTGGATCTATGCACCTGATCACAGGTCAACATAGGTTTTATTTACGAGCCATGAAAAATATGTTTAAGGGCAAGCTTGACGCTTCTGTCAATGCACTTGAGCTATGGTGAGAAGCCTAATGTGTTTGCTACAGGGCAGTCTCTACACTTGGGATAATCCGATAAAGAAAGGTCAGTTAAACACACAGGATCATATGTAACATATCTCTAAACTCATTTTAGACAGGGAAAAGAGTGCAGTGGTCAAGCTGGAAATCTCTGAAAACAGCCTAAGGGCTCCATTTGCCTTTTCGAAAACGGAGAAAGGCTTTATGAATAAAGTGGATTTTGAGCTGAGTGTTGAAAAATGTTTAGAAATGAATGTAGATAAGAGTGTGCCTAGCCCTGGCTGGTGTGGCTCAGTGGATTGAGCACCAGCCTATGAACCAAAGGGTCGCCAGTTCAGTTCCCAGTCAGGGCACATGCCTGGGTTGCGGGCCAGGTCCCCAGTAGGGGGTATGTGAGAGGCAACCACACACTGATGTTTCACTCCCTCTCTCCCTCCCTTCCCCTGTCCCTAGAAATAAATAAATAAAATCTTCTTTTTTTTTCAAAGGTGTACCTAATGTCCAGGTCACAGCAAAGCAGGTAGGAAAATAGAGCAATAGTCAGGCAGGTATAACAATGGGAATGTTGCTAGATGACCTCAAAACCCAATTCAGGTGCTTAAGGGATTTTCAGCAAAGAATTATGTGATCCTAGCGATGGAAACCAGTTAGTAGCATTTAGATGAATATATCTGCAGCAAAAAGGATCTTGAATATAAATGGTGAGCCAAGATACAGTAGCTTATACCAAAGATAATCAAAACCCAGGTGAGAAATACGACTATAACCATATAAAATAGCAAAATATGACATGCATGATAAACTCAGACATTGTTCAGGATGGAGTTCACGGGGGCCTGACATGGCTGAATATTCTGGGGACAGAAAAGACCGCTGCTGTGGGTCAGAGGCTGGCTCTGTCAATAGTTAACAGAATGAGGTGTTCTTCCCCCTCTTCCTCTTCTCCCCTACGCCTTTGCTCATGGATTTCATCCTAATTTAAATAAGTAATGTATGACATACACAACTGAATTATATGAGATCTAATCCTATAGTTCTCTGACTCAAGAGGAACTTCCATTTCTTGTAACGCTTATGTTTATTACTTAAAATGTTGAGAGGGATACGTAGGGAGAGTGCCAAATGATAATGTTTAACAATTATTCCATATTTTCAAAGTTGAGTACTATGCAAGGGGCTTTCCATGTTTTCCTATATGTTGAATTATTGTTCTCTATAGATATTCTAGTTCACATCTTTCTGTTTTAAATTAAAAAAAAACTTTACTGCACATTATATATGATATTGTTCATCAATGTGATTGTCTGAAAGTATGAATGATTTGAGACAAAAACTAGCATGAAATGGCCACAGGAGAAAGAAAAACTATGGAATTTGAGGATTTGCTAGACAAATTTGACCTTAACCTACACTGGCAGTTATCAAGATAGCAATTTTATTTAAAAAGGAAAAGAAGAGGATTCAGAAAAGAAAGAGCCTCATGATGTCAGAACTAGAAAGTTGTATAAACCTGCATGGTTGGATTTTAGAAATGCTAGAGCAGACAAGTTAATATTTTGAATCACTTTCTGCAATTCTTAGGCATCATTGCAATAATTTTAATCTATGAGTTTCCATGGAGGTGGTGAGTAAATTTTTATATGATGGGAATCCTGAGCAATATTAGCATAGATGCAAGTTAATCTTGTTACACTCATATTTCTGTATATGACTGGAAAAGCCTTT
The DNA here is from genome assembly GCF_019186645.2 of Phyllostomus hastatus. Classification (NCBI taxonomy): domain Eukaryota; kingdom Metazoa; phylum Chordata; class Mammalia; order Chiroptera; family Phyllostomidae; genus Phyllostomus; species Phyllostomus hastatus. Next base: position 12,888,648 of record NW_025333583.1, on the reverse strand, counting down.
ATCTTAAGGAATCTTGGTTAGAAGATTCATGAGTTATAAAGGAATCATATTTTGAGTCCACAAACACATATAGAATACACAGATATGTAGGTCATGGTGCACATTCCCAAAAAGCATTCAAAAGTTCAAAAAGCATCCCCCAAAGTTCAAAGCCTTGAAGCATTTTTTTCCATAATGCTTCACATTAACATTGAAACGACTAGTTGCTCCAGAAGAGATATGCTAAAGTGTCAATTACTCTATGTTCTCCAGCTCTTTTTTTGGGGGGGGAGGGGTGTGGGGGCTCTTTCAATGTAATACATGGGATTAGAAAAAATAGTAACTCCAAGTCACATTAAACAAGTAAGAAATGTTTGCTGTCTTTCAAATTAAATAACAGAATCACAGTTGCCAAGCACTGCCAGATATTGCAGGTAAAAAAGACATATACTAAATATATCAATTTCTGCCCAATATTACGTTTTGAACGATCTTTTAAGTAATAGAGCAAACTAAATTGGAGTTTCTAAAATTGCTAATATAATCCTACAATAAAAGGCAAAACCAAAAAAATCATCTATCCTAGGTGTATGATACCCTGGTATTGTATTACTATTTGTACAGCAGGCTTTATATGCTGCCCATTTAACAGAATAGATAAAATGGTAATAGGTATAAGCAGGAAATTACCCTCAGGAAAGACTGCAGATGGTTAGGTGTTTAACAAACGCCACACAGTGTATTACAATCAACAGAACAAACAACAAGGGAACTTTGTAGTTATTTCTCATAATATCAAATCATATATTGTATTGAAAGTTATAGGGCATATTTATAACATTCAATGTAATGTGGTTAAAAATAAAAATATGAAAACCAGTGTAACCCAGTCAAACGCTGAACTCAGGATACTCCGAACTCTGAATGGCACCTGAAACAGGAATGCCCATCTCAAAAACCACTGAAAAGCCGCCCAAGCATTACTAAAGGTTAGCAGCCAGGTGTAAAGTCCTTTCCTCAAGTTTTTCTTTCCTATAATGCATTTCACTACCGTTTCAATGATATTTCCCACAGTGCTTTCAAATTTAATTGAGCTTAAATATACCATATGTAAGCACAGAATTCATGACTTGGAAATGTAGAAAAGCAGAAGTTCACGAATTGTAGAGAGAATAGAATATCACTTGGCATTTGGATAAAAGTGTTTTTCCTCAGTGTACTTTCACACCCATTACCTTGTTTTATTTTAACAACATTCCTATGGTATGGGTAAATTTGGCCTTTAGAATTATTCACATTTAGAATTAGAATTTAGAATTATTTCACTGTAGAGAATGAGGCTGCTACCTGCCCAGGGAGGGAAATACGGGATTTGTATTCAGACCACAACTCTACTACCTTGATGTTCTCTCTCTATGCTGGCTGCCTGCCTTTTAAAAAGAGAAGCAGGATGAACATCAATAAAAAGTTGGAAATGACCCTAATGACATAAAAAGTTGGAAATGACAGAAGAAATTATTTTAAAGAGATAGACAGGTGGCTTGCCAGTTGAAGATCATGCAGTTTTATGAGTCTTTGGGTTGGTGTGGTCAGCATTTGTGATCCAACCTCTTATGCTTTGGAGAAATAACATTTTCTCTTCTGGTATTAGTTTATATATGTTACATCCTCAAAGAGTATTCTTTACCACTTTAAGCTTCTCAAAAAGAAGCTTAAAATATCTGAATTTTAATGGATCATGATAGAAATTCCTTCTGGCCACGATCCTCACTCTTTTTCCCTGAAATCACCATTGTCACCATTTCCAACCTGGTGATGTATAACATTTGACAAAGTGAAGTGACTATTTATAATATCTATGCCCTCCTTAGAAATACTGTCTACATATGCCATGCCCTCTGTGTGGCTGTGTCCTGTGAATTTACATCATCTTAAGAAGTGATGGTCTGTATGCTCGTTAAGACAGAGACTATTGAGAAAGAGTGATACTAAGAAACATTGCTAATTTTAGCTTTTATTTCTCTAGAGAAATAAAAAAATTGTTCAATAAAAAATTATTCAATCCAAATAAATTAATGAAGCAATGTGTATACACCAATTTTTAAGAGATGTGCTATATTTATTTTCGTAGGGGCCTGTAAGTTCCTCTCGTGAGAACTACACTCAAATTTCAACTTGCAACACTTTCTATTGTTTGCGTCTAAAATGTCAATATGTTGTTTGAAATTCTAAAAATCATTGCTGCTTACATTGTGAAAACACATACACACATAAAGCAAAAACAGAACTCCATCAGTGGTTACTGGCGTTTCCTAAATTATGAAAGTCATCAGCCAGGTTAAAACTAAGCTAAAGCAGGAAGACTGTGAACTTTAGAGTCCAGCTTCTAAACCTTTCAAAACTGCTTCACACAGCAAGATTTTAAGTACCGTGGGGGTTAGGAGGGATGACATTTTAGATTTCCGTCACCCCTCCACCCTCATCTATTACCATCTGGACAAATACTAGGTGCCCTACAAACGTCTGCCTGTTTTAAACAAACGCTTCTCTCATCTACCTCTTCCTCGCCCTCTTAGTGATTTATTTGTATCAAACCACAGAGATGGGAAGTTATTTCAATGTTTGTCAATTAACACATTTGACAATTACACATCGAGTTTAATAGGGGAGGCGGGCGCTGGAACTGGCTGATAGGAATAAGTGATTAACTCTGAAATAATGAAAGGCTGCAGCATTAGCAGCAGTCGTCAGTTTTATGCTTGCGAGGAAATGATGAGTGGGAAATTGGTGACACCTGACGAAAAATCAATGCTCCTGGAAGGTGATATAATAGCTTTAAGTTGGAAAAAAAATAAGTACAGGGGAAATCAAAGCTGACACGGTAAAACTGCACAGAGAGAAGTAGGTAGAATAATGACAATGTCAAGCAACTAATGGAGCTAACGAGGCATAATGTGATGGGTAAAGAGCCCACGTCTTCTGAAACAACTAGTTAATTTAGCTGACTGATTTGCCGACTCACCTTTCCTACTTTCTCTCTCGGGGACATCCTGGCGGTCCCCTTATGTTAGAATTTGCATCATTTCTCAGAAAATTCTCAAAATAATACTTAATATAAGAAGGATGTCCTTGCAAAGAGGAAAGGAATGCTCAAATTAAGGCCTTTAACTTATTTATGAAAGTCAGGATTATCTAACTTCAAAACAAATCCCAAAGTTGTTTCTCTGTATATGACAAGATAAAGGAAAGAGACATGAAAATAAAATGTACAGCTCTATTTTTTTCTGGCTCCAAGAGCAAAATACATTAAAATGCAATAATTGGCACTTTGTGAAGAGAAGAAAACTTAACATTTGATGTAAAAAGTCTGCACCTGTGCTGTATTTTCTTATGTGAAATTGCTCCTGCACTCCTGTTTTGGTTGCAAGGAGATTGGTCACTTCTTTCATTTCAGTAGTAGGGGACGGGGATAGAGGTGCTAAAAGAAAATAGGAATTGAAAGGGATTGTTTGGACCCTCTTCAGCAAACTCCTTAACATTGCAGTAGTTACTGTTTTCAAGATAGCAGTGAGCACACTTCTCTGCAGGCTGATTTAACTTGGCTAAATGATAGGCATCTCTTTTGGTGAGTTAAGGGTCTCAAACAATAAGAGATGTTTTATCTTGGTTAAGCTGATCATTTGTCCTACTTAAGCAAGTAATGCAAATTTCCTTGCAAAGCTGTGTGCTCATTAGCTCATAATTAGGGTAATAAACCTGGAATCACCAAACAGATCAGTGAAAACATCATATGCTGTATGTGAGAGGAAGTTCAGCCTACCCTGCAGGAACCATTAGACAGTTTGCGGGAATTTATTCAAATTCTGAAGGCAACCCTACAGGTACTTATCATAAATTCAACCCGAGGAAGAAGAGGAGGCACTAAAGGCTGGGGGGTTATGAAGACACTTTAATAGTCCATGTGAAAAGCAAAACTTTAAAATGTATTTCTTAATATAAAGAATCCTTGTAACTCTAAAACACGTTTATGAATTATCTCTAAGTGGTTGTTTCACACAAATTTTCCTGCGTGGACATTTTTGCAAGTAAGCACTTACTATGCTGCTGGGGCAAACCAGGGCCCTGGAGGTGCTGAGAAACTGGTCAGGACTCACACAGAGTCAGAATGTCACGTCCCGAAGACAGCCCAGCAGAACACTCTACAAAGCACCAAGTCTACACTCCACCCTAGTGTACAGAATTCCGCAGTAGATGGATAACTTGGCTGTTCCAGCGACAAGAAAGAACTTCAAGGACACGAGAAATCAAGCAATTCTGCTTTCTATTTCTTTTAAAATAAAAATGTTAATTCCACACAACTGACTTGTAGACTTCCAGTACACCGTTTACTCTGCTTTGTTTGCAAATTGTTTACAAACAGGTCCCCTCCTCCCTCAGAGCTGATACCAGTCCAAATCACGCTACGTACATGCGAAGTATTTTCTGTTTACTTCTGAGCTCCACCCGACTTGTTCGTTTTCCTTATTACTCAAGATTTAGAAAAAGCTGATTCACATCAGTACCGCACCACGTAGATTCACTGAAACTAACTTCGAGATTATAGGGCAGGCGTCTCTTCCCCATGGAAGAACGTGGAATTGTTCTCCAAGTCCTTGTGTCTGTCCCAATCTGTGTAACACTTAAATTAACATCTGAGTTTCTCTATTCTTTACATTCCCACTGAGAATATGTTTCTCTCTGTGTGGAAAGTGGTATATTGAGACTCTCATTTTTTCCCAGGCTAAGCAGAGGAGACAAGATAGACTCTGCAGTGATTTATTCACTCCAGACAAACTGTCACCATGAAAGCGGAAACCCATACTCAATGATCTGTTCGAGCCTTGTTAGGACTTTCAGCTAAGATGAAACTATTAGAAATTTAGATAATTATAGATATGTGTCCTCTATTTCAAAATATGATGAAAAGCTAAATAAATCAAATATGACATCTATTTATCTTTTGTGCTTATTAAGGTGAGCTTCTGAAGACAAGACCCCTGTGGAATCTTCCTGAATGCTAACAGGTGAACAGGAAGAGACTGATGATGTAACATATTAGCCAAAAGACCAAATATGCAGGTGGGCTCACATGTATTTTTATTTTGGATTTAACTCCTCAAAGTTCTGTAGCCGTCTAGCTGCAAGTAATATGTTTAGAATGATGTATGTAGGTACGACAACTAAATCCAGTCATTGTTCATGAATCATGTTGAAACTCAAATTCTTCTCCAGCAGGTACATTTTAAAAGACTAATTTAAATGTGTCTTTGCTCCCCTCCCTTTCATTGAATTATCAGTGCCATACATAACCATTATCCATCCCTATATGTGGTGTTTGGCATGCATTTACGTTTTACCAATATTTTCACTTTGTTTCTTAGCTTTTGGGTGAAGTCAGAAACTGCTATCAAATGTAGTATGTTCATCCATGGCCTAGGAGTCTCCCAGATCCAAACTCTCTCTATTTAATTTCATAACCATCAGTGTTTCAGACCAACAGAAAGATCCTGCCATTCAGAAAAAGAGAGGAGGAAGGAAGGGAGGAAGGAAGGAAGGGAGGGAGGGAGGGAGGGAGGGAGGAAGGAAGGAAGGGGGGAGGGAGGGAAGAGAGAAAGAACCAAAAACAACTGCAAGCAGAATGTCTCCCCCCAGCATGCCCAGAGGAACCATTCAGTGGTAAGGGAAGGGGAGTTGGGAGGGCAAAAAAAAAAAATGTTTTCCAAAGCTAATATAATGGAAGAAAGGAACTACCTTTAAATATCTTTAAATATTAAAGGCTAACTCATACACAGAACAGAAAAAAAAAGTGTAAAGGTGATGGAAATGCATTAGACTTTGTGTAGGTTGCTAAGGGAAAATAAATAAAAGGAAACTAGGAAGAAAGACAAGGACTAACGGAGAAAATACCAAGGCACTGTGAAGCTTCAAACTTCAGGACTTCATTTTACCAGCCTCCAGGGGAGACCATCCTGCTCCTTGGCTCCTGCCTCCCACACTCGGCGACACATCCCTGAATTCCAAGGCCACGGCTCTGTCCGTTCTCCTCTTATTCCCATGTTGCCGAGACAAAATGAGGGGCTATCCTGAAAGGAGACCCCCTATCCCCAAACACCCAACCCCACCTCCAGTGTTCTTCCCCATAGATAGCTTCCCAGTGATTAATGTGTGCCTTAAAAAGGGAAAACATGTGTGTTCTTTTTTTCTAAATTTAGATGTTTCCTATGTATTGTGAGAACTTGGACTATGAAGTGAAGAATATTCTAGACTTGTTACAGACCCAATCAATGACTCCTTTGGCTGCCTTTTCACTGTTAATCAAGAAAGAAAACACTAAACACATGGAATCTTTTTAGTTTAGTAAACCAAAACTAGTTACGTATGAAATGTTCGTCCTTAGATCTCTGCCCCAGTTCTGTCCTCTCTCCTCCTTCTGGGGTCTCAGCTAGAAAACTCTCTGCCCTCTCCTCTCTCATTTGCATTTTCCTCAAGTCCTAGCAGTGTGCTGCTTCCTTCAGGGGACTTTGCATTTTAACCCTTGCATCCAGTTCCGCATTGTGAAGCCTTGTCCCTAAGATATTTCAGTTATTGCATCATGTTGACTTAAGAAAAGGGCTCAGAGAGTAAACTTCCTTCCCTGAGATCCAAATAGAGGAAGTGGTAGTGGAGGGTGATTTTTGCTCTCATCCCCACGTTCTCTTTTGCATTGGAGGCAGTGCAAGAGGCTGCTCCCAGGGCCGCTGCTGCATACTCATTCGCAGAAGGTGTAAATCACAATGGACCTCGGGGCTGGTTTGAAATTATTCTGCTCAGAACTGAGACAGGGAACTCCTGATGAACCAGCAGGGTTTCATTCTGCTTCTAAACCCAGCCTTCCCTCTCTTCCTTTTACTTTTTAATTAAAAACATTTTTTATCTTCGTCCAAGGACATTTTTTCATTGCTTTTAGAGAGAGAGGGAGAAAGAGAGAGAGACACACACACATCGATGTCAGAGACACATTGACTGGCTGCCTCCCCTATGCTCCCTCACCAGGGATTGAATCAGCCGCCGGGGCACGTGCCCTGTCGAGGTACTGTGGCACTTTTGGTCCATGGGAAGATGTTCCAACTGACTGAGCCAAACTGGCCAGGGCTACCTCTCTTTCTTTTAAAATTTTATTGAATTTATTGGGGTGAGATTGGTTACCAAAATTATACAGGCTTCAGGTGTACAGTTCTATAACACATCATCTGTATACTGTATCGTGCACTCACCACTTAAAGTCAAGTCTCCTTCTGTTACCATTTATTTCCCTTTGCCCTCTTCAGCCGCCCCCACCCCCGGCCTCTTTGCTTCCTGTTCTGGTGCCCATGGTCACTCAGATTCTGAAGTAGCTGGGAAAGATACTACCGATGTCTTACAAGGCTGGTGACACATAGGTCATGAACTAGTGCAAAGGACAGAAATTATCTTTCTCCTCTGGGCCCATTCAGAAAAAAACTGCGTACAGGCCACTTAAAAAATTCAATATGAGAATAGTTCACTTGGTCTTCATGACAGCAGGCATATTCACTCAATTTAGATTCCTTGGTTTCTAATACGTTAACGTTTGCCATCACGCAGGGCGATTTTCTCCTCGCACACTGCAAACAGGTCCTCTATCACGTGGGAAACTCAGGAGGACTGCGAATCTGAGTCAGGAGTTGCTCATCGCTGACCTGCAATCTGATCCTCTTGAAGTCATTCAAAAACCCCGAACAATCCTTGTCAGTGCTTCTCTGAAGGGAGAGCGAATCCCTTTGGACACGAGCACAGGGGGCTGCAAACTGGAGTCCCATTCAAGAAGTGGAAATTGAGGCTGTGAACCCACCATTTAATCTTTAACAGGAGGGCAGATGTCAAGATTATCTAAGTCAACCCTCCCAGATTTCACAGACAAGGAACCAGATCAATTACATAACTTCTCAAGGAATTTTGTGGCGACAGCCTGGGAGTCAGATGACCTCGGTTTGATTACCGGCTTCAGCATTTTCCACTGGTGGGGCATTGGGCACGTTTATCTCCCTCTGCCATAGTTTTCTGTCTACAGAACTGAGATGATTTGTTGCAAGGAATAAATGAATATATATTGATGATCTATATATATATATTTATATGTAAATGAATGTATATATAAATATAAAATAAATGAATATATAAGTGAATTTATTATATATTCATTTATTTGGGTTGCTATATTCATTTATTTGAATATCATATATTATATATAATAAATGAATATGTCTGTATATCACTCCAATCAGTACTGCTAACTGATCTGCACTTAGTTGCAAGCTTCTCTCTGCAACTCATCCTTGTTGTAATGCACTTTAATTTTTCCTCATGACTTTTAGAGCGATTTAAAGAATATACAGATATCTTCCATTGGTACAACATTCCTGAAAGAAATCGCATTCCTATGAACTTTAGAATTAAAATGTAAAATAAACTTAATTATAGCTCCCGTTTGAAACTTAAGTGGGTCTTTACCATGAACTTAGACCAGGCTTGGACACAGGTAGTAACTCAGCATGCTGGACAAGCATTTCATGCCTGGCTAAGCCTTGAGGAATGGGGAAAAGGAAGTGAAACAGCTTCCCCCACTCAGAGATAACACCTCTTCACCCTGCCCATCACTCTGACAGCTCTGCACTCTGAAGACAAGAGGACGAGGGATAAAACGAAAGATAAGAAAAATGAGACATTTTTTTATTTGCAACCCTGCCTTTCTTGGAATTCGTCTTTCCGTGAATGTCTTCCTTTTTCTTTCTAGCTCTCTGCCGATAATTCAGCACCAAGCTCTCCGTGAAAATTTCCCGAGGTACCCAGCCCAGGGCTGCCTCTTAGTCTCATGAAACTCTGGCATTAATTGCCATTCCATTCATTTGGATATTAACCTCAAGTCACATTCTGATAAGTCCTCTCCTGCTTTAATAGTTTGCTATTACTTTTCCCATGTCAGTATTTTGTTTCCCAACTAGATTGTAAGTCGTTTCAAGTTTTTCTTGTTGAATTGGTTAACCAAAGAAAGAAGAGGAAAGGTGATGCAGAAAAACAAAGTAAACATTGTCACTCAGAAGAATTTGCCAGAACAACTCAAATACCAGCTTTGCCCCACAAGCCCCACCCCAAAACTAAGCAGGACTGGAACAGCAGAAGCACAGGCGTCACAAAGCTCGGTAAATATTTAGCTTGTCTTGGAATATTGCAGTGGATTTCTAATCTCTTTACCTCCACTGTATCCTGTCCAATTCATTCTCCACAAGCCTGGTCAAATGATTTTACCTGTGCTAAGCACTCAGTAACTGGCTGTCTCATTGAATTTACTAAGGATATCTTCTGCAAAGAAAGACAGATACCTTGGTGATTCCAATGATTCTATCAATGTTATGCTGTAAGCGAGAAGGTAAAGCATGACAATTTCAAATTTAAGAAACTCGACTTGGAAAACAAGGTTTTAGTATGAGTTATGCAGTTTGTGGCTAAATTCATTAGTATGACCGCGAACTAGAGCGTACCATGCTTTGTATTCATCTCTCTCAACAACCATGGCAAAACGATCCTTCTTTGCCTCTGCTACTCTCCACACCACATACAGCTGGATCATTAATTGTCTTACTGGAATTATACTGATGTTAGAAACTGTCACTCAGGAAGTATTATACATTACACAGCCATCGATCAACAAGTAGACACTCAGTACCTACCACATTCCACACACCAAGACTGAAAAAAATGCAGCAGAAGCAAAACAAATACTGGGATCTAATGTGAACTTGTTTTTTTGTTGACCAGGACAAACTCAATGCTTATAGGTAAAAAACTATGCCTTTGAATGAGTCAGGGTCCAAGCATGGAGCAGGGGGCATATTCAAATTAGGAGAGTTTGAGAAGAGTGTCGTGTCCCTTTTATGAGCGGGGAGGGAGGAGACCACAGGGCCAGTGCCGTGCACTCGTGCCAGAGCCCGGCTCTGCACAGCCCCGGGGCCTGCAGGGGCAGGGGACAGAGGGCAGTCTGGAACCTGGAGACACACAGGGTGTTGTGGAGAGGCAGCAGGAGGGAGCTGAAGCCTCAGAAACCCCGGGGTGCTGGGTCCTGAGGCCTTGGATGTGCCCTCGCTGTCAACATTCCCTCATCCGTGTGTCTGGAAGTCAGAGACCAGAGCTCACAGGTGGGGTGGCACACTGCAGCCCCCCCAGGTCACACACAGCGTGGAGAACAGAGCACAGACCCGAGGTTATTCAGCACTTCATTTGAAAAAATGAGGAAGTACAGGTAGTTACAGAATAGTCACAGGGATGTAGAGTGCAGCACAGGGAATACAGTCAATAGTACTGTGATAACTATGGACGGTGCCCAGTGCGCACTGGAAATGTCAGGGGCTCCCTTGGTAAAGTGCGAGATTGCCTAACCACTGTGCTACCTAAAACTAATACAAGTAATACTGAATACTAACTGTGGTTGAAAAATAAAATTTACATTAAAGAATGCTTTATCGTAAGTATCTACGCAGCCTGTATGGGTCGGTGAGCAGTACAAACCCCTGAACGAGTGATGGGAGTGCATTTTTAAAACAGCACAATAATATTCCACTGAGATTCCTAAGGCAAGGTGTCAGAGAAGCTGTCAGCGTTGATGCTATTTACAAAAAATGGGAAATTAATGAAGCAAGAAGAAAAAGATCAATTGGAATTTGGTCTGGCTGTGTAAAACTTCTAATTTCAGCCATATATATTAATTGCTTATCACTTATGCCTAATTACCAAGTAGCACAATAATGTGTACCATTAAGCATGTGTCAAATTAACTTCACAATACTAATTTTACAAGGTTTACACAATTAGCTCAGTTCAAGTTCGGACAGTTTTTCATAGGTTTTGACTCCCATAAGATATTTTCCTCTCTTTCAACTCAAAGAAAATATTTGCTTCCATGATATTCTACCCAATCACACAGTCTCTAGAATCCTAGAAAAGGAATACATTTTTTGAGGCAGACCCTCAAGCAGTAATATACTTCATTTATGAGCGCCCAGAGCCAAACCATAGCCCAGGATTGGGCTATCAACTAATTCTAGCCATGATATAGAGCAGGGAAGGGCTCGTGCCAGACCCTTTATAGCTCTTAAGTCATAGGACTCAGTATGCAGTGAACTGCCATCAGGAGGATCAGATGGGCAAGGGGTGTACTATCTTTAGCAGATGTATCCTGATCACTAAGACCACGTTCCCTTTTGCTCTTGAACTAATTCTTGACAGTCGCGTAAAACTGGAGAGGAGCTGACCTACCCTCACACACCAATGATTAAGGTTATCATGATATGTTATTTGCATTTCCAGGAATGATTCAGAGATCTTATTACTGACTCTGTGCATTTACTCTAAGGATTTATCATAAACACTATTCTTTTGCCTTGATAAATTGAGAATAGATACAGTCCGCAAATTCTAGGTCCTTTAAATGGCCAGACAGCAAATGCCTGAAATATACTTCAAGTCGTTCTGAAAAGGCACAGTTCAATGACATCAGACAACAGTAATTCAGCAGTGGGCCTAATACTATAATTAAAGTAGGCTCAAGTACTACGCGGTATGCATTTAAAGGATAGTTTACTTTAAAGAGAGGTTCCCAGCAAATAGTTGAGGTCCTAGCCCTCACTTCGGGATAAGAATCTATACTGACAAATTTAAAAGTGTGAGCATATGCTGGTACATCAACCATATCTTGCATCCTTACAAAATATCAAGAACTTGAGGGATTCCACTCCTCCTCAGGGATTCGACTTCCAGTGTCACAGAACCCCTTCCCAGCTGCTGTCTTCTCCTTCCAGGTGTTCGCTTGTAATAACAAGGGAGAGGGGTTGTGCTGAGTCTTAGCATGCATTGATAAAGAAAGCAACCTGGTGACATAGAGAAACACCGGTTGTTTGCATTTACACTCCCTCCTTGCACACTGATGTGTTATCTAAGCTTTAGACAGTGTGCCACTCTTTTACAAAGAGGGCTGCTGAATAATCACTTGAATGTCAACAGGCAGTAATTAACCTTCAATGGAGACAAATGATGGAAATAAAACAGCTTGGGGTATTTTTTTATGGGTTAAGAACACTCACTCTGTGATAGTATAAGAAATATAGCTACCTTGTATTTCTTGCCTGTTTTCTCCTAAATACTTAAATCCAACAAGTTATTTAATTGTTTGAACAGCCATGTAAGGTAAACAGTATACACACTACATAGATGCGACAACAAGATTAATGGAAGCAAAAAATGCACCCATGGTCGTAGCATATCTAGTAGGCAGAGCCTGGATTCAAGCTAAGTCTGCCTGGTTCTGAAGTTCATGTCCTTTCCACTATTCTGCAAGCCTTGGTGATGCCTTTCAGACATCCAGTAATGGCTGTGTTTTTCCTCCATGGAGATTTCCCCATTACTTTGTACACGTAAACACACAGTTGATCCCAGACTGTTCTCCTGCCCTCTGTCCCTTCTAAAACATCTGACTCAGGGTAATCTTCCCGAAGCAGCACGACACTGAGATTAATGAAGTAGAAGTACTATTATGTCACTTGGGACAGTGACCTAAGGGTTGTGGTCAGTAGATTAAAGCCTGAGAAGGTCACACTTTGGGGGTCAGAGGTGATGATTAATATAATGTCTTCTTTTATTGAGATGATCAGTTTTAAGAAATGTCAAAATGTCCAGTCTTCATGTTTTCTAAGAAATCTGCTGCAGCAAAAGACCCCCGCCCCCCTCAGAGTTTAGCACCGCCCACTTAGGTGCTCTGGAGCCCAGCACTCGGAGGACTGTCAGGAGTTAACAATGGCAGGCCAAAGCTCGCTCTGGCACCTGTGCCTCGGACCCCGTCGCTTCCAAATTCCTCTAGGAACTTGTCTCCACACGTTCTACCTGCATCTCCAGGATCTTCAGTTTTCTTCTTCATCCCCCTAGTATTGTTTTTCTGCCCTCACACTGCACGCAACAAAAAGTTTAATTTGTTTTGCTGTCACCTCTGGCTACCATCTTATTTCTCTCCTTTTCATTTGCCAGCTTTTAAAACAAATGGTTTCAATATGCCACTGTCCTCTGTGGTTCAGGCAGCCTCCCTTCAACCTCTGACTTTCTGGCTCCTGCCCCACTGCCCTCGGTGGATGTTTAGTGGTTTTCTCTCTGCCAAACACCCCGGACAGCCTTCATTCCTATTATAGCTGTGTCATGTTATTTTAACTGCTCACTCCTCTCTGAAACACTGGCTTTTCTTGGTTTCCTTGTCTCCTCCTATCACTTTTGGTAGCTCTCTGTCTTCTTTCCTTTTCTTCTCTTTAAAAGTTATGTTCATCTATTTCAGAGCTTCGATGCAGTGGTGACTTAATGAGTTTATTAATCTTTTTAGCGGCTTTATTGAGATAAAGTTGATGTCCAGTAAACTGAACATATATAAAGTGTTCAAATTGATGTTTCGATATATTTATACACCCATGAAACTATCATTGCAATAAAGAGAGTAAACATATCCATCGCCCCCAAAAGATCGCTCATGACCTCTTGTGATCGCTCTCTCCTCAACTGCTATCCATTTTATCCCTAAGCAGCCACAAAGCCGGTTTCTGCCACTATACACTAGTTTAAGTCTTCCAGACGTTTTAATAAGCAGAATGATACAGCATTCCCGCTCTTTATTTGGTCTGGCTTTTCCCACTGAGCATAAAGGTTTTGAATTCCTCTTGTATGTATTCATAGTTTGTTCTTTCTTGTTAAGTTTGAATTTATTGTAAAAACATAACTAGAATTTGTCTACTCATTTCAGTTTTATCTACTCTTTGACGAACTTTTTTGATTATTTCCAGTTTGGGGTTACTACGTACAAAGCTTCTATGAATGTTTGTGTGTAGGGTTTCTGCTGAACATATGCTTTCATTTTTACTGGATACACACATAATTAAGAGTGAGATGAATACATCACAGGGCAGTAGATTTACCTTTTGGAAAACTGGTAAACTGATCTCCATGGTGCTGCGCATTTCACCTTCTCAGCCACAGAGTCTGAGTGTCAGTTCCTCCAAATCCTCCCTGACACTTAGTGTGGTCGACACTTTAATTTTAACTAGTATATGTGCAGTAGTATCTCATCGCAGTTTTAATTTGTGGTTTTCTAATGACTAATTGATGTTGACCATTTTTTCATGCGTTTGCTATCTGTATATCTACTTTGGGGATACAACTTTCTCAACTTTTTACCAGTTTATTTTTAATTGTTTTGTTCTCTTATGTTGAGTTTGAGAATTCTTTATTTATTCTGGATACAAATCCTTTATTAGATATGTAATTTTCAATTAATTTCCTTCTAGTTTGTGGCTTTCTTCTTAACTGTGTATTTCAAAAACTTTTTAATTTTAATGACATTCATTTTATCAATTTTTTTCTTTGATGTGTCATATTTTGGTCTTATATCTAAGGAATCTTTGCCTAACCCCAAATCAAAAAAAGTTTGTGCTTTGCTTTAGAAATTTTAATGTTTGTGTTCTATTTAGGTTTGTGTTCCAATTTTTACTTATTATTTTTACATACTATGTGGGGTATGAATCTATGGTCATCTCTGGCATATGAATGTCTAACAGTTCAGGCATCATTGGTCAAAAATACTATCCTTTCATCATTAAATTGGCCTAGCAACTATGTCAAAAATCAGTTGCCCGTATGTATATGGATTTCTTTCTATTTAATGTCATTGGTTTATTTGTCTATTACGGTACCAATATCATCTTCACCACTGTAGCTTTATAGTAAATCTTGATTAGGTAGCACTAGCCTCCAGTTTTCCTCTTCTTCCCCTTCCTTTTTAAATCCCACAACTGTGGCTATACCTGTTGTACTATTGTTGACTTAAATTTTTCTCTCTAAATGTGACTGGCCTTAGTGAATTCTGGAAATGTTTTCACAATTTCCATAAACCCTAGCAGAAATGCTAGACCTATAGTTCTTCCAATATACAGAAACCTATAGTGGCAATTTGATTTCTTCAAGCTTTGAAAGTTTCTGAAATTCTCATCTGACACTCCCCATGAGTTCTCCCTCCTGGTTGCCCCGCCATGAGTCTTGTCTCTGTCACTCAGACTTGAAACTTCATATTTCATATAGCTATTTCCTACTTCCCCTAATCCGATAAATCACCCTATGCTGGCCATTTTTTTAATTCAAAATATGTCTCACGAATCATATCAAGCATTTTGTCAGACTACAATGGTGTGAAACTAGAAATCAATGACAAGAAAGAACCTGAAAAACACACAAATACATGGAAGCTAAATAGCATGTTACTAAACAATACATGGCTTAACAGTGAGATCCAGGGAAAGAATCAAAAGATACCTGGAGACAAATAAAAGCATAAACACAACAACACAAAATCTATGAGACACAGTGAAAGCAGCCCTGAGAGGGAAATTCATAGCCTGCCACAAGAAGCAAGAAAGATCTCATATAAACAATCTAAACTTACACCTGAATGAACTAGAAAAAGAACAACAACAACAACAAAAACCCAGACTAAGTAGAAGGAAAAAAAACAATAAAGATAAGAGTATAAAAAAATAGAGTCCAAAAAATCAATTAAAAACATCAATGAAACCAAGAACTGGTTCTTTGAAAACATAAACAAGATTGATAAACTTTTAACCAGACTCATCAAGAAAAAAAGGAGAGAGGGCCCAAATAAACAAAATCTGAAATGAAGGAGAAGTAACAACTGACACCACAGAAAAGCAAAGGGTTTAAGGAAATATTATGAGCAACTATATGCCAACAAACAGGATAATCTGGAAGAAATAGATAAATTCCCAGAAACATACAATCTCTCAAAACTGAATCAAGAAGGAACAGAAAACCCAGCAGGCAGATTACAACTAATGAAATAAAAGCAAGAATTAAAACAAAAAACAAAAAAAAACTCCCAACAAAGTCCTGAACCGCATAAGCTTCCCAGGTGAATTTTACCAAACATTCAAGAAGGAACTAACACCTATCCTTCTCAAACTATTCCAAAAATTCAGGAGGAAGGAAAACTTCCATGCATATTTTATAAGGCGAGCATTATCCTAATTCCAAAACCAGACAAAGACAGTACAAAGAAAGTATATTATAGACCAATATCCATGATGAACCTAGATGCAATAATCCTCAACAAAATATTGGCAGGCCAAATATAGCAATACATTTAAAAGATCAGACACCATGATCAAATACAATTTGTTCCTGGGATGCAAGGTTGGAACAATATTCACAAATCAATTAACGTGACATGCCACATAAACAAAATGAAGGATAAAAATTATATGATTCTATTAATAGATGCAAAAAAGGATTTGATAAAATACAGCAGAGTGGGAATAGAGGAAACATACCTTAATATAATGAAGGCCATATGTGACAAGTCCATGGCTAACACTATACTCAATCCAACAGGGAAAAAGTGAAACATTTCCTTTAAGATCAGAAACAAGACAGAGATGTCCACTTTCACCATACTTATTCAACATAGTATTGGAAGTCTAAGCCACAGAAATCAGGTAAGAAGAAGAAATAAAAAGCATACAAATTCAAAAAGAAGATGTAAAGTTCTCATTATTTGCAGATGGCATTTTAACGTCTATACAGAGCCCTAAAGATGCTACCAAAAACAAAATAAAACAAAACAAAAACTGCTAGGGATGATACACAAATTTAGTAAAGTAACAGGCTACAAAATAAGTATTCAGAAATCAGTTGCATTTTTATACAACAATAATAAACTCTCAGAAAGGAAAACTAATAAAACAACACCATTTACAGTTACATCAAAAATACCTAGAAATAAATTTAATGAAGAAGGTAAAAGAATTTGTACTCAGAAAATTATAGGACATTTAAGAAAAAAATGCAAATAAATGGAAGCATATAGTGTGCTCAGGGATAGGAAGAATTAACATCATTGAAATGTCCATACTACCCAAAGCAATCTATAGATTCAATACAATTCCTATTAAAATACCAATGACATATTTCACAGAACTAAAATAAATATTTCAAAAATGTATATGGAACTGCAAAAGACTCCAAATAAACATAGCCATCTTGAGAAAGAAGAACAAAGTTGGAGGAATCACACTACCTGATGTCAAATTATATTAAAGGCCACAGTAATTAAACAGCATGGCACTGGCATAAAAACAGACATACAGATTAATGGAACAGGACAGAGAGCCCAGAAATAAACATATTCCTGTATGATCAATGAATATAGACAAAGGGGGCAAGAACATACAATAGGGTAAAAACAGTCTATTCAATAAATAGTCTTAAGAAAACTGGACTGATGCATATAAAAGAAAATGAAACTAGACCACCTTCTTATACCACATACAAGAATAAACTCAAAATGGATTAAAGACTTAACCATTAGACTTGAAAGCATAAATATCTTAGAAGAAAACATAAGCAGTAAAATCTCTGACATTTCTCTTAGCAATAGTTTTTCTGATGCATCTCCTCACTCAAAGGAAACCAAGTGGTGGAGACACTGAACCAGCTGGTACCATATCTATGTACGGCAGGTAAAAATCGGGAGTGACATCTCAGGAGCAAGAGGTCCCAGCCCCACACTAGGCTCCCCAGCCCAGGGTTCCAGTGCCAGGAAGATAAGTCTCCAAAAGGGGAAAAAACTAAAACAACTGTAATAGCATAAACAATAAAATAAAATAAAAAATAAAATATAAAAAAGATTTAAAAGAAAAATAAACAAATGGGAATATATCAGACTAAAAAGTTTTTCACAGCAAAGGAAACCATCAACAATACAAAAAGACTGCCTACTGAATGAACAAAGACATTTGTCATGATATATTCAATAAGGGGTTAATATCCAAAATTTATAAAGAAATCATACAATCAATACCAAAACCCCCAAACAATCCAATTAAAAAATGGGCAGATGACCTGATTAGACACTTCTCCAAAGAGGTTGTACATATGACCAATAGATAAAAAGAGATACTCAATTTTGCTAGCCATTAGAGAAATGCAAATTAAATTCTTGTAAGATATCTCCTCACACCTGTCAGAATGGCTATTATCAATGAATCAACAGACAAGCGCTGGTGAAGACATGGAGAAAAGGGAAACCTCTCACACTCTTGGTGGGAATGCAGACCGGTGCAGCCTCTATGGAAAACAATACGGGGCTTCTTAAAAAAAATTAAAGATGGAAATGCCTTATGACCCAGTGGCTCCACTTCTGGATGTGTGTGTGAAGAAACCCAAAACAGTTAATCCAAAGAATACAGCACCCTTGTGTTCACGGCAGCATTAGTTACAGTAGCCAAGCTGCAGAGGCAACCTGAGTGTCCATCAATAGACGAGTGGATAGAAAAGTAAAGGAACATACTCATAAATACAGTGGAATAATACTCGGCCATAAAATAGAATGAAATTTTACCATTTACCTCCACGGTTGGACCTAGAGGATATTATGCTAGATGAAATAAATCAGAGAAAGACAAATATCATAAGATTTCACTTATATGTAGGTTTCTACTTATATGTAGAAACAGACTCATAGGTACAGGGATCAGATTGATGGTCATAACAGGGAAGGGGGTTGGGGGACTGGGTCGAAGAGGTGAAGGGATTAAGAAGTACAAATTGGTAATTATAAAACAGTGGTGGTAATGTAAATATAGCATTGAAAAAATAGTCAGTGATATTGTAATAACTATGCATGGTTCCAGGTGGGTACTTGAAATATCGAGGGGGCCACAGTGTAAAGTATATGATTGTTTAACTACTATATTGTATACCTGAAGCTAATACAAAATAATACTGAATACACACTGCATTGAAAAATGAGATGAAAAATAAAGTTAAAAATAGAGTATTTTAAAAACTCAATGTATATATATATAAATACACATATTTATATATATATAAAATTTTATGTATGGTTTCCCTTCTCCATTCTCC
Organism: Phyllostomus hastatus; assembly: GCF_019186645.2. Taxonomy (NCBI): domain Eukaryota; kingdom Metazoa; phylum Chordata; class Mammalia; order Chiroptera; family Phyllostomidae; genus Phyllostomus; species Phyllostomus hastatus. Next base: position 12,869,619 of record NW_025333583.1, on the reverse strand, counting down.
CAGTCCATTTGCAGTCCCATCTTCTCACACTGAGTGACTGAGGGAAAGCCCAGCTGACCATCCACCCGGCTTCCGGACTCTTCCTGCCCCAAGCTGTCTCTCAGATTCATCTTCCTAAAGCAAAAGTGTTTTCAAGTCACACCCCTGCTCAGGAGTTCGCCTTTCCAGCTTTCTTTCCCCTTTAACTTTCCTCTTCTAACTTGCTCCTGTCTAGTTGTTTTTTATTTTTACTCTTCTTTACGCATGAAACTGGCTAGTTTTTTAAGAAAGTATTTTCTAAGTAGAGGGGACTTTAAGTTACGTTCATTTAAAGACTTTATAGAAATGCTGTGAAATCCAGGAGCTATCACAGACGTTGGTTTCTAGTCTTACTACTCTATTTAAACTATACTTTTCCAGTTTTCATTAGACTGAAAGACACCTGATCATTTGACAATGGATAAAAGTGTTTTAATTTGCCCCTTGCCCTCTAGTCATATGAGAACGCACTATAGGTTACAAAAATAACCAAAAAGATCTAGTAAAAATGCTCTTATGTCTCTAAGACAGAAGTAGACTGGGGTGACTCGCGTTCCATAGCAAAGAGGACAAATTCCCGTGACCACAGGCAACTGAAGGAGGCCTTGCAGAAGGGACAGGTTGCTAAAGACCCCCTTGCTTCGATTAAAAGTTCAACAAATGTAGTTAAGCCTAACTTAGGTAAATGCCCAATTACTCTTTTTTCATTTTATTTTTCATTTGCTATTATTCAGTTACAGTTTTCCCACCTTTTCCCCCACTGCGCACCCCTAACCCACCCCTCCCACATTCAATCCCCCCGATTGTCCATGTCCACGAGCCCTCTATTCATGCTCCTTCTTGCCCCTTCTTTCCCCCCTTACCCCCCTCCTCCCTCCCCTCTGGTCACTGTCACTTGTTCTTTATTTCCAAGTCTCCAGTTCTATTTCACTCATTTGTTTGTTTTGTTGATTAGGTTACACTTATAGGTGAGATCATATGGGTATATTTACAATTAAAAGTTCAACAAATGTAGTTAAGCTTGACTTAGGTAAGTGCCCAATTACTCTTTAGACTTCCCAGCCCTAGTTGAAACTCATAGGAAGGTAACATCATAATTGAGACGAAGTTTAAAAGTTTACTTCCTTATGAGATTTTGCAGAAGAGATGAGGAATAAAATATTTTCTAGTAAGTATGAGTCTCCTTTAAGAAAAGTGATGTTTGGTATCAATTATTTGGAGACTAAAAGAAGCATTAGAACCTTGTTTGCGGACACAAAGGGACATGAACTAAGAAATGTATCTTCTCCTGGTTTTTAAGAATGTGTATCCTGACCATGGCATCATTAATGTTATCAAAATGTCATATCAGGGGAAAATATCAGAGTTGGTTATTCTGGCACAAAATTATTAATTCTCTAAAGGCAGGCATTTACTTCTTCCCATTAGTACCTAACAAAATGCCTCGTATATGGGAAGCATATAATATATAATTTAAAAATTGAATTCAATGATACTTTCCCCACAATATTAATAACACTGACACAGTTAAAAAACTGGCTTCAAAGGATCAATGAGTTTCCTAAATTAGTTGAAGAAAATGAAAAAGGGCAGAGCATTTCCAGGTCAATCTTTTCTAAGCTAAGAAAATAGAACAAAAAGACCCAGAGCAGAGCAGGCACCTGTGAGATAGTTTTCTGATGTCTAATGTAGATTCATTTAGAAATGCTAGAAGGTAACAATCAAGGGACAAAGTCCTCAACAGCATGTTGCAATACAATGATTTTCTCCCAAGGAGTGCAAGTTCTTTTGGAAAGACTCCCATATTTTCAAGGACAGGCAGGTTCAGGTGCACGAGTTTGTGTGGGGTAAAGGTGTCATAACCAGAACATGGTGTTTACAACACCGGAGCCCTGTACAATCTCACACAGTACAACTTCACAGTTGTTTCAGATTACAGAAGAATTGAGTTTCCTAGAATTCTCCTGCATAGAAGGAGACTGACTTAGTTTTTCTTCCCACTTCAGGTATAGGAAGCAAGGGTCGCAGGAGGGCAGTGCCCCAGCTAACCTCGTGAAGCAGGCTAGCCAGGACACTGCCTGGCTACTCCAGATCTATAGTGTGTTAACTTTCACCTGCTCAGGAAAGAGAAGGAAAGTGCAGTGCTTTGTTTGGCTGAAAACACAGGAATTCAGGTAAGCCAAACCAAACAGCTTAGCCAAGATGATTCAGCTTATTAGGACTGGGGCAGGCAAAATGGGGGGGAAAAGGGAAAGTAGAGAAACAAAAACAAAAACACATTTGCTATTCCGCTGACAACCCAATACCCCTTCCCTCCCCGCAAAAAATCAACAAGAAATTTTAACTAAAAATATATGCATGATGATGTAGAGTAGAAAGAGTAAAAGTTGAAAAAGAGAGACTTAGCAAGAAATCAGATTACATGCTGTACATGCACCGTGACTTCTGATAATTTTAGAAAGGGAATTTGAACATGAAAAGGTTTGAACAGAATGCAAAAGGAATGGAGAGGGACGGAAGAGAGGGAACTTGTCCATTGAAGCATGTTTTTCCCCCAGTCCTTAGTGCTCATCTGAAAACAAGAAGTAGAGCAGGTCAGGAAAGGGGTTATGGTTAACTCTGCAAGATGAAAGATAAGCAGCCAGGCGGTTAGAAGCCAAAGCATTTTATCTAGAAGAGCAGGTCTGGCCCTGTTTCCATCTTGATAAGAATCCGATTGGAGAGCTTGTTTGTCTATAGACGAGGATGGGGAGGCCGAGCTGAAGAAAGGGGCCGGGAGCGCACTCCTGGAGTTGTGGCAAACCACGAATGTCCTGAGAAGTCCTTCGTGTGTGTTTCTGCCTCTACCTGAACTGTGAAATTGTGAGACGTGTCTGTTTAGATAGTGCGGCTGTGTTTCTCCCTGATATGGACACTTAAATATCTAAAGCATTTAGGTGACTTGGAAAGGCTTATTATCCTAGTCTAAAATTTTAAGACAGTGACTAACTGGTTGGGCCACTGACTCAAAACTTGAAGGAAATGACATCTGAACTTAACTCCTCTTTAAATGGTATGTTTATCTTTACTCTGAAGCACAGTATATTCGGAGTTTCTTTTTAAAGTCGTTTTCAGTTCAGTTCAACTCCTTTGCTTTAACAGATTACAATGACAGGAGCTTCTACTTTCATACTGCTCTAATTTGGTGATATAACTGGTTCAGGCGTGGTTTTTAAAATATAATTATTAAAATTGACAAAGTTCTAAGGTCACCAAGTTTTGTTCTTGGTTTTCCCAGATGATAGCCATAGCCAAGGGTTTTCCTGGGATCTTGTCATTACTTTTAGTATCTCAGTCCATCATAGAACCATGAAGTCAGAAATTCAAAATTACATGACATCTTTTAAAGTAGGCCCTTAAAATTATTTCAGGGGATTTTAAAAAAATACCCTGGAAAACAGAAAAAAAAAGGGTTAGGGTTAGGGTTAGGCTAATTGAAATGATTTTAATTGTGGTTATGTTTATTCTGCTCATGCCATTCATTGTTTAAGACAAGTTTTCTGAATATGTAACAGGATTGGCATGGGAGGATGCACTATAGGATGGATAATATTTATAGACCTGTTGGGGTTTATAATCTATACTGTCTGAGAGATGAAGCAGCACATTTGTAGCCTAAATGGTTAGGTACAAAAACCAGTTTGTACACGTGGGAGGTGGGAAGAAAGATCTTAAAGCAATTTATTCTTTCTTATCTTAGCTACTTTGCTGATGGTCTGGCAATGTGAGTCTTATCTCCTCTGGTCCTGAGGCTCTTCCTATAGATAATTAGTTCTTGGACACCGCTCTGACCAGAAGGAACAGCGTCCAGAATGTTCTACTAAGCGGCCTTTTTTCCTAGAATGCTCCCTATTTAAATTTTTTTCTTTTAGTTCTTGCCTTTGACTACATAGTAGTTCAGCTGGTAGTGAAAGTCTGAGTGAGGCCTGAAAAAACTTTGATGACGATAAAAATAATAGTAGCAGACATAATAACAGCCCTCATTTACAGGAAGCCTCCTAGGTGGCAGGACTCTATTAAGCATTTTATATACGCTGGGTCTCTACTGGTTATAAACCTACTCTAGCTACCAACCCCCTACTCTGCTTCCTTTCACAGACAAGTTTTGCCAAAGAATAATTATCAGTTGCTGTTCTATATACCCTGACCTCCAGGCTGGCTTTAATGTTTTTCTTATCTTAACAATCACTCTCTCTCTCTGTATGTACACATTTATATATATATGAATTATATAAGTAATTTAGAAATGTGTAAAAATTAAAAAAAGCAAAATAAAATAGATTGATAATCCAACCGTCCAGACATGAGCACTTGGATATATGGTTTTCTAACAATATCCATCATACGCAATGCACGTGTGCACATTGTTTATTCACTAACGGGGTCACTCCATCCAGTTGGCTTATGGCTTTCTTCTAGTGACAACCGGTTAGTACCTCTCCATAGTGCTACATAGGTAAGTATACAATTTTTCTTAATTGCATGCTATCGCAAGACATAGACATATAAGACTTTAAAATCAATCTTACCATGGAATATTGGATATTTTTGTATTTATTTAACAAACACTCAACATAAATACTTTACAGTACTTGCTCACTTAATTCTTCTGACACAAAATTAGGTTGTAATAACATGATTGATAACAGTAGTCTTTTTACCATTTTGCAGATAGAGAACGTGAAGCACAGAAAGTTTAAGTAACTCGCCCGGGGTCACAGAGCTGCTAACCAGCAGCTGGCAGCCCGGGCTGTCTGGCTCTGGAGTGAGGGCTCTTCACTACGGTGACACGGTGGCCCTTGGGAGCGGTGCTGCCATGAAGGGCCCTATTCCTTATTTCTCCTTCAAAATAATCCTAGAAGGAGCATGCTGCCTTTTCAAAGGCATTGGCAGTTGACCTTCCAAGGGTTGATACTTTTCTTTCCCACAGTCTGTATATTTCCAGGCCACAGACACTACTGGGTGTTAACATTCAAAATTAACATTTACAGACCTCATGCTGTTTTAACTTGTTTCTCATTCACGATCTTCTTCATCTAGTGGACTTTTTCAGTTATCTTCCCTGAGTGCTCCATAGCATTTGATACTATTTGATCACGTCCTTCTCCTGCTTCTCAGCTCTCCCCTGCGTCAGTGGAATGCGCCCTTCGCTACTCCCGTCTAACTGGTGTTAACGTTTCTTCTCTGTCTCCTTCACCGAAACTCCTCTCTGGCCTCCTTTTCAGTTTTAGTATTTCTTAGCTCTCCACTGGATTCCCCTCTCCTGTTCCAGTCTCATCTATTTCCATGACTTGAACGATTTAAGCGCTAATGCCTAAAAAATGATTTCCTCCCAGACACCTCCCCTAAATTCTAGACATATATGTAACTATTAGATGCCCTCACCAGGGATGCTCTCCAGGCTTTTTAAAACAGAACGTGTTTAAAATTGAACTCACCATTTCCCCCTGGACCTGCTCATTTATATTTACCATCACAATACGATGTTACCATCGTATACAACCCAACGACCAACATGACACGCATCCTCGACTTGGGGTGCAGTCGAGGGTGATGATGAGTGGGAATGACTTTGAACCGGGTAAATATCGGTTTGAACCTTATCTAGATGCCTTCAAATCTGGATGACTTTGGGAAAGTTACTTGAACTCTCGAAACTCCAGTTTTGTTATTTATAAGATGAGCACAGAAACACCTGCTTTGTAAGGTCGTTGAGAAGATGAAGTGCAGTGATGTGTAGTTCCTATTGGAGTTCCTGATACACTAAAGGCATGTAATAAAGCACATTGCTGTTTGGGGGATAATATCTCCCATCCAATCAGCTTCTGAATCCTGTTGCTTCCAGCTCTGCCACTCTGCTCCGACAATCCTTTCTCTCTTCACCATCCCTACTGATAATACCTAATTAGGATCTAGTCGTCTCTGCTCCAATGGTTGCAATTTTCTCTAAACTTAATGATCCTTAACTTTTTTTCCTGACATCAACACAAAGGATGGATGATGTTCACTTGTGAGTCACTCCCTCAGGCACAGTTAATGTTAGGTATAATTCTAGAAGTTTAATAACTCCACCCCTTTCTTCCCCATGCTGCTAGAAAACGTACTGGAATAAAAGTTAAGAGTGACATTATTAAAGAGGTTAACTCGGGTACCATATTTTTAGTAACAAACTGTTCAGAGCACGTCTGGGTGCCACTGCATCAAGGTGGAAAGCTCCGCGCTAACCGGCTTCCTTTACCCATTCTCTCACCCCACACTAGTCTCCACCTTGTCCAAGGGAGCTAGTTTCTATTAGTATGCAGATTTTACTAGGTCCCCAACATTTACTATGGGACCAAGTTCAACCCTCTTTAGTTTGGCATTCAAGCCCTCCCAGTCCTGGCCCCTTTCAGCTTCTTCGGGCTTTTCTCTTTCTATATTTCACCTTAAAACAGCACATGACTCTCAAAGCAGCACCATCATGCATAGGACTCGGCCCCTCACTCTTCACCCCACTCTGTTTCCCCTCAGCCTCCAGGTGCTCCCTTGAATGTGCCCTTTGCCCGGAGCACCCACCCATGACCTAGATACTGCTAAAGCTATTGTGTGTTCTTCACTCGGCAGCAATGGATACCTCGAACACTGCCCTCCCTCCTGATTCTTCGGCTGCATCTTTATTACTCATGCTTTTGGCTTGTTTCCTACCTGTACTTCGATGCACTTCTGCCAGTACTCTGCTATACAGTTTTCTTTTCTTCTGTCCTTCTTTCTTTATATTATACTAACTGTCAGTGGGAAATTTTCTCTACTCTTCATGGTTCCAACTACAGTTTGTTTATGCAGATCCCAACAAATCCTCTATTTCTAAGCCTTACCCTTTTCCTGTGCCCTTTATAGCCAACGGTCCACAGGACTTCCCCGCCAGATGGCCTTGTGGGAGAAGCACAGTGTTCCCAGAAGGGACTTCATCATCCCACACACTCCCCAAACAACCTTCTCTTATTAAAGTTGCACGTTGCTATAAATGGCACCGCCCACCTGATTTCTTAAGCCACAAATCTAAGAGAATCTGTATTTCACTCCTTTCACTGTGTTTTGAGCCCTCAATTCCAACCAGTTAGCATACCTGGCTTATGACACCTCACAAATATCTCTAAAATCTGCCGCCTGTCTCCAAATCCAGTGCTACTGCCTTAACCCATGTTGCCACTGTCTTAGAATAATTCATCTTCTTCCTCTCACTTTGCTCCTCACCGACTCCTTGTCCACACTCAACTCGTCATTTTACCTCAGTACAATCTGTTAATATAGCCCTTAATTTAAAACCTTTCACAAGGTAAAGTTTAGACTGAACATGATGTATAAGGCTTTCCAGTACCTGGGTTTGGCCCCACCTACCAGTCCAGACTCCTTACCATGTCCGCTCTCACCATCATATGGTCCAGCTACACTGAACTTATTCAGGTCTTCACATCTCTGTTTGTTCCTGTTTTCCCTGCCTGGGATGCTCTCCTCTCCCTACTCCCTTCCTTTTCCCCACTTACTCCTACTTCTGAGTTCCCGTTCTCTAGGACTGATTTTGCCTCCCTCTTGTAGATTTCTGAGATCCTAGTACTGCCCATACCATTGCATCATATTTCCTTATTAGAAGCTCTTACCAATATGATCACTAATAACTGAAGTAGGTTCAAATAGGAGAAGGATGAAAATGTTATCTACACCCCTCAAACATTTAACCCAATACGTTTACATGTACAATCATTCACTTTTTTTTTTAAATGTAGGGCTATGGCCTTAAATTTGGAGATGGGTCCACTGAAGACCCGTTTAGTCTTTTTTTTACCTCAGTGCACCATGTCTAAGTTCTAGTTTCACTTTATTGAAAGTGGAGTGAAAACTTAAAGACATTTGCAAACCAATCTGAAAGGAGACTTGTTTAAATTATGAAGGATTTTTTCGGAGTCTTTTCTGGTTGTATCTCCTATACCTAATTTTGGTTGAAACATTTTTAAAGATTCTACTTAGTCTTTCCAAAATATTCAATTTAATTTTCAAAGACACAACTCTCTCATTTTACACTTTGTTTTATTAAATTATGTAAGCAATGTTTAATTATTACATTAATAAGTCAACTGTCATAAAAAGTTTGGGCATAAACACAACTAATTTTTGGTAAGCATGTAATTCAGCCAATGAGAGAAGGGTGTAAGCTTACTGAAGTGTGCACTATTGGCTGTGAGGTTTCACTGAGCTTTGAATATTAATCAGTTTGTTTTACAGAGGCACTTGGAAGGATTGGTTAATTTGCCAGGTCAGTTAAGTGGAGGTCTGTTTGCACTGTTCTCTCTCTTCCACACTGGCAGTAAGCACTGTGAGGGCAGGAGAAGCACATGTCTCTCTTTTCATTGACCACCATGTTCTCCACCTCGCTCTGGGCACACAATCAATCTTTCCTGAAGACTCGAACACATTATTCAATAGGCAGACTACCTGCCCCTCCTGCTCTGTGCCTCCTCCACGACAGCTTAAGTCAACGGCTTTAAATAGCCCGACTTTCCTGACTGATCTCCACATCCTGCGAAGTAACATGCTCGACTTCCCTTTTTCTGCCCCAGGGCACTCTACACCTGCTCCCAGGCTACCCCACTTGGGAGTACTCCTACTAACACTTGTTTCTATTTCTCTCCGATCCACTGCATGTGAATTAACGAAGGCAGGACATCGTTTTTATTTTTAATATCTAGTGTTTAATATACGAATGGTACATGCTATTTGTCCAAGGAAACACATTAATAAATAAAATAGCTCTGCCATGTATTCTCATCACAACTGTAGATGAGAAAACTGAGACCAGGAAGTTTAAATATCTTAAATAATATCACAAAGTGGTAAGTCTGGGGGTCTCCTCGGTGTTTCGACACTAAAGCTTCTGCTGTCTTTCAACTCTATTACGGTCCCCGTCAATCACCTAGTTAAGACACAACCTCTTTTATTAATGGAGCTAAAGCATTTCCTGGCCCCAATCAATTCTTACTTGCCAGCCATTTGCAAAAACTAGTATTTTCTTTGTTTGATGTTTCACAGGCTCGAAGGGCAGAGGAAGAAGGCTTAGGGAAAGGTACAAACCTGAGCAATAAGGAAGAGTATGTGGTTTGACTCAGAGGAATGAGGAGGTTGGGGTGGGACAGGAATTATATAAAGCACATCAGACACAAGTATGTAGGTTTACCCTCTGGCAATATTAGCTCGTCGAATGAGAACATTTGTATAAGTTATCCATGCCATGTTCCCCTCCAGGAGGATACAGTGTTTCCCATCTGTGGTTTGGAAAGGCTTCCTGGAGTAGACTGTTTCCAAGCCGTATCTTAGATTATGGAGAAAAATACAGCTTAGTGTTTGGAAAAAGGGATTTAATTTTCAGGCTGAAAGGCCAGTGATATTCAAGGAACTGACACAAATTGAAAAAAAAAAGATAAAATGTGATGATGGACAGAGTAAAGAAATAGCCATTGAAATATTATAGTTATCAGTGGAGAAATCTCCATAGGATCAAGAGGAGAAAAACAGAATAGTTTTTTTTTTAATGATATTCCTTTGCCTCCAACACCATACCTTTGACCTCTGCATTCACCTCTGAGTTTATCCAAATTAGACTTGCTTATACTTATATTTAATTCTTCAAACACCATATCCCATGCAAATCCTCTCTGATCTCAGATGAGTAACTTTGTATTTTAGAAAATTTAGACCTAAAATCAATTTTCCAATTTTCTTAATTCTTCTATACCTGTTTTTTTCATATGCTTAATAATGAGATTCATCTTTTTGGGTTTCACCACAAATCAGTTCTCTTCAGTATCATCTGACTAAAGCATATCCAGGATATACTACTATCCTTCCTATGTCTACTCTTTTTAGTTGTTTTTAAAGATTTTATTTATTTATTTTCAGAAAGAGAGGAAGGGAGGGAGAAAGAGAAGGAGAGAAGCATCAGTGTGTGGTTGCCTCTCCCACACCCCCAGCTGGGGTCCTGGCCTGCAACCCAGGCGTATGTCCTGACTGGGAACCGAACTGGCCACCCTTTGGTTTGCAGGTCCCTGCTTAATCCACGGAGCTACACTAGCCAGGGCTGATTTTTAGTTTTATTTCACAAAGCTATATGTCCCTGTTGTCACTTTGTTCAATGTCATCTCTAACATCCTCTCTTTTATTTTTCTTTACTACTTACAAATTCCCTTAACGAGCAAGATAGGTCAGTGGTCTTTCACTTTACCAACTACCAATTCGTTGAAATCACTTTGCCCCAAATTTACTTTCCCTAAAATCAAATTGGCTGTCTCCACTTAAAAATAAAAATGTAAGATCCTCTAAAAGCATACAATATAATTTCAATATACTTTTAAAATTTTCATATTTGAACCCCTGGCCTGTCACTTGGTAACGCTGTCGACTTAGGCAAGCCACTGTGTCCTTTTGAGTGTCTTGTACTCATTTTAGTAGCTGAGCCTGACAATGGCATCTCCATCATATGACTATTTTGAGAATGAATATGAAAAACATGGAAATCACCACAGTGACTCTCACATGATAAGGACTTAAATGGCAGCAGGGATCATTATTTTTACCCAGAAGCATTTATATAGTTGACTTCAATTACCAGGATAGGTCACAGATGGACTACTACGCCCTTGAAATGTTCGCTGGTCCAAACTGAGGTGCACTATAAAGGTGAAATACAGACTGGCTTTCAGAAACTTTACAAACATCTAAGAAGGTAAAACATTTCATAAATTGTATATGCTCATATTTTGAAATGATACCATTATGGATATGCTGGGCTAAATAAAACACATTAAAATTAATTTCACCTGATTTTTTAATGAGATTACCAGAAAAAAATTAATTGCGTATGTGGCTTGTATTTGTAGCACGTGTGACATTTCTGTTGCAGAGCACTGCGATCCATCATGACAATCACAAACCTGTGGGTGGGTTTAGTTTTACTCGCAAGTCCTGTCATAACCTTTCTATCTCAGAAATGTTACTCATAACGAACTTTTATTATTCTTATATGCACATATAAAACATTTTGAAGCCTTTTGTTACCAGATATATAGAAGGTTATCTCTTAGGATTATAGACTTTAAATGACTGATTAATACATTATAATTTGAAATTCCTTTGATATCATACTTATCAAATGTCCTCCTTATATATAGCCTATGAAAATAATATTTAAGATTTACTTGGACATCATATATTTAGGTACTCAATTAATTGTGGATAAGCACATGATAATAAATGGGAAAACAGTCAGTTTTGCTACATGGCATACAGGTTACCAGGAGATCAGTAATAACTTGTGGTTCAAATGTGGTCCCAGAGAAGGCTAGGAAAGTAAAACAGGTATGTACACATGAAGGGACGTTCTGTGACTGTACATCCTCTTAGGATGACCTTGAACATCATCTGACTATGAGGAAACCCCAGCCCCCAGCCCCCAGCCATGTGATTAACTAGTGTGAAGAAGAAAGTCTTGAATAAATAAATACACAAAAAGACTCATAATAAGGGCCTCGATTTCTGCCTCTGTGAATTGAGATGATCTCCAATTACCTCTAGCTCAAAGTAAGATGACACTACTTGGCATATTTAAATGAGTGTAAACAGATACCTCCTCTGCACATTTATATATGCCAGAATTTTTAAGGAATAATTCTAAATATTCGTCTACCATAGGAAGCACCAGGAGAATCAAGAGCCTGCCCGAACGAACGTTCACGAGAGAAGAGACACCCAGGACCAGACCCGCCGGCTCCCAGGTCAGCGGGGGTACGTGGGGCCTCCCTCTCTGGCCAGGCAGTGCTCTGCGTTTGTGCGGGTTTGGGCTGCCTGGTTCTTCTCTCTGTTTCTCTTTCTTAGACACATTCGAACTGAGAGGAACTGAAAACTGAAGTACATTTCTCTTGAAGTCCCTGTCACACGATTTCAACCTAACTTTTTAGTTGCCTTTTGAAAACTTCCCAAAAAATTTTCCAAAAAATTCTCCTAAATACCTTTATTATGAGGCCATTCTTGGTGCCTAAACCTTCTCTCACTATGAGCTCCTGGGTTTTCTGTGCCATTGTTTTGACCCTTGGTGACAGCTTCTCTTTATTGTCATTTCTATACAGTCATATTCCTTCTGATGTCTTGTGCTTTTCTCAGTAGAGCTCTTTTTATACTTTATACTTTAATCCCCTCTGTTTGAGTGTGTGTGTGTGTGTGTGTGTATATGCATACTTTTTTAAAATAAAAAAATTAAGCTCAGATCCCTCTCCTGATGTCCTACCAGACATCTCCACTCAAATGTCACACTGGTATTTCGCACTCAACACGTTCAATAATATATTCCTCATCTCTGTACCCCTCAAATATATCCCTCAAATCTGTTTCTCCCCCGGAGGTAAATGGCACCATCGTGCATCTACTTTTCCAATTCAGAAACTAGGGAATCATCCTTATATATCCCTCTTCCTTACTACCTACCTGCAGTCAATCAATGGTCCAGTATATTCTGCCTTTTAAATGCCTTTGGGATCTAGCCACCTCCCCCCACTTTGGACCCACTGCCGCAGCACGACTCGCCAGTATCTCCCCCGGGATTTACCGCAGCAGTTTCTACTCCTAGTCTGGCATCCTTCCAAACTAACCTCGAGTTCAAGTCCGAGCAACTTCGTGAATCTAATCACGTTTCTCCCAATACAACTTTCATGGGTCTCTGTTTCCCATGCTATGATCTCAAATTCCTTGAGCTAGGAAAACAAAGCCCTAATGCCTGACTCTACTCATCACTCCAGTTGTATTTCTTCGCTCCAGCCGCACTGAACATGCAACCCCCTGAAGGTAACCGTTTGTACTCATTCTCTCTCTCTTCTGTTTTCTTATCTCTCCGACCCCCCTTTGTGTTCTCCCCCATGTTTGTCTGTCTGTCTCCCTTTCTCTCCACCTTCCCCGCTAGGATTTTATAGATGTGTTCCCTCTGCTTAGGACACACTTTCTAGCTCCCGCTTTCGCCTTTCTGTTGTCATCAAATGCACTTACATTTATTGCTTTTGACTCAGCTGAGATGTCACGTCTATCAGGACACCTTTCCTCACTCCAAGGCTAAGTTAGGGTCACCTGCCATTGTTTCCATAGCATTTATAATGAGAACTACAATGTTTTATTCCTAATTTTTTGTTTGCTTCTTCAGTGCAAGGTCATTTCCTGGGGACGAGGGCTGTGTCTTATTCAATATTACGTGCTAAGCACCCAGTCTGGCACACCGGAGTACTAAATACATGAACGAACGCACTATAGTACTTAACAAAGTGGCTGCATGTACTAGGCATTGTAATCCCTTACATTTTAGATCATTTTACCAGTGAATACTGTAAAATACTGCGGAAAGAGCATAGAAAGAAAAGGGGAAAAGCTTCTGTTTTCCTTGGACTTTCCAAATGGACTTAATTTTAATTTTGGAAACTAAATAACCTGTATATTCTAGCCTCCAAAAGTCTCATCCTATAGGCTAATTCTGTAGACATTTGCTTAAGTTCTCCAAGGATACAAAGTGACACAGCCAAGAAGCCCAGAATAAACTATGTTCACTGGGCCAGAATGGTAATAAAAACTCGATGTTGCTTCATACTTATTTTTTGTTCTTCTAGTACTATTTACCAAGTAATTTCTTTAGGGTTCTTAAAAGCAAAACAAACAAACAAAAAACAACCTTCTATCTTCAAATGATAATGATTTAATGATTTACTCCATTTACCTTTACAGAATCAGATTTAAATTTAGGTTTTAAAATGTGTATTTTCTTTCATAACCATGTCTTCTAAATACTCTGTTTAATATTATTCAATAAAAGGATAGAGGATATTTTTTCATGCTTAGACTCATATGTCAGCTTACTTTAGTTAGAGTAAAATATCAGAAGGCCTTGCCGTGGCATAAATTAGGGGTGACTACATATAAATCAGACCTGCTTCGTACACTGTGATAGATGGTGTGGGGTAAGTCATTCACTGTCACTGGCATTCAGATGGCCAGTGACGTAGCTGTCCTTGCTTCTCCCAGTTAGGTTAATTTTGGAGTCCTGCCGTAATAGCTGGACAAATGGGATGAATTCACATCTCATAAACCAAAGCAAATTTAGAAGCTAAAGCTCTTTTCTCAGACTATTCCATTTGTCATTTACACAGTTTCAAATAGTGAAAATAAGTCTTAGTTAAAAAAAAGTAGGAAAAGTCTTTGTGTGTGAGAAATACAAGGGTTATTTATAACTCAGCCTCCAGAGAACTACAGAACAGGCAGCAGATAAACAGAAGCTACAGTCTACAGATTTAAGAGGTAACACGAGAATAAATTTTCTGAGTTGTACTTGAACCTTGTGCTGGTGTAGGTGACACTCACTGTCCAATAGCATGCGGACAGACTGCCATTACTGACATGTGATGGCTCCGATGTGCTGGGTTTCCATGGGGCACTAGCACTGCACACAGCTGCTCGTGTGTGAATGTCTACGTGGTGACTAATAACTGTAGTTGGGCTGTGCACACACTGGAAATGGGGCTGGCGAGGCCTAGAGATGTTAATGAGCCACAGGCTCGCGGAAAGGAAAACACATACGCTGCATTATCTTGGTCACTTTTGCAGGCTATTTTTGTTGAACTGGGCTCATTTGCCATGTTTTCTGAGTCTGACACAGGAGACTAACATAAGTAACCTGAGCATAGTGTAACATACTTCATCTTTAAGAAACACATCATTTTGATAGTTTATATTGATGGAATGATATGTTAGTAAACTTACATACATTCCAAAGTCACACACCATACTGAGGTCTTCGGTGTTAAATTTTCTATAGGTTAGAAACTTAGAACCATGATGAATCACTCTAAGGCTTGACCTTCGACCTTTTTCATCTCATGGGACACAGAAACTAATTACTAAAATCCTGTGGCACACCAAAAAAATGTATTTTGCCAATCTGACAAAAAAAATAGGTATAATTTTGATTCATTCACACCAGACAGCTACTGTATTGGCAGTTGTCATTCTTTTATTTGACCATCTAAGGGAAAGAGGTCAGTGCCCCCTGATTTAAATAATCAGGTATTGCATGTTTTAAACATTCTGGTGGCACACTCGTTGAAAATCATTGCTCTAAGAAAAATTCAAAATACATGAGCACAAATCAGCATTTTATTAAAGCTGAGAGTTATCACACTGAATATGGTGGCTGGTCTCTCAAGATAATGCTCAGTGATAATTTTTTAAAAAGCCAAACACATTTTTAGAATTAAGGCAGAAAATGTTCTTAAGCATACTATCTTTTAAATAGATAACATTGTATGTCTATTTTAGAGTTTCTATTAAGAGATATTATTCCCTAGAACTCATCTTTATTTCACAAGAATAAGGCAATGACCCACTTCATGTCTCAAAGACCCAAGAAAGCTACTAGCATGCTTCTTGTGGATAAAGTGATGTTGTTCCTTTAGTCATGCCCAAGGCAGAGCTGTCTACGTGCTCTTTATGTGATCAAGTGATCATAGATCTTAGCTGGAATCAGACGTGTCAAAACTCTGAAGAGAAAGCACAAGACTCTGGTAGCCTGGGAAATGTATCAGTGTTACGATATAGCCAAACTACCATTTGCTAGGATGACTACAAAGCAATTTGGCTAAGAGTCTGGAAAAACATGAGTCATTTGCTGTCCCAGTTTATTTTTCCCCTTGACTGTTATCAAATGATGGTAATACATATGCATGTTACAATCTGATGCAAATAAATAAATAAATAAATCAACAAAACAGTGAAGGGAGGCAGGGCGGGGAGACAAAGAACAGACTGTCTGAAGGCCAAAATATCAGGTTACTTACATTGTCCAAATAAGACA
Organism: Phyllostomus hastatus; assembly: GCF_019186645.2. Classification (NCBI taxonomy): domain Eukaryota; kingdom Metazoa; phylum Chordata; class Mammalia; order Chiroptera; family Phyllostomidae; genus Phyllostomus; species Phyllostomus hastatus. Next base: position 12,853,655 of record NW_025333583.1, on the reverse strand, counting down.
AGGAGTATATGATGGCAGGCGTCACTACAGCAACCATCCCTGAAGACTGGGGAAACTTGTCAGGTCAAGGCCAAAAATTCCAAATAGTTGTACATGTCTCATTCCTAAGGATAGACAACATGAGATTGGAGTTTATTGTAAGTGTATCACTTCACAACCGATAGAGCTGGAACTGTGGGAGGATCTTGGAAATGCCCTTATGCTGTAGAATTAACAGTAAAAAGCTAAGTTAGTACTGGGTTTAGCATCCAAGAAAAATAATGCCCAGGCTGCTCACTGAATCTGGGAGATGCAATAAAATGACAAATATTTGGATATCATGCCCAGAGCTTCCAGTACTGATAACTCCTTACTACTTATGATGAGCCAGCTCAAGGTTTTTAAGTGAAAAGGAGTCAGAAAACAAACTATAAAGATTGGAAATTACATTTTACAATAAGAAAAGAAATGCGTACAGAGATACAGATAGAGTGTTTTAGAAATGGGCAAAGAATTTCATCAATTATGTAGGAAATTTAGTGGATCATTTAAATTCCACATTTATTTAAATCAAGTATAAAAAGGAGTCTTTAAAAGACCTACTTACAATAATTTATCCATTTCTTAAAGTTTCTGTAGAAAAGCTTTAATTCCAGGTTGTTTTTGCCATGCTATACAATGTATTTCTCATCCTTCCTGATTGTGTAAAGCAGTTAATCCACTTGGGAATATTCTGTTTAAAAATTAGAATAAGCAAAACATTACTCATCAGATATGTGTCTGGGACATAATTTTTTCCCAGTATTTTATAATACAGGATCCAGCAGAAGTAACACCTGCTTGAGTGTGGTTGGTAGGGTAATAAGTGCAATAATTTATAGCTTTAATTTGAACATTTCACCTGAAATGTCACGTGGTGTGCTTGAGTGTGATATTATGATACAGAATTACATGCTTGTGATTTTGTAATAAAAGATTTTGTAATAAAATGGGATGTTATTTGTGCTGGACCCTGTATTTGCTGTCTTAGTCTGTTCAGGTTACTATAACAGAACACCAGGTAGCTTATATAAAAGAGAAATTTATTTCTCATGGTTCTGGAGGCTGGAAGTCCAAGATCAAGATGCCAGCACGGTCATGGTCTGGTGAAGGCCCTCTTCCCGGTCCACAGCTGGAGTCGTCTTGCTGTCACAAGGTGGAAGGGACTAGGGAACTCTGAAGGTTCTGTTTTATAAAGGCATTAATCCCACTCATGAGGACTCCACCCTTATGACCCGGTCAGCCCCAAAGCCCCCACCTCTAAGGTCATCAAATTGGCATTAAGATATCAACACATGAATTTAGGGGTAGAATTCAGACAATAGATTTGCTATTCTCTGTATTTATGGGGCTTATCAATCAAATGCTGAATCAACATCTTTAGAAAATAAAACATTAGACTAAGTATATCCAGAATTAGATACTAGTTCTAGCTTTTTCACTTATTTGCAGTGTTTATGAAGAAAATCATAACCTACGTGAACCTGTTTCCTAATCAGTAAAGTATATTTTCAGATACCTCACACATCCATGAGAATTTTGCAAGTGAATTAGATAAAGCCAGTAACAACTGTGCTAATTTGTAAAGTACTTGTTAAAAAGGGCATACGATGGAATACTACACAGCAGAAGAAAGGAGCTCCTACCTTTTGCAACAGCATGGATGGAACTGGAGAGCATTATGCTAAGTGAAGTAAGCCAGGCAGTGACAGACAAATATGATCTCACCTGTAAGTGGAATCTAATCAATAAAACAAACAAGCAAGCAAGATATAACTAGGGACATTGAAATTAAGAACGAACTGACAGTAAACAGAGGGGAGGTGGGAGGGGATAGTTGAGAGAAAAGAGGGAAGGGTCATCAAGGAACATGTATAAAGGATACATGGACAAAGCCAAATGGGGTAGGATCGAGGGTGGGAGGTAAGGATGGGTGGGGTGGGGGTTAGGGTTAGGGTGGGGGAAAATAGAGACAACTGTGCTTGAACAATAAAAAAAACCTCACATATATATTCTCGTTGCATTAAGTTACTTATATTGAAAGAGACTGTATTTCAAGTTAGTTCATCAAAGCTGTGACAGGATAAAGAATAGAGAGCAGAAACAGGTTGTGTACAGAAGAGATGGGGAGAATAAAAAGGCTGATGTAGACAGATGAAGAGGGGGTGAGAAAGTACCTGGAAATAAATGTGAATAACTTACATGACGTAATGAGAAAAAGACAGGAAAAGAAGAAAAAATTAGGGAAGAAAAGAAGGCCACTCACTCCCTAGACTGGGATATTTCACTTCCAAAATATGCACTCACTTTTCCTGCTCTAAAAGCTAACTGCCCTAGGTTCTGAGTCCCTACTTTTGAATGAGGCGAGTTAGAGTTGGGAACTCCTCCATTGTTTAGAAAAGCTGTGTTGGCCATAGTCTTTCTAAGTTTTTTAATCCACCAACCAGAACCAATACATGGACCCAGGGTATTGACATGCTATTGACTTTATTCTCATTTTCTCTTAAATTCCCTACTTCATCATCACGGTATTTCAAGAAGCACACCCAGTGGAGAGAGCTGATTCTGGTCCCAGTGGCCATCAGCTGAGGCAAAGTGACAACAATGAATGACTCAGGTCATAAGCTCACCTAAGGCCAGTAGAGCACAACACACACCCCCTTACCTTCCTTTTTTTGTACCTTTAGTTCTTCCTGGAGCACTGAAAATCTTGCTTCTTTGCATATGTTCCGGTTGGTCAGATGGTGAGGTTCATACAGCTCTTTTAAGGGTTTCTAGAACAAACAACTCGACACCAATTTGGGCAGTATCTGTTTTTACTGTTTTGAGGGATCTGTTCCATGCCTGACAAAATTTCAAGTTAGAGGCAGTTGGTTGGATCCAAGAATATTCTAGGATTATGAAAGAGTGGTGACGATGAAAAGAAAAAGGCGGATGTTTCTTTTTCTCAGACTGGGCATATTTATGTTCCAGGATCTCCCCCTACGTTTGCCCATTTTTGTATGGGATTACGGACACTTCATCTTCTTTGCCAATTCCTCTGTGTGTGCCTGTTAGGCTTTTTAAAGGAAGAACCTCCTTCAGTTTTTGTGTTCAGTCTGAGAAAAGCAGCAAAGTTCAGTTTCACCCGTTGGATCCTAATTGCTGCCTCTAGCGAGAAGTTAAAACAATCACACTGGGAACTGTTGGTAGGGCTATTAACAAAACATGAGGGTTAGTTGGGAGTTTAATGGGTCCACCTTAGAAACCCTTACAGGAAGGGGGAGAGTTGCTACAATTCTAAGTGAACTACCTTCACCAGGGAGCTCACACCCCAAGGATACCCTTTGGCTTGAACATAGTGGTAAAAAGTCTCACAGTCATGTCAAGTTTTCAATTGGTTATCATTTCTCCAACCCCAATGCAGCAGAAAAATCAGGAACATGTGGCCTGTTCTTTTCTTCAACTTTTTCATTTTGCTTCTGTCAATACCATAAACCAAATCTGATAAACATCCCATGCAGATCTTGAAGGGATCTATCATACACTTAATACTAGAGAGTAATTGATTAATCTCATCTTTTTTTGTCTTGTTAGTCTCTTCATTTGTACTTCCCCCCACGTTAGAATTTGAATTCAACATGGTCAAGGAAGGAAAATCCCATAGGAATTTGTAGTATTTTTCATTTTGTGTGGCTTGTGGCGGTGAAGTTAGAAATGTGATAAACATCCATGAGATTCTGTGACCACTTACTGACGAAGGAAAATTCTAATAGCTCTCTCTAATGCGAGGGTGGACCTGAGGCTGGCTCGGATGAGCAAGACGCAGGCACAGACAACGGGAGGGATGGACTGTAGGAGTGGGGGATGGGGGTAGGGCTGAGCAATGGGGAAAACAAAGGGACAACTGTCACTGAACAACAATAAATAAATTTTTAAAAAAGAAAAAAGGTAAAGAAAACAAGTCTGCAAATCATAGTGCCTTTTTGCATTCCAGTTATGAAGATATTTGTAGCAGAGAAAACTTCTAGTGTTAAAACAAACTTCATTTGTAAAATCTGAGGGAAACGTTGACTCACACGGTTGTAGCATAAGGCGAAGCAGAACAGACCACATTTTTGCTACTGTGATCGAACAATTTCTATGACCTAAACTTTAATTTAATCTTGGTCTGACTCCTAGGAAATGCTGGGTTCAAATAGGTCTAGTGAGCAGTACTTGGGCCTTTGGGGCAAGTCTCAACTCTTCTTCCCCCAGGCCTCACTTTTTTCTTCTGTACATAGGGGATAGGCTCTTAAGTACAGGCTTCTAAGTTTTGTCTCAGGGGTAGATTAAGATGTAACGTTTTTGAAGAGAAAAGAGGTGCCATCCTTAACAAGATGTGGAGGGCTGGGCTCTCTGCTCTGGCGGGCTATGCAGTCAGGATGGGGATTTCTGAGACCACCTGCGCCCCCGTCTCCGGGGCTGCGAGTACGGCGCACACACCACGGCCATGATAACAGAGTAAGTTTAATCTTCTGTTTTGCAAGATGTTCGTGTACAGAATGTTCACCAGAAAGTTTTTATAGCAAACTTTTATGTCAGAAGTTTATTTTATTGGTAAAATATTAAATAATATACAGAATTAAAAACTGCACTTACACTTCTGAGAAGAAATAAATCTTGGACAAATTATATGCTTGTTCCTGAGATTCCCTAAATTTATTCCAGTAGCTGTGCACTCAGACAGTACAAACCTTTATAATATAATCCTTTCACAAAGTATTACAAAGTTTCTGCAGCTTTTTAGTGGTACACACACACAGACGCACACTCACACATGCATATACAACACTCACACACATATACACAGTTACCACATACATGCACAGAACATGTATGTGTGTGCATTAAAAACAGAAAAAATACAAGTCCCGTAATTTAGTCTGCAGTGATATTGGAGGTCTCCGAATTGGTACACAGCAGAGTGACTTGTCTCACAGCTGCAAAGACGGTTTCAGTATTTCCATAGTAACCCTCATGTTCTGAGGTCTGGTGTTTGAGCCTTAAAAAAACTACATTACACTGAGCAAACCTGACATACAAGGTCTGGAATTTCAATTTTACATATATATTTATATATATATATTTCTTTTTAAAACAATAGTTTTTATTTTCCCAAATTATTAGTTTGAAAAAAAATATGAGGTTTACTGGTTTGACCTATTTATTTTTATTTTTATTTTTTTGCTTCTAAAACTCAAAATATCCTAGACACTGTCAAGCAATTAGTTTTTAAAGTAGTCTAATTACCTTTGGTATTGTTAAAGGAAAAAAAAATCTAAAATGGCCAAGACATATACTGTACAAATGCAGTAACTGCCTTTAAGAGAAATGCCAAAGAAATGTTATCTTTTAACAAAATATGTATTTACATTACAGCAGTTTTACTATAGGGACACAGGTATAAAAAAAGAAAACCAACAAACTGCATATAAATATGCATGATATGAAAAATACTTCTTACTTAAATCTGTACGAAAACAGGAGTGCTCCAAATATTTCTTAAACATTTTCTCCAATAAGTGATAGGTGTTTAAAATTGAGCTAAGTGCTTTGCTTTCATTGTAAAAGTTCATTTTCAAAGGAAAAAAAAACTGAAATAAAAATATCATGTCCTTAATTTAAAACATTGGGTGAGGACCTAAGAAAAACAATCCATCTTTAAGAATTTCAACTTCAGGACATACTTCTCAGGCAAAAGATTACTAATTTTAATGAAAATTCAACCTAATTAAAGGTACCACAAGACTGGATCAACCGTTTCCACATTCTCTGATTCTTTGACTGTGGAGTGTTTTTCTCTTTGCTTGCTTTGTCCTTTAATTAACATACCATGATTTTCAGGGGTTTCTTTTTTCATTAACTAAAGAAAGAATATGTCAAAAAACAAAACAAAATAACCATAGTTTTTAAGACTTCGAGGAAAGTATTGCACTTGTACAGAAAATAAAGAAAAGGATCTTTTTAACTAACTAGAAGCAATTGTTCTGGAATTGCAAATAACACATGGTCTAAAAGGTCCAACTAGTAAGAGCAAATGTGGAGCTGGAAGAGCCCCCTCTGAACCTGGAATAATATTATAGTAATGTTAAAGCATGTTCTCCCAACTGGGAATCAGTTAAGACTTTTTGCTTTACACTTTTAACATCTTCCTAAATACTTGCAAAAAATTGTTTAATCTCTCATTATATACACTTTAGGAGGCAAATCAAATCAGAACACAAAATTGAACAAAAAAAAAAAGGAAGGCAAACATACCAAATTACGATGACATAATCTCTGAGGTCACATTTTAGGTGCCCAGTATTTGAAAGTGAAAGTAATACAAAGGTTACGTACCTTACCATTTTTAATCCAACTACTCTTTTTTTAAATATAAAACTACACTTGAGTATAAAAATATGTCAGCAGATTATACAGCCAACAAAAATCACACACACAAAATTAAGACTTAAGGGACCCATGAATCAGAAATAAGAGCTGACCTAATCTTCAAACTAGTAGGGGGAAAAGAGCGGCGGAGACGCCCGAAGACAGTGATGGCAGAGATATGGACAGAGAGGAGGAAGAAGGGGAGGAGGGGAGACGAAATTCGAGAGATAACAAAGGGAACTTTTTTACACAGGAGGGGAAATGATTTCTGTTGATAATCTGAGAGTGCTCAACAGTCAATTTTTTTTTTATCACAGTTTCAGTAATTGAACTACTTAAAAAATAAACATAAAAGAATAAAACAACAACAAAGACAAAACCCAGAGTCCTTCCCTTGTTACAGTGTATTCGATTTTTAAAATTCATTTCCAGTAAGTTAAATTAAGCAGAATCCTGGTAAGTGCATAGTAGGGGATGCAGTGACCTCCGCCCATCCGAGAAGCTTTCCTTACTGTGAGTCACTTGAGGTAATCTGAAGGGCCCAGCTAACTGCAGACTGGCTTATCTGTACCTGTACGGAGTTACATGCTATACTTTATGTGGTTTAGCAGAGGGCCTCTAAATTTTATATTTTATTCACAATAAAAGGACATCTTAGAAAACTAGCCATTCACATACCATTCTCTATATGGGATAAGGGTTAATTCACAAAAAATTTATACAGAAAATATACAAATGCAATATTATGGGAGGAAAGCCCCATAAACAGAATTAAGAACTTACTTCCAAGAGTGCATTTGAAAAATATCCACAAACTTACAGTACAGCAAGAGAAAACTAAAAAGCTCAAAATAGAATGTTACATAAAAATTTTATGGAAATTTCAAAATTTTAGGTTTCTGCAATAAATGTAAAAATTTTAAGGTGCCGTTATTTGGCCTAGCAATACACTATGATATAAAGAAACACTAGCATATCACAGCTTCTTGGTCATATGACATTTGCTTCATATAACAAGCAGCTTATTATTATTACTTTTTTAAAAAAAGCTGTCATATCCTAACACATTCATTGCAAGTAATACACAACCATGGCAGGCAACATTTGAGATTATGCTTTGGAGAATAGCAATGTGATATGACTGTTCAGTTTTGTTTTGTTCAAGGAGAATTAATTACCTGCTTCTTTACATTACTCCATAAAACATTAACAGCTTAGAGGACAGAGGTTCTAAGACTAGTACAATGCTAGTCATTCGAGGAAGTTCCAAAACAATACTCTGTTTTATTGAGCAAAAGCCCCACTCATAAAGCCTTGCATGGTATTAGAACTTATTTTTCCTTAAAAACAAAACAAAACACATACCATAATGCAATCCACAGCTAAAATTTCCATCTGCCTTCTATTTCACCTGCATACCCTTGTAACAGTATTCAGAAAGACTACCTAACTAGAAAGACATTAAAATTGTTTCAAAATTTCCTTTTGCTTTACACAGGTGAGCTCAATGTCTCTGTATTGAAAATTCTTCTAATAGTGTTGCCCTAAAAACACGAAGATAAATTATATAGTACTTGATTTTAAGTGATTTTTAAAAATACATAATAACAGTGTTGTTGTGCTGCCACAGCTAAGGCAACACTCACTGCATTTTCAAAAGGCACCGATAGAAGGAAATTCTCTAAGTATTTAATACATTTAAGGTCAGGGTCTTAGGAGACCAGTTACTGTATATTTTAGTTAATTTGCAGAAATTGGAGGTGTCAAAACATTGCTAAGATAACTTTCATATGTACAAATTACAATTTCACTGCCACTCTTTTTTTCCTGTGCATTTGGGGAATTTCTGTTGTAGAACAGTCTTCATAAGATAGTACTTTCTAAAACGATACATAAAATACAGCTAAAGATGATCACAAATGTAACATTCATTCTTGTAAAATGAACAATTTAAAGTTTAAAAACAACATAGCCAGTATCTATCTCATAATGTAAGTTGTGTCTTGAAACTAAGGGTATGCGGTTTTTTGTTTGTATTTTTGCAGCCTTTTCTTTTTCTACCTTAAGGAATCATTCTGGAGATCCAATAAATTAACATTGGAAAACAGACCAATTTTCATCATAATACCTTCACCGATGTAAATTTTTGTCAAACATTTATATAAACTACCATAAAGACTTCGAGGTGGTTTTGTGAGGTATACAGCTGAGACACAAAACAATATCGAACTTAGTAAAATATTCTTGTCTTCCTCCACTTGTCAATAAATAACCATTGACAATTTTTTTTCTGTATCTTCCTCTCAAAGAGTAATTTGTTTCTTTCACTTTGGAGGTTATATCAAATCAGGTTAAAATCTCTGCTTTTTTCACTGATTGTTTCAAATAGTCCTAAAGAGACACTAGTGACTTCCTTAATATTTCTTAATACAATCTGGAAAAAACAAGCCTACTAAATTGGTCTGGTGTTAACAGGTGTTAACTCTATGTTTTTGCAACACATCTGATCACTCTAATTGCTTCTTTTCATGAATTTTCTGTAAATGAACGTATGTGCTTGTATGTATATAGGAAAGACACTCCCTACTTTGTAGCCAATTCTAAATCCTGGTCTCTCATTCTTCCATTTTGTCTCTCCAGAAAAATCCTCCACGGAATGTTTCAACAACTTGAAATTTCTTCCAGCCTGCTTTTTGGTCACTTCCACTGTTTTAAAAGCCAGATTAGAATGGCTTTTTAAGTGATGGACCACTGTTAGAGAAAGGCCACACACTTCTCTAAGAGCTGGAGATACAATTCTGGACAAAACCAGGGCAAAGCAGTATGATGAAGTTCTGAATTTTGCTGAAATGGAGAACACGGAGACTAACCCATTTTCACGCCCCTCAAATACTCTGCATTGTGAAACCTCACCTGAATAAACTGGGCATATAACGGTTATATAAAACTTGATTTATTTGGTGTCTGAGGCTCATACTTATTTTTAGGTGCTACCACGTTTCTTACTTCCTGTTGCGAAGGAGAGGCATGCAAATACAGCCATCCAGACTTTCCCAGAAAGCACTGCATCCACAAAAATTCTTCCTGACCTACACATTGGGATTGACCTTGTCCTCATTTGTCCCTGTCACACCCTGAGCCATCTTTACCTCATTCTGTTCCTTATATCATAAGGCTAAGAGAGTACAAGCATATACACTTGTAGCAAATGCACCCTCATAAAGACAAAGTCCCCTCAATAAAACAGATTCCTAAAAAGATGAACCCATAGAAGGAGAGTGCCTGAGCACCATGCTCACAGGGTACTAAACGACTCTTTAGATCCACCTAAATTCAGTTTATCCCAGGGCAGGCACATACTTGTTCACATACTGAAAAAAAGCATAAGCAGGAAGAAAATTCATAGATAATGCCAGCAGAAATTCACACACAGCCAAAGTTATGAACATATTGACTGCCATCCAAATGTTTCTTTAAATTACAGTAAAACACAAAATCACTAACTTAAATTATTTAGCTACCACCAAAAGGAAAATAAAATAAAATTTCAATTACTTATGAGTGGTCAGGGTGAGTGGGGCAAGGAAGTCTCCTAGACATGCTTTATCTTTGAATAAATTATATGTTCATAATGTACCAAAGTACCAAAGCATGAAGGGGAGGGAAAAGACAGTTGACATTCTAATTAAAACATTTCACATCTCTCTTTTGGTGCTGCTCTTAGATTTAAAGAAACAGTTTGGATATTTCTCCAAAAATAATTACAACAGGGGCTAGTGGAAGAGAGCTGAGCTGCACCCACTTTTGCTTAGCTCGGCCTGTGTCAGTGCATAGCGTTGCTCAAAGGAGCAGATGGTAAACTAGAAAACGAGTGAAGAGCAGCGTGGAGGCCAGAGTTGCTTATCTGTCCACAGTTCTCTAGTCTTGCTAATTCTCGCATTATTCTGCATTAAGAAACACAGTTTCTGCATCCTATTTAGTAATTCTTTAGAGCAGCTATCAGTTACTGCTGACAGAATTGCAGTGTTCATACACGGGCATCAGATCATCCGGTCGTGGGCAGCGTCGCCCTCCCTACAAGAAAACAGCGAGTTCTGCCTCCAGGTTTGTCCCCGCAACGACCTGAATCGAATGCACTGGGTTGCTTCCCTCTAATGCTGTAGGACTGCAAAGAACAAATAGAGCACCCATACGAATGACATTAAAATGTGCACATGAACTATGATAACATGTATTGATTAAAAGAAGAGAAATTCTGTGCTATGGAACTGAGATCCATTTCCGACAAGGACTTATAAATAGTTCAGTGTTTCTGAGGCAGAAGAATTTGCAGGGCACAGTCACTCTCACCTGGAGGTGTGGTCACATTCTATACTCCAAGATCGGTGAAAATGAGCCTTTTGTTTGTTTGTTTTATCTGCAGTACAATGTAAAGATAACAAAGAATTTTCCTTTCTTTGCACCAAAAGTGGCAGATGTTATTATTGAAGAAATGCTAGAATAAATAGCCCTAGTTCCATAACCTTACATGGTTCGGGTTACACATTCAGATCAAATGAGCAACTGCTTGGAGGAGAGTTGGAGAGAAATAGCCAACAGTAAGGTATGCAGGACCTTCTGCGGGAAGAGTAAAAGATGAATGGACTATGGACAGAACACTGGGTGGTCACAGCTTGAAAAACACAAGAGAAAAGAGAAATTTACCAGGAAAGGGATTTCTGAGTGGGTTTTTTCCCCCTACTGTTAGCCTAATTATATTTTTCTGCTGACTAGTTAACACTGATTCAATGCTGATAAAGTGACAATCGTAAGCATACTTTTAGAAACAAATACGTATACTATGCGGCCATCACATTACAACGTTAAAAGAAAACGTCCCAAACAAATTTATGAAAAGTAGAGGTCCCTTCTGGAAACTACCAGCTGCCTGCTAGCCACTCTTAGACCATATGTTATTCTGAAAACTACTTAAAAACACTATTCATTAACGGTGTTAAAAGTAAGGCTGCCAGGGTGTCTATAAAATGCCAGTCATCAAAACTATGGAAAAACAGTGCTTAAGTTTAGAAAAATAAGATCGCAGGACCTCAGATGTATTGTAGGTGTCCTTAACTACCTGTAGTTGAAAAGTTTTGCTCTCTGGTACAGTGTGTAACATACCGTATCATAAATTCCAGAGGGGAAGTAAACATAGAACCCACAACAACCACCCATCCAAGGAGTTATCACTGAAAAGAACAATGTGTTTCTGCTCCATGATCTCTAGAGGAAAAAAAAAAAACACAACAGTTGCCATTTTGAAATAAATTCTTTGAAGCGTTAAATTACTTATCCCATTTTAAACTGAGAAAGTCCTACCCAGAAAACTAAACTTTCCTGCCTTCAGTCATAATTCTGAGCATCAGTGGCAAATCAGCATCTTTTAGGTGAACCTGTATGAATCAAGTGATTTTTTTTCAAAGCACGATACGCCTTACATGTATGCATGGCAGAAATGAACTGCTCTCAAAATTCCCACAAAATAAACAAGCCAAGTTATCAAGAAACAATATCCCCTTGTCCCTGTCCTTTCTCTCTTCTGTTTCTTCCTAATTGTAATTAGGCAGAGCGAAGACACCGCGTCCACAAAATAAGAATTCATGACAGTAATAATATTTTTTTTAAAAAAGGTATGTCAACATTGTAGGGAAGGTGGGATTGTAAGTGCAGTATTTCTTCATGTGCAGTTCGTTACTTCATAGGGGTCCCCTTTGGAATGAAAAGGCCTAGTGGAATGTGTGCTCCCCTCGAACAATGTGTGATGAAAACTCATAACGGTCCTGGCTTCTGTAGCCACAGATGTTGCATTCCAGTGGGTCCCGGTAGCCATGGCAACCCATGTGAATGGTGTACATGACATGGTCTAGGAAAAGGACTCGGCAGTGCTCACATTTAAAGGCCCTAATCTGTTCTCCTTCTCCATTGAAGACTTTGTAGATGTCCTTCAGAGAGCCCTTAGGAGCCTTGGCGGTATCCAAAGCCTTGACATCCTCCTTCATATAAGCTGGGCTTTGTTTCCTCTTGGGATTTAAGGCAGGGTTTCCTTGGTAGGACTGGTGGTCATCGTGGCTGCTTTCTGAGTCAGTAGAATCCAGGCAGCTATTGCTGGGAGAGGCCTCTCTTTCCTGGGGTCGACTCTTTGGTCTGATGAGAGAGATAGGGCCATCCATGTTGTTTTCATGACTATCGGAGGTTTCCCTGCTAATGGGTCTTTCTATCCGATTTGGATGATAGACCTGAGAATAAGCTGAGCTTATAACTGGGGCCACCTCAGCGATTGTGCTTGGCGGGTGCTGCATCAGAGGGTGAAGGGCCTCAGCTCCAAGGTAGGTGATTGCATTGTTGATGGCTTGGTCCATCATGTGAGACTGCATCAGCTCAGCCTCCTTCTCATAGGTTAAGTTCATATCAAAGTGAATGTCTGGGTAGCTGAATCTCATGAGCTTTTCCCCTGAAAGGGAGAGGGGCAGAAAAGGAAAAAATGAAACAAAAAGATACAACAAAATTAGTGGTTGGGTTAAAAATACAAAAGTACAAAGCCACCTAATCAATTCCATTTTCCATAATACGGTATATCGTATTCCTTAGATCAAATATTTAGGCTCTTTAATTCTGCTGAGGCTCACAAACACTCTAAACCTGCAAAGGGGATTAGCAATAAAAATTTCACAAGCCATTTGTACTTGTTGTAATACCATTGGGAAAATGTACCCAGCCTGAAAAGTATGATTGACTGTGTTACCTTATTTTTATTCACTATTAAAATTTCCACTTGTCTAGAGCTCGGGAACTATATGAGAAAGAAAAAAAAATACCAGGTGAAAATAGTCAGAGACTATGAAACTAAGTCAGCAACCGTAGGGGAAAGAACAAATACCATGTGAAAATCAGTCGGAGACTATGCTTGCTTTTGCACACTTTAAACATCAGTGACCAAGCCACATAACCAGAACTTGTGATCTGGTTATAAAATCTGTCACCTCACTTTTGTGTAGGGTTGATTTGGTTGATTTAGCTGCTCTATTAAGAAAACAATGACAGAATAAACATATGTCATCCTGGAGAGTTCAAGAGTACAATTTAAAAGTTGTACTGTCTGATAAATAAAATTTGGGGCTCTTTAAAATATGAGCTAACTTCCAAAAGTACTTATTAACTTGGAAAATCTTTTGCTTTGTTGCTTTGAATCTCAAAAAAATCATTACTTATTTTCACATGACCCCTCCCTTACTCAGGCTTGTGTGAGAACGGTTCTGCTACGATCCATTGTCCATTTTCTATCCTTTTCCTCGGTTGAAGTATGTTTGTAGTTTTCCCTTTAATATTAACTGCAATCAAATTAATTTTATTTCAATATAATATGTAAGCATTAACTGTAAAGAGTTTGGTGCACAGAATATGAGAAGTAACTTTAATTTTCTTCCTTTAAATATTACCAAATTTGGATAGAATATTTTATCTTTTTTTAAATTTCTGACACTAAAATAATGTGGCCTTCTACTAATTGCCTACTTACTCTGATAGGTAAATCTTACAGAGAACTGCTTCTTAAAAATATCTGTGGACTCTTGTAAGCATTTAGTGTGTTGTAGATGGACCTTTAATGTGTCATGTAGATAGAACATATCAATCCACAGAGCTGCATTCTGGAAAATCACTTCCAAATAGCTAGTATTATCTCAGGTTTGAAGAAAAGCCCCCAAAGTATGGTCAGGGTAATGATCAGAATAATGAAAATAGAAGGATAAAATGAGAAACTATCTCATGGTATCCAATTTGAGATATTGCAATGTCAAAGGTTTAAAAGTTAAGCCACACAAACTTTATATTCTCAAAGAGTCTACAGTTTAGAGTCAGTGATAGTAATTTAAGGATCATTTATAACACAGTGTGATATATGTACTATGCAGTCATATAAGAGGAACTCATGTCTCATACCAGGGGAGTGAAAGAAGTGGTATCAGAGATATGAACATGATGGCGAATATTAGCCAAGTAAAGGAACGTGCAGGTGGAGCAGAAGGTAGGAAGGCTCAGGGACAAAATAGATGGGAAAGATGGAGTTTTTCCCCTGAAAGGGAGCTTTTCAATTATGCAATTTAGGGCTCATTCAACAGCTAAGAAATTTGAATCTTATCCTGAAGGCAATACACATTGAAAGGATTAAATAGGGAAATGAATTGACTGGGCAGTTATTTAACAAGATGGTTTAGGAAGTTGTTGCTATAGAGACCATGGCACCCTGAACCAGTAGAGTGGCACTGGAAATGGAGAAAATTCAGTGAAATGGAGAAAAACTTAGAAAACATAGTTGCTAGCGCCTGGAAATCATCTAGACATAGAGAATGAGAAAGAGAAGGAAGTTATTTAATCATGACGCCCACATTTCTGGCCCAGGAAACTTAGTGGATGTCAATGAGATAGACAAGAAGATGAATTCAGGTCAGGGTACACTATGAGTAACAGTCATGTCCAGTAGGTACAGAGGTACAGTCTCAAACTCATGTGAGAGATGTCTGGTCTTGAGATGTAGAAATGAGAATCACAGGTTTATGGAAAGTAACTTCTAAAGCCATGGGGATATGATATATCACCCACAGTACGGAAAGTGTAAAGAAGAGAAATTCAATGATAGAAACTAAAACACCAAGATTTTGATGTCTGCCCATAGACCAGGGCAAGTGGGATTCCTGCACTGAGTCCCATATTTAAAGTGCCCTGCACTTTGCTCCTCATGGAATGAGGAGTATGCAGGGCCAAGGGAATATGACTGCCTCAAGCTTACTCCCTACACCATAGTCCGACCTCAGAATTCCTTGCCCTAATGGCTCTGCAGTTGCTCCTGGGGTGAGCAGTGGGTTAGCAGTCCTCTCCGTACTGTGTGCTGCTGGAAATGCATGCTTTTCAGCTTGAGGAATGGCCCACCCTCCCCTCCTCATGCACTGCATGTGGGTACAATGTGAAAAGAACTTGGGTGGGCAGGCTGAGGTGTGTACACATGTGCCCGAGGCTCCTCTGGAAACGGAGCAGAACCGAGAGACCAAGAACGTGTCTAAGAGAGGGGCCTGGCTCCAGGCAAGGAGGCAGCTCTGCTCGTGCAGCCAAGGTCTGGTGTGGAACGCCCAGGTACCTGAGAATTCCACATTTATTAGAACTCGGTCTTCTAGGTTAGAAGGGAAAACCATAACAGTTTTCCAGTTTGATTTATATTAAAACATTTAGCCGTATGAATGGAAGCCTCCATTAGCACTTTTGCCCCCATTTGTATAGCTGTTAGGGGTAAATCCATAGAGGAGGCTGAGTGAAGCAGTCCTGATGGTGGAAGAAATGGAAAAAAGGTCAATGTCATCGAAACCAGGGAGAGAGGGTACTTCAAATGGAATTAATCAATAGTGGCAAGTGTTCTATAGGAGCTGTGTGAGATAGCCTAAAAAAGATCCACTGAACTTGGCACCATGGAAACTAGTGATGATGTCAATGAGAATAATTTCAGTGGAGCATAGGGAAGAGTCCCAGGGTATGAGGAGAAAGAAAGAAATTATAGAAAACAAGCAGAGAGAACTCTTTCAAGAACTCCATCTTTGCAGAGAAAGAGAATGTAGATAGGACCTGGAAGGAGACTTGGGTCTGAGGAAAGATTTTTTTTAATGATGAGTTTATCACATCAAATGCTAAAATAAAAATGCCAGTGGAGGTGAGAAGTTGAAATATAAGTGAGGAAAGGGAAGAATAATAGTGTAAGGTATTTGGGGGGCTGAGATAGGAGAATTCCAGAGCACAATTAGAGGAATTAAGCTTAATCAGAAAGAGAGATACTCGTCCTTTGAAACAAGAAGAAAGTATTCAGGTAGATGCACATCATCCTATGGGATTAGTGATATTATACTGAAATCACTTCAACTGATTTTATTCCCTGTGAATCTACATATAATACCATCAAGGCAAGAGGTACCATATTTACAGAGAGAAAAGTTGAAATGGCCAGTGGTGAGTAGGAGAGATGGCTATTCAGAAATAAACCAAAGGAGGGCTGCTACATAGCATGGGTGGGACAATGGATGTTTGAGATCAGCTATTCATCTATTTATAGTGACACCAAATTGTAAGGCAGTGAGATTTTCTCCAGAAGCACTAGCCGCTGTGTAGATACGGATAAGAGGCTCAGATGGCTTCACTGGAGAGTGGGGTTTCACCAGGAGAAGGTGACAGAACAAATCGGGAGAGTCAAAAATATTGGCCAAAGAATAGAAAAAGTGATCACAGGATCACAGCTAGCTAAGAAGAGACAAACAGGAAGGAAGCTCAGGGGTCACTGGCTGGGAGACCTTAATAAGGTCAGAGAACAGTATTTAACTGAGAGACATAGAAAAAAGGAATTTACAGTAACTGTGGCATAATAAAATGTTTTTCATTTCAGACACAGAAGGAATTACTATGCAATTGTTATATAATATACCACTGCTAGGGCAGAATCCAAATTAGAAAAAATTACTTCAAATTCCTAGTAAAAATGCAATGTCATTATTTTCTAATCAAAATGTAAATTTAAAAATCTGTCCCTTTTTTCTAAGAAATGTAATAAAATCAAATTGAGAGTAGCATCCCTAACTCATAAAAAAGTGAAAATGTTTTCAAAAGCAGAACTAAATAAATTCACAGGACAGAAAAAATAGACATGAATTTCATATTTTCCTGACTACACTAGTGTCTAGTTGAGACATAGGCATTTAATGGACATTCATCAAATTAACCAATTTTAAAAACAGATGAATTGGCATTTTTTAAGTTATTTTAACAAAGAAAGAGACAGAAAGAAGTCACCGAGGGCCCAAGGCCAGCTTTTGAGTGCACTCTCAGGGGCTCACAGCGAACTACGGTAAACTGGGGGCCTGGGGCTGCAACCAGCCTCCTTCCAATGAGCTCTGTCCATTTGTCTTTCCAGATTCTCTTAAAGTGGTATTTGGTAATTTGTTAGTTCTTCAATTTTAGATGGAAAGGAAACCTTCTCTAAGTATTCACTGGAGTCCTAGAATTTTATTACTCTTTCCTCCCTGAAATAACTAAAGATTTTCCCCCAGGTAGATGTTCCACAGTGATTTTGACAATAGAATGTAAGAATCTATTTAAATATTTTTATTTCTTCTAATTTATACCCTACATAAGGTCTATAAAAATAAATATTGCATATGCAATTAATGCTAATTCTTTATATTGAATCTCTATTATTCACAGTCTTTTTAGAACTTAGATGCTTTCTGTATCCTCAGATACTTTGTGACTTAAGAGTATGCAGAAGGATGCCAACTGTCAGCACATCAAAGACTATCCAAGGGCTTGCAAGTGAAAAAGGAAAGGCTAACACATCTTACTTAATCTTTTCAGTTCAAAATAATAGACTGGATGAAAACAAAGATCAAAATATGAAATACAGAACCAATATGAAACGTTTTAAATGTAGGTTGCTGCATTATTTTTCTAATGCAGAATTTTTTTAAAAAAGAGACTTCCTTTTACTTTAATCAAATACTAAAAACATTAACATCATGTAAAGAAAACAGTTTAAAGACCAAGTGCTAATGCAAATTTCAAAACACAATCCAAAACTGGCTAACAGACTACACTCTTTCCCCTAAGGGTTATTATTTTTTAATAAATCAACATTTTGTTTTTACATGCTTTTTTACTTTATATATCATTTCATTTTGAGACAGCAACTTACTACTATCAGTCTTTCCTGTATTTCTTTTCTTAAGCCTATAGACTTAAGTGTCTGTGTGTGTATGTGTGGATGATATACATGGAGTGGCATAAAGTAGAAAAGAATAATGAAGAAAAGAGACTGACATTTATTTCATGAACTGAAATACACTGCATATATTTCTAATACATGGGAACATGTCTTTGCCCATTAAAATCACCTTTTTAAAGAAACAAAAGCATTTGTAATGCTTACCCACAAACTTTTGTGGAGTGGAGCTTTTACGTTTTCCCATATTCCCCGTGAGCTTCTCTATGACAGCAGGTCTCTCAAAAGGCACCAGAGAAATATTGTTGTCCATAATAGGCTCTTGTTCCTTACAATCTTCTATAGGAGGTACTATATAAAACCATACAAAAAATGCAATCTGATAATTTCTTCAACATTGTAAAGATACAAAGCTGGATTTGCCCTCTCAATATGTGTTAGACAAACATAAGCTAGTATGCTTAAATAAAAGCAAGTAGAAAGATAACCTCCAGTGTTCAAGTACCCAGTAATTTTACTCCGACACACAGAGGATTTGTTTTTATCTGAGCCTCTCTCAGATCAATGACATAAACTGTTGCCACTATTGGTGGCAAACATGTTCATCTTGTTTCTCATCTTATTCCTCTGAAAGTGTTTTTTGACATTGACTAAAATCAATACTACTTTAAGACTGCACTATTCTCAAGGCTCTTGGAGTTTATTTTTGTAAAACAATTTAAGTAAGTCGACTAGTTTGGAGGAAAGCTTCAACAGACACAGAATAACAGTACAGTATTTAACTAAGTTTTTTTTCAGCCATGTATTTTCTTGTAACAGATTTTCTACGTGATGAGCTGAGTGAGCTGGTAGCCCTACCCACAGCAGTTGAATACCTGCACAAGGCAGCTTTGGTGAAGGAGATCCAGTTCTGAACGTGTGCAGCAAACTGAGGCAGCTCTCTAGCTGTCATTTACTTTAAGAAGAGCTCTTCAAGTAAGAGAAAAGAATCTATTTCCAAATAGGCATATCTTCTCACTGAACTGCTCTGATTCATTGACGTACACTTTCCATGATGCTCCCTCTCCATCCCATTTCAGTTGCTACAGGCTGATACGCTAGCTCATAGGTTGGATACTGGCATTCACAGAGTCGACAAAGAACTTATAAAATTTCTCTTTGAATGCAAATACTGTCACAGAACATTTAACTAAGGACAGAGTAACATCCGGGACAGAGTAAGGTCAGTGGATTAAAACCAGTGCTCACAGGAAAGACCATAACATATTACTTCTCGATTACTGTTGCTTTCTCCAGTGCGTCCTGTGCCAACACTGCTTGAAAACAAAAAGGTTTCATATCTTAGGGTATCTTTACTTGTTCAACATGCACTGTAAAATGATTTATTCTCCTATTTAAATTTATAAAGGATCGTTCCATTGTGCACAACACAATGCATTCCCATTTATAAGGGTGGATGCTAAAATAAAGTGAAAAAGCAAGAGATGAAAGTTAAAATCCAGGGCACCATTCACATGATCTATTTAATAAACAATACAGGTTTAAAATGTAAAAAAATTAAAAACAGCATCAGAAAATTATTTTCTTAAATTGAACATGTTTAAAAAGATTGATATTCAATCTGAGTTTTGGGTTAACCTAATATAATCTAGTAGATATACCAGAAAAATTTAACCTTAAATCTCTGTTTTATAACAGGTTCTCTGGTTATGAACGGCAAGGGATTCCGCAATTGCTGGGTATTAATTTGGCAAAAAATTCCAAGAATGAGATGCAGAAACAAGGAAACAGTTAACTCATTTTCTATATTGATATATAATATTTGTGAAGTAGGAAAAGTCTGACTGCCTACATTATGTAAAACATTATGTCCTATCTTACAAACTAAAATTTAAAAAGAAAAAAAAAAGCTAAAAAAGTAAAGCAAAGAAAGGGAGACCCTAAAATCAAATAAAGGGGATATAGGAGGATGCAATAGCAGTGACGTGGTGAGGAACGATGTAATTACATAGATTATTATCAAAATCTTAAGTTGTGTTTTGGGTGGTGGATTACAGGCATTTATTAACTTATTAAAAAATTAATTATAGACCAAATAACTATAGACCAAAGATGAAAAATATGTCACAGACTAAGATCCAAAATGAAAGAAGGAAAGAAAAAAAAGTTTGTTGTTGTAAATTTTGCTAAAAAACAGCAAAACTGGTTAACAGGGTTTGCCCCCAAATTGAATATACTAATTAGTTTTGAAATGAGTAGTCTTAAAACTTAGCAGTTTTGCTCTAAGTCTCACCTTGAATTTTCATATTTGCACACATTTAACATTCAAAACGAAACCTGGGTGTGGGAACTGTCCCACACCACATCCACCTCAATTCAGATGATTTGTCCCAAGTTCAATGAAGCTCATGTGAACAGAAAATAATGACTTCGGCAGAGCTCTGGTCTGAATTCTTCTTTACCACCGTCCTTTGCATATCAAATGGAGATCTTGTGTCTACCACACTGACAATAATCAATAACAACAACAACAACAACAACAGCTGACAGATGTGTTAAGTGCTGTCTTATGGACTTGCATTTAATAATTTGTTTAATGCTTCACCCCTCCCCACCCAAAGAGATAGGTTCCCTTACCATCTCCATGTTACAGATGGGAAAACAAAGACCTGGAGATGCTATTTCCTCAGGGTTCACATCTAGTTAGAGATAGACATATGGCTGAACCTAGGTGGCTGGGCTCTGGACCACTATGCTATGGTATTCTTTGTAGAATTCATTTGAATTTTGACTTTATATAAACAAGTTTGATATATTTCTAAGGTCTGCCATTGGGAAAATATCTGATATGTTTTCCCAATTACATAACTAATCTGAATTTCTGCTTTCGTGAATCTGGATGCAACTCATCAAAATGTTTCTGGATATACAGGGGATGGGCAAAAGTAGGCTTACCATTGTTTGCATGGAAAATAATGACAATAAATAATGAAGCAAGAATAAACTCTGTGCTTTGCATTCTCACAACTGTGAACCTACTTTTGCCTACTGCTGTACATTGCCCAAAACATAAAACAAGCTCTCTAGTTCACTCAGGGAGGTTTGCTCCCACAGTGAGGCATTCATCTGGGCTAAGAACATATCCACACGCTAACTTCACTTGTTGGAGCAAGTTTCATAACCAGATATCTTCCTTGAAGTTATAACCAGGAAAAAATTGATTTATGCTTGCATTATTTCATTATCCCGTCACATTGATAAATCATAGAAACCATAGGGTTCCCAACACAGAGAGACCCAGATTAGGTCATATGGCCATCCTGCAACCAAAGGGGTGGCCACACAGGCTGGCAGACCCACCACGGCTCATGCAACGGAAGACAGTTCTCTAAAGGGAATGGAAGTCTCGTTATCGAAAGGAGAAGGCAGGTATGTGAGGCAGGCAAAAACAACAGATGTCTTCTACATTGTCACACATTTTCTCCATGTCGCTGAATCTAAAAGAAACTTCAGTTATCTTAGTTATTTCCTTGAGAACATTCAACAATGCTGATACTTGCTTTGGTTTCTGTAAAATCACTCTTTCCATTTTCAAGCATCCTGCTCTTACTCATCTGCATGGCTCTTTTTGTTTGTTTGTTTGTTTGTTTTTCCCTTCCTGGTGTATTCTTGGCCTTCTAGATATCTCACTCTGTATTTACCCATGCAACTGTACAAAGCCTGTTACTTCCAGCTGCTGTCTATATAAATGATGGCTCCCCCAAGTTTATCTCCTCCCCATCCCTCTCTTGAGAGCTTGATTATATATATCATAATATTAAACTTCTTTTTAGTTTCACTTGGCTAACTCTCACAGGTACTTAAAGGATAGTATGCTCAAAAACTGAAATCTCCATTTCCCTAACCCAAACTTTCTATTTCTCTAATTTACATCTCAGGGAATGGCACTACTACCTACCTGCTCATCCATGCTAGGTAACTGTGGCAGATCCTAGATTTCCTCCTTTCACCCAGTCTCCAGCCCCTCCTCTTCCTTACCACCTCTCCTTAAGTATACATGGAGTTCCCAAGTGTTTTAGATTCTACATCTATTGTTGCTCCCAATTAACTAACCTTTCTGCATATTGCAGGCCACTAGGCCCAACTCAGTCAATCCGTAGACTGTTGTAATGGTCTACTTGCCTCTAATCTTGACTCTTCTGATCTATCTCCCACAATTCTAGCAATAAAATGTCCATGTAATAATGTTTTGAGGGAAAAATGACAAATTCTTCACTTAGCACGATAAGCCCTTGATGCTCTGTCACAGCCTGTACCTCTAGCCTTACCACCACCTATTTTTCTTCCCATTACAAACTGGGCTCTAATTATACAGAGCTGCTTCTAGATCCCGAACCCATAACGCTTTTAGACTTCTGTTTCTTCACACATGCTGTTCTCTCTGCATGAAACTCCTTCTCCACTTATTCAGCTAGCTATCATGCCTTTCAAACCTCCACTAAAACATGACCTTCCCTAGAAATTTCTCTTGGATACCCAGTGTGATCTCTCCTCTGTGTCCCTGGAATGCTTATCACGCAAGACAGAGTGTTCTAACTGTTGGCTTACTGGTCCATTTCTTCCGAATGTTGGTAAGTAGCCTTAGGGTAGAGACTGCATCTTATTTGACTTTGTATCTGCAGTGTCTTTTAGGATGTGAGACAAATATACTATCCAATGGATGTTTTCTAAATGACTTAATGAAAGAAATGTCACCCAGTGGAAATAGGTGGAGAAAGCTTACTAGACAGTTTACACATTCCCAACTACGTCTCCAGACAGGACTTCCAGATTTCTTATAAAGAAATCCCCTTTACCAAATAAACCATAAATCTAAAAAATACACATTTTTCTTTAAAAGTGTACTCTCTTTCCAGTTCACACTTTCATTTTTGTTTTTAGGCAAGGAGGGGATGTTAATTATGTGCTTTGATTTTTAAAGCTTTTTCTTCAAGTTGAATATACTTGAAAATGAAGCATAAAATATTTTTTAAATAATCTGCCATAAAAACCAAATGCATTATTATCTTTATTTGCAAAAGTACAAGTCGTTATTTTTCCCTTCGCATCAAACTAGAGACCCTTTTATTCCACCTGCTGAATTTGTTTTCAGCATTTCTCCCCGTTTTCTCCTCCTCCTCGGCATTCTCACTCCCCATCTCTCTGAGCAAGCCGGTCAGCCATCTACTTTGTATTCTGTTTGTGACATTTTTCTTTAGGAGACACAAATTGATTACCCCAGTGAAATCCAAACACTGGATCAGCATAAAAGGCTCTATCTTTACTTCACAACTTACTATTTCAATCTCATTTCCTACCACTCCTTGAGTTCCAACTGTTCCACTTCCAGGAACCTGCTAAAGTTCTTTTTATACCTCTAAGTCTCAGCCTGTGGCAACGGCCTGCCCGGACAGTACATTCTCTGTGAATCTGTCCAAACTATACAATTTTTCTCACCCTCATCCATGGGTAAAACACTGCACTACGAAGCTTTCCGTGCCTTCTCCAGACAGAGTGAGGTCGTTCCGCATCTGTGCCCCTGGAGAAGCATGTACACACCTTCATGACTGCATCTGCTTCCTTTCATTTTATTTGTTAAGTATGTATTTCCTACTGGACTGTAAATGTAAGAAAGACATTGCATCTGTTCCATTGCAAATGTAAGAAAGACATTGCACCTTTATATCCCCAAAATGTTCCATAGAATTTAGCACATAAATACTTGATAAATGTTTCCTGAGTGAGTGAAAGAATGCCACTTCAGACACTTTCTCACTGTAAGAGCTAAAATGGGGAATAACATGTTTTGGGAAAGAGAGGCTAGGAAATATAACTATGTCAGATATGCAAATAAAAGAACAGTAATGAATTTCAAGCAGCTAATGGCCACCAAAGTGATAGCAACCCCTACACATACCACTAGAGGAAAAGACCCCCCTCCCCCGCCAAAAAAATAGACTGCATGGAACAAGATAGTGAGAGAGGGAAGGGGATAAAAATGATTGCACTGTGGCTCTGTTTAAAAGGAGACACACGCCAAGTAATGTATATGAGACAAGGTTACTAATGGACTCGAGCAGCAGTCCATTATCACCTATATTTTTCTTTCTTATGGCACTTATCAATCCCTGACCCACACATTCAATTCCCCACTAAGTAAGTTAAAAAAGGGAAAAGGAAAGCAAGGATAATTCTAAATTATTATTTCAAAATACGTAGAAAATTATAGTATTAAATGGCATTAATATAACCCTAGGTGGTTAAATTGATATCCAATACTGAGGAACAAATATTTGGGTCTCTAAATGATATGGAAACTCACCCCCCCCCCCTCCTCCTTGGCCTCACCCATGCTCTCCCCAGGAGCTGAGTCTCTCTGCCACTGTCCCCACTCTCTCTTCACTAGTCCAATTTCAGAGCCACCCGTAAAGGGCCTTTGCTGGGAAGAGCTAAGCAAGCTGAAAATGGGGTTGATGCTGAGGCTGCAGCACTTTAGAAGAAAGTCTTTTCCTCTCCCCAAATACACCTGTTTAAATTGCTTGTCAGCACTTGATCTATAACCGGTTAATCTGCCAACAGATAGTTAAATGTTGACTATAATTATTTGTGTACACCGATTTCCCTATATGGATAGGAAAATGAATTAATAGAATTAATAATCCAATGAAATGTAAAACTGCAGTAAGAGATTATTATATGGAAAAAGTAGCAGTGCCATAAGGTGTGTTTGGAAATCTTGGGCCTGTCCCCAAGCCTCTATCAGCTACCCTGCCTCAAGCCACCTCTAAAACCAACTATTTAAACAAAAATAGTGTGCTTAGTAGGCAAATGAAACCTCTAATGCCTAAATTAATAACAGGAAGTAACATAACTGTAAAGGGGATGGAACATTTACAACTTCTTAATATTTAATGCCCAGAAATGTAACACTAAAAAGAACTATTTATTGGGTGTTTATTGCACACCCAATAACATTTAATTATCATGCCAAGCCTATGAGTAACACACTGAGACACCACATAGCTAGAGCGGGTCTGTCGAACTCCCAGGCTCACCGCTTTAACCTCTGTGCTATGAAACCTATGCTGCCCTCATAAGCCCAGGCAATGCACACTTGCACTATCAAATTTACTAAGACTTAGAACAGAAAGGTTCTATAATTTTTTAGTTAATAATAATATCAATAAATAGACTCACAATGATAAATGGAATTAAATCTGATTGTGTACCCTCAATACAAGGAAATGCTTCAATTATTCACAATAACAAAATATTTTAATTAAAAGGAATCCCCAGCAACATATATTGACTAGCTGCTAATAAACACAGTTCCACAGTAGAAACTATATAAAGCAAATAAAAGCCCCACAAATAAGCTTAGATCTGTCTATAAATCGCTCAATAGATATTTATACTTTAAAAGTCACTATAGCATTCTCTAATTGCACTACTTAATACTGCCAAATCTTTTTATATAACAGATATAAAAATACCAATAAGTTAAGATTTTTGTATGTACTCATATGAATAATAAAATTAAAAAACATATAATTAGTAGGATAAGACAAGTCAAGATGGCTCCAAACATCAATAACTGAAATTAATGGTTTTCCTTGTGAGGCTGATATACTAACATTAATTTATCGGTAATAGAGAATTATTAACTGATACATCTTACAGATTGTCTTTCTACCTGCTACCGTGTGTTGTGCAGATCAGGATGTTTTGCACGGGTTTTGATTTTTGTGGAGGGAAGTGGTGCCTAGTTTTGACCTAGTTTGTGTCCTACACTTATAGAAAGCAGAATCAGTAATTTCCAAGATACATCACAAGACAGATGGGAGTAAATTCCAATTACATCACTGATCACTTACCTAAGAGAAATGCAAAGGCACAAATAGCCAGTTAAACCTGTTAGGAAACCTGGAGACATATGTGGAACTGTCTAACTGTTAGGAAGAGTGGTACCTTTGTTTGGTGTAGTCAAGGGTACCTGCTATTATTATGTTTATGCAAATACATGTTAGGAGAAATAATTTGTGATTCCCACAAAAACTCAGTATAGTTTGTTATGTGCTATGTGTCCCAAAGCTCAACTCATTTCAATGCTCAAGAAGGTAATGCCATGTGAAGTTAATGTGGTCTAAAATTGCTTTAAACAAAGAGTCTATCTCCATGCTGCAGGGCAGACAGAACTATTTACCCCATTAGAAACGACAAGAGCAGTGGAGAGGAGGATGAGGGTGGTGAAGGCCGTTTCTACCCACCATGGTGACTCATGACCTGCCCCGCGGCCTCCATGCTGACGTTCTGGAGATAGTTGTGGCAGCGCTCCTTGTGCTCCTCCAGTGAACTGCGCTGCTTGTAGCTTCGTCCACAGTAGTTGCACTTGTGAGGTTTACCCACTGAGAAGAGAATTCAGGATTAGTGTGCGGCCAGTCTTGTCCACAGCAAAATTAACAGCTAACTTCTGATAGTCTGGAGGAAGCATTTATATGCTTTTCAGACTTAAATCTCTTCCTCCTCCACACTCTGATTTAGATAATAAATCTCTACCAAGGCTAGAAGACAGAAAGAAGATAAGGCAGATGGTACCTTTGGTGACAGAGGAATAACTGAATCCAGTTCATGCTCTGACTGTATCCTAGATGATCAGTCTTCAAATTATCTGACTCTTAACAGTAACAGTTACTCTTAACACAGTTCTTTCAGCTAGATACATGACGAGAATTATTTTGTACTTATTTTTTTCGAGGGGTGGTGGTGGAAAGGACAGAGAATCACACCGAAGGAAACCAAAATGCAACAACTTGAAATGTCATTGTTTAATGAAAAAATTATTCATGGGTACCAAGAAGACTAAAAGGAATTCAAGTGATGAGAAAAAGTGCAGATAAAAGCAGAGTTTCTCTTTTTTTTCCACCTTGGTAATAACTATTCACACATGCAAAACTTCGCAGCAAAGTGTGTTCTCCCACATGAGCCCTGTTCTTACATTACCAAGAATTAAGCTCCTGGGTGCTTTGAGTCAGGATATTAACAATAACCAGTGAAGCCCTAACATATTCAGTTATCCAATGATCATAGTATTTTCCAACATATTTCACACTCAGAAAATAAATTATTTGCTAATAGCCAGAGAGACATATCTCATACACCTGGTACAATACTGTGATGATCACATTAAAAAGAAAAAAAAAGTTTACAAAATTGATTAAGAAGGAAAAAAAACATTTATGGACAGAAGCATGGTTTAATGTATAACTGTTCACAAGGCCATCACAGGGAGCTCTGGCTCCTGGTTTTGAACAGCAGGGAGAGAAACACACACCACCAGGCGGTCTGGGCCAAAGCCCTC
Organism: Phyllostomus hastatus; assembly: GCF_019186645.2. NCBI lineage: Eukaryota > Metazoa > Chordata > Mammalia > Chiroptera > Phyllostomidae > Phyllostomus > Phyllostomus hastatus. The sequence continues at coordinate 12,826,062 of NW_025333583.1, read as the reverse complement.
GGAGGTGAAGCACAGAGGGGATCCGGGGAGTGGCTCTCATTCGACTCCCATGGGGATCACTGTGCTTCGCCCAGAGGTCACGCGGCCGACTCCTTTCCGTGGCCAAAGGCGGCATTCCTGACCAGTCACCTTCCATGCCATGGCAGTGGGAATAAGTGGGACTGAAATACTGTAACAAGGCAAGGTCTTCACAGCTACATAAACATTTCCCGGACTGATTTTTGTTTGAAACAAAACCTTTACTTTATATTTGAGGTTCACATAAACTAAAATAAGTTGTTTCATTATTATAGTTTTTTGGTAAATTATCTTAAACAAAAGCTTCTAAGGCATGATTACTCATTTCTAAAAATACTAGGCAAAGTAACTTCTATTATTCAGAACCAAGGATTTCTGAGAAGTCGAAACCAGGCAGCTGTGTATATTGTGCAGAATGTGTATCACTGTGTAAGAGCATTGAAAAATACAAGCAAATACTTTTCGTCAGAAACATTTAGTGCAAACAATATACTTACATATAATTATATTCCATGAGAAGAGGCTACACAGAAGAAAAAGCCAGTGTTCCCTATAACCACCACCCAATTTTGGGTTCTTTAGTGCTGTTTCTCTAGAAATAAGTAAGGCATTCGCACTGAATAAGTCTACTGAACAATTAATACTTATTAAGCACATGCACTGACATTAATTGCCCACTATAAACTAGTTTCATCATCTTCCTCTATTATTCTTGTCACATTGTGTCCTATGAAACCTGTTTTACTGTAAACATAAGTTCCTACACTTTCTTCCCCTAATTTATACAAGCAAACTTGATACCTTCTCAAGTTATTTAAATGTAGTTCCCCTTTATTCTCCCTGGCTCACAACCCTTTATAAACTCTCACTTGACAAGGAGTAAAAGACTGTATATGTTATACTGCTTTCAACAGTCATTTATTTTACTCCCCTCATTTTTGAAATCTATCCATTTGCTTCACTTCCCCTTCTCCCACTTTGTCATCTGCTTCCAAACATCACTCTTGCCTCTTCATACCATCCTTGTTCTCACTGAGTCCAAGGAATTGAAGTAACATTTTCTAAAAGTGTAACCCCGAGTTTCCTAATTCTTCATCTGCACCCACTTCAGCAATCCACACACTGGTGACATGTTGGACTTTGGCATCACGTAACTACCTCCAAGAAATTTGCTCTGAAAAGGCTCCACCTATTCCTTCTCACTTAATACAGACTGATAAAGAGCCTACTACGTATCAAAACTGTGATGAAGCTGGATTGTCAAATGGAGAGCAAATCTCATGGTACCTATTCTCATGCAACTGACAGTTGACCAAGGAAGACAGGCAATGAACAAATATTTGTTTGACAAATCGTGGTAGCTTCTGCAAAGCAAACGAGTGCTGTGCTGGTACAATGTGGGGAACCTAATTCAGCTGGAGAAGGCTGAACAGGAAGGTCTTCCTGAGGGAGGAACACTTAGGCTGATAACCATAGGAAAAGTAGAAGTTAGTCAGATCATGGGACTCGGGGGTGGAGTGGAGGAGAGGCAGTGTGTCAGAGGTTCTGGGAACTGCCATCATTTCTTTCTGTTTGTTCTCACGTCCTTAGTTCCTTCAGAGTCTAGAGCTTGCCCTCGCTAGTTTTTAGAAAATCATTTTCAAACATCACTAACAATCCCTGCCAAATCTAATGGCCCTACTGTCTCTGTAAGACCATTTCCTGTCATTTCTTTGATATTTCTTCAAAATCATGTACATGAAAATGTGGTTAACATTTATTCTCTATATATGATGAGTTTATCTGTATAATACTTACAAACTTATGAGTTAAAATGTATCACATATATATTCACTGAAGAGGACACACATTTTGCTCCTTTCACTTTTATCAATTATTACACCTTCTCACTATCTGAAACACCTTCATTCTGACATTACTGAAACATTTTAAAAAGTCCTCTGTAGCCTCTGAACCACTATATACAGTGGACTTTAATCAATCCTGAATCTTCCTTATTTCTTGGTTATTATCAAGCTTTCATGGGTCTTGAATCTCCTATTTAGTGTCTGGAATCAGGTGCTATGTCCTCATTGTCTTCTCTACCTCTTACTTTGTGGCAAATACATATGTACACCCAGATTCTGTTCTCAGTACAGTAGTCTCTCTCTTTTCCCTCTAGGTTAAGCCCTTGTTTCTATGAAACATCCAAATTATGCCTGGAAAATTGCCCATATTTGTAAGCTTCGACTTGTCATTTAAACCTTTTTGTAAATGATCTTGATGAGCACATAGCTTTCTCCTCTGTGCCTTCACAGTGCTCTGTTCACACGTGTGATACACAGGACAACTGCATTGCAGGTATCCATTTGGTGTTAATTTATTGCCCTAATCCAACAACGAGCTCTGTTGTAGGGACAGAGGTCACATTTTACCCAGTTTTGAATTGACAGTGCATACAGCAGTCATTAAACACACGAGATGCTCTACAGGTAGTTGCTGAATGACTGCACTTGAATTTCATACTTCCAAATACTTTCTAAGTATTGCCTCATGCATATTCTTCTGAAATCTAAAATTCAACATAACCATTTTAAAATTGGCTTTATTGAGGTATAATTTACATAAAATAAAATCCACCCACTTTGAGTGTATTTTCAAGGAGTTTAAAAGTGTATAGTTTGTAACCACCACCACAACGAAAATATAGAACATCTCCATCCCCTAAAAAATTCTCTCTTGCTCTTTTGCAACAACTCTCTTCCCCACAGTCACTCCATGGCAACCACTGATCTGCTTCTGTAATGACAGTTTTGCCTTTTTGAGGATTTTACATGCACTGAATCATGCACCATGTAGTTTTTTGCATCTGGCTTCTTTCACTCAGCATAGTGATTCTGAGATTCATCCATGTGGTTACATGTATTGGTAGTTGATTGCTTTTTATTGCTGAGCTCCATTTCGTTATATGAATATACCACAGTATGTTCATTCGTTTGGGATGTTTCTAGGTTATGGCTATTAGGAATACAGCTTCTACAAACTTTTGCAAGCAAGCCTTTGTTTTCATTTCTCTTAGGTAAATACCTAGAAGTGGAATTGCTGGTTCATGTGGTAGGGATCAGATTAGCTTTATAAGAAACTGCCTGTTTTCCAAAATGGATCACTGTGCATTTCCATGGCACTGCATACATTAGAGTTAACAGCTGTTCCACATCCATGTGAACATGGTATTGTCAATCTTTTTATTATTTTACCCATTCTAGTGGGTATTGGAGTGGTATTTCATGGTGTCTAGTGTTTTTCTAATGTCTCAGGAGACTAATCTTTTGCCATTCACATTATTTCCTTTGGTGAATTAGCTGTTCAAACCTCTTGCTGTCTTTTAAATGTGTTATCTCTAATTTTATTATTGAGTTGAAAGAGTTTTTGTTATTATGGATGAAGTCTTTCATGAAGTATATGCTTTGCAAGTATTTTCTATAAATGTGTCTTGCTTTTTTGTTTTTGAGTTTCTGTTGAAGAACTCAGTTTTTAATTTTGATTAACTCCAATTTATCAATAGTTCCATCTGTGCTTTGTGTTTGTGTGTGTGTGTGTGTGTGTGTGTGTGTGTTTTCTATGCAAGAAATCCTTGACTAAACGTCAGAATAATTTTCTCTTTTGTTTTCTTCTAGAAGTTGTATGTGTTAGCTCTTACATTTAGGTCTCTGACTCATTTCAGCTTAATTTCTGTATGTGGTATAAGGTAAAGCCTATGCCATTCTTTTCAAAAATGTGGATATCGGATTGTTTTAGCTCCTTTTATAGAAAGTTTTCTTGTTTCCTTAAATTATTTCAGTACCTTTGTTGAAAATCATTGATCATGTATTTTTGCATATACTTCTGGACTCTCTATTCCATTCCATTAATTTCTATGTGTATCCTTAAATCCAAAGTGTAGGTCTTACTAACAGTCTTTGTAAGTAGTGTAAGTTATCCAACTTTTTGCTTGTTTTCAAAATTATTTTTGCTGTTTTAGGTCTTTTGTATTTCCAAAGAAAAATGGGGAATCAATTTGTCAATTTCTACAAAAGAAAATCTGCTAGAATTTTGATCTGGATTGCACTGAACTGACAGGCTAAAATTTATGAGAACATCTTAACAGTATTGAATTGTTTAAACCATGATCATATTATTGTCCTACCATTTATTTATATCTTTAATTTCTCAGTAATATTTTATAATTTTTAACATAATGATTTCAACTTATCTCTAAGTGTTGTATATAGTATTAGATGTGTCTCAATGTATTTCATATCTTTTTGTATGCAATAATAAATGCTAATGCTTTCTAAATTCCAGTTTTCAACTGTCCATTGCTATCATACAGAAATGCACTTGCTTTCTTCATATTGACCTTGAATCTTTGAATCTTAATAAAATCACTCATTAAGCTTTACTTTTTTTGGCTGATTCCTTGGTATTTTCTATATTATAACCATAAACTAAAACTAAATAAAATTTTACTTTTTCTTTTCCAATTTGTCTTTTATTTCTTTCTGTTTCCATGCTCCATTGACAAGACTCCCAGTATGACATTGAATGTTAGTGGAGAGAGCAGTCTTGCCTCATTTCTAGTCTTAAGGGTACATTTTCATTCATTTATTATTAGTATTACATTTCCAAGGATGGTCATTACCATGTCACAGAAGTTCCTTTTTATTGCTGCAAATTTTTATAATGAATAAATACCAAATTACATCAAATGCTTTTTCAGCATCTATGAAAAGGATTATATGGTTTTCCTTTTTTAGTCCGTTAATCTGCAGAATTACATTGATTGATTTTTTTACTGTATTTAATCAACTGAGTTCTTAATATAAACCCTTCTTGGCCATGATACATTCTTTTTTCATATGACTTCTGGATTCTACTTGCTAAATTTTGTTAAGAATTTTGGCACCTATGTTCATGAAGGATATTGCTATATAGTTTTCTTTTATTATAATGTTTTTGTTTTAGTGTCAGAATAATGCTGAACTCATAATTCATTAGGAAGCATTTCTTCCCACTTCTATTCTCTAGAAGAACTTGTTACTTAAAAGTTTCCTTAAATTATTTATTTCTGGGAAGGTATTTTCACTATAATTTCAATTCCTGGAATAAATATAAGGCTATTCGGAGTATTTCTTTTTTAGTGAGCTTCAATGATTTCCATGTTTTAGTGAATTTATTAATTTTATCTGCTTAAATCTATTGACATAAACTTGTTCATAATATTTCTGTATTGTATTTCCAGTGGTTATAGGAGTTTTAGTGATGTCCCGTTTTCATTTCTGATGTTGGTAAATTGAGCACTCTCTCTTAGTATTGACTGATCTTGGCTAGAAGTTTATCCATTTTATTGATCTTTTTACAGAGTCAGCCTTTGATTTTATTGGTTTTTCTCTATTATTTTTCTGTCTTCTCTTTCATTGATCTCTGACTTTATCATATTATTTCCTTACTTCACATATTCTACACTTATTTTCCTCTTCTTTCGTAATTTCTTAAGAAAGAATCTTCATTAATTAGGCTGAGACCATTTTATTTTTCCAATATAAGCATTTAATGCTATACATTTCCATCCAAGTACCACTTGTAGTCTTATGTTCATGTTTCCCTTTACATTTTTAAATGTATGGAGTATATTAAAACAGTTGTTTTATCATTCATGTCTCCTGTTTCTACCATTTGGCTATTTCTGGGTCTGTTTCTACAGATTGATTTTTCTACTGATTATGGATAATATTTTCTATCTTCTTTGCACATTTATTAATTTTTAATGGGATGCTGGATATTGTAAACTTTATATTAGTGGGTTCTAAATTTCTTTCAAGTATATTTTTGGTTTATGCTATAACATTTCTTGCAATCAATTTATCCTTTTGATATTGCTTTTCTGCTTTAAGGCAGATATAGAGCATGCTTTGATAAATAGGCTAATTTAGCCGCAGCACTAAGATGATAACCTTCTGAAGACTTCACTCAATGCCCTGCACGTTACAAAATCTTTCCACACCGGCTAGTGATAATTAACAATTCCCAGCCCCACATAAGGTCTAGGAACTGTTTGAGTTTATGCTTTCTGGAGTTTTTTCCCCTAGGCAGTTTCCTCATACACATAAGTACAAACTATCTTGTAAAGGATTTAAGGGGCACCCTCCCGAACTCCAGAGCTTTTTCAGTGCAGCTTCTTCCCGTCTGATCCTTTGCCTTCCACTCTCTAGGCACGGAGGTCTCCCTGGACTCCTCATTTCACCAAGACTGCCTGCTCTGTTTGCGTTTGCTGGTCCTCACCTGAGGCCTGGAAATTGCCTCCTGGAAGTAAGCCGGGGTAATGGTAGAACTCACTGCCTTTGTTTTCTTCTCTCAGGGGTCACAGTCCCGCAGTGGCTATTGTTAAATGTCTAAATGTCATTTAATGTACATTGTCTGGCATTCCAGTTGTTCAAGGCAGGAGGGTTATCTGATCCCAAATATTTCATCATGATTGGGTGCAAAAGCTATATTTTTAATTGAACTGAATACCAAGAAAGTCACACTAACTTGATAAGCTTAAATACCAATGCAATTCACGTAAGTAAAATAAAGTTTCTTAAAAGTATAATCCTAAGAATATATAATCTAAGGATTCTAAGACACAGAAGATAACAGGGCCAATACTCCCAACTATCTCAAAAGTTAACATACAGTCTCTTCCTTGACATACGGTACCTCATAAAAATCCTACACTTGTACCTCACAAAAAAAAGACATTCAGTATAAACCTGTCAGAGCTATAGACACAGATTACTGACCTGGACAATTAATTATATTTGAAGATTCAGTAAAGAAAATTTGACAATCTTGAAAACTACTCAATTAAAAAAATTGCTAGCATTTACTGAGATTATCTCCATCCATCACTACAAGGAGTTAAAAATTAAAAAGGCCTGTCCCTTTCTATACATACTCCTAAGAATCCCATATACGTACCCAAAAGGACAGACAAATCAAATACCTATAAAGAATGTTAAAGTAGTGACATTTGCCATAAATTCACTGGGAGTTATAAAGGCAAATAGTACAACCAAGTTTTGTTGACTTATAGTTTCTTGGAATATGTTGCTTCAAGAGTTACCTTAGTGAAACCTATGCAACAAATTACAATAGCACTAACATACATGGTAAATGTTGTATTCTTTATAGAAATGTATATGTTTACACATATAGAAACATGCAAACACATCTATACACAGAAAATATAATTATCATTTGTGATAACATAAAATCAGCAACAGTATTATGCATATATCACATTCTTTCCATTAACAAATTAAATGCAGTCACTTTATATACTTATGAAAAAAAATGGGAACTTGATGTCTGGTTTTATTTGGTAGTTGCTTACAGAATTATAAATTAATCTGAAGAAAGATGAGCACTGAACTATGAAAAATGACATTAATTATTTTCTGTTTTTAGTACGCATATGTTATACTTTGTCGGAATTAGTGGTCTCTTTTATTCTGTGAACCCCCTATATAAGCAATTTTAATGTTCTTGATCACTATCGTTATACTGCTGCTTCAGAAAAGGATTTGCCAATTCATATTCACACTGCTGGTGTATGAGAGAGCCATTGCACCATATTGTCAACAAGTATTGTTATTAAAATAATAAATTCTCCACTAACTTGCTAAGCCAGTGATCCTCAAATTGTAGCAAGGTGCTTTGGCATCACTGAAGCAAACCCTTAGGACACATATTTTGAAGTAAAAGAAGCACAGGATATTTCAAATGTTTGAAGGAAATAATTTTCAACACCCCTTAGACACCATGTAGACTCCTCGCTCACAATTTCAACCTTGCATCACATTTCTTTAAAAATAATTGTATTGAATTTATTGGGGTGACAGTGGTAATGAAATTATATAGTTTTCAGGCATATGATTTTATACTATATCATCTGTATGTCGTATTGTGTGTTTACCACCCAAAGTCAAGTCTCCTTCTGTCACCACTTATCTGCCCTTTACCCTCTTCTACTTCCTCCCACCCGTCTCTCTGGTAATAACCATGTTGTTGTCTCTGTTTATGAGTTTTCTTTCTTAACTCCTTCATCTTTTTCACCTAACCCCATAACCCCTCTCTCCTCTAACAGCTGTCAGTCTATTTTCTGTATCTATGAGTCTATTTCTATTTTGTTAGTTTACTTTGCTCATTAGATTCCACATATAAGTGAAATCATGTGGTAGTTGTCTTTCTCAGACTGCCTTGTTTCACTTAGCATACTCCCCAGGTCCGTGCATGCATGACTTAACCATTCAAACATGTCCGTTTGTTTTATAATGTGATAACATTAATTTTCAAATTAATTTGATTGATTAGTGAATGTGAGAAAAGGAACCACAGAAATTATAAGGATGTAAAGAGTTATAATGCAGCAAGAAGATGATAAAATAGAAATCTAAGACACAAGACAGATATATTTGAAGCTTTTGTTATTACAAAGGTACAAAACATTTATCATGGGGAATAAAAAGTAAATAGAAAGCCAAGTAAGAATTTTTGAGGAACACAGAATAAAGTAATAACACAAAGTCACATGAAATTTTCCTTTTAGATATGATTTCTGTTCTTTCTCTAAGCAGTTTTTCTTATCTGACTCTCCAGTATAACTCAGGTAAGTAGCAAGGCTTTCAAATATACTAACCCGAGTAAGCAAGAAATCTGGATATTAAATAGGTCCAATCAGTTTGGAAGCTGACAATTTGTTTTAACTAATGAAGTATTCATATAGAGTAAATATGTGGGTGTATGTACATCCATAATGTGGATTTATACTTGGTTTCCAATTTATAGCCCTAACACTTACTAGCTGCGTGTGAATGCTGGGTTAAGTTAAATGAGTAAATAGTTGTGCCTAACTCATAGCACTTTTGTGAAAAATACAAAAATATGCATATGCAAAACTTAACAAGGTCTTTGACACACAGTGAGTGTTGAATAAATGGCATCTCTCCCCAACCCCTGAGCATTCATCACCTTCTAACATGGTACACATGTATAAGTGCTATACAATGCACTTATTTATTGTGTTCACTGCTGATTGCCCATCTCTTTTCATTAGAATGTAAGTTCCATAGAGTCAGATCTTTTATCCTTCCCCGTCGTATCTCAAGTGCCTAGGAAAATGTCTGACACAAAGATACTCAAGAATATGTGTTGAATGAATAAGTATCATTTCATTATTGGAACTTTCTTAGGCTTTTTCACCTGGTACCAAGAATTTTCAACTGGAAGATACCATGCATACTATGTTTATTATCCAGGAATGAGTGAAAAGAGCACTCTTGAGCTACATCTAATTTTACAAGAAAAATGATCTAAATGTATTATTTATATTTGTGATTCACAAGCTTACATTTGCTGACCTTCTGGAAATTAGAACAGCTTAGTGTTTTTCTTCCTTTTCCTTTATGGAATTTCTTTTTAGACCAAGTATATACCATAAGACTCTCCTTATCCAATTAATCAACAATGTTTTTATTACCTATTACATGCCAAACACCACTCAAAGAGTTGGGTAATACATTAGTAAGGCAGAGGAGGTCCATGACCTCACAGAGGTTCTATTAGAATGGCAGGGGCTGGGGGGTGGTGGGTTACACGCAGGCAACAGATGCAGGAACAAAAGGCCAAGATGACCAAAGATCCTGATGGGAGCTTTACAGGACTTTAAGATAGAGCCGGGAAGACAGTAACTACGAGGGTGCTTTAGGTAGGGTGCTTATAGAAGCCTACTATTTGACAGGATAATGAGGCAATCATGCCAAGAACTGGGGAAAGAGCTGAAGGTAAAGACTTCTAGGATCATCAGTGCAATATCCTGCAGGTAGCAAAGAATAAAGGAACCTGAGTTGGCAAAGAAAGCAGAGTGAGGGCAGAGTGGCAGAGCTTCTATGCACCATGGTAAGCAGTTTGATTTTATCGTGAGAACAATGGAAAGCCATTATCTTAAGCGGAGGGATGACCTGATTTAAAATGGGTTTTAAAACAACACTGTGGCTGCTGTGTGGAGACCAGGCTGGACAGCAGGAGTGTGGTGACTGAGAGCACAGGCTCCGGAGTCGGGCAAAGCGGAGTTTATGTCCCAGCTTCCCCCGAATGTACTGGAAGTCGCATACAATACGCACCTATGGTAATGACAGAAAGGTTTTTACTATGTAATAGCATAACTTTTAAAAACTACTCTCACAAGGGTAATTCATACTATTCTTAGATTTTTAATTTTATTCTAAATTTCTCTGTGTTGCCAAGCATTATAGAACATGTTTTGTTTATTTGAGCATGATACGACCTTTAGTTTTATTATGCTCAGCACTCGTGTGTGTCTGTGTGTGTGTGTGCGCGTGCGTTTAAAATCTAATCCAAGTAATACAGTGTTGGAAAAATACAAACAAAAAATATGGTAAAAGTGTAATAACCTTAATAAAATAAAGCTTTACATATGGGACCATACATTGAGGGGATATTAGGTGGCATCTCTCTCTTAAAATTTGACTTTCCTTAAGGAAATTAAGGGCTTTAAAATAGTGCTTGTCACAAAATAAGAGACTGCTAAATGTTAGCCATTAATTTATTTTTTAATTTATTTTTTCTGTAGGGTGTAAACGGATAACACTCTGACAGATGACATGTGATACCTTAAATACAAACTTAATTTTTCACTTATATTTTATATTCTTATAATGAATGACATTGGTTTTTATTTACCTCATTTGCATGATTTTCTACCACTTGGGAGTTTACTTACAAGATCTGGCAAGATAGTACAGACTGTGGATAAACAGGTTTCCTTGACTCGCACACATGGATCAAGTAGGAAAACAAAAGGAGGGGGTGGAGGTTAGCTTACTCCCACCCTCTCCAGGAAAAGTGTGATGTGCCCTTCTAGACACCAAGGAAGCAATGAAGTTAGCATGTGGCTTTTCCACTTCTGCCCGCGAGTTCCAAAGATGCTGGCCTGCAGGCTCGGTGATGTCAGAGAGAAAATGTGTACTGGCCACGAGTTCAGACTGTCCACACTAACACCTATGTAGGGCATAAAACACTGATGGTATACTTGGGGGTGAGGACTATGTCTGTAGAAGATTAAGAAGAGTAAGAAATAGGACCTTGATTTTTGCCTATTTCTTTAGAACTCCTGAGAATAGAAAAAGGTAAGGAGGAAGGCTTCTAGCAATAAACTGACCTAATCGTTGTTTTTGCGCCAAAGTGGAGAGCAACATCAGATAAGTATGTGGTACAGAAGAAAGACTTCTCTTTAATAACTCTTTAGTGAAATAAGTGACTGAAATTTAAAGAAGATGGATTACCGCTAAGCACCTGAAAAAAATTCATTTAAAATATACTATCATATGTTATTTAAACTTTTTAATTTTTTTCATTAAGGAAGATAGGGTAAACTATAACATGATTATTTGTTTGATGGAAAAATAATTTAAAAAGTGTTCTACTTTGTGGAAATTACATGGATTGTTTCAGCAGCTGACCTAACTGAAAGTGGCTTTTCCTTCCTGATAAAATTTCAATGGGCAGGGCCTTAAGTGTGTGTTGTAAGAGTCAGGAATGAAGATACCGATCCCATCTCTTCTCTTTCGTATTTATTGCAAAGCATACAGAGAAGGCACCAAGGGCATCAGTATTGGGACCTGATGGATGAAATCAGTATAGCACAGTTATGCAAATCATGTGTGCAACTGACACAGCTTGTGTAATTGTCAGTGCAATCCACCTCTATCAACCACCTCCAGGGAGCAAAGCAAGGGGTGGAGGGTGGGGAAAGTTCACACTTGGGAGATCACTGAGAAAGTGGCCCAGGTGCCCAGTCTACAATCAGGTGAGAACAGTTCCTTCTCATGGGAAGCCTGCAGGACAAATTATACTACACTTAATGCACCATCATTATTATGAATGAGTTGCATTAGATTCAATTTCTGAACCTGCATGATTTTATCCATTATGTCTATTATTATATACTGGCGCATGGATTAGTATTTTTTAAGTGGGTCTCTTTGGCAAATCTGGTAGAGAAGTCATGGTAATCAGGTTTTAAAATAATATCAGTATGAATATAACTGATGATGACAATCTTTTGACCAAGTACTTAATTTTTAGATATTTTCTACTCTCCGGTCATTTCAGAAAATAATCAGTACTATTAATACCTGAAAGTTTACAACCTGTAGTAACTCCATGTTATACAAATTATTTTGACATAATATAAACTAAAAATACTTACTTAGCTACTTTTCCTGGCAGTCTCCTCAACAAATAAAGTGAAGTAATATTAAAGGGAACATTGAAGGATTGGGGGGGAAATCTATGAGAAAGACAAAAGAAAGAGTAGAAGGCAAAAGCAGAGACAAGAGAGGAAGATAGTCTAAACAAAACAAGATGGAAAGAGGGTGTATTAGAAAAGAGAGTGAGTGATTACAATGCTACATGTACTTGAGAATACCTTTCAGTCTAATGGAATTCCTGACCAGTATAAGTCAGCAATTTAAGGAAATGATGTGGCTGTGGTAGTGAATCTTTTAGTAGGAAGTGACAATACATTTGAGGGTGTAGCATTCTCATGACAAATTAACAGACTGTCCCATATGAGACATATCACTAGAACATTTAACATTAAGTTGTTTCCTTAACAATACGGTCAAAGGTTAGCCCTATCTCAATCCAAGCCAGATGCTACTTTTGCATTTTATTTTCAAGAGATTTGGATATGAGGAGAAAGCAATATCTTCTTACCAGCTTCCTTGAGACTGTGTAGTTTATACCTTTAAAATGCCTGTTGGTTGGTTTAACATTCTACTAAAGATGAATATCCAAATATATTCCAGAGTAGGTGAGTCACAATGTTTTATTTTGTAGTTAAGGGCATAACTGAACAAGACAAACTAGAGTTTAAAATAAAAGGCAAACTTTTAAGTGAGTTTGCAGCAGTGTAGTAACTGATACAGTTTAAAAAACCAATATTAGGAATAAATACAAGCATAGTTCTGAGCTATTTAATGGATAAAATAAAGTCCTTGGAATTAACAGCGTCTTGCAAAATAAAAAGACAGTCCTCATAAAAATAACTAAAAACGTGCAATGAGGAGGAAGTTGTTACTGTTTTAACAGGTAGATATTTACGTGGTACACTTGGTCCAGTTCCTTTTTATAAGACCAAATAGCTTTAAACTGACAATTAGACATAAAGAACAAACTTCTTAAGCTGTAAACTGTCAAACCTTGAACAAGTTATAAAGTATTGTTGTAAAATTCAACATTCCTTGGTGGCATTTGGAAATAAACTAGATACTTGTTCACAAATGTAGACTTAATGATACTAAGTCGAAAGAGGACTTTCACACTGAAAATTTCCTCAAACAGCTATTACTCCGGGGCTATCCTATACACATACATGGCCACGCATCACATGACGACACTTCAATCAAAGGCAGACCACATGTGTGACGTGGTCCCATAAGACTATATGGAGCTGAAAAACTTCTAGCACTTAGTGATGTTGTAGCTATTGGAATTTTTCAGTGCAATGGATTTCTCACGTGTTTGTGCTGATGCTGGTGGAAAGAATGTGTGCTGTAAAAGGATAACACCTAGAATGATGGAGATTGGCTACACCGTCTAGGTTTGTGAAAGTGCACTCTATGCTGTCCGCATAATAATGGAGTTGCCTAATGACACACTTCTCAGGACATATCCCTTGCTGTTAAGCGCCACAAGACTGTATGAGGTGAACTATTTTTACTAAGTATTTATTTTCTGGTGCTATATTCAAATAAAGGGTGTACTAAATACTGGGTTAATTGAAAGCAAAGGTTTTACTTGGAATTTCATAACAGGTCTTATGTAAAAAACAAAGTAATTCTCATTTTCTTATAATGAGATAAGCAAAAAAATCTGTAAAATTCATGCACTGATCCGCTTACTCCAGGATATTTTATTTATATATCTTGGTACAATATATTAATGTTAAAATAAGTATCTTAAAAATATGCTAGTGTTAAGGAATATTTAACTTTTGTAGAATACAAGAGATGAACAAGTTTCCTTGAAATATTAGGAGTTTTGATTTTCAAATGTTTCCAAAAAATTCCATTTTTATGCAACACATAATTTTTATGATAATCTGAGTCCAGTACAATCCAATTACCAAAACTGAATTTTAGATATGGAATAAAAACATTTCAGACTGTGTGAGAAGCATACTTACTGTCTCTCTTTATAATTTATACAAATGAATTTATAACACATGTATAATATGTTTCCATATATTAAATTACATACCCTTCTATCCTGCTTTAAATATTTAACTTGGGCATAGCATTACAGTATGTGAGAAATATACCTGAAATGCTAATTAGAAAACTATGCAATTCTAGTTCCTCCTAGACTTAAAAGAGAACAAGTTAAATATTACTTTGATTAACAGGGGTCCAGGATTTCACTGAAACACAATTTCCCCAGTGTATCAGGTATAATAAAGACAAAAGGAGTGATATATGTAATGTATGAAGCAAAGTAATCAAATCTCTAGGAATGAAATAACTATAATCACTTGTCAAACTAAAAAAAAAAATCTAAGAACCAAAACTAATTTAAAAATCATTTGATTTTTTAGCAACCGCACTGATTAATCATTAAAACCTCAAAAATACTATGCTATATTATAAATTTATACAAAGCAAATTAGATGACTTATGTGGTAAATCTTATGCTTAAAGAACAGAGTTTGAAATAGAAACCAGTATCTTTTACTTCCTCACAACTGTATGTCTAAGGTTGCTATGCGTTTAAAATATACAAAGGTATATTTTATTTTCTCACTGGGTTAAAATTTTTCAGCTGACATACTGTTGAAGACACATTCCAACTTTTTATTTCTCTCTCTCTTCCCATTCTCTCTTAAAATACCATTTAATTTTCACATGTAAAAAGATCTTTTTTGCCCCTTTTTCAGCTATTCATTTTGTTGTGATTGTTACAAAGGGGCAAAAGTAGAAAAAGGGCTGCACTTTCTAGTAATACATAAATTTGGCCAAAATAATGCAATCAGATAAAGGAATTCTAATAATATGTCCAGTATCACTATAAATAGAATAAGTCTAAATAACAGATAGTAAATGAAAATATTTTTTTAAAAAATCAAACACTGATGATCTCTCTACAAATAAAACTTAGATTGTATCATTTCTTTTTTTTTTACTTCCTAAATGGAAAACATTCCAAAATTAAGGTATAGCACTTCTGTAACTGAAGCTGGAAAGGTGATGATTTCTTTTGTTATTATCCTAATAAGTGGAGGATAAAATACAGGAGTTGTTGATGGGAATTATCTGCTACTGAAAAAAAACCATCTGCTATTGGTGTGATATATTTCCAGAAATAATAAAATTATACTCAAAAAATTATTGCTGCCCTGGCCAGTGTGGCTCAGTTGGTTGGAGCGTTATCCCATAAGCCAGAAGATTGTGGGTTTCATTACTCGTCAGGGCACTTGCCTGGGTTGCAGGTTTGGTCCCCGGTCAGGGCATGCACAAGAGACAACCCAATGATGTTTCTTTCACGTGATGTTTTTCTCCCTCTTTGTCTCCCTCCCTTCCTCTCTAAGCATGACACCAGGTGAGGATAAAAAATATTATTGCTGGAAAACAAACTTTTCCATGGCAAATACTGGTAAATACTACCGAAGCATTTCTGCTCTTTAAAGGGATCTGATTTATTTTTGGTAAAATCGGGCAACCTTTCAAAATTTAAAAATGTTATCAATGACTATAATGAAAAGTTAAAACATGCAAGCAAGTCAACTAATCAGAATTTGTACACTTAATCCTATTTTCTATTACAGTGTGAACGAAGAGAAATTCAACATTTTTTATACTTCTCCTGGTTTTCAGAAGACAAAGGGAGCTTTTTCAAATATTTATTAAAAGTGAACATGTTTTGAGTGAACCAACCATGACTGGAACCACAAATGGAAAACTGGAAACTATATTGAGAATATTGCTTAGATTTAAGTTAGCAGCCAGTAACAGAGAAGCAACACCAGCACTGTGAAGATCATTTGAAAACCCCAACTTAAAATCTACTCCATGTTCTGCAAATCTATTTTAACAGATAAAACAGTAAAAATAAGTGGGGAGTGGGGACTACTCTCTTTAAAGTCTGGTCACAGAAACTGATCAGCAAAGTCATGGCAGGAAAGGTAACACTGTAGTTAGCCTCATACAGTATTAGTAGCGTAGGGAGATTTGAAAATTAAATTAAGCCACTTATCAAAGTTACCTAGCTAATTTGCAGTGAGACCATTCTAGAACCTTACAGTCAACAGTTTGACTTCCAGAAAGTATTCTTTTTCCTTTATCATATGAGCTGATTTAGTCAACTTAAAGTTTTGTAGAATAAACTCTTATCCTTTATATGCAGCATGAAGTACAGAATTTGGAATGTGAATCCAAGCTATGCCCACATGACCTCTCTGTGCCTCTGTATCCTCACCTGTGCAAAAGGAATAGTAGTAGCAAGAATCTTTCTTGACTGACTGTCTCTGCATTCCCTTTGAAAAACATACCAATGGGTGACCTGAAACACTGAGTTCCCGACACACATAGGCCTCTCTTAGGTATGCCCACATAAGTATCAATAATTTCGGCAGTTGAACTGGGTATTCACTAAGATTCCGTTATGATTCTAGCCACATCTATTAATGCCAGCTGTATCTGTTATTGTAATCATGTAAATTATTAAAACATCCATTTTTCAATAAAGCAAGTACAAAAAAAAGTTATTTCTAGAAAGACTAATTCATCACTTTAGAAAGATCTGATAAAAGTGGGCTGATAAAAACATATTAAAGAATTGGAAGTGGACAAAGATAATCAAAAAAATGTATATTATATGCTGTATATTTTTCTAAATGCCTTTTTCATTTTTAAAACATATATATGAAGGGGGGCCCAAAAACCAGAATTTATTTATAAAAAATTGTGTATTTATTCTTTCATGTTTAAACTTCAGTCACCTTCAAAGTATTCTCCATTTGACACAATACACCTATCAAGACTTTTTTCCCACTGCTCAAAACAGTCTTTGAACTCATCAATTTTGATGCCTTTTAGAGTGTGTGCTGTTTTTTGCTTCACCTCTTCCACATCAGCAAAATGTTTCCCTTTGAGGACTTTTTTTCATCCAGGGAAACAGAAAAAAAGTCACTCAGGGCAAGAACTGGTGAACAGAGGTGAGCCATGGGGGCCATGCTGGTTTTGGTCAAAAACTGCTGAACATTCAGTGCAGTGTGGACAGGTGCGCTTCTAAATCACCCATCATGCAATGGACAAACATGTTGAAAGAGTCTCCAAAAGAAATTCACTGAAGCCGAACACTGCCTCTCAAAATAACACCAGCTGGTACACTGCTGCAGATGGGTTCCTAGAACTCATACCTAGTGGGAGAAGCCTGTATATCAAGGGGCCTACACTCCAGAAGATAATTCCCTTTTGGGGGGGTCCCTTTCATATATGTATAATCTCACAGAAACATAAGTGCACATCAACTCTGGGCTCACTGTTACCAACCTACTAGATGGAAAATTTTTAAATCTAAAATACAGGACATAGAGCTGCAATAATAATACTACAGAACACAGTAACTAAAACAAAACACTGAACAGTCATTACCCAAAGAGGGGGTGGGAGCAGAATACTTTCTAATAATAATATCAATATTCATAAAAATTAAAATCATTACAGCACACTAAATACCTTATACTAGTTATTTTAAGTACTAGTTATTAAATTTTAGTCAGTCTGTGGCACATTCTCTGTTTGCCTCCATAGCCATTTTCACTCTGTTCCTGCAAAAAGCTAATTTCTGTTGGAGTCCTCAGCAGGCTTCTTTTAGGGTCAGTTAAAGCGAGACATCAGCCAGAGATTGGAGGGTGGGAAGAGTGCAGTCAAGGTGTTTATTCCTCAGTCATAGGTTGACAGGTGTGCGTTCCTCTCCTGAAAGTCAGTCTCCTACCTCTCTTCATTCCAGTGGCCTCTCCATCCTCTGGCCCCTTAGACCTGGGGCTAATTAATTATTTCCTGCTAGTGCGGGCCTCAGAGTGCTTCAACCACCCTCCACTGGTTTCCTTTATACCTAACCAATCTTTTGCAAATATTAGTCCTTTCACAGGGCACCTCCAAATTTTCCCCATTTCAGTGTCTCAGTGCCTTCCTCTCAGGACCCTGATTGATAGTTATGAGTAGCAAGAGTGGCCCAAGGCCAAAGTCCATCAGAATGGCATTCTGCCATTGGGTTGCTCATATTTGAAGAGAACAGGGTGGCCATCTTACCAGGGAGTTAATAAAATGCTGGTAATTCTCGGCATGTGTTGGCAATGTGATTACTCAAATTATCCCTGGCGGTAGCATGGAATAAAGTGCACGTGCAGGCCAGGCTTTAGGTGCTGTGGCCTCTACTTGCTAAAGCAAAAGTGGTGGTGGTGAGGGACAGCTACAGATGGCCTTAAGAAAAATTCTAAGGAGAAAGAACAAATTGAAGGCTTTGAATGGCCAAATCAGAGCAGAGGTAAGCGATCAGGTTTCTCAGTGAGCTTTGAAAGAGTCCTTATTTACTTAAGCCTCAGGGCAAGTACAACTCCTGAATCTGGTTTGAAGACCTAGGGCATTGTGCTAAATAAAACGGGCAGTACCGATACCGCTGGTAGGTAAAGGGGCCCTGATGGGGAAAGAGTAAAACAGGGGGCAGTACTGTCTGATCAAACAATGAGAAGGCTCAGAATGTGAACCCCCAAACCTTCCTGAGCCATCCTTACTAGAAGACACAATCGTCCTCACCCCCACTCTTCCGTCTAAGGAAACCAACATCATTTCCATGTGATAAGAAGATTTCTGATGGTTTCAGTTATAGCAGAAACCAAATAGAAAATGGCAATTCTTTTCAGGACTTACTCCTGTTACTTCCCATTGACCTCAGGCTCATAACAAGTTAGATCCTCACAGAGTCAAAAACTAAGACCTGATCTAGGAAATGACATCCTATTCACTGAAAGATTTACAAAACTTTGTCAGTTTGTACCAGCAGGAGTCTAGCTAGCATGTAGGGGAATAGAACAGATTGATTCTAAGGTTTGTTATATCCAAAAAATGAACTAAAATGCTAGATCAGGCCACATGTATCAATATATGTGCATTCATATGGGATTTGAGATTTTGCATATTGCCTAGAGCAGGTGGGGGTGACTGAATAAGTGCATCCTTCATGAAATGATGCCTTACATAGTAAGAAGTTGAAACGCCAAAAATTTCCTGGAAGATCAAAGTGTAGTAAGTCCCAAAGTGTTCAATATATACTGTCCAATATTCTTACTTACTCAAGTAAGTAAGAATATTGGACAGTATATATTATGAATCATCTTGTTCAACCTATCCCTTACCGTACCCCGGGAAGGGCCTGTGGGATACACCCTTAACCAAATAATTACATGGGTGAGGAAAGAACCAGCGTGCTTGGAAGATCTTTATGGTGACTGTCTTCACTAGGCTGGAGAGAACAATGATAGACATGCAAACAGATCTGGGCCACCTGATTTAAATGGACAAGGGTGGGCAACAGTGGGTTTACAGTTATTCATATGGAAAAAGGCATGCAGGTTCTGGTTATTACAACAGCTTAATTAGCTGTTTCCCATACTCACAACTGTAAACCTACTTTTGCCCTCTCCTGTGTTTCATTTCATCAAAAACATTTCAACGTGCGCACTAGCATATTTAGATGATTAATAGCCACATGTGGCTAGTGGCTGCCACACTGGAAAGCACAGCCCTAGAACTATCACCTCTCCCAAGACAGTAACTAAAACTGAAAGATGTTGAAGTGGTGATTCCTAAAACATACCCATTCAAACTGTTTGTTTTTTGGTGGGGTGGGTGGGGGGCAGCTAATGTAAGACCTAGAAGGTTCTGTGCATGGACGCAGACTTAAGGACCTCATAACACCAACTGCAGATGCACTTCAGCTCTAGTATCGTCACTGGATCATATTAAAATAGCCCCTGACACCAGGTATGAAGGTATTAACAATTTCTTTTTAAAAAGTGCCTTATCAACAAAGATAATCAGGAGCAGTTTGCCTTCACATTACAGGAACAGCATACTTTCACTATCTTACCTCAGGGTTAGGTCAACTCTCCTCTCTGTCATAATATAGCCCAAAGAAATCTTGTTCATCTTGACATCTCACAGAACATCTAACTGGAACACGGTATACTGATTGGACTTGATGAGCAGGAAGTAGTAAATACCTGAGATACCTCAGGAAGATATGTGCTGGAGGACCGGAGATAATCTCCCTGAAAAGTTCAGAGACTTGCAGAACGGGTGAAATGTTAATGGGCCTAGTGGCCTGGGAATGCTGAAACTGACCCTCGACAGCAAACAGCAGATTGCTGCCCCTTGCATGTATCATGAAGAAGAAGGCACAAATGCGGTGCATTCTTTGGACTTTGGGAAAAGATACTGCACACTGGGTATGCTGCTCTGATGCACGTACCAGGTATTCCACAGGCTGTCAGTGCTGAGAGAGGACTGGGGTGAGGAAAGGATCTGCGGCACATACCTCTGCTATGATCAAAGCTGCCCTGTGCCTTTGGCTCCAAGACCCAGCAATGCAGTGACTTTTGGAAATGTTTGTGGCTGTAAAACATCTCTGTCAACAGAGGTATCAGAGTGCAGAACTGTGTGTTTTTTTAAGAAAACACATGCAATATTGTACCAATAAGTATTCTCCCCATGTTTTAATCCTCATCTGAGGACATGCTTATTTATTTGAGAGAGAGAAGAAGGGAGGGAAAGAGACAGAGAAGGAGAGAAACACCAGTGTGAGAAACATCAATCAGTTGCCTCTTGGATGTGCTCCGACTGGGGACCAAATCCACAACCTAGGTACATGCCCTCACCGGGAATTGAACCCCATGACCTTTCGGTTTATGGGACAATGCTCCAACCAACTGAACCATATTGGCCAGGGCTAACTATTCTCCCTCTTAAAAGTCCATCCTAACTTCATATTGGACTCTGTTTAACACCGAGAGTACTAGGCCACTGAACTCCAATGACTATGTGGCCCAAACGACACAAAATGAACTTGGTGTTATCTGACTCAGTATAACATTGGATAAGATGTGCACAAGAGCATTTCATTGTAAATGAAACTGGGACCATGCAGGTTTGGGAAGCACAAGCTAACTTCATGAGCAAGTAGCTCAGGTGTCCCTGATAACCTACTACCACTGCTCCACAATCTCCCCTCCAATCACATGTATGGCCCCATGGGGTGTTCTCAGTGACTAATACATGGAGAATGAGGCTGTGTGGACCTAGCTGTAAACAGAGGGCATGGTATTTGGTATGAGCTGTAACCACTGTGTTCCAGGCCCACTGAGGGGCGCCGGCCCCGAAATACAGCAGTGAAAGGATATCCCCAGCAGAATTTCAGACTGTGTACCCTGCATGGAAGGAGAGCTAACTAAGGTCACGGCACATGGTATGGCCATATGGTCAAGGACCTGGAAGAACAAGACTGGAAAATTGGTGCTAAAGGTCTAAGTGAGAGTTATGTGAACGAGCCTCGCAGAATCGGGACAAAGCGTAATGACATGTCCCACGTGAATGCCCTCTAGAAGGTATCCACATGGGGAAGGCTCTCAGTGACCTGGACAAGAGTATTTGTGGCGTGACCCAAACCAATCAGACCATCTATTTGCAAATGTCAGTCAGTCTTAACCTAGCTACTGTTGTGCCTACTCAAGGAAGTGGCCCACATACAAAGTGACAAGAGGGGAGCTATGTTATGGATTCAGCAACACAGACATTTCCCGCTCTACAACTAATTTACTACCACCAGTGCTGACTTCACAGCTTTCTAAAGTGGAGACCCTAACTACCCCAGGAAGATTAACCCATCAATTGGTAGGCAGGTTACATTGGGCAGCTTGCAATATGAGGGAGGGAGGAACACATTCAACCAGGAAACACATTTTATGGCAAAGGAAATACAGCAATGGGCTCAAACCTACATATTCCACTGTTCACGCCTCATGTTCCGTGATCCAGAATTACCTGGCTAAATGGAGGGGTAAGGTGGCCTACCAGTGGAGCGGTCCAGTGTGGCTTCCCACTGGGAGGAGTTTGGGTGTGTTCTATCGGATATGGTATATGCCTAATGTCGTCTCCTCCACAGCCACAGCGCATGAGTCTGATGACAGAGGGGTTAAGGCAGGAGTGGCTACAACATAAATATATCCAATAACGCATTTACAGGATTTTTCTCCCTGTGCCGAAATCTCAGGATTGGTGGTTTTGGAGACCTCGGTGCCCATGGGAAGAATGTTTCCACCGTGGATTAGAGTTCTAGCACTGTTGTTTGGAAGCAGAGACTACTTCCCGGCTGTCTGGGGCACCTCAAGCTGCCGAACTATAGGGAGAGAAGTGGGCTACTGGTTGGTTTTTCTGGATACTAAGTGATTTGGGGTTGTTTCTGTATAATAGGGGCAAGGACAACTGTGCTTAGAATTCGAGAGGTTCACTGGGGCACTTATTTAAAATAAACTTTCTCAATAATCCTGGTTATTGTAAAACAAAGGCAGAACCACAGTACTTACAGAAATTAAGGTTTGGGTTACCCACCGGATAAAGAAACCTGTCCAGCCCAGGTGCTGAAAAGGGGGTTAAGGAGAAGCTAGGATGGGTAGTGGAAGAAGAACGCTGTGATGATCAATTTGACTTTCCTGACCAATTACAGAAGCACTGACTTTAGCAGCTTTGTTTCATGTTTCATCTATTATGAAAAGCACTGGTGATGGCTAACATTTTAGATTCCACTTGGAAGGATGGCTGAATTAATATTACCCCTTGATGATGCAGTAGCTGAATGACAACCTTCTCTCCCTGTCACTCCATTAAACTCTCTTCAATTAGCCAGTTTGAGCCTGCCGTTTATATTAGCAAAAATCATGCCCTGATAAACCAAACTGCAAAATCAGCATGATTGTATTTATAGGGGCCATGATTTTATTTTGGAACCTCAAAGTAGCAATATATTTATTTATAAAATATACCATTTCACAGAAACAGCTTCAATTTATACACACAAACTTTATAATTACACACAACCATGTAAACAGTGTTAAGGGTCTGGCTTGGCCAAAGCTAATGAGAATGACCTATTTTTGGAGGGACATCTTTCCCTCCCCTCACTTCATCACCCACCAACCAGGTGCCTCCGATGGTCCATGCCTAATTTGCATACAGAAGCTAATTGAAGCTGCCTAGCTCAATCTAACACAAAAACCAGGGTGTCTTCACTTGTGAGGCACCACCCACAAGGAAAAATCTATGAAAAGAACAGAAAGGAATGCAAGGAAACAGAAATCGAGATGAATTTCGAATGCCTTCCAGAGGTGTCAGCAGGCATTGAACCTTCTAAGAAGATAGCGATCACCAGGTAAAGAAACATGTGTACACTAGACCATAATACTAAAAGCAGCACAATTTAAAAAAAATATATAATAGATGTTTAAAGTTATTTTTGCCTCAACTTCATGTAATAGATATGTTCATGAAAAGCTATGTTTTATATAATTCTTGGGCAACTTGACAACATGTTAATAAGCCAGCATACATGGCTAGATAAAAAAAATAATTGTCTTAAAAACCTTATGATAGATAATGATTTTTATAATAAAACACCACTTTCAGATATAGTTTTCATAGCCCAATTTCAACATAAAATAGAAAATGTCATAGTTGGAAATAAGTGAATTACTTTGAGTCAGAAAGGAAAGTAAAATATATAAAGTATTTTGTTTTAATGCCTGCATTAATTTCATTTTCCTATAACTGCCCCAAATTTGAGTAATATCTAAATAGTTTTACATATTTCACATTCATATAAATGATGAGGTAAAACTTTAAGACTTAACAGGAAAAATGTAAAGAAAGATAATACAAGCATTACCTCACAGTCCACAGGACTCTCTAACACCTTTGTCAGTGTAGATGAACACATCACTTTCATCATAACTTTATAACAAAATTAAATGTTAATGTCACTAGAAATAGAAGGAGCATATAAAACTAGCTTGAGAGCATTCTATATTAATTTTCCCCTTTAACTTCCTGGTTATGGCAATTCATGCTAAAAGTCAAATGAGAATCATTCAAATTTCTCATCATTCATTCTCTTTTAGGTACTATATTCTGGCATTTAAAAAATCAAACCTATTTCAGATTTTTAATGATGATTTATCATATAGAGAATAACTGCAGAAAGCATCCAGTGACTACTGTTTGAGAGTTTAAAAAAAAACAAGAATTAAAGGGAAATAGAGTATATTCCAACAGGCAATTTTCTAATGAGCATAATCTTTTCAGGTTTAAAAATAGCAATATCTGACTGCCCACTGAGGTCCCGGCCTGGGTGCTGTAATCAGCCAAAAAATAATAATAATAAATCACAGCTTTCATCTCAATGAAAGGCACCATCAGTATGTAAAGACGGTATTTCCCATTATCCTGAATTAATCACAATTATTGGGTTAATAATTATAAAATAAAAAATCTGAGAAAACTTATATAATAGCTGTTTTTCTTACTTCAGTGGCTTGAAATAAGAGACCTCAGTTGACAGTGCTCTTTCTGCCGAATCCATAAGGATTCGTGCACCTTGCAACATCCATTAGTTTTTCAATGTACACAAATAGAAATACTGTCTAGGTCATTCCTAGCTATGTACCAAAGTTCTGTCTCACCTACGGCACTCTCCTGGACACTCACTCACGCTGGAGCCTTCCTCTCGAAGCGCTGCTGCCACTTACCGGAGTGGGTCCTGAGGTGTCCCGTGAGGGCGTCCCTTCTTCTGCACGCATAGCTACAGAAAGGACATTTGAACGGCTTCTCTCCAGAGTGTAACTTTATGTGTCTCAGAAGATTGCCCTTCTGAGTAAAAGAAGCCCCACACTGGTTACAGTGGAAGGGACGTTCACCTGAGGAAAGGAAAAGAGATGAGAAAGGCCAAGTAGGTTATGTGCAAGGGACTAAGTCGCCATACACTGTTCACTAGAGCCAGTCCTTCGTGCTGAGAATATTCACTCCCTCCTAGGTCTTCTAAACTTTTACCTTTCCAGAATTTGCTTTTCAAATCTAAAGTCTCAAGCTTTAGTTCAAGTGTTGTTTTCTGCCTTTACATAAATTTTACAGAATTCCTGTCATTGACTCAAAAGAGTAACAGTAATAGAATTGACAAGTGACTGAACTAGGTGCCATCACTTTACTGATGTTATTGGTTGCTTAACATATAATATTTCAGTCCTCGTAATGATATATCTAATCAGGTATCTATAGTTTCAATTTATAAGTGAAGGAACTGAAGTTCAAGTATCAAAGTATCTGGTAACAGTCACAGAGTTAAGAAGTACCCAAACTGATAACTGGTTCTTGGTCAGATTGACTATATCTTCCTCTCCTTAACTGTACCACGCTCTCGTTAAAAATCACAAATTTTCAGTCGAAAGGCACCTCTAGTCTAATTCTCTCATTAAGCTGATAATTTTCTTGTCAGGGGGACAGGAGGTTCAGTGAAGGAACCAGGTTACAAAGCCCATTGCCACAAAACCTCCAAGTACAGCTCAGGTCTCTCAGTTCTAAGTCTCGGCAGGGGCCTGGGCAAAGCTTCCTTGTGTAATCAGGGAAAATCCAAGAAAACTATTCATTCGGGCATTTCTTTTTTGTTATGAAAATCATTTTTTTGATAGGCATTTTCCCTCCTATCACTGATATTGCTGTAAAACTGCTTAGCCACAATTATCAGTTCAGTTTGTTGTCATCAACCGGCTGACGTCAGCAACCATAAGGCTGACGAGGCAGTAAAACGGGCACGTGGACCCAACTCGGCTAATCACACCATGAAGAGCACACTGCTATTTAAGTTTGTCTATGTCTAAAGACAGACATGCAACATATTGTAAACGAATAAATACTACAAATACATCATATTAAAGCTCAAAGTCTAGAATAAAAATGAAATTTAAAATACAATTCCGTTTTGACTGAACTGGACCATTTTTGTACTTGAAGTTAGAGAATTATTACAATTTTAATAGTTTAAAATTTTTTGAGCTGAATTGTCATGGTTTATATATCTAACTGAAACATTCATAATAATAGTGAATAATAAAACCTCTATATTTTGGTGGGATTTTAATATAATGAAGGCAAACTCATTGAAAAAAAAAGAAATCTGAAATTTATAAAGAAAATAAAATGGCCTCTTTCTAACAGCTGCCACCGCAGATTCTACCATACAGATTTGATATAAACGCTAAAGAAATTAAAATGGATAAATCAGGTGTATCTCAAATTTTGTCGTACTTGCTCATTTTGAAATTTAATAAGATACACAACAAAAAATTGTGATCTCTCTGTATGTAGCAAAAGTTGAGGTTTTTTCTTAAGAAATCTGGAGATCTCATGAGCTAAGTTTACAAAATGTCCTACGATAATGTATTAGATTGAAACAATTATTTGTCACATTAAAGTTGTCTTATATTTAACCTTAATTAACTTTTTTGATTCACCTGCTAAAACTGACAAATTAAAAATCAATACTAAATAAGTTTAAAAAAATACTAAAACTAATTAAATCAACATTAAGTAAGTTATAAAAAAGATACTTGACCTAAAACCTCTCATAAACAGTCTTAAAAATAGTCAACAATTTAAAATAAATCGAATTTGGTTAGCCTTTTAAATTTTACACATACATATGCACACACACATGAACACACATGTAACACACATATAAACTTAAGTCTTTGACTTTTTTCCCAATGGAATAGCATTCTACAACTTTAAAATCTGGGTTTTCTACTACCCACCCCTGCCATGGAAATAGTAATAAAAAGGAAGAAGATGCACTTTCTTCATAAAATTAACTTTTTAGATAGCAGGAAAAGAGCAAATTTAAATTATAATTTTCACTCCAAATATTTTATTTTTTACTTTATTTTACTTTTGAAATCTGTCTCTGCAGGGTTTCCCAGGCAAGTAAGAAATCAGTGTGCAAGAACTTCAAAATGAATTAAATTAAGGTAGTGAACAAAAACATTTGAAATCATGTTTGCCTTTGAAAAATACTCCCCTAGCATGTCAATCAGATTTTCTTGATCAACTCCTACAACTGAAATAGTTTAAGATCCCCAATTTAGAGAACTGACTTCATTCTTCAATATAATGCTAAAATAAAAACTAAAAAAATAATAAGAATGACTCTTTTAAAATGATTTTTAAATTCATCTAATTGAGTTTATGGGACTAATGACAGGGTGATTTAGTTTTCACATTTGCAAAATATTCCAGATACCTTCAAATACTACGAAAATAAGAACTGCTTTTGCATTTATATAACCATCCTTAAAGGAACAGGAGGAGCAAAAAGGGGTCTAGGCGTGTCAGGAAATCTTGCCATATTGCTGAGTGCGTAAGAACTAGTGTGGAGGCACTTCCTATGCTCCCTGGCCCTTGGAAGTAACGAAAGAAGCATGCTGCGGGTGAACAAGCATGCTCCCATTTTGGACAGAGGAACAGAGGGCAGAGGCAATATTAATAATGTACTCTGATTTCAATCAGATGAACCTTTGAGAAACAGAGATCTGCTTTACATGAACTGTTTAGATTTTTTTTTAATTCTTGGATAATAATTCTATAGCTTCACTCATTTTGGGCTGAAATATGCTTAGCTACTCTTAATTTCTTCATTATGTAAATAATAATTTTTTTTCACAATCCTCTTTTTTTTGCATGTGTTCTACACTAAATCTAGTTGGGATTACACTGAAAACCCTCAGTGATACTGCTATTGGAGTCAAAGATGAAAACAGAGTTTAACTTATAAGATTTCTTTTTAGTATAATCATTATATTCTAGGAATAATCCAAATACAGGAGTCATATCCAAATTTGTTTAATAACAAATCAAAAATAAGTACATTGAGTAATTTTTTTCTAAGTCATTTCTATAAAATGTGAGCAATCCATTTATTAAGTGATTTGGAGTTTCTCTGTCTGAGGCATTACAGAAATGTGTAAAATTATTTGAAAACTAAGTAAAAAGTTCAGTTAACTATCTATATTGTCTATGTAACTTGAAATAACACATCTCAATGATTTCTTTTTTAATAATCCGTTTTTCTTTAGTAAGCAGACTGAGTCAATGGGTCTTTTTTAAGTCAGTTTAGACCTTGTCTGAAAACCCTAATAATGTTCTTCTTCAGATATAAATAAAAGCAAATTTCAGGAAAATCCCACAAATTTATGAAACACATTAGTGACATTATGGAGTAATTAAATTTAAAAAACCAGAGAAGGCTACTGCATCTGTGATAACTAATCCTCCTGCAGGTGGGCACAAAAGTCCGGATTAACCACTCCAAATCCATTCTCATTCTGTTTTTTGTTTTTATAAATTTATCTATTAATATCATCAAGGACCCCTTTTAGTTATTCACTGGATGAAGTCATCTATTATGCTTATAATGGAGTAAGTAAATTATACTTCAACATTTTAGGTACTTTTCATAAACATTAGAATGCAGGTGGTACATGCATCAATTTGCTGTGGTGAATCACAACAGAGGGTGTCCCTGTGTTGAATGAACAACAGCCTGTGAGTGTGAAAAGTCCCAGACACCTGGAGAGAGGACCTGGGAGCAAGAGGATGGCTCCACAAAGCTGAAATGTACAAAATACAGTGCTGAAAACGTGACGTTATGAAGATGGGAGGACTCTCCCCACAGAGGGGCAAAATTAAGAATATTCTATATTTATAATGTTTACATCAATCTGTGTTTAGGTATGCATGAACTGATTTATTGCCCCTACTTCTTTTCTTCTCCCTGTATTCTCAGCAAAGAGTGCCTGGAGTATCCGATGACAATATTACCTGATTACCTACTAAAGTAACAATACCAAAGAAATAACACCAACCCATTAATAAAATACTGGAATTGGCACTTTAGTAGAGGAAAAAGAAGAAGTAAATTTGATCTGATACTCCATGTCATTTAGTGAATTGGGTGGTTGTGTATCTTTTTTCACTATGAATTTTATATTAGATAGATTTTGAGCTGAAAACACAGAAACATATGGTTCCCAAAGGCTTGATAAAGATTTAAGACAGTGCCTTTTATGCTAGCTCTAACTAACTGGTGAGAGTGGAAGTTCTAAAGTGAACCCAGTACTTCACGGTATTAAGGAGAAAACATTTGGTGACTAGATTCTGACTGCATATTTTTCCATCTAGTTTAAATTAAAGAAATGTAAGTAGATACTCTATTCTGGTACTAAAATGAAGTATAAAGTGCCATGACCCACTCAGGTGCATAAACGGGGTCAGCAGAAATACGTATAAAAATAGATAATTTAAAAATATATCATAATTTCAAGGTCAACAATGCGGCAGATATCCCAAGCCCCTCTGTGAATGACTATTACTTTAACAAAACCTTCCATACTTGAGGAACATGTAAGAACTTTTATAGTACTCTGATAAATATTCATTAACAATAAAGAGTTCATACAGTTGCAAGACCAGTTCATATAGTTGCAAACCGTACTTTGGTTTATTTAGTCCATTCTCCTTGCCTTTACTAGCTGAGTGAATCTCCTACGACTTATGGAAATCTTTGTAACTATTTAGAAATATTTTCCATGTGAATTAAAAGATTTCAGAATCAAAATAATTCAACTCTACTACAATAGTAAATATGAAATGACAGTAGAGTAGGTATTATTGTTTACAAACCAACGATCCTTATGAAAATCACTGCAGACAGCAAAGCACTAATTAACCTAAATTTTCAAAAGGGTATCCTCAGGTTCTTTGAATTTTCTTAACTTAGAACACAAAAGGTTTATTAAAATTTTACAAAAATTGTGTTTAGTATACTTTTCAGCCTCAAAATGAACACTATAGACAACTCAACTGGAAAGTCATTAGATTAATTTTGTTTAGTTTGCATGTCTTAGATGGGAGAAGTCAGACATCTGAAAGGGTATCATCTTCCTCAGTGTAATCAGCTGGAGATAATAAATACATACAACTTTGTGAAGTTAGAATGATTTCATGGGCATAGACTCATTATTTTACAGTCTTTTCCTTTTCTATCTTATCAAATGTGGTGTCCAATCTTAATCTTTTAATTCTTCCATGACACATTTTTTAAAAATAAAGAAAAAAATCTGTACTAGAATATAAATAGTACTACTATAAAATTTTAAATATTTTAAAAGAAAATTCAAAACAAAACAAAAAGTAAAAATGTTACTGCTTGTATGGTTGGAATAATCTTTAATCCTTATAAAGTTGATGATTTTGATTAAACTAACACTGATTTTAACATGTAATAATAATATAATCTTTACTTACTATAATCTTTGCAACATTAGCCTTATAATAATACCTCATCCTGAAGCGCAGCTTACCAAGCACACCATATTTGGACAAACTCATGCTGGGTGTCATGAAATCGGCTCTAGCCTCACAACACCCTTCACAAGGGACGATGGACAAATCACCTGACCCTTCTGGGCTTCAGTGCCTTCCAGTGTAAATGAGAGGAGCTTTAGACTAGAGACTTCACTGTACCTTGTATCTCTCATGTTTTAAGCACCTACTTATTAAATCAATTACTTACAAATCAATATTTTAAATCAATGTCTTTATTATAATTCATTTCTCTTCCAGAAGAGTCTCACATTTTAAAGCTCTGAGTATGTTAGTTATTAGTATTTTGCTAAATAATACTACTTTGCATTATAGTTAAAACTAGCATTATTTTTCCATCAATTTTCACAAGAACTTGAAAAAATTTTTAAGAGTTCTCTATCTGCCACAATCAAATTGCTAATTTAAAAAAAATTAAAATTTTTTGTCAAAGGTGTATACAGATTTAAATAAAGCCTTCTCATTAGGTTGGTTTCGCACATGACTCAAATCTTTTAGACTTTTTCTATACTTTTAATATATATTAAATTAATCAGAGGTCTTTTTTCTCCCCTATTTCATGATTACAGGTTCTACTTGCACACCCACCACCCTTTGATGAACCTACCCTACCTATCTCCTTGCAGGATTTAAAACACGGGAAGTTGGTAAAATCCTCATACTAGAGAAAATAAGTATCTGTCTATTACAGAGACCCATGGTAGGCAAAGATTGATTGGAAACTATATTCCAGGAAATTAACTAGATAAGGTGAAAATGATCCACCCCTATATAAATGCATGAGTACCACTTTAGAGTATAAACTCTCAGCCTGAAAACTGTATTACCTGCCCATGGGTATGGTAAAATATGTATAGTAATACAAAAAGATTAAGTTGCACAATGCAATTCTCCTCTACCTTTTGAACCCTTATCATATTATTGCTATATTAAGAACTGTGGAAACTGAATCCCAAACTTCTTCCCTGATATGCTATTCAGATTTGAAGGCTGGAAGTCAAGACCCAGGCTACGCTCTGCTTTTCAGCAATCCAATACTAGCAGAATTCTGAAAAGGTAGTTTCACTATTGCCACCCCTGAATAAAAAGGAAAGAGAATAGATGTCAGGTAATATCAACATCAGATGTCACAGGCAGTCATCAGGTTATTCTTTCAGCTGCTTACCAGTGTGACTCCTTTTATGTACCATAAGCACATTGGGCCCAATGCAAACCATGCCACAGACGTCACATTTCAGTTTACCATTCGGAAGCCGGATTCCTCCCTCGCCTTGGAGCTCCTGGACTTTCCTGTTGTCGGCCACCTCGCTGCTCTCAATTAGGGGCTCTTCTAGGCTGCTGCCTTCATCATGTCCCCTGATATCATCTTCACGGCTCAGGGGTTTCCTGTCACACTCTTCATCACTCTGCATTTCTAGCTTTACTGAATTTGCTGTAATTTAAAAAGAAGCAAGGAGACATTTTAATGCATGTTATGTTGTCACCTACACCTCTCTTCCACCTACCGCCATTCTATTAACATAGTTGGAAATGCTGTGTAAAGTAAAACATAGTCCATCGCCAGTGCAATGTTAACACACACTGTACTCTGAGATTTTACAAAAGCTTTGGCATGAAGGTGAAGATGGATCAGGAAAGCTGTGTGTGAGCAGAACCAACTTTATTTCTGCACACATTTCTTTCTTTTTTTCCTTATTTTAAAATTAAATTTATGGGGGTGACACTGATAAATAACACTGTATAGGTTTCAAGTGTACGACTCTATGATGCATCATGTATATTGCATTATGTGCTCACCCCCAAGTCACATCTTCTCCCATCACCATATATTTGACCCCCTTTGGCCTCACTGTCCGCACCTCCACCCCTCTTCTCGCTCATAGCCACCATACTGTTGTTTTGAGTTTTCATATTATATGAGTTTTCATTTGTTTGTTTTTATTATTTGTTTATTTGTTTTGTTGAGTTTTAAATCCCACAAAGGAGTGAAAGCAGTTATATATTTCTAAAGCAAGTCTCCATATATTGGGTTGGCCAAAAAGTTGGTTATGCTTTTTCCATATGATGCCTCTACTAGAGCTTGGTTGTCTTTAACTTCGTCTGAAACAATGCTGTTACACTTACTGTGACAGCTGTCATATCAGTGTGCATTTAAAAAAATCAAAATTGGTGAATAGAAGATCAGTGTGCATTTTTTAAAAATATCAGCCATTTAAATATTGAAGCTGGAAGAAGATATGCAACATTGATGGCACATTATGTTTTATTATTTCAAGGAAGGTAAAAATGCAACTGAAACACAAAAATCGATTTGTGTGTATGGAGAAAGTGCTGTGACTGACCGAATGTGTAAAAAGTGGTTTATAAAGTTTCTTGGTACTATTGATGTTTTGGCCAAATAATTCTTTGCTGTGGTACTGTCTTATACATTGGGAGATGTTTAGCAGCGCCCCTGGCCTCTACACACTAGAGGCCAACAGCGGGAGATAGCTGACATACTCAAAATATCTGAATCAATGAAGTTATTGGTGAAACTGAAAAATGTGTCTTTACTTTAAGGAAAAAACATGATGGACTTTTTGGTCAACCCAAGAATTCTGGTGTTAGCTTTCGAGTTTTTTGTTAAGGCTACTGAGACTGAGATAGGATTATGGAAGAGAGAAGATTAGATATTTCTTAATCTTAATATAACAATCATTTTACACACATATACACACAGACTTCTTAGTCTGTGTTTTACATCAGAGTACATGTGTAAACCTGTCTCTGAAAGGAGCAAGAAAAACAACTTGGGATCTTAATCCAGCAAATGTCTTAGACCCATGAAGGCACACCACCAAGGCAAATATCCTAAAATCAGACTAAACACATACATTCAGTTAAGAGCTGTATAAATGTAGGGTAGATTACACAAACCTCACTTGCTCTAAGCTATGCTGCTTTTTTACCCTATATGAAGAAAGTTCTCCATGGAACATATTAGTCTGCAAATCAAAGTAATTCAACTTTAAGATGTGCACACCGAAAAGCAATGAATGACAAGAATGGCGTGGCATGCATGCATGCACTTGTGACTGTTAAGAAATTTAATGCCTTCTGTTTGCTGTTTTTGGATCATCCCACAGAAAAGTTGGAATTTGGTTAGCACAGCCCTCATTCTGGATTGCTGACAAAGTCTTTTCACAAAGCAGAAGCAAGTTTTAAATGAATACCAGCTATTTATCCAGTAATCCTGATAATTTTCTTAAAAAATCATATCAAAGTTACTGAGCAAAACAAATTATTTCATATTGCTTGACTAGAGGAAACACTTTCATGAAAAGGAAGTTCTTTTAATTGCAATTGTTTTCTTAGAGAAACCACACACTCTGTGATTTGTTATTGGTACTAATGATGGGGAGTGCTACCAAAATGGCACTTCCACTGTCCCCTCCTTGGAACGCCCCTACCAAGTGGAGGCAGTGTGTACAATGAGGAGATCCCTAGATTTAGCCAGGAGAACGTGGCTCTAGTGCTGACTTTGACATTTACTAGCAGTACACTCTTAAACTAATTCTTTAACCTCTGAATCTTAGATCTTTCGTTTGCAAAGTGGAGATGAATTCAGACTACAGAATAAAGTTTGAACAGAATAGTTTAGCTATTAAGACTGAGGGTCCTGTAACCTGGATTTGAATACTAGTAATGGCACTTAGTACAAACAGCATCACCACCTGCAAGTTACAAATTGGGATGATAATGGTCCTCTCTTCCTAGAGTTGCTGTGAGCATTCAATGAGTAAACATAAAAAATGGCCTTGACTGTTATTTTCTCTGGACTGACAGTGCTCTAGTCCATAAGGTTTGTGCAAATTAATTAACTTATAGGATATAAACTGCTCTGAGATTTAAAAGGGATATATAGGCTTTCTGGCCCCATTTGAAATGAATACTCAAAATAGTACCTATTTGCTAGAACTGAAATAGAAGAAATGGTAAACTTTAGTAATCTTCTCTCACTTTAAAGAACTACACACTTATGAGGATAATCTATTATGGGCATCATTTACACAGGCAAACATATATAGATCACTGCAAAAAAAAGAGGACAGTATAGAAAAACAAATGGGGAAACCTTTTTTGTGAAGCTGTTAAAAACAAATTATCTTAATTTAGTCTATATCTTAATGAACATTTTCTTTGCCACTATTATATTTTGGAAGTTCAAAAAATAATTAAAACCCCAAATATATGCCATTTAAAAACAATGTACAATCTTGTTTCATATACTCATAGGCCTCACACTTGTAAAAGTCATCCACCTCAACCTATAAGAAAGAAGGACCAGAACTGAATTTGCTTAATAAATACTGGCTGACTCAATGATTTCTAAAGTACCTGGTACTTGCCTAATACTTTGCTATTATTATGAAGGTTTAAAACAAAAAGCTGGAAAATGTTATCTTAAATAAGAAATTCACATTAATAGGATAGTATATACACAGATACATGTCATTAACACAGTTCATGAATAAGAAGAGTCCAGGAAATATTTTTCTAATATAGATGATTTGGCTACATGATAGGTTTGTTGTCCTGAACAGTACCTAATGTGAACAGGCTCTTCCTTAGAAACTGGGCACTTACCCCTTTTACTCCGTACCTTCACCAAGTTCTCACCTGTGTGAGATGGCAAAGATTGGCAGTGTTTAGCAAATGATGCCTTCAAATAATGAAATTTTTTATTTTTAAGATTTGGGAGGAAAAGGTAATTTTTTATATGCATAATGTAATATAGTCCATTGATAATTGATTCTGAGTTACAAAATTGAAAGAATAAATTCTAGCCTCATCCTTAACATTTGGTTTTCACAGATAACCCTATCATTTTTAAATGTTAAGTTTTGAAAGTATCATAGTAGTAACCCTATCCTAAAATATCATTATTAAAATATTTTAATGTCTAAATTAAACATTCTACAATTTAAAACTTGATGTCTAGTATAATTTGATTCTATTAACCCTTAAACAAATTATTCCATTTCCTGGCCAGAAAAATAATGCAAAGGTATTACGATTTATTTGCACTATTTGAAATAATGCAATATTGACTGAGCTTATGGGATGTAAAAAAATGCTTTTCTAGATTAATTACTATCCAATTAGGGATTTATTTCTGTTTAGTTTCCAAAATATATTTTTCAATTTTTTTATTTTTAAAGGAAGCAAATACTAAGGAATTAGTGAAATATTTATTTCATACCGCTAAATAAAAGCTACCTAAAATATCATTCTTAAAAATTGGGGAAAAAGCCATTCAGGTATGATGTTTAAGTGGATTTTTATATGTTTGGTTTCTGTTGTGTAAGAATTCAAGGGGACAGTAAGGATCATTATTACTCACAAGCATCAATTTCTCCCTGTCTATGCCATGATACTAGGATGGTGTTATATACACTAATTGAATCAGTATGTCTACTGATTGAAGTTCCTTCTGAGCACATATATCTTTCCCTCTCTCAGACGTTTGAAACAGAAACACTAAATATGATTAAATCCATGTTAACAGCCCAGTAGCTGTTTAAATAATGTGTTAGAAAGACAAACTGCCCTCAAAACACTTCTGTAAAGCACAATTATTTACTAAGAACTTCTGGACAGTCTAAATAATTAAAGTGAAAGCATCACAACAACAATTATCTCAAGACATGTTCAGTTTCTTCAAATTTCCTCAACAAAATTTCGCACAATAGAAAACTTTATTTAACTGTGAGTAAATAAATGGGTAACTCTTGAAAAAGGTCTGCCCCAGAACACCCTTGAAGTGCCCGTTTATAAACGAAACAGGTGCACAGTCCCGACGCTGGTGGCCGCGGAACGCAGCGGAGCCAGGGCGGGCAGCATCCCACGTCCGCGCGCCACCTTGCCTCGCCTCGCTTTTCTTCGTCTCCACTCTCTGCTCTTTCCTATGTGGTCACAGGATGTATTTTAAAGACCCATCAGGAAAACTAGGTTAAGACTGTGCTGATTTCTGAAACACTGTTATTATTCTGAGAACAGTGTGGTAGAAAGTTACCCTGCACCCAAAGGCAGGAAACCAGGGTCTTTACCTGTCCTCCTACCACTTAACTCACTGTGGGACCTTGGGAAATTTATTTCAGCTTAGTCAGCTGCCTCATCTGGCATATGCAAAGCAACACTTGGTATTCCTAAAAATGTTAGGTTGGACAAAATAGTCTCTTTAGACTAAGGATTTAGGGCCCTAGTAATGATAACAGTAACAGTAATAGTGCAATTAATAATATTAAAGAAGGAACTTATACATTTTATAATTTAAAAAAGACAACTTCTGTCTCATGTAATACTCAAACAATGGTGAATTGGGAGTAGGGCAGCACAGATAAATGAATACATCCATGGTGTAAAAAGACTTTCCCAAGGACACAAAGTAAGTAAATGTGAGACTGGTATCAACTCAAGATTTGCCTCTTCGCCCAGCCATCTTTCTATGACATGATACTGGCTCTTCAATTAAACAAGTAACTAATATTAGTGTTAAAGTAAGGACAAATATCACTTATGGGTGCACAGATCTCTCAGATGTTATAAAACCATGTCCATTAGTTGAAGAGGATGCCAGGAATTCAAGTCCACAATAGTTAGATAGAATAAAGATTCTTTAAGTTTCCATAAACTCACCTACTTAATGAACCCTTTCTATTAAGTCTGGGATGCATACACCCACTCAAAACAACAAACTCTTAATTTGAAAATTTGCTTTGGTCTAGGGATAGGCCCATATAGTACAACTAGTTCCTGAAGAATCTGTCAATATTTGATAGGTAACCTGTCTCCTACTTTTTCAATGTTCCTTTGTCATAGTATGACTTACCAGTGGTAGGTAAAGACAGCTCTTTGAGAAATAAGTCAGTATTATCAACTTTAATCTCTAAACCAACAGTTTATGGAGGAAGGCATTTTAGGACTTCCACTGTGGTCGTTTGATAGCCTTATACCAGTTATTTTTATAAAAATAAATCACACCTATGATCAGCTCACAAAGCATTTCATTTGCACTTAAAAGAGAACTTCACAACAAAATAAATACAAAAAAACTGTCCTTTCTACCTGCTTGAAAAAAAGTGAAACAAGGGCAAGACATCTGACTCTCTGATGGCCTCCTCCCACGATATATGAAACCTCATAGAGCACACTCATCAGCAAAATGGCACAGGTTTACTGACCCTCACTCACAGTAGCACCATTGTAGACCAAGGATGAAGCTTCAATTTTTTCTTTGGCAGACTACTATTTCATGAGAAATGTACAATATGGAGAATATTCCTAGTTTAAATAGAAACGCCATAGGCAAACAATAGTCTATCCTGTTTTCCATCCTTCAAGTGAATGATTTTATTTGCCAAATCCTAAAGATTCAATATGTGCAATGTCTTGCATGCCCAATTCCTTTCCTTCACCTTCACAAGCAATACAGACCTTCAAGATTCCCCATGACCTTTTACCTAGAACAACTGCAACAGCTTTCTCATTGGTCCTTTTGGTCTTTTGTCACACTACTCCCCGGACTCATCCTGAAGAGTTGTTAGATTAATGTTTCTTAAAAAAAGCTGCTATTACTTTTTAAAAATATCTTAAATGACTGCCCGTTATCTACAAATTAAACACAAAGGTCTCGGTGTAGAATTTCAGGTCATGCACAGCACAGCTCCCTCCTATCCCCCGGCCACTCGTCCTATCAGTTATTCACGCCTTTCCCAGTCACTTTCCAGTCTTCTTCCTGGAACCCATCCCTTACAGCTCACTTACTGTTCCCCCTGCCTCCTGTTATTATTTACTGGAACCCTTCCTCCCTTCTATCACCATTAGCATCCTATTCAAGGCTCACTTACCTGCTACCGGTTTTCATGAAGTGTTTCCTGAGCACAGACACATTACAGAGACGTTAGCAGAGTATTCGCCTTAACTCTAGACTCCCGACATACAAGGTGCTTACTCCCTAGAGTGCACCATCCTTGAGAGGAAGTGTCTTTATTCACAGTTTTAAAACCATCTCATCTTTACATACTCAAGGTGCTCAATATGTGTTTGTTGAACAGCTATTGCTGATTTTCTTTTTTTTTTAAACCTCACCGGAGGATATAGTCATTGATTTTAGAGAAAGAGGAAGGAAGAGAGGAAAAGACAGAGAAAAACATCAAGGAGAGAAACATCGACGTCAAAGAGAAATATCAACAGGTTGCCTCCCCTATGTGCACCCCGACCAGGGATCAAACCCACAATCCACCATTTGGTGTATGGGACAATGCCCCAACCACCTGAGCCACTTGGCCAGGGCTGATTTTCTATTATACTTCTCTTTTTTAAGTTACAGAGACCATGCATAAATTAACCACAGGTAACAAATGAATATAGCAATAAAGAGTTAGGTTTCAAACACAAAATGTCATCAACCTAACATTAAGTACAGGGCTATTGTGTGACAGGGAAGACTAGGCACATTGTATGTTTTGCCTCACATAATCATGACAGCCACTCTGTAAGGTAAATATCATCCTCATTTTACAGATGAGAACACTAAAGCTCAGAATGAGTGACACCACTTATATGTCCAAGTCACACCTATTGGGAACCAGATCTGAGATGGAGCCCAGAACTAACTGACAAACAAATTCCTGCTACTCTCCCTTTGTCAACAAAAGCAAAGCAATTACTAGTTACTATAAAGAAAAAAACGTCAGCATGCTAAAGAAAAGTAACATAGAGCCAACGTGTGTCATCCGACATGTTTTTTCCGCATGTCTAATACAGGTGCAATAGTTTGCCAGCTTTAAGTAAAGGGAAATTTGTCTGAGAGCCTGCTTTGGAAGAAGACCAGCTTACACTGCCAGGTTTTTCTGAGCATGGATTTTATTTCATATAAGAGCAATCTACTTGAACTGGTGTTCGGCAACCATCTCTTTAATATAACTGTGGGAGGGGTTGTGAAGCAAATTACCTTGTGAAATTATCTATTTAATAATATAAGGGGAGTATAAAAAGGTTAACCAAACTTCTGAAAAGTAAAATCATTACTGTACAATCCAGCTGAGTGGGCATATTCCCGAAGGGACCCACACATTGTATCGCCAGAGGTCACTAAGGACGCTTAAACCAGGTCAGAAGGCAGTGCTGCTGGCATGCTAAAGAGACAGAGATAAGAAATGGAGCAGGGTTTCTATTACGGGGTGACAGCAACCGAGGGAAAAACCAAAGCCGTGAGAAGAGTTTCAGCAGCTTTGCTGAGTCTCTGAGCTAAAGTGACAGGGGAACTCAACAGCTTCCATACTGTGGGTTCAAGTATGTCAGTGCTGGTTGCCAAAATCTGGAACATACTCTCTGACAACCAAGGCTACAGACTTTCTTTCCTTGGTGTTCTCTGTGAACACTTCACCAACTGTGCAAAGTAAACAGTCAACATTTGGCCCCAGACTGCAGGATTGCTCAGTTAAAAGTATAAAACCAGTAAAATGTATGAAGTACTAGCAAAGAAGAAAAAAATTGTAGTGATGATTAAGGAAAATAAATCTGAACATCCACTCAGCAAATTTTAAAGATCAGTTGCAGATTCTTTATTTCCCACAATGTAGCAGCTGTTTTTTTTTTGTTTTTTGTTTTTTGTTTTTTCCCAATGCTCATACCTACTTTTCTACACGGAATGAATAAGACACTTTAGATAGTCATATAGAATACATGTTAAAAGGTAAAAAATAATTATAAAGCAACTAGGTAAGTAATAGAAATGGTAGATTAGAATATCTGTGTTTAAATTCTTTACAAGTGTGAATATTAAGAAGTCACTTAATATCTCCTTGCTTATGACTGTGTAAAGTGAGGACAGCATTCTTTATATAAAAATCCTAAGACTGAGAAAGCATGCAGTCACATAGAACAGGCAGTACAGCTCACAGTTAAGAGTCAGAGATCTGGATTCAGTGCCCTGATGTTCTAGACTAGCTTCTTTTCTTTATAAGTCACATGACCTTATAAAACCTCTCTGTCTCATTTTTCTCATTTTTATATATCAAGATCATGATCATACTTCCATCCTACAGCTGTTCTGAGTATTAAGTACAATTGAATATATAACTCTCTTAGAGCGATTTTACTTCTTATAGATCCACTATATGAAGCATATCATGAAGTGTAGAATACCAATGTAGGGGCACGTTTACCACAGAGAAGTACCAGGATGACACAGAAGGCTTCACAAAGGCAATGGCATTTGAGATCGCACTACAGGCTGGATGTGCTTTACGTAATAAGGAAGATAGATGGCACTCAAGACTGGGGCAAGCATGAAGTGAGGAGAAGGCATGGGGCCATGTTGGTTTAGAGTGACACCATTCCTTCCAGAAGGCATTCGTTCAACAGGGAAGATAGATAGAAAATATTCTAAAATCAAAGAAAGTTTAAAGTAGAATATTTTAGAGAACTAAAATAGAGTATTAAGAGAATTAATGCATGTAGAGCAGAAGTTTCAAAGACAACTTGACAGCTTATTAATAGACTTCAGATTCAAGAAACAGTATGAAGGAGGAAACTGCTTAGAATTTTTCATTCATTCATTCAAAATTACTCACTGAGCAGCTGCTCTGTACCAGGCACCACAAAGCAACAGTGAATAAGACAAAAATGGTGCCTGCTTTCATGGCACCTCTGAAATGTATGCATCTATGTATATATGTGTAAGTCTATGTATATATCTATATTTTGCTTTTATAAATGAGGAACTCATTCAAAGTAAAATACTGTGATGAGAAATATAATGATATGTAAGCCCTTGCCCCAGAACATGTTGATACTATAAAATGTCAGTGCCAAATGTAGAGCATAAATAACCAAGAAGTAGTCTCATAAGATCACTAGTTCAAAAAGTTGGCTTCTTCTGAATTATAAGTGGTTACTTTAAGCATGTCATCTATCTGTGAACTCAAGTTTTGATTATTCGATGAGGAGTCTGTCTCCATTTCTAGAACATTTTAAGCCAACTTTCTAAAGCTCATAACTAAAGCAGACAAAATATTCTTAAATGATGGCATAGTCCTGTGTATCATAGAAAGCAGATTAAACAAATATGTCCAATATAGTTTAAGGGCACACAAATAGTTTTTTTAAAAAATGCTTGTAAAGGTAAGTTAATACATTTATGAGATGTGAGAGAACTCAGTCATTTTAAACATACTTCTTTTACAATACTTGATGCTTTCTGGTCATAACATGAGTGGACTAAGTGTATACAAACTGAGTTTTATTTCTCCTTCTATTAACTTAACATTTAGTGCTGATTTTGCATCTTTTCACCTATAAAGGGGCAAGTCACTGTCTAAGAGATTTAGCTTCCTTATCTGTGAAATGGAGATAATTCTACTTATTTATGCAGGCAAAATAATTAAAAGCCTACTTGCCTGAAGCCGAGGTTCTT
Source organism: Phyllostomus hastatus (assembly GCF_019186645.2). Lineage (NCBI taxonomy): Eukaryota > Metazoa > Chordata > Mammalia > Chiroptera > Phyllostomidae > Phyllostomus > Phyllostomus hastatus. The sequence goes on along the minus strand of NW_025333583.1, from coordinate 12,783,966 downwards.
GAGGTCCCTTTAGTCTGTAGTGTATCTGATTCTAGGCTGTAACTTGCTGTGCTTGAGATTTTATGTAAAATATAGTTCGTGTAATAGGTAATAATTACTAACTACTCAGTGTCTCCATATAAATTTCTTTATGTAAAAAACCACTGGCATGACTGATGTCCAGGAGCTTTCCCCACCCCCCATGTTTTATTCTAGGAGTTTTACAAGTTTTCAGAGAGTAGAAAAGTATGCTGTCGAGGGCTGGAGGATGGGTGGGAAACACAGAGAGAGGATGGTAAAAGGGTAAAACTTTCAGCCATAAAATGCATGAAGACTGAGGATCTAATGTATAATATGGTGACTATGGTTGATAACAGTGTATTGGAAAATTAAATTTTGCTAAGAGTATAGCACTTAAATGTTCCCACCAAAAAAGAAGAGGAAGAAGAAGAAGAGGAAGAGGAAGAAGAGGAAGTAGAAGAGGAAGAAGAAGGAGGAGGAGGAGGGGAAAGAGAAGAAATAATAATAACATATGTGGGGTGATGGATGTGCTACTTAACTGAGCATTCCTAAATCTATGTCTCAATGTATTTCTGAAGGTCATAAATAAAAGCATGTTTAAATGTGAATGTACATTTAGACACTGTACATACACAGTAACCTGAGGGGTATGTACGTATGCTGTTCTTTATTAAGCAGAAGATAGTACCACATGATTAATATGCTGTCCCCATGTGCTTTGTTCAGTTGACTATTGGCCAGTATCCAGGAGGGGGAAACCGGCAAAGCAAATACAACATCCTCAAGACTTAAACAAATGAACAAAACAAGTGCTACAACAACCTTCACAAAGGCATAAACTCCTTAACTCAAACAGTGTTATGAAGACTCTTGAATTTTTCCTTTTTTCTGCTTTGTCCCTGTGCGGATGTGAACCCTGCCATTACAGGTGGCTTGTGGGTGCTTGCCAGTTCCCTCCCCATTCTGGACAAAGAGGCAAATTGCAGGTTTCCAAGGAGGGAGGATGCTGCGATGCTGCTGTAGCTGGGATGGCCTCAGCCCTTCACAGGGACTGTTCCAAGCCCAGGGATACCAGCTACCTTGCTGCTGTGACAAGTGGCCGCCAGGTTGTGTACTTTAAGTTACTGAAAATATACGAGTTGTAAGTTTCAGAGGCCTAGAATCTTCCTTTGCTTGAAGACAATGAACACACGAACCGATACAAGTCGCTGTACTTCTTTTCCACTTCCAAAATTAATTTAATTACTTTAGGGACACAAGAATGCCCAAATCTACATTTCTGTCACATTCCTCTTTTGAAGCTCACCGTGGTCACCCGCACTCCTAAGAGGCTGCCTTTTTTCCAGGCAGCACGTGCTTCCTCAAGGCTCCTCATTCTGTGGAAGCTGTCAGCAATTACGGCAATGAACTTCAAATCTTTTTCTTCTCCAACTACTGTAGTATTCTAGAAATAATGACACAACTTCTCCCTTTTTAAAATGTCAAGCTGACCACGTGGAAATTCAAGTGAGGTTTCTCCAGGAAGGCCCAAATGATAAGACATTTTTATGAGCCTTCCATTTAATCTCCTGTCCCATCACCGCGCTGCCTCACACCCTCACAGGGCAGCGGCGGCGGCCGGGACAAGCCGAAACTAAAACAAACCTCAGAAGCTGCCACTTGAAAAAAGTGAACAGTATGTGCCTGGCAACAGTTAGCCATATATATATATATATATATATACATACACACACACACACACATATATATTTAAATATAATGTATATAATATATTTATATATATATTTCTTTTTATCTGAAGCTACCATTTAGATTAATTTTATTTTCTTCTTCATAGTGCTGTTTGCAAGTAGTTTAAACCTGTTGCGTGATTAATTTACCTAACAGCCTGAAAGCCTTCCTTTAATTAGGCAATAATATTTAAAAAATTATATGCCCAGTACTTCTATTATTTTTCATGCATTTCAGGATTGAAATTACTTTCAACTGCCTGGTTCAAATGTTACATTCTGAAAGAAAAATAAAATATCTCTCCAAAATTTGAACTACCTTAAACTCATAAAGTTGTAACTACCTTAAACTCATTAAGTTGTAAAGTCCTAGCTGACACCAGAATTACAGATTTATAAGTCTAATAAGAATACAATAAAATCTTCATACAGTTTTTCAGACAATATAGAGAGCACATGACATAATTTTAACTATGCCCAATTCTAGCGAAGAGAGATATATTACTTAAAAAAGAGGTGCGCATAGATCAAGTAAGGTTTAAACGGCACATCTTCAACCATGCAAAGCAAAACAAATCAAGGTATAGGATTCCGATGGGTAGATTTTAAAGACAGGAAACCTAGCTTCTTTCTTGAGATGTTAACATTCTTGTCACAGCTCATGTCCTGCAGTGTGTGGTCGGGATCACCCTGGGCTACACTCCAGGATCAGGGACTTCACTGGCTTTCAGGATGCCACCTTCACATCCTCCTTTCCCATAGGAATAGGTAGATAAGTAAGCAAGTAAGTTTGCTCATGCAATTCGTGTTTGTAGTGTGCAGTCCGTACACTGGACAGTGCCCAGTGTTGGTGATACGGAGGTTAACAAGGCCAGCCTGGCTCACAGTCTGGCTCGGGATGGAGAGGATCCCAGTAATGTTGGTAGTTCTTAGGAATACAGTGGCAGGGGACACAGGTCTCAGTGACAAAATATACAGAGTTTGAGAGGAAGAAAAAGACAGGAGAGCCAATGATTGTGTCCAGGTCTCTCAAGAGAGTACAGATTGTTAAGGATCTTAAAGGTTAAATCCAGCACCAACAGGGCCATAGAGCTTCATTCATTATGTGGGCTGGTTTAAAATGGCTAGCAATGGAGGGAGTAGGTAAAAAGATAGGGAGAAGTACTAACATTTAGTGAAGGCTCATTTTGTGGGATGTCCTACAATATGAGCCATTTAATTTCAAACCAAGTCTTTTCTTCATCATAATGCTGAATAATACTGTGTTTCTGAACCAGCCAAATACCCTCATAATGTGTATCACTGAATACACATTTTGGTGGTCACAAAGGCCACCAAATGGGGGCAGGGACCCAGCTCCCACAAACAGGGGAATTCAGTGTTCATTTTCTATTGATGGCACCATCTTACAACATTCATATTTTACTAGGTACCAAACAAATATTTATTAGTAACTGACCTCAGAATAATACAGAACACAGATATGCTACATTAAGCAAAACATAAACTCATTTACTGAATAATGTGCAAACAAATGAAATGCAACATAATAAAGACAAGCGTGCAAAGAATTTGTAGAGAAAAGGAACTGAATAAAATAAATGGGTCCCCAAACTGAAATTTTCTGCCTCCTTTTAAAAGATGTAAAAAGTGTGAATGCTTATTAACACTGCAAATATATATGGATCACATACTCTGCTAAGCACCTAAGCTACGGTGGCATTCAAATCATACACAGTCTTTGCTTTCATATCCTGCTCATCTAGGTGAAGAAATATATGGGGAGACAGCAATCCTGCGTGAGTCTCTGTTTGTGGAGGAGGAACCTGGAATGAGAAAGGCTCAGAGCCAATTCACTGAAATTCCTGGAACTAAGGACTGGTAGCTCTACCATAAATCTCTTTATCAGTCGTAACTTTGTTTTGTTACTGTTTTAGTGATGTGAATTTTTGTTTTAGTATGTAAAAAAAGTAAATGAAGCAATACTTAATGTTGAAAATATACATGTAAGTATCAGTCAGAGTTTTTTTTACTAATTCCTACATTGTCTCCACAGATACAAATTATCTAATTGCCTTTTTTTACCATGAAGGTAGCCCCACAAAGTGAGTGAACTCCTCCAGACTAAAATAAAACACACACACACACACACACAATTTTAAAGAAAACCTAAAATGGAAGCTCTTCAATCCATTCTCTTCACCACCATTGGATACAAGATCACTCTGACAAGTAATGGAACATTTGGTCAAAAAGTAATAGCTTGTTTAAAATTTCTACCTGCTGATAATAGTTGCAAGCTTTCACTGTGCTGCCATATTATTAGTCTTAATGAAATTCACTTGTCAGTTCCATTTTGAAACAATGAATTCCTGCTAGGTATGACAAAGGTAAAATTAAAATCTCTTTTTCTAATCGAATCAACTAATGATGAAAAATTTTTAAAAAAAAGAAGGGGTAACTCAGAAACTTCTGTCACTAATTGGTCAAAAAAGATTAGTTTTAGATTCCTTTCCTTTGCTTTTTTTTCCCCTGCTACCACAGGTGATCTCTTCAAGTATTATAAGAAGGCAGAAGGTTTAAAGAGTTGGATTTACATAATTTCCTTAAAACCTACTTAAATAATAATATGTCATAAGTCCATACTCTTCATGATTTGAGGGAAGAGAGAAATGTAAACTATTTTTTTCCATTCCTTGAGAAACATCGTGAAGGTTAATAAAGGAAACAAATGTAGTTATGCAATACTAGGAAATGGTATACAATAAACCAACCACAGAAATAGAAGTAAGATGTCTAGATTTTACTGCTGGTTAGTAATGGATTTCAATGAGTAAAAATGAAGGTAAACATTGTGTATCTTAGTTTTCCAATGAGTAAATGGAAATAAACTAACTCCATATTTACCATAGAAGAACTTCACAAAAGTCATGCAGAAAACACTTCTAGGGAAGTATTATACAAATGTTTCCTTATAATCATAAAAATGCTTTTTAGTTATGACACAAAATTATTCAGCCCTTGATGGGCAACTGATAGAGAGCATGTCACACCCTTGAAGAATTCACTTTTTTATACCACAATAAAAGCAGCAGAAAATCAATGTACACTTTTATCTTTCCAAAATGCAAAGCTCATATTAAATATATAAAATTCAAATTAGAGAAGTGAAAACCACATTAGCTTCTAAAGAACCAGAGGCCTGTAAAAACTTATAAATAATGTAAATTAAGGAAATTCAGAATGACAGAACTGTATCTACAACAAACAAAATCTAGAGGCTGAGAAACAGTGAACTTCTGTTTCACCTATTAATCTCTGGGGTTCTGAAACTTGCACATATTCAACCAAATTTCTGCAACCATATTCCCCCAGCCCCTTGAATGCATGTTTTTTAACATCCTCTCAAACTTAATAAAGGAATAATTTTTATTATTGTGTTGCAAATGTCCAGAGCATCGATCAGACCAATTAAGATATAATAAAATAGCAAAAAGTAAGAACAAAAGAACTTCAACGAGGCAGATCCACCTCTGACTGAAAACAGGAACACGGTAGTATTTGTTCTTCACGCTTCTTCCCCAGTAACCCAATATAAAACTAAATGGAAAGAAATACACTTATCCTGACGTGATTGTAAGTATAAACAAATATTTATGTGAAAGATTAAAACTCAGACTAAACATTAGTCAGAATTGACAAAAGCACACAAAACGTGTTTTTTTTTAAACACTGATGTAGCACTAATCACAGCACAGAAGCAAACATTACATTTCACTTGGAATCTAGATTATGTGCTATACTTCAATATCTATTAAGTTTGGCTAGGCAAATAGAACAAATTTTGTGAAATTATTCCAATTAGAAAAAATCCCATTATACTGCTTTTAAAAATTCCACTCATCAAAAGTTTGAGCTTGTCGCTACAGTGATACGAAAATTATGACAAATTTATTTAAAGGCTCGCTAAATTTAAGCCTAATTTACTCAGTCCAGAGCGACAGACATGAGTACCGATCATCCATCGCAGTTTGTTTTCTTAAAACTAACTTTCAGGGACTTTAGGTCTGACTATGTGTATACTTTCCTAGGGAACAACCCTAATACGCACACAAATTAACTGTTTCCCAGCCAATCATCATGTGAATACGCTGTGACTGATACAACATAGACAACTCATACACAGATTTTAAAACACACAGACACAATAACAACTGTGCTTTTAAATCACTATTTGAATGATTACTATTTATCAAATTAATATAGGTTTCTTCCGTAAGACTTTTCCACACATGGAACCATTTGAACTAATACTAGACTTTTGTAAACAGAAAAAAAAAAAAAGAATTCAGCCTCATAAAGCCCCATTAAAACTCTCGAATTATTTCCAAGGATGGAGTTGTTCTGTTGATTACTACATAGTTTATCACTTATAGAAAAAGCCTGCTTGTAGGTATTCCAATTCTTTCTAAACAGTTAAGTAGGACAGGTTTCCTACTGTTGAATATTGTTATTTCTAAAAATAATAATAGCAATCCTAAATACAAGATATAACTGAGATATGAATGAAACAGAGAACTATTTGGAGGCAAATAAAGCATACCAGGCATATAATGAATGCTAAATGAAAATGAAATATGATAATTGGCAACGTAATTACACTGTCATAGAATCCACCTATGTATCTAGCATTTGTACTTTGTCCTTTATTTAAATTAAACGAAATAATGTATGTGCAGTGCTTTTTAACTCTAAAGTCAAATGAATGTGTTTACTACAATTATTCTGTTTTAGAATACATATTTAATATATGAATGGTAATAAATTGGATATTCATTTCTTTGTATTCGACACTATGGAGCAGTAATTCATTTTCAGTATTTCAGGAAAATTTCCAATATAATTTTAAATTAGAGGAAGCTTGAGAGATGTTCCAACTTCTATATTCAAATTCTACAATTCACAATAAAAAAATCAAAGAATACAAACTTAGAAAACCAGAAAGCATATAACTAATTCAAAACAACCATTTCAAGGAAAACCTGGTTCCCTTAAACAAAATACAATTACACATTGGCAGGAATTTACCAAAAGGTCCGTAGAACATCTTTATGTAGACTGCTTAAGAATAAAAATTTCCAACTTTTTGTAAGTAAAATTCCTCAATTCTGGTGTAGAAAAGTCTTATTTTAATGGTTTCTTAATGATCTAACTTTACAATATCAGAATTCTAACATCAAATGAGTAACATAATGAAGGAGAAATAGGTATACTAATTTGTCACTTGTTTACCTTATTGGTTCTTATACTGTACTCCTGAAAAGCACAAGGTTTCCTCCACATGCTAAGTCAAATTATCCCACAGCTAAAGTAAAATACAAGGTTTTTTTTCCCATCACAGAAAGTCAATTTCTACAACTTTTTAATTTTAAAATTTTATAAGAATTTATATTAAACCACTCCTATATTAACTTCCTTTTATCTCAAGTGAATGTGGCAAACACAAAATGTATGGAAATAGCAAACAATACGAGTAACAAAAATGGAAAACTGTCTAACATCTTTAGATTGTCAGTTTTTTGTTTCTTTTTTTAAGTGAGCTTGGGCTTCTAGTTGTGATTTCCTTCTTTGTATTTATAGAAAGGAAAAAAGATCATGTTCACAGCCACTTTGAATGATAGAATCATTCTTTACTTCTCTCTGAAATCTACTTTGTTTTTACCTATAACATAATTGTGTTGAATAAGGAAATCTTATATTCCTTTTTAACTTTAAAACTTTATGATCCCATGAGGAATCCCTTTAATAACTTTATACATTCTTGTACCCTCAAAGCTTTAACTGTAAACAGATTACTCTTGGGTCCTTTGGAAAAAAAATTTGTGAATACATCAATTTATGTTTAATTATGTGAATTTTAGAAGTATAAAAAATGGCTGAAATTAAGGAAATTTGAACATATGGGTAGCAATATTTTATACTCTCTTAAAATGTTAAAAGAAAAATAACACTTTAAACAAAAATATGAACGTATCCCCCTTCATGTTAAATTAGTTCTTTGATCCACAGCTACAACTATTATGTTCTTTTCAGAAACAAATTATGTCTTACACAGAATACAAGACTATTATTATGCCTCAGTTTATATTACAATGTAACTTATACTTAGGCAGTTCCATATAGTTCTCAAGCATTGTCAAATCTGTCATCTCTTTAGGTCTTCACACTACAATATGAGGTATATGCAATTCCTGTACATGCAAGGAAGCTGAATCCAAAAGCTCTCAACTGACTTGAGTAAAATCATAACGAATTAGTTGAAGAGCTGGGCTTTGATTTTATTGGTTTGTTGTTTTTGCTTTTAATCCAAATGCTGTACTTGTTCTTCCCTTTGAAATGTGAGGCCAGAAAAGGAATTTTACAATTCAGTGAAATAAAGTGAGTGGCTACCTAATGTTGACCATTAAATTCTCAATTACCTGCCTCATAAGCATGGGACAGATGAATGATGCACCCGAGTGGAATCTGTTGTCATTTCCTGAGACACCTAGTTCATTCTTCTCTCTTACTCATATGTCAACCTTGGAGCCAAACAATCTTCCCTAAGAGTTCTCTGTCTCCAGATCTATGAAGGGCAACAGCTGTGTGATGGGTACTGACTTCTGGAAAACCAGGATGACATGAAAGGACTGCTCATCATCATGAGGCTAACTCTATTGAAAAACGGCAAATACTGTATTTGTTATTGGTGTTTGTTTTGCTTTAATTTTCTTTAGTTTTAGAGTCGAAGTGAAAACGTTTATCACCAAAGGGTCCATCCATAAACCACCATCATAAATTTCTTGCACATTACCCACAGAGGGAGTTCATATGGTCTCACCAGTGTTGAGCAGGATACGTTTGCCAGTCCAAGTAAAACTGCATAAAGTGTGAATAAAATAGGCAAAGTATGTCATTTCCTTCATTTTTATTTTTTGCAGCCACTTCCATTTTACTCAAAGTGCTAACAGCCTTAAGGCACCCAGTAAGTGGCCATATGTTTTTCCACTCTCTAATCTGTGCTTTCCATAGCATTTTGTAAAGGAACACTGCCCATGCTTCCCTATCACCTGCAAAAATCAAAATTCACCTATCATTTTCCCTAATCTTTGGAGCCCCTCCAAAAGCTCTTAGGAAACCAATTACCTAATTTGAAAAACTGATGAGCTATTTCTAGCATAAAACTTGATTAACACTTCAAAATCATGTGTACCCCAATTCCACATCCTATACTTACAAATAAAAAGTTCAGAGGAACAAAAAGAAATAAACATACATATAAAGAAATTAAAAAAGATTGTCTTTATGGATTTATTTTAGAGGGGAAAGAAGGGAGAAAGTGGGGGAGAAAAACATCAATGTGAGAGAAAAACATTGAGTGATTGCCTTTCACATGCGCTTCCACTGGGGTCTGAACACACTACCCAGGAATGTTCCTGACTGGGAATTGAAAGGGTGACCTTTTGCTTTGCAGGACAATGCCCAACCAACTGAGCCACACTGGTCAGGGCATAATAATACTCTTAAGAGGAAAAGTAATAAACACCAAGCTTAAGCCACTATATATGCTCAATGCATGTGTGTGTGCATGTATGTGTGTATGTGTATATATACACACACATATACATATTTATATATGTATGTTATGTTCAGTTCTGATGTGGAGTAGAAAGTCTTTTGCTCATGCAGTAACTTACAAACATTGTGTTAGTGAGCTTCCAAAGAAGTTGGAGATCTGTTTTAAAAAAATCTGTGAGGGGATGTGGCTTGGGGTATAGCTAAAAGAAGACTACCAAGAATTAATAACTATTAAATCTGAGTGATGGATACATGAGAATTCATTAAACATCTACTCCTCTATATATTTAAATTGTTTTGTATTGAAAGTTAAGAGAAAAAGGGAAGAAAAGCTCAATCAATTGATTAATCACTCAGCACAGGGACAACAGTTATAAAAATGGAGCAAGTGCAATTTGGAAAGAAACTTTAAAGTTGTTGAAATAGAAAATAAGTGATCAAGAAGCAAAAAAAAATCTTATGGGGTAAAATTCAAGTTATTAAAACTATATGTAAAATATAGGAGAACTAAATGTTTATAAAATGCTTTCAAAGAATTTCTTAAATCTAATAAATTTTCATAGGTCCAATGAACGCTTTTTTTTAAAAAAAGCATTAATTTTCAAAACAGTGACAAATTTAAGATGAAATGTATGCACTAGCCATGGAAAGAAATTGTCTGAAACTATATGACAGCGAACGTATCGGTGACTCAAAACCTAACTCTAATAGCCTTAATAGCTGCAACACATATGGGGAAAAGGCCACTCACTAAGTTCTCTCCAGAATGCATTTACAGAGGAGATGGAATGTTTGGCACAGTCTGGAATCTTTCTTAAATTAGTTCCAATCATTAAAAATCCTTTTTATAAAGCTTGATTTTAATTTAAGGCTGGGATATTTTTTAGTGTAAATTTATTAAAGCTGATAAAAAAGCAATTAAGAGTTTTTGTGGATTTGTCCAACATTCATGAAGTTAGACAGAGTCATAAGCCCATAGGCTAGAAAAATGAATAAAGTGGAACCATTGCCCGTGAAACTCAAGAGGAAACATATTCAGGAAGACTCCCAACACAGGGAGCTAGCTATCCGGTGATTATCCAAGCAACCAACAAATTGGAGTATGGCCCAAAGGTTCATAGTATTATCCAGGATAGAAGGAAAAATGTACAGGTATATGAGTATGTCATTATTAGATTCAACTCAACTAGTATCCACACTACCCTCAAAGCAGATGCAAGACAGGTAACCCACAAAGATCTGAAATGAAGTAGCAGAAATCATTCATTCTTTTCAAATATTCATAAAACTACAAAGTCCAGAATAATGGGACTTTGGTGTGATGGGTGCATTAATAGAGGTATGGACTTGTATAGAGAAAGAGATATACAGGAAAGAATTACCAAAGACATTTGGGTGGGTTAAGGAAGGCTTCTCAAAGAAGATGACTAAACTCCACCTTGAAACATAAGGAGTTTGCCAGTCAAACTGGGTGGGAGGACATCCAGGCAGAGGGAATAATACCTATGCATGCAGTCAAGTATGAAAAAGAGAAGTGCAAGCAGTGGTGGCCAGAAACTAGTCATAGGGAAAGTGGGATTTAAGGGCAACAAACTCAGAACCCTCACAGTAGACCACAAACTCAGGCCCTGACCACACAGCTCCTGAATTCTCTCTGCTGAGGATCCACAACCTGAGTCTATGAAGGATATTCAGCTGTTGAGGTCAGAGGTCAGGCTACAAAGTCAGGCAGATTGGTAAATACATTTTGAAAAGAACTAGAGTAAAAGTAAACTATAGATATAATAAAGGTTTATAAAGAACCAGTGCAATACATGATCAGGTTAAAGATAAATAAAGCTGACTACAAATTACCCAATAAGTATGACAAAGCTAGGATTTTTTGGCAACATGCCAATGGGAAAATTAATTTTCCCTAGATGTATTCTACTCATTGTTGTGCACTATGTGCTGAAATAATTTACCATGAACTCCAGCGGCAATAACTATAGACTGAAGGCTTGCTATATAAAAATTAATGTGCTAAGTTTGGAGAATAAAAGAAATGATGAAGAATGATCCTTACACTCAAGAATTTTATAGCCAAATTAAAGAAATAAAACAGCTGCCTAAATATATG